>NC_067129.1:12337774-14925274 GCF_021347895.1 Acanthochromis polyacanthus
AAACTCAAGTGGAAGACAGAATAAAGCTGTTGTGAGAAAAAGGTCAGAATTGAAATGAAAATCACATTCAATGCAACCAAAATTGGAGGAGGAAAAAAACACATTACACATTATTGTTTAGCTTCTGTTTCTTGTCATTGTGTTTGTTTGATATCTTAATTGCAAACATCTTCAGCTTCTGACATTTCCTTCCTTCGGTGGTTAAAGGACTTTCTAGCAAAGCTGTATGTTGAAGCGACTCATTATTCACTGGCTGTCAGAAAGCACAAGGTTACTATAAAACAACAACAACAAAACCTTTCTACTGCAGCCTGACAGCAAGTCAGGTGAGCGTTCAGCAGCAACATTAGCTAATTTCCAGACTGTCAGTCCATCACCAGGTGGTCACATTGTGTTATTCTTTTAATGTGAAATGTGCTACTGTTGATATGTGCAGCAAAGTGTATGTGGTGACTGTGTGGGTCATGTAGAGACAATCACTCAGTTTTCTTTTTTCCTACTGTCCGCCCTGATGCCACAATGAGGACAAAAAGATGGGAAATAAGGGGCAGAGCTTTTCGTCATTCATTCTAATTCTCTCTGCGTTTAACTCACACTCTCCCGTCCTCCCACCTCCCGCCCTGCCGGCTTCAGCTCTTGTCAAGCCTCATCACCAACACGCTGCACTCCCCCCCACCCCACCACCTCACTCCCCCTCCCCAATTTCCTCCATCCACTTTCATGTCCCCCTGAACACGAATTACACTAATTCAGTCCATTTGTATTAGTAGTAGCCGCTTGTGCTCCTTTAGGTGCTCGAACAGCAGCACAAAACCTAAATTCAGGGAGTGGGAGTTGCTCCTCGTCAGCCATCTCCTCACTCTGTGTCACCTCACTGGTGTTTTCTCGCTCTTCACTCCCTCCTATGTGAATATGTATGCAGCTGCCTGCCAGTTTTGTACATTTTATTCCAGGCGCTCTCGTCTTCGTGGACGCATGCGACTTTTGAAGCGTTTCATTTTGGAAACATTTCAGTTAAGTGGTTTTTGCAACTTTCAGGCTACTGGAAACATTCAGGTGCGAGAAACCGCAGAGTAGTGATTAGCCTTTTTTTTTACTGTTACCATGGCAACAGTGTCAATGACAGACATATTGATTATTAATATTTCGCTACCATTTACTGACTTGGAAACTTTGCATTGTTAAGAAACCAATGGGAGTTGAAACAGTTTCTGTCCAAATCTTTTAGGTATCAATACATGACTGAGCTTTTTTTTTCTGTTTTTTTTTTTTATCTCTGTGGTTGTGACCTTTAACTACAGAGTCTGAACACATATTTACCCAAACTCTGTTCAAACACAATGTGTAACTCATGGACAAACATCCACATTAGAACAAATCCTGCATGAGCCAAAACACGATTTTGTTAAAGCTGCACTGATTCATCACACATCAGGTCTAAATCAGTCTGTAAAAGACAAACCATTAACAAAACAGGAAAAAAAAACATTAAACTACACATGTCTGTCTTTGGTAATAACCCCAGTGTTACCATGTGGGAACAAAAAGAGGCATAAAACAGTATGAATTATTATTGCTGTTTACCTCCGCCAAGGAGGTTATGTGACACCCGGTGTTTGTGTGTCCGTCCATCTGTCTGTCTGTCTGTCTGTCTGTCTGTTAGCAAGATAACTCAAAAACGCCTGGGCAGATTCACATAAAATTTTGAGGGGATGTAGACTATGGTAAGAGGAAGAGCTGATTTAATTTTGGTGGTAATCCGGAAAAGATCTTGGATTCTGGATCACTTTGAATTTTTTTAGTATGTTTTAGTATGTGGTCCAAAATATGACAAAAACATCACAGGTTAGTATGTCGTCCATCAAATTGGAGCAAGGTCTCCAGATAGCTCAACCGGTTAAGAAGGTGATTCATAAACAGAACTGTGTCAGAGACGCAGGTTTGATTCCAGCTCATGATCCTTTACTGCATGGGTTTCCTGTTTTCCTCTCTATCCTTGGCGGAGGTCTGCACTCTCTGAGTGCTTTTCTAGTGTTATTGATGAAGTCATTGAAAAGGAAAAAGAAGATAATTTAAAAAAAGATAGATTCACCCTCTTCAGTGAATTGCACTGTGCATGTGTGTCTCTGCCCTTCCTGGATGACTAACTGTGGACCAGTAATATTTTACACAAGGACTTTAGGACTGAGAAGCACCTTAAAGATTATTGCAATACTAAAATCCATCATACAACTCTTGTTTACGTAAAATAGCTTAAGATGGTATAACAGTTGATCAAGAGGTGTCTAAGAACATCATAAAATCCTTCTCCTGGCATCGATGAAAGTTTTCCATGAAAACAATCACTTTTTGATTAAGACCCTCTTCTGTCTCCACTCACTCCTCCGCTATTCACCTTCAGACCAGCTCAAACACTGTCAAACCTAGTTACGCTGCACATTGGCAAGTTGCAATATTGGAGTAACTAAGTCACACGGTTAAGCCAGAAACTCACTCTGAAGAATTAGAAGAGCGAATTGCCTTCAAGTCAATGTATCAGAATGGAAATTTATTTACTGTGTTTCTCGCTACATTTTCAGTAACGTGATGATAATAGATATGAAAAGCCTTTAGCTTGACGATGTTATCAAATAGCTAATGTGCCACTAACGACAGGTAAAGGTTAACAATTTCGCCTTTCGAAACTTTGCAACAGAACAAGTCTCTTTTACAGAAAGTCTCACCTGCAAGATGGCATGATTGGTTGCTTAGGTTTGCGACACATTAATCTGTATTTTTAAAACTGTTGGTTGTACATTATAGTTCCAAGGCGACAATGTTCAGTCATAGAATTAAATACTTATTTTGGCTCATGATACATTTTCTTGCACATAAAAATCCCGATTGTGACACATTACCAAGATTAAAAGCTTGATTTTCATCAGAGGGGGCCTTTAAGAGGCTGCAGAGCCTGCTGGACGAATTCCAAAGTGCGAGTTTCAATTTACATTTTAGTCATTTTAGAAGTAAAACATTTAAAGTAAGACACTGAAAACAAATAGATACTGACAAACTCAATTAAATGAGCAATTTGTCGTTGTCTTGTCGTGCATATTGTTCACTTTTAGCTGAAAGGACACTTTCCCAACATCACATTTTCAGGAACTATAGCTTATTTTCTTATTCATGGTGTATATTCTGTTAGCCACATGCTTATTAAGGTTATCATCAAAAGTTGCTTGGGATATATTGACACAGAATACGAATCTTAAAGCGTAGCAGGCAGAAACTGTGCAGGTGGAATGGATGTAACCGTCCCTTTATATACTGTATGCTTAAAATTAAAAATCACTCAACCATCTCCTTCAGTAATAGATATAGCCAACTTTTTATTAGACCTGTAAGGTGAAAATTCATAGTCCAGATTTTAAATGGTAAAATGTTGTGCACATGTCATGATAAAGGCCACCAGGCTGAATCAGAACATGTAAAGAACATACAATAGCTTTGTTTTTTTCAGTCTATTTCCTAACAAGATACTGCATAGTTACACTGACAGCCTATCACAGTGTGTAAAGATAGATTTAAAGAGCTGAGAGAGACATGAAGTGCTGCAGGTGAGGCCAGGTGCCTCTACTTCTGTGACACTCACGTCAGAACGTAAATCTCCCGCTTCACTTCCTCGGCTGTGACAACATGGAGGTAAAAGGGGGGGGGAAGCTTGAAAGGGTGAAACCAAAAGTGAGAAAAACAGGTTGCTTTCCCTCCAAGGTCAACCAGCTGCCACAGTCAATGAGCCTCTTCAGTCTATGACTCAACAAAGCATCACATCACTTCCAACCATGTGTTTGTCATCGATAATACAGCCCTCCGACCCCATCATGCACCTGACAAAGACACGCAGTCCTATGCGAGCCTAATGGGAGGGTTTCAACTGACTCATATAATGTGTGCTCAAAAACCTGATTACCCCTGATCCTTTGCAGTTTTTTTTTCCTCTAACCTCTTGTCCTTGCCCATGTGAGCAGTCTGTGAGACACCCTTTGGTGCTGTCTGTTTGCGTTTACCCCCGCGAATAAAACCCGCAGCTTCATCAAGGGTGCTATGGAAAGGACAGTGTGTCACAAGGGACCGGGCAGCACGGTGTCGCATTGTTTTAGAGGCTGGATGACTCATTGAAGACAAATCAGGATTGGTGGCATTTCAGAAGGCTCGTCCATCGCATTAGGACAGCACTGTTAAATCAACAGTGGAATTACAATGTGTTCCCGAGATGCCTGTTTTAGCAGGTCAGACAAGGAATTGATTAAGGCATAGTCTAACCTAATTACCTGAGAGATTCGACAGTTACATGCCACGACTGTGATTTGTGTCTCAAGAAGAATGCCGTTCCTCTGCTGTCTGTGTTCCTCACAAAGCCTGATGAAGTTAAAATTCCCAAAGCATCAAACCATATTTATAGCACCTACTTTTACAATGTGAGCGCAGCATCGCTATGACTATTTCAAGTAATTTCTATATGACTCACCAAAAGAAATTCAATGGCTCATACATCATCAAAAGAGCAGACAGCAAATTTTCTTCTGCTTTAGTCATGGCTGAATTACTTCTCATCTGTATCGTGAGATGAGTCCACACTTCAATTACTGGTTCCTTTTTGACAGAGTCTAAAATTCAAATGAAGCGCTTGACATTGTGTAGATTTAAAGTGAAAAATTTGGTCAAAAATATGTGAGACAAACCTCCCACCATCTCATTCAGGTTTTTTGCCACATTTCAAAATAATGCTGCTCAGTAGGGTTCGGCTTTGCTGAGTGGCTGCCTTTGATTTATTATTTTTTTTCTGTCTGAACTGATAAAAACAAAATTACACAAGATTGCTGGTGTACAATAGGGGCAGCTATAAATGCATTCATTTAGTTTTTCACTTTCAGCTCGCACACTGTTGTCCCGTATGCGAATGTCAAGTATATGCAGGTGACGGACTCGTAATCCATTTTCCTCCCCTCTCCCCTTTTTCCCTTCTGTTTCCACCTCTGTCTCTCTTTGTGTCTCGCTCTCTCCCTCTGACCACCCTCACACACACTGCCAACGTGAGATAGCCATGTCTGTGTGTCCACTGTGTCGTGTGTGTGATAGTCTGTGACGTATGGCGTCACGTGCCAGCGGTTTTAGGTTTCCACGAGAAGCTACTTATTATTGTTATCATTTTTAGGCATCATCATTATCAGCTGGAGCAGACGCGGCGGGTCCCTCTGCGTCATTGTTCACTCCAAAAAACCCCTAAAGCTCTCACCGGCAAAGCTACCCACAACATAACCAACAAAGAAGAGGAACGAGGGGGAGCGGGGGGGTTGGACAGAGAGGAGAGAGACACGTCAAAAATCACTCTGGCACTCTTTCAATGTCTCCCCTCTCATCCACGGCCTGTACACCTCCCTCCCCCCCGGTGGACCCTCTGCACTCTGTCTCTCTTCTTCGCCTCTCTATCAAATGTTCACTTCTTTTGTCTCATCGACTCTTTCTTGTTCCATCGCACTCTATCTTTCTGTGTGACACCCTCTGCCCTCGTCCGTTCTCTGTGGCCGCCATTATCTAAACCACCCATCTCCTCATCTTTTCCTCAATTCCCCTCTCTCATACTCGGGGGGGGGGGGGTTGAAAAAGAAATTCACAACCTACACACACACACACTGTGCGTGCAAATACGCCCACCCCTCCCAAAACCTTCCCCCGTGCACACACTCGCCCCCCACCACCACCACCACCACCTTCTACTCTCTCCAAACCCCCTACAACCCCCCCCCACCGCTACCCTAATCCTAATCACACCACCACCACCGTCATCAGCCCTTATCTCACTCCACCAAATCTGCTGTGACTCAAAACAATTTCCTCTCATTTGCGATTTTTACTGCCCACCCGCCCCCACCGCCTCCTACACCTGCCATCAAACCCACCTACCCCCCCCCCCCCCCCTCGCCCCCCACCTTCAATAAACCCTCTCCACCTCCTCAATACCCCATCGCTACCCATCCGGCGCGCAAACCCCACCCAAGTGCACATGCACAGAAACACGTATACAAATGCACTCACGTCCACACACTTTGAGCAGTCGCCATTAAGAGTGACGGCTCATCGCGTGGAAGCGGTGACTTGCCACTGTCATCCAGTGGAGCCCGAGAAGAACTGCAGTGTGACGTCACGGCGGACGAAGGCCCCGCTGGTTGGTGGATCATATTTACGTGTGTGTGATTCTGTGCGTGTGGTTGGGACGGGGGGGAGACGGAGGAATACAATTTGGTGGGTGGGTGGACCCGTTGGGCCTTGCTGCATCACTGAACCAGGAAAATGAATGAGAGCCTACATTAGGTGTCACACCCTTCCTCTCCCGTTGGCTTCCGCTAATTTCCCTTCCTTTTTTTGTGTGTGTTCCACTCTTCTCCTTCGGGCCCCCTAAGGAATAGGAAACAGTCGAAACTGCAGAAATGAAGTGTTTGACAATATGTTTGATGGTATGTTGCAGGGCTCCTTGAATATGTTTAATGATTAAAATCAGCTGAAGGAGAAACAAATGTTTCTCCAGCCTGGTATACCGGAAATTTTTTGAGTGGATGAATCCCAACAAGAGCAGAACAGCACCACCCAATGGAAGGTTCTCACAGTCGCAACCAGAGAGAGTAACACCTCAGTGCGAGGTGTTACTGTGGCAGGAGGAACATTACATGATGTGTTGGCAGGATACAAGAGTGTGTGTTGCTTTGCTGACGGACTCAGTGACTTGCCTCAGGGAAAAATACACAAGTCTGTGTGTGAGAAACACAACCTTTTTATATCTCTGCAGTCATCAAATGAGTTTGCTGGATTTCAGCAGACAGTGTGCAGTTTGAATTGCTGATGGGTGTTCTTCATGAAAAACAGCAATCAAAGATGCTACATTTAATGCTCAAGATTGCATTAAGATATTTTACCCACTCAAATACTTATTGACTCTTTATAAAGATCCGGGCAAGTTTTGTAATCTGCAAACATTTACAAGAAGCAAATAATTGCAAATTTGTGCCTAAATGGGAGTGCACTGGATTTATGTCTTGCTTGTGTCAGCCATCAATAGCTGTTAACTGATCTGGTGTTATTTCCTTTCCTGATCAATATTTTTGCTTAATCACAATGAGCCAAAAATGTGGTCACTTGTAAGAGAAAACTCACAAAGACTTTTGTGTAACTGAGCAGTTTCATTCAGTCCTTTAGGAATGATTGAAACAAAATGGCTCCATGTACTTGATATGCAGGGAAAAAGAGCCAAAATCCACAGAGTCCAGAGCAGCCTAAGCCTCTGTGACCAGTGACAGTATCTTTTTAATCCCTCATTACATATCTAGTTGCAACGATAATGCGTCATTTACCTACAATGTTAAAGTCTTTTACTGTGCTAAGACCTTTGAAGCAGAAAGGCATTCTTAGAAGAGATTAGACTTCTTCTCTATCATAATAACTTCCACCTATTGCAAATACCCTGCTAAGAGGGTTGGTTATTCATAGTGTGTTTAACTACTGACATCTTTCTCTGGTCAACGTTTGATATCAGTAGTTAGTACTTAGTGATCATTGACCAGCTTCATTTTAGCACCGTTTCCCAGAGGAATGCACACCTTGTTGGTGGCTCAGAGGTGAAGATATCTGACTTGTAGCAGTGCAGCATACAATACACATCCACTCTCACGGGCAGGGAGCAAGGTGGGCAGACATTGCCTTGGTTATTGATTATTACCCTGGTAATTGGTTATTGATTACCCCCAGCCCTCTGCTGTGAGTCTGAAGGGACACAGAGGATTGTACTCTGCGAACGACATTTTCTTCCGTCCTGTTTTCTGCCAAATCTCATTTTGGTATGGATGATTTAGCCACAAAAAACACATGTAGAGGAGTAAATGGACAGTCCAAAACAGATGAATCACCTTCTCCTGCTGCTCGCAGTGTTGACTCATGCTGCGGATCCTGCCTGAAACGCATCAAGCTCTGGGTACCTGTGGAATACAAGGGTGAGGCAGTCCAGGTTTTTAAACTGGCGGGACCCATGGTACGTATGTGTTTAGAAACAACTGTTGAAATAATGTGTGATCATTTTCAAAACTAAAGATAACAAGGCGATATGAGAATTACTGGGCGTGACTTTCATTACATACAGGAACATCTGTCTCATTTGTATATTTAGTAATTTGCAGTCTTACTTTAACATGAGGACTGTGGGAGATTATTTTTTTAATTTGCCACCAGCTTAATTATAAGTGTAATTAACAGGTTAATAGCTTTAAACCTTTGGGAAAGAGATGCCTGATAGTGATGAAAGTGTGGCCACGATGCAGAGCTTTTTAACTAAAAAAAATGACATCCTTTCACTGAGCCAAAGAAATGGTTTAGAGGCATCATTAGTTCACATGTCATACAATATTTACAATGCAATGTGTTGGTTGTGTTAGAGAGATTTGAAGAAGCTTGAAGTTACACATAAATCTGAACAATATCTGCATTAATTCAATGAATCCGAATAAACACTCAACCCTAACGCTCTTGATATTCATTTCAAATGTTAAATCGAAGCTACTTTTCAAATATTTTTTTGTAATATTCCATATGAAATAAGGTGCATTTTCAAGTGCTTCCTCAACAGAAAAATTAGAACTTTGTGAGGGGAAAAAATTTTAGCAACCCAACATGTATCCACTTTTCACTGAATGCTATTCATTGAGCAAACCCAGAACTTGATAGATGAGGGCATTTAGTTTCCCTTTTGTGCAAACCTTTTGATGCCAAAAACCCGTCAAAAACCTACACCAGCAATCACAAGAACTATTTTCTAAAGAAGAAAAGCAAAGTAGTAAAAGACATTTAGCAATACAAAGGAGCCGCAGCAAAATCAAAGTGCGACACATGTCAGCTGCCAATGCAAATAAGAACTTTTCCTCTCAAAACTGTTTTTTAAAAAATGAATAATGATACAATTAGCTACTTTATGTGTTGCATTTGGAGTTTAATATTTCATTCATGTTTAGTGAAGTCCATTTCTGTTTTTGAAGATCTAGAAAACGAAGGAGCTTGATTGTGTTTTTCAGCTCATTTCACAGTTGATGAGCTTCCTGATCGGCTTCGTCAGCATGGTGTTCTGCGGTCACCTGGGGAAAACAGAGCTGGCAGGCGTGGCATTAGCAATAGCGGTGAGAGATCTCACACTTACACTTTTGGAAAAATTTTGCTTCCAAACATCACTTTAACAGCCCTGCTTTTGCATTTGAATATGCATACATTCATCTTCTCAAGTCTGGACCTATGTTTTTTTATTTTATTCCATTAAAGGTAATAAATGTCACAGGCATTTCCATTGGCTGTGGTTTGGCATCAGCATGTGATACCCTCATATCTCAGGTATTCAGTTCATTTTACACCAGCAGGTCAGTCACGGGCAGTGTTCTCAGTACGTTTTGTCAGATTTGTCTCTCTGTATCACTTATGACCATGACCTATGAGCAAATCTTATTGTATTTTCCTGTTGTTCTGACCCTTTTATTGCAGATTTACGGGAGTGGTAACCTAAAGCATGTGGGAGTGATTGCACAAAGGGGAGTTTTGATTCTGCTCTTAGCCTGTTTCCCCTGCTGGGCTTTACTTATTAACACTCAGCCCATTCTGCTGGCGATCAGACAGAGCACTGAAGTCGCCAGGTGAACCCTTTTCATTAGGTCGACGAAATCAGTGCATTATGCTCGTACAATAGCACAAATTGACGCCATTGCTCTATTTATATAAATATATACCCTTATTATTCATGCAGCAAGTTTTTCAGATTTGCATTTCCTTTTTCTGTCTGCCATAAAGACTCTCCCAGCTGTATGTGAAGATCTTTATGCCGGCTCTGCCAGTGAGTTCAGCTGCCTTCATGGTTTTTCATAAATATCCTTTGTATCTTCATCTGCATACACTGTATTAAATCGTTGTTGTTGTGCTGCATTGTCAATCTAATTAACCCCATTCAACATGTTGGATTCTGCAGGCTGCCTTCATGTACCAGCTGCAGGGGAGGTATCTTCAGAATCAGGTGCATTTAATGACTGCTGGAACAAAATAATGTCTGAAAGTTTATTGGGGATGAGATTGTTTTGTGCATAGTTAGAAGGGAAAATAACTGAGAGCAGATGTTGTGTGTTCTCTCATTTAACTCATTCTGACTCGCAGGGCATCATGTGGCCCCAGGTGATAAGTGGCGCCGTGGTGAATGTTTTAAATGCATTCATCAATTACATCTTCCTCTACGTTCTGGATCTAGGGGTCACGTGAGTGAACCACTGTACTTCTAATAGTTAATTCACACACTGTACTCACTCTTTAATCTTTTTTTATCATTAATTGTTATTATGCTATTAAGTAGTACCTTTATCTTTGGATATCTTGATATGAGTTCCTGGTACTGACTATGGGCTTTGTTTTTATACCTTTTCCTTTTCATAAAGTGGATCAGCAGCTGCCAACGCCATCTCACAGTACTGCTTGACTTTGTTCTTGTTTGGGTACATCTGGGTCAGAGGGCTGCACAAAGCTACATGGAATGGTAAGTTTAGGTGGTTCAATTTGGTGTTAAAAGAAATGGTTTCTACAAATAACTTCACAATTTTATGCTAAGTATCAGGGGAAGAAAACTTCTGAGATTGTTATTTTAGTCAGCATAGTTAAATTTTGTGAAACTATTGCTCCAGTGAAACATAGACACTTCATTAAAACTAATTTTTTCTTTAGTCAAAATGAATACAGTCTAAAACATCAGAGCTGTAACAGCTGCAGTGTTCAGGTTTAGAGATGAACTGTTTTATTCTGATTGTTATGGAGGATGTATTTTGTGGTCCTGAGGTGGACTGGCCTAGTCCTGGGTGCACCCATATCTCATCCAACAGAGTTTGAGAAAAGCTGCAGCCCACCGTGACCCTCTGCAGGACAAAGCTGGTATAGCTATTGGATGTATGAACAGTTTGTGGTGCATTAGACTGCACTGGTTTTAACTTGAGATAAACAACTTAGTGTATATTGATAATGTATTTGTGTTAGATTTTTATTTTCAGTGCATGCTGGATTGCACATTTGGCTGTAGATGCGTTCATATTAGTAGATTTTTAGTGGTGCTTAGGTAGTACACAGCCTATTTACATCAGATTGCACCTAAATTATATTTTTTCAAGGAAATTTCCTTGAAAGTTGCTTAAAAAAGGCCATAAATGTAATATATATGCCATTTTTATTTACCTTTCATGTAAATAAAAAATGCTCCATTAACTGTTATCACCTGTGTACAAGTCTTTAAAAATACACGACACATCAACACATCAAAATTAATACTACATTAGATTACAATAAAATCAGTTCTATTGTCAGTATGCAGTGTACAAGTACTAAGACAACGAAATGCAGTTTATCATCTAACCAGGAGTGTAAAACTGACTGTAAAGTGCATTATATACAGTATGAATATCATCCAACACTACCTCCCACAGTTCTGCTTTGCAGACACTAAAAAGTCTCGCAGTTCTTCAGTGAAGCGACAGTAACGTGGCTATGTGTCATCTTAATGAGTATAAATACTTTCCTATAAATCTGTCATCCCTCCTATTATCTCTGAGGTTGGTCAAGAGACTGCCTGCAGGAATGGGGCCCTTTCCTGCGCCTGGCTCTCCCAAGCATGCTGATGTATTGTCTGGAGTGGTGGCTGTATGAGATTGCAGGCTTCCTGGCGGGCATCATCAGTGAGACTGAGTTGGGGGCTCAGTCTGTAGTTTATCAACTGGCTGCAGTCGCTTACATGGTAACTCCTTTCACATCACATTTTTCATGTAGTCGAACAGAAACTTTTCTAGTTAATTGGGTGAGATTTGTGGAGGCGCCTCAGTTATTTTAAATTTCAGACGCTCACTCAGTAATCTTGCTATGAAGTGACTGTTTTCTCTCTGTTGCGCAGTTTCCTTTGGGTTTCTCTGTTGCTGCGAGTGTTCGGGTTGGAAATGCTCTTGGTGCTGGGAACATAGAGCAGGCCAAGTTGTCCAGCAAGGTCTCCCTGATCTGTGCAAGTACGAATTATACATGTCGCCCAACAAATCTCCACCAAAGTGTACCAGTAAAGACATGCTTCTGTCTTTTGTTTTTGTATGTAATGATCGGCAAACTTCATGCCTCTTATACCCAATCCAGTTATTGTTGCATGCTTCCTTGGAGCCTGTCTTGGTGCAGCTAACAATGTGATTGGTTACATTTTCACCAACGAGAAGTAAGTGCAGTCTGTGTAACAATCATAGGTTTATGTATTCTTAGCTCAGAAATCAGGACACAGATCCCTTCACTGGCATCTCAGTGTGTAATTCATCATGTATTAACTTCAGAGGACATTGATCCTTGCCTGTCAAGAAAACCAGGGTTTATGCTTTTTGCACAGTCACTACCCCACACATGGTAGATGGACTTATTGCATGTGAGCAAAATTATTTCTATCAACTTTGCTCTTAGCTGCCTTTGTTATAATTCAATTTCTATACGTGTTTCTTTTTAGAGACATTATTCAGAGAGTGGCAGACGTTATAAAGATGTACAGTTTCATCCATGTTACTGAGGCCTTTTCGGTGAGAGTTTCCAGTCCAAAATTATTTTATCCTTCCATTGAGCAAACTAAAACTGGTGTGTTGGTACAAGTATGAGATCTTTTGTTGTTTAACCTCCACAGGGTGTAACAGGAGGCATTGTCAGGGGGGCGGGGAAGCCAATGGTTGGTGCTGTATGTAGCTTGGTTGGATACTACTTCATTGGATTGCCCATTGGAGTGTCTTTGATGTTTCCCCTGCAAATGGGTATTATAGGTGAGGATGGAAACAAGATGCATGCAGCAAGTGAGAGTTCTGTCATTTTTCAATTGGAACTGACAAACTCTCCACTGTCCATCTTGGTTGCAGGCCTTTGGACGGGGTTCCTAATTTGTGCTTTGGTAATGTCCGCGTTTTTTACAGTTTTTCTTTGGAAACTCAACTGGGACAAAGCCAAGGAGGAGGTCAGTAACTCCACAGGGTGCATCATCTATCAAAGGAGAAACACAACATACCTATATGTGCAAATGCAATCATGCAGATAGACCATGATAGTAACGTTGCAGCTCGGTCTTCTGTGTCTTCTCTAAAAATCTGTTGTTTTTTGAATAGGCACTGGTAAGAGCTGGAGTCCATATTACAGTGAAGAAACATTCTGGTAAGCAGAATTTTATCTACAACTACATTTGCTCATCTTTCTAGCAACTAAAGATGCTAAATGATTCCTCACAGCTCTGGACTCTGATGAGAAACAGGTCACCGTAAAGACCAGTCGATCACATTCTCTGAGTCCAGCACAGGGGAAGCTTGAAGTGCTCAAATCAGGTCAGCAGGCGTCAGCTGGAGAGGCTTTGTCAGTCAGGCAGCTGGTGGTTCGACGTGGCTTCGCTGTGCTGCTCATGTTCGTCATCCTTGCCACTGGAGTCGTCATCAGTGAGCTGCTCGTCAGGCTGCTCGAATTAGATGAGACACCATAATTAGAATTGTGTGTGTGTGTGTGTGTTTGCAGCATGGAAAAAAAACAAAACTTTGAGAGGCTGAGAGTAGATGTGCATCTTCAAAGCGTCTCGTAAAGCAGGAAGATGTTAACCACAACTTGTTCTTAACCACATCTGCACCCGCAAGGATAGCAGAGAAGAAGCAGCTTTTCACATACTGCCTCATTTCAACTAATTTAGAAGCAAAAAAATCCCTCTTGGAGCCATTTTTAGTGCACTTGTGACCAGAGACTTAAAATAGCTGAATTAGATTGACTGGTAATTACTGATCATTATGAAAGTCCAACATATTTGATGGAAGTTAATCGGATAATACGTGGATTTTCTGACATTACTGCATCAGGAAATGTCTTTTAAAGTTACAGAACATTTTTTGATAGCAGTTGTCTGTTTCCTAGTCAGACCCAGTCACGTTTGCAGTTGTCGTAATTTGTCGCATTCGGAAAATCTATAAGAAATAGGACATTATTTAGACAACCAATCAAAAGCTGAACTAAAAAATATGTATAGGCATGTCTTCTTTATATAGAAACATGATGTGTAAGATGGGATCCAATGAAGACGCTGAAGAAATTTATTTTCCCACAATCTATAGTCTGAATGGATGCCACAATTAGAAGTAGCATGATTAAATGTTATATTTAGGCTACAGCGCATCGGTGGATGTGTGCTTTCATCATCAAAGACAGAAAGGCTGCTCTTTTTCTTTGGTTTATTTTTCCTTTGATCTGTGTTGCCAAATTTGATGATAATGAAAGGTCTGTACGCTCACGCTGCAACATGCTGGCTGGATGAAGACATGTCAAACCGAACAAATCATCCACCTGTTCCCTCTGCAGGAGCAGATAACTAGCTAGCGCAGCCCTCGCAGTTAAAACCTGCTCCTAAATACAGAATTGACTTGGGTTAACATCAAGCAGATAATCATGGCGGATTTCCTGTAATGCATGAATATGAGGTGTTTCTAAATGTACAATAAAGTAGCAGCGTGGTATTTTGTGAAACGTTTGATGCCACTTACAGTATGTGTGTCTGTAATATGTGAGGCCACATTTTGAAGGTACATAAAGTGTAGAAACAGTTAAAAATTCAATTCAATCAGTTCACTGTTTGTAGAGCACCAATTTGCAATATAAGCCAGTGTAGGGCACAAAGACAGCAGCAGGAATGCCTTTTATTTACAGAGCTGAATGTGATTTAACATACCTTCCTTATTGAACTTACACAAAAACTTTATTTTTTAATAGTGAGAAGCTCAACAATTTCAGGTTTTTCTTTTAAACAAATACCTTGGTGCCAGTTTGAGGAAAAAAGTCCCTTTAAACAGGAAGAACCAGATTCAATGTCTCGGGGTTAAGTAAATTGAGAGAGGAAAGGACAGCAGATAGAAATACAGCAAACAACACACTAGAGCCAGTGACCGACTGTCAGACATGGGTAACTACGCAGCCAGAGAAACACAAACTACAGGAGAGATAAGACACAAAGTTAGTGATGCGCAATAGTGGAATATAAACACATGGAGAGAGAAAGATAGGAGAGCAGAGCAGAGGTGCAAAATGCATCATGGAAAATCTCCCAGCACTCCAGGCTTATGGCAGCAAGACTAAGGAATGCTTCACGGTCACCTGAGCATCCTAACTATAAGCAAATCTGCCCCCGGTGTTCCTTTACCTCCAGTTGATCCAAAATACTGCAGTAAGACCGCTGACAGGAACCATAATAGAGAGACTATAATTGTCCCATACCAGCTTCTCTTATTGACCTCTTCTGGAATTCAGAATAGAATTCAAAAATCTGTCTTCACACTTTCAATACCCTTAATGATCAATCTCCATTGCATCTCAATGGTGCTATTGTACTATATTAACCTAAAAGAGCACCTCCTCACAGAGTGTGGGTTTACATGTAGTTCCTAAAGTTTCCAGAACTAGAATTGGAGGCAGAACCTTCTGCTTCCTTTTGTTATAAAGCCCTCTGCTCTGCTCTGCTCTGTGGCTCTTTTTCTCTATATATATATTTATTGTGTATACCACTATTGCATGTCACTAACTTTGTGTCTTCTCTCTCTTGTAGTTTGTCTTTTATCCTCTCTGCAGGTGTCTCTGGCTTTGGACATTCACATTTCTGATCCGCCGTGACTGACTTCACTATCCTACCCAAGGTTTATGGCTCTCTTATGCATTGTTTGCCTGTTTGCTGTGCACTACCTTTTTTTCTTTCCTCTTTGCCCTCACCTCAACTGGTCGAGGCAAAGGGCCGACGTCCCTGGCCCTGGTTCTGCCGTAGGTTTCCTCTTATTAAAGAGGAGTTTTTTCTCCCTAAGGTTGCCAAAGAGGTGCTCAAAGGAAACCATTTAATTTGTTACATTTCTCTCTAAAATATAGTATAGCACAGTGCTCAACTTTTTATGCAAAGTGCCTTGAGATGAATTTTATTGTATATTAGTGTGATCTCTCTAAAACTGAGTATAACCGAATTGCCTTTCAACATTTCTCAAGCTCACTAGTGAACAAGTTAAAAAAAGTAAATGAGTGTATTTCCTAAAATGGCAAGCTTTATTTGTTGCTTTTTATTTTTGCTTCTATTAAATAATGAACATGTATGTGACTACTTCAAATGTTAACTTGATGTTAGTTGGTAAATAGACAGTGACAGAAGTTAGGGCATCAGGGCAATATGGCACGTCACCTTTTCAACTTTTTTCAAGTAGACACTTTCCATCCAGTCCCATCTCACATTTTTTCATTTAGCCTTTAGTAGCATATGTTTATGACTTATATTCTAACATTAATTTCACATGTCCTTTTATTTAGTTACTTACAGAAGCACATATCAGCTGAAAACTTAATTTTTTTTAGCACAGTCATATTTGAATTTAGGCAACACCCAGACACTCAAGGTTTTTTGAGACAAATCGCTGCATATTCTGGTTCATTCGTTTCCGTAGGTGCTAACTTCAAAAGAGCTCTGACGTTAGAGAGGTCTCCTTAAAATCTTCCACTCTGGCCTTTATGAAGCCGGTGCTTCCACAAGCCACCGGAGTTGCAGCAGACTGAAAAACTTGCATATTAATTAAGCGTTATTCAACATGTAAATCAGGTTTGATTCATAGGCGCTTACGTCATCGTCTGAGCTTCAGTCTTGCTCATCAGCGGAGATATTGCCACAGGCTCCTCACTGAGACCATAATCTTGGCCCGCTCACCTCCAGAGACTGCAATCAGTGGCATGCTGTGGCATCATTAACAAGTGGCAAGGGTAAAGATTTGCTGTCAGTATCTTTAGATTAGAACTTAGTAGCCAAAAACAACTTCTGGGTAGTGTCACCATAACATATCTGGGACTCAGTTGCTTCATGGCTGTTGATAATAACGTTACATGTTAGTGCAGTGAAACATAGTCAAGAACTACTGCCATATGCACAAAAACTAACATGTGAGGGCTTCACAGTCTGAAAAGCTGGCATAGAAGCTACAATAAATAATCTTGCATCAAATTCCATACACTAGTGCTGTTATGACTTAGCCTAGCCACGCTAGACCCATGTTTCTGAAGGCACAAGGGTCTAGGGCCGCTCGACAGGGAGGGAGGCGGGCTAAAAGGTTGTCTTTCAAATCACTCTGCAGCAATTGGGTAGGTATACAACCAGTCAGCGCAACGAATAGGCTGACGTAGTTCCTAGAGCGCCGGCAGATTGTGGCTAAGTCCCATCAGCTTCCCAACCAGCGGAGCCAACTGGTATATTAAGGATTTGCCATATCCTGTCGGCATAAGTCCAAATACGTCTTTCTTCTCAATGAAACACTTCAGTGCCGTCCTTTGTTTATCTTTCAAGTTGAATTTTAGCTTCAAATCTTTAAGGGCTGTGGCCAAAGCCGAGTCAAAAGATAACTGTTTATTGTGCGCTGGTTGTTTCTGTCAGAATCGTCGCGCCTCTGTCGTCACTTAGTTACGCCCGCCTTCTGACTCTACACTTCATGGTGATTGGTCCGGCCAGTTTTAGGAGAATCCAGCCTTATGGAGGGTAACTAGACCCACCCTGGCAGAGAATTAAATTCGTTGCCGTGGGTTGTCTAGTGCGGCTAGGCTAGTTATGACTGACACAAGTCATCATATGTTAGGTAGCAGTTATATTGATACAGTGATTAGTGTCATAATAAAGGTCTGAAGCACCAGGTCTATAGTGTGTAATTCATTTTGTTATCATGAAATGTTTTAATTAAATTTACAGCATCCAGTTTCCATGCCATTTTACAACCTACATTCCTGAGTTGCTATATCAACTATAGAAGTACCCTGCCTTTCTTCAATCACTGCACTGAGCCTTCTTCAAATGCAGTCTGTGAACATTGGCAGATAAAATATAAAAGCCCCGATTTAAAACATTGCCACTGCAAAATGATATGAACTACAGTACGTAGACTCAACATTTTAATAAAACTGTGGTTGTTTCAGCAGTCCCAACACTAGGGTTTTGTGCACACCTCAGGAACATTAATTTACAGGGACTATGATGACATTTAAATCCTGGTTTGGCACATCTTCTGTTTTCTTTAGCAAAAGTATCTTGTGATAGTGGTTTTTTTGGGACGTATTACATACTAGCAAGAATAGTATTTTTTCCTCATTTTGCTCTTGAATGCTGTAAAAACAACAGATAGATCTCAGTAACAGATTTTTTGAATTCTTTCCCTCTGAGTAAATATTTACAAGAAGAGTTCAGATGAGAGGCTATGTCACATTTCTTGGGGCAATGATATGTTATAGAGCTGCATATTTTTAATTTGGTAGTCCACCATATGTGATTGTTACATTGTTACACACTTTAAACGTAATTTTTTATTGATTAGTGTGCTACCACAGTACATATATTAATACAAAGTTGTCAGCTTATTATTTATCAATCACCTCTGTCCTGAAGACTATCAAGACAGAGTAACAGTTATACAGTAAAGACAGTGCAATAGTGATGTATCACCTGCTCATACAGTTACACTGTGCATTCTATATTTATATGCACAAATGCAAAGTTTGCATCAGATATGTACAGTCAATCTTGAAGTTAAAACACAAGAAAATGATTTTAGGTCAGTAAGCAAGAATATCTCTTAAAGGGTGCAAGATGCAAATCAAGTCAAGAATTCATTGAAAAATTAAACTATCTGCAGGAAAACATGATCTTTGTAACAAGACCTGCTTTCTTCCTGCCAGTTTCAGTCTTATGATGCTTAACATCATAACTGAGACATGTTTCTCTTCAAAAAAATATAACCATTAGGCCATTCCAGGTGGTTTTAAAAAATAATAGCCCAAGTTTAAGAGAAGATGTGCAATTATGGAGGAATTCAGCATTTCAATTGTCTACATTTGGACATCTAAGATAGCTCAGATGTTTTGGGTCAGGTTTAGTGAGGTCAGTGGTGTAGGAGTGGAGTCACTGGTGAAGTTCAGGGTGACGTTGGCCCAGCCTTGAGCGCTGGGCTCTGGAGGAGGAAAAGCAATGTGGAGAGCAACACCTACAGCCAAAATAAGAACTGTAACCAAGAGGGTTAATCCCCGACGCAAGATCAGCTGATTGACAGAGAGCAGCTTTTCAGGTTTGGTGTTTTTGCTCTGCTCTGCGTCCCTCTCAGCCTTTCCTGCATTAATATTGTTGCCCTCATGATCCACTTTCAGCTCCTGATCCTGGGTGCTGACCCTGCTGTAGTCATTGGTTTTAGAAGCTCCTGCGCTGTTCAGCTGGGCCTTTTAGGGTGCAAAGATACAGGTGTCACTGACGAACTCTAATATGATAAGACAAAGTGAGAAAACCCTGACAGATTTCACACCACATAGTGTGCACATCTACTTACTGTGTCGGGAAGGCCCGGCAGCATCACTTCATTCATCAATGCAGAACATTTTGGTGTCGCCAGTGATTTTTTCCCAGCTCGCTTTTGAGCCTAAAACCAAATCAGAGAAAAGTTTAAGAGACGCATACAAAAAATAGGTACACATTTTTAATAGCCCAGATAAGACTTACAAAATAATGTTATTGTGATGGAAATTCCACATTTTGCTACATAAATTCACAATACCTATATCAGTTTACTGTATTTTATAAATAAACTGTGTCCTGTTTCATGTGAAGATTTATCTCTCATCCACTCTTAGTTTAAGCTGCGAAGCCAGCTTGATATTGGTGCCTCGGTGGGCAGCGGAGGCCTTATCTTACCTGAT
Source organism: Acanthochromis polyacanthus (assembly GCF_021347895.1). Lineage (NCBI taxonomy): Eukaryota > Metazoa > Chordata > Actinopteri > Pomacentridae > Acanthochromis > Acanthochromis polyacanthus. The sequence continues at coordinate 12,357,584 of NC_067129.1, forward strand.
AAAAATCAGACGGTCCAGTTTCAGGGAGAAAGAAAGGAAGACAGGACTGCACAAATAATTCTGTATTCACCTAGCTAGCAAACAAAACTCGCACAAAAAAGGCTGACCCCTAATCTTTTTCCCTGCTGGACTAGGTTATGAGAGAAAAACTTAACTGTAAGATGGAGTGTGGTTTTCACCTTTTGCTCTTGTATTATGGAAACAATGGAAAGTGGTTATGCAACTGCCACAATTCCACAGTATCCACAATCCAAAAACAAATATGGTAGACCTAACCTCTGCTGCTGTCTCAAAAGGTTTTAATATGTGGCACAAGAGTGTACTCAATTTTAGTTAATCCTTTTGTTTTATATTGTAATTATATTGAAAGTGATTGCTAAGAAGTTATGCAAAAGATGAACAAAAGCAATCAGTTGAAAAAAGCTAAGATATATATATTTACACCCTACCGTTCAGAAGTTTGGGGTCACTTAGAAATGTCCTTATTTTTTGAAAGAAAAGTAATTATTCAGAAATAGAGTGTAGACATTGTTAATGTGGTAAATGACTTTTCTAGCTGGAAATGGTTGATTTTTAATGGAATATCTACATAGGGGTACAGAGGAACATTTCCAGCAACCATCACTCCTGTGTTCTAATGCGACATTGTGTTAGCTAATGGTGTTGAAAGGCTACCTGATGATTAGAAAACCATGGTGCAATTATGTCAGCACACGAATAAAAGTGTGAGTTTTCATGGAAAGCATGAAATTGCCTTTTGAACTGTAGTGTACACTATATATATATATATATATATATATATATATATATATATATTAGTTTGTGGTTTTAAAGAAAGATAAGAGCATCCCACCTTGTATGAGACTTTTTTCCAGTTGAGATTAAAGATCAGAACAAGGAAGAAGCCCGTCTGACTGAAGCAACATATAGCGATACCCAGCCACAAGCCTAAAATCAGACACAAATTCAAACACACACATTACACATGTATTTACTTTATTCGCACTAGAAATAAAACTGCTCATCAAGAAAAGCAAACAATATCTGTAATATTGTATTTAAAGATACATACAAGCGAGATGATGTGATCAAACTGAAATATATTGCATATCTGCATGTTAAGTCAGAGTCATTATTACATTATTGTCTGAGCTATACTATGGAAACCCTGCAGCTATTATAGTTAGAAATAATTCAGTCTGCTTTATAAAAGCATCAGTCAATCAATCAAACACATTTGCTTATGACAGGTTTCCTTGTGGGTCACCAAAGGAAATACAGATGTGCGCAGGACAGAGGATGCACATTTGTGTGTGTAAGTGTGTGTGTGTGCTTGTACACTTTCATCAGTACATGCAGACACTGAGTGGACAGCACAGAGCTCCACTCTGGCAGGGGGTAAATGGTGGACCGCAGAGAAAGAAATTAAGGAATGCCTGGTACAGCAGGACCAGGGATTTGTGGGTTTAACTAACGACTCTCGATTTAAACATAGCTACGCTGCTTTATTTTCAACTTCCTGAGGCATACTTCTAGGGTGCTGTTCAGTGGACAAGTAAGAAATATGTTGCTGTGATCAACGCAAAGCTTCAGGCTGTGATATCTGGAGCAACAACGGAAATTATTAAATAAAGAAAACATATTAAAGCAAACTAGCTTGACCTTTGTGACCTGCCTGTTTACTTTAGCTGTCCTATAATATATAGGGTTGCCTGATTGCCTGGAGTTGCTAAGTGTTGATTTTCCAAGTACTATTTATCATTTCTGTCAATTAAATATGGGTTTCATTTTATTTAGACCATTAAAATTCCAATTTAAGGGGGAATTTTAACAATTCAATACATCACAGCTTGTTCTTCCAGGTCTAAGGAGTTTTACAACGTGAAAAAAGCTACAGAGGCAAAGGCTTTATGATACATATCACCACAGAATCTTAAGCTGTCAGCAGATTAGTTAGATTCTGGGAAATTTAGGAATCACATCCAGACAAGGAAGAAAAAGATTATATCCCCAGGTCTGCCTCAGTTTTGAAATTGTGCATTGCAAGTCCAGTAATGTTAACAGAGCGAACAGCTAAATCAGTGCAGTACTCCTTTAAATCTAAGTTTAAATAGTTTAATATGATGTAGAAATTCAACAAAATCATCTTTAAAATCAGTACATTTATTGTTTTCTACATGACTGCATGCTTAAACAAGATGGCACTCAGTATAGCTGTATATGATGAAGGAGGCAAGTCTACTTGATATGTGCTGTAAGTCTGCAGTTTAGGACTGGGACTGGATTTAGCATTCTTCGAATGGAATCTAAGTATCAGTTCAGAACAGATCTTATGAACGAGATGAGATATGTATTCTAAATTCCAAACCTTGACTTTACATTGCTGCATGCAGCCACAGTCATGTAGTAAACTGAGTTTAGATAAACATCACTGCATGTTTATTGCACTTTAGTACAGTGGTGATGCTGACTCAAAACAATCTTCCATTATGCTCATTAATATCCTTGTCTATTGAAACGTATTCAATACAAAATGAGCAGTTGGTTCTGAATATTTTTAAACATAAAATTAGGATTGGGCTGAAAATATGTAGGGGAAACCCACAAGAAGATCAGGATCACTGTTTTTATTCCAAATAATGTTACGTATAACTTGTCTGCAGAGATATAAAATGGGACAAAAGACTTACCCAATATCCTCAGCTTGGCCTTGAACATCAGAGCTATTCCCACTGGCAGGCCAATGCAGTAGTAACCCACCAAGTTGGTGAAGGCAGCAATTTTCTGCATCCCAGATCCTATAACAATCCCTAAGCAAACACACTGAAACAATACACATAAAATAAGAAAAAAAAGGACATTGAATAGCATGTGTATTATTCAACACAACCACTTAAAACAAGCCAAGAGCATTTGTCCTGTTCTATGGTAACATACCAGAATTGAATCGAAGAATTGTAAAAAAATGTAGACTGTGACGCTCTCTGACACAGTCTCCACAATGTCGCTGCAGACAGTACAATGAGATCATCAAAACAGAGTTTCCCTTGCATAGAAATGAGTGTGCGCTGGTCAGAAACTTACGCATCATTAGTGAATATGTAGCCAATCACTGACTTAGAGCCTGCGAGGACAGTACCCTGGAACACAGCAAGAACTCCTATAGCGAAGACATTATGTGAGGCACAATACCTGACAAGTTGTAGTTAATGAAATGAAAGTTACATTGTACCCACAGGTGTTCATTTTGTGTGTGTGCAGACAAAACTAAACTAAACTCCAACCTTTTAAACTAAACTTTGGGGTTGCTGTAATTAACCATTTTATACAATTCCTGACAAGTGTATGTAAAATTTTGTTCACAACTGTTCATCAGAGCTGTCCAGTTATACTGTATTATCAGGAATTATTACAAATCACATTCAACAAGAAGCAAGAATTACCAGTGGCCAAGGTCTATACTATGTACGTTTGTATTTACAAGTATATGTAGTCTTCATACCTGACAGAGCTAGGGCCACTTTACAGGTGACTTTGACTCTCTCGGTGTCTCCAGCCCCAAGAGCATTTCCAACACGCACACAGGCAGCTGCATGGATACCTAAAGGAAACTGCATACACCACATATCAGTTTGTGGTGTCAGTTACATTTAGTATTTATCTTCTAATCAATAAGCACATTTCCAGACAAGCAGAACTGTTGTATACTAATAAGATGCAAATAAATGTCCAAGTAAATACACGACTGATTCACACCATATATGTTATCGCTCCAATTTCCACCATGATGTGCTGGGCAGCCAGATCCTTTTCACCAAGTGAACCTGATATGAGAAAGATTCAGACAGAACAGCGCAGTCGATAACAGGCAGTTTGTTTTCCCTGACATGCTCTCTTGTGAACTTGATGTTGTCAATTATCGAGTTGATTTGTTCTGTAAAGACTTTCACTTGTTAGGTTTTGATTTGGACACAGAAGTCATCTAAATGTCTGAAGTAGCAGCTGGGGTTGTTCTCTTGTAGTAGCTAAGTACTGTGCTAGGGATCCTCTTGGATTAGAGGTAGAATACGCTCAAGAGCAAAAAGAAGTTCAGTAATCTTCTACTCAAGTATTTAGGATTGTGAAGGCCTAGATAACTAAGATGCTATGCAAACAAACTTTTGTAGGACAATTACACAACATTGTGGGACTACATCTTTTGATACATACTTCATGAAAGTAGAGAAAATTTAAAGAAAAAACATGAGCAATTGTGTGAACTTATGGTGGGGAGTAGGGCTAAAGAAATAGTAGTTATGGTTATGGTTAGAGTAATTCTCCAGGGCAGATCAAGGTATCTTCTGAAGTGATGTGAACATGACTGTGTTTGTGTTTGGCAACAACACTGACCAGCAAGGAAACCTCCAACCTCCCAGATCCACCATTCAAAGCAGATCATAAATGCACTGGGAACAGCCAACTTCATATAAGAGCCCCATTCCTGCAGACAGTCAGTGGTCCAACCTGCAGAATGTTTCAGACAGAGTAAAATGCAGATTTGGTCATTTAGCATTTGATTTTCACTTTTGTGAATGGAATTTACCTCCCCATGTCTGCAGATGGAGCTTCTTCCACCTGATGTAGCCAAACAACAGCAGGCAGATGGTGATCTGAGATAAAGTGCTAGCAATCGCTGATCCACTGCAAACACACATAATGGAACATCTTCATATCTATATTTATGGAGGGATGTCTAGTAACAGTCAACATTAAATGCAATTCCAACCTTGTCTCTTGGCAGGAACATGGTCAAGGACGGCACAAAGACCAAATGTGGATCGAGACACTTAAAGTTGCATTGTTGTTTGAGCACACTGAATTTTTTATGGTCTGAGAATAGTCCTTGACAATAAGCAGGAGTCTGCGATAGATATGGAAAGCAGTAGGGGAGGCAGGACCCAACTATAAACACTTAATTGGTTAAAGTTGCCTGCCTGATGTATTTAATGTTTGTCCAGCTGGAACAAGATCAAGTCCTTTCAGAGTTCTTTTGTCTTTCTGTGCCCTATGCAGTGCCTCCCGCTCGCCTTAAAAAAAGTTAAGATAATAAACACCAGGGCACTGCTGACTCAGTTGTCAGAAAAAAACAAATCATTCTTGGATGAATAGATAAAATGCATAAGGAGTGTTCTGACCTACTGTCCTCTTCTTTACAAACTCCAGGCTATGCATCTGCACATTAGCCTCCCCTCTCTGGACAACAGTGGAGTGATCCGGAGAGAGAAAGAGAGTTTCTCTGCTTTTAATGCATTAAATGCTTAACTAGTATATTTTATCTGTTGTGTCACTTTATGCCAGATATGATATCAAGTCATACAAAGTCCATTAAAAAGGAAAAGCCTTTGAGAAGCAGCAAGACACACTTACGTGACGCCCATGTCGAGGCTGAAGATTAACACGTAGTTGAATAATATGTTAAGGATGTTTGCTGCTGCTGCTGTGTACATCTGAGGCAGAATGATCCCCTGGCACATAAAAAAAACATGGAATCCATGATTAGCAATCCAAGTCGATAGAGCTCAAATGTCAAAATTATTTGTATAGATTCTCTATAATATGGAGAAGCCAAAATGTAATTGATTGTGTTTGTTCTCCATAAGAAAATTCAGGTAAAAGGCCATACTCCAGTGGTAATAAAGGCTAAGAGACTATAACAATGTTATCTATTTACTGACACTATCTGTAAACAGAGAAGCAACAATGCCAGTGCTTGATATTTAGCAGCTACATTCTCTTCATTTTTTTCATTTTAGCCCATAATCAGCCTTTAACATATAGTGCAGCTAATGATAATTGTTGTTTCATTTGCAGGTATTTAATCATAAACCAAAGTGGTGAAGTTTTGAAAATTTGGTGGAGCTCGAGAAAAAGGTTAGCAAAGTCATTGTAGCTCATCCTTACATAATGTCTGAGCCAAGTTTCATGGAAATCAATTAGTTGTATTACATATCACTTAAAACCACAATGTGAACCTAATAATGCCATGAAAGGAAACATGAAATGATAAGCACTGTCAGTAAGACGTATTAGAAAACCAAAACAAAATGTAGTACCAATGTATAAAGCTGCTAGCATGGCAAAACTGTTGACATGGTTCAGCATAACACTTTATCAAACAGACACAAGAAATCTTTTTTCTTTTTGTTAATCCTGGAGTACCACCTTTTCCTGAATTCATTTTGGGGAGAGGAAGAACACTCAACTTCAGCACTACAGAAGCACACTTGTTTCCACTTATGAACTTACTTGGTTTTGCAGGTAGGAAACCTGAAGCTGATGCAGGAACATGGCCTGTTGCAAAGAATAAGGATTGATAGAATAAAACAGGATCACATACAAGACACACAGCAGTCCAAATGTGCAAATGATTATCCACTAGTGAAAACTTAAATATGAATTCTACATTTTGTTTCTGCTAACTAAACTATAAATCCTACATGCTCGTCCTTTGTTTGGATTATCTCAGTCAAATAAAGGAGGTAACTGATGATGATGGACAGAAATGGCTTACTTGTCTGGCTTTTGGCACTCATAAGCTTTTGTTTGATTACTACTAGGAACAAAGTCTGCATATTTACGAGTTTTTATTCCCATTATTGCAAAGATGCAGCTTTTTGTCCTTTTCCTTAATTGCTTTACTGATGCAAAATGTGATTTACTGTTATTCTATGTATGGAATTTTTGCTGTTGAAAATGAGAATGTACTGTAATTTTCATGCTCTGGAGAGTGTTGTAGTTCATTGCACTCACTGGAACAGCTGGTAGAAATGCCATCACATAGAGCTGGGCAATTCTGAAGGGGACACAAAAAGTATTTTTTATTTAGCAAAGCAAACAGAATGAAAATAATTCTCTTTCTGTTCTGACATTTACCTGTCAGTATATGTATTACTGTTCAAAAGTTTGAGGTCACTTAGAAATGTCCTTATTTTTGAAAGAAAATATTTTTTTAATGAAGATTAAACGTATCAGAAGTACAGTCTAGACATTGTTAATGTGGTAAATGACTATTCTAGCTGGAAACGGCTGACTTTGAATGGAATATCTACATAGGGGTACAGAGACATATTTCCAGCAACCATCACTCTTGTGTTCTAGGCTAATTGATGATTAGAAAACCCTTGTGCAATTATGTCAGCACATGAATAAAAGTGTGAATTTTCATGGAAAACATGAAATTGCATGGGTCACCCCAAACTTTTGAATGATAGTGTACATTATAAAAAGCATGTGTTCACATTAAATTTCTGTTTTGTTGTCCACTGTCTCAGAATTAAATCGCAAAATGACATGATGGATTCACATATCCAGGCATCTAAAACTGTTAATGTACAAGTGTAGGAGAACTATCCTTGAGCTGAAATGCTGATCTAACACCCTGATAAATGTACATATAAAGCTGAACTTACAGCATGAGATAACATCAGTGTCTCTACTGATAAGCAGAACAGCCATGGCACTGAAGATAAAAGCGTGTATTTCTTCCTAAAACAACCGAGCTGTTTGTCCTCAGCAGTATTTACCTTGCCACCTCTTCCTCTTGGTGCATGAGGAGCAGTAGGTTCTGAGAGTTTATGAGAAGACCAAAGCATGGCACACAATACAGCAGCAGGATCAGTGAACTCCGCTGTAGAATTACTCCCACACGTTTCATGTTCTTACCGCCATATGTCTACAAAGCACAAACAAATGATTGCAATGGTTAAAATGAAAGCCTCCCTGTGGATAACACACAACGACATTAATGCACACATTATGGGGTTTTGCTCACCTGAGAAATAAGTGTGTCACAAGCCAGAGCGAGGCCATGGCCTATCGCAGATGTGGTTACGTTAATGGTCTGAGAGGTGAAGAACAGAAACTGCAAGTTAGACTTGAGTTATTGAATGTTCTAATATCTGTTATTCATATGTATTTTGTTTATGTTCATGACTATTAATTTAACTACTGCATTTTGAGAGGAGGAGTTAATATAGTGGTGCCACAGAGAATCAACAACAATCAGTTTGCAGGTTGTCGCAAATTTCAGCCAATTTGACCTCACTGGTTTGTAAGTCCGTGCAATTCATTGCCATTTCCCAAGCCATGTGTGAACTGTGGGTGTCCACTCTCAACTCAAATGCTCACACAGACTGTAAGCAATATGTCCAGTGTGAGAAGCCACGGTTCAAACTCAGGTGTAAGGTGACAGTGCTAGCCATTTTACCACATTTTGCTAATATCTTCTGATGGTCTGCTAGCTGTCAGTTTTGTGCACAGCAATGGCTTTGTCACTGGGAAACAAAAGAAAAGTGGCTCAGCTCAATGTATGCAGCTCTTCTATTCAGGTTCAAGCTCATGCACAAGACAGAGAGAAAGGCAGAAGAAATGAACACTTCACCTTTAATGACTATCTGAAGAAAGAATCAAATACATAGCAATTCAACACAGGAAACCAAATTCAGGTTAATGTTGTCTTTGTGCAACAATTGTGTGGCTATGCTACACTCTCATCTCTACATGTGTCTATTTCTTGTACCAAGTCTTGCAAAAGAGACTTCAGTCTCTGAATATAAACTGAAATTTAAAAATGTGTGTCAATAAAATAGGTCCAGTGGATTTGCATGTTCCTTTGTCTGCAGGACAAGAAAGAAAAAGTGAAAACTCTAACAAGTTAACAAAGGACTGTTGAGGATGTAATACAGGGCAAACATACTCAACGTAGATCAGACCTGCACATTCATTTTAATGTCTAATACATTGTTGTGATCAAACAAGAGGGGAGACTTTATGAAACCGTTGTGCAAATGCTTCCTAACAGAGAAAAAAAATGGAAGTTTATTGTGTCCACAGCCACTTTACACAAGAAGAGGAAAGGGACTAATGTCATTCTTAAAAAAACTCCTCATCCTGTTCTGATATCGTGTCTTTTCATCACTCACTAAATTATTTTATGTGCGTGTGTGAGTGAAATACACTCTGAAGTCCTGACAGCTGTGATGAGACTTGTCGACTGTTTGAGGTGTTTGAAACAAAAGACATTGCTGATAGAGGTGGATGTAACTTTCGATAATTTGCTCCTCAAAACAATATCACACTGCTTAGCAGAAACAAATGCGTTTTTGGTCGTTTGAACTTAAAATGTTTCATGCAAAATGAAAAGAACATGGAAGCTGTTTTTATTTCTGACAGACAGAACATCCCTTCTCAGTGACCCAAAAGTCAAGCTTCAGGGCAGAAACAACACAGTGAGTGACCTCTTGTCTGCAGACTATGCTTTACAGAGAATGCCAGAAGTGTTTAAACTTGATATGTAGGAAGGCATGTTGTACTTTCCAAACCTTTTGAAACAAATAAGAAGAAAAAAATCCTAAAACATCTCAGCTTTCTTTAGCAAAACACCTGAGGTCCACTGGAGAGCTTGTTGATGGTTGTTTTTTGTAATTTGGAAAAATCTGACATAGTAGTTAGTCTACTATTTCCTACATAATAAATAACAATAGAAAACAACTGATGCATGGATGAGCACGATTAAGTTGTACATTCTTTTAAGTCAACTTACAGGATCCTAGTTCTTTGACCAACTTGTGCAACCATTGACTCTGCCTGTGTTTCATTCAAAATTATAGCTGGTTATTGATTAGAGAAAATGAGGGAGTATCTTTTAAAAGACCTGAGGTCATAGCTTCACATACATTTGGATTTTCTATTGATTTGTCCTCCTTCTATCTATATATAGAGATATTTCTTGAAACTAAGGAGGTAATTTTAGAATTTACAAAGTTGAAGGCTTTGATAATGAATATTAGGGATATCTATGGATGTTTTTTTTGTAAATACTTCAACTTCATTGCATGTTGAATGACCCCTTAGAAACTATGTTTAAGCTTTCTTCGCCTCTTTTTGTCAACCTGTGCAAACTTTCTACATGTATACATTGTTTCTGTTTGTGCTGTTGCACAACTGCTCTTCTCTCTTTTTTTTAAAGTCTTTCCGCACCCTTTTAAGATATATTATCAGAGTATTGTTAAGTCCTTTTGCTAGAGTGCTGTTTAAAAATACTTAAAGGAGCTTTACCCACTGCTTCCCTCACCAGTTACTGTACATCGTCCCTGTGGGATTCAGATACCAGAATCTTAGGTCAAACCGCCATCACAACAACTTGTAGCAGATGTGAGTAGTAGAGAAAAAGGTTTTAAACAGTATTAGAGTCACTAAAAAGGGAAGTGGTATCCGTTGTTCTACTTCAGTTACAGCAGGTAAAATCAGTTAAGGAGTATACATGAAAGAAATATAGATCGTACCGCTGTGGCCAGTGCATATCCAGCCAATTCAGCATTGCCAATGTGACCACAGAATATGCTGATAACAAACGGCAGGAGAAAGTTCAGAATCCGAGACAGCAGCTGTAGAAACAAACATAAAGACTTAACTACTTCACACACAACACGTGACTAATCAGGTGAAATCAGCGCAACAAATTGTTGCCAACTGTGTTCAGGCGTCCTCAGCAAAGTATATTAGAAAGCAGTGTTGTGAAATCACTTGGCACAGGCTGGTTTGCACTAACATTCAGTAAGTGTTGACACCATTAATTCTCTGTGTACAGTCTATATGCTGCACATATACACTTAAGAAGTGGTAACTGATTGCATTCTTGGATTGCATTATGTAACACTGCACATTAACAGTAATTCTGCAGCACAGGAGTACAGTAGCTGAATGTACAACAATCACGGCACTTAATGAACATGAGCATACAGCCCCCCCACCACCAACACTTCAACTTTACCCTACTCACCAGTGGGCCTGTGAGCAGCAAGACTTGGTAAAGTTCTTCTCTGTAGGCCAGTGGTAGCCAACGTCTCACACATGCACACCGAAACAGTTTTGAGCTGGCCAGTGTCGCCTCCTCATCTCCCACAACGCCTGCAGTCTTGGCAACAGAAACCCCAGCAACGGGCCCTTCACCCTGCAAGGGTTGTGCAGGTCCTGGGGAACCCAGCTTCTCCATTCAAACACAGAAAAAGAAGACAGAAGGGAGAGAGAAGGGAGAAAAGCTACATAACACTGGAGGGAGGGAGGGGGGGAGGGAGCAAAGAGAGTACAAGGGTAAGAGCAGCAGTCGGCCTATCTGGGTTTAGAAGTACGACACATACACTTTTTTGAGTTATTGATTAAATATTGAGGATCGGAAGAGTATGAAGATGAGAATAAATGAAGAAAACGGGGAGTGGAAAACACACCTTTTTTGACACAAGGGTCAAAGTAGGGCTGATAAATGTATCTTCAAGGAAATACATTGCATTTATATATTTGCACCGTGTATACAGTGAGCGAGTGAATGCTTTGTGGGGATATTTCATTACATATGCAGGTGTGTGAGTTTGTGCAAGAGTGTGAGTGGTCTTGCAGGGCTCAGTAGTAATCTGATGAGGAATGCCTGTTTGCACGGTGTATACAAGCAGCTCTGATGGCAAAAACTCTGCAGGATTGATTAATTGCTTGCAGGGCAGCCATGATGTTTGTGTATGTATGTATTAGCCAGTGATCTTATCTGCCACTGAGTGTACTTTGAGCACTGACCTTACCCCTGGGGTCGTCCTCTTTATGTAGGGGTCAAATAAACAAACACACAAACACACAAAGCACCTCATCCATTTTTCCTAACACAGCTTTGGAAACATTTATTTTTCAGCATCTGCTGTTAACTTCAAAATAAATGTGAATAAATAACCTGAGCGGAACAACAGGATTGATCTGAAACACATCGAGTGTTGTAAAGTTGTAGAATTTGTTCCAGCAGCAAGGCCAGACTCAGCTATAGTCAGTTTTTGTGGCAAAGTACAAGTGATCAAGCAGATTTCAACCTTTGTTATCAGAGGGATCACAATTGCAGCAATCAGCTTATGCATTACAGCTGAAGAGGCTACAGGTGTGTGTGCCTGTGTGTAGCAGGCTTTATATGTTACCAGCTAGTCAGTTGTGCAATACAACATGAACAGCACGTTTTTCTATGAGCACGTCAGTGTTGCAATTGCTGTTAACCTTTGATCTTTCATGAAACAGCACACAAGCAACAAGCACACACAAACTATTATTGAGAGAATGTTATGTACTCGTTAAACAAAAACACTTCAGGGCCTATGATGCATTTGAAAGAAAAACAACGAGTACAGATGATGGAAGTTTCTGAAGGAGCCACGACCAACACAACTCCCACTGCACGGACTATGCTCGGTCAAAATCAGATAAAGGACTTAGGTTGCAGTCAAAAAAATGAAAACAGAATTTGCAGATACAGGCCTTCAGTTTTATTAAGCTTCCAGTGTGAGCTCAGGTTGAGAGAGAACAGATCAGCAGTTCACAAATAACTAATCCGAAAACTTTTCTCCCGTTGACCAATGCTTCTCTCTAGCGGGGAAGAAAGGGATGGCTGTTGAAACCAAACACACATGCACAGATATGTTTGTCCACATGCAAAAGAGCATCCCCAGACCCCCCCTGTTTCCCCTCCTTGTTTTTCCGGCTTGCTTGCTTATTAAATCTGACACTCATCTATTTGTCTTCCTACCCTCCTGTATAACAACAGCATTAGAATGGACAATTGCCCATACCATGGCAAAACTTTACCTTACTATAACTTATTATGAATGTATTCGGTTCATTGTTTTTCTCATGAAGGTAGCAAACCTTGTAGCAAATATAAAAATTGTAAAACCAAACTACTAGACTACTTTTTTAAAAAACATTCAGCAGTGGCATAAAGCCTATGACAAAATGTACATAAACAGTATCATGCTCAGTGTTCTTGCCCCTTTAAACTAACAAGCTGGTGTAATATATGAATATTTTACTTGCAATGTGTAATTTAAAGGTAGCTTGACATCAACAGCTACTGCTGCACTGGTCAGCCCAGTTTGTTTCCTTTTAGCAAAACTAGTTAATGTTCTGCTTAAAGGTGTCTTATTTATACAATATTTATTATTTTTTTAAAATACCCACTTTAGTAAGATGAGAAAGCTTCAACTTTGGGTTTTCAATCTCAGAAAATAATAAGAAGTGTCTAAGTTAGCTTTAGCTGAGGCTATTCCACCAACCAAAATACAAGAATTTATAATAATAATTATAATAATGTAACAATTAGTAATATGTAAACAATGCAACCATGTGGAAGAGTTGTTTTTTCTTTCATGATCCATTTCTTATGTTGTCTTTTAAGTTCTGGTATCTATTCTTGTCTGTCTACATAAGTATTCAATGGCTTACAAAGAGTGTGATGATGCAGGGTATTAAGTTATTAATGCTATTTGTATTTTCACAAACTAAATAAGCAGATTTCTTCCTTTGTGTTTAAGTTTGTCAATAAACATTAAGAAAAAAAACTAATTTTCACCCTTGAATGTATTATATGTAGTATAGAATTTACTGATAACATCATTTACAATTATTAAGAAGTTATAGAATAATGGGTTCATGTCTCATAATGAATAAATATTGTATCAACACATGCACTCAGGCACCTTTATCATGGTATCCTTATTATATTTATATCACTTTTTTTGTTTGTTTGTTTGTTTGTTTGTTGTTTTACAGCACATTAGATATTTAGTAAGCCTTTTTTTTTGCTTGTGCTTATATCCAGTACACTGGTTTTAGGTTACTGTCAATCTTCTGACACTAAACAAGAGCAAAAGAGGCGGGAAGGAAATAATTTTCCAACCTCTGTTGTCACATTCATGTCTTTTTCTTCATGAAGCATCAAAAAACTTGAAGTCTGTTCCCTTATAAGAACATCAAAGAATACAATAATGAGCATTTTATGTTAAATATAAGGAAACAAACTGCATAAAATCAGCTCCATGCATAACTGTACTTTAATTGAATTGAATTATGGGCTTTAAAGGTTCCATCAAAAGGATTTTTACAGGAACATACAAACTAAAAACAAATATGACAAGAACCTTGTAAAATGTGTATTTTAGACTCAACATACACGCCCAAGACATTTTAGTACCATCATAATGACTGCAATCCATAAAAAGTTTCCTTGTGTTTGCACAATATAACTGTGCAACAATAAAAGAAAGAAATAAAATGCCAGGAGTGGGAGGAGTAGAAAGGTTGTTGACAGGAACAGGTAAATAAAATTATGACGAAAGCCATTTAAACCCAAGAGAGGAGTTATTAAAGTGTCCTGTGAAGCATATAAGAGCTACTGAGGACTCACACAGCCCTTGTCATCCTCAAACCACACCAGGAACACTGGAAGGAAAACGCAGACAACAAATTAGAAGAAACCATAGTTGACAGGTAAGGTCTTCATCTCAAAATGTAAATCTGTATGACTCCTCAACTGTATGTGGTACCGTAAAGCTTGTAAGCACATGTAGAGTGTAATTTATATGTATAGATTTGTTTCACAGGAATGAACCCAGAGAGTACTGGTGCTGTGTTGATGATATAACATCTGCAAAGGAATTACTGTCATTATTTTTTACTTTACATGACACTTTTATCCAAAGTGATGATTTTATATATAAAAGATTTTTCTGAACTTATCTTTAAGAATCTTGTAAAACACAAACACTAGAGAGAAAATAATGCCTCAACAAGTTGTTTTCATTTCTTGAGCACAATATTCTGACTTTCAACCAGCTGGAGTAAATATGTACCAAAAACACCCGGGTATAATAATCTCATATCTGCAAAACCAAAAACCTACCTGCCGGCACAATTACGTTAAATGATGCACAGGAACAAACCAGTTGACATCTTGACACGTTGGCCATACACATGGAATATTTAATAGGAATACAGTGTTCTGTGTATTTTACCTCTGATTGAGTACCCAGATAGCAAACTATGGGTGAATCAACTCAACATTTTATCAACCTTGCGCTTTCTGTATAATTTCGACGTTAGGTCTCAACATAGATTCAACATTGATTCACCCATAGTTTGCTATCTGGGTATTCTTTAACAGCCTTTGTCAATATTTGATTCTGTTCTGGTGTGCATTCTGATCATATTTGGCTGAAATTTGCACTGAGGGTAAAAACACTAATCTGTAAAATAGATAGTATTGCTGTTTTGGGGACTTCGCTGGGAGTAAGTAAAAAAGATTAAGGAAGTTAGGTGGAAAGAAGTCACAAAAGTCTGCGAGCTGTCACTGTGCCACAGTGGGATATTTTTCTGTTCAAAAGTACAGATATTTTGGTGAAACTAAATGATGATTTTAAATTAACTCTGTGTAAGTGCTCATTTTGATGGCTTTTCCTTTACTTCCAGGTTCTTTCAAAAAAAAAGAAAAAGACCACAATGAAGTTGATATTCAGAACCTCACTCTTACATTTGCTCCTTTACTGTGTGACCCACACAGTAGGTAAGTGAAAGTCTGCTCACTCTGAATGTAGCTTAATTTCCTCTTTAAGTGAAATCATTCCGAAAGATACCACACTGGTTATCCCCCGCACTTTGTGCAGTTTGAGTTTTCACTGATTCACTCAACTGTTTCTATTTCCTTTCCTAAGGAGTCGATATCAAAACGGACCCACCAGTCGACGGTGAGGGTCTTATACAGACGGAGCTGAACAACACTGTGTCACTGAAATGTACCGTTGGTGCAGACACTCCAAATGATGAAGAGCTGGTGTGGCTCAGAGATGGTATGACGGTCAATCTGAAGGAAGAGAACAAGAAAGGTGCAAGCAGTGTGTGTGTTTCACCTGTCATCTATGACGACAACGAGGCCACTTTCACTTGTCAGCTGAAACAAGACGCTACACATAAGGCCTCTGTCACCCTGAGAGTCACATGTGAGTCCTTTTAAAAATGTTGAAATGATGAAATTTGTTAAGAATAAAAGCGGTTGTTTCTAATTTATGTAGATTTAGTGACCTGTCAGCACACTACTTTTGTTCACTGGATGTACTGCTATGAAATATATTCATAGTTCCCAGAAGATGTCACACTGATGATTCACTAATCTGAAAATTAGTGTGACCAGTAGGTTGGCATTTGTGTTTTTTTCAGTGAAATATCTTGATAATTAGATTGCAGGGTAGGTTTTGTTGTATCATATATTTTCCTCTTGAAGAATCACTTCCTAGACAACACTGTTTCTGACCAAATATCTCTAAAACTAATGTCATTTTCATCAGCCTCAGCTGTACTTTGTCCCTAGTGGTTTTTAAAAGGTGCTAACATACTGAAAAAAATGTGCAAATTTGCTCTCTATTGTTCATAGTTACTGTGATATTTCAGTCTGAACCAGACTTAAACATGCAAGCGGAGACACAGCTGCACTTAAATTTCTTCTTTAGGTGAAATATTTGTACTTATCTGCAAAGACAACTCAGCAGCAGCCATATTTCCTCTTTAGATCCCCCAGAGTTGTCTGGATCAGAGGAGGTTACGGTAGAAGAGGAGTCAACGCTCGTCCTGACCTGTGACATCTGGGCCAATCCACCGGTCTCGACTGTGGAGTGGACACGAAATGGAAGCATGGTGGATCTATTTGAAGGCGGCTTCGTTGTGACCATTGGTGGCTCTACTAGTCAGCTGACAGTCAGCAAAGTGGAGAGGAGCTTGCATGAAGGCACATATATGTGCACAGCAAAATCTCCCAAATATGGACCATACAGCAAGACTTTCTATGTCACAGCGACAGGTCTGTTCACTTCAATATTACTGAAACCAAATTCCAATTGTTCAATAGTTTTACTGGATATTTCATTGCTTATGTGTCATCAGCACATGAAACGATGCCTCAGTTAGTGATGTCATTAAAGGGGTTTCATCATCTGTCTCTTCATTTGTAGATAAGACCATTAAGTTCCCACTGATGCCCACGATTGCAGCAATTGTGGTGGTGGTCCTCACTGCACTTCTTGCAGTTGTTTCACGGTGGAAGAAAATCGTAAAGGTAACACACAAACGATGCACATAGAGCACAAGGACTAAATCATTACAATCAGGACCTCCTAATGCTTTAATTCTCTTTCAACAGTGCTTCAAGAAATGAAGAAACCAACACTCCCTTTTGTGTGCAGGACACTGCAACTACCGATTTACATAACCAAGTTTTCAATTTTTGTCATATTTGGCATTTTTTAACGGAAAGCTTTGACATTTTGGGAAATGCATTTATGGGCTTTCTTGCTGAGAGTTTAAAGACTGATGTTATTCTCATATCTGTCAAATAAATATGAAGCTACAACCAGCTGTCTTCAGCACAAAGGCTGTATTTGAATGGAAATAACTAGCTGGGCTCTGCAGATTAAAGAGATAACACACAATTATCAGCCTCAACATTAAAATCACCTGCCCTGTAGTGCTTAGGTCCTTCTCCTGCTGTCTGGCACCAGGATGTTGTAACCTCTGGGTTCTGTAGTTTTTGGGGGAAGCCTGTTCAGGCTTGCTCAGGTGCATCTTGTGAATGATTGGTCAGATTGGCTCTTTGTTGTGTTCCTAGAGTTTTTCCTGAGCAGTTTTTACAGTGTGTCCTGCTCTTGGTCTGAAGCAATGTTAGGTGGGGAATATGTTTTAAAGCAGCATCCACATGAATGCAGGACCAAAGGTTTCCTAGCTGAACTTTACATAGAGACAAAATAATCAATGGTATAGACTTGACTTCTCAGTGGTTTATGACTAATCAATGCAAAACATGCTAATGAGTTTTAAATGTGCTGGCTGATTAGCTTTTGATAGATCTATGCAAGCTGTTTTCAGTCTTTGTGCTATATGCTAAGCTAACTACCTAGTGGCGATGGCTTCATATTTACTGTGCAAACATATAGTCACTCTTCTAACTCTCTGCAGCAAAGCAAAAAAAGCAGATTTTTTCCCAAAATATCCTTCAAAATCTGATCAAATGTATTATGCTATCTGCTATGTACGCAATATGCTATTTATTTAACCTATGATTAAGACAAGAGGACCTCCAGAGTCTGCAGTATGACATTTAGCTTGTTACTTTTCATTATATGATGCACTTTGATCTTGATGATGAAGTGAGTTTCAATGCTGCATTTCCTCTTTTCTTGTTAATATCGTTGCAATAAAATAAACCAAACTGAAAAGCACACTGACATGGCAAGCGCCTCTTCTTCTAGGAATGTGAAAAAAATCAAAGCTACAAGTGTATATTTGGAAGATGATTCAAGACTCTATGACTTAAGGATGCAAAATCATTGTAATACAGTTATAATGTATTGTACATTGACAAACTATCAGACATAGACAAATAAAATATTTGACACTACAATTTTGTAATTGCTAGTGTTTGATCAATGAATGAAATACCTAGCCTAGCCACGCTAGACAACCCACGGCAATGAATTTAATTCTCTGCCAGGGTGGGTCTAGTTACCCTCCATAAGGCTCGAGGTTGGATGCTCCTAAAACTGGCCAGACGAATCACCATGAAGTGTAGAGTCAGAAGGCGGGTGTAACTAAGTGACGACAGAGGTGCGACGATTCTGACAGAAACAACCAGCCTAGCCGTGCTAGACAACCCATGGCAACCAATTTAATTCTCTGCCAGGGTCGAGAACAAAAACGACAACAGTCGTTGAGCTCCATTAGCACCGACTCTGAATAATCTTTCTGTTAACCCTTTAAGCTGCAGTCAATTCCAGCCATTTTCAGTACAAAAAATTGTTAATATTCTTTTTTTTTTTTAAATGACGAAAAATACAGGGAATATTGGACGCGCATCGCGAGGTGCATTTCCTTGAAAACGACCGATTCGTGGATTTTATACCGACTTCAGAACATGTTTTGGACAAAATAGTTTACTGGCTTGTGTTGTCTGGATGTAAAAGGTTGGATTATGGCCGTTTTTTGTAGAATCTTTCTTTCTGTGTGTAATAATGAACCCGGAAATGTGAGTCGCGCTGTGTGCGTTGAAGCCGTGTATAGAGAACGGATGGATGAATATTCGTTTTTGTCAGACAAATGTGTTTTTCTCACCCGCTGTGGTAATCACATCTGAAAGTGGTTTATACCGGCGGATTCATGAGAATCTAAGCTTTCCATCGGCGTATAGTGTTTGTATAATCGCATTTGTCGGACATTCTTGAAATTCCTATGCAAATTAGTAAGTGTACCGCCGGCGGGACACTGAAGCGCACTGAAGCGCAAAGGGTTAACATGTCTGTAATATACTTGAGCTTCACCCATTGACTGTATAAATAAGGCTTCACCGAACTACCGCATCCTCTGATTTCCGGCGCTCTAGGAGCCTATTTGTTGCGCTGATTGGTTGTATACCTACCCAATTGCTGCAGAGTGATTTGATAGACAACCTTTTAGCCCGCCTCCCTCCCTGTCGAGCATGCTTAGACCCTTGCGTCTTCAGAGCATGGGTCTAGCATGGCTAGGCTATGAAATACCTGTATTCTTCCACTCTGTCTGCAGTGGTTAATACGTACACCAACATGTGACTAGACAAGCTGCATTTTGTAGGACAGAATACTTGTCACACTAGCTGTTTAAAACATAAGCTGTAAACTAAAACACTTAACTAAAATCAATGAAAAAAGAAAGAGAAAATAGAACTGTTAAAATGCTTAAGTTGATGCTTTCAGACTTCTCTGTGTAAAAATATCTGTAGTGTTCAGAGACATGTCTATCAAACAATTGGTCATCGAGCTAAACTGCCTCACAGTCAAAATCTTGGGCTCCACTTTAGACATTCACTCTGAACTTTAGCTCCTGACTCAACAAGAAAACCAAGGCTTGTTAAAATCATGTTATACATTTACTTTTAATGAGACAAAAGGACGTGGATTGCAAGGTTGTCAAGGTCAGGTTCAAGGTCTAGGTCGTTGCACTACCTTGCCATTAAATACTTAACAGGCTCACATAAAACAGTGAAGCAAAAATTAAAAGAATTTGTGACATCAGTTTCAATGAGTGGTCAAATATACAATATGAAAACGAGGTTATTGTCTTAACTAAGGCTGATGCTGCTTGGTTGTGTTTGCATTTTTTAAATCTCTAATTAAGAATTTTTCTTTTTGCTTGGCTAAATATTCCTTATTGAATTTCTAAATGATTACTATTCAGATATTTTCAGACATAAATGTTAGGTTCAAATGAGTACTGATACCCAGCACTGAAAAGACTCTCAACAAAAAGAGAATCTGATTGTTGTTCAAAAGCTCTGGTTTATTTGTAACTGTGGTTTGCGGCTAAAGCCAGCCGATACAAAAATTCAAAAATATTGTATCTAGTCTGCATTTAGAGAAAAGAACATAAATTGTTGTTTTAATTATGCCACGATGACTGTGCAAACACCCAGAGCCTTACCTCCTGTATCTTCTTTAATAGCCCTGAACAATGCACTGTTCTTTGCCTTGTGTCACGTAACTGTGATATCATGCTGGGATCCCTTTTAGTGGGTCAAAGATGTTGCATCCATTTTCTAGCAGCACATTCAGTATAATTGAAATGTCTGAAATTGCATTTGCACAACACAAGTTCATGACAAATTGTTATATAAGAACATGTAAGAACAAACTGATTTAACATTAAATTAAAATGAAAAAGAAGTCTTGTTAATGGCAGATCACCACGGACTAAAACACAATAGACAGACATTAACAAAATCTCAGAACATGAGTGCGTGAAAGCATTTCACATGCAGGTCTGAAGTGACATCTGCTGGTCACCTTACTTTAAAACCCCTTCTGTCCATGACAATGACATGTATGTGTAAATGTACAAATAAAGAAATAGAATGAAATGTTAATGTAGAAAAAAAACAAGATCCAAAGCCTTGCAATGTATTCGAAATGATGAATGAGCAGTAGTTGTACCTGTATTTTTCCTGTTGGGATCATAGATTGAATAAAACAGGAAACTTCAAATTGTAATTCAGAGTAAATTTATATCACAATTACAACCACAACAAATATCATTACAGAATAGGGAAAAGAAGATTAAAATACCACTTGGATGACATGAAAGGTGTGGTGTATTGAACTGTGCTAACCTGAGATGTGCTACATTTATTACCGCCCGGCAAAACTGCGTTTGCCGGAAGGTATTGTTTTCACCTGCATGGTCTTGCTTGCTTGCTTGCTTGCTTGTTTGTCTGTAACAATTTGGTTTCCACGCAATAACTCCATAAAATATTGATGTAGCCTCACCAAATTTGGTACACAGGTGTACCATAATAAGACACAGGTCAAGTTCGGATTTGGTGACCGTGACCTCATTTTCAAGGTCACAGGGGTCATCTTTGTCGCCGGGCGGTCCGAGTTTGGTAAAACTTCTAGTTTTTATTTATTCTTTCTTCCCCATTTGTGTGAATACAATTGGTAAAATATCGGAAACACCCCTCAATATACAATAAAGCATTACAACAAAACCACTGAATGACATGTTGGTTGTATCAACGCCTATCTCATGCCAAGTCAGTAAAAATGGAACATTATAAATCTCAAAGATAAGCTTTATTACACTGGATTACATAAACTGTGGCTAAAAGAACAGTACACTTACATAAACTGAAGAATAAAATTTCCTGAATAAGTTTTTATTGTCACTACCCAGTGTATAATGACATCCCATTTAACTTCTCCCTTTACATGTAAATAACAAACCGGACATAAATATATATAATATAAAACAAATAGAATATGTACAGAAACATAAAGTGGGAGTGCCAAACAGGGCACCAGTGAAATAGACCAGAACCCTACACACGCATATAAGTCTTGTTACAGACACGTAACAAGACAAAAACAGAACAGTACCACAAAAAAATCAGAGTAGCACCAGAATGTAATCAGTATTACACCACATGTGCAACATACGCAAAGTTTTGTATTAGTGATTATTTACTGTGCAAAAATGGAAGGAAAGATGCAATACATATGCAATGTACCTGCAAAGATGAATTTCTGAAGTATTTACACTGTTAGGGACAGTACAGTAGAAATTTGTGACCATCACCTATTCATTTTACATACAGAATTACAGTAACATTTCAGCCCTCATCCAAATAAAAAGATTGCCTTTTATACTATAAAACAAACTCACTCAAGAACATTAAACATAAACAAGAAGAAAGAAAGAGCCTAAGATAGTACACAAAGAGCACTGCAGAGTGAAGTTATCTCAAGGACACATCTCACCTATTATGTTTATGGATACAAAACGTTGAATATGAGAAGCTTTAAAATAAAATCTGTTGTCTTTTTCTGTAAATTAATCTTAAAGCATTTTAAATACATGATTAACATCAATCCAAAAAAACACAGCTACAGGCCTTTTATCAAAAGTGAGCAACTTCAAGCATTCTTTTCTGCTATTGAAAAAACTGATTACACTGAATTTATTTTTTTAAAACGAATCACATAAATTTAATTCACATGTATTTTATCAAAGAGTCACATTTTCATCTTTCAAGCACGTTGCAGCGTCTGAAAGGACCTTTACGTTGGACGCAACGTGTTACGTCACTAGCTGTACGTAAAGGGCGTGATTACGCCTGTTGGCAAGCATTCTGCGGTCCACCGCCAAATTCAAACAGAAAGAAACGCGAACAACTGCAGCCACTGCAAAGAGGACGGAGTTTCTCACAACTGATAATTTTAGGTAAGTTATCGATACAGCAGATAGGATGACAGTCAGTCTTCTTTTGTCTGTGCTACGAAATTTAATGTCAACATGTTTTCGTGTGAATGTATCGAGTTAATGGTGCGTTCGCGGACACAGCCTTCTTTTGTTGTGTGAGAATCAAAGAGTAGTTACGCTGCTACTTGACAACGTTTTTACCTCGTATGAAATGTTTTACTTTATTCGAATTTAGTGCACAAACGTTTAGCATAAAGTCGCTGTTATTCCCTTCTCTGTCGGTGTTTTAGATGGAGTCATCCCGGGTTTAGTTTCACAGAGCAGGGCAGGCTCTACAGCTCCATTGTCTTCATCAAACAATAGCAGGGGAGCCTTCACTAACACGATTATTGCTGCTTTATTTGGGGGGTTGTTACGGGTCATTTTCACCATCATTTCCCGTTCTTTGGTCGTTAACATTGTTCCCATTTTTTTGTCAATAACAAACTACTAAGAGGTAATTCCTTAAAATAACAAATACACACAGATGAGCTGGCTCAAGATTGTAATGAGTTAGATTTGATTCTCTTTGTCTTAAAACCTGGTTCCCTTTTTCCAACTGTTGTGGTGAAATATTTGTGACTACAACACTCACTCTAATACTGAATTTTTCTAACACACTTAGGTAGGTCCACCAATGTATATTGTAATTGTCTGATTCTTCCTGCATGTTCAGGAGCTCCATGCCTTATTTAAATTAAAACCTTATATAATCTTGTATTCCTGAACATTGTGGCCTTGCACAGTCTTATGGTCAGGTGAAATAATGTGATTGTACTTCCAAAAAATCTTATTAAATCTATCTTGGACGGTGTACACATGGACAATCCTCACATTTCCTTTCTTCCTCACAAGCTTCTGATCATTCATTATCATTACATTTATGTCCACATGCCTATTAAGAATTTGTAGACACATAATTCAGACGACCTAAAAGTATTTACAATTGTATTTCCAACGCTACAAGTTCAAAAATGTATTCAAGTTGAAATGATTTAAAACAGAGTAATACAGTAATATCAAATAAAAATAACTGTTCTTGCTACATGGCAGGGACTATTGTGATTATTGCATATTAAGTTAACTGTTTTTTTCTATACTAATTATATTTCTTCAAACCTGTGTAAAATGCTTCACCTATCTTATCTTATCTATCTTATCTTCTCTCGTGTGCTTTAAATGTTTTTTTTTTAATGTATAGTTTGTTGTTTTATCATATTTCTTCAGCTCAGTCAGCATGGCGTCTTCAGTGATGGATGGGGTGGGTAAAGCTGTGGTTGGAGTCTGGCGAGCACACACAGTCCTGGATGAGTCTGACGGAGCAGAGAGCTCCCCAGAAGCCCCTGACCGTTTCCGCAAGCTTCGCTCCTCATCTTCACTGAACTCTCTGCGAATGTCTTTGCGCAAGAGGCTCCCACTGCGCTCGGTCCAGGCCAACTCCCTCCCAGAGAACCCAACTTGGGAGACCCTGAAGGAAGAACCAAAACCAAGCACCATCAGCAAACTCAGTCGTAGTGCTCGGAATTCCATCAACGGAGTATATCAGGTAAAGTATTTACTGTGCTTGGATCTGGAGGTTGCAGACAATGAGAAGAGATTTTAAATTTGAAAATCTCTTGCAGTCAGGTAGCTTACTTTTCATTTTTGTGACATGAATAAACACCAACAGCTACCATCCTACGAGTGTTCTCTTATCGTTCTCATCTCCCTCCTCCTCCTTTGTGTGATTTTCTCCTTCACACAGAGGTTCCAGAGGACCAGAGAGTTTTCACGTGAGGAGTGTTTGGTAGCAACACCAGGTCGTGATGGAGAAAATGCTGGTACTTCTACTTCTTGCACACCGAGGCGCACACCGAGACGAGCTGCAACACCCAGACGCACCCCCAGAGCAGCAGCAACACCAGGGCGTACTCCAGGCTCTAGAGGACGAAAGACTCCTGAGGCGTCCGTACGAGGGGTGAAAACAGGACGAGGAAGGAGACAACTGGTCCGCATGGCTGCATTACGGAGTCCTTTTGCGTCCCCCAACACACAGAACCAGAGGCTGTGAGTTTACACAACCAACTACACTTTTCTTTACATGTTGTACAGTTTCTGTGTCTGAAGCCTTGTTAGTTGGTCCTCACGTTTTCAAGGTTTTATTCTTTATTGGCTACTTTTATTTCTGAGAGTTTTTCAGCCCTGACTGTTCGTTTTCTCTGCTTTAATAGAAAATTTGATCAAGATCTAGAATCAGTTTCCAGTGGACTCAGGAGGCTCAAACATCTGTCAAAGGCCTTTGATGACATCATCCGCAGAGATGACAGGTAAAGAACTTCTGTTTTCAGTGAAATGTTCTGATTGGTAAAGCTGATTAAGAACCGTTGGAGGTTTTTTTATATACACAAATGAATTTTGTGTGACTGAGGAAGCCATCAGTCCATTTCCTTGAATTTGTGTGCATTTTACATGCATAGAAGAGACCAGTATATGTGCCTCTGCATAGAGGAAGCGTGTGACTGACCTCACCCACCTCACCCTCCCACCTAAAGAATCCTAGTCTGTGGTGCAGCTTGTGGGTCCCCAGATTTCCTTCCCCTCCCCCTTGACATTCTTCCCGCCTTGGTTTGAAACTGGGTCTGTGTTTCTGGTATTCGGATAAGGAGGGAGTGGGTGAGCGGGTGGGGGGAAATGGGTGTGGGAATTGGAGCCAGATGAAATGACAAAAATGTGTTTTGTATGTTTTTGCGTCATTTCCTGTGTTGACATTCAAACTGTTCAGGCAGAGTCTGATCCATGATGAATTAGGTAGACTGTGAAAAACAAATGCACATCAACAGTGACCTTGTCTGTTATCTGTGCACATTGCAAGCAGCCAACTGCTTTCCTCAATATATGAAAATATTTTTTTCTCTGGGAAGTTAAACAAGTTTGTTTTCCAACTACAACAGGCAGTTCAACTATTCCCTAATTACGGAGTAGTCCAGAAGGTAAATTTGCATCTTAAACCAAATCCTACTAAAACCTGATACGTTATGGAAACGTATAGTCTGAACGCATGTTAGAGCTGACCTGATGTCAATGCATGTGTGCTTTGCATATGAAACTGAGAAAGTCCGTGACCTTGCACTGAAAATCCTTTCTTTTAATTCACATTGCCCAAGCAAATGAAATTCTTCTCTGTCAGACTAACTTTACAACCTGTGTTTTTCATTCTGACCCAATCTTTGTCCTCTTAATCAGATCTTTTTTTACTTTCTGTTTCCACTACTTACCACTTTGTCTCCAAATTTTGTCATGGATGTAAATGTGCATTATGACCTAATGGGTTTCTTTACATCTTGGCATTTTGAATAATTATAGAAACCTAAATTAATCTAAAGGAGAAGTGTCTTGATGAGCAATTTCGTCTAGTTTATTAGTATCAACAACTGAGTTGATGAAAGAGTTTGATTACTTATTATCACTATGTTTGTTCAGTAACCATTGTTCTCTTTACAGACCCAGTACAAGGGAACGTTCTGGAGGAGCGATGATGAGAAAGTTGGACCCCAGCGGTAAACTCAGTCGCTCAAACCTCACACGTCGAGCCACAAACTTCTCAAACACGCTGGGAGGTTGGGCCCACACAGCTGTGAACACTATTCGCAAACCCAACTGAACTGCATGCATGTGTGTACGTAAAATACAGGACCTTTTGTAGCCATGTGTCACATTTATTATTATAGTGGTGTCACTGTTACATATACATGTAGTGTTGTCATGGGAGACTGTTATGTGGCAGCTTGTCTTCTGTTTTTTATCTGTGTGGTGCCCAATTAGCTGCACCTGTGTGAATCTTGTGTGTTTACTCATCTCAGGTTAGCTAGTTGTGGGTAAAATGTCCTCATTGTAGCTACCAAAGGGATTTTTATACTGTGGTGTACGTGTCTGTCATAGCTGCCACAACCAAATGTCTTAGTTACATTTTTAAAATACTAATATTTTAGTTTGTGCTGTCACTCTCTGCCTACATTCTGAAAAATACTTTAGAGATGCTGCACAAGACCAAAATCTGCAGGACTAACACTACATTTACTGACTGAAGGGAGAGGCATTTTCCTCTACTTTAAATGTATGCAATGATGTTACTAACATTTATTGTACGTTTTTAAATGGCATTTGATTATACCAAATTTTACGTGTATTTTCTATGAAAGGGGAATTTTTTATATACGATAATTTAGGCAGTATTTGAATGGGAACTTTCCTTGAGGCAGAGGTTGGCACGTATAACAGCCTGTGGATGATTCATATACCAATATTGTACACATAAATCATCTGATAATGTGATAAGGGGCAGATTTAATGGCTCATTACCAGATGACATCGATGATGATGATGTTATTAAGTAATATCCAGTAAGTTATTAGTGTAGTGATTGTCAAGCTAAACAGCCTCAAATGAAGCGAAACACTTCTCTTTGCTGCATTTTCAGTGTATTGGTACCTTCTTTTTCTACATTAATGGGGAAAAAAGGGGAGAAACTGTTGAAATGTAAAATAAAATATCTACACAATAAAACATGTAAGCTTCAACAACCCAAAGTCTTTTCTTTTTTTATGCCTGCTTCATGTCTGTTCGCATGCACAGACAAACATCTGGTTGTAACATAAAGTAAAACATACTATTAACAGTACTGGATAGTACAGATACTGAAGTCACTGGTTCAGTGCACACTGAAGTAAGAGTGAAAAATGTCAAACTTCTTGGTCACCTTTGTCTGTACATTTAAATGAATGCCAACAATCTGGGTTAAACTATTGTAAGTTAAAGGGAAACTTTGTTTTTTTTTCAACCTGGGGTCTGTTTTCATATGCCATTTCATACATGTGAGTGATGGAGAAATGAATTTTCGACATAGCTCCAGTATTTAGCCAGGCAGGCAGCTTAGCAGCTCAGCTAGTGAAAAGTATGGGGCAACTTGCCCCCCTCCGCATCAAAGTCCGCCCTAACGTGCTTTTTTCCCCACACTGACCGGCTCGGATAGTCTCAGTGAGTGTCCCACAACACACTAGAGATGAGAAGTGAACGAAAACCTCCACAATACCTGGCGATCGCTCTTTGTTGTGGTCTGTATCCAAATCTCAGGATGCTAGAAAGCAAATCTCCTTCCGAAATCGCGCGATAGCTCGCGCCAAAACCAGTGTAAAACCAAATATTTCACAAAATTTTTGATGAAATAATGTTACTGGATGATTTTATATGGACTTTGCTTTATTTCTAGTTTTTTCATTAGGGTTGTTTGTCAGTGTATGCATGTCTTTTGGCTTAACATATGTCTATATCTATATATGAGTTATTAAAGATATATATGAAACACAATTTCCTACTTCATTATAATTTCAATATAATCAAATTATATCCATAAATTCAAGTACGTTTGTTGGGTATACATTTAAGTTTGACCCCATGGTGCACTACATGTATTTGACGGCTATGATCATTATTTATGTAGACATATTTTCCTAATGTACATGGATTGTTCATTAGATACAATGCGATATTGCAGATTAACAGTGTGCTATTATATGACTGGCTAAAAAATGTACATGCTGTTTGCTATGTAGTTACACATCAATGGTGATATTCTAAAGTGACAATTAATCTAATAATTCTCTTAAATAAGCCATATTAGGTTTTTTACTTTCGTAACTTTGACCTACTGTATTTTAATTTTTTTGTATTCCCTCAACTGCTGTATTTTGTCCATAAAGGCAAGAGCTCCCTCATGTGGTGTGTCCCTGGGTACAGCAGGTAAAAGGAGATTCGCTCGGTTTGTCCCTTGTCGGTTCCCGTCATGAGCTCACTCCTCGCTGAAGTCGCTCCTCCTCTGCCTCTCCGGCTTTGTACCCAGAGCTGAACCACGCCGCGGCTACCTTCTCAAGGATACCGGGGCTTCTAAATATCGGAAAATGGCCCTCCACGTCCCCAAAGCTCCGGGCTTTGCCCAAATGTTGAAGGACGGCGCCAAGGTGAGGATAAATCACCGCGTTGGGGTCGTATCTTAGCTTTTTGGGAGCCGTTGTGAACTAGGCTAAAGTTAGCCGCTGAGCTAGCACTTTCATTCACTGTCATGTGGGAGAGTTCTAGAAGCCGCCAGGCCGCTCAGAGCTGCTGGACGCGGGGCTTCTTTGATGGGCCAAAGCCGAGTTTTTACGTCTTTAAATGATCCCTAAATAACTCAACTATGCTGTATGTGCACGCAGTGTTTCACTTGCAGTGATAACTGACTGTCATGCTGCAGTCACACCCAGTTAGCGTTTAGCTACCTGTCAGTGCACAGAGGTGTCTGACTGATGCTGATTCTTCCTGTTTTGGGTTATCTTACATGGAATAACTCATCTGTATTCGTGACTGTGTTGTCCCTGCCTTTGAAAATCGTTTACATCTATTCCAGTTATCGAAGACTGGAAACGTGTTCTGATATGATTTGCTTTACATTAGTAGTTAGGTACAATAGTAACAATAAGTCTGATGTGGACACTCATAAAAATCTAATGCACATCTCTTGCAAAGTCGCAGCAGCTGATTTATTGTTTGTTGTCCGATACAGCACTATTCAGGGCTTGAAGAAGCAGTCTTTCGTAACATCAGAGCATGTAAGGAGCTCTCACAGACCACACGCACTGCCTATGGGCCAAACGGTAAGAACCCTCCTCCAGCAGTAACAAAAATCTGTCATTGTCATGCTTAGATCATTGAATAGTTAAACTAGAGAGCAAACAAAACGGCAATCATTTTACTGTGCCACTGTTGCCTTTCAGGAATGAACAAAATGGTCATCAATCACCTGGAGAAACTGTTTGTCACCAATGACGCTGCAACAATCCTCAGAGAGCTCGAGGTGAGGAAACGTCTTTATGCAGCTCCCTCAATTTCATTGGATGCTTAAGAAGTGTGAAAGTAGTAAGTTTCTTGAATGTTATGTGGTTTGTAGGTGCAGCATCCAGCAGCAAAAATGATTGTGATGGCGTCCCACATGCAAGAGCAGGAGGTCGGAGATGGTACCAACTTTGTCCTGGTGTTTGCTGGAGCTCTGCTGGAGCTGGCTGAAGAGCTGCTCAGGATGGGCTTGTCTGTGTCAGAGGTAAATAACTGCAGCTGGTGGACATCACCATGTCTGTAATCATAAGGGAAGAGAAACACTGCTGTGTCAATTCATAGAAATATGTTTGCATCGGTATGTAGACATATTCCATTACTCTGATTTAAAAGATTTGTCTAACGTTGTCATTAAATGCTTTGTAGGAGTTCCTGAAAAATAGTGTTTATGTTGAATTTCCCACTTTGCCCCCACACATTACCCTTTGCTAATGCCTGTCTGGCACAAATGGCTTTTTAGAGAAGCTCGTCTTCTTTTGCATATTGTTTTTAGAGAAGACAACTTGCTTCTGTGTCACTTAGTGCAGGATTGGTTACTACTGCTATGCCATCCTTGTAAAGAGACTTGCGCGCTGGGCAGGTTTTAATGGAGTTGCTATATAAATTTTTTCCTATTTCTGAGCTGAAAGAAAACGTTTTGTCTGTCCTTAAATTTATCTCTGATTGCTGACCTGTGCACAGCCATACCTGCTATTTAAACTTCCTGACATTAACAAACTGGCTCAACCCATAACTTGGATTACTAAGAATTTTATTCCCTGAAAATTGCTCGTTAACTATAACATATTACTTCTATTACCATTATTTTGTGGACCAATGCTAAGTGTTAAACTCCTAGAAAGAACTGCTAATGCTAAATATTGTCATTAAAATTGATGTCAAAATAATGCTTTGTAGAGCTAATATTGATAAATCAATTGGCTAAAATGTCACGTATTTGCACCTTAAAGGAAGGACTGCAGCATTTTCTGAGCATCTATTTCCTGTTTTCTGCAGGTGATTGAAGGCTATGAGAAGGCATGTAAGAAGGCTCTGGAGATCCTGCCAGACTGCGTATGTTCTTCAGCCAAGAACCTTCACGATGTTAAAGAGGCCACGTCTCTCATCCGTACTGCAGTCATGAGTAAACAGTACGGCAATGAAGACTTTCTCGCCAACCTCATCGCCCAGGCCTGTGGTGAGTCAGCAGTCCAGGCTGCCCAGACCAACTACAACTGTCAGATGTTAATTACCTCGATAGCAGATTTTTTTTCTGACTTTCTTCTCTTTATGGGGTTTGTGCTGCAGTATCCATCTTCCCTGAGTCCGGAAATTTCAATGTTGATAATGTCAGAGTATGCAAGATTTTGGTAAGCAACGTTATCCACTGCTTATATTTTGTCCTTGTGTATGTTGGTTGCCTCTAAATTGTAGTTTGCGCTGTTTTCAGGGTTGTGGTGTGACGGCATCCTCCATGCTCCATGGTATGGTTTTTAAGAAGGAGGCAGAGGGAGACATTACATCCGTTAAAGACGCCAAGATTGCAGTATTCTCCTGCCCCTTCGACTGCATGGTAACAGAGACCAAGGTAACGAATACTTTAAACACTCTGCTGTGCTGTAGAGGAAACTGACCTACAAAAACTCCAATGTAACTAGCATACACACTGATCTTTTCTTTCTAGAAATCTGAGCTGCTAAAGAACTCACACTTTCATATCATCGGCTCTTTTTGTAGAAAATAACTTGCCATGTCACACCACAAAATGCATGTGTTAGCGTTGCCGTTAATTATGGCTGAACTCCAGTTAGCTGCTTCTTTCCTGGTGTGGCCTCTTATCTTTAGTTTAGAAAAGTTGTGGTGTCACTATATATAGGCAACCCTTCAAAGGTACTGATCTTGTTGCTAACAATAGTCCTATCTTTTCCACAGGGAACAGTGTTGATAAATAATGCACAGGAACTCATGAACTTCAGTAAAGGAGAGGAGGACATGATGGAGGCTCAGGTGAAGGCCATCAAGGAGGCTGGTGCCAATGTGGTGGTAACTGGGGGGAAAGTGGCCGACATGGCGCTGCACTACGCCAACAAATACAAGCTCATGGTGGTCAGGTAAGACAAGAGTTCAGTGGATCACATCTTGTTGAATGGATGGTTTTATTACTCAAAATAAAACCTGTCATCAAAATATCTTCCACCTAAAGCAGATAGTTTGAGTCAAATGCAGACGCCCTGCCTGAGTCACTAGTAGTTGTCCAAGTTAACATGGCAGGTTTGCCAGATATATGTCACTTATTTAAGAATATTTCATCACATTAGATGGCATTTTTTGGTGCCACAAGTGAAAGCTTTGTCATAAAAAACCGAAGAAGAGCCCTTTTATAATGCAAAATGATTTATTATAATTTAAAATGTGATGCTTCAGGTCTTTAGTTGTTCCTTCTCATTATAAGCTTTTTTTCCTGCAGCTTCTTCTGTCATTTTATGCTATTAAAGCCAAAATCCTCCTTTTTCTTTTCAGGCTTAACAGCAAGTGGGACCTCAGGAGGTTATGCAAGACTGTGGGAGCAGTTGCACTTCCCAGGCTGGTGAGTCTTGTTTTGTTCAAGTCAGGTGTTTGAACTATATTAAACTAGATCATTATAAGGTGTGAACTAATGCTTTTCTCCATCTTTAGACGGCTCCAACTCCGGAGGAAATGGGTCACTGTGACAGTGTTTACCTTACAGAGGTGGGAGACACTCAGGTGGTGGTCTTCAAACACGGTAAATCAATCAGTCTCTTATGAATCTTTATTTTAAACCATATCTTTGCTTCTTGAGGGGTTTAGGCCTAACATGCCTTTTGGTGTTGATTGAAACAGAGAAAGAAGATGGTGCCATCTCCACAGTGGTGATCAGAGGCTCTACTGACAACCTGATGGACGACATTGAGAGGGCCGTAGATGATGGAGTCAACACCTTCAAGGTTCTGGTCAGGGTAAGTCAATACATTAAACCATAGTGGGACTTTTTCCTCCCAACATTATTGTGAAATATCAGTACATACAAAATGTAAATTAAAATGCCTGTTAGTAAAAAGATAGGTAAATCTTGTATTAAACGTGAATAAGCTACATTTAAGCTTAAGTCTTGCATTTCCTATGCTGCTCTCAAGGACTGATTATCTGAATATGAGTTGTTTGATGGTGTACATTCGATCTTTCCTGTCACAAGTCATTGTTCATCATACATGATTGGAAAACAACTCAAATGTTGATTATTGCTAAACTGTTTTTTATGCCCCTGGAGTTTTAGAGTTGAAGCTAGCCCCTGTACCATCTTTATTCACTGCTTGATCTGCACCACAGCTACAGTCTTTGTCATTACCTGATTGCAGGACAAGCGTCTGGTACCTGGAGCTGGAGCCACTGAGATCGAGCTGGCCAAACAGATCACCTCATACGGAGAGGTATGCAGAATTAAATGCATTAATTAAGGCATAACAAGTTCACACTACTGCTTCCTCTCTTGGTTTTTCCCTTTTGTGGATTTACTTCATCACCAACACAAACCTCTTTTCTCCCCACTCTCTCTGTAGTCCTGCCCTGGTCTGGAGCAGTATGCCATTAAGAAGTTTGCTGAAGCCTTCGAGGCGTTGCCACGCGCCCTGGCTGAGAACTCTGGTGTGAAGGGGAGCGAGCTCATTTCCAAACTGTATGCTGCGCATCACGAGGGCAACAAAAATATGGGCTTTGACATCGAGGTGTGTATGAGAATGCCTTTGTGACTTTGACATACCATTTTATTTCAAAGATTAGCAATGTCTAGAAAATCCATGGCTTGTTAATCCCATGTCTGTTGACGCAACATGAATTTCAATCTGCTTAATAGAGAAAGGGAACAAGGTCACTGGTTGCCCACTAATATTGAAAATGTAAAGCCTGGCTCCTTTCTGTCTAGTCTGATTTCCCCATCACCAAATTTAGTACTGTAAAGCCATAGCTGCCTTTGCTATTCAGCTTTTGCCTTCAGAGAAAGATACACAATTTCACACATGAACTTTATTAGCCACTATCATAAAAATAGTCAGCATGTATGTACATACCAATTCTGAGTTGCAAAGAATCTCTTCAAATAAGGTTGTCTGTGCTTCTGTTGTGATGATTGAACAGTTGCGTTACTAAATAATATGTTCTTGTGTTTTGCCACATTGGATTCAGATTTTATAAACTGTGATGTATTAGATATTTTGTGAGATTCTATTTTTATTTACATGGATATTGATAATAGAATATATTATGTATACACACAAATTCAGCAACCACAGTGACATTGAACACTCAGATATGTAGCCGGATTTGTACAGTCATTGAAAAACACATCAGCCATTGAAGTAGAGTTGTTTAAGGTACCTTGTTTCTCTGAATACACGTCAATCCCACTTCCTTCCATGAATTTATTCCTTGATGTGTGTGATATCTGTTTAGGGAGACGGCATTGCTTTGAAGGACATGCTTGAAGGTGGCATTCTGGAGCCTTACATGGTCAAATACTGGGGCATCAAACTGGCCACCAACGCTGCCATCACAGTCCTGAGAGTGGATCAGGTGTGTACAGAAACACTCACGACACATCAGATTCTACATCTAGTCCAAATCAAATACAAAGTTGACAATGTTTATAGGCAGCTTCAAATCTCATGTAGCTATTGTCAACCCTGGTCATAGGCAATACTTACTTATAGCAATTATTCAGTTTTTGAGATATTTTTTTTGTTTGCATCAGTCAACTTGCAGACAGAACGAATGCCTGATGACTGGCAGTCTTTGTGATTGTCCTGTTTAGGAACTTGGAATTAATATGTAACTTTTAATTCATCATCAGATTTTCAACTCTAGTAATTTGAACAGCCAAACAGATGCGTGGATTTATTTGTATTTCTTTAAGATGAATCAGACATAAACTTTGTTCTGCCATCATGTTATAGTTACTTTCAACAGAACTATTTAGGTATATAGTTTATGTTCTATTCATATTTTAAACTGTGTATTATTTTCTTCCAAATGAGTGTTGCTGAAAGCAGTGGGTGAGGAGAGCCGTGTAAATTGCGTCAGGTAGTTAATGTTAGTGTGTATGTATATGTATGATCCAGATCATCATGGCTAAGGCTGCAGGGGGACCCAAGGCTCCCAAGCAGAGAGGTCATTGGGACAAGGACGGTTGGGATGAAGAGCCTGATAATTTTGAAACTCATCATTAGAGGGCACACACACCCTCTTTCAGTAGGTCCTGGAATGTGTGTGTGATTCTGTGAAAACTCTGCACAGACGTACTCACCCGCTCACAGGATACTGAAGCTGTGAAATGTCTGTTGTTTGGCCCGTCACTACTAACACTGCGTGAAAAATGTTGTATTGATGATGAGATTCAGCAACTTCACGAGTGTTTTTAACAATACCAGGTGTGCCACTCTCTAAACTTGCACAAAACAGATACTGTATGGTGTGATAGCATGCTGCATGCTCTCATGAACTCTTTCCTTTGCAGTGGACGTCCTCAGGCAAGTCACTCAAACCATGCAGCATGTAACAACATTTGATGTACAGGGATGTAAATGAGATTAGACTAGATGTCCTTAAACCCATAACTTTGTCTTGATTTTATCCTTTAGAAGAGATTGAGTGAAATGTACAGTGCCTGGAGTACTTGTTGTGCTTAAGGGGGGTTGATTTTTACTTGTTGAGAACATTTAATTTTGTTTAGTCTATCTTAAATGTGTTTACTGCTTGTTCTATATTTTACTGCCATAAAGTGCCTTCATTGAGATCTCAAGGGATTTAAACCTTTTCTTTTACTTTGAAAATATCACCCAGTCAGTTGAGACTTCAGTGCTTAAGTTCAAGATAAAAATTTTTGTCCCATTTTAGAAATGTCTGTGTTTTCTGCGGTGTCCAACACATTCTTTTGAACAATTAATGTATATTTGAGGTTTTTCTGTGCTAGCTGCTGTCTAACACGCAGGTGTTAGTGTCAGAGTTGATAACCTTCCACCCTGCCTCAAAGCGCTCAGTCAGCTGTAGGGATCTTGGTGCATTTAATTCCCAGCTAGACTGACCCCTTCATCTTTTTTTTCTTCCTCATCTCAGATCATCATGGCCAAACCAGCAGGGGGACCCAAACCTCCCCAGGGCATGAAGGACTTCGACGAGGATGACTGAGTCTGATGCTGTCCAGCTGATGCTCCTTTAACCCCCGAACGCTCCCACATGGATTCACCAACCTTTTCTACTTGTTTATTTAAAGCTCAACTGTTTGGTTTATTCTGTAAAAGTCACCATACATTGGTTCAAGTAACATGTGAAGTAAGAAGTACAGATGCCTCTGTTTGCTTTTTATGTTCTTAGACCCAAATAAAAGGCACTCGCGCTGTCACGTCTTGGTTTGAATTTTGCTTTTACTCAATTTCATGTGTGATTTAAATGATTTTTGTTCGCTGATGGTTTCACTGTGCTCAGTGTGCACACGTGCATTGTCAGCATAATGTTGGTGCCATCATGGCCTGAAATTACAACACATTTCCCAAGTTGCTTAATTCCATCCTGTTTATTTTATTTGTTTATTCATTTTTTTATTACTGGCCTTGGAGCCCATGAGTCAACACCATGCAGGGTTTCTTGCTTATGCTGTAAACATCCATGAATTTACCTTTGATGTTGCCCTCTGGGTTTTCTCTTGGTATGTTAAAGAAGCAGAAATTATGCATGCACTGACTTATTTTTAGAGCAAGTGAACAGAGAAGGGCATGTAGGTGCCAGAGCACGCGTCTCATTTTGCAGATATGTGCGTTTGTTTGCACACTAGAAACCACAGCACACAAATGATGCACGACAACAGACGCTGTCGCTGATTTGTTGAATTAATGTGCAGCTCTGATTACACGGAGCAGCAGGGGGAGCTGAACTCCACTAGGTTCTCATTGGATGGAAAAGATGTGGGCGGATTTGCGCTGACGTTGACCATACTAGGGATTAACTTGCTTTTTTTTCATGTCGCCATATCTATCACGTTTTACACCGGATTGCGTGATCGGCTGCAGATTGTTAGTAAAGAGTGTTGCTCGCCTTGTTCCAAACCTTTAAAATCTGGCTGCGTGTTGCGCATGAAGCTAGATACGGTGCGGTGATGGCGCGCTGTACAATGTGAGCGGCTGGATGAGGAGCAGACACCGCACTGAGGCTACAGTGCTGATGTCCTGTCACTCTAATGGGGGCCGACGGCAGTAAAACCAGGAAGGTGAGTCGAATGAATGAATGAAATTCCTGGTTGCTAAGGTGTGACGCACGAACGGGGTTCCCTGTTTCCATGGCGATGTTTGGGTGTCCAGGCAGCAGCGACAGTGCCGATCCTGGAGGAGTGCTGCACCGTTTTATCAGCAGCATAAACTACAGTGTTAGGAAATGGCATACTTAATGATCAGAAAGTCATTGATTAGTATCACTTTGCATGTTAACCCTAAAACATCTGCGCTGGATGACTTAAGTATCAACATTTCAACTTTTACATTCATAATCTATTGGCCAGTAAACATTTTAAACACATATTCTGCTTAAATCCTGATGCCACTTAATTTCTGATCAGTTGTCAGGCAAATGCCTCATTGATGACAGTTATTTCAGCTGAATGACTGTAGATGTGTCCCACCAATTGGCTCAGATGATAATGACATTCTGCATGGTTGATTGCACACATCTTGCACCACAGAGCATCAGATCTGTTGTGCAGCTCAGGGCCGCCCAGGGGTAGAGGGGCTGTGGGACCGAGTGACTGCAGATTGGATGCAGACCAAAGTTTTTTTGTTTTTTTTTATCTTCTTAAATCACAAAAGCCAGCAGGAATGGTGAAACTAATCTGACGTGTTTTCTGGGGTTGCATAAAGTCACTAAGATGGACTATTCTGACCTCTCTAATCTTTGTTTCACATCAGCAATCACAGAGTAAGAGACTATATATTATACTGAATACGTACATGTACAGTTGCTTAAGTGGAACTTCACAGTTGAAAACAAACAGCAGAGGAGCCGGGTTTGCACTAAGTAGCTTAGTATGTTAATAAAAACATTCCTGCTTGAACAGTAAAAATAACACATTTCTAAAAGTATCTTTCAGTAATGTGTGGCTTGAAATTGCTTACTTCATGATTTCTGGGCGATCAACTCCCAAAGGAGGAAATAAAAGCCTGCATTTAGCAGTGCATGCCTGCCTCAGTTAGTATTAATCCTTCCTCTTATGTAAAATGGCCCTGAATGACCACTGTTTGTCAGTTTGAGACTCTAGATGTTGCCTAAAACATGCATAAATGCAGGTGAGATCTTTGAATATTCTTCTTTTAAATATTCTTTTCCTGTCTCCTTCTTCCCCATCTCTCCTACAGAGGCCCTGTGAAGGGCAGGAGGAAGAGCACTTTTCTTCTGGATGGCGTGGCTTCCTCTCCAGCTTTGGCCTCTCTATCCCCGCAGGCCTCTGTCGCCTGGCCCCACCCGTCCTGCGTCTCGGCCAGCGTCGAATGCTCCAAGGCAAGACCCCCGAGATCCCAGAGCACGTCCTGAGGTTGGCGGGAGTCGGGCCAGATAGGCTGCGAGCAGAGTGGAGCCTCCCAGGGTTTGTTGCCATGTTCCTGCCTGAATTTCCCCACAGAGCTGTGCCTGGGCATGAACACTTTCAGGTAGGCCTCAGTTCCAGCAGAGACACCAATAATGTGTAATGCTTCTTCTATTTTTTTCCTCTGATGTTTTCTCTCTTTGTCTTTGTGTCTGCCTCCGTTCGCCTCACCAGGTGTTGGGTTACATCGCCAAAGGTTCGTTTGGACCCATTCTGAAAGTGAAGGACAAGGCCAAACAGAAAATGTATGCAGTCAAGGTGAGTCTCCTGCCTGAATCAACCAATAAATTCGAAAGGCAGACGGTCTGAGATGAAGTGGCATTGTCCTAATACTATTTTAAGGTTGTGACTTTGCATACTATTTGGCTATTTGTAAGCATGTAAATTTTAAAAGTAAAAGAAGTATTGAATGTTTTCCTCATGGAAGAGACTATGATGTTCTTGGCTTTTTTTTTCTTTATGTTTCAAGGAACCAGTCAAGATTTATAATTATAACAGTAATCACCGAGGCTATTTAAATACACACAAATGAGACTGTTGCAGCATTGCATTCTTCTGCAATCTCACTTTATCTCTGTATTTGTGTGTCTACCAACAGGTTATCCCCAAATCGGAAATTCTTAGACTTGGGGTCTTGGAGCAGTCAAAAGAAGAAGTTATAGTCCAGGTAGGTAATGACTTGAAGACCATCATTAGTTTGTGGATTTTAGAGAGTGAGAAAAGGTCCTAGACATCCATATGTGTCTTGGAAAGAATGCAACTATAGAAATTCTAACACTCAATTCTTTTTTTCTTTCAGTTTTATATGGGACTTTTCATACAATGACCAGTATTTTGCATAGTTAGGGAAACCTTGCCGTGGATGTGTTATCATTTGTTGATATGATACTACCCTGAGGTCCCCTCTAGTATTAAAGCTATAAAAACTGGTGAAAAACAGCATAAAATATTTCTATATGCAGATGATGTCCTGTTATACAAGTATAATTTATTAATTGTGACACAGTGTTGGATTAGGTTCATTTTGTCATTCATTACTATACGATAGCGTTGCTTATTTAAATAAGCAACACTATCGTGTGACACAACGTGTTTGTTATAAGGAGGTGATTATTTAGGTGTGTTTAGTTGCTGTCATGTCTAACTGGTTTCATGTGTAATTTTGAATCATTAAATTTCACCAACAAGACTTGAAAATACTCAAGTTCTGAGTGAAACCATCTCCCAGACAACAAGAATGAGAATGAGTCTCCCTCTTTATCGATGGTCAGAATGAAGGTTTTTCAGGTTGACCTTTGACCTTTGCCCACAGCGTCAGGTCCGCCACCCATTTGTCCATGACCTGCAGGACTGCTGGCAGACACAGCGCCACCTCTACATTAGTGAGTCAGCCAGAGACAAGTGACCCAATCCAACCCAAATCCACTATCCAAAAACCCCTTCACACCACCTTTTCTCACCTCAGCACCACTAGCATCGTTCCAGGATCTACCCCCAATCCCCGACCCAATGCCTGAAACAAAATGAAGAAAAGCTAAAGAGCTTCTCATTAAGTCTTTCAATCTGGGTGCTTGTGCTCGTTCACCACCTAGAGACACAGACTTTACCAACCCCAACCCACCACCTCCTCTGCATCGTGTAGCTGCTCTGCCCTCTTTCCCTCTCCTCCAGAGTATTTACCCTTTATTCCAAATTAGCCACTGACTCAGAAAGTGTGACCCACTTTGTTTGCTTCCCCACCCCCTGTGAAAAGAGAGCGTGTTAGCCCGGAGACCAGATGTTGAATGCTGCTGCAGCTCAACAGGAATACATGTCAACATTCAAAAGAGAGGACGCCGCTCCTCGCTCAAACTGTGAATCATCACTGAATCACATCTCTTACGCCATAAATACAGAGGATATGGAAATCACAACTATTTACAGCTCACTGCTGTGCTGCTGCTCTTTGGGGAGATACTCACAAGCTCTCTAACGGCCTAAACTATGTTGACATGATGGACGTTTCTATAAACAAATCTCCCAAAGTGCTACTAAACATTCTCATCTTATGTTGCCTTATATAGTGATAGGAAGCATTATTATCCCTAATTGGAGAATGGGGATTCATATTCCAGACACATGCCTATTCAAATCTGCACCCAACCCACTTTATATCTCTATTTCTGAAAATCATGTGCTTAGCCGGCTTAAAAACAGTAAATTGGTTTGAAGTGGAAGATAGCTTCACACTCTTCTCACTTCCAGATGACACTTCCCTTTCCCAGTTTCTGTCACCAGTGTGTGTTCCACCTCACACTGACCTTCCCTACCTCTCAGCTCTTGCATTACATTACATAGATGTGTTCTAATGCTTTCACTGCTTCCACAGTGTGTGACTACTGCAGCACCGG
Source organism: Acanthochromis polyacanthus (assembly GCF_021347895.1). Classification (NCBI taxonomy): domain Eukaryota; kingdom Metazoa; phylum Chordata; class Actinopteri; family Pomacentridae; genus Acanthochromis; species Acanthochromis polyacanthus. The sequence goes on from NC_067129.1 coordinate 12,398,141, forward strand.
AGACCTGTACACCTACTGGCAGATGATCGGTCAGTTCACAGAGGACACTGTACGAGTTTTTGCAGCCGAGCTGGGATCTGCGCTCGGTATGTATGCAGCATAATACTAATAAAGCACAAGGATATGAGCCCTTATACATGTTGTGAACCTCACCTTTCTCCTTATATCTTAATTAAAGTGTCATCATGAACATTTCCTTAGTTACTTAATTGTAAGTAACTGTGAAACAAGGTCTAATTAAAATTAGATGAGCCCTCAGTGGACGTCCCACAGCAACAAAGCAGTGCAAGAGTTTAAGTATGCCAGTAGGGACGGTTGAATTTGAAACTTATTAATATGCTGGTTTAAGTTTTTTTTTTGTTTGTTTGCTTATTACAGGATTTCTGCATGATTTTGGCATCATCCACAGAGATGTGAAGGTAAGAAAGAGCAAATGAAGAGTTCATTTGCAAAAACAGATAATTCTGTTTTATAAATATTCAGAAAACTCATTTTTTTATTGTTTACTTGTGATAATAATAATAATAACACTAATAATTTATTTTTTCTCTATTTTGTCATGTACTTTTCTACTGAGTCAAATTCACTCAACTTCAGTTTGATTGATATTATCTCAAGTAAACAATAAAAAAAAAGTTTTCTGAAAATTTATCAAAACAGAGTTACCCGTTTTTGCAAATGAACTCTTCAAATATTCACCAGCTTATTCAGTTTATTTTGATAAATAGTGCATGTATACAAGTTCTGTTTGTCTGTAAAAAAAAAATGTTAGTCCTTACTTATATCATGCAACTAGTTTTACCACAAAAATTTGACAAGATGTTTTCCAATTAACAAGGATAAAAAGAAAAAAAATGCAAAAGATCAATGATAGCATTTACATTGTGCATCATTTCGGGTAGCATGCTATGTGGGGGGAGAAAAGCTCAACAATGTCCACCAACTAGCAGAAGAAAGATAAGAAATGCTACAAACTTAATCTTTATCACAATTGCAAGCTATTTTCTCACCTCCTAAGCTTCCTCCAGCTGACTGTCCTACTTACATGTTTCATAAATGAACAGCCAACGCAGCAGTTTTTTTTTTTGCACCATCCATAGTTTATTTGTGTGTTTACCTCACCAAACAATATTCTGTGTAGTTCTGACTAAAAACCTAAACAAGCTAGACCCTTTAACTTAGATATTTTATACAGTAGTCAGAGTAGATGTAATAATTCACAGTTTAGTTAGTCCCTCCATGTAAAATCGTGTGCCTCACATTAAATTTTAAAAACCTCTTGCTGCATTTATATTTAATTGAAGTAGAAATCTATTGAAATGTATCGTTGCAGTTAAAGTGCAGTATAATGCTAATCAGACATTTATATAAAGAGCTTTATAGACATTACATTTTATACAACATGATTATGGTGACATCTCATCTTTGTGCAGAAGCTATAAAGCAACAAAAGAACCATACAGTGTAGAATAGACAATAAAGCAGTATGACAGGTAAATGACGTGGTGGTAATAAAAAGGGCAGCAAGTGTTATCATAGGACAGGCATTGTAAACAGATTATGGTGATTAAATAAAATCACAGATATGTGCAGCGATGACAGTTGCCGTGTGCATGTGCCTGATGATTAGATGCCAGCATGTGTGGTGAAAGTGGTACGTATATGTGTGTGTCTTTGTGTGTTGGTAAAAACCTTTGCAGGTGGTTAATGTTTGTTTAGCAGTCCTTGAGTTCTTCCTTCAGTCTAGTTGATGAAAACCACAGCTTAGAGGAAAAGCTGTTTCTCAATCTGCCTGTGAACTGTCTGAAGTATATGGTTTTTCTTTCTAAAGTTTAAACCTCATTCAGTCTTTTTTCTTTTCTGTTTTGCAGATGGAAAACATCCTGCTGACAGAAAACGGTGAGTAAAACTTTTTACCCAGCAGAGAGCAGCATAGCGCTGGTGTTCAGGAGAAGCAAAAGCATCATCCTTATTATGCACAGGAATGTATATTAATGCAAGCAGTACATCTGTTAACACTTAAAGGGAACAATATAGTAGAAATATTTTATTACTTTACTTCTGTTGTAAATAATAGGAATAATAGGAATCTGGCTTTAGAGCATCATGAATTAAATAATGCAGGGAACATGGTCTTTTCTAGGACACCTCCGTTTAGCTGACTTTGGTTTGTCTCGACGCCTGGAGAGAGGAGGACGAGCCTTTACTATCTGTGGAACCATCCAGTATATGGGTGAGAAAGTCATCCTTCCTCATCTTCCTCTATAGCTCATCCTGTTATAGCTGCAGATGCTGGGATGTAAAAATACACAAACATGTTGAGCCTTTTTAATAAATTATACAAGGAAGTGAATGTAAAAATGTGTAGCGTGTTATGTGAGTGTGCTCTGTCTGCTCTGCAGCCCCAGAGGTCTTGAGTGGTGGACCCTACAACCATGCAGCTGATTGGTGGTCGCTGGGAATCCTGCTTTTCTCATTGGTTACTGGGAAGGTGAGCTCTTTGTTGCTAGTAGGCACAGTATGTGATGCGTGATCAGTGGATGTTAGTCACTGTTAGTCTTTCAGTGACACAACTGAGCTTGAATTTGACTGCAAAAATTAAACTATTGCTGTTTTTTTCCTTGTAAAATTTCAAAAATCTGTCAAATATCTCAAAGATTAAACACTCTGAATTATTCCTTCGACTGTCCTCAGTTCCCTGTGCCTCCAGAACCAGATCATTGCAGTATGCTGAGGAGAGTGAGGAGTTTTCCCTATGAAATGCCCCTCAGTTTCAGCTCCCCATTTGCCTTGCTAATAACTGAGGTAATTCCACAATCATATTACTGTGACTATTTGACTACACGTACAAGCATTAGTTTGGTAATTTAATGTCATATCATAATCTGCACGTGTTTGTCTGTTTAGCTTTTGTGCAAGACTCCCTGCCGCCGCCTGAGGACTCTCGATCGCTTCCAGCGGCAAACCTTCTTCCATGGAACAACTTTTGACCTCGAACTACTGCAGCGTCAGCCTGTGGAGGTATCTGCATGCAGCCACTTTGGTTGTTTCTATGCTAATTTCAAACATGAGCAAGAAATGTGTTGCCAAAAGTGCCAGCAAAGTGACTTTTTCTCATTGCCTAGGTGATTCTGCAGCTGAGAGAGAGACCAGACCGAGCTGCCAAAGCTCGACGAGGCCTCACTTTGTCTCTGCAGCCTCTCAAAGGCTTCGACTATGATCTGCTGCTCAGCCCTCCAGCCACGCCAGACACACAGCTGGATCCTGACACACGAACCCACAGCGCTGCACCTCTGCCCGGCCCAGCAATCCCACTGCAGCCTGCTCAGGAAAAAGGTCCACGGAGAGAAGTGTTTGTGTGACGGACTTTGAGTTTACTATATGGCTACTAACACACTTAAGGTGAAAGCCTACATGTATGTACTTCTGCACAATTATTCACCCTTACACACAGGTGTGGTGCGCCTTGTAAAATGTCTTATTTAGTACAAGCCAAAATAACTGATTTCAATCCAGTTGAGAATGGAATCCTGCATTTGAGTAAAAAAAAACACCTTTCCCCCCATGTTTTAGCCAGTTTTATACTTTTTTGTGATGTACTGGTCACTATTGTTTCTTTTACTTGTTTGCCTTTCTCCACTGAGCACCTTTTCTCAAGCCTATTTGCTCAACAGTTGTGCAAGAAAGATTGCACTATTGTTCATCCACTCAATTTTCTCATGACTGGTCATGACTATGGTGTTTAAACATAATGTGCGAATCCTATCACGTTCACCCTACCTGGAAAAGTCATGCTAGTTGATCACAATGCACTGTGTTTCTTTATCTTTTGGTTTTAACAAAGTATTTGTGTCTCAGTAGAAATCTATCCAAACCCTTCAGCAAAGTGAGTCACTTTCTGAACTTCTGCCTTTTTACGTGTTGCATGATTATGAACCCATTCTGGCAGAAGAGGACAAAAGAAGCGCTTTCCCCCATCTAGTGTTGTCTTTACTTTAAAACTTACTCTGTACCTTTATTCATGCTGTGAAACAACCTTTCCCATGCTTGCTCAGCTGCTTAAAATGAATAGCAGCAGAAACATCTCTCGTCCTGTCCTATATTAAACTCAAGCAAGCATCGCAACATCAGATTCATATGTGTATGCCTTCAATGTCTAATTTAGTTTTATTATTTATGACCTGTGACTCAGGGGAGCACTCGCTGGTTTTCCCATTCAGTCTTGATTTTGACTCCACCTGGCTCGGCAGATTTGAGCTGGGACCGAGAGTTGAATGAACAACAAAATTGTTTACCTCCAATTTTGATAGATACAGGGCTTTTTTTCTATTGTACAAGGCTGCCGTATCCCTACTAAGTAATCTTGCCCCCATGCACTGATCATCGGATTACATAATGATTTTGTAAAGTATGCCCTGATGTGTACCCAGAATGCCTCACATGTGTGATCCTGAGCTTGATTTTTTTGGTCACAACAACATGTATATATTCCTCTTTATAAGGTTTATATGAATATTTTGGATGCTGTTTGATGTTATGTGTTATGGTATGATGTATTTTTGTAATTTCCATGTAGCACAGATAGAATATTAAACTCTTACTGTACAAGTTTCTGCTGATTTGTTTTGTCTGTGCAGGTTGACTTGAAGAATGACAGTCAGAAAGGAGCAGCACTGAAATAGTTTATCAGCGAGTGAACAGATAATCATCATTGCCTCACCTTTCCTTTCTGCTGTGCCACATTGTTTCTTCAGCTGGGTTTAGAAATCAAAGTTTGTAACTGATCCAGAGATTTGCTCAAGAGTGTGTGTTTGAGGTACTTATAGTTTATGTGAAGGTTTCTACTTTATCACACAGTATACTGCAGTTTATGTTCACTCCATTTATTTTTTTGTTAAAGGTAGTAGTTACTTGTACCACTTACATATAAATTAATATAGTAAAATTCTAACATGAGCAAGTAAAATATGATGCGGAGCTTTAGAGTACATTAAATTACCAAAAATATATTGTTAATAGTGAACTGAATTTTTTAGCAAAAACTTGAATGCATTGCTTTACCTTAAAATAGAGCATCATGAGTTATTGTCACTTTCACTTAAGTAAAGGATCTGAATATTTGTTCCACAATTGACAGTATCTTATGCAAAAAAAAATACTATGATAAATTTATAGCAGTATATTTCACTGATTTTCCTAAATAAACGTTCATTGTATATGATTATACATTTGCTTAAGAAGACAAGAAAAATCATGTTTTTTTTATTATGATAATAATAATCTGAATTCATCCAGTATTTGTCACTTGTATTCTGTAGTCTAAGGGTATGAGTAACTTTTTCCAAGCAGCATAGATGGCTGGAACTTGTTTTAAAAATACCTATCATAGGACTAATTCTCTGAAGTTAGCTTCAGCTTCAGTTTTAAATAGCCTTCTTACAATTAAATGTTCCTCATCCATGGACATACATGTTTTCAATGACTTTGGTTGCTTTAAGTGGTTTCAATACTTTTATTTTTTTTGGTAATTGTATTTTAGAATTTGATCTCTTCGAAGTTATTATCTTGTGTTGTGGTATTTCATATTCTTTTTTGATTTACAAATTGACTGGAAAATGTTGCATCCTGTTTTCTGTCAGGCCTGTCTGATACCATGTACAGCAATTTGGTTAACTGAAGTTGTTTTAAAACCAATGAATAGCTCAGATTTAATATGATTTGAATGTAAAAATGCAAAATCCTTCACTTTAGATGGCCAATAGACCATCAAAAGTATACAAGTGAATAGGCCACTACCAAAACAAATGTATGGTGGCGTAGTCAACTAAAGCTAGTTGCCAAATTTCATCCATAAGAGGTATTGTTAGTAAAAATTATCAACTACAATCTCTGCCACTGTAATTTTTAAAATCTGCTTAATTTGTGACTTTGTTCCCCAAATAAGCCCAACTGTTGCTTCTGTCTTAGAGGGTTTCTGGAACAGGAAGCTGTGATTTACTTCACACACAAAATAAAAATCCCATAAGCATAAAACACATTGTGTAGAGGCTGTTTGATTTTTTTTTTTTTTTTTTTGTCATTGTGATGTCTCCGTTTGTTTGTAGTTAAACTTCCAACAAAAAAAGATGCAGAATCATGCTGCGTTTTCGCCCTGAGATACGATGCTATGCGGCGCATGCGCCTCAGCCAACAAACGTCACTTCGTCACGTGACGCAGCGCTGGCTCCGCCCGCTTCTGGAGGCTTTAATAAAGGGTCACGTTGCGCTGCAGCAGTGAAACAGGAGACCGCACCGCATCCTCTGCATATAGCTCACCTGCTCTCTGTCCCCCTCAGCTATCCATCAGCAGGTAAGAACCAGCCACAAACTCACCCACGAGACAGCTACACTCACTCTTTATGAGCTATCTACTACACAAACGATGGTTTAGTATTGATAAAGATGATGCGGATGTGATGCTCTTCTACTCTACCTCAAGCTGTCTTCTTAGCTAGTTAGCCAAAAAGTAACAGCGACCGTCAGCGTCGTTTTCCCTGTTATTTACTCGGACGTTAAACCGTCTAACTCTTCTAATTTTGTCAAGTATCTCTTCAGAGTTGCGCATTTCACCCTGCCAGTGAAATACGCAACAGGAAGAGAGCAGAAATGATGACCTTCAAGGATGGAAGCGGAGGGGAAGAGCCTGTTGCGTCTTCTTCCACTTTACAACGACGCACCCTGTTACTTTATGTGCGCCGAATGTGTTCGAATTTGGGGCAAAACGTGCGGATAGCAGCAACGTTGGGCGATGATGGGGGTGGTGGTGAGCTCACGTCCTGTCAGGGTGTATCTGTTCCTCTGCACGTAGACCTCTGATGAGCCGGGAGGCGGGGCTGACTGAGAGGACACGGTGTAATAAGATCATATGCAGTTTTTGGGAAAAAATGGTTCACCCATCACTGAATTTGGACAACCAAACTTCCTTTTGTGAACGCATAACACGTGACATAACTTATATTTTAATGAAATTCACAGTTTATTGTAAAACTAAAACGATGAATCCATCACTCCATTCACAGAAAGTCAATATAATTCAATGATGTTTAAGTCATTTAAAAGCAGAATGACAACACTTTCCTTGTTTCATCCTCTTATATGTGAACCTTATCTCATTTTTGTAGTCCTCTAAAATGCCATATGTTGGCTTTTTCCAGTTAAAAACTACACACTGGAAAAAAAAACAATCAGTTTCCATACAGCAGTTTAGGCTTTGAGAAAATGTAAAGAACATTTTTCGCTACATTCTGGCATCCATATACCAAAATGAATGGATTTAATTAGAAAATAAACTGCAGATTAGTTAGCAATGAAAAATAAGAATTGGCTGCAGTAACGGTGTACGGTGTTGGCACTAAATGTATTTATTTTCATTGGTACACATTTGCTTGTTGACCAACAGAGGAAATCCAAACAATTGATCAGTTACTATAGTTGTTGATGAATAATTCTGTGTTGATCAACTAATAATTTAAGCTCTGAAGGGTAAAATGCCTTAACTTCATATATGAAACGGAGGCAGTTTGTACAGACCACATGAAAACGGTTTTCACATAACAGTGGAACCTCGAGTATGCAAGAATTCATTTGATTTAGTTTAATATTCAGTGTAAATTGCACTGTAACTACTTTTTTCTTCTTTAACTTTAATCCAATGTCTTTCTTCTACAACTGCAACCCTAAAGACGTTCAGATTGTCTTCCCAACTGATTTTACGAAAGAGAGATGAATATTACCTTGCTGGTTTTTTGAAATGTAACTGTAGCTATAGTGTAAATCTGCACATTTTCACGAGTGTCAACCTCTCTTTGAACTGCAACACACGCATGCAGCCTTGACGTCTGCTGTAGGTTCCTGTGTCATTGAGCTGCATGGGTAACAGTGCTCCTGCTAGCGCTGCTGGATCGAGGCCTGAAGATAGAAGCAGCCCAAAAACAGAGACTTGCAACAGTGCCAAGGCCAGCAGCCCGTCGGGTAACAAAAACGCAGCACAACAAGCAGGCTTTTTACTTTTGACTAGTGCTGCCCTGCAGGAGCCATTTCACTTCCTTAAAGCTCATGTCGCTTGCAATGTAGAGACAACAAGAAGACAGCTAAACCCTCAGGTAGTGATAATGATGCAGACAAGGTGATGAAAATATATCCTATTTTCTCTTCAAACTCCCCCATCCTCTCCCTACATGCTTGTTACTGTAATTTCAACTGTCAATAAATATTGTAAGTGCAATGACAGCCTGAGTCTAGGTAGATAAAATGAGTAACTACCCATACTAAGTCCCTGCCTGCAGCCTTATAAATACTAGGCGTGCTAGTGTGCAAACTTAGGATATATTATAGTTTAATGCTTGCAGCAATGCTTTAAGAATGACCAGCTGCAGCACGATTGCTATAGATGTAGATACTGTTTTTAATGTAACATGGTTATTTATTTGTGATCTCTGACTACATCCTGGCTGGTCCTGTTTAAGGGGGAAGATGAAAGCATCAGATGAGTGATGGTTGAGCTTCAGACAAGAAATAGATGTACTAGCTTGAACTTAGTTTTGTCTAAACTCGGTAGTAATTAGACCAGTTAGTGCCACAATGTTCCAAATGAGAATTTTTTTTTTTTAAAAAAGTGTGGCCTACAGCGTGGTGAATCTGGGCTCAATTCACAGATACGCAATTATGGTATGTTTTTGAAATACAGTCTCGCATGTCTTGCCAAATTTGAAGTCTTTCTGTGTCACGCATCAGGGAGTTGGCTGTTAAATCTTGATGTCGCAGTACAGAAATGGTGTTTTTCTTCATGAGGTGACCACTGTGCAACAGGCTGGAGTGAAAATCACAGAGACGTGATGGAGAGAAAGTTCAAGATGGCTGCTTAATAATTTCAGCTTTCTCTGTGTCGTGTCTCTCTAAAAATGCTCAACTTTAATCCTGTGTCTAATTTTAGTGGAAACGATTCCAAAATAGCTCTTTAAATGGCCAACCCAAAAATAAAATGCCTGTCGTTATAAAGTCAATTTCAGAGCTGTATATGTGAAATAATGTCACAATGTAATCTCTGCACAGTTTGGGAGACTGGAAGATAACCATAATCGTCAGTAGTTTTATGAGGTAACAGCATCAGAGGGGTGTCACTTCCAGTCATGTCAAAGTGACATTTTTGGCAGTAAGGAAGATGATTCTTCAAAATTGCATTTGCAGCGGTGAAGTATCTGAGATTTCTAAGCTAGTAGAAATTGACTTTTAAACGATTTGAAACTTGTAGCATATATTACCTTCATCTAATGTTGTATTTTCAATTCAATTCAATTTTATTTATATAGCGTCAATTACAGTCAACTCGTCTCAAGACGCTTTACAGAACCCAAATGCCTGACCTATTGTAGGATACTATAGATTAAAATGGTTTTCCAGGAAGAAGACACAGATGTAGTTCACCTGCCAACATGTTAATCTGCAGCAGTAATGATAAAATGTACTCTAGTTTCTTGAATTAAAAAAGAAGAAATGTAGCTTTGAGTTTTATCTTTTTAATTTTTGGTCAAGTAACTAGTCAAAATTGGTCAATATCAAATAGAATATGCCTCTAACTTCTGCCTCTACCTCCTTGAAATTGGTAAGCTGATGTAGTTGAACTGTTGAAATTCCTCGTAACGTTATGCGTGCACTTAGTAAATTAAGGTTTTAACAGTCGTCTCACTCATTGCATACGGGTGGCCTCTTCTGTGTGGCGCAGCATGACTGCTTGATTTTTATTTTTTTTTCCCCAATAAACCAATCGGTCAATTAGTCAGCCACTGAAAGAGGTTGACCAGGCAGTCTTAAGTAAAACTCCTCTTTGTTCACTTGATTGGATCTTTTTTGTGTGTTCCTGCTAATGTGCCAACCTTAGTGAGACAAACTCCCTTATTTCATTTTGTCACATCTGTGGTGCTACAGCCTGCAGCATATGATAATTTAACATCAGGCACGAAGTACGGCTTCATCTTGTTTTTATTCTTGGTGCTCCCCATGGATACACAGCGTTTCCTGGAGACACTTGAGGGGCAGATACTGAAATAGAAAACCCTAATGTCAGTGTTTACTGTGTCTGTTCTGGCCAGAAGGTCTGACATTCACAGACACTGAATTGAGTCTGCCAAGATCACTTTTGCAGTATTCAGATTTTAAACTTATTAATTATAAGCAGAACAGGAATCCAATAGTAATGTAAGTGCACACATCTGAAAGTCAATTCAACTAAAACAGCTCATTTACAACCCTCTCAGAATGCAGTCCCATCAGGGCAACTTACTTTTTGATTTTGAAACAGAATATGAATTTCCCATAAGAACTGAAATGTGTTCTTGTGTGCCACTGGGGGATTATATCAGAGTTGACTCAAATAGCACTCTTAGTTTTAGGGGTTTCCATAAGCAACTAACTGTGCATCCACTCACTCCAGCTAACCTGCCATCATATGCGTCTACCAGGCCTTCATCCAAAAACAATGTCTCTTCTACCTGTGGAATCTCACACAGTATCAAGACTACAGTGTGAGGATAGAGGAAGAAAGAAAACGATTTTAAGTAATTCAAAAAAGCAGCTTGTCGTTTTTGATACTAAGACACTCCACAAAACCTTATGTAGCATTGATTTTTCTTTTCTTAAAAAAAAAACCCAACAAAACGCACACATTTTAATTTGTGCCTGCAGTAACCGAAGCACAAACTTTGAAAAGTGTGGTGCTGCCACTAAACCTGCCTCAGGCTGATCATATGTCAGAGGAAGGACACACTGTAGGACATTCTTCTTCAAGGGTGTATGTTCTTGAGCATATTTTTCAACTGAAAAATTACTTCTTGAAAATGCGTATGTTCACAAATTTGGTAACTTTCTGTTGTGATTGACTAATCATTGCGCAAAATTTAGATTTTACATTGCAAAATGAAGATTTCACATTCCCTTGCAAATTGTTTTGCAATGTTTCCTTGGCAGAAACCCAAAGCCAAAGAGAGCGTATTGTTGAAGCATGCAGGTGCTTCACAAAAGGTAGCAGGTATTTGCTGAGCATGATTTTTGTGTGACACACAGTGGAGCAGGGTTGAGCACAGATAAACGCACTGAAGGCCCACACATCATGCCTGTGCCCTTGGCTTGGCCTTTATCAAGCTGAAATGCTTCCTTTTATTCACCGGATGTGTCGTCATGCAGTTTATTCAGCTGGTCTGTGTTCCCCTCAGGGACACATTATAGCCTGCAGTGCTGGATTTTTTTTAATTTCAGCTGAACTGTAAATGTAGCTTGTAGCAGTAAGCTATGCCTAACCTTTCTGTTGTGGTAACTTCACACTGTTTTCACTGAGAGGCCTGCATGTGCTCTAAAGGTTATCTCATAGCTTTAAGCTGAGGATTAACACAGAGGATACAGGTTATGTCAGGCAGTGTCCTACCACAGCAAACCAGTCTCAATCTGGAATTCAGTTTATATTGTTGAGCTATACTGTACCTAAAAACTATTCTAGGTTCCACTAATCTTGCACTTTAATGCATGGTTGAATATTTATAGTAAATATTTTTGTCCAGGTATTTTTTCCTTATAGTGCTACAAATCTCAGTGCAGCATGCACCTCCGTACATCTGACTGTTGCTAGCCTGCTAGCTTTGTAATCTGACCTTATACCTTCCACCCATTAAACTGACTCATCAATAGTCTGCTCCATTATTGTGGCACATACCAGTGCACTTGTGAGGTTTTAGTGAACAAAGCCATAATTGGGGATGTCGATCGCGGGGAGTGGCTCTGTAACCGGTGCAGTCAACCAGAAAGACAAGTCACAGCTTGTTCCCAGGAACATTCTGCGTTGGTAGGAGTGATGCGTTTTAGAGATGTGCGATAATGGGACTTTACAACTCCTGTCTGTGTTCATCCTGTATGTATCCAGTAGATATAATTTGTAGTCACAAAGCAGCAGCAGCATTAAACTAGATGGGGTGATAGAATTTGAATTTAAGTAATGTCTTCATCCATGCAAAGAAATAAAAGGCATGCATATGTGTAATTCACAAAGACGGATGTAATGACATTAGAGGAAAAAAGGAGAAACCAAAGTGTTGCTGAGGAGAGGGAAACGAGCCGTGCTGCATCCAGTCCTGCAGCTATAACGAGGATTGGCAGCAGGGTCTATAGGAGCGTTGTTGCATAATGTGCCTCTCTGTCTTCCGTGCTTCAGATTGGATGGGGAGGGGTTATGTAACTGCTTATTTACGGCAGAGCGAGGAAGGGAATAGAGAGAGAACGTAATAATGTGGTTTGGAGCTTGTGCGTGCACGTTAGCACGTCGTGACTGAATGGCTGCTGCCTCCAAACGGTTTCTGTGTGACTGAAACCAGACAACCGATTAAAGAGAATTGTTTGGTTTGAGTCAACACAGTCTACTACAAACCCTAAATGGTATAAACGTCAGTGAAGAAGACTTATTTGGTTCTACTAAACATTCACACAGAAATCTATTTACTGACTTTATGTTGCAGCTATTTTTTCAGGCTCCTTTCCCTTGAGGAAGCAGGAAGCCTTCTGCTCACAGTCTTTGCTCTTATCACATCTCGCACACATGCTGTGCAACTGGAATGTATGAATTTAGTTGCCATCTTGTAGGAGCTTTGTCATTTTCACCCATCCTCCAACCATCACTGAGGGAAGCTCGGTCTTTTAGAAAGCAGCCATGTTGTAGACAATAGAGGGGCATTAAGGTATTAAGGGAGGCCAGTGCTAGGCAGTCATCCAAGTCAACACAAGGTGAAACAATGTGACACTCTCTCTCTTTCAGCCACTATGACTCACCAGTATCCAGCACTGACTGCTGAGCAGAAGAAGGAGCTCCAGGACATCGCTCAGAGGATAGTCGCTCCAGGAAAAGGCATCCTGGCAGCCGATGAGTCCACCGGTATGTTTGTGTTCTGAGTTGAGGAGTTTGTGTCACACCAGCAGGATCACCACATAAATCATAATAATAAAAACCAAAAAAACATAAAAATACAGAATAAAAACCAAATCAGTACCAGAGTATATTACATGTACAACATGTGTTGGCCCTTTGTATTACTAGCATACAGCGCCTTCCTTTCACTAGACAGCTATTAATTTATTAATTTTTTTGGTACATTGCAGGCATTTTACATATTATAACCTTTGCAATAAAGTTTGTTTTTAGAGAAATCATCTTTAGGCTACAAGATGTATTTCAAGATGATGTTTTCTGTGAAAACCCAAAGATTTACAGTTAAGACAAAGAAGGAAAGTAGCAAATCCTCTTGCTGGAGAAAGTACAACCAGGCAATAGCTCCTGTTATTAACCAGTTATCCAAAAAGCTGCAGATTAAGTAATTGATTAATATTTGAAGCTCTACAGATGAGAATAAGTGGTTTTCGTTTGCACAGATTTCTGATGTGTAGAGGCCTTAAACTAGATTTTATGTTTGTCTGTTCTGCTGAATGTTCTAAATCCTTAGCGATCATAAATGAAATATTTTGTATTGTTAAACATCTAAGCCTGAATTCAACCACAGCTGTGCAGCAGTGAATGCATGAATTATTTCTGTCTTAATTTGAGTCAGTGTGTGTTCATAATTATCTGTGTGTATGTGCTGTCTTCAGGCAGCATGGCGAAGCGTCTAAACCCCATCGGGGTTGAGAACACGGAAGAGAACAGGCGTCGCTATCGCCAGCTGCTCTTCACGGCCGACCAGCGCATCGACAGCTGTATCGGAGGGGTCATCTTCTTCCACGAAACCCTCTACCAGAACACAGACGATGGCACTTGCTTCTCCAAGCTCATCAAAGACCGCGGCATTGTTGTCGGCATCAAGGTATGTAGTGCTGAATGCTGCACTAAAGTCTGATTTAAATCTATTTAGCTGGAAAATCTGGGTGTCAGGTCAGTTTAAGAGAGTCTCTTCATCTCTGTGATTGACAGAAATGCTCGTCTTTTCTCTCTTTATACAAATGCAACATTACCTGGTGTCAGTTATCAGCTGTTTGTTTATATGGGTTGTCATGCCCCACCTCAGCATCCTAAAATATAAAAACTTTAGTGCAGAAAGCTCGTCTTTCTTTTTTTGGTAATGAATGTCCCTCAGCTCCAGCATTTATCACATTACAACCAAGTATTTCAGTTAAACAGGCAAAAAGAAACCCCTGTCTTTAGTTTGGCAGGTAAAACCGTAAAGTATTTGAAAAACCGTGACTCACTGTCAACATGTTTATTGTGGATACATGCAGACCCACACACAACAGCAGATCAGGTTGTGAGGAAAAACTGGGTCAAAGAGCTTTCAGGTTATATGTTCAGGATTGTTGTGCAGAGTGACACTCAATGGGATTTGGTGTCATAAATGTTTGTTTTGCTCTCTTTCCAGGTGGATAAAGGTGTTGTGCCCCTCGCTGGAACAAATGGAGAAACCACTACTCAGGGTAGGAAACAGCAGAAACAAACACTCTTAAAGGATCGCACAAAATTCCTGCTTCATTTCTGATGGATGTGTCCATGTATGCGTAGGTCTTGACGGACTGTCTGAGCGCTGCGCACAGTACAAGAAAGACGGTGCAGACTTCGCCAAGTGGCGCTGTGTGCTGAAGATCAGCGAGACCACGCCATCTGAGCTGGCCATCTTTGAGAACGCTAATGTACTGGCACGTTATGCTAGCATCTGCCAGCAGGTTGGTATGAAATTACGGGATGAGGATGTAATTTACTCTGGCTAAAGATCGATTTATTTTGGTATTATGTATCTTTAAAATATAAGAGTTTGTATTAAATTCCTCCTTTGCAATGCCTCTTAGAATGGCATTGTTCCAATTGTGGAGCCTGAGATCCTTCCTGATGGGGACCATGACCTGAAGCGTTGCCAGTACGTCACTGAGAAGGTAACACAGTGAGAAATGTACATGACACAAACCAATGTAGACGTCCTGTAATGCTCGCAGTCTTTTGACTTCCATACATTATTCTGTCTCCTGCCACTAGGTCCTAGCTGCAGTGTACAAGTCTCTCTCAGACCACCATGTGTACCTGGAGGGGACACTGCTGAAGCCCAACATGGTCACAGCAGGACACTCCTGCTCCACCAAGTACAGCAGCGAGGAAATCGCCATGGCTACCGTCACTGCTCTGCGCCGCACCGTGCCTCCGGCTGTCACAGGTCAGAGGCAGATATAAGGAGAAAATTCCTTGTATGGGATCCTGAAGGACAATTTATGCTCAGACTCTCTTGACCTGCTTCTACTCGTATCTTGAATGTAAATAATTTGCTAAAATAGAGACGAAAGATACAGTAAACAAGTTAAAGATGGCTTTAATTGGTAGCATCAGTTTTATTTTTTTATTATCGTATTATAATTATTGATTCTTTTGGAAACAAAAATTGCACACAATAAGCAATGAAGATGTAAGATAATGACAGACATAGTGTCTTTGCTGCGTTTGTCTTTAAAGCATTTAATTGGAATTAATTTGTTGGATCTGAACCAGCTAGACTGCTTCTTCTATTTTAATGACTAGTGCCCAATTACACAGCACTCTTCAGAAAGTGAACACACCACTTTCTGAAAAACTACATGAGAAATTGTTGGATTTTATGAACCTGTGGAAAAAAAAAAAGAATGTACCTTAAAGTAGTGCTGAAAATGTGGAGCCAAAAGGCCTAAATATTTATTGAAATCAGGTCTTAGCAGGTAGATAACTTGTTCATTTTCCTGTTTTTCCTCAGGAGTGACATTCTTGTCAGGTGGCCAGTCTGAAGAGGAAGCCAGCGTGAACCTAAATGCCATTAACACCTGTCCGCTTGTCAAGCCCTGGGCCCTGACCTTCTCCTACGGCCGCGCCCTGCAGGCCTCTGCTCTCAACGCTTGGAGAGGAGAGCTGAACAACGAGAAGGCCGCCACCGAGGAGTTCATCAAGCGTGCTGAGGTTAGAATAAGCACGAAGATGCATCGAACATTTCCTCGCTCAGTTTAATATAATTGACGTTTTATTCATGCTGTGCCGTTCCTAAAACTTTATTTGTTTCTTCTGTATTCTTCAGGCAAACGGTAAGGCTGCGCTCGGAAAGTACGAGTCTTCCGGATCTGGTACCGCCGCAGGAAAGTCCCTCTACGTAGCTAATCACGCCTACTAAACATCAAATTACCACATTCAGCCGTGGCCTAGTCATAGTCTTATATCTGCTCTGCTATTCCCTGTCACTCCTCCATCAGTCACAGGCCTGCACTGTCTACTGTACTATGTTATCAGAGTTAATGAAATTACATTATTAGATATATGTATTTGAAAACATAATGTCAAACCACAGTACTAAAGGGAACAGGCTTGTGTTTTTTTTGTTTTGTTTTCCTATTTGATCAAACAAATCAAAACAGCTCTGAGACCATTTGACTGAAATTGAAAACCGTTTAATTTCATGTCTAACCTGTTATTGGACTCAGCGATTGGAAGTTAGCGGCCGCAAAATGTTAACATTCGATCAAGATAATCAGTATTTATTCCATTCCTCTTCTTCAGTGCGCCTGTCTCCACACCAGGTGCTTTCACCCTTTCTCCACCACTTGATAAATCTTGAACTGCTCCCGAAGCAGGCCAGATCAGCATATGTGTGTCAGTGTTTTGCTTCTGTAAGAACAAGATGTGGGCTAACTGTGCTAACGCTATACTAACATACACACACTGACAGTGGGACCAACTGATTATTAATAGCATCAGTACATCCATTTTGAGGCAAAATGACGAGGCATATGGTGAACACTGAGTTGATCCTTTGAGCAAAAGAGCGGAGTGCTTGTTGTACTCTCAGACAGCTGTAGCTCCAGCAGAGACACTGTACTGTAATGAACCACCACACACCCGGAGTCATTCCTAATAATTCATCCTAATCTTTTTCGTTCTTACTCTCCTTAGCACCGTCACTCAGAAACAATCATCTTGTGTGTGTCTGTTCTCAGTATAACATTAGCTTTAAAATACATACGGTAATTAATGTATTGAGTTGTGTGAAGGTGTTAGTATTTTGTGATGCTTGTGTGTCATCCCCCCTCCTGATTCCCTCTGCCCGCCCCATGGGAAGATCTGATGAGTTTCTATTGACGTACACGCAAAATGCACCAATGTGGGGTTAGCAGCAGGGAAACAGTCACTGCTGTGTTGGAATCTTGTGATGTTAATATTGTTCTTGAAGCACTCGGTGTGTCAAATAGTGGAGAAAAATAAACTAAAATAATGAAAAACGATCCACGATCTTTGTGTTGTGTTGTTCTCCTATATGTTTGACAGTGAAAGACATATGACCATATTTCATTTAATTTGTATAGTTCATATTATATAGTGATAGAAGCCTACCAATAGTTAGTCAGTAGATTCACTCAAATATTATACTTTTGGCTTGTTGGTACTTGAATATTTCCACTTTGTGCTACTTTATACTTACATTTCCAGAGAGAAATTGTACTTCATGACATTTATCTCACACATGGTTTCTATTTACCTTCATATTAAGATTTAACATAAGTTTATGTAATGCCATTCAGTAATATAATACAACACAGAGTGGGGCCAGTTTAAGTACATTTTGCAGGCAGTATTTATGTACTTTCACTGAAGTTAACGCAGGGCTTTTATTCGTATAATGTAGTGTTACAAACTGTATGTAAGAAAATGATTGAAATACTTCTTTCATCACTGAGATAATACTCTTACAGTACAGTCTATTTTTTAAGCAATTCTTGCAGTTCCTATGAATTTCCCCAGATACTGTTCATCAAGCCATTTTCTTTTAGCTAGATAAATATCACCTTGACAAGATAACACATCCACAGTATGAAAGAGCCTCTGTGTCTACCAGTGTGTGCATTGGTGCAGCTCTTCAATGAATGTGTTACAATGAATAAAAATCAAAGACAGGTGACCTTGTCAGTGTAATCTATTCAAAGGTTGTCACTTGCACCATTAACTCAAACCAGCTGCATCTTTCAAAGGTAGCTTAAAGGTTAAAGAGGCCGTCTGTTTGACCCTGAGACCAGCAGGTTAAATCGGGGTGGGGCAAAGGAACAAATGAAAGAGCAGCTATGGCCTCCCTCAGTAACAACACTCAGATGTCCTTGAGCAACTGGACAAGTGGTCTTATCACAGCTGGCAAAGCACAGGTATAAATACTTTAATGAATGATAGTCCTTATCCTAGTGCTGTGCTTCCTGGCTCAAAGGAATAACATACTGAGTAAGCACAGTCACACCTGTGTTTTTGGTAGCTTGACAAGTCCTGATATCTGCTGTTTAAAAAAAAGTCTATTTTTATTCAGAGAAGTGCTGATCCAACACACTATATAAACCTAGTTTTTGAATCTGAGTGCTCCAGTTTCACTGTGTTGGCTTGTGTTGTATTGTAGTGTGATTAAAATATTGTTGATAGATCATATGTGAAAATAAAAGCGACCAAACAACTACTGTCTGAAATCCAACAGCATCTTAACAAACACTATATGTTAGGGAAAGTAATATTTAGTTAGATGTGTATTTGTCCATAGTCCACAACTACGCGTTATTGGGTCCATTTTCTGGTTATTAGCTGAATATGTGAATATAGAGAGACAGCAGGTCCGACTTGTGGCACTGGCAGCGAGCAGTGACACTTTTTGTGGCACCGCTGCCGTGCCACGGTTAATGCCACTGTGCAGTGACACTTTTTGTGGCACCGCCGCTGTGCCACGGTTAATGCCACTGTTTGGGCGAGATGCCACTGCCGCAGCGGCATTTCCAGTGGCCTCTGGAGATGCCAGATCTTTTGCCGGTAGGCAGTTCCGGACCGTTCCGGCTTACTTTCACCCCTGGTGGCATCTCCCTCAGACAGCGGAATAAACCATGGCATCTCGCCCAAACAGCGGTAAAAGTACTGGCATTAACCATGGCATGTTCCCTAAACAGTGGCATTAACCGTGGCATCTCTGCTGGCATCTCCAGAGGCCACTGGAAATGCCGCTGCGGCAGTGGCATCTCGCCCAAACAGTGGCATTAACCGTGGCACGGTAGCGGTGCCACAAAAAGTGTCACTGCACAGTGGCATTAACCGTGGCACGGTAGCGGTGCCACAAAAAGTGTCACTGCACAGTGGCATTAACCGTGGCACGGCAGCGGTGCCACAAAAGTGTCACTGCACTGTGGCATTAATCGTGGCACCGCAGCGGTGCCACAAAAAGTGTCACTGCTAGCTGCCAGTGCCACAAATCGGTCTTGCCCCGACTTGTAAATTAAAGCCACCACAAGAGGCGCTGTTTCCCAAAGTGTCTCACATTGTGTTTGCGCGTTACATATAAATACCGGGATGTACCGACGGTCACTGTCCCTCTGGTTTGGGACGGACTGACAGTCACGATTAACAATATTTGTTTCATTTTCAGTACATTGTAACTATAAATAAAGAACTGAAGTGGTTTTATACTCATATGTAATCCTGGGTTTGTGTTTAATATTGGTCATGTGACATTTGACTAGTTGAGTTACATGAACAAGCGCACCCCTTCAGCTGATTGACAGAAATGGCTACCACGGAAGTGGGTGAGTAGATTCATTCACTGAATTCTGTGTAAATGCTTTCACTCCTTAATGAAGTACCATTTATACTGGTGTGTTTTTAGAGTATTATTAGATGTGCAGCAGTTTTAGCGACCGCATTTCCAGGAGCCTGTTTTCTCAGTGTTATGACCCTGCGAAGCTAACGGCTAACAACTAGCTTGCAGCATCTGCAGTGTTGAACGAGGAACTCCCAACGAACACCTGCAGTTTTTTTCCACCTTATATCTGTGTTTTCATTGCGTTGTTAAGATCTCCTTAATCCCCCAAAATTCTCCTTAATTTTTTGTTATAGTTTGTTAAAATTAAATCAGGTGTTGCAACCTTGTACTGTTGGGGGAGTAGCATTTAGCTCAGTTTTAAATGGAATTAACACAGTTTCAGTAAGCACATGTGGCTTCAATCAAATGTACATGGGGTGTAAACGACTTAAATAAGATCCTCTGTCATGCCATATGAAATGTTGTTTGCGATCTGCATATGTAAGGGTAGGAATTTCTTCTAATCTTGTAACATAACAATGAATGAGTCGCAGTAATGCCAAAAGCTATTGCTGCCATTAAGTAGGCTTGCTTACTGATTTTGAGAATTGTTTACAATTATCTAATACAGCCAAGGATTTAACAGGGATAGAAACCACAGTATAAACGGTATGAGATCATATCTGACAGTTGATGCTTTAATAGTATCTGGCATAAATTATCTAAGTCCCAGATCTGACATGGGTTAAGAAATTTGCCATTTAGAGCTGCTTTTGACAATTATTATTGCCAATTTTAATGCAAAACATTTGCACTTATCTTAATCATTATGATGGTATCTGTAGAATATTTTAGAATCTGAAATATGTGCACGAGCAAAGAAAGCAATCGTTTTTCACAGAGTAATCACTAATAAGTAATTTTATGTACTCAAATAAAATGCTGTCTGTCTGTCTTGATGTTTCTCTCAGAGCGTAGACGAGGTCAGCTTGCTGCTCTGTCCATAGCAGCGGTGGTCATCATCGTGGGAGTCCCGCTGTGGTGGCGAACAACTGAAACGTACCGTGCGTGGTTGCCTGTCAGTCAGATAAAAGAATTGGCAAAGCTGCAGGTTTGTTATTACTTCTATTACTACGTGTCCATCTCGTGGGTTATTTATCTTTCATGTTTTAATGCCTTATTTTTTTTAAACTGTCCGTCTCTGTATTTCTTTTATGCAGCTACAGTTGAGTGCAGATGTGGAGGTTGTGTTTGCACGTGGCACCGTGACACCAGAACAGCAGAAGAAGGTTCCACTGACGCAGACCCAGGAAGAGGAACACGCAATAGATGGTGATTTAATAATACTGTTTTAGATGCTACTTTTTGCAAAACACAAAACTTGGAAATTAATTTTTTGATGTCATGTTCTTTTTCTTCCAGAGGACACAGCTTTAAGGTACAGGTATGAGACAAGGTACCGCACAGCTACTATCATGGAGGAGGACGCTCTGAACCAGCCCACTGCTGCAGGTAAGCTGCTGGCAAATCCAGCTTTCAGTGCTTCATATGTTAATGTTTCATTACATCAGTAAAACCACAGATAGTAACTTCTCTTTGTTGCTCTTGTTCTTCTTCTTTAGAGGCAGATTTATCTCTGCACACGCTCAGTGAGAGTCCATGTGGTTCTTTGGTTGTATATGTGATCCCGGTGTCTTCTTCACTGCTGCCTGAGGTTAAAGCTCTTTCATTATGATTTCTTCAAGATTAAATTTTAAACAGTATTAAGTGGCTGCTGTTAAAGCTAACCTATTCATTGTTTCCCAGTTTTGCATTAGTGCAAATTAGGGATGAGTATCGCTAAGATTTTGACGTTTGACTGCTTATTGATCCAGTAATTGAACAGTTTTCTTGGTACTTTTGATTTTTTTGTTTGATTGTTTTGTGTTTTAAGACCAGAATAAAGATTGCTTTATTTTCTCACATGCACTGTATAAAGTTACAGTTTCTATAATGTTGTGGTGATGGGTATCATCAGAGCAATGTGGACATTGTCACAGGTTTTTACTCACAAAATAAAATATTATCCACTGTGTTTCAATAAACTGTCCAGCATTATATCAGAATTAAAAGCTCCAGCTTGAACAGATAAGAAGTAAATGTTAGTCTGTTGTGCTGATAGAACCTGTTTCATTTTTCACATCTAAGTGTAAAATGAATGCAGAACTTTGTCAGGATTTGACTGTGTGAGTTTAATAGTTTAGGGAAGAAAACAGTTTAAGTACTTCTACCGCGAACACCAACATTCAGGCAGAGAAAAACTGAAAATAAAGTCAGACAGAGTTTCTCTGCGTCCTCCAAATCACTAAATCCTGCTGCTCTGTGCTCTGAAATGGAAACTAAAATTCTTAATGACAGTTCAGACGATGCTCAGAATTTCAGACCAAATTCATGAACACAGTCACAGTTTAACAAACGGCTGGAGAGTAATTACTTCTTACTCACTTACTTACTTAAGCATTAGCCTCTGTTTGTATAATTTAGTTAACTCTGTGGTCAGGCTGCTAGCAAACGTAACAAACCTGGTTGTTGAAGAATGAACTACAAGCTCAGCAGTCAAACATTTCTCTGTCTGTTAGTGTACCTTATGAATTTTTCCTGAATTTTTCAACAGTTTGATCTTGTTTTTGCTCTGACATGCAAACGGCTTGTTGCTCTTGTGGCAGCAAATATTTTCTGCATCAACTGTAGTGAAGTTTAATGATAGTTTTAAATGTTTATTTCTCCTCCATTGTCAAAGGCACCCTCGGTCTTGTTTAATACTAGGGCTTGGTACCCGTCGCTAGTGCAAATGTTTTCATGTGTTAAAGGTTGATTAAAGTCTCTGTGTGGCGTTATGCTGGCTGACCTGTACCTTCATGCCTTTCAGGATGTGAATGTGTATATCGGTCAGCGACGGACCGCCCTGCTGCGTATTGGTCCTCAGATGAGAGTAGGCAAGACACTAGAGCAACTGCTGGCTCACCTGGAGCCTCGTATCAAGCAGGTGCTGCAGGTGATGTCTTTTAGCCACACCGACATCACCGCCGCCCTCAGCGACAGAGTCCGTTTCAGTCCTGACAACAAAGAGAGCATCGCTGACAGTATGAGAGCCTTCAAATCCAGCCCAGGTTTGTTAGCCGTGCAGTGCACCAACCTCATGTCTGTTCCAGCTGTTATGTGCTCAGACTCTATGGACACTTTCCATCTGCTCCCTGCTTATTTTTTTGTCTTTTCTTTAGGTTATGAGATAACGTTCAGCCTGTTGAACCCTGATCCAAAGTCACACCAACTACACTGGGACATAGAGGGTGCTGTAGAGACCTACATCCAACCTTTGCTCACAAAATTGTCCCCTGTGGCCAACTTTAGCATCGACTCTCAGGTACTGTGTTTGTCGATGTATAGCAGCCATGTCACAATACAAAGAGGCTCACCTTCACATGTTGCTTTTACAGACATTGTACTATGCCATGCTCGGTGTCAACCCACGCTTTGACGCCAGCCGCAGCGCCTACACACTCAACGCTGACAGCCTTGCACATGTCATCAACCCAGTGGAGGCTAGACTTGGTAGAAAACTCTATTTTTAAACATATTTCAGAAGAAGGAGCATCGTCTTGTTTCCTCTGGTGTATTTAGGTAGAACTGTTTTTTTTCTTGCGTTTGATTTCCAGGTTCCAACGCTGCGTCTTCCAACCCAGTCCTGAATTTTCTGCTGTACGTCCCAGATGCCCACCATTCACCCCTTTACATCCAGGGCCGCAAAAAGCAAGAGGTGCCTTCCAATGCGTTTCACTCTCCACGATGGGGTGGAATTATGGTGAGAGAATCTAGAGGCAACACAGTTTAATAATTAACTGTGAGGTGACTTTAAACTCTTGCATTGGCATGTTGGGTAATATATCACCAAAAAATATTTCTATAGGTTTATAATGTAAATGGCTTCTATGGATCAAAGACTGACTTCCCTGTTGACATCAACATTAACATGGCTAAAGTCATGGGAGTGTTCCTCGCACAGCTACGGTGAGTTTTCACCTACAGTATGACAGCTATTCCCTTTCCTGCAAGACACAATCTAACTTTTCTGTACTGTGTCCTGTCAGACTGCTGCTGGGTGTGCAGTCATCAACGCCTCCTCCTGGCTTCCTGGTCGCACCGTGTGGAAGCACAGGACTCGCTGACTGGGAGCTGGACCGCCTCATGTGGAGCCGTAGTGTGGAAAACATTGCAACAGCAACCACGACCATCACCTCTCTGGCGCAGCTGCTGGACCAGATAGGCAACATTGTTATCAATGACAACATTGCCCAGCAGGTAGAATCCGTGTTTACATCTGCTTCTGTGTTGCCCACATGTATATGAAGGTGTGTAAAATACATCCTTCATTTAGTCTGGGGCGCTGTGCTTCTTTTGTTCCAACTTAGGACACAGTAATAGCATGTATTTCCATCTTGCATTTCATGTTTCAGTTTCCTCCCTTTCTGCCATCTGTGTGTTATCATTTTCAAAGTCCTCTTCATTTTCTTTCCTCTGGCTGTACCATTGTCCAGCACTGACACAGCCCTAGAAAGATGGGTCTGTCTATGCGAGGCTACTTCCACGTCAGCTGGAAAATGTGTTAACTGAACAGATGAACGTGCTATTGTTTGGTTAGGGGAAACCAAAAAATAACTCCCTGTCTAAACATGCAGTCTGCCAACATGAACACATTGTCTGGCTAAATGAATCAACTGAGGCGTAAAGGCATTTTAGTCTGATTATCAGACTAGTATCTAATCCTTCTCAGTGATTTTAATTGTCTCTAAATAAAGGAATGTCTTGTATATTCTCCTAACATGTGACTATTGTTGCTCTCACCCAGGTGTCTAGTGCTGTTACGTCTCTACAGCTCGCCGTGGCGGAGCTGGAGGCCGGGAACCTCGGCTTTGCTCTTCAGTACAGTAAAGAGGCCATCTTGGCGTCAGAGAAGGCATTCTTCGACCCTTCACTCCTCCACCTCCTTTACTTTCCTGATGATCAGAAGTTTGCTATCTACATACCCCTCTTCCTGCCCATGTGTGTACCCATCCTGCTGTCTCTGCTCAAAATAGTGTCTGAGGCGAGACAGAGACGCAGAGACAGGAAAGCCAAGAACGACTGAGACATTTGAGGAAATGTGATGAACACGAGGTCTGAACAAAAAGCCTGTCATGAACTTTTTTTTTTGGTGGCCTTGACATTTAAGTGCAAAGATGGCAAGAAAAAAGGTTCATTTTGCAGCACTGAGGTTTGGGCTTTGCAAGTCAGTTATGTATGATTTTATTGTTTCCCCTGAGGATTTATGTCTGTTTAAGTTTTTAATGAGTGGCTGCTGGGACTGTCTTATGCTGTACAGTTGAAAATTTGAATTGTAAATGCATACAAGTTTTATATTTCAATTGTACTTTCTATTTTAAGTTATTAAGAAATAAAAACTAAAATTCTAACTGATGTTTTTGTCTGTTTTTCTTTTTTGGCACCTTCCCAAATCACATTTTTTATTATTAATGCAGGTAATGCAGAGTTGAGTGTTCAAGTTCTGTCTTGACTATTAATAACAGTAATCTGACAAAATAGTGTTAACACAAGGTCCACTTAATGGATTCAGGAGCTTTTAGAGGCATCCTGCTGTGTTTTCCATGGCTAATGTTTGGTTTGGTAAAAGGTTACCCTCACTAGACTTTTAATGCATTTGTGTGTAGATTAAAGTGGCAGGTAAGCACAGTCTTAAATGTGCAATTGTAATACTGTTTCCAATGTCTTTTGTTCAAACACTTTGCAGCTTTGATAAGTAACATGATCTCAGCACTGCATTTGTGTAGCTTTTAATCAGATCACTTGGTTTTCTTTTTGGTCTGAGAGTTCTCACTGATGAAGATGAAACAGGTTATAGCTCCTAAATTGGCACTGAGGCCAAAATTATATTGCCTGCTTCTGTTTTCAAGCTAAGAATGAACTTTAATGCGCAAACTTTTTGATCAAAGAAAATCAGTGTTTGAAAGGGACTGATATGCTAAAGGAATCCAGTCAGTTGGTCATTTGATGGATCTGGATGGGAATTTTTTTGGTCATAAAAGATTTTGTGCCCAGTATCACTTAAAGTGCCCTAAAAAACTATTTTAAAAAAATGAAATCTATCCCAAGTTCATTCCAATCTCTTGTAAAAGAAAATATGCTGAATTCAAACACAACTCCAGTACTGAGGTCATTACAGATTGAAGGAATTAAGCTCTGTGATAATAAATGCAACAACAAAATACTGAGGATTTTCCTTCTCAAAGAAAGTTTCCCAAACCGAATTAGAAGAAATTACATTTTTAAAGACTTTACGAGAGCAAATGATTAAAATTAAAATTAAAATTTTATTACTTATCCACTTCCTCCACTCCGGAAAATGATAACAAAACAATTGAATATTTAGTAAACATTCTGTTATTAATGGGAAAGTTTTTTATTCATAGATGTAGGTATTTCAAAACTAAAGTCACATTTAGTAATTGGAAGGACGATTTTAGTTTATATTGAGATACTGAGAAAAAACTTTGATGCTTAAACTTCCCTTGCTGTGGCGCTCACATTCCCCAGTAGGTGGCGGTATGGTATGAACCCCCTTAAAGCGCGCTGCGCTCCATCACACCACCGAAGAAGAAGGGAACTTTGTAGCTGCTGCTCTCTTTTGACGTCCAACTTCAAGCATTTCAACTTTCCCCAAGACGTAGGTGTAGCTTTCCATTTTTTTCGTGTAATTATTACGTTTAATTCACTACCTAAGCGTCAGTTTTATATATTTTCTTTACTAGGCTAGCCAGTTTCTCCAGCCTGCCGGAAATTTATAAGAAGAAGAAGAAGCCAGCTTAGTTTTGTGCTATAATGTCCGGCGGAGGAGTCATCCGAGGACCAGCGGGCAGCAATGACTGTCGGATATACGTGGGGAATCTCCCTCCCGACATCCGTTCAAAAGACGTGGAGGACTTGTTTTACAAATACGGATCAATTCGTGATATCGATCTGAAAAACCGCAGAGGAGGACCACCGTTTGCCTTCGTGCAGTTCGAGGACCCGAGGTGAGCTGCACTGGCCCCCACGTCTCTTATCTGCACAGTTAGCTAGCTACACCCAATGCTGTTTATGCAAGAAGACAACATAAGCAGGCACATACACTCATTTACCGTTTCTTAGGACGTGCTGCTGCAGGTTTATGCTTTTGGAGAGGTATTGAGGCAATTTATTACACCATCTGGTGGCTATAATGCTGGATTCTGTTGAATTGTGTTGGGCTAACCTGAGTAACTGCTTGTATGTTGGTTTGGTTGCGAGTAAGCCTTCCTTCAGCACACATTTTCAGTGTTAATTGGAAGCTATGTAAGGAGAGGAATAAATTGGCACTTATTTTGGTAATCAGTTAACCATTCAGGTCAATAATCAATCAAATTTGCCGCTTTTTACAGTATATTTTACTGCATATTTTTGTAGCATTCACCAAGGAGCATTTTCATTATTTCATCATAGCACTGCCAGTTCACGAGAACGTTCAAACAACTTGCTGCACACACCATTAGTTTCATTAGCTTTAATACTGAGGTGAAAACATGTGAGAGGTCAAAGCTTGTTCATTATACTGAGGTTATTAAAGTATATTGGCATAGACTCTCAAAATTTCCAATACAAGCTTCATGCTTAAAATGAGAAGTATAGAATGGGCACATCTAGGAACTCAATAAAACAATGAATAAAGGCTTGCTGATAACACAAAGAATAAAGAAAGTGAGTCATTGATTGCTAAAGTGTGAGCAAGTTTGGTATGCAGTTTTAACAGTTGTGCAAACAAATGTGTTTCATGGCACAAGAAGCACACAAAGGCTTGGACTGGCAGCTACTTTGGATCATAATGTGTTTCAAACTTGAGACTGGCAGCTGTTTTAAGAGACATTCTTGAAAGGCCTAAGCAGCTAAGAGTTCAAGCATTTTGTGTTCTATGTGCCATTAGTTTCCTGTGCACACACAGGAATATTAATCCTGGTCAACAGCTCTCATTTAGATAACCACATTCAATAATCAGTAATTTTGCAAGATGCATTTATCCCCCACGTTTCAGCAGTAAATGATAGTAGCTGTAAGCTAATCTACATGACTGGCATAAGTTCCTTGACTTGTAAAGCTGTATTTATTTAGCGGTTTGAGCTGGATGATATTCCACTGCTGGATTCCACAGGGATGCTGAGGATGCCGTCTATGGGCGTGACGGCTATGACTACGATGGCTACCGACTGCGTGTTGAGTTTCCTAGAAGTGGAAGGGGAAGTGGTGGTGGTGGTGGCGGAGGCGGTGGTGGAGGTGGTGGTGGAGCGATGGGACCCCCAAGGGGAAGGTACGGCCCTCCGTCCCGACGCTCAGAGAACAGGGTCGTTGTGTCAGGTAGGTGACAAGTTCCTCTCCCTGTAGATTGTTCTCATCTCATTAAGTCCAAGTGCAAATTAATTTTATTCCATCTTCTTTCCCGTCAGGTCTTCCTCCCAGCGGGAGCTGGCAGGACCTGAAGGATCACATGCGAGAGGCAGGTGATGTATGTTATGCTGATGTGTATCGTGATGGCACCGGAGTGGTGGAGTTTGTACGCAAAGAAGACATGACCTACGCTGTCCGTAAATTGGATAACACCAAGTTTCGCTCTCATGAGGTATGTGAAGGATCACAGCATTTGTGTAGCTCAGTGAGGAGTGGCTCTGAGGCTACATTTTGGATTTGGAAAATCTCCATTAAAGGAAGAAAACGGGAGACACGGTGAAAATAACACATGGCAACATGTAAAGCTCATTGATTAACTTGGATGACTATGATGTTGTTTTGTCTAATAGCTCTATGTCTGTCATGTTAAAATGAAAATTGGATGAAGCCTTTTTTGTTTGTTTTTTTATGTTATTTTCAGAGACAGTCATACCAATTTGTGACATTTCTGAGTTGCCAGGGTTCATGCAGAACGAGGCTTTAGTTGACAAGTGAAGTGACTGTTCAAGTTAACTGTTAAGTGAGGAAATCATGTGCAGAAATGACCAGTATAAACCATAGAATGGATTATACAGAACGACCTTAAGATCTATGCGTGGCTAATTAGAAATCTAAAGATCTGGAGGGCTGTCACTTTTGCAACAATATCTATAGACACACTAAGGGCAGGGCTCCAGATTAACTTTTTTCACCGGTGCAACCCATTTTCTCATTTGGTCACAGTTTGTCACAAACCGAACCCTTCATTTGCTGAACATCTGCTTACTGAAAGACACCACGGTTAGCGATATTCTCTAACGACCTATATTGCAGACTGCGGTGGTCAGCCAGGTCTGTGACCAAAAATGACCTGAAAGAGTCAACTAGGGCATTCTAATGTCAGATTTGTCCCAGATGGAACACGGAGTGATTTATTTATTTTTTTCAACATGCAATCTTTTCTATGAGCAGAAAAAAGCAGCGCAGGTTTGCATTTTTAAGCGTAAATGCCCCAATAGATAGTGTTCATGTTATGGTGCGAAGCTAAAATCATTATTGTGATTAATGTTCATTTAATTTTGCGGCCTGCATTAGGCATTCTAAGTGAATGAGTTGCTCTTCTTCCTTCTCTGGTTAAATATCTTCCTGCCTCCACCTGCTCTCCAATCATCAGGTGTGTTGGACCTTTCCATTTCTGCCTCCTCTTCCCTCATTTTCTTTTTAAATAATCAGCTACACGTCACTTTATCGTTTATTGCAAATGCAACCTTTTGAGCGTGAAAGTCGCAGTCTGGAGTCCAGAAGGGCTCTGAAAATTATAACTACACTCTATCTGATGTCTGCAGCAGTCTCATTAGTGTCTTCCACATGGCCATGAATGTTTAGTTGTGTGTGTTTGTGTTTAGGGAGAGACGGCCTACATCCGTGTGAAGATGGATGGTCCTCGGAGCCCCAGCTACGGTCGATCTCGGTCTCGTAGCCGCAGTCGAAGCCGAAGCAAGAGTGGTTCTCGCAGCTACTCCCCCGTCGCAGCAGAGGGTCTCCACGCTACTCTCCTCGGCGTTCCCGCTCCCGCTCTCGTACCTAAACACACCTGACCTACACTGAAGCAGTGGTGTGCCTCAGAGCCAGAGAGGAAATGTTCACATCACTCAACAAACCTTGTATACTCTCGAAGGATCTTCTTCTGTCACCTGTGTATGCTGTCATGCCATGTTACATTTCCCCCCCATGCTTTTGGTTGAAGTTTATTTTTCGTTCTCATTTTTGCAGACCAGAGCGTGGTCTGTCTACATAACCCAGTTTTGCTTCATTCTAGCCTTTTCCTTTTCTCATAAACGTTCTTTTTCTGCTATCTATCGTTCCCTCATCTCTGTACTTTTTTTTTCTCTTGTCCTTGTTGAATACTTTGTTTCAATTCATTTTAATTTCATTTATGAAGATTTTTACTTCTTTCAAGCATTTACTACTGTCCTTTTGACCTTCTTGTGTGTTTCTCTGTAGAGTTCAGTGGATCAGGATAGGATGGGACAGAGGAGACAGTTCATATTAGGATAAACAGGAGGAGGAGGAGGAGGAGTCAAATATGGCACCAATGGTATGATGGCAGTGCCTTGTCAACTGTGAAATCTGCATTCTAAGGCTGTTAGTTTTTACACACGCTTTAAAATGGAGTGCCGTTTCTGAATGTTTTCAGTAGTTACAGGTTTTGTGTACCACTTTGTTTTTGGAGACCCAAAGCTTTTTTTGTTTGTTTTGTTTTGCTTTTCCTCTTTTTTTCAGCATCCAAAGTAAATCTTGGTATTTTGGGCTTTATTATAGATGGTGACCTCTGGTAGTTGCATTTATTGACATTACTTGAAGTTTTTTTTTTTTTTTTGAAGGTGTGATTCTAACTCGCCTCCTTCTCTTTGGTTCTGCTGGTATTCTGAAGGTTTGGACTGGGCTCAGTGTCTCCCCATTCCGGAGCCGGATCAGGATTCAGGATCAGATCAGGATTAGGATTAGGCTTCAGGATGGATACATGGAGCACGACCCCCGGCCCTGTCCACATAACCCCCATCAAACCGGAAACATTGTAGTGAGAAATTTAAACTGAATTGGCTTTCGAATTACTCAAATAGTTGTTGTTGGTTTTTTTGTTTGTTTTGTTTTGTGTGGGACCTCAGAGACACAATTTCTGACGGCACAGTGAGGAGGGATACATTTTTTAAAAAAATTTTGTTCATAAATTCTCAAAAAGAAGAGCAAATCTCGGATCAAATCCAGGAGGAGGGCTGGGAGGTGCAGGATGGATCCACACGCATAAGGAGAGTGGTAAATAGTGGGTAAATGTTACCAGTGGAGGTGGGAGGGAAGGAAGAGGGAGGTCTGGGAGGCGACAAGGGAATGTGACCTTAATGTGGTTTGTATTTCTTTTCATAGGTCAGTCTTTCCAAAGGTGGAGGAATTCTAATTTCTTACATATAATCTCCAATATTTCAAAGCTTTATTCTCTTTTAATAAAACATTCAGTAACATGAAATCAAGTGATTTTTGTTTTTCTTTCCCTGTGTTTCTTGTACAAATTAGGGTCGGGCACACAAACACACAACACTTGTACAACATATGCAGTTGTGTTTGGGGTATTTGTGTTTGTCCTGTGCATGGTATCAGATGTTTTTTGATACCTGATGATGGTATCGGTTAAAAGTTTTCATCTTGGCAGGTACTGTTGCTCTTTATTGTGCACATTCAAGCCCACATAAGCAGTATTATAAGGAATGTGTTTCTGAAATACTGACATGAACTTCTTGTGGGTAAAATAATTACTCAACAGTGTAGGTTTTGTTGTGTTTTAGCCTTAATTTATGTATATTGGGATCAGATCAATTATCTTAAGGGAAATTGACTAAATCCACAGATTCCTTTAGAGCCTATTTTAGCAAGCACTTGGCACAGAGGGGAGGAAAGGAAGATTTAACTGAGATCAGGACTTTTTGTTTCAATTGATTATTGATGGAATCGTGATACACAGAGTGATCATAAAATATGTTTACTTTGTAGCCTGTTGACCTCTGCACCTTTTTTCTCAATTTATTTTTTAAAAATGTACATGTGTATAGTTACCAATAAAATCCAAATGCCTGGGCCTGATAAATTTAATATACATTTTTATTTAGGCTTAAAAACCATAGGAATGCTCATTAAAGATCCTTTGGTTGTGTTGCTTGTTAGCAGTTGTACCTTAGTATGAGAAACAATAGTTTATGCACATTGGGAGGTAAATACATACCAAAGCTTCACACATTCATATGCACAGCATTTTGTGTGTGTGTTTTATTTATAAATGAACATTGATTACACAGAGAGACGTGATTGACTGTTTCAGCACCATGGACAGAGACACTGAGTCTGAAGGCATTAAAGGCTCCAACAGACTGGAGGTTTCTCTGCAAACACTTCCTGTGCTCCACCTTCTGCATTTACATTTGTTACACAGCTTTATTTGACTTCAAGTAAAACATCCAACACTTTAAAGTATGCATTGCTCTCAGCTTTATCTGCAATTGTTGGTAAGGTTTTAACACTGTAACCTGCATAGCGTTATGCCTCAGCAAGGCCTTGGTTAGTCTGATTTAGTTTTATATATTTACATCAAGTATAGTTAGCATACATTGCTTGTTCAGTGAATGCCAGTGGTTGTCAGTAGCTGCTGTGTGCATCTAACTAAAGCTACACAAATGCTGAAAAATGTAGTTCTGCAGAGTTAGGGCTTCTAAGACCATGAGGAAGTAGCATGTTAAATCCATTTTATTCTTTCTTTTTACCATAGGCAAATATGTATTTGTTGTTGCAACATAGAGCATGTCTACAACAGAATAGGCATCATGTAACAACCAAACATGTACTATATTGGAAAATGGAAATGGACAGATCATAGAACAGAAATCCAAAATCAGTAAGGAATCATATATCTGTAATACATAGAATTAATGAGGCTGTTGATACTGAAATGTTTTCCAAATCTTCTTGAAGACCTTGATGATATAGAGGACAGAATCACACTGTCAGATATATCCATTCAGATCTGTCTAAAACGATTTGTTAGACAATAAATGGTGGATAACATGTCAGCATCCAGCATGTCAATAATCTGTTCTCGCCTCTCACTTGTCATCTATGACATCATGTCATTAGAATAAAGCTACATTTTTACTGGTCAAAGGAGTGTCTGTGTGCTGGACACACTATCTGATCATAACCGCACCTGAGGTTATCCACTCCCTTCATCATAGCAGTAGTTTTTCAACTTTTTCTCTAAGTCAAAACAGAAGATCATTTGGACACTAAGTTTATATTTTGTGCATTACTTATCACTAACTCGACTTATTTTAACCTTTTACCCAACTTTCCAAAAGTAGTTATTTCCAAGATTCTCCTCAGGACATATTTTTAAAAAAAACCTTCAAAATTCTCTTTCCATAAAAAGAACAAATTGAAGTTAAGAACAGCTTTATATTAACATATGAAACTCACATTTTACTTATTTACTGTGCCACAGTGCAAGGAAAAAAATGATGTTGATGTTAAACAAAGCAGTCAAGTTTGGAATGGGGGAAGTTAACACTTAGTGAAAAGTCATCACTTTGTGTAAAATCTTCTTATCCAGGGCCTTAAATGTTTGCATGTGTGTATTCTAATTCTAGGCTTCTTGCAACCTGGTATCATAAAGGTTTTCAAAGTGGGCCATTTTGTCATCATTGATACACTGAAAAGCATGTTTTATTTAAAGAGTGCCTCTTTGTTTACCATTGTAAGGCAACAAAAAACAATTGAGAAGATAAATCCCATCCCAAGGGCCTGCCTTTTGCTTCACATATGGCACGGGAATTATTTCCTGAGGGAATATCCCTCTCTGTCTAATTTAAATTATAACGCACGCAAGCTCCCACAGTTCCCACAGATCAATTACACCGATCCGCCCTTCGGATTCACCTCCATTGATCACGCCCTCTGACGGGGAGGGAGCGGATGGGGAAACGGTGCATTCTGGGTGGAAATAAGATGCAGGTGATGTCCGCAAGTAAAAAACGCCGTGTGCAGGGTGGAGGCTCGGGTCCAGCCAATCACAGGCCGGATGAGCTGCGGAGGGCGGGGCGGACTCACCACGCTTCCGCGCATAAATGAAGGAAAAACTGTGTAGCTGGCTGTAGCGTACACTTGTACTACACGTTTAAACTTCGCAGGGACACGGTAAGAGTAAGCTGCATGTATAATCCTCTGAATCGCGGTGTTAAGTGATAATCCGGCCTGTGCGCTGCGAGCAGGTGAGAGGGAGGACTGAGGTTTCTGCTGCATGCTAATACCGCCTGAGCCTCCTGGATTTGTCCTGAGAACGAATGCTGCTCTCACTTGCATTGATGCAAACCTGGCCGCTTGAGCTAGTGCTTTTAGTCACAGAAATGTGCAATTGCAGGAGTAGCATGTTGAATACGTGCAGGAAAGTGTTTGCTTAACCAAAAGCTGTGGGTACTACCAGCTGCCAGCCACAGGTTGTTTTTTCCCTAATTGTGATTATGTGACGTTTACATCAAATCAATGCCTTCTTTTACTTGCTCACTGTAACACACAGGGCCTTGTAACTGTACAAGTAAAATGCGGAACACCTGGTCAGTTCCAAACTGGTATTGAAACAGAGTCTTCCATCTTGCAAATCAGAATGCAAATTTGCCAGTTCACACAAGCAGCCCTGTCACTGTTTCCCATAGCAGCTGGCAGCCAGCCAGCCAATAGTCCATGGGAATGCAAACACAGGGCTCAGTGGCTGCAGCCAATTCCAAACTGGCTGTATCTTGGAAGAACTGTGTGGAAAATGCCTCTAAATATGATTTTTTGTCTCCCCTGCAGCCCGAAACGCCAACATGTCTGACAAGAAGGCAGTGATCAAGAATGCAGATATGTTCTGATGAAATGCAGCAAAGGATGCAGTGGACTGTGCCATGCAGGCGATGGAAAAGTACAATATTGAGAAGGACATCGCTGCCTATGTCAAAAAGGTATATCAATATAAGGGGGTAGCACAAATTAGAGAGCTGAGCGATTAGGGGAAGTGATTCGATTGCAATTTTTCAGCCACTGTCGGTTTAATGTTGACACTTGAAATAGATCTCTTGATCGTGTCTTGCCTGTAACAAACTACTAATTACTGTTTTCCCCTGCAGGAGTTTGACAAGAAAGTAACAACCCCACATGGCACTGCATTGTCGGGAAGGAACTTTGGCAGTTACGTGACGCACGAGACGAAGCATTTTATCTACTTCTACCTGGGTCAAGTGGCCATTCTACTCTTCAAGTCAGGCTGAAACCCAACACTACTTCTCATTCAGCTCCCAGTACTTTTGTGCCACGCTGTACATCTGCTTCCACCTTTCTACAGACATGCCTACCTCCTGGCTTTCCTGCTTCCTTCAGTCCATTACTTTTTGCCAGTTGCTATTGGTGGACGGTGCATTAGTCGCGTCTGGACTGATGTGTCATTCATAAAAAAGGCTCCTATGAAACTGCTCTTCCATGACGTCAACTCGGTCTGCATTTGCACATCTGATAAACTCGGTTACTTCTCATTTCTCCATTACTTTTGCTGTGCACTGTTGCACAAGCCCGTACGTTTTTCCATGCGGATCTGTTGTATGATAACTTATTTTCATTCAATTAAAATGAGCAACAGAGTTTTTGTTAAAATGCCTTTTAATTTTAAGTGTCAACTAGTAGAGCGAAAAATGCCAAGACTGTTGCTTACACTAAATAAAGAATCCGACATGCTATGAGATTTAGGGTTTTGTACATGCTTGAACATTCCTGTTTACACTTGAGTTGTGAATATTCACAATGTTGCTGCTGTATTTCTCTGCGATGTAATTCAGTGTGCAGTCTGGGTATTGGTGGAAATTTTCATCATGTTGAGCACAAAAACAACTTTGAGACAGTAAATTGGTTCAAAATGTGTTTGTATGTGTGCTTGACTTTGTTCTGGTTGCATGTACTATAATCAAAGTCTTGGGTGCTTGTAATTTTCTAGATTCAGCAAACATAATTGCTGCTGTGGGGCTGTAAGGAAAATTAAGGTGCATTATCCCAGCCTAGTGGATGGCTTTTGGTGCTAACTTGATGGAGTTGGCATTTTGACTGGTGTTGTAGGAAAGCGGGGGTTAAAGAGCATCTTGGTCTAACCCAGCAGTATACAGAATAGATGCCAAATTCCTAAAGTGGTTATACCTGGTGGCTCTGGTATCTGTCAGAGGAGTTGTGCTGGCATGGTTTGAGTCCATTTGTGGTCATTAGAGGGAAAGTCAAGTTCATCAAGTGACCAGATTCTAAATCTGTTTGTCAAACACAGAAACTGATAATGTAAAGACAAACCAACGCATTGTAACAGTCTTTACAGCCTTCTCAGTAGTCAAGATTAGATTGTAAGTCCTGCTTGCACTCTTTACATAACAGAAAACAGGCTCTTCTTTTCAAAACGTCTTTGACCACAAAATGTAACTGAGATTACTATGAGATTGATGATGTATGCTTGTGTGTAATCTGTAACAGACAGCACATTCTAAAAATAACAAATTTTTTGAATAATTTTTCATGTGAAATAAACATCCTCATTCTTAAGGACCGTAGAAAAGAGTTGTTTCAATAGAGTGAAGACAAGGGACATTTTTTATAGAACCACATGGCCATAAGCGTCCTGCTTCCACTCAAGCACTACTGGAAAATTTGAAATGACAGATAAAGCCACTATAATTTTAAGATGATCCTGTGAGCAGTCCTGCCTCTCAGGAACAATGTTCCTGTCAAAGTAAGAAAATGTATCGTTTTTGTCTAAAGTATCACCATTATTCAACTATAATCACATTTGGAGAATTTATCTGCTTACTGTTTACTGTCAAATTCTGCTAATTTAAAATTTTTTTTAAAAATTTTAAATTTTTTGCATTGTGAGAGGGTAACCTTTTTTGTATGGGAACAAGATTAATACCGAAAGATTTGTCTCTTTTTGTCTGCTACCTGCTGGTTTAAACCTCTAGTCCCGCTTGGTGGGCGCTAATGAGATACACACGTTTGTCAGCCCAACTGCCGAACACCCAGAGAAGAAGAGAAACTATGGCGGCTCAGTGAAGGCTTGTCAGCACCGGCTCTGGCCACCGTGTCTTCCCTGCTTCCCCGGTGGCTCTGTCCGCCGATGCCGCCCCGTTCACTCCCATGCGGGGGGACGGCTGGCGGGCCGACTCGTCACCAGATGCCGAGAAAGAGTTTTTCCCGCTGCGCCGTAAAACTCCGAGCCCTGCGGCAGACTCAGGCCAGCTGAGAGAGGAGCTCAACCTGCTGTTTGACCAGCTGCTGTCCGAAAACTACAACAAAACCGTCGACCCCAGCATCAACATCCAGCCAGAGGTAACTGATAGTCACTTTGGTGTTGTAGTCTCAGTTTAACTTAGTTCGGGATACCAGAGAGTTCAACACAACAAGGGCTCTGTAGGAGTCAGAAACACTGGGTCTCTACAGAATTGCAACCAGAGTTTAATAGGCTAAAGAAATCAGACAGTGTGATTACAATTCAAGTAGTAATGTACTGCAATCAGATCCCAAGGCTTCAAACTCAGTAGGAACATAAAGTAAAATCAAATGCTGACATCATTACTCTGTCCTCACAACTGGGCACAGACTGATGCAAATGTTAGAACATCACCCTGCCAACCATGCAGTGTTTCCTAGCAACCACCTGGGGCTCTCCCAGTGCCTGGCAACTGCTAAGAATGTCATAGCAACACACCTATTACCACCCTACAAACACAAGAGCAACCACTTAGAAACCTCTGCCACCTTGTGACCTGTGAGCAACTTGCAGTGAGTCATGCAGTAGTGAATCTTGAACATTCAACAACACCTGAACAGATGTGGTGCCAGACAGTTGTGTTCTGGCAGCAATTACTCACAAAGTTTACATTAGCATCTATTTCTCCGAAGTGAACTGAATCACAGGGTTTCTGCAGGGCATTAAAAAGAATTAACAGTCATTAAATTGATTTTGTGAAAAAGGCCTTTAAATACATTAAAAGTCATTCAATTTGATTCTCAGTGGCATTAAACATTTTTTCTGTAGTTTTCAAGAAAAATATTTGATAATAATATCATAATATGTAAAGTGCTGTGGATCAGGTGGTAGAGTGGGTCGTCCAATGATCGAAGGGTCGGAGGTTCGATTCCCGCTCTCGCCCAGTCATGTGCTGTTGTGTCCTTGGGCAAGACACTTTACCCGCCTTGCTTCCAGTGCTGCTCTCTCACACTGGTGTATGATTGCGTGTGAATGTTGGTGGTGGTCGGAGGGGCCGGAGGCGCGGATTGGCAGCCACGCTTCCGTCAGTCTGCCCCAGGGCAGCTGTGGATACAAATGTAGCTTACCACCACCAGAGTGAGAATGTGTGAGTGAAGCGCTTTGAGTGGCCAAAAAAGCGCTATATAAATCTAATCCATTATTATTAATGTAAAATGTATAGACTGCGATTCGTCAGATATGTGCATCTGCGTAAACATGCCGTAGCATTGCGATAATTGCTCCGGCCGATCAGGTACAATTGTCGGGTACATGTTTGGAAAGTGGTCAGCAAGCTGGACCAGGTGGAGGATAGCTGGGAAATGATGAAATGCAAAATCCAGCAAAAAAAAATAATGTAGAAAACGTGAAATTCAGAGAATGACTACAGCAAGTGTGTGGTCAAGAGTGGTTTTCAGATTCAGAAATAATGAAATGAAGGGACAGTTTCCATATAAAAATCATCTTTTAAAAAAAACAAAAAACCCAAACCTGTTTAATTTGTTGAGTTCACGGTCATGGCATTAAAATTTTTACAGTATAGCATTAGAATGGCATTAAAAAACATAAAATTCGAATTGCTGATTTCTGCAGAAACCCTGAATCAACATCTGTGATATTCAGAAGTGTTTGTGTTTGTGCTTGAGCATCTTAATTTCCCTTTCAGGATGTGTGTAGCCTTCTGAGACATGTCAGCTCTCTTGTGCCGCTGAGTCAAGAACATTTAGTCATCAAACTCTGCCAGCTAGTACACCGTCTGCTCAATCAACTAAAGGTAACAACCTATCTTTAGCAACAGTGGAGCTTATGTAACACATCATTTATAAATATAATGCCATATATAATCACTTGAAATATGCTGTACTTTCTGAGACAGTTTGGCAAATTCGTATTTTGCATTACTTTTGTTCTCATTTTTTAAAGGTAATCATGGACGAACAGACGCTGGATGTGTTGGTGACTTATACTGCCAGTGCATTGAAAGTATGCAGTACATGGACACACTCAGATGTCCTCCTGGCGCTCTCCACAGCAGTGTATGGGAACGGAGCACAGTGTCACCGGGTAAATATTTATATTTTACACTGTGGAAGTGTATTCTACTGCATGCTAGTCTTTCGTAGCCAGGACATGTCTGGCTGCACTTCATTGTTATTGTGCCATTAGGGAGGAAAAGCCTTGGCTTATTTGTATTTGTTTAGACCAATCACAGCCAGGGTAGGCAGCGTTAAGCCCAGGATACAGTGACGGTGTCCAATCAAAATAGTGATAGAGGAATTGTTTTGGCAGAACATTTGCAAGCACTGGCAAAAATGCAAGCAGGGCTGTCTTGTCCTCTGCAAAACTTGAAATTTTCATGGTGGTTAATTGCTTGTCCAGATGTTGTTGTTTCCTGTAATGAAGAGGATTTTGCAAACTACAACACAGACAGTGAAAGGGAAGAAGAAATCCATGTGAAGTTTGGGGCCAGTCACAGGCTTACATCCTGTAGTCTCCATCCGGTCAGTGGGACTAATTGAATATTTACATCAAGATTTCTTTTGTCATTCATAGCACCTTGGTGACTTACTGGGTGAAGATGGAGTCCTCCTGCAGTATAGCTCTTTATCTCAGCCAAATATGGAGTTGCGCCGTGTTGCTCTTACCTGTATGACCAACATCTGTCTCAGGTAAGCTCCTTATTCAATTAAGCCAGTAGCCATGCTGTGCATTTTTGTCTCTTTCAGATGTGTGGTTTGGTGCCTGTATGAAAACCTGGATGTAGTGTGTCTGATCTGATGTCTAAAGAGATGTTTTAAGTCTGTTGTCAGTTCATGACTCCTAATCTTTGAACAAAGCATTCCTAATTTCAAATGTCTCCCTTGTTCAAGAGTAACTTTAATATCCTCAGCTAGAGTCACATTACAAGAACTAAAAAAAAAAAATCAGACTGTAATGTATTTTGTTTCTTGATTGTTTCTGTGTTTGGCTGGGTGCTTCTCATCAGGATCCCTGGTCAACACCTTTGGATGATCAGTACAGAAGTCTCTATGTTCAGAGTCTTCCTGAAAACGCTGCATTCACCCCAACCTCCCAACACTGACGAGCTCTTCTACTGCCTGGTACTGATACTCTGTATCCTGTACTGCAAACTTAAATGAGAAAAAATGCATTTAATCACTGCTAAACCGTACACCTGTCACCTGTTGCAGGTGGTCCAGGCAGCACTGAAGGGACTTGGCAGTGTTGTCTCTCAGGTGGAAGTGGAAATTTGGCGGAGGGGAGAACTCGGTCCGTACTGGCCGTGCTTAAGGTGCGAAAATCATTGCCATACTTTCATATTTTTCTGTGTCTTTTTAAAGCTTCTCCTGCACAAATGCTTGTTTAGTATTCATGTTGAGTCCTGCTCATGCATTCTGTAGAGGCTAATGTTCCAGGGTGCTCCAGTTGAGTGTCGACTGGCCGCCTGTGCTTTACCCAGCACCTCTTCCACAGTATGAGGGTCTCTCTGCAGCAAAACCTGCTGAGCCACCAAAGTCTTCAGAAACCACCGAAGGATGCCGCTGTGTCAGGAAAGTCCTCAGGGGTAAGACAAGCTTTCAGTTTTGTAGGTCTCAGCTTTAGTGGGGTTTAAGTTTGAAGTCAGTGTTTGGTGAAAGTAATGTTGTCTTTCCAAAGAATAAAAAGAAGAAATCCAAAGGAAAAGGGAAGAAGACGAAAACTGAGGAGAGCAGAGGGGATGATGAGGAAGAAGACAAAGAGACAGTGCCTGCACTTCAGCAGAGGAGGGTGAAGAGGGAGAGACCTTGACTAAAACATCTGCCTCGTTTCTCTACCCATACCTGGAAGCGAAACAGTTCAGACTCTGAGTTTTCTGACCCAGAGGGCAACGCACAGAGCAATATTAAGTGTACAGAAAGACAGTACTTTGCCCATCCATGTCTCTGCTATTTTACTTTTTTATTGAAAATAGAAGCTTTTCTTATGCATGCAGTTGTTTTTCAGTGTTTTGCATTTTTTCTAACGTGAATGCATGTGTCCGGTCATTTTAATCTCATTTCATTCTAGTTATTTACACTCCAAAGAACTTCAAGCTGCAATGTTTTTCTCTTTCAGACTTAACCATGCTCGTGTGCGTCAGGGAGCACTGCACTGTCTGTTGCGGTGGTGAAAGCTGTAGAGAGGAGGACTCTGTACGGCTACTGGTCCTCCTTCATCCCTGACTCTCCTATTGGTG
This sequence comes from Acanthochromis polyacanthus, assembly GCF_021347895.1. Classification (NCBI taxonomy): domain Eukaryota; kingdom Metazoa; phylum Chordata; class Actinopteri; family Pomacentridae; genus Acanthochromis; species Acanthochromis polyacanthus. The sequence goes on from NC_067129.1 coordinate 12,439,332, forward strand.
GACCACCACCTCTTACTCTCCTCACAATTGTGCTGAAGGGACCCTTCACCAAAAGGTACAGGCCTATTCTTGGTTATGTTGCTTTCCTATTCCACCCGTATGATTATTACACGTGTCTCTCCACTTCCTCCAGGTGCGGTTGTGCGCGCTTCAGGTGTTGTGTGCTATGCTGGACGGCTCCCGTCAGTTCCTGGCCATGCCGAAAGATACAGCGTCTCCTCGAACATCTTACACCCCTTCTCCTGTTACACTGGCTACTGCCATCAGAGAGCTGCATCGTTCTCTTAGTCTGGCTCTGCTGGCTGAGACTTTCCCCTCAAACACTCACGCAGGTCATAAAGGTACGACTGCATGTGCTTGAGAAACACATTTTACTTAGGGAGTGTGAGCATTCTTCTCTAATAAATTTCCTTCCTCAGGTTACTGCTACTGTCATTCTGACCTTATTCGATTAAACATAGTGAGCTTATCCATGTAGAGCTTCTGTAACAGTGAAATTAGATCTGAAGCTTCTTGTACGCAGATATTGCTGGGGTTTGATATGTGGTAGCTCCAAAATGAAATTACCATTAAAGAGTTTACAAATGGAAGCAAGCAGGCCTTGAATAGCTATAAAAGCATTCTATTCAGCTTTCTCAAAAAGGTATTTAAAAGTTTTAACATTTCTCTTGCTGTGGTAATGTTTTTCAACTCCTGGCCTTCAGGAGACATTACAGACTCTTAAACTATAACAGAATTTTTGTAACACAGGAATGTGTGCATAGAAAGCTGTTTAATCTTCTATTGTTAGTGTTACAGTCAGCATCATTCAGCCATAGAACAAGCGCTATCACCACTGCTAGCCTCAGTAGATCAGACATCATCATCTCATTGAGGACAAGTATTAAATGAATTGGTAATCAGTTAATCAGTCCATCCTCTTTATGGTACATCTGGGTTAAAATTACATTTACTTCAAGAATTTTTCGTTAGCAATCATCGCTACAGTATGTCTTTTTGGGCATGCTGAAATCTGATATAATAGATAATTGTACGTTGCATCATTCTGTTTTGATGCTTCAGTTGATCTGTTTGTGAGACAAATGTTGAATTGCATTCTTTGTGGTGTTAAAAACATCCTCCAGAACCTAAAACTGAACACTGTGGAACAACAGCCACACTAACAACCCTGTAAGGCTCATTACACACCAGAAAGCAAACTGAACAGATGGATGCTGGTGGTGATGACTCACCTCCTGTATGCCGCAAATAGTGACAAGCTTAAAAAAAATCATGCTTCTGGTGGCTCTAAATGAAAGTATCAATATTTGTTCGATTCCAATTTTTATTCTATTTATTTTTTAAATGTTGACCTAAAAAATGAACTGACTCAAAGTTGCGCCTTCCAAATTAAAACTTAATAAGAGACTTAACATGAAACAGACTGTGCTGACCTCTGGCATGCGTGTTTTGTGTGCTAGTGTCTGGCCTACCTGGTGGCTAATACTCCCTATCACCGTCTCAGACCGGGTCTACTCACCCAGCTCTGGAAGCAGATTCGTCCTTATGTGCGCCACAGAGGTCTGTACATTATCATTGTATTCAAATAGCCGCACGTGACGTTTTAAGAGAACAGGGCAGTAAACATGCTTCTGTTTGCTGCTTTCTGTCTTTAGATGTGAACGTGCGCGTGTCGGTGATGACATTTTACGGGGCTCTGGTGACAACTCAGGCTCCTCTCCCTGAGGTGCAGCTTCTCCTCCGACAGCCGGACGACAGCGGCAGCAGCAGCACGCCGCAGGACTCGGGTCTCAGCTGGAGACAAAGAGACGGGATGTCCTCGCCCTCTCGTACACCCTCCCAGCAGAACTCGTGCACACACTCCCCTCGTGTTCCTCGCACGCCAAAGGAGGGGGACGGCGGCCAGATGTGGCTGCTGCAGCTGTGTGTGTCGCTGGTGACTCAGCCCAGAGAAGACCAGTCAGACAGCGAGGGAACAGGAGGCGCTGCTTTAGAGCCCTCTCCTGTTCGATTAGAAGCTCTACAGGTAAGAGATAGTAAAAGCAACAACAGGAGGCTTCAAAAAGAGATTTGTGAAGTCTGAAGATTTCTTTTACTGTGTGTGTTTTAGGTCTTATCCCACCTGGGTGCGTGGCTACTTCTCTCTAACCAAAGTATATCTTTGCGAGATTGGCCAGGTGAGCGCTCGCTGCCTCGGGGAGACAGACCCCTCCTTACAGCTGCACGGAGCAAAGGTAACACCTTGTAGTGAATGTGCAATCATGAATTTTACATTTAAGAATTACTGTACTGCAAAAATTGTAACGTTAATTATTGAGAAATAACGCAAGCACTGTTTTTATTTTAGTTACTAGAGGAATTTGGTACCGGAATAATCCAACAGTACAGAGCAGAAAACAATGTGCCAGAGACCTCAAGGGTCCCCTTAAAACAAGTAAGTACAGGCCATTTATATACTGCAGCAGGATACAGCTGTTTTTATACAAATCAAAACCAAATAAATTACCTAAACAAATATTTGAACTACAATGTGCATGTATGAAAATTGACATTGAGCCACCGTTTAACTCCTCTCCAGTTTAACAGCAACAATAAGCAAACAATGAAAAGAATGTACATGAACTGTACAGCAACAAATATTCAGTGTGGGCTTCTGCTTCTCCTTCCCCTTGAAAATTTTATTATTGAACAACAAGAAAAGACAGTAAGTTGTTTAAATGATTTCCAAAACATAATTGTGGAATGCTTTGCTTTTAATAAACTTTTTTTTTTATCTGTGCTGTTTAGGTTACAGTCTTCAGGAAAGCTTCAGAGCATAGATAGTATTAGGCACATAACCCGATAAGAATGAATATCTACAACCTCTTTAATACATTTTTTAAAGATAACATGGCTTTTTCACGTACCAGCAAATCCTTTTCTAGTCCTTGATTGCAATTTCAAGTTTTCTGTCATTGGAATATTTATGAAGGAAGGTGCAGTCCCAGATAATTACAGTTTTCTAGAATTTAAGCAGCATTCTTTATCTTTATGTAGGCGTGTTATAATATGACTGAGGAGATGGGGAATGGAATGTAATGTCTCGCTGCTGCATTTTGAACCACCTGCAGGTCAGGCAGAACACTGGTCCTTGATATAAGAAAGGTTACAGGTGTCACAAATAACTTGTTTTCATTTCATACATATGTTTGCACAATGTAGGTGGTGCAGTTTTGGTCAGAAGTGTTGAGCGGCCCGCTGAACGGAGCGCTGCAGAACGAACAACATCCCACACTGCAAGCGAGCGCCTGCGACACACTTTCCTCCATCCTGCCACAAGCTTTTGCACAGCTACCGGTGAGTTCTCCTTTGGTTGGCTTCTGTCTGGTAACACGTAGCTAAAACAGAGCTTAATAGATCTGTGTATATCATGCTGTTTTAAAGGACAAGACCCAGATGATGTGCATCACCGTGCTGCTGGGGCTGACCTACATTGAAAACTACCTGGTGAAGACGGCAGCCGTCAGAGCTTTGGGAATCTACGTACTGTTCCCGTGTTTGAGAGAGGTTGGGACATTAACCAGACACTATGAATTATACTAAGCATTAGATTCTAATCTTTCACGAAGACGTTAAAATCTGGAAAAACTGTTGTTTTTTTTCAGGATGTCATGTTTGTGGCAGATACTGCAAATACTGTCCTCGCTGCCCTTGATGATCGGTCTACAAATGTTCGTGCCAAGGCTGCCTGGTCCCTCGGAAACCTCACAGACACACTTATTGTTAACATGTAAGATGCAATTATCTTTATAAGGCTGAAATAAAGTTATTTTTACTTGAAGTATTATCTATATTCTCTGAATTTTATGGAAAACATTGGCTAGCGTTTGTCATGACGGAGAAGAGATTTTTAGTAAAACTGATTCACTCATTTGAAGAGTAGTCTGTGATTAGAGATTTTACATCTGTAATCTTTTATTTCCCATCTCTTCAATCAGGGAGAGTATAGGTGTGGATTTCCAGGAGAGTTTTCAGACATGCTGCTGCTCAAGATGCTGCAGGCAGCCACCCGAGCTGCAGCCGACAAAGACAGGGTGAGAGCATCTGCACTTTCACACACAGCAGAAAGGCACTAACAGACGGTTTTATATTCACACAAGTTATTTCAAAAGGAGCCTGTTTGGAAATAACGGAATAAATCTGTGAAACACAGAAAAAAAGGCGAGAATCCTCTATTTTAGTATTAATAATAATTGATGCTCTCGTGAGAAAATAATAGCTGCGTTCCAGATCAGGTACTTTTTACTTGACATATGTATATGACTGCCATTACAAAGTACATGCAGTATGTGTACAATTGAGACATACTACTTCATCATAATATTGTGCCTATAAGCTGTGACTGTTGCAGTAGTGCATAATTTGACCGGGTACAGTAGGACATTCTGGTATTTTGGCACACTCAATTTAACGTACTCTGTATTAGGGCAAAGTAAATCTGCTTTTTTTTGTTCTATGTAGTATGGTACTATAGCTATTGGAATGCACCCAGTGTCTGCCCTGTGATTACAGCATTTTCTGGTTCTCATTTGAACCTGCTTCCTTCCAGGTAAAGTGTAACGCAGTGCGAGCGCTCGGAAATCTGCTTCATTTCCTGCGTGAGAGTCAGATGACCCGGTCTGCCTTCCAGCGCCCACTGGAAGATGCAGTTCGTGCTTTGGTTAAAACTGTGCAATCAGAGGCCACGATGAAAGTCAGGTGGAACGCCTGCTATGCGTTGGGAAATGCTTTCAGAAACCCCGCCTTGCCTCTTGGTAAGTGTTTGATTTCCAGGATTTTCATCTTTGTTTGATTAATCTTCTCATCAGACTCTCATCAGCAAGAAGCTGTTTTCTCTAAATGTTTTCCTGTATGGAAAACAACCGGTTGAATGGATCTTCAAGATTCTAAATTTTATATGGATGCAGATTTTGTTGGTTCAAGGTGTAAAATGTTCCTAACTTTGATTGATCTGCTTTTTAGTTGTGTATTTAACAGTTTGCTTCCATTTTTCTCCTCCTGTCAGACTCAGCCCCGTGGTCTCACGACGCCTTCGCTGCCCTCTGCCATGTTGTCACCTCCTGTAGGAACTTTAAAGTGCGGATCAAATCTGCCGCTGCCCTGGCTGTTCCCGCTCACCGCAGCTGCTATGGAGACACAAAGCGGTTCAGCTGCGTGTGGCGCTCGCTGGCGACGGCGCTCGAGAACAGCGAAGACACAAACGACTTCTTGGAGTACCGCTACAGCGCCAGCCTGCGACACACACTCTCACATGCTCTATTACACCTGCTCAGCGTCAGCCAGTTGCAGGACATGACCGCCCTCAGGGCATCGCTGGCCGGCGAGGAGGGGAGCCGCATCAGAGAGCATTTGATCAAGTGTCTTAGAGCAGAAGAAGGAGCTGGAGGAGGAGGAGAAGGAGGAGAGGAGGCTGAGGGAGAGAAAGAAGCAGGAGGGGACAGTTGTCACTCCCTGCAGAGGATTGGAGGTCTGCAACAGACTTTGATTAGACTGAAGGGGTTAAAGGCTGAAGGGGAGGAGGAGAGAAGTAAGGAGGTGGTGATTCTCTTCCTGGAGGATTTACTAAAGACCTGTGAAGAGACTTGAAGAATCATATATATCCCTACTTTCAGCCTTTTGCTACAGAGATGATCACATTTCATAAAAGTGTATATCATGTACAGTACTTTGTCTTATGTTGAAGACAAAAATATGAGCCATAAGAGTCACTATCAAACAGGAAAACCCTCCAGTTCAACTTCCTCATGAATTCTAATACTGTGCAAATATTAAAGGCTCTTTTTATAGGTTCTTGACTATCATGCAATACCATCAGGAGGAGTTTCAAATTCATACTGGAAAATGACAATTAACAAAACATGAACTCATTTCAGCCACTGGAAGAATAAGCAGCCCTCCAGCAGATGGTGTGATCTTCACACTCGGAGTCAGTCTGGGCTCACATGAAGAAACAGAAGCAACCGATTTAGACTAAATCCACAGAAAAAGAAAGTGCCTTTAGCAACTGTGCAAAAGTAAATCAGTAAAAGAGGTAAATCTTTTTAAGCTGGAAGTATCTCTTTCATATTTTAGATCAAGATCTATCTGATTGCCTAAAAAATGTAAACAATAATGTGAACTAAGAAAATTAAACTGGCCAATCATGTATGGGCACCACTGTATTTGATTTTGTATTTTTATTTTTTTAACATATGGAACCTAGTAGCAATATCAGCATGGATAAATGTGAGAAAAATGATGACATTAAAATGTATTTCCACAATGTCAACTTTACTGAAGTAATTACAGGCAGGAGTTCTACACTGGTACACAAAAAGCATATATAAGGATGCAGATATATACTTTTAGTTGCATTTAAGCTTAAATCACATAGCTGGTGATCTGATTCTTGGTGGTTTAATGAGTTGCACTGTTACATTTATACAGGAATACACTGGCATGCGTCCTTTCTTACTTGTCACATTTCTATGATTTGTCAGTTTTTGGTTTGATAAAGAGAAATTACACAAGATAATAAAGATATAAACAAATGTAATATATTTTTTTTTAAAAAGACCGTTACTAAATTAATTACTTTTATTTATTTCTGTTTCCTCAGTCAGCCTATATTTTTTGTGAATATTTAAGTTTTTATTTATTTAATATGGGATAAAAACATTCCATAGTGATTTATTTATAATTTCACGCGTAATTATCTATTTTGTAATTGTTAAATATTAACATATTAAATGTATTTGTTTAGTATCTGGTGGCCAGATTTCAATATTGATTTATTAGTGTGGAAAAAATGAACATGAGACACTAGTGGGGTTTGGCTGTAGTTGCTGTACCGCTCACAGCCTGTAGGGGGCAGCGGAGGGCAGAGGTGGATGATCCGGGTGTTGGCTAGTGATGCCTGGATCCGACTAGACCACGCTGCTGCAGGAATGGACGCCTTCGACTTGTTTCGAAAACTCGGAGCAGGAGCTAAATTTGACTTCAAGAGGTTTGGTCAAGACGCTGCTCGTTTTAAGGTAAACTATATTAATGTATGTGATGATGTACTGGGACAAAACTGTAACTTTTAATAGCTGTAGGAGCTACAGTTTACTCAGTTTCAGCTAACGATCTGTGGTTTGTGCTAGCCTGTAAGCTTGCTACAGTGTTTTTCTGCTATTCTTTTTGTACCTTGGTGACTTAATATCGCACTTTGTCGAAGCAACAGTGGAAGGCTTCTCTGTATTAACACAGTCTGTTTTCCTGTCTCGTTTTTAGCCTGCCAGATCTCAGTTAGGAGAAGAGTACTCGGATCCCCTCTCTGCGATTGATTACTTTGGAACAGAACCTGCCAGTGGATCCCAGAGCTGGAGCCTGAAGGAGCAGCAGGAGGATGGAAATGAGGAATATGAGGGAGAAGGGGACAGTGAAGATTCAGGTTCTGGGGGCAAAAGGAAGCGCAGAGAAGAAGAAATAGACAGAAGGACCAAGAAGAAGAAGAAGAAGAAGACGAAAAGCAACTCGATGGAAGGTAAAGGACGCACCCAGTAGATTGTGATTCTTGGCTTGTTTCAAGTTGACAGGAATGGTTTCTTAAATTAGTGATATATCAAACCCCTATTTCCATGTGAAAATCCTCAGTCATGGTATTGACTGCTTATTTTACTCATGATGTGGCTTCCAGCATGTAAATAAACTCCATTTAAGAATGGCGAAAAAACAGATAGGTTTGCAATGAATGTGACGTAGCTGTCCATCCCAGAGACTCACGACCATTTGCTGTCTTTTGTCTGACTGTAGATGATGGCGGACTACTGAAAGAGACACAGGGAAACGGCATCACATGGACTTCCTCATTGGACCGAAAGATCCAAAACTTGCAGGGTGACGAGAAAGACAAACCTTCACTGAAGAGGCTGAAGCATCTTCATCAGGAAAAGGTCCTCACAGAGACACAACTCAGAGCTCAACTAAGTTTATCTAATGTTGAAGAATTACATTTTAAGCCAAAACGTTAGCCAAAGGTATTGCTGTGCATGTGTGCTCTGACCTTATTGTTTGTCATCTTTAAATAGTTTTGCTCTTTGTTTGTGTTTAGGTCAATCGTATTCGCTCTCAGCACCGTATAAATGTGCACGGCTGCGATGTACCCGACCCAGTGTGCACATTTGAAGAGCTGCAGTCGGAGTATCGTCTTAACCCACACATTCTCCAGAACCTCAAAGACGCAGGGTTGAACTCCCCGACGCCGATACAGATGCAGGCCATTCCACTCATGATGCATGTGAGTAGATGCGCAAACACACACAATAGTTTTATTAGTGTACAGACGGTGGTTTTGTGAGGGTTATTGTTTATTTTGGTCTGGTATCTCGGTCAGGATCGGGAACTCCTTGCCTGCGCTCCCACTGGATCTGGAAAGACGTTAGCTTTCTGTCTCCCACTGCTCACACGCCTGCAGCAACCAGCAAACCTGGGCTTCAGAGCTGTGATCATCTCCCCGACAAGAGAACTGGCCAGCCAGGTACACACATGTACATATATACATGCTAGTTTGTTTGCTGTCATAGTCATTTCAGATTGATTATATATTCATATTTTATAATTTATGTGCTTTTGTTCCCTAGGTGTAGCACAAATATAAACTTAATATCCAGAAAATCAGCAAAAGTAAAAAATTTTATGTGTTTATCCACAACTGTTATGTCAGTATTAGGCATCAGTTTGGTAAAATAAGCAGCTTGTGGTGCTAATGATATAGCCAAGTGCCATGGAACCATTGCAAAGATGGCACAATGAGATTATACAGGCAAGGCAAGGCAAGGCAAGGCAGCTGTATTTGTAGCACATTTCATACACAAGGGCAACTCGGTGTGCTTTACATTAAAACTTTACAAAGATTGGAAACATTCAGACAAGCACAAAAAGCACGATTAAAATGCTTAATATAATAAACCATAGAAAAGAATAGGGAAAATTAGAAATATATGAAGAAATAAAATGACGAGTTGCATTCAAAACAATTTAAAATAAGCTGTAATAAGAAAGCAGTGGCAAACAGAAAAGTCTTGAGCTGTGATTTAAAAGAAATAAGAGTTGGAGCAGAGAGTCTGTTCCAGATATGTGGAGCAAAATTAGTAAACGCTGCTTCACCACGTTTAGTTGTAACTCTAGGGACTGAAAGCAGACCAGGACCTGATGATTTCAGTGGTCGAGATGGTTCGTAAAGTGGCAGCAGATCAGCTATGTAAAGTAAACATAAGTGTGACGGTCCACAAACAAATAGAAAAAACAACAACAGCAGACTTGCAGGTCACATGCTTCATGTATGTCACATGGTCTGGTGTCACTGGGCTTATCACATGCATCTAATGTGACGAGTCGATCCCATTTTGTTTTTATTGATGGAATTACGTGCCAATTTAAAGTGTGTATATAAACCAGTGGATGGATGCATATTTGATAACTCATGTACCATTTGGTGACAGTGAAACGAGCTGTAGCCTTATAATGACCACAAGATTGTTAACAAATGAGTTGACTATTCACACATCCATCACCAACAAAGTATGAATAGCATTAATTTGGAGAGTTTCAGGTGAACTGTTCACTCTCCTGATAATCACAGCTCATCATTAGTCGCCATCTTTGTCCATCTGGTGCTCTGGACAAGTAGTGTACAGTTGATCTATGGAGCTTTTTGGCTGAAAACATGATTGGTTAAAATGCTCTCTCGGTCGGTTCATCACTGTAAGGAACTCGTTTCTCATTACATGTAGGCAGCGGATTCACACTAGGTCTGTAAATAGTGATTAGCACAACTTTATTAGATTCAAAAATTAACATTGTGACTTAATATATCTCTTAAAATGTTTCCTTATGTACAAATGTCTCTCATATTACATGAAATATACACTCATAAGTAATGATATCAAATAAGAAAACAAAAAATATATGCCTTCAGATTCCTGTTGTATACAGCTGGAGTTTACAGTAACATTTTCATGTATTTTCACAACAGTGTTTGTTTAGTTTTGTCTTGTTGTCTTCAGACCTACAGAGAGCTGCTGCGCCTGTCGGATGGGGTCGGGTTTAGAGTTCACATCATAGATAAAGCGTCTGTGGCAGCCAAGAAATACGGACCACAGTCAAATAAAAAATATGGTAAGAAGCAGCAAATGTTTTCACAGAGGAGATAAAACATCTGATTGCCTTTCCTCACTGTTTGAATCCTTCTGTGTGCAGATATCCTTGTCAGTACTCCAAACAGACTTATCTTCCTTCTCAAGCAGGATCCTCCAGCTATTGACCTCAGCAGGTAACATTTAATTTAGTCTTAATATTTACCATTTAACCAGCAACCTTTATTGCATGTCATGCCTTTTCTGTTTGCTTGGTTTTTGACTGTTGTCTTAATTATTAGCTTTGCACTAAAGGCAGAAAATCTTACTAAAAAAGATAGAAGTTCACCATTGTCTTTTGTTGTTCTTCAGTGTGGAGTGGCTGGTTGTTGATGAGTCCGATAAGCTGTTTGAAGACGGTAAGACGGGTTTCAGGGAGCAACTGGCCACCATTTTTCTGGCCTGCTCTGGTGCAAAGGTGCGCAGGGCTTTCTTCAGCGCCACTTGCACACCAGATGTAGAACAATGGTGTCGCCTGAACCTCGACAACCTGGTTTCTGTCAACATCGGACACAGGTAATGCTCAGCTTGAGGAACTGCTCGCTTCGTTTGATTTATATTGTCTGTTTTTAATTGCGTCAGGCAAATGAATTTATCTTCTTCTCAGAAATACAGCAGTCGAGACGGTGGAACAGCAGCTGCTGTTTGTCGGGACGGAAAACGGGAAGCTCGTGGCCATGAGGGACATCATCAAAAAAGTAGGAGCTTAGTTTACTTTTTATTTTTGACTAGTCATGTGTTTGTTGAAATTACTGTTCATTTTGAAAAGTTCTACATCTTTGCAGTTTAAGATGAAATGAAGGCATGTGCTCCTCGTTGTATTTCAGGGTTTCCTGCCTCCCATGCTGGTGTTTGTTCAGTCTATAGAGAGAGCGCGGGAGCTTTTCCACGAGCTGGTTTATGAAGGCATCAACGTGGACGTGATCCACGCAGACCGCACACAGCAGCAGGTAAACGCTGACACGACTAAACACACACAGTCGTTGGTGTTCTCTATGTCAGTCATTGATCCTCCTCTTCCGTGTTTTTTCTCTGTTTTCAGAGGGATAATGTGGTGAACAGTTTCCGTTCCGGTAAGATTTGGGTGTTGATCTGCACGGCTCTGCTCGCCAGAGGAATCGACTTCAAGGGAGTGAACCTGGTGCTGAACTATGACTTCCCCACCAGCGCTGTGGAGTACATCCACCGAATAGGTTGGTTTGGGGACCGGACAAGAAATAAATCAGTGACTGTTTGAGGACAAAGGATTAAGAATCATCACATCATATTGTACAAAATGACAATATATGTGCGTGTCACAACGTCACAGATCTGAAAATTTGCTTGTTGTTCATATTTTATATCAATGTGAATTAACTAGCTTTAGGTTTTTAACCCAGTTTAGACCTGGAACATCGGTGTCTGACAATTTGTGATGGGCATATCATTATGTTTGACATTTTGTATGCTCAATGGTTAGAATAGAAATAGATTCATCAGGAGTTAATATCATAGTTAGTTGCATAACTCAGTTTGTCTTGTCTCCTTTCGTGTATTTCTCCGTTTTCTCTCGACCCACCAGTCCCTTCATGTGTCTTTATTTGTTTTTCATCAGGTCGTACTGGCCGAGCTGGACATCAGGGGAAGGCCATCACCTTCTTTACAGAAAATGACAAACCTTTGTTGCGCAGGTATGAAAAGAGCAAAGTCTATGAGGTTTTTTGGTGCATATAATTCTGGAAAATTAGTCTGCTGATGTCGATGCCCAGTTGCACTAATCAAACAGAAAATTAGAGATCAGACAGAGACAATGATCAGATATTTAGTGGGCATTAGCAGCAGAACAAACATGACATTACTGAGAAGATCTATGGCTGTACACATAGATTTTTGCCAAGCAGCTGAAATCAAAGAAGGTAATTGATGTACAAATTCTACCCCAGAGTACTGGGACATTATTAAGCAGAAAAAGAAAAAAAAGATGCGACTCTGAGTATTGCCCTTGTTTCATTCTGACCTCAAGAAGCAAAAGCAATGTTGTTAAGTCAGTTTTTATTATGTTTTACAAGGTTAAACTCTTGTTAGCATGATACGCTGCAGCTGCTAAAAGTATTAGAATTGAATCAGTGCTTTGTTCATTTTCATTTACTTGTAGAAAAATTTAAATTTCACAGCCATTCAAACCGCATTATTTCTGTTCATATCCGTTCAACAGCATCGCTAATGTTATCAAACAAGCTGGCTGTCCTGTACCCGACTATATGATCGGCTTCAAGAAGATACACAGGTAAAAGAGGTTATGATAACACAATACCTGACACATTTAAGGATCTTTTAGCTCTTCGATTTCTTGCTAAATTTCCCCTTATTATTTAAATTGTGGTGATAATCGTGCCGCTGTTATGTTTTTGTTTAGCAAAGTGAAGCGGAGACTGGAGAGGAGACCTCCCAAGAGAACCACCATTTGCACAACTCCTCGCTTCTTAATGAAGAAAAAAGGAAAAGCACAGAACAAAGGAAAGAAGCAGGCATCGGGCGGAGACCAGAAAGGAGACGGTGGCCCTCAAAAAGCAGCGCCACAGCAGAAGGGGGAGAAAAAAACAACAGCACAGAAAGTGAAGAAAAAAAATAGAACCCAGAAAGAAGGGGAGGCAGTGAAGCACACGAAGGTGTCACAAAAAGCAGCATCAAAACCCTCAGGCGTCAAGTTGAAAAAGTAAGAAAGGTTGGGGGAAGGACATCCTCGTGCAAAAAGGTTCTCAGGTTTTTCCCACTTGTGTTTTTGACCTGATATATTTTCAGTGTTTTTTTTTGTTCTGTGGATTTGACATCCTCACATTGCACCTTATAGAAATTACTATATTGATAAGTGAATAAAGTTATAGAGGATAAATGGCCATCCAAAGTGAAATAGACACAAAAACCACCACCTTCCTTCACAAATCATCTGCTGCTATAATAGTCCAACCTATTTAATGTTATAGAAATACAACCAGTGCCACAATGTCTAAGCTGTTACTTAAAAATGCTGACTTTTGAGCACTGTAGTGGTAGATTAAAAAAGATACCGTTGTAGGCAAAAGTCCAGCAAAACTGAGTTTTGCAAACTCCTTTAGAATAACATAATTATATATATATATATATATATATAATAAAAATGTACAGTTAATGTCTAAGTTCTGTTCCAATAATATTTTTTTATTAACCACGCCTGACGAACGTCAGCGGGGTTATTGCATTCGGTGCGGTATCTGGCTGGCTGGGTAAGTATGTATGTATGTGACTATGTCCGTTCCGATATTTCTGCAAGTGCTAAAGTCAGGATAATCAAACTTGGCACTGAAGATCAGTCTAAGGTCCCCTGCTCAGTTGTGGAGTTACAGGTCAGCAGATCAAGTAGGAAGGGAGATACGTACGATGATCAAAGTTGATACATATTGCATCATTTGTATAGGGAGGACAGGGTTTTCGCCAGCAGAGGGCATGGTTCTGCCCTCTACTGAGGGCTCGTCTACTTCAAGTAGCAGCTGTTTTTCAATGTATTTTTGAAATTAGCCATTATAAAATAGAAAACCTTATCTCTGGCAGGAATTCATTTTTGTGATGCAGGTGAAAAATGGCTATAAATACTTCTGATTTTCTTTCTTTCTCTTCTCCAGGAAAACGGGAATGAAAAACATGTCCAAAGGAGACTAGAGGAGGGTGGAACAAGCAGACTGATATGAAAATGGATGTGCATTTTTTTTCCTCATCTTGCCCTCTGATTTCCTGCTAATTTTCATGTTTGTGTTTTGTATTTTGGAAATATAAAATAAACATTTTTATATGTAGTTATTTTGTTTCCATTTGTCACCTTTACTCACCTGACACAACAAATAATAATGTTTTTCTGAAAGAACAAAGGCTGTAAAGACAAACAATTTTGTATTTTTAACTAAAAGGAAAAATCTACTATATTTGGGGAATCAGTTTAACTAAGAAATTTAATAATTGTTTAAGCAGAGCGTAGCTTCACTATTCAACCAATGAAACTAGCTAATGTAATATTCATATGTTTAAAGGATAAAAATGTATGTATGGTTAAGAAAAAGAATACTTTTAGTGGTATTTGCTAGCCTAGCGGCGCTAGACAACCCATGGCAACGAATTTAATTCTCTGCCAGGGTGGGTCTAGTTACCCTCCATCAGGCTCGAGGCTGGATTCTCCCATAGACTGTATATATAGTGGACGTAGCATCTGGCTCCAGGTTTGAAGCCAACCCGGAAGGGTCAAAAACTTGCAATATCACGCCGTCTGCTAGGGTTGGCTCCAAAAAGCTTTTGCTCCATAGACCCCAATTCATTTTTGGAAAAAATGAAATTTGATAGACTGATTTTCTACAGCTCAGGATTTTTTTCCCGTTAGTTTTCATGGTCAAAATGAGAGATCAGGTGGCCGATCTTAAAATAAATCAATACTGAATTTTAAATAAATCGTTAAAGTCGGCGGAGCCAGGGGGCGTGGCTATACTTGATAGACAGCAACAGAAGCCTCTGCGGTAAAATGTGGGCGGGATAAGAGAGTTCTCAGCCAATCCTGCCCCTAGTTGCTCTCCAGTCCAGTCTGTTTGATGACGCTTTTTACGTCACTGGCTCCAAAAAATCCAAAACGGCGACCAGGAAGTACCAAAATCCGGGCTTCATTTTCTCGGTGTTGAAACCAACGGGTGATGTCACGGTTAGTTTATGCCTGGATTCTCCTAAAACTGGCCGGACCAATCACCATGAAGTGTAGAGTCAGAAGGCGGGCGTAACGAAGTGACGACAGAGGCGTAATGATTCTGACAGAAACAACCGGCGCACAATAAACAGTTATCTTTCGACTCGGCTTTGGCCACAGCCCTTAAAGATTTGAAGCTAAAATTCAACTTGAAAGATAAACAAAGAACGGCACTTAAGTGTTTCATTGAGAAGAAAGACGTATTTGGACTTATGCCGACGGGATATGGCAAATCCTTAATATACCAGTTGGCTCCGCAGCTCCGCTGGTTGGGAAGCTAATGGGACTTAGCCACAATCCGCCGGTGCTCTCGGAACTACGTCAGCCTATTCATTGCGTTGATTGGTTGTATACCTACCCAATTGCTGCAGAGGGATTTGATAGACAACCTTTTAGCCCGCCTCCCTCCCTGTCGAGCTTCCCTAGACCCTTGTGCCGTCAGAAACATGGGTCTAGCATGGCTAGGCTAGGTATTTGCAGCATATGCAATGGAATTTTATTTTTTTAAATTCCTTTTGTATCTTCATTATGGCCAAGAAAATACATTAAAGCACATCATCAGCAAGTTTATGTAACATGTTCTAAAACAACCTGAGTTGACCAAACTGCCAAACTGATGTACAAATAGCAAAACACAATGAAACACAATCCTGTTAAGTCAACTCAATGCTTCAACAAAAAAATCAAATGTCTAAAGTGATAAAAATCTAAATGGTGGCAGAACTGCTGGCTTGCCAAGATATTTTTTCTTAAAAAAATAATATATACAACACTATAAATAAACACTAATACAGAACTTTTCATACATTCAAAAAGGTTTTGATTTTTTTTTTTGGCTAATTGGTCGTATATAACAATATATCCGACATCCAAATGATCTAAAATTAATAGAATAGTTTTGTGTAGTTTCCCTTGAAACAAATGTGTAGGTATTTATTCTGTAAAGAAAAAAATCGCCACTCCAACACAAACAAGAACTTAACATGCAACATTTGATGGATACACAAAGTAACATAAAACAAGTAAACATTATTTATTGTGTTAGCGTCTAATCTGATCACAGGCAATCACAGGACTCTGGCAGCTATCGCGATAAGTCTGCTACGAGATCTCGCCCATGCATTATACTGCAGGAAACCCCATTCAGTCTTCCTTTCTCAACATGGCACCGAAGGTGAAGAAGGAAGGTTTGTCAATCTGATCATTTTTGTATGAATAAAATGTACATTTTACACAGAGACACCTCTAATAGTTAACACACACGTCCGGTATGATAGGATAAATTGACCGTGTGCTAAATAATCTGAACATACTGCTGTCAGCTGTGGAAATATGTAGATATCGCAGGCTGCGGCTCCGGCATGTAACGTGATGCTATCTAAGCTAATGTTGGCGTGCTAGCGGTGATGCTGGTGACCAAAACGTGGTCTGTTCACCATTAAATTTGGTTGTGATGTCTTCTTACATCCTCTGCTGTGAGCAAGGCTTAATTAGTTAACGTTAACAGTTCTTGGTTACTCTCTGTAACGTCATACTATCGTTATACTGAAAGTATTAGCTGTTGGTGGGTTAGCATTCGTTGCACCGGCGCAGTGTAGAAAACGTTGCATTAGCCCTGCATGAAAGCAGAGTAGATTTTTAAACGCTGTTTTTTTTTATTCTAGTAAACGGCCGTTTCTTTAATTGTGTGTTGTAGTGGCTCTGTACCGTATAATCATTGTCTTTGGCGTGTTACACATGGGCTTCTCAGGAAAGTAGCTGCGGTTTGAGAGGCCTAAATGACTGTATACAAATCGGACGAGATGAAGTTCATAAATCCAGTTAATTGCATATGTAGGCTGCAATCAAAATATAGCTAAGCTATATTGTAAATAGAAAACTTGTGTTTGTGTATAGATGATGGCAGTCATGAAGCGTTAAAATGTTGTTTCTATGTTTCAAGGCACAGAAATGTCAGCTGGAGCTTTACACAGAAAGGCCTGTTTTAGTTTTGTGATGTATGATTATATTTGGTTGTGACAGTCACTCGGGTAGGAGCAATCTTTGGCCAGCTATAAAGGCTCTCACAACACATTTGAGTGTAAAATAATGTTTCAATAGACAGGGGCTCAGATGGTGATCTCTGAAGTATTTTCTTGAATGTCTTAATGTGGGGCTTACAAACAAGCACAAACAAACCATCATAACAAGCGGTGTTTTTCTTTCTTAGCTGTCCCTGCCAAGACTGAGGCCAAGTCAAAGGCCCTGAAGGCCAAAAAGGCTGTGCTCAAAGGCGTCCACAGCCAGAGGAAGAAGAAGGTCAGGACTTCTCCCACCTTCCGTCGCCCTAAAACCCTGCGTCTCCGCAGACAGCCCAAGTATCCACGCAAGAGTGCTCCTCGCAGGAACAAGTGAGTTACAGTGACTGACCATAACAAATACAAAAGAAATAAATGTGGTGCACATGATGGTAAAAGCGATCAAAGTATGAAAAAGCATGATTCCAGCTTTATAAACTACTGATGCACCCAACTTAAACTGTTTTCCAACATGTCTGTAGGGAGAATAAATGATTAACAATTTCATATTAAATTGTCCCGTACAGACTTTACAGACCAGAAGTGAGGACTTGAATCCAAAAACAAATACCTCTATGTTTTTTTTGTTTGTTTTTCTAGGCTGGATCACTATGCCATCATCAAGTTCCCCTTGACAACAGAATCTGCGATGAAGAAAATTGAAGATAACAACACACTTGTGTTCATTGTGGACGTCAAGGCAAATAAACATCAGATCAAACACGCTGTCAAGAAGCTGTATGACATCGACGTTGCCAAAGTCAACACACTCATCAGGTAGAGTTTTAGATTACACTGCTGGGAACTTATATGCTGGAACAAGGACAATATTTTCTGTATGACACATGCCAATACCATAAGTGATGACTGTAATCGTGTGTATTCTGGAGTGAGTGCTCTTAGCAGATTTGTCCTTTTCCAGACATTACTTGTAGTGTTAAGAAAATTTGAATCTTAATTATTGTTGAAATGTGCTCTGCGTAATACCTTAAAACGGTGCTTGTCAAAATAGACTGATTTTCCTTACCACCGTTCTTTTGTTGCTTCATCTTTGTTTTGTTCTGACCCACCTGCAGGCCTGACGGTGAGAAGAAGGCGTACGTTCGTCTCGCGCCAGATTATGATGCGTTGGATGTTGCAAACAAAGTGAGTCTTTATTCAGCTCAGTAAGATTGGGACATTTTTAAGGCTAGTCCAGATTAACATATTTGTATTTTTCAACTCTGAGCACATGATGTAAACTTTTATTGCGTCTGAATGTCTGTGATGCATTCAAAGGAACCACTGATGCCAGATACATGATGCAGTTACAGGTGTGTACAGCATGTTGAGGAACACTGTATAATTCATGTCATTTTCTTTTTGCAGATTGGCATCATCTAAACTGTGGCTCAAGAGACTTGTGGAAGAATAAATATTTGTATAAACAAAATGATCAGTGTCCTTGTGTTTGTGAGATATCTACACTCACTGATAGTTTCAGTACATGAGTCTTTTCTCAATTTGCTTGATTTATTACAGTTCCTTAATGTAAGATCTGTATGCTGTGAATAAAATTGCAGCGACTGATTTAAAGGTTTAGAAACCTTGGAGTTCCACCCTGAAAGTCACATGCATTATATATTGGATTTCCAACAAATGTCATCTATTTCACCTTATAATACCACTGTATGCAAATTTGTTTTGTGCAAATGTGGCTTGTCAGGTGGCAGTATATTTGAAGACTGGAATTACCTGTAATTTCCAGTCTGTTTTCTGTATGCCCAATATGTGAGCCAGTGTTCGACCTAAATCTGATCTAAGTATTGGTTCACATCATTTAAGCACTGATTAACTTTTAGTGCTTGTTACACAAAATTTTGATGCATATTTGATGCACTGACGTTTTGTTTTTTTTTTACACACAATTTGGACGACATACTACCGTAAACTGACATTTTGGATGACAAAGTATGACGTTTTTTTCCACATTTTGGACGACATACTAAACTATGGCGTTTTTTTCCACATTTTGGATGACTGACATTTTTGTCACATTTTGGACGACATGCTATGACGTTTTTGTCACATTTTGGACGACATGCTAAACTGACATTTTTTTCCACATTTTGGATGACATAGGGTGACATCTGGTAAATTGGGCCATCAGGTAAAATGGGCCATTTAAGCTTTGCATGTCCTAGCCCCTCTGATTTTTAGAGCCAATGACAGCAAATGGTCTGAAATGTTTCCCACAACTGTACTTAACATGAAACAACAGAATTTATTGGTCTGTGGTTGTTTTTGTGGGTGGAGATAAGATTCAAATCCACACTGCACCGGTAAACTGTGTGGTGAGTGGACTGGCATAAGAATTTCTGATAAAAATTATCAGGATAAGTCAATTAAAGAAATGTGTATATGTAAAATTTTTGATGTATAATATCTGTCTTGATGACACCTATCAGAAATAATGCTTAAGGTTTGGTATTTGGACATTTTTTTTCAAAGATTGACGTTTTTGTTAGTGGCCCAATTGAGGTGAATCTATTCAGGTAGGTTGGGCCCCCTGGTTTCAGCTAAAATGGGCCACCCTTTTTGTCAGTCACATATGCACACATGTACACATTTGAAGGGAATGCAGTAGGCATTTATGTGAAAAGGATGCATCTGCCTCAAAATAATGATCAGTGTTGTTAGTAACAATCCACTGACTATCTGCAGTGAGTATGGCAAACAAGAAGCAAGTGAGAGGGACTGAGAGATGGAGGAAGAAAGGAAATGATAAAGAAAATTGTGGTTTAAGTAGCCTAGGCCATGACATATGTACCTACCCAAACACACACACACACACATTTTAAAATTTTGACTATTCAGATATTATTGAGGTTCAGTGTTTGCATTCATCCTATTTGTAGGCCTAGTAGGTTGCAGTTGTTTTTTTTTTATCATGTGTTTTATACCCAAGTTCACAGTGCTATGTGGATTCAATACATTTGCCATGAGCAGATCAGTTAATCATTTACAATGTAATGAATTGTCCTGATATTATTAAATTGTTCTTACACAGTATGTTACCATATTGACATTTTTTTTTACAATAAAAATTTATGACTATCCCTTTGCAGTTGGACTGGCCCAACTTACCTGATAAGCGTCCCATTTTACCTGAACTTTGCTTGTGTAAAAAAATTGGCACAGCTGACGTATCAAGACCTGTAGGAACTAAACAATCCTATTTACTAGATAATTTCAATGCAAAATTAAAAGAAAACAACCATTGCTAGCCAAAAAACACATTTTAATAGAATACTTTTTTTGTTAGTGCTTCAAGCGATTTACCAAAAAGTGGCCCATTTTAGCTGATATCACCCAACTAAACTATGACATTTTTGTCACGTTTTGGATGACATGCTAAACTATGACATTTTTGTCACATTTTGGACAACTTACTAAACTATGACGTTTTTGTCACATTTTGGACGACGTATTAAACTATGACATTTTTTTCCACATTTTGGACGACATACTAAACTATGACTTTTTTGTCACATTTTGGACAACATGCTAAACTGGTGTTTTTTTTTCCAGATGTTGGACGACATACTAAACTATGACGTTTTTTTTCCACATTTTGGACAACATACTAAATAGACTTTGATATTTTTTTCCACGTTTTGGACAACATACTTAACTCTGACATTTTTGTCACATTTTGGATGACATACTAAACTATCACATTTTTTCCACATTTTGGACGACATATTAAACTATGACATTTTTTTCCACATTTTGGACGACATACTAAACTGACATTTTTTTTAACATTTTGGATGACATACTAAACTATGACTTTATTCCACATTTTGGACAACATACTAAACTATGACGTTTTTTCCACATTTTGGACAACATACTAAACTATGGCATTTGTTTCCAGATTTTGGACGAGATACTATGAGTTTTTTTCACATTATGGATGACATACTAAACTATGGCATTTTTTTTCCACCTTTTGGACGACATACTAAAGTAAGACTTTTTTTTCACATTTTAGACGACATACTAAACTCTGACATTTTTGTCACATTTTGGACGACATACTAAACTATGAAGTTTTTTGTCCATTTTCGGACAAAAAAATGACCTCTTTTCCATTTTCGGACAAAAAAATGACTTTTTAGTCCATTTTCAGACGACCTACTAAACTATGACGTTTTTTGTCCATTTTCGGACAACATACTAAACTATGACGTTTTTGTCCATTTTCGGACAAAAAATGACTTTTTTGTCCATTTTCAGGCGACATACTAAAACTGACATTTTTTGTCCATTTTCGGATGACATACTAAACTATGACGTTTTTGGTGACAATTTGGACGACATACTAAACTATGAGTTTTTTTTGTCCATTTTCAGTAGACATACTAAACTATGACGTTTTTTTGTCCCTTTTCGTACAGCATTCTACATTTTGAAATTTTTTGTCCATTTTTGGATGACATACTAAAGTATGATGCTTTTGTCCATTTTTGGAAAAATAATTGCGTTTTTTGTTAATTTTCAGATGACCTACTAAACCGTTTTTTTCCCGTTTCGTACAAAGAATGATGCTCTTTGTCCATTTTCGGACGACATACTATGACATTTTTTGATCATTTTTGGACGACATACTAAACTTTGACGTTTTTGTTCATTTTTGGACAACTGACGTTTTTAGTCAATTTTCGGACGACACACTATGACATTTTTTGTCCATTTTTGGGCGACATACTGAACTATGCCTTTTTCCAGATCGTATTGCTCCAAAAAGTGGACCGGACTGGAGTTGAGGAAAATGTGTACCGGATCGCTCCAAAAAGTGGACCGGACTGGAGTTGAGGAAAACTTGGACCGGATCGCTCCAAAAAGTGGACCGGACTGGAGTTGAGGAAAACGTGGACCGGATCGCACCAAAAAGTGGACCTGACTGGAGTTCAGGAAAACATTTTCGGACGACATACTAAACGATGACGTTTTTGTCCCTTTCCGGACAAAAAATGACTTTTTGTCCATTTTCGGACGACATACTAAACTATGACATTTTCGTGTCCATTGTCGGACAACATAATAATGTAAGAATTTTCCGAAGACCTCTGGAATTCCAGATATGAAACTCAGATGAGCCAGAACTCTCTCTTTTGTGCTGAACTCTCTTCCCCCATTCCTGACTAATGAAGATTGAACAGTGTATTTCTGTGTATGTTTCATCCACAGGAAGATGGAGTTCCTGCTGAACATTTAAATACCTGGAATAACTTTTTTTGTTTAAAAGACAATAACTATCACTTTATGCTTAAATGCTTTGTTGAACAAACACCTTATTTCTACTCTAACCAAACCTTTTCTCTGACTCCTGGAATGTGAGCCCTGGTCCCGTCGCTGCCTTCCACCAGATCAGATAACAAGCCATAAAAACTGTTACGACCCTGCTACAGGAGAGACTGGTACAGAGGAAGAGCCACATTCTCTTCAACTGAACTGAAACAAAAGAACACTTGCCAGATTAATATTTCTGATATGAATTTTGTTCTTTCAGCTTTACCACAGTTACAGTGTTTCATCTATGACATATTCGAAAATCACATTTACGTGTCTTATAGAAGTCAATTTATTTGTGATGTTTAATCATTTCTTCCCCAGGATACTATGATTTTGGAATGAATTCCAGTATTAACCTCTGAATTTCCTCTCCATTTAGGTTGAATGATGACCATTGTATTTACCTGTTACCAAATCTCTGACTTGTTATATTTTCAATGTGATACTTATTTTTAATGTCATAAACATATAGTTATGAATGAAATAATTTACATAATTCTATACACGTTTCACTTTCACACAACTGAATATGGTGAGAGATAGACCGATTGCTTAATCGTTTAATATCACAACGTTTTAATTCATTCTGGATTATTCCTCCATCTCTCTCCATCTCTCCTCTTTGAGAACAAAGGAAGGAGTCATGTTACCACGTAGAGATTCGCGCCGCAGCTTCCCTCCGCCTTGGGGTCCTCCCATGGCCCCTTTGGCCTGATATAAGCCTAAGCAGCCCCCACCTTCTCTCTCTTCCTGTTCTTCTCTGTCTCTGGGACCCATGCCAGGGTTTCCAACTATTTCCTTCTAAAGTGCATTTTTTTCCTCTATCTCCTAAAGTTCTAAGTTCCAAAGTTTAATTATTTAATCCTTTTTACTTTTGTAACTTAAGTAGACATATTTGCTCACGCTCAACGCTGAGTTTATTCTTTTATTCGTGATTTTTGACAGAGAACTGATTAAGCATCAGCATTTATTTTTCTTAATCTGAGCAGTTTTTCATCAACACCCGTTTTTCTTGGCTAAAGCCTGAGAGCCCTCGTTTTAATTCAAGCGACCTTCCATCAAACGAAACCCGGCGCCATTCAGCTGTGACCACCGGAGCTCTGCTGGATCAGACCTCCTATCAGCGGACCGATCTCTTTATGCAGGATGCCTATCTGCTGCCACAGTGATGGACACCGCGTCGGGGAAGCAAAGCCCTCCCGTGGCGCTGTGATGAGTCATCTACCGGCATCCTCTGAGTCCCAGCACCAGACGGTCCAACTTCAGTGAATCCAGCTGAATTTGCTCTGATTCC
Source organism: Acanthochromis polyacanthus (assembly GCF_021347895.1). Taxonomy (NCBI): domain Eukaryota; kingdom Metazoa; phylum Chordata; class Actinopteri; family Pomacentridae; genus Acanthochromis; species Acanthochromis polyacanthus. Next base: position 12,462,957 of record NC_067129.1, read on the forward strand.
ATTCTATGGGTGATGTACTAACTGCTCGATTAACTAAATCCGCCCGTGTATTATTTTACAAATCATTGATTTTAATCCAAATTACTGGTTACCTCGTCATAGCTCTGGCTAATTCTCACCATATTTCCTTCTCTCTCATATACATCCACACAAGTCTCTCTCTCACTCACACACACACACACACACACACACATCTACACACATTCCACTGACGCACGCACACACACACATCATATCTACACTGTAAATAGATTTCACTGTCATTATTTTCATAGAATAGTAAATAAATACTTCATTTTAGACCAAATTAAAGTTTTGAGTGTTTCTTTGTGTAGAATGTGATCAATTTAACCAAGAATTCAAGCCTTTTTGATATGAGATTGATCAAAATTCTAATTAATAATTTTTTTTATTAATATCAATAAATTAATTTTTCCTTACATAAGTAAGGTGGTGCCCCTATTAATAAACAAGAGCAAAATTATAACGTAGTATCCCCTACACTAAACTATGACATTTTTGTCCATTTTTGTACAAACATTTTTGTCCATTTTCGGACCACAAGTGACTTTTTTGTCCATTTTCGGACAACATACTAAACTATGACGTTTTTTGTCCATTTTCGGACGACATACTAAACTGACATTTTTTGTCCATTTTCGGACGACATATGACATTTTTTGTCCATTTTTGGGCGACATACTGAACTATACCTTTTTCCAGACCGTATCGCTCCAAAAAGTGGACCGGACTGAAGTTGAGGAAAACGTGGACCAGATCGCTCCAAAAAGTGGACCGGACTGGATTATAGGAAAACGTGGACCGGATCGCTCCAAAAAGTGGATCGGACTGCAGTTGAGGAAAACGTGGACCGGATCGCTCCAAAAAGTGGACCGGACTGGATTATAGGAAAATGTGGACCGGATCACTCCAAAAAGTGGACCGGACTGGAGTTAATGAAAACGTGGACCGGATCGCTCCAAAAAGTGGACCGGACTGCAGTTGAGGAAAACGTGGACCGGAACGCTCCAAAAAGTGGACCGGACTGCAGTTGAGGAAAACGTGGACCGGATCGCTCCAAAAAGTGGATCGGACTGCAGTTGAGGAAAACGTGGACCGGATCGCTCCAAAAAGTGGACCGGACTGAAGTTGAGGAAAACATGGACCGGATCGCTCCAAAAAGTGGATCGGACTGCAGTTGAGGAAAACGTGGACCGGATCGCTCCAAAAAGTGGACCGGACTGCAGTTGAGGAAAACGTGGACCGGAACGCTCCAAAAAGTGGACCGGACTGCAGTTGAGGAAAACGTGGACCGGATCGCTCCAAAAAGTGGACCGGACTGAAGTTGAGGAAAACGTGAACCGGATCGCTCCAAAAAGTGGATCGGACTGCAGTTGAGGAAAACGTGGACCGGATCGCTCCAAAAAGTGGACCGGACTGGAGTTAATGAAAACGTGGACCGGATCGCTCCAAAAAGTGGACCTGATTGGAGTTGAGGAAAATATTTTCGGATGTCGTCCAAAATGTCACCAAATGACTTTTTTGTCCATTTTCGGACGACATACTAAACTATGACGTTTTTGTCCATTTTTGGACGACATACTAAACTATGGCATTTGTTTCCACATTTTGGACGGCATACTATGACTTTTTTCCACATTATGGATGACATACTAAACTATGACATTTTTTCCACATTTTGGACGACATCCAAAATATGATTTTTTTTTCCACATTTTAGATGACATATTAAACTATGACTTTTTTTCCACATTTTGGACGGCATACTAAACTGACGTTTTTGTCATATTTTGGACGACATACTAAACTATGACAATTTTTTCCACATTTTGGACGACATACTAATCTTTAACATTTCTTTTCCACATTTTGGACGACATACTAAACTTTGACATTTTTTTCCACATTTTGGACAACATACTAAATTATGACATTTTTTCCACATTTTGGACGACATACTAAACTATGACTTTTTTTCCACATTTTGGACGGCATACTAAACTGACGTTTTTGTCATATTTTGGACGACATACTAAACTATGACAATTTTTTCCACATTTTGGACGACATACTAAACTTTAACATTTTTTTTCCACATTTTGGACGACATACTAAACTATGACATTTTTTCCACATTTTGGACGACATCCAAAATATGATTTTTTTTTCCACATTTTAGACGACATATTAAACTATTACTTTTTTTCCACATTTTGGACGGCATACTAAACTGACGTTTTTGTCATATTTTGGACGACATACTAAACTATGACAATTTTTTCCACATTTTGGACGACATACTAATCTTTAACATTTCTTTTCCACATTTTGGACGACATACTAAACTTTGACATTTTTTTCCACATTTTGGACAACATACTAAATTATGACATTTTTTCCACATTTTGGACGACATACTAAACTATGACTTTTTTTCCACATTTTGGACGGCATACTAAACTGACGTTTTTGTCATATTTTGGACGACATACTAAACTATGACAATTTTTTCCACATTTTGGACGACATACTAAACTTTAACATTTTTTTTCCACATTTTGGACGACATACTAAACTATGACATTTTTGTCACATTTTGGACGACATACTCAACTATGACTTTTTTCCACATTTTGGACGACATACTAATCTATGACTTTTTTTCACATTTTGGACATCCTCTAGTGCTGGAGCCTATCCCAGCTGACTCGGGCGAAGGCAGGGGACACCCTGGACAGGTCGCCAGTCTGTCTCAGGGCTACATATACAGACAAACAATCACACTCACATTCACACCTACGGGCAATTTAGAATTATCAATTAACCTCAGCATATTTTTTGGACTGTGGGAGGAAGCCGGAGTGCCCGGCACGGGGAGGACATGCAAAAAGATCCCAGGCCCACCCCAGGATTCAAACCGGAGATCTTCTTGCTGCAAGGCGAAAGTGCTAACCACTACCCCACTGTGCAGCCATGACAGACTAAACCATGACATTTTTTTCCACATTTTGGACAACATACTATGACTTTTTTTTCCACATTTTGGACGACATATTAAACTATGACATTTTTTTCCACATTTTGGACGACATACTAAACTGACATTTTTGTCATATTTTGGACGACATACTAAACTATGACGTTTTTTTCACATTTTGGACGACATCCAAAATATGTTTTTTTTCCACATTTTAGACGACATATTAAACTATGACATTTTTTCCACATTTTGGACGACATACTAAACTATGACATTTTTTGTCCATTTTTGGACGACATACTAAACAAAGACATTTTTGTCCATTTTCGGACAAAAAATTACTTTTTTGTCCATTTTAGGACCACAAGTGACTTTTTTGTCCATTTTCGGACGACGTACTAAACTATGACATTTTTTGTCCATTTTTAGACGACATACTAAACTATGACATTTTTGTCCATTTTCGGACAAAAAATGACTTTTTTGTCCATTTTAGGACCACAAGTGACTTTTTTGTCCATTTTCAGACAAAAAATGACTTTTTTGTCCATTTTAGGACCACAAGTGACTTTTTTGTCCATTTTCGAACGACATACTAAACTATGACATTTTTTGTCCATTTTTGGACGACATACTAAACTATGACTTTTTTGTCCATTTTCGGACAAAAAATGACTTTTTTGTCCATTTTCGGACGACATACTAAACTATGACATTTTTTGTCCATTTTTGGGCGACATACTGAACTATACCTTTTTCCAGACCGTATCGCTCCAAAAAGTGGACCGGACTGGAGTTGAGGAAAACGTGGACCGGATCGCTCCAAAAAGTGGACTGGACTGGAGTTGAGGAAACCGTGGACCGGATCGCTCCAAAAAGTGGATCGGACTGGAGTTGAGGAAAACGTGGACCGGATCGCTCCAAAAAGTGGATCGGACTGCAGTTGAGGAAAACGTGGACCGGATCCTCCAAAAAGTGGACCGGACTGGAGTTGAGGAAAACGTGGACCGGATCGCTCCAAAAAGTGGACCTGACTGGAGCTGAGGAAAACATTTTCGGATGTCGTCCAAAATGTCACCAAATGACTTTTTTTGTCCATTTTCGGACGACATACTAAACTATGACATTTTCGTGTCCATTGTCGGACAACATACTAAACTATGACGTTTTTGTCCATTTTTGGACGACATACTTAACTATGACATTTGTTTCCACGTTTTGGATGGCATACTATGACTTTTTTCCACATTATGGATGACATACTAAACTATGACGTTTTTTCCACATTTTGGACGACATCCAAAATATGATTTTTTTTTTCCACATTTTGGACGACATATTAAACTATGACTTTTTTTCCACATTTTGGACGACATACTAAACTGACGTTTTTGTCATATTTTGGACGACATACAAAATATGACTTTTTCCACACTTTAGACAACATATTAAACTATGACTTTTTTTCCACATTTTGGACGACATACTAAACTATGACGTTTTTTCCACATTTTGGACGACTTACTAAACTTTTTATGATTTATTTGAAGATCGGCCACCTGATCTCTCATTTTGACCATGAAAACTAACGAAAAAAATATACAGTCTATGCACCATAGTCTGTTTGGATCCACCTGACCACTTCCGATGTCAGAAAATGAAAAAAAAAAAGACCTTTTTTTTTGTTTCTGTCTCTTACTGATTTTATATTCTTGTTATTGTAAATATAAAATGAAAATAAAAACATTTTTAAAATTTAATTAGCAAGTTATGTTATACTGTGAATAACAAACTTCCAGACAACAGTGCAATAATTATTCTTTATTCATGAGGATTAGACATCTGTGAAAACCAATTTGCTTGATATTTGATATTGCAAAAAAGGATATTGTGGTGTTGTAAAGAACAGTGTTGGAGATTAGCCCTTTAACTGATGTTCTCATATTTGTAAAATGTAAGTTGTGATGGAGCTGTTTCCTTGCAGAGGAAAAAGAGATGATAGTGTTATTAGAAAGTGCAACACCCTTTATTTTTTAATTTAATATTTTTATTTCTTTAATTTAATTTTTAAGGTTTGGATATCCTTGAACAATAATTTAAACAGAATACAGATTCTGATATTGTTGTAAAGAATAATGTTGGAGATGTGCACTCACGTTGGAATAAATCCTCATTGTAAAACAACCCTTACTGAGAAACCCAGTCTGAGAAAAAAGACCACAATCTGTTAACTTTATGAAGACTTTAATTTTTACTGAACAGAATATGATCTAAACAAATGGCGTCTGTCTGTAGTTACATTGCAGTAGCCATTTACATTTTGACTGTTGGCTATTCATACAGAACAATTTAAATACGCATTTACATTCAAAGTGACTTAAGTTTTGACCTCACAGTAAAACAAACTTCCAAGTTTGACACACTGGTACCAAAATCTGAAGTGTAGCAGTCACTATAAGTTGGCAAAGTTCACAAACATAATAGACCCCCTTCACCTTCATTAATTTGCTCTAGATGGTGGTGTTCATGTAAAGTTTTTTGGATTCCTTCATTACTGGATCTTCATTACAGAAGTATTTTTCTGCTTTAAATAAGACTGTCAAGTTTACATATTGGTAACTTTGGATGAATCAACACTTTGGGTCACAGTTAACCATTCCTCTTTATGTCTAAGTCTCAACTCAGTTCAAAATGAAAATCTGACATGTGGCATTTTAACAAGCTTAAAACCTTCAAAAAATATATTTTGCAAGCTGTTTTATTAGACTTAAACCTTATTTTATTATTCCCTATACATTACAAAAGCAACAGACTACCATTAGGGTTTTGCGATACGCAATGTCATAGACTTTAGTAATCATGTTACAATACAAGTACGTTATTTGAAGTTTTATCCAAATATGGACGAATCATTGCACAGTAGCTAGATTATTTTCCAATTTGTGTGATATACAATAACATGAAAATACACCCATGAAGATACACCCATTAAAGGATATGAAGTCTGAAAGCTTGTACTAAAAATGACAAATTACTTTAAATCCCGTTTAGACATTTATCTGGATATTTACATAAATGACATCAATTTGGCAATATCTTCACTGTCTCTTAAACTTAACACAGACAAGTCACATATTAGATGAATAAAGGTGTATAAAGATAATCAAAAAATATAAATTATTATCATATTGCTTACACTCCATCACACTGCTGTTATACATAAAACTGTGGGACAGCTTTGTGGTTATGAGAGGAAGGTTCGAACTGTGCCTTTAACCAGGCCTCTGCAGATCGGACACTTTCTCAGTGACGGCGCACACTCTTTGCACACCACCAGGTGTCCACATGGGATGAAAACGATGTTGACCTCTTTGTCCATACACACCTTACAAGTACGCTCCTCCTGCAATCGCCGCAGCTGCTCCTCCATCGGGAGGTCTGCAATGAAAAAGAGAATTTTCAACTCTAAATCCATATTGTGGATCTGAGGGCAATTCCCCCCTCACCCAATGATGGCCAGACTTTTCAAAAAGAAACAGCTATCAAATGTCAGTGGTAATAAAAGCATCAACATTAAATTATAGACTGGTTCCATGTTCTAGCAAGTAGGCATCCTCAGCTTATGGCACACTGCAGTTTTTGGACGTTTAAGCTGTGCTTAACTGATTTCATCAATATGCCGAGCTAAATTTTGCCTAAGTTGCCCTTGGCAACGGACGTAAAAACATGGCAGACGGATCAAATGCAACTTGAGCACCCAACGGTATTACAACATACATACTATTTTTTTTTTCCTGTGGAGTAGTCCAAAATTGTAAAATTATCATTAAAAAAAGATGTATCCATGCAATAGCAGTAATAGGAAAAGATCTGAGGAGCTCTGGTGGGAAATGCGTGCTGTCATACAAGAATTGTTGAAAATTCTTTGTGAGCGTTTAACCCTCTGAGTCATGGTTGCAAAAGTGCCACATTTATTTAAAGATGTTTAGTGATAGACAACTCAAATTATTTTTTTAAAAGTATAATGCGTCTGATTTTGAGGGATTTCTTTCAATATTGCAAAACTGCAACAATGTTTTAGTGACATTTTGGATGACATGCTAAATTATGCTTTTTTTTTTTTTTTACACATTTTGGATGACATACTAAACTATATATTATTTTATTCCACCTTTTGGACAACATGCTAAACTATGATTTTTTTTTTTACAAATTTGGACAGCATACTAAACTATGATTTTTTTTTTTTACAAATTCGGACAACATACTAAACTATGATTTTTTTTTTTTCCCACATTTTGGATGACATACTAAACTATGACGTTTTTTGTCATATTTTAGACGACATACTAAACTATGACATTTTCTTCCACATTTTGGACGACATTTCTGACTGAAAATTTCATCCAAATCCGTTATTCTGTTTTTGAGTGACGTTGCACACAGACAGACAGACAGATTCATAGACAAACGTTTGTCGATCGTCACGTAACTCCGCTGCGTTCCTTGGCGGAGTAACAATCGTACACAAAAGAATAATATGGCATGACAGTAAACTCTACTCAAGTGTGTCTTCATACCTGAAAGATCTTGGCTTGGTGATGCAGCTTCGTTTGACTGCGCTGTAAATACAAAAGACAACATAAAGTTATCTTTGGTTCATGCACAATGGAATTAATAATTGCATTCTAATTTTTTATAAAATACCTTGACCTTGGTAGAGCTTGATAAGGTTACATTTTTAATTTGTTGCACTTTTTATCAATTTATCCAAGTGCTTCTAGTTAACTAAGCTTGAGCGTTCAGTGCAGAAAAGCTTCAGGCTTTGTATTGTGGATGCAATCTAAACTTTAGTAAATGTCTTGGCTACAGTTTGGTCACAGTGCTTTAGTTTTCCAGTTGCTTCTTCCATGTTGATTCATTCTGTTCAGGCCATTATTGGCCAAATATATTGTTTCAACACACACACACACATTTGTAAAACTGCAAAACCCTTTCAGCAGCAAGTGCAATCAGAAAATCTGGTGTGGTGGTAAACACAAACCCATGAGATCTCTGAGCAGGTGGACATCGTTTTTCTGGATCCAATTGCGGAAAACTTCGGCTGCAGCGTTTCCTTTGGTCAAGACGAGCTCTATCAGCCTGGCGGTTTGCTGCTGGGCTGACGTCTGAGCCTGAAGTCCGCTGTACTCCTCAGCAGCTGCAGGTTAACGTGGAACAGTTACAATCAACAAGTTTCTGATATATAATAATAAAGGATATGAATAATCGCTTGTCTGTCATGATTATTGTGATATACATTTACATTATCTCATGATAACTTAAAGGCACATTTTAAACCTTATGAGCCAACTTCTATAAAACACTCTACTAATAAGAAGAATGGCTGCTTGTGGAAACAACCTCATACAGTTATGCACCACATAATGCCGATTTAGTTCATTCACTATAGAAACAAATTGTCACATTATTCATGCAAAGTGCTTGTTTACTAAAACCTATGTAGGACTAAGGAGGAATTACTGTATTCACTGTATTTCTATTCATTAATTATTGACTAAGTATATCCTGCAGTCCAAACTAACTGAACATTTGTTTGCACTAGTGATACTACAAAACATTTAAAAAGATGGGGCAGCACTTGTTTAAATGTCAGAAACAAACATGAACGTACACAACACATTTTGCTCTCTTAAATGCTCCAACACTGGCTCGACACTCTTCAGACGTTGGATCAACGCTGCCTGGTGTCTCTTTACGAAGGTGAAACCATCTGGAAGAAGAGGAGACATAAAATGAATTAATGCTCATGGTCTTAATCACTGACAATGGATGTGGTGCTAGATTGTCATTGACAATACATGCACAGAAGTCTACAGTATGTTCTGGCTGTAAACCGCACCTGATGCCATCGCCTCTGCCAGCATCTCTCGCTCCTCTTCTCTTTTCTGATCTTCTGCACTCAGCAGGTCTGAGACCAGCTCCTGAACTGTTCTGTAGTTCTCTCCACTGGTCAGGATCTTGCTCTGGACCGTTTGCTTGACCAGACTGCGCTCAAAGCCCATCTCTAAAGCTGACTTAATCACAGGGGTGTTCATCATAACGGCATCCTCGGACCGCTCCTCTCCTGGGCCGAGATGAACCACTGAGGTGAAAAGAGCAATGACACATCAGATTGGTGATACAACTTCATTACTTTTACATTTATAAGACTCAACTTCTTGTCAACACCACACCCAAAATGATATAAATAAACACTAAGTAATATTTTGGTCAGCCTCTACAGGTGCAAAACAACATTACTGGGTGTACATAGTACATGCAATAGCTTATATTCTGCCTGTGCCCTTCTCAAATAATTGTCTGATGTTATTGTTCAGCCATTTACACTAGGTTTACTGTAAATATGCAGCACAGAATCTACAGATCCACTTGCCAGACTCCAAATTAAGAATTTATTTCTGTAAATTTATTTGATTTCAAACTCACCTGGTGGATCCACAAACTCTCTGGAGTTGCTGTCTCCATTATTTAACAGCTTTGGGGAAAAAAAGGGACAAAAAAAGCACTCTTAAGTAACTTGTTCAAATCTAAATGTTTGAACTAAAATCAGACACACTATTCTCTCCGAACCTGCTCAAACAGTCGAGGAAAACGAGCCTGGATTTGGTGAACAAACTCTTGTCCCTTCTCCTGGAGCAAATATTCACACCTGCAATTAACCAGTGGTACAAGGAGACAAACATTCATAAACCGTCCTCTACACATGTAACTGAATATTTGTCCTGACCACACACACACACACAATAAATTTTACCACCAACTTCAACAATCAACATTGTAAAATGGTACAAGAACAGCATTTACCGAGGAAACCACTTAGCATGCTCCACCCATGGGTCATCTCCGGACTCCCAGCATCGAAGGCCTCCATCACAGCAGAAACACTTGACATCATCATTACGACCTTGTGGGCAAACAAATACATTTCAGTAAGACAGGCGGTTTTGGGAAGTTTCCACGAGACGAGACAGAGACAGAGACAGAGAGACAGGGAGAGAGGGGGAGAGAGAGAGGGAATTCTGATGAGATAACTGAAACTAATCTGACTAGTTTCTCATCTTTCATTTCCTTTTTGCTCGAAAACTATAAATGGTCATATGACAACCTTTGGTGCTTTATTAGTTTTGACATTCTGAGATTGTGTCCCTTTCTGTAGGGATTTCTATTCGATTTCTGGAGGGACTCTGCCGTTCAAATTGAAAGAAACAAAACAAATATCAATACTGACGAATACCTACCTGTTGTGGAAAACCCCCCAAAAAAAACTGAGGGGAAAAACTCTTCGTCTCTCGAAATGAAATCTTTCACAGAAAAATATTTTGGGTACATTTCTGAACCAACTGAAAGATCAGCTTTGCTTTCGAAAAAGAAAAAAACATCATCCTACAAGTATTTTCTATATCAAGACTTAAAGGGGAACTTCGTTTTTTTTCAACCTGGGGTCTGTTTTCATATGTAATTTCATACATCTGAGTGATGGAGAAATGAATTTTCGACATAGCTCCAGTATTTAGCCAGGCAGGCAGCTTAGCAGCTCAGCTAGCGAAAAGTATGGGGCAGCTGGCCCCCCCACGTCAAAGTCCGCCCAAACGTGCTTTTTTTCCCCACACTGACTGGCTCGGACAGTCTCAATGAGTGTCCCACAACATACTAGAGATGAGAAGTGAACGAAAACCTCCACATTACTTGGCGATCGCTATTTGTTGTGGTCTGTATCCAAATCTTGGGACGCTAGAAAGCAAATCTCGTTCCGAAATCTGTCTCTCTTTGATATTTTCCGTACCTACGTAGTAGAAGCCGGCTTTAGCCAGCTGGTCGGGCCGAACGGGGATACGAGATGGCCAGTTGACAAAGGTGAGCAGCCGTTCTTCGCTCTGTTGCATGCCAGGGTTGGACACATTGCTGAGGACCGGGGCTCCTGAAGACAGCTGGGAAGTTACCGCTAATGATGCAGTTGCTGCAGCACCAGCCAGCGACACGTTGTCAGCTCTGTCCCCTCGGACAAAACGGCAGTTTGGATAATGCCTCTGGTGTTCGGATACGGCTCTGTCACCTGGCTCCCAGTTACTCAGCTGCAAATAAAAACACAAACCTCTGTCATGTTCACTGATCAAACTGTGAACCCTCCAAGACACGGTTAACCTGAATAACACTGCTTGTGGCTGTGTTGTGGATGCCCTGTAGCTGATCACTTTTGTCAGGTAAATGGCTGTATTTATATAGCGCTTTTATCCAAAGCGCTTTACATGATACGTCACATTCACCCATTCACACACTGATGGTGGAAGCTGTCATGCAAGGCGCTAACCACGACCACCAGGAGCAATTAGGGGTTCGGTGTCTTGCTCAGGGACACCTCGACGTGACGAGCCGAGGATCAAACCGGCAGCCTTCCAGTTACAAGACGGCCACTCTACCCACTGAGCCATGCCGCCCGTCAGGTAAATGTTTGTAATAGTTACACATTATTGGGGATGAAGTTTAAGAGGAACAGACAAAAAAACAACAAAATGTATGGACTGAAAATAAGATGAATTATTCATTTACACTAAATACAACTCTAAAATGTGTGTTTCTGAAAGTTGCTGACATGAGGGCACAACACAGATCTTTCAAAAACCCCTGACTCAAGCATCAGATAAGAGCTTACCCAGAGTTCCAGCTCAGGAATAATGACACTCCACCCTGTGTACGGGTACATGGAAATTCCCTTCTGATAAACAAATCTGATATTTGTTTTGCTTCCCAAGTGCAGCTGTATTCATAGCCCTGCAAAGACACACACCTGTCCTCCGCAGCTGAAGCAGGCCACTCGGTCGCCCTGCCCCAGGTAGTAGAAGCCTGCCTTGGCGAGCTCTGCAGGGGTGATGATGGTGAGTGACCAGGAGTGGAAGGAGTCCAGGCGGTCTTGCTCTCTGCGCATGCTGGGGTTGTGACACGTCGGTCTCTGGTGGGACATGTCCTCTACACCACGAGAAGTCAGTGGGCTGGAGGGTGGTGGAGCAGAGAAGGCCATATTTAGGTAGCCAGCTGGCTCTTCACCTTGGCTTACTGATGGGTTAGGAGCAGCCGGGCCTGGACCAGCAAGCTAGAAGAAAAAGAGACCAAAGACTGGGAATTAACTCTAGTAGACTACTGCTACTAAGTAGTAATTATACACCAAAGTACTGTGGAGTATACTTGAGAAATTTATAAATTTCCCCTATAACAAAACAACACCATGAACTATTTTTCAGCTACAATTTACCAAAATATAGGACACCCTTTCATCTGAACAGTATGTTCCTCATTTTGTAATAAACTTCACTGGGTCTTACTGGTATGGCTGGAGCAATGCGGAGTGGGGAGAAGGCAGAGTGAGAGGAGGACAGCAGGTTGGCTGTCGACGGGAGGCTCTGGATGAAGGAGCAGGAAGGAGAAAGCTGTCTGTGTTTCTCTGTTGGACAGTCCCCGGTCTGCCATCCCTCTGCCGTCACGTTACACCTGAAACACTGCACACGGTCGCCAACGCCGGTGTAGAACCAGCCCGCTCTCGCCAGACTTCGCTCTGTGACAACCGAAGTCGGGAAACGAGCAAAGGTGGAGATGCGGAAAAGCTCTGGGAGCCAAAAGCAAAATTATATTGACACATTTATCAGAGACTGGATGGCAATAATAAAAAATGAAATGTATGATACTTATGTAAAGGATCAAAGATTGGTACCTGAGGAGTTATCATATTGTAGGTCAGGTGGTGGCCCATTGCGACAAAGCCCCATCAAGAACTGGTTGTTTTTGAGTTGAACAAGAGTTTCCATTTTTGGATTTAAGTAGAATATTTTAAAGTAAAAGCAATGTCCTTTAAAGGGAGAGGGGTTTGAGAAAACCCAAGGTATCGCTCTCTCATACAGACACAATCAGTGACACTGAAACGGAAAATAGACAAATAGATAAAAGGACAGAAGAACAGCGAGGTTTGAGTCAGCTCAAGACAGTAAGAAAGAAAGCAAGGCTTAAATGATTATGAAACTTAAGAGCTCTTATGCAGAAGAAACAAAACTACCAGCTCAGCAACCACCCTTGTCACATAGCTGTCACCCTTTTTTTCTCAAGAATCATAATACCCGAATATAAACTTTACCCCTTGCGTCCATGTTACCTGTACATTACAGAGTGAACAACCGCTGAACAGAAACATCAATAGTTCTATTTCAGCTACAGTCAAACAAAACACATCCTGTGCAGCAAAAAAAGGACAAACTGCTTTAATTGGTATGCTTAAAATACATCCTGAAAACTAATCCTGGCATCATGCTTTGGTTGGATCATCCAGGATCCGTGTACACTTCACGATCTTGTAAATGTAGCAAAGACATGTCTAACACATTATCTAACCATTTAAACTTAAACATACTGTATGTGAATATGCGTACAAACATTATATGTTAAACAAACGCCTCAAACATCACACACACACACAAAAAGATCAAGGACTATTCTCAAACCCCTCCCCCCATGTCGGACATCACTTTTGTGGGTGTTTAAGCCTCCATAATTGAATTGCAAAAACCAAATTAAAAATATTTTAATAAATTCAGAGGTGGTCAGAGCCTCTGGTTTTATGTGGTGGAATCTGTGAAAATTAGAGGGAAAAAAAACAAGAAAAATAAAGTCATACTGTACATACATAAACAGACTGAACTGTGTGAAGTCAGGTGACATTTTCATGACCAACACTCCAAAACTGAAGTCACAAGACACAGATTTGCAACAGATGGACAGATTCAATCAACATCAACCATTACTCTGCTCAACTGTCTCTGCCTGGTAAATGTCTTTTAAAAATGATATGAATGCAGGCTCTCTTTTACAAAGCGTCATCTCTGAACCCAGGCCGAAATTCCCCAATGTCATCATCATACTTATCTTCTTAGACTTTAAGCTTTTCCAGAGAAACAAACTATGCATTACACAAGTAGTTATTTTCTAAGGCTAAGTGGAAGCTACTTGTCGTGACAGGTAAACTGGCATTAGGGTCAATCTGTGTCAATTCAGACAGAATTCAGCAAATATGTTGCTGGGAATTTTATTATGTTCACCTTTACATGGGAAGGAACTTAAACAGTTCAATATTTCCACAAACACAGCATTTGATTGACATCTCCCTGACTTTGGAGGCCTCTAACATAAGTAGAATTTGATGTAGAACATGCATTAATATCCAAAGTTCCAGATTCTTAATATTTTGACATGCCAAATTGGTGATGTGGATTAATTTGTAGGAGCAAAAGACTGGCATGCAATGGTGTCTGTCTCTTGTCAAAGCTATAACTTGCTTTGATGCTGTCAAAATACAACAGTTCATAGGTTTGAGAAGATATACAACGATAAAAATTCGGCACAAACTACCTCACAGAACTTAGTTTGGGGGCTCAAATAACAGAGTAAATACTGAGACAGTGGTGGAACATTTAAAATGACACAGAATGAAACATGAAAATCGGTGGAGAGCCCCTTTAAACCTAACAATCAGTGGTTTCCTGACATTTGACTCATCAGAATAGAGATGGTAAAGCTATGACCAAGTCAAAACAGGTTTTTATCTGAAGGTCAGTCAATACTAGCTGTAATTTAACGCTGCTGGTATTCATTACCGGCAAGGTACTTTCCTGACTTCCTTGTTTAGCTGTGTCAGTCTTATGGTTACGTTCCGCTTCAGCTAACGTCTGCTTGCGTTATGTCGTTTAGTGTTTAACGTTAGAAAGAAAGCAGGTCAAAATGTGTTTCTACAGTCGAGCATGAACTCAAACATACAACAAAAACAGCAAAGAGATGTGACATTCAACGCCCCGGTTTGATAACATCAGCTTGCTAGCTTGCTAATGCTAACAGCTGCTAATGCTAAAAAGCGTTAAAACTTTATTCCGCGCTGCTTGCTGTTTAACGTGCGGAGCAGCATGGAGAAAGGAAAATAAAACTAAATCATTCGAGTGACGCAAAATGCGAGACAACACATTAAATCACAGATGCTCGTCCTTTTCCACACGACAGACACACTCACCGTTTCGCAATTCCGTCGGAAAGTACCGAAGCTTCCCGTGTCAGACGCCACCACCGCCTCCTTCTGCTTCCGGCTATTAGAGGACGAAAATGGAACAAATTAAACTAAAATCATAAAGAGCGAGCAGAAACTGGTTCTAAACTCCTCAGGTAAGTCCCTCAGCTATTATTAGCTTTGCTGCTGGAATCCTACAGACCCAACAACCTCCTGCTTTAAAATGATAACAAAACATAACAAAACATAAAGCAGCTTGTTTTTCAAAGTAGCATTTGATTATATTTTGATATTATTCTACAGGAAAATTAACATACAACTGTTTAAATTCAGTAAAGACGAACATGAACTAATTGAGCACCGTTTGTTTAAATATCTCAATAAATATAAACTTGCATTGGGTTCTTTGTATGATTCTCTTGTTTACAGTATTGACAGAAAACACTAACACCTTATTTTTGTGTGTGAAATGATGTTAAACTATACCAGCTATAAAACTAGTTTCTCTAAATGAAAAGAATTCAAAAACAAACAAACAACAACAACAACAACAAAAAACTTTAGCCTGTGGAAATACCCACAATATGTAAACCGATACATCATTAATAACATTACATACCCACATGTCTTCAAGTTCACATGTTTAATAAAAAAAATAAAGTTTAGATTATAAAGTTAAGGAATTAGAAATAGAGGAATCCATTCACACTGATACCAGTGTAAGGAAACTGCAACAACAGTCTGACAAAAGTTACAACCCTGTTACTTTAGGTTTTACTTTAAGGTCAAAATAAAAATGGTAGTAAAATAAGTTACTTACACAGAGGCCTGGTTGAAGACAAGTCGGATTTTTGGACGCTGTTAGTCATTTAAAGGTGTCGTGGTGGAATGGTATTTCCCCGGACACCACAACCACTCCCCTTTCTGATGTGTCAGTAATTGGCTTGTCCTGTGCACAGAAATGTTTTTTTTTCTTTAAAAATAACGTGTGGCAAAGTACCTTTCATTTCATGAAGTGTTTTGGGCCTGTGCCCCTTCAAGGGTGAAATGTATATAATTTTCCACCTCTGATACCTTTACCCTTTTAGGAAGTTGAGGTCACTGGTTTCGTTGCTACAGAAAGATACCAATCTGCAAATCCCCCCTTAGGGAAATTTAGGTCAACCACGGGGGAAAAAAATGACATCCCACCACATGAAATACACGCAGGTTAATTACATCATAGAATAATTGTATGTAACAAAATTAAAAATAATGACCTATATGATGACACAGTCTCTATAAAACCCAAGCAACCTTTTCTGTATTCTGTTCTGAAAAACAAAGTTTTCATATCATCATATATTGGACAACATATAGAGTGATACTGATGTATCCATGGCAGATAAACATGATATTAGGCAACTCATACAACAATTTGTGTTTTTAGGAGCAGCTCTGTGCTGTAACTGTTTAAACTGGTGAGGTTCCCTGGTAATCACCAAAGCTGGTACACAGAAAATAGGTGATTTAATCAGCTGTTTGCCAAGAAATATGCTAGTAACAACTCTCTCTCAGACTGGAACTTGTTTTTACATTTCTGTTTCAGTTAAATTGCAAACAGTAGACATGTGAGTGGTATTGGTATTCTAAACGGACTCTGTACAATACAGTGACATTTTCTATTTGTCGTAATGCTGCACTGTTCTTTTAAAGTTTTTAATTACACCTGTGCTTTTCTTACTTGATCAAATATCAGCTGGGAATGCGGATATTTCTGGATTCAGATCACGAAGCGTATGATTAGTTTCAACTTATTTCTGTCTGACTGTGATTTAATAGGTCATCAAAAGTCTTTTTTTCATCAATTGACCAGCGTCTGGTTTGAAAAATGACCCACTAAACGATTTAGCAACGTCTCTGATTACCAAACGAATGTATAAATACTGTATAATCAGACATCTTTCTTCTGAATAACCTCATCTTTCTCTTGAATACATCACTTCAGAAAATCCCTTGAGGATCAGGTTGACATCATTTATCTCTGTGAAGAAGAAGGTTATTATCTAATGGATTATGAGGTATTTTTTTAAAAAAAAACCTTGTGGATAGTACCAATACTAAAGTTCCTGTTATGACAGAACAGCACTAGTTTTGGAATAAATACTATTATACAAACTACAGTACATGTTAAACTGCTCAGCTGAGGCCTGTAATCAGAACTTGTAAGTTAACATGTGGGTTTTGCCTGTCTCAGTGCTACAGGAGCTCCAAGCTGCTGCTGGATGCGAATCTGCTGGACTGCACTGTGGACTACAAAGAAAAGCAGCTAAAAAGAAAAGAGCACAAGCAGAAGATCATCCCAGTAGGAGGGGAGGTCATTGTGCTGGGCCTGCAGAGCAGAGCAGACACTGAGCAGTGGCTGAAGGCGACAAATTCACAGTGGGTTTCATTTAGTCATTTTTAAACAAATCCTAATAAAATGAAAACTACATACTTTTTTATTGCTCTTTAGATTATTCAAGAGATCAGTTTCAAGCCAGCTAATAACTTTGACTCCCAACAAACACATTTTTACTGAGGTCATCTTGTTTTATATCTGTATCTGCAGATTTGTATCTAAGGTGATCTGACATGCTGTTTTTGATCAGCCATCTGTTTCTGTCAAAGTTTCCCTTTATTGTCATTTGCATTTCTGAGAGATGTACTATTAAAGTGACTAAAATGTACAACAAAGATGGTGGCAAGGTTTTCTTTTTTTAGTTTCTCGAGCTGGTCCAAACACACGCTCAGAGAGAGGGCACTGAGATTTGAAAGCAAAAAACGTTTTGTAAAACATCATCTTAACAACAGGCATTCAAATGTATAATGACATGGGTCTGCTAGTAAGCTTGACTGTCTGATGATTATATTTTTAATATATATAGCAAATCTTGGGCTGTATGGTAAGCAGTACCGATTCAAAGTGAATAATTTAGGTTAAAACAAATAATTAATTGATCAAAAAATAGCAGCATAGTTTACAGTTCAGTTCAACTGAATTCAATTTTATTCATATAGCACCAATCACAGGTCAAATTGTCTCAAGACGCTTTACAGAACCCATGTGCCTGAACAGTAAATTAACAATAAGCTGTTTGTGTATTGAAGGAAAGGGTTTTTTTCAAATTAATGTTTTTTAGATTTAATATCATAATGCAGGATATGCTGTGAATTATGAATTTTCTGTATAAAAAGTTGCACACTGTACACACTGTATACACTTTAAACAAGACAAGAAACAATATATTCAGATGTATTTAAAAGTTTATTACACAGAAACTGCTTTAAAATGATTACAATGAAAATTGATATAAATCACATGCATAAAAAGGTACAAAACAAGTCTGATTGCCTCCAAACTTTCTGTAAATAGGATAATAAACGTCATTATATGGAACATACATAGCAAGTGTCATGCATGCTGAGATAAATAATAGGCTAGGTAGTGTGTTGCGTTATGTGTCCGAGCGGCAAGTCGCTCTGCAAGTTGTTTGGTACTTTAATTTAAAAAGATTACAAAAATGTGACATGGCTCTTTATTTGGGGAAGTTGTGAGTGAAGTTTTACCTCTACATACTGAGTATATTTATGGATATAAAACAAGGAAGCCGGTTAGAACAAAATGCTTTTCACCTGCAGTCAACAGACTCAAATTCAGATAAAATATAAACACACGGCAGAAAAAACCTAGCGGATAAAAACAGATTATATATTCGTTATATAGTTTAGCTAAACGGGGAAAGTTAAAGAACTACCCATACTGACGTGTGCCTCCTGCACTGCAGCACCAGATAGCATTTGCAGTTAGAATAAAATAAACCAAGAACACAGCATCCACAGTTAGTATGTTGTTTTTCCGAGGAGTCACGTCGGGGTCTTTGACTTCTGTTGCGCCTCTTTGAACAGGCCTGAAGTCCATTTATAAAGCACAGTATTTTTCACATTCCCACTTAGAAAACTTAAACCGACAGGAATTCTAATTTAACAGAGTGGCAGCAATATCGCATCTTATTAGCACTAAACAGGATAGTTTATGAAGGGAAGGGATTTGGAAAAGGACAATTTAAGGAAGAAAATAAGGAAATATTGATGTGTTTTGTCATACATGTCCACACAATACAAAAAAAATGTCAAGATGGGATTTGTTGTTGTGCAGTTCATTCCTGTAGACTCAGTTCATCTACAGTAAAGAATTACAGACGGACTTGAAAATATCTCAGGATTATTTGAGTCAGCGGTTCTTTGAATGAAGGAAAAATACTAAACTTGTTGCCTTATACTAAAAAAAGGGATTTAATTCATCAGCAGAAGGAAATTAAAGACAGTATTTTTAAGAGGATATTCTGAAAAGTTGATTGTAACATTACGCATATTTAAATCTATTACAAATTTCTAAAATAGTTTTGTTAGGTTTTTTGTTAAAGGGATGATGTCAATCCTGAATACTTGGTGGGGTGATTCATTAGTCAGATGATCGATCGGCGAAATGTTTGCAAGAAAACTAGAAACAGCCTCAGACACCTTGATTAAGTTTGATGGGTTTGGTTTGTACCTCGCTTTGTTCTCAAAGTTAGAAACTACGTCTTATGGTAAACATCAAGTCGGGTTTTGGTATTAAAAGTATCATTGTGTGCTGATCAGTGTTGGGCTAATGCATAGCTGTGATTACATTACATTTGTCTGTTCCTAAACTCATCAATCACATGACAGTTAAATGATCAGTTTCTTCAGTGCCACTCTAATTAAATCTAGTAGAAACAGTGTCCTCTGTGTATCTTCGAGCAAAAAGCAGTTCTTCTCACTTTGAGGGCAGCAAATTAGTACCAAAAGGGCAATCCGCTTCATCTTCAGAGGGATGCTCCTTCTCTGATATCAAAGAATCAGTTGATTTGGCGTGTTTCCTCTGACAGATGTTTGTTCTCATATGTTGTTTGTATTTTTGTAAATTTAAGAAAGGAAAAAATCCTGTCTCAGTTTCCTGTCTTGTTTCTGATTATGGCATCTCTCACCTTTGGGTTTATCATCCAATAGATTTAAAATCCTTATTCCACCAATTATCCAATAACAATGGTACACCTACTTTAGGTTGAATATATCTGTTTGCCTGATGTTTTCGTCCATTTTGACTTAATTAAAGACACAGTGGTGTTAAACATTAGTCTGTTTGCACAATCGAAGGCTGAGAATTAAGCGATGTGCTCCAGTCTCTCTTTTTGACAACTTGAGTCGCACCATGACAGTTTATTCTTTGGGCTGGTTTTCACCAAATTTGCTGTAGGAACAGTAGAAATACTTTGTTAAAGAGCTTAGGAGACAGAACATATGTATGTCCTCCTTATTAGGAGAGTGATTTGTGCCGGTATTTGGTCATATGTGAGGTTTAATGCTACATTGGCACCTTAACATTGTTGCAGAGTAACGCAAAAGTAACATAAGTAGTGTAACTAACGACTTTGTACAATAAGTAAACTATTGCAGAACTTTTTTTTTTTGAGTAGTGACACTGGTGGTGATGCAGTCCAGACAACATGCCACAACAATGCAAGTCTGAAAGATATTTGATGCAGCACATCTTTAGACACCTCTAATTGATTTTAGGGAGGAATGGGAAACAACAGATGCCTGAAATGGGGAGAAAAGAGCAGCTAATAATCGAGAGTCACAAACTACATTCTAAACTGGTCAGCAAAAATAAGAAGTGTAAATGATTTAATGTTAAGGAGCTAAAATGTGCGTGGTTAAATTGACAGCTGCTTGCACATCTTTCTTTGAGAGACAAAAAGGAAATTATTAGAATGTATCCAGCCAATAGTGGGAAAACAGAGAAAGGGGAATGAAAAATGATTCATTCTCAAAGTCAAAGGGGTGCTGCTTGATTAATTCATTAGTTTTCATTTAATTTGCAGGATCTGGGAAGAACATCCAGGGCCTAAAGGGGAACTAAGTCAATGGACATAACATTACAACTATCCAACACGACTCAATCCAACGTAACTAATCTTCAATAAATACTACCTTTGTGAAGTTCATATTCACTGCTGCTGTGGACAATCAGTGGAATAAAAAGCAATGCAAGAAAAAAACAGTATTAACAAAACCAAAATACTTGGCACTTCAAAACAGGTGATTTTACAGTGAGGATGTTGCAATGTTTCCTGCAGACGTGAGTCAATGTTCTAGAAAGCTGCTTTTATAAACTAAAGGACCACATACAGACTGCAGTGTGTTGGATTGTGCTGCATTATGCTGATCATGTGTCCATTTTTATTGAAGACATCTTCTGTATGTTGCAATGCTCCTTTGTGTGAAGAGAGATCCTGAAAACAGACTGGATTGTAGTTTCAGTGCCTTCAGTTAAGACTGCTCTACATAGTGGCACTGCTCTGTGGCTTTTGTTTCTTGAAATGTGAAATCAGGCTTTGATTAGTTAGGAATGAGGTCTGCAGACAAAGTGATTGTGGTTTGTGAGTATTTTAACTGTTTCTGAAGTTTAGGAGTACAACTTTTAGTGTTTAGTTCTCTTCTAGCTCACCACAAGGGTGTGTGTTCTCTCCCCTGAAGTTTCTGTGCAGGATAGCAAGAGAAAAAACTTTTTGATATCTATAATGTAACCATTATACGGTTAATCCAGGTAAAAAAAACAACAAAAAACTTTCATTCATTTTTTTCTCCCCACAACTGTGGTCATGTGGATAAAAATCACAAGTTACTGACTGCTCTTTAACCAAACAGGGTATCCACATTCCAGGGGGAATGTGGATGAGATTTGTTCTTAGTGTTTCGTACGACATTTGTTATTTTGGCATTTATATTGCTGCAAACCCATCCCCAGTGGGGACAACAAACAAATCTGGGTTCCAAAATTAGCTCTGATGCACTTAACTAGCGACATCTGAGGTCAAGCACTAAAAAGAAAGGAGTGTTACAGAAACACGGATGATCCGTCATGCATCTCTGTAAAAAAAAAAAAAAAAAAAAAAACAGGCCCCCCAAAAAAGAGTAAAATACAAGCAGCTTACCACCTTCTGTGAGAGTCATTCTTCAGGCTGTGAGTAGTGTTAGGGGTCCATCACATAACAGTAGCATATTCTCTCAGTAATTTTGTTCTGTACCACCGTTTGAAGGCAAAAATCCTCCCGAATCCTCAGTCGTGTTACGAAAATCTGACGTCAAACCATATTTGACCAGCGGCGGGGTGTGTCTATAGCCAGGTGAGCAGGCTGTCTCTGTCCATGTGCGACCCAGACAGAACAGTCTCCATGTCCATCAGAAGGTCTGAACTCAGACCCTCGGGGATGCAGGGCATTAGCTCCTCGCCCTCAGACATCGGGAGCACAGGCATCGACTCCTGCAGGGCCATCGAGGGGGGTTCGACAGATTCGCCTAAACGGAGCAGAGTAGCAGAACAGTGTTGCTTTCCTTGCACAAAAGGAGAACATTTCATAAGCAACTGTGTCTTTTAACCCACTTTGAGGTTTACAGGAATATTAGCTTTAAAAAAAATAACAAATGAACAAAATTGCAACATTCATCAGAGCCAGAAACTGCAGAAACACAAGAAACCGTCTGTTTTTCAACTTTCCAACTGGTTAAAACAAAGACATAAAGAAGGGAGTTGATGCTTGCACAGAAATGTAACAAGCTAAATATGTGCACAATTACAAGCTCAAAAACATGTTGCAGAGGTAGCTGCCAGCTGCCTTTTTCTGTGTTCTGCTCCCTTCCTTTGTATTATAACTAAACTGTTTGGGAAGCAGTTTTATTTTTAATCAATTCCACATAAGTGAACACGAATTACTCTGGACCGTATCTGGGAAAGTCACTGCTATACGACATAACTTGCTTTCATGTGAATTATTACAGCAAGGCCAGTGTAAGAGTCCGTTTCTAAAGAATGCCATAATTCTTAATTCTACAGTAAGTAATGATAGCTAAATAAGCCAACATCATGGCTTTATTGCTGGCTAACTACTCTACACAGCAAAAATGAACAGTTTGTAAAAATTCTCACCATTATTTTGGTTTAAGCAAGAATGCACATAGTCATAGTAGAGTTTAGATGAAGGATTAATCAAAGTGCGGTCTCTCTTCCTGGCATTGTGTGTTTATGTACATTACCTGTGTCCATGTGATCCACAGAGCTCAGCATGTGGTCCGACGTACGGGGAAGGCTGCTGACGCTCAGACCACTGTCGGTGCTCTCATTGCGAGAGTGAGCGCTGTGCAAGTAAACACACGTGAACTTTGCTTTATATCCGATCAGCATCTGTTAAAAAGACCTATTTATGCTGCAGTTATTTCTCTGATTACATAGTTCTCACAAGAAATATGTTCTGAGAAATTTCCTAAAAAATTGGGACATTGTTTGAGGAAGTACACACTTTTTGATGCACAAATAGGACTTCATCTGTAGTATACATCTATATTTGCCACATAATAACCCACCCATTAAGTGTAGGTTCGTGGTTCGATGCTCTGATCCTCACATCAAGAGGAGGGACAAGTGTCTGTGCGCTCCTGTCGTGGTCCATCCCGCCGGACATCTGGCTCCGTCCTCCTGCCTCCTACAGCACAGACACACACAGCTGCATGGATAACTTCATGGAAAACTCAGGCAGTGAAGAAACCTGAAGTAACAGCTCAGACACACAGCGAATAAGTTGTGCAGATAAATCATGTGATCTTTGGTCAAATTATTTTTTTTGGGCAGCACATTTGACCTCTGACCTGTGATGTGATCTGTGGAGGCAATCCTTGCTTGCATCTGAGTCTTTCCTTTTCCTGCCTTTGCTGCATTGCCAAACCAAGGAGGCCAGGGTTCATCTTCTGGGCTGGAACATAAGATTGATAAGAAAAGAGAGACTTTTTTGGCAATTAAGTAAAAACTACCATTGCATTAAACATTTCAGCAATGACATATATGTTAACAAACTTTGTAATACTTTGCGATCTTTCTTTTTTTTTGTTGCCAAACAGCAACTTGTGATGGTGGACATTGGAACAAAATGTTTCTCATTGACAAACAAGAATTGTCAATTCAGGAGACACAAATTTGATAGTGTGCTACCTAGACGCGGGTCGACCCATGTGGTGGTCTTATTTATGTGATCGATGTAGTACACCTCTCCATCTGCAGTCACAGCCTGCTCCCAGCCTTCAGGCAGTGGACCTGAACAGCAGTGAAAGTACACAGTGAGAAGGCAAATGGTAGATGGAGTGCATGGAGTGTTGAGAGAAAAAAGTAGAATCTGGCCCACGTCCTTTAATGTCTGTGTAGCTTCTAGTTTGTAGAGATTACGTATATAAATAGAAGTGAAGGTTAGTGGGTAAAGAGTTACAGCATTTACTGTGGAGTTAAAATGTACTATCTTATGTGCGTCTTGCCTGAATGCAGTTGGTGTAAAACGCTGTCAGTGCCCAAAGTGCTGGGTGAAAAGAAGCTGTATTCCTAAAGGGTCTGTTTAGCCAAATTACAATATAAAAATTTAACAGCAACACGTCTTTCCAGAGACACTGTTTCCATTGTTCTGGATAATCCACAGAACACCTTATGGAAGGTTTTCATTGGGAACTAATTTTCATTAGAAAGTAGTTCCACTAAAAGTGGAAAACGTTGCTCGTTTTTGTTTGAACCTACATTAATAACTGGAAGCAGAAATAACATGACATAACATACAGGCTCAGTTTCCCCACACATGGATTAAGCCTTGTCCAAGGCTGACTACTTTCTTCATTTTCAAGTCAGATGAGGCTTAATCCATGTCTGCGAACTCGGCTGATAAAGTTGTTACATTATCATTCATTTAGGGTTGTGCTGTTGGCCACCTTGTGAATGTTACAATATTATTTTTTTTAACTGTTTTGGTCTCTACCACCTTCTGAGGGAGATACTTGGCTCTTTAGATGCTAAATGCAGTGCTGTGTCCAGCAGGTCATTGCTAACTTTGCCATTTGAAGAAAAACAGGTAGAATTGAGTTTTTTTTAATAGCCTTTTCCCTGAAAGCAGCAGCAAAAACCTGTGCCAGTGAATGAAAATTATTAAGTTTCATGTACAAAATGAAAAATAACAAGCTGAAATTCACTATTAGGTTCTCTTGGGAGATGCTCATATGGATTCTGCTGCTGCTGATGCAACAGATATGTAATAAATGTAGAGGAAACATTCAAACAGCTGGAAGTCTGTCGCTTCAGATAAACTTTCGACTACATTTTGGCAGAAAATAAAGACGTAATTCTGTTCCGAATAATTAATTTAGAAACATACTGCCTTATTAATGCCCAGGGTGAATGATTAAAGAAGAAAAAGTCTTCCAGTGTTCATATTGGCACATAGTGTGGCTTAACGACAGACCTGTTCTTGTTAGTCACTATCCATGTGGTTGTATCATTACACACCCTGGATCAAGTCTGGCTGGAAATTTTAGTTTTTTGTCATCTCCCATCACTGCCTTTACACAATTCCTGTCAGATCTATATCAGTTTTCTCATGAAAGCCACAACATCCCATAAAACCTACCACAAAAATTCTAATTTGGCTGAACAGACCCTTCAAAGATGGCTATGTAAGTTAGAAAAGCACCTGATTTCTCTCAGCTGAAACCTGAGAGTCTCAGCTGTGCTTTTATCTTCTGCATCATACACTGTCATAAGGGTGATGCCATTAAAGTTCAGCCTAATCAACAACAGTCATAACTCCCACCAAAGTCACCAGAGCTGTGGAGGTAGAGACCAAAAGCGAATCCCGAAGAAATCACACCCAGCAAAGCCCTGATCCGCCGGAGATGGACTATAAAAAGCGGGTTGGTGCTTTTGAAAGAAACTGTACAGTGAGATGGGGCAGAAAAAAAATAAAGCAGAGCGATACCTGTCTCTGGGTTGATGTTTTGTGGTTGCGTAGTGGGAGCTGGGTTGCTGAGGGAGTGGGCATGGACCGGAGGGCCAGAGATGGGATGCTGAGCTGCAGCCGACTGAAGCTGCGAAAGACGAGGGTCGTGCCAAGTGGTTGTCTTATCCCGGTGACTGAAAACACACAACAAGTCTAAACGGGTCTGTATCTGTTAAATCACTGGAACCTGATGGATAAGGAGCCTCGGACCTGCTTTACCTGTACTACCAGATGTGCGCATACATCTACACTCACACAGGGAAACGACACTGCTAGTGCTGTTGTAAACTATAGTGGCCTTTGACAGGAGTGTGCACTGTCAGGCCATGTGCTTAAAGGAAGGTGAAACCACACTGGTTGCAGAACTAGTTATGACATTTTCTGTTTGCATGCAGTTAATTACTCAGAGTTACATGTGCACTGCTGCACGGCTCTCCACTGTTTCACTTTAGCAAAGTATTAAAGAACGATGTACTATTGACTGCTTCCTGTTACTTGACAGAACTAGTAAAAATGAAAAGAAACCACCTTCTTTTTTCACTTCAGTACTTTTTCTAATCATAGTATATGTTACCCTTGATCATGCATTTTGTACTGTGGTATATTTTTCTTATTTATTTCTATTGTGGTGGTTTCCACTTTAGCCTTTCTGCATGCTACTGCAAAAACAGAATTTCTATGCTATTGCTAAATACTGGACTGATTCACTAATTAGTCAGTTTGATGACCTGCAAAACACTGATCAACAACAATTGTGATAATTTCATTAATCTTTTCATTTTCTTCTAATCATTTATGAAGAAAATCGCTCATAATTTGGTGGTTGCTGCTTCTCAAACATGAGGATGTGCAGAATGAACACCTGAATAAGTCTAAACAATCTAAAGATCTGCAGCGCTAAACAGGATGATGCTGATTTATAGGTGCTGGCTCTTTGGGTGTTGTAACACAAAGGTAACCTAACAAAGAAGAAACACATTGATGAAGTGAATCTAAACCTTACTTGAGGAAGTAACGCTGGCCGGTTGCTGTTTTGGCCATTTCCCAACCGTGGGGGAGTGGCACGTCATCGGGTATGATTGGCGTCGTCGCTACATCTGCCGCTTGAGTGGAGAGCGAGTTGACTGGGAGGGAGGCCGGGGAGGAATGGGCGCGGACGTGATGGGGAGTGAGGGAGCCGCACATGCCTCCATCCGAACTGGCCTGACGAGAAACAAGCAGGGTTAACAACTCTGAAGTGAAACGACAAATCAGAAACTTAAAAGTCTGGAGAGAGAACGGAGTGAGCCAAGAGGAAGAAACTGAGCGGAACTGTGAATCAGGGTGGTTCATTTTTCATGAAGATTTGATCACCGCTGCCACTTATATTACCACACAAGACACATTAGAATACCTTAGAACTGTTTTCCATAAAGTTAACTGAACATCACTGCTGATGAAGCCTGATCAATTTGAGGAATTAAGATCAGAATGTTTGAGCCACACACATATAAATCTAAAAGACAGATAAAAGATATGCTTGATGGTCATGAAATTAATGTCAGATGTTAATTTAAGTGATGAGAAATTAATTTTGTAAGAGAAGATCAAGATTTTCATCTAAACTTAGCTGTGCTGTTGATACTAACACCCAATTTAATTCTAAATTAAAAATATAACCTGCAAAGAGTGGGTCCCGGCAAAGTTAAATACAATAAAAAATACAACAATTAATCAGCCTACGTGGTCATTTTTAAGGGCTTACTGGTAATGTGTTAACATCTATAGAGCTGCTAAAGGTCTACTTATCTGCTCCTCTGTGGCCTTGTTTTGGGGATTTTTCCACAACTTGCCACAATAAATACTTTTTTTTGTTTTTTTTTCCACTGTTAGTGAATACAAAGCACAGAAGCAGCAAAATGAAAGTGTCCTGATAACTGAAAATGTTACACTTGAGTTTTCAAGGTTGGCAGATGTGGTGGACAGTGGCTGAGCTGTGAGTTAATCAGACAAAGCAAAGAAAGGAAGGAAGGACACAGAAATATAAAGCAGCTAGTCTTGTACAGGACAATGATATCAGCAAAGAGCAGCGGACAAAAGTAGAAGCTCACCAACTACAAAGCCATCAACACGTTTCACTGTCCCAACAAATACTGGAATTAGTGGGCACCAAAGGATCAGACAAAAGTAAAACAATCCAGTAAAACAGTCCCACAACAGAGCTACAGCCATTAATCACACAGTTCAGCTATTATTTTAAACACCTCAATAATTATTTGGTTTAAGTAATTTCTTTAAAAAAAAAAGGAGAAATTCTCTTATTCAAGCTTCTTAGATTAGATTAATTTCTGGTTTCTTTCCTTGCACATGACAGTAAATTTATTATCTTTGAATTGTGGGCAAACCAAGACATTTTAAGAAGCCATCTTGGCCTTTGGGAAGCACAAATCAACATTTTTATTGTTTCCTGACATTATATAGACTAAACTACTCGTTGAATAAACAACAAATTGGTTGATAGTGGACAATGAAAGGATCCTTCCGTGCAATTATTATTAATTTTTAACTTTTGTGGCTTTTGGCCTTTATTTTATCTTTTTTTTCCGTACAACTTTACCAATATATCAGTTGGCCGATGTTATTGTTCGATATTGGCCTGTCACAGATATATCAGTATCATAGACTGTATATAAAGATGGACGTAGCATCTGGCTCCAAATTTGAAGCCCACCCAGAAGTGTCAAAAACTTGCAATATCACGCCGTCCGCTAGGGTTGGCTCCAAAAAGCTTTTGCTCCATAGACCCCAATTCATTTTTGGAAAAAATAACATTTGATAGACTGATTTTCTACAGCTCAGAATTTTTTCCCCATTAGTTTTCATGGTCAAAATGAGAGATCAGGTGGCCGATCTTAAAATAAATCAATACTGAATTTTAAATAAATCGTTAAAGTTGGCGGAGCCAGGGGGCGTGGCTATACTTGACTGACAGTCCCATTGACTGGTCCTGCCCCGAGTTGCTCTCCGGTCCAGCCTGTTTGATGACGCTTTTTACGTCACTGGCTCCAAAAAATCAAAAAAGGACGACCAGGAAGTAACAAAATCCGGGCTTCATTTTCTCGGCGTTGAAACCAACGGGTGACGTCACGGTTAGTTTACGCCTGATCAGTATCTGCAAATAAGCTGTCCGATATTGAATAGAAAACGATGCTTGAGGTAATTTAAAAAAGGTGTCATTGCATAGTTTGTCCAGCTTCGATTCCATTGTGAACAAATTCTGCAGCACATGTAGCAGAGTATGAACTGAGGAGACAGCGGTGCAGAGTCAAGCTTTGTCTTAAGGCAAGTTGCTAACTAGCTAGCTTGTAAAATACATTGATAGAAAGTTAATAAGTAATAACCCGTCATTTTTCATTTTCAGTATAACTCTGATATTAACAATATTGGCCAATATGTCAGTATCAGCATTCATTACTGTCTAAAATCGATATCAGACTGCTATTGGTCATCACAAATATCCTGTTTTGTTTGATCAACAGTTGAAAACACAATGATATTCAATGAATATTATCAGAGAAAAGCTGCAAAACATCATATATAAAAAGATGACAGTAGAAAATTGAAGTACTTCAATTATTAATTCTGTATCAAATCTAGAGCTGCAACTGTCCGTCAACTGATTGATCAATCAATCAAATGTGAAAATCATTTTAGTATTTTCTATGACTTCTTCATTCCACTGTCGTACATGGTAGTCCAGCTTCAGCAAATAATTACTTAATCGAGCAGTTATTTGTGAGTTCTTTCGATAACTGATTGATCAGTTTAAGCAATTCTTTAAGCTAGAAAGTCAAAAATCTGTAAATAAAGCTTCTTACACTTAAATGTTTTCTGATTTCCTTCCTCCTTTATGACAGTAAACTGAAAAACTTTGAGACATTTGAGGATATCATCTAGGGCTTTGGAATTATTGATTATTGAGAAAATAACCAATTGTAACTCTATGAGGTAGTACATTTAACATCTTTGGATTTTGGACAAGAAGCAGAGACTTGAAGATATCACCTGATGGCTGTGTGTGCACTAATTTTCACTATTTTCTGACAAATGTGGTGGATTCATTCTCTATTTTCATTTAACAATTTCACTGACTGATTCAGGATTCAGTGTTTGTATTATTTTGTTCACAAGTATTCAAACAGGAAAAAAAATAGTATACATTTTCAGTCCACTAACTACTGGT
Source organism: Acanthochromis polyacanthus (assembly GCF_021347895.1). Taxonomy (NCBI): domain Eukaryota; kingdom Metazoa; phylum Chordata; class Actinopteri; family Pomacentridae; genus Acanthochromis; species Acanthochromis polyacanthus. The sequence goes on from NC_067129.1 coordinate 12,493,184, forward strand.
ACATAACAGTGAGTGGATTGTTGTGCATTTGCTCCCATCAGGCCCTGTGTGTGAGGCAGCATGGTGGCTCATTGTGTGTGTGTTTGTGCTGCAGCTGCTGTCAGTACTTGTCTGGAGTGTCCGCGGGGCTCCGGCTGCCTGAAGAAGGAGTCGGGCAGCTTCCTCATCCTCATGGGCACCGAGGACGGCTGTCTGGCGGAGTTGCTGGGGTTCATCACGGCGCTGAACAGGGCCTCCAGCTCCGTCTGCGAGTCCCCGCGGACGTGCACGATCTGCTGCCCGGCAGGAGGCGCGCCGCGGTGCGCGTCCATGTCGCCAAAGTTTGGTGTCGAAACTAAAAAAAAAAAAAAAAAAAGTGTCGGGATTTTTTTTTCTAAAAGTTGATCAAAACAACACAACAATGCGGAATCAACCCCGCAGGCCTCTGATCGGACTGGATGGAAGTTCTGCTCGGATTTGTTTACACTTTTAGCCCTCCAGCCCCCTCTCCGTCCCTCCACCCCATCTGAACTTTTTTTTAGCGTCGTTTTCCGTCAGTTTGAGCCTCTAAACATCCCACAAGCGGATAGATCGCCAACCAGCTTGGAAACGAGTCGAAAGAGCGCAATTAAAAGCACGGATCGCGCATTTTTAAAATCAATCTCAGCGGCACACAACATGCCTCCCACATACCTTCAAGCAGCCAGACCGCCCCCTCCTCCTCTCTCTATTCCTGCAGGAGAGGAATTTTTTTTTTAAGTCGTAGAAATCACAGCCGGGAATAAACAGTCAGACTGATTCCCGATGCAGATGTTGAGCTGAAAGCCTCCCGAGATGAGAAAATGTATTCATGCGTGAATCTAGCTGGAGAAAAGTGACTTCAGCGAGACCTCCAAACTTTTTTTTTTCCTCATCCAGTGCTCAGTCCAGATTCATGTGATAGTGCGGAGGGGCGGGGTTGCAGGGTTTAAAGCTGCCGCAGTTGCAGGGCAAATATTTCACTCCGGGAGCAGACATGTGAGCCATCAATGCAACACTGAGAAAAAGCAGGTTTTATTTGCAGCTTGCATCAAATGAGCCACTTTGTTCTTTGATTTTGAGATGAGCATTTTGTAATGAGCTACTCCAGATTCTCCTGCTGAAGGAAATAAACCAAAAAGGCCCCAGAGAAAACCACAAAAGACAAACTTAAGGGGGGCAAATGCTCCTGATCTCCTGCTTACTGGACTCATTTTTCTGACTCTGGGCCTGGTGTCTCTGCTCTGCTTTTTTGGGGGGTGGTTGGGGAGGGGAAATTGGGAAGTTGCACTGAGAAAACATCCGCCCCTGATGAGGCCAAACCCAGCCAGAGCCTGTTTGTCCCATGCAGCCACAGAGTCCTGCCCTCTGGTGGAAAACATGCACACAGTGATCCGGAGCTCAGCTGGCCAACAGATTTGAATGCAGGAAAAAATGTCTGGCTGGAGTGGAGCTCAGTGCATCCAGTTGTTTAGCTATTACAACACACTGAGGTCAAAGGAGGCTGTAGCGGACATGAAGGAGTGTATAAATAATTATTAGATGTTCAGATGGCCACTCAGCATATAACTGTGGCAAACATCGCACAAACCCTATCTATCTATATATCTATCTACGAAGGAAAAAATATTTTAAAAGCAAGTGTTGTAGACCAAATAAATAAAGAATGTCACAAGATAAAATTGATAGATTGGAGTCTCTGGGTGGTGTCCTGGAAGGGGTACCGCCCGGGGATTCCATAGTTCTCCTGGGAGATTTCAATGCTCACGTGAGCAACGATTTAGAAACCTGGAGGGGGGTGATTGGGAGGAACGGCCTGCCCGATCTGAACCCGAGTGGAGTTTTGTTATTGGATTTCTGTGCTAGTCATGGATTGGCCATAACAAACACCATGTTCGAGCATAAGGTTGCTCATAAGTGTACTTGGCACCAGAGCACCTTAGGCCAAAGGTCGATGATCGACTTTATAGTCGTATCGTCAGACCTGCAGCCGTATGTTTTGGACACTCGGGTGAAGAGAGGTGCAGAGCTGTCAATTGATCACCACCTGGTGGTGAGTTGGATCCGATGGCGGGGAAGACTGCCAGACAGACCTGGTAAACCCAAACGTGTAGTGCTGGTGAACTGGGAACGTCTGGCGGAGGACCCTGTCCGTAGGGTTTTCAACTCCCACCTCCAGAAGAGTTTCTCCTGCATCCCGGGGGAGGTTGGGGACATGGATTCTGAGTGGTCCATGTTCAAAGCCTCCGTTGCAGAAGCAGCTGCTAGGAGCTGTGGTCTGAAGGTCACTGGTGCCTGTCGCGGTGGCAATCCAAAGACCCGCTGGTGGATGCCAGCGGTGAGGGAGGCCGTCAGGCTGAAAAAGGAGACTTTTCGAGCCTGGTTGGCTCGGGGGTCTCCCGAAGCAGCTGACAGGTACTGGCTGGCCAAAAGGGCGGCAGCTGTGGCAGTTGTGGAAGCTAAAACTCGAGTGTGGGAGGAGTTCGGGGAGGCCATGGAGAAGGACCTTCGGTCGACCTCGGGGAAGTTCTGGCAAACCATTCGACGCCTCAGGAAGGGGAGGCAGGGCTTCGCTCAGGCTGTGTACAGTCTGGGTGGAGAACTGTTGAGCCGTACTGGGGATATCATCGAGCAGTGGAAAGAGCTCTTCGAGGAACTCCTGAACCTGGTAAACACGTCCTCTATGGAGGAGGCAGAGCCTGAAGACTCGGAGGGATCTTCGTCCATATCCGTAGCAGAGGTCGCCGAGGTAGTTAAGAAGCTCCTCGGTGGCAAGGTGCCAGGTGTGGACGAGATTCGCCCTGAGATGCTGAAGGCTCTGGACATTGTTGGACTGTCTTGGTTGACACGTCCATACATTGTCGTGTGGGCATCGGGTACAGTACCTGTGGTGTGGCAGACTGGGTTGGTGGTCCCTATTTTTAAAAAGGGGGATCGGAGAGTGTGTGCCAACTACCGCGGTATCACACTTCTCAGCCTCCCCGGGAAAGTTAACTCTAGGGTGCTGGAAGGGAGGATCCGACCGATAGTTGAACCTCGGATTCAGGAGGAGCAATGCGGATTCCGTCCCGGTTGTGGAACGGCGGACCAGCTCTTTACCCTTGCGGAGTTGCTGAGGGGGTCATGGGAGTATGACCTGCCAGTCTACATGTGTTTTGTGGATCTGGAGAAGGCCTATGACCGTGTCCCCCGAGGGGCTTTGTGGGGGGCACTGCGGGAGCATGGGGTCCCGGGCTCGTTGCTGTGAGCCGTCGGTCCCTGTACGACCAAAGTGAGAGTTGTGTCCGCATACTCGGCACTAAGTCAGACACGTTTCCGGTGGGTGTTGGACTCCGCCAGGGCTGCCCCTTGTCTCCAATCCTGTTTGTGGTTTTCATGGACAGGATTTCAAGGCGCAGTCGTGGTGGAGAGGGTTTTCGGTTTGGGAGCCTCCGGATCGCATCTCTGCTTTATGCGTATGATGTGGTTTTGTTGGCGTCCTCAGACCGTGACCTCCGGCACGCGCTGGAGGGATTTGCAGCCGAGTGTGACGCTGTGGGGATGCGGATCAGCACCTCCAAGTCCGAGGCCATGGTTCTCTGCTGGAAACAGGTGGATTGCTCCCTCCGGGTAGGGGGGGAGTTGCTTCCCCAAGCGAAGGAGTTTAAGTATCTCGGGATCTTGTTCACGAGTGATGGGAAAATGGAGCGAGAGATGGACAGGCGGATTGGTGCAGCATCAGCAGTAATGCGGGCGTTGTACTGAACCATTGTGGTGAAGAGGGAGCTGAGCCGTAAAGCGAAGCTCTCGATTTACCAGTCCATCTATGTTCCAACCCTCACCTATGGTCATGAGCTTTCGGTAGTGACCGTAAGAACAAGATCGCGGATACAAGCGGCCGAAATGAGCTTCCTCCGTAGGGTGGCTGGGCTCAGCCTTAGAGATAGGGTGAGGAGCTCAGACATCCGGAGGGAGCTCGGAGTAGAGTCGCTGCTCCTTTGCATCGAAAGGAGCCAGTTGAGGTGGTTTGGCCATCTGACTCGGATGCCTCCAGGAAGACTTCCTTTGGAGGTTTTCCGAGCACGCCCGTCTGGGAGGAGACCCCAGGGTAGACCCAGAACTCGCTGGAGGGATTATATATCTCGTCTGGCCTGGGAACGCCTCGGGATCCCCCAGGAAGAGCTGGAAAGCGTTGCTGGAACGACCTGCTTCGCCTGCTGCCTCCGCGACCCGGCCCCGGATAAGTGGAAGAAAATGGATGGATGGACAAGATAAAATAAGAAACAACTGAGACAAGTCAAATAAAAAGCAAATACGGCTAATCTGAAGTGTCACAAAAGTAATAGAAATATTTATAATGTGCAGAAATGTCCAAATTGTCTTTTATTAATTCAAATAACTGGTGGAATTTATCACATCTCCACATAACTATACAAACTGAACGTCCTTAAACAGACAAAAGATGTTATTTTCTGCAGGATTTTTAACGCAGGCTGGGCCAAACATTGTGCAAACTCACATAGTGTCACTTTAAAGTGTAATGGTGATCCCAAAGTGTTCAAAGACATGTTGAATTTTGGAAAGCGATGCATGCTAGATTGTTTTCAGCACACACATTAAATATGTTGTCACTGGTTTAAAAGTTTTTCTTAAAATGCAGACAGAATCTACACGTGTAGACTGTCAGACAATGTGAAATTAAATTATTTTAAATGTTCTCAGTCAGCTTCTCACTGTATGTTAAAGGTAAGGTCTCACATTATTGCCATATTTTCTGCCAAAGCATCAACAGTTTTGGTTAAAGTAAGTCAAACGTACGATTCCATGATTTATGTATATTTTGAATTTGCTATGTAAAAGTATTACAGTGAACCCTCGTTTATCGCGGGGGTTACGTTCCAAAAAGAACCTGCGATAGGCGAAATCCATGAAGTAGTCAGCTTTATTTTTTACAGATATTATACAATACTGCACTTGGGGGAGCGCTGCAGCTACAGCCAGGTGGACGCCGCGGCGGTACTCTTGCCTCAGAGAGTGAGCCGGCTGAATCAATTGGAGGGGTCGGGGGTGGGGAAGGCTCGCGCTCGCGCTCGCGCTCTTCTCCTGGGGAACGCGGCTGCGGTGGCCAGAGACGGCTGGGGACCACGTCCACTGTCCGGTTGACGGCTGGGGGAAAATATTAGGCTGCTCCATCGGCTCCATCTTTCAGGGTGTCTCACTACATGGAGACCAAGGAGAGAAATGATCCAGCGCTCCACAGCAGGCAGCGCTGGCCTGTATGGCAGAGGAGACAAGGCGCAGAGACTGTTCACGTTGGTCAGTCCCTTAGCCAATCAGGATGCAGAACACAATGAACTGTTCAAAAAAAGCATAAAAAAACTGCACTAAAAAAATCCGTGAAACAGCGAAGCCATGAAAGGTGAACCGCGTTATAGCGAGGGTTCACTGTATTCAGAACTCATTTCAATCCTTCCTCCCTTTCTACGAAAACAAAAATAGCAACTCATAAATTACTGCTGCATCTGTATCCAAGAGGGAATTGCATAAGTGGATGTGAGGAAAAGGTCAGCAGACACAGTTGAGCTTCCCTGCTCACTCTGAAGCATCAGAGATGTTCCCTCAGCAAAAACATCTTTCATTACCACATCATCATATTGATTATTACTCAGGCAGTCAGTCTTGAAAATTGTTGTGGAATAGTTTCCCCACAGGGCTTCAAATGGTTACAATGATATAAACTAATAGAATAATTTTTTAACCGTTTCCTTTCCTTGTGGTACAGGTGCATATGTGTCTGTGGTCACTTAAGCCCTTTTCATCATTATTAACTTTACATTACCTGGAATTTAGGTGCATTTTACACTTAAAGATCAGTTTGTTATACGTGAGGCTCAGTCAGAATCAATGTGTCATTACTATTCAGGCCCAAATTTTGTTCAAAATCAACAGTTGTAGAGCATTTGTGTAATATTACATTTTGATTAAAATTTCATTGGGCTTATTTTCACACATTTAAATAATTGTCAGACTTCTTACAGGATAAAAATGACCCATCAGAACTGTTTTTGCACTGATTAGTAGTCACCTGTCCCTCTAAAATGGTGACTGAACTCCAGCCAGTTGATAAGTGTGACTGAAGCTCCTGCCCTCTGTGCCCTAACAATGAACTTTCTTTCAAACTTAGGGAATTTTTTTCATTTTGCCATCTTGATATAAAATCAAAATCGATTTTCAACTCAATTTCTACATGTTTTAGCACTCATTCATTCAAGTTTTTTTTTTAATTTGTCACCTATATGTATTTTTTAAAAATCTATTTATTTAAAAGTTTCTCACATGTTTCTGCATATGAAATAATGACTTTTATGTTAAATACTTGCTATCCATAGTCTCCAAGCAGGCTATTTTAAAGCTGTGCTTGTGGAAAATTCAGATGCGCCACAGCAACAGATGAACATTTAGCATAAAACAAATGCAATACAATTCATTCAACTGAGCATTAGATGGCAGTGTCTCTCCTTAACACCTGTATCAGACAGTATTTTATTTTTCATTACTCCCATAATAAGTCACAAAGTACAAATACAGTCGAGGAACAAAACTTGTGGAGGAGATGTGATTGCCTCAGGTTTTTTGATTATGACCTTTGCTGGAATAAACTCTACACTGTATTTTTAATCAAAGCCCTTTCACAGCCAAATCAACAGGAATAACCACAGCGGTGATCCACAGGCTTATCAGTTGCTTATTGACACCACAAACAAAGCAGCTCAAATGATGAATAGGTCTCATTTATTTAGACAAATCATATAACAATGTTACATAATGATCCAGGACCGAGAGGAGGGTACTGAAAGAATGTCAAGATTTGAACAAGACCACTGACAGACTTGGTCCAGAAAAAGATGAAGTATTAGGAAAATGATTAGGCTGTGATTAGGTGACTGCTGCTGCCGGGATATTTTTCACCATTAAAGGAAAAGTCTAACATATTGGATAACACTTATTCTCCTCAGGAATGTTAAAAATGGCTTTACAAATGTTGTGGTTTTATGAGGAGTTATGTGTTGGAACAAATGAGATGTAATGTGTTGATAATGAGTTTCACAGATGCTGGTGAGTGGGTTTTATCGCACATAGAGTCAGGCAAGCTGTTCCTTCCTTTAACATTTTGGTAAAGACACTTTTTGCCTGTTTAATAGCTGTGAAGCTACAGTCAGCAGCTGGTTAACTTGGCTTAATATAAAAACTGGAAACAGGTGCCGGCTCTGTCTGAAGACAAGACTCCAAGAAATAGCCAATATCTGAACCATTGTGTGTCATTTTTAGTGTTTTTGTGTGGATTAAACAAAGAATATTGAACATGTTGATTAGTGAGCTTTTAAAGTTGATTAACCCACAGCGTTGTCTGATTATCCTCATGATTTTGCCCATCATTCACATACATGGAAAGATTTATAAGAGCATGTAACATAGGACAGATGTGGAGGCCCTGAGGCTGTGGCACCAGGCTTTCCACATTCCTCCCACTGACCACGGCTGTAAACTCACACAGGTTGAGAACAACAGCGAATCTTTTCTTTGGCACACACTGCAAAGTTTTCCACAAAGCGACCGGCTGGCCGGCTCCAGCTGGACCCCGACTGAATTGTGCTGTTGCTCTCCTTTGCTGTTCACTTTCCTCACTGCTTAAATGCCCAGTTAACTGGAGTAATTGGTCTGACCCTGTGGGAGGCTGTTTTCAGATGTATGAGTCAGTGGTTGAGGAGAGAAAGGAGAGAGGGGAGTAACCGGGGTGGAAATATGAGCACAAGAAGCAGAGACACCCTGCCCCTCACTGCTCCCTTCCTTCAGCTGCAGCTCCCATGCAAAGACACGAGCAGACGGAAAGTGTTCCTGCATTAAAACAAGCTGTTCATATCCCTTCTACACATCTGTTTCTCATGCCGGTGGCAGGATATAACCTGTAAAACAACGTCTGGTAATAGACACGCCGAGGGGGAAGGTAATGACCCTTTACCACAAATCTAGAGTCAGCGCATTCAGCTACTTGTCAGAAACTTATTCAGACTTTAATCAACAAATTAGAGCCCCTCTCACACGGTGATGTTGTCATGTGAGTTTACAAGAGAAAAGTGGGAGTGACTGATGGAGGTGGACAAAGGGAAGCAGTCAGAGAGGAGAGAGTGAGGCTCGACAACTGTAAGGAAGGTGCAGATGCAAAAAAAAGAAGAAGGATGTGAGGACATGTGAGGAGGAAAAAAAGCAGACTTTGTGGAAAAATAAGCATAAATGAAGGAGTGTCTGCTGGTGACGGTGTGGATCAAGTTCAGCCCCTCGCTCCTGGAGGAAATAATTCCATTTAGACCAGACTGACATGATGTGGACAACAACTGTCCTCCTGCTGCTGCTGCCTCACCTGCTTTCCTCCGCAGTATGTACGATGTGCATGTCATTGATGTTTTCAACTTTTGATGGATGACTGTCTTGTTACTGCAGATTTCTGTCAGGAATTATGGCAAGAAGTTGTAAAGAATGAGAATTTGGAGAATTTGAGAAAGTTAGCTGTCAGGGAGCCTCCACAAATGTGTCAAACATGTTAATTTGTCAAAAAACAAAGATGCATTTTTGGACTAGGTGTCTAGAAATTGTGGATTTTGTTCTATTTTATAGTTGTGTCAACTTTTATTGTGTGCTTGTGTGTAACTTAAATTAAGTATTATCAGATCAACGTTTTTAATGTAACAGTGACAACATGTTTTCAAATTGATTTCTATAGTTATTTATGTTTGACAATTACTATCACTGATGCATTAATGTGCACATAACTTTTTGCTTTTTGCTTTTCTGAGGTCATTTAAATTACTTATTAGTATTGCGCCGTTCTGATCTGGAAAAGAAATTTCATCTTATTCAGAGATTCCTGGTAATAACTGAGCCTTTAAACACTATTTTTTGACTACACCAAGAATATTTCAATCTATTTTTTTTAGCCACGTCAACTTCATATCTATAATTAAGTTTATATGTATAGCATCTCTCAAAATCAGTCTTACAAAATGCTTTTAAACAAGCCCATAATATGTACACAAAAGATGACACAGTTATAGAAAAGAGGAATAAAAAAAAAAAAAAATTTACGATTTTAATTAAATCAGTTTATGACTAAAAGAAGTGCATAAAATACAGCATAACTCAACAGCCAAGAACAAAGTAAGACCTAAATGCTGAATTAAATTAACAGGAAATCTTAGATTGTGCAAATTATACAAAGTTTTAAAAAATAATTTAAAAGAAGATGCTGAAGCAGCTAGTCTGAGTTCCTCTGATGAGCTCTAACAGTAAACACTTGGTCTCATTTTAATCTTAAGTGTGAGGTAGGAACAGTCAGCAGGTTCCTGCCTGAGGAGCTCTGGCTGCACACTGATTGGTAATGAGACAACAGTTCACTGTTCACAACTTTGTGTGTTGCTCAACATTTCTCCAGAGTCTCTGTTTGCTGACTCAGACTCACCTTAGCCTGTCCTTCCATTCAGTAGCAAAGCTGAACTGCCATAAAATCTTGAAAAATTATTAATACTTAAAAAGTTATTAAAGTCTCAGTTTGCACCAAATGTAAGCCTAATGTTACTTTGGAGCCAGATTTTTGGGTAGTTACACATAACGTATCATGTAATCACAGACTAACACCAGTAAACTCTCTCACTGTATTCTCTGTTGATTACCAGGACAAAGGGAACAGTGGTGATTTTAACCAATCAGAGATAGGGGAAGAGGACTTTTTTGATGCTCCTGTCAAAGCCCAGAAACCTGTTGGGGAGGTCAGAGGTCGAGACACATGCTCCATCCCCTGTGACATCACTGTCAAGCTGCTACGAGATGAAAAACACTCCATCTGCGGTAAAGTCTTTTCCATTTCCTCGTGTTATTGTCAACTCCATCACCTACACGTGGTGTTCAACGTGTTTGTGTGTGCAGGTCAGCTACAACAGTCTCTGCTAGCTTTCGGACGCAGCACACGGAAGTTGATCAGGGATGTGATGGAGGAGCAGCAGAGAGCTCTGGACATCCTCAGCAGTCAGGTAAGAAGAGTCTGTTTTTCCTCTGGAAGAAACAGAGTTTTGAAGCGTCTGATTGGCCGGATGTACGTACAGTAGTGTGGTATTTCCAGGTCACAGAGCTGATGACCAAAGTGCAGACACTCAGTTCCGAAGTTCAGAGAAGCAACACTGAGATGTACTCCATAAAGCCTGTGCAGTCCCATGGTAACACACACAGACACACACCATCATACGACACTGACGTATGACAGATTCCACAGCTTTTGCACGAGCATGATTTTACTGCTAATATTTAGTCCTTGGGTTACATCTGATGGACTCTGAGATGTTAAATGTACAACAAAAGCCTGTGTTATGAACATAGGTGCTAACCAGGCAAAAAGATTTAATAGAAGCTGAATTAAGGCAAGTATAGATTTGAATCATAGTGGAGATAATGAATATCTTGAAAACTGCACCATTTTGTCCACAATTTTAAAAAGTGGTGCCGAATGTCTCACTTCCAGAAAGCTATGTTAATCAAGAGGGACTCTATAAAAACAGAATGGTCAAAATCAAAGGAGCAAAGGCCAAACTTCAAAGACTTTTAGCCCTTATTATGACGATAAAATTGAGATAAAAGAAAAACACTGGATGCACACAATGAAAAAGTCATCAGTATTTTACTGTTCTGATCTTTACTGCTGGGTTTTTTGCCACATCTTTCAAACTGCACATGTTGGGCTCCCTGTTGTGAAGTTTTACTGTCCAAACCCAAGCTGACGTAATCAAGGTTTCTTGAACAAAGTGATTGCACAGGTTGCGTACGAGTCCACATGATGAGTAAGCTGCTCCTGACGTGTAAAAACTTTGAACTGTCCCCTTTAAGTCTGCTGTCCCGCAGCTGCAATAAAAGTGCATTATTAAATTGTTGGAGTACACCTTTAATTTGCCACCAGTCTTTGTGTCAAAATGTCAATTTTTCTATGTGATCATGACAAGAGAAGGCATCGTTCTACGGGCCAATGTTTTAAAAAGTATATAGCAGAGGGTACATCTCAACACAGACAGAAAGATACATTTAATCCATCCAGCACATCTGAAATATTTTAAAATGGGGGATATCCAGTTTTCAATAGACAAACTATCATACACCAGTGTAAAATGCTTATTATCTTCCGCCAATTTGTGCTTTATGTGAGAAAATCACAAATAAATGCAGAGAAAACAAACTTACAATTGTTAGAAATGTATAGCTAACTCTGCATGAACAAAAAGATGAGTTAAGTTTTACCATGTGCAGTGACTGCTAAATAAGTGAAGCGTATATTCACATTTATCGCCAGTGACTATACATCAGAACAGCTGAATTTAATGAAATTGTACCTTTGCACTGATTAGGACGAGACTGCAGCGACATCAAGGACAATCTTATGCCAGTCGTCCCAAAGATCCCCAGTGGTATTTACATCATCCACCCAGACAATATTGACTCTTCTTTTGAGGTACATGATTTACTCAGTCATTCACGGTCTGTCACTCATTCATTGGACACCACTCAAAGTGATGCTTGTGCTGCAGGTGTTCTGTGAGATGGACTACATGGGAGGAGGATGGACGGTGATGCAGAGGAGGACTGATGGATTAACTGACTTCAAGCGACCCTGGGCTGATTATGTTGACGGCTTTGGACATCTTGCAGGTTGTAAATTACAGTGCAAGAGCTTTTTTCTTTAAAACCAACATTAGAAGGTCGTAAAAGCACAAATTGTGTACGTTTATAGCATTAACTCATTTAAAAGGATCATTAAACCTTTTAGGATATACTCTTGTCTTTTTATGTAAAATCAGAGAAGAAGGTTGATATTAGTCTATTTAATGGACAAATAATGCATTTCCTAAGTTGTTAAAAGTGTTTCTTTGAGATGACTCACCAAACTTTACAGAAATTTGGGGATCATATCCTGCACTTTCCTGTGACTAATGACAAACTCTCTCTTTTTATTTGTGTGCAGGAGAACACTGGCTGGGCCTGAAGAAGGTGTTTCATATAGTAAACCAGAAAGACACTCGGTTCCAGCTTCACATTGCTTTAGTTTCCCACGATGATGTCACCTCTTATGCGTCATATGATGACTTCCGCCTCGACAATGAAACGCAGTTCTTCAGTATACAACTGGGCAGATATGCAGGCAGTGCAGGTATGAGTTAGTAAATCAAAATTTACAAACACTGCACCTTTAAGAAAGTGAGTTGTTTCTTTCCATTGAGTGCAAACTTAAAATGATTACATATGCTCTGCTGATCATGACTCACCTGCACCGTTGTGTGTATTTCTGCATGTGTTCTGATGCAGGTGATGCATTCCGCGGCTACGACCAGGATCAGAACCAGGACACGGCTCCGTTCAGCGCCTCAGACGTGGACAATGACGGCTGCAACCCTTTCTGCTCCATTGGTAACTCCACTGTGGAGAGCTGCAGCATCCAGCAGAACCAGACTGGATGGTGGTTCAACCAGTGCGGCCTGGCCAACCTCAACGGTTCTCCTGAGGATCCAGAGCAGAACCAGGGTCAGAGGACACACATCCTGTGGGACACCTGGAGGCAGAAGGGAGTCCCTCACACCATCAAATCTGTCACCATGAAGATCAGGAGGATTGCAACCAACAACTGACAGCAAGAGGAGGGAGAATGTAGATATAACAACTGAAAGTTTTTTAAATAAAATGGGATTTGTGGAGTCTTATTTTCATTGTTTCACCTTATTGAAACAAATCGCTTGTTATTTGAAGTATTCTTTTAAAGTAACATTGCCATGAACCTTTAGGACATACACTACCGTTCAAAAGTCTGGGGTCATCAGACAATTTCATGTTTTCCATGTGCTAACATAACTGCACAAGGGTTTTCTAATCATCAATTAGCCTTTCAATATGATTAGCTAACATGATGTAGCATTAGAACACAGGAGTGATGGTTGCTGGAAATGTTCCTCTGTACCCCTATGGAGATATTCCATGAAAAATCAGCCGTTTCCAGCTAGAATAGTCATTTACCACATTAACAATGTCTGGACTGTATTTCTGATTAAATTTAATGTTATCTTTATTGAAAACACCTGCTTTTCTTTCAAAAATAAGAACATTTGTAGTGAGCCCAACTTTTGAATTGTAGTGTCTCTATCTACACAACATCTTAGGACTACAACACCATAATCTTCAGAAAATGCTACAAATGACTGAGTACTATCACTGTAAAGCAGTGTAAGACACACAATGGTAGTATCCATTGCAAAACTTTTAAAATCAATTGCAATTGATTTTCGGATGTTTTCCAAGTAATCTTTAACTTGTATTTACTATTATTATGTATATTTATCTCTATTATAGTTTTACAGCTACAACAAGAGCTACACTTTAGTATTTAGTTATTCTTTACACTAGTTCTGTAAGGAGAAGATAACAGAGACAACACCACCACTTTTTATTACAAGCTGCTGAGCTCTAACTAATAGCATTATCAGTGGTTAATGAATCATGTGCTAATGTTTTATAAAATTGAGGTGCGCTTCACTAATTTTTGTGATTGCTGAAGGGATGATATTATTTGCCATCAAAAAAAAATTGTAGTTTTAGGTGTCAATGAGCTCCCAGTAAGAATTTAAACAAGCTTTGCTGCATCACCCATCCAATTTATTTTGCTGGCTGAAGCTGTGACAATATGCTACTTCTCAGAGAAAGTGGTACTTTTGAAGCCACTGTCCTCCAGTGCGAAAGACAATATCTTCCAAGATCTCATCTGAACCAAAGTCCTCTGCTGAGCTGGAGGGTCATCAAAGTCAGACAAAACCACAGCTGAGGGTCTAACCGTCAGCTGGTCAATACAAACAGCTTATACTCCTAAACTCAATGACTGGAAACATGTTCAGGTGCTATCAGGACAACTGGTCAAGCCTGTGCTGACTTGAGCGACGGACCTGTGACAGAAATACGACGATGGATGATCAGACTCTTCCTCATCAGGTGTGGGAACTCACACATGCATTGTTGTTATGCACAAGTGTGGAAAAGACCAACTGAATGCATCACAAGCTGAGGAAATCTGCACTGACTTGGGGTTTCAATGTGAGCCACAACAAGTGAAATTGATGCTTCTGGTTGGGTTAAAATGCCAAAACCCACTTGTTCCAGTAGGTGGTGCTGTGAATCCCTTAACTGGACATGAATGTGTGGATATGATTGTTACTAACCACACCCGACAGGTACGTCGGCAGGGTTATTGCATTCGGTGCGGTATCTGGCTGGGTAAGTATGTATGTATGTATGTGGCTATGTCCGGTCCGATATCTCTGCAACCGCTGAAGTCAGGATAATCAAACTTAGCACTGAAGATCAGTCTAAGGTCCCCTGCTCAGTTGTGGAGTTACAGGTCAGCAGATCAAGTAGGGAGGGAGATACATACGATGATCAAAATTGATACATATTGCATCAGTTGTATAGGGAGGACAGGGTTTTCGTCAGCAGAGGGCGTGGTTCCGCCCTCTACTGAGGGCTCATCTAGTTGTCTGCAGCCTGTACAGCCATCACAGCAGGAGTGTATTTCTGATATGGCAGTTCCACAACTGAAACAATGCTGTGACAAAGTTGTGATACCCCCAGCTAACTAACATATCGTGGTTGCAATGAACACTACAGTCTCTGAGGCACACTGGTAGGACTTCAGACTGCTCATCTTCTCAGAAACAAAGAAAGTCATGTTCCAGTTTAATCTGATCTAACAGGTGTCCAGCAAACAGTGCTGTCAATGTTTTAGTACTCATGCAATGGAGACAGAAAAAAAATGAACAACAAAATGTCTCATATAAGTCAATTTATGAATGCTTAATGAAAAAAAAGTGAGAAAGAGGGGAGGGGAAGACCAATGAGAGAGGGGGAGATTGGTTAGAAGAGAGATGACTGTGCAAGCTCAGTTCAGGTTACTGGAGAAAAAACAGATGCGCAGACCGAAGAGCAGCGAAATCCACAAAGGAAGCAGCTTCATTTGAGACTTCTTGTGTCCCTCCTTCAACCTGCCCTGTTATTGCAGAGAAAGGACGTCTCCAAATCAAAGACAATTAGACTGGCTGGTTGGTCCTAAAGTGGCTTCTGGGCAACAAATCACAAAAAATTTAGGAGCACAGTTCACATATGACAGTCCAATAATGATTTGTTTTTGTGAAAATATGTCATAATTTTCAGCTGTACTTTTCATGTGAACGACTGAGGACATATGAACTTGTACAAAGAACTGTACTAAACAGTCTTGCTCTAATTCTGTACACATGTTTTGTTTATCATGGGAATCTTTGTGTTTACTCTTGAATTGGCACTGATACCGACAACCTGAAGTACTTGTTGTAAAATTCTTGGGAGTCTGTTTTCGTTAATATAACCATGTTCCGAAAATATTTAGATGTGAAGATGCAAATCGTTTCGGTCCCGATAGAGCTCGTGCTTCCTTCTTCAGGCCTGAGACACGCGTGTTTGACTAATTAGTGATTCTGAATTGGCTGAAGGTATGTGTAAATTGTTGTCTCCTGCTTGGGGTCAGCTCTGACAGGATGATTTTGTTTGCATTTCACTGCTGTAAACAAAATTCTACCTCAAGCAAAACTCCTGGGCTGAAAATGATATTGGAGCAAAAGCAGAATATTAACTACGCATGCTTGAATTATTCAAAGTAAAAGAACTGAGAACTGCAGAAAAATTGGCCCTTGTGAATGTTAAACATGACTATGCTGTTATATATAATCCTGTATTGTTATAATGTATGTTTTTTTTTACAGATAAATCATCTTTATTATCATTTACTTGCATCCACCCGGCATCAACCTCCTTACTGACTTTGACTGAAGTAAATGTCGCAAAATCTTTGACCCAGTTTGTGACATTATGTATGAGGTTAAAAACAAATGAAAGTCACTAAAAAGTGATTAAAATGATTTGAGAATTACATTTTGAAGAAACACACAGACAGGACTAGCGTAAAGAAAATCACTGTACCTCAATTAAGTTGTGGCATAACCGCCTTTTTCTCCCATCTCACATCTACACGGTAGCGCACAGGTTTGGACTGTGTATGTGAGCGTTTGTATGTTTTATTGTCACTTATTCAGGTGATAACATTGTTGAAACTTTGGCTCTTTGTGTGGTCTGGTACGTGCACATAATGGCAGAGTTCATGAACACACACACACACACACACACACACACACACATAGAGAGAGAGAGAGAGAGAGAGAGAGAGAAAATGTCCATCCAGGTATTCGCCCAATCAGTCCCCCCCAATAATAGTGTGTATGTTTGAGCTGACAGTGTTTACATCCATGTCTTGGATCTGTTCTGTTCTGGGGAGGAAGTCTTAACAAAAACTCACTCTGGTGACATTTGTCAGAGTTTACCCGCTTTCTCTCTACCATCCTCCCCGTGAAATGTGATGCTCTCGCCATGAAACGTCCAAAGTGACTAATCTTCAGCAATCAGGCCCTTAAAAGGCAATTTCCACCAGCACAATCGCACATCAGAGACTGTGCTTTATCGGGTTTTTTTTGTTTGTTTTTTTATACATTGAGATGTCTGTGTGATTTAATGGAGTGTTTTATGTGAAATTTAGCTAGAAACCAAACAAAAGCGGCCGACTGACGAAAGGAGGGTGACAAATCTTGGGAGAATGAAGAAAAATACACTTAACCATCAGAACAAAAGTGACTTAATGATGGTAAAAACTGTGTGACAATTAAAAAACACATGCATGCAGTACAAATGAATGACATATAGTGTGTGTTGTGTATGTGTGTGTGTGTGTGTGTGTGTGTGTGTGTGTGTGTGTGTGTGTGTGTGTGTGTGTGTGTGTGTGTGTGTGTTGAGAGTTTTCCCACACTGAAGGGGGTCAGACACACAGGAAGCAAAGTCTACTGGGAATTTAAACCCTGAGGAATCTCATCTGCTGTTCATCAGCCATCATTCACTCCTGCACGCACACACACACACACACACACACACACACTGACAATCTTCGTATGTACTCTAAACACCGCGGTTTAAAATAGCATTTTACAGCTCGAGCATTAAAACTCTTGGCAAGACATAAAATTTTGAGAATATTCTGCTTTTGTTTCTTTGCTTAATTTTAACAAATGATTCTCAAAATTAATATGTACAAACTTTTTAAAAAGCGAGAGAAGAGCAGGGGCTGAGGTGGATGCAGCTGGAATAACTGAGGCCAACATGTCCATACATCACCAATAACCCTCAGTGTGTTCAGTCACAACACTGAGCTGACCTCCACATCTGTAAAGTTCAACACGTCATGTAAATAAAGTATAGTGGGACCCAGAAGGATGCATTCTTTCTCAAGGACACAGAAAAAAAAAACCAAAGGGGAGGGCAACAGAGAGTGAGAGAGAGAGGGAGACATGCCATAGCCACTTGACTATTCGTTCCCCTCAAACAGGAGCAGACCTTCGGTAGCTGATCGGCCTCAGGATGAACCACAGACCGCTGGCAGTTCACTGCAACAGCCGGCCTGCGGGTTACATCGACAGCCCCAGAGCCAGGAGCCGGGACAACCTGCTGATGTGCGATGACTTTGGAGAGGAATACTGTTGCTCTGGAAGATGCCTCGGGTGAGTCTTTGATTTGCACCCTCTCCACAGACAGATGTGCGTCAGACAGGTGTTCATCGTCTGCAGGTTTTTGTTGAACTTAGAGGAAGATTATAGATCACACTGTGGATATTTTCAGCCTTGCATGCTTGGTTATCTGTGTTTCTTGTCTATTTCCTTGTTAGATTCATAATTGAATGTAATACTGCAGAAGAATTACATAATAAAAACTATTTCTAAGGATATCACGTTACACATTGTGCATCATCAACTGACAGCATGAAAAAGAAGATGAATGCAGGATGGTTTCTTCCAGTTAATGGAGTTAAAGCTGCATTAACTTCTCCTTCTAATTTTGATAATGGCTGTTTACAGATTTTTTATCTAACACTCAACAAAAATAGGCTTTTAAGTGATTAAACAACAGAAATGCAGTTCAAATGTGGATAAAATGTGTCTAGATGTCTCATAGTGCCTTAATAAAGGTCATAGTTACAATGTTTTAATGTTTTAGTATCATTTGCAAAACTCCTTGACAATATCAACGTAACCTAATTTCACAACAGCTTCAGTTGATGTTTCCTCCACTTCTCAGCATGCTAACCTTTCATTTCATTCACACTAGAGTATCTGACGTTCCTCTATGGAAGCCAATAGGTGCTCTGAGGGATTAAGGTCAGAACTCAGGAAGGGCCAGACTTTCTCCTGGGCAAAAATATTCCTTCAACAGGGAGCTGGTGTCCCTGAATCAGTATTCTGCTGAAAGATGCAGTTCTTTGCATCAGTATCTCTTTGAACACTTTATAGTGCATGATTCCACTCACTAAATCTATTCCAAATGATCTATTAACTGAGTCTGTGTCTAGTAATTGTCACTGATCTCTGAAGTGATCCTATTCTCTCTTGCTTTACTCTCAGCTGTGCAGTCCAGTGTGCTGCTAGTGCCTCTGAGTCTGTCAGCTCTCAATCACAAATCTGATTTTTTATAACTTTTTGATAACAGACCCAACCTTATGCAATGAAAGATTGATTTTTTTGCTGATCTGGCAAATAGAGCAGCTATTTGTATAGCTGCTAATATTAATTTCCAAGGTGATTTATAGGTTATGTAATAAATGTAATCAGTCTTTAGTCAGTGCAGATGTAGCTCTTCCCAATAATGATGAATATGTTCCCCTGAGTTGAAAATATGAGCTTATCCAAATCTTTTTATTGTCATTTATGTTCATGCTTTCTCATGTGACAGCTTGATTTATTCATTTTAGAAGAAAAAAAATTGATTAGAATCATACTAAATGTATTTTACTATTCCCACTGTGGAATGTGGGACAGACATCAAAGCGGGAAAAAGGGTGACTCAAGTGAGGTTATTTTTGTCTATAATATATACGTGTACAATATATAAACAGTACGTACAGTGTGTTTATGTCCCCTGACTCTCTGGCAGCCACAGCAGCTCTGAGAGACAGCTCATGGCTCGTCTCACTGCTGTTAAGCGACGCCAGGCCCTCCGAGGTCCTGCCTACATGTTCTCTGGTCCCTCAGTCAGCCTGTCAGAGGTTGAGCAGCGTTTCCTGGAGGCAGCTGAATACGGCAACATACCAGAGGTGCGCCGCATGCTGCTCCACGTGCCCAACTTGAACGTGAACGCTGTGGACTACATGGGCCAGAATGCACTGCAGCTGGCTGTGGCCAACGAGCATCTGGAAGTGACGGAGCTGCTGCTGGGGAGGGCAGATCTGGCCAGAGTGGGGGACGCTCTCCTCCTGGCCATCAGTAAGACATTTGATGTATAAATACACATTTAAAAACTTGCAAACATGTCAGACAGGACTGTGCTTTGAGATTTACAGTTTGTATGTATGTGTTATGTAACAGTTCAGCTCATCTTACATTTAATGGAGTCTTCCAAAGAATCACAGAAAGCCTGCAGAGGTTTTTGTAGCTACATTAGAAGCTAAAAATACAGATAAACTCATTAAAATTCTCAGTTGAAACAAGATCTAACATTATAAAAAGTGAACAATGACTTTGCTGTTACTCCACTACCTTTTTCTAAATAAAATTAGAACTGAATTAAAGAAATTTGTTCCACGACATTTAGCAACAGTGTTGTCAAAGGAACAAAGCAGCTTTGCGTGGTCTGTGTTTGTTGCAGGCAAAGGTTATGTCCGTATCACGGAGGCTCTGCTGAATCACCCTTCATTTAGAGATGCTCATCGTCTGACGGCCAGTCCAGCACAAGCTGACATGTTGGACGATTTCTACGCTTATGATGAAGACGGGACAAGGTAAGACAGCTAAAAGACATAGGTGTTTCTCAAAATGTTGTGGCTTCTGACATCAGTGCAATAAACCCTCTGACATGCAGGGTCACATGAATGACTGAAAATATTTTCCCACCACTTAATAATGGAAGTCTTTAGTTTTGGTTGGTTGTCAATAAACCCAGGTATTTTTACACTTTGATAAAGAGTTTGAATTGTTTCATCTTTACAGGAGAAGAACTAGTGTGGCTCAATTAATCCTTAATAAAATGCAGATTTTACATTAATTCTTCAGTTTGTTCTGATTTAGAGACACAAGATGTAATGTATTCATTTCTGTGCTAATTGCTTGATTTTGGAACCAAACTGTTTTCCCATTTCCAGACTTTGCGTTGAGATAACCAGTTACTGGCAGTAGCTTCATATTTACTACACTACAAATATTACAGTGGTCTAACTCAACAAGAAAGTGAATCCCAAAATGTCAAACTCAGACCCACACATGACCATTTTATCTTTGTAGAGTTAACATCAGGAGAAGGTGAGCGTGGTAGAGGGACATGTGGTAGCAAACGGTGGAATGAAGGTACACTTTCGTGATTATGATGGGATGCTACTGATCAACTGGAAGTTAAATATTCTGGGGATTGAGGCAATAATGATGGTGCAGTGTGAAAGGAACGTGATTAATTAGCAGCAGTAACACAATGTGACTTCAATGTTCTGTAGGGTCTGATGCTCTGCTCTGTTTGTGGATGCTGTTGATGAAGAAATCCATATTCAACGGAGCTTTTATTAGACTGATTTCTAAGTAAAACAAAATGGAAACTGTTGCTCCTAACACCTGGAGTTCTAAACATAGTGAAAAATTGTACATAATACTCTGAGATGACGGTGAAATGTTATTAAATGGCACATTTCAGATGCTGCCATGCAGAAAAATCTCCTTCAAGGTCAGCGTTTGTCGTTTTGCTCTCGTGTTTATTGTCTGTGTTTTCGTGTGTGTTGATTCTCGCAGATTTTCTCACGATGTGACTCCAGTGATACTTGCAGCTCACTGCCAGGAATACGAGATAGTTCACACCCTGCTGAGTAAAGGGGCCCGCATCGACCCTCCCCATGACTACTTCTGTGGCTGCGACTCGTGTAACTACCAGCAGCAGTTTGACTCCTTCAGCCACTCGCGATCGAGGATCAACGCCTACAGAGGACTCGCCAGTCCTGCCTACCTCTCCCTGTCTAACGAGGATCCAGTGCTGGCAGCCCTGGAGCTCAGCAACGAACTGGCCATGCTGGCTAATATTGAGAAAGAGTTCAAGGTATCGAATGCCATCAAAGGTTTTACAGAATCATCAGCAGTGAAAACAAAAATGCCAATCCAGGAAGATGTCTGCACACTTTCAGTCAGTGAGATTGTACACATGCCCTGAAAACCAGCTCTTTGTCAAGTACACTCTGCCATGCTGCTGCCAACCAGCTGTCAGTAAAACCTACCAGTAAACACATGAAGATTTTATTACCTCAAAGAGAGGAAGCAGGAGCAGATGAGGGTCTGGTTCCTGTGATCATTGCTCACACTGCTGGTTTGACACATATACAACAGCTGTAATTATTGCTGGGCCGGCAGCAGGACAGAGTACTATAGGTACTGTATGACAAATTAACAGGAAAATGCTTGTGCGAGAACAGACACCCAAATACGCTGCCCTCATGTTTCACTGTAAAAACAACTCCAGAGCTGGTGTCAGTGATAGACGGTACTACTGTCAATGTAACGGGAAATGTGGGTCTAGTTAAACACATGTGACAGGAAACAATACAGCTGGTGATCACTAATGTTAGTGCTAAAACCTAGGAACACATTTGCCACAAAATCCTAGATGTTATGCTGCCTTTTTGCCTGTAATATGCCAGCAAAAGGACAGACTGGTCTACCTGTGATTTGTTTGAAAAATTTCAACTAAATGTATTAATTATTTTGAAGTGTAACGGCAATACTGAGAATCGCATGCATCAGACTGCAATTTATCTCAAATTTCTTATTCAATGAGGCACATTTTGTTCCCCATTGTGCTTGCAGAACGATTACTGCCGCCTGTCGACTCAGTGTAAGGACTACGTGGTGGGTCTTTTGGATCTGTGTCGCAGCACAGAGGAAGTGGAGGCCATTCTGAGCGGACAGACGGACTCTGAAGACAGCTATGACTTACCAGGTCGCCCCTCGCTTACACGGCTCAAATTAGCCATCAAATATGAACTCAAGAAGGTCAGTGTAATCTCATAAGGCAGTGATACAAAGACACGTTTGATGAGCACGAAAGAAGTATTTGTCTGCGTTAAAGGATTACCATCACTCATTAAGATTGATGGAAACAGACTATTATTTCACATGTTAATAAAACTGAGAGCTTCTTTCCGGATCAGAATCACAGTGAACATTTATTCATTTTTTACTTGATGAATGTCATAACAATGCATGCTATCAAAAGCATAATGTGTATTTGGTCTTGATGCAACATCTTTCAGTGTACAACTAGTTTTCAAAAGTGCTTTACCTTTCAGATACATACAAAAAACTCAGTCATCTACAGTTCTGGACGACTGAAAACAGTCGAAAAATCTGTAAACGCAACAAAATGCAGCATCACTGGCTGATGTTTATATAAAAATGGACTGCTTTACACAATCCCTTATCACATAATCTGCATAGTTTCTCTGTACTTCACATCATTCCATAAGCCATCTTTCCCTTCCTACACTCCTGGACATATTGTGATTGGGATTATGATCATCATTATATTGTTGTTTACTCTTGCTATTGTTGCTCTACTGTATGATGTATGCTGCTGTAACATGGGAAATTTCTCCGGACACGGGGAGTAATAAAGGATTATCTTATCTTATCTTATCTTATCTTATCTTATCTTATCTTAAAACTGCAGTTAAGAGTCACAAACAAATAAGTGATGCAATCAAGAAAAACCCCATGAATCTTAATTTTTAAGGTATCGGATGCACGTTGAAGCCTCAAACCGAGCTGAGCTCTAATTTGTCTTAATTTCCATTTACCGATCAGTGGCGCA
Source organism: Acanthochromis polyacanthus (assembly GCF_021347895.1). Classification (NCBI taxonomy): domain Eukaryota; kingdom Metazoa; phylum Chordata; class Actinopteri; family Pomacentridae; genus Acanthochromis; species Acanthochromis polyacanthus. The sequence goes on from NC_067129.1 coordinate 12,516,194, forward strand.
GTGGTGCAGAAGTTTTTCATATATATATATATTACTAGATTTACATTGTTATTACTATTATTATTATTAGTAGTAGTAGTAGAAGCAGTAATATTAGCATTATTCTTAGCATTAACAATATGCCCTTTTGGAAAAAAAATCAAAAGACCAAAAACATGTCCACATATGTGGACGGCAGGTCTTCTTAAGAGATTAAATACCTTTACCAGAAACTAATTAGTAGATGATGAAACAATTAATCGATTAGATGATTGCCAGAGCATTAATATTCATCTAACCTGATAACTGTCAAGGGAAAATAACAACTCTGCACAGGTTTTGGCACTCAAACTGAACATTTGCTGCTTTTTTCTGTTGCATAACCGCAAATTGATTATCTTTGGGCTTAGAACTGCTGATTGCACTTTTAAGATGCTACTCAGAGTCCTGTGGAGGCAAACAATAAATCCCAAAAATAATTAATTGCGTGACAGTAACTGTAATTTCCAGTCCTACGTGTCTTTTGTCATGACTATTCTTTTGCATATTGACTCTACGGCCTATTTGTCTTACAATGACAGTTTATGCAGAAGCCTTTTCACTGTATGTTCACTCCTCCACCACCCTTGATATTCCTGATTCCTCTCTGTCCTCTGTGCTCTTCAGTTTGTAGCTCATCCTAACTGCCAGCAGCAGCTCCTGAGTATCTGGTATGAAAACCTGCCCGGACTGAGACAACAAACTACTGCCATCAAACTGCTGGTGGTGCTGGGGGTGGCTATAGGACTACCTGGACTAGCTGTGGCTTACTGGATCACCCCATGCAGCAGAGTATGTAACATTTAGCCTCAAAGTTCTCTCACACTCACTCCCAAATGCACCAATTACACATTTGCAGTGTCTATTAAAAGTATCCGTCCCCATTAGAAATTTTCCTTTTAAATTGCCATATAACATAAAATTATGGTCAATATAATTTGGCTTCAAGGTCAAGAGTTTACAAAGAAAATGCCTTGTCAAAGTGAAAATAGATTTCTCCAAAACATATCAATTAAAACTTGAAATAGGCGACGGCACGGGCATTCACCCTCTTTAAGTTAGTATTTAGTAGATGCACTTTTAGCTGTAGATAGAGCATTGAGCCTGTGTGGATAGGTCTCAGTCTAGCCTCTGGACACTGCAGTTTTATCCCATTCTTCTTTGCAAAACTGCTCAAAACTGCTTTGTCAAGTTACATAGAGACTGTGAGTGAACAGCCCTTTTCGAGTCCAGACACAGATTCTTAATTGGATTGAGGTTTCTCTGTAGCATTGGGTTGTTGTCTTGATGGAAAGCAAATCTTCTCCCAAATCACAGTACTCCTAAAGATTGCTTCAGTCTCTCCTCCAGGATTTCCCTACACTTTTCAGCTTTCATTTTAAGCTTTACCTACAAGCCTTCCAGTGCCTGCTGCTAAGAAGCATCCTCATATCATGATGCTGCCACCACCATGCTTCATTGTTTGTGATGATGTGCAGTGTTTGGCGTCCACCAAACATGCCATCTAGTCGATGGCCAAAAAAAGCCTACTGTATTTTGAATTTTGGGTGTTATTCCTGGGTGCTTTTCTTACAGCCCCCTTCTTATTCCATGTCTCGTTCTCAGGTGGGGAAAGTGATGCGCAGCCCTTTTATGAAGTTTGTGGCTCATGCTTCATCCTTCACCATTTTCCTGGGTCTTCTCATCCTGAACGCTGCTGACCGTTTCGCAGGCACCACCCTGCTGCCGAACATGACCCACCGTCACTACCCAGACAGTGCACAACTCAGCTCTGACCCGCTGCTACTCTACCGCACGACCACAACACCCTTCACCTGGATGGAGATCCTCATCATTTCATGGGTCATGGGTGAGCATAATGGATGCTAATGAATCAAACTCCTTACAAAAGCAAAAACGTTGCCATCCCGTGCCATTTGACTTGTGCTGCTGCAGGTATGATTTGGGCTGAGGTGAAGGAGATCTGGAGTCAAGGACCAGGGGAGTATCTGGTCGAACCGTGGAACTTTCTGGACTTTGGGATGCTGGCGATCTTCCTTGCCTCCTTCAGCTGCCGATTTTCTGCTATGAGACATGCTGACTTAGCCCAGACCTATGTGTACACACACTACACAACACTGAATAATGTCACACTGCCCCCGAGATACACTACTTCACTCTGGGTGAGCATGTTCACACACCTGCACAGACTAACAGACTGCTGCACTTGAAATGCCGTCATTGACGTGTAAACAGCTGCAGTAAGGTAGCACAAAGCTGTATTGGTATCTGAATGTTGGCTTTGAACATTAGAAGGCACAATGATAGACAACCACTAGCAGACCATACCTGAGTTTTGTTTCTACAATAAAATACATAGAAACTGAATACATCTAAGCTAATCAAATTTATTAAAGCAGCTTTATGGAAGACAAATTCAGAGTAGCAGCTGCATAGGTCAGTAAGGTCTGACATGTGAGAGTTGTGTATTTGCTAAGCAAAGAGGGTCAGAAATGCGAAAGCTATCCAGTATTTAACAAGAAATGCACAGGCTAGAGAAATGTAGAAAAGAAAAAGAAACAAAACTGTATTCCTACTCATTTTTTGTGTCACTATAATCATAGTAAATTGAAACCCACAGCCTTGGTGCATACATTCTCTATGAAATGGCTAATGTGAAGCCCTAAATTAGCACAAGTTTGGGCTAATTTATGAGAGGAACAGACAGTCCTTTTTTGCAAGACAAACAGTTCATTTAATGGGATTAGATTTGTTGACTCATTCATGCTCTGTTTTTGCAGCACGTATCTCCTGGTTGCCATCAGATCCTCAGCTGGTATCAGAAGGCCTCTATGCGGTCGCAGTCGTGCTGAGCTTCTCTCGGATCGCCTACATCCTTCCAGCCAACGAGAGTTTCGGTCCGCTTCAGATCTCTTTAGGGAGGACTGTCAAAGACATCTTCAAGTTCATGGTCATCTTCATTTTGGTCTTTCTGGCCTTCATGATCGGCATGTTCAACCTGTACTCCTACTACCTGGGGGCGAAGCAGAATGACGCCTTCACCACGTGAGACATTTTCTGTGCACAAATGCACTTTTTCTATGTTTGCAGCCATCCAGAAAATGAACTTGCATGGACTTAAAGAATGTTTGAGATTTCAGAGCTTAGCTATTATTTGAGCATTTGGAGTTCTGCTCAGTGTTATTACAAAACGAGCACAATTACTGTCCGGGGATCTCAGGGTTTAAGCTAAAGTACAACATATGAGATCAAATATAAAAGACTAACACCACAATATTAACTACTTTTTCTTTGATTCATAATTATTGTGTTGCCAAGATGTGAGAGTCAAAAAAGAAACTAATTCTCAAGCTGGATATTTATGAAATCTTCTCAAAAAGATGAATAAAAACATAAAATATCTAGAAAAGCAGGTCTTTGGCAGACAATACTATTATTGTAGATGATAAAGTTTAATTACATAAATTGATAAAAATATTAAACAAAACTATTTCTGGCTGAAGTCAAGTCTGTACATGCTTCCTATCACTGATTATGTTTGATGTGTGCGCTAGTTATCAGCAGTGTAATAAATGCTATTTTTGCTTCTCAGATTATTTTATTTGAAGGATGAGAAACAAGAAGAAAGCCAGATCACATCAAGTATGACAGTAAAATCAAATAGAATGTGATAGAAAGTTTTCCTTCTTTTCTTATCTGTTTATTCATATTATGACTCTCAGATTTACACTAAGACACACTACATTGCTGGCTGGAAAACCACAGATTTACCAACACTTGTAGCTACATTTTTGCACAGTTAAAATACAGGATATGAACATGATATGATGGATTAAATGGGAAGCAAGTTTTTAGTCCCTGCAAGTTCATTTTTTTCACAGCAGTTAAATAACAGGAAATCAATAGCTGCCCTAAAGCCTCGAAATCAATCTAAAAATGTATGATTTGTTTACAGAATAATGTAAACTCTATGCTGAACACTGTAAGAATTACTGTGAGCCTGAAAGACATTGTGTTCTTCCGTCGTTCTACTCATCTTTAGCGTCTCCGTTCTGATGATTGATGGTTTGTTTGAAATCAAAAATAGCTTTTCTCTCGCCTCCCTCCGTCCTTTTCTTCGGTATGTCCATCCAGCCTGGAGGAGAGCTTCAAGACGTTGTTCTGGGCTATATTTGGCCTGTCTGAGGTCAGGTCCGTCGTAATCAACAACGGGCACAAATTCATCGAGAACATTGGCTATGTGCTGTACGGGGTTTACAACGTCACCATGGTGATAGTGCTGCTCAACATGCTCATCGCCATGATCAACAGTTCCTTCCAGGAGATTGAGGTTTGTCACCAAATCATGTGACTCCGATAGAAGCTCACAAATAATATGGTGTTGAAATGACGCTTCAGATGATGATGGGAGAAACATGAAGTCATTTACAACACTGTGAAGAGTGAAGGAAACCACGTGAACTTAATTGTCTAATCTGAAATGAGACTTGCTCATTATATGATTTGACTCATGAGAATATTTGATTGTTTTATGAGTGTTTCAGGTCCTTTTATATTATTTACATGACAAAGTACATCACCTCCCATTGATCCTCTACATGCTGAAAAAGAAAAAAAAAGTTCTATCTTTAAATTTATCTACTACTGAATACTACTGAGTCTATTTCTGTTATTAAATACTTCTTCCACTGCTCTTGAGTCCATTCTAATCTAAACTCGAATAAAACTAATATCAAAGGAAGAGAATTTTTATAGAGCTGGGTTTGTCTCAATATTTTTTGTGTGAACAGAATGGCAACCCAACGTTAATGTGTATATCGTGTATAATATAGTTTGCTAATACAAAACGGATCAGCGAATACACAATAAAGGTCACATGAATAAATTTTGTGACTACATTTGATTAACATACATGCATTTGTGAACATATTTTTTAACACTTATAACTTTCAAAAACTCGTTTGCAATTTGTTATTCAAAAAACGTTTGCGGATCTCAGTTTTACATTTGTAGATTTGTGTCTAGATTTACAATACATATTTATAAACAGATTGTTTTCTGTTTGCAAAGATACTATTGACACAAATCTACCTCCATATGATTACATCCATTTAACAAGACTTGCTGCGTATGCACTGAGAAACTTCACATAAACCATAATAACTGGCTAGAACTGAAGACATTATAAAGCATGTTTGCGTTGCTGAGGGTTGGATAAGAGTAGCACCTGTCTCATGTCTGTACTCCAAATATGAAGTTACTGCTGATTAGCTTAGCTTAGCACCACACACTGGAAATAGATGCAGGCTGGAGCAGTGACCTAGTGGAAGCTCCAAATCAAAGAAGTACTTGTGCTTTGAGCTTCAGAGGAGCAGGATGGTGACTTTGTGGACAGTCAGGTTAGCTGTTCCCACAACACCCAGTCTTAATGCTGACATCAGAGAGGCATCATTGTTTTCATGATGTAGCTCTCAGTAAGTATTCTTCTCAAATTTGTGTGGTTTCTTCCTTTTTTTCCCCCCTGTTTCTCTCTTCAGGATGATGCCGACGTTGAGTGGAAGTTTGCTCGGGCAAAACTTTGGTTCTCCTACTTTGAGGAGGGCAGGACTCTCCCTGTGCCCTTTAACCTGGTCCCCAGTCCTAAATCCATGCAGGGACTGGCCTTAGCCGCCAAGTCTTTGCTCCTGCAGTTTGTAGAAGGACACAGTCAGGAGAAAATTGAGACACAACTCAACCAGGTACCACACAATATGGCATTTGTGTTTGCTTGAAGCATCACAAACAGCTTTAGTCCTTTCTCAGCTTGTGAAGCCATAAAGCCACGCTACTTTTTGGAGCATTAGAGGCAGAGTCTGAGCACCTCCCAGTGGTTTCACTGCTGCATCACAAGCTTCATCTCAGACCTGAAGACAAGTTTAACCTGTGAAATGCCACAGTTATGTTCAGTGAAGCTAATTTCAGCTTCATCTTTCAGCTTGGGGTGGACAAAAATTCAGGATATGGTGCTTCTAGCAGCCCAACCAGGTATCAGGTATGTGTACTGAAAATATGATTTTTATTCCATATTTATGTTACAGCTACACCTTTGAATAATTTATGATACATAGATGTAAACTACACTGTTATATTTACACATTTATATTTATATTTCTCACATGTTGCTGCAGTCAAAGAACAATTTTAAGAAAGAGTCTGTGCAATTTGATTGACAACTTTTAGATTTTACCTTTTTTGTTATTAGACTTACTTCATATTTAACCCTTTGTCATTATAGTGATGTTAAATGTACCCGTATAAAGAATTTGAGCATTTTCGCCCATTACTGCTTGCAGAAGATCATGAAGCGGCTGATAAAGCGTTACATCATCAAAGCCCAAGCAGACAGAGAGAGCGACGAGATCACTGAAGGTAAAGCAACAGAATGATCCTGAAACTGAATTTCATGCATTGTGATTATGCTATCCATTGTTTCACTGAATTTTCAGTTTAACAATGGATAGCAAATAATTGTAATAAAACGTATTACTTAATTGTAATACAACATCCTTAACCCGCGACCCTAGTGAGGATAAAGCAGTGTATAGAGAATGGATGGATGGATGGACAACATCCTTAAGCCAAAAATAATTTTCTCAGGTCTGTAGTATTTATTTCAGTTTCTAGTTTGGCGTGAAACTTTTCTTTGATGCTCTTGTGTCTGTTTTATTTTTCCAGGTGAACTGAAAGAAATAAAGCAGGACATCTCCAGCCTGAGATATGAGCTGCTGGAGGAGAAATCACAGAACATGGAGACGCTTGACGGACTGTTGAAGAGGCTGGGAGAGATCAGCATGCCTTCATCGTAGCACTGCCAGCTGTCCTGACTTCTTTTAACTGTCTTTAATACTGTGCAGCTCAAAGAGCGTTAAGTGCCTGTTCTCTGTCACTGAATGTAGATACACTAACACAGTGACAAACCATTACTAAGATCAAATAAGAATGTATGTATGTGGATACACAATTAAAATGTAGCCGGCTGATTACATGATTACGTGTCATTTATGTGTTTACAATTGAAAAATTGCTCATTTTATCTGGATAACTTCTTTTTACACAGAAGACGATGGGACCAGATTGTCCTCCAACATTTATCCATTAAATATTCACACACAGATGCATGAGCTAAGTTGTGAGTAAACACTATCTGCAGATTATGATGAAAAACAGTTTGTACCTTGGCAACACTGCTTATGCTCATATATATTTAGGAATATAAATAGAAACAAAGAAACTGGAATTGGTGAACTCAGAGGCCATGAACGACTTCTTCTGTGGAAAATGAATAATTAACATAAATTGTATTAGTAAAGACAAACTCTTTTTTTAAAGAAAAAGTATTTGTCCTTTATTAAGACAGCAGGAAAACTGACAGAGACAGCAGGGCGAAGGTGTTACGACAGGATTCAGTCTTCAGTCTCATATCGCGCAAGGCACCGAGGTGTGAACATTTCATTTTTAAACATACAGTTAGGACATTAAACATATAAATTACTGAGATTGATAGAAAAATACTGCTTCCATGTACCTTGTAGACACATTTAATCCATATATAGTGAAGTATAGCAGAGACTGCTGAACATAAAAGACACTGATAATGAGTAAAACAAAAAAGTCAAATAATATTAACATCTACTGTATTATAGGCTGGTTAATAACACATAACATGATTACATACAGTACACACGTCTTTCATATCCTGCCACAGTAGTCAGTGATAATAGTCACAGTTACTATATAAATATATTATATCTTTGATCCGCAGCACAGAGGATTACTGTTTGCACTGTAGATCCCTAAAATCTAAAACCGACCTGTGTTTCTCAGTGGCGTCTTGACGACACAGTCAGGTTTGTCCGATGTATGTGATGTAGTTTTCAGGGATGAGGCCTGTTTTGCCGTTGTATGTCGCCTGAAGCCACCCTGGTTCCACAGACGGATACACTGCAGACACAACTCAAGTCATGACAAAGACCTTCATATGTAAAGCAACAAAATGTCTTCTGATGATTTAGACAGACACCTAAAACCTGCTCAAGAGACGGAAACTTCGCTACAACTTTGAAACAAACCATACTGTTGGTTTCTATTAGGACACCACAGAAATTGAAGAACCTACAGTGAATCATCAGTAAATTAACTGCAATGTTCCACCTCCTGGTTATTAACGCAATGACATGCTGAGCAGCCAAACATTATTGAAACCCAACGGCCCTTATATTAAATCTTAACAGATCACAACAATTATTTCATGATAAATAATAGAAAAATGTTTAAATGCTCAAAGAACAGCTGAGGTATTATATTTACTGTAATGCTTTGGAGCCATAAATACAAAAATATTGTGGATTCTTCACAAAATCCATGGATAAAGTTGATTAACATTTGGTGCAACAGAGCATTAATGTGGATCGAACTTTAAAGTAACTAAAAGTATGCAATGAACTAGAGAAGCATGTTGAAAGTATCGTTCAGTGATCGCTAAATAAAGTTTTGTAATAATACAAAAGAGAAAATCTGTGGCAGTCAGAGGCCTGTAAAAATCATGTCCACTTACTGCGTTCAGTTCACGTGAGACAAATGAACGCCTTTCTAACTACATGCCTGCATGCACTCTGCCTGTGCATTCATTGCACAAAGGCTGGATGGATGCTTTGCACACTGAAAGTTAGTGAGCTTTGTAAGAGTGTTTCAGTGCTCTTTGTGGTCTCCATCTTCCTCCAGTTTAAATAGCGTTTGTTTACATGTGTATATGTGTGACCCATGTCTGCATTTATTGATATTAATCTTATGGCAGGGCTGCTCAGTGACGTAGTTGTTAGCACTTTCCCCTTGCAGCAAGAAGATCCCTGGTTCGAATCCCAGGGGTGGGCCTGGGATCTTTCTGCATGGAGTTTGCATGTTGTCCCTGAGCATGCATGGGTTTTCTCCGGGCACTCCGGCTTCCTCCCACAGTCCAAAAATATGCTGAGGTTAATTGAGTACTCTAAATTGCCCGTAGGTGTGAATGCGAGTGTGATTGTTCGTCTGTGTATGTAGCCCTGTGACAGACTGGTGACCTGTCCAGGGTGTCCCCTGCCTTCGCCCGAGTCAGCTGGGATAGACTCCAGCACCCTCCGCGACCCTAATGAGGATAAAGCGGTGTATAGAGAATGGATGGATGGATGGATGGAATCTTATGGCAGTCTGTATTGACTGTGAACGTGACATTTTGCAAATGTAGTCATGTAGCGCATTTATGTGTTTTTAGACATGAAGAAGGTTGATGAATTAGTCCTTCAGCTGTACTTAGGTGGTTGTGTCTTTATGAAGGGCTTTGGAGGAAGGATTTGTTTTTATTTTTGTTCCAAATCCAGTCGATTCTTGCTGTTTTTTTGAATACTATATCTTTAACAGTAAGATTTAATAAGATAAAAGAGATGTTACAAGCCGTTAAATAAGATAATTCTCATTAAATTAACACAACATATGTATTACATGGAGAATAATCTTCAGGTCTTATTTAGGGATAATTCCAAACACACTCATAAATGTGACTCCTGAACACTTACTGTCCCATTAACTCTTGATATTAAAATGTTTGATGAGGAAACACACTACAGAAAGCCTGACTACTGGTAACAGGAGTAGTGTTAACTCTGCAATGACTTAACCTGGGATGAGCCTGCCCCTCTTTATTAAAGCACCTACTGAGATCAAACCATAATGTGGGCACAATTAAAATAACATGGATCCATGGATCAAACTGTGCCACCCAGATAAAGATCAAATGTTAATATAAGGTGTAAATTTGGCTAGAACTCTCTCAGGAAATGAAACCTTGGAGTGATTTTCTTACCATTTGAGAACAGCGCCCCCTGCGGAAAACTTAACTCATGGCTGTGCTCTGCCTCACAGGAGTAAAGAGCTTTTGCGTCCCTGAGAGAAAACACAGACAAAAGTAAAAAGAGTGATTTGGGAAGCAAGTTAAGGAGGGCTGTGACATGTGATCACGTCAAGGCTAATAAGTGTCTTCCTCCAAAGTCAACATACCGTACCTTCCACAACATATGTCTAATGCTGAGGAGAACACCGAACTCTCCCGCTGTGGTAGTCTGATCGATAATCTGCAACAAACAAACACAGCATTGTCATCTGCAGTACAAAACTTTGAATACCGATACTGAGAGTGAGTCAGTGGGTTGGTCAGTTTCAGAAACACACAAACCAAAACTGTCTTCTTAAATAATGCGGCCAACTCTTGAGCCAAATCAATGACAAGTAATCATTTCTGATGTCAAACAAATTAAGTGGGAGATGTAATAGCTGAGAATGTGGCTAGATTAGTTCAAATTAGATGAAAATAGTCCCCCAACCAGTACATTTCAATTTTTATTTTCATGTAGTTCAAAATAGAGAAACAACAGAGCGCACGGTTCTTTCTTTAGTCAGCCATGTTCTTGTTTTCTCCTGAGCTGTTTTTTTAGAGAATGGAGGTGCTGTGTGATTACAGCACCTTATTCTCTGACATAAAATCTACTTTACAGGAACTCACAGTGATCCAGGCCTCTGGTAACCGTTGCTGGACGTGGCTGCAGAGTGTTTCGGAGTCATATCGGACCCACAGCGGATGTGTGAAGTTTTACGTGCCTCTCGGGGGTCCAGAGACATGAGACTCTGTACTGATCCATGACAGCTTTTGTAATCTGAAATAGTAGAAACAAAACTAAACATGAGCTTTCTGTATCCTACAAATTCACCTTTGTAGCTCTGCAACGTGTTACAAGGTGAAAAAAAGGACATGTATGTACCCTCAGAGATGTGCAGGGAGGTGAGAGAGGAAGATGTGGAGAGCTGGTAGGGAAACAGAGAAGAGGAGGAGGAAGAGGAGGAGGAGGCAGTCCTGTAAGTCCTAAGCTGCCGAGGAGAGGTAGAGTCCGTCACTCTGGTTTGTGTGACAGTGGCGCTGCTTGCATTTCTTTCATCCACCAAATGAGTGCTCTTCAGAGAGGAGACAGAAGCTGCTCTGTGAACAGGGAAACCCTCCCTGAGGGTGGAGGAACCCTCCACAGATGAGTTCTGGATGGAGATGGTGGATGTGGAGGCTCTGGAGGGAGATCTTGATTCTTTCACAGATGACAAGGAGGCAGAGGAGTTTCCTTTAACTGACCTCTCCACTGCAGACAGCAAAGAGGACGTGGAGGAGGACAGAGAGGAAGTCTGCAACGCCGGAGTGAGCTGGGCGGAAGTCTGGGAAGAGGAAGGCATGACGTGAGGGGAGGCAGCGCTGTCTGTCAACTGTCTCTGATCTTTCCCATTTGAGGAGTTGTGCGGTGGGGAGGAAGCTGCGGGAGGAGAGGACGGTGCTGTGGAGGGTGATGTGGGCTCAGCAGCAGGAGAAGACGGAGAGGAGGTCTGAGACAAGCCGTTCTTTTCAGAGGAGTGTGAGGACAGAGACTCCTGGCTGCCCATCGGAGTCGTGCTGGGACTGCTGCTGAACGTGTCACCTGGAGAGAGAAATGAAAATAAGTTACAGGAAACTGAGACTGAATGACAATGGCATCCTTAAAGTTAGTGCTCAAGGACTGCTGAAAGGTTTGAGGACTGTCTCACGGTTATTGTATCGGGCAATTATGTCAACTGTGTCCATATTACTGGTGAACTTTTAGTTAAAGTGTATCTTTTAGAGACTTCTTATTACCTTCCTGTCTTTCTTTTTAGATATACCAAGCCATAAATGTGTAGTACAGTTGCGAGCACAGGCTGATTTCAAACCCTTTGGTGCATTAAAGTGATATATTATCCGAGTGAAGGGTGTGCAAAAAAGGCACAAGCTCACAAATGCACCAAAATCTGAAAATATTTCTGTCATCAAGCTCAATTCAGCAAACTGCATTTACATAGCACTTTTCCAAACAGTTACTAAGTAGTTTACAATTACGACAAAGTGGACAGAAGAAAACAACACAAAGATAATATTAACACTTCCTAAAAAATTATCATGTTTTTAATGTAAATATTTATTCTGAAATTCACCTAGTAGATATAGCTGTCAATTGCCGTAAATAATGTGGAGTAAAAGGTACAATGTTTCCTTTCTAAATGTAAAAAGTAGTTTAAAATGGATATAAAGTCATTGAAAATTGTGTTTAAAACACAGCACTTGCAATGTGCAATATGGTGATGGTGAGTGATGACAGACAGGAGCTACAGGACTCACTGTCATTATCTGCCAAGCAAAGAGCTGGAGGGTAGAGACGGGCCTTTCTCTTTCCAGACGACAGACAGATGGCCTTGCTTCTCCGAGGAGTCGACCGAGAAGACGGAGCTGGAGGCAACGGCACTGACAGATCCGGGGCCTCACCAAAGATCTGACAGGAACATACAGTGGGCATGTGTGTTAGGTGCGTGCGTGTTTATTTTTGAGCATCTGTGTGAGTTCGTTAGCACACCTTGTCGTGGTTTTCAATGATAATCTCCACCACAATGTTCTGAAACTTGATATTCATCATGGCTGCTACTGTCTCCTCCTGCGATCTCATCAATGTGGGGCCGAAGATCATCCCCAGGTTGGACACAGTCATCAGATTCTGGTCACTGTGAGAAGACACCCTACACACACACACAATCAGCATGTAAGTTTCATATCATATAACAGATAAAAAAAAGAGAAAATGTGTTTAAATAAGAACACCCTCACTTTAAATATCACTAGATAAACCATTTTCAAGACTTTTTAGGAAAAAAAATACACTCTCAAGGATAAAAGCATGTTTTCGGGGCTTTAAAATCCTGATGTACATACTTGAGGAGGTGGTTGGTTAAGAGGTCCAACATTGTTCTGTTTTTTTCTGGCAGTTTGTGTACAAGAGCATGAATGGCTCTCACTCTGTGCTTCTGGTCATCATACTCTGTGAAACAAAAAGAGTACAGAGGGAGAGATAAGGTGTGGTTCTGTTTACGTCACATACTACGTATGAAGTCAGCTATTTCAATCCAAACACTGCTGAAAATGTGCCTGCCACACTCGAAAACAGGCAGTAACATCGTACTTGCAGCCTTGATGAATTCTTTATGCAGCCTGTAGGTCAGTACTGGTTCTGCCAGACACCTGTGTGCACAACATAAAGTATAAATGCATAATTCATGAGCAGTGTTACTTAAAACACACACCTATGTACTGCATGCTACCTGAAATAATTCTTCAGGCCACTGGTTATGGTCTTGTTGTCCCAGGCGTCTGCATCCAGCTGCATGTCAGAGGGAGCTGTCGATGCTGCAAGAAAGTAGACAATAAATAATGTCTTTGTAATGATGGACTTTTAAATACACCTAATATTTGCTGTAATGCCATAAATCTACTACAAGCAGAAAAAAGTATCACACAAAGCATTCCTTACCAAACACACTCGTCATCAGCCGCTGTACTTTAGAGTTCACTCCTCCTATCCTGTACAGTCCCAGGGTGGTAATGCCTACAGAAAAAGTTTAACATATTTGATAAATAAACAGCACAAACACTCAGGAGAACTCTTTTTTCTCATATGATCATTTTAAGAGCGACAAATACCTCTTGTTTCAACCAGCTCAATACATTTCTTAACAAAGTTGAAGCCTGCCTCGTTGAGAAATGCTGTAAAACAAACCAATTCATTTCTGAGACCGTGCAATACATAAGTTATGTTAAAAGCAGAATCTTCTGAATAAATTTGATACTCACTCTCCTCCTTTTTGCTGAGCAGAGATGGCAGAGTGTAAATCTGAACAGAAGAAAGAGCAAAATTTGTGTCAGTAACATTTTGAGACAACAAGACTTTTACATACAAAGCTGATTGTGTTTAACACAGTCTAGCAAAACTGTATTGCTCTCTGGTTAACCTGCAGTCATTTTCCTCAATGAAAATTATTATTGATTATTAATCATTAGAATTATGTATTAAATGATTGAAATATGGGCTATACAGTGGCTCGGTAAGGAGCACCATGGCCTTGCAGCTAGAAGATCCCTGGTTCGCGTCCTGGCCTGGCCCTGGGATCTTTCTACATGGAGTTTGCATGTTCTCCCTGTGCATAATGTGGGTTTTCTCTGGTACTCTGACTTCCTCACACAGTTCAAAAACATGCTGAGGTTAATTGGTGATTCAAAATTGTCCCTAGGTGTGAAAGTGAGCTTGCTTGTTTGTCTCTATGTGTAGCCCTGGAATGGACTGGAGACCTGTCCTATCCTGTCTCCAGCTCCCCTACAACCCTAATGAGGATCAAGTGGTATACAGATAATGGTATATAGATGGATGATTGAAATATTCATACCGGCTCTTTTCCATCCATTGCCTCCATCCACAGCCGTCTGTTGGCCTCAGACAGCGCTTGCAGGGTGATGACACCATGTCTGCAGATGTAAACGGATCATTTTGACTTCTACATCTCAGTTTATTTTATTGACAGCCAGTCATCTGTGATGATGGTCACACAGCCTCTTCAGCATCTTTCTCTCTCACCTCTCCACCACCTCGATGTCGAAGCAAAAGCGCTTGTCAATTGAATCAGTCTTCCTTCGGACACACGAGCGCAGTCTGAACATCTCCGGTGTACCATTCACCATGCCATTCTGTCAACAGAGAGATATGTTTGCAATATTCAGACTTGCTGCAATTACTGTATAATCACCTGATTGCAGGGATTTGAGCTGACCGCTATAATTTTTCATAATCGGTAGAATTGTTTCCACTCACTTATGTAAAAACAGCTCATAGTTTTTCACTGTTTGTGCCCTCTTCTTCTGCTATGGTTTAATGGTACTACACACGTGGACAAAATTGTTGGTACCCCTCAGTTAAAGAAGGAAAAACCCACAATTCTCACTGAAATCACTTGAAACTCACAAAAGTAACAATAAATAAAAATTTATTGAAAATTAAATAATCAAAATCAGCCATCACTTTTGAATTGTTGATTAAGATAATTATTTAAAAAAACAAACTAATGAAATAGGGCTGGACAAAAATGATGGTACCCGTAACTTAATATTTTGTTGCACAACCTTTTGAGGCAATCACTGCAATTAAACGATTTCTGTATTTGTCAATGAGCGTTCTGCAGCTGTCAACAGGTATTTTGGCCCACTCCTCATGAGCAAACAGCTCCAGTTGTCTCAGGTTTGATGGGTGTCTTCTCCAAATGGCATGTTTCAGCTCCTTCCACATATGTTCGATGGGATTCAGATCTGGGCTCATAGAAGGCCACTTTAGAATAGTCCAACGCTTTTCTCTCAGCCATTCTTGGGTGTTTTTGGCTGTGTGTTTTGGATCGTTGTCCTGTTGGAAGACCCATGACCTGCGACTGAGACCAAGCTTTCTGACACTAGGCAGCACATTTCTCTCCAGAATGCCTTGATAGTCTTCAGATTTCATCGTACCTTGCACACTTTCAAGACACCCTGTGCCAGATGCAGCAAAGCAGCCCCAAAACATTACTGAGCCTCCTCCATGTTTCACCGTAGGGACAGTGTTCTTTTCTTCGTATGCTTGGTTTTTCAGTCTATGAACATAGAGTTGATGTGCCTTACCAAAAAGCTCCAGTTTGGTCTCATCTGTCCAAAGGACATTCTCCCAGAAGCTTTGTGGCTTGTCAACATGCATTTTTGCAAATTCCAGTCTCGCTTTTTTATGAGTTTTTTTCAGCAGTGGTGTCCTCCTTGGTCGTCTCCCATGAAGTCCACTTTGGCTCAAACAACGACGAATGGTGCGATCTGACACTGATGTACCTTGGCCTTGGAGTTCACCTTTAATTTCTTTGGAGGTTGCTCTGGGCTCTTTGGATACAATTCCAACGATCCGTCTCTTCAATTTGTCATCAATTTTCCTCTTGCGGCCACGTCCAGGGAGGTTGGCTACTGTCCCGTGGGTCTTGAACTTCTGAATAATATGAGCCACTGTTGTCACAGGAACTTCAAGCTGTTTAGAGATGGTCTTATAGCCTTTACCTTTAAGATGTTTGTCTATCATTTTTTTTCGGATGTCCTGGGACAATTCTCTCCTTCGCTTTCTGTTGTCCATGTTCAGTGTGGTACACACCTTTTCACCAAACAGCAGGGTGACTACTTGTCTCCCTTTAAATAGGCAGACTGACTGATTATGAGTTTGGAAACACCTGTGATGTCAATTAAATGACACACCTGAGTTAATCATGTCACTCTGGTCAAATAGTTTTCAATCTTTTATAGAGGTACCATCATTTTTGTCCAGGCCTGTTTCATTAGTTTGTTTTTTTAAATAATTATGTTAATCAACAATTCAAAAGTAATGGCTGTTTTTGATTATTTAATTTTCAATACATTTTTATTTATTGTTACTTTTGTGAGTTTCAAGTGATTTCAGTGAGAATTGTGGGTTTTTCCTTCTTTAACTGAGGGGTACCAACAATTTTGTCCACGTGTGTAATTGTTCCTTTGTCAAGGATCGCGATGGAGTTATGTGACAATCGGCGTTGGCTTGTCTGTTTGTCTGTTAGCAGCATTACTCAAAAAACAGACAAACGGATTTGGATGAAATTTTCAGGGAAGGTCAGAAATCGCTAAAGAACCAGTTGATTAGATTTTGGCAGTAATGCAGCTTATAGTCTGGATCCACGGATTTGTTAAACATTTCTGTATCAGTGCGAGATAACGTCACGGTGTCACTGTACCTATGCCAACAAGTGAACACGATGTCAACTAAAACGACTAACAATTAAATGACAGCTCTAGATGTGTGTATTAAGTTTGGTAATCACTTTAAGAAAATCCAATGTTTTGACACTGCCGCCAAGAAACAATGCTGTTCAGTTTGTTTAGGACTGTATCTGTATTTTTGCATGTCCTACTTTTTGCCAAAACTTTACACAAACCTGGATAAGAAAAGCATTGCACATTTTTTTGTGTTTGTCAAAGTTGTATTAACAGCATATCATATAGACTGTTTTAAAGGGCTTCTTAGAGATGCATTCCAGTGGTTGTGAGAAGCTGCAACACCGAAGAGTTCTGTCAGCTGCTGAGCTGAATCTTAAAACATGCCAATGGAAAGGAGCCACCAGCTACAAATGTCTGACGAGTTGTTGTGGGTGGTCATGTTCTCCCAGCTCACCTGTCTGTTGGCTGGTCTGGACTCTGTGTTGCTCATGGTGAACATCTTGGAGCTTTTCTCATAAGTGCAGTAGTATCTGGTCCACACGCTGCCCAGAGGACCTAGATAATACACACATATGTGTGTTAAGCGTGATTATGTAAGTCTGTTATTTGATATTTTTCACAGTAAGAGTGAGAGGTACAGAAGGACGAAAAGCATATCTCACGTTTTTCCTGTATGTACAAATATCCCTCCATAGTGAAGCAACTGGGAGCTTTGAAGTCTTCCTCGGCAGATCGGATCCTCTTCATCAGCCGCTCAACCTCAGCACGCGTACTTTCAAAGTTGTTACGAGCCTGAACAACAAACAAACGTATAAAAAACTGCACTGAAACGATTCTTTCTTACATACTTAATGATCATGAAACCCACAAAATCTTCAAAACGGAAACAATTCCTTTGTCCATCTGTGTAAGTTATGACACATCTTCATACAATTGCACTATTTTGTCATTTACATTTAAAAAGTCTTTCCTGTAAACAAAAACAAAAATTGCAAATGCACTAGAGACACCAGACATGAAGGCGGACGCAATGGCATACAAGTTTAACCCTAAACATCCCCTTATAGATGTAACACTGGGTATAATTTCATAGCCATTAATATATGGCTGAACCTAGGGGAAACTGAAAGGCTTAACAGCGCCCAGTGAGAGTTTATCATCTGGAAATAATAGTTTCAGGATTTCCTATTCAGGTCAGTTGGACTTTCGAATGTAAGCAAACCGGTCAAACAACTAAAAAACAAGTGTGAACCACTGAGGAAGTATGAATGTGACTGTTTGCCAAACCAGGCCTTGTTAATCCAGATTTGCTTTTCAAATATTTACTCTCGATGCCTTAAGGAAAAGCACATTTGAAGGTTTGGTGTCACAATCACAACACAGCTTTATCATTCTATTTGCTCTACAATTTCAAATCTATTTGGCCACAAACTGAAATATCCACAAAAATAAAACTTCACAGTGACAAAAACAGACACTAACAGCTTAGAATAATTAAATTTGCCAACAATGAATGTTATTCATGCTTTCTGGCCCCAAAGGACATAAACAGGGGCTTAGTTTGTTGCTTAGAGGCTGTTTATAGGAGTTCTTCCTCTGAGTTTATTAACTTAAACCTGCGGTATCAAACAGTAGCAGGATGACCGTGAATGTCTCCAAAGCTTTACTTTAGGAGGAAACATGTTTTTCTACAAACTCCACAACACAGGCAGCCATAAAAGTGCTTACATAAATAAACAGAATGGTACAAAAAATAGAGACGTTTTTATCTGAATCAACAAATATCGGATTCAAACTGACAAACACCACAGGAACCTGACTAGATTTATCCTGATTGCCGCTAAAAATAAAGCCGATGTTTTAGCCTTTTACCAGGCAAAGGCTTACTGATTTAGTGCATCTTTGTATGGTTTGCAGGCTGGACAAAAAGGCTTTGCAAAGGGCAGTAAGAACGACAGAGTTGTGTGCTGGTAGCTTCCTTTAAATGCCTATTGTTTATAAGTTATCCCTGACATGGAGACAGGATCAGTAAGGGTAAGGATCTATCAACGAGTCACACTGTTTGCTTTTCTTTTTCTCAGACAGATGAACTGTCACACCGAGTCAGAGTTTTTAAGGTGCAGTTAAACTGTTGTCCTCTGGTGGAGTCCTGAGCTTTTCAACAGGTGTCAGGGTGTTTTTATTTTTGTGTTGGTAAAGTGGCTAGTTAAATTATGATCACATATGAACAGAATTTTCAGTGAGAAGAAAAATCATAATTAAAGTCCGCTATTGGTTTTGAGTTCTTTTGTTCAGACATAAAATGAATAGATAGATGTTGATTACCTTCTTGATATTTTCGGCGAAAACTTTCGCCTTCTTCAGAAGCGTCTCTCACATCTATCTCTATTTTATGTCTGAACAAAAGAACTCAAAACTACCAAAATAACAAAAAGACATGACACGTTTTTTAAATGAGTTATTTGAAGAATGTGATATGCTTGCTGTTAGTTTAGATATCGCATTATTGTATATTATATATCACTTGTTCTGTTGTCAATCTGACAAATATCCTGTGCATATCACTGCCCTCCATCAAAATGATGTGTATGTCTACGCTGTGAAGAACTTAAAGGAAAAAGTGACCTGTGTCTGAATGACAGAATCCCATCACTTTAACAGAGTGATGAAGTCTCCAATATTACATATCCCAAATCTGAAAAAGGCTAATAACTCCCTCTGGCAAGGACTTTGGCCTTCGTAATCCTTCTGACCTTTTCCATGCAGAAAAAGAACAATATGGGCTCTTTAAAATGCAGATACACCAGACAGAATAAATTATTTACAAATGAATGACATCAGGTCCAGAAATATTCCTGAGGTTTGCGGTAAACAAACACTTACATTTTGCAGGTTGAACTGAAGCTGCTGCTTGTAGGGTTCAAACTCACTGGCCAGTTCGTAGCCCTCGTGGTAGAATGTAAACAACCCCTGCAGGAAGGCTAATAACTGAGGAGCAGAGAGAGAAGTCCGCAGGAAAAATGTCAGCTGTGGGCACTGGAGTGAAAAGTATAATGAGAGGATTACAAAAGAATGATCGTCAGTCATCTGCCTAATCAATCAAAATAACCTCAATAGGAGAAAACCCCCAAATTCTACCAGTTGTTTGGTTTGCTGCCCTTGTTTACTTTACAACAAAGAGTTCCCCTCTCTGTCAGCCGGAAGAAATCTCCATGCAGGAAGTGCTGCTACAGCAACAGGAAGGGAGCTTTACTGATATCTATCATAAAACATTTTATCACTGGACAAACAGCGTGTGCGTAATGTGTTTTCAGAACATGGCTCGGCTGTCTTTCTGCGATCATGCGTACATACTGATGGACTCATAAATGCAATGATGACTTGATGTTTACGATGTGTGGCTATTAAATAACCACACTGGTCTTATGTAAACTTACCAGCATTCGTTTCAATATTTAATAGCCACACCTCATATGACTGTGTGAAGAAGCAGCTCAAAACTGACTCATCGCTCATATTTTCCTGGGACGAAACGTTGTGTGTGGTTATGTTTTCCCTCTGCTAATCAGAGCCGTAAAAGTTCAGCAAGGTTCGAACACAGGAGGCAAACGCACTGACGTCATCTCAGGAATTACGTATGTGAAATTTGTATCCCGGCTGGAAAATGCACACGTGTATAATAAACATGACAATTATGTGAACTCACAGGCTCCACAAATTCAAACTTCTTTCTCTCCTGCACTTCCTGGATCTTGAAGACATACTGCAGAGACGCATCGTAAAAAACCTGCCTGTCTTTACTCATCTGCGAGTCCGC
Source organism: Acanthochromis polyacanthus (assembly GCF_021347895.1). NCBI lineage: Eukaryota > Metazoa > Chordata > Actinopteri > Pomacentridae > Acanthochromis > Acanthochromis polyacanthus. The sequence goes on from NC_067129.1 coordinate 12,536,710, forward strand.
CTGCAACACAAACAGCCACAACACACATTAAGGCTTATCCAACACATGTGGGAGGCACTTGTTGTGGGTTTTTAAGAGTCCCACAGATTACCTCATGCAGCTGGGATTCCTTCTTTTTGGAGGACAGGCTGAGGTGTTTCTCCAACACCGAGTAGTACCTTTCTGTCTCCTTGTCAAACTGCTTCTTTTCCTCCTGCAAGACGGGAATGCAGAGAGAACAAATACAATCGATTAAATAAATGAATTTCAATCCATATTTTTACATCACATGGACAGAATGCCACATTTACATTACTTGAATATTATTCCCTCATTCCTGCGCCCTTTACATCATTGTATGCTTTCTATGCTTTACTTTGAAGAGTAAACATGTTTTTCTGCTTTTTACACAACACAAGCAACCATACAAGTAGTTAATAATTCAAAAGATAAACACAATGGCAGAAAACCAGCAAAATGATTATTTAAATCAATACATTTCTGACCCAAATAACACATGAATCTACCTCCTATTCTAGCATATACTACTGATAGCACAAACAAGCACCGATACAACCTAATAAGTAAATAAATAACCGTGTTAATTTCACCAGTTAGTAGGCAGCCCTTTAACAGTCACCACTAAATACAAAGTCCAGCTGACGTTGAGGAGAAATGTCATGAGTTTCGCAGGTCATAAAAGTACGGGACAAGGACATTTTTGAATTGATAGAAAAAGGTCAGGGGGTCAAAAGTTCCGTACAATTTTTAGATAAAGTAACAGTCCAGCTTTCAGGGAACCAATAAAGTGTGAAAAAAAGTGCAGTGGGACTGTTAACAATCTAAATAAAGAGACTCTGCCAAAAATATTTAGGACAACAGCTCTTTTCCGAAACAGCTGCAGCTCCTAACTCCACATGTCCAACCACTTTCTCTTGCTCAACAGCATCAGAATGAGGATGTGCTGCCGCTCACACACTGTTGCTACATTCTTCAGGCTGACGAGTCGCTTCCATCAAACACACACAAGTGAGCTGTGATTTCACTTTCAGACTTGGTAAGACTGGGGTCGGTTCTATTTTTTTTTAACCCCCGCCCGCCACATGACACTGCTATCTATATCCTAATTTCGGTCTGAGAGAGAAGATAAAAAATGAGATAAGATGAACTAAACAACTTGAGACAGCTGCTGAAATGAGACACCAGACTCGGTTAGTGTTTATTCTGCCTCTCTGAGTTCAACCATCTCTCTGTCTGTGACGTGCTCCCCGTCTTCCCTCCCAGCGTCCGTTCCCATGACCTTCCCACTGACACTGGACTGTGATCCATCGTTTATCAGAACAAACTGAACCGCTGATGAAGAGCCCCACAACACCCAGAGTGTTAGATAGCTAAAGAGCGAAACGTGCTGCTTTGCAGTCTGCTCGGCTTTCAGGCTACAGCCGCAGCTATACCTTAACAGCTCCGATCTGCTCCTTTCGAAACCTCTCGAGCGGTGAGATCAAAACGTCATCAGCATTCTGGATCTAAGAGGAAAAACGAAACACAACAGTCAGCTCAGTGTGTTGCAACATAAATACTAACTGGCTCAGAATCAGCCCCTGGGGGGTGACTACACACGACAGTGAGCATGACCAGAACAAGTACAGTAAAGGCAATGAGTCTGTTACCTTCTTTGAAAGAATAGGCATTGTGCATTTTCCTGTTGTTTCTGACCACGTGTGAAACAAAAATGTCTAACATAATTGATTTTATGAAAATTGTTGACAGTTTGAATTGCTATTTTTCTGCTCAATTCCTTTCTTTGTGGTGTTTGTGATATTCCTTTGGGCCTTGTTAAAGCCTCCAAAAATTCCTCTATGGAGAAAAAATTCTGACTAAGACCAGAAGCAAAAATAAAACAAAGGCTCAGTCATTGTCCCTTGGGGATTGCAGCAGCTCCTAAAGTGTTTATCTTAAAACAGGCTTTCTTTTGACAGTAGATTTTTGTCTCTTACTAGACAGACTACTTCCCTTCAGACTTTCCGTTTCATGTAAGTGAGAATGAACATTTTTTTCAACATTACAAAAGTGTATAAAGAAAGAGATCGACAGGATTTATGTAATGTTGATCAGACATGATAACTTGCTTAACTGTAATCCCAAATTACATATAAAAATTAGGACCGAGTTAGAGACATAAATACATCAAGATTGAGGTATAAAAAAAAAGCATTTCAACTGACAGGAATTAAACATCTCTCTACTAAAAATGAGAGAAAGATCGTGAACACGTTAGAGAAATATTCAAATCATAGTAATGTCATAGTATTCCGTCATAGCACGATACATGTAATAGTACAAATTTCAGGTGCAGTACGTGTTTTTGAATTATTGACTAGCCCTCATCTTTATTAATGTAACAATGTAAACTAGTTGACTGAGTATTTTCTGGGTTGGTTTATGAAAAAAGCCTAAAATGTAAGCAGAACATGAGCAACTTCATGTATTTCCTTCATTGGTAGCAACAGTTGCAAATTATTTATGGCTGATGATAAGAAATTCATTAAAACTGAGCCAAGTCTGTCAGATTCGACCTGAAAAACGATGTTAGAGTTTTTTGTTTTTTTTGTAGCCGGCCGACTGTACAGTGCATCTGAGAAATTTGTGAGCTAAGCCAGAAAAGAAAAAGCTCCAGATCGGTGATCAGAGCTCTGTTGTTTATATTAGGTCTAGGTCCTCTTTGGTCATGAGTCTATATATTGCTAACCTCTGTCAAATCTTGCTTTGTTCTGCCGACTTGATTTAAGTATCAGACTCTAAATATCCTCCCGGCCCGACATCATGACTTCACTTTCACTTCAATTTAGTGCTTCACCAGCAGTAGCCAAAGAGAGGTCTGCTTTCTTTGGATGTTCTTTTTTTTTTTTTTTTTACCACATTACAATGTCAGGATGAAGCAGACTGTGGGGCATTGTCAGATCTCAATAATAGTCCTTTTAGGTCGGACAGGTAGCCATTTCAGAGGAACCTACTTACTGGAGTTGCCCTTTAACTTAATAATGCTGGTATTATTAGAATTTCAGATCAAGCCGCTGTGTTACAGTTGTGCCACAGCAAGTGGAAAAGCATACAATCAAAATACACACACACACACAGAGGACCCTTTTATGGACTTTCCCAGGCAGTCGGGCTGTGCTCAGTCTCACAGGGGAATTGGCAGAATAGGTTCCACATGGTTCCTCTGTAACCAGACCATGCTCACAGCCACACACACACACACACACACACACACACACACACACACACAGACGGCGCTACACATGAGGTAGCATACTATGCACATACATTGCACATGCGTGGTTTGCCCTCACACACACCGTGCCAGACTCCAGTCACTCTCACACAAAGGCCTCCGGTTGATGGAGGACCTCCGAGTCAAAGACGTTTCCCCAAATTGCCATGGAGGCACACAATGCTGCTGGGACAAAGTTTTCATTGGAAATGCATGAATCAGTCCAGTGGGAAAACCAGTTGAAGACACAAGCTTGAGGAAGTCAGTGAGGTGCACCGAGTGAAGAGGCCCAAGAGGCAGCAGTTTTTAAACTAAAATCCTCTAGGTGACAGACAACACTGAAAATAACATCAAATTGATATTGCAGATTGAGACAAAACATCATCAGTCATGTGGAGATGCACATCTGGTCACCCACTGACTGTCAGCTCATTATTCACTCACTTTTTCCATCTGTCTGATACTGGGTGCAAAGCAGGTAGTGCGCAATGACCTTTTAGGTTATTTTTACTTAAAATAGCTCCTGTCGATGCCAAAAACGACACTATGAGAGCCATGAGAAAGAATTACCACAGTTAATTTGTGAGAGCCAGACAGCTAAACTCAATGCAAAGTTGTGCGGAGCCAAAAGTAGCTTAGGATTTGAGTGATAATTCTCAGCAGGTTTTTCACTATGAGCAACCTCTTTCACATTCTTTTCGCATTATTAATATAAAAATAGTATTAATAGCTATATTAAGATAGAACGCAGTTGTTGGTTTTTTTCCTAATTGGGACAGCTTCATACCAACGAAGCACATAGAGAGAGAGAGTGTGTGAAACTATTAGTTTAGACGTTGGTGATACTAGTCTGGTTAAAAAGGGGCTTTTGGACTAAATGGTAAATCAGATCAGCATAGTCATTCACAGCAAGGTGCTTTGAACAAACAGTTTCTCTTTAAAGCCCTTATTAAGCCTGCAGATTCTGTTATCAACTAAATAAATATGCGGGAACCACAAACATTTAATCTATGCTAACTATGTCGAGAATGGTGATGTACAGAGATTTAAAAAAGTCTGAAAAGTTAAAAATGAATATGAACAAAATCCATCAATCTAACCATTCAAAGTTGTTGCTTATAGAGCTTTTATTTTTTGAATCAACATAAGCATCTCAAGCTGAAACTCAGTGACTCTTAACAATTAAGTTTTCTTCATTTTGAGCTCATCCCACACACTTAAAGAGACGCATGCACAAACGTTCACTTTCTTACCAGCCGTTTTCTCTCCTCTTCCATGGTGCTTAAGAGCTGAGAGAACTCCTTTAAGGACTGAGCTGCAAAAGAAAGTACACACCTCATGTTTGTAAAGATCATGTCTGAAGATCATACTTTGCATATTTTGCCATCTCAGCTTATAGTTTTCTATAGCTTTAGCAACATTTTCATCTCACCTATATTGATTTCATCATCAGTCTCAGCGTCTCCAATACATTCAAACTGGAACTCCTGCAAAGACTGAGAGAACCGCTGAACAGCAAGAGAAAGACCTGAAAAAGCAGGAATAAGTTCATTCAGTCACTTGAAGCAGGTACAACAAAATTATGTCTGGCATCATTTATTTACAGCTAATTTTATTTCCGTATCCACACACACTGCCATCACTGGGCCAACAACACAACTTAATGCCCCCATTCCCCTGCAGGCTACATCAGTTTTTCCCTTCTGTAATAAAGCATTTATGCATTTTCCTATGAGAACTCCTGCATTTCATTCACTGCCAAGACACGAAGTGTCAAAGTCTGATGTAAACAAATTGCCACACCCTTCAGCAAACTCCACTAAGAAAACTGTTCACGTGTCCAAGCAACCCTCCAGTAAAGAGTTTAATACCACCACTGATTCTCTGAGGTGCACCAACACTTGGCTGCATTCGCTCACTCACACACCTTAACAACAACAGCCACAGTTTCAATCATACCACTGTATTACAGACTAATAATGGAACTGTTCAAATGTCCTGTAGTAGCACTTTATAGCAGATGACTGTCTGGAGATGCGCAGAAACAGTGGTGGTCAGGTTCACTGTATGAAAGACTCTAAACAACAGCTTTATACAGCACTGGAAACTTAAATTAATGTTATTGGAACTATTTAAAAGAACCAGATGTGGACTGAACTGACTGACTGGCCATTAAAAATAAGTATTAACACACATTATCCTGATGTTTTCAAAGGTTTTTATTTAAAACAGGGAAATAATTCTAATTAATATCAGCCTCAAGACAATATGCTTGTTACTTATAAAATAAATAATGCTTGGTCCCACTACATAAAATGTTCATTGAATTGCTCGCAAATACTGCTTACAGCAGACTGCATACTGTACGCTGCATGTTTCCGTTTAGTAATGCTAGACAGCATGAATGCAAAAAAAGTCTGTGGTACCTACAAAACTTTAATGTGCTCATTTTTATGACAGTGTTTCTTGGTCTAAATGAAAATCCCATTTGCTGCTCTAAAAAAACACTGACGTAAGATGAAAACTCTAGCAGACTTTGAAAGGGCCGTCTACTGGGGAGGGACGTTTCAGTCAGTAAAGGTCGTAGCAACAGCATTGTACTGTAGTTTTATCATAATGTAGGGACTCTAGTGATGCTGTAAACACTATGATTTATTTGTGTTAACCATAAAACCATCCTTTTTATGCTATTTCACTCCTGCGTGTTTAGAGAATAGTTACGTGTGTACAGCAGATAGTAGAAGCATCCACAGTGATGGCTTCAACCAACAAGTGAGCCAAAGAAATTGCCACAAAGCTGGAACCTGACGTGATCAAAAGAAACTACAAACAGGAGGCACATGCTTTCTGAAAATCTTCACAAGTATATGGCTGCCATCATTAATCTGTGCAGCCATTAAACAACCAGTTATACTCCTTTTTTACTGCCATAATAAGGTACCAAATAAAGTTATTCAAATTGTCTAATTATTACAACATAACATTTCAAGTTTGACCTGGGAGACAAAATAATGCAGGATGATTCAATTTGTAATATACCAGTCCCTGTGCACCTTCATTCATGTCAATGGACCCAATGCTGACAATTCACTTTCTGTCACTTTGTATCATGACTGTATTAACCTGCAAGATCAAAAAAAGTGTCCCACAAACCAAACCAGGCCTCAGACGTGTTGTGCGATCCTTTCAATAAAAACATGAATTCAGTAATATGTAACATGCAGTATAAATTCAGTATAAACACAAATAATAATGGTTTGAAGACTACTTTTTGACACAGGCAGCCACCTGAAGACAGGAACTCAAAGTAACAATCTTTCAGTATTTTCCCAAGAATATACGGTGTCCTTCTCTGTTTTACGTCTATGTAGATTCTCAGACATTGAAGATTTTTCACCTCTCATCCAAGAGGCTTCCTCCTTTCTAATTGTTCAGTAAAACAACAAGAACAACAGTTACAACTGAAAAAGCCTCTTGGATGAGGGGTGAAACTTCTATAAGAACCTAAAAGGGAAGTCCAGTTGCTTTTTACTTCACATCTGTGTGCTCTGCGCTTACAATCAGACAAAACAAGCACTCTGAGTCTGTCTTCTTGGCCTTGGACAAATCTCGATTGAAATCTTCGACACCAAATTATTAGTTGATTGCTGACAGAAATCTCAACAAATTCTTGGACAGTTGTTTATGCTAGAAATGCAGGTAAGATGTCTGAATTCCCTTTTGTTTTCTTTGGCAATAGCTAAGTTAGTTGGTGATATTGTAGATTGTTTTGGTTGTTGTTTTGGCTGTGCTCACCCTGACACCGAAACTACCACTACTTAATGAATAAATCCACTTTGTTTGCACTGCAAATCTGCTAGGGGACTCGTCATTACTGTCATTTTATAGGCTCAGGTTCCCTTTTAAGTCACACTGACACTGTGGATTTACAGTAAAGTAGCACCAACCAGTTGGTCAACAGTAAGGCTGGAGTTTTCAAGAGGGCCCCAGGGCCTTTGTTTGCTGCTGGCTGGTACTCCAGAAATGCTCTGTTAGTGTAAAACCTTTACATAGCTGGACAGACACCTTATTATAAAGCTGACTAACATCAGTAAATAGGGTGTTTCTCTAATGACACATGCAGAACAGTTATTAATAGCTATTAATCATGTCTGAGCAAATAACAACATTCCATCTTCAATTCACTTGGCCCTGGAAAAAAATAGTATCCCTCAATTGCAAAATAGCCCATGAGACCAGAAAAAGGCATAATAGAATATTTTTATTCTTGTCACATACCGACAGTACAGACCAAGCACTTAACATTGTAGCTGCATTCCTCACTGTGCTGCTCACATCACACAATCAAAAGTAACTGTGCTGATTTATTTAGTAGTTTACTGTTGGCTGAAGTCACAGTACTGATCTGTTTGAATTAATGGCCTTAGGTTTCTCTGTTATCAGACTCTGTCCCTGGTTGGGCAATTCATTAACACGCACTTTTACGGTGAAAACAAGGCATTAATGAGGGTTTACTTACTTCTGAGGGCAGATATGAGCATGTTTCCATCTTTGATGAGGTCTTTTATAAACCTGTTGGTGCGCTCCAGCTCAATCTCATGGCACTGCAGTCGCTCTCTGAAGTCCGGACTGTCCAAGAAAGAATCACTGAACTCCAGCGTCGGCAGACCCATCGAGAAATCTACACCCGCCGCTAATTAACAGAAAACTAGTAAAATGCGTTGTTCGTCCCCTCGGTAAGACTTATGAGCAGAAACAGTATTTCAGTGCGCCCGGAGTAATTTGTTGAGAAGTTCCTTGCAGCTCCTTTTTTTCATGCCTTTCTTACTTTTTTCCAAGCAGAACTTCCGGACCCTGGAACGCAGCAGAGTCCCTGGCAGGGAGGGTTTGGCTAGGCTGCACGACGAGCTCCACGCCGCTTCTGTCACGTTTTAAAGCCAATATCTTGGGCTATAACGTCGCTTTGACTTCCTGGTGACTTTTCACTTGCGATAGAAAGCACGGAAAGTAGCGGAAAGAAAGCTATACACCTTCATTTTGGACGCATGAACTCTGCTGGCAGACGCTGTGCGGCTAACTTTGTCTACATACGGCTCTAACTGAAGCCCTGTTACTATGGGAACGAGAGACTCCTGCTGGTCCGCACTGAAATCAGTGCAAAGTCTGCCAAAAAATACAAAGATAACATCGTGTGAACTGCACCTGTACACTGCTACTACTACTACTGATGATGATGATGATGATGATGATAATAATAATAATAATAATAATATCCTTATGCAGCAATAAACATGTTATAATTGCAATGATTTTTTTGCTGTGTCTTTACCTTTTGCCATGATCAACCTATTTCTCGAGGTAGCACCTATAAATATACAAAAACAGTGCAAACAAGGCATAAATATAGAAAAACAGTCTTTAAAAATGTATGAGCAATATATAGTGCAGAAAAGTTGAAATCTCCTCTTATTCGGACAAAGTTAGATCTACAAAAAGCAGTGCAAAAAGGATTTGTGCTGAAGAAACTGTAAAATAAAAAGTATGAGCAATGTTCATTGTGCAAAGGTCAACATTTGCAAAAACATCACAAACTTTAAAGCTTTTGAAAACAGATTGGATGATAAAAAGTAATCGCTTTACCCACCACTTCGCTCAACATATGGTTACATCATCATCAATTCAATATTATGTGTAATTCAAAGTCATTAAAATACAGCTTGGCGAAATTGTCATTAAATTTTTCTTCACCTTGAGTAAGGATCACAATTCCTTACTTATTTTCAAATGTCCTGCCAATTTTGAATGATGAAGATTGGTAACTAAAAATACCTTAAACTGTGGAGGAAAAGCAAGTATGCTGGTTGAACACAATATTATTAGAAGTTACTATAGCTCAAAAACATTGATGCAGTTCTTTTTTTATTTTTTTGAGACCAAATTTTCATTTTAAGAGTGCAAGAAAGGCTAAAATGAAACATGTTCAAGCAAATTAAGTAAAGTGAAGCCATTGATTTGCTGGTTTGCTAAATAAAAGCAGAATGACAGCTAAAATTGAAGTTCTAAGAGGAATTGATAATTCAACACTAAATGTCAGTTTAATTCTCAGCTGATGTGAAAATGCTGCAACTAGCTGAATAGTCAGTTATAGTGTAATTCCAGAAATGAAAATAACGTCAGCTGAACATGAGTGATAAAACTAGCTCTAAGTACTTAATAACAGGAATAGAATTGTTGCTCTTGGTTGTATGCCTTTGCTAATCTGTCAAGTTTCAGTTTACAGCCATATCTGTCCAGATTTGAACTTTGACTTTTTGGATATAAAATGTCATCACTACAACATCCCATTACACATTTGTGTGACTTTTGACCAACAAATCCCAATCAGTTCATCACTGAGTCCAACCAGACGTCTGTGAAATTCCCTTCAGGTGTTCCTAATTTATTGTGTTCAGAGTAAGGGGACAGACGTGAGGTCACACTGACATTAACCTCTAACCTTTGATAACCAAACTCTTATCAAGTGAACGTTTGAAGAAAATCTCCCAGATGTTGAGGAGATATTCAGGAGAATGGGACACACAGATCTATTGCCAGCCTGAAGGCATAAAAATGAAGAGCAGAAAGTCACAATTAGATCTTTTTAAGTGTTATGATTGTTTAAATTATTGCAAGATGAGCACGATACTGATTCATTTTTAACAAAAAAATTGGAATATTTAAAAAAAAATATGACAGGTATAAGAACTTAAAATGGAAGCATACTTTACCTAAAGAAAAAAAAACATTTTAAAGTTTGAATGAGTTTCTACTGGAAAGTATGCGTGTGTTGAAAAATGGAAATAATAATCAGAATAATGTAAATTTGATTCAATACTGTTTTCTTCAAGTGTAAACAGAATACAATTTCTGATAAAAAGCTATCTAAATTATCTACTTTTGCAATTAAAAATACCACAAAACAAATGCAAACGACAGTGCAAATATTTGACAGTTAATGTTAAAAAATGCTTTACTTTCTTCAACACTCAACACACGTAGGTTTACATTACAAATAAAAATGATTTGCAAGTTTTCAAGAACATTCTCAGCACAGAACTCCTTAAAATGCACAACAGAAAATGACTTGTGTGTTTTTCACAAGTATAAGATTACCTGGTAAAGAGTGACAGGCTAAAACAGGCCCGGCGGAACAGAGCAGAGAGGTGCATTGCTGAGCGCCGGCCAGATGACTCCGGGGCAACTGGTGAACATGTTGTCGGTACATTGTGTGACTGAAATTTATTTTTCATAGTTACACTTGCCACTGTGCGAGTCAGTAAAGTCACAGAGGCAAGGCTTGTTGCCTTGGAAACAAAGCTCAGCTCAGCACTTGTAGCTTGCTGAGATTTCTTTCTTTTGTTCCCCGGTTAAATCTTCAGACTTCATTTAAATATATATTCATACAAACTCTCATTTCCTTTTAAACCAAGCTGCCTCTGCGAAGTTTCAGCTCTCTCTTGGCGGTCCTGCTGCTTTATTGTCCCAGTTGGTTACTACTGTATCTGCCACTCACTGCAGAAGAATAGAACACCATGACTACTGCAGTAAACAGCCTTTAAGTAGCTCTTTGTATAAGCTTACACACATACTCAGTGCAGAGACATGTAGACAGTATAGGGAAAGACTGCAGACTTGACCCACGTCTTATGTTTTTTCCCCCTACATATAAGGTAAGAAATACAGTAAAAACTCTCCTCAGAGCTGATTTAAGGCTAGTTGGCATAGTTGTTATTTAAAATTTAAGAAATAGTGATATTTTATTTCTAAAGCCAGCACCAGTTTCTCTTGCTTTCTTCGACAATTATATACATTAAATCTTTGGTAACTTCTATAGTATTTGCTGCACCAGACATCAGAGATTTAGAGCCAGTGATTCAGCAGCCAGCAGGAGACAAAATGTTCTTTGAAAATGCCAACCTGCAACACCCCCGTCGCCACCACGAACTCTTTCTGCGCACTCGACCCTACAGGGGGGAACCGCCGACAGTGGCAGGTAAAGGTTTGCTGCTCTAAGTCCAAGTTATTCTGTTTTCATGAGATTTAGTTGCTCAAATACATCACCGTCTTATTTCAAGTTGCCATCATGGTGTTTGATGTGTCTAAATTCTGACATCTTGTGCACATGCTCAATGATAAGGACAACAAAGACAACAAAAACAGTAAAAAGCCTCTTTAAAATAACAACATCCATAAGTTATTAGCATTATTTCTAAACGTGGTTCAATCTCAGTTCATTTTTGAATGCACAAACAAAAATACAACTGCATTCTTATCACAGAAACCAGCTGCGTGTGAATGATTGAGCATCACTGTCATTATGGTCATTTGTTTAATGTAAATAAGCCTTAATAAGCCATAACTGACACAAGAACTGAGTGTTCCTGAGCTCAAACACAACATTAAAAGTGCAACATTGGAAGGATTTCTGCAAATGTTAAGATGGGTCAATCCAGCTGTGATGTGTTGGAATAAGTGGAATTACTCCAACATGCTAAAAAAAAAAGATTTTGGACAATAATAATATAAACCGACCTCTAAACCACACACATTTAAACCATGCAGTATTTTGATTGCAATGCACAGACAGTAAAAGTAGAAAATCTTTGTTTACTATATTTAGACACTTTTGAAGCTCCCTCCTTGTTACTTCCACAGGATTTCTCCTCTACCCAGACACTCCTGCTAAGATGGAGACCACGTCACGAGAGGCCTTCTGCTTCAGGCCCATCCCACAGCATGACTTTGGCAAAGGTTCACAGTCTTATCTCAGTTTAGAGAGTAAACTCATCATATCTGTTCTAAGATAAGCTGAAAGTGATTCAGTGCTCAGTATAGGCAGGTCCATAGTCTGTTGTGTTTAGCAGATATGCATGTTTTGGAGAATGTCTGGGCTGTGTGTGTGTGTATGTGAAGACTCTGATTAGGGAAGTGATTTATGAGTTTTCTTGCTTTGTTTTTGAAGATTTAATCAGTCAAACTGCAATATACATTAATTACTATGCCATCATTACACTCAGATATTAATGATATCACTAACAAATACTTCTAAATATAAAGAACAGAGGATAATATAAATAAGGCTAAATGTGAAAATGCTGTTACTTGCATATATATATATATATATATATATATATATATATATATATATATATATATATATATACATATATATATAAATTACAAAATATGTTTTATAAATTGCCAGTAAGATACTGAGTGAACTAAGGAGGGCACATGTTGGCTAGAGCTGCCTAAATGTAAATGCCTGAAAGTGCCACTAAAATCTAACATTACAGATGTGTGATTAGAATGGTATAAAAATATTTTTTTAAAGGGAGCATTTATTGCAATTAAAAAAGACTAATATCATACTTTATATTCATAGCTGAATGCTACTGAGAGAGAATGATTTTTCTCAAGGCTTATAATTAAATAAAGTTACATAAAATAACATATTAAGCATAGCCTTTTAATATGGAGAAATGCTGAGCATCAAGTATTAGTCTTTGATTAACAGAATAAGACTTAAAGAGGAGGATGAGTACCACTGAATCTTTTGACAGTAACAGCTAAAAGTTGTGTTTTGACAGAGCTTTTTCAGATGCCGCCTCAGTAGAAAGAAATATGGGGTGTTTCATGGATATTCAATTTGTCAAAACCTTTAACGGGGTTATCATTACCCTTCAGGAGGCCACATCGCCAAGAACACGCAGCACGAGTCCCACTATTCTCATCTCACATCCTCACGACAAACAAGAAGAGGAAAAAGCAGCAAGGACGGGGAACCAGGAGAAGATGAGCAAGAAAGCTACCACGGTCACACAAAGTCAGCAGCGGTGAAAAACCAACAAGACACAACAGAGATGCAGTCTCAGTACCAGAAGGATTTCCCTCCTCCATCCTCCTGCCGCAGGAGGCGAACACCTGCCCTCCCGCAGCCCGACAACATCGGCATCAACCCCGCCTTCAGGTGAGAGCAGCTTTGTCAGTATCACAGTGTTCTACAGCTTCATATCGGGAGAAGCTCATCGGTGTGTTCTGATTTACAGGATCGAGTTCAGCACGGTCCAAAGAGAGACTTTCCCTGGCTGGCCCATCCTGAATCCCAGGGACGCTGGCAGGCTGAGAGCAGCTTCACCTGGACAACCAAACATGAGTCTGTAACATGCAGCACTTCAGGGAATCAGCATGAATTTGGCAGGACAGTCAACATTTTCTCACTGCTCTTGTGGTCGATCCGAATCTATATAATAAAAGAAAACATGTCAAAAACAGGCCAGTTTTGTGCCTTATGTGTGTTTGTTAACATCATTTTTGCGGTCTTATCCTATAAATAGTACTTTAATGCCTGAATTACTCCTCAATTCAAACATACTCGGACTGAAACAAGTTAGATGTTAAGAGGCTTTGTGTTACATCAGTGTTAAAGAGAACCAGCTCATTTCTGCAACAGGTGATGAATTTTGCAGCAGCAGGTCAATCTGATGAGCTCATGGGCTGATTATAGGAGCACACTCACCAGCATGCATGGAGTCAATGGAAAACACTTAATGACCTAATGCTAAATCCAGGACTGAAATGTTTCACATTGATGACTTCAGACATACTTGCGGACAGCTTGCGAGAAAATAATCCTCCCAGTGAGGACTCAATGGGCAGGGCAAGTAATTAGAGACTCCACCTCAGACACAGAAACAATTACTGCACACACAGAGATTCCAAACTTAATAAAAATTGATAACTTAATCCACGCTTTATGTAACTTACAGAGGAAAAAGTTTGATCACAAATTAGTACTTTTGGGAATATCTGAAAAATACAACAATCTAACTTCACATTGGCCACCACCAACAGCAAAACCCAGCAAAAATAAGTTCTGATGGTTTATTTGCTTTCCCTGCCTTGTGTTTAGAACCAATTCTGCACAAACACTTAGTAACAGTTTTTTACCAAATATAAAGCTCCAAAAATTTTCAATAACAAATACATGAATGTCACACAAAAACTGTCAGCCTGAGCCAGTTGGTAAAAATGCACACATCAGATTTCAATGCAAGAACGAAATCTTCTTACTAACAGAGACAGCTCCTTAACTGGCATGAGTTAAAATTAATCTTGCTTTTACTACCTCTAAGCTGGTTTTGGCTGGATAACAATACTGTAAAAAACTAAATAAATACAAAGTGAGTTTATCATTGTTATAAACAGTAGAATTTTTTAATGTGGCGAATTAAAATGGCTTTACAGCTTAGTTGACACTAGCTCCCTGAGAAAAACTGAAATGAAAAACACAGACTAAAGGTTGACATCATCCAGTGAACTTGACAATCCACGCCCAACCAGTGACATATCATAAGAAGGTCATCTGTAATTTCAATTAGTATTTTTCCACAGTACAGTTCAGTATGTTCAGAACAGAACAGTCTGGTGTCCAGTCACTCTCTCCCTCACTGTCCACTTAGCTAAAATTCCTTCATTTCAACCAAGCAGCTGGGCTTGACATGAAAATATCTGTCAGACTTCCTCTGACCATGGTGAGACTAACGGGTTTCTGTGCTTCATCTCCTGTCCCGGGGTCTGCTCCGGTCTCCGTGTCTCCGGTCGTCCCTCTCTCTGCCTCTGTCCCGGTCATCCCTCCTCCCTCTATTGCCCCAATCCGTCTCTCTGTGTCGGTCCCGGTCCTCCCTTCCTCTCGCCCCTTGCCTGTCCCACTCCCTGTCTCTACCTCCACCTCCTCCCCAGTCCTGCACCGGTCCGACCCCCAGGTTAATGGGCTTCCGGAAAGGTCTGTCCCTGCCGCCGAACCGCAGCTGTCCGGACTCTTTCTTCCCTCCTAGTCCCCCACCGAGCCGCCGCGGCACCCATCCTTTGAGAGTCCTCTCCTGCTCAAAATCCACAAACACTTCCTGCTGGTCCACCACCAGCTTGTTAGCGTCCCGCCGGGCCCTGACCACGGACCGCTCTTCCTTGTACTCGATGAAGGCGTATCCTTTGGAGAAGCCCGTCACGATGTCCCGGACCAGCCGGAGCCGCTGGATGACTCCGTACTTTGAGAACACTTGATGCAGTTTATCTTCGGTTGTGTGCGGGCTCAAGCGGGCCACAAACAGGGTGAGCAGCGGGTCTCCCACAACGCCTTTGTTGGGTTTGTAGCGGGCTCCCATAGCCCGCCACACCGCCCGGTCATGGGGCTCCACGTCCGTACCGTCGATGCTGCCAGCTTTCAGCGGGTCGTACAGCTTCGCTATCGGGTTCCAGTCAACCATTTTACCCAGAATTAAGTCTCAGCAGTCGACAGGAATAATTACCGAGGTGGCTATTTCTCCACATTAACCTCTATTCACCTACAGAACCACATTGTTGAAATCTTTCTACTTCTTAAAGCAACCCGGAAGTCCTGTGTCCACCAACAAAAACATTCCGTAGGGAAACACGCACTAAAGCTGTCACATTATAAATGTTCCTTGATTGATTAACGCTGTTAGAGATCAACAATCACAAGATACTCGCACCTATTTATAATAGTAAATAAATAAAGACAAATGCATATTTCTTTATGATTCGGCAAGTATGTTAATTTGGAATAACAACTGATAATTTTCAAGTGCTATAGTGATCACATTGGTAACTCTTATTTTGCAACATAGCCACTATTTTGTGTATTTTGAAAACCATATTGGCTTTGCACCTTATACATATACAAAATGAGCTTTCCAGACAAAAATAATATTTAGAAAGATTTACTGTTTCAAATGGAGAGTTATATGATTTCATTCAGCAACTCAAACTCAAGGCTAATTAGTTTTATTCCAGAGCTTTCACCCTTTCAACCATTAGCTCAATAATATGAAATTGTATTCTCAAATTATTATACATTTTGTGTCAGCATCAACCCTATTCATCAAAATTCCAAACTCGACTGAGGTATATGAACACTCTTGGCACAAAACTTTACAAAAACACCATTTAATAAAACAATGAAAACCACATCTGTTTTGGCTTCACAATGACTCAGGTATTACAAAGATAGTGGCAGAATTAGGACGCTGCCAATTCACTGCTATGTACAGTTTAATCTGATGTCTTTTGTACAGTATCAAACTCATTCTATTTCAAAATGCAACTTCTGTTGAGTGGATCTGTCTAATCTGTAGTAGTTGTGGTAGCACAGAAATTCTATACAGAATGAGCAGCAATGCTCTTTAACTTTGCTCCTGATTCATCAGTTTCCATTGCCATTACATGTCCTCCACGCTCCATTTATAAGCTGCCTCCTGGCCAGCTTTTTTATCTGATATCCGCATGTAGCGTTTCTGTTCAAAACCATTTGATCTGTGAGACAAAAATAAAACACAACTGTTAATTCTGAAATAACACCGCAAGCTCTAGCTTTCATTTGATGCACCACTGCAAAAATAAATCACTCAACAATCAGGGCCATTTCAGTCAAATTTCTGATTGCCATTATTGTAAAATAAATTGTGCAGTTGTACTATGAAACATAATAGAATAGAAAGAATTACAGTCTGATTCATATATTAAAAAGAATCCCATGTAGTATTTCTGAGTCACTGACACATGGATCATACCTGTCAACTCCATCCCAGCGATAGCCTGGTGGAATATTGAACCTGTTTGGAGGTGGAGCAGGGCCTTTATATCGAGGTTTTTCTACAAACAAAAACAAAAAACATTTTGCATTAGCCATCTCACAAAGAACAAAACTTGTGATGATGACATCCTGGCCTGGATTCAGACATGAAGGTGCTAATCTCAGAAAGGCTTACCTGATTAAACAAATGTAAGAAATAAAATGAAACATACAATCTAATGCTTCAAACCTTGTGCTTTTGGGTTGCGTTCTTTTTTCCGCCTGAGCATGGCAGCCATAGGATCTCCTTCCCTTTCTTGCTCTCTCAACATGCGGTCCAGATCCTCGTCGTCGTAGTGACGCGCCAGCGGCTTCTGTGCTTCAATCACGGCATCCTCAAGTTTCTGCTGATGCATCTGATTCTGGGCCAACCTGTACGCACAGGTTGACTTTCAATCATTAAAGTATAGAACACAATTGATTTGAATTCTTCTATATGCAACACAATCACACTCTGTAGCCATCTTTGAGGTGTGAAATGATTGTGCAGGCGTACCCTTTTCCCCACTGAGCGTATTTCTCATCCTTTGCTGCTTTTACTCCTGCATTCTTCTTCTGTTCCTCTCTCTCTGAATCCAAATCCCTCCTTTTGCCACTTTTGTCTCGAAACACCGTCTGGACATTGCGAGATTCATCTGGTCATAGTAGATAAAAGGGGAAAAATGTCATTTCAGTAGAGACTTCACCTTTTAGTTTACAAGAACTAATCAAAACATGATAAGGGAACACTATATACACACTATATGTCATGAGATTTAAAGTAGTAAAAGTATCTTAGAAAAAATATAATCTAACCTTCAAGTGGTTGATTGCTTCTTTCTCTACGTCGGTTTTCCTCCTGCTCTTTTCTTAAAACCTCTACAGAAACCAAGCCTGCCTTCCCACCAGAAAGCATCCTATGGCCCTGAAGAAAAAATAAAAACACTCAGCAATTCAAGGCAAATCCGATTTCATATTATTCTTTGAACCAACACAGTTTACTCACCTGTGACTGGCCATGTCTACGAGGCGGTGACAGGTCTCCATCCGAGTCCTTTCCACTCCGCGGTCGCCTCCTGGGTGGAGACTGGTCAGAATCAGAGCCTCGTTTTGTTTTTGAGTGCATCCTTGGAGGAGACTGGTCGGAGTCCGAAGCTTCTCTCTTCAGTGTCTTTCTTCTTGGGGGTGACTGATCAGAGTCTGAATTGTGCCTATTCTGAGCTCTCTTACCCAGCGGTGACCGACGAGAATCAGGTGAACGTTTTTTACTTGATAATGAGGAGTTGGGCTTTTTTCTGTAAGGGGATGAATCTGGCAAAGAAAAAGGAACTGTTTAGTAAAGCGCATGTAAAGTTATACTCCAAACAAAAGCACCTTTTTTCTGTGACATTCAGCCTGCTGGAATGCAAAGGGAATACTGGAGTTTTTATAGAATGAATCATGACAGAGGATTATTATCCAAATTATTCAAAGCAAGAATCTTCTACTAAGAAGTTTTGAAAAATGTTAAAAAGACATTGAAGATGATGTTTTCATTCAAGCATTCATTATCAAATCAAGGCATTTTCCATCAACTTCCGCAAACAATTATGGTCATATATGCAGGATAACCTTCTGTTTTTGCTTTTGTTGCCTTTCCCAAAGCAGAAAGATACCACATTCCACTGAAAATCTTTCACTCACCTTTACTGTGCGCCTTCCCTGACTTCCCTGAATGTTGCCTTTTAGGGGACAAGTCAGGAGAGTCATGGCGTCCTCGCCTGGGTGGAGATGCGTCTGGAGAGTCATGGCGACTTCTTCTGGGAGGAGATGCGTCTGGAGAGTCATGGCGACTTCTTCTGGGAGGAGATGCGTCTGGAGAGTCATGGCGACTTCTTCTGGGAGGAGATGCGTCTGGAGAGTCATGGCGACTTCTTCTGGGAGGAGATGCGTCTGGAGAGTCATGGCGACTTCTTCTGGGAGGAGATGCATCTGGAGAGACATGGCGACTTCTCCTCGGTGGAGATACATCAGGCGAGTCATGTCGGGTCTTCCGGACAGGTGAATCATGTCTCCTTCTCTTTGATGATAGCTCTGGCGAGTCATGGTGACCTCTGCTTGACACCTCAGGCTCTGTAGGTTGATGTTCTCCTCCATTCCCCTCATCTATGTTTTTCTCTTCATCAGCTATTCAAGGAGGACACTAAAGGTAAGTAAACAACCTTGCTTACACAGGCAAAGATTCACTGTAGTTTTTCCATAATTACCTCCAATTACTTTCCACCTGTTGCTGGTTCTAAAGGCTTCCAGTTGTTTCACTTCCTCTGGTCGATCATCAATCACCTCAGCAATCTGATTAGACGGCAAGAGATGAAGTCTTACCACAGAATATGTTACATAACAACATAAATCAGACAACCATCATGGATTTTGCCATGAAATCTATTTTTGCAGTAGTTAGCCCTTTAAAGGTGCTAAGATTATTACAGCAGTACAAGCAGTGTTGCACATCAACAAGTACATTTTTGCAGTTCAAAATTAAGAATATTACAATTAGAGCTGAAATAAGCACGTTACCTGTTTTGATTGCTGAATAGAATAAGCAATTATTTTTGGTTAGTCAAAACGAACTTTTCAACTATTAAGGTGTGCTTTTTTTTTCTTTAAACGTCACATAACCTTGAAAACAGATATTTTTCAACTCTTGAAGGACACTCCAAGTTTGAGGAAACTATCTTCAAGATTGTATTATAATATAACAGTTTGCCGCCTTAGCCATAAACAACACTGATACCATGGTATAAAATGACATTCATCCAAGCCAACATGGGTCTGTGTTTATGTCCCACTTTCATCTCAACATATGATCAAAGCAGTCAGTGCATTTTTAAAATTATATTTTTAAATCTGGATAAAGCACATAAAACACGGATTTAACCTCATTTTCATTGCCCACGCCATACAATAACACACTGCAACTATGAGTATAATGAAAGAAAGCGTTGCATACTAGTAAAACACGCGGCATGCTGTTTACAGAGTGCATGAAGGAACCAACGGGCTAATCACTTAACGTAAATGAATGAACTCAGGACAGCCTGCTTGCTAACGTTAGCTTCATGCTTACCACCGGCGCTTCTTCTTCGTCCTCTTCAACCTCCGCCTGCTCTGTGACCATGTGTCTCCAGTCTATGTCATCGTCTACAATTTTTAGTCTTGCACAAAAAATAAAAGTGAGTTAGTGGATCAGGTTTTCAATCACACAGACTTTAAAACAGTTAGCGACGCTAAATTAGCTTAACGGCTAAACACACGCACACACAGAGCAGCAGCTCGACTGAGGAGTTCACGTCGACTCACCCTCTCTCAGGAACCTTACGCCGTTTCTTCTTAATCTTCCCCGTTGACTTCTTAGAGTCGCCATCGGCGGATAAATAACGCTTTAGATACTCTGCTTTAGAAAGTTCAGGTCCCTTCTTGCTACCTGTGGAGGCGGCCATTGTTATGTTGTGAGAAACTACGGATCCCGCTGAGGGTCAAAAATGACAATTCTGTGTAGTCTGGTACTCAATGACTACTGAAGTCGTTTATCGGTACTAACTAAACTTAAACACACGTTGGGGAATGGTTTATGTATGACATAGTCCTTTTCATAAGATGAAATATTATAAGGTTTAGTTTGTGCATTTTTGTGGTGTGAACGCAAACAGAAAGACATTTGCAACTGAAATAGACCAACAGAGTTTATGTAATAATCCAGACATTGAAAGGTTTCACCCTTACAGTCTACAAAAATATCTAATATGGATCACTCTGGGACTCTATGAAGCCAAACATATTACTACAATTTCCTATTTCACCTCTGCTGATGAACTACATAAATATTACCACAGTCCCACAAACTAATTAGATTACAAGTGGTTGCACTGTAAAACATTGTGAAGGAATTTGGTCAAATCTGCTCATCTTTTGTAGTTTATTTTATGTAAATATACAAATTTTGCTAATTTGAAGTTAATCTGAACTTAAAATATATCAGTCAGAAATTACATTTGTACTGAAAATTGCTTCTCAATGATAAATAAAGCACAAACTTTTAGGTAGCAGAGTAACTTATGTTTCTAAAGTAAATTAAGTTAAAAAAACTTACAACATGGGATCTTTTATATCTAATTAATGCTTAAGACTTACGTGCTGGGAAATAAGAAAATACATTTGCTCAAGCACAAGGGTACATGTTGAGTATTTCCATTTTTTGTTACTTTATCCTTTCACTTATTTCAGAGAGAACTATTGATTTTTTTTACTCCACTACATTTATGGTACAGCTTTAGTTGCTTTTAAGATGAGGACTTGACACATTGTTACAGAATATATCAGTGGTTTCCAAGTTTTATGGCTTCTGACAGCATACGAACAGTATGTAGTTGTACTAAATTTATGAATAATCCAATATCTTTTCTTCTTTACTCTCACATTAGTCATCTCAAAACTCCTCTGATCTATCTCTTGTAACTGTATATGAAACTGTATGTGGAGTAAAAGCTCCACCTACAGCAGCCACACCAGTAAAGTGCTGCTGGCACACAAATACTTCATCATTAATAATATAATGAGGTTATATATAATAATGCATCAGGCAGAAGGAACAAATTTTATTATAATACTTGAACTACATTTTTCTGTTAATAGTTAGGTGGTTTTTCATGCAGGACTATTGTTTGTAATGCAGTATTTTCTTATTCAGATTCAGATTTCGAAAATTTTATTTCTTTATTACTACACAGCTAAAATATTACTTTTACCTAAGTAAAGGATCTAATGGCTTGTGAAGTTGGACCAACTTTAGGAAGTGGCTTTGAGTGCTCTTACCGCTTCCTGGTGTAGGATTTGCTTTAATAATGACTCACAAATTGAACATCTGGTATGTGCATTCATACTACATCAACAGACTCTTTACATGGCAGGATATTTGAGTAATGGATCAAGGAAAAAACAGAAATAAAGAACATTAAATGTCATTAACCTGTTTATCTTAATGGATACTGCCATATTCGATATTCTGAATTCAACCCATGCATTTCCTGTTTTTGCAAAAGTCTTTTAGAAGTAATTGCACACAGATGATTGCCTTTAGGCACTGGAATGAAGCCTGGAACAAAAACAGGACCAGTTAACAATAAGTCTGTCAGCAGTGAAAAACAGCAATGTCCGCTGCACCAGTGATGACTAAGGTTTCTCCTATTAAAGATAGGGAATACAAACAAGCATGTTGCAGTATCTATTTGCAATTAATCCAGATGACTTGACAGGGATCTGTTTTGCTTTTTTCTGTTTATCTGTTCGTTTCATAGTTAACATCACCCGTTCTGAAACATCATGTGCATGTTTTAATTCCAATATAGAGTTTGCATGTGTGGCAAAGCCATAAAAAGCAGTGAAAATTCAAGCTGACCTTCATTATTTCCTTCTAGATCACAGACAACAAGTCAGTGCATGACTTTAAATACCATCCCTTTATTGAAAACAAATGCCGCATCTTCAGCAGTAATTTTTTTCATGTTTACTCAGTGTATTTACATCAATACAGTGTGTGCATTTTTGGAGCAAAAAGCAAATCTCTAAACATTTCTGTTGAATCATCTTTGAGTCATCTTCATTAATGAAAACATTTTAATACTGTTTCAGCGATCGTGGGAGGAAGACACAAGAAGGAGAGACAAAGTTGTTGACAACATCTTTTCAGCATGTGGTGTTATTGATGGGGATGTGTGTGGATGCGGACAGAAGCGGAGGTGTAGTTAGATGTGTGTGTGTGTGTGTACGCCCGCACAAGCCTGCATGCTTTTGTTGTTTTAGCTGTGTGTGTGATAGAAGAAGAGCAGCAGACAAACCAGCCAAGAACAGGAGCTCTTCAGAAACACACTCACAGCCGAACACCGGGCGAGTTGATCTGCAGGGGAAGAAAAGTGGGAAACAAAGAGTTTACAAAAGCCTCTTGAATTTGTCTCCCACTCACTTCTTCACATGCTCACTCCCTCAAACCCAGCCAGTCCTCCTACCTCTCTCCACAGTGATGTTGGCATTCGCCCCGGATATTTTACACAAGTAGGTGGTGTTGTGTGGGAGACTGTCTCTGAAGCCTCTCAGGGTCATTCTGTAGCCGTGCGGGTCCAGCTCCTCCACGTCACTTTTGCCTTTAAACTTTGCCTCTGCTGCCGAACCGGACACGTTGGTATTAATTAGGGTCTGTTTGTT
Organism: Acanthochromis polyacanthus; assembly: GCF_021347895.1. Classification (NCBI taxonomy): domain Eukaryota; kingdom Metazoa; phylum Chordata; class Actinopteri; family Pomacentridae; genus Acanthochromis; species Acanthochromis polyacanthus. The sequence goes on from NC_067129.1 coordinate 12,559,869, forward strand.
TCCAGAGGACCAGGAGAACTCATAGCTGTTGATTTTGTTGGATGTTGGCTCGAGTTTACAGTCAACTCTCAGGTCGTCGTCATCTTCGACGCACACGGTGATCAGTTCAGATTTTACTGAGATCAGCAGCACTGGGGCAAAACACAAAAGGACACATGAGAGCAAAAGTAGAGGGATATTCAGTTTCAAACCTAATCATATGTTTTTGGTGCACAGAAATCTACAGATTTTACAGCATGAATGTCTCTTTTCTCACCTCCCAGCACTCCATACACAAACAGAGACTTGAGCATGATGGAAAAGTGCATATCCAACTTTAAAACAAAAAGAGAGGATACATGAAGGAGAATAGCAAATTAGATAGAGCAACAAAATATTCCTGCTGTGTCACAGTAATCTGAATTTTAACCCGTGTGGACTGAACTCTCCAGCAGGGGGTGAGGTCATTTTGGCTGAGATTGTTTACAATACAGAGATGGGGGAATAAAGGGGTAAAAAGATGCCAAAGGAGCTCGTCATTCTTTTAGTATGGTAAACTTTGTTGTTTGGATGACGAGCCAAAAAACCTGCTATTCTCTGATCTAAGCTGTTGTAAATTTCCTCTAACTGCGTCCAGAACTTGATCCACCTGTGGCCAAATCTCAGGACAAAGATCATTCAAAACCACAGGAGACACAGATGTTTTCTATTTTTCTGTTTGATTTCCTGTTTATTACTCACATTTTTCCAATTTCTTTGACATAGCTTGCATTAATCTGCATTTAAAACGGAATACTATTGTTCAAAATATTAAGTTACAGCCTGCAGTTTAGCTGTCTCTGCATATTTTCTACAATCACGTCCTGCGTACTTGCATGTTCTAGCACATTCCATGTCATCTTGATGTGATCTTAAAATTAGGCCCAGATGTGCAGCTCAACATCTCTGAGGACTCTTACCTCCTGCCAAGGCTGGATGATGTAGCAGCTCCTTCCTGCGTGCTCTGGTCCGGATATAAACAGCTGATGGAAGTCGCCTCAGTGTGCAGCACTGCAGAGCATCACACTTCTGAGAAGAGGCTGGAGCAGCACAGAGAGGTGGAGGCAGAGTGGGAGGGATGAGGGTGGACCAGAGAGCGCTGATTCGTCTTTCTCCTCTGCAGTGGCTGACGGAGGACATCAGCTGTGCAGGTTGCTTTTGTGTGTGAAAATCGGTCATCATCCCTCCCTACAGGGTGTTATGACCTTGTCTCCTTTCCTCTTTGGTCGTCTCCTCACTTTTGTCTCAATCCCTGAGTCCTCCCTCCCTCAACTGCCCTCCATTTCTCTGCACAGTCATCTCTCTCTCACCTCCACTTGCTCTTATGCATAATAAATAACTTCCAAACTGAGGGATTTTTCCACTGTGCTCTGTATACAAAGCATACAAACTATGATGTTAATGTAGAGTGAATAGACTGACCACACTAAACTATTGTAGATGAGACTATCTTTGTAGAAATGTCAATATGTTTGCACAGTGTATCATCACAAGGTGAATTTGTGCCCCCTAGAAATTTCTAGCACTGTCTTACCAAATGACTCAGTTACAGTAGCTCAGTGTCTCCACCCTAAGGCCAATAAAAGGAATTTCACAAAGTTGACTGAAAGCAGATTTACTGCTTTCAGCACAGGGTGTCACTGTTGGGCCATGAGAAGTTTCATGGTTTTTGGACTTAACTAAGCAAACAGGTAAGAGCCTTCCATTGAATAATTACTGCAGTCATGAATATGTGTCAGCTCCAACAACTTATTTAACCCTAGCTGATGCTGTGAGGAGCTTTTCATTTGTTAAACAACCGTGTCAGAAAACATATCCTGTGGTCATGGAAAGGATGTTAATCTGTTTCAGAAGGGTCAAATTATTGGCCTGAATCAAGAAAAGAACACAACTAAGGAGATTTCTGAAACTACTGAAATCAGATTAAGAAACATCCAACGCATTATAAAAACCTGGAAGAATAGTGGTGAACCATCGTCTTTGAAGAAGAAATGTGGTCGGTGATGTGGTCTGATGAGTCCAGATTTACCCTGTTCCAAAGTGACGGGAGCATCGGGGTAAAAAGAGAGGAGAAGTAATGTGCTGGTCAAGCCTAGTGCCTAAAAGCCTGTGGGGGTTAGGGATATGATCTGGGGTTGATCAGGTTAACAATGTTATATTCCTAAAAAATAAGATCAGCTGTCCACCTAAATATGCTAAAAAAAATACCAGGTCTTTCCATCAATGAAGTTTTTCTTCTCTGATGTCAGGATTCATGGGGTTCACATTGACAATGAGTGGTTCAGGGAACATGAGACATCATTTTCACACACAGATAGGCCTCCACAGAGTTCAGACCTCAGCCCCATTAAGAATCTCTGGGATGTTCTGGAGAAGACTTTGCGCATCGCTTCGACTCTCCCATCGTCAGTGCAAGATGTTGGCAAAAAATTAAGCCAACTCTGGACAGAAATAAATGCTGTGACTTTGTAGAAGCTTATTGAAATGATGCCACAGCGAAAGTGTGCCGTTTTCAAAGCTAAAGGTGACCCAATGAAATATTACAGTGTGTGACCTTTTTGTTTGATGGGCAATATATGAAGAGAACTGTTAGAACTAAGTATCACTACATGGAAGTCACCTGCATCATCTAAAGTCCACAGAAGACAAAAATAATTAAGTATGAACACATCTTCATAGTAGTAAGAAGCTGTGTAAATAATGTGAACCATATTGTAGATAAACCAAAGAAAACATATGCATTTACCCTTTTTATTCCCTTTTCAAGATCACAGTGAATTGTACCAACCCCAGCATGCACTATGAAGAAGGCAGGAAACCATCTGGACAGGTCAGTTACCATAGGCAGATTAGACACATTTACACAATTACAATCCATTTAAGACCACCAAAACTGAGCGTACAGACCCCAGCTAACACTTCACAGTAATGCCGTCTCTTTTCCTTTAATTGATACATTTATCAGCTTTTGCTTCCTTCTCTCAGTTCGTTCCGCAGTTTTCTTCTGTCAGTTGTCACCTGCCTACACTGGATCCCACAGCTAAGCTTTCCTCCTCTGCAAATCACCCTGAACATAAAGACAGCAGTAGTTTTCCGACCATGTGTCAGACCCTTTCATACGTGGGTAATGATTTGCATGAAACAGGACTTGACATTTCATCATTTTATATCCAATGTCACGCTATATATGCGCACTTATAGAGCGACAAGTGACAATTTTGTATTTATCTTTTAAAATATTTATAATCCACAGAGCCTGGGAGCTCTAAGGGGGGGAAAACAGTCATTTCTGCGCAGCATTTAATAATTCATAATGTATTGCTTGCAGTTTACTCTATATGTATCCACTTTTATTGTGAATTACTTGTATTTGTTTCTGTTGTGCTGTTAGTCTGGATAGTTTTTAGCTGTTACACTCAACTTTGTGTTATATGTGAGATCTGCATCACCCCGGTTAGCCTCCTGGACTGTCTCTCTCCCTAAAGGAAAAATATATAAATAAAAGATGAATAAATGATGACATGGTGGATGTCATCCACTCCACAAAAACCCAAGTTCGTGGTTTGTCTCCCTCTAAATGGTTTTGCTTCCCTCAGAGGGCAGAAAGCTGAATAAATAAAATGGTACAAAACTCAAAGAGCAAATTAGTAATTACAGATGATTTTTTTTCCTCCATGACACTTCCCAGGCTCCACAAGCATTAATTGTTCATGTTCATTTGGTCTAAATGTCTGCCAGCAGGGTGTAAAACTGATTTTCATGATTGTGTGGACAGCAGTCGGTGACTCCTGAAGCCTCGTCCCTGTCTGACCTCTTAATTGCGCCTATTGAGTTTGCTCATTTAAAACAGCCTGACTGCGACTTTTTTTTTCCTCTAGATGTGCGCACCAGCCTGCCCTGCCCTCACACAGTGACAGATATTTGTCAGTCAGGACTGAGGGGGAGCAGGCTATCTCGGAAATAATCTGCCCACGCGTTAAGCTGCTTTATCCCCGCCAAGCCTCAGTCGAACAGACTGCTGCAGCTCCGTTACCAGTCAGTGGGAAACCCGCATTAGAGGAGGCGGAAAGAAACAAAAAGTGTCTAAAGGTGCGGTGAGAAGTTTGAGAAATCTCTCCAGGCTGAGAGCTGGTGAATTTATAGGAGTGTGGAGTCGCTTTGACGCACACATGCCCGGACCCTGACGCACGGTCCTGAAGCTGAACCTGCTGCTGCTGTGAGTTCAGACTGGGAGGCAGGAGGCGGAAAACAAGTTCACACTGGGAATTTAACCACAGCGGGAAGCTGGCAACGGTGGTTCGGGCATGGAAAGGACTGGACTTTGGATATTCCTGATAACAACTTGTGTTAATCCAGGTAAGCTTCTCTGCTTTTACCAGCACCTGATTAATAAAAAGTGATGCGAGTCCTGGTAAAGGGTATCATTGAGTCTTTGGTCTCAAATCTGCAGTCACATAAAAAGGCAATGAGGACAAATGAAACAGTGGCATGAACCTGATGTGCTGTGCATTCAGTGTAGTAGGTATCTAAGATTAGTATGACAAAAATCACAGGTCATAATCTGCTTTGTTGTGAGCTTGGCAATTGAAATGCAGTGATCTTTTATTTATTTTTTGTTTGAGTTTAGGCTACTATTCCAATAAATGCTTGATCATTTATATAAATATACAGAGGAAAAGGAGTCTTAAGGTCATTTTACACTAGTGTTTCATATCACATAGAAGAATTTCTATCACTCTAATCATTAGCATCATTATTATATTATTAATCATATAATACCTTTGTAAATGGTTTATATGTTTTAGCAAATACTTGATAATTAATTACCCATTTACTATTGTTTTTAATGACTTGGAATATAATAACATACGCAAAAAAATCTGTCAAATGCTAAGATTTTTTCAACAGCCTCAACTTCAGAATTTTTATTAATGCCAAGTGACCTAAAAAGCATCAAAAAAAGATTATCACCTATTCATGACAACTCATATACCCTTTACAAGTGGCCCATGATGTGTAATAAATAAAGATTAGAAATAAGAAAGGTAAGCTTGCAATTTTGTTTTCAGAAATTTGTTGTTCAGTGTCACTGTGACAATTTTGCTTCTTTCGGTGTGACTGTGACTTCTTGGCGGACTCAGACTCCACTCATTAGCATGTGTGAATGATTAATTCTCTGAAAATACAAAAGGAATAATCGGCTCCCCAGTCAGTCCCACGCATTGTCCAACTGAACTGGTTTCAGTGCGGCCGAAGTCGCACTAAAATGGGGCCGCCCCTGCAAATGGCACTGCCACATCTTAAAGTGTCTGCGTCTGTGTGCGTTTGAATGAATGGACTATCTCTTGCCAAACAGGTGCAGCGGTGTAATCACACTAAGCCGGGGCCAAACCTACAGCTGGCATCAGAGCCGTGGCAGCGTAATAATGGGGGGGACTGTGGTATACGTCTTACGTAATGACAAAAGCGATTGTGGCAGCATACAGATGCCCTGGACTGTTGTGACATCTGCTGTGATTGCTTTTTTCACTCTGCATGTGATAAACCGCCTTGCGCGAGTTGAGCAGTAATTTGCAGGCACGCACACATGTGTGTATGTGTCAGTGTGGTGAGTGTGAGGCCGCGCCATGTGTGTAGGATTGTCATGTTGAAGGACAGAGCCGTGGATTAGAGCCGCACAGGGAGCAGAAGGGTGTAACAACGCGGCTGCTGCCAAGTCCCAGCCTGGTGACTGTTGCTGCAGCGTATCTGTCTTTTTCTGGGTGATGCAGTCTCAGAGCGGCTCTTTGGGCCTGTCAGCCCCTGTAGAGCTGCCACCGGGCTGATGTGGATGCTGCTTGCTGATGTGTTTTCCCATAAAAGTTTGAAAGCCTCCTCTGCAGAGAGACCCAGCAGGGAGAGACAGAGAAAGGCTGACTTAGGGAGACAGACAGACATGATTTTTAGTATAATCCACTGTCCACAGCTGGAACACACAGACGCTACCCCACAGAAATAATCCAGGGCAAACACACGGCCCTTCTGTGCTCTGTCCCTTCTGTTTGTCTCTTTTGTGCACCTGTCCCTGCAGAGTCTACAAATTTATTTCCTGCTCGCCGTCTCTCGGTCAGTTGATCTCCCCCTCCACAGACCTTTTCCTCATTTCCCTCCTTCTCTCCCTCTTGGCCTCGTACTCTCATGTCTCAAACACACATGCAGCAGCCATCATAATCCTGTGAGCTGCCCGCTGAACACCGGCCAAGCGAACACTCCACGTTCCTGCAGTGCCACCGAGATTACACACCCACACTAACACAAAACTTGTGTGGGTGTGTGATGCACGCACGTAAACACACGTGTCACAGATGCCAATCAGAAACAATGACAGATCAGAATCGATTCAGGGTCTATTTCCGTGAGGCAAAAACAGACAGGAGCTGCGTAATTTGGTAGAGTGGATGTCAAAAAGTTAGTTTTCATTGTTGGTTATATTGTCACGATGTGCAGTGTTTTAGCTTGCAGAAATAAAGAGAGCTGTTGTGTGAAACAAGAGTCTAATCACAGCTTTATCTCTGTCACTTTCAGGCTACTTGTAGATACACAGCAGGGAGGTTTTATTTGTAGTTTCATGTGTGTGTATTGTGCGTTTGTCTTCATTCTGGCTCAGGTTTCCCTGCATTGTAAATCACAAGGCCAAAGACACAAACAGGGTGTGTAATCCCCGATCAATCACAGATTTGATGGCCTAAAGATTAAACAGTTAATCTGTCCTCTTTCTCTTTTTCTCTCTGTGCTTTTCATTTTCTCATCTGTTGCATGAGTCTGTTTTTTTTTTACTTCTGGTAGCCAACTGAGTGCAGCTGAAGGAAGATGTTGTCTGTTCGGTCAACCCAGTCTCACATCAAATTGTTACTGTGGTGACTTTGATTAACAGCATCTGTGCAGACACTGACATCAGTCTGCTATTTTTAATCTTAGACACACACCTGTAAATACTTGAAATAATGACTTGTGACAGAACAGCTGACTCTTTGATTTTTTTCTTTGCGCTCTGTTGAATCAGTCTAAACACTCAGTGTTATTAAACTGATGTGCATCTTTTGCATCCACCCCTAAAGTCATGTTTCATTCAATTTCAGACAGGAGATTAGTACAAAAACAACAATTTAACTGACACATTCCCTTGTGTAACCATATTGGGCACAATATTTTCAGATATTTCAATAAATAATATTGTGGGGTCTTATTCTGAATGTTTAAATTAGTCTGATAAATGTTTATAATCAAAAATATTGTAGACTTTTAACCTCAGCATTTGAACCTGTTCGGTGCTATTTCTCTATGGGACAGCACTTTAGCTCAAGGTCTTTTGTTTTAAATGTGCTATATAAATGACAGTGACTTGACTTGACTTATTGTGGGATTAATCTTAAAGTGTTTGTCTTCTAAAGTTAGTTTGGTTTAGACAGGCTTTATGAGTTGCTTTAAGGATAGCTGCAATAATTAGCAGGTTAATTAATTAATCAAATTTATCAATTAAACGTTTAAATACAAAAGGAGGACAAAGATTCAGTGGCTATCTCTTTTCAAAAATAAATACTTTCTTGTTTTCTTGACCTTATTTTGCAGTAAACAGAATATATTTTGGTTTGGGGCTGTTGGACAGACATTTGAAAGCTGAAATGAGCACTCATCAAATGCTAAACTATGAAACTCAAAAAAATAAGAAAGAAAATTAGTAAATTGAAGATGAAAATAATCATTAAGTGCAGCCCTAGTGGTAAGGCCTGATTCTGGATGTTTTAAATCTCTTTAAAAATGTATTTAAATCTTATCCTTAAATCTCTGTTTAAGTCAGATTTTTGCATATATTGTGACATTAATTTCAAATATATTATTCATAACTCATTGTTATGGACACTCTTAAAAATCCATTTTAATCTCAGTGACACTTATCTGGTAAAAAAAGAGAGAAACGCTTAATGTTGATAAGAAATGACAGTGTTTTACATTAGGATTTGGGAGAATGATTCAATAATAAAGCTTTACAGGATATTTAATCTTAAAGCCTACAGAAACACCTGCCACTGCCTCTCTGCTCAAATGTACAAGGAAAAGTTAAAATTAGATTTTCACATAATGACGAAGAAAGAAGGAGGATATCCACTCAGGATATAAACCAATAACACCCTCTGCCGCGCTGTGCTGCTCTTGCTGTTCTTGCATGTCGCTCATTCAAATGTGGAACAATATTTCCATTGTTTTGTTTCGTTCCCATGCTCTTCTCTTTGCCTGTGAGCTGCTGTGTATGCATCATTGTCATGTGGACTGCTGAGGTCATTTCCCATAGACTGAACAAAAGAAGAATGAGAGTGGACGCAGGAGCAAAGAGGAAGGTGGGAGAGATGTGGGGCAGATGAGATATGAGAGAGAGAGAGAGAGAGAGAGAGTGTGTGTGTGTGCAGGGCTGGCCGCTGGCATAAACACTCTATGCCGTTGTTTATAGCCACATCCACTAGAGGGGGGCACACGGTGTGTCATTATTGGTAATTGTCTCCATTGTTTTAAGGATATATTTTTATGAAAATAAATATTTGCTGTTAATCATGTGCATGTGTGTTTTAACCCAATTACAAGCTGTGCACGTGATTTGGTAGTTGCCCTGTGCATGTTTTGGGGCCACAAAAAAAATCTTGCTTAGGGCCACCAAAGTCCTAGGGCCGGCCCTGTGTGTGTGTGTGTGTGTGTGTTTGTGTGTGTGTGTGTGTGTGTGTGTGTGTGTGTGGTAGGTAGAGGCAGTCTCTCTGTCTGTTCTGGTCTCACCTTAAGTCTCTAATCAGTACAGCAACAGAGCTCAGTAGGGGCGACTCACTGGCATGTGTGAGTGTTTGAAAGAAAAATCAAACACAAGTGAAAGGTGTTTTGACTCACTAATCTAAGGCAGGTGGGGGGAAAACAACCAGAAATGAACCACAGATTTCTCCCAACACTATAAAAAAAAGAGGTAAAAATCTAGTAGGAAAATTGTGCAGTTCACAAATTCTGAAAAAAGCAAATAGAAAATAACAGAAAATACCAGTAAAATAATGATATTATACAATATTATTTAAAAAACTAAACAGTGTATTGTTTTACCATCATACAAAAACAAATTACTATAAAAAATATTGCAATGAAATAAAGTATAAAGTAACAGTAAAATAATATATAGACTACTTTTGAATCATTAATTTGTTTTTTTTAAATAAAGACAAATACAGTATATGTAGAATAATTATTTATGCAGATTAAAATACACTTACAATAGTGTAATTGTACACTTAAATGTTGTAAAAGAATAAAATACCATTTGTAAAAATACAGATTTTTGTTATAGTTCTTTAGAGTTTTGGCCTGTTTTTTTTTTTTTTGATTATCGATAATTTATCGGTAATTTAACAGAATAGGAAAAATATGCAAGATAACAGTCACATCTTCCACAAAAAACACAGTTAAAAAAGTAGATAATTTTTCATAGTGCAGAAAATGATGACTATTCTGGAAGAATTTATATAAAGTCACTTCCAGTAACTTTTTAACATCATTTAGCACAAAGATGAGAAGCTCACCTGGTCCTGTGCAGTGGTTTTTTTTACATTTCTCCCTGGGGACAAATTAAGTTTTCTGAATCTGAATCTAACAAAAAATATCCTCCAGTATTTCTAAAACCTGTCACGCAGATGTGGCATCAATCTTTCTGTCTGTTTTCCACAGCCTGATATATTACAATTCTCACATCAGCAGCCATCTTCACAATGCCTGCCGGAAGATCCTTTTATGGCTAACAAGACCAGATTCTTATCGAAATATTGAGGAGAGAGGCATACCTGCAATTTCAGTGATCAACGGGACATGACAACTGAATGTCTAGAAAGTAAAATAAGATAATAAAAAAAGCACATATCATTCTGTTACATGGGGAAGAAACACTTAGATTTGTTTGTATTACTTTAAACTCAGGATGCAGTGATGGAGTCCCTATAAAATAGCAATGAGGAATCGTTTTGGTGGAACATTTGAGTGCAGGGAGCCGAATGCTGTCATTAAAATGACTAATTCCCCAAGAGAACCAAGCAGGCTTGCCTCACTGCACGATCTAAATCTTCATCCCAACTTGACATTTTCAGCATGTAGGTTGCTGCTCAGAGGTTGTTGCTTCCTGTAGTGACGGAGATTGTGAAAACACAATAATGGAAGAGGAGGAAAACAGCAGAATTGACCAAACTGTACCCAAAGTCTACATCCGGTGAGTCAGACTAGCTGTCACCGTACGTTTCATTCATCAGAGATACAACAAGTGACTCATTATGACTTATCTTTCTTGTGGACTGAACATGATCAAATTCTTGTTCACGGTTTGACAGTAAATCAAACTGTGTTCATGAATAGAGTATGGGTGTGAAAATGAAATCTCAAACACTCTCGGTCAAGGTCATACTGGAGAGCTACAAATGTTTCACTCTGCATCCAAACAGCTTCTTTGTTGCTGGTGTTGATCTTCTGTTCTCACAGAGGTGATGCTTTATGTTTTCAGGGAAATAGGTTGTACATTAACTGGCAATGTTTTGTGCAAATGAGTTATCTTGTGAAGAATTTAGAAGAATAGTGTTTGCTTGGTAGAAGAAAGGTGCAGATTACTGCACCTTTTTAACTTCACCTATTTAAAATGAATTGCACATTAATTTTGATGAAGTGATTAAACAAATAAAGGGCTCGAGGCTTAAAAAACACCAACTATTTTAAATGTTGAAAATATTCCAAGACAAACATTTTGTAATGTTGAGCGGTCCATATGTACAGCAGCACAAATTCTCTGATTCAGAAGCACTTTAATATCCTAAATGCTGTAATCTACTCCCACTGGCGGCCTCCTTCCCTCTACATGACCCGCACAAACACACAGTGAATTAATGAAAGTGAGCATGCAAGGAAGGCATAGTGGACTCGTGCTCTAATACAAAACTATCAAACTTATTAACATAACAAAACACATACGGCTCAGGTTGACCTCAATCACGCTGTGATGTCGGTTATATTTTTGATGATTGATGTCAGAAGTTCAGTTTGATCCCAAGAGGCCTCTCTGGGCTTTTATGTGCATGTTTGCATGCATAGAATACGCACAAAAGTATATTAAGTGCTTTTTCTGCAGCCATGAAGTGACCCTACAAATCTCTTAAGGTATTCAGTTAATACACTTTCTGTCATCATAATCTAATTGAGGCTTTGTTTCCGTGCTTTGATCTCTCAGGTGATGGGAAACTAACTTAGCGCAAGCATGCTATGACTTTTCTCTGTGAATTTGTGCATGTTTGTGTCTCATAAATCAGCCTTCAAAACTGAGATTCAGGCTGACATCAGCTAAATTAGAATTCTTGTTCATGTTGAATGAGACACTGATGTGATAGCTCAGTGGAACCAGTGAGATCGTCAGCATATTCTTTTACATTTTGCAGGCTTTAGGTGACAGCAGCGCAGATTCATTGGAGCTTTAGGATTGCAAGGCGTCTGTAACATTTAGTGTGTATTTTAGTGAGAGCTAAACTTTTAAAGGTTGAAGTAAAAAAGTAAAAAAAATGCTGATTTCTGCTGGTGTTTGAGCTTTCCTGGGATATGGGGAGTTGAATTTCAGAGGTCTGTGTGCTTACTTAGAGTTCAGTGGGAATTTCCAAAGGTCTCTTGTGTTTTCAGTTAAAACTTGGTTTGATGTAATTATTTCTTTAGGGAGATATATGGGGAAAAGAATTTAAAACAATTAACCCCGCTGATTCAGACTTAAAGGAGGTGGTCTTGTAACATTTTGAAAAGATTGGAGAGATAATGTCTGATTTGATTGAAATTAACAAATCAAGTTTAGATAGTTCTGCATACAATACGTGGTCTTATTAAGCTTTTCATCATATTTATGCTGGAGAACACACTGTCAAGTTCATCATTTTATTTTAGTGATAAAAAGTGTCTGGTTCATTGGGTTCGCTGGATTAAATGAGCGGTACAGCCGTGTGTCGAGTAGAAATTGGGCTTCCTGTACAAATTCCAGAAAAAATGCAACTGGAACATGTCTTCTGACTACGGAGAAGACACTGTAGTGTTAAAACCTGAGTCATTTTGCAAACTAACAGCCCCAGCCCCTATTTTGGACCTTGAAAATACAGTTGTGTGTCGTCAGCATCACGTTGGTAAAAGATATAAAGAAACACGTGAAGATGTAGCAGTGATGCAGAGAACACGACTGGAGCAAGAACTCAGCCCTGTGACACACCACACATTAAACGTTGTCTAAGCCCATCAGTTGAGCAACAGCAAGATGTACAGACATACAGTGCTGCTGGATAATTACTGGGCAAACTCAGGTCGACGGTTTGTTACATGTCACAGTATTAACAACACTTAAAGCTGACTTTTACACATTCAAATTCAAGCCCTTGTCAAACAAGTTCACACAATGCTCATTAAGCTCATCATCACTGTCACATCATCAGGTAAATCTCTCTTTATTTCACAGTGCACCAGATCTTTTTGTCTGTCACGCCATTCCAATGCTAGCACCAAACATGGTTTAAAACTGGTTTGTCAGAGCTGACGAGGGCAGCGATTGACAGGGAGGCACACATCATATATGCATGTGTCCACAGTATTTGTGACTTAAATTCCATGCTGCAGGTTTAAACAACAAAAAGTCTAATCCTTCATTATTTGATTCCACTATAGCGAGATTTACTTGTATATTCTTGTTATAAAATTATAATAATGTTGTGATTAACTGCTCTTTATGATTTGAAACTACTGTATAACTGTGTGACTGTGAACTCCTATCACCCAATGTACCCAGTAAATTTCCATGACCTAACTTTGACCATGAAAATATAACAAGCTGATCCTGCAAGCAGCCGGTTGAAACTGGCTGCTCAGAAACTGATAATACCAATGTAACTTCTTTATGTGCCTGCTTAAAAACTAAACTGTTTCCACCCATTTCCTTTCACTTGTTCAGACTCTGCTGTGTTCAAGGGATTCCTTGCGCAAGTAAAACTTTGCTTTGACTTAAGAGACGACTCTGAGGATTTTTTTTTGAGAAGTCAGGACTCCGCTGAAGAATTTTTTTGACAATTGTTTTAGCCAACCATGCTTTCAAAACACAGCATTTCATCATAAGCAGATGTCTGTAGCCCTGATTTTGTGTTTTATTTCTCACCGTCTCCAAAAGCAGTCAGACACATTTAAGTGAGCCCAAATTTCTGGCCAGCTGTAACTATTTATGTGTAGAACTGAATACTAAACCCTACAAGGGTTTAGTTGGGCACAAAAATGGCTTTGTTAAGGAAAGAATTAAGACTTTGACTATAGTAACAACCTGCTTAAATTTAAGAAATGATTGTGGTCAAGTTGTGGTCAAGTTGACCAGCATCCCCTCATGCCACAGACTTACATATTGTTTTAGAGTGCGATCTTTAGACTTTTCACTACATATTGCATTGCACAGTGAACTTTCTACATGTAATTCCCAGCTTACTTTATCTATTCCTGTGTGTCAGAACACTTTCAGAGGACCTTGTCAGACTGATGAGCGGCTTCAGTTTTGATGCTGTCAGCCTGGAGTGTTTAGAAGTGGTTGCCTCCGTAATGGAGAGTAAACTAGAACACTGGTGGACTGATCAATATTCCTCCATTAATAACATGGAAATATTGGATGACAGGATGAACCATCAACTATGGCACCTCATTATATCTGATTTTATGCCTCCATGCCAGCAACAGCTGTGGCCGGAGGCACCGTGCTTTTAGGTTGTCCGTCTGTCCGTCTCTCTCGTTCTCATGAACGTCACATCACATCACGGCAACGCCTTGAAGGAATTTAATCAAATTTGGTAAAAAATATTTATCTGCACTCAAAGATCAACTGATTGCAATTTGGTGGTCAAAGGTGAGCGTGATCTCACCAAAAAAATGTTTTTGGCCAAAGCTCTAGAATTCATATGCTAATTATGGCAAAATTTCACAGAAATGTCTTAACGCCTTAAAATGATGAAGTGGAAGTGAAGTGAGGAAGAAATGAGGTCAGAACAAACTCTTACATTATCGTGATGAGAGATCTTTTAAACGTTTGGTGAAATCATTTAAGAAATCAACAGTAGAACTACTACGGCTATGTTTAGTAATGAAAGTAAGAGCGTTTCCACATGTGTAATGTGAAGGGAACTCAAGGGATTGGGAATAAACAACTGTAGCTCGAAGAAAACCACTGATCAGTGAAGCTAAATGGGAAAAAAGGCTTCAATTTGCTGCGAAGCATAAAGATTGGATGCTGGAGCAATGAAAGAAGGTCATGTGGTCTGATGAGTTCAGATTTACCCTCTTCCAAAGTGATCGGCCCATCAGGGTAAGAAGAGAGGCAGATGGAGTGATGCACTCATCATCTCTAGTGCCTACAAGCCTGTGGGGGTTAGAGTTATGATCTGGGGTTGGTCAGGTTCAGCAATGTTATGTTCCCAATGAATGAGGTCAGCTGATTATTTAAGTATGCTAAAAAAAATAACAGGTCTTTGTAAACTGGCAGCAGTTGACATGTCTACACAAATGCTAAACAATCAATTAATTTAAAATTAATATCTCATGAAAATTGCAATGACTCAAATTTAGGATATTTGTCATGCCGCGAGTCTGACCCAGGGTTTATAAATTCATGCTGTAATCCTCGTGTGACAGTCACGCTTTGGATCTCAAGTATTAAAGCTCCATTACATGGTGTAAATCCATTATACAGTAAATATTGAACTAAAGCTTGACTGTGGAAAAATATATTTCAAATTCAATCCTAACATCTATCATAAAAGTTGCAATTGCATATTTTCTTTAAATTGGTGAGCCCCTGACTCTTGCATGAACAATAAGTTAGATTCTTTATTAAAAGTTGGTTGTGAAAAAAAAGAAAATATGCCTTTTTTTAAACTCAGACATTGATTTTTTTAAATAATTTTTTTCATTAAAGATGACTGGTGGATGAGTGTTTGTGTGTGTGTGTGCCCACGCTGTGTAACTACACATGAGAATGAGAGCAGCTTTTGTTCTGGGCTATTTTGTTAAGTGAACCATCATTGTTTTCTATTCTGTATCATGGACAATAATAAGATTATTCTGCACGAACCATCCAGATTAAATATGATGTTAGTTACAAATTCTGTGACAAACACAAGTAAAAACATGTGACTGGTGAAGTGGGTGCAGCTCTGCTGTGGATTTGTTAAAGGGGATCAGTAAGTCAGTGGGAGCAGGAACCAAACAAATCGTGCTTATTTATACCTCCCTCTAATCCGCAGCCTTTGACCTCTGCTCACCTCTCATGCTGTTAAAATGTATCACCTCTGACAGTTCGGCTCGCTTTGTAAGTTGAACGTGTTGCGCCGACTGTGAACAACTTAAAGCGTGCCGCTCTGATGCTGCCAGCACGTGTGAGTCTGTGTGCGCCGACGAAGGCGATAGGAGTTTTATTAACGCCTATGTTTCTCCTCCAGGAATAAATGGACAGACAGTGGAAATGGACGATGGGAAGTCAGGGTATGTTGGCTCAAAGGTGGATCTCCGGTGTCGGTTCATCAACAGCTTCCCGCCTGTCAAAATCTCCCAGGTATGAAAAGAAGTTGTCCATATCAAGAGGTGTCCACAGAATAAAACATCACAGCAAATCACAAAAGCACATGATGAAATTCATACCCAACATAGCCTCCAAATTCCAGATCAATCCAAAAACTGACAGTGTGTTTGTCTGTAATGAAGGAAAAGATTATTATCTGCAGAACCTCTGCAACTTAAACAATTTGCAGAGATTCATAGACATTCTATGAAGAATCCTGTTCCTTTGTGTTAAGAAATTAAGAGACACCCAGTGAACACAGTTCTGTTTTTGCAGGAAAAGACATAGGACTATATTCTTAAAAAATCCTAAGAGTCTTAACTAGCTCCTAACTGACAAAGTTAGAAGAAATTCCTCAAAATAAAGTTTTTGGAGAGAACTAAACAAAATAATTTAGCACTTTACGGTAAATTTAGTAGAGGATTCAAATTAAATCAGACTAATTTTGCAGATGATTCATGTATTAATGCAAAGAAATAAACACAATAGTGAACTTATATTCTTATAGTTGAAAGTTTATAAAGATTCAGTCAAATGCTTTCCATCCAGTAACACTTTACAAGATGATTTGCACACCTCTGTACCACTAAAATCATTTCGCAGCACTGATGAACTTGGAATGAAATCCATCCACTTATCTGTGTACCTACAGCAGCACTAAATGTATTAAATGTAGAAATGTATCTCTTTCAGTTTCTTGCATTAATGAAGTAGCAGATGTCAGTGTTCCTTATTAAAGTGTCTCTCAGCAGCTTAGTGAACAGCTGCTCATAAGAAACTCTTTCTGTGAAACTTTTGCTGATTTATAATAGAAGTCCTCCCTGAACACATCACGAAGTTCATTTCCATTTTGCTTTTTGCTTTTACTTCTTTGTACTTTTGAACTCACCTCTGAACATGCTTACAAAAGATTTAAAGCAGAGAAATGAATCTATCTGCACTGCTAAGGATGGTTGCAAGGAAACTGTAGACATATGTCCTTGCAAATTCCCTTCAAAAACAATGAACTAATTACATGCCCAAAAAAGAAGGTGTCCTTACAACGGCTCTGTCACCGAGACTTTGACTTCACTGTCTTATTTTTCTCACTTTGTCACCACCTGGATGTGCAGCAGGTCGGTCATGTTTTGCATCTGAAGAATCTATACACTATTTTTACCTGTGATATCAGGCTGTTTCCAATGGCAACACTGATCCGATCTCACCTTTGAGAAGCTTTTCTCAGAAATGCAAACCTTTCCTGCTTTTAATGAAATGTATCTTATTGAGTTTACATCAGACATGCCACAGGAAACAAGTAAAAGATAAACTTCACGTACAATGTTTGTGCTTCCAAATTCAGTGCAAAAGCAGAGAAATGTTCAAACTTGGTGTGTTTAAAGATGAGCAGAACCTAGAGGACTAGTTATGCATTTAAAATCAATTTCAAAGACGAGTTTCAGATTTAAACAGTTAACTACATGTCACGTATGACTTAGAATACAAATATTTAAATGCAATATAGGAAAAATTCTCAGATTTATCCCATCCTCTGGGCCAGTGAAATGTAGTCAGAAAGTGCTTCAACAGCAACGTACCACTACAAGTCTTTACAAGCTGCTTTTTATCCCATCCTTTACATGTGTGGGTTGTCTGTGGGGTTTGAAGTAAATCTAAAAATCTGTGGTTGTCTTTGAAAGCTTGCTGTGGTTCACTTAGTCATTAATGATATCAAATATAAACAAAAAGCTGTTTATTTAGTGAGAAAAAACCAACAGTATTATTAGTTGCATGCATCAGTAATGACTGGACTTGACTGCTTCACATTCATGATTCATCTTATTAGTTTGGTGATTCAGGTATCTGTGGCTCATCTAAGACCTTCCACACGTGAGCTGCACTACACACTTTTGTTCCCCTTTGTCATCTCTTTTCTTTTCCTGGTTTACCAAGGTAACATGGCAAAAACTGGTAAATGGCACTAAGCAGAATGTGGCCATCGCAAATCCGTCCCTGGGCGTGTCCGTGGCTCCTCCCTACAGGGATCGTGTCACCTTCAAGAACGCAGCGGTGAGGCGACGGACTCCGACGCTCGAAGACACCACCATCACCTTCTCCTCGCTCCGCCTCTCCGATGAGTCCACATACATCTGTGAATACACCACGTTCCCTGCAGGGAACCGAGAGAACACAGTAAACCTCACTGTCTACGGTAAGACAGACAGACAGACAGATAGGGTGGGCTTCAAGTCAAACACACTTTTAACCCAGACTGAGGATGTTTGATATGAAAGGGAAAGATTTTTTTTAAAGAATAAATTATCCTAGAAACTGTAGATTCCCCTAAAATATTGGTTATTAGAATCTTTAAAGGCAATACAACCCTCTGGGGCCTCTGCTCAAACCCTCTACAACTGTCGTCTGTGGCAAAAAGGTGAAAAAGTTGTGTTCAAAGTAGTGAAACTTAAAATTTCTTCCCATAGTCCCTGTATGGTCTTTGGTTTAGGAGCACAAACCTGAAGTCCTAAAGTTTTACACAAGTTACACAGTTACAGGAGCATCTTTTATGCTTACTTACATTAGCAAGTTATAGTGTGACCGACGTACAGGTCAAACAATTATAGACCTGGCTGATTTTTTCTAAATATCGGTGTTGTTAATTGTTTTTTACTTGTTCCCAGTTAAATAAATAATTCTATAATCTGCTGCTTTGGTTCTCATGCAGTCGCTTCTCTCTGTCTGTGGTCACGAGCAACATCCTGCCCACACAGCTGTGTAATTGGTTACACATCATCAGTATTATCTTTTCAACACTAAAGAATAATTGTTGAAACGTTGTCTTTTAATCAACCATACCTCAGAAATAAGCAAAAGTTGTGTTGGAGTTTGTGTTTGGAACTATCAGTTCAAAATATATTGGAAGTTATTGTCTCCTAGATTACTAATAATCAGTATAGGTATTGTGTAAAAAAAAACAAAACAAAACATACAAGTCAATTCTTAGACATAAATATGAAGAAAAAAGAAATAACGCACTAAATTGTGAGCTTCTGTGGTGGTGGAATGAGCCATTCTGGCTGTTTCCTGTGTCTATAGATGAAACCAAAAATTCATGGCGTTATTGTCGTTATTTCACCAAACTGTGTGGGTTGCACACATCCTGTAGATATTAGATAATGAAGAGATAATTAAAATATCAAGTTTTTGTCCTTTGGGCATCAGAACATGACATTGTTAAAATGTTGGGATGCTGGGTGCTGCTCATATTTACTGAAGGATCAAAGTTACAGATTTTAGTGTTAAACATTATACTCTGTTATGTATATATTTTCATATTCCCTCAGTTCGCCCAACCACTCAGATGAGTCTGTCCACGCCGACACTGGTGGCTCGATCATCCAATCTGAAAACCCCTGTGGCTACCTGCACCTCTTCGAATGGAAAACCACCTGGTACCATCAGGTGAGCGTTAGTGTGTGATTTGAACTCACATTCCCCTTTTTGAAACATCTGGTTACTCCGTCGGATTTATGTGACGATGGGCGCTGGTTTGTCTGTCTGTCTGTCTGTTAGCAACATTACTCAAAAACAGACTAGCTGATTTGGATGAAATTTTCAGGGAAGATCAGAAGGAACAACTGATTAGATTTTGGCAGTGATGTGGCTTTTAGTCTGGAACCACGGATTTGTTAAAGATTTCTGTATCATTGTGAGATAGCAGCACGGCGTCACCGTAGCTATGACGACAAGTGAACACTACATCAGCTTCCTGCTGACGATCACATGATTGCGATCCTGCTACAAATCAACCGCTATGGACTCATCGGGACTTCTCCGTCGAAAATGATACAAGGAACAACTGATTAAATTGTGGGGGTGTTTCTGAATCCCATCAATTCCCGCCACCGCTACATTTTTAGGTCACTCGATTCAGTATCTGTACATAACGTACACGTGTTGAATGTGTTAATTTCTTGAGATAGAAGACAAACCACTTCTTTCCAATTAAGCAGTTTATTTTCTAAATGTCAGTGTCCCAAAAGAATTGTGTACAAGGACCTTTTCTCTTTGGAACAGCCTCCCAGAAAAGGATAAAATCAAAAGTTAACACAACATTTTATTCAGTCTAGTATTGTGTGATAGGTCATAGATATAAACATCTACTTCAAATATTGAAATGTGATTGACTGAAGGTGGGGATAAACTGTGGTTTAGACTTAGTTCTCCCATTAGTTGTTGCACAGATATGTCCATATCTTTTGGCACATGATTCATACAGGAGCCACACCCTGTAAAAAAATTTCCTCCTGCAAACTTTTTCCCGCTTTCTACCAGTTAGTATTATTCCATTGTTAGCTAAGATGTGATGCAGCCATTAGTGGTATCGCACAGGAAGGATACAGGTATCACTTAGGGAGGATTATTATGGTTACCTCCCTCAAACAACCTTGGGTTAGCAGTTTCAGTAAAATGATTTGCTACATTATAAGAAAATAGGAATGTGTTGTGTATCAAGGCCAAAGCTCTATCTTTGTTAGTGTGTGCATGTGTAGAAGAAGGAGCTTTATTTTTTTAAATTTTAAGCGGCTGTAACTTTCCAGCCTGACCTGTCTGTGTCCGTCAGAGCTTGGAGTTAGCGCTTAGCTCCATCTCTTCCCTTTTAAAGGTCAAGCACAACTCATGGATTCATTGCACATTAAATGGCTATTATTATCAATATTATAACACTCATATGTAATATCAATTTCAGCGTTCAGTTATTAGTACCTTCGTGAGATAAAAATCCTAACAGGTTTCAGTGTTCAGTTAGTAGTGCCTTTGTGAGACAAAAAAAAATCCTAACACATGCATAACACACGCCTGTGCTCTGCGCAAGGTCATTTTGAATTGCAGCATAATAACAAATGCTGCATGTCTACAAAAATGCTGCATTTCTGACAATGCCGTATGGGGGAATGAACAGCCTCTCTGAGTGCTTTTCTTGTTATAAATGTTTGCCCCTCTTGAGCTCAGTTTACATGTGTATCTCTGCATTTCTGTGCCATGACACCACTTCCTCTTTGCTGTGAGCAGGTGGGAAACGAGGGTGCCAGGAGAAGTGACCACCAGAGAGTACAAAAACTCTGATGGGACGTTCACTGTTCAGAGCGACTACGTTTTGGTTCCCAACCGAGAAACACACAAGGAGACGCTCACCTGCGTCACCACCTACAACGAGGAGGTTTACACTGACAGCGTCACTCTCGATATTCAATGTAAGTCTCCCTTATATCAATAACAATTCAATGAAATTGAAAGTGAGACGTTGTGTCGTGACACTATTATTTGTATCTGTTTGTATATGCACCAGATGAGCCAGAAGTTTTGGTGGACGGCTATGATGGAAACTGGTATTTGAACAGAGAGAACGTCCAGCTGAGCTGCCAAGCTGATGCCAACCCAGCCGTCTCTCTGTATCAGTGGAGACTGTAAGTGCAGCTCTGTTCGTTTATGTTTTGCACACATTTACTGTTTCTTAATTTGAGGGCAGACAATTTCCTTCATCAGGCTAATGTCTGAAGCTGTTTCTGGTTCCTTTATGTGCAGTACTTTACTCTGTCATGTGGCATAGATGTGAAAATTGCAAGAAAAGATCATGAATGCCAAATATAAAAACACTTTTCATCTTAGCCCATTAATGGGTAAGTAAACAAATTCTGTAATCATGCAACCTTATTGTTATTCTAACTATGCCTTCCAAGCAAAGCCTTCAAGTCACCTGCCTCACTGATAATTTAGCAATAGTCCATTTAATCTAAATGTCCAACACATCAGCCCACATGTCGGCCAAGTGGAAATAAAAGGACAGTGAGGGAAGTTATTTACAACTTAGATCAAGCGAAAAGCATTTAAGCCACTGCAAAAACAACAGAAAACCTGCTTTGTACGAATCTGGAGAAAGTGAAATGCCATTCTTTAAAAGAAAGCAGTGAACACAACACACAGCCTGAACGCTGCCAAACTGCAACTGGAACCGGATAGATCTCTTCCATGGGTCTTTGTTGTTCCGAGCAAGTGGAGGTAGCTGCCATCAACCATCCGCTTCGGGAAGGGAGAGGCTTATGTGACATTGTCAGGCTTTCTTTGTATTAGCTAGCTTGACAAAATCTGAAACCCCAGTCGGAAATGATGGGGATCACAAGGGTGGTTATCAATTTTCTTTGTTCACCAGGCTTTCTGAACAATCCTCTGTGGGCGCTCTCATATAAGGAAGCGTTTATGTGACTCTTCTTTGACTGCAGATATAACATATTTCCTCAGCTAAGAATCTATATCACTATGATCAGCAGAAGAATTGGTGAAAGGGTGGCACCTTTTACAGACGATTTACATCCCAAACTCACAAGATACATGTAGAGCATAAGCTACAATGGTGATCTTGCAGGCTAAAAGACACTAAAATCTCTGGCATTAGGCTAATCATATATCACTAACACATTTATCTCACTTTGTTGTACAGCCCTCAGGAGGAACATAGGAGAACAGAACAAAACACACTGACAGATAGCACTACGACCGTAACACCAACAGAGAAAGCATTTTATTGCTACTTTGGTATACTCTATTGATCCTGCAAGTGGAAATTCTCTTTATCCCATTTGGGGGTAGCATAGGGTCAGCCACATTAAGGCACTAAGCAGATAGGATAAAGGGCCTTGCTTAGCGTGGTGGTGCTTGCTAGGGCTTGAACCTCCGGCCTTCCGATTAGTAGCCCAAAGTCTTAAAAATGTAACCCCTTATAGGACTAGTGTCTTAAATTAAGTGGAATCTAGGAGCATAAATAAATACATTTTCATGTAAGCATAATGGCCTGTATCAATGAATCGTTTTGTTTTCAGTAGCTTGGAATGAGCCCTTCATATCTATACTGGCTCTAAAGACGACCTTTAGTGTTTTTGCACTGAAGTGGCAGCCACTGTGGGTTCTTCTATACAATTTAATACAATTTCTGCTGCCTGTAGGTGTATTTTGTGTCCTCCTAGGCCTGGATCGCTGCTGTAATTGGCTTTGCTACGTAGCCTTTGTTTCACAGCATGTGCACATTTCTTATTCGAGCCTTATTTCCTGTGTTCTGCACAGTGTTAACGGCTCCATACCGACCAATGCTGAGATCCGAGACAACGTCCTCACCTTTAAAGGACCAGTCACATATGATCTGCAAGGAACCTACGTGTGCGATGCAACCAACAGCATCGGGACTCGATCAGCCTCCGTGGAGGTCAGCATCATAGGTACGGTCACCTGACTTCATCTAACTTTCAATATTACTGCTTCTGTTCACTTTTTTTTTTTTACACATATCTGAGCTCCAAGTTGCTGAAAACAGCGAAAGTTGTTATTGATATGAGTGTTTGTGTTTTCTCTTTAGAAAAGCCACTACCACAGATCGCAACAAGTGATGTCATCAGTGTAATTGCCTTATTATTGGCTGCCGGAGTGCTCATGGGCATCACTATCACTGTCCTGGTGCTCAAGATAAGAAGTAGAAAAGACAGCTCCTCGTGTGTAAACAGTCTATGATTTCTCCATCCTTTTGCTTCGCATGCTTCAAAGTGGTTTCCATCCGCATGACATGTTTTTATTCTCATTGATCAGAAGTGACTCTCCGTCCAGAAAACTGTCCCAGCCGATAAGGAAAAGACCCGGAGACGATATCCAGGTAACCTTTGGGCTGTGTTTTGAATTTACACATTCATTAGCATATCTTAGCAAAGATATTGTGCATTTATTAAAGCAGCTCTTATTGAAGATTAATCTTGATTTATGTAGATGCACAAAGAATGGGCTTTTTCTAGAAAGTACTTCCGCTGAAAATAACATATTGTGTTCAGTGGATGTGAATTTTATAAATGTTCTTCCTAAGCTAAAATACATGACCCAACTAATTATTTGTTTTTGTACTTTCTCTGGTAATTAGATAAAGCAGCATTTTAATAATTTGAATTTAAAAAGTTATCAAGTTTCGAAGAACAATAAAGCCAAATATACAAGCCTAAATACAAATATACTTATTTATTTAAATAAGATCAGCTCTACTGCAATCAGCACACTGTAATACCAGTTCTGCAAATATAATTATATTAAAGCAACAAAAAGCTTCTTGTATTGATTCGCCTGATAGGCAAAAAAAAAGTATAGCAGTTCTCGAGAGTAAACTATAGTTGGATTCTTGCTGAAACAACAATGATAAAAACAACTGCTGGATTTACTGTGAGCACAACAGCTTGATTGGCAATGATTTGACTGCGGAAATTGTGAATTTGCGAACAGCATCTCTTGCTTTTAGAAGCACATTCAGGTTGATGAGGTTACCTTAGAACACAATGACACATCAGAGGAAGTAAATAATGAATAGACTTACTGCGGCTGTGTCACCTGCGCAAATGGTGCACAGCGTTGGCTCCTGCTGCCAAGTGTTTCCGTGAAAGAACCTGAGATGTTGTGTGAAAGCAGATTTCTAGATCTGTATAATGCTGCACAACCATACACTGCCTCTGTGTAAAACTGAGCCCAGGTGAACCACTTATTTCATAGATGAGTTGGCCATTATGTGGGTAAATGTAATAACACAATGTGATATATAGAAGTTCTTCTTCTTACTAAAAATATGCTTACATTTTTCTTATTACAATTTTTTTATATTGGTGATGTTTGGACATTATATGGGCTTATATAGAGGTTTCATACGTAAATATATTTCTAGGAGGTAAACTATGTGGCTAAGCATAAAATGCATTTTTTCTGCTGCCATGAAAAGGCTAAAGCACTGTAGACTTTATTGTGAGTGCTGATGTCCTAATTTGCTAACACTGAGGTCAAAACAAATTCAAAACCTTTTTTAAAAAGTCTTGAGGATTGCATTGTCTTCATCCGTGCTTACATGCCAGCAGTGCGCTTATCTTTGTTGATGCAATGCTACATTTATTTGCATGATAACACTACCTATTGAGCAGTTGTTGGATTGCCTGCTTCCTCATGCATGTGCACAAGAATAAAGAAAATCAAGGTTGACTCATTGTTCCAGAGCACTACTAGGAGTATGAAACTACCTTTAAGTGCAAAATATATGTAAGACACACAGTATATCTGGTGCATGCCATTTATAGAGAATTTATATTGTTTCTAATTTGGACAAATGTTTTTTAAAGGTCCCATATAGTGAAAATCCATTGTTATTGTATTTAGTTGTTGTTGTACCCTTGGAGGTGTAATGTATAACGTATAGGATATGAAAATGTTTACTTCCGCTGTTCCTCAAGACCCCTCATAATAGCTAGTATCCCAGCTTTACACACCGGAAGAGTGCGACCCAGGTGCTATGCAACATTTAACTAACCACTAGACCTCGAGTTTTGTTCCTTAAGGAGGCGGGAACAGCTGCAGCTCATTGGTTTTCAGTGCAAAACAGCCTGAAACACACAGTCATGGTAAACTGAAGCATCTTTGCGGTAATGTAAGGTGAAAAGCTGACAGACACACTACGAAAACATGTGAGATTTAGCTAGACTTAATTCATTTGTTGCAAAGGGACACAATATGGGACCTTTAGTATCTGTCTGTCCTTTCTTCGCAGCATTCAGGACGTTTTTACGAAGAACTTCCGAACACAGCGGACTACGTGAGCTACAGACTGGCCTGCAACAAGGAGGACTACCCCGAGCCCTACTCCCCTCCCATCAACCCTCCTTTGTCGTTTCTGCCCCAACACCCCTACCAGTCCTCACAGCCAACCCCTGCAACGAGCAGCAGCAGCAGCAACACCACGTCCAAAAACACCTTCTCTCCTCCTTCGCACACCACGGCCATCTTTAAATACCCCTCAGTGCAGGGTCTATCCTCTCCTCCCCCCGGAGTGGCAGCGTACACTTTCCCTAAAGAGCAGTATGTCTGAAGCAACATCTTCTTACAGGTTCTCCAACGAGCCCAATGAAACAACACAATTCAAACCCCAATGTTTCCTAAGAGGAGGTTGGAATACGTGGGACATTTAACCCTTGATGGACTATACAGGCGTTGTCTCTGGACTGTCTGCACCACTGTGGAGCTCTGCAGCTTTTGGGTTTTGGACTCGTAATAAAGTCCAGCTTCGAAACTCTCCTTTGTCTCATCTTTTACTGTGTATTATTCTTTGAAAAGGGAACCATGTTTAAACTGTAGGTTATAGAAAAGTCAAGTGAAAGGTGACTTTCATTTTATAAGCGTATATTGCATGTATGTTTTTTTGATTGCATCAAACTGAATGGATGGGATTATCTTTAGATGTGGTTGACTCCCTACTTTATCCTGTTGGACTACCTTTTGTAAAAAAACAAAAAAAAAAAATACAAAAAAAATACAATTTCCTCTGATGCCCACTGTCTTTATCCTGTGTTGTGCACAATGACAATCCCTTTGCTGAGAAGCACCTGATGTTACCTTTTGGTTTTACCTCCTGTTTTAATGTAATACTTCTATTGTGCTTGTATTTTGTATCATTTACCGTTTTTCTTTGTAAAGAAAAAAAGACATTTTTATTTACTGACGATTTTGTCGAATTATGAAATTGATGTTTTTATTTGTGGCATTTGTGGGTTTCAGTATTCATTGACACTGGTTGTTGGATGAATTTCTAGCATTTAAATAAAAATAACTATGCGCACTTGCATCACACCGAAAACCACAAGCCCATGTAATGTTTCTTCACCCTAAATAGGATTTAGAAGTTCACAATGGAATAAAACCACAAGCTGATGGATAGCAGAGCTGATCAGTCCACCAATATCTCAGCAATAACTGGACGGATTGCCATGAAATTCTGCACACATTCATTGTTCTCAGAGGATGACTTCTTGTGTAGCGAGTTCACGGTTTCATTTATTCTGTGTATCATTAAATTTGATGGAGGCCTCAGCAAGTTTATGATGCCACAACTTTTCCTCTAGAGCCATCAAGTCAAAAAGACTAAAGCCTGCAACTCACTGACATTCCCTTCAGTTTTTGCAGTACTTTGTGTTTCATGCTAATAAGCAAACATCACCATTAGCACACTAAACTAGCACTGCTTTGGAGAAAAGCATTTGTCAAAAAATAAAAACATTTCAAGGCATTACAGTCTGTTTAACATCAGCTTGGTAGTATTGTCATTGTGCTCATATACAGATGGAAATCTGTAAAAAATTAAAGGAACAAACAAGATATGATACATTAATATGATGTTTGCTTACCATTTTCCAAAAATGCATCTTGCCTTTGTTCTCCAAGACTGCAGACACTTGATCCAAGCCTGTATTGGAGGGATGAAGCACCATTCTTCTGAAATATTTGGGGTTTTGGTGATTGTGGTGGAGAGTGCTGTCTAACACATGGGTCCAATATCTCCTATCGGGATTCAATGTCTGGTCACTCTTGAAGAGACCACTCTCATCAGGATAAATGCTTCATCATAGGATAAAGGTGATCATTCAGAAGAACTTTCAATGCATTTGCAGAGACACTTTCCTCGAACAGGACAAATGGGCCCAAACCATGTCAGTAAATGCCCCTACAGCATAATGGAACCACTACATCCCCTCAGTGGGATTCAGGGGTTCAGGGTTTTCCTTTAATTTGTCACCCGTCTGTAGCTCAGAGAGTTGTCATGGGCTCACACCACCATGCACCCACTGATTGGCTTAAACCTTCAAAGCTTGAGCCAATTATTTCTAAGTTCAGTCCTGCACTCATCAACAACGGGATCAAGAGCCGGCTGCCCCTCCTTGCAGTAAGAGCAATCAGAAAGGACAGAACGGCAAATTCCTGTCCGAGACAAGTCAGTCCCTGACAGTTTATTAAAATGCAGCTTTGGACCAAAGAGGATCAGCATTGATGGGAATGCATAGATGTATACAACAGCTACAGCTTACACGATGAGCAATTAATAATGATAACTGAGTGACAGAATTTACTTTTAGTGAGCAGTTACACAGACAAAACACTAGAATAAAACCTTTTTTTATAAAGTTCAACACTATTTCTCAGGGGGTAAAGGCCAGTACAAAAGCTTTGGCTATAATGATTATTGTTGCTCAAACATTTATTTTGAGTTGTGTTCCACATTCCTCAGCATCCACTACCACAAACACACGAAATTTTAATACATGCTGCTTTCATTTATAGTATTTGTCAGAGTCCCATGGTATCTGTTGAGTCTAAAGCTGCCTTTGTGTGCTGCTAAATCTCAGACAATGAATTCCCAGAGCAAACGAGCAGCTACAAATCCACTTTGTTCAGCTCTCATTGGGAGCTCACTGACTTTCCAGCATCAGCATGTAGCTTCAGCTTCATTGGCCAGCTCAGAATGTCCGAGTCTCACTTGGTAATACTGTTTTCAAATGAATTCTGCGATTGGACAGTGAATTTCTGCTCCCTCTGCTAGCACGATCAGAAGCCTGCTGCTACATACATGCATGTTTCATACTGTGTGAGAAGAAAATGACCCAGCACTACACTCATTTACTCTGGCTTTCTCTGAAGAATATTGAAAGAGTGAGTCACACTTTCCACTCAAGAGAACCATTTCCAGGTATCTTTACATTTATTTGTTTGTATGTATTTTTGTTTTAATTAAATTTTACTGTGTATGCATGTATATCTAAGTGAAACCTTGTTGCACTGTTGGCTCGAGAGCTGCTGCTTTTCAACCTGCCAATTGAAGAAAACTGATCTCTGTCCTGCATTCATTCATGACAACCATCTCCCGTTACATACTCATGCTTCCACTAAATGGTCCCTCCTCCTCTGTCTCCTGTGTAAACTTGTCAGCCACATTAAAAAAAAATTGAAAGAAACTAAATAAGGATAATTTGCAGAGTTTGCATGCATGTGCAGGACTAAAAGGTGCTTTACATCTTACAGTGTTGACATGCTGAGATGCTGAGCTAACAGCATGTTGTGAGGAAATAGCATAACTGAGAGACGCCAGACCTCTAAATCTATTTTAATCTGGATCCCATCAGTAGAGTTTATGCTGCCCCTTTGGCCCTCTCATAACCTTTATAATTAGAATTTGCAGCCTTTTTTATTTTACAACTCTTCCAAAAATGACTGCAAACGATTTAATATAGTCACATTTTACTATCACCGCATAAATGGATGATTTTTGCTGGATTTGCTACCTCCTAAATCATTTTGAAACTTTTGTTTGTATAGTGAATAAGGCATTTTTGCCCTTAAGCTGACACTGAAACAAAGGGCAAAGAAAATCCAAGAAGATATAAATCCCTTTTAATCCCTCAATTTCGAGTGTGTCCTCTGTGAGGATGCTGGAGAGATCACTGTTTACATCTGCATTAAGCCCTCACCCGCCTTCCCACTTTTGTTGCACAACACCGCAGTTTGAACAGGGTAAAAAAAACAAAACAAAAAAAAAAAAAAACACTGTGAACGTGAAAAATAACTTCAATAAAAGCAAAACCTCTGTGAGATTTTCAATTGATGCTATTTTCTCTGGAGATTAATGTCAAAGTCCTACAGAGAAGAATATTCACGTTAAGACTGAGGGTCAGCTTCATTTAATACAACGTTGACGTTATTAGTTAATGTGCAGGTGGATGCACTAGTGCATGTGTTTGTGTGGAAGGCTAATCCGTCCACCTATTCATCTATAATAGATGAGCTGAGTATCGCCGTGCTATTCTAACCCCGCAGGAGAAAGAAAGAGGGATAGAGGGATAGAGAGAAAGGAAAAACGCATGAATAATTGAACCCAAATCAGTTTAGTGACCCTCCATTCCTTCCTACTCTCAGTCTAATAAAGTCAGTGCCTACAGCTGGATTCTCCAAGTAACTTGTGGATTAGAAAGGCAGAAAGACGCAACCTCTGGCACATGAGGGAGAGCAGAGACAGGTCAATTTTGGAGCTTAAAAGCTTTACATTTTTGATTTCTATTCCTCTTTGTTGTTGCTGCTGTTTTCAAGTAAAGAAGTTGTTGGACTCAGGATCATCATGATACCATGGTGGCCCAACTGTTAGGGCTGGCCTTTATATATCTAACTACCAGTCTGGCTGCTTTTACGGCAAACGGTAAGGGCTCAGCGTCAATATAACATCATGTGAATAGTCGACGAATAAGAATTTAGTGAAAAAATGTTCTATGATTTGCATTTATGTTGTAAAACGTGTAATATTTGAAGTAGAGCACGGCAGATACTTGATATTTGAGGCTATGTGAATATATTATAGTGCTTCTTTATACTTAAAAAACATGAAGCAAACCAGAAAAGCTCTTTAGTGGCTTAATATTAATTTTTCTTTTGGCTTTTGGCTGTACTGCAGTTTAACAATATACAGAGTTATGTATGCATAGGATGGATGGATGTTTAAGCCCTAAATCCATGCAAATTGTAATTTTAAACTCTGAAAATTAGTTTAAGAGGGAGGTTTTCAGTTGCATGTGAATGAAAATGACAGTGGGATATGCTCAGTGACAGAGAGAACAGCCATGGAAGCAAAAGGTGGTTGATCAACTTATTGCTGCAGAAGCTAAAGTGACTGAGTATCTGTTTTGGAAATTGTTATTAAAATATTACATTTCCTGTGAAACTTACAGTGCAATCAATCCTGAAACTGAACACTGGCAGGGCACATGACACCATCATCTCTTTTTCCTTCACACACTCACATTTGCATGCTTGTCTGTCTGTGTGTATCCTCTCCCTCCTCCAGCCACGAAGATCAACCAAATAGGGCAGGTGGTTTACAAGGACAGCAGAGTGTATGGGGTGGTGAACAGAGCGGTGATCCTGGAGTGCGGTTCCACCCTACCTGACCATTACATATGGATCTTCAAAAGGCCCAGCACCGACAAAGTAATAGCTGTGGCATATGATATCGGGAAAGGACCGAGGGTCACTGCTCTGTCCCAGACACTCGGACAGCTGTCGGTCATTTCAAACAGTGCATCTGTGAGCATTGAGAGACTGAACGTGGCTGCACATGGCTTGTTCGTCTGCCAGGCCACGTATGACAAAGAACCGGAGCCGGAACTCATTTTCTACAACGTGCACCTCGTTGTCCGAGGTAAGGCCTACTGCACTCAGAATTACTTTCCTCATTCAGGCAGTTAGGAGGCCGGCACAGCAGGGGCCTCCTACTTTCTCTTATACTCTCCACTGTCGCTCCTTGATGGAGAAACACCTACATGTATCCAAGAAACCCTTTACACTGAAGCTGATAGCTGTCAGATTAAAAAAATCTAGGAACTACCCACATATGTTGGTTGGTACACTTTACACTCTCCGTCTACTTTATTAGGTACATCTGTTCAATTACTTGTTAACACAAATAGCTAACTAGTCAATCACATGGTTGCAATTAAATGCATTCAGGCATATAGACGTGGTCAAGACAGCTTCCTAAAGTTCAAAACGAGCATCAGAATGGGGAAGAAAGGGGATTTAAGTGACTTTGAACATATCCAGTGAATGGTAGTTATGTGGACCAAAATGCCTTATTGATGTGAGAGGTCTGAGGAGAATGGGCCAACTGGTTTGAAATGATAGAACGGTAACTCAAATACCACAATACCATCTCTGAATGCACAACACGTCCAGCCTTGAAGAGGATGGGCTATAGCTGCAGAAGACCACACCGGGTGCCACTCCTGTCAGCTAAGAACAGGAAACTGAGGCTACAGCTGGCACAGGTTCACCAAAATTGGACAACAGAAGATTGGAAAAACGTTGCCTGGTCTGATGAGTCTTGAATTCAGCTTCGACATTCAGATGGTCAGAATTTGGCCTAAACGACATGAAAGCATGGACCCATCCTACCTTGTAGCAACGGTTCAGGCTGGTGGTGGTGTCATGGTGTGGGGGATATTTTCTTGGCACATTCTGGGCCCCTTGGTACCAACTGAGCATCATTTAAATGCCACAGCTTATCTGAGTATTGTTGCTAACCATGTCTTTCCCTTTATGACCACAGTGGACCACCTTCTGATGGTTACTTCCAACAAGATAATGCACCATGTCACAAAGCTCAAATCATCTCAAACTGGTTTCTTGACCAGGACAATAAGTTCAGTGTACTCCAACAGCCTCCACAGTCACCAGATCTAAATCCAACAGAACCTTTGTGATGTGGTGGAATGGGAGATTCACATCATGGATGTGCAGCTGCCAAATCTGCAGCAACTGTGTGATGCTATCATGCCAATATGGACCAAAATCTCTGAGGAATGTGTCCAACACCTTGTTGAAAGTAGAATTGAGATAGTTCTGAAGGCAAAAAGGGGTCTAACCTTTTACTAGCAAGGTGTACCTAATAAAGTGTCCAGGGAGTATATGTTTTTACATGTAAAATCAACGCTCGTTTTTGATAACGATCCTTGAAATGTAGTTGCTAAAGAATTTGGACTGCCATATGTACAAAATAGACCATTTCTAAACTGCTATTTCTTTTGACTTTTTGAACAACATATATGTGTATTTATGTGCCAAAACTGATATATTTGCAATAAGATAAAATATTTTTTGCTGTTCTAAACTTCAACAATGAAGAAAGCATCCAGCAAATTTAGTGTTTGGTCAAGATTTATGGATGTAGACCGAACAATGCTCCATTTTAACAACATCATCACACAGAACTGTGCAACTCTTCATAGCAGAACCATTTGAAAGACTATTTTTGTGCTATAGAAGACATTAGGTCCAAAAATAAGAGAAAAAAACGTGAATTCACTGCAACTCAGGTGCTAAAACAGAAGCTGCTGCAAATGCAACCAGTTACTTCCATTTAATGACAGAGTACAGATACATCAGGCCCTGGTGTAGAAGCTCACTGGTCTGCTCATTAGGGCAGTTTTTCATTTGGGGAAAGATGCTTCTTTGCCACTCTGGTAGGTATCTGTCTAACGGCAAAAAGTATAACAACCCACCCTTTTAAAGCTCAATAATCAAAAATCTTCTTTGACTAGTGGGTTCAAAATTTGGAGTTTCAACAAGGTGCAGTTTTTTCCAAAATCACATGGCTGCTTTAATCTGTACAAAATGAAAAACATGAAAAATGTGATGGGTGCTATTTCAGCTTTTCACAAAACAGCATTTGTGTGACATTTTGTTGTTATCCTGTATTTAACATATCCAAATCAGTGTCGAAACTAGAGCAGAATATATAGGAAAATATGGGAGGAAATACTGGAAAAATTTTGAGTCCTTTTTCCCCTTCACATCTAGCATTGACCAAACCTTTACAGACACGACAGTTGTAGAACAATGCAGGATGACCGTTTTATTTCCTGACCCTATTCTTAACCTGCATTTGAAACAGTAAATATTTCTACATGTGTGACTTTACCTTGACCGCAGTGCCCATTCGTAACCCTGAACTCTCCATAAGTGATGTGTCTCCAGTGGAGGGGTCTACAGTGCACATGCGGTGCAATCTGGAAAATGGGACTGGACCCATCGTGTACAAGTGGCAGCATGAATCCAGCTTTGGCGACATCACAGACTTTGCACAGGGCAACAGCAGCGCCATCAATGTGACCAATGTCAACCGCAACCACACCGGCCGGTACCGCTGTGTGGCCAGCAACGCCGTCAACAGCGAGAGCTCCAGTTGGGTGAAGTTGGAAACCATTTGTGAGTATTAGCAGATCACTGGATGGTCTTTCCCTCCTGATTATAATAGTAATAATCCCTCCCTGCCTTCTATGGGCTTAGAGATGACCACACAGTTGTTAACTCCAGAATGTGCAGATATATGAAGGCCCCAGCTCTTTCTCCACCCTCCCCTCAACACTCAACTAAGCTCATCTAAGACTCAAAAAGCTCAAACACCGTAAAACTAGTCTATGTTACGCAATGGAAAGTTGTAATATTGGAGAAATCCACATGCCAGAACCAATGCTGTTCAGATGCTGCAAAAGTGGCAAAAATAGTTGCAAGAATTACTCCCCAAAATAATTGGAAGTTGTAAAAATATAGATTCTTTTTAAACCGGTCGTAGAGTTGTTGTTTTTTTTAGGGGTAACATATAATAGTGATTTTATTTCTGATTTTACTAGTTATTATTTGTAATTGAACAAAATGAAGAACATTTGTCAAATAATAGTAAATTATTTTTTAAAAAATTACAGTTAAACCATGTTAAAAATTTGCATTTTTTTCAGCAAATTTTCAGTCAGCCCCGATAGCAGCCACATATATTTGCAGTTTTACATTTGTAATTTACTTAAAATTTCATTACCGTATTCTACAGATGTCAATCAGGTTTACTGTTTAATAGTGTAACTAGACACTAAAAAACCCTATATTTATATAATGTCATTCAGTGTTTGACTGTCTGATCTGTTGTAACAGACTAAAACAAGTTTGTTCTGCTGTCACGTAACATATTTGTCTCCTTCGTCTTTTAAATGGGCTCCTGCTCTTTTTCCTCAGTCGGCCCCGATGTTCCTCAGATACAAGTGACTCCAAACAGCGTAACTGGACGGGGCTACTCAGCCCTGGAGAGAGACACCGTTTTTTTGCTCTGTCAAGCCCAGTCCCATCCGCCCAGTCAGTACGTCTGGTTCTACAACAGGTCCCAAGTCTTCACTGGACCAAATTACAACATCACCAACATCCTTCGTATACACACTGGCGAATACACCTGCTTGGCACATAACACCTACCTCAACACGCGTTCCAGAAAAACCATCAGCCTGACTGTCTACTGTGAGTGATCTCTGACCTCTGACCGTGTTGTTGTCCATTCTCTGTCAGCTCCTGTACTCGTCCCTGACTCCGTTCCTCTGTCTTGGTGCTGAAATTACACATTTTTGACATTGTCAGTAGAAATCTATGAGAAGCTTTATCGCTCTTCATTTCCATCTTCATGAATCTACAGCTGCTTGATCACTTTCAAGCAAACTTCTCTTGTTTTCAGTGTTTACAATCTATTCTGTTTTCTTCTGATGCTACTCAGTACATCATATCTTGATTCTCACTAAGACTTCAAAGTAGATGCAACAGCTGGCAAAAACATGTGCACTCATACATACACACACAGCAACACACGCACACATTGCAGAGTATGGAGGTGCTGCAGACCTAATCTCCTGCTCGGACCATCGGGGAAGTTGATGGGACTCTCTGGCAGGTACTTTGCTGTGATTTCACAGCCATGACAAGCGTTGGTTGGCTCGGTGCTTGTCATTCACTCTCCTGTTTGACTATGCATTTGTTGTTTTTACATTAAAAAAAAACAAAAAACTTCTATTTGTGCTCCGTCACATGACAAAAAGACTAGAAGTAAAAAGATACCTAATGATAAAATAAAAAGACATTTCTCCTTCAAATGATTCATACCTCACATGCTTAATACTGCAGCCACACAGGAACTTTCCCTGGTCCTGATGACCTCATGTACTCTCCTCTTTGCATATCACTGCCCTGTTACTCTGCATTTTATCCCCACAGACCCGCCTGATGGCTCCCCGTCCTGCTCTGCGGAGCCGGCTCTGAATCACACCTCTCTGAGGCTGCTCTGTTCCTGGTCTGGTGGGTTTCCCTCACCTTCTGTACGCTGGACTGGAGATCTGATAGATGTAGGACAAGAGCAGGCCAACACAAGG
Organism: Acanthochromis polyacanthus; assembly: GCF_021347895.1. Lineage (NCBI taxonomy): Eukaryota > Metazoa > Chordata > Actinopteri > Pomacentridae > Acanthochromis > Acanthochromis polyacanthus. The sequence continues at coordinate 12,595,131 of NC_067129.1, forward strand.
CAGCAACTCACCAGCACTGTCATCTTGCTGCCCTCTGGAGGCCGGACTTCTAGCTCGTTTACATGCACGGGCTCCCATATTGCCCTAAAACAAACCGCAGAGTGCAGAACACGCTCGTGTGAGTGCAGAAATCCCAACAAACAACAATAAAAAAATTTAGACACACAGGTTGCATGCTCGCTGTTATCTGATCCTGTCCTTCTAATTCATCAGACATTCCCCCTGCAGAGCCAGTGTGTGTTGCATATGTGATTAACGACAAGCAATATCTGATGCTGACCTGCTCCTGGGATGGAGGGGCCCCGAAAGCCTTGGTGTGGTGGGAGGGCCCTGGGGGCAAAGGTGCAGGCGAAAACTCCAACATCCTGATCCTCCGTTATGGCACCGCTGCTAGAGGAAAACCCTACACCTGTCACGCCAAGCACCCTCTCCTGAATCAAACCAAGACCTGCAGGCTCACGCTGGGTTGGTGCACACTGTAAACAAGCAGTAAATAGACACATATGAACTGTTAACTGATTCAGTTTTTCTACACTGTCACCTGTAGAAGCCCCAGTGTTGTTAACACAGCGCAGAATCGTGTCTGTGTACGAGGGCAGCGATGTGCAGCTCACCTGCAATCTGAGAGACAACTACCTTCCTGCAAATGAAATCACCTGGTTCAACAATCAGGGCCTCAGTGTCCGAGACACCTTCAAGTACAGGCTGCTGCGAACATCCACATGGGTCAATCTGACTGTAAGAGACACGGAGCAGGTTCAAGACAGCGGCGAGTACAGGTGCACCACGTCCAACGCAGTGGGAGGAACTGAAATCAATGTCACTTTAGTGGTCAAGAGTAAGAAACTGCTTTATTTTAACATCTATGTCTATATGTATACATATACATGAAGCTCCAGTCAGCAGGTACTTAGTTTAACTGAGCATAGAGGCGGAAAAATGGGGAGGACAGATAACCCCATTAGTGACAAGTAAAGATGTCAAGTAGTTGGGTTTCACTGGAGTATAAGTATTGGACTGTTAATTGGCATGGAGTAATGGCTTCTCATATTCTTTACAGGCAACAAGTGGAGACTCCAGAACACAAGAGTCTATTACATACAGTATGTTTCAAGCATATGAAAGGCATAGGCTGGATGGGTGGTAACTGGAGAAAAACACTTAAAAAATCCTAAATTCATAGATTTAGGATTTATAGTGGTTATATACAAGAAAAAAATAGTGGCATAGTGGTGCATATACAATAAAAAATCCCTAATTTTTGAGAAAAAACATTGAATATTTATTTAGATAATAAAGGAATACATTTTTGAGAGAATTTTTTTAAATGGTGTTTTTTCTTCTGTTCTTTGTGTAGTCTCTGCAGCCAGACTCCCAATTCTAAGTAACACATAATATGAGGATCACACAGAGACACACCACGGCTTGTTGTATTTTTATTGACTAAAACTCCTTCAAATATCCCATATTATACACATTTTAAAACTTTTACAGGTTGATCAGGGACACACTTTCTGATCTAGGCAGAAAATAAATGAGAGGGAATATGTGAGTTTTTAATTTTATTTTAGTAAATTTAAGATTTTCTTCCTTATAATATTACCTATTTGCAATTCCTGTTTTTATATACAGTGTACCCAGTAAACTTAATTAGTTAACAAGTAATTTGTGAGCTAATCATTATGTTTATGCTCAAACAAACTGACTGCTACCTCCAGTTTATTGCATAAAAGTCCAAGTGGCATCAATCAATTTATCATTTTTCCTGGCAACATGGTTAATAAGTATATAGCAGTTTTATAATAATATATTCAGGCACTGTTCAGCCAAATAATGTCGCATACAAAGCACAACTAAGTCTGATTACTTCGTTAGTTTTGTTTGTATTTGGTGATAGAGGAAAATTCAAAATTATTCATGAAGAATGACATGTGAAAGTCAAATTGAATCTTCACTTATTCAATAGCTGTTAAGATATTTCACTCAAAACCTCAAATTTCAACCTCACGCTGGCACTAGAGGAAAAATCTAAGCCGGATTCATCCTCTGGGCAGCACAAATGTCTGCACAGTGTTCACTGGTGAGATATGTCAGTCTGAATCAAAGTGGATTGACTTAAAGAGGTCATGCTGGAAGGTGTATTTCTATTTCCTTTGTCTCTGCACCAGGACACCCCATGCCGCCCAATGCAACTGTGGTCAGAGTGGCGTACAACAGCCGATACCGTAACGAGGTGGACGTGGAGTGGAAGATGGAGAGCGAGGAAGAAAGAGGCTGGACGGGTTTCTGGCTGGAGCACCGATGGGTGTCAGACCGACCTGGACGGAGAGGAAGCAACAATGGTTCAAAGGAGCAGATGGAGGAGAGGATCAGTTATCCAGTCTGGTACCGTGATATCATCCAGGACCCACGTGTGATGAGTCATACAGTAGGAAACCTGACCTGGACTGGTACCTACGAGTTCCGCATCAGGCCTGTTAACCATCGCACCATCGGACACCCCTCTGCAGCAAAAACCCCAGGTATAGTAAGTGAACAGAGTGAGGAAACTTTTGGTAAAGAATTGGGGAAAGACAGGGCTTCAGTTAGGAATGCACTGTGAAACTAACAAGCTATAAAACAGACAATAATGAAAAATTTCAGAGGTGGCAGGTAAGTTACATGATATACAAGCATTGTTGATGTCAGTGTCATGCTTTGATGGAGTTGCAATGACTTTGATGACAGTCTAACATTTTTGTTTTTCCTTTCTTTTGTTATCCACTTAGGTGAAAGACACACACAACCAAAAAACACACGCAAACACTGACATATACCTCATTGTTTCACACTCACTTCCACTTCACCTCCTTATCCTTCCCTCCTCCTGACCTCCTTCCCTCAAACTGGCCCTGTGTGCTTCTTCTTGTGAATTCTTTGTGATAATCGTGTCATTTATTGTCGGACTGGACTGTTGCAATGAAGAAAGATGATTGTTGATGGTGTAGAAAGGCTTGTAGATCAGGTGTCAGTGCAGGATGGTGCCTGTGGTTTTCAACCCATGTGCAGTCGATGCATCTATTAATCCATATCTGAAGTCACTGCAACAAGTTTGGCTTTGATGTCAAAGCTCCTGATTAAAATGCTACGAGAGCAGCACTGCCATGGGTCGGGAACCACTTGTGTGACATCTGCGTTTGGTCAGATTTTTTGCAATGTGTAACTGTGATGTGTTGCAGCGGAACCTCGCTTCAATATATATCCTGCCGTGGTTGGAGCAGCTATAGGTGGGATGCTCTTTGCAGCCATTCTAACGATGCTGCTGCTCGTGTACATAATCCGCAATCGCAACAACAATCCTCGTGAGTCGCACACACAAGCACACCACATCCTGCTGGAAGTGTTTGACATTATGCAGCACTGATGCTCTGCGTTTCCTCCCGCAGGATTACATGACTTGTTGTTCGGCTCGTGAGTATCAGTCTGTTTGTCCAAGTTTAAAACCCGGAATGAAACTTTCTCCAGTTTGTAATGTTGTTGACAACTAATTATACGTACGTGCGTGACATTTCTTACTCTGGTGTTTCCAGGCAACACAGCCAGTCGAGGGAAAACATCAACCTCCCAGAAGATGACGGCGGGTCAGAGGGAGGAATCGAGGAGATTGGTGGATCGTCCAGTCCAGGCAAGATGAAGGCGCATGAAACCCAAAGTCATGAAAACCTAAAGATGAAGCACATACGTTCGGATTCCTACATTGTAACATAATTTCATTTTTAAAAATGCCATGCTTGCCAATAACTTATTATATTTTTACAGAGTTAGCAATATAATTTACTTTTATGGCTACCAGTAGCTAAATCAACTGAGGGTAAAATAAAGGGAGAAAGAAAGAAAGAAAGAAAGAAAGAAAGAAAGAAAGAGTGAAAAAATGAATATCTCAGGGCATCAATTTAGCTATTTATTATATTTTTAGCTGCCTCCATTAAGACACTCTAACCAGTAATTTGTGAAGCATTCTGTGAACATTTTTGTTCACTTTTGTTCAATGTCAGTATTAAAAGCAGCTTTTAGTTTTCGTTTTTAAATTTTTCATTTTAAAATTTTTTAAAAAAACATCACACCACTGTAAGAATTTGACAGTATTTTTACAGTAATATGATACAGTGTACTGTCATTTGGCCATCATTATTAGGACTTCTTGATTTCTTTAAATTTGAAGGTTTCACTGACCAACAAACCTCCCCCCAGAAAACAAAAGCTTTCTATTATATTTGTTGTTTGTTTCATGATGGCACTGTACATTAATATGCCCGAATACTCTACATCAAAATAGTTCAGGACTTGGTTTTCAATCCAATCTTTGTGTCAAGTAGTAATGTCTGTACCATAGGCTGAGCCAAAGAATTCAACTGAACCAAATGTTGAAATCTAAACAGGCAGATGTAAGAGGATAAAAAATGTACTTCACATGTATTTCTGTGACAGTGGAGTAGAAGTGTAGCGCGTCATAAAACGTAAATACCCTAGTGATGCTTTACCCTCACTGTTATTTACTGATTATGGTTCTTTAACATATTCCTCAGATTGTTCTTTAGCAGCAATAGATACATGACATGATATTTTTAGGGACCTTTTTTGGGACCAGTTGCACTGAAAAGGTTATTAAATGTAATATGACCACGACTTAACTTAGGAGGTAGAGTCCTGGAAAAAGCTCTAATTAGACAAAATAAGCAAACCTGTGGGGGTGATCTCTATCCTTCTAAAGCAGGGGTTTCAAATTAATTTTAGTTCAGGTGCCGCATTTGGCCCAATTTGATCTCAAGTTGATCGGACTAGTAAAATCACAGCATGAAACCTATGAATAACCACAACTCTACATTTTTTTCCTTAAATGTTGACATTTAAGGAATTATCTTTTTCTTTTTACAATACATTATGAACTACCTGAAATTTCTTTAGAAAATTAAGTTCAATTTCAACATTATGCCTCAGTTTATCATTCACACATTACGACTTCCAGATCACAGAGTGTCTACGAAGGAACAAAACATTTCATCACAGGTATCTGGAACTGAATAATATATTTTACTTTATAATCAAAATGACAAAAGTCAGACAAAGAACAAGACAAAATGTGACAAAAACGAGACACAAAATGACAAAAAAAATGCAACAAATGACAAAAAACGAAAAGAGATGAAAAGTTGGACAAAAAAGTAGACAAACAACACAAGCAAGAAAAAAACTAAATGACAAAAATAAGACAAAAAAACACGTGTGAGACAAACACAAAAGATGAGAAAAAAGGGACAAAAACATGAGACAAATGACAAAAGTCAGGCAAACAAAATACAACAAAAACAAGACAAAATATTTTTTTTAAAAAATGAAACAAAAACACAAAAGAACAATGTAGTATTTTACTTAATGATCAAAACAACTTGTCATGGTCTACAAATTAGACTCTGTTGGTTTCATCTCAGCAGTCTCGCTGCTCTTCTGCTTGATTCTCAACCTCGGTGTCGCTCTCTTCCAGCTCCAGCCCTGGCTTTACCCCGGGCAGCCTCACCCCTCACCACCTCACCCCCAAGTGCCACTCCCTCCGCCCCCACCACCAGCCAAGCCCCTCCCGCCGGAGAGGACGACGAGCCCGTCAGCGTCACCATCACAGTCAAGGCTACAGGCTCATAGTCAAACATCGGAAACTTTCATTTGTAATTTAACCTGGAATTGTTTTTGTAGGCCGTAGACAGTTTGCACCTTCACTGAGTGTAGCCTGTTATTTAGACCCTCATCTCAGCTACAGTTACAGTCCCAAGCCTCTACAGTACTTCATGCTTTACTACAATACTTTGTCATACACTCATTTGAAGCATTGACATGAAAGAACCTTTGATTTCTACTGTAGATTAAATGATATACACTTATACTGATCGGGCAAATGGTGTTTTTTGGAGAACCCTCTGCCTCTTTGTTATATATTTTCAAATGAGAGGCTTTTAGATTTGCATGAAAGTGACAAAAAAAAAAAACTGTTTGCCACATTTCCAACACCAAAATGAATCTTTTCAGTCAGTGGTCATCCCCATTCATCACATTTATAATACAATGCTGGTCTTTTAATAATTTATTCAAGAATGCATCATGTCAGACATAATCCGAACACATCAGTCTTCTCAACGGTATAAAAACAGACAACAACGCGCGCACACACAACGCACTTTTGTTCCTAACTTCATCTACCCTAATGCATTCTAACCACAAACTAAAACAAAGTGAAATGAAAACATGACCCGAGTTTTGCCCGCTCTCCTAACCAGTTCTCACAAGAAAACAAGAGTCTACATTCAGGCAATTCAAGAAGACAGCAGAATACATTTAAAATACCAACAGAACAGCTAAATATGTACAGGTAGTGCCTCTCCGATGTCCACAGTTTGTGGAGGCTGCTCAAGTAATGGGAAGCAAAATCTTCTGAGTGCTGACGATGTCGCCGAGCTTCTGTTTAATCTTCACAAAGAGACGTTTGAACTCCAAACCGTCACCCTGGAAACACACAGACACGTCAACACACCCTCACACGATGAGTTAAGTGCTCTCAGACCTTTTCTGCCGCTGCCTTTCAGTTCGGGTGCAGGTGGACTTTAAACCAAAATGCTTTAAATATGAAGCAAGAGCTGTAAGATACGTATGTACAAATACATCTCAAATGATTAGAATATCATGAAAGTTCAATTCTAGGTCAACTTTCCTACATTCAGTCATTTATTGGACACATCTGGTGATTTAGGTGTTACAATGACCACCAGAAGCTAATTTAAATGACTGATAAGAAGCTTACTTTCATTTACACAGGTTGCTGCTTGATCTTCTCAATATGGAGCAAATTCTGCAGGTTATTGCAGTGTGTCACATGATTCAGCTTAGTTTTATATACTATGCATAAATTCAGTTTTAGCAGGGCATAACTTGATGCTTTTGCCTCTATCTGTTAACATGTTGGCAAACACACAGCCAAAAGTAGTCCAACTAGCCGACTACCACTGGATTAGAGAATGTGTGTCAGAGGTCTAATACTTAGGAAAAAAAAACAGCTTCTGACATAAAACAATGTTTGTCAGGTCTGTATGTTCAAATTAGACTGCTGTGACTGAGGGAGTGCAGTTTTTGGGGTGAAACAACATTTAAAAGTACCTTACTTGGCTCTATGAGCTGCATTCAGCCAGTTTGAAATCCTGCAGTGCCAAACATTTGTCTCTCATTTCTCCCAGTGAAATTATTTACATAAGCACCATTAACACATGCTTATGACGCATGCCTCATGGTTGACCATTTTCTTTTACAAATTGGAAACAAAGTTTCTTTCTTATCAGAACTTTTTCTTGGATGCTTCCTAGGTTTTTCCACCTTATTCCTGGTTACTGTGGTCAACTCTGTAACTGTGGTTGATCTGTACTTCAACATTGTTCAACAAACCACTGCTGGTTAATGTAAAATGCATCGCCAACAGTGAGACTCTGACTTAAAACTGCACTGGGTTTACCAGCCATTGTGTGAACTCATTGGGCAAGTGCTTGAATATAATGTTAAAGTCCCGCACTCTGCTATAACTTAAGAAGCTTTAAGAAAATTGCATATTGACATTATAGTATTTAACAATAACCATTGTTCTCCTGGACACACATTTGCTTCTTCTTTACTTTTTAAATTGAGTTTTTTGTGGCTTATCAGAACAATCTATGAGTAACAGTGGTTGTTTCAGAGTTCATTGGTAATGACCCATGGGTATTCATGCTTGAACCACTGCATACACCATTTTAAACTCACCTTAGACAGTCTGAAGTCCAGCAACACTCTCTGATTCAAATCTAGCAAATGGACTTTGAAGATGAGTTTGTTATTGCGTTTGTCCAGTGTGCTCACCGTCACCTAGAAGGCAGAGAGAGCTTCATTAAACTGAACTCTGTGATACTTTGTAGCAGCTATAGGAGGCTAAATCATGATCTGCATGTGTGTGTAAGAGTTGAAACAGGGGATTCTTAAGCTATTAGTGTCAAAAATATATACATATAAAAATTCTTTGAATTGTGTCTACTTCAGCTCAGATGTACCTGTTTGCTGCAGGTGAGTTTGAATCCAAGTGCCAGGCCGTCACAGGTGTCTTTCAGGGATGATAAAGAGGCATCAGCATCCACAGTGGTGAAGAAACGCGTCATTCTCCGCACTAATCTCTGCCACGGTGACTGTGTGCAGAAAGACATTGAGAAGCGTTTAAACCAGAGTAAGACAGTTTGATAACAGCAGCAGTCACATGATGAAACCGAGGCAGCGCTGAGTATGTGAATCACCTGACTGGCTCCCGGTGTGCCGAGAAACTGACTCCCCAGTAACATGTGCTCAGGCTTGGTGGGCTGGGAGAAGCTGACTTGACATTCGATTTGACCATTTAACATGGCTTCCAAGCCACCAGCTGCTAGGTCCGGCTGGGAGCTGGAAAACTGCATCCTGTCATCGCTACGGAAAGGCGAAGATGGTCTTGAGATTACAGGACACAAACAGAAAAGCAACAATCTGAAACACACAAAGCTCTGACCTCTGGGCCCAGGATGTGATTCCACCATCAGACCGAAGAAGTTTGTTCCGTTCTGAAGCCAGAGAACCTGGTGGTGGCTTTACACCTACAGAGAAGGAGTGACAGACATCAGTCCAGAGAGCAAAATGATATCATGTCTGTTATGCTCATATTGGGACTTGCCATGAGTGAACCAGTGGTCTTTCTGTATGTCTGCGATGGTGACGCGCGCATCTGGACGGGCCAGTAACAATTTGGACAACAAACCTGAGGAGAGGAGTTGAATATGAATTGAAGAAAGGCAATTTAGAAAATGTGGTATTTAAATTTGTATAATTTGGGACTTACGAAGAGGCATTGGTTGGATTTTCTTCCAAGGAGGTAGGTATGTTTTCTTTTGAAGCCAGTCTGAATACTCCTGACAGCTCTCAGTGGGCTGGTCCCACGGCAACTCTAACACAGAAGCAGCAACACAAAGATTAAAAAAAAAATCAAAAACACGCTGCACTGCTCGATGACACAGAGAGAAAAATAAGTCAGGATGGTGGCAATTTCATTTTTTCTAGTCATGTACAATAATCCTGCATATAAGTTTATAAATGGTCGGTGTTGTCAGGTGTATGAGAACTGTTGTATTTTTTACAAAAAAACATGTCTAGTGCTCATGTATAATCCTGCAAAAACCTTAAATGTCTAATATTTGTGAATGTTATCAATGGTTGTGGCACCAAGTGGGATCCAGGTTTTTTTGGTTATGCAATAATTACATTATTAACGCATAATAAAAATAGTGATGGATGCTCTGTGCAGACTACATTTATTATAAATACCTTTATTGCTAAAGCAGCTGCTGTACAGACAGACTACTTTTAGATGAAGATACGCTACTGTTCAAAAGTTTGGGGTCACTTAGAAATGTCCTCATTTTGAAAGAAAAGCATTTTGTTTCAATGAAGATAACATTAAATTAATTAGAAATACAGTCTAGCTATTGTTAATGTGGTAAATGACTGGTGGACGGCTGATTTTTAATGGAATATCTCCATAGGGGTACAGAGGAACATTTCCAGCAACCATCATCCTGTGTTCTAATGCTACATTGTGTTAGCTAATGGTGTTAAAAGGATAATTGATGATTAGAAAACCCTTGTGCAGTTATGTTAGCACCTGAATAAAAGAGTGATTTTTTATGGAAAACATGAAATTGCCTGGGTGACCCCAAACTATTGAATGGTAGTGTATACAAGCCAGTGGTAGGAGAAGCTTTTAACTGCTGATGAATTTTCCTCATTGCACTAAAAATGATTTTTTTCATTCATGAATTTGTCTTTAAAATGTTCTTTTACTGATCTGTAGATATTAATTTGCGATGATTTGTATTCAAAGGTCCCACATGGTGAAACTCACTTTTAATTTCGTTTTGTAGTTGCTTTACATTTGGAAGTGTGCATTTAAAGCTGTGAACGTACGAAGATTTGATTTCTGCCATTCCCAAAGCCCACCCACAAGTAGTTCGCCTCCCAGCTCTACAACCCAGTAAGAATTTAACCTCGATGCTATGTAACACCTAAGTAACCAACTGTCATTGAGTTCAACACGCTTTGCTCTTCCTGAAAGGGGCAGGAACAGCAGGAGCTCTTTGTTTTTTTAAGAGCAAAACAGTGTGTTTAGAACAGATCTAAAAACCAGGAGGTACACAGTCATGGTGAAACAAACCATGTTTGCAGTATTTTGAGCTGAAAAAATGAGAGACACTATGGGGACATGTGAGACTTAATTGATTAATTTGCTGAAAAGAGGGTTAGCAGACAAAGACAACGCACACACTCATTTAAGTGGAGCAATTTCTTAACTCTTTTTTAAAAATGGAATCATTGTATTTTACCAGATGCAAACAACAATAACACAATGGCAGTACAACTATCAGTTGCTTTGTAGTCTAAATAAAAGGGATCAGCCATTGAAAAACCCACATTGGTCAACCTTCATTGAAAAACAGAACCTTCATCTTAATCCAGTTGCACAACCACTGAGACTGTCAGAGACCGTCACTGTAACCAAACTCTACATGACTGGAATATCACAGTAACAAAACCACCTACTGCCTACACTGTAGTAAAGGTAAAGTGTCAAACTGTTTCTTAACTGTACAGTCATTGGAAAATCCTAAACTACTAACCCAGACACAATTGAGACTGCACTTTATAAAGCAATGCTTCATGAGACAGTAGGCTGCAGTGATGCAGTAGTGCACTGATGAATAACAGTCACAGTTTAAGACAATATCACACAATACAAATGTCCAGAGCTGAATTAACACTTTCTGATAGTCTTAGCATAAAATAGAGCATTTTAACCTTCATAGGGCTGTTGTACTTAACTGGAGAACACTGTATGATACTGTGTCCAGCTGTCCACAGACTTTGCGATCTTACCTCCAGCCAGCATGGCAGTGAGGACGATCCCACAAGCCCAGATATCTGCAGGCTGAGCTTTGAACTCTGTGTGGCTGAGAAGCTCCGGAGCCACATATGGAAGAGTTCCACAGAGTCGACCCAGGAGGCGCTCACGCCCTTTGAACCGAAACATGGTGGCCAGGCCGAAATCTGTCAGCTTCAGGTTATCTAAAGGTACAGAGCAACAGCAGATGATGGTTATAATGAATACAAGTTTTTCTTTCAAAACTTTGATTCAAATTAGATTTCCTCACCTTTGTCGTCCAGCAAAATGTTCTCCGGCTTTATGTCCCTGTGGGTGATGCCGACGCTGTGGAGGTATTCCTGTAAAAGGTGTAAGAACTGAATAACAGCGGAGACAGGGGAAGGAGATCACACCAACACACAGATTTACTTCACTCACCACGGCTGCCATCAGCTGCTGGAAAAATTTATGAGCATCTTTCTCTGCCATTCCCACATCAGGCTCTAAGATGAAAGTAAGAGAACACAGACAGTAAAACATCAGAGGCCATGTTTCAACAGTCAAACCCAACTTTAACTTTAACTTCATGAACTACAAGAGTAGCCAAGCTGGTGAAGTAACATTAATTATCAGTTATCTGAATGACAAGTATCTGCTATCTACTAATCTGAAGCAAAGAAACGGTATTGCAACCCAATTTCTTAGTCATAAAAATGTCGTTTGTGTTACCGATGCGGTCAAACAGTTCTCCTCCGCTGCAATACTCCAAGAAGAGGTAAACAGTCGGTCCTTCCTTCCGATGGCCAAAAAATCTCACGATGTTGGAGTGGTTGAGCATCTACCAAATAAAAGTACATTTTGTAAAGTAAGCAAACACGGTTCCAGATTCCTACACAGCACTCTTTGTTCAATAACAGCATACATTTTTTTAATTAATTATAAAAATGTCACTTAGTTTTAGAATATCAGTTATGTATTCTACAAGCATTACTGACACTGATGCATTCTAGCCAGTAAGAAGTGACATAAAGTTTTATATCTGACTGGATTTACTACACATGGAGCTGTTTTGCATTTCTCATGCATTAACTGTGAACTCTCCACTCTTGTTTGTTTAAGGGATACCAGCTTGACTCTGAGGCCTCAGAGTGCACAAGAGGCCCATCCATCCATCTATTCTCTATACACCGCTTTATCCTCACTAGGGTCGCGGGGGTGCTGGAGCCTATACAAGAGGTCTTATTTCTCTATTAATATTTCTGTTATACTTTCGATCACACAATTTTTACACGAGGTGACGGGCCTACCTTATGAATGCAAACCTCCTTCTTGACATTTTCAGCACACTCTTTAGCCTGCGAGGTATCGATCACCTTCACTGCCACTGCTTCCTCCGTCTGTCTGTTCACCAGCAGCCTCACTCTGAGCGAGAGGATGAATCAATGGGCAGCAGGTCTTGTGAGGCATTTAAAATGTCAAAATAGAAAACACAGTTTGTTGCAAAACAGAGTGTGAATCTTCTTAAAGTTACTATTGTGTTAGCTGGAAAAATAAGCGCACATTTCTCAAGGATAAAACCAATAGTTCAAGTGTCACATGTTGAAAAATGGACTTTGTCAATCACTCCAGAAACTACGTAAGCTTTGTGTCATATTTGTTGGAGTCTTGGGAAAAATGCAAATGAAGAAGAGCGCTCACATTTCGATAATATTCAGTTTCGGCAGGCAAAAATGCGACAAAAAATAAAATGGCTAACCAGCGGTCACTTCAGAGCCATTTACATGTGGTCATCAATTTGCTTTCAACTTTCAATCACAGAAGCAGAGAGAGTCTTCTTCCTGAAGGGGGCGTGGACAGCAGTAGCTCAGGAGTCCGTTCTAATATCCATACCATCGTACTGTATACAATGCCTCAAACAAGCTTTAGCATGTCAAAAGCAGATCACCAAAAACACCCAAATGTCCTACTACATCCGGCCGGATTTTGCAGTACGCAAGCCAGCATGTTTTTCTGACCCATAATGCTCTGCACAGTCTCGTCATGGTGTCTCACACAAGTATGAACAAGCTTAAGCAGCTGAGAGCACACAGACAAATGACAGCTCATTTCACACTAAAAGCACTACTATCATGAAGTAGTATGTCTCAGTTCTATAAGCAGTGCATAAAACTGTAGGTACTGTGTGAGGGCTGCTGTAGTATGCACACAAAATAAAAAAACAAAATATGTGATTCAGAGTGTAGCCTGGTTTTACAGAAAATGGTAAAATTCACCATCTTTGTGGCTTTTTAACCTTTCAGTCTTGATTATTTTCCAAAAAAGGGGCAGAACATAGGACCTTCAATGTGCATATTTATATAATCGACCTCTCAGATTAGTATGTTTTGATGTGTTTGAACTCGAATGCAGCTTTGCTGATTCTCCAACATTAATTCTAATCAATAATAAAGCAAGTTGCAGAAATGTGCTGCTCTAGTCTCCTGTGACTGATTTTTCTGTTCATCAGATGAGCATTTCTGGCACATCAACTCCTCCCATGTTATTATTATGTCCAGAGGACACTTGCAGTGACAAATGACAGATTTTAAATGATGAATGAGGACTCTTACTCTCCATAGGCTCCTTCTCCCAGAGTCTGAACCAGGTCCCAGTCCTGCACAAAAGGCACCGCCATGCTAAAGAAAGAGACACAGTATAAAATCAGCCCGACAGGAAAACACTAAAATGGAGAACATTTTCCAGGGCATTATTTACATATATGTACTGCTTTTATGAGCACAGACATTGGTATATGGGAGCAGCCTGCTGAATGTTTCATCTGTCAAACTGTGTGTTTAAATGTCATGATAAAGGAGACAGAAGACGAAGGTGAGTAACTGACACGCACTTCATGAAATACTTGCTTATTTTACCTGCACAGCCTTTTCCCACGGCAGCCTTCTCCACGTTCAGTTATCCTCAAAGATTAGACAATTTTTTTTCATAAGTCTGACGATGTGACTGCACACATTGTGGCCCAAATTTGGCGCGCTGCTGTTTCGCTAACCATAACTTCCTGATGTGACGTCATTTCCACGTCTTCTTCTTCTCCTCCTCTTTTCCGGAACAGTCTCAGATGCGTCATCGCCTCCTGTGGCAACAAAAAAGATTTTCTCACAACGTCACACCAATGACTGCGGTTATTATTATTTCTTATCGATTAGTCTGTGTAATCTGTGTATGAAATGTCCAAACATAGCAAAAGAATGTCGATCAGTTGCTTTAAAATTTTCCACAACCGACAGATATGCAGTTTGCTGTGAAATAGAAAAAAAGCAAGAAATAATAAGTTGTTTTTCTTGAGAAATTATTTAATCCAAGTAATAAATTACCAAAATAGTTGGTGATTTGTTAGTTGTAATCAATCAGTTATTACAAATAATAATAATTCTTTACCAAGTATACATCTCCCCACTAGTTCCAAATAAAACACATATATATAACTGATTCCCCGATATCTTTATTTTTGCTCCACAGTTTATTTAACCCTTATCAAACTATATTAATTATGCGTCGTCATCGAATATAACACATGATATTGTTGTGACTCATAGTGCGATACATATGTAACAAACATCGACTGATACCTACAAATAAGTCCACAGTCTTCTAAATTTGTTACCTTGATAATAATAATAATAATAATTACCAATACAAATAATACTTTTACCTTTGTTTGAAAATGGAATATTGTAGCTAATGGAAATTTCAATTTCAATAATGTTAACTCCACTTCAAATTAGTACACATGGGGGAAAAGGAGACATCAAGCTTTTTTTTCAGTTTTTCTTTGATTGTTTTTTGTTTTGTTTTTTTAAAAAAAAATCCAGAAAAGTCGAATGGGATGACGACTGATGACTTTTAATGAGGCCTCACCATAGATGTGGTTTGTCCAGAGGATGGCGCTAGAGGAAAGCCCATTGGAACAAAGAACTTAGGCTTTCTGAGTCATAGATGTCTCTCAGAAGGTTTCATATTAAACAGTTTATTATTTCAAGTACAAAGTATAAAGTTGACATTTTGTTCAAAACTGAATCTCGTGTCTGTTTTCTAGGAGAAAAAATCGCAAAGATGTTGAAAATTAATACAGAGCCACAACGCATTTAAAAATGTGTAAAATATTATCTTTTGTAGGATTTTTGACATTCATAAAATACATATATTTTTCACAGACGATTTCGAGTGGTTTCGCTCTGACTCTTTCAGACGTTTAATAGATCATAAAGAGCGTTAGCACATTAGCTGAGTTAGTGTTTCATCAAATAAAGAGTCTGTAAGGGTCAGGGAGAGCTGCAGTCTGGTATGACTGAGCAGTTTAATCAATACGTAGATCAATGTGTCAACAAACTGTGCACAACAGTGCCTCTAGGTTTTGGGAAATGATGAAGCAAATTTGTGTACTTTGTCTTGCTTTCACGATAAGTGTGTTTTTTTGGCAACATGAGCCAGTGTGTGTGTGTACACATGGCGGGAAATCCTGGATCAAAAGCTGTGGCCTACTTAAGGTCAGGATGCACAACAGAAAGTAACAATTAGATCTCTGCAGTTACAATGAACAGGTAACCTGAGCAGATCTGAATTCATTCATGTGTTCCAAATGTTTCCTTCGGGAGTTTCTTTTTTTTTTTTAAATGTATAATATTTTTAAATACAGTAGAGGTGTACTACAATGTCTAATATGGTAAATAATCACTTTAGATAGACTATAATTACTCAGTTCGTCATCAATCAAATGGACTGAAACTGAGTCACTGAAACCTCACTGGTGTTGAGATTTTGAGGGATTTTTTTTGTGACACACATACATATTGATCTCTTTTCATTGGTCACAAAGTTAATCATTAGCAGAACGGTCTTTGTCAACTCCCTCTGTCAAACATCACTATCCACTGGGAAATAAATATACAGCTTCTATAATATCCTCTCATTTTTATATTGCTCCCCAGTTTAAGAGTCAACATGGGAATTTCTGTCCATTGGAGTTGGCTTGCTGCGCTCTCTTGCCTCCTCTGTTTGGGTGAGCTACTTTACTTTTAGAGTTAAATCATCTTTATGTCATACAAGATTTTGAATTTTCAAATGTTTGTGTATTTTTCCAAGTATTTATGTCTCCTGAATAAGCTCATTTTCAGCATTCGTAGTATTAAAAAGGGCTGTTAGAAACATCTTTAAAATAATTTACAACAGCTTTTTTCACATTGTCTTGTCTACAGCTTAGAATGTGGCGTACCAACCTTGCATATGGAACTTAAAAACTTAAAAAATGTCATTGAAAACATCTGTTAATGTACATTTGCATAGGTGAAGGGTTTGGTTCAGGCAATTGGACTTATTCTTGTGATCTTGAAGACGTTTCGCCTCTCATCCGAGAGGCTTCTTCAGTTCTAAACCTAGTTTGGAGAGTTCCAGGTATTTAACCACTAGACCTGGAACTCTCTAAACCAGTTTCAGAACTGAAGAAGCCTCTTGGATGAGAGGCGAAACGTCTTCAAGATCACAAGAATAAGTCCAATTGCCTGAACCAAACCCTTCACCTTAAGATGACCTGGACGACTGAGAACCTTCACAGACTGCCAACTTTACCAGTATATTTTATGTTGACTAAAGCCCCAAAATTATTAAAAAAGAATATGTTTGATCAGAATTAAATATTTGATGACATTTTAATTTTTTCCACACTGCAGCAACATATTAAAGATGTTAGAGACCTGTGTATTAAAGAGGCACTCCTTGATTTTACACAAGTTTGCTCTTTTCTTTGGACATCTCAGCTTGTGTCTCTGAGGACAAAACTGAATTTTAACCTCTGTGCCACAACATGGGGAATTTCTTCCCAGCAGGTGAGGTTCAGTGTGACTGCACGGAGACGAACATGCAAATGGCGGGAGGTGATTACACACTGACCAATAAGCTGCAAAGAGGCAGCATGCTGGTGTACCGCTGCCATGATGAGGGCGACTATCCATATCCACATCTTGTCCGCGTGTGTCAGCCCAACGGCAGGTGGAACCCATCACCCAAAAGATTTTCACCTCAGAGATGCAAGCGTGAGTAATGTGACCATGATGTTTCTGACTTTGCCTCAGGCTGCCTGCTCTACACGATGACTCAGATCTTGTTGTGTTGTCTCTCAGGTGTTGAATGTCCGGACCCAAATGTGATGAAGAACGGAAACGTCATCCCTCCTCAGGAGAGGTACTTTGTGGGCAATGAGACCACGTATGAGTGTTACTCTGGATACACACTGAGGGGCTCATCCACACGTCAGTGTTTACCAAACGGGAAGTGGAGCGGGTCCACTCCAATCTGCAGCCGTGACTGTAAGTCCTCAACAGCAATGGAACATATTTTAAGTGCATCCATCCATTCATTCTCTATACACCACTTAATCCTCTTTCGGGTCGCGAGGGGGCTGGAGCCTATCTCAGCTGACTCGGGCGAAGGCAGGGGACACCCTGGACAGGTCGCCAGTCTGTCGCAGGGCTACATATACAGACAGACAATCACACTCACATTCACACCTACGGGCAATTTAGAGTAATTAATTAACCTCAGCATAGTTTTGGACTGTGGGAGGAAAGCAGACTACCCGGAGAAAACCCACACATGTACAGGGAGAACATGCTAACTCCATGTAAGCTCCACTGTGTAGCCCCATATTTTAAGTCATTTGACTTAATTTTAAGGTACTTTTCATTTCATGCAATTTCACACTTACAATTCACAAAATATTTTTAGATTTATTTGACAGCTGTTATTTATCTTTGTAGTCTAAAATGTTACACAAAACATCCAGTATGGTTAGTTTTTAAAACATGGGTGAGCTACTTTTATGATGGTGATGATGATTATTTTGAAATTGTATATGTAACTTTGAATATCCAAATGTTCACATTTTTTTTTACCAGTATTTATGTTTTTTGAATGAGTCAGAATTTTTCACAAAAATCTTCTGTGACTGTTCCCCTTCTTAAGATTTTAAGTGTCAATCTCGCATATGGAAACAAAAAACCTAAATTGTTGTTGAAAACAACTTTTAATAGACATGTTCATACTTAAAGCAAAATTCCTGTGGAAAAAAGTATACTCTCATGTCAATATATTTTCTTTCTCTTAATTTATAAAGGCTTTTACAAAGCTGCTTATTTTTCGGGTGTAAATTGATTTCATATTACTAATATGTGCTATTTCCAACTTTATACTTTGACTAAGCGACATATTGAAATTTTTGCATTTATTTGACAGCAGGTGTACTTTGACAAGTAATATTTCTACATAAACATGAAGTATTACATTTTTTCAAACCATAAAGTGTCATCAGTCATTGTCCCAGTGGTCCCCAGTGTTTTCTTTCTTTCTTTCTTTCTTTCTTTCTTTCTTTCTTTCTTTCTTTCTTTCTTTCTTTCTTTCTTTCTTTCCTTAAAATAGCTTCTTATGGACTTTTATTTAGGTAGGATTTATGTTCAGGCCTTCTATTTGAAAAGAATACTTTAATGTCATTGTGTTGCTAAGTTAAGGATTCGACCCTTTCTTCTTTTCTTTCAAATTTGGGATATACACTCAGCCAGTCTTCCTGACTTTTACATGACTTATCTCTGTGTTTCTTCATTTCTTACCACAGCTGGTGATACCTGTGCAGATCCTGGTGTCCCAGCCGGAGCCTCCAGAACAGGGAACATATTTGGAATTGATGACAAGGTGAAATACACCTGCAATGGCAACCTGATTTTGGTGGGCTCCAGTGAAAGAATGTGTCAGGAGAATGGCCAGTGGACTGGAAAAGAGCCAGCATGCTACTGTAAGACAGAAATCTACAGCACACACACACTGTTTGCATTTATTTGATCAAAGTTTTGCCATTAAGAGGTCTGCTGGGAGCCCGATGGAAGCTCATTATCATAAGGATTCTGCAGCATTTAGAGGCAATGACCGAAGTCAAGTTAATTTACTGAAGATTATGTTACCAGGGCTCTTGAACGCTCAAAAGTTTGAAAAGTTAGAACTTATGTGGATCAATTTTCTTTCCATTTACCAATTCTGCTATTTTTAGCTATATGAACAGTCAGGCTGTAAATATCAGTCAGTGGCAAACAGGTCAGATGAAGCAATTTGTCTGCTTACGGAAAGCTCGAAGTCAGTTTATCTCAGCCCCTTTGTCCAGTGTCTTTAATTTTGGTGATCTAAATGTTCAGGCCTAAACAATAATCCGAGCACACTAGATTTATTAGGTCTGTATATTTTATACATGCTTCCTTTTTTCTTTGTTTGTAAAGGCCTTTACACTTTCATGTACCTACTTTCACACCAATTATGTTTTCAGTCACTTTTCTTTTTAGCTGGAGGGACAAAGTTTCAATGGGAGGGCTCCATGTGAGTCTAAACCTTGACAGGTCGACATTTTGAGTTCACTTTGAGTCTTAGAAGCCATAGAGCTCAGCTTCAAATTTTACAAAACGAAAAAGACAGAAAGACTGAAGTCATTATCAATGTTGCAGTGCTCCAAAATAATACAAATACATTATGAACCACAAACAAACAAGCAATGGAAAACATTCTAACTTTGAACAACTCAACAGCAAGTTAGCTCTCCAGATAGACAGCAGTATCACTGTAATTAAGGTTCTAATTTACTCAACCCACATCAGAACTGCCTCTCAGAACTCTTCACCTGTGACACCCTTCTGAGATCACATAGCGGTGAGTCTAGAGTCTGACCAGTCCTCTAACTTTACAAAGTTTCACAACCTCTTTACACTGTAATTGATCGATTGTGCAGAGATGAGAGGAGTGTCAAGGTTTGAACTTGTTTCTGTATCTTTATATTTACTCTGTGCTACGCCATGAATCACCTCAAGGTGAGACTGTCTCAAAATGTTGCTGAAAAACCCACATTTACACCATGTTATCTCTTTACGTAGCTGTTCTGAATGATGACTGTACAAACCAATCAAACACAAACTGCCCATAAAAGAACTTACCAGTTGTGGGTTCATGTATTTTACCTCCCCTGGTTCTTTGCTGTAAATGTTGTCCTTTTAAAAATGCACACTGGTGGGAAGACAGAGTACACAAGTGTCCCCAAGGGTCTGATTGATGGAAATTTCATCATTTGCCCAAGTCTGTAAGAGTCCTTGTGGACCTTTTTGCTGACAAAATTTGGCATGTGCAGCCCAAATGTGTATCTGTGCAGACAACCTGCTGCCACTGCGATGCAGGAGCATTAGTATGCTTTTTAGGAAAAATGTACATCGTTGAAACACACAGACATCAAACTACTGCACACACCAAACTACCGCTTTCAGGCAGCTTGTACTGGCACCTGAAAGTCAGAAAAGCAAGTATTTTTGTTTGCCGTTATCTTTAGCATTGCTTTATATTGTCACGGTTATTGCAAGCCTGAGGTTTTGTTGCTTTTTCTTTTATGCAGACAAGCACACTTATGACACTTCACTGGAGGTTTCAGAGGCATTTGGCAGCGCGATCAAAGACAGCCTCACCACTTTAGAGTCAGCTGGTGAGTCCCTGGACCTAATCTGATTATTAGCATATTATATATTAGCAATTTTATATGATCATTTGTTCGATTGCAGCATATTGGTGTCATAAATAAACTAAATGAGTGGTAAATTAAGCATATAATTCATTTGCTCTGGATATATTAACCTAACAAGAAAGATGCCTGTCTTTTGTTATGCTTCTTTCTTCATGGGAAAGAATGTGAAGCCTCTGGCATGGTAACAGTATCTTTTGTTGTTCAGATGACACACAGGAAGGGAGAAAAATCAGGATTTCCAAAAATGGGACGCTTAACATCTATATTGCTGTGGATATATCTGCGAGCATTGACGAGAAGTTCTTCAATGATGCAAGAAATGCGGTTTTAAAACTCATCACAAAGGTGAGAAACTAACAGCTTTTCTCTTGATTTAAAAACAACATAGGAATGCAAGTTTTATTGAAAATGACAGAACAGCATATATTAGAGGTTTGCATTGTTTATTTAAATTGTAAAAAATAAGCTTTCTGCTGATAAATGAATCAGTTACTCAACAAAATAACAAGCAGAAGCAGATTGAAATGTAAGGAGGCACTGCGTTAACGAAATATTGCACGGCAGTTCCACAAGTTTACATGTGTTCACAGAAATGTGTCAAAAGTTCATACAAGATCAGTCATTATGTGCCTAACTGATTTGCTTTATGTATCCACAGATTTCATCCTTTAGCGTTACTCCCAACTATGAAATCGTCTTTTTCTCCTCTGCAGTATTTGAAGTTGTTAACATTCTCGACTTTTTGGATGGCAAAGCATCATTAATCTCCGTCATTGAAAGTTTGAAAAATTTTACAGTAGGTGGTAAGTGAAGCTCACAGAGATAAAGAGCTGTTTTCCACTGCAGGTGCTTTCGTTTTTGTGTATGTTTAGACTGCAAGAGCCACCCGTGTAGAACCTTGATTTCAGGGTCAGAAAAAAGTGCTTACGCCAATGTAAGTACTTCTGAGCAGCCCTGAAGTAACTGCTTTGTGGAACTTGAAGCTAATTGGTTAAACTCTGAGCAAACAATGCTAATCAATGAAATTTATCTTGTCTCTAAGATCGCCATCAACACCAAAACCTGTCATTTTTAAAAAACTAATATATACAATGTTATGAAGGAAGAACATTGCTTTTGCAACAGAACGTTGGTGCATATCAGACTAACAATGTTCAAATTTTTAGAACATTTTTGTTATTTTAGCTTGAAGAAGAACATTCTGGAAACTAAAAGAAAACTTCTGAAAAACATTTTTTAGAAACTGACCTATGTCCAGTCACCACTCAGCATTATTGTTGCAGTCAAAGTCATTGAATCCTAAACTATAATAAAAATGGCCGATTATAAGGTTGCTCCTGTAAGTGTTAGCGCCACCTATCACCCACCCTGAGTTCCTGCAGTGGAAAGCCGCCTGTACTTTTTGCATGGTTTTAATACTCAGCTTGATCCAAATGTTCAGTTTTACCATGTCTCTCTGCTTGTGTGACTTACAGAAAAAAACACTGGAACAGATCTGAACATCGTCTTCAAGACCTTCTTGGAGCGAATGGCTGTTATAAAGCGTCGAGCTGGCGATGAGGGTTTTAAAGAACATCGTCATGTCCTCATATTTTTTACTGATGGTAATATGAGGATGTTGTTGTATTTCAGCAATGGCAGGGCTGATTTGTTTTACTGTAGGAGATTCTGAATTTAAATAGTTTTACTTAAATTTGGGAAAATGGGTATTTGCTTTCCTGCTGCGAGTTAAAAGGGAAGATTGACACCACTTACACGTTGAAGAAGATAGCCAGTAGTTGATTAGCTTAGCCTAGGGTATACACTGTACTTGTACATAGACGATATATTAAAGATAGCCATGGCCGCTGTGATGCTACTCATTGGTTGTTGAGTATTTTGAAACTGAGAAGGATCTGACTGAGAACTCAAACACAAATGCACCTCTATACGGCAGTCATGCTCTAAAGCTGCTGCTTAATTATCTATTTTACTCTAAATGGTACGATAATTTATCTAATGAAAACCATGCTGTATTGAAAGAGACTTGAAACTAGTGATTGTGACTATAAACTTATTTGGGAAATGTTTACTGAAGTAGCGAATCATCTGAGAAGTAGCATCATTTTCTCCGAGAGTTCAATGCAACTGGTGTAACCAGAGAAGTCGCCTCCTGCTGGCTGTTGGAAAAAAAATGCAGGTTTCAGGCACTTTAGCATTGACTTTATGTTTCAAACCTGAAGACTTGTTTCTATGTACAAGTATCGTTAATACCCATAACATCATTGCCTTGTTTTCATGTAATACAAACTTCAAACCGTTAAAAATACAAGGTTTGAATATCAAAAGCTGAATAAAGTTTGTTGCTTTTGTTTCGTGATTTGTGTTCATATTTAACCGCAATGCTTTCTTTAACTGTAGGTGCTTATAACATGGGTGGTTCGCCTCTACCCACTGTGGAAAGAATAAAGAACATGGTGTACATGAACAATACCAGCGATCAGCAGAAGGAATCCAGAGAGGAATACCTTGGTGAGTTTAACATCTGATTTGTGCAGATTTCTGTTGAAATTAAATCATTCAGCCTGTGTGCACTCTTCCACACAGTCATGAAGCATTTTCTTACTTCACAATTTTGATTTGCTTGCAACTTTTGTGCAGAATTTGCTCTAACTTCATCATTCTGCTTCATTCTGTTGCAGACATTTATGTTTTTGCCATTGGAGCGGATATCTTTGATGATGACCTGCTTCCCCTGACAGTAGGGAAAGATGGGAGACATTACTTCAGAATGAAAGATATTTTCGATTTACAAGACACATTTGATGAGATAATTGGTAAGTCATCTCTCACCGTTTGTATCATATTTGATACATGACTTTCTAAGATCTCTATCTCATCAACATGATAAATAGCTTTACAGGGTTAAGAAGTCTGCATGAATCTTCTGTTTGTTGTTCAGCTTTGTGTGCATTTGTGTGTCAGTATTCACTGTAGCATTCATCACCCAGCAATAATTTGACACGAGGGAGATACATGATCTCAACAGCACGCCTGCATGGTTCTCTTGTTTCCTCAAGTACCTGATAACAGGCAGAACCATCACTCTTGATCCCAGCTGATACCACTGATATAGCAGGAATGGATAGATATGATAAAATATCCCACTGGATCAGTGTAATTTAATTTAATATAATGTAACGGGTTCAAGGCACTGAGCTCCCAAGTGAATGTAATGTTTAGTTTCAGCACTGAGCCGGAACTGTTTAGTGATCAGATGCATTTGTATTTGTGAACACGAGCAACATTGAATTTGCGCTTTTTGTTTGTTTGTTTGTTTTCCAGATGAAGAAGAAGTCGTGGGTCTATGTGGTCTTCACAAGGAGTACAATCCTGACAAACCCAACTTCAGAAAAATGTTTCCATGGGCAGCATTTGTTCTTGTCCAGGTGACGGTTTCAACTCATCAGTGAAATATGTTTGCAAGTCTGAATAAGTGATGTCATTTTTGTTTTGAAAATTTTGCCCAAAATCTATATACCTGTCTTTAAAATCGTAATTTTCTGAAGGGAAAAAATAATAATTGAGAAGTACTTTATTTATTAAATGACAACAAAACAGACTTCAGTCTTCATATGCAAAATTTAAAGAAAAATCTCAAAAAAAGGAGAACTAAACATTTTATATATTTATTATGTATTATTTATGCAACAGAAAAATAGATGCCTCGGCTCTCTGGTGACCCCGAGGTTCATCTTGACTGCTGCTCACTGCTTCAAATTTGGTGATACACCTGAAGATGTCATAGTTGAGCTTAATGATGGAGCTGGTCGAGGTAATTATAATTTGCTGAAATTATTTATTCATTAATGTCTCTTCTTTTATGTGAAAAACGGCAGTTTAGCACGTAACAGAAATTGTTTTTTTTTTACTTTGGGAATGGATATTGAAAATTATTCCCCAATCCTCTACTTTAGTCTATCTGATTGCTTCCTTTTTTGACACATTTTTATTTTCATTTTTAACAGTGAAAAGAGTCAAAACTTTCATGCTACACCCAAAGTACAATATTTCGGCTAAAGTGGACCAGGGCGTGAAGGAGTTCTATGACTATGACGTGGCTCTAATCCAACTTGAGGAAGACGTTAAGATCTCGGCTGAAGCCAGGTGAGAACTCGTGTCCTACAAACGCTGCTGCTTGTACTAAAGTTCAATGTTATATTCACGGTCCTGCATGCAGATTTATAGATGAAATCCTTCTCATAGTCCCGTTTGAGATGATGATATATTTATTTTTCATTTTTTTAGACCCATTTGCATACCTTGCACACAGGAGACCAGTAATGCTCTAAAACTGGTTGGTGATTCCACCTGCAAGCAACAGGGTAACTCCACAATACATTTTTGAAACAATGACTCTGCGTGGTTTGTCAAACGCTTCACTTCTTTTCTTATCAAAATTAATCAACTTTAATTTTCTTTTTTTGGATTACTAAAAAAATAGATTAATGCCTCTTAGTTTATTTTTATTGTCTGTATTTTGGTTACTGCTTCAGAATTTGAAACATTTTTGAACAAAATCTTTTAAAAGAAAAAAAAATGGAAATAAAAAATGCTGATTGCTGTTGTGTGTGGGCTGCACTTGTTTGGTAGACATTAACAAGCTGCTGCTTTGTGGTAAAAATAAGGGGACGAATTACTTCATGTTTTGTGTTTTCTGTTTGCAGAACAGCTTCTTTTAAAGGATCAAATTGAAAGACTCAATTTCCTGACCAGGAAACGAGACACTGTGGGTCTAAAAGATGTTCACGCCAAGCTGGGCGACAATGTGAGTTTTACATTACTGAGCTGTGTTGTATCTGTTGAATGTGTCTGTGTCTGCTTTCTATATTTTTCTAAATCTGAAAAGCCACACTGACCTTTAATTATTTCTGCCACTCTCCAATGCAGCGAGATGAATGCATCCAACATGCACTCACGGCAAAGGGCATAACGACGAAGAACGTACACGATGCTGTGACTGATAACTTCTTGTGCACTGGTGGCCTGAGTCCTCAGAGAGATCATATAGCATGCACAGGTTTGTTCCTGCTCTTTCATGGATATATGAAACACTAAAACATGAGCAACAGTAGAGGAGATCAGTAACTCAGGCCCAGGAATCTGCATTATCTATTTGTACAGGTGACTCTGGAGGTGCTGTGTTCAAGAACTACGAGCTTCGCACAATACAGGTACAGCAATAGATCACAAATGAGCGCTGAAATAAGCAAGCTTGTGTAATTTACGTACATTCTCGCTGACTGTGTAAAGTAACCAGCTACTTCCTGCACAGGTTGCCTTGGTCAGCTGGGGATCCAAGGAGATGTGCACGGGAGGTGGTGTCGTGGAGTCAGATCGATTCTCCAGAGATTTCCATATTAATCTTTTTAATGTAATCCCATTTCTCAAATCCATCCTCGGAAATGACCTGGATGAATATGCACCACTTACATTTTTGGAAAATTAGGAAAGTTGAGTATATTGACATATTGTTAAATGTTTTGACATTCCACCTATAAACTGCAAAACAGATGCTTTATCTCATGCAATTACTCATTTAATCGTCTTTTTCCAAGATTTTGAGTTCATAATAAAAACACTTTCACATTAAATTTTCTCACCCAAAGAGCAGGTGCATATTTTAACACACAGCATCAAAGTTAAAGAGCATTTTGGCACCACCCATTCTCAAAATGCGGTCAGTGGTGTCTGTGTCAGAGGTGTCGTACATTTGCATAAAATATATTTTGCATGTTATGTGGTCAACCAGTATGAAGAAGTTAATAAATCAGTTTTAACCTATGTTTTGATGTGTTTTTGAACAAATGGTTTGCATGCCCTGGACATGAGTAAGATTGTTAAAACTGGTGATAGGTGATGGTTCAGGTGGGTTGGTGTCGCCTTGGTGTGTTGGAACAGCTCTGGAGTCGAACTGCAGTTTGGATACTTTAATAATGAATGTTTGTGTGTGTGTGGGTTCTAAAAAAAAAGAAATCTATTAGCCTTCATCCATCACTACATAACCACGCTGTGATTAACAGGTAACACACTTATTAATTCACAGTACCATGCTGCTTCAAACACAAATTCAATAACGACCATTAAGCCGATGTAACGTAAATACACATTAATGGTGCATCTTAACGTCCGCCAAAA
Source organism: Acanthochromis polyacanthus (assembly GCF_021347895.1). NCBI lineage: Eukaryota > Metazoa > Chordata > Actinopteri > Pomacentridae > Acanthochromis > Acanthochromis polyacanthus. Next base: position 12,621,878 of record NC_067129.1, read on the forward strand.
TAAAGTTACATAGTACCCATACTAATGCTTAAGTCCAAAACTTAAATGATAATAATCAAACGCAAGAAATAACAACAAATGTAGCACAAATCTGGCATTAAAGCGACGTACAGGTCATCAATAATGCACACACACCACTTCAATGCACACCTGACTCCGCCACTACGTCTCCTCCGCTGTACAGTCCGTGCACCGCATACACTCAAGCGTGCCTTCCGCTGCTGTCCTTTCACCTGCGCACATGATGTGCACAGGATCCAGCCCATAACACGTGTGCATGGGGCAATGCGTGGTTCTTATTGGTCTTTCCAACATACCCGCCCCAACATTTGAGGTCAAATGTGATCCCTGGAAAGATCAATGGCTGGTCTACAGTCAAGGTGCACCAGTTTCATCATCAGGAATCTCAGGTAACCTGATGAGGCGAACAATGGGCCTAGTAAGTACTTTGTCCTTGATCTGGACCTCTGCTGACCTAACATGGCCATCAGGCCCTGGAAACACTTTCACTACCTTACCGATTGGCCAGAGGGGCCGGGGTAGTTGCGGCTGCACCATCATGACCACTAAACCCACTGTGATGTCAGGAGCAGGGGTGTTTCACTTTCCTCTTATTTGCACACCAGGTAAGTAATTTTTTACAAAGGCAGTCAAAAACCTGTTTGTGAGCGCTTGAGAATGTCTCCATCTACAGCGTCCAAGGAGCTCTGACTGTGGGTAAACTACCTGAGGTAATGAGCTGCCAGGCCGCCCCATCAACAGGGAATTCAGGGTGACTGGATCACAATCGGCTACATTAGCTGAAACATAGCCCAAGGGTTTGGAGTTGAGTATGGGTGAGTACAGTCCTGAGCACCTCTTCACTCACTGTCTGTGAGTCAATAGTTGTGTACAGGGCAGCTTTCACTGAGCGAATTTCTTGTTCCTACACACCACCAAAGTGTGGCACTGCAGGTGGATTAAAGTGCAACGAGATCTGCTGGGTAGCAAGCTGTTGCTGGACTTGAGGGCTAAGGTTTGAAAAGGCTTCCTTTAACTCTTTGTCGCCCCCTCGGAAGTTGGTTCCTTGATCTGAGTACAACTCAGCCAGTTTGCCAAGCCGAGCAATAAACCTGCGGAGTGCCATCAGTAAGGCGTCAAGGTCAAGTGAAGATAACACTTTTAAGTGGACAGCTCTTGTTGTTAAACACTTGAAGAGAAGGCCCCACCCGTTCTCTGTCCTATCTTCACTATCTTCACCAGGAGTGGTCAGAAGCAGTCCATTCCACAAGAGTAGAATGCTGGTTTAAACAGTCTAAGTTGAAGTGGCGGCAAATCAGCCATCCTTTGGACAGCAAGTTTTAATCTAAATCGACAACACTCGATGCATTGATGCCAGTGGCACTTCACTGCCTCGCGACCTCTGAGGATCCACACTTGGTGCCTCAGTTCAGCGAATACCCACTCAGGTCCTGGGTGGCAACCCAGATAGCAAACTATGGGTGAATCAATGTTGAATCTATGTTGAGACCTAATGTCGAAATTATACAGAAAGTGCAAGGTTGATAAAATGTTGAGTCAACATTTGCTTACATAGATTACATGTTTGTAAACATAGATTTAACATTAATTAAACATTGACCTGTCAAACATTTTAATGAAACCAAAATACAATGTAGATTCAATGGCATCTTTTAAACACAAACTTCAATGTTTACAAAATGTTGTTGAATCAACGTTGATCCAACCATCAATCTTCAACCGTAACCAAAATTCAACCTTCTTAACCCTAATTCAACATTGATTTAACATCTTTTGCTATCTGGGTAAAGTGTAATTTATGGTTGAAAAGCAAACGTTGTCTCAACATTTTATCAACCTTGCGCTTTCTGTATAATTTCGACGTTAGGTCTCAACATAGATTCAACATTGATTCATCCATAGTTTGCTATCTGGGAAAGCTTAGCGTCATACTCCTGAATGGGTAACTTTGTGAAGATGTAAGTTGGATCAAGTACGATGGAATGTACTGTTTCTGAGTCAAGGCCCTCCACTCTACGAAGCCGTCCTCCCACTCTGATGACTTGATGAATGGCGTCAAACTCAGGTGAAAGACAAAGACGACGACTCCGAGAAGCCACTGGTTTACCTGCCTGAAGGAGTTTATAGTCTTATGTGAAACTCTCCTGCTGAAGCTTTCTGAATGCAAGCATCTCAGCACCCTGATAGGTGCTTGCAGGAGGATATGTACTAGACTGACTAGCTGCCCTGTGAAGCTCCTGAGTTAGAGATTCCAGCTCTTGAAAGTTCTTGAAAGTTGGCCCATCTGTTCCCTGTGAAATGGAGGATGTATTCAGTCCACAGAAGTAGAACGCTTGAACTCAGTGGTATCCTCTGATTCAGTGAAGACATGGTAAGGAAGATTTCTTAAGAGTACATTGTGCTGCCTGATGTGTCCTCCCACATCGCCAGCAGCGCCGGTTGGTTTTCATCCACTGCATGATTTGGTCCTTACTGAAAGATGTCGTATTGGCTGAGAAAGTGCTCATCACTTTCACAGTATGAGCAGTAAGCCTGATGTGTTTTCTTGTTGCCTGGGTCGTCAGATTTCGTGAGGGCTGACTCAGTTGTATGCTTGTCTGGGTTATCCTCCGTGCCATGAAGTACTGTTGCAGGCCGAAAAGATTTGGTTTCATGCTTCTGCTCCCATCTCCGCTTACTGTCTGGCTTGGGCTCTCTGAGACTAGCTTGACTTCTGCTGTCCTGGCACCACGCTTCATAGTGCAGCCATTCTGAGAAGTCTGTCAGGTTATAACCCATGCCAGGTTGCTGACACATACATCTGCGGAACTCAGATCTTAGGTCAGAGGGAAGTTTGCTTGAGAGTCGATCGACATGTAATCCACATTGAAGCTCCACTGCACCTTCATGCCCAAGGGTCTGGAGCATCCCCACTAGAGCACGCACTTGCAAGGCAAACTTCTGAAAGGCTTGAGAGTCTCCGTGACGGATGTCTGAGGCATTCAGTACAGCGGCTATTTCTTCAGGGCTAACTTTGACATTAAACAGGGCTGACTAAACTTATCATTCAACGCAGCCATCGTGTCTGAAAAGGGTGTAGGTAAGTTCAGATAGGCATCGGCCACAAGACGAGCCTCCTTTAACTTGAGATGGTTCAACAGAACCTGATAGCGGAATAGCTCTGTAGCATCATAGGGTAGTAGGTTACCCAAGGCAATCTTGAGGCATGTGAATTAACTAGGATCTCTTCTGCAGAAGTCTGGAATAGTTGGAATGGGACCTCTGTATGTTCTCTCTCTGAGAAATGCTAGTGTCTGGAAGTGGCTGGACGTCCAATGTGTACAGGGTGAAGAGAAAGGGGGAGAGCACTGTCCCCTGTGGGGCCCCAATGCTGCTGACTACCACATCAAAACACACAGTCCTGAAGTCTCACGTACTGTGGTCTGTTGGTGAGGTAGTCAATGGTCCAAGCAGCCAGGTGACAGTCTGCTCCCGTTTCTTCAAGGTTTGCCCTGAGCAGAGATGATTGGATTGTGTTGAAAGCACTGGAGAAGTCAAAGAACATGACCTTCCCAGTGCTGCTGGTGTTCTCCAGATGAGAAGATCCCTGGTTCACATCCCGGCTATCCTGGGATCTTTCTGCATGGAGTTTGCATGTTCTCCCTGTGCATGCGTGGGCTTTCTCCAGCTTCCTCCCACAGTTCAAAAATATGGTGAGGTTACATGCAAATGGGAAAGAATGCAAAGTAGGCAATGATGTCATTTAGTGACTTCGAGTAACTTTCAGGACAGCCAATAGCTGCTTTCCTTACTGAGGAGTTAGCAACACTGGCGCAGCGGGACTTCCTCGTCAGACATGATGATTTTTCTTCCTCAAACATTACTTTCTTTAGCTCTCAAGTGGAGATAGGCGACCGAAACACAGTTTCTAAACTCACTGAAGCGACCAAAAGAAAAATAATGCGGGTAGTTATGGCGAGCTAACTCACTTTACTGAAGGATAATCTAGCGGCTAGCATGGCTAACGTTAGCTTCTGGCGTCAGAGACTTACAAAGTTAAGCAGAATCCCGCTTGGTGATCTTTCACAGCAGAAACATAGCACCGCTACCACCAGCGTAAGCGTCAGGTGTTTGGGGTGCATCAAAGAATCACTCTGGACACATTCTGGATCCTTTCATAACTTTTACTGAGCTCTGAACACATGTACCAGTCTGCTCTTGCCATCCAGCTCCTGCTCTCTCCCCTCTCTTCTTCTCTCCTCTCCTCACCAACAATCTCCTATCTCCACAGCGCCCCCTAGCCATTCCTACACTATGCACAACAGTGCCTCGAGGTTTTGGGAAATGATGAAGCAAATTTGTGTACTTTCTGTTGTTTCAGATAAGTGTGTTTTTTTGGCAACATGAGACGGTGTGTGTGTGTACACATGGCGGGAAATCCTGGATTAAAAGCTGTGGTTAAGGTCAGGATGCAAAACAGAAAGCAACAATTAGATCTCAGCAGTTACAATGAACAGGTAACCTGAGCAGATCTGAATTCATTCATGTGTTCCAAAAATTTCCTTTGGACGTTTCTTTTTTTTTTTAAATATATAATATTTTTTAAATACAGTAGATGTGTAGTACAATGTCGAATATGGTAAATAATCACTATAGATAGACTATAATTACTCAGTTCATCATCAATCAACTGGACTGAAACTGAGTCACTTAAACCTCACTGGTGTTGAGGTTTTGAGGGATTTTTTTTGCAACACACATACATATTGATCTCCTTTCATTGGTCACAAAGTTAATAATTACCAGAATGGTCTTTGTCAACTCCCTCTGTCAAACATCACTATCCACTGGGAAATGTATATACAGCTTCAGCAGTATCCTCTCATTTTTATATTGCTCCCCAGTTTAAGAGTCAACATGGGAATTTCTGTCCATTGGAGTTGGCTTGCTGCGCTCTCTTGCCTCCTCTGTCTGGGTGAGCTACTTTAATTTTAGAGTTAAATCATCTTTATGTCATACAAGATTTTGAATTTCCAAATGTTTGTGTATTTTTCCAAGTATTTATGTCTCCTGAATAAGCTCATTGTCAGGATTCGTAGTATTAAAAAGGTCTGCTAGAAACATCTTTAAAATAATTTACAACAGCTTTTTTTTACATTGTCTTGTCTACAGCTTAAAATTTGGCGTACCAACCTTGCATATGGAACTTAAAAACTTATGTCATTGAAAACATCTGTTAATGTACATTTGTATACTTAAAGGAAAATTCCTATGGAAAAATAGAATCTGATATCATGTCTTATGTCAGGATGTTTTCTCTCTGTTTTTAAAGTCCATTATAAAGTCTTTATTTTTCTGAATGCAAGATGTCATGATCCTAAAATGTGCTACTGACACTGCCAACTTTACCAGTATATTTTATGTTGACTAAAGCCCCAAAATTATTTAAAAAGAATATGTTTGATCAGAATTAAATATTTGATGACATTTTAATTTTTTCCACACTGCAGCAACATATTAAAGATGTTAGAGACCTGTGTATTAAAGAGGCACTCCTTGATTTTAAACAAATTTGCTCTTTTCTTTGGGCATCTCAACTTGTGTCTCTGAGGACAAAACTGAATTTTAACCTCTGTGCCACAACATGGGGAATTTCTTCCCAGCAGGTGAGGTTCAGTGTGACTGCACGGAGACGAACATGCAAATGGCGGGAGGTGATTACACACTGACCAATAAGCTGCAAAGAGGCAGCATGCTGGTGTACCACTGCCATGATGAGGGCGACTATCCATATCCACATCTTGTCCGCGTGTGTCAGCCCAACGGCAGGTGGAACCCATCACCCAAAAGATTTTCACCTCAGAGATGCAAGCGTGAGTAATGTGACCATGATGTTTCTGACTTTGCCTCAGGCTGCCTGCTCTACACGATGACTCAGATCTTGTTGTGTTGTCTCTCAGGTGTTGAATGTCCGGACCCAAATGTGATGGAGTATGGAAACGTCATCCCTTCTCAGGAGAGGTACTTTGTGGGCAATGAGACCACGTATGAGTGTTACTCTGGATACACACTGAGGGGCTCATCCACACGTCAGTGTTTACCAAACGGGAAGTGGAGCGGCTCCACTCCAATCTGCAGCCGTGACTGTAAGTCCTCAACAGCAATGGAACAAGTCCATGACTTGATTTTAAGATACTAGTATCTTCATCTAATGCAATTTCATTCTTTCACTCCACAAATAGTTTTTTAAAAATATATTTGACAGCTGTTATTTATCTTTGCATTCTAAAATGTTACACAAAACACGGGCAAGCTACTTTTATAATAATAATAGTAATAATAATAATAATAATTAGTAGTAGTAGTAGTATTTTGACATTGTATATGTAATTTGGAATTTCCAAATGTCCACGTATGTTTTTTTTTTACCGATATTTATGCTTCCTCAGTAAGTCAAAATTTTCACAAAAATCCTCTGTGACTGTTCCCCTTCTTTAAAAGTGTCAACCTTGCATATGGAAATTAAAAAACAAAATTGTTGTTGAAAACAACTTTTAATAGACATGTTCATACTTAAAGCAAAATTCCTGAGGAAAAAAAACAAGTTATACTCTCATGTCAATATATTTTCTTACTCTAAAATTAATTTATATAGGCTATTACGAAGCTGCTTATTTTTCTGGATGTAAGTTGATTACATATTACCAATATGTGCTATTTACATTCCCAACTTTACCAACTTTATCCTTTGACTAAGCGACATATTGCAATTTTTGCATTTATTTGACAGCAGATGTACTTTGAAAACTAAGATTTTTACATGAACATAAAGTATGAAAAGTTTTTAAACTATAAAGTATTGTCAAATATTGTCCCAGTGGTCCCCAGTGTTTCATTTAGTTTTTTTTTCTTTCTTAATAATAGCTTCCTCTGGACTTTTATTTAGGTAGGATTTATGTTCAGGCCTTCTATTTGAAAAGAATATTTTATTGCCATTGTGTTGCTAAGTTAAGGATTCGACCCTTTCTTCTCTTCTTTCAAATTTGGGATATACACTCAGCCAGTCTTTCTGACTTTTACATGACTTATCTCTGTGTTTCTTCATTTCTTACCACAGCTGGTGATACCTGTGCAGATCCTGGTATCCCAGCCGGAGCCTCCAGAACAGGGAACATATTTGGAATTGATGACAAGGTGAAATACACCTGCAATGACAACCTGATTTTGGTGGGCTCCAGTGAAAGAATGTGTCAGGAGAATGGCCAGTGGACTGGAAAAGAACCAGCATGCTACTGTAAGACAGAAATCTACAGCACAGACACACTGTTTGCATTTATTTGATCAAAGTTTTGCCATTAAGAGGTCTGCTGGGAGCCTGATGGAAGCTCATTATCATAAGGATTCTGCAGCATTTAGAGGCAATGACCGAAGTCAAGTTAATTTACTGAAGATTATGTTACCAGGGCTCTTGAACGCTCAAAAGTTTGAAAAGTTAGAACTTATGTGGATCAATTTTCTTTCCATTTACCAATTCTGCTAGTTTTAGCTATATGAACAGTCAGGCTGTAAATATCAGTCAGTGGCAAACAGGTCAGATGAAGCAATTTGTCTGCTTACGGAAAGCTCGAAGTCAGTTTATGTCAGTCCCTTTGTCCAGTGTCTTTAATTTTGGTGATCTAAATGTTCAGGCTTAAATAATAACCCAAGCACACGAGATTTAGTAGGTCTGTATATTTTATACATGCTTCCTTTTTTCTTTGTTTGTAAAGGCCTTTACACTTTCATGTACCTACTTTCACACCAATTATGTTTTCAGTCACTTTTCTTTTTAGCTGGAGGGACAAAGTTTCAATGGGAGGGCTCCATGTGAGTCTAAACCTTGACAGGTCGACATTTTGAGTTCACTTTGAGTCTTAGAAGCCATAGAGCTCAGCTTCAAATTTTACAAAACGAAAAAGACAGAAGGACTTATCATAAAGTCATTATCATCCATTAAATTCTCTATACACCGCTTTATCCTCACTAGGGTCGTGGGGGAGCTGGAGCCTATCCCAGCTGACTCAGGTGAAGGCAGGGGACACCCTGGACAGGTCGCCAGTCTGTTGAAGGGCTACACATACAGGCACACAATCACACACACATTCATACCTACGGGCAATTTAGAGTAACCAATTATCTCAGCATATTTTTCGACTGTGGGAGGAAGCCAGAGTACCTGGAGAAAACCAACACATGCACAGGGAGAACATGCAAACTCCATGCAGAAAGATCCCAGGCCCAGGCCAGGATTTTAACCAGGGATCTTCTTGCTGCAAGGCGAAAGTGCTAACGACAACGCTACTGTGTAGCCCACATATATGTGTGTATATATCTATATCTATCTATATATCTATATCTATCTATCTATCTATCTCTCTCTCTCTCTCTCTCTCTCTCTCTCTCTCTATATATATATATATATATATATATATATGTATACATATATATATATATATATGTATATATATGTGTGTGTGTGTGTGTGCCCATGTTTTTGCTATATTGTGGGGACCAAATGTCCCCACAACTGTTGGAAAACCGAAAACTATGTCACTTGTGGGGACCTCATTTTGGTCCCCACAAGTTTAAATAGTGTTTTCTTGGCCATGTTGTTGTTACTGAAAACAGTAAAAGTGCAAAAACGTTTCTTTAGGGTTAGCCATTGTTTTGGTTAGGGTTAGGGTAAGGGTAAGGGGTTAGATATGAATGGGAGTCAATGGTATGTCCCCACATATAAACCCACATTTACACCATGTTATCTCTTTACGTAGCTGTTCTGAATGATGACTGTACAAACCAATCAAACACAAACTGCCCATAAAAGAACTTACCAGTTGTGGGTTCATGTATTTTACCTCCCCTGGTTCTTTGCTGTCAATGTTGTCCTTTTAAAAATGCACACTGGTGGGAAGACAGAGTACACAAGTGTCTCCAAGGGTCTGGGTTATGGAAATTTCATCATTTGCCCAAGTCTGTAAGAGTCCTTGTGGACCTTTTTGCTGACAAAATTTGGCATGTGCAGCCCAAATGTGTATCTGTGCAGACAACCTGCTGCCACTGCGATGCAGGAGTATTAGTATGCTTTTTTGGAAAAATGTACATCATTGAAACACACAGACCTCAAACTACTGCACACACCAAACTACCACTTTCAGGCAGCTTGTACTGGCACCTGAAAGGCAGAAAAGCAAGTATTTTTGTTTGCCGTTATCTTTAGCATTGCTTTATATTGTCACAGTTATTGCAAGCCTGAGGTTTTGTTGCTTTTTCTTTTATGCAGACAAGCACACTTATGACACTTCACTGGAGGTTTCAGAGGCATTTGGCAGCGCAATCAAAGACAGCCTCACCACTTTAGAGTCAGCTGGTGAGTCCCTGGACCTAATCTGATTATTAGCATATTATATATTAGCAATTTTATATGATCATTTGTTCAATTACAGCATATTGGTGTCATAAATAAACTAAATTAGTGGTAAATTAATCATATAATTCATTTGCTCTGAATATATTTACCTAACAGGAAGATGCCTGTCTTTTGTTATGCTTCTTTCTTCATGGGAAAGAATGTGAAGCCTCTGGCATGGTAACAGTATCTTTTGTTGTTCAGATGACACACAGGAGGGGAGAAAAATCAGGATTTCCAAAAATGGGACGCTTAACATCTATATTGCTGTGGATATATCTGCGAGCATTGACGAGAAGTTCTTCAATGATGCAAGAAATGCAGTTTTAAAACTCATCACAAAGGTGAGAAACTAACAGCTTTTCTCTTGATTTAAAACACCACAGGAATGCAAGTTTTATTGAAAATGATATAACAGCATTAGAGGTTTTCATTGTTTAACTTCAAGTCCTACAATCCCAGAACTCTCTGTCTTACAATATGCTGAATTTGCAAGCAGTCAGCAACTCTGTACTTGGACTAGACTTATATTAGGATTGCTTTGCTGATTGTGGACTCGGTTTAGGGGTCTGAGGATGCACTTGGGGTGAAACTGCAGACTGCTGCTGACGGATGCTGGCAATAAATTTGCTGAGTTGTTAAATCATCTTCGAAATATAGCAGTTAGTGTGACATTTAATCAATCACTGGATAGTTTAAGCAATAAAATCGCATGCTAGAAATGTCACATAGATATTGAAAAACTAATTTAGAAGTGCTTTTTTCCCCACAAATATTCTGCATGTAGACCTACTGGTGTGGTGGCCAAAGGACCTGAATTATGCATGAGGCTTTCTGTAGTGTCTGACACACTTTTAGAGGCACATTTGGCTCACTGTACACATCATATGTACACACTTAATTTCATCCAGTTTGGCTGCTGCCACAACAGCCCATTAGAAGTAAATTTAATTATGAATTACAAATCATAATTGTGACTGATGTTTCTTGGCACCAGTCCCTTGGCATGCTGTCAATGCACACTATGGGGTACGCTTTCTGCTGATAAATGAATCAGTTACTCAACAAAATAACAAGCAGAAGCAGATTGAAATGTAAGGAGGCATTGCGTTAACGAAATATTGCACAGCAGTTCCACAAGTTTACATGTGTTCACAGAGATGTGTCAAAAGTTCATACAAGATCAGCCATTATGTGCCTAACGGATTTGCTTTATGTATCCACAGATTTCATCCTTTAGCGTTACTCCCAACTATGAAATCGTCTTTTTCTCCTCCGAGGTATATGAAGTTGTTAACATTCTCGACTTCTTGGATGGCAAAGCATCATTAATCTCCGTCATTGAAAGTTTGAAAAATTTTACAGTAGGTGGTAAGTGAAGCTCACAGAGATAAAGAGCTGTTTTCCACTGCAGGTGCTTTCGTTTTTGTGTATGTTTAGACTGCAAGAGCCACCCGTGTAGAACCTTGATTTCAGGGCCAGAAAAAAGTGCTTACGCCAATGTAGGTACTTCTGAGCAGCCCTGAAGTAACTGCTTTGTGGAACTTGAAGCTGATTGGTTATCTTTATGTCTCTAAGATTGCCATCAACACCAAAAACATACAGGCAAATGTAAAAACTCAGCTAGCCAGGAACATTCCCACAGCATTGATCAACATTACCTACAAGTTCTAAAAAAACTTTTTTTTAAAAGGTTTTACTCAAATGTTTAAAGAACACATTTAGAATATTTTTAGTTCCATTGTGTTCCTATGAATGTAATATAATAGTGTAATGTGAAAGGATGTTTTCAGGAACACAGATAATGTTCTATGATGACATTTACAAACCAACAATCAAAAAATGTTTCCAGATGTGATCAAGGCTTTAGTTGATTTTTTTTAAAAATGAAATGTTGCTGTAATGTGATATTTTAGCCACAGTGGAATCTTTTCCCGACAATGCTCTCAGGATGTTTTGCGGATGCTGTTAAGGGAACGCATTATTGAAAGTTCTTCAGTATAACATTTCCCCAGTGATAAAAAAGTAAGGACCTGGAAAACCTTAAGACGTTTTCAAGATGTTAGATGAAAGAATGTTCTTTATTAGAAAATCTTTTAACGTGATATTTTGACAAAGGTGGAACACTCCGCCTGCTATTTTCTAAGGACATTTTTTGAATGTTATTGATGGAATTACATGGATAATATATACAACGTTCCCACAATATTTTATGATTATGAAGGAAGAACATTGCTTTTGCAACAAGAACGTTGAGGCATATCAGACTAACAATGTCAATATTTTAAGAACATTTTTGTTATTTTAGCTTTAAGAAGAACATTCTGGAAACTAAAAGAAAACCTCTGAAAAATATTAGTAGAACTTTGAAGATTTTTTAGAAACTGACCTATGTCCAGTCACCACTCAGCATTGATGTTGCAGTCAAAGTTATTGAATCCTAAACTATAATAAAAATGGCCGATTATAAGGTTGCTCCTGTAAGTGTTAGCGCCACCTATCACCCACCCTGAGTTCCTGCAGTGGAAAGCCGCCTGTTCTTTTTGCATAGTTTAATACTCAGCTTGATCCAAATGTTCAGTTTTACCATGTCTCTCTGCTTGTGTGACTTACAGAAAAAAACACCGGAACAGATCTGAACATCGTCTTCAAGACCTTCTTGGAGCGAATGGCTGTTATAAAGCGTCGAGCTGGCGATGAGGGTTTTAAAGAACATCGTCATGTCCTCATCTTTTTTACTGATGGTAACGTCAGCATGTTGTCTTTCAGCAATGACAGGGCTGATTTGTTTTACTGTAGGAAAATTCTGAATTTAAAGAAAGCGTTTCACTTATCCACGCCCTAAAGCTGCTGCTTAATTATCTATTTTACTCTAAATGGTACAATAATTTATCTTATGAAACTGTGCTGTACTGAAAGAGACTTGAAACTAGTGATTGTGACTATAAACTTAGTAGGGATATGTTTACTGAAGTAGCGAATCATCTCGATGCAACTGGTGTAACCAGAGAAGTCGCCTCCTGCTGGCTGTTGGAAAAAATGCAGGTTTCAGGCACTTTAGCATTGACTTTATGTTTCAAACCTGAAGACTTGTTTCTATGTACAAGTATCGTTAATACCCATAACATCATTGCCTTGTTTTCATGTAATACAAACTTCAAATAGTTAAAAATACAAGGTTTGAATATCAAAAGCTGAATAAAGTTTGTTGCTTTTGTTTCGTGATTTGTGTTCATATTTAACCGCAATGCTTTCTTTAACTGTAGGTGCTTATAACATGGGTGGTTCGCCTCTACCCACTGTGGAAAGAATAAAGAACATGGTGTACATGAACAATACCAGCGATCAGCAGAAGCAATCCAGAGAGGAATACCTTGGTGAGTTTAACATCTGATTTGTGCAGATTTCTGTTGAAATTAAATCATTCAGCCTGTGTGCACTCTTCCACACAGTCATGAAGCATTTTCTTACTTCACAATTTTGATTTGCTTGCAACTTTTGTGCAGAATTTGCTCTAACTTCATCATTCTGCTTCATTCTGTTGCAGACATTTATGTTTTTGCCATTGGAGCGGATATCTTTGATGAAATCCTGCTTCCCCTGGCAGTAGGGAAGACAGGGAGACATTACTTCAGAATGAAAGATATTTTCGATTTACAAGACACATTTGATGAGATAATTGGTAAGTCATCTCTCACCGTTTGTATCATATTTGATACATGACTTTCTAAGATCTCTATCTCATCAACATGATAAATAGCTTTACAGGGTTAAGAAGTCTGCATGAATCTTCTGTTTGTTGTTCAGCTTTGTGTGCATTTGTGTGTCAGTATTCACTGTAGCATTCATCACCCAGCAATAATTCGACACGAGGGAGATACATGATCTCAACAGCACGCCTGCATGGTTCTCTTGTTTCCTCAAGTAGCTGATAACAGGCAGAACCATCACTCTTGATCCCGGCTGATACCACTGATATAGCAGGAATGGATAGATATGATAAAATATCCCACTAGATCAGTGTAATTTAATTTAATTTAATGTAACGGGTTCAAGGCACTGAGCTCCCAAGTGAATGTAATGTTTAGTTTCAGCACTGAGCCGGAACTGTTTAGTGATCAGATGCATTTGTATTTGTGAACACGAGCAACATTGAATTTGCGCTTTTTGTTTGTTTGTTTGTTTGTTTCTTTTCCAGATGAAGAAGAAGTCGTGGGTCTATGTGGTCTTCACAAGGAGTACAATCCTGACAAACCCAACTTCAGGAAAATGTTTCCATGGGCAGCATTTGTTCTTGTCCAGGTGACGGTTTCAACTCATCAGTAAAATATGTTTGCAAGTCTGAATATGTGTCAGTTTTTTGAATAATTTTGCCCAAAATCTACATACCTGTCTTTAAAATCGTAATTTTCTGAAGGGAAAAAATAACTGAGAAGTACTTTATTCAGTGACAGCACAGCAGCAGACTCCAATCTTCATGTGCAGAATTTCATGAAATGAGCCCTGAAAGAAAAGCAAAAGAATACAACTAAACATTTATGTCTTTATCTTATATTATTTATATAACAGAATCATAAATGCCTCGGCTCTCTGGTGACCCCGAGGTTCATCTTGACTGCTGCTCACTGCTTCAAATTTGGTGATACACCTGAACACGTCATAGTTGAGCTTAATGATGGAGCTGGTCGAGGTAATTATAATTTGCTGAAATTATTTATTCATTAATGTCTCTTCTTTTATGTGAACACCAGCAGTTTCGCACATAACAGAAATTGTTGTTTGTTGGCTTTGGGAATGGATATTGAAAATTTTGTCCCCTATCCTCTACTTTAGTCTATCTTATTGCTTCTTTTTCTGATACATTTTTTTTATTTTTTACAGAGAAAAAAGTAAAAACTTTCACATTACACCCAAAGTACAATATTTCGGCTAAAGTGGACCAGGGCGTGAAGGAGTTCTATGACAATGACGTGGCTCTAATCCAGCTTGAGGAAGACGTTAAGATCTCGACTGAAGTCAGGTGAGAACTCGTGTCCTACAAACGCTGCTGCTTCTATTAAAGTTTATTGTTACATTCATGGTCCTGCATGCAGATTTATAGATCAAACCCTTCGTATAGTCCCGTTTGAGATGATGCTATGTTTACTTTTGTTTTCTTTAGACCCATTTGCATACCTTGCACCCAGGAGACCAGTAATGCTCTAAAACTGGTTGGTGATTCCACCTGCAAGCAACAGGGTAACTCCACAAAACATTTTTGAAACAATGATTTATCAGTGTCAGATAAAGGCAGACAAAAGCAGCCTCTTGATTTCTAGATTGATTTTAATGTTTGAAATTATAACTGAGATTGCAGATTTTATCAGCTGGAGCTAAGCAGCTAAGTAAGCTTTCATGTGACAATTCAATGTTTCTGAATGACTTAACAATAAAATCTATAAAAGGGGGTTTTAAATACACACTTGATAGCTGTGTGCGTGGTTTGTCGAACACTTCACGTCTTTTCTCATCAATATTAATCAACTTTAATTTTCTATTTTTTGGATTACTTAAAAAATAGATTAATGCCTCTTAGTTTATTTTTATTGTTTGTATTTTGGTTACTGCTTCAGAATTTGAAACAATTTTGAACAAAAAGGAATAAAAGAAAAAGAAATAAAAAATTCTGATTGCTGTTGTGTGTGGGCTGCACTTGTTTGGTAGACATTAACAAGCAGCTGCTTTGTGGTAAAAATAAGGGGACGAATTACTTCATGTTTTGTGTTTTCTGTCTGCAGAACAGCTTCTTTTAAAGGATCAAATTGAAAGACTCAATTTCCTGACCAGGAAACGAGACACTGTGGGTCTAAAAGATGTTCACGCCAAGCTGGGCGACAATGTGAGTTTTACATTACTGAGCTGTGTTGTATCTGTTGAATGTGTCAGTGTCTGCTTTCTTTATTTTTCTAAATCTAAAAGGCAAATTGAGCTATCATTATTTCTGCCACTCTCCAATGCAGCGAGATGAATGCATCAAACATGCACTCACGGCAAAGGGCATAACGACGAAGAACGTACACGATGCTGTGACTGATAACTTCTTGTGCACTGGTGGCCTGAGTCCTCGGACAGATCATATAGCATGCACAGGTTTGTTCCTGCTCTTTCATGGATATATGAAACACTAAAACATGAGCAACAGTAGAGGAGATCAGTAACTCAGGCCCAGGAATCTGCATGAAATCCTGTGTTGTTTATCTATTTGTACAGGTGACTCTGGAGGTGCTGTGTTCAAGAACTACGAGCTTCGCACAATACAGGTACAGCAATAGATCACAAATGAGCGCTGAAATAAGCACGCTTGTGTAATTTACGTACATTCTCGCAGACTGTGTAAAGTAACCAGCTACTTCCTGCACAGGTTGCCTTGGTCAGCTGGGGATCCAAGGAGATGTGCACGGGAGGTGGTGTCGTCAACTCAGATCAATTCTCCAGAGATTTCCACATTAATCTTTTTAAAGTAATCCCATTTCTCAAATCCATCCTCGGAAATGACCTGGATGAATATGCACCACTTACATTTTTGAAAAATTAGGAAAGTTGAATGTATTGACATATTGTTAAATGTTTTGACATTCCACTTATACTTAAACAGCAAAACAGATGCTTTATCTCATGCAATTACTCATTTAATCGTCTTTTTTCCAGACCAGTTCATAATAAAAACACTTTCATATTAAATTTTCTCACCCAAAGAGCAGGTGCATATTTTAACACACAGTATCAAAGTTAAAGAGCATTTTTGCACCACCCATTCTCAAAATAAAGTCAGTGGTGCAAACAGTGTCTGTTTTGCACTTTATCCTGCCTGTACGTACATTTACATAAAATATATTTTACATGTTATGTGGTCAACCAGCATGAAGACGTTAATAAATCGGTTTTAACCTGTTTTGATGTGTTTTTGAACAAATGGTTTGCATGCCCTGGACATGAGTAAGACATTGGCCTGTACTGTAAGGCAACAGACATTCACCAGCTGTTATATTATTTTCACATAATGCTTTCCTGGCTGTTTGGCCATTTAAGCCAATGTCGCAAATCATTTGCCAGAACCACTACTGCTTTATGGAAATATCAAGTATTCATGTGACTTCTTTTTTAGTTTTTATTTATTTTTGCATTAAATAACTAGAATACAACAAACATTCCTGTTCATTTGACCCATAATAATCGGTATATTGACAGTGAAATCTCCCATACTGTGATATTTAATTCATACTGTTGCTGTCAGGTTAATTGGCAGTGGGTTTAAATTTCTTGTAAAGAGGCAGAGATAAAGTTCCAAGCATAAATGGTGATTTTTCCTTATCAAACAATCCACAGTGAAAGCAAATACTGTAGCTGCCTTTTGTATACTCCATCTGACAGGCGTTCAGCCAGAGGAGCCAACAACAGCCTAAATATGTGCATAAACCTGTAGAAAAATAGTGTATAGCAGAAATATTTACATAAGTACGGTTTCCTGTAAATAATTCTGTGATAATGTTTTGCTGAAGGAGCTCATAAGCAGGAGATAGGACCTGAAAATTAAGAAAAGGAAACACTTATTTTTAAAAATGTAAAAAAATAGATTTAACTTTACAACACAATATACTGGCAAGGAATTCAAAACAGTACTAATTCAGATTCAGATGAGAATAAGAATGAATAGTACTCCTCTGCTCAATCACCCTCTGGAAACTATTAGCATAAAAGAATGTTCCGAACTGTCTGCTCACCTCACTAAAGAGTCAAAATCAATAAATGAGTATAAATATTCATTTAACTTAACTGAGCTCTGCGCCAGTCAACTATAAGCTAATGCCACCGCTAAGTAATGGAAAGTCTGATCTCCATTACTGCCTTCGTCTTGGACTGATCGCTTTCAGGCAGATTTAAAGTTTCATTTTTATCAGTTGACACACGGCTCACGGCTCGCCAAAACAAACTAACAAGCAAACATCAGCTCCCGTAAATGATAAGCGCCGGGGTCACAGTTCTCTCATGAGCTGGCGCCAGTGCGGGAAAAAGTCAGCATGAAAATCTCCTGACATACGGCGGGTTGGTGCACAGCTGGACAAATAATTAATCAGCAACAGAATGATACCTCAAACAACAGAAAAAAAAAAACATTGAAAATAATGGCAAATACCTGTAAAGTAACAATATTTTTCAGCTTATTTAAATACAGTAAAAAAATACAATTGTATGTATCAAATGCTGTAAAGATGTTGTCAAAGAACAAATTACAATTAGATATTACTTGTAAAAACACAGATTTTTCATTTTTATTTACAGCTTTGCATTGGTTTTTGTTGGTTTTTGTTGTTGTTTTTACAGCGAAAACTTAAATTTTTACTTTTTTCCCTGTAGTTTTGCCCAGTATTATCTGGAATTTGACAGAACAGTAAACAAGTTTTAAAGAATGATTTATCACATTTCAGTCTGCAATAGAGACATTTATTTCTATTTTCAAATAGTGACATGCATTTACAAAATATTGACATTTTTACCTGATTTAAACACAGTAAAACAGTGCAATTTAATGGTGACACATTGTACCAGAACAAACTGATATTGGTAAAAATGCAAGTGTTTGATGTGGACCTTACTTGCAGTTTTGATCTGTTATTATTTTATATATTTTAAAAAGTCAAATTACTACTTTTTCCCCTATTTTTTATTAGATTTTGATTTTATTAGCTGTAATTTAACAAAACAGTAATCAAATGTAAAAAAAAAAAACAAGTTAAAACCCCAGATATCTGTATAAGCCTGTACACTGCAGAGCTTCAGGACACACTAAAATTCCTCCATGAATGCAGACATTCCAGAAATTAATTTTATATAGGTTGAGTATAATAGATTGTATTTTTTCATCAGGTCTACGAGTTGCTTTAATTGTTTATGTGATCAGACAAATATTTATCGGCCTGCATAGATAAATCCCATTTTTACTGCAAATAAAACTGAAATGTCCCTGCTGACACACCAAAAACTTACTATCAAAATATTCTTACTGACAATATTTGGATTTTCAGAGAGAATAAAACTGCAGCAACAGTTCTGATGCATCTCGACTCATCCAGAGCTTCTCTCCTGATGATTTCACTGTAGAAACTGAGAATCTGTGTGCAGCAGCTCTCTTGGCGGCTGTGCAGAAAATGCATTTAGGTTAACAAGGCTTCTGTAAGATCACAATGATCTCCACATATAATCTATCAATCCTGGGTGCAGCGCCGATAAAGCTCCACATTAGTCAGTGGAGCTTTAAGTTCTCAAGAGAGGAAAAAAAAAGTAAAAGTGGTGCTTTTAGGCACAGCCCGCTGACGTGTTATTAAATTGCTTGATTTATTTCTGATATGACATTAAATCTGCCTTGAAATGTTGGAATTGACTAAGAACTCAAAGGAGATAATAAAAAAATAAGACTCGGTGTTTCTACATGGCTTCATTTGAAGCATCATTCAGTTAGAAAGTGATAGTTTAGTAGCAGTATGTGCAAGTGAAATAATTTTAAATATAATACATGCAGTAAATGATTACACATTCATAATGTTTGCTAAGAAATTAATCAAGTCACATTCATAAATTGCTTATTGTCTCTTTGCAGGACTAGAACGAGAAAAATGTGAAAAGTATGAAAAAGTAGAAATATGACATATCATAATTTACAAAATATCCACACAAATTCACAGATTAATATTCAATTTCCTTCTCTTAAGTCTTTTGCAAAGCTACACTTAAAAAAGAAATGACTGAAATAATTACTCCAGCTCTGAAAAGGTTCCATCAAAACTCTTTTATGGCCGCTGAGCTGTGCTGATGGAGGCGTCCAGCTCCCCCCGGGTCACTGACTCAGGGCTCATTTCCAGCTCCCTGTGCAGTAGTACGCAATGCGGACACTTGGTCTGGCAGCAGGCCAAGCTCAGATCATTCAAATTGAATTTAGTGGAGAGTTATTTTTTTCGATGTGTAATTAAGTTTTTTTTCCTTTCTCTCTCTGGCTTTAAGATGGAAATGAACTGAGTTTGTCAGTCACTGTATTATTACAGCCCACAAACAAACAAGAGCATTACATTACCAGTGATTTGTTGCGGTCAGAGACAGTTTATGGCTTCAAATCATGTTATTTCACCGTATTACTAATCCAGCTTGGCCTCGGCGAAAATGCACATTTCTTTGCTAATGGATATTGGCCATAACATCAAACAACAGTGGTGAATTTTCAACTTTAATGCTACATTTCTCTGACGTGGTGGCCCGCCTCTCTTGTGTGGGAGGCAGTGTCTGCCTGAGTGTGGTGCCTTCACTCGGTGATATACTGACTCCCACGGGAGCATTCATCTGGTTTCCCTTAACTAATTGGGAGAGAGGGAGGAGGTCAGTGGGATGAGAAAAGGAGGCAGAGACAGAAGAAGACAGACTATGTGAGAGGAGGGACGAATGGGAGAGGCTTAATTGAATGAAAGCCTCTCTTGGTCTCAGATGCTGTAAACAAGGAGGAAATTTAAACCGAGCTCCATTCCTTATTGGATCCCTCTTGAGGACTCACTAACCTCTCCGTCTTCCCTTTTATTGTGCAGAGCACCACGATAATGCCAATGTCTCATTCCCCTCCTTCAATTTAAACAAAGCTGAACCCCTTCGACTGGAATCAATCTACACCTAAACTGATTAGCTGTGTATGGATAGGGCCGCATGCATGAGCACAGTGTTTTCAGTTCAGCCTATTCAGCTCCCCCATTCAGCACCAGCACACACAGCATATTCCTGATGAAGCATCCTGCTGCTTAAACTCTAGCTGATCTGTCTCACTGCGAGCCTTAAATCAACCTTATAGGCCATTTCAGAAATTACTACCATTAAGAACTGCATACATACACTTTTCCTCCATTTGTGCGCTGAAAAGGAGATCACATGCGCACGCATCTGTGGCTTTCTGCTGATCCTGCTGCTTGAATATGAAATTATAGAGCTGGCAGAGGAGGCCTCCCTTGTTACTGAACTACATTGTCAAATATTCACGCGATTAACGTGACTGATGATGCGAGCTTCTGAAATGAAATCGAACATCTTAATCTTAAAGGAAAAGTTCAGACAATACTGAAACTACCCATGTCTGTACAGAGAATGCGAAGCTACCATGAGGATGCAGTTAGTGTAACCTAGTCTAAAAACTGGAGTCTGGGGGACACATTTAGCCTGCTCTCCCTGCTGAAATAACCAGCACAACCAGCGGGTTAGTCCTGACCTGTTGCTGGTTTAGCTGCAGGAACCGTATAATTGTGTTAATCTAACTTTAAATGAAGCTGGCGTCCTAGAGTTGTCTCTTGAATCAACAGAATCCCATTTTTGTGATCAGCGTACCACCACCAAAACACAACATATGCTGGTTCTGCTTGTGTAACCATCATGCATTATGCTGTGTTCTTTTTTCTTGCAGGGTTTTCCAAATGACATAACAAAATCCCCCTAAAATATACTAAACAACACATCTTGCTTGTCCAATAAAATATATAATGAGTGAAGTGGTGAGCTTTAGCATCAAACGTTTGCTAATTTCTATTATGCCAGAGTTTTTCTCTGTTTCCAGTTTGGCTCACCAGCTGCTGACTGTATAGCGTCATGTTTTACCGTAAAGATTGTTATTGATCCTCTCAGCTAACTCTGGACAGCAAAGTAAATAACAGTACCAGAATGTCAGGCTAACTTTATTCACTGAAATTTATGGTCAAAAACTGTACACAAGAATGCTATGCACTGTTTAAAAAAAGAAAAAAAGTGAGTGTGAAGGGTATAAAAAAAATCTCCAAAAAAGGCCCCGAAAGAATTCTGTAAAGTTCAAAAACCAGAGAAACCAAGTTCTCACAGATTTTGATATCTAAAAAAAGGGGGGGGGGGGGGAGTGTACGACTAGTCCCTCCTCCTGGCTCCTGTGTCAGCTGTGTTTGGCGATCTGTCTCGCTTTGCACTGAGACACAATAAGTAAGGATGCTGCAACGTGAACCTGCGAAAAATATTTTAAAATATCCCTGATCGAGTTAGAGGGGATCATTTCCATGTAACACTTTTGTAATGATAATATCCGAAGCTTAAGTAATAAAGGAAGGAGTGAAATCTGCCTCTTGTCAGCGTTTACGATGAGAAGCACTTGCATGATTAGATGTCTTGCGATCGATGCAGCCTCTTCTCCCAATCATTAAGACTGCTCTTAACAGATTACAGCCCCCTCCCAAACACGCAGTCTTTTCTCCTCCTCTCCCTGCTCCTCCTTCTGTCACACACACTCTCTCTTTTGCTAGATAAAACAGGAGATTTGCCTCTCCAGCACTCCTTTCGCTTTCTCCTTGAATTTTAGAGCATTTTCCCCACACCTGAGGCTGCAGCTCACCTCTTCAAAGGCACAGGTGGAGTTTATCTGGTTTCCCCTCTGACTCATGAACGGGCAGCGAGATGAAAAAGACTACACTAAAACACAAGATTTGGTGGTAAACTGACTACAACTGACAAACATGGACTTGCTGACAATCTTCTGTCACCTCCTGCTTTTGTGCTTCGACCCATCTGCAGCCACAAGTCTCATTACAGGTAAGCTGCACACACAGACACACAAAAATATAACACAAAGATGTGAACTCTTGATTCAACTGTGGATTTCTCTCTGGTGTTCTTCATGGCCTGACCTCCTATGTTTCTTCTGGACTTTTGATTCCTGTAGCAGATATATTTGAAGCAAGAGGTAGGCAGCAAACCTCTCCAAAAACACCGTTTCATTTAGGTTTTCTTCTTTTTTGGAATGCTCAAAATTAACATATTGTGGGTAATTCTTCCATTGTGCATGATAAAAATTAACCCTCGTGTCGTCCTACGGGTCAAAATTGACCAGTTTTAAAGTTTGAAAATATGGGGGAAAAAAATATTTTCACAGTGAAACTTCTGATGTCCACATTTTCAACATTTTTGGGAAATCTTTGAACATTTTTTGGTGGAAAGAAAGAAATGCTAAAAACGTTTCGTAAGAACATTCACACAAAAAAATCAACCAAAATCCAGTGGATTTTGGTTGATTTTTTTTGTGAATGTTCTTAAAGAAAATATTACAAGTTTTACTGATATATATGTGATCACTTTAGATATTTTAAGTTTTTTTTGGAAGATTTTTACTCATTTTTTGAAAATATTTACAAGAATTTTCTTGCCACATTTGGGGGATTTGTTTAAAAAAAATTTAAGGGAAACTTTTAAGGAATTACTGGAATTTTCTTCTTGAAGGTTTTGCAAATTTTCAGAAATTTGGGGAATTTTTTTTATCTGGTTTATCTA
This sequence comes from Acanthochromis polyacanthus, assembly GCF_021347895.1. Taxonomy (NCBI): domain Eukaryota; kingdom Metazoa; phylum Chordata; class Actinopteri; family Pomacentridae; genus Acanthochromis; species Acanthochromis polyacanthus. Next base: position 12,644,670 of record NC_067129.1, read on the forward strand.
CAAAAAATTTTGGTGCCCATAAATGAGGACAACAGGAGGGTTAAAGACAAGTCAGTGCATATCTGCCATGTATGATGAGGTGTGTTTGTGTGCAGGTCAGCGTGTGTGCAAGGCAGGAAAAGGGAGGCCGTGCTACAAGTTGGCCTACTTCTCTGAGCTCCGCCGGAGGCTGAACTTCGTGGAGGCAGAGTTGGCCTGCAGACGGGACGGAGGGCAGCTGCTGAGCGTCGAGTCTGCATCCGAGCAGAAGATCATAGAGCAGCTCATCACCGAGCTCCGCCCAACCGATGGAGACTTCTGGATAGGTCTTCGCCGTAACCATGGAGACGGGGACAGCACCTCCAACTGCTCTTCACAGTACTACTGGGTGGACGGCAGCAAGTCCACGTTTAGGTGGGAGTCAGGGGGTGAAGCGAGGCGTTGGTTAATTTTCACTGGATGACTGTAAGATGAGAAAGGTGTTTCCACGTGTTAAGTATCGTTTGATTGTCTTTAGCACTGATACCATAACTGAAGCTAGGCACAAAAAGAAAAACTTTCATAAGCTTCAAATGCAAAAAAAAAAACTGTTAAAAGAAGCAAAAGTAGAAATTTTGTCAGTGTAGCGCAACTTATGCTGGATTTTAAGGTCGCTGTAGTGTAGCTTTCTGCTAAATGAAATTGTAGAATTGTTCAATTTTCACCCCAAAAAATCAAAGACTGGCAGAAGAACAAACAGGGAATCACAATTTGTAATAGATACACCATTTCTAAAATGACTTTTGTGATCAAACCAAATTCAATAAGCCAAAAACTAACCAAAATGATGCAGTCGTATGCAGCAATAATGAGATAGCTCACACTTTAATTTATTAGACTTTTCTTTCAGTTCTTCTTGAAAAGGAAACACTACAAGACAAAATTGTAACTATAGATATCACCATGACGCTTTTGCAGTGAATAATTACAACGAAACTTTTTGAAATTTTAGGTTTTATATGTGCAAATAAAGTAAATATGCACAGATTTTCATACGTATCCAGAACAGAAATCTGCACATTGGAAAAAGCAAAATTCTTTGTACATTTTACCAAATTCTATACCTTTTTAAAATATTTTCTATTAACATATTTTTTAACATGGGGTGGATTTTGGATATTACTCACTATATTACAGAGAAAATCCGCTTTTGGTGTGTTTTTGGGAGCAAAATGTTCTATTCATCAGGCTCCGTGTGATGGATGACAAAACCCCTCAATTGCATCTTTGAGAACATAGATAAGATTTACACTATAAAGCTTGGTGTTTGTAAGTGCAATTGAAGTGAGGATTTCTGGTTGAGATTTGGAGAAAAACAACCTGCTGAAACCTACAGACATAAACAGGCAAAGAGAATCTAGTACAATAAACCTAAATGTGTCTTTTGGACATTTTAATTCCAATAAACGGAAAGAAGCATGTCGATACAAAATGATCTCAAACTGAAAAAAATGTTTTTGCCTGCAGTGTCTCGTCTTAAATGGGACTGTAAGTCTTGTAAAGGTTTCAGTTAGGGAAGACTGATCGTGCTCTTTGTGTGTTTGCTGTAGGAACTGGCACTGGGATGAGCCATCATGCGGCTACGAGGTGTGTGTAGTGATGTATCACCAGCCCTCTGCTCCCCCCGGTCTGGGAGGACTCTACATGTTCCAGTGGAACGACGACAATTGTGAAACCAAGAACAACTTCATCTGCAAATACACTGCCGGTACTGCTGCCACACGCTGATTAAATGTTCTGTTACATGGAAAATACTTCAACAAACTGACTTAAGATTATTTTCTCCTCAGAGAAGCTACTGGAGCCTTCTCCTGCTCCCAACTCCACCCAAACAGGTAAAATGAGTCTTCAGTGGCAGTGACACACTATTTAACAGACCTTTCAGGGTCATTTGAGTGACTGAGGCAGTCATAACATTGTGAATATTTTTCATGACAGATGTCTTCCCTTCATCAGTGCTGCCGTGGAATCCAAGTGACCCCAACCAGGACAGTAGAACAGGTCATACTGATAAACATTTTAGCATTTTCTGCAAAGAGAAAGCAGATACACTCACTACGCCTACATGAGTCACTAAATCTGCATCTCTGTTGCCTTTCCTTTAGCTGTGAATTTGGTTTACATCATCATTCCCACGATTCCCCTCATACTGCTGTTGCTGACAGTGATGGGAGTCTGCTGCTTCAAAATGCTTGCCAGACGGTGAGGATCAAAAACAAAGGCAAACATTAAAGACGAGCACTAAGAAAGACCAAAGAGACTGTATATTAGTCATGTTTATTATATCTCCTTAAATGATTACTGTTTGAGTTGTTTACTAGGCCTAAGATAAGTACTTTCAGAGGCAACAATAGGTGGCTTTGGATAACATATGCAACATATAGTAAATTCAGTAAAAAAAAAAAATTGTCCAATTGATGGAAGAGTACAAAGCAACAAAACATGATGTGTTCTTCAATTGTAAAAGTTTTCTTACTGGCAATAAATTCCATGGGAAAAAAACAAAACAAACATCGCTATATTTTGTTTTTCAACATATTCTAACATTCTTTCACTTAGTACTGAAAAGCATGCTTTTCAGAAATGGCTTAAAAATGTGTAGTTTATTTACTACTTAACAGCCAGGCACTGCAGTTTTTCTTAAATGTTACTCCAACAGCAGTGAATAGTGCAGGGTGACAGAGGATTAATACATTAGCAAATATTTACTATTTTCATCAAGTTAAACTGACAGCTCAGTTTCAACAGAAATACTGGGCTTCTCTACTTGAAGAGAAGCCCAATCTGATCTCTACTTGAGGAAAACTCTTGTATCAGTCGTGCTCCACGTCTTACGCTTTTTATAGTCTGGTTAAGTTTCAGGTAAGCTACTGTTTTAGGTGTCTTGTTGTTCATGGTTCTCTGTGTGTGAGACAGAAGGAGAAAACAGCAGAAATCAGAAGTTTGCCAGACAGACGCCGTAATCTGTCCGAGCCCGATTCCCACGGACGTCTACAACGTCATCCGCTCGCAGAAAGACGATGACCTGGTTTCAGCTCGGCCCCACACCAAAAACACCTCCTTTCTATGCTCCTCTCCGGACACACCGACAGGTGACTACGACAACCTCGGGGGTCGCGACACAGAGAGCGGCTTTGTGACTCTTGCCAGCACAGAGAGTTGTTTCCTCAACTTTGACCTCAATGACCTCACCCTCGGACGTCGTGGCACCCGCGATTTCTACGACACCAGCTTGGGCCGCTCGGGAAAGAGAGACCTGAACGACAGCAGTCTGGGTCGCACCGGCCACCGAGAGTTGTACGACAGGAGTCTGGGTCGGCGTACAACCAAGAGCGAGCATTATGGCAGCAGTGTGTATGCAGACCATGGACTGTATGATGTCAGTATCAGAGCAGGGAGTGACCTCTATGATCCCAAACTGAGGCCTGGAGGCCTCACAGGAAAAGTCGACCTCTATCAGACATATGTCACCAACGGCAAGGACGACACTTACCAGACCAGCCTGGGAACCTACGCCAACCGAAAGTCCTACCAAGCGAATCTGGACAGCTACAGAAACGGGCTGACCCTGGATGGTGGAAGGAGATACTTCAATGAGCAGGATTGGATCAACAGAGAGTACTGATCCTCTAAACCGCTCCTTAATTGTGTGTACAGTTGTATGTGTGATTACGAACGGTTGGGAGAGAATGACAAAAATCTGTGCATGTATGTGTTTTTAATGTTTCTATGGTCTGTGCAGGGCATGAATATCAGGTGAGGACATGTTCAAATTAGATTTCGTACCTAGTCCAAAATGAAATCTGTAGCCTGCCTGCATTTCTGTGCGGCAATTAGTTTGCGATAATCTAACAGAAATTTGTGATCAATGCAGATAGTTTGATTTGCTGATCTCTGCCTCTATCCCAGTAGAATGCCATTAAATGAAATTTACTTGCAGCACTAGAAAATTACATTTTAGTAATTCCTGCAGAAGCAACGATGAGGTTTCTCTGAAAAACCCAGAACAGCTTTCACTTTAGCTACTTTCTACTGAAGACAGTCTGTGCATTATTGGGGACAACTTTCTATTATTTGTTATACTAATATGGTGATCCCAAAGACAATAACAACACTGTAACCCTACTGGAAAATCAGGGAAATAACATTTTTGGTAATCTGGGTGAACTAAGGTTATTAGATTAATGTATTAGATTGAGGTCTGTGCACTCAAATGTTTCTCACCATTTGTCCCCAGTCATTTTCTCTTGTTACAACTCAAGTTTTCCTCCATAAATAGAATTAAAAAAAAAAAATTAATCCAACAGCAGGGTAATAGGAAAGTTTGGCTGTTAATGTGAGTGCATATCAGACAGTGTGCATGGCCTCGTCATGCTTGCTTGGTAGGATAACCACTGAGGTGTGCTGTGCCTAAAAAGGCTGTTTCAATCACACCCAAGTTTACCTGATGTAGACAGGCTACCTCCAACACAGTACTGCGTGAGGAAGTTGGTTTTATGAACTGTGCGTTTTGCCTTAAATCATGAGATGTCCAGAACTTCATATGCTTACTCCATTATTGATTAACGGCACTACATCTCCCATTAAATGAATCAAAGACAGCGAAAAAAAACATGAACAAGTGGAAAGGTAGCTCTTAGCGATTTTAGCTTCAGTGCCTGCAGCCTGACCACAGAAAATGGCATGATATTGAAGATAACTATCAAGCATAGCATTATTATTGTAATTATTCTAAGTTATTCAGAATGTATAATGCCTTGGCATCTCTCCTGCAAGTGAGAGTGGTTTGTATGTTTGTTACACAAAGAAATCTTCAAATAAAATGAGACTAGAATTGAACCTGTGAGCTTATGGAGTTTTTTTTTACCGTCTCAGTAACAAAAAAAAGTGTGAGGTTGTATTCACAGTCAATCATGTTTTTATTAACATTTCAAGTTAAATTAATAACACATCCTCGCTTTCACTCATCTCCAGCACCCATACCCACAATAAGATACTGCTCGAGTGCAGACAAGCCACCACTACAAGATTTTTCAGATAAATTGGTCAGCTATATTCTTCCATTCAGGCCACATTTTCAAGTGCAGCATGAAAACTCTTGTTTTTCTATGTGCTAGCCTGTTCTGGAATAAATTCAAGTAAAATCTTGCAGCGTGCATCCCTTGTAAGACATTCATTTCCACGCAGACATACAAAATCAGATAAAATGTCCAGCTGATATCTGCCAAACACACCTGCATACACACCGTTTTCTCTTCACTCTCATTTGCTGTCACTCTCACTCACACACACACAAGCCCAAAAGCAGACTTAATGTCTTTAAAGGGTCTGATATCTTTGTTTGTTTCATGAGACAAATACTTCAAATCACATGCACGCTGACACACAAATACCAGCTCTTTCAAGGGGAAGCGACTGACTCCTCTTGTTAGGATGTTGTACTTGGGGTCAGGTGGAGGCTCAGAGGTCAGCCGTGGCTCCGCTTACGAGGCTGCTTTTGTCGCCGTGGTTTCAAGATGACGTAGCGCCTGTAGGTGGTGTGATGGTCCGATATGAACGGGATGTAGAACGCTCGGAGAAGAGGAGACGACCTGAAAGAAAAACGATTTGTTAAAAATTGATGGATGGATGGATGGATGGATGGATGGATGGATGGATGGATGGATGGATGGATGGATGGATGGATGGATGGATGGACAGATACTTTATTAATCCTAAGGGCAATTCAACACCGTGTGTGCAGTAAAAACAGATGGAGGTAATATTTGTATTCATTTTTGTTAAACAATGGTAAAACGTGAGGAATACATTTGTGATTTTTTCAACTAGAAATTATTAAATTTTGTCTATACTTTAAAGATTTAAATTTGAAGGTTTTTGTCTATTTTAGTGTAATGATGTATTTGGATAAATACCTTGATGATTGTAGAAAAGGCTTATAAGCAATGATGTTCCACTCCTCTTTGCTGGCTGAATAACGTGGCTCAAGCGGTGTCTCTTCATCTACGTCTAGGTCCACTAGGTAGTGGCACTGCCTTAAATCCACCTGGACAGAGTGGATTATACGACAGTTTAATTCGAATGTTCTTAGCCACAGTAACAACATACATGCATATGCCTGGCTGTCTTACATATCTGGATGGTTCCTCCAGGTTCTGGTCGTTCATATTGTCTGGGATGATCTGTGTAGCCAGAGGACCAGAGGCATACGGCTGAGGCAGCTGCCCCTTAAATTCAGACTGAATGAAGTGCAGTTGCCAGCTGGAGATGAGAAACAGCAGCTTTTAGCAGGAGATGCAGGCGCAGTAACATTTCAATATCGTAAAATACATTTTGCATTTTTTATCAGATACTAAAAACCCCTGAAGTAAAGCTGGTAACTGACTTGTGTGGGAGAAGAAAGCTGCTTGGGAAGCGGTACCACTCTTTGCCGACACACACACTGACCGGTCTGCCCTCAGGAACTGAGTGTAGAGTTGGATCCTTGGCGATGCGGTGAAACTCTGGGTACAGGTCCAGAGGGGCATGGTAGCCTGCGGACAGAGAAAAACTTCTTGAGGTGTCTCTTTTGAAACCTGACTCTGGTGCTGAGGGAGAATATTGTCTGAGTACACACACACCTCTGAAGAGGGCAACAGAACGAGACAGCGACAACACTGTGAAGACCACGACTGCACTCAGAGCCAGCCAGTTGGAAGAGACCGTGTAGTGCTCCAGTCGATATCGCTGGAACAGAAAGTGGTAGCATTTCTGTGGGAAATAAAACTAAATTAATTTTGCATGCACATATGGGCAGACCAAGACAAATTAAACTAAGACAGACAATTATTTTGCTCACAAAGTAAAAATCTGAACATGGCACACCACACCTGTAGAGAGGAGAGGGCTACTGCCCCGCTGAGGCAGATGAGAGGGTAGATGGGAAAGAGAAAACGTTCCTCTTTGTGAGGTCTAGTGAAGAAAACCAACATCCACAGATACATGGGAGACAGAGTCAGCCAGTACGGACGGCCCAGGTTCTGCACTGCAGAAAACACGTGTATACAAGCACATGAAAACACAACAGAAGCTGCTTTCACATTTAACATCATGGCACTAATAAACTCATTATGTTTTGCATTTGATTAGCATTTTTTATGCCTGTACTGAGGAGGAGTATACCAGGTGTGTCACTCCAGCTGCAATTCATGCAAACATAAAGACAACGTTGGCATTATTAGTGCTAGAGTAGGAAACACGTCCTCACCATTGAACCTGTGTAACAGAGTCTCCATGAGAGCGGTGAGCGGCAGGGAAAACAGAGCCAGCGCAAACACCAGGTTGAAGTTCAGGATGCCATTTACAAAGTAGAAGTGCCACGGCTCTGTGCCTGAAAATTAAACGCAGACCATGCAAACTATTACAGATTACACTTCATGTACCGTGTAAATACAACCAACTGGCATGTTTTAACAGGAATTGCTATGGTAGTCCTTATTCCCTACAGAGTTCATTAAGGTATTCATTAAAGATGTATTTAATCCATAAAATTAAGATAACATCAGCCTAATAATCACCTTGATAAATATTCCTAAGAGGCACTTTAATATCCTTTAAACAGCATTCTGAACTCTTAATGCTGTATCGAAATATCGGATGCAGTATGTCAAAATTACAGATGAATTACAGACACATTACTAACATCAACACAATCCAAATTTTATATTTTATGCTCTGATAAGCTCTAGCATAGCCAATGTTCTTGGTGTGATTTCAGATTGTCTGAATTCTACAAGGTTTTGATGCCAGATGTTGTGGCCAGTGGCTATAACATAAACTTGCAATGCAAAGTGGAGATTGAGCAGCTATTACAATGAAAGAGACAGTCTACAAAAAAGAAACATGTAAGCTATATCATGCCATATTTAGTTGGACACTTTTCAGTACAAGATAAAACGGAAAATACAATTTTAAGTGGCTTCTGATGAAATATGACAAAATATTTTGTTCAATATAAAATTTTAAGAGTATGTATCCCAAATTAAATACTGCTTTTATGGCTGATCTTAATGCTAAAATGATTTTTTTTTTAAAAAGGATACTTTAATCACGTGTGCACTGGTAAATTACCGTAAAGATCAGGTCCGTGTGGTGTAAAGACATTGTACAGTAGAATATTGAGTGGTGCTATGACCAGTTTGCCATAAAAGAAAGAGTCCACTGCCACCAGAGGTACCTGAGAATGGCAAACCAGACAAACAAAGGGGAAAGTGAATAGCTTCAGCAACATAAATATATATATTTTATAAAGAATAACAGATATATTTATACATATCTACCTTCAGAATGTCAGTGTTCTGTTTATTTTTCCTTTAAAACACTACATAATAGAGGACAAAATGCAACACATTCTACTATATTACTACATTAATAATTGACTAACTCCATGAATATCTGTGCAGCCACTGCAGCTGTGATACTGATAAAACCCATCTACATAAAAATATTCTCACCAGCAGCAGAAGCAGAGCAATGGCTGACCAGATGATAAAACTTTTCCACTCCCTCTTCAACACGAGCAGATCGAAGGCAATCGGAACCCTGCAGCGAAAACAAACCAAAGATGAAAAGATAAAAGTGATACATTTTTGGCAAGCCCATTTAGGAAAAGTATCTACAGCAAGTAGGCGTTTAAGGTTACAGTCATACCCAACCAAAGCAGAGAACGGCCATCCAACTATGGCACCGGCTGCCACGCCCAAAACAGCTAACGCCGTCGAGTCCTGAAACCAACCAGTCATGGCAACCAGTGTCGTGTACATGCAGAAAGAGGAAGGAAGGAATGCTGAGGAGAAAGAACAAAGAGAAGGATGAATCATAAAAAAAAAACAGACAGCAAACAAGAACCTGTGGCAGAAACATTTCTCATTCTGAACAAGTTATCTCAGCCTTCATGAGTTCTCCTTTTCAAAAAGTGTGTTGATTAAACAATCTTCTCTCATAACATACTCAGATAAGTTGGTTGGAAAACACCAAAGAAGGCTGAGATTGAGTCAAATAGTTAACAGAAACTTGAAAGAATGGCTAAAAATGACAAAAGAGACAGTACTTGATTAACTAAGTGAATAAATCTGGCCAACCTGCAGATGAGCAGAACATTCCCGTGCTGAGGACAAGGAATGCTAACATCAGACGGCCCACGTGCAAGCCAAACTTCTTACAAACTGCCCTGTGACACGCACAAACAAATACTGTTAAACAAACTTTTTTAAAATTTCATAACACATATTTCTACATAATTAGCCCAAAATTTGAAAGCCAAAGCGCTACAACACCCACTGGCAATTAAGAGGAGGGCAAACTCACTTGTAGAAATAGAGTTCACAGACACAGCAGGAGAATGCTAAGACACATCGTACAAAGTAGAACACCAACACCTGCAACACAGTCAAAGCACAAGCCTGTAAACTACTGCACACGTTCCAGGGTAACGTTATACACACCTCTACGTGTGCATGTGTCAATTCATGCTTTGCGTGGCCTGATGAAGGGAACATTTAACTAATCAGTTTTTTCCAGACATCTCCTGAAAAATATGTATTTTTCATAAAAGGAGCAGACTTTAATAAAACTTATTTACATCAGGTTTGTAATTTGCTTTCTGAGGAGCAAAAAGGGGGGGGATACAAAAGAGGTGCTTGCCGTCAGCAGAAGGCATTTAAAATATAAAGAACAACACAAATTAGGAATAAGGCCTTGGAATAGTTACCTTGTTTGTCTGTAGAACATGGGCGTGTAAACAAGCAGGGAGAGCGTGTAACCATAAGTAAGCATAGGACCTGATGGCGTACAACGGAGAATATTCCCATGTTTGCATTCCTGTGCCGTACAGCAGGTAGTGCATCTGTCAAAAGACAACAGCGGCTTGCGTCAACGGCTGACGTAGATATTAGAAAAGAGATTTCTGACGGCTGACAGTTGAACTCACAGGCTCCCAGTAGTTGAACGTCTCGTCGCAGTCTGAGATGTTGCTGAGCAAAGCGGCGCAGAAACGTGCTGAGAGCAGGCATTTAAATGCAGTAGAACCTTCTGGAGCCCACACCTGTCCGCCACGACTGATTGAACTAATAGAAAAAAAAAGGACAAAGAATTCAATTCAATATGATTCAAAGGGTATTAAATAACGACATACTGCTAGATTCTTTGTAGATTGTAGATCATGCCTGTTTTGCGCAGATTTAAAAGAAAATAACCTAAATATTAAACTGTATAATTAACCACCGGTGCTGTAACATATACAGGCTAATTGCTTTGATATTCCAGCAGTCCTGCTTTCAATAAAGCACCACTTAAGCCCCCAATTATGGAAAGATGAAGCATTTCAGAGCTGGAAAATTAATATGCAATTAAATACAAAAGCCAAATGTGTGGTGGAGCACAAAGTAAATATCAGCTTTCCATAGAGAAAAGCCCTAATTGCAATAAAGTCTGAAAGACCGTCTCCCACAGAACACAGAAGAGCAATATCCGAGCACTATCACTTACTGTTTCAAAAGGCTATTACAACTAATTACACAACATACATTTGCTGTTACCCCTCACTGTTCTTCCTGTTCCAGACTGTGTGTTGTCAGTTTCCAGCTTGCGGCACTGCCCTGTTTCATTTTATACTGTCTATTGCATTTAATCTATTTTAGTTTCCTATATGTCTTGAGCAGCTGCTGAGTATTTTAATCAGGCATTTAACTCACTTTTCTGAATTGACAGCGACTGTTTTTCCTGCTAGTAGAAGCATAATTTTGTTTTTCTCAGTGTTTCTATTTTATTTTGATTTTACATCAGTTGTGTTTTTTTAACTTCCTTTTCACCTGTTATTTGTTTCTTTTCCTGTCTACTGGGTTGCATTTTGTACATCATGCTTGAAAACTACTCTATATATTATAATCTTAAACAGGCTTAATTAGAGCAACCGAGTTTATTTAAACCAATTTCATAAATATATACAAAAATATTATTGTGTGGTCTACCTGAAAATTGGGACATATGCACATCTCGGTCTTAATTTATCCTTTTTTAAATTTGTACTGACGATTAGTTTTAACACCATTCTTTCCGCAGAAACACTATACAAACTGTATAACTTCTCTTCCCTCTGCAGAGAGAACAGTTGTAACATGAGACATTGAAAACCGAAACATAATTAACATATCATTTGCAATATTATTTCAAGTTATTGTGTCATATTTCACCACACCATTTATATTTCATTATCACATGCAACATTACTTCTGTATAATTTCCAGTATTACTTCTTATTTTACTATTTCAGTTATATTCTAGCTCACTTATTTTTTATTTGTACTAACATATTGCTCTCATATCTTATTGCTATTCTATCAGGCACTGGTTTAACTGTATTTTTGTCTCCCAAGCACAACAATTTCCTTTGTGATTATTAATGTTTTATTCTTATAAGCACATACCACGCTGTAATTTGCAGCACATACTGCTTGTGTACAGCGTGCAAAAACAAACCTACATAAATGCTAAAATTTGTAGTTTCTAGTTGAGTGTTTCTGCATTATTATTGGAAAAAATACTTAATTATTTCCTCTATCTATCAGTGCCTTCCCAGATGTGGGATGCAGTGTACTTGTTGAGATATAAGGCTGGCATAAGCAAAGGAGTCTGACAGAAACATTTGATGAGTGTGTACTGTGATGACAGTCAGTCCTCCTCCTGTCCTGCACTGCTTCCTTTGTTCGCACTCTTCTTCAGATTAGTCAGATTAGTGGGATCAGCTGCAGCTCAGCATCGAGCCTCACGGTACGTTTTGTTATGACACGTCACCTTACAAACTGTCACAATTACTCTCCGAGGGCTTCAGCAACTTGTCACCTCCAGCCACTGATTTACATTAAACCTTTCAGTCCGAGCTGAGCATGAAGGGACCCCGGTCATGTCTGGTAAAATGTGGTCAGCTCTCTAAAGCTGCTGGTAGCGAACAGCTGGGCAAAATGAATGGAGCTGAGCAGGAAACTCCTCTGCGTTACGATGCTCTACTAAAACACAAACAATGCAACTTGTTATGAAGGCGGAAACACAACCAAACAGTCAACGCAATACAAATTATTCCCGACACACAGTCTTGTGTGTTCTGCGGAGGACGTTACGAGTCCTCGTTATCGTGTCAATATAGTCAAAACTTGGTTAACGTATTAAAGTAGCTACCTAGCAAGCTAGCTAGCTTCCCCTGCCCCGCCTGTCAGTCACACCGGGGATGGAGCTCACAGCACAACCGGCGACACTACCGTCTGTCCCCCCGACTCATACTCACTCTTGCCGAGTCTCTGTGATTTTACTGTCATCGCTGACTTTCTCCTCTTTTGGTGGCCGAGCTTCGGCGGAGATATTTACGTTGTTTGCGTCTTGTCTGCTGCCTCGCCTGGTTCGCTGCCGGAGCGCCTTGGCCGCCATGTTTACCGATGCTTCTCCCGAGTCGCGCTTCGGTCATTTTCGCCTCCGTCCGGCTAATGACAGTGATCATCGTCTGAGGCAGTGGAAATGTGCAAGAAAGTGATCTCAGACAACCGTATTAAGCTTCTATTTCCCCCCGTAATCTCTTCGTACCGAGGCTGAACACATGCACATGACGGGAATTAAGATACATTTGTTATATTTTTAAATTAAACCATCTAAGGGATAAAGGGATAGTAGCAACCACAAATGACCTATTACATACTATACTACAAAATACATTTCAATTAATGGAATTCTCTTGAAGAATAAGAAACAGGCAGCCTATTAAGTTCCTTGGAGAAAGAAATAGTAATTTGATGTAAAATGCAGCTGTGACAGAGACATATTTCTGATCAATCAGTTCCAAGACTCTGAGTCTTTTAGTTAATAATGTTAATAAATTTAACAATGATCAGTCCAAGACCACAACCAAGAAGAGGTTTTCAGATTCTTAACTTAAAAGTAAAGTTTGCTAGAGGGTTGTCAGATAATTTAATGAATGCTGATACACAAATCTGTTTTCAGTTTTTGAACGTTCCCCCTAGTCTTTCATTTTTACTGAGTCATTGGATCATTTGAACAATTACTGAAGTCAAACAATGTCAGAAGTGTTGACAGAAACATGTAAAACAGATCCTGACAGCTCATTGTTTTTATTTGGACAAAAACCAAAAACGATTTGAAACTACTGGTTTAATATGAAAGAGTGTGTTGTATTTTATTATATTACCCGTTGTGTAAAACCCTCATCTTAAAAGTAACTAATGCTGTCAGATAAATGTAGTGGAGTACAAAGTACAACATTTCCACCTGAAATGTAGCAAAGTATCAGCATAAAGGGGCATAAAGCACATCAAAATTATACTTAAGTAAATGTTTAGTTACTTTCCACCAGTGAAGATCCTGATTTAATAATTCCTTAATATTTATGTGGATTTAGGGGTAGTAACTTCAAAATAATTCAACAAACTCAAGAGAAAAAATCCTTACAACTCCGCCTTTGTCTTATAATTAATACCAATATATACTTCCTATGAGATTTACAACAGAGGGTATTGATTTCAGATCTGTTTTATTGTGGAAACCTGATTTATGTTAATGTTGACAGACCACAAATGTATGTTAAATAACAGGTTTATTATAGGATTAAACCACAGATACACAGAATTCAAGTCACATTTCACAGTATAGTAAGCAATGCCTCGACCACTGTAAACACTGTACAACTACAGTTTTGCACATTATACACACAGAATTTTCTTAGCAGGTACAAACAGACTTGTAATCATAATGCCTTTGAAGAAAAGTAAGAGGTTAAATTCCTGCTCCTCCTTGAGTTTCAAGTGGCGGCTACCTGATGGTCACCTGCAACCGAGAGGAAAGTAAAGACTCCAAGTGTTGGTGAAACTGGAGGGCTTGTGTGTGTGACAGAGCGTGTGTGTGTGAGTGGTAGATGAGTCTGTAGCAGTAGCTGGTCTGGCTCAGGTCGGGATGGGAGAACATATCGATGAGTTTAACTTGCTCCACGGTCCCACGGCTGGCCTCCCGGACCACGGCATGGAACTTCTTCTCCTCCCATATAGGCCCCGTCCAGAAGCTGATGTCAAAGCTGAAGTGTTCGGGAAAGAGGGAAAACGGGCTGAAAGGAGTCCCTGGCTGTGGGCGGAGTGAAAACTGTTTTAGGAAACGTGGATCATGTGACCACAGCAGCCGCCAGTCAGGGAGCGAGAACAGAAGCACAGCGAGGAGGTCCAGGTTTAGGGACACAGTGACGCTGATGTTGTTGTCGTTTGCAAACAGTTTACCAACTAAACCCACCGGCTGTGCCATCAGACGCAGACCTCCCTGTTCTGCTACCAGGGAGACCCCATATGGCGCAAGCAGCGTTTCCAGCTTATGTCCGAGCGATTTAACTGGATCCTTTTCTGGAGGGGAAACACCTCTGAGGAGAAGCTCGTGATAGGCAGGCAGAGCCCAGAGGCTGATGGGCACATTCCTGAACACCACGCCACTTACACCGAGTAAGCTGGTAACACCATTACAGCCCCCAAAGGCCTCATCCTTCTTGTTCCCTTCACTTTCATTATTGCCCTCGTTACTCCCAGCATTGTCAATTAGCTCCTCTTTTTTAGTTAAAAGCTCTTCCATCTGAGGGAGCAGTGATGGACGCAGCAAATAAAGACCGCTTTCCCCATCAGGGTCGACATCAATAGAGCATGCTGACCTTAAGCACTCAACTCCTTTGCTCCTCATCCTGTCCACTTTCTCTGAGGTAGCACACGAGGCTGACGGAGTTTCTCTTGCATCTGCGCATCCCTGATCTTTTTCTCCTTCTGTAGAGGTTTGAGCGTCTGAGCTGAAGTCTTTCTCAAGCAGGTTGATCCAGTAGCACTGTGTACCATCGCTGTCGCAGCAGCATGTCTGCAGCTGTTTGACCGTGAGGAGATAGGGAATGGTCTCTGTCGTCATGGAGACCAACCACTTCTCCGCCAGTCCTTTGAGAACAAAATCCTGTGCCAACTTGACAGGGTGGACAGAGTCTGGGCAGAGAAATCTCCTGATGAACGAGAACAGACAATAAGCACGATTTTTCGGGAGCTGGTGGCTCATTATTCAAGCAGAATGAAAGTCTCTGTACCTGAATATGAAATCACTGAGCTCAGCTGGGATGTTGTACTGAACTTTCTCCCCTTCAACAGCCTCCTCCACCTTAAGTGTCTGACCAGAGGCGTAGGGGAGGCCACGAGTGAACACATGGAGCAAACTTTTCTCCACATGAAAGCCCTTATCCTGGCTCCTGTCCAACAGCAATACCATCATTAGACAGGGTCAGTATGGAAATACACATAAAAACCACACACAGGGACACAATGGGCTGCTTCTACTCATCCACTATAACACTCACCTTTGCTCCTTACCTGTATCCAGTGCACTTGTAGTTCTGGTATCTCTCACTTTCAAAAGGGTGGACAGCACTGAGGATTAGATGTGCTTCTGCTGCCATGGCAGCCACCTGCCAGCTGTTGTGCCACTCTCGCTTCGGCTGGTCCACTGGTGTCCCGCCCTGCCCGTTGCACAAGGAAACGTGAACTTCCCCGTCTTCAGCCAACACCTGAACACAACTGGAGGCATAGAAAAACAGACACAAGTATTCAGTAAATTAACATGAAAAAAGTGTCATATTAAAGTGCAAAGCCACAATGTGCCACCAGAACAGCTTCAATCAGCCTTGGTATTTTATTCTCAAGTCTCTGGAAGTCTACTGAAGCAACAAAACACCATTAATCCGAAAGATATTTGCTCATGTGCTGTTTTGGTCTTGGTGATGGAGAGCGCCTGCACATCAATCCAAAATCTCCCATAGGTGTTCAGCCTGGTTAAGATCTGGTGACTTTGAAGGTTGTAACATATGAGCCTCATCATTTTCAGGAAACCATGCAGTGATGCCTTGTGCCCGATTCATGGGGTATCTTGTTAGAGAATCCCATCAAGATAGAAATGTTTAATCAGAAGACAAAGGTGATCAGTCACAACAACTTTGTATTGATTTGCTGTCACCCTATAATGTGAGGGGACAAGTGGGCCCAAATGTTGTCAGCAAAATGGCCAGATGCCCTTATTCTAGGAGACAGGTGTTCAGATTTTTCCTTTAATCTGTCACTTTTCTCTATGTGGACAATTGAGACTACATTTGCCCTAATAATAACGAGATATTTCCTTTCTATTTTTTAACAGTACTTCATTTAAAATATCAATTATGTATGAAAAATGTGTGTTTTTTTCTCAAAAATTTCTTCTTTACAATAAAAAAAGAACAAAAAATTGTTCACAAGTCTAAAGTTTAAACATTTATTTAAATCAGGAACTATCTGATCAAAGAATAAGTAAGAGAAGATCTGAGCAAGCATTCAGTACCAGCTTAGGTTACTTGCTATAACTAATAATTAGTGTCACAGACACATTTTAATCAGGACAAGAAACAAAACTGAATAATCATACAATTATTGTTAGAATTGGCAGTTATTAGTCGGAACATTGCAAAACCACTGTTATAAACTGTCATAAATTGGAATTGATTTTTATTTTTGGTCATAAGTGGGGCTGAACGACATGCAAAAAACTCACATTATGGTCATTTTGACTGATTTACCATTTTGTGTGTATGATAATGTTTGCATTTTGTTTTAAAATTTAAAAAAAAGAAATTTAAAATGATGATGACACTGTAGCAGCTTGATAGGGTGGACAGAATTGCTGGTTTAAGTGGTTTGTATGGTGCAGTCTGCATTAAACAGACAGGATCCCTAAGGACCGTAGAATGTGATTTATAGGCCTGGGCATCTCTGTCGCACCGCAATGCTTAATTCATTTCAGTGACGCATTTTCCCTTTATTAAAACAACTGCAGCTCAGGCAATCTGGATATTGCACTTGTTGACGTTGCAGTTGCAGTACCATTTCAATAAACTGTTCACCCATTGTCAGGAGAAGTAAAAGTAACCTACCGCACCTTATCATTTTAAAAATTAATGGTATAAAAGAGCAAGTTTGCATACAAATAAAGCACATTTAAAAAAATCATCCAAGGTCTAAAAGCACCAGTCAGTCGACCTTGAGTTTTTTTGTTTTTTTTTTAAATCTAAAACTTTTTCATCATCAGATCACATTGTATAAAAATGTGCGCAGACACATGATGGATGTTGGAGGACAATCTCAGAAAACAGAAAATGCTATGATTGGATTACAGTGAGACAAAGTCCGAGGAAGTGCAACCGACAATCCCATTATTGTTTGCATAAAGCCTTTGGACACCTGTACCTGAGGAAGAAGTTTTTGAGAAGTTCTCTGTTCTTTTTAACCCCACTCTTTCTCCCACAGTGAGGAAAGTTAAACACCACCCGGTCAAACACACGGCCCTGCAGGGAGGCACACTGCTCCAGCTTTGTGCAGTCCACCTCAAAAAGCACAGTTCCACCTGAGTGACAAATAAGGACAAATAAGTATAGAGGGAAAAAAGTGTAGCCCCATGATAATCAGCTTAGTGCATTTACTACAAATCCCACCAGACATGTACCTGAGTCCTTGATGGTCTGGATGTTGCCGGCTGCACCTTCATGCCGCAGTGCCTCCTCCTGATGCTGCAGACAAGTGGCCGTTATGCTGGTCTCTGATTCCGAGTACAGCTGACTGGCAGAGGCAGAAAACGAGAAATTCCCCTCTCCCACCAGCAATATGGACCGTGAAGGAGACATATCCAGTCCGAGTAGAGTCGGAGGGACACTCAAAAAACCCTCAAAATTCCCTGGGAAAGTTGTCCCGAAATCTGCTCCCGCTTTCACCGCTCAGAGTGCGACCATGGACAGTGCGACAGAAAGAGACGCGTGTAGGAGTGATAATGACCGCCTTCTGTCTTCTTTGCGCTCAAATATGTTCACAAAAGCAGCATATTTCATTTAACAACTACCGTATTGTTTGTCTAAATCCGGTTCGGGTAAAAAACAAGTTCTTTTTATTGCGCTGTAGACTGAAGGAGATGACCTTCTCCTGCTCCAGGCGCTGCAGTAACATGAAAGCCGAATATTATCTCACCTGTAGCAGCTTGCGTTGGACGCGGTGTCGCAGATACAGTAGTCCGACGGGAAACAAAACTAGAGGAACGCAATGCAGTTCCCCTAACCCTCCCTCTTAACAAACCACTGTATCGTAAGTGAAATGCAGCCAATTGTAACGTGTAGTTGTTACTTTAATACCACTACAACCGAGCGGCGGATTTTGTCCACCTAAATGTGAAAGTGTAATTTTTAAAACTTGAGAATTCCCGTCGTGTTTTCAGAGGGACATATTAGCGGCGCTGAGGTGGGGGGAGCTATTTGCAGCATCAGTTGATCCCAGCATCAGTAGCCTTCGCGTATCAAGTTAGTAGGTTATTAAATTATGAAATCCACCTGACAGTCCTTCGGATGTACGATTTCCAGTTTCGTTCAGGATTTTAAGACCTCTCGATCACGTCCGAAGTAGGTACTTAAATCTTTTTTCCCACAATGCATGTCTGTTTCTCCTGATGCTAAGGTCATGCTAGCTAACGGATCTGCTGCACCTGCATATGAAAACATCAGATGAACCTTGCATGGTGCACAGAGTTGTAATCTCTCTTGAAATTCCAGATTTAAGTAACCTATAAAACAATTTAAATAATTAGCATATTGAGATTGAAATTATAAGTGTCTGCTTTTGATTTTTATTAATTTTTTTGCCATCTTTCTGTGCCATTTCCTCTTTCAAGAACAACTGCCCAATAAAAATGTGTTTTTCCTGTTGAGCTGATTTTAGTGTATTTTTCTGCTTTGCTTCTGCCCACTTTATATATGGCATAGTTTTGCTTTGAAATAACTGCATACCCAGGCTGCAGATAAGATAATAAATATCTCTCCTTTGCCTCTCTGGTTCCTTCAGGAAGTGTTGCGCCCACATGGGCAGTGTCCTGGCTTTGTCTTCCAGTCCGGGCCATCAGAACTGGCCTTTCTCCACGGACCCCCCTCCATCTCGCTGGGACGCACATCCTGCTCACTGGGACAGTCCACCACGCTGGGAGAGGAGAGATGGCCGGCTGCCCAACCCAGGCAGCTTTCACTCTCTCCACAGGAGCTGCAAAGGTACTCCTGGCTAAAAAGAAAGAGCGGTGAAAAGCACATGGTGGTTTAGGAGGTGTAGGCTCAGGAGAAAAACATTCACATGCACACACACTCATCATTGTATTATTCTAAAATCAATGTTTAAATGCAGTTTCACCGAATTTTTGTCTGGTGCACACAATTTTACAATTTCACAGACTACACTGCTTTTGCTGTAAATGTTTTTAATTGCATTCTGTTGTTTGTTTTCCCATTGATTGTTGCCTATTTATTCTGTTCTGATTGTACTCTCAGCATCGTTGTAAATTAGGGCATGTTTTCTATGATTCCTCAAGATTTTAATAAAGGTTGAATGAAATGAAAAAAGATCTACTAGCATCAAAAAAAGCACACTGATGTTTTTTTAGATGAAAGATATACAAACTAAAATGAACAGTTGTGACTTTTATATATTTACTTTTATTCGAGAAAAAACATCAAGCTCTGTGACCTGAGTCACACATAATCCGTCAATGTGAAAATGAAGCATTCTGGGTATTTTTGAATGCCGTTACTGTTAAAACTGAGTACCAATCACACAATTACACATCATATTAACACGCATAATGTGTTACTAATGTTTCTGACCAGACTGTTTTTTCTCTCTACCTCCTCAGATGTGTTTCCTCAGCAGATTGAAGGTGTCAAGATGATTGTCAACAAAACTCTGAGCAGCTTCTTCAAGGTGACGCTTCCACCCACATTCATTTACAAGACAATAATGTGCGATCTTTGATTTAATGAGTGCGTTTGCTTCCAGGTCAGTCATACGCTCCACCTCAGTGCTGTAAGTCCTTCCTACTATCGATTCCATGTGGAGCATTTGCAGTCTGATGACTACAGCAAGGACAAGGTCAAACACAATTCCCCATGTACTTAATATGTCTCATCACCGATTTATCGTTTAAGATTTTTAATCTGCGACGTTGCAAAAAATATAGACGAAGGCTGCTTTTTTGTGTCGACAAATTGCACAATGTTCTTTTTTCACATTTTAGGATGCCCCAGCATTAATCGGTGAGATGGACTCTTCAGGTAGTCTGAACGCTCACGCTCTGCTGCATCTCACTGAGCGTGTGCGAGCTAGAACGGTGTTCCAGGTTTGTTTCTCTTCTTATATCCATCTATCCCATCGCAAATTCAGTTGCTATTACTAAATAAGTCCATAACTTTATGCAGCATTGAGGCAAACAGCGACATTTATGAATTGCTGATTGTGTTTCAGACGCAACAGTCCCAGTTTGTAACGTGGCAGTTTGAAACTGAGTACAGAGGGAACGACTTCACTGCTGCTGTGACTGTAGCCAACCCAGACGTCCTCAGAGAGTCAGGTGAGAAATTACACTGTAGTAATAATATAGTTATAGGACAATAAAACTCAGTTTCACAGTCATCAGTGTCAAACAAACATGCATCAATGTATTGCTTTTCTTTAATTATCCACCAGTATTAGAAAAAAAGAACATTACACATAGTCAGACAAAATGTTTTTTCTTTAAAGAAATTTTTTCAGTTGAATTCCTGTATTATTATGACATGTTATGCATATGTGTATTTTTCTTGGACAGTTATCCTTGTAGCACACTTCCTGCAGAGTGTATCCTCTGGGTTGGTGTTAGGAGGGGAGCTTGTTTACCACCGCGGCCGAGCAGAGGAAGGAGGAATTCTTACTTTGGCTGGACAGTACTCTAGTGAGAGTTTTTTTTTTCTTTTCCTAAATCTCTCTTAAATATCTAATTTTAACTGAGCTGCTGTTATTTCTGATTTGTTGTGCTTTATTTAGCAGCTGCACTACATTACTACTGTGTCACTTTTTTTCTGTCTCCTAACGTAGGACCAAACTGGGTGGCAACGCTGAATGCTGGGAAAGGAGGCGCCCATGCTAGCTACTATCACAGAGCCAACAAACAGGTACAGCTTTGTTCAAATACGCCATTTACCTCAGGTGTATGTTGGTAATATGACTTGTTGTGTGTTTGCCAGATCCAAGTCGGGGTGGAGTTTGAAGCCAGCACCAGGACACAGGAGACCACGACCTCATTTGGCTACCAGATGGAACTCCCCGAGGCCAACATGGTCTTTCGAGGTAAATTTCATTCTGCGACTTTGACTCAGATGCCATGCCCAGTGTATGAAACGTACTTTATTTGTCTGTGTCCAGGTATGATAAACAGTCGCTGCATAATAGGAGGCGTGTTGGAGAAGCGTCTGACCCCGCTTCCTGCCACCCTAATCATGGGCGCCTTTGTAAATCACAGAGGTGACAAGCTGCAAGTGGGCCTCGGCGTCAACGTGGGCTAATCCTCCACAAACCCCTCCTGGAATTTCCTGTCAGGACAGTCACCCAGGCGCAAGTGTCATAGGCTTCATCGTGGCCTGACCTCCTAAGGTTTATCAGCCTCTGCAGAACACCTTCTGATGCATTTCACCTTGCAACCTACCTCTCAAAACGGAGGTGATGTTTTCTGAGTGGGTGACAAGGATTGCACTGCAGGAATAGATGAACATTTTCAGGGGCTCGAAATAAGTGACCGGAGATGTGTTACCGTCCCTCTAAAACCAGACTGCAGGTCACCTTCCGGACAGTGATGACCGAAAGGAAGAAGGCATACCGCACTGTAAACCTAAAAGTTTTATACTGTAGGTAGTCATAAAGAAACATAATGTGAATAGATTGTATTTAAAGATGATATTGTTTTCTTGTTTTAACCCATTAACTAGAATTTACTCACTTTATTCTTGATAATTCTGGATAATATTTTCAGAAGGTGGTTAGAAAACAAATGCACAGTTTTTCAGTCATTGTCCAGGCATTTGTCTTCAAACCTTGATTTATTTATTTTTTTTGAGCTTTCCAGTGTTTGAATCAACCACCATGGGTATGATTTGAAATGCTTGCTGCTGTCAGCACACAAGAGAAAACAAGCTGATCTGTGCGTTTCAGTAAAATGGTGAGATCATGTTGAATCTTCAGTAAGCCCCTGAAACATGAGCAGGTAAACACGCTTTTTTATGTCTGATTGCGTGTGCATTATTTTTGCCAGTGTATAAAAGCGTGTGCATCAGATAGACAAATATTGGTTGACTCTAAGAGAAAAGATGCTGCTCGATATGGATCAACTCTAAGCTGAGGGCTATGAGTGCACTAAGTCTCCTGAGCGAGGGCTATACTGTATGTATATAGATGAAAGCATTCGGAAACACTAACCTTTATGCAACCTGCACTACTCTCACTGCGTCTGGACATTCCAGTGCTGTTCAACATATGAGATGTTGCATATGTATCATTTCTACATCATGTCATACAAGCATGGAGAGACGGGAAAGGGTGTGCTGTCTTTTTAAAATTAATTTATTAAAGATGTCATTTCTATGACTGATTCTTTTTTTTGTCTACTTGTGGTGCAAATTGATAGAGAAATGCCCCCTAAATCTGAGCTTGACCTCAGCACCGAGGTGGTTTTTAGTACAAATTGAAGCATCTAGCAAAATAAAGAGTCAGATGGGTTTTTTTTTCTGTGCAGTTGTTAGAGATAAAAAAATAAGCTAAAATGAGAGGGAATGTTGGACATTTGTCATGTGTTAAGACTAAAGGAATTCTATTTTTCCTCTCCTCTTTTGTGCATTCGTGAAGCGGATTCTTAAAGATGAATTTCCATCTTCACTCTCTCATGTCTGTGCAGATCCATGTCTGTCCATAAACTTCATATGCAGTTACTCAACGCCCTTAAAATGTTAAATTCTGGCCACATTATGTCTAATCTTACAATCGCAGAGACCACAAAAATCCAATAAAAATGCTCCTTCCAGACATTTTTTATTATAAACTCTGAAATTACTAATATGCTCTACATATATACAAATGTGTTCAAAAATGAGGTCTGTAAACATTTCAGTTGTTGGTTCTGATATCACATTAGAGTGTCCAACAAAAGCTTAAAGTGGCAAAGATAGAGGCTGATATGTGACATGTAAACTGCTGCTTCTTTCCAGTGTTATTTGTCTCTGAAAAGAGACGAGAAGAATCCTTTCCTTACTTCTCCCTTCACTCTCAGCGACTTGCTTCTTTGGAGTCCCACAGTGTTTTCCTTCTCTCGCTGGACCTCCTTCTTTCTCTCCTCCTCTCTTTGCTGCACCTGCTGATTGATCACCAACCGCATGTCCTCCTGCAGGAAGATAAAAGGTTCACACAGAAAGAAAAGTTGACCCGTGCGCTATTCTTTTAATTTTTGCTGTCTAAAGACGGAATTCCAAATTTGATCTTACCTGCCAGGCATCCAGCTCCTGAGACAGCGCTACTTTGTGTTGGATGGTGTTGAGGAGCTGCTGAGTCAGTGTTTCTTTCTCCTGACGCACCATGGCCAGTTCACTCTCCAGGGAGCTGGATATTCATATTACATTACCATATTATATCCAGCCATGAGTTCTAGTAATAAATATTTGATGAGCTAAAAATGTTGTAGTGTCACCTCACCTGTAGCTTGGCTTGTCAGGACTGCTTCTAAAAGGTTTGATTTCTTCCCTCAGAGACTCGAGTTTTTCTTGTTGAGATTGCAGCTGCAAAGTGAGGAAAAAGTGTTAATCGATTCAAGTAACTGTTTTTTTTATTCTAAACACCAGCTGCTGAGTCAAAGGTTTACACTGAAAATTTGCTTTGCCAGCTTAAACATTAAGGTTAAGGCCCTTTACTGTGATTTATGAAGTCATTTAATTGTTTAGAACACTAGAAAAATCTATTCAAATACTGATTTACCTTGTATGGTTAATTCCTAACATTGTTATTAATTATAAAGAGTTGCCTGACTAATTTATACACTGTAGTGATCACAGTCTTGCATACTGGACTATCACTGGTTCCAGAGTGGTTGTGGTTTTACAAAAACGTGCTCTACTTAAAAGCTGATTTAAGGTGATAAAACAGAAAATGCATGTCTTCAGCTGCCTTCTAATATCCAAATCTGAACATACATAGTGCCTTTAGACTTCAAAATACAAATAAAGCTACATAATTCTGTCATTATTTTTGAAAAACATATGTTCCTGTGTCTGAAATTATTATTTCCTTGCCTATTTATGGAAGAGAAATCAGCAAATGCATCATTTTAAATTCCTATTCTAGCAAGAACCTTTCATTTCAGGTGTTCTTAACTTCTGAAAATGAATAAGAGTTAAATGAAAAACACACTTTGCTTGTGAAAAGTGTGTGTAGTTCGACAGACCTCCTCTTTCAGCGCTTGTATTTCTTCATCTCTTGCTTGCAGGACTGTGGAGTGAGCTAGAAGGGCCTCTTTAGCCTGGTGAACACGAAAGATTTTCACCGCAACACAACAGGTTGAAAGGTCAGAGAGGTCAGGATACTTAATTACAAGGTGGAAAAGAGCTTGTTAGGTTTAATGACTAGTTAGAATCAGTGTCTATTGAAAGCAGGATGTCAGTACAGGGTCAGAATTAGTGCACAGTAGCTGAGTTAGAGCTGTCAGCGCTGTTACCACGGTGTTGTGTGTTCCTGTGAGTCTCTGTTCGTACCTGTGACTGCTGAATTTCACTGAGCAGAGACAAAGGTTGTGTGTGTGAACTGTCCAGGACGCTCTCTTCTCCCAGGTTCAAAGCTTTTTGCTGCAGGGAGCGATTCAAGGTGCGCAACTCAAACACCACTCCCTGCTCCTGTTCTATCTAAAGGCACAAACACAGACAGGTGAAGAGCTTTGAACTAGTCGTGTTAGTGGTGAGTAATATCTGCTGCAGCAGCCATGATTCTGTCCCTGTTCCCTCCAGCTTCATGCGTAAATGCTAGTTCATCCTAAATGCCACCGTGCTTTTGATCCTCACCTCCGCTTCTTTCTCTTTCAGTTTCATCTGGACTTCAGACAGTCTGTCTCTCAGTCCGTCTCGCTCTATGCGGAGTCTTTGGCTGTCCTCCTGTGAAGCTTTCAGCTGGGTCTCCATGTGCGACTGCCGCTCCTGCAAAACTTTGTTCTGTATGGAAAAGAGAGAATGATGGGTGAACACAAAATACTGTAGACATTATGCAATTAGGGAGGTGAAACCAAGTGGTGCCTGTAATTATTGTAATGCATATTTCCAATATGAAATCAGTATTCTGACTGTCGGCTTACCCTTCTACTGAACATTTAAATAAACTTCAGTTACAGAGTGCAATTCATTTCTAACCAGAATTTGATGTTTTGCAGTAAAAGTATATAGAAGGCCAGATCTTTCAGATCTCTATGGCTTTATTAAATATTTTGTTAAAATTTCTGTAGCTACTTGTGACTCAGGTTATGAAGCCTTGGCCTTTGATTTAAGCTCATCTTACATCAGACTTGACTCACAAAAGCCTCAATGTTATGCAAGACTTTAAAGGAAAAACTCAAGAACAATGCAGGCAAATGCTGCATAGCACACTTTGAATACTTATGGACAGAATTCTTTGGGTTTGAAAATACAGCTTTGAGATTAAAATATTAAAAGGCATTTAATTGTCGATATTCAGAGATCTAAAGTACTTGGATGTAATTTGATTTAACTTGGACTTGTCATCAAAGACTGAAAACTTGACTTGGACTTGCACAACTAGGCCTAAAAAGCAGCTCTCCTGCTGTTGAACTGTATTGAAATTTCACCTGATTTGGACGTGTTTAGACATGAATGCATTGAGAATAGACAATTTAATGAATGATTTGCTTGTGCACAACACTGAGAAGTGACACGTAAAAATACCTCTGCTTGTATGCTCCCTAATTGTGTGAAGCTGATGTTTCGGCTAAAAGACGATTCTTCCATCTCTTCCCTGAGAGAACGAATCTCAGTCCTCAAGCAGTGCTCCACTGTGACAGCCTAAATGAGCAAGAGATGAGAAAGACAGATCATCAGTAGGCGACAAACATAGAACTCCTAAAACCTGCTCATCTGCATTGTTTCTGCTTGCATGCCTATGACGTAACACAGCACACATGCAGAAAACCAACCTCTGCTAGTTGCTCCACCAGTCGCTGGTTATGGTTGGCTAATTGAGTCATCTGCTCACTCTCATCTTTTCGCCGGTCACGCCCCTGACTGTGATGTTTCTCCAGCTCAGTCCTCAAGGCCGCTAAATCGACAGTCAGCTCCGCCTCTCTCTGTCCAGATGTCAGTTCATTCATCTCCAGCTTCCTCTGAAGGACATGCTTCTCCTGCTGCAAAGCCTGAGACATTAGACAACACATTAACCAAAACACTGCTCATGGATAATTTAATTTTTTCCTAATATGAAGCAAAATTAAAACAAATGTAGCAAAAGTTCACTGGCAGCAAGCACTAGATCTTGGCTCGTCATAGTAAGAAAACACAGTTGTCACTGTTAATTATATTAAAGATGGCTGCAGTCCAGCCCTCCATGGCCCACAGTTGCAAGAATGAAAGTTTTCTGTCTAGTAGTGCCTTTAACTGGCCTAATGCAGACATCTTATACATATCCCAACAGCTCAGGCTTCAATTTGCCTCACTGCAGTATGTTAATACTGTACAACATGTTTTTCTCCCACTGACTCCTCAGTTCTCTTTTAAACCAATCTCAACAGTTTTCCAAAGAATATGAATAGCTTCCTTCATTGTGAAGATCTTTACTAATGGAAAACTTGAATAATAATTTTTAAACGTTTACTACACATGATTTGGATGGATTTCAATGTTGTGACAGCACTGATGAACAAACTACTTTTTTAGGGCCACCTGTGAAATCTAATGCAATCCAATACAAAAGCTCTGACATTATTCTACAACTCCTTTAATTTTCATTGTCTAGAGACTTCAGAAAGGTGATAATTCTACTTAATGCTTTTTGCTGAGGTCATAGCAGGTCCATAGCAGGTCCACCCCACTCTCACACATGAGGGAAGCAAAATATCACGTGGAACTGCAATTACAGTTTTAACTCGTCAGTAGTCTGTAGCAAATCGGTTTGTGTCATTAATGTTTTTAAGACACATATTGTGATTTTAATATATCATTGTATCATTATTGTATCATCAAACCCTATAATCAATGGATTTTGTTAAAAATATATGTAAAAATAGAGCAGTACTATTTGTAAAGAGGCAAAATAAAACCTTCAAGAATACAAAAACAAGAACAAAATTTCCCCTCAAAAAATTCTAAAACCAACTATTGCTAACAGAAGTGTTAAAATTAGTTAAAAATCTACACTATCAGGGCTTCGCTGAATTGAATGCAAACACTATTCATATTCTTCAGTGTTAATGCTTTTCTTCATGTAACATATCACAACGTTCTTTTGTGGAAAAGAACTATGTCATTCATTTTTACGCTGTGAAAATCACACCTCATTTTAACAAACAGAACGATACACTTCATGTGTTTTTTCATATAACATGGTTTTGTTGTCAGCATTTGTTAATTCCCACTCTGTAACGATAACTTTCATTCCATAAAATGGAATGACTTGAGCTGTTACATACAGGTTTTTCTACATTTAGAGTGCTTACACTGCAGGCTAGAATCATTCAAATGGCAATTGCTTCTTTATGTTAAAAAGGTTTTTAGTTTCCCTTTACTTCCCAGCAAACTGCATAATAAACAGTGCTGCAAAGTTTGCACAGTTAAGGAAAAACAGCAGCTTTAATCTCACCTCCACCTCTCTCTCCCTCTGCTCCAGAGAGGCTGCCAGCTCCTCATTCTTCTCCAGTAAAGCCTGGCCGAGCTCTGCAGCGAGTATCAGGTCGGTCTCTATCCCTCCTCCACTGTCAACGCTGCCAGGAGACGACGTGGACGAGGGGAGAGCAAAGGAGAGAGACACCGAGGAGGATGAGGAGAGAGGGAAGAAGGAGTCCTCCAGGCTGGGTGAGGGAAGACTGTCCTTCCTGGGGGTGAACATCACTGACAGTGGTGGGCTTGTTTAGGAATCAGTCAGACAGCATCATCCCAGTTCTTGGAAGTGAACCACACTCACATAGGTGGCAGGTGCACGGCCATTCACTGTGTTTTTGGCAAGAGAGCAGGAATTCTTTTCTTTTCTTGATACTCTGGTCCTGAGGGATTCGATGACTCAGTGTTTCAATTTTGTAATCCAAAAAGGGAGTATGTCTCTGTGAAACTTGTTCTTCGTTGTGGTTTCAGTGCTCCTGGTGCTTGCGTCACTCAGATCTTCTCTTCTGTGTCCAAGAACACCATATAATGACTTGTGTGAATATGAGATGAGTTGTTTTCTGGAAATACAATCCAACGTGGCCTATAAGGAGGGCTTTTGTCTGGCAGGTGCTTTTGTTACTCTGACCGAAATACCACCTCCGCTATTATCATAGTTCTGCTCCCCTCCCTGAATTCCAAAGGCATTGTGCTCCACTATTTATGTAGAAATACAACAATGTCTTGAGTGTTCCCAGAATAGTCTCTAAAGTTTTAGCCAAATGATTAAGAGATGATAACCGCCTGCCAAGTCTTAGTTTTTTTTCACCTGAACTAAGGTTTTTGAAGTTACCACTTATTATTTCCAATCACCAAGCAAACTTGTTTCTATAAATTCTGTTTATTTTCACTAAATCTCTTTACAGCTGCTCTATGAAATCACAGTCTCCGAAGTCTACTCGTTTAAATCTGACGTCAACTTCACCATGAAACCATGCTGTACACTTAAAATGATTTAAAACACAAACAATGACCTCAGCCCTGATCTATCATAACTCGTTTTCTTTTATAAGAACAGACATGTTCACCCACATTCTACCCAACTTTTAAGGACAGAAAATGAAGCCAGTCTTACCTGACAGTTCCGAGCCAACTCATATCAAACAGACATTGCCTTCCTGTCTGGTAAGTTGTGTTTGGAAGTGTTTGCGCAAGAGAGGCTCAGCTGGTTTCCTTGGCAGTGGAAACATACAGTATGTAAATACAGCCAGTGGCTCCACCTCTTACTGAGTGAAACAGGTAAAGGGAGCAGACAGAGAGAGGAAAGCACTGGGAGACAGAGGAGGAAGGATGGGGACAGTAGACGCTGCTCAGACACCTAGTGGCTGCACAAGGAAGAGAAAAACAATGATTAACTCTGAGGAATCCACTGCTACAAATGTTCAGCACCCTGCTGTTTGAGTGGGGGTGACACAGGGTGAGACATGGAAAGAGTGCAGCACACAAACAGGGTTCTTGTCTAATGTGACCCTCTTCCTCCTCCTCCATCCTGTTTACCTGCTTGAAGGGTTTGAAAGGAGCTCTGTGTGTGTTCATTTATGAGGAAGGGGGCAGGGAGGGTAGAAAAGGGAGACTGCTGCCTCTGCACCTCGTTCTCAGAGTCGAGACAACAAGGGAATAGAAAACTGCGCAGGACTTCCACCGAGCATTAAAAAGACTTTTGCATCAGTAGATGTGTTCACATACAGACATGGCTTGCAAGCTCTGGTTTGTACTTTCAGCGGGACTTTTTCTGGCAACCTCAGAGGCTGGAAGGCAGATGCCTAAACTCTCTGACAAGAAGCTCTGTGCCGACTCTGAATGCAGCCGTAAGTATTAACAGCTTGTTTTGTTGCTCAAAGTGTCTCCTTGCTTTGAAGTTAATATGTTCTGATCAGCTGTAGTTCAAATGAGAACATACAAATATAACAAATATTACAAACTGCAAAAGTCCTCCATATGAAGCCAAACTCACATCGGTCTTCTCCTGCACAGATCCTATCCTGATAGCTCGAGCTCTGCAGGACTACTACCCTGGAGACTGCAGGTTCATCCCCATCAGACAGGGACAGCTCGTCTATGTTTATGCAATGCTAAAAGACAGAGGGAACCTCTTTTGGGCTGGCAGCGTGAGTACAAACAACATATTTATTAGATAATAAAGATTGCTTTGACATTTGGTCATGCATATGCAACACATCCATCTATAATAATAAGCTGTGCCACCAGCAAGTGGTTATCTGCATCATCTGTTTGCAGGTTCAAGACTCCTACTACGGACAGCAGGAAGCTCGTGTTGGCCACTTCCCCAGCAGCGTGGTGGAAGAGACTCACGCTCTCATGCCAGCCAGCACTGAAGTCAAAACTACTGTAAGAGACCACACACACATCCACACACATGCATGCGTTATCTAAGGCCTTTTGGTAATTCAATCTCTCTTCTTCTTTTTCCAGAAATGGGACTTCTACTGTTACTGATGCTGCCTTTACAAAGACAAAGTCCAACTTTCCTGTCAACCAGGAACTTTCTTCGGTATCATATGAAATCGTTATGACGCACATTATTGACGGTATATATGCATGCACCTGATATTCTGCACTTTAGGAAGATGTTAACAGCAGCTCTACCATGATTGATAGTTGACATTCTCTGTAATGCTTCTTGCAGCTATCAAAAGGTATTAAATAATAAACTTAAAAAGAGTAAAACATGTTTTCTGTCTGTCATTTGATTCTATGTCACATGTTTAACAAACAGTGTCAGCTGCTGAAATGTAATGTAAAAGCAATTAGGTGGAAAATTCAACTCAAGTTTGCAGTGGTGGTTTGTTCAATATGCAATAAATCATTTAATTTTCTATATTTTAGGAAACTGCTAAATATTCAATTCTTAAAGCATACATTTTTGTTCTAATTCTAATTTCTTCTAAGTAGTTTGATTCATCATTTTCTCTCCAGAGGACAATATTATCATATGCGTGTTCTTAACATATATATAATATCAATATTACATTTTTTTTTATATATCACAGTTATGAGACCCCTAGTTCTAATGTGAAATTGTTCTGAGAAAAGAAACACTGGAGACAATAAAAAAAAGTCCACACATAAATGAATTTGAGTTTCAGCATTTATTCTACTTGTGGTTTTTCTGGGGTAACATGCCAGGAGCTTGTTGTCAATATAACAGAGCTGTAGTTCCTGCATCTACAGGTACAAATGCACCCACTCTCCCATACGTACACACACACACACACACACACACACACACACACACACACACACACACACACACACACACACACACACACACACACACACACACACACACACACACACACTGTCCTTAGCAGCTCAGAGCTCCCCAGTGGAAAAGGAGCCCAGTGATAAAAGCCGTCTATCTCCTCGTCCACTACTCTCCCTCCTGCTCGTTCGCTCTCTTTCTTCCTCTTAACACGCCTGGTCCCAAGTCCTTTGGTGTCTTTTATATTTTTATTTTTTAGTGAACAAGCTAAAAATGACCATAGATGCCTCCAGAGAACCTCCTCCTGCTCACATACAGATATCAGTGCTATTCTAACAGGGAAAAAAAAAAACAGAGCACAGCTGGCATTTTACCGACTCACTCAGCACTGTGTAATGTAGATGCAGTTGTTATGTTTAACAATTTTCATCTGTTTAAATCTTCCAATTCCAGTTTGCTTAAACTGTCTAATAGGTAGTGATTCAGTCCATTAATGCTTGCAATGTTGTTAAGAAAATGCAGGTCCAGAACATAAAAAAAAATGATTGAATGTGTTTAGCAGGAAAAATGAATTTAAAGGGTTCATCTCACCACAGTGTGTCTATAGAGAACTCATGTACGCTGGTAAACAGACTCACTAACATGGGCTCAACATTTCAGCCATTAAAGCAGCCCTGTCTTGCAGAGACATCAGAATAATAGCGATTAAGGATACTGGTTTATTAGAAGGCACTTTAAAGACATCTAGACATGTATGCCTGACTTATATGTGCACTGAACTGCCAACATAACAGTAACAGGTTAAATATAAAAACAGGCAGCACTTTTGGTTAGTAGCAAAGCGGTGTCTGGGGTGTCAGACTTTGCTCTACTTTTTATTTTTTCTGTGCTCCATCTTCACAGGTAATGGGAATGTTGCGCTCTGGTCCAGGAGCTGACCGAGGTGCAGTGATTGTCAGCACACCATCAGAGGACAGACTGGAGTTGACCTCAGCTGCGGACACACCAGAAGGAAGCCTGTACTTCCTCAGAAACTCTCTTGACACATAGCCATGATCATCCTGAAAACAGAATTCATCGCAGAGTATCAGTAAAGTGTCACCAAATCAATTTTGTTTTACTATTTTCTGCAAATCCCCACAGTCTTTCTCTAACCTGTCTTTCTTCGTGTTTGGCATGTATTGTGATGAACTCGTCGCTAACATTGACACTCAGCTCTTCAGGGGAGAAATGCTTCACATCCAGATAAATGACGTAGCGATCCTTCTCTGTGCGCATCTATACAGACAGCAGAGCTGTCAGAAGTACTCAGAAATGCATCAGCTGGGCAAAAAACACCAAAAATTGATAGTTTTTTTTTTATCATTTCAGTGCAAAACTCATATAGGAAAATTACACAAAAACTTGAGGTATTGGCCAACGATGGCATTCTATGGTGATATTTCTTGATTCAGTAATATATAATCATACGTACACCTCTCACAAATTAAAGATGTATGCTCCAGTAGCCTGCCACAAGACTGTGTAAACTACTACTAGCACTAATTTTTGTACTACTGAAGTGGTATTATGATGGTGCTTCATTGAGTTAGATTATTTTAGGAACACAGTAGAATTTACCTCACTGTGTCCATTGTCAGGCCAGTTGAACCAGCGCATGAACGAAGACCGCATCCAGGGGAAGGACCAGGAGAAGGGCCACATCATGGGCCAGTCGGTGAGAGGTTCTGCCATGGAGAAGTCAGAGAGTCGATGTGGAAAGGCCCGGCGGTACCAGGGGTACTGGATGGGGATATCCATGCTGAGATTCCAGGAGAGATAAAAGACCGACGGGCGTGAGGTGAAGCTGACTCTTGGTCCAGTGTGGTTTGAGATGGGTGCTGCTGTGCTCCCTTGCTTCCCTGCACTGCATTTATAGGCCTTTCCCTCCCATCCCACACATGCCCTGTCTCTCAGACCCCCCCCACCCCTCCATAACCTCCCATGCACACTTGCACAGGGTCTCTGCCAGCGGGCTGAATTTTCTGGAACAATGATGTCAACTGTTTATCCCTCCATCGGCCTCATTGTTTCATCTGTCTGACTGCCACTGCTTGTCTCTCTCTCCATGACTGTGTGTCTCTCGCTGTCCTCCCGGTCATGAGGTGACACTGGCTAGGAATACTGCTGATGCCCTCATGCTCATTCCCCAGGAAATGCCCCCGTCTGGTTGGTGTGTGATTTTGTGAGTGTTTGTTTGAGGAATAGCTGCCAGCGCATTAGCCTGCTGTGCTCTGAGTGCCAGAAGCTTTAGGGTTGTGTGTGGAGTGGATGTGTGCTTGAATGGGAACTGATGAGTTTGTATGGGACAGTATTAGGTCTCTCTCTATGTGTGTATCATTTTGCTATGAGCTCAGACGTAAAATATGGAGTCCTTGCCAGCGGTTGTGCCAATAATTTTTTACCCCCAGTCTCCGCTTCATCCTCCCAGTCATGTTGTCTCTGAAGTAGAACTGCACATTAGCAAGCACAGAGATTCTACAGAGACTTATAAACCATCACACCATCAACTACTTTTTAGTGCCATCCACTCTTTTCTCAATCAGCCAAGGTCTGGCACTGTGCCAGACTAATGGAGCCAAGTACCATCCAATGAAAGCTGAAGGTTTTATCATCCATAAATTGTGTGCTGCACAATTGTCCAATATAAATGTGAGGTTAATGGGCTGTCGTATGGATAGGTCAGAATGAGTTTGGTGACAAAGCAATAAAAACTAAGCTTTAAAGTGAGAGTATGTGAGTGAGAGTATGACAATAGTGGTCACAGCAGGAAAGAGTAAAACCCCTGGCTGCAATAAATTGCACAAAAGTGGTATTATATTGATTATAAATGAAACCATTTAATTGGGAAGAGCAAGAATGTATTATTTCTTCTTTCAAAAGTTAGATATAGTCAAAAAATATATTTAAAAAAAATCTATTTTGACTATTTTTTGTTTCAACAAGTCATCTTCACAACAGAATGACTGTCATACAACAATCAAGTATGCATCATATTGTAAATGACAGTGGGCAGATGAAGAATGAGATCATAGAGCAGCAATCCAGGTCAGTATCCAGCTTGTCCACAATTTGCATAATGCAGTGTCACACATCTGTCATGCAAATTACTGTGGTTGTTGTTGCTGCTTGTGGAATGTTGTACCAGTCTTCCTGTAGGCCTTGGCCAAGTCGGCGTCCATCCAGAACTGTCTGAAACAATTTCTAAGATGGCAAATAGGGTAGCTGTGGACATTTATGTACCTGTCTATTGCTCTAAGTCACAAGCCAGCACCCAACATTCCGTTCTCATCTTTATCTTGTCATCTGTGGCATCGTGTCATTTGAATAAAGCTGCATTTTAAGGTGACCTTTAAAAGGCATTAGTCAAAAGACTTTCTGTCTACTGGCCACACTATCTGATTACTGTGCTTTTATGCCACTCCTGATGAAGGTGTGGATTACCTCAATGGTTGATCATTTGTCATCAGTTTAACAGCTCAAAAACCTTTTGTGCCCAGCCATCTTAAATTAACACTTTCTCATTAGAACAACAGAAATCAACAGAACAATACAATTTAAGAGAGTTCAAAGCACTGATCAAAAGATGTGTAACTAAAAAGTACAGTTGCAGAGCATCTTAAGCCCCTAGTTTTTCTGTGTGATTTTTTTATTTGTTGTATTTCTTGTGTCATGTTTGATTTTATAATGCTTGTAATTTTATAATGGCTTGTTTCCTTGGCCCTAGAAAAACAGATTTTCATCTCAAGGGACCTACATGTTGTATAAATGTTAAATAAAATAAATATAAAAAAAAGAGGTACATTTGCATGCTGTGTTTATACTTCTGTTCAAGTTTGTTTATTTCAAACATGATAACATTTCTGTCTTTCTTATTATTTTGCAAATATTCTGTCAAATGGGTCAAAACAAGGGTTAAATGTTTGAGTTTAGTGGATGAATGTGTTCCTAATTCGAGTGTTTCTGCATGTGCTTCTGAATAACCTTGAGATGATTGATTTTTCTTCCTACAATCTGCAGAGAAATGAAGTGAAGCTCGTCTGTTGTATGTACCGTCGTTACCATGGTGACCTGAGCCGCCCCAGCCGCTCTGAGCTGTTATACTGTTGGAAATGCGGTAAAAAAAAAAAAAAAAAAAATTAAACCCACAGAAATGGACTTACCGGCTACATATTATGGGAAACTGGATAAAAGGAACCCAGTTATTTCAAATTTCAAACGAGACATTAACTCGTTTGTAGCACTAATGGGACAAATAGCTTCTTCGACCGAACAGGACAACAGCTCTTATGCTAAAGGGTAAGATGGTAAAAGTCAAGGTAGCATTAGCTTAACGGTAAATAGTTAGCTTAATGCAGCGTATTTCACCTGCTTCGCTGCTACTCTGTTGTACTTTACTTCAGAAAAAGTTGTTTATTTAGCAATTAATTGACAACATGTCTACGTTTTGGACCGTTAGGAGTAGCAAACAGATAATACAAAGCTCTACTTTTGACTCCAGGTGTTTTACTAATTAAAAAACTGGTGTAGGCCTCCATTTCGATACAATGAGGTTAGCTAAAGAAGTACTGAAGTCCCATCTTTCCTTCACAGCAGTTGGTGAGACAGCTTAGCAAGGTAAACAGTTAACAGTCCAATGTGCAAGTAGAGTTATTAATGTTGTCTTCAAAATTATTGCGATACAGTGCCATACCAACTCTGAAACAGATTTCATATTACCAGCACAGTGAATCCATGATTTGCATGTGTCCTGCTGTCAGGCTGCTGATATTACCCATTTTTAAATGACCCTGTTTTCAATGTAATTTTAATTTTGAAGGATTAAGATCCTGCTGGAGATATGGAAGAAGTACAAGCATCGTCTTCCTTCAAACTTATACCAGGAGCACATGCTGCAGACTGCAGATTTTCTTTTTGAAATAAAGGTACGTGATAATACCTTGCTGCAGGTTGGATTCCCAAAGCTGCTGCAGATGGCCTTTCTAACTGCATTTCATTAAATGTCAAGTTATACAATGCATAATGATTTTATTAATCAGTGTATTCAGGGCAGTGAAAGGTAGTAACTGAGAGTTGCGGTGGATTAGCAGGATTTCCTTTTTTCTGTATTAACAATCTTATTTTTGTTTGCTATTCCTTGCCTCTTTTCCATCCACACAATTAAACAGTGGAAAACTGTTTGTGGATGTGGCTCACTGAGCCCATGATTAGCCAGTTTGGCTTTTCGCTGCAAAACTATTTGCAGCAGGCGGCCAGCATGTCTTCTGCACAACACACATTCACAGTTACCATTTCATCTTTCTTCCCTGTGCTCTTTGTTTGTAGTTGTACCAGCTGGCACTGTGGCAGGGCTACAGTCTCCACCTGTTGCAGTTCAGCTCAGTGAAAATAACTGAGATCATAGATGTGGACCACTTAATGGCCTGCTTCTTTCCTGAAGGTTTTGATGCAGACCAAGATACCTTTACCATGAAGGTACACTGTAGTATGTGAGCTTGTGTGCTGTGTGTCTCTATATGCGAAAAGTTAAAATACAATTGATCCCAGGTTATGATTGTTGTACTTTGTTGTCTTATCATACTAAGAAGTTTTGACATATGGAGAAAATTCAGTCATATTTTGTGATATTTGTACCAGAGCCTTGTGTGTATGTGTGTGTATGTGTGTGTATGTGTGTGTGTGTGTGTGTCCGCAGGTTCTTGCGATGCAGGGCTGTGCCTTGTGTATATTTGAGCAGGAAAAAAGGCACAATATCCTCAGCGAGAAGGGGCTTTGCAAACTGCTGCGTGTGCTGAACTTCATTAGGATCATGATGCAGGCCTTTCAGCAACACGAACACCTCCACTGGCAAATATATAAGGGTATATAAAAGATGTACATCTTTTGTAGTTTCAAAAGAGCTTGAAAGGACTTTGCTTTTCCTTTGGTTTGGAATTCAGGAAGAGCTAGTGTGAAACAGGAAAAAATATTCTTCATCCATTGTTTAAACTGAAGTGAAACATTATAAGATTCTTATGAATTTGATGTAGTGTTGTAGAGCTAGCTTCCTTACTGTATGTTGCTTCCTTTTTCTTTCTCGTCTTATCCAGGTGCATCAAACATTTACACCATCTGCCGCTTCTTGATGATGAAGAAGTACAGCGCACAGGTATTTTTAGACAAATGTAACATAAATACTGCATTTCTTGTTTGAACTGTTATTTATGTGTGTGTGTGTGTGTATATATATATATATATATATATATATATACACACACACACACACACACACACATCTGACGATTCATACACTCTAAAAGGAAAGGCGAAATGGAAGAGGGTGAGAAACAGTTTGTAACACAAGTTATGATTCAGAATAGAACTCAAAATGTTGAAAGCTTTTGATGAAAAACAACATCATACATATCTGAGCCAGTTGTTGTAAATTGTGCTTATTGTTACTGTGAAAGTATCTGAGTTTTCAAAAGGGATTTTTCTTTGATTCCCTCACTTTTGCAGATTGGTAAACATGCAACACTTAAGCCTGAGTGGTATTCTTACATAATGAATGAAATGTGTGAGTTATAATGTGTTTATATAGTCATCATCTCTTCATGATACCGTATGCCACCATTTATAATCCTCTTTAGGCACTGGAGTACCTTCTGTGGGCGAGCATCAGTTTAGAATTGTCCATCCCTCTGATGACAGCCAAGTATCTGCCGTTGATCATCACACTCTACTGTGCCGTCTGCCACTGTTACTATGACAACCAGGCTGAGGTGCAGGCAGAGGTGAAAGACGTCTGGTGCATCCAGACACCTACAAACACACAGTCATCGACACATGCTATTGGCAGTCTGATTTAATAAGTTATAAATACTAAGCAGCTGTCACCTGTTCATCTGTCTGCAGTTTTCTGTTTGCCAGTCGGCTGTTAATTTGCTGTAAAGAAGGGCTTTGTACAAATGTATAGTTTGATTTTTATCAGTCTGCTGTGCTAAGATATTGCTCTTCCAAACAGGCTAAAAATGTCTGTTTCATGCATGGCTACAGCAAAACAAAATACACATGACATGCTTATTGTGTATGGATATTTAAAAAATAATTATTTAACCTCTTTAAAATCACACTAAAAAGGTCCAGAATTATTCTGAAAGTCTGATCCCTCCTTTATGGGTTTGCTTGTGTGTCTTGAAATGCTTTCAGGAATTTGCCAGAAGAGCCCTTGGAAAAATCAATGAGCTTGCAAAGCTGGAGGAGCAGAGTGGAGTTCCTACCACCAGAGAGACTCAGAGAGCTTACAAAGAGGCTTCTGTCAAGGCAGGAGACTCCAGTTATTGAAATATGCTCTTAATATGGTTACTACGATTAGATGTTAGAGTTAAGATCACCTCTTATTGCCACTGTGTTTCACATTTCATGACAACTTAAAGTCATGACAGCTTATATATTGAATCAGTAGAAGTGTCATTTGATGTCTAGTTCAATCATGAGCTGTCATCCTTTCTTTGCCTTTACATTGTTGATGGTGTTGAAAACATTAAAGGTGACTCAGACCTTTCTATTTCAGCTGGCCGCTATGGTATTTAAGCGAGCAGTGTTTGATGGCAGAAGGAGACCCAAAGTCCCACTGAAAATGAAAACCAAACACACCCTGAAGGACATATCCAATGTAATAATTTCATCATAGTTTCTACTTTACTGTCATATTTTTTTTTTATCTCATCCTAAAGTGTACTGTCATTTATGGAGATGGTCAATATAGATGACAGACATTGGTAACTCATATTGCATTTAATTAATAAAGAGTTCCATTTTTGTTTGGATTTTGGATCAATTTAATTTTTGCAATTTATATTTGTTCATGCACTTGATACTTTCCACCTGGGGCACCTTAACACAGAGCTCTCTGCAAGAAGTCTCTTTTGATTATGTTAGCATAAATCTATTTACTTATATGATGAATATTTTTGTGAGTTAGTGTCATTCTTGTAAGATTACGTGAAAATGTATTCCTGTCTGTTTTTACTGTAGGTGCCATGGCCTCGTACTCCAACAGAGCGCATTCTTACAGGCCTGTTTGACAGCAAGGCAGGACAATTTTTTTGTATTCTGGAGGCTCTTTGGGACAGCACCACGCGCACTCTACAGATGAGAATGGCAGATGACCCAGAACAGCAGGACGTGTTCTCAGAACTCCTGTCTGCTGGCATTAGTATATTATCTGGTTAGTTAAACAAACACGGAACAGAAAATACACTGTAGTGATAGCGGTAAGACGGAAGGAAATCCTCAGGTGCTGCAGATACTTTGTAATGCTTGACATGCAGCTGAATATTTAAGGTCAGGAATTGTGAGATTAACATTTTTGTATGTTCATGTTTGTGAAGGATCAACAGATTCTGGTGAGAAAAGGTGTGACGATAACCAGTGCCTGTCTCCTATTGTGCTGACGCCAACTTCAACTCTATTGGATTTAGCCATTATGGGCAAGTCACGGTGTTCTTTTTTTCCCCTTCATATTGCATTAGTCACATACAGCTGTTTATCCTGTCTTGCACTGTGTTTGTTTTGTGCAGTGGTTTAGAAATCAGTAGAAGTTAAACAATGTGGTATGTTGTGTTACTAGGAGAAAACAAAGTGCCCATCATGTCAGCTGTGAGGTTCATCAAGCTGTTGTTTCAATACAAGCGACAGGATATGTTCACTGAACTTGCTCGAGAAATGCAGCAGGTTTTGTCTGTGAGTAGCACACAAGCAACTGTAATTCTCTTTCCTTAGAAAAGGGGAATTCAGTCAGTTAGTTTTCCCTTGTGTACTCTGGTGTTTGTAGTTGCAGTGTGTTCTGTGTTTCTGAATGTTGTTATGTTTTATTGATATGTTTTTTTCTGTATCAGGGTGTGGAAGGGCAGTCATTCAGGAAGGCAGAACGAGAGCTTACTTTGCTAGACAGTTTCAACATTCTGCTGTCTTCCCAGAGGAGCCATTCAAGAGAGGACAACAGGAAAGATGGTACCATTAATAAAATTGTGTCACATATGGACTGATATAGATCATTAGACCTCCAAAGTTAGCTGTAACTAAGTGAATGATATAAAACTGGTTTTGTTGATGAAGGAATCTTGTTGGTCATGTATTGTTGGTATCAAAACAGATTTGAAGTGGTTGGTGCCTGAAACAGAAAACATTTGAAAATGAAAACATAATTAGGACCACTGGTTATAATTTGATTGTTTGTCCACAGATTGTTTGTCACATTTATGAGTTTTAACATAGCTGCGTATTGTCAGATATAAGCTTATATTCTTTTTTTATGTTTGTTTCATATTATAATTAATAAGCTGGTAATCAGGCACTTAAAACTTGATTGTAGTTACTTGAATGCTTCACATAGTAATTAAATCTAATTAACGCATTACCTGCATTATGATGTTTCCACAGACAGACCAAAGTCTTCATTCCCAATGAGTGATGAGCTCATCGCGCTGGTAGATACCTTGCACAAGTCTGTCTGTGGATCTGCTCTGGTAAGTGTCTATGTTGTGTGTACATGTTTGTGCTGTGATTGAAGAATTATGACAGGGGTGTCAAACTCATCTTCAGGAGCCCATTTTAATCTCAAGTGGGCCGGATCAGTAAAATCACAACAGATTATAAATAACGACAACTCCAATTTTTTCTCTTTGTTTTAGTGCAAAAAAAGCATATTCTGAAAATGTTCACATTTAATGAACTATCTTTTCACAAAACATTATGAATGACCTAAAATTTCTTAAGACAAATAAGTGTAATTTCAACAATATTATGTCCCAGTTCATCATTTACACGTGTGCAGTACAACTTAAAGATCACAGAGTGTCTACAAAGGCACAAAACATTCGGTGTCTGAAACTGAATGATTTAGTATTTTACTTCATGATCAAAACAACTTATCATGATGTAGAAATTATTTTAAATTTGCATTAATTTCCTCATCTGTGTAGTAATCCCGACCACCTGAACGGACATACTACATCATACAAACTAAATGGGAACTATTTAGGAAGACGGTTAAGATGTCTGTCCCACTGCCTTGTGAATGTGTAAAATTTATACATAAAAATACATAAAAGTTGTGCAAGGAGCTGAACAATAGAATTTCACCAAACCAAATTCTTCTGTACTGAAGCTGCTGACTGACATTAAATTCCCAATGTTCTATGTCTTTAAATATTTCCACAGTAAGGATTCATTTTCTTCTCTGTAATCTTTACACTTTGCAAAGTCAGGCTGGTTTTGGCACATGGACCATGTGTTCGACACCCCTAGATTAGAGAGTAGGACTTTTTTGTCTGCTTGTGGTGCTTATTTACACACTGTATGTAACATATGTGTGTCTGTGTAGGAGGTGCAGCCAGATGGGGACCTAGTATTGGATATTGTGTTGTTTGTGTGGGGTAAGGTGAAGGTGGTGAGACAGAAAGATAAGCTGCAAATCCCAGAGTTTACACACTATCGAGCGAAGGTAGGTTATGGTTGTGACATAATATGTATTTATAAAGGAAAAAATTACGTTCATTATTATTAAATGTAAGGTTATTACTTTTATCATCTGCACTGAGCATATTATTTTCATAAATGCAATTTTTTAAATGAATTGTAGCATTGATTTTGACAGGATAAAATAGACATGAATATTCACTGTTCTGTTGTTTTGTATTTGTTGCTATTTGCCAACATGTTTGCAGTGGGTGTGGTGCCTGTCTAAGCTGTGTGAGGTGGCCTTTGCTTGTGACATAGCAACAGTTGACTGTATATTAACAGCAGAGATGATTCACACATTTGGGACACTACTAGAAAATGCAGAAGAACATTTTAATCAAGCAAAATGTCAAGGTGAGGAATCATTTTTTGACATTTGCCTCTGTGGGAGAACTGAAATTTTTAAGTTTTGTACTTCTTGATTGTGAACAAGCACAAACACATGCACATATCATGTTTTCCACACCATACCTGTGAGAATATTTTGATGTCTTATGCCTAGCAGATTGTGCGGCAGACCATAATGATACGAAGCTAAGCTCTTTGTCTCCTCTTGAGGTAAGTAAATGGTCCATGCAAAGCTACAACATTTAGTGCAATATTCTATCTTAGGTTTGTTTGTATGTGTTTTCAGAGTTCAAGTACAGAGCTGTTTCAGAAGGTATATGAGGTGGTGAGGAAGGGTCTTGAAGCTTTTGCCAAGGGTTCAGCTACACTGATGCCACATGACTGCTCAGCAGTCATTGATTGTTCCTTCATGCAGGTAAGTAATGAACCTGTGCAACGCGCATGTAAAAGACGCTGAAAGTTCAGTCTGATATTTAATCATGTCATCTCAGGATTGACTTGTCAGAATGGAACTCTTCAAAAACCATAACTGGATGTCTTCTTTTTCTGATAGAAATTTAGTCTGATCAATGCCCCAGCCCCTTCCATATCTCCAACATCACCAGAAGAGGGAAATGAAGAAGATAAAATAAGTATGAAGGAAAAAGAAG
This sequence comes from Acanthochromis polyacanthus, assembly GCF_021347895.1. Classification (NCBI taxonomy): domain Eukaryota; kingdom Metazoa; phylum Chordata; class Actinopteri; family Pomacentridae; genus Acanthochromis; species Acanthochromis polyacanthus. Next base: position 12,687,301 of record NC_067129.1, read on the forward strand.
AAATCAAAGCAAAGACAGAATCAGATTTTAAGGACTGTCGACAGACTCAGCCCACACGCATGTTTCTGCTTGCCAAAGACCTTCGTTTAGAGCTAGACATCATCTACCACAGGGCATCCCTCAAGTTACTGCAGCTAAATACAGGTCAGACTCGCTGCTACATTGACAGTTTCACTCACTGGTGATTTTTCAGGAACTAATTCTTCTGTAGCCTCTGTTGAGATTTTAATCAATTTTATATTTAGAAAGATGGTGAAGCTTCCTTAACCCTCACTTGCTGTTAACAGAGGTTTAAATGCATGACAATAAATAAATAATCCATAAGAATAATGATAAAAAATATATATATCTACCCTTAGGTGCCTAACTGTAGACAGAAACAATGGTTCTCAATATGGTGGTTTGTCCTGACAGTGTTTTTTTTGTTGTTGTTGTGAGTAGTTACCGAGTCTGAACTGTTGAATCGGATCAAGAAGAACAAAGTGTCCAAAGCACTCTTCGTGATCCAGAAAGCCTTACTGATGTTCAAAAACGTGGAGCTAAATGACAGCAGCAAAACCAAAAGTCTGCTAGAGGTGACACAAGCACATTCACAATTTTTAGACACACTCATACATACATATGTAATGAAAAAATAATTTCTATGCTTACCTGCAAATGTATACATTGTATATTTGTTTGAAAACAGATTTGAAATATGCTTCCTTATAAATTATTATTGTTTTACAAGTGTTATATAATTGTAACATATTTACATTAAACTGGTGTCCTGGTTATGACACTTAACTGTAGAATGAAAGCTAATAATTGTTTTCTGGTCTATAAAACATCAGAAATTAGAAAGCAAATGTCTTTCACAGGACTTTAAATGACACACAGTGACTGAAGTGAGCTTTTAGGAAATGTGATGAATATTTAACTGGTTTGTCACTGTGTTCTTGATAGGAGGCTTCCACCCTTTTAGAAAAAGCAGGGCTAGAAGAGAGAAAACTGTATATGTCCACCATTCCTAAGACTCTGGCTGAAAATGCAGAAAAAGGAATGAGGGTCGAAGAAAACCCTCCACCTCCCCCCATTCTATGCTCACGCTGTGACCACTCCTTCACCTTTGCCCCAGCACCTTATAACTTGGCGGAAAAAGTAAGATTTGCTTTTGTGCTATTAACTTACTAATCTATAACTAAACACTCAACACACTGAATCTTTCTTTTTGTACTGTTGTACTGTTGTTACTTTCTAGGTGTGCTGGTACCAGCTTTGTGGTCGAGTAGCTGAGGGCCTTAACTGGAAAGTCCGCCTTGGAGACTGCAGTCTGCCAGGAACTGGAAAAATGGTACAATGTATTTATTTCACAGAAGAACATTAGGTCAAGTGAGGCAATTTTTTTTTTTTTACAATTTTTTTGTCTCAGTGTTTATGACATTAGGCCTGACATTTTTTCTAGGTACCAGCAGTGTATGGAGAATGTGTGCTGAGGGTGGAAGGGCTGGAGCCCAATCAGAAGTACGTGTTTGCTGTTGCAGCATACGACAGCGAAGGCAAGCTACTAGGCAACACAATAGGAGGGACAACATTACCAGTGTTGGCATCCCTACCTGTACCTCTCCTCGCTGCATGGGCTCACTTGGCTCAGGTACACTTCACACTACTCCAAACCAGCACCAAGTACACAGACAGAGAACAGGCAGCATTATTCCTGGAGGTTCCTTGTCTTCTTCTTCAGGTGGCATTTCAAACGGAGCAATACACCATAGCAAAGAGGGCCTGCAGGGAATTGTGGAGCCACTATACATACCCTGGCTGTGGGCCCCAGAGCACAGATGATAGATTTGCTACAATAGAGTAAGGAGGGACACCAATGCACTCCACATATGTCAAACCATTGAATTTGTCTTTAATTTGCATTTACTTATCTCCTTCTACTCTGTCCACATTCATCATGATGAAGGTTGCGTAAACAAGCCCTGCACTGCTCCTCTCCTCACCTACATCAGTTGTTCCTCATCTCCATCTTCATTGAGACAGAGATCAACATTCAGCAGGGATCGCTCTATTGTGACTCATTTAGTGACAATGGACCATTTATCTGGGAACAGGTAAAGAAATTGATCTGGATAACTAACAATATAAGTATAATGAGTAAGCATTTTTCCAAATTGAATGACTGTCTAGTGCTCTCTGGGTAGTGATCATAGTTAGCAGCATCACTCTGTGAAAGTCTGTGTCCTTTTTGTTTTACTGGTGTTGATGTGAATAGAAGTTATATCACAAATACATAAATGATATGTTCCTATGTCTGTCTGCAGGAAGCCAGACTGGCAGAATGTGAGCGAATGCTGGTGGCCTTGGACTTAGCAATGTGTTTGAATGATGGTAGCGGTGCTGTGCAAGCTGTAGTTAGTTGCTATGGCCTCTTGGCACCTCTGATCTTCCATCAAATCACCTGTGAACCTGTGGTGCAAGTATGCAAAACTTAATCTGTGCAAGTGCTAACAGTCTAACACAATAGACACTGTAAATAATTAATATCTATGTGTCTCTGCTCTTATGTTCAGGTGCTAGTGAAATGCTTGACCGTTTTGGAGGAGAATTCAGGTCTTCTCAAACAAAAATGGGCCGGAAACACTTCACAGTCATTCATGCACATGATAGCTTGCATCACCTACTATCTGTCAAAGGTGTGTGTGTTTGCGTTTATAGACAGTTTATAGTGGTTAGGTGTGTGCATTTCCTAAATGTACAGTGGCATTCAAAATGTTGTCTGTGTGGGCAGTTCTAACTCTTAACTGTTTTTGTAGTAACAAATGTCACTTCTACAGAACATAGCAAATTTTTTTTGAAGCATTACATTAAAAAAACAGCTGGAAAACGGATAATTTTCTTTTTAAAAAACTCAGTACTTAATAATTATTAGGATATTGCCAAAACATGAGTGATTTGGTACTAAAGGTAAAGGAAATGTAGAATGTTATTTGGTACCCTGTTGTTGTATTCAAGTTTTTGAGGAATAAATGAGAAATAGTTCATTATGAAAGCTCAATGTCAGTTTAAGAGTTCAAGACGAAATGAAAATCTCAATTTTGATTGATTTGAAGTACCACATATTCACTTGGCCATCTTTAAATAATAATTTGATTGACATTATGCTGGATATTGTTTGAATTGCATGTTAACCTGTAATTGCATTGGACTTACTGCTAAATACTGGCTAATGTTTAGTAGATGTTCAGGACAGTTTGTTATAAATTACCAGGGAAACGTAGTGCATCACAGATTCTTTAGCAGAAGTTACTTCAGTGAATTTTACTACCAGGTTATTTAGAACTTGTCACAGTAGGGCATGCATGTATGCACCTTATTTATTTATTATTCTGTGCTGACTTTGATTTACATTTTATATATTTAGCAGTAATTACAAATGTTATCCAGACAGAAGCCTTGTGCAGAACCATTTGAATGTTCATATCTTCTTGACAGGCTTTACGTGTCCTCAAGAAGCATCAGATGGCTGCTTTGGTCATGGAGTTGGGTTGCAAGCTACTCCAGGAGGTCTATGATGCCCAGCAGCAAATAAGTAGATTTGCCACCCAAACTGAGGGTGCAAGAAACAGTGGAAAAGTGTGTATTTATTTCACGATTAATGGCTGCTCTTTGTTAACAGACATTAGTGAAATTTAAAAAATACAATTGTCAAGTATTGTTTTTATATTTTTACACGTTTCTACTTTGTAATCTGTTTGTGTATGTGTGTGTGTGTGTGTGTGTGTGTGTGTGTGTAGTCTAAGACAGTAGGTCAAGCTGCAGTAAAGGGTGAAATGAAGATTAATCTTCAGTTAAAGGCACTGCAAAAGAAGAACAAGACAAAAGTCGTACCAGAAGTAACTCTAGCCGCACACAATGGTAGTACACAGACACATGGTGGTTTCGGTACTTATAAAAAATGTAGACATCTTAAAAACTAAGGCTTGTTTATAATGAGAGCTTTACATTACTTTGTTAAAAAAAGGTGAAATGATGAGAAACTTTTATTTCAGTGCTTTTTAGGCCACACCAGAAACCAGTATGCTCTCTGAATGTTGTCTTAGTTTCACACTGAATACAGCATCTTTATTCACAGAGGTTTCATCGTCATTGCCTGGCTGCAAGGATCCTGCCATACTGTATGACCTGATCTCTAACAGCACATTAATTGATGCCTATCAAGATGGTAAGTGGCATACTCTTGCATGCCTGTTTTAATGAATAATTGCTTTTGCTTATTCACACCTTTGTATTTGCATGTGTTCTTTTTAGTGATGAAGCTCAAGTCCATGGCATATTTTACTGAGTTTGCAGCGCTGCTGCTTCAGAGAACCATGGAAGAAGGCCACATAGACCTTGTGTTAAACTGGGGTCAAAGCATTTTTGAATTGCTTTCCAGGTATATCTTTATTTGACACTTCTTCAAAGATTAAAAAAGGAAATGGCTAAATTTAGGATTTCAACTATTATTTGTTGATGATTGTGTTTCATTGTTGATCATTGTTGTTTCATACTCAAATCAATACTGCTATTATCAAAATATTACACAAGTCATAATTGTTGGCCTCTTTATCGTCCAAAGTAGCTGTTTTCTTCACACCTTTAAAGATTGTGACAGTATGGGAATGGTCTTGTCTTTGTCAGGCGTGACACGGCCATGCGACTATCAACAAAATCTGTGGATAAAAGCAGTCAGAGTAAAAAGCAAAGTAGTATTCAGGCTCTGAAGGAAAATGAAACACCCCAGGTAAACAAAAAGACATGCACATACACGTAGGTACACAGTGGCAAACAATATCCTGAACTTCTGTGCTATGTTAAACATATGCAAGTTACCCCTCTGCTGCCATTGGGCTCTAACTCTGGCTCAACTGTAGTGCTTGAAATACTCAGATAACCTCGTAACACCCATAATTTGCAGACAGTTGGAACAAATACAAAAAAATGTAATGTACATTTTTTTGCTTATTACATTTTGCAGTACATAATGTTTGCATTACTGGTTAAGATGAAACACATGCATAAAAATACCTTATTCTGCTTCTTACCACAGAACAAGAGCATGCCTTCACAAGAAGAAAGAAGAAAGAAACTGAAGGACACAATGCCACGCAGCATGCTCCGGAGAGTGAGAACTAACAGGTACAGTTATGTGTGCATGTGTTTATCTCTTTATTGAGGATGTCTAGTGTTGGTATGTAATTATAGATGTGGGTTCATGTAAACACATGTTCACTGGACTTCTATCTCTCTGTGTGTGTGTGTGTGTGTGTGTGTGTGTGTGTGTGTGTGTGTGTGTGTGTGTGTGTGTGTGTGTGTGTGTGTGTGTGTGTGTGTGTGTGTGTGTGTGTGTGTGTGTAGGGAGATGCAGGCTGTAGAGAACCTGCTAACCAGAATGTCGTCTGTGGTGCAGCGACAGAAGAAGCAGCTTCAACTGCGGGGATTGTGCTGTGGGGAGAGAGCCTGGAGAGCTAATCTGAACTACCTTTTGGCTCAGGCACATTTAGCAGTGCTTTATCAGGGCCTGGACCAGCTGTGTGGTGGAGCTGTGCACAGGTTCACGCACATATAATGCCAGTTTCTTTGTCTTTTTGAGTATTTTTTTGGTGAAATGTTGATTCACCTATGATAGTAAGTGTCCCAAGAGGATACTAGAAGTGCATGTGAACACTAAGAGACACAATTTGCTATAAATATAGATAATTCTCCATATACTTTATGTGTGTATATCTGTAACTTTATATAATTCTTGTGTTTCGCTTAGGTACAGCCAGTTCCCTCCCTTGTTTTTTTCTCTGGCCTACTCCGGTGTCCTTTTGTCGAGGAAGTTACACCAACAGCTGCCTTCTAAACACGAAGTTGTCTTGGAGAGCACCTCCTTGCACTCCAGTGTCCATGATTGTGTGACGAATACACACAAATGCAGGAACAAAAAGGAGGGTGAGGAAAATGGTGCACTGAAAATTTTGGAAAAGAAAAGTTGTCTGGTCTGTCTTATGTCACTTGAGTGAACCTTTTATTTAGCAGTCCGAGTTGAAGACTCTGCCACAGAGGAGAGTGGTGAGGAGGATGAAGACTGCTCTCAAACTGTGGAAACACATATGGAGACGTCGAGATACACTGCTGCCTTTCTCCTGGATTCACTTAACAAAGCTGCTCTACATCTTCGGAGGGCCATGGTACTGTAGATGCCTCAACAGACATTCACTAACACACACATAAATAACACATGACATGCAGAAAAAGCCAGCCTTTTTGTATAATTGTATAAAAACCATGAATCTTTCCCGCAGTGTGCATATTCTGAATTGTGCAATATGTTCTATGTGTGCTTTTCATTTTATTTTTAATTATTTGTGTACTATATTGTATCATATGCATCTATTTTTAATGTTTTCAAGGTGTTGGCCCATCGTGGTGGTCACTGGACCACTTTGCAGTATGTGTGTCAGACCATGTGGGACCAAAGTTGCAGAATCACTCTCCAAGTACAGATGGCTGATCAGCCTGAAACTCCCTCCTCCATCACAGCAGAGCAGTTGTACACCATCTTTACCCCGCTGCTGGTGCTGGCTACTGACCTCATTATGGATATGTTGAACAAACTAGGGGTCAGTGTCACATACCACTATTTATACATGTAGCTGCTCATCAAAAACTCACAAAATTGTAAAAGCAAAACTTCTAGATTGCAAAATTTGTTGTGATATTTAGGCACTGAGTGGCATGGTTGCCATAGTTTACAATTTGTCATCTGAGCAAAAACAAATTTGCAGCTACAAAATAAAGACAATGTTTGTGACTTTCATTTTCATATTTTTGCAGCTGTGGAGTTTGTATGACAGTGACTTGACTGAGGAGGAACTCGAGTCCAGTCTCCACTTCTCAGTGCCACTAGATGACAGCACCCAGGTGGACCTGCGTTGGATTCACACATTGGCGTTGTACACTCTGGAGCGGCTCCATGATGGTGGCAAATGGGAAAGCCTGGCCCACTTTGCCTTACTTTTCAATTCATACACAAGGTGAAAAAGACAGAGTTTACATAGAGACATTTAGAAGGAACAGGGATTAGCAAAGATTGATGGTAATTTCTTCATCTTTTCAATGTTAAGACTTTAGTTGCAAAGAGGAAGCATGAAGTATAATATGTTCAAGAAAATTCAGTGAAGTATACAGAAATCATTTCAGTGTTAAATGAATATTGTGGATTTTTAAACAGGCATTCATTACCTGACAGGTCTAAAAACAATAATTCATCTAGATCAGTGGTTCTCAACCCTGTTCCTCAGGACTCCATGTCCTGCATGTTTTAGATGCTTCCCTGCTCCAACACACCTGACTCAAATGATCAGCTCGTCATCAGGCTTCTGCAGAGGCTTGATGACGAGCTGATCATTTGAGTCAGGTGTGTTGGAGCAGGGAAGCATCTAAAACATGCAGGACATGGAGTCCTGAGGAACAGGGTTGAGAACCACTGATCTAGGGCGCTATCCCAGAGTACTTGCCAATGGTTTTAGTTGCATGTTGTCATCTAAAATTAATTAAATAATAATAGTAATACTGTGGTCTTTTTGACATGAGAGTGTGAATGAGCCACCCTTTGATCCTCTCTGTAGAAGTGCCTACCGAAAAAGTGATATATTTGAACATATCCAAAAGGAAAACTTTTTCTATGATTTATTTGCAAAAAATGCAACAAGTCCTCAAATAGCAAATGAGATCTTCGTGGAAAAAGTATGGCCTCAAAGGATAGTATTTTCCTCTTTATCAGAAATAGGTTCATGTAAGCATTTGCAAAATTATCCACCAGTCTTCTACATTGGCTTGCTTAGTTTGTCCACATTTGTCAAAATGTCAGCAATTTCCATAGTATGGTCTAATTTGTTTTATGTCTTTCTCAGGGAACGTTACTCCTTGATTGTAACTCCTCTGCTCATTCATGCTCAGAGGAGACTGCTTGAACGAATTGGTACTCTTGGAGGACCTGCAGTACCACAACCACACCATGTTAAGACACTGAAAGCCACTGGCAAGGAGGTAGCATGTACCCACACACAAATATGTTTAGGTGTATGATACTACAGTCAAAACCAAAATGTAGCGAGGAAAACCAAGCAAATACAACTGCTATATACTTTTGAGTTGTTTGTAAGATAACGGGGAAGCTTATTTGTGCTTGTTAGTCCAGTTCAAAATGTAATAACTGCTATATTATTGTTGAGTGTACTGTATGTGTATGTATGTGGTGCTTTGTTTTCTGCCTTTCAGGTAACTTTCAGAAGTTATGCAGGCTGCCAGCTGCTCAGTGGGTGGAGCCCTCAGTCTGCGCAGCAGCAACTGCCTATTCACAAAAAAGCAGCACTCTCAAACGCTAAATCTCGAGAAACAGCTGCATTGAAAGGTTTGAATATCCATGCAGTAGTAAATTGGGATGGCTGCCCTCCATATATTACAGAATAGCATTAGAATGGTAGTATAGCAATTACAAGATACTGGGTTTTGAATGGGGAAAAATTACCCGAATGTTACGGAAAATAGAAACGACAAAGGCCAAATGAATGTGTACAATTTGTGTTTGGATAGTGATGTTTTCATTTCTACATGTCATGTGTTTAAGGTGCCGAGATACAACGCTCCATGTCCCTTGTGTGCGTGCCTCTGGATGTGGAAGACTCACTGAGCTGTTATCGGCAAGCTCTTGAGAAAAGAGCTCATTGTCTTCAGGTCTTCCAGCATAGTCGCTCATTAGTTTTTCTGCTCCTGGCACACACACAGTCCTGTGAGTTCAGTGCTTCTTGAGTAACACACACACACACTCACAGAATAACTGTTTAAAACTTTTACTGTTTGCTCTGCTTTTTCACATTTTAAGGCTTTGTGACACAGTTGCAGCCCTGTCACAGCAGAGGTCTCAGCCGTTCAGCAAGCCTGGTGGATTTCAGGACCTTTGTTATACCCACTCCAAACCTCGAGCCTTGTGACCTGATGGAGGAGGACTACAGAACTCCAAGTGCTATCTACAGCCTCCCTATCAGCCCTAAACACACGCAGACTGTCATTGCTTCATACTCCACTTCCATAAGTAAGAACACAAAATGCATTAAAGCACCTAGAGAGACTTTAATAGCACACGTAACATTAACAAAATAAGTACTGACAAGTTGTCATTTGGTTGGACACTGGACACTGGGGTGTTTTACAGATGGGAGTTACAGAAGATTAAATTACATGGCGTAGGATGAATTATAGGTTTTACTGTTCCTTCCATGTTAAATCAAATTTTTTTCTACAGAGTATGCCCAGGCTAACGGTCACGACTCTCTCAGAACTTTGGCATTGCATGAAATGGGAAACCTACAGTTCTACAATGGAAACACGCGGTAAGTTATCTGTGTGTGAGCTGAAGCAAACCAATAGCCTTGTATTGTATGCATTAACTGACAGGTACACAGCAAAAATATCTAAGTTGAGTGCGTCATGACTTTTCATTCTTGTAATAATAGCATTCTTGCCTGTGTTTTATCTCCAGCGCAGCACACTCCTGCTGGAGTAAAGCTGTAGATTGTGCCTTGCACAGCTCAGGTGCTGTAGAAAAATGGGATGGTATTTCCTTTGAGGGTGGATCTATGCAGGAATCCTTAAAACAGGCTGGCATTTGGGGATGTCTACAGGCTGCTGTGCTCACTGCTAAGATAGCACAGTAGGTTAAGATTTATCACTGATTTGATGTGTAAGTAAGTATGTGCCTTTGCATCGTACCTATTCTTAAGAGATATGTTTTGATCTCCAGGTATATCTTAACCTCTGATATCAGCCAACGGACCAAGTGCTGTCTCCTATCTGTTCACCTCTTTAAGGTAATACTTCTAGGGAATGCTAATCTCTCTTCTCACATATTGTCCATGTATTTTTTTTACTTTTGCCACCTAATGCTCCATTCAGGTAATAATTACAGAAGATATTTTTCCTCTTATGACTGGGGCGCATTTTTAATTTTATGTGTATATTCGTGTATGTATTCATTCTGACACGCTTGCATGTATATGACTGATTTCCTTAGTGTGTGCTGTGTTGCTCCATGCCTGAACCCCAGTCCGACATCCATTATGCGTCCCACAGTATTGGAGATGAACTGCTCCTTGGAGTTGACCTTTTTTCTGAACCAAACAGACTTCACCTCAGCACTACTGTAACAAGTCTTAACTTTGTTTGCCACTGGCTTTTCACCACAGGCTACTGCATTACGGTACATGCATAAACACTGTCTCTCTGCCCTCATTTTGAATTGCAACGCATCAGATGAGTAATTGGCTTCATGTGAGGTTGTTTTTGTAATTCCAGCTGCTGCCCATACTAGCTCTTTACCTACATTTTGTGGGGACTGTGTGCCGAGATGTACAACGTACTGCTGAGGGCAAAATACTAAAGGTCACAATTTTTATGGTCTCATATGTTTACATGTGAATATTTTTTCTCTTACGGTGAAGTATTTATTCTATTTGGGTGTCTTCTGCAGATGCGTGTCCTCACTGAACTGTGTCTGTTCACTGAAGCTATAAAGGAGGCACTTCAGCTCACACAAGGGATAGGTGTCCTTCTGCCATATGGACATTACATGTCCAACGCCAGTCTGAAAGTATGAATATCTGTTTTTTCCAGCTCATTGAATTTTGAGTTTTGTTTTCTGATGTTTTCAGTGACTTGTAGTGACAGTCACGTGCTCCTGACTGTCCTGGTACTTGAAACATTTCTGTTGTATAAACCTGTAATGTCAGAAGTGTAACATATCACTGTTGTTGATATATTCTCTCTCTCTCTCTCTCTCTCTCTCTGCTTTTATATATGTGTGTGTGTGTCTGTTGCCTCTGATCTAGTTTAATTTAACCAGTAGTCTAACTCTGCCGATTTGTTCCAGTGCTGCCTCTGCACAGAAAAATTGAAAATACTGTTTGTGTTTATGTAGTGCTTCATTTTAATAAATATTTTGCTTATCATGCAGCCTTTGAAGACATTCTACAGCAACAGGTCTCTACTGGACAATGTGGAGGTACTTCTTATATAAGATTTCAGTGGATACAGGGACATTTCATCAGTGTAACACTGTCTGAATACTCCCAGTGTAGGTGCAAAATTAAATGTCACAGTGGAAGGTCACACAAATAATTTTTAAAAGGAAGAACCATACTACCATAGTTTATAGGGATCAAAAACATCACTGGTCTACCCATGCCATTTGGGCTACCTGTTACATTAAAGACATAGATCATAATTATCCAAAACTAAAGATCATACACATAGACACACAAACACACTTTTCTAGTACATGACAAAAATGTTATGTGGACCTGTTCTCTGTGTTCATGGTGCACTTTTGGCTGTATGTTTGGTGCAACAACATATATGAAGTGTGACTATTAAATAGCAAGACTGGGGTAATGTAAGCTAAACCACAGTGTGGATGTGCAAACCATGTGGTATACACTGACTAATGGGGAAGCAACTTCTGACAGTTTCAGTCTGCTCGATTTATATACAGTTTAATTAAATAAAATTGGTTCACATTATTAGTTTCATTATTTAAATGCCACACTGCACACATTCAACTAGATGCTCACTTAACTTACCTACTTAACTGGTTTCCTCTGAATGTCATCTGTTTGTATGTGATGCTTGTTTTTAGGTTTTGGACGAACTTGTAAACTGTGATTTAGCTCCAGAGATCCGCACTCTGTATGGACCCACAGTGTGTGTCAGATTCAACCTAGCTCGTACTCAGCTAGTCCTGGCACTGACAAACTCCGTACGTGGCCATCCCATTCCAGGTAAGTACTTCATCTTTCTGCTCATTATGTTGATTTTGTTTTTTTTGGGGGGTGTTTTCAACCAAATGTTTTTGCAGATTGTAGAATTGCATTATGTTCGAGCAAATATAGCATTAAAATGGCTGAAAATGCATTTAATTTGTATGGTAACATGCTTTTGTTCAACCTTTTCCACATCTTCAGTATCTGCAGGGTTTATGTGTGTTCTTGAGATAAATATGCTATTTATCTGCAAGATGTATTATTTTGTGGTTCAAATAAAGGTGTTAAACGTCACTTAACATGTTTTTAATCCATGTAATTCTTTTGCATATACCCTAGCCTGTAAGACTAACCCTATTCCATTATATTTCTCACTATTATTATTATTATTATTATAAAATGTATGTAACATGATTTATTTGTGTTAATGTGCTTGCATTCACTTTACTGAATGCAAGCCCAATCAATTAATATATATTTTTTAAAAGAGGCACTGTTTATCAAACAGCTTTTAATGCTCAAAGTGGAAATTTCTTTTGAATTCTGTTGAAGAAGAAGCCAGCACAGCAAGTTGTTTCGTGGACTCAGAACACCACGAGCAGGACAGATTGGAGACTGAGGGCTCTTGCCTACAGACGGTGAAGCCAATAATTCTCACTCTTGATGCTGGAAAGGAGAAATTAACCCAAGAAAGAATCAAGGTAAGATCGAGTGGGCTTATTTTTTTATTTTTAAAAAGCTTTCTTTATAAAACTCTTTCTTGATGAAATTTCTTTTCTTTCCAAAAGCCTGGCTCTGCTGTTCCCTTTCTGTAGTTTTCATAGTCTGCTGTCAAAGAAATATTCTAAACAGCTAAGAGAGCGTTTTGTAGAAACAAATCTGACCACCTAAGGTGATACTAAGACATGGCTCACCTAACTGAGGTTTTGAAGCAAACCATTTCAGTGCTGATGAACACAGTCCCACAGATGTCAGACTCTCCAATGACAGGCTGTGGCGGGCAGTGTCAGATACTTTTTGTAAATCAATCACAATAATTTTACAGAACTTTCTTGCATCCATTTTTTAGTAAATGTTTTCTAAAGTGATTTGCCATTTAGTGTAGTTTTGGCATTTACCACTTAAAATTAGTGTAATATTTGTATATTTGTCATCTCCTGTGTTGTAGTTCCTGTTGCTTGAAGGAGCATCTTCCTTGTTAGAATCCATTTCGCAGCAGCTCACATCTCATTCCTGTAGTGAAGTGGAGAACTTCGAACTGACAATAGAATTCAATCTTCTAAAAGCAAACCTCTACCTACAGCAAGACCATGCTGCTCTTAGGTATAGTGACCTTATGCATGTCTATGTGTGTGTGAGTGCGTGCGTGCATGCGTGTGTGTGTGTGTGTGTGTTAATCTGCTTATGTTTGTACATCCCAAGTATTCTAAACTTTTTAATGTTCTCCCTCAGCTCGGAGATGGCAATTTCATCTCTGGTGTTGCTGCAGACATCTCCTGTGATTGTTGGAGGATCCGGCGAACAGGTAGCAGAATTACTTAAAATAGTTGTAAAATCAAAATTGTCCATTTTTGAATCAAATTGAAGCACATGTATAAATAGAAGACAATAACATAACAGTGGTGCCTTTAGACATCTTAGTGCCTAATATGTTATACTGTTGATCTGTATAATAAGACATGCATGGAACCATATTGAGCCAGTTGAATGGTGATTTGTTATACATGGTGTATATGTATGCAGGTGATTGTATGTGTCATTACTTGTCCATAGGATGCCAAAGATAACAGTGTGCCAAACACCCTGCATGGAGACTATCCCAAAGCTGTTGAGGCAAGGGAGAGAATTGGAGTTTCTCTGTGGCTGCGCTGCCGCGTTGCTCTGGTCCACATCCTGGTTGCTGATGTGCCTGGCACTGCTGCTCTTTTCCCAGGTCTGTTGAGTGTTTACCTGTTCTTCCTTAATACCCTAAGAGATGTATTTAAGCCTAAAACTATTTGATTAATATCACATGGATTACAAACATCAATGAAGTAAGTAATCTTCATCCAACCTAAACTAATACTGGATGTACATTTGAAAAATATAAACAAGACAACTTTATGTTCATATATTGTTTAGAATTACTAAGTAATGAAATCAGTTGCTGCATCTAGGTTAGTAAATTACCAATAGATGCTACACATCAGATTTCTATGTGTGTGTGTTTCATGTGTGTGTATCTTTTAGGTAAGAACATGAACGAGGAGATAGCTCGGTTGTTGCAGGAGGGTCTCAGTGAATGTGTTCTATGGGGAGACCACAATACTCAAGCCCGACTGATGGTCGAACATGCACAACTGGAAGCATTGAGAGGCAGGACTGATGACAGCATGGCAATGCTGCAGGTACACATCATACACACACATAATCTGAAAACTTTGTTTTTTCATTTTTGTGTAATTATTTCCATTTGAGAAAGTGATGAACTGACGGGTGTAGCCAGAAAGTAGAGGGGATCACGCAAGAAGAGGCTGACTTGCACCAGTGTGGCCTAGAAGACAAGCAAAGTGGTTGAGTTTAGTGTTTCTTCACGGTCATATACTTGTACTTTGGAGCGCTCCACCATTTTTCCTTCTGTCCTGCTCTGTCAACACAGACCCAGACATCTGAAGGATCAGCACTTAATGCAAAGCCCTCAACACAGTGTTGAGCCACGAGCCAGCACACATTTGCTGACACACCTTACATGCCATGACATTGTCCTCCTGCACATGATTCCAGGAGAAACAACAAGAGATGTATGAAAAGCAATGCCCCGTGTGAGGCTCGAACTCACGACCTTCAGATTATGAGACTGACGCGCTGCCTACTGCGCCAACGAGGCCCGGAAAGCATAGAAAATGCCCATATGTTTTTGCTTCATGTTTGTTCTTCCTTCTGCGTCCTTCACCGTGTTTCTGTAAATGTTGCGCCTGAAGCTGGGACAAGCAGGAAAGTCCAAAAACAGTTTTTGGAACCAGAGTATCTCATGGCCACTGTCCATCAGTAAACAAGTGTAACAACAGAGCAGCAGGACTTTGTGTGCTGTTGACTGACAGCTAGGCTGAGCTGCACACAGAGGGAACATTATGAAGCGTGCGCTTGGACTACATTCACACAAAATCTCTACAATGCGGCATCTTCCCACAAGGTTGTGCAGCGCTGTGGCCATGTATATTTGTGCTTTAAAAAGTAACCAGCGTGAAAAAACCTCAAAATAATCTCTACGTCACTGATTTGTTTTGTCTCCTCCGTCAAGTTATTGTTCTCTAACTTGCTTGAGCACAGCCGCTCTGTCTGAATTTTGACGCTACCGTCTTCCTGTCAACAGGTATTATGCCTTTTTTCAGCAACATGAAAGCATGAAGTTCCACAGAACGTGCCGAGACCCAGATTCGAACCGGGGTTGCTGCGGCCACAACGCAGAGTACTAACCACTATACGATCACGGCAGCTTCCCTCCCGGGGCGCTCTGCTGTTGTGATGGCATGTGATGAGCTCCGAATATCAAACTTCATTGTGCGTTTTGTGCTTCTGAAATGATGTGTGTTAAAACACAGTCATGTTCTCCTGCATGATTTGTCAAGCAGTGAGGGGTGTGCTAAGAAGCTACAACATTCTTTTCCACTTACTAAGCACCTCTGTGCACAGAGGGAATACTGTAAATGTTGCAGAGTGAATAAGCTAAGGAAACTGTCGAGCTAGCCAGGAGTCGAACCTAGAATCTTCTGAGCCGTAGTCAGACGCGTTATCCATTGCGCCACTAGCCCTACGTATCAACAACTTACGTCACCACGTTGTAGCCATTGCAAGGCAAGATAACCCATTTCATTTTAACGAATAAGCCAGTGTTGAGAAAGTGATGAACTGACGGGTGTAGCCAGAAAGTAGAGGGGATCACGCAAGAAGAGGCTGACTTGCACCAGTGTGGCCTAGAAGACAAGCAAAGTGGTTGAGTTTAGTGTTTCTTCACGGTCATATACTTGTACTTTGGAGCGCTCCACCATTTTTCCTTCTGTCCTGCTCTGTCAACACAGACCCAGACATCTGAAGGATCAGCACTTAATGCAAAGCCCTCAACACAGTGTTGAGCCACGAGCCAGCACACATTTGCTGACACACCTTACATGCCATGACATTGTCTTCCTGCACATGATTCCAGGAGAAACAACAAGAGATGTATGAAAAGCAATGCCCCGTGTGAGGCTCGAACTCACGACCTTCAGATTATGAGACTGACGCGCTGCCTACTGCGCCAACGAGGCCCGAAAAGCATAGAAAATGCCCATATGTTTTTGCTTCATGTTTGTTCTTCCTTCTGCGTCCTTCACCGTGTTTCTGTAAATGTTGCGCCTGAAGCTGGGACAAGCAGGAAAGTCCAAAAACAGTTTTTGGAACCAGAGTATCTCATGGCCACTGTCCATCAGCAAACAAGTGTAACAACAGAGCAGCAGGACTTTGTGTGCTTTTGACTGACAGCTCGGCTGAGCTGCACACAGAGGGAACATTATGAAGCGTGCGCTTGGACTACATTCACACAAAATCTCTACAATGCGGCACCTTCCCACAAGGTTGTGCAGCGCTGTGGCCATGTATATTTGTGCTTTAAAAAGTAACCAGCGTGAAAAAACCTCAAAATAATCTCTACGTCACTGATTTGTTTTGTCTCCTCCGTCAAGTTATTGTTCTCTAACTTGCTTGAGCACAGCCGCTCTGTCTGAATTTTGACGCTACCGTCTTCCTGTCAACAGGTATTATGCCTTTTTTCAGCAACATGAAAGCATGAAGTTCCACAGAACGTGCCGAGACCCGGATTCGAACCGGGGTTGCTGCGGCCACCACGCAGAGTACTAACCACTATACGATCACGGCAGCTTCCCTCCTGGGGCGCTCTGCTGTTGTGATGGCATGTGATGAGCTCCGAATATCAAACTTCATTGTGCGTTTTGTGCTTCTGAAATGATGTGTGTTAAAACACAGTCATGTTCTCCTGCATGATTTGTCAAGCAGTGAGGGGTGTGCTAAGAAGCTACAACATTCTTTTCCACTTACTAAGCACCTCTGTGCACAGAGGGAATACTGTAAATGTTGCAGAGTGAATAAGCTAAGGAAACTGTCGAGCTAGCCAGGAGTCGAACCTAGAATCTTCTGATCCGTAGTCAGACGCGTTATCCATTGCGCCACTAGCCCTACGTATCAACAACTTACGTCACCACGTTGTAGCCATTGCAAGGCAAGATAACCCATTTCATTTTAACGAATAAGCCAGTGTTGAGAAAGTGATGAACTGACGGGTGTAGCCAGAAAGTAGAGGGGATCACGCAAGAAGAGGCTGACTTGCACCAGTGTGGCCTAGAAGACAAGCAAAGTGGTTGAGTTTAGTGTTTCTTCACGGTCATATACTTGTACTTTGGAGCGCTCCACCATTTTTCCTTCTGTCCTGCTCTGTCAACACAGACCCAGACATCTGAAGGATCAGCACTTAATGCAAAGCCCTCAACACAGTGTTGAGCCACGAGCCAGCACACATTTGCTGACACACCTTACATGCCATGACATTGTCTTCCTGCACATGATTCCAGGAGAAACAACAAGAGATGTATGAAAAGCAATGCCCCGTGTGAGGCTCGAACTCACGACCTTCAGATTATGAGACTGACGCGCTGCCTACTGCGCCAACGAGGCCCGAAAAGCATAGAAAATGCCCATATGTTTTTGCTTCATGTTTGTTCTTCCTTCTGCGTCCTTCACCGTGTTTCTGTAAATGTTGCGCCTGAAGCTGGGACAAGCAGGAAAGTCCAAAAACAGTTTTTGGAACCAGAGTATCTCATGGCCACTGTCCATCAGCAAACAAGTGTAACAACAGAGCAGCAGGACTTTGTGTGCTTTTGACTGACAGCTCGGCTGAGCTGCACACAGAGGGAACATTATGAAGCGTGCGCTTGGACTACATTCACACAAAATCTCTACAATGCGGCACCTTCCCACAAGGTTGTGCAGCGCTGTGGCCATGTATATTTGTGCTTTAAAAAGTAACCAGCGTGAAAAAACCTCAAAATAATCTCTACGTCACTGATTTGTTTTGTCTCCTCCGTCAAGTTATTGTTCTCTAACTTGCTTGAGCACAGCCGCTCTGTCTGAATTTTGACGCTACCGTCTTCCTGTCAACAGGTATTATGCCTTTTTTCAGCAACATGAAAGCATGAAGTTCCACAGAACGTGCCGAGACCCGGATTCGAACCGGGGTTGCTGCGGCCACAACGCAGAGTACTAACCACTATACGATCACGGCAGCTTCCCTCCCGGGGCGCTCTGCTGTTGTGATGGCATGTGATGAGCTCCGAATATCAAACTTCATTGTGCGTTTTGTGCTTCTGAAATGATGTGTGTTAAAACACAGTCATGTTCTCCTGCATGATTTGTCAAGCAGTGAGGGGTGTGCTAAGAAGCTACAACATTCTTTTCCACTTACTAAGCACCTCTGTGCACAGAGGGAATACTGTAAATGTTGCAGAGTGAATAAGCTAAGGAAACTGTCGAGCTAGCCAGGAGTCGAACCTAGAATCTTCTGATCCGTAGTCAGACGCGTTATCCATTGCGCCACTAGCCCTACGTATCAACAACTTACGTCACCACGTTGTAGCCATTGCAAGGCAAGATAACCCATTTCATTTTAACGAATAAGCCAGTGTTGAGAAAGTGATGAACTGACGGGTGTAGCCAGAAAGTAGAGGGGATCACGCAAGAAGAGGCTGACTTGCACCAGTGTGGCCTAGAAGACAAGCAAAGTGGTTGAGTTTAGTGTTTCTTCACGGTCATATACTTGTACTTTGGAGCGCTCCACCATTTTTCCTTCTGTCCTGCTCTGTCAACACAGACCCAGACATCTGAAGGATCAGCACTTAATGCAAAGCCCTCAACACAGTGTTGAGCCACGAGCCAGCACACATTTGCTGACACACCTTACATGCCATGACATTGTCTTCCTGCACATGATTCCAGGAGAAACAACAAGAGATGTATGAAAAGCAATGCCCCGTGTGAGGCTCGAACTCACAACCTTCAGATTATGAGACTGACGCGCTGCCTACTGCGCCAACGAGGCCCGAAAAGCATAGAAAATGCCCATATGTTTTTGCTTCATGTTTGTTCTTCCTTCTGCGTCCTTCACCGTGTTTCTGTAAATGTTGCGCCTGAAGCTGGGACAAGCAGGAAAGTCCAAAAACAGTTTTTGGAACCAGAGTATCTCATGGCCACTGTCCATCAGCAAACAAGTGTAACAACAGAGCAGCAGGACTTTGTGTGCTTTTGACTGACAGCTCGGCTGAGCTGCACACAGAGGGAACATTATGAAGCGTGCGCTTGGACTACATTCACACAAAATCTCTACAATGCGGCACCTTCCCACAAGGTTGTGCAGCGCTGTGGCCATGTATATTTGTGCTTTAAAAAGTAACCAGCGTGAAAAAACCTCAAAATAATCTCTACGTCACTGATTTGTTTTGTCTCCTCCGTCAAGTTATTGTTCTCTAACTTGCTTGAGCACAGCCGCTCTGTCTGAATTTTGACGCTACCGTCTTCCTGTCAACAGGTATTATGCCTTTTTTCAGCAACATGAAAGCATGAAGTTCCACAGAACGTGCCGAGACCCGGATTCGAACCGGGGTTGCTGCGGCCACCACGCAGAGTACTAACCACTATACGATCACGGCAGCTTCCCTCCTGGGGCGCTCTGCTGTTGTGATGGCATGTGATGAGCTCCGAATATCAAACTTCATTGTGCGTTTTGTGCTTCTGAAATGATGTGTGTTAAAACACAGTCATGTTCTCCTGCATGATTTGTCAAGCAGTGAGGGGTGTGCTAAGAAGCTACAACATTCTTTTCCACTTACTAAGCACCTCTGTGCACAGAGGGAATACTGTAAATGTTGCAGAGTGAATAAGCTAAGGAAACTGTCGAGCTAGCCAGGAGTCGAACCTAGAATCTTCTGATCCGTAGTCAGACGCGTTATCCATTGCGCCACTAGCCCTACGTATCAACAACTTACGTCACCACGTTGTAGCCATTGCAAGGCAAGATAACCCATTTCATTTTAACGAATAAGCCAGTGTTGAGAAAGTGATGAACTGACGGGTGTAGCCAGAAAGTAGAGGGGATCACGCAAGAAGAGGCTGACTTGCACCAGTGTGGCCTAGAAGACAAGCAAAGTGGTTGAGTTTAGTGTTTCTTCACGGTCATATACTTGTACTTTGGAGCGCTCCACCATTTTTCCTTCTGTCCTGCTCTGTCAACACAGACCCAGACATCTGAAGGATCAGCACTTAATGCAAAGCCCTCAACACAGTGTTGAGCCACGAGCCAGCACACATTTGCTGACACACCTTACATGCCATGACATTGTCTTCCTGCACATGATTCCAGGAGAAACAACAAGAGATGTATGAAAAGCAATGCCCCGTGTGAGGCTCGAACTCACGACCTTCAGATTATGAGACTGACGCGCTGCCTACTGCGCCAACGAGGCCCGAAAAGCATAGAAAATGCCCATATGTTTTTGCTTCATGTTTGTTCTTCCTTCTGCGTCCTTCACCGTGTTTCTGTAAATGTTGCGCCTGAAGCTGGGACAAGCAGGAAAGTCCAAAAACAGTTTTTGGAACCAGAGTATCTCATGGCCACTGTCCATCAGCAAACAAGTGTAACAACAGAGCAGCAGGACTTTGTGTGCTTTTGACTGACAGCTCGGCTGAGCTGCACACAGAGGGAACATTATGAAGCGTGCGCTTGGACTACATTCACACAAAATCTCTACAATGCGGCACCTTCCCACAAGGTTGTGCAGCGCTGTGGCCATGTATATTTGTGCTTTAAAAAGTAACCAGCGTGAAAAAACCTCAAAATAATCTCTACGTCACTGATTTGTTTTGTCTCCTCCGTCAAGTTATTGTTCTCTAACTTGCTTGAGCACAGCCGCTCTGTCTGAATTTTGACGCTACCGTCTTCCTGTCAACAGGTATTATGCCTTTTTTCAGCAACATGAAAGCATGAAGTTCCACAGAACGTGCCGAGACCCGGATTCGAACCGGGGTTGCTGCGGCCACAACGCAGAGTACTAACCACTATACGATCACGGCAGCTTCCCTCCCGGGGCGCTCTGCTGTTGTGATGGCATGTGATGAGCTCCGAATATCAAACTTCATTGTGCGTTTTGTGCTTCTGAAATGATGTGTGTTAAAACACAGTCATGTTCTCCTGCATGATTTGTCAAGCAGTGAGGGGTGTGCTAAGAAGCTACAACATTCTTTTCCACTTACTAAGCACCTCTGTGCACAGAGGGAATACTGTAAATGTTGCAGAGTGAATAAGCTAAGGAAACTGTCGAGCTAGCCAGGAGTCGAACCTAGAGTCTTCTGATCCGTAGTCAGACGCGTTATCCATTGCGCCACTAGCCCTACGTATCAACAACTTACGTCACCACGTTGTAGCCATTGCAAGGCAAGATAACCCATTTCATTTTAACGAATAAGCCAGTGTTGAGAAAGTGATGAACTGACGGGTGTAGCCAGAAAGTAGAGGGGATCACGCAAGAAGAGGCTGACTTGCACCAGTGTGGCCTAGAAGACAAGCAAAGTGGTTGAGTTTAGTGTTTCTTCACGGTCATATACTTGTACTTTGGAGCGCTCCACCATTTTTCCTTCTGTCCTGCTCTGTCAACACAGACCCAGACATCTGAAGGATCAGCACTTAATGCAAAGCCCTCAACACAGTGTTGAGCCACGAGCCAGCACACATTTGCTGACACACCTTACATGCCATGACATTGTCTTCCTGCACATGATTCCAGGAGAAACAACAAGAGATGTATGAAAAGCAATGCCCCGTGTGAGGCTCGAACTCACGACCTTCAGATTATGAGACTGACGCGCTGCCTACTGCGCCAACGAGGCCCGAAAAGCATAGAAAATGCCCATATGTTTTTGCTTCATGTTTGTTCTTCCTTCTGCGTCCTTCACCGTGTTTCTGTAAATGTTGCGCCTGAAGCTGGGACAAGCAGGAAAGTCCAAAAACAGTTTTTGGAACCAGAGTATCTCATGGCCACTGTCCATCAGCAAACAAGTGTAACAACAGAGCAGCAGGACTTTGTGTGCTTTTGACTGACAGCTCGGCTGAGCTGCACACAGAGGGAACATTATGAAGCGTGCGCTTGGACTACATTCACACAAAATCTCTACAATGCGGCACCTTCCCACAAGGTTGTGCAGCGCTGTGGCCATGTATATTTGTGCTTTAAAAAGTAACCAGCGTGAAAAAACCTCAAAATAATCTCTACGTCACTGATTTGTTTTGTCTCCTCCGTCAAGTTATTGTTCTCTAACTTGCTTGAGCACAGCCGCTCTGTCTGAATTTTGACGCTACCGTCTTCCTGTCAACAGGTATTATGCCTTTTTTCAGCAACATGAAAGCATGAAGTTCCACAGAACGTGCCGAGACCCGGATTCGAACCGGGGTTGCTGCGGCCACAACGCAGAGTACTAACCACTATACGATCACGGCAGCTTCCCTCCCGGGGCGCTCTGCTGTTGTGATGGCATGTGATGAGCTCCGAATATCAAACTTCATTGTGCGTTTTGTGCTTCTGAAATGATGTGTGTTAAAACACAGTCATGTTCTCCTGCATGATTTGTCAAGCAGTGAGGGGTGTGCTAAGAAGCTACAACATTCTTTTCCACTTACTAAGCACCTCTGTGCACAGAGGGAATACTGTAAATGTTGCAGAGTGAATAAGCTAAGGAAACTGTCGAGCTAGCCAGGAGTCGAACCTAGAATCTTCTGATCCGTAGTCAGACGCGTTATCCATTGCGCCACTAGCCCTACGTATCAACAACTTACGTCACCACGTTGTAGCCATTGCAAGGCAAGATAACCCATTTCATTTTAACGAATAAGCCAGTGTTGAGAAAGTGATGAACTGACGGGTGTAGCCAGAAAGTAGAGGGGATCACGCAAGAAGAGGCTGACTTGCACCAGTGTGGCCTAGAAGACAAGCAAAGTGGTTGAGTTTAGTGTTTCTTCACGGTCATATACTTGTACTTTGGAGCGCTCCACCATTTTTCCTTCTGTCCTGCTCTGTCAACACAGACCCAGACATCTGAAGGATCAGCACTTAATGCAAAGCCCTCAACACAGTGTTGAGCCACGAGCCAGCACACATTTGCTGACACACCTTACATGCCATGACATTGTCTTCCTGCACATGATTCCAGGAGAAACAACAAGAGATGTATGAAAAGCAATGCCCCGTGTGAGGCTCGAACTCACGACCTTCAGATTATGAGACTGACGCGCTGCCTACTGCGCCAACGAGGCCCGAAAAGCATAGAAAATGCCCATATGTTTTTGCTTCATGTTTGTTCTTCCTTCTGCGTCCTTCACCGTGTTTCTGTAAATGTTGCGCCTGAAGCTGGGACAAGCAGGAAAGTCCAAAAACAGTTTTTGGAACCAGAGTATCTCATGGCCACTGTCCATCAGCAAACAAGTGTAACAACAGAGCAGCAGGACTTTGTGTGCTTTTGACTGACAGCTCGGCTGAGCTGCACACAGAGGGAACATTATGAAGCGTGCGCTTGGACTACATTCACACAAAATCTCTACAATGCGGCACCTTCCCACAAGGTTGTGCAGCGCTGTGGCCATGTATATTTGTGCTTTAAAAAGTAACCAGCGTGAAAAAACCTCAAAATAATCTCTACGTCACTGATTTGTTTTGTCTCCTCCGTCAAGTTATTGTTCTCTAACTTGCTTGAGCACAGCCGCTCTGTCTGAATTTTGACGCTACCGTCTTCCTGTCAACAGGTATTATGCCTTTTTTCAGCAACATGAAAGCATGAAGTTCCACAGAACGTGCCGAGACCCGGATTCGAACCGGGGTTGCTGCGGCCACAACGCAGAGTACTAACCACTATACGATCACGGCAGCTTCCCTCCCGGGGCGCTCTGCTGTTGTGATGGCATGTGATGAGCTCCGAATATCAAACTTCATTGTGCGTTTTGTGCTTCTGAAATGATGTGTGTTAAAACACAGTCATGTTCTCCTGCATGATTTGTCAAGCAGTGAGGGGTGTGCTAAGAAGCTACAACATTCTTTTCCACTTACTAAGCACCTCTGTGCACAGAGGGAATACTGTAAATGTTGCAGAGTGAATAAGCTAAGGAAACTGTCGAGCTAGCCAGGAGTCGAACCTAGAGTCTTCTGATCCGTAGTCAGACGCGTTATCCATTGCGCCACTAGCCCTACGTATCAACAACTTACGTCACCACGTTGTAGCCATTGCAAGGCAAGATAACCCATTTCATTTTAACGAATAAGCCAGTGTTGAGAAAGTGATGAACTGACGGGTGTAGCCAGAAAGTAGAGGGGATCACGCAAGAAGAGGCTGACTTGCACCAGTGTGGCCTAGAAGACAAGCAAAGTGGTTGAGTTTAGTGTTTCTTCACGGTCATATACTTGTACTTTGGAGCGCTCCACCATTTTTCCTTCTGTCCTGCTCTGTCAACACAGACCCAGACATCTGAAGGATCAGCACTTAATGCAAAGCCCTCAACACAGTGTTGAGCCACGAGCCAGCACACATTTGCTGACACACCTTACATGCCATGACATTGTCCTCCTGCACATGATTCCAGGAGAAACAACAAGAGATGTATGAAAAGCAATGCCCCGTGTGAGGCTCGAACTCACGACCTTCAGATTATGAGACTGACGCGCTGCCTACTGCGCCAACGAGGCCCGAAAAGCATAGAAAATGCCCATATGTTTTTGCTTCATGTTTGTTCTTCCTTCTGCGTCCTTCACCGTGTTTCTGTAAATGTTGCGCCTGAAGCTGGGACAAGCAGGAAAGTCCAAAAACAGTTTTTGGAACCAGAGTATCTCATGTCCACTGTCCATCAGCGAACAAGTGTAACAACAGAGCAGCAGGACTTTGTGTGCTGTTGACTGACAGCTAGGCTGAGCTGCACACAGAGGGAACATTATGAAGCGTGCGCTTGGACTACATTCACACAAAATCTCTACAATGCGGCACCTTCCCACAAGGTTGTGCAGCGCTGTGGCCATGTATATTTGTGCTTTAAAAAGTAACCAGCGTGAAAAAACCTCAAAATAATCTCTACGTCACTGATTTGTTTTGTCTCCTCCGTCAATTCATTGTTCTCTAACTTCCTTGAGCACAGCCGCTCTGTCTGAATTTTGACGCTACCGTCTTCCTGTCTACAGGTATTATGCCTTTTTTCAGCAACGTGAAAGCATGAAGTTTCACAGAACGTGCCGAGACCCGGATTCGAACCGGGGTTGCTGCGGCCACCACGCAGAGTACTAACCACTATACGATCACGGCAGCTTCCCTCCCCGGGCGCTCTGCTGTTGTGATGGCATGTGATGAGCTCCAAATATCAAACTTCATTGTGTGTTTTGTGCATCTGAAATGAATTGTGAAAACACAGTCATGTTTCCCAAATGGTTTGTCAAGCTGTGAGGTGTACTCAGAAGTGACAACTTTTTTTCCACTTACTAAGCACCTGTAACGCAGTGCTTTTTCATTGCATCCACAGAAAGTGTGACATACAAACTCATAACTCAGAATAGACGATTCGCGCCCCTTCCTTCCTTCCTTCCTTCCTTCCTTCCTTCCTTCCTTCCTTCCTTCCTTCCTTCCTTCCTTCCTTCCTTCCTTCCTTCCTTCCTTCCTTTCATATTTTTCTCCATATGTAGCAGCCGTAGCTGGACAACCATGGAAACAGTTTTTTCAACTCAACGTATTCTATGGCCAGAATCAGTCAACAAGCAAATGCAACTGAAGGATATTCAAGAGTCAACAGAATCTTTAAAAAAATAAGTGAATACATTGTAGATATCGATAATAGGGACACTTCTGTCCAATGGTGCTTATACCTTGTGTTTTTTCAGACTTTTTTTTTATGGCACTGAAATTAAAAAACTTCCAATTAAGTAATGAATGCTTCCAATGATTGCAAGTGACAGACTGAGATGTCTCTTTGAAAACATGCAATGTTTATAAACACTAAACAATGTTCCAACTTGCAATTATTGTATTATCTGTAGGCTAAAACATTACCCACTCAACCATCCAAAATACACATCCAGCCTTGTAATGTTTTGGTTTCTCAGTAATTTCAGTGGTTTCAATGAAGTATATATATAGTGTGGGTTTAAGGTCACAAACAGTGCCCTTAGTTTGTATATATTCGTTAATTTGGCTGATATCGGGATTGAATGTAAAATGAATTAATGTGACACAGTGCTTGTCTCTGCATGTGTGTAGGAAGCAGTGAACCTGCTGTCTGGACAGACATGCATGCCGCCAGGGTCCGTTGTTACTCTAGCTCAGGCCACTTTGCTGCTCAGCGACCTGAGAGGACCACAGAGCACCACACTTCTCCAGCTGACACAGAAACTACTCATAAAGCAGGTACTCAAACAGCAAAATAATAAAGCACACGTATGCTAGTATAAATACTGTGAAAACCTGGTTTTCTAAAAGTAAGGCCAAACTCAGACTCTTTCTCTGTTTCTTTCAGTTACGTGTTTTTGGTCAGAGTGTGGTTTTCGTTGATGGAAAACTGTGTTTCTCTCCTCCTGGACCCAGCAACATCTACCTACCTTATCTGAACATACTGAACCAGACAACTTTGCAATAGTGATGTTGATTCTGCATAATCTATAGGCTATGCATGTATTTTTTGTTGTCATATTATCCATTTTCCCAAAAAGAGAGCAAAATAGTTGGGAATAAAAGTTCTTCAGATACAAGTTAAACTCTCGAGCAAACTGGCGTTTAATAGTATCTGTGGAATTGATGGATCCTATGTATACTTTTGATCAAATAAAATTTAAACTGTAGAAAGAGAAATAAAATTGCTCTGTTAAAAACAGCATTGAGAGTTGTGATTGAATCATATTAAATGAAGAAAAGCTGATCTGCAAGAGAATAGTTTTGCCTCAGTCTCATTATAGTCCATTATATTTTGAATTGTCACCTCGTGCCAGAATTTTGTTCTTTACATCACCATCATAAACTGATGCATTAAAAGCTGAAGAAAAATTCACCAGAAAGCAGGAAATGAAGTGTTTGATGCCTAAAATGTTAAATGACAAAAACTGATCTCCTCTCTGACTGTTAGATCTGTTCTCTGACCAAATAGGCCATCCTCACAGTTACTCATCTTGGTCCCCCATTCACAACTTGAAACAGTAGGGGCAAGACCGATTTGTGGCACTGGCAGCTAGCAGTGACACTGTTTGTGGCACCGCCGGATGCCACAGTTAATGCCACTGTTTGTGCCACTAGCAGTGACACTTTTTGTGGCACCGACGCGGTGCCACAGTTAATGCCACTGTTTGGGCGAGATGCCACTGCCGCAGCGGCATTTCCAGTGACCTCTGGAGACGCCAGCAGAGATTCCACGGTTAATGCTACTGTTTAGGGAACATGCCACGGTTAATGCCAGTACTTTTACCGCTGTTTGGGCGAGATGCCATGGTTTATTCCGCTGTCTGAGGGAGACTATCATGCCACGGTTCATGCCACGGTGCATTGGGATCTTAAAGTATTTTTTTTACCAGCACTCCAGCAACTCTGTTATGAATGGCAATCAGCGTTTCGCCCCCTCCCTCGTCTCCATGCTGTTCTGAAGAATTCTCATCAGAGCCTCGCACAGAAATAAAGTTGTGCAATTAAAAGCAGATGAAATTTAAACTGATTAAATTGAAAGTAAATATTAGTTACTATCAAAATTTAAATACAATACAGAATACAAAAAAGTAGATTGGTAAATACAGTAATAAAATACAAAATATAAGGTGTGTGTATCATATTTGTCTTGAACAACTCTTAACCATTTTAATACACTATAAATACAATACAAAATACAAAAAAGTAAAGTAGTAAATACAGTAATAAAATACAAAATATTAGGTGTGTATTGTTAAGATGCAACAGTTTCATTAGTCTGGATTTTATAATCCTTTTTCCTGGTTTGAAAAATCAAGCATGTTGTGATCTCTATCACCTGTTAAGACTAGGCTAATTAACACCTAAAATACCTTCTTCTTTGTGCAATATACCAGAAAAACCAGAAGGCTGGTTTCAAGGCTGATTGGTTTAATGTACTGACACTGTGAGCATGACATGTCTGGATCTGTGGTCTCTACAAGAAACATATTTTGGCAACATATTACTTTCAAAACCTGAGGCAAAATGCATGATTGAAAGATGTAACTGAAAGATAAACAGCATAAGACATGACAGTCCAGTAACGGTACAGTCAGACCAAGTCAAAGTCTACAGAAGTAGACTTAGATATGTAGAACATATAAATTGTAAAATTGTTCCTCAAAATTGTAGCACAATTGTTTATATGCTTTTATTCATGTATCATGTTTACATCCCTGGCATCTTTCCCAAAAAGCAACATCAGCTGTGGCATCTTTGTGGCAGTTGTAACCCACGCCTGGTAAAGGCTGTAATAATCAAGAAAGCACACAGACAAGTTATTTCAAACAGTTTTAGTAAACATATTTTCTGGTGACAATCCACACAACATGTGTAACAACTGAATGAAAATGGAAATAAAATAGCCTATTTCAAGAGAACTGAAGATGAATTTGTTTCACATTACTCCAGTCTGCCAGCATTTGGCAGCAGTTTCTTCCCTCAAATAACTAGTGTCTTTAGCGCCCCTAGGGGCAACGACCACTAGTTCGGTCAGGTTAATACGGTCAAACCACAGAATCGGATAACCGTATCCAGATAGTAGTAGGAGTAGTGGCATCTCCCCCAAAGAGTGACATTAACCGTAGCATCTCGTCCAAACAGCGGTAAAAGTAGCCTACTGGCTTAAAATGTGGCATCTCTACCAGACCGTGGCATTAACCGTGGCACCTCACAGTGGCATTAACCGTGGTATCCCCTAAACCAGGGGTCGGCAAGTAGATGTGGCTTCGGGCCAAAATGTTTGTTGTAAACAATCGAACAGCGGGCCGACCTGCGAGGGGGTGCGCTCCGATTCTGCGGGGGGGGGGGGGGGCGATACCGCGAGCAGCGGAGATTCTACAGCTGATCGCCGCTGCTTGGGACACACGTCTCAATTCTGATCACAGATGTATTAAAAATGACTCCGGAGACACACACGTTTTGCACACACTGTTGCTCAGTGAAATCTGGCTGGTACAACCGTGTCCGACCAGTAGCGCAAACGCGGAAATGCCCAGCAGCAGCCGACCACGCGAGTTTCGTGTTGCGGTGACGGACTTGCCTGGGGACCAGACAGCCTTTATATTGTGTATTACAAATCCACATAAAGTCGTATTCCCGTATATCCCTTATAACGGGAATACAGTCTAGCTAAGCTAGGCTAGTGACAGACTGGCTTGGCTCCGTGCCAAATCAAATTTTCAAAATCATCTGGCGGGCCAGATATTATTCCTGACGGGCCAGTTTTGGCCCGCGGGCCGCCAGTTACCGACCACTAAACAGTGACATTAACCGTAGCATCTCACCTAAACAGCGGTAAAAGTACTGGCATTAACCGTGGCATGTTCCCTAAACAGTGGCATTAACCGTGGAATCTCTGCTGGCATCTCCAGAGGCCACTGGAAATGTTGCTGCAGCAGTGGCATCTCGCCCAAACAGTGGCATTAACTGTGGCACCGCGTCGGTGCCACAAAAAGTGTCACTGCTAGTGGCACAAACAGTGGCATTAACCGTGGCACCGCAGCGGTGCCACAAAAAGTGTCACTGCTAGCTGCCAGTGCCACAAATCGGACCTGCTGTCTCTCACTTGAAACCAAAGGCAACAGGGCTTTTTGGGATCGTTCCACCCAGACTCCCGATCCACACTAAATCTTGTCTCACTTTTGGCATTTTCCAATCAATATTAGAGGCTCACCTTTTTCCCTTTGGTTTAAAGTTTTCCTAAAGCTGCTCTCATCATGCCCACTCTTTGTTTCCTGCTATTTTAGTTGAATCTCTGTTTTGTTTTTAACCCAGCCAGTCTGCTTTACTGTTAATATGGATGTCTTGACATGTATTCTTCTTTTTCGTGTCCTTCATGCATTTATATGCTTGTGCATATTGTTATTTGGTTTGTTTCTTCTTCCTTATGTATTTAGTTTTTTGTTCTCTGCTCCGGTCTCCCTGTGTCTCTCTCAAGTATTTTGGGCTCTAGACCTGCACAGATCTGATCTGAAATCTACTTGTTGTGCTGATTAGTCCAGTGTTTATATGTCTTGCTTGTTGTCTGTCTTTGCTATCCTTTTCTTTTTCCCCTTTAATGTCTCACCAACTCGTCAAAGGAGATGGGACAGGAAGTTCTTCCTATTCACTGGCATTAATGGAGTTCAGAAACAATAAAATTAATCAAAAAGTCACATAAAACAAATAAATAAAATGTATAAGATGCAAAATATTATACATAGCAATATAAACAAGGCCGCCTCAAAGGATGTCCTTGGAATATTTTTTAGAGTCATAACCCAAGTTATAAACAAGTGAGGTTAATCTCCACAATTAATAATGCAGTGGTGTGTTAGCCCTAATATTTGTTCTACTCAGGTAAAGTTGTATTTGATATATTTTTATGGGCTGTCATTCCTTAAAATTTCAATTACTGAGATAAATCTACACTGGAAGTAACATTGTAGGGCAATTAACTGAATATTTAAACATGTTAAGTTATCCAGATGGAAAGCTTATTCTAATGCCAAACACTTTGTTGCTTTAAATGAGAAATGCACAAAATGGTGAGTTGACTTAACTTGACCTGGTGGCGCTGGAATTGTGTCTTACTTCACATAAATAAAGACATTTACAGACAATCTAATACAAATTGGTGCATTAAAGTTCACCAAAATGCAGGAAGTGGAAATGGGACACACTTTTATTTTGAAGGTGTCAACCAGAAGTGGTATACGTGGTGGAGGGTCTCTTTACTGCGGGCTTCCAGCCAGAGTAACGGCAGACTAGTCTCCTCAGATCCCTCAATTGTGTGGGTTTGTTGACGTCTGCAGGAGTACAGCGGGAGTCAGTGACGGGGGTCTGCCCGTTGTTCAGGCTGTTAGTTAGCGAAGCTAGCCGGCTAGCTGGCGTAAATGGGTTTTCGGGGTAAAATATGATCGCCTCACTCTCAAGAGGAAGTTTGCTGGATGATGTTCTTCATGGGGGCTTTAACGAGGTAACGGTTACCCCGACGTTACTACTGTTAATGTTTGCTAAGTTGAGTTAGCTAAAAAATTAGCAAACGGAGGATAGTTCAGTTTGCTAACCAGTTTGGCTGTTTAATGACACAACGAGCTGAAAGTAACGAATTTCTGCAGTTTGTCCAGATAAATTAGTGCTGACTTTCTGTTTATTTCCGGATGTTATTGTGTAGTTTGAACCAAAATTGACATGAGTTTTGCTTCATACTTACCGTAAACATGCCTGCTAACGTTCAGCGCAGTATAGCTCGGAAATAACATTAGCATATAGCTTTAATGTGACTTTTAATTGGCCATAAAGAAACTAGCTGAACGGCACATTGAAAATGAGCATTTCTCTGTTGTGTGCAAAACGGCTGCGCTCTTTGTGCTGTATCCCTGACGACGGGCTGTCACGTGACCGAACGGGACCGGTGTTGTGCCAAAAAAGTGTTCGTCTGCCAAAAACTGAATCCCCTGCCCATGTACACGCACAGCTCCTTTTATCTGGATCAAACAGCCATAAAGAAATCACCTATACGTTACTTTACCCTCTTTGTACCTTGTATTACAACCAGTCCGGTTCTTTTAAACAGCTGAAATAGCTTTAAAAGACCAATTTCACTCATGTATTGCACTTTTCTGCTTGGTCAAAACTTAGTGCAGCCTCTGCATTGCTACTGGATTGATAATAATGCATCAGAATGACCAACTTTAATAGCCCATAGGATAGTTGCAAAATAGATAATTTCTTTATTTTATATAATATATATATAATTCATTATGTTTGATGCTGTCTGGTTCCCAAATACAAACAATGATATTAAAGATACCAAACACATATACCCTAAACATCAGAAATAATGCAATAACACTGACTATAATCATCAGTGTTATGCCTAATTACATAGTACACTGCAAACATTTAAGTTTCATGATGATATCCCTTTGCTTCACCAGGGATATAATATTATTTGTATGCATGCTGCTAGTGTTTGACCCAGATAACAGCAGATGGTGATGTATACAAACTGGACAATAATCAGTTTGTGATCACTTCTTGGCACATCACCAGTAAAAGCGGCATGCACTGTGTGAACTCCAGGGGTAAAATGATAAATTGTGTAATTCTGGACTGAACACAGCATCATATGACTGACCTTCCAGAGCAAAAGTAGAATTCTTGACAAGCAGCAGGACAATAGGTTGACCCTGCCCCCCTCTCCCCTGTCCCAACAGAACAAACAAAGGCACTCATTTGTTATGCCGTATTCTCAGCCTTATTTAGGCCCAACCCTAAGCTGTGTGTCTGTGGATGTGTTGTCTGTGGTTTGTTGGATTTCTCCATCTGATTGATGAAGTGCAGCAGCAGCTGGCAGCGTACATTTCCTGGGTGAACTCTCAGCTGAAGAGGAAACCAGGCCTGAAGCCGATCACAGACCTCAGGCACGATCTGCAGGATGGAGTGGTGCTGACGCAGCTAATAGAGATAGTTGGTAAATACACACATGCACATTGTGTTAAAAAATACCTGACTGCAACATTTAATAAATTAAATTTACACTCTTGAAAAAAAGAGAAAATGACCAGGGTCAGTGATGTTTGACCCACTTTATTGTACACAACAAACAGAGTGCAAACAAAACAATAGCAGCTATCCATCGTCCCAAAACACATTAACTTACATGCGATTCTTCACCCAGTGTGCATCATAGGCCTCCCCAAAGTGTGATTATCACCTGATTCTCACCTCCTGTCATGAGATGCACTGCCACGACATGTGTGGTCAGCTTTGTTTTCATTCAGATCCCATACATTCTTTGTTTTAGGTACATCTTGTGACTTTGTGGCCTGCAGAATGTCTTCTGACAGTGGTCATGCAGGGCTTACAGAACAAACTCATCAAA
The DNA here is from genome assembly GCF_021347895.1 of Acanthochromis polyacanthus. Taxonomy (NCBI): domain Eukaryota; kingdom Metazoa; phylum Chordata; class Actinopteri; family Pomacentridae; genus Acanthochromis; species Acanthochromis polyacanthus. The sequence continues at coordinate 12,720,307 of NC_067129.1, forward strand.
GCTGTTGTGGACAGTTCACACGTGAACATCCCTCACATGTCATGATTTTCAGCCTTGCACTCATTGCTTTTAGTGTATGCGCTTATATATAAATTTCTAAATAAATATTAAGCATATCTAGACGCATTGTTTACAGAGCCTAAATGGTTATACGTTTGATTATATTTTTCAGACAGCATTCATGCAGACAAATGGCAGTAGCAATGGATGGAGAATAATAAAGAAATAGTAGTCTCAAAATATTGAACTTTTTCTAAATAAATCATCATTAATGTCAGTATGTGACTGACCATTAATTGGCCAGTTATTTACATGCTCATTACTAAGCCAAAGAACGCTGCATTTCTGACAGTGCCATATGGGGGAATGAACAGCCTTGGTGAAGTACTGTGCTCTCTGAGTGCTTTTCTAGTTAATAGTGTGGCAATTTTCAGTGCAGTTCACCTGAGATGATTTTCTTTCCAAGTTGTTTCGTAATGAAAAAGGAAAATTCTAGGTTCACAATCTTAACTGCAGAATAGTTCTGTAGCATTGCTTGTGTGTGTTTTCTCATATTTCATTCAATTTGGCAGCTGGGGAGGTGCTGGAGGGAGTTTATGTGGCTCCACAAAACAAAGAGGAGAGCAGGAAGAATGTGGAGGAAGTCTTGCAGTTCATTTCCTCTAGACACATACGCATGCCCCACATATCCGCAAGAGGTAAATCACACAAAATTCTGTTTCTCACTCTCTAGTTCTATATTTCACGGAGCAGGTGTTCCTAACCTTTCATAGTCAGAAAATTTTATTCACCCCAAAGCTTTAACCACGTAAAAAATGCTTGTTTACGTTGTAGCAATGACGTTGTATCTCTCCATGTGCATGAGCAACTTGTCATTCAATCAAGGAAGCAGTGCTCATTGCATCTTTTTGTGTTTGCAGACATTGTGGATGGTAATCTGAAATCTGTAATGAGGATAATTCTGGCCCTGGCAGCCCACTTCAAACCGACAGCCAGTCACAGGACTGCTTCTGGAAGTGGGAGGAGCTTGACAAGAGGCCATGTCAGTCACAACCCTCTCTCCACTGTTGCACTAGCTCAAGGTGCCGCCGCTGCTCTGGCGTCTGCTCGACATGATGCCTCACTGCCTGCACGGGCCCCACGTATTCACAGGTATGCTGGTTGCAAATATTATTGGTGACTGCGAATAAAACACATGGACAGAAACTCTTGTCCCACACAAAGCTCTGTTAACATTATTTCATGACATGCAGGGGTCATTGTTCTGTCATGAGCTTAGCAATGATTTACGGGTTTGGACAGATTTAAGCCCGTGTTGTCCAGGCCAAAGTTGCGTGATCCCTTGACCTCTGTGTCCTCAGAAGCTGAGGTCTAAGCTGCACCTTTTGTCTTAACCCAGTTGATGAGTTATGTAAAAAAAACACCACACCTTCTGTGAGATTTAACTTGGCTTTTTACAGACCGTTCAGCTGACGTGTAGATTCAGAAAATTCAGTATGAGGGCCAATTTATGCAGCTCAGACACTTGCATTAATTAAAAAAATCTATAATTATGTAACATTAAATGTGTCACTTCTTGCACATTTATTTTTTTGATGCCAGTAGCAGAGTTACTGCCCTGACACAAGGTCAATACCTGAAAGCAAGACATGTGGTCAGTTTACCAGAAACAACATTAGGAAGACTGTTACCTAACCACTTTAACCTAAAATTTCACCCTGAAAAAATCCTCAAGTTTTACTCAGCAGTAGTTGTGACACTAAATTTCCAAAATGTGCATTTAACTCTTGGATAACAATTACTTGAGAGAAGTTTGAAACACAGTAAGTCATCGTCTTTTTATCAACAGAACGGCATGAGATTTGAAAAACTACGAAAAATGACATTTTTACTTCTGCTTCATCAAAACTGTTAATCAGAGGATAGAAAAACAGCCCCATAACAGTGCGCCAGTGACACTGATATTATTGAACCTGCTCAGCAAATTTACAACTGCAACTTTATCATATCTAAAGCAACAGAAAGGAAGCACAATAAATGCTTACATCCATTTCAGTCGTAGTAGTACAAGGCAGCCTCTTCAGTAAATGGGCCACCCTTTAACAAATGGCAGCAACTGTATTTTTATCCCAATACAGTCTAGTGCCTGAACATGGAGGGGGCTAATCAACTAGACAACTTGCTAGTACACACAATCTGTCAAGTGAATGCTATCTGAAGTGAAAACTGTCTTCATATAATGTAATACAGTGGTAGGACTAAATGCATTGTCAGTGTTGCTTTGAATCAACAAAATTATGTTAAGGATGGAAATCAAAATAATTGTGTTTGAAATATCATTGATAGTTTATTCATATCCTTTAGTTGTACAGTAATACAGAAATGTGAACAGTGAAATCGTCACAGAACAAAATACAGATCTTATAGGTGTTCATAACATCACTGTTAGTGCCGCAACACAACTAGAAAGATGATTATGATAATTGTGGTGATAAGCCATAAGCCTTGCCTACTCTTACGCTGCAAGATGATGTTGGGCGGATAAAGCACCGGGTGTTGTTGTCTTTTAGCAGCAACTTATTTATGCTTAATTTGACAGAGTAAGCTAATTGAGCGTGCAAATTAGTTTTAAACCTCTGCAATTAGTGGACCCATTTCTAAGCTGCAGCCAAGCTTGTTCGATGCTAAGTGGCAGAGCGACAGCCTTGTAGTCTTTGCTGTCCTCTGCTGGACAAACACAGATTGTCAGTTAGCACCCTGTCGAGTGTTGAAATATGGCTCATCTCTGCATGTTTGTCAGCAAAACTGAGTCTGAGTTCTTCCTCAGGAATAGATAACCTGTCTTCTGCTTTGTGTGCTGTCTTTCAGTGGCTGGGGGTCTGATGGTGGAAAGAGTGTGTGTGTTCGTGCACTGGTTGAACAGTATGAAAGAGGAACCCCAGATGAGCAGGACAATCCTCAGTCTGACAGGTAATTTGCTTTTTCATAAGCTCCAGGTTCCCATTGAAATTCATTTGTCATGCAGTGAAATGTTTACTTCAGTAGTTTGAATTTAAAATGTTCTGAGGCAAATGAACTTACTAAACATTTACCTAACTGTAAAAAATAGCCTACATTTATACACAGTCTCTTTTTTTGAATTAAGAATAGGCTGGTGAGGTTCAAATGGATGTTGCATCTTCAGAGGAAAACTATTAAACTGGCTTCTTACTGCCATTTAATAGAACAGATTTTTTTGATTCACGTGTATGTCCAAAAGCCTTTGTAATAGGCCAAAGCAGTTTTATTGCCTGAACCTCAGGAAAAACATGTTTGCTGGATTGATGATGTTAACCAACAAAGCCAATGAAATGGGATTTTTCTGGCCTAAATTCATGAAAGAGCCTGTTGTACTAGGAGCGAATGACTAGTGGCAGAATTAAATTTGCTTTTGGGGCATTTTAGTACAAAACATGTTTTGCTTTTCAACACAACTCCATTTTTGAAAGAGAATAAGCCCCACTTTGTTGCTGTCTCTGCTTTATAACTGATTCAGTTCAGTTTATATTTTTGCCTGCAGTTAATCTTATGTAAGTTCTGGTTATTAGCTATCTTTAACAGCAACTTTTTCACACTTTGCAAACACTAGAGTGCCTTCTGTGGTGTGTGTGTGTGTGTGTGTCACTGCCTGACAGAGCATATGACTTTGGTCGTGGTACTTCAGACTTATTACTGCTGTGTATGTGTGTCAGTTTATAGACATCTGGGCCAAACACGGGCGGATGATAAAAAGGAAATAATTTTTTATCTTCCCCACTCACATGTTTGTTCTTTTTGATTGGGGTTTTTTATATATTTTTGGAGAGACACAGAATTAACAGAGCTATAACTACCAGATGCTACCACTGTATAAGTAGCATAACAGTGAGACACTGAGCAGTGGCTGATGTGGTGGTTCCTATGGTAACCCTTAGCTAGCTGGAGGGTGAGAGGAGGGGAGTGCTAGCATGAGTTTGTCGAGGTGCAGATGCTTTGAGATCCACGGACAGAGTGGGACTTTGACTCCTTGGAAGTCTTATGTACAGGTTAGCTCATCTGTAGCCCACTATGGGGGGAACGCAGATTAAATGGTAAGACCAGGCACTTTGAGGCTCTTCCTGAAGTTTCTGTGAGTTTATGCTTCTTTTACCATAACCATAGCAATTTTACAGTGAATGAACGCAGTGAGAGGAGAGATATTAAGTGAAGCTAGTGCATGTAATGTACTGTGTGATTCTCATGTGTTGCTTTTTATAGATTCCTGATGAGCCCTTCTTCTATTTCCCTTTTAACACTTTCTATGAGTGCCATGTTCATGAAATCAGTCATTTGATTTTGATAAATGTCTTTGTTTTCTAAAGCTACTGAATCTGCAGACAGGGTTTCAGGTAGGAATGTATTCAAAAACAAAAGCAGACAGAAAAGTCGAGGCAAAAAAGAAAAACATAAGTCAGCAGTAAACTGTTACATTGTATGTGATATGAATTAGGATTCCCTCATTGTGACACCATTGAATATAGTTTTGGACCAGTTAGAATGGACATTAAGTTGGATAAGGAGGTAGAAAAGGTTATCATCTCTTCTGGAATGCTTCCATGGAGCTTCTGAGGTTAAACTTAATTTTGTCCAGCTGAAAGAAGAAGCTGACATCAGTGAGCCACCTGGAGTGACATGTAGCGACAAAGCAACAGGATAAAAATATTTATCTGGCCAAGAGGCTGTCCCACTGTGTTACAGAAGAGGGTAGCTGTTAGCATGAAAGAGTTCATAAAGAGAGCAGACATAATCTAATGCTTTGCACATAGCATGTTGTGTTTATGCTGTGTGTTTGTGTGTTGTAGCTTTTCAAGTGGCAGTCTGTGATTCTGCAAAATGAAGGTTGATATTCATTTAGTTAGTATCTGCCGGATTTATCACCCTGCTGCCCCTTTTCCCCCTGTCTTGTGCACACTTAAATAGTATCGTGTCAATCAGTCCGAGTCACTTTGAGTCAGGGCTGTGTATGAACACTGGATTATATTTCAGCTCACTCTGTAAGGGCAGCTAGCATATTGTGAGACAATATTTACTGAATTTGACCAACTTGCATTGTATTAGAGGCGCATACTCCACCTTTAAATGTTTACATGCACACATCCTCGTGCGTTTCTTGAATATGTTAATTAACCAGTGTTTTGTCCTCAATGAGCCTCAGTTCTGTCAGTCCACTGTCTTCACCAAGAGTTCCACCAGGCTGCCACTCAGAGAGACTGCAGCAAGACTACCAGCAGCAGCAGCAGCAGCAGCAGCAGATCAGTGGTAAGTTCTGTCAATCCACTAACTGACATGTTGTAAACCTCAAAAGCTCTTTTTTGACACGTGTAACCCTGTTTAATATGTATGCACGTAGTGGAGTCGTCTCATGTTGGTGTGGAGACAGCATGGGAAGATCCTGTTAGTGAAACTTTGGAAAAGGAGGTGCAAGAGACTCGTCAAATGGTGTCTGCTTTACAGGTACTTGCACTTTGAGGTTTATTTTATTTCTGCTAACCTTTTGTGTATAAATGTCTTTTTTTTCTTTCATTCTGAAGTTTCTGTTGTTATACTGTGCTACAAGTCACATTTTTTGAAGAAGTGGCATTAGAGCTGGAAACTGAAAGGCATCAGTGCAGACATGGACTCATTGACTGGCTATTTTTTGTCATATCTTACTACACTACCTGTCCAAAGTTTGAACGCACCTTCTCATTTATTGTTTTTTCTTTATTTTTATGACTATTTACATTGTAGACTCTTACTGAAGGCATCAAAACTATGAATGAACACATATGGAATTATGTAGTAAACAAGAAAGTGTGAAATGAGCCAAAATATGTTTTATATTTTAGATTGTTCAAAATAGCCACCCTTTACTTTGATTACTGCTTTGCACACTCTTGGCATTCTCTCTATGAGCTTCATGAGGTAGTAACCTGAAATGGTTTTCCAACAGTCTTGAAGGAGTTCCCAGAGATGCTGAGCACTTTTTGCTTTCACTCTGTGGTCCATCTCATCCCAAATCATCTCGAGTGGGTTTAGGTCAGGTGACTATGGAGACCAGGTCATCTGACGCAGCACTTCATCACTCTCCTTCTTGGTCAGGTAGCCCTTATACAGCCTGGAGGTGTGCTTGGGGTCATTGCCCTGTTGAAAAATAAATGATGATCCAACTAAATACAAACTGGATGAGATTGCATGGTGCTGCAGGATGCATCATTTCTTCAATTTTGAATAAATCCCCACCAGTGTCACCAGGAAAGCACCCCTGCACCATCACACCTCCTCCTCCATGCTTCACGGTGGAAACCATGCTTGGAGAGACCATCCATTCACCTTTTCTGCGTCTCACAAAGACACGACGGGTGGAACCGAAGATCGCAAATTTGGACTTATCAGACCGAAACACAGATTTCCACTGGTCTAATGTCCATTCTTTGTGTTTCTTGTCCCAAACAAATCTCTTGTGCTTGTTGCTTTTCCTTAGTAGTAGTTTCTTAGCAGCTATTTGACTATAAAGGCCTGATTGGTCAGTCTCCTCTGAACAGTTGATGTAGAGATGTGTCTGCTACTAGAACTCTGTGTGGCATTTATCTGGGCTCTAATCTAAGGCCAAGGGTTTGCAAAGCTGTCATCAAGGCAAAGGATGGCTATTTTGAAGAATCTAAAATATAAAACATACTATTATTGATTTCACAATTGTTTGCTTGCTACATAATTCCATATATTTTGCTTCATAGTTTTGATGTCTTTAGTATATATCTACAATGTAGAAAGTAGTAAAAATAAAGAAAAGTGTCCAAACTTTTTACTGGTAGTGTATGTTTAGCAAAAGAAGTACTTTGAAGATCTATCTTTGAAAGCACAAATACGTCTGGCTTTAGTGGGTCAGGACACAGTTGTTTTGGGTAAGAAAACTGGTGCAAGATCGTGTTTGTGCTGCTTGACTTTTTACTCCTGCTTGTTGGTGTTGGAACCTTGTGGGATAAAATGATGTAGTGTTGTAGTTAATGTATTGTACATCATGCACACACCTACACTACATTCATAAGACACCCTACCAGGTCATGCTTTAACTGGTCACAGCTTTCTGAGCACAGCGACTTCACTCCAAAGTACAAACTGCTGTCACATGGTAAACTGTTTGCACTTTTTAAGGCTCTGCTGCTGAAAGGTTCGCTCCCCGAGGATGAGCTAGATGTGTCCTTAACTCTGGACCAAGGCAGTGCTGAGCAGCAAGTGGTAGTAAAAGTCTTTTTCACTTTTTCCACATTTTTAAATCTTGGTTTAATTTCCTTTCCTTCTGTCTGCCCTCTCTCTTTCCTGTGGTACTCTGTTCTTCAACTCTTTGTGTTCTACACAGATCAAGTTACTTTATCGTAGCTGTGTGCCGTGTGTGTGTATGAGCGTGCTAATGTGTGTGTCAGCAGGTGACACGGGTATCAGTTTCCTTTTTTTTTTTCACTCCATTGTGGTTCTTACACACATGCATTCTTTCTTTCTCTTTTTCCAGGTAGTCATTCGCAGTCGCTTGGATCAGAGTATGGAGGAAGCCCAGGAACTGAAGGTAAAAAATTATATGATTTGTTTTCTTTTCAAACTGTTATACGCCGTCATCTTGTTATGTTAGAGGAAGCGACACTTATTTCTGTGAAAATGCACTTCTGGAACGCACACTGTGATTAATTTTTAATTCATTGTGTCTGTTGTTTGCTTTAGAGGGAATTGCTGTGCTGTAAGCAGGAGATGAGAAACCTGCAGGGAGTTAAGGTAGGACAAATCCAGGTCTACACTCAATTATTTTATTGTTCAGTTGAATATAATTCTATTTGGGTTTTAGAGAAGTTGCTGATTTGGGTGTTGACTTTCTGTTGGTCTGTTGATGTGCAGGAGGCCCAGCAGCAGAGGCTGTGCACTCAGGAGGCATCAATACTGCAGATGAAGCAAGAGCTTCTCAGAGCCAGCATGACACAGGATGAACTCAACAACCAGAATGTAGGAAATATATTTATTTGTCCTGAACATAGTGCACTAAAACTAGTTTCGAAAACAAATGTTGGAGTACACAGGTTCTGTTTATTTTAATGCATATTCTCCTCTCCTGTGAAAATGTGTTATAGGCAGAGCTGCAGTGGAAGCTGGAGGAATGTAACAGGCTATGGGGTGAATGCAAGGTGATATTTGATCATTTCCTTAGTTTAATCACCTTAAATTTGTGTTACACAGCATCTGTGTAATGAATGGACTAAATATGAACCGTCCATTTTCTCTTTGGTCGACTGTGTGCAGAAGGATATCGGACAGAAGGACAGACTACTTCAGCAATACAAACACAAGCTTGAAGAAAGCCAAAAGCTGCAGGTATGCCTCAGCATTTTACAGGGAAGTTAAATAAGTAAAAGTGGGCTCAAAGTGTTCTCTTTTTCTCAGATCAATAGTTAATCATAAACTCCTCGTGTAGGAGACAATATTTATACTTGTCCCCCCTTCACTCTTTTAATAATAATAATAATAATAATAACTACTCTCTTTAATTATCTCAGGCATATTGGCTGTGTATTATTGTGTGTTTGATAACTGATTAAATGTCTCTTTGACAGACTGAATTGCAAAGAGAGTTGGAGCATAAAAACAGCATGCTGCAGGAGCTAATCAGTCGAGATCTGCAACAGGTAGCACAGTTTCTGCCCTGACTATTTCTGTGCTTAGGTTTTATATTCATGAGTTGAGATATGCATTACACAGCTGACACTTTCCCCCCCTTTTTTAGATTCCCACCGGTGCAGAAAACAATGGATATTCTTACTCTGGAAATTCAGCTCCTTCTGTGTCAGGTGTAAGTATTGTCAGTGAGCTTATGAACATGAAATCTGAGAACCCTCTTTTTTTAAAGATATTTTTTGGACTTTATAGCCTTTATTATAGTTTGAAAGTGGAGATAGACAGGAAACATGGGGGTAAGAGTGGGGGAAGGACATGCAGCAAATGGGTGGGACATGAACCCGTGATTGCGTTACTGATGTGGGTCATTCACTCAACCAGTTGACCTACAGGGGTAGAATAGCAAGTTTAAAGAAATGTGTATGATAGGGTGCATATGACCTGTAAATTGCTCAGGAGATTGTTGCTTTGTTTTTTTGTGTATGACAGATCAAGCAAAACGGGCTTATGATGCACAAAAATAGCAGTAAAAGACTTAACAAGCACACAGCTGTTCTTGATAAAAAATTGTGTTTGAAAGGGTTTTTGTGTTTGTGCTCTATCAGCAGGCAGAGGAGCTTCAGCTGCTCAGAGATGCCCTGAAGAGTCTGAGGAACAACTTCAGAGACCATGACCCACAGCACCATACACTAGACACGCTGGAACAGGGCATAGTGTCCCTTATTGACAGACTGCATGTTCTGCACACGCACAGGGTACAAACACAATACATGCGTAAATACTCCTGAGTCTGTTTTTTCAGTCAAAAACTTTTTTTTTTATATAAATCCAAAGTGAGCAAACAAGGCTGTTTAATTGTTTGCCCCATTTGTGAGTTAACAGCCAAAGCCATTGAATGTCACATGAAGTCGGGGTTGAGGCTGCTGTGTAACTGACATTTACACATCGGGACATTTCAGAAATTTAGTCGATAACCCCTGACTTGTTTAATTTTATCCACTGATGATCACTTCAAATATCCCATGTGATAAAAAATATATTTTGTAGTGTTTTGTGATCGTTATAGTCTCGAAAGTCTCAACTAGAAGCTGTTAATAAATTAATATGTTTAATTGCTATGTATTTAATCCCCTCCTGTAGCACCCCACAGCTATATGGCTTCCTAGCTTTACAAGCCATTTAAAATTTGGCTCAGATGCTATCTCACACCTAACAAACTAATAGTTGCCCATCTTAAACTTTGCATGATTTGGCTTCCATTCAAAATGAGCCGGTGCCTCACAGTTCACAAAGTTTATATACTTTCTAGAGCTGCGTCTGCTAACTTTAAAATGCCTCAGCCACAAGCAAAACACACCAAATGTTCTACTGGTTACTACAAGAGGGAACACAATTGTCCTCATATGCTTTGAGAAACTGAAGATCAAGTGGATTTGGGCAGGCTTATTGTTAGTGCGCTAATGTGGTTAACTTGACCATTAGCTTTGATCATATACCCATAGGTCAGAACTATGTGGCAGCTATAAGGCTGAGGGATGATCAAAGTTGAGGGACACTTAAAGACAATTTCTAAACCCGTAAACAAGGACCTGATGAGTTACTGTGTTTTTTTTTGTTGCTTGTCATGCCTCAATGCAGCCTAAACTGTCTAAAACCTTTAAAAACTGGTGTTTACATCTGTTTGTTTCTCTTCTGCTCCCTATGCATACATATACTACATTTTAATACAGCAGAATTTCCAATAAAACTGCTCTCATTTGCATAATTTCTGTCTGTTGACAGACAATGAATAAGTATGAAAAATATACTAAAATACAGCCCATTAGGATGATGTGTTAACCAGCATTCAAGTTAGAGACACTGCTGAAGTAACAGCTCATTGATTTCCTCAGCTTCAGACACGAAAACAAACCATTAAGAACTGGGCTAAAACCACGGGATTTATGAGGACATGTGAGACTTTCATTAAAATGCTGAACAGAGACTCAGTGTGCTCCATGGCTGAAATTGAGAAGAACAGCTCTGACAGTGTGCCAAAATCCCAGTTCCCACATGTAAAGGAGGAGGGTAAAATTGCAGTTAATTAGTTTTTAATATCTACAGCAAAATCTACAGTTTTATTATCATGACAAGATGTCAACATTCATGTTAATTTATCCAGGGAAGGGGGAAATCTCCAAGACGGAAAGGTCAACACACAGACTTGGACTCTTGGCCTTGCACAAGTAAGAGGTTCTATCATGTCTCAGGTACATATGTGTCATACACAGAATATTTATGATTTTAACAACAGTTTTTTGTCTGTTAGAAATTTCCCACAGTGGTTCCTCTTCTTCAACTAAAATCCTTTATTTTACTGGAAAATCTCCGACACCTTCCATGATCAATATACCGAAGAGGTTAGTGTTTATTTATTTATTTTGTGTGTGTGTGTGTGTGTGTGTGTGTGTGTGTGTGTGTGTGTGTGTGTGTGTGTGTGTGTGTGTGTGTGTGTGTGTGTGTGTGTGTGTGTGTGTGTGTGTGTGTGTGTGTGTGTGTGTGTGTGTGTGTGTGTGTGTTTGCATGTGGACATAGTTTTCACTGTCAAACATATTTCTGTCTTGCAGCTTTAATAGTTGGATTGTGTTGTTTTTGTCATTTCTTACTATAGAATAGCGTCACTTTTAAACCGACAACTATTTATTTAGTTGTCGGTTTAAAAGTAATGGTATTCTGTTGTAGTTTTTATGTCAATTGAGTAAATTTGGCTGCTGATTGCCAGCCAGCAGTGAGGCTGATTTTTCTAACATATGAAATTAGCCTATTAGGTAGACAATCATAAAACAAAATACTAACAAATGTCACAAGATGTCGAGATGAGTGATTCTCTTTGCTTGCATTGTACAGACTGGGTGAGGTGACTCTCAAGGATGTGAAGGCAGCTGTTGATCGAGAGGGAAACTTCCGGTACCACTTCAAAGCCCTGGACCCAGAGTTTGGCACTGTGAAAGAAGAGGTACGAGAAGGCGGGGAAAAGGCAATACATGAGCCCTTTTCAGACATAAGAAACACAACACACATAGAACCAAAGTTTACGAAGACGTCCACATCTGAAAGGAGCCATAAATAACAGGACAGTGGTAGTAAATTTAATACCCACTGTGGACAATGAAAATTCTGTTTTGGTTTGATGAAAAAGTTGCTGCACTTACTAATTACCCCCCAATGTTAAGCACTAATGTGTTTTGTCCTACAATCTAAATATGGGTCATATAGTCTGCTGTTTTGTTCTGTTCAACAATGATATATGATAGCAGACAAGCAGAGAGCTCATGCATGAAGACAGCATGTCTTCTTGTCTGTGTACAGGTATTCTTGGATGCAGCAGTTGTTCCAGGCTGGGAAGGAAAAATAGTGGCCTGGGTAGAGGAAGACCGTGGTGAAGAAAGGTAGCAGCATGTTATATCTCTTTATTTTTCTAATTCTCAGTGCTAAGTAACTCATTCTTTTCTGTCTTAGGCCATTGTAAGCTGAGGAGTGATGGCACTTTCTGTTCTTGCTCCTGGTTACTCTCATCCCTGAGGCACATCAAGGCAATCGTTCACAACAAAGCCACACATGGACACTTTCTTTTAGATTGGACCTCTTAGCTTAGTACTGTAAGACTTGTCAGCAAGAGATTTGGGTTGATCGGGATCAGTTGATCCTAAACCAAACTGAAAGCCCTGTTTACCCTGGAAGCAGCATGAATCTGTAACTGACCTCTGGAGTATTGTTAAACTGAGTGCCTTACAAAGGAAAGCTGCTTCCATCATGCGCTTATTGTCTCCAGGTTGTATCAAAACTAGACTCAGAAATAATCAGAAACAGCCGAGGCAGGAGGTTTGCAGAGTAAGTGACATGCTTCAGTGTGTATGATCATTTTTCATTCCTTCTACATTGATGTGTTTTTCAAAACAAACAACATCAGATTCCGTGCTAAAAATACATATTGTCTACTGCTACTTAGATATATTTCAGTCTTTGTTGTGAATGTATTGTGAATATATACAGTGTTATCTACCATAGCAAGAAATAGAAAAAAAATGGGTTAAAAACAAAATACCCCTTAGATAATATAAGTGTTAGAAAGACAGAAAAGGTCATTGTTGGGCAAACGTAATTTTATTTTAGTGCTGCACAAGCTTAGTAAAAAGGAGGATAATGGTCATGTGATGCTGTCTGAACAGAAAGGTCTGTTGTTTAAAAAAAAAAAAGAACGAAGAGAAAACCTTATTGTATTTCAGACTGAATGGGACCTAAATCCAGATGATGGGTTTTAATGTCAGTCTGTATCACACCAGCATGCCTAACATGCTCATACTGACCCGCTGTCAGTGAATAGAAATGATACTGAAGCTTTTATGTTCATTTAGAGATGCAGACAAACGACACACTTTTTTTTTGAAACTGTATGAAATTGTTTTGTACATTTGTGTTTTTACCATATCCTTAAATATTTGAAGTTTATGACTCTTTATTTCTTTAAAGAGAGATTATGAGACGAGAATGCCTCTGCTTTTGTTAAAATAATGCAGTGGATGTGAATTTTATGTCAGAGTTTGGAAGGAGACTTTTGTTCTGCAGCTATTAGCTAGCCCACTATTTATGGTGCGAGTGTGTATATGTGTGTGAATGTATTTGTGTGAGCTGAAAGTGGCTATCCCATGTTTTCTTTTCACTCTGCTTCTGTCTTCCCATGGAGGATCAATGCGTTTGCCTTCATTAACAAGCCAACTGAAATATGCATCAGTTTAGTTATTACATTCAATCTGAATGCCATGACTGCCTGTACTGTAAAATGTACAACTTGCTGATGAGATGGTTATTAAGCATTTATTGTTTACAGCTATTTTTGCAAAAAAAGAAACGTGAATACTGTCTGTTAAAGAAAAATTATCGAAAATGGCCTTTGTTGAATGTTAGACAGATGTTTTGAAATAAAAGACAAGTTTGTTTTTAAAAAGATGTTAGCGTTCCAGTTTTAATGTGGCATCTCCATTTTCATGAATGGTTTATGGGATGGACTGAGATTGTCATTACAAACTCATGCAAGATGTTGTACAAGACATCCACAACATTTACATTTCATTAAAGCGTGCATCCATAAAAACATGCAGTTGTAAATTGATATAGAACATTTTAGGAGTACATCTGACTATCACTTTGATTACTGATGAATGTGATGCATATCTTCTTGATTTTGGCCATTTGAATGTCAGAAAATGTCAAAAACTTGAAGGTGATGCTTTGAAATACAGACAAAACCCCCTCTAATTATACGTTTAACAACTGAAAATAAAAGAAACCAGAAAAATGTAAGAACCACAGAACACTGGCATGTATGTCTCATAACTTATCCAAATGGTTGCAGATTTATTTTTCTGAAAATGAGCCGCTTTACTGCTATTATTACGTGTAGACTGGAGTGCTGTAATGCACTTATCGCTGGCCTTCCTAAGAAACTCGTTAGACATTTGCAGCTCACTCAAAATGCTGCTGCGAAAACACTAACGAACATCAAGAAAAAAACATTACTCTGATTCTTAAATCCCTGCACTGGCTGGTAAATATAGCATTGAAAGCAATAAATTACTGTAAATGTAGCCACTTTTTAAAGTAAGGAAAATAAGTTGGGCTTTTTTCACTGTTTTTAAATAATGCGTTTCATTTAATCAGGTCAAATTTAAACTGCTAGTAGTTTTATTAAACCTGTCTGCACTTTTATTATTACTGCTCGGAAAAACCTTGTTTTCCGGAAGGTATTGTTTTCACCTGCATGGTCTTGCTTGCTTGTTTGTCTGTAACAATTTGGTTTCCATGCGATAACTCCATAAAATATTGATGTAGCCTCACCATATGTGGTACACAGGTGTACCATAATAAGATACAGGTCAAGTTCGCATTTGGTGACCTTGACCCAATTTTCAAGGTCACAGGGGTCATCTTTGTAAATGTGGTGTCCGATGTCACTGGCTCATGTCCATGACATACAGATGACCTCGCCGGGCGGTCCAAGTTTGGTAAAACGTCTTGTTCCATTTTCTATCTTTTTATGTGTTGTATTTATCTATTTTTTGTTATTGTTTGGCTTTTAAAAAGTACTTTATGAAATTGGTGCATACTTTATTCAGCTTATCTATTTTTTATTAAGGTCCGAGCACCAACGGTCCTGTTGAAACCCCAGGGTTTCTTTTTCTTCTTCTTCACTCTTTTCCCGTCTTTTCAAACTCCACTTTGGCGTTTCAAAACATTTCATTCCGTTTTATCTCAACGTGACAAATAAAGGGTCTTTTCTTTAAAGTGCAATCTGCAGATGGCAAGAATGTGTTAATTTCTTTGCAAAATAAGGCGTTAGTTATAATTTTATTGTTTATAGGACTGTTGAGGTTATGGATGTTTATGTTCATGATTCAGACTGACTGGTTTCAAATGTTCATCAGAGCAACAGCCAGTGGAAAGAAACTGTTCATGTGTCTGGTGGTTTTGGCATACAGAGCTCTGTAGCGCCTGCCGGAGGGGAGGAGGTGAAACAGGTTATGTCCAGTGTGTGACGGATCTGCAGTGATGTTGCCTGCCCTTTTCCTGGCTCTAGACATGTACAAGTCCTGAATGGAGGGCAGGCTGGCACCGATGATTTTTTTTTCTGCAGTCCTGACTGTCCGTTGCAGTCTGTGCCTGTCCTGCTTGGTGGCTGATCCAAACCACACAGTGATGGAAGTGCAGAGGACAGACTGGATGATGGCGGTGTAGAACTGGATCAGCAGCTCCTGTGGCAGGTTGAACTTCCTCAGTTGGCGCAGGAAGTACATCCTATATACAAGCACAATCCAAGCCATACGCTGGGAAGCCAGATCACATTTGTGCAAAAAAAAAAAAAGTCATAGTTACATTGGTGCAAAAAATTAAACACGATTATTATATGAAGAGTCGCTCATCAGAACATCCTCAGGTACCTATACCCGTCAATCAGTGAGGGCTGGATGAGACGCGCCCCCTCACCCCCCACTCCCCACCCCCCACTGTGCTGATGCTGTGCCCGCGCTGTGTCGCTCCACACTGACACCTGCTGGCTCTTAAAATCATTACACGTAAAATTTAATTAAATAATTTTTTAAATTTAAAATTTAAATAATTACTATAGTAAAAGAGCAAGCAAAAATAGTTGTCATCATTTTTCCCAGAACAGAATAGTGCAACCAGAATGAGTTGCAAGCAAAAAGAATAAATTGACTGGTAAATGGAGGTTATTTGATGGTTCATAAGTCCAACAGCTGAGGGGAAGAAATTGATTTTTGTAGCGGGAGGTTCTGGTCCATATGGACCATAGCCTCCTGCCTGAGGGAAGTGGCTCGAAAAGTTCGTGTCCAGGGTGAGAAGGCTCGGCTGCGATCCGGCCTGCACGCCCCTGAGTCTCAGAGAGATGGGAGGCTGCAGCCGATCACCTTCTCAGGAGAGCGCACAATGCTCTGAAGTCTGTCTGTCCCTGGCAGTGAACCCAGCGACCACACAGTGATGGACGAGATGAGGATGGACTTCAGGATGGCGGTGTAGAAGTTTGTATCGGGCTGGGGCTTTTCTGAAGTCGATCCTCATCTCCACTGTCTTCTTAGCATTGAGCTCCAGGTGGTACATATTGATTTAAGGACCTAGTATATATAATAATTTAATTTAAGTTATTTTGTTTGATATTGTATAATTTAATGTCTGAATTTCAGTTTAAAATATCTTTAGATACAGTCAATAAATAATGTGAGTTTGTGTCATAACATGAAAATCAAAGCGAAAGTGTTGTGAATGTCAGGATGCTTATGTGCTTGTCTTAGAGGCAGGGAGGGGATTTTTTTTAAACTATATTTTTTTAATAAAAAAAACAAGTTTTTCCAAGGTTTTGGCATTCAGGATTTGAGTTGTGATAGATCAAGTGGAACTGAGAGAAGCAGGATGAAAAAACAAAGGAATAAAAATGAATACCTTATTTGCCAGTATAAAATCTAAATGCTCCCACACAGCAGAAACTTCTCTTTTTCTTTCGGGCTCCATAATGACTTGAAGCGAAGAATTGCGCTTAAAAAGATCTGTGATTCTCCTGGCAGAGACGCATCTTTATATAGCTAATTATTTTTCCGAAAATGGACAAAAAATTTCAAAATGTAGAATGCTGTACGAAAAGGGACAAAAAACGTCAGTTTTAGTATGTCACCTGAAAATGTACAAAAAATGTCATAGTTTAGTAGGTCGTCCGAAAATGGACTAAAAAGTCATTTGTGGTCCGAAAATGGACAAAGAAGTCATTTTTTTGTCCAAAAATGGACAAAAACATCATAGTTTAGTATGTTGTCCGACAATGGACAAAAAAACGTCATAGTTTAGTAGGTCGTCCGAAAATGCACTAAAAAGTCATTTTTTTGTCAGAAAATGGACAAAAACGTCATAGTTTAGTATGTCATCCGAAAATGAACAAAAAAGTCATTTTTTGTCCGAAAATGGCCAAAAGGTCATAGTTTAGTATGTCGTCCGAAAATGTTTTCCTCAACTCCAGTCTGGTCCACTTTTTTGGAGCGATCCGGTCCACGTTTTCCTCAACTCCAGTCTGATCCACTTTTTGGAGCGATCCGGTCCACGTTTTCCTCAACTCCAGTCTGATCCACTTTTTGGAGCGATCCGGTCCACGTTTTCCTCAACTCCAGTCTGGTCCACTTTTTTGGAGCGATCCGGTCCACGTTTTCCTCAACTCCAGTCTGATCCACTTTTTGGAGCGATCCGGTCCACGTTTTCCTCAACTCCAGTCCGGTCCATTTTTTGGAGCGATCCGGTCCACGTTTTCCTCAACTCCAGTCCGGTCCACTTTTTGGAGCAATATGGTCTGGAAAAAGGCATAGTGCAGTATGTCGCCCAAAAATGGACATAAAATGTCATAGTTTATTATGTCGTCCAAAAATGAAATGTCATAGTATGTTGTCCGAAAATGGACAAAGATCGTCATTTTTTGTACGAAAACGGGAAAAAAATGGTTTGGTATGTCATCCGAAAATTAACAAAAAACGTAGCTATTTTTTAATAAAAAAAAAAACAAGTTTTTCCAAGATTTTGGCATTCAGGATTTGAGTTGTGATAGATCAAGTGGAACTGAGAGGAACAGGATGAAACAACAAAGGAATAAAAACGAATACCTTATCTGCCAGTATAAAATCAAAATGGTCCCACACAGAGGAAACTTTTCTTTTTCTCTCGGGCTCCATAATGGCTTGAAGCGAAGAATTGCGCTTCAAAAGATCTGTGATTCTTCTGGCAGAAATGAATCTTTATATACAGTCTATGGACACATAGACTGTATGTGTCTATGGACACATCTCGTTGACAGACGAGATTCTTATAAACACAGTTTGCAAACGGCAGCTGTATCGGTCACGTGACTTTCTCAAAGCTATACGCGCATCGACACGTGTATTTATTTATTCATTTTTTTTAATTTCACAAAGTCACAGGTAACATCTAAAATATACATGATAATGAAACATATAGTGACAGAGTTAACAAACATCACTTTAAAATGAGAAAAAGGAAAGAAGGAAGAAAAGATAAAATAAAACAAAAAAACAAAAAACAGCTGAACAGATTTAAGCATTTATAGCATTTTTTTTATTATTTTTTTTTTACATATGTTAACAGTTTTTATTGCTTTCTGGTTATCAGCTGGGGGACACGTCACTAATACAAATTGTTATTAGGGTCCGAGCACCGATGGTCCCAAGGCAGCTATTGAATAGTATCTACGTTGATGCAACACATTTTTTTAAAATTCCATAGCAAAGTGGAGGTGTAATTTTTGGTATTCCGTGACTGAAATTTGAATGACCTCCATTTTGCGACACCTCATTCGACTTGACGGCAGGACACGGAGCCGTAAAGCGTTGTGTTTTGGACAGGAGGAGGTCATTAGAAAGTGAGCAGTGAGCTCGGCCAGGCTTTTGGGGCACAGAGACACTCGGTGCCAGCGTATCTCTGATGCCGGTGTGAGGCAGATCCATTATTGAACAGCTCTATATAGTGTTACAACCGCTGCGACATGCTTCGTCTTATCCTGCGGCTCAGGCCGTCCTCCGGACTCCCCTGTCCCCGTGCCCTCCCGGCCGGGCCTGCTGCGCTCGGCTGCCGCTCCGTGCGCGGAACCGGTTGCGTGAGGCGGCTGCACTCCGGAGCGGGGTCCCGGGCCGTGTCTGTGGGCTCCGGCTTCGGCCACAGAGCGACTTTCCTGCGGTGTCCCCAGCTGGCGGGCGGCTGTCAGAGCAAACGCTTTTACAGTCTGCCGCCGCACCAGAAGGTAACTGACCGGCTTTCAGGTTGCTATAGCACCGCGGCTCACCGTTACTGCTAGCATGACCTCCCCAGCTAGCATGAGAGCTGCTCGGTACATCTCAGAGCTGTCACTCCTCTAAATGTTAAACCCGGCCGGTAAAGAGGAGTCTTTGCAGATGTTTTAAACTAAACTGTTGCATCAGATTCTGCACACATCGTGTTCATTAACTGACATTTTCAGAGCTCCCGTTTGTGATGGTATGTGGCACCACAAGAGCGTATTCCCACATCGAGCTGTAATTTACGTTCAGTTCTGTTATAGGCGTTCAGCTGTGAAGCAGAAAGTGTCCCCGTGTCCCAGCACAATCACTGTGGTAGCTGTCATCTCAGTCTTGACCATTATTCGGTGATCTTTGTGGTATTCAGTGAACAAATTTTATGAGGTCTCCTCTTATGAGCTGACAATTGTACCCAAAGGATAGGGATCCGTGGGAGTCCAATAATATAAAACGCGCAAAATTAGGCTTTCCCCTCATATATTTAATTATCCAATGCCTTAAAAGTCATTTTGTCTAGTGCTGTATGATATTGCACTACTGCAAAGTTATTTTCAACAGGTTTTGAGTATACAGGGTGTTCACAGGGAGTCGGGCCAAATTGAGTGTTTTTTTTAAAGCCAGAATGTGTATTATGGAGTGGTCGTTTGGTGAACATTATTCTCCTCCATCAATACAGTATTATTCTTGTGTACTAAATCCCTTACGCTCCCTGGCCTCTTTCTTAGGTACACCTGTGGAAGCTAACACAATCTAATACATCGCCTCTGTTAAGCATTTGGCGTTTACGAAGCTTCTACCCTTCGCTTTCATTTTTTGTTGATGCTGTTGAAAAGGTGGGTCACCTATGGGAAGATATACATCTAAATTTTGCCTCCTCATGCATCATAATAAATATTGGAAACACTTTTAAAAAAATAAACAACGCAGTCCAATCCACCTCCACCATCACTATAAAGGAGCAGACGTCAACAAAAACTGGAAATGTATAGTATGTGCTATTTAAAGTGGGACACCATAGTAGTCGTGTTGGTATGGTCATAATTCAGTTTTCAGTTTAGTTCCGCATTACTTTTATTAGATTTTTTTTTTTTTACATGTTGTCTGTCTCTCCACTGGTAGCGCACATTTATCTCTGCTATCCCAATTTACTTGACCCTGTACACTGCCATAAAAATCACAGATGTGACGAAATGCAGTTTGTGTAATTTATTGAACAAGTGGAATGAGGAAGATGTAACAACTGCAGTTACAACACCTGACATCTGACATATTTGCAGTGCCCCATTTTGGAACCCGGGTGAATATACTGTCTGTAAAATGACGATGGTGATCTTTTGTCATTCTTGAACTATCACCAATTATTTTTGGAACATGGTCTTTTGTTCTGTTCATCAGGTGGAGCTTCCTGCGCTGTCACCCACCATGCAGACAGGAACGATCGCTCGCTGGGAGAAGAAAGAAGGAGAGAAAATCGCTGAGGGTGATCTCATAGCTGAGGTGAGGAGCTCTGTGTGAAGAAATGTGTCCTCATATTATTGTAGGAAATCTTCACTGTGTGCTTTTTTTAATATGTTGTCTGTTTTTGTAGGTAGAGACGGACAAGGCAACTGTGGGTTTTGAGATGTTGGAGGAGTGCTATCTGGCAAAGATTCTCGTTCCTGAAGGGACCAGAGATGTCAATGTTGGATCAGTTATCTGCATCACAGTTGACAGGTTAGTGTCCTTTGCTCACATTAGTGTTCACATCATTGCCACGACAAGGAGACCCACTCACTACTGCGAGGTTCAAAATGTTGTTTCAATTTTTGTCTAATATCTGTGCGTGTGTTTCCTTCTGCAGCCCCGACCTGATCTCTGCCTTTAAGGATGTAACGTTGG
Organism: Acanthochromis polyacanthus; assembly: GCF_021347895.1. Classification (NCBI taxonomy): domain Eukaryota; kingdom Metazoa; phylum Chordata; class Actinopteri; family Pomacentridae; genus Acanthochromis; species Acanthochromis polyacanthus. The sequence continues at coordinate 12,741,255 of NC_067129.1, forward strand.
ACTCAATCAAATCAGCTGGGGCCGCTCCTTCCCCTGCTGCCTCCGCTCCTCCTCCTCCTTCTGCAGCTGCTGCTGCTGCTGCTCCTCCTGCAGCCCCGGGCAGCTCTTACCCCACACACATGAAGGTAGGCGTGCTCTTAAATATACAGTGTACAGGCAGGTACGCGACAGTAAGAATCATGTAATGCAGACTCTGTTTACAGTCACTGCGCTCTGTGTCCAAAGCTTTAGTTTCATCAGGGCCCAGTCACATTGATGGTGTGAGCACAGAAATGGAACTCACTTGTTTGTTGCCCCTATGCAGTCTTCTGTCTGATGGTGTGTTAAGGTTTCTCTTTGAAATGACCGGCCTTGTGACAAATCCCCCGAGGTGTAATATTAAAAGCTGTTGTGTGTAGAATTAAACAGTTTCCATGGATGTGACAAACGGTAGTAATACTTGCTTTGTTGTTTCTGGTTGGAAAATCTTTTTTTTTTTTTCCTGTGTCTTCATGTGTTTACTTGAGGGTTCCTATGCCATGTCACATCCAGCTGCTCACATTGCCATTGTTTTCAAGTATAAAAAACAAAAAAATCAGAGTTTAAAGGGGAACTTCGTTTTTTTTCAACCTGGGGTCTGTTTTCATATGTCATTTCATACATGTGAGTGATGGACAAATGAATTTTCGACATAGCTCCAGTATTTAGCCAGGCAGGCAGCTTAGCAGCTCAGCTAGCAGCTCAGCTAGTGAAAAGTATGGGGCAGAGGCCCCCCCGCGTCAAAGTCTGCCCTAACGTGCTTTTTTTCCCCACACTGACCGGCTCGGATAGTCTCAACGAGTGTCCCACAACATACTAGAGATGAAAAGTGAACGAAAACCTCCACATTACCTGGCGATCGCTCTTAGTTGTGGTCTGTATCCAAATCTCTGGACGCTAGAAAGCAAATCTCGTTCCGAAATCGTGCGAGCTATGGCGCGATTTCGCGAGCTATCGCGCGATTTCGGAACGAGATTTGCTTTCTAGCGTCCAGAGATTTGGATACAGACCACAACAAAGAGCGATTGGCGAGTAATGTGGAGGTTTTCGTTCACTTCTCATCTCTAGTATGTTGTGGAACACTCGTTGAGACTATCCGAGCCGGTCAGTGTGAGGCAAAAAAGCACGTTAGGGCAGACTTTGACGCGGGGGGGCCTCTGCCCCATACTTTTCACTAGCTGAGCTGCTAAGCTGCCTGCCTGGCTAAATACTGGAGCTATGTCGAAAATTCATTTGTCCATCACTCACATGTATGAAATGACAAATGAAAACAGACCCCAGGTTGAAAAAAAACGAAGTTCCCCTTTAAGTCAGGCAGTTTCCTCATTTAATTATAAATTTAAAGCCGAGAGAGAATCTAGTTTGATAGATGATGCTTTGCCTTCACAGTTTTTTCCAAGTCAGCTACAGAGATTGCTCTGCTTCCTAGATTTGTTTTGTTCACACTCATGTGATGTATGTGTTACAGATCACACTTCCTGCTCTATCTCCCACCATGACGATGGGAACAGTGCAGCGCTGGGAGAAAAAGGTTGGAGAGAAGCTGAGTGAAGGAGATCTTCTGGCTGAGATCGAAACTGACAAGGCAACCATCGGTAAATCCAAACTGATTTCAGCACCTCAGTGCTGGTGTATTTGCGCAGTCAGTGCCTCTTTTTTTTAACAGACTTTAAACCCTCTGAACCCTAAAAGCAGCCAACAGGTTTGACGGGCATGTCGTCTTCTCAAATTAGCCAAAATTATGAACTTTTTCAGAACAAGAAACTTGCAAAAAAGCGAGAAATGTCTGATTTTTAATCAGTACGGAAACAAATGAAAGATGTAAGTGGTAAATATATCGAGACTTTGTGGATTCACAATTTTTTTTCCAGTGTTGGTAAAAACCTGTGGGTGCTCGGGAAAATGTTGTACGTCATGATTCCAGTTTTATTCAGTTTCTGTAAAATAATTAATTAAAAAAATGTAAATTTATTTTTTCCTTTACTGTGATTTATGGAATTATAAGTTTGTCATACTACACAAAAGATATTTTTGAATCTTTACTTAGTGCAGTGGTTGTGCTGATCCGTACGGTTTATACTGCCATAGAAAAATGAGCACAAAATGAGTGGAAAACTACCAGGAAGTGCTAACCCTAACCTTTAAATTTTAAGCTGGAGGAATAAGTCCATCTGACTTTGGCAAAATGTTAAAAATATGGTTTTGCTATTGTCTTTTTCTGTGATGTGTTATTTGTCTCCTAGTGTCCTTTTAAAGAAAAACAATTACAGTTGTCTTTAGTGCTGAACCTCACCATGTTCCTTTCATGTGCGTTTGTGTAGGCTTTGAGGTGCAGGAGGAGGGATATTTGGCTAAAATCATGGTGGCAGAGGGAACTCGAGATGTTCCCCTGGGAACGCCACTCTGCATCATTGTCGAGAAGGAAAGCGACATTGCTGCCTTCAAGGACTACGTAGAGACCGGGGTGGCTGAGGTTTCCACACCACCTCCAGCTCCAGCTCCAACACCGGTGAGACATACGGAAAGCTTTGATTTTCAATTAGAAGTACGTACTGTACCCAAATACTGAATTTTGCCATCAGTGGTGGAAGAAGTATTTAGATCCTTCGCATTAGTAAAAGTACCAGAACAGTAAAATAGTCCAATACAAGGAAAAATTTTGCATTAAGGAATTCAACTTAAGTAAAAGAATATAAGTATTACAAAATGTAGTTAAAGTGTTAAAGTCCTTGTTTGGTCCCTCTGACTGATATTGTATTATATATGTTATTTTTATATAATCAGTAGTAAAGCCTGTGTGTCAGCAGCATGTTGCTGTTGCAGCTGTTGCAGTTAGAGCTAGTTTGAACTGCTTTCTATGCATTTTTAAATACACTGACTCCACGTGAGTCTGAGCTGTTGTGAGATAATTTATGCAAATGGAAAGTTAACAAAACAAGACTCTGCTGCACACATTTGCTTTCAATTTTTAGACTTTTTCTCTAATCGTTATCTTTTTTGGAGTTAGCTACTCATAGCCATCTGAAATGTGACCCTGACTTACTTTGATTTTTGTAAGACAGGAGGAGCCAAAATATGTGGCAACCACTTGGTTAATCTGTAACAATTACGCTATCATTTGTGTATAATGTAATCCTAAACGAAGGCATTTATTAAATGTAGTGGAATGGAGAGTAAAATATTTTCCTGTAAGATTTGGTGCATTGGAAGTACAAAGTAGGATAAATGGGATTACCTTTGGAACTAAATAAATTTATGAAGTTTTATCGTATCTTATCTTAAGAACACACTTGTACATCAAAAATATATCCATGCAGATTTCCTGAGTACTTTTCATCACGACCAGTTTTAGGATTACTTAACAGCATTTTGTGTTTGTGTTGTAGGTTGCAGCTCCAGCTGCTGCAGCCCCCAGTCCTGCTCCAGCAGCTGCTGCCCCAGCAGCACCCAGGAAAGGCCGCGTGTTCGCCAGTCCGCTTGCCAAGAAACTAGCTGCTGACAAAGGCATTGACCTGGCACAGGTCAGCGGTAGGTAACCAGGACACACGCGACTCTGATGTAATTTGGCAGAACATCTTTCATATTTTTGCTGAAAGACGAAATACAGAGCCATGGAAAAGTAGTGGTGCAATATTTTTTACTATTCTTGAATGTGTATTCTGTTCAGGGTCTGGTCCTGAAGGACGTATCACCCGGAAAGATATTGAGAGCTTTGTTCCAGCAAAGACTGCACCTGTAAGTGAATCCCCGGCTATTAAGTAGTAGTAAAGCACATTCAGTTCTGTTTGATCATATGTAGCATTTATTATTATGGTGTTTTGAATTGATAGAAGTTGCAGTGGAATAGTTTTCTGTTTAACTAATTAATCATGTCATTATGCTGCTTTTTCATTTTTTAAACATATATTTCTTTTTACACTCTATTGAGTGTCTTCAGGTATTTTGGTAAATAGAATTATGCTTTTAGAGCATTTTGTCCAAACTTCCAAAGTTTTTTGTCACACTGTATGTGCCTCAGTTTTTGTTGTAATTTGTTTTGATGCAAATTAAACCACGTCCATTGGCAGGCTGTAGCTGCTGCTCCCACTCCAGCTGCTGCTCCATCTGCTCGTACACCTGCTGCAGCTGCTGCAGCACCAGCTGGGACCTTCACTGACATCCCTATCAGCAACATCCGCAAGGTGAGAGCCAACGCACACCGGACTCCTGGTGGTCCCTTATATTCCATGATGACATCCTCTCTTCCTTAACTCCTCTGCCAGCAGAAGTTGATGACAGATTCCTTCTATGCAGGGTGCGATGCTGGTGTATTGAGTGCTCTGAGGGAAATGTCCTGAGGTGTTTTCACAGTGTAGCTCTGTTATCTCTGACCTGTGCTTCCACATTTTGCCCCGCAGACAGGCACCCAATTTATCACAACAAACTCCCAACACACCTCATTCCTCTCCAAGATAAATTATAGCTCAAAGCATTTATTTGTCTCTCCTGCAGGTCATCGCTCAGAGGTTGATGCAGTCCAAGCAAACCATCCCGCACTATTACCTATCTTTAGATGTCAACATGGACCAAGTGCTTGAACTTCGAAAAGAGCTAAATGAGGTGTGTTTATGCTTGTAAATGGACGTGTTATTAAATAAAAGGAAACATACTTTATTCCTGAGTGAAGATAATGATTCCCTCATGAACTCATTCTCATAAACAACCTCACCTCTTCTTTACAGGAGGTGAAAGCCCAGAATATCAAACTTAGTGTGAATGACTTCATCATCAAAGCCAGCGCTCTGGCCTGCCTCAAGGTTCCCGAGTGCAACTCCTCTTGGTTGGACACAGTCATTCGCCAGTGAGTAAACACACAAACAGGTTATCCAAACACATGTAGATGTTGTTTGGTTCCAGTAAACAGTCAGCTGGAAAAATACTCTCCTGATTTATGAACCCACTGATCTTTGATCCGCAGTCTTTCTCTGATTCTAAATTTATTCATAATCACTTACAATCTTGGGAACCTTTAGGACATCCCACAGTCGGCTTTTTCCGACAAGCCGAGTTCATAACTGTAATTTAAATGCAGTTTAAATGAGAACCCATGTTACTATAAGCAGAGCGGGGCTTTTATCGTCAGCCTAATTTCCCGATTGAAGTTTCTCCTGGAGAATTTCTCTGCCACATATGCACACAACAAGCTTTCTTGAATGCTTTTGTGCATGTGAGCATGTGCCAAGTTTCAAGGTAACATGCAGGTAACGGGTGTCAGTGACATGAAGGAATTCAACATATATTTTTAGGACAGTGTGGACATGTGAAAATGATGAGTCTTATCACTGTAGCTGCATTTGAGCAGATAGTTTACCTTCTTATTGCTGTGTAGAGCTGCAACTATTACCAGCATTAATTGATTATTTGCCAGGTAGTTATTTAATCGTCAACTGTTTTTAACTTTTTTTAAACAAAGAAAATCCAAATTCTCTCATTTCAGCTTCTAAAATTTGAATATTTTCTGGTTTCTTTCCTCCTTCATGGCAGTAAACTGAATATCTGTGGGTGGTGGACAAAATAAGACATTTTGATGGATCATCTTGGGTTTTTGGGAACACTGATTGACTTTTTTTTTTTTTTAACATTTTCTGACATTTCATGACCAAACAAGTAAAGGATTAATCAAGAAAATAATTCACAGATTCATCATCAATGTAAATGATAGTAATTTTCAGCCTTGGAGTTGATGGGTTGTGAGTAAGCTCATGTTTCCTGAGCAGTGTATGCAAACGCAACCAAGATTCTCCCAGGAATTTGGTTAATTAAGTGCAAAAATCTAAGTGATGTTCGTGTCTAAGCACAGTTGTTACTCACTTCACTCAGTCGCTTAAAAAAAGAAAAGAGAGCGTTTCCAACAGAAAAACAGCCGTATTGTTAGTGTGGAATATTAATGTGACCTATTTGTTGGGCATTCATCTCTAATGGAGCAGCTTCACAGTTCTGCCAGAAGAGGGCACTCTAAGCTCAGACATTTTTTCAACTGGTCTCACTTTGAAGCAAAGTCACATTGAGCAGATTAATGTGCTGTCCTCAGTATTGACTTCTTTTAATTCATCCAGGAATCATGTGGTGGATGTGAGCGTAGCAGTGAGCACAGCCAGCGGTCTCATCACGCCCATAGTGTTTAACGCCCACACCAAAGGACTGGCTGCCATCAGCTCCAATGTGTCTGCTCTCGCTGCCAAAGCCAGAGACGGCAAACTGCAGCCTCACGAGTTCCAGGTAGAGCAAATTATCATTATCTTGAAAGTGGGATGGCCGGCTTTGTGCAAATTTGATCCATTAATAGTGAACTAACAAACCTGAACATTCCTCCTAATTGTGTTGTTTTTTTTCCACTAGGGAGGGACATTCACGATCTCCAATTTAGGGATGTTTGGCGTCAAGAACTTCTCAGCGATCATCAATCCTCCTCAGTCCTGTATCCTCGCTGTCGGAGGCTCAGAGAAACGGCTGATTCCTGCTGACAACGAGAAAGGGTCAGTGTCATGACAGCAGTGTTTCAACAACCTGGACACACTTAGAACTCTGATCTAACACGGTGTGCGTTTGTAGGTTCGACGTGGCCAGCGTGATGTCAGTGACGCTGAGCTGCGACCACCGGGTGGTGGACGGGGCAGTCGGTGCGCAGTGGCTCGCAGAGTTCCGCAAGTTCCTGGAGAAACCCGTCACTATGCTGTTGTGATCAGACTGTACTGCTGTTAAGATGCAGCAACAGGCGGAGGCCTCTCACTGAAGTGATCTGATTGGTCTGATGTGGTGTGGATCCTCCTGTGATTGGCCGACCTGCCACCAGGTCACTCCCAGTTACCCTGAAAGAGAAGAGGCAGAACTCACTCCGCTTACCCGTCTGTCTCGCTGCCTCTCCTTTCTGTCTTTCTTTCCTCTTCCTCTGTCTCACTCATTCTATTTATTGTGGCCCCATTTCATAAAAGATCAGAATTAGGTATAATTTACAATAGAATAGATTGGCAATATGTCACTAAAACGACAATAAAGGGAAGTGTTACACGCCAAACAAGCGAGCACATTGATCCCGTAACTTGTGTGTGTGTGTATCTGTACACACTTGAATCTGTCATTTTGTGTGAAGTTGATAAATCCGACGAGATGTGCCGCTGTTGTGGATTATGATTTTTGCTTGCTTGCAAGACAAGATGAGGGAGCTGAATGTAAGTTAAAGTTGAGATGCACACAGTCCAGATCTAGACACACACACACACACACACACACACACACACACACACACACACACACACACACCTCCCTGTTCAGCGGCCACACACAATTGAAATATCTAGCGTGTTTTCTGTGGATTGATGCTACAGTGTGTATATTCTTCACTGTGAATGGACACAGTGCTGTACATATTTATGGTGGTGAGCTGTTTGGTTGAAACAACCAAGCTCAGGAAATTTAATCACTGTATAGTCCTGATTGATAACAGACGCTCTCAAAGGAAACACTCAACGGTTTTGCCAATTCTCTCTTCAGTGGGGATGTTTTACCTTCTAGTCTCGGGAATCTTCTGTATCTCACAGCTGATACGCACAAAGCTGGTGTTGGATGTTATTTGAATAAATTGGGAGAACTCAACATTGTGCCGTAGGCTCTTTGGTTTTAGTTTTTAAAAGTTAGACATACTCTATGTTTCTACATTAATGCGATTAGCAAATGGACTTGTGATTTAAAAAAAAAAAAAGATCTGGAATAATCTGGATATTTGAAAAACTACTGACCTGTTTTACCATTTGTTTGTTTTTTTTATTACTGCTGCTCACAAAACAGATAAAGTAACAATCCAAGCCTACAGCCAACCTCCTTGTACATCTCTTTTTTTTTCCCCCAATATCTCGGTCAGCTGTCACCGCTGATTCATGTAGACCCACACACAATAAACTACATCCACAGCACCTGAAAACAGGCTCAGGCTGCCTCCTTATTCCATCACAATATGTTGTTTTGGATGTGATTTGCAAAAATAGCACATTCTGGGATACAAGTATTAATTATTTTAATCTTTATTTTGTGTCAGCAATATGCACAATCCCTACAGGAACATGTATTTAAATGAAATTTAAGAAGGGAAAGAGGTGACAGGAGTCCAAACAAACTGCAGCAGGAAAATAACAGGAAGACACTGACCTCATTGAGGTGATGTAGCAAAAGGTCAAATATGAAAACTTGAAAAGGTCACACATGTTACTTTCCTGCACTCAAGAATCTGCATTTGGATAAAAGTGTGATTTCTTTTTTTTTTTTTGAAGCTGCTTTATTCCGCGACTTTCTTCTTATTTTGGATTAATTCACTGGCTCAGTCGAAACCGTCCGTCTGCCCCCGTTGCTCCTCAAGCTGTCACGGTGCTCGTATGTGTGAAACCATTTACTCATGTTTCCATATGACGCTCATTAAATCTGACATTTTGACTGGCTTGAATTTCGACCCTCTTGGCGTAACTGTTAGCCAACATGCGACGTTTGGTTGCGAACTTCACATATTTGGATGATCACTGGGGAACTTGGCAGGCAGATCCACTTATGTGGGTCATGAATAACTAACACGCTTTATGTAAATCCATCAAAAAAGCAGCTATGACGGCATTTTGTTTAGCCCGTAGGTGATAACTGGAGGATGTCCTTATCACCAGATGACTTGCTGCTAGTGTCAGATACTTGTCTTTGAACGTTTCTGCACACCAGTGACAACCTTAGATCTTTCGCTGCCTTGAATCCTCGAATCACTGCACGTTATCAAGTCCAGAACCACAGTTTGTCCTCATGGAACGGAGCTGATTTGGGTCTCTGGGATGGACAGTTTGTGTTTGGGCTGATTTTATGTAATCTGAGTAACATGTATTTTGTGCAGAAAAAAGGCATTGTTCGATCAACATTTCCTAATAAAGATCAGTCATTTTTAGCATGGCTTAGTGTAGCAATGCTAAAATTAAAAGTTGGCTCTTGGTCTTGGAAACACTCCTAAATAGATGCAATTTTAGTCCAGTGATGTGCTTGAAACGCAGGAAAAATTAGATCTGATGGGTGGCAGAGTCCATTATCCACAAAACAGGACAATATGTAACACAAACAAAGAAAGCTGAGAAAAAATAGGCTGTAGTTGATAGATTAGCTATCATCAATCATCACTGATTAATCTGTCAAATCAGTTTTTTTTTGTATTTATTAATGACTTTGTCTGTTAGATATAGTTAAAAATGCTCTTCACAGTTTTGCAAAGTTCCAAACAGACCTTTACATTTAAGATAAGATCAAACTTTGATGATTCATCAACAGAGAACTATAAATATTTTCACAGTTGGATACAAATGAGACATGGAAGGAGTAAGACAATAAACACAAATGTACAAAACATCAAATCCTAATGTTAGAACTTGCTACTAACAAGGCTTTGCTCATTTTAATTTATAAATAACAAACTAATTCATTACAAAAATAGCTTTAGATGAATTTTCAGGTGGTCCAAACATGGATTGATTCATGTATTACTTCAGCAATCGTGAAAAAATATTTTCATCTTTAGTGTTACATGAAAAAAGAAACAATACAATCTTTTTTCTTTTTTTTAAAGAAAGGGACAGTTCAATTCAAAAGCAATAATAAAAGTATCATCAGAGGATTTACTGCTGCAGCTTTATATGATATGACATTGAGACTGTGGTTGGTGCTGCTGGTTAACTACTGATACTCCCATCACTATAATACATCAGTTACTTCATGATATATGCACACTGTATGCTAACCTGCAGCATTATGGGCTCTTCTATATAAAATATTTCTGCAGCAGCTGCAGCTCTTCGTGCTACAATAACTAATGAGACTAAAGCTCACCTCTATAGGTAGCTCTGCTGCCACTCTGGACACAAACAGTTGATAGGACTTAATAAAAACCCTCCTGCAGTCACTTAACCGACAGCATAATTACAGTATTTTTCCCCTCCTCTCTAAGCAGACACTGAGCCTTAATGAGAGTGAAAATAAAGGCGGGTGGGGCTGGTTGCATCGCTCAATAGATTAATCATGCATGCCTAGTTTTTTGGCCACCAGCTCGTTTGGTGGGGAGAGAGGGCTGCCTCCCTCGTCCTCCCTATCAGCTATGGGTTCTTCTGGAAGATGGATGCTCTGGACCGTGTGTGTGTGCTTCACCGCTCTGCAGACTGGTGAGTGTTCCTGTCTGGTATCTAGAGGCAAAGATGGAAAGTTCTGGTAGTTTTGTTCAATGCAGTGGCTTCAGTTGGTTTGCAGAATCTGTAAAGCTACATCCACCCAAATCTCCTGAGTATCTGGCGAGATGTTTGATGAGCCTCACTGACAATTAGGAGCTTAATTAAATATGTTTTCCAGATGGAAGAGTGAATGTAGAACTTGTCAGGAGTGATGAGCTTCATCCAACAGTTGAGCTAACGAGGTTTATTTTTGCATTTACTGCTGTTATTTGACATTCTGTAAAGTGCAGCATTTTAATATTGCGCTTAGATTTAACAAAAGTGACATTTTGGGTCTTAATTTGAAGAACTCTCTACAGACTGACATTTCAGAAACTGGTGATCTGCACGGAGACAATTCTGTGGATTGACAGTAATGTTTCCAGAAACACATCCCAGTGAAGTGGACTGTTGTTCCGCTCGCTCTGTGATCGGTTTGGCTCACCCTCAGAGCTGTCAAGTGTGATTAACAACTAATATGCACACTGAATTCCCACACACACACAAACACACAAAAGGCCTAGGGATGGCGACGGAGGAGGAGGGAGGAAGGGAGGGATTCATTATTGCAGTAATGAAGGGGGAGAGGGAGGACCGGTGCAATCTGCACGACAACAGGCGAGCAGCTAGGAAAGTCAAAAAAGGAATATCACTAAAATATGAAGGAGTTTGGGAAATAACCCCTCACATTGTTTGTCCTCTCCCACCATTTCTAACTGACTCAGCTGCACTCAGAGTGGCCATGAGGGAATCCAGCATGGAGGTGGTTCAAGGGGATTTTGCCATCCTGCCTTGCTCCTTCTTCACCTCCACCTCCACCCGCCTCTCCAGACTCAACATCATCTGGACTCTGGCTCCTTTTCCAGTCCAGAAACCCCAATACAGGTCTGAACTCCCCCACCACACACACACACACACACACACTGCCAGTCTGCAGCCTTGTTTAGATCAGATTAATACTCGACATTTTGTGAGCTGCATGCAAAGGTTGTGCAGCTCTCCCTCTGTGATAGACACTGTCTGCACCCCTGCTGTCTTTTAATGTGGACCTGAGTCATACTCGCTCAAATGATTGGATTACGCAGCGGGTGTCGACTCTTTTCTGAGCCAAGACCATCCGGTTTTACCCGCCGTGCACCTGCAACCTGGAATAACATGCAGAACAATGTGATGCTGGACTTATCTGTAGGGCAGCTCAGGTCTTCAGGTTTTTAATTCATTTCACCTCCAGCTGTTCTTGTTTTAGTAGATTCATTTGTTTTCTAATTAAATGTTTCCCATTTGTGTGTGTGTGTGTGCATCTTTAATTGTTTTCTCATGTCTCAGCATAATAATATTTCAGTTTAAATAAAGGTTTAATGAGTAAATGAGGATATTTCAGGTGTATATGAAATATTTCAATGTCATTTCATTGGGTGTATAATCTGATTTAAAAAACAATGTTCTGAAAAACTGAGCTAAAAATGTCCTTTTGTGAATTTTCAAATCTTCCAGGTGATTGTGTACGACCATGGACAGGTGATTGAGGACCCCTCCCTCACTGGCAGGGTGGGTTTTACAGGTACTATAAAAACTGACGCCTTTGCTTCTTAACACTGATGTTTAATATCTTTCCTTTTCCAGCTATAAATATAATTCCAAATAGAAGCTTAAAAACTCAACTATTTCTTGTGAACCAACTGCAGGTATTCCCCTGAGTGCAGATATCGTCCTGAATGACACACGAGTGTCAGATGCTGGTATTTACCGCTGCATGGTCAACAACCCACCAGAGACTGCAGATCCTGGTATAGGAGAGCTGGCGCTGACTGTTCTGGGTAAGTCTGACACATGTCGTCCAATTCTTCTACAGCAGGGGTGAGAAACATGCGGCCCTCCTGAAGGGTCCAATCCGGCCCTCAAAGTGTAAAATTACAGAGAAGACATTAACTGCAGATTGTCAATTTGTAAAACTGTAAATTTAAAATAATTTCTCGACCATGACAAGTTGTTTTGATCATAAAACAAAATACTAGATTTCTCATTGTTCTTTTGTCATTGTGTGTCTCATTTTTGGAATATTTTGTCTTGTTTTTTTGTCTGGCTTGTCGTTCGTCTCATGTTTTTGTTATTTTGTTTGTCGTTTTTGGACATTTTTGTGATATCCCGTCTTTTTTTTTTATTAATAAAGGATTGTTTACTTAGTAAATAATTATGGAATTCGTAAAGACACGGTCATAATGAACATAAAAAAATTTTTTAAAAATAAAAATGCAAGATATATCCATGGACTTCAAAAGACCCTCAGTTATATATTAACTATAATGATAAACTGAGGCATATTGTTGCTGAAATTGAGCTTATTTTTCTTTAAAAAATCAGTTTTTTCACAATGTTTTGCAAAAGGATAATTCCTCAAATGTGAAAATCTTCAGAATGTACCTTTTTGCCCTGAAACAAAGGAAAGATTTGGAGTTGTGGTTATTTATAGGTTATTAGGCTGTGATTTTACTGGTAAATCTGGCTGAATGTGGCCCCTGAACTAAAATGAGTTTGACACCCCTGCTCTACTGTACCTGAACATTTGAAGCAGCCATTATAATCATTAACTATAATGTCATTTAGGCAGCATTTATGTCTTTTTCTAGTCTGATGTTCATAGTGTTTGTTTCCCCAACACATCTGCTACTACCAGGGTGCAGTTTTAGTAGAGCACATTGACAGGATACACAGGTTGTGAAATTTGAGCCACACACAGTGGCTTTAATCACAGAAATCCAGTGTATCGTCATGGCTTTGGTGACATTTCCTTTAAAGCCTTCATAAGGTTGACATTTTGCTCGTGAGTGAGCTGTTGAATAGATTTCCGTAGTTCGCCTCATAATGAATTCTGCTGTGATAAATCAACTCTAGTGTGTATCATCAGGTAAAAACTGGAATTCTATTGAGGAAGTGCATTGATCTGCACACTGTAAATATATAAAAACACTTTTATTATTATTTGGATTTGCTGCTCTTGCTCTTTATTTGGTGCGTAACACTTGCCTCTTATTCATCTTGTAACTCTTACTGTTCATTGCCTCACACGCTTTCCTTTTAATCTTTTATCCTTCTTTAAAAATGTTTTATTTATCAGTAAACACCAAGTGACGGTCCTTGTATGTGAAAGAAGACTTGGCAAAAACAGTCATTCTGATTCAGTGAAGGAATTATCTCATAATTCTACTGTGAGACAAAATCTCACAATTCCAGCAGAAAAAAAATGGATTTGGGAGGGTTGTGGTAATTTGTTTTACTGTTCGTGGTTCCCATTTGTAAAAGATTTGTCTGTATTCCAGAAGGGAGGTGCAGCAGGCGAGACAAGAGGCAAAGATACTACAGCTGGTGGAAGGAACGAAAGCACGCATGTGGTGTTAGTTTTTAGTTAGAAATGTTGTCAAAACTGAAAACGCAGACACGATAGTTGTTGCTTTCTACAGCATCACTACCTCTGATATTCATATACTTTTATAAACCCTTCTTTACAAATGATTCTTATGTTGTCAAGTCTCAAGAAATTCAGTGATGACAGACACAATTATAGAAAACAAAAAGGAGATTTGGTAGGTAATTCAGTCTGTGCAATTTTCAAAAATGCAACAACAAATACATGCTTTTTTTTAAGAAATAAAAAGAAGTTCTCGATGTGTAGGCCACACTGTCAGTCAACATTGTATTATCTGTGTCTTATCTGCTCACACAGGTGGAAACTCCAGGTTTGAAGTAAAATTTTCCACAACACTTAAATGTATTCACATTTCATAGCAATATTTATTTAACTACTCAAACCAGGAGGAAATGAAAATAAATTCAATCTGGTAGCACCATAGTACTCGTACTCTCACAAAGAGGTGATTGATAACCATCAAAAACCTGCAAAACTAATGACATCCCATCAGTCTAAGCTGTCCCTTTGTGCTCTTGTTTTAGCTCCGTTAGTCTCATTAGCAATTCGCTGATGCAATTCGGTTGGTTTTACAGTTAAACACTCCCACAAAAATACCAATTCAAAACTGCAACCAAAAACACTGATGGTCTGAAATGGAGAGGAGGAATTCGCTGTCAAATGAAATCTGTCTCAGTGTGAAGTTTGAATTTTGAGTCCTCCTGAGGGCCTGTTAGCAATCCAGACAGTGACAGTTTTTATACAGACCATCTGTCCAGTCACATTTGCTTGCAGATGCCACCGACTGAAAAATATTCGGAGTGCTCGCAGAGAAGTATGTCTGGTTTCGCAATAAACCCGTGGATTATTTGTGCAGCGCCGCCGTCGCTGCCTGTGTGCCAGTGGGACGGAGACATTGATATGGGAGGAAGTGTCAGGCTGTCGTGCTCGGTGGCGGAGGGCATCCCCACGCCAGAGATCCGCTGGGATAAACTGAATCCGGAGGAAATCTCGCTTCCCATCAACATGGATGGTCAGTGCCTCACACAAACACTCAATGCTCCTGTACGTTACGGTGAGATGCAAAGTTAAGAGGTGTAAATGTAGACAATTTGAGCGGTTGTAATTTTATACAGTGAGCCAAAATAAGCAGAAGTCACAGAGGTTTTGCTGCAGGAAAAAAAACACAAAGGAATAATATCTCAGGTTGAACATTTATTTACTCTCCTGTTGTCCTCATTTACGGACACCAAAAATATTGTTTCCTTTTCTGAAAAAAAAAATCCAAAAATTCAGCAAAAAAAAAAAAAAATCCCCAAAATTTCGGGAAATTTGCAAAACCTTCAGGAAGAAAATTCCAATAATTTCTTAAAAGTTTCCCTTACAATTATTCTTTTAAAAAATATGCCAAATTTTGGAAGAAAAGTCTTGTAAATATTTTCAAAAAATGAGTAAAAACATCTGAAGTGATTACATATATATCAGTAAAACTTCTATTTTCTTAAGAACATTGACAAAAAAAATCAACCAAAATCCAGCGGGATTTTGGTTGATTTTTTGTCAATGTTCTTAAGAAACATTTTTAACATTTCTTTTTTTTCCACCAAAAAAATTTCAAAAATTTCCCAAAAATGTTGAAAATGTGAACATCAGAAGTTTCACTGTGAAAATACATTGTTTCCCCCACATTTTTAAACTTTAAAAAGGGTCAATTTGACCCGCAGGACAACATGAGGGTTAATTATGTGTACTTTTATTGTGTATTATTTTCAATTATGTATACTCAGTGATTCTATCTATCTATCTGTCTGTCTGTCTGTCTATGCCTGCTTAAGATGAAAGATAGTAGCAGAAAGCAGTAAAGGCAGTGTCTGCTAACTGATTCTAAAATGACATCTAGCTTGAATTTAACAGAGCAAATAAAACAGGGTTGGGTGTTATGACTGTACTTTGCTCCAGTAGCAGATTCAATGCTTATAAAAACTATTCAGCCTGTCGTTGACTTTTCATTCCAGGCAATAAAGTATGAAGAGAAATCAAGAGGGATGTTGAGAACATGAGTGTTTTAAAACGACTGTGCCGAGAATGTGGTTAAAAGGGCACTCTGAGACGAGTTCACTATTGCAATTCCATACGTTTTATTTTGAAAATAATGGTTAAAACCAAATCGGCAGAAGCCAGAGCAGATGAGTTGGGTTGAGCTAAAAAATGCTGGAGTGGTGTGAAGTGGGAGCAGGTTTTTTTTTTTTTTAGATAGATCTGATTCTGAAAGTCACAGTTGGAGCACTTTTATAGCTTGGATTCACTCGGCCCAACTTTCACGGCTCAGATACCAGTCCTAAAGTGCTACAAGTATCTGATTCTTTGATATAAAGTCAAAGCTTACACATTTTGGTGGGAGAAATTAGCTACAACTTCCAAAGTAACTGAAGTCATGTGTGTGTGAGCTGTAAGAAGACATCATGACTGTTCTCCTCAGTATTTCAGTATCACTATATTGTGTCCTTTGTCTCCTCTCTTCAGGGGATCTGTCTGGCTCCGTCCAGATTGTCAACGTTTCCTCTCAGACGTCTGGTCTGTACCGCTGCTCTGCGCTAACGTCCTGGGAACAGAGAACTGCTACGTCAACTTGTCCATCTACAGCCGTGAGTTCCTCTGAGTTCATCCACCTGAATGGCTTTCTTTTCTCCACACCTTTATGATAACTGCGTTGTGTTTCTGTGCAGCTCCAGACAGTTCCTCGGGCATCCTGCAGGGTGTGCTGCTGACCTTGTCCATGAGTTTGGTTCTGCTGGCGCTGCTGGTCCTGATTCTGTGGCTCCATCGGACGGGGCAGGACGGCAGGTGGAAGGAGGGCAAAGGAGAAGAGGAGGAGTGTTACAACGAGATCCGCTACACCCCGTCTCTGATGAAGCGCTCCTTTGTTTAATTTCTCAGCATTTGGAATTTTTTTAAAAAAGATGCTCCCACCCAGGTATCAGACGAAAAGACTTCAGGACTTTTTAGATCTTTCTAGACGATGGATTTTTGCAGCCCAGCCGGTGTTCTCTGCATACTACTGTGTAGCTGTACAGCATGACACATTTGGAAATAAATGCCCATATTCTGAGAAGTGTGGTATTTTATTTACAAGAAAGATCACAGTTTTACTGCCTGAGCTTTTCTTCAGATTCCTTAAAACCAGTCTTTAAATATACATGATGACCACATGTCACGGAGGATCCTTTCATTTTAACCAAGCACAAAAAATACACGGAAAAGCAAGCCACCGTCTTAACTTTTAATCAGCACTAGAGCAGGGGCGGATCCAGATTAATTTTAGTGGGGGGGCACAGGGGGGTACAGCAGATATTTTGGGGGGCCACCGAAAAGTTGTAAGAAAAAATGAAAGCTGCTACTGACCTCTCGCTTTTACAAAGTATTTTCATGTTGTTGTTTTTTGGCTCTTTAACCAATAGGAAAGCTGTATATGACCTTTTCATTTTGGACTGTTAATATTCAAATTATGATGGACTGGTTTCCTTGTTTATGTGAATTACAACATCATCAGCTGCAGCATCTGCCTGTTATGTAAAACTGGTAAGCTCAACGACAGAATCCTGAGGGCAATTAAATGACAAATATTGTGCAAGAACAGCACTATGTACAACCCTGTCAATTTCCATTTCTTAGAATGTTTACTGACAATTATCACACATAAATTAAGAAATAATATTCTGTACTTTTAGCAACTAGTTCTCAGCTGTATACCATAAACATCATAGGGTTCTGTATACTAATCAGCCTAAATCAAAATGAGTACTACCCAGTACACAGTGAACAACAACAATCTGTACCCTTGATCTGTGGTAAAATAATCTGAAATGTCTGTGCAGTAATGTAAATTTAAAATACAATAAGAAACACTCTATACATTTAACAGTAATCCTGAGAACAATAATAAGCAGTAACAATACTCCATATTCTTAAGTCATTTAATAGTGCACAGATCAGCAAACATCATAGTGTTCTACACAGAAATCATAAAAGCTGCTCTCAATAATCTTTCACAGTGAGCAGATGTTCTTGTGTTGCAGGTCCATGGTCCAGACATGGCCATCGAACAGGCCGGGGGGGTCTGGCACCGTGGACTTCCTAGAGCACCTCCTCTTTTTGCATTCTTCATATGGGATGGAAATAAAGTAACGTTGGTTTAGCATGTCGATCAAAGGCCTGTAGGTGTGAAGCAGGAAGTCCTCCACAATGAGGATGTGAGTCTCCTGCTCCTCCTTGTGGTCGGACTTCAGGACGATCTCTGTGTCCAGGGTGTTCTTAAAGCCTTGAGAATGTCTCAAACTTCACCAGGTTCTCCAGTCATGCGTAGATCGTACTCATCATGGCGTCCATGTCCACGCTCCTTAGCGACCTAGACAGCCGGTCGTAACGTTTTTGAGCAACACACTTCACTAAGCCAGGCTGCACAGTGGTTAGCACTTTCGCCTTGCAGCAAGAAGATCCCTAGTTCGATTCCTGGGGTGTGCCTGGGATCTTTCTGCATGGAGTTTGCATGTTCTCCCTGTGCATGTGTGGGTTTTCTCCAGGTACTCCAGCTTCCACCCCCAGTCCAAAAATATGCTGAGGTTAATTGGATACTCTAAATTGCCCGTAGGTGTGAATGTGAGTGTGATTGTGTGTCTGTATATGTAGCCCTGCAACAGACTGGCGACCTGTCCAGGGTGTCCCCTGCCTTCGCCCGAGTCAGCTGGATAGGCTCCAGCACCCCCTGCGACCCTAATGAGGATGAAGCGGTGTATAGAGAATGGATGGATGGACTTCACTCAGCCAGCCCTCTGGACTTCCAGTAAGCTGTGTTCCTATTGGCTGTCCAGGTGGCTGCTTGGTGTTATCAGAAACACCTGAGCAGCTCAGTGTCTTCCTGCTTTATGTCTGCAGTCAAACATTTCCTCTGCTTCTCTTCACTGGAGTGGGTTTGGTTCCGTTGCTTTAGTTTGTTCTTTAGGCGTTGGCTTGCAGCTTCCAGCAGTAAAATCGACTTTAATGTGTATCTTTGGTGTGTTTAGGGCTTTGTACTGGATAGTTGTCTTGGTAAATGTGGTTCTTTAGCCACAGTTAGATTTAAGAGTTTGTTTCATTTTTAAGGTTGGGGTTAAAATCTTGACTTAAAAAAGATTATATCAAAGGAAAAAAAAAACATTAATACAATAAGACTTTGAAAAGAAAATTAAACATTAAATACAATTAAATTATGTTTGAGAAATTGTTTAATTAGACAATTAAACGAAGATAAAAATGTAATTATGAAATTAAACAAAATATAAGAAAAATATTAAACATTAAAGATGAAATATTTTAGATAATTAAACATTAAAAAATACAATTAAAAAAGAAGAACATTTAAACATTTAAAACAAAACATTTAATGAGATTATTAAACCTTTAAAAAGACATTTAATTTAAAAAATTTAATGTTTAATTAGAAAATTAAATCTTAGACAATAAAACTTAAAATAGGAATTAAAGATAAAAAACAGAAAATTAAACATTAAAAGGTGGTAAAACATTTAAAAAGGAAAACCAAAAAGATTTAATTTAAAATATAAACATTGGGAAAGAAAAGGAAATTTTTTCAAACAAGCCGATAAAACGTTTGAAAAAACAACAATTAAACATTAAAAAGACAAAACATTTCAAAATCAAATCAGACATTAGAAAAGAATAAAAGGTGAGAAAAGAGCAAAACTAAACTTTTAAGAAGAATCAAACTGAAGACAAAATATTTGAAAAGACACCAGTTAGACTTTAGAAGATCAAATTAAACAGAAGAGACAAACGATCAAAAAGAGCAAAAAACAGATAAAGGTCTTAAAGCGTTTTCTGTCTGAAATGAAAACATCAAGTTGTTTCTTCAAACATTTCCTCTTTCTATGATCTTGGTTTGATTGTGGACAGATTTACTAAGAACTCATTTCAGAAAACTGCTTTCCAGATAAAGTCTACTAGTAGTTGAAGGCATCGATCAAACTAATGTTACCTTCTGATCTCCACAAACTTTACTGTTCAGTGAAGAGAATCAAAGTTTGTTCAGGATTTCTAAAAAACCCCACAGGTGAAGGTCTGAGAAGAACTCAGATGGATGATCTAAATGTGAAATCAAGACTCATGGTCACAAGTTTAAAGGCTTCTGTTAAACCACAAAGTTCAAACTAACAGAGAACTGCTGAGAAGCTTTAAAGATTTCAGCCCTCAGACTGTCTAAAGGTTCAAACTAACAGAGATCTAATGTTGGACTTAGAAAATTTCAGCCCTCAGACTGTGTGAAAGCTCAGATCCTGAGGACTTGGGAGGTCTCGAGGCTTTGGAAAGTCTTAGATCTAAGGGTTCAACCCTCCAGCACAAAGGCTGAAGTCCAACCTCCTGAGAAAAACGGTCGAGATGAGACTTGACTTAAAAAAAAAACTCAAAAATGACAAAAAGTAGATGATAAATGCGCAAAAAAAGAAGAATTACTATCTCAGGGGGTAAGAGGAGAGCCTACCAAGTGGAAGGTAGCATGGTTCAAGACCCACCACTGGTGTTTTTCTTTCTTTTTCAGGATTTTGATAAAATTTAAGAAAGCTCTGGTCTGAACCAGCAGGCTCCATAGGTAACCCTTAACTTACTGAGCTACAGATCAGACAAAAACAAATAGATTCGTCGTCTCTTTGACATCGTAGTTTCTGTTCCTAATAAAGTGACCACATGGTGGAGTCAGGGTGGAAGTCTGGGCGGAGAGTAGGAGGGGAGGTGGGTGGCGGCCTCCCCCCACTACTCCCCCACCTCCCCCCCACCACCCACCACTCACCACCCACCACACCTTCCCCCGCCCGACGAGTTCTCGAGTCTCGACAGGTTTTCCCGAGTTTTGGAGTTCCATGAGGTTGGAGGCAGAACAAGTTGTCATGAAGAGAGTGACTTTTTACAGCAACTAGAAAGAAGATGACTAGAAGAGCAGGTCTTTAACCAGCATCCATAAAATCCATGGAGTCGGCTCCAGAGAAACGAAGGGAGGTCAACTTTTATCAACCACCATCCAGATGTTCAATTTGATATCTTTGAGATTTTTAGCACCACAAACCTTTAGTATCACACTTTATTATCATCTATTAGGACTTTCATGGAATCCACCAGCAGATTTAGTTTTTGTTGAGAAACTTTATTTTTGTCATCGTGGGACTGCAGGATTTAAAACTGTCCCTTCTATTTGACCTCATGTTTATTAGTTTTAGTGGAGAAAGTTATTTTGTCCATTAGTATCTTAAAAACCAAATAATAAATTGGATTAGTAGAGAGGTTTAAATTTCTTACTTTGTCATATTTTAAATGACAAAAAAATACAAAAGCATCTTGAGACAGTTTGAACTGTAACTGGCGTTCTATAAATAAAATTGAATTTAAATTGTATGTATCTTGTAATGTTGGAGTAATTCAGCCATATATGCCTGTAGCAGAAAGGAGTTATGAGCAAGGAGTTAATTGCTACTTTTTTTTGCCATTTGTGGCTAATCAAGAAGCAGGTTTTTAGTGTTTTGCAGTACAAATGTTAAAGTAATTTATTACTGGCACTAAAAATTATTTCAATATGTCATTGCACTTATAACTGCTTTTAGATAACGTCTGCAAACTAATTATGCAGTAAAGAAAGCTTTTCATCTGGTCCACTACTACTGGATCACGTAACTATAAAAAAAATGCTGTTAAAACGTGATAATTTTTGAGAATTCTAATCAAATAGAACATTTGGCCAAAATTCCAAAATTCTCCAGACAACAAATACACACTAATTAAAAGGACAAAGAAAAAGGAAATGAAATCACTCACAGCAATTGATCTGCAAACAAAGACACAAAAACCTTTAATTTAAATAGGAGGGGAAAAAAAAACTCACATAAAAAAACTGTACAGAACATTTAACATCGACTTAAAGTTCTTAAATAAAAGACCCCCCTCCCAAAATAACTAAAATAACAAAACGATAAAGTGGGATGGTGTATGATACATCTTGTGCAAAAGAAGTATTAATTGATTCTTCCCAAACTGCACATTTCAACGTGAAGAGCGTCTCTCCACTCGGCTCTCCCCTTTGATGGGTAAACACAAGAGTCCCTCCCCTGAACCTCAGCATAGTGTCTTTGATGTAAAAGAACCCAAAATCCAATAATAAAATAGATTTATATTTTAAATATATATTTATATACGAAACATGCTGTACATAATTTCAGAGATTAAGAAATCCCTTTTTTTTTTGACACCCAGGTCTGTCCATTAACTTGTGCTTTCTTAACTCCCAGCAAAGAAAGGAAGAAAAAAAAACCAAACAGCATAACTCCCCGTTGCTTTGGATACAAAATGAATGAGGAGAAAAGAAAAACAGAAAACAGCACTGATCAGAAAGTCTCTGTTTTTCCTGAGTTGTGGGAGTTACTGACGCGTTTTGAGAAGGGATGCTGACACACTTTTCACCTGTTGTGGCGTCTTCACAGCCGACTGACGAGAAATCTCAGGGCTGTTTTTTAAAAAAACAAAATGAGGAGAAGGGAGAAAAGAGCTTTTGTACTGTTTATGTCCCTTGTTCAGATGTAACGAGCTTGAAGTGGAGGGGAAAACAATGCTGCAACGAGAGCGATTTAACAAAGATGTGGTTTTATAACGGCATGCACAACAGATTCTAACCCAGAGAGAATAAAAGGGGGCAGTGTGACCCAGTATTCAGCCTGCCTCATAATTCTCATGCTTACTTTTACTTTGTAGCCCCCTTTAAGCTGTCTCCCTTTGGACCAAAAAGTCTTCCCGCAGAAGCAGTTAATTTCTTTCCCGTTGTGGACCCTGAGAACGCTGGCCTCTTTTCAAGTTTCCTACAGAGGGGAAGCGCCACTTCTGACAAATGATGTGCTGAGATAACTAGCATACGGCGATAAATGCTATGGCACGAGGTTATTTCTGAATCCTTCAACCACTGCGCACAACAGGTCGCATGGAGACGAAATCGGGGGCTGAATTTATTAATCTCATGTTCTAATTCAACCCATTCAAACTCGCAATCGGTATTTTGATTTGCTTTTCACAGTGGTCGAACAAAACGAGTGCAAGAGTGGGAAAGAAACCAACTTAAAGCGACTTCTCAGGAATACTTCCAGTTATATTACACGCTTCGAAAAAAAAACGTAAAAAAAACAGCCGTTGGTGAGATGATACAAATGTGATGACACTGAACAAACCGAGGGAGGGGAGAGGAGGAGAGGGGTGAGGGTACAGTTGACAGAAGGCAGATTTCCAATTCAATATATCAGCAACACCATATAGACAAACCCGGTTAAAGATATCTGTAAGACAATAATATTCAAATAAATATTCCACCTTTTGTTTTCAGTATTTATTCAGCTTTGTTTAATCTCCAACTAAAACGCTGGATTTAACTGTTGTGGAAACAGCAGTAGTAGTGGGTATATTAGTAGTAGCAGGAGATGCAGAAGCAGTAGTATAAGTAACAAGAGGGCCGCACTGCAGGCAAAGAAAACACAGCTCCCCGCACGGAGCAGCCTGGGTCCCTGCTATTTGGAAAAGCCGTGAGCTGACTGGATCTGATCAGAGAGGGCACATTGATCGGTCATCCAAAGAAAACAACCTCGGTGCGTCTTGAACACTGAGGGACTCGTGGTTCTTCAAGTAGAACAAAACAAAGAAGGACATTCCACTCACCAAAACAAAACAAACAAAATAAAGGCTTGAAGTTTCTATCACTCCCAGTTCGTAGATTTGTGATCAACACAATTTTCACACATTGGAATCCCTCTCTGCTCGATCCTGATCGATGGGAACCGGCTCTGTCTGAAGTCGTCCCACAGCTCCATGTCGCTAGTCGGATTCAGGACTCGTGTCCGGGCCTAAACACGCCGTAAACTAGCAGGAAAAGCACCATGTCAGCTGGGATGGAAGGGAGGTTTTCTTCTTTTTTTTGGTTCCCTCAAAACTTGCTTCATGACAGAACGGTCGAGTGTTGATGACGTCAGGCATCTCTGCAGGAAACAGGCCAGAGGACAAGGATGGGATGGTTTTATTTTCTTGCTGAATATGTGTACTGTGCAGGGGAGAAGAAGTGCAGACTCTTGAAACTGGTAAATATGTCCTGTTGAATATCGTTTGACACACGACTGTAGGTCCAGTGAGGATGTAAAATGGGGGAAAACAAAACAAGGCTTATCATGGTTTCCACATTTCCTTCACTTTCACATACAGCAACATACTGATTCTTTTTTTTTGATTGGTTATGCAAAAGAAAACCTGCTGCTGCAGATGTCAAGTGAGAGACAGTCAAGAGGCGATCCTCTTCTCCAGTATAGAAAAATAAGCAATCCTCAAGCAAAATATCCCTTATAATTGCACTGGCCTTTCTGGCCTGTCACTACTCTTACAACCAAAAGGTTGTCCATAGAGACACTGAGTGCCTTTGTCAGAAAACAGTTAAGAGTGAGTACATCATCAGGCCATGTGAGTCATGATGAAAGCTGACTTTGGAATAAACAGGTTGGCTAAAATCATTTCATGGTCTGACGTGCTTCAGCTCAGCATGCTATCAGATGTTAAACTACTTTGGCTGAGAATGAGAAGGGTGATGTGTTAATACCCAGATCCATCCAGCACTGCGGAGGGCCGCGAGAGGATTCACAAATCATGTTTGCGCCGATTCAAACGGGAGTTGATGGAATGAGTCCTGAAGGCTGGAATGAGTCCGGTCTGGGTGGGCCAGGTCCGGTCCGCATTCGACCACGGTGTGCTTTCACTGTAGAAAATACCCCTCGGGGTCCCTAGTGCAGACTCAGCGCAGGTGATCAAGTAAAGGCAGCTCTGTGGATTCCTCTCTGGGGGTGGGAGGGTCCCCTGACGACAGCAGGGTTGGATCCAACGTCTGAGTGGCTCCCAGAGGATCTTGTGTCGGACTGGCCTCTGGTAGGGGAGCAGGAGGAGCAGGCTGAGAGAAAGAGACACAAAAGACAAATTAATCCCACTAAATCAGCACTGCTATTACAAGACAACACCTACAGCTTGTCGGAGGTCGATTTAGGTCAACATCTGGGTATTAATCCCGTCTGACCGGTAAGCAAAAACAAAAACAAAAAAACAAAAAAAAACAACACGCTGCACTCTCACGAGCAAGTCAAATGTTGTACATAAAGAATGCAATTCTAATAATTTCACAAATCCATGCTTAAACTTATATTTTTTTTAAAAATCCTTTATTCTGCATGCGCCCTTTACAAACATTGTCAAAAATAAACACTTTCCATGAAGCAGAAATTCTGGCACTATTCCACTAAGCTAGGCTGAACTTCAGGCTGTTTACAAAGAGCTGACAGAAGACTGTACGCATAAAGTTAAATGTAAATCTTAGTCTAAACGGACATTTAATTTACTATTACAGCAGACTATTAAAATGTAAAAAAAAAAATTTAAAATAATTATTTTTTTTTAAATGCATATAGGAATTGTGGTGAATAATTTTCTGTCGACTAATTGGCTCGTCATTGCAGCTCGACATCCCAGAGATGCTCCCTTTGCCTGTATTGAAGCTGGTTTTCTTTATTGGACCCAAGACAAAAACAGGGATTTGGCACAACTGAATAGTCTCTGAGTGAATTTGCTGACACCAGGCAGACCATATTTATTGGATTTTTCTTGATCCAAGGATTTGGGGGAAAAAAGGAAATTGATGATATGTGAAAGCCTTTTATGTTTTTTTCAGGTCACAGTGTGACATGAGCTTGGATTGATGGTGATCACAGAGATACAGCTGCACTGACCCCAAACAACATTCTTTTAACAGGTGGATTTAAAAAAAATAAAGGACACAACCCTGACTACTTCCATGTGTGTGAACAGTAAACAAACTGGCAGCCTCCTTACCTGTGTGCGTATTGTCTGTACTGTTCCTCCTTCCCCCTCGACTGCAGCTGGTCCGTTAAAGCCCTTCCTGCCTGAAAAACTCCACTTGCCAAAGTGGCTCTCATAGTGAAGTGCGCTGCCCTGGCCGAGGCCAGCCCGCTGGCCCCCTCTGTGCCCCGAGTTCTCCAAGAGACTTGCTGGGCAGAAGCGCTCTGGGCCTGGCAGCGGTGGAGGAGCCATGGAGCTGCTGAAGGAGAGCTGGGAGCTGGACAGCTGCTGGCCCAGGAGCCCCTGGATGGAGGATGTACGCTGAAGGGATGTGAGCAGGCCCGCCTCCATCCTGCTCTCTGATTGGCTGAGCAGAGCTAATGGAAGAGGCTGAGGGTGATGAGGCCAGCTCTGGGTCGGACCTACGGGGTTATCGGTACCTAAAATGCATCAAAAGTAAATTCGTTCATTTACTCAATAACAATACAAATAACAAACACTCAGCCTGCAAAACAGCCATACACAGGTAAGACATGAATGATTTAAAAGGTACATTATCTCAATGTCAGGCTGAACTTTGTGACTGTAAGCAAGTGCTGTTAAATTTATAACATCAAGATTAATCAACAAAAGAACAGTTTTGCAGTTTTATGGATATGTAATAACATTGTTAACGTATTAGTTTCAGACGACAAATTATGACTCAAGTTAATCAGTGCATGATACTAAAGATAATTAATAAAAGAGTTTACAGCGTGTCAACAATGCGCAGAGGAACAAAACTCTGTTTGTTAGTGTGTATAAAAAACACACTAATACAGACTAACATCTTAAAGTTAACTTCTAAAATAAACAAGTCATCTACATCCACTGGCAGAGACAGAAACAGAGGTTATCACCGACCATACAAACAACAGATATTGTTTTTATGCATTACCGCAAAGAATCCCAAACAGCCCACAAAAATTTAAAAAAATTCATTACACATAAACATTAACTATCGTTATTGTTACTTCCTGACTCTCCAGGAGAGGTGAACCTTAACTATCAGTCCACTGCCCTATGCTGTTCCTTTTTTTTAATGTCTTTGGATTGGTCGTTATGAGAGGATTAAAGGTTCTCTGGCAAGATCCTTCAGTCCTCATGTGTCCCTGCTTTTATAGAATAGAATAGAATGCTGCTGTCCTTCTCAACCCGCCTGGCCAGCAGGCAGATGGGTCCCCCCGATATAGAGCCGGGTTCTGCTTGAGGTATTTTCCCTGTTACAAGGGTGTTTTCCTTGCCACTGTCGCCTTTGGGCTTGCTCTGGGGGTCAGGCATATGGGTTCTGTAAAGCGTCTTGAGACAATTTGACTGTAATTGACGCTATATAAATAAAATTGAATTGAATTGAATTGAATAGAATAGAAAGCCTTTATTGTCTATGTACACGAGTATACAATGAAATTGTGAAATTTTGTCTAACATTACCAACAAATTTTAAATGTTACAACTAAGCTTGCAAGATGTTGGAAAAAGTCAAGCATCTGGATGCAGTCTACAGTCTGGAATAGCTTCAAATTTGCAAAGATGATGCACAAAAAGTCCCGTTTGCTAAATGACCTGAAAACCTTAAGCAACAGCAGAGCCATCTGCATGCTAACAAAGTTGGGTTACCATTGTCATTGAATATTTGAGAATAATTTGTCATCAAAAAATGACAAACTACACGTGACCACATTTATGCCAACTAAACTATGTCTTACCCATGGAGGGCTGCACAGTGGTGATGTGTGGCTGGGGGAGGCTGGAGGCTGGTGTGCTCTGGGTGGTGTGAACGGCTGGGTTGGTGGAGATGGAGGTGGAGCCGCCTCCACAGTCTGAGTCTTCGATGTTTCCTCCGCTGTTACAGCCAGCACCACAACCCTTCTGTAACCTGCAGGGAAACACGTATCACAGCTCTGATTCTAACCACAGAAAGACTTGTGTGTACAATCGCTGCATTAAAAGCTAAGAACATGTACCTGTCCCAGCTACTGATAAGCCAGGTGTAAATGTTGTGCGGGCTGACCGGTCCTCCCCACACAGACCGGAGCTGGCCGTGCCCCCCAGCGTATGAGGTCGTGAGGGGGGACACGTAGATGGGGTAGCCGATGGGCTGGTCACATGAGGAGTTGATCATATTCCTCAGCGCCTGTTTGGCATTTTGAATGCTTCCTCGCTCTGGGTTACGGTTGCGCAGGAAAACCAGCTCCTGCTGTTGTCCTGCCCACAGCCCACGCACACACTCTCTGTTCACCTGTAGGGGGCAGCACAAAGACATGTCAGAAGTGGAGTGCAGAGGTGGACAAGCAGAATATAAAAATACATACAGATTAAAGAAATGGTCTTTAACAACTCGTAAACAATCCAGAGCCAGAGACAACAACATGTAAAATAATAAACAAAAAGAGAGGTCACCTTGATAACTCTGAAGCTGAGGAACCTCTTGTTAAGCATGATGATCTTGTACTCGTCGCTACCGTCGTCCATGATGTGGCGCAGCGCTAGCAGTGAAGGCATGTTTGCTAGAATTGCGCTGCGCCACACGGGATCTCCCTCATGTGATATCAACATCTTCTCTTCATTGGCAGTGATGGCGTCGTACAGAACCATAGGATCCTCATACTCATCTGGAGATGTAAAGTGGTCCTGGAAGAAGCGGCGATTACAGCATTGGTTTCACTTCAATGACAAAAACAGCCTGTTATTATAACCTCAGGGTTAGTTTTCTTCCTTAGTATGAAACCCTACCTGATGCAGTTTGAGGGACATCCGCACTCCTGGTGCCACGACACGATTCAGCAGGTCCATATCTGCAAACACCCATTCATCCCTGGGAGACGTGATGCGGAAATCTCCCTTGAAGAGTGCATGGAGGCCGTAGAGAAACGGCTCCAAGCTGTCAAATAAATAAACAACCGTGACTTTTGCATCTTGCTTTCACGCAGTATACAGGTGGTAACAGCAACGGTGATAGACAAGTTGGTGTGGCCTGGTGGTCTTACCTGGCAGACATGCTGTGGGAGGCTGTGCCCAACGCTCTTCTTCCGAGGATACACAGACCAAAACAGAGGTTGACAAGTGGAGAATCTCTTTCACAAGTCACCGGCTACAACACAAGAGTGAAGTTAGAAAACAGATTGTACAACACTCTACATTTAATGTCACTTTCTATTTCGCTTTCTTAGAACTGTCTTTTATTTTGTAGAGTGACATATGCGTAGGGCTGAAAAGAGTCGCAGATCCAGCAAAACAAACAACTCCTGCCTTGATTTAAAAAAGGTTAATCACCAGCTAAAACCAGACAGAAATGCAGAACCTCATTATTTCTCTACTCGGTTTCTCTCAATACTGCTTTTCCCGCATTTCCATTTTTCTGTCCTCAGTTCAAAAGCCTCAAACTGATTTGTTGCTGCATGTGGCTTGACTGTTTACAGACCCCTTTGGACAAATGAGGGCAGAACACATTTGGTTATAGTTCAGCCAATGATCAGAATATAGATGTGTAAAAAGACAACAAAAACAGCCCTGACCCATGTGCGACTGTAGTGTAAATGCTGTGGAGAGGCTAACCGTTTGACGCCTGCTGTTGCAATACTGAATCCAGTCCAGGTAAACCATGCAGAATGAGGAGGGGGTAATGCCGGAGGCCCTGTGATCATAGTCCTCATCGATGTTCAAGTTGAAGGTGGGGTCACTGTCTACGTAGTTAGGGCCGAGACACGGCCGGAGAGCCTCTTGGACTGTCTCATTAGTCAGCCACTCTTCCAGCTTAGAAGATCGACTCACATAGTAGATGATGCTCTGTTGGAGGGAATGAGCCAAACAAATTATTCAGACACCAAGTATTTAAAGTCAAACCTAAAGGTCAGAATTTCAGTTATAATATCTGCTATGTTCTATATATTCCAACAAGCTGGCTGCAAATGGCAGGATGCCAAGTGTATGAATATATTACACTACTATTGTAGCTCCAAATTAAAAAAAAAAAAAAGGACTGGGTGTTTTTAGTATCACTTGTCATATCTTGCTGTAATAGAAGTACTGCCAAACAGTATTCATTGGCTACCAAAGCCAAGTGCATAAAGATGCAAGACGTGATGTAAAAGCACAGAGCAAAGAAAGAAGTCCCTTAATCAAGCGCTTACCTTGACATAGTATGTGATGAGGATCTTACGAAGGTCAAACACTTGCAACATGGAGGCTGCATTGTTGTCGCTGATGCTGTAGCCTTCTAGCACATACTTGGTGGCAGCAACCTCCCACGCCAGCCAGCGCTGTCCAAAGGCGGCGTTAAATGACAACATGTGGGGCAGATGACCTGGCTCACAGCAGCAGCAGCCCTCGTCCTCTTCCACCCCTTCTGTGATTGCCTCTACCTCCCTCTGCTGACAGTAGGTGCCTGGACAGACGCGAAACATGACAATCAGCTTGAACCAAGACTTTCAATAGTAGAGACTCTCCTGTACACTGTGTGTGAATTATCTATTTGTCACATACAAGGAAAAGTAAATTCAAAATGATCTGAGTAAGTAATTTATCATTTTACTGTCCTAAATACATAACTGCAAGCAAAAACATTTTCTGTATGCAAACAAATAACTAATTTGATAACTCAGATTTTGTAATTTTAGATCAAATGACACCCTCTTAAGAGAGTGAGGCACAACTTCTTTCTTCATTCTAAGCAGCCTTAAAATAAACCTCCAGGCCATGACGCTGATCTTTTAAAGAATAAAAATATACTTTAAGAACTGACATAAAAAGTAGTATTCAATACCCAAATTATGAAGTGAATTTTAAAGCAACATTTTCTAGCTTGACCTTGTCAGATGCCACTTTTTACACGACCACTATTGACTGAGCTCCAGCACCTGATCTCTATAAATAAATGCTATTTGGTGGCAACGCTTGACAATCCCCCAGTAAACGACTAAAACTGCGCTCAGCCTGCAAACTCCAAACATCGTCAGACCCCGTCACCCCTCTGCTGCTGACCTCTGAACTCTAAACCCCTCAGCTGGAAGGTGACCAGGCCGTTGCCGATCTCAATGATGTGCACCAGAGCGTTGAGGTAGTCTGACGCGAGGATGAAGCAGTCTCCTGTGCTGTAGTTCCCCCAGCGGCCGAGCAGCAGGTCTCCACAGAGGCTGTGCTGCAGAGAGCGTGTCAGGTGCTCGTAGAAAATCGAATTCAAATTGTTGTCATCGGCACCTTCGGGGGAAAAAAAGAAAAAAGAAGTGACAGACCGTTACCATGGCTACAAAGCAAAAATAAATCGGAGTCAAATAGAGATGATTAGATGGTGAAAGAACATCGTGGCACACCTGGGTTGCGGTCCAATTGAGTGGCAAGTCTGGTGTTTGAATGATCGACCCGCTTGGTGCTGCAATGGTGACAAAGTAGGATTAGCATTAAATACAAATACTTTATAGTTTGGGTTGGATGAGCCGTTTCCCACTTAGACGGCTAATGTGATCAAATACATACTTGTAGTCGCGCTCCCAGAATTTTACAGGTCTGGTGTATGAGGTGACGAACACAGCGCTGCCTAGGACAGGATTGAGAGGCGTAGAAAAGATGGCAGAAAAGATGGCCTGGACAAAAAGCACAGCAGAGTCTGAAGCAACAAGAGTTAAGGAGGACATGTAATGAACGTACAGCAATTACTTCATAGAATTAAAATACAGAATGCGGCACAAACTAGCAGCTCCTTTTGTACTATAATGAATTTTAATACAATAATCCTGTGGTAAAAAGTAGCTTTAACTGTTCAGCTTGTGTTGAGATTGTCAGATGTTAAAGCTACAGTGTATGGATGCCATCTTAAATTATATTAAACGTAAAGGCAAGAACTTATGTATTCCTGCTGTCACAAAATCAAACAGAGTGAAGGATACGGGGCACAGCAAAGGGCTGAGCAAAAGCGTGAAAGGCTGAGCCCCAGGTAATCTGCCAGGGGGCAATGTAAGTCAACACAAAGCGCAGCTTGTACAGCAGGTCCCACATCTGAAAATTCACAAGATAAATCAAAATGACACCAAAAACAACAACAAAAACCTCTTGCTAACAGTAATCAAACTACTAAAGAAACAGATTAACATACAGCTGTTCTCTGTGGACAAACGCTTTCAAGAGTTAAATGACTTATCGGTGGTCAAAATTCAAAAAGTGATATGATGTGTTCTAACCTTGCTGAAGAGGATGGACATGAAGTAGTAGTCGATTAAGAAGGTCTCCGAAAAGTGTGGATAGTCAAAGTGAAAGAAGAGCGTGGTGAAGCACAGCGTGACGTACTGCTGTGACGGCGTACAGAAGGACGAACGCAGCAACTTCATGCCTGCTACGGAGATGAAGAGAGCTCGGCTGCTGGAGGGGTTGAAGAAGACACGGAGAGAGAGAAAGGAAATCAGTGACATGCTGACATATTCAGCTACAACCATAAAAATGAAATGAGATCTCCAAACCCAGATGCGAGCGGCTCTCTGCATGCGCTGCACTTTAACTACTCTCAGCAGTGTGTGGACGGTCGCAGACATCCACAGTTTGTTTACATGTGAAACAAGTCGCTCATTAATCCGAACTAAACTCTGTGTCAAGCAAATACAGCTCTAAAACCACTGTTAGCTTATAGCTACAAATATATGAAAAAAAACTATTAACCAACAAAAATAAAAATGCTTTCACCCTGAATATTTGCCTTTACAAAGTTAAATTAACTTATACATGTTATTAATTTTCTCATGATGTTTACAGGACTACCTAAAAATTAAATAGATGACTGTAAAGTCAGAAGAAAGAGCTGCTCCAGAAACAGTTCACTGAAAATAAGTGCATTAATCTTCACATCTTTATATGGACTGGGTTGTTTGGTTAAAGAGGAAGGGAAAAAAAAACAGCAAACAACACAAGGAATATAGTTTATGTACCTTGTGCTACGGACCACAATGTGGAGAAAACAGTACAACCACATGTCCCCAGAGAGTGCTATGCAGGGAAGTGAAACAGCAGTAAACAGGATGAGGTAAGGCTTACTAGATGTCCAGCTCTTTATGGTTCTGGCCCACCGTTCGAGCTTCAGTCGTTAGGGAGTTGAGCACCACGGCCGGGTAGATGAAATATTTCTCCACGCACTGAAGCCACGCATACAGCTTCTCAAACCACATCAGCTGAGCAGCATCTGGGGAAAACACAAAGCATAAGATTCTTACACAACTGCTGAGATAAAGTCCAAATTCTAGATTTCAATCTGGCAGAAAGATGTTTCTACAATGGTTGGAATAAAGTATGATATGAGCTATCCTTAACTGCTCTGTAATACTAGTCAGGGATTTACTCCAAACGTTACGATGCCTGGAAGGAAGATGAGCAGGAGGAGATGGATTATTTCCCACTGACAAAAACCTCTTGAGGTAAAAGAAGCTTTCTGGTATCTCCTTAATTTTAATACAGCTACTTAAGTTACTAGTGTTTATTAATTCTTCATCTATTAATAATGATAAAAACCTGCATCAGTCTAATGATTAAAAAATAATTTCACTGTTCAGAGCTGCACTTGAAAGCTCCACAAGAGATGTTTGGGGTTAAGCATTTTTCTCAAGAGCACTTCATCTGGAGGTTTTCATTTACTCTGTGCAGCTCTTCCTGGTAGACAGACTTACAATGTCCCTGTTGTTCATATAGATTTTTATGTAATTCTTTTAAAATATTTTCACTTGCCATTTTTTTGCGCATGTGAGCGAAAAAAAAAAAAAAAAAAAAAAGATAAATCACACGCTCACCTCGGACCTCAAACTGACTGTACTCTTTGGAGCGGAGCACTGGGTGAGCCAGGCAGAACCACGGCAGCTGTTTTCGGAGCTGAGGCAGGAGATAGTGTGTAATGAAGCCTACAACTCCAGCCAGGATGTACAAAACAAAGCTGAGAGCAGGCTGTGGGTCAGGAGCAAAAAGAAGAAAATTAGCCTTTAAAATCTGTGTAAACTTGTAAACCAAACCGATTGCAAGAACAGGATCAAAAACAGTCCTCCAGCTCACTTGAAGAGCGATGAAAACGGTGCTGGCACTGATGGCGAAGGTAATCACAGCCATGAGGGGACACATGACGAGGTCTGAATGAAGAATCTCCTTCTACAAAGACAGTGAGAGTTTGATTTTAAAACTTGAGATCATTATAGGATCAAAACTAACTTCTGCAGGAGTCGACGCAGGATCAGGAGCGGCAAACTTTACCACAGAGTTACGCAGCTTCTCAGGAAGAGGGTCCTTGATCTCGACAGGGGGTTCCTCTGGTGTTCGGTTCTCCAGTTCTGGGAATAATTTAGACCGTACCAGTGACCTGATACAAGGGGGGGAAAAGTGTACAATAGGAAAGATAAGAAATACAGCAGGAAACTATGGTGTAACATCAAAGTCTTGACAAGCTGTTGTGAAAGCAGCATGTCAGCAGCAGCAGTGTCTGTTGTCCATCAACGTCACTCTTGTATGTGTCGGTCACCTGTGTTTGGGCAGGCTTAGAACCAATTACAAAGTCACTTTAGTCATCTACGCAAATCGGAAGAAAATAAACTTAAAGCCTAAAAATATACATAAAGCGTGGGAAAGACAGTTCCGACAGATGGGCGAGTGAAAAATTTGGCAGAGTCACTTTCTCTGTAGGCAAGCCATGTGGCATTTCTTCAAATGATACATGAAAAAATAACCATCGGAACAGGTCTTACACCAAATAACTTTCATGAATTTTAATCAGATTTTCTTTTGCAAATTGTGCAAAAATGAACTGCATTTCATGTTTTCACTTGCTAAACTTCCTCTGGTGTCATTCCTATATAGAAATATTAACTGCTAATCTATTATGGACATAAAATCAGGATGAATTAAAAACATCTAATGAGTAAACAGTAAATACTGACCACAGGATGGTAGGGTCGCTGCTTTGGCGGCTGAGGTGGTAGGATAAGGCCAGGAGGAGGCCACAAAACACAGAGAACAGTACTGGCACATGGGCGTCCCCCCACGGTGCCTAATGCAAAATAAGCAGATTAAAATATACACGTTAAACAAGCTATCCACAGCAATTCCTCAGGTACAGTCAGTGTTTCTGTTTCACTCACGTTTATAGCACCGAGGCAAAATCCATACAGCAGAGCAGCCACCAACACGCTGCGTATGAGACTGAACAGAGATGAGAGGGGGCTGGTAGTGGCTGAGGAAACAGAGGACAGAGCTCTGAATACATTCTCAGCACAAACATGCAAGGCACTGAGACCAAGAAAGGCTGTTGAGCATGACAACTGATGCACAACCTCATACGGTTCCCCCTACAGATAGATCCACAGTCTTTTTCTTTTTTTAATGTTTTCCTGAGCACATGACAGCAAGTTCTATACACACAGTTTTGGATGTCTTTGTTTGTTTACATTCTTGTTTCCAAAGGTCCGCCCTTGGCACCTCCTTTCCGATGTTGTCACAGCTATGATTGGTCATCAGGCAACATGTCATGCTACTCTGCCAAGTCACAGCCACAAATTCTGACTCTATAGCTCTATAGCTCTATAGCTGTGTAAAAATGTGACCATCTCATCAGACATAAAATATTACGATATCTGACTGCAGCCATAAACACGAGTGCGGTTTCAGATAATCATGTGATGTTTCCAAACTGGCAGTCGTAAGACGCTGTGACACTTCCTGACAAGGCGTTACATCATCATCCTGTCTGTGTGGCTGTATTCTTACCGGTTCCACCAAAGATGTGCATGTCAATCTGCTCCAGCAGACACATCACAAAAGTATTGACCTGAGGTAGCAACCCAAAGAGGAAAATGACCGGGAAACACAAGGCAAACACTGTTGGAAAAAAGAGAAAAAAATATTTTAAACATTTGCTTATAAAACGCCAAAAGAAAGTGCACAACTACAAATGCAGGCCATGAATACCGTAAGAGCTTTATGTACATCTATAACTATTTATGGCTGTTCTTCTAGATATGTAACCTGGACGTCCACTTCAAAGCGGATGAAAAAAGCCACGATTGAAAACTAACCAATGAGCATATCTCTGACACACAGCAGGAAGTGTGCAGAGAAAAAGGTGACGCCATAGAGGGAGAACGGCTGCAGGCTTCCAGAGCGACCAGACAGGTCAAAGATCCAGATCATCACACAGCACAAGCAGAAGTAGACTGGTCGACTGTACACAATGATCCAGTTATGGCCCTGTTAAATGACAGACATAAAGACAGTTACAGTTATACCCCAACAATAAAGTGAAATGTGCCGCTTTATTCCATTTGTTTTCTCAATATTTTTAAGACTATAAAGGTGAAACAGGAACTCACATGCATGGGAGAGGCTGCATCTGGCTGGACACTCTGAAACAAAAGAAAAAAAATTAGGTTTCACAAGTTTGACAAACATTTTGGATAATAAAAAAGAAGCAATGCAGAAACAAGGAATCCCTAAAGAAAACAACCATTTGATGATGCTACACTGCATACATTGCAAAAACCTTCACTTAAAAACTGCATGTAAAAGATTAATTATATTTTTTGAAGATGAGCAGACGATGCATAAACCCTGATTATTAACCCCAAATTTCTTGCAGATTGAAGGAATTAATGATGCGTCTGCATCGTGGTCAGCAGTCTGACAGTTTGAGCAGTTCCGCTCTCAGATTTCCCACAAGACCGCTGTCAAAAGATCTGCTTTAACTGTAGTGAGCTGAATTTAATTTTACTGGAGTGCCATTGTACATTGTGTGAATACTGTTGTCTTGACAGTCACTAAGCTGTGATACAAATAAAACTGAATTTCACAGAAATAGACTGTACTGTCCTCTGACATCTTCACAGCCATCTGAGGGTTTTATTTCTCTTTCCTGCATTTCATTCGAAGTAGAATTACTGAAAGTAACACAGCCTGATTCCTTTGCAGCCATCTATCAAAACCAAATAGGTGTTCTGTTTTTAGTTCAAAACTGACCTCAGTGTTGTGAATGGTCAATCAAGCTGTGCTGTACTCGCACAGCAGCCTCACATTCTGGTCATGAAGAGTGATTAAAATATGCAGTAAGCACAGTCTCTGACCACGATATATATAAACATTGCAGAAGTGCATTACCTTCAGTAAGGAGTACTGGCAGCTGGCAATGACCAGACAGAACTGGAAGACCCAGATGTCCCTGAAAAATCCCTGGAGCAACAGTAGGAACCCCAGGAAGGCCACCAGACTGGCCAGCACCACAGCGAACACGTTCTCTCCCACACGGCGGTTCCTGGCAACAGAATGCAGAGCATGATCAGTATTTGAACAACAGTCTTGTTATTATCTTTTGATAATTAGATTGTCTCGTTGCCTTCAATGTTCAGTAAATATGCTATTTGATCAAGATAATTAACTAATCTGAAACCTACTGAGACATGTAATATGTTTTTACAGACCTTGATTAAAGAAAGCCATTACACTATTGGGCATCAGATTCATGGCAATAAAGGGACTCGGAGCTGTTATTAATTAGTAAAACAATGGTGCTGCACTGTTACACTTGACTGTGGCACCATCAAGCCACATCCAAACCAGTGCTGAGATGCATCTTGTAGGAGAAAATGCTAAATTCACGAGGATAATCATTATCATGCACGGTGTTTCTGCTGGGATTTCTTACTGTTGCATGGAAAGCCATGAGGTAAAAAGAAAGAAAAAAAAAAACAGGATGGGAGAGTTTGAGCACGATTTGAGGTTGCCTGGGCAGCCTCGAGTAGATACAATCCCCAAGGTCAGGCTGATGAGTAAACCAACATAACTCTGTCTTCTTATTAGGCAGAAATGTATAAAATGCATCTCAGTGTATGAAAAAAGGATTCTTTTTTATGTCAGTGTAACAGCAGAAAGACTAAATCAGCTACAGAACAGGAAAACAAAACCAAAATGTAGCTTTTATTTGTCGTCCTTGGTCATGGTTAGCTTGGAGGAGCAAGCAAGAAGAGGAAATTACCTGGTACTAACACCTCTAAAGAGCTCCTTTTCTGTTAAGTGTTTCATGAAATTTAGCATTATGTTGGTTTCCTTTATTTAATTAGGAAAAAATAATTGAAAATTTCCATCATTCTCTCTATTGCAGCCAAAAATACTACTTTTGCCTTAGCACTAGAGAGCAGAGAAAAACTAAAGGTTTAATTAAATGAAAACACAATGAATACACCAATACATTATTTACTACGCATTAATAAAAGCGGGGACATCGAAGTACAAAATCCTATGCTTTCACCTGGAGAAACAGAATCCCTCCTCTGCTCTAACAGTTTGCCTTACCTGTCCAACAAGGCCAGAAGCGCCAGTCGATCATATCGAACTCTCAGCCACCTCCCAGGCAGCACCCAAAAGCGATAGTACTGTTTGGGTTTGGCCTTCTCCTCAATCATCAAAGTGTTTTCCTGGGACTCCTGTAGAGACTCATGATCCAGATCAAACTGGGGAAGAGTTAAAAAAAAAATGAATGGGAAATTCAGAAGAAAACCACAAGGACAGTCGGTGATTGTTAGCACTGAGAATGAGGGACTCCTGACTTATTTCCATGACCTTCTACCTGGAATAATCTGTCACAAGCATCATACACTGCTAACCTCGGGCATTTCCAGAGGCACCCTGCGCACCTGCATGCCCTGTAAAACCACTGGTCTGGGCTGGAGCATGGACAGGACTGGTGCTCCTTCCTGGACCTCAGTGGAGGTGAAGCTCGAGGACTGGGACTGTCTCTCCCTTTCCCTGCAAGCGGAACATTTGACGGCCTTACTGCGGCTCTTCATCATGTTTTATAACAGCAAATCAACTTCTGCAGTCTTGAGAAAATGAAATCTGGCAACAGAAATTTTATAACTTACTGAACTGGGTCCTCATAACCGCCTCCAGCCGGTCCAAATGTGTAGGACCTCTTCACTCCTGTTACACAACAGCAAAAATGCAATGAAACACCATGAACAGGAAATCATTTGAAAATAAAGCAGATAATGATAATATGTTTGTATCTTTAATTGGTTACACTCAACATACAACAGGAGAACCTACAAATACAACAGGGAGTGACAATATGGGAAGAAAACGATCCATTCCTTGTAAAACTTTTCTTTTGAAGGACACGCAGTAACAAATGCATAGTACCCTAAACAGTTTTATGATTCTATTTCTGTATCATAATTAGATACTGTCATCGTCAAGCTACATTAGAAAATATTCTTCACTTCTTCCATGAATTAAATGAAAAAAAAAATTGACTCCATTCATGTCAGTAAAGCAAATATGACCATATACATTCAGGAGACGGTTAGCTTAGCTTAGCCAAAAGACTGAGGGACCAGTTGGACATGATCCGTCTAAAGAAGTCTCCACTGGTTGTCTGACAACCACATGGGCGCAAGGTAAGACATCGGTGGCATCAATTTTCAGATTTTGACGCTCAACATGAAATGTAATATTCCCAAAATGCTGAACTACTCCTTTAAAGCCGGTGACTCACCGCTCTCGTCATAAAAATAGTGCACCGCTCCCTCTGATGTGTCGTCAAAGGTGGAGGCCTCATGGATGCCGCTACGGGGCAGCAGGAGGGAAGAGGCGAACTGTAAGGCTGAGGGAAGTGTGCGGGTGCGTGAATGAGAAGAGGTCCGAGCGCGTTGGAGGTCCTGGAGGCTACAGGCAAAAACAAAAACACAACAAAATTTAGTGGAAAAAGTGCAACATTGGCTTTAAAATGCTTAAACGCAGGCCTGTTGTCCTAGTGTTGTTTTATTTTAACAGTTTATGTATTACTCCAAAATTTGCTGAGAAGATTACTTGTTAAAACAGTAGCTTATGTAACAATTTAACAGTAATTTTGATTCCTAACTCTTAAACATGCTGTTAGTTTCAACCAGGGCAAATCTGGCAACACTGCAGCAAATAAAAAGCTGAAGCAAGGTATCAGCTAGAACCCCCACATGTCTGCTTAGTCAGCTTACCTCGGAGGGGAGCCCATGGTTGACGGAGGAGGTGTAGGGTTGCTCCCAGCATTGTGTCTCCTACGTATGGCCTGGGTCCTCTTTACATTGCTGACTGATTCATGTTTGCCTGCATCCTCTGGAGCCATGGCTGCAGAAGGGTGATCAATTACATCAATGCAACGGTTTACATTACGGGGTCAGTGTAGACAACAGAAGGTATCATTTGCACCAAAAACGGCCACTGACATATAACATTAGGTGGTTGCCGGTTAGTTTAATTTTATAACGTAGTTGTGTAAAACAAGAAGTCTGAATTACTAACTGTTGAGACGTGTAATTTTATGCCCCAAACTGAATAAAGGTTAACCATTAATCAAACCCTGTTTGTTCTAAATCTTCTCAGGCTTGGCAACCCCCGCTGAGTACACGCTAGCAGCAAGAATAAGGTTTAATGATGCATCAATGTTGAGGGTCAGCTGTAGTGTAATAAGCTATCATACTGATTAGCTCAAATAGGAGGCTTATGTTTTACTGTATTTAGAATTTAGCAAATGCACCTACACTAGAACACACTAGAACATGACATTAATATGTATTTTTGATCACATATTTTAAAAACACACAAATCAAATGCCTTTTTACCCAGAATGGACTAATGCTTGCAATGTCATGGATGTGATTAAATTCTGTTTACTCATTTTTGATGCAATCAGAGCATTTTGATTCTAAAAACTGTTATGAGTTTGATCCTGTTTCTATCAGGTAACACATATCGGATCCTGTCACTTGTATAATTTTAAACACATTTATTCATGGTTCTATCTCAATCCTTGAAAGAAAGTTATACTTTTGATTTTGTGGTGGCTGCCTCCTGCAGTTTATTTCAAAACTTAATTATGTGAGGATTTTAGAGACTGACTACTTAGAAAAGCCCTGAATGACTTCAGACCGCTTAAGCATACTCCATTTTGGACATTTCTTCTGGGTTTAGGTAAGATTTGAATGTACTCTGATCTACATATTTTCTAACAACATTTTAAAGTCTTGTGTTTCACTGAAAATTTGTTTACTGCCATCTGTTCTGCTGTTGTTTCCCATCCCTTGAAGCATGTATTAATTAGCTAACACTGACTTATTAAGCCAAATTTGAGGGACACTGCTCACGAGAGGTCAAACTTCATGGCTTTGCTTCTTTGTGCGTTTCATTACTTTGTACGCTTACAAAGACTAATGTGGTCCAAAGAGATCAGAGCCAATGTTGCCCAGAGCAATGGAGTCCCCTGGTACAATCTACCACCATGGTAAAAGGCGTGGTTCTGGACAAAAAGTGACCTAGACTGTGTTGGACATATGGCAAAACTTGAGCTGGTAGTGCTTCTCCTGCCTCAAATCAGTGGCGAGTTAAAAAAAAAAATGAGAAAAGGACTGTGATTCTCTTTTACACCAAAAATACCGAGCTGTGTGAATGCTCTGTTTCAACATAGCAAAGTCTACTGCAAAACACAGCAGCCACAGTTAAGCTTAAGTCAGCACAACCCTCAAGTTCATCAACATTTCATTTAATAAAGTGAGACATTAATATGACCTTGAGTCTATGACTACAATCTGTTTAATTAAATAATTTCAAGGCTACTGTTCATATGATCTCCACCGCCCGACACGTGTCCTGATGTTACAGGAAATTTTCATCTGCTGCCAAAACCTTGGAAAAATATGACTAATATCTGAAGTAGCACAGCAGCTCTTTTCCCTCATCTTGAAATCTGTTTCCCCATTCATTTTGTGGATCATAAACTTCAAGGCTGAGTCACAAATGTGGATCCTAGCACCCGCGCTGCTCTGAGGTCAGTAAATGAGATGTTTACTTTCACATTCATGACCTCGATTAACCTTAAAGAGACTATGACTATAACTCACACTCTCAAAAAACTAAAGTTGTTTAGAGTCAAGGTCTGAGTCATGCACTGAATTTCATGCAGTATCCCTACAACTCTGTATTCTTCACACTGTCAGTAAAATTTGATCTTTGTTTAGTTGCCACAACTTCCATTTCTTGTTACTTCCTAAGATGAAAATGCAACTTATATTCATATGCTGTCTTTTATACTATTCTAAAAATGCCAGGTTTTACTACATATAAGATTAACAACCCTTTATTTTAAGAAGTAATAATTATAATCACCCCACGAGGTTGCTTTAGAGCAGGGGTGTCAAACTCCGTTCCTGGAGGGCCACTATCCTGCATGTTTTAGATGTTTCCCTCTTCCAACACACCTGATTCAAATGATCAGCTTATCATCAAGCTCAGCAGAAGCCTGATAACGAGCCTGATGATTTGAATCAGGTGTGTTGGAAGAGGGAAACATCTAAAACATGCAGCATAGTGGCCCTCCAGGAACGGAGTTTGACACCCCTGCTTTAGAGTCTTAGATGCAGTTCACAGACACAAAATTAAAAGCCTAAAGGACAATGTTCAACCACTTCTGGGAATCTATGTTATGGTAGGAGGCTGTTCAAATAGGTGAAATACCATCTTAGCTCTCAAACTGTTTGTAGATTAAATAAAGTGAAAGGTAATGCTTTTCAGTTGTGATCAATAAATTATTTGAAGTCAGAAATTTTTATCTGCTGACATCTTACAACTTTGGCTTCAGGTGTTCCCCAGGCGGATTACTTTCCTTAACCAGCTGGATACTCCAAACCATACTGAAAACAGCGCTCCATTCAATGAAGTGGGTACCTCTGAAACACACATGCTATTGCATTCATTATGCCAACTCACCTCCTCCCACGGCTCCCTCTTCAACTAGCTCTCCTGCCCTCCAACCCATCTGGTTGCCAGTCCAGGAGCCTCCGAGAGAATCCAGCCGATGATGATGAGTTCCAGGGAAGCCATCAGTATGCATAGTGCGGGCTTCCAGATCAGACTTAGAGATGGTCAGAGTGCGAGGTGCAGGGGTGGAGGTTGAGGGCATTGTAAGCAGAGTAGAGGGCAGAGCTGCTGCGTTGCTCTGGCCTCCACCTGCCCCATCCATACTTAGCACTCTTGCATGAGTCTTAGCACTAGCTGTGCTGGAGGAGCGCTGAGCAGCGCGAGAATGTGAGGGGCCAGCAGTTTCAGGTAATTCCCCTTCCCTTGGAGTGGGCAGTTGAGCAGCAGTGGGGAGAGGGGATGTAATGCCAGTGTTTGCAAGGTCTGGGGAGTAGCAGGAGGTAGAGGAACTTGAGTCGTCATCGTCGTCGTCATCATCGTCATCTGAGCTGTATCGGCGCTGAGAGCCCAGACTAGAACCAGCACTCATGTCACTGCCATCGTCCTCGTCGCTGGAATCCTCAAACAAACTTTCACTGTAAGCCTTGGCACCCAGTCTGTTGCGCACTGGGATGTAATCTCTGTGTTGTCTGTGATTGTGGTGACGCCTGTAAGAGCCACAGTCAAAACTACTGCTGCCTGCTCCAGCTCGCCTTCTTGGAGCTTTCCTACGGCCTGGCCTGTGCCCCATGCTACTGCCGCTGGCCCGCAGCAGCTTTAAGTCTTTAGGGCGCACAACCTGCTGGGCTTGCAGAGCAGGCTGGTCAGACAGTAAGAATGGGGTAGAAGATATGGGCAATGCAGGCTCAGAACACACTAGACCCAGGGCCAGCCCTGAGGGCACTGAATTGGCTTGCCGAGGTGGGGGTAGAGGAGGAACTGGGACATTTCTGTCTAAATCACAAACCTCTGAGCGGCCACTACTTGAAGGGGAAGAGTTCTGAAGAGGAAGGGGCTGTGCAATATCAGAGGGTACAGGGGGTAAATCCTCTCCTTCAACAAGTGTCCGGTCTAGCCCCTGGCTCAGGGAGAACTCTTTGGAAGGGGAGCGCAGTAGCACACTGTCTGACAGATTGTCAGTATCACTGCCACCCTGTCCTTCTAGATCCTCTGTGGGCTTGTGGATGGTAGAACCTATCGCTGGTGCTGAGGCAGACGCCTGTCCATCTGAAGGCCGTGGCTGGCTGAACGAAGGACTTTCCAACTGAGTTGAATCAGTTTTTTCACTGCGGTAACTGCTAACAGTACTTAGTGTCTCACGATCTGTGGTAGCTCCACCTGCACTGAAACAACTGTCCGTGGATCCAGCAGCTAGTGCTACCCCACTGCGGCTGCCCGGGTGCTCAGTCCCAGGAGCAAAAGCCACAGGGTCAAGGCCTAAACCCAACAGATTCTCACTCAGCTCCTCACTTAAACTGCTCTTTATAAGTGGGCTAAGGGGAGTATCCCCTAAGCTCTCAGATTCCGCAGAGGGGCCAAGGGGAGAATAAGCCCCCAGCCCATTGTCCTCCGGACTCTGTTGA
Source organism: Acanthochromis polyacanthus (assembly GCF_021347895.1). Lineage (NCBI taxonomy): Eukaryota > Metazoa > Chordata > Actinopteri > Pomacentridae > Acanthochromis > Acanthochromis polyacanthus. Next base: position 12,785,165 of record NC_067129.1, read on the forward strand.
GACAATTGTTCTGGTAACTCCTCCACTTCCTGCAACTGCTCTTTTTCGCCTCCATCTTCCTGACTCGAGGGTGAAGGTGGGATAGACAAGCAGTTTCCAGGTTCTCCAAATCCAGCTGACACTCCAGATACTCCCATGAGACCAGGGAATTCACCACCCAGAGCTGCAGCGATGCAGGACTGGACCACGCTGGGAGCCCCTGCACAGAAAAACAGACCAAAATCAGACCGGAATGCACTTCTTAAGATTTTTCAGGCTTCTCAAGACACACGGCAGTATTTATTATTTAATTGGGATCTATGTAATGCTTACTAATGACTTGTTTTCATACAGACAGTATTAAATGGTGATCAGTGTGTATGATCTTTCAGACTTACTAATGGCATCCTGGGAACTCTGACGGAGGATCTCACGGTGAGCTGACGTAACAATCACATTATTGCTTCCCTGTTCTCGCATTAACTCTTTGATATCTGTGGCAAAAAAGAGAAGTCCATCAAAATGCAAACCATGCTAAATTTATTAGAGGAAGAAGAATATAGGAAAAGACTTAAGATTATCATCGATAGACCACAGTTTCATATAAACACCCAGTATTCAATACTTACCCTTAGTGCCCCCTGAATCCTCCAGCTGGGGCAAGAACTCCTAAAGAATAAAGCCAAAAATCCATATCAACACATATATCAACCACACCATGATAGCACTGGGTTTTTATGAAAAGTTCTGTCCTAGAGGTTGGTGGAGCATTCAGAAAGTATTCCAAACTACTGTCTGCAGCATAAGTGACCTAGCAAGGTAAACTGGTAACATTTTCTAACAAGCACAACTAAAGAAATGATAAAGTGAAATGGGTGAAGACTGCATGCTACCATTAAAAAAATGGAAATTCTCACCGACACCTGGTTCAGTCCAAAGAGAGAGTGCTGGGAGCTACAACGCACCGGGGGTGTTGAGTTGACCTTCCGAAACACAGTCATCTCCACACCAACATGACTATCCCTGTGAAGATGTTTCATATCATAAAATGAAAAGGGTTCAGCATTTCAAAGCATTCAGACTGCAGAGCTTCTTTTCAAAAATCACTCATAACACTCCTTCTTACCTGTGCTGATTCCCATCATGAGCACCTGAACCTTCATCTCCTTCTTCTGTCCTCGGGGCTTCGGCTGTGAGTGAGGCCTGCTTCTTCTCAACAATCTCCCCAAGGTCGAACATAGCATGGAGCCGGTAGTTCACCACCTTAATGGCGGTGAAAAAGACGGCCACCACAGCAGAGTACACGCCTGCCACCACCAAGCTCGGAGGAAGAGCCTGAGAGGGAGTGAAAAGATAATGAGACTACATAAGAGACAAAATCATCACTTTCAAGAATGAGAGTTGAGAATCTTTGAAAAAGGGCTGGCTATAGGACTGGCTCTATAAAAGAATTTCTTTCTCAAGACGACAGATGTGAGGTTTTTGCCACATTCAAATGTATAAAAATTGGACTACTGCATGAACGAATACAATTTTGCAGCCTATTTTAGATTTTTTTTAAAAGAAGGATCTTAATCACACTTGCTCAGACAGATATTACAAACAAATCCTCATTTCCCTAGATTAGTCCCATTCCCCTAGATTAGTTCAAAGACGAGAAGTTAAAACTTACTACATTGTTACAAAACTTTAGTTTCTCATGATTCTTAAATTATTATTTTTATTTTATATCCCTTATTAATCCCACGAGGGGAAATTCTGATTTTCACATATCCCCCCATCTGGGGGGGGGTCAGAGTGCAGGGTCAGCCGCGGTACAGCGCCCCTGGAGCAGGAAGGGTTAAGGGCCTTACTAAAGGGCCCGTCATTCACACACTGATGGCGGGAGCTGCCATGCAAGGCACTAACCACGACCCATCAGGAGCAATTAGGGGTTAGGTATCTTGTTCAGGGACACCTCGACATGAGCACGACGGGCCGCAAACCTGCAGTTGCGAGATGGCCACTCTACCCACTGAGCTTTGCCGCCCCATATAAAACCGCCCCATTATAAAATTAAATATGAGGTAACGCTGTTGGTTTCTAAGACATTGACTGCTGTACAGACTGTAGAGCCCCTTTAAGGTAAATTTGTGTTTTTTGTTATTGAGCTATATGAACAAAACTCAGTTGCCTCTGATATGTGCAAATACCCCGGGAAGGTGTCATGCCTAGTAAACAACGGCAATTCTGTTTGACAACATGTAAAACAATTCTTAAATGGATATATGCTTGAAACATGTGCTTACCATGTACAGTAGAAAGGGGAAGGCCAGGAGAAATATCCAAAGGTAGAGGTGGAAGCAGTTGGAGAATGTGCTCTGATGGGGGTCCACATACCAGCCTCCTGTGAGCGAAGCCCACACACCCTGCCGCAATATCTGAAGAGCTTGAGAACCCATCTCCACTTGCAAGTTCAACCAAAAGCCAAAACGCTTCCTCCAAGGCTGTAGCTCAAAAAACTGTGCAGCAGTTTGAGCCACGGTATTTTGTGTCTACGATGGCACTTCCATTGGGGATGGCAGGGTGACCAAGACTGTTTCATCAAGGACAATAGTTCTGCGTCTTAGCAATAGATATTTCAGTTGAAGTCAAGAGTCCTTGCATATTCTTGTGCCAGGATGTGCTCCCTCCATGCACCACCGTCGCCACACTCGAGGCTAATCCTTGCTGGGTAATCAGAAGAGGAACTTTTTGGCACATTGGTAACCCACTGAATGTATGAAAAACATTCATCTGTAAGAAAGATCAACATTAGTCAGTTTCTGTACATGAGGCAACGTTACATTCAGTGGAAAAAAGTCATGCTATGCAATAGCCAAACTTTGAAAATCACTAAATACGTTTAAATTACTTTAAGCTGTCCACATGTACATTTCAGTAGTGAAGATATAGACCTTTAAGCATCTTTCTATTACATTTTACATTAATTTCCACAATGTGACTATGTAAGTATAAAGTTCCCTATGCCTTCCACCCTGCTCTGGTTTTATTAATTTAATTGCAAAACAAACCATCACAGCTATATGAGCTGGTAAATACTATTTGATCAAGACAAGTAGAAGTAAGAATTTCAGAAACTGACACTGACATGCATCAGAATGAGAAAATAACATTAGCTAGTAGATCTCTTCCAACCAAACCCAAGCTACAGGGAAGCGACACTAAACAGCTGATATATTTTTCAGATTTCTGACAGTGTGACAGAGCTTGAAATCCTCTACTTTCATTTCCAGGCCATTAGTGTGCCACCTAGATTAAGTTTTCTGACTGACATTAGCAAGCTAGCAGAGAATTTTAGCCTAGCTTACGAAGATCTCTGTGCACTCTGATCGGTAATACTCGACGTGTTCAACCATCATTCCCTGTAAAGGCCTCAGTTTATATGAAAACACAACCATTAGGAGAAGCCGACTATTCTGAACAAAATGACAAACATTAAATATCCACAAATTGCCTGACGCTAATAACCGGCTAATGCTAGGCCGCATATATCAGCATTTTAACATGGGTAATGTCTCTATCGTTAGCTATGTGTAAATGTAACGTCGCCCTAAAACAAGACAGCTTAACGGCTGCTCGGTAGGTGAATGTCATTAGCTGATGTTAGCTGAGGTTAGCCTGACAGGTTTAACAAATGTGCACACAGTGAATTGTTTTCCGATTTGTGATCCCAGCATAGCTTACAGTTAGCATTAGCTGTCCAGCTTGCCTCATATCCTCCTTCCGCATCCAGTCCTTGCAAAATCTCAGAGCTTTCCTTCTCGGGATGCTAGCGAGGAAGGCTGTTCAGAAACTGGAGCTTCACTTTTTGTTGCCGTTGGCTAACTTATCATTGTTTACTGAAACTCCTTCGTCCTCTTTGGCATTAAAGGGTGACAGACACACAGCAGGAGCGAAGGTCTCCTCTCATGATGAACGGCAGCTATTTGTAGGCATAAACGGAGCCTGTGTTCAAATGTTTCAGCGGTGCTAGCTCACTGGGTAGCTAGCTGTAGCTAACAACTAGTTGACACACGCACGCACGCATGCACGCACGGACGCACACTGCGATCAAGCGAGAGAGAGAGAGAGAGAGATTCCCATGACGCTGATTGGCTGTCTGTAGAGACGTCAGAGGGAGGACATTTTTTTCCCTGTCATTTGAAAATTATCAAGATAGTTACATATATTATCATAAAAATGCAGCTACACTAATATCAGGGCATCCAAAGGGTACAATGTTGGGTACAATGAATGAATGAATGAATGAATGAATGAAATAAAACAAAACAAAATTATGACTATATGTCAAGTGTCAAACCTTCATAAAACCAGGGCTGGTTTTTATGAGGGGCTATGACTGTCCTGTGTGAAGGATAATTCAGCTACAATGTCAAGTTATGTCACCATTTTTTTATATAGCACATATAATGCAGCTTTCAAGCAGTGTTTTCTTGTAGAAAAAACAAGACAAGCATTACAAAATAACCTCATAAGTTTAGGTTTACCTAATTTAAATTTTAAGGGTTAAAATCCTACAAAAAATATATAAAAATTACCTTTACCTGACTATAATCAATATTAAAGCCAAGACCCTAAAGTAATGTTAATTATGGAGATAAACCTGACTAATTTAAGTTATGACTCAATAAAAACATATACCGTACTAAGACCCAACATATCCAAGAATTCCCTGGATCCCCATAAGCAAGCTTTTATAAATTTAGGTTTTGTGTGCATTATTTTATGTTTTATGTATATTTGGTTTTATTTGCACAATTTGGATTTTTCTTTTCTTCTTTTCTTGTACATATAAGCATTGGTGGAGACAATGATTTCTCTCTATCACTCTTTTTTTCACAGTAAAGGGAAACAAAATATTAAAAAGTTTGAACAATTCTATACTGTATACACTGAACAAATATACTACCCCAAAGTTTAAATGGTCATCTTTGCTGATTTAGAGAAATGGTTTAACATTTTTCTGTATGCTGTTGTGGTGAGATAAGGGTTAAAATCAGTCAATTGTGTGAAAAATGTTTTTGAGTCGTTCAGTTCATAACAAATTCTCGATTGCTGAGTCAATCCACACCTTGGTCAGATGAGGCTTAAAAGAGCAATAATCAGATAGTGTGATGAGTACACCGACACTCCTTTGACTAGTGTTTACAAAAGTCCACCTTAAAATGCAGCTTTATTCAAATCACACAACTATCTGTCCATATCAGTTGTGTGACTCCTTGGTGATTTGTATTTCCGGTGTATGACCCTACTCTCAACCTGCCCATTAGCATTTCTAATATAGTGTGTACTTGGTTTTTTTCATGTCTGTTCTGTTGTAGAGTTCTTGGATTGGAACAGCACATACTAAGTCCTCTATGTTTAAAAAAATAATTCATTTCAATACGATATTATACGCTGCGTTTATAGTTTTGTTCAGTATCATGAGCTTTTTGTTCATTTATAAATGAAATGTGAAGGGGCCTGGTGGTTAGCAGCGAGAAGATCTCCAGTTCATGTCCCAGCCTGGGATCTTTCTGCATGAAGTTTGCATGTTCTCCCTTTGCATGTGTGGGTATTCTCTAGGTACTGCGGCGTCCTCCCACAGTCCAAGGACATGCTGAGGTTATTTGGTGATTCTAAATTGTCCGTAGGTGTGAATATGAGAGTGCTTGTTTGTCTCTATGTACAGCTTTGTGATGGACTGGTGACCTGTCCAAGGTGTCCCCTGTCTTCTGGGATAAGCTCCAGCCCCACCGTGACTCTAATGAGGGCTAAGCGGTGTGGAGATAATGGATGGATGGATGAAATGTAAAGGTATTTACTAAGATTAAGATTCAACTTTATTGCTTCTGCACAGCAAAATGCATTCTTTTCACATATTCCAGCCTGTTAGGAAGGTGTCATCAGAGCACAGGGTCAGCCATATTACTGCACTCCTGCAGCAGATTGAGGTAAGGGCCTTACTCTCGGCAGCTTGGCAGTACTGGAGCTTGAACTCCCAACTCCCTGAGCAGCAGCCCAAAGCCTTGAGCAGTGAGCAACTACTACCCATTACTGCCTAGTTGTTCCTTTAAAAAAAAAAAAAATCGAAATTTTGAAGGCACGTGAAGCACTTGCAATGTCTTATGTAAAGAACTCAGAGTTTCCTCACTCCAGTCTGCTGCTAATATTTCAAAACAAAGGTAATGGCATTTCTCTTTTTGCTCTGTAAGAGGCTCACGGAGGTATGTGAAAGAAAGCAATCCCTGAGGTAACATCATGGCTGCAGAAAGTCGACACTGCTCTCCTTGGCCTGAGCAAGCTGTCATGGGCAAAGATCATGAGCCAGAATCTCAACAGAGGCCACGAAAAGATTAAAAATAAAAGCAGTTCTAATAAACTTGACAGAAAACACCTGTATGCAATTCTACAGTATAGATTTCAAGATTTTGTAAGGCTGTTTTCTGAATGTGTTGGGAATGTAAATGTCATATTTTGAAATTTACGTGCACATTTCCAGCTTAGAGCTAACAATGTATTTGAAATGCTAACAACCTTAAGCCTCAGATTTTATGGAAATATAGGATTTTAACAATACAATAATTAAAAAAATAAAGGCAAGCTATTTCAGTATGAAGAAAATCTGGCTTGTATGAACAGCTGTTGGTCTGTTTATGACCCAGCAATTGTCATCTGCTTCTATTGTCATGGCTGGTTTGTTGAATTAACCTTGTGACATCTCAGCAGTGCTCAAGAGTGGCTTATCGCACGCTGGAGCCACCCTGCTTGAGACCCACTGTCAGTACAGATCAGAGCTCACCTGCACTAGACCTGCACTGACACCACACCTCCTGTAGCCCACAGGATTACTCCCATCAGTCTCAGCACAAAGAGGCTAACAGGACAGGTGAACCTGCTGGCTTGAAATACAGTCTCTCTAAATTCTTGTCTTTAGTGATAAGCTTCCCCGAGTAAAATTGATGGCTGCTTTAGCGCAGACAACTATAGCCTTACATCACAACAGTGACGCCGCCTCCATCTTACAGTTCCTGGTGCTCTCAGCAGGGGGTGGTCAAACAACACAAAACTTACTGCAGCTGTAAAGCATAGAACACATTATTGTTCTTATTTAAGAGGTGGTTTAGGATGGGTTTCTTTTAACCTAAAATATTCCATAGGACAAGCCTGAAAAATGTCATTAATACTGTTGGATATATTCTGCTTTTGCACTGGATTCATGTGCTGCACATTTTACATAATGTCTACTGAAAAGAATATAGTTATAGATAAACTGGATGGTAAAGGCTTGAAAAGCGGATTCCAGCAATATTGGCTGAATTTGTAGAACGGTGTCAGTGAAATTATTAGTGTTATTCCTTCAGTGGCTGACGTTCAATATGGTTTGCACTCTCGCTCTCCATAATGAAAGAATACTCTACTTACATAAATTTGAGGGAGTCGAAACGAAAAATTAATAGAAATGCTGCAGCAGACATCGAGATATCCAGACACTTAGTCCCTCAATATGGGTCAGCCTCCTAAAACTTCAGCTCCCTCATCTATCATATTTAAATCTGATAGCATCTTTTGTTAAAACATTCTCTGTCTTGAAGATTGTAGCCACAAATTTGCTGCATAGGCTTTCCAATGTGAAAGCCTGAGATATCACTTGCAGGAAAGGCCACAAGTGAGACCTGATCTTATCACACTGTAGCATCCCAGACACGAGGTCAGCTGGTTCAAAAATGTGGAATATTTCAACTTCACATGTCAAAATCCTCCTTAATGAAGTCCAGCCTTTTCGATTTCAATTGAGACCTGAACTAGACAGCAGCAGCAGCAGTGTCAGGTATAGAAAAAACATTTTGTTTCATAATACATAATGGACATCCAGGCATTACTAACACACCAGAACTACGCAGCATCCAAAAGCGGGAGAGTGAGCAAGAGAGAGGAAAGGGAGAGAAAATGATGATGAAACGCAAGTGTAAGACACATTTTTAACACATTTCATGACCTGCAATTTGTGTGAAATGCCGTTTCTTCATGTTTAACATGTCAACTTATCTTGTTAGCAAAATGGCCTTTGCAGAATTACATCACTGTGAATATATTTTGCTTCTCCAAACCCAAAAGAATCATTTGTTCCCAAGCTTAATCATGAGTAGATAGATGAAAGGAATCAGCACTTACATAATATAACCTTGATATATACCACAGTTGTCACCTGGAATCCTTTTTTTTTTGTCAGTTTGAGTTCACTATATGTTCTCACCTACAAACTTTTCAGTGTGCGCCTCTAGAATATTTGTATCCACGAATAAAAGCCGAACAAGGGGAATCTACAGGAAGCAATACACAACACAGGTGTGTACAAAGTATATAATCAAGTGTATTTCATCTTTATCCACGTTCTGTACACATATTAAGATCCATTTCACATGAACACTATACAATAGCAATGAGTGAGGAATGGTATATTTTCTGAGCGCTGAGCAGCTCATGTTGAATGGCACTTCCATAAAAAATAACAGGAAATCACAGAGCATGAATAAATAACTCAACAGAGAAAATGGCTTTATATTATCAGATCCATTGAGTAACAGATTCAGCACATATAAAATGCACAATGCAACAAAACCAAACATTTGTTTTTTCCAACCTTGTGTTTTTCTCTGCATAATCTGGTCTGTAAATAAAAAATAAAATGAAATAAAAACGAGATTTGCAGCTATCAGAGGAAAGTGTGCTTTTTGTCCGGATTTTAAGTAAAGGCAATCTAAAATGTAATGTGTTAAGAGGAGTGGTAACAAGATACATCGAAATATCAGAGAAATATCAATACAGTTCACAAATCTTCAATTATTCATCTCATAGAATAGTCTTTTAATAACTGATAGAAAAAACAATACATGTTTGGCTGCTTTACAAGGAATACCTATGTCTGAAAGATATGTTTACATTTTCTGTGTGCTTCTGAATTATCCCATGACAGTTTAGAGGAAAGAAAAGATCATGAGTGAGCCAGCCTCTGGTGGTGAGGTGCGTCGATTCTCTCTTTCCAAGAAGCGGTCAGAAACACTTCCTCTCGTGTGATTCTGTGTTCCTGAAAATTCCTGTGAAGTTCGGACTGCGACAGTTTAGACGTCGTGAAAGCTGTGAAGGGGGCCGAGCATCTTGGGTGTTTTTTTCTTCTTCATACCTTCCCTGCATACACAATGCTTCATCCAATCTGCTAATCTCTATATGTACATACAAGCAGTGTTTACAGAGAAATACCTTCACTGGTGTGGACTCACTTGTTCACAATTATCCCTACTTGGAATGGCATGGCACATCGACTGTGAAATCTCACATAGATAGTGTTTCTGATCCATCATACGATAAGGTTCACTGACCGGAGTATATTACGTGATCAAATAATCCTATTAAGATGCAGTATTTTTCACCAGGACGCCTAAATATCTTGCTTCATTTATGGTACTCCATCAGCAACGTACAATAATACCATCTCCCGTGGACAGAGGCAGAATGATTGGGGAGTTTTAAAACCACATGACATGACATGGAGGCTGCAGAGATGACGTCTTATCCAAATAAAGGCTCTCTCTTTGAGTGTAGTCAGGATGACTGGGGCGCTCTCTGCTCATCTGCCATAAAAATTCAATAACTGGCCTGCTCTGCCTCATATATCAGCATGTTGACATTGAGACTTGAGATAGAGCATTACAAACAAGTACAAAGAAACCGGATGTTCTCAGCACTCTTCACTGTGCCATATCCATGCTATATACAAAGCCAAAGTGGATATGCCTCCTCCTACCTCATTAAAAACATAAAAAAAAATGACACACTAATAAAGAATCGGTGGATGCAGACTGAGTGCACGTCGTGACACAGAGGATGAGTCAAATCTTGTGCCGTATATACGAATTTACCACTAATAGGAGCTGGGCAACCTTGATTTTTGAGAAAAAATGTAAAAGCAAGATACAGTTACTTTGTGCAGTTGTTTCTTTTGGTGGCCTCTGAAATTTGTCTGATAGTCAACCTGACAAAATAGGGGAGCACAACGAAAGCATTCTCTCTCGCCCTCTTGTCTCAGTCCACACTCGCCAACTCTCCTTCTCCGTTCTCAGACGTAGTATTCTTTGTCTTTGTTCTTTTTGCCCTTTGTGATGGCCTTTGCCACAGAGGCCGTTGCTGTGCTTTTGTCCTTGACCACTGCTCCGTTGCCCTCCACAGTGGAGTTGTTGGCAAAATTGTGGCTCTGGTCTGTCTGGTAGGAGCCCTCATCCCGGTTCCGGTACTTGTACATGGCATAGAGGAGGATAAGAATGCAGAGAGCAGCAGCAGCCACGATACCAACCACCATCCCTGTGGTGCTACTGGACTCCCTGATCACCTCCACGGCACCAGGCTGGCTCTTTTCATCAGAGGCTGTGGGGTTGGCTGTGGGCACATGGGGAAAATTGGGTGGGTAAGTTAGTCCTGGTGTGTTTCGGGATGATGGAGGAGCAGGGGGCAGAAGCACCTGGTCACGGGTGTTCATTTTGCCTGCGGGAATGTGGAGCTGGTCGGGGTTGGTGGTGGGAACAAAAGGAGGTAGGGGGCGGGGTTTCTGGACTCCACCCTCACCAGCGGCGGGAGGTGGAGGAAGGACTGTCCTGTCAGTGACCAAAGGGGAGTTATTATTGTAAAAGTCCTCGTCATCGGATTCCGTCATCTCCCCAGAGCCGAAGGCCGAAACCTCCACAGGGTCACCGCAGTCCTCCTGGTCCGGGGGGCAGGAAGGGTGAGGAGGGAGTATCAGGGACTCTTTGGTGGTTTCAAGTGGGGAGAGGAGGGTGGGAGGAGGAGGGATGACGGGGTAACGGGTGGCGATGGATGGGGGCTCAAGGGAATCCACTGTTATTATAGGCAACACTAATTCACCTCCTAGAAAGGAAACAGAAAAGGTAGGGGATCCTAAATTAGAACAACATTAAAACTGAAAAATTCTGGCTGAACAGTTGTGCTCATTAAGGTGGAGGCACAATCTGCTCATTATGTAGATTACTGCTGAGGAATTAGGCTAATATTAGCTGGCTTATCAGTGATATTATTTATAGTGATGGCACATATTATGCCGATTTCTATAATGCAAGGTTAATTACATCAACATTTGGCACAAATAGAGAAAAACTAATTAAAAACCATCGTGACGCTGTCTTGAAGGTATGCAGCTCTCGGTTTTTATATGCAGTCGATGTGTGGGTGTGCGCAATTTCAAAATATAATACAGCAAAAACATAGAGAAGCTCACATGCAGACACAAACAGACAAGATGACCCTTGAAAGGCGGCAGCAGAATGAAGAGCACATCATAAACAAAAGAGCAGTAAATAAAATTGCCATGCTGCTGTATGCACTTCTGTAAGCTGAGGTTAGGGGATGACAAGAGAGCAGACAGGTTATTGTATAAAGGAATCACACACACAATACTATGCCCTGCTGAAAGCAAACAATGCCTCATGAATATTTTTAATCATTATATGGATATAGATTTCTTGCCATATAATATAATCTCCTATATATGTATACTGTGTAAATATACATCTTTGATCTGTCTCTTCGGTCAGAATGTCTCGTGCTTGTGGAGGAATATTTCAGTCTGCACTTATACAGATATTTATGGCCACTAGGTTCTCTTTCATCATTAGTTGAGTCACACTTTGCAGGGCGAGCCAACAACAAACAATTCTGATAAGGTCATATTAATAATTGAGGCACCCATAATAAGGGCAGACTCATTCTTAAGTTCCACAGCTTGTTTCCGTCACAAGCCTCCTCTACAGTCATTCACGCTTAATGAGTGCAGTACACTCCACAAAGACCTTCTTTGATTCAAATTTAGCCAGATGCAGACGTATGTATAAACTCAAACAGCTGCAATAGCATCATGTCTGATCATGGCAAAATGGTTTTGAGCAGTTTGGCAGGTGATTATTATGTCTGTGGATAGGTTTTGTCAACATGACAGTGTCACAGAATGCAGCCATTTAATTTTATAGGTGTGTAGATAAAAATGAAGATGGAGTAGGGTGTGATGAAGATGGGTGTGGTCTGACCCATGAGATCTGAGTACTCAATGACAATGTAGTAATGACTACTGAGGACTCATAGGTCGGAGCGTCTGCATGTTGGTAGGTGTTATGGCTGGTGTGATCTTATCACAAGATGGTCTCCAGTTGAGTCTGTGACAACTATCCAAAGGAGGACAGCTGGCTGACAGAATGCCTGAATAAATGAATGGAAGATAGCTGTAGAAACCTCAAACTGAGAGGAGAGAGTTGCTTTTCTGACGGTGCATTCTGTGTACAATGCTGGGTAAAAACAACATTACTAGCAGCAACTACCATCTTTTTGCCATGGCTGACCCACCTGTTCCTGGTTCACACTCTTCCAGATCCTCGTCATCACTTGGACACTCAGCTGACGCCACCAAAATATCATCAGAGTTCTGAGGCTGAAAGAAAAGGTATAAAATGTATTGTTTTTAAAGTAAATCACAGCCCACACAGTTCTATCATCTACATTTGCAGTCAGGTTTTTTTTTGACTGCGTTCTCAGACTGTCCTATTTGAAGAAAACCTGCAGAATGCAGCACAGTACCACATTAATGTTTTTCGCTTGGAGCAAAACTACTAAGACTACAAGTTCGACATGAGCCCATATGCAGCTGCTCTTTATTCTCTACCCCTGTGCAGACTTTACGTATGAACAAAGTAAAGATATTACTGAAAGGGATTCTCAGAAGACTAAGTGCTGTTTCCCTTTAATTTGATATAACTTGCTCTTGTACTATTCTTTTGTGTAAATTTAGCAAAAAACACAGAAGATTACCACATGTTAAAACAGATCTTTAATATGTCTAAATGAGATTTTAGGATTCACAGTGGACTCTGAGTATAGAGGGGATTGGAATAGATGGCTTACTAATGGACTTAGTGGGATAAACTGAAGATAAATGAAAGGCAATTTTAGGGAAACTGAAATAGAAATGTACTGAAAAATGTAGTTTTATTTGCAGAGGCAGTGGTGAAGTTCTTTAACTCACTAAACCAGAACCTGCTGGCAGGTTTAAAGGGCATGTTGTCTTTTAAAAAATAACCAGTGACCACCCTGAGACATCAGATTTTCAACTTCTGATGGTGTGCAAATGTATCATGTGTGAAGTGCTGCTTAATCAGAAAATTTGTCCAAACCTAACCTTAAAATTGTGATATTTCATCTATTTACCTATATTCTGCATGTACCATTCAAGAATTAGCCATTGTTGCTGTTTGCAGGAGCCACACTATGTAAAAAAATAGTAATTCGACACTCCTTAGCAAAACATAAAGCCATTAGAAGTCTCAGCTGTGTCCAAAATTCAGGAGCGTTTTGGCTTAACTCAGCTGAACTGCAGCTTTGCTTACACAGAGCAGGTATATGGAAACAGATTAAAATGTAAATAGTAAAATAACTGTAGAATAGAGTCCCTGTTTTTTCCAGTATCAGTAATATCTTTGGGCCCTTGGATTGTTGGACAAGTTAAGTCTATTTTTCGATTTTGTTTCATTGTTTTTAATAAAAAAAGTACATTCTGAAATAGTTGCAATAGTTCAAATTGAACTCTAAAGTATAAATGTTCCTAATCCTGACACTATATAAAGATAGTTATATATGAATTGTACTTTTTAAGGTTTTTACTGATCTCCCTGTAGCAGAATCCTTCAAGTCTACAGTGGCTAGTGGATGCTGCGGTTAGAAATAAGTTGGTGTGTCATACAGATTTTTTTGTTCAATGTCTAGAGGGGTAATTGCGCTCATATGTGGAGAGTTTTTGTTTCAAACTTTAACATCAACTTCTGTCTTGATTACCAATTAAAACGGGGGGAAAAAAAGGAATAAAGAAGCTCAGTTAAATGTTCGTGATATTTCACTTTGGAAAAAAGTTTCAAACTTTAATGAATGAACTAGGGTCATTTTTCTACAGCTAATGCCATGCCTGCTGCAAGTGTAGAGAGGAACCAAAGAGTCAGATGTTCTATCTGATTGTCCTTGGTTGTGTGATTGTGTTCTTTTATTTGCACAGACTGACACAGTTAAACTTCAAACTGCACACTAATAAAGGATTAATAGAAAACGAATTCCAATTATGAGCAGAATGTGACAAGCAACACTGAGACTGAAAAAGCATGAAGGATCCAGGTGAGTTATTTTACACTTGTACAGGACGTATAATAGCAGAGGAACCACTTCTGCCCTATTTTTTTCTGGTTAGCCTGCAGATTAAATTTATTATGGCAAGGCACACACTTGGTTTTTGTTACGTTCCGTTGTGTGTTTGAGTAGGTACGGAAGGCTGTGTTTTTTTTCCTCTCTTTTCCGTGTTCCTAGGTTACCCCCGGTGGGATGGCTAGGTGCACCTGTGGCTCCTTACAATCAGCAGGGATGGTTAAAAGATGAGCCAACCTGATCATCGTGGCCAGTGGGCCAGATCAGCTGCCAGAGTGTGGTGTTGGTGTCTCGCGTTCTTCTTTAGGCCACGTGTCTAATGGTAAAAGGACTGTGTGATAGTGTGACCAGCTTTGTACTATGAAGCTTGCTTTGTGTTGAAATTCGTTTTTTTTTGCTGATGTAACACAGTCAATTTTCCTGCCTCTGTATCTGTTTCTTTTTATATTTGTTACTCCCCTCATCCCCTTATTCTTGGGGACGTAACAGTCTCATATGAATCATACTTTTGACGATAAAGATAAATATTGGTTGAGAGAATTTAGAGGTCTGTCAAATGTATTACTTTGGCACAATGTAGGTAAACAAACTAGAAAATGACACAAAATATAAAGGGTTATATGTGTTTGTATGAACTAATATGGATTGTCTTGGCATTTTTGCATTTGTTTTTGCTAATCTTTGGTTCTAAAGAATAACCGGACCCGTTTTAATACTTAAAGAAAATAGAATATCAATTTAGATTCTCAGAAAGGTGTGGGAAACAATAAAAAGTATAGTCGAAAAAACACCACAAAGTATCTCATCTCTACAAACCTACTTAATTAAAACATGGTAACTCTGTGATAGAGGTGTTTTAAAATCACTTTTACCTCCTGGGAAAAAGTGAAAACATCCTTTATTCAAGCAACTAGCCAATTAACTCCCAGTTGTCCAGTTGTCAGCAAATCACCATCCAAGTCTCCCCACATATTCCTTGAAACTCTCTGACCTTTGAGATGCTTTCCCTGAGGCTGGGTGAGCGCTGCCTCCGGGTGGTGGTCGTAGCCATAGTGGTGGTGGTCTCCATGATCGTGGTGGACATATCGGACACTGCCAGCGGAGTGGCCGAGGTGGTGTCGGTGGTCAGCACGGAGAGCGAGTCTCCGACCAGGCGCAGGTTCCCCTCCACCTGCACACTGGGATCATTTTCTGCTGCCAGTTTGAGCACCTGCAGGCCGTTGTAGTAGAGCCCAGAAATCTGACCCTGGAAGGGCCGACCCTTGTCATGGCCGCCAATTTTAATGGCTGCCTGGCTGTTAAAGATGGTCAACTGTCTCCCTAAAGTCAGACAGAGACATAGAAAAGGTCGAAACAAAAGGGAGAGAATGGCAGAGCAGACATAGAGAGGTCATATGGGAGATTTTGCACAGGCGCATCATTTGAACCAGGTGGCTTGAGTGATTATAGACATTGATAGGAATTAGTTTAAAGGCTGATTTAGACTTTAAAGGGAAGGTTAGTTTATCATTTTGACTTCACACATGCAGGCTACAACGGGAGGCCTGTTTAGGAGTCTATTTATGTGTTTTGTTAAGACAAAGGTTTTGGAATATCACAGATTAAATTAGCAAACTGTCTGTGGGGAAAAGGACAGATGTTTTTCCAGGACAGTTTTTTATGTCTTAGCTCTAAAATTGATGGTGCGAGGATGCATGTCTTATGGCTCTTTTTTTTATACAGAGAATTATTAAATTGGCAGTCTGTGTACAGCTAAATGACAGTAAAAGTTAAACTCCCTCCTCCTACTGACTTTATCAGCCATTAAGCCATTAAAACATGCTTTGCTCTGGGTTCCCTCTCGTCCAATTGTTTCACCTCCTGAAAGGGGCAATGATATCTAACAGCACCATTGTCAGCAGCTGCACTGATAAGCAGTGTTACATCAGAGGAGGACTGCAGTAATGGGCTCATCTCAGGAGAATACTTATTAGCAAAGTTAATGGCTGCAAACAGTGATCTGCTTTAACAGGCTGTCAGGGCTGTTTTGTTGCAGCAAAAAACTTCAGCTTGGAAGTCTGACATGGTGGTTGTAGTACTATACAAGGCTACACAAGGTTACAAGGAACACGAAAGAGGGAAAACAAGTTCCCCAGTGTGATGACATCCACGCGCTATGGTTTAAAATGTTCAGGTATTAAAAGCTCGAGCCGTGCTCAGGTTATGCCACATGATAATTTCACTGAAAATGTTACACAGCAGTTTAATGGCTTTTATGTAGAATAATTACACACAGCATCTAATTACACACAGTAGTTAAGAGGGATGATAGAAGGTTAGACAAAGGTTATGTGCGTTTAATTAATTTAGTTTAAAATCTTTGTTAAGGTGCAGATTTTCCACAAGGTGTAAGGGTGACAAAATAAATGGCAAGAATCACCTGCTTTCACACTTATTTTCCACTTGAACCTACATGGAGGCCATCAGAATCCACAGCCAATAGAAGTGTCCAATTAAAATAGAAAAGATACAACCCAATCCTTGTCACCCTTGTCTTCTGGCACTGCACCTCTCATGGAGGGGAAGGTTATTTAGTGGTTATTTCAAGGGTTAATTAATTAATCAATTAATTTTTACCTTTATCGAGTAGCCACTCGTCAACTACCCGACCAAGTCTGTATGGCATTCTTTGTCTAGCAATAGCCAGTCGTTCATTATCATAGTGTCCTTCAAAGAATTTGGAGAGACAGATTAAAGGTTAAAGTCTGCAAGCTGAAAGATCACATGGTTAGAAACAATGTTATAACGGCTAACAGGTTTAACAAGTTATCAATTTTAACCCAGCTGTGAGTTAAAAGAAACTTGTGCTTTACTTAGTGTTATCTAGTTATTACAGTGTTAATGCTAATTAGAGTAATGTTTAGGCTATTTATAATGTGCTACACTAGTTAGACTTATTTAGCTATTGTTTTAGCAAAGAATAACCTTCAATGAATATCAATAACAGCAAAAAAGATTTTAAGTACTTGATAAAAAATAGATGTTAATTCAGGTTAACATAAGAAACACATAAAATATTCGACAGAGACAATCAAGAAAACAATATTTAGACAACAATATTCAATCTGGAGTAAGAGCAAAAACAGACATTAGCCTTTGAATTTGACCAGAGACAGAGAGCTGAAGTCCCATCTCACTTCAGTTCTACAATATATATTTATAACACATTGCATGATATAAATACACTGTTTTAACTGTAACTCCCATGACATATTGATGTCAACATTAAAGAGTCATGGGAATTGTAGTTGTTATATTCTGAAAAAAACAACCAATTGGTGTTCTGTATTTATGCATGATTTAAAGACGTTTTAGCACTCCAGCAGAGAACAAACATTACATAACAGCTGTTGAAAAGATGGAAATCAGGGCTTAAAGCTGACAGGGCTTCAGCTCTCTTTTTAACACATGCAGACACAAACAAGTGATAAATCAAATTAAAAACCCCAACAGGAAATATATGATAACAACAGCATGACTTGTTTCTGGACAACAGCAGAGTCCAGTTAATATTAGGCCAACAAATATTCTTAATTAAGTCCAGCGCTGAAGAGCTTCAAATCAGCTGCAACGTTTCACAGACTTTACAAGCAGTAAATCCTTGTTGTGATTATAGATAAATTGCTATATGTGTAAGGCACCTTATTCTGTGTATAAGCATGTGTCAGGAAAAGATTATTTGCAAACATGTTTACCCAGCATATAATTAATACAAATGTAAAACAATAGATAGAAATGAATAAAACATAACAGCTGTTCAAAGTCACCTATGTTGTTGAACATGAAATAGCAATGGATGAATAAAAAGGATTAGGATTACTGAGTAACATGAAGAAGGAGGCAGAGTACATGACGTTAAAACGAAGCTTACCTAGACTAGTGTTTTTACACTTTGATTTAATATCGAGCAGATTTTTAAATAAGTGACAATTCATCAAACTGTTGGAGAGCTGCAGGAGGTGTGTCTTAAACAAATGGAAGTACATTGCATATTATACCTTACCTCATGCTGTTTGATTTCTATTTAAAGCCAAAAACAATCAGCAGTGTTTTATTATACTCGTAATTATCGCCTATGTGAGGTACACTCTCTTGCAGCAGCAACAAGGATCCTTATTTATGATTGCGGCGATGCACTTCAGTCATTTACCATTTGAAATGATTCAAATTCACTGATTACCGAGTGGAAGCTGACAGAAAGGTGCACACATGGCCGTCTCTATTATACTATTTTGATTTATGTACAACTGCGGCATATGCGTGTGCGCTTTGAGCACCAGCTGGGAAGCAGAGAGGGGACTTGGTTTCCTCCCGCTGTGCAGCTGGTGCACCTGTTCTGAATAAGGTTAACTGGTTGATTGGGTTAGAACAGGTTAAAGCGCAGCCGGTCATGATTGCATTATGTATGATGTTTGTTTGTTTGTTTTGCTATATTGGTGGAGAGGTCTATGTAGGGTAAGCCTCTGAACCCCCAAAACCTTCCAGTATGTTTAAGAGGCAGGTTATGTTGAAAAAAAATGAACTGAATCATTTACCAGAGCCAGAAGCTGTCACAACAGAACATTTTTATAGATCTACAACATTTTTATCCCTTAAACTACTCATCAGTGATGTGTGGTACCATCTGAAATCAAATCTAAGCTATAAATCATCATATTCCAAAGTTTTTGCTATAACCATATTTTGCAAAAAGCAAAAAAAATTCTGACTTCCTCTGTGTAACTGAGAAGTCATTAGTGATGCAATGCAACCAACAGTCGTGTCAAAAATTTGAGGAATTTTCACCTTAACTGGGTTGAACTAGAGGCTGCATTTACACAGAGCAGATAATAGACAAGTATTTAAACAGTTTAAATGTGCATGTAGTTCAATATGCACCATATGTAGAGACACTATTTTGTATTCCAGTGTGGAAGAATGTTTTTCATGTTGAATCTAGGTTGTTAAAAATTTTGTTAAATAAGTACATAACGATTACAATAAAGAATTTTATCTTCTTTCTTGCATTTGGTCTCTTTTGTGCCTTATGGCATTATTACTATGTCATACAGCACAAAAGATGTGCCACTTCTGCAGAGGTGCAGGACTTTATATTGCAGTGAAAAATGAGTCTACCGTGAGAATAAATGTGTCAGGAGCAAAAAAAAAAAAAAGCCCAGAAACTGCATGTGGCTCAGAGGGTTACGGAAATTTTCCTAAAAGGGATGAATCTGGGATTTAACAAGATAAATATACTTAAACACAAAACATAACAAAAAAGCTGAACACATAACTGTCAGATTATAGAAGAATATAGTATAGTATAATATGAAAAAGTGATGTTTACATGATGTTACTGTTCAGTGGACAGATTGAGCATGATCGCCGCAATATTTTAAATGTCAACAAGAATTTTTCAGCAACAGATTTACCCTTAGTCAGTATTGTCTCTTTTAACCTGGGCCCTGAGGTTGACACAGTAATGATAAATGTTGTATTAGGTTTATACAGTCCTCAAACCACATTAGTACACTTAAAGGTAGAGTCAGCGATTGGAACCCAACAGTTTTTGTCAGATTCAGTGAATATCTCCTCACAGTCTGCTAGCTGTCTGTTCTGTGTGTGAGCTGAAAGAAATCCTTTGTTGGTACATAGAAACCAAACAAAGTGGCTTGTACTGATCCATAACACTCGTCCAGTGTGTCCTGTGCACGTTCATGCTTGTGCACAGAACTGGGGAAAAGCGAAAGGGAAGGGAAATGGATTGAAAGAGGGGCGTGTAAGCGAGAGAGACGATGAATCTGACAAAAACTAATTATCTAAATGTGTTAACTACCTAAATATCAACCATTCCTCTCAGAAACGCAGACTCCACCCTTGAGCGCATCTTTAAGAAAGGTCTAGAAACCCCAGTTGGGCCACATATGCATCTTAACTAGGCTCTCTGAAAATACAGCAGCAGCTGATGAAAGCTCTTTCATAGCTAGACCTACTTAGAAAGACAGCTTTAGGCAAATGTATCCATTTTCAGATTATCATATTTTTATACTGGATGGCATGTTCAGTTGTATATGCGGAGCAACTTAATAGATAACTTACAGACTGATGAAATTACTAGACAGGAAAGCTGAATCAAAATAAGTAACTGGGCAAATTGCCAATCAGTTCTTTGCCAAATATATTTCATAACTGCTCATTCAGTGATTTATTTCTGACATGCAGTCCTCTCTGGCTAATCCATATGGTTCATGCTGTCTCTCTATGCATCAGAAACCTCATAGTCTGTGTCATCAGTCTTACCTGGTGGATAACGCTCAATGACTGGATGGTTGTCCACCTGGAGAGTGGCATTGCCACCACTGCGTGTGAAGCGTACAACATGGTACTTGCCATCATTTACTATGACAGCGGGCTCATCGATGGTGATGTCATCTGTCCCCACGTTGAAGATGACACCGATCTTTCCTTGATCCTGCACGCAGACAGCAAAGAATGAATGCGAGTCATTAAAGAAATGACACAAAGATATAGGCAAGACGAGCCTCCTCCCGTGGGTTTGAGGACAACCCAATACAGGGACACTCATTTAGCAATTACTTTAAATAAATAAATGTCAGGGCTAACCCTACTTAGAGGCTTTCCTTTGCTGCTCTGGGCCTGACCTGAGAGTTTTCACGCCATTACCTTGGAGGCCCTCTGCCACACATAATACTGCTGCTGGGCATTGTCAGCAATATGATGTAAAACTCAGAAGAATAGCATGGTGGGCTGAACATGGAAATAGGTATAGTTGACTGGATTTATTTAGTTTTTTTGCAGCTCATCTGTCATATTGTCACTGTCATATGATGCTCTCCTCACAGCTCCATGCAAATCATACACCTAACATGTAAAGCCTTTGTGCATGCAGATATCCAGGTACAAGTCCCAGTATCGTAACAGGATATATATATATAAATAAAGTTCTGTATATATATTTAGTTTCCATCTCACATGACAGCAAATGTTTTATCTTGAAGTCAGCATGTGTTTTTCCCCTTACTTTTATCTTTTCTTTTGGCTTTTTAGTCCCATTTGAATATTCATATTGAGAAAAAAAATGCAGACTGGAGAATCTCTATCTACTTGTCAGGCCAGAAACCTGGTTTAAGCAGAAAAGCATCATCATTTGTGACATGGACAGTATGTTTAGTTCTATCTTTAGGGTTCAGCGCCATTTCCCCTAAACAGCCAGCTCAGGTTTCCTGATGTGGATCACTCCTGACAGAATCCTGCTGTTTCTCTTTTGGTTGACCAACTTCTCTCCCCGTCAGCCCCTCCCTGCTTCTGCAACCTTCTGCAAAGGTCAAAGCTGCTTCTCAAGCTTGCCTTTGGGTGGCACTAATAAGAAACATTGGAAACAGAGCGCGTGGGGTCTCGGTGCCCGTCTAGCCTTTGTGGACTCGCTGTCTTGCAGTCAGTCTAAATGCAATGCAAGGTCAAAGTGCTAATGTAGTTATAGGAGACACTGAGAAACAGAACACAGCCATGCAGGGGCGTCTTAGATTGGATTTGAACTTTGACAAAACTACAAATTACAGAATAAGTATGTAATTACGGAATGAAATGCGGCACATCCTGCTAGCCTAAAGTTAAGGTGCTGCAATAAAAGTCAGAAAACCGAATTACATCATACTTATTTAATAAGCAGTCAAGTGATTATGTAACGAATGCCTGTTGAATCTTATGTCTCATATGTTCCACACATAGGTGACAGGCTGTGCAATTCCACCCCCATAACATGTGTCTATCAGCTTTGTCAAGGACAAAGTCTGCAGCTTCGTATTTAAACACCGTCGACTCGGGTGGCTGCTTGCACTGTATCACACTTTCAACCTGGGAGGGAAGAAGAAGTAAACAGTGGAATTGACTGGTGCAGTGTTTTATTAAAATAAAACTCTGCAAACTCCTGGTCCTCTATGGCGCATGATGCACACAATATTTACTGGCCTTACAGCCATTATGTAAATATCTTCAACACTCAGCCTTACATTGCAATTGGATTCCCTGATTTCAGAGTTTCACAGCTTATTCCGCACCATTTTATGCGACTGATTGCTCCCTTTCTCTCCTACTTTCAATATTGCATTACGAACTCGAAAATTGAAATATGTAGACAAAAATACCCGTTTTCGTGATGGTGGCTGCTATTATGTGATGTAAAACCTGCCTCGGTGCTTTTTAATCATATGTAAAATCATTCGAGAAACCTTTGAATTTGAAATAATTATTCATGCTGACACGGTTGGTGTTAAGTACGGAAGTGTTAAGTCTCCTCAGAGACCCTGAATGTTCCATTAATAATA
This sequence comes from Acanthochromis polyacanthus, assembly GCF_021347895.1. Classification (NCBI taxonomy): domain Eukaryota; kingdom Metazoa; phylum Chordata; class Actinopteri; family Pomacentridae; genus Acanthochromis; species Acanthochromis polyacanthus. The sequence goes on from NC_067129.1 coordinate 12,807,772, forward strand.
TAATGTTAAGCTTGAGATACAGACTTTAAACTCCTTTTAAATAAAGGAACTGTATCTCCAAACACAACCTGAAGGTTAGCAGCAGGTCGATAGCTTTTTGGATTGTTATCTCTCTCAATTCTGTAATCACCTGAAACCTGTCGTGTGTGACTGATTTATGACACATGAGCTACAGCGGGATAATCAAATTTACACAAGTCAGAAAGAGGATGAAACCCCTTTCTGACAAATGTCTACCCACTCACAGTTACTCACCGAGCCTGTCAGTTAATTAAAGTCAGCGATACTGTAGGTTAGCAGGGTGTTAGGCCTCGCTAAGCCACATTTTATCATACAAATGTGTGCTGAAAAGCAAAGGATCGCCTTTTTTACATGCATAATTTACATTCCTTACATTATCTGTCAAGTTGTATCTTTTATATTGTTTGTTTACATATATGCTTTAGCCCGCAGAGCATAGCTAGTCAGCTATCCACGGTTTAATTACTCTTCCAACGAAGCAAACTGATGAGTAGTCATTAGGCAGCTACAGGGCAGAGCGACCTCAGGTCAAACTGAACCCATGTTCTCTGGACAACAATTAAAATCTCCAGGGCCAGAACAGTCTGCCCGGGGCTTCGTACAGCTTCAACAAAAGAGTTGCTTCTATTTTGCTTACTCAGTCTTGGAGCGTGTTTGTGAAATAGCCCCCAAAGCACCTCTTGACAGCTGGCAAAGCAACACCACTGCACTCTCGTTTTAGTAAACAAAAGCCTGGCCTATCCACTTCACTTTTTCCTTATTTGCAAGACGCTGCTTAATGCCCATTTGGGTATAAAGCATATCGTCTTGAAAAGCCGTGTTGTCTCCCACCTGGTTGTCTTGACATCAAATCTGATGGAGTATTTTCTGCTCCCACTGGAGTTTTTCAATGTGGGATCTCAATATTCATCTCATCTGCAGTCTATTTCATTTTAGGGGAGAAGGATATCAAATTATAAGGATTACAATAAGGATTTATTTTTGATTGGATGGAAAAGAAAACCCTGAAGGACTATGGCACTGACAATTCTTCTGTGATGAGACATCACTTCCACCTGATACATTTTTAAACGGAGCATAGAGTGGACAGATCATGATTCTTTTAAGAAGACCAGCATATCTGTCTGTCTCAGTTTGTCACCCGCCAACTGTCTTTCTCTGTATTGGCCAGGTTTACTGGAGATTTCTCCTCAGAGGCGAGTGGGAGCCTGCAACAACACTGCTGGGAATACAGACACTTCTCATCTTTCATATTCCCAGAGGAATGACAAAGTGTGTTTTCACCATCATCGCTCCAATGATATAAAACGGTATGTGGTTAATGAAAACACTGTAGTTGAGTGGAAAGTGTCTATTTCCTTTTGGAGGATTATACTTCATGGAAGTGACAGATCATAATAAGTAAGGCACTATAATCCTTTGAACTCTTACATATTTGCCAAATGATCAAAGGCATCTATTTTGTGTACTATGGGCCCTGAGTTAGAACTGTGAAAAAAATATTGCAGTCGCACAGTCTGTGAGAAAAAGAAATTGCATTTAAGCTGAATATTGCGCTTTCGTCTGCTTTTATATGATATTTAACAACATACACAGGAAGTACCAGATTTGAAACAGATTTCAAAGAATCCTCCTGAAATATACACATCCATGAGATTTCGGTGAAAATTTATTCAGATCTTCCTTCTCAGAATATGATTTTGGGAGCAAAATTTCTCAAACCTTTGCCCTGAATGATACATTATGAGAATTAATAATTAATAGCAACGCTGAATAAATTCATTTTTGTACATCTGTGTTTTGAAACACTGCTTCCATTTCACCATTCACCATTTTGTGCAACCACTGCTCTGTTTTTGTGTTATCTTTTAGTCACTCATTAAAATCACGACCATTTGAAACTAGCATTAGCCCCTCTAATGTGCTCTCTAGCGAATATGGCGATGGTTTGTCTCTTTTGTACAGAATAATTGGTCTTTGAAGCCGGTGCTTGTTCAAAGTTACATCTTCGGTTTCACCACGTGACCATTCTAATGCAGCAATCGTCCGCGGTTCTGAAGTTCCACTCTGATTATTCATCATTTTGGAGTTTTGAATAAAAAGCGTGTTATCTGAGGGAGATTATAAGCAGTGAATACTATTCTGAGGCCCCTCATCTGAAATGCCTGAATCCCTGTAGCAGATAAAACTCATATATCTTTTTGTTTGCTTTACTATTTCCAACTCTCCCTGGCGGCCGGTGTTATTCTGATCGGTGTGCTGCTTCTTTCCATCTTCACCTAGTTTTTTTTTTTTACAGTCCTTCCTTGTCAGCACAAGCAATTAGAAGGGAGAAACAGAGTGTGATAAAATGTAGAATTAACAAGAAACATAGATGCATAACAGGATCCGACGACCTAAGGTGCTATATTATGAGGATTAGCTGAGAAACTAAAAATGACAACCTTAACACCCTCTGAACTCTTCTGGATTCTCCTCCACTGATCGGTAATAAGGTGTCAAACTAAGCAATCTGTCTTGGTGCAAAGGACTTGGCAGATGCTGGGAAAAAAAGAAAAAAAAAGTCTTTTCAGCTGGCTTTGCACGCAGGCAACAGTCTTTGCGTTTACAAGCGACTGGCAAGGTCAGTTTCACAGTATTAATACTGGAAATACAATTTAAATTAGACAGTCTGGGTTTTTAGAACTAACTGAGGGGTGCAGCAGTTCAAGGTGTCTTGTTAAACTTTACACACTCCAAGTACATTGCAGCTTTCAGTTTTAAAATTAATAAAATAATAAAAAAAGTCCCAATTATTACCTTACCTTCTCTCCTGTAAAGGTAAATACACAACAGCAGTGTGAAATAGTGAATGGAACAAATACAGGATATCTGTTAGTGTGAAGGTATGCACCGATTTGGCGGGAAAAGTGTAATGTTACACCTTAAACATAACAGAATTACAAGTCTAAACTACCAGAGACAGAAACAAGCAATATGCTGTGAAAAAGTGTCTTTGAGTGACCTAAAAAGCGCTATATAAATTTGAAGTATTATTATTATTATTATTATTTAAAAATGAGTTTTTCAAAAAAGCATCAGTGTTATTCTTTTCTTTCATGTTCATCCATGTGCTGATTTGCACAACAGAATTCAAGATGAGACCTGATGATTTGGGAAACTCCTGGATAAAGAGAACACCTCCCCACATGCTCCACATGCTTTTGAAAACCAGGTCTGTGATTTTTTTTTTTTTAGGAAGCATTTTTCAGGTTACAACAAAGCGTCTGCTCGTAAGGGTGTAGCTCTGGTTATGAATTTTTTTGTCCTCTGCTTTGACAACAGATGTGATTTTAATTATTACACCACTTGCAGACATTTGACAGATCTCCCCCTCTGGTTTTCATCATGGCACACCTGTCCTGTGGCTACATACTAAAAAGGCTGATTTCCCACCAGAAAAGACACCATTGCTGGCAGCTGCGGAGGAGTCGTTTGATTTTTTTATTTTTTTTAACCACATGTGTTTATCACCAGAAAAACCTGACGCATGCTCCATCTTTTTTTATTTGGTCGCAGTTTTATTAATTCCTATTTCATCTCAATATTTGGACTTGGATGGCGCTAATCAGTGAATCATACAAGCTGTGATGTTTTGGTGCCAAATTAGAATAATGGCATAGTCTAGTTAAAACTTAATTTAAAAATAGACCGTCAGAGGTTTAGTCATATTCATGTCTTTTAATTAAGGTTGGAGTATCAGCACTCCAACAGCAAGCTTTACTTTTGAAAATTTGAGATAGTTTCTTTGCACCTTCTTTAACATGACTGGAGGGACATATTCACCTTTTGGATAACATGAGTCTATCTCAGTCTTTTTTTCCCCCACCACTTTTAATGATTAAAACATTTGCTTAATTGCTCCTGGAAATGCTTGCGTGACTCTGTAGCATCATTTGCACTCGTCCGACCTGCAGCAGCCTCATCTTGATATGAAGAGAAGAAATTTGTCTTTTTTTAAATAATGTGTGCTCTTTTTTTCACCCAAATGACAATATTAGTCACCAGCTACTTACTCATTAATGTTGCTTACTGATTTCCTCAGGCGCTATACAGACTCTGGTTGAAAAGGATCTAAATATTTGTTATCTTGTGTTTGCAGACATAGTGGACTAATTGCACTGTTCCGTTTAGCTGCCCACTTCACATTGCCCCGATTTTCATGAGATCTAAGGATTTTTGTCCTTTTTTGACACTTCAACTACAATCACAAATACAATGCTTCCTTCAATCCACACTCACAGACTAATCTCTCTGCATTCTTACATTTATTGTCTACGTATCTCCACATTTTGGAGATGTAACATTTCAACACCAGAAAAAGGATTGTGCACAAATATTCATAGGATTGCCTTGAGGGTCATATGAATAACAGGTTTAATATTTAATCTCCTTCAAGTGTTTTTTATCCATCACGACAGTGTGAGACCATTTTTTTTCTTTTCTTCCATCCTATTTATGCTTCAAAGGCTGCACAGTGGTGTTGTGGTTAGCACTTTAGCCTCGCAGCTAGAAGATCCCTGGTTTGTGTCTCTGCCTTAACGGAATCTTTCTGCATGGAGTTTGCATGTTCTCCCTGTGCATGCACGTGTTTTCTCTGGGTAGTCCGGCTTCCTCCCACAGTCCAAAAACATGCTGAGCTTAAATGGTAAATCTAAATTGTCCGTAGGTGTGAATGTGACTGTGATTGCTTGTGACTGGTGACCTGCCTTCGCCCTAAGTCAGCGGGGACAGACTCCAGCCCTAATGAGGATTAACCGGTGTATAGATAATGGATGGATGGATTTATGCTTCAAGCCTGAAAGAGTTCTATCCTTACTATGTGCAGCTGAAGATAGTCTCCGAGCCCATGGGTGCTCTCCACTCGCACCAAGATGGCGTCTTTCTGCTGACTGCTGAAGCCCACGGCTAACCGGTCGGCTCGGGTGCTCGGCCGCTCGTTGGGGGCCCAGGTGAAGGTGATAAGAGCCCCTCCTTTCCCAAAGATATATGTGGTCCCAGCTGAATAGACACAGAATAAGACACATGAGGAAACAGACATTAAGCAGAGACATTATAGAGTACCTTTTCTGAGCTGTAAATATTCACGGTATTAGTATTATTTCTTTATTAGCTGGCTCAAATGATCAGCTGGTAGAGATATAACTGTCATTCATTTGAATGCTAGTTGTAATATTAGTGATTATAAGTACCACCCCCAGCATGAAGATGAGATTTTGATTCCCTTTCTCACCAACCCAGAGCCAACTCTCCCCCTCCGCCCCACCGCTCTCCGCGCACACCATGTCTCGTTTCGAAGAATCACGCAGTAGGCAGAGAAAAGCCAAAACCAGAAGGGAAGGAGGGGGGATTTATTAAAGAGGCCTGCTTTTGCTCTTAAATCACACTTAAGTGGCCCAATTTGTGAAGTGTGATAAAGCTTTATATTCACAGATGTAAACTAATAGCAACAGCTGAGCGCCACAGTCGTATCTTTTACATCTTTTATCATTCTGCATCACACAGATTTTCGACTACAGGGCTCCAACTCCACACCACTGCAAACACTGAGTGTGGGTCCAACAGTACGGAAATCCAAAAACGAGGGCACAGCTTGTCCCTGAACTGATTTCACAGAATTCAGAAAAACAGCACATAATCCAAGATGGGCCGCATAGATTGAATTTATTGAACAGGATTAAATCTGCAGATTTGCATTTGTGTAGCTTTTAACAGGATTTTACTTTATGCATTGTGTACTGCTGCGATGCTTTTCTCATCAGATCAATGAGCGCATCATGCATGCTTCGTCAAGACTTGCATGTCTCCCAAAACCTTTTTTTTTCTGAGCATGAAAAATATATTATTTACCATCACTATCATTCAGCTGGCGTCCTCTGACTTACTGATTACTGATTATCAAGAAATCATGAGAAAGCACTTGAATGTGTCCAAAGCTTACATGTTTTGAATCTCATATTTTCTTACAGATGTTCTGATTTGACCAAACGCCTCTATGTATGGGATTCTTAAAAGTGCTAGAATCTACTTTAATATGAAATATAAAAATGCAAGTGATTCATGTTAAATGTTTAAAAAGGAATTGATTTCAGCCTGATTAAAATTCCTCCATCTGCTCATACAGTATCTAGCAGGTGCAGGGCAAAGCAACAATATCTGCTGGAAACTTTTTCATGAAAGGTACTCCTCTGCACTCAGAAAGATTCTTGTCTCCTTGAGATAAATGAGGCATATTGATGATAATTTGTCATTTACAAGCCTTACACGAAACCACAGAAACACCCATGCAGGCTGCTAAAATCCATTTGCTGATCAGGTGCTGTTAGACAACTCTGGATGATATGAGATGATTTATCCTTCAAATCTCAGACACCGCAGATTATTAATTAAACATAAATTTGCAAAAATTTGTGTGCGAACTGCAGAACCAGCGCTGTAATCCATTTTATGTAATCCATGCAAATTTATATTGTGTCCAATCAAAGTTAGCTCTGTCAGAATTAGGATTGCAGGAGCTGACTGCGGAGATGAAAAGATTATGCCACGATAGAGTGGAGTCATCATGAGACGTGGAACAGCAGACAAAACAATTACCTGTGATAGTGCACCACAAATTCATGTTATTATGTGCTTCTTTCACCACCTGATACCTAAGAGTTGCTTCACGACTGGAATTATCCAGTACCGAATCTCTAAAGATTTGGATGCGGAAGCACGGAGTAACACTTGAGACAAAATTGTAGCCTCAGTTCCAACCCCAACACTATTTTGCTTAGTGTCTAAGAATTTACACTAACAGGAACTAACTGCAGGTCGGTACCTATATTAACATTAAACACTTAATTCAAAAGCTCAAAAACGCCTCGTTCTGACTTTGAATTTAATTGAAAGGGCGGGCTCTCTGAGTGACTCTTTCAAATAAAATGATTTCTTACAGAGGTAATCTTAATTAATGTCTAGGATTTGCAGTCAGAAGTGAAGCGGTCACATAAGTTACATCAAAGAGTCTCAATGAGTGGTTTTATTGGTTTCCCTCTTTCAGTGGATGTTATCTGCATCTGGCCTCTTAGTCAGTCTTCCCGCTTTCTCAATGGAATCACTTTATTCTTTCCAGAATTATGAATAGAGACATTGTTGCTTATTACCCTGATGTGACACGGATTTTTGGATTCATTCATCAGATCACTTACTTATTAATTTTATACATCTGTTTCTTATACATAATATGGGAAATGGATACAACATCACAAACCAATGCACAATATGCTAAAGTCTAACAGGCCTGCATTAAATATTACAAACTAGCACTATGCTGCGCTCTCAGCAGAAAACAAACATGCAGCTTCACATTGGTGGCATTTATTTAAGGCCTATAATGCTGCATGTGATTATATTGTACGACCCTTGGCGATTTTATAGCTCTGTTTGCTCTGGTGAAATCAAACAAGAAGAAGCAGGCAGGCCATGATGTGGCCAAATAACAAAACCCAATTTCCCATTAGGAAATTTCACTCATTTCACATTTGACTGTGCAATACAGCCTCAAGCAGAACTCTAAAAAGATGCAAAGGGCATTCAAACCGCATGAACTTGTGTCTAATTTCAGAAGTCTTGGTAGACTGTGTGTTAGTCAAAACATTGCATACATTCAAATATTGGTAAAAGTCAATCGACATTTAGGCACTTGTGATTTGATCATGACATGAAATTTCATATTCGACCATTAGTATCACATTTAATGTACCTCCATGATATGTTGTGGAGATATTGTCACAAAATGGTTTCCTCTGTTGTTCACTTTTTCTTAAAATAATACTGACATGCAAATATGTGCATATGCACCTGATCCTGACCACAATCAAACCCTTGCAAGTGATGGGAACAACATCGACGATAATAGTTCTGTGGGAAAGTTCACATGTAGCCACACTGAGGCTCCAGCTGTCTGAATTAGTCAAATCTGGAGAATATCTTCTAGTGCTGTTAGAATGAAACTCCCTCTTGGTGCTTCGACTACAGACAGTAGCACAGCATGAGAACTGTTGGCAGATATCTTGCTGATTCGTTTCATTCTAGGCCTCACCCAACCTTTAGCTAAACTTGAGAAATCACTCATGCCCACAATATTGTACAGTGAAATTAGAAATGTCTCCAACCAGCCGTAGGGATCGATATCTGGGCTAATCTGGCACATCTTAATGGATCAGTATTGGCAAAAGCAAATCAAAATCTAATTCTTTCTTTACTGTAATGTTTTGTCCACTTCAGCCTGCCAGTTTTGCACCGCTGCTCCTCAGCTCTACAGCGGTTTGCTTGTTTGCAGGAACACGCACAATTATTTGGATGCACTCGACTCTGAGTTCAGACGCTTACATCGGCAAAATGCACGGATTAACTAAACTGTGACACTAATCAACAAGGACTATTGTGGAAAAACACCGAGTTAGCCCCTTCTCCTTTACAGCATCCAGATGGCAGGTTATATCAGCTGTCACTAATTAATATTAATTCTTCTCATTAGCTTCATTGGCTGAAGCTTGTTAACCGCATCATACTGAACCATGAACTTCAGTATTTGGATCAACTAGCGTGTGAGAAACAAAATAAGTCAGATTAGATAGGCTGTAGCTGTTATTTCGACATGCCAGGTGAGCATTTAATCAACATTTCAACACATGTACATCTTAGAGTTTCAGACTTTGTGTTAGTCGAGGAAATATTAATCATATTATTTTGACTAAGGCCAAAAAAAGGTAAGAATTTCAGCGTACACTGGAAGAATAACAACCTAAAACTGCCTCAGTATACATACAGGTATAGAAGCACTGTTTTAAGATAGATTTTGAAAAAAAAAATGCAAGTCTATCCTTTAGAAAAATGATGTCCCTTGTCAAGCGAATAGCTCACAAACAGCTACTGAACAGTTTTGTATGCTGCTGTGACAACATAACAGATGCAGAAAATGGAAGGGTGAATAACAGCAACATGCATCCCTGTTATGTGCATCATGAAATATGGAATATTCATGCAGCTGCAGGAAAACATGGGGGCTTCTGTCAATAGACAGCAGCAACTCCTGTATTAGTCATAACACTAAAGCATTTCATTACACCTTTCTGCCTCTGCTGTTCTATCTCCTCCTGTTTCCTCTTTTCTGTGGGAGACCTGCATTAAATAAAGCAGGTTGCAAATCAGGCTTGTCAAGATTATTACTATCAACATCACAGTTGGTTCCCTTGGAGCAGATCTCCGCTCCCTGTCTGTCAGCTATCTCACGGGAGCTCTCGGCTCCCCTCTCATCGCTGCACGATGCGTCTGTGCTCGAAAAATAAGGCTCCCTTTGGAGATTCTTCGCTGCAAAGTGTGCACTGTATATCACATCATTATTAGCTGGGAGGCTTAATAATTAATTATTGTCTAAACAGGTACTGCAATACTCCCGATGCCACCCGTATATGCATATTGTATAGGTAGAGTGGCATTCACTGTATACATTAAGATGCACATTGAAGCCATTTTGTGGGTTTAATATTTCACATTAGATCCCATTTGCTTTATAAAAGCATTGTAATGGTGTCAGTGAAGCTCTCAAACTCCTCTAAAGCCACCATGAGTGGTTGTCATGTCTTAATGGATCTTTACACAACAGATCTAACAGTATGGATTGCTTGTTTGTGACAAGATGCACGCATCCCACTCAAACATCCTGTCCTTTTCATTTGTGCTCCTAGCCAGCTGAATATGCAAGAGACAAGGCGACGCACTCGTAGGACTTGCAAAATACACTGAGATGCTGACAATAATTTGCATCACATGTAATAGTTTGGATGTGAAAAGCCTGCTGTCGTAGAGAATTCCAGTGGCCTGAGTGAGGGAGTATTAGCTCTCATCTTGACTTTTAGGAGGCTAAAAATAATCATGAATCATAGCAAATGACAACTAGTATCAGCCGTAACATTATAAACACAAAGTAGTGGAATAAACTGTAAATTACTCACACTCTCGTAGTCATTTAAACACTTTCTGGTAATTATGGTCAGGGTTTTTCAAATTAAGTGCACCTCGGATTGAATATGGATGAGGATGTTTCTTTTTACAGACAAACATTTTTGAATGGCCAGCCAGCATCCGGCAGGACAAAAGTGTTCAAGTGCAGTACTGTGTGTAGTTTGCTGTGAGGCGTCAGCCAAAGACAGTTTGTGAAGGGCAACAGGGGCACTTCACTGGCAAAACAAAGCTGGTCGATTAAGAATGTAAACTTGCATTAATCCCTCAAGTGTGAGGAGTCTTTGCAGAAATGGAGAGTTATGGAGAAATATTAAATTCAAGTTTGCCGTCTGACTTATGCATCTGAGCCACACGTCTTGCATGGTCTATTAAATACAGCTCAGTGAAATGATGAAAATGAATAGTGCAGCCTAAAGCCTGACAGAGAGGACATATGGCTCTTAAGTTAAAAATATGGCGCTCAAGTTAGAAAGTGGCATCATATACTTAGTGCGGTGCACACACACTTTAGACATCAAATCAATCAAATCAATTAAATTTGATCAACCAAGAGCCAGACTGAAAAATCATATGAATCTTAAATAACCAGACACACGCAGGCTTCAGCTGTATTATGGCTGAACTGCAGTTTCTGCTCCTATCAGAGAGATGTATCCACACTGTCAGTTCTCAAATTGAATGTCTACAGCTCCGAGCACCTCAGACAACCTCTTCTCCCGTGTTTTTGTTCATTTTTTGTCTGACTCAAATTTTTTGGTGATTTGGTGTTGCTGTGAAACAGTTTTGACTCAAGTGCAATCCTGAAATACAGCGTTAACACTTTCCCCTATTGCAAAAATCACAAAGACATTTTTCATCAAAACGCCAGAACAGCTTTTATGGCAGAATAGATTGTCCATGGTTTTCTTCAGCTATATACCTGTGGCCTTCATTTTAACAATTTTCAAGATTTATTTAGATTAAAAAAAAAGGTTTTTAGTCTTTTATAACATTATTACTGGAGTCTATATCAACTTTATGTTGAATGAAACCATATTTTGTGTCTTCAACATTATAATATGTGATTGAATGATCTAGAACCAGCTGTATATTGAAGATTTATTGCATTTAAATCAATAATCTTTTAGCTTTTCATGAAATCAAATCCCATCTTTTATCCTGCTTATGGTTTGCATTTTCCTTTATATGTATTTCCATTCTTTGATTAGCTCGATATAGTTTTTATTGGATACTATTTGTCAAAGAATTCACTGGGTGATGAATTTTATCTCACTGGTATCAACCTAATAGTTGCCGTTCAGACCACATCAGAGCTATATTAAAGGGAGACTTCATCACTTCTGCTCATCAAAATGTGTTTTCAGGTCTTGGGGAGTCGTGTAAAGACTTTAGTGGCTCCAGAGGGAGCTGCATAAAATCTGATAAATGTCTGTTGGAGCTGAAGACTACAAGTTCGAAAATGAATAAAAATGCGGGGGTGTAAAGTAAGAATGAAGTCAGCTTACCACACTTCTGCAGCCTCATCTTTGCTTAAAACTAGCATCTTAAAGCTGCCAGTGAAGCAATCATAACCAGTTGTTAGAGTTAACTAGTGGTGATGAGCATGAAAGTGGTTGTTGATGGCTCTTTTTATATTTTCCATTAACCTTGTTGATTTTCAGACGTCTTCAGAATAATTATTTTCCCATCCCAACAGCTCCTCTGTGCTATTATCATTCATACTCTTCTGGAAAAGAAATCTGCAACATGCAATTGCACCGAGAGCCGGCACAAAGTCATATGCGGCATAAATGCAACATATGTATGCCAAGGTTATTTTGCTAAGAATGCAATCTTTGCACTTCGTTTGTCTCGACTTCTCTCTTCAGTTCACGTTTTTCGTTCTCCCCCGTTTGTTCTGCTTTGCTGCAGATCTGGAGCAGAGCTGTGGTTACCTTGGCCTCTCTTTTCTGCTCTTACGTGCCATCCTTTTGTCTCATCCATTCGTTTCTGACTCGGTCTCAGCAAAGCCTTAAAATGGCAAGTGCAATCAAAATATTTCCACTCCGTCATGGAACAGCGATGGCAGTGATCATCACATAAGCAGTTATAAAATTCACTCGCAGAATCTGAGCGCGCTGTGGGAGAGAATCCTCTTCTGTTTAGGTTTGTTTTTATGGGTTGTGTGTGTGTGTGTGTGTGTGTGTGTGTGTGTATGTGAATGCAGGCCTGCCTCTGTATTATTCTTGAGGGTAATGTAATATGTGACCTGGAGGAAATTGAGCCCTCTCCAGCAGACCTCCTGATGCCCCCTTTCCCCTTGTTTTCCTCTAGTGGCAAAAAAGCAGCAAAACACTGCACTACATCCGACTGCAGTGAGTCTCCAGACAGGCATTTTTCACACTAATGTATTGATCTAAGGATAACCTGCTCGCTCTAATATTCAATCTTTGAATTTAGAATTGTGCACAAAAGATATCACCGTGGAAAAAAAGCTCCCCTAAATCACTTCCACCACTTGAGACGTCTCTCTGGAAGCATTAGCTGCTCTTTGCCTTGCCACAGCCAGACAGTTCTTACACTAACATGGGGGCCCTGGAGAATGAAGTGCAGCAGATTTTTAGAGTGTGTTGAACATGCGGGTGTGTTGGAAGCACAACGAGGGGTCAGCCACAGTGCAATCTTTTTTGCATTCCAGTTGAGCGCGTACAAGGTCTTTGCCACTGAGGGTCATAGTGTTGGCGAGCTCTCTGGCAGTGTAGTGGTCAGGTGGTGGGTTCAAGAAAACACAGCATAAAACCTGCTCTGAAAGGAGCACGGCCAAAGCTAGCTGAGGGTGGTTTGACAAAATTTCAGAGTGACTGTGGCACCGCAGGGTCGAAATAGAAAGACAGCAAGAATGATAGCTACATAATATGCTTCAAGTTGGGATTTGGCTTCCTTCTGGTACAAGAAATGATTCACTTCAACCTTCTCAACATCCTCAATCGTGCCTTTTTGAAAAGCTAATGTACTCATGGAGAGTATTTTGTTTAGTACATGGGAACATCTTATTTATAAGATCCAAGATACACTGTGACACGAGGCCTGATATGTGGTTTAGAGATTCATCTGAGGTTTGATTGAATGTGATAAAAATGAAAATTTAAAGTGTACCTATGCAGAGTTTTGAAGAATTTATCTTGATGTAAACTAATTTTGGGGTACAATGAATGCAGCCTGGGAGATTTTTCATCAGATGTCTGTGATGAATGCAGACACAACAAAAATAATAAAAACAAACAAATGTCCCTTGCTGAATTCCTATGCAGCAGCTGAGCCAGGAACAGTGTCCTATACATGTAGAGAACAGTATTTATGACCTTGTAGAAGGCTTAAAGCGGACATTTTACAGTGCAGTTTCATGTAAGAAACCGAGGACTAGAGTAACTATTACTATCATAATGGATTAATCTATTGGTTATTTTTATCATTTAGTTTACTTATTGTTTACTTAATAGGAAGATTGTCAAAAAATGTGTGGCAAAAAAAATGGCAACACAATTTTCCAGATTATAAAGCCCAAATCTCTTGTTTTTTCTAACAAACAATCCAAAGCACAAAGAGATCAGCAAGAACATCAGCAGAAATTACAAAGTGTTTGTCGTTTTTGTGAATTATAATTTAACAACCAGATTATTCCGCTGTACATTAATTTTCCGTCAGCCAACTAGCTGACTAACTGGCTAATCGTTATGTTTCAGCAAAAACCTATTTTTTTCACATCTTGATGCCTATTTTTTGGTACTAACTCAATGCGTGATCCCTCTATTTTGCTTGGTATTTCTACATCACCTAGATGACTCTATATAGATATACTTGGATCCTTTTTTGCTCATTGTTCGAACATATCTGTACGTAGGAGCATGCCACAAACTGTAACCAGAATAATGCAACAATACAAACAATAACCTGTGTTTTCAATGAGGAACGAGAGGCATTGCAGTAAGGTAGGTGGCCTATAAATAGCAAAGAGCCCAGGGGCATCCAGAAGTCTTTGGCTAGCCTTGACACACACACACACACACACACACACAAACACACACACACATCTGTGATGTTAAAGCAAGTGTCCAAAAAATTTATGCTTCGGGTCGCACAATTTTGGCATTTGCGCCTGTTAATAAATGCAAGGTTGGCTTTGCTTTTTAAATGTTTTTTTTTAATGTGTGTGTGTGTGTGTGTGTGTGTGTGTGTGTGTGTGTGTGTGTGTGTGTGTGTTTGTTTTCATGACTTACTAGAGTGGCCACTGTGCCAATAAATGTAAACCAAAATCTGCATTATGCATTCAACGTAGTGCATTACGGTATTGGGGACATGACTTGTAAATCATAAGTGCTGTCTGCATCATTTACGTTGCAGTAAATTGACTTTCTTGCTCTGAAGCACATACTTCATAACAACCCACAGTATAAAATCTACAATAGAGGTAATTGAAAATTTATCAGTGAGTTCTTTGAAGTGTTTTTTTCTTTATAGGCTTGTTTGATCACAGGCTGTGCCGTGCCTGTAAAAGCCTGGTCCAGAATGATATGGCTATAATAGCGCAGATGTAATTCATCACATTTTTAGCCCTTTTGCAACTGACAAAACTGCTGCTGTGAAAAAGACACTACAAATCCATCGGGTCTCTTTTTATAGGACATAAAAGTGAGTCTTAGGACGGAAATTTCAAAGTGAGATATAAAAGGGAGCAATGACTCTGGTGTCAGCGCTTTGAAGGAGCCGGTTTAAGTGGCGTAGCCAAGCTGATGTAGATTGTTGAGGATAGGTCAACACCATATTCCTCCAGTGAACGCAAATTATATGCTATCTAATGAAATGTAGAGACGAATGCCAAGATGAATCTTATATGAAGTTGGAAAAGGCATTGCTGTAAATCCCGATGTTAGTCTTCTATTTTAAATTTTGCTCACTCTAACTGCATATATGTATGTGCATATGCATGTTGTGATGAGAAATAATTGCAGAATACTGTTGCAGTCACCTCTGCCACAAAACAAGCCGAGTGTATTACAACACTCAAACAAACAAGAACCTCACAGAGAAAGATAAAGAGATTTGCAGTGATGATTCATCACGCCGTTGACGTGCATTTGTAATATAACAAACACCACTCCACTGATGCTGGAGAATCTTGAGCAGCAACGTGAGGAAAGGGCAACCACTACTGATACTGATAGGCAGATAAAGGGGTGTAATGATGCACAGGGGCTGCAGCACATCCTTAGCTGCTGAAGGATCAAAGCAACAAAAAGGAATGAAGGTCTACAATGCCAACTCTAGCGATACTAAGATGTCAGCCGGCAACAGCATGCTACCTGATACCCAATTCTTATTATTCCTGACCCTTGACGCTATCAGAGAAAAGTGATGCCTCAGTGATGCAGCAAACAGCAAGTTGAGAATGTTGGAGGAAAATGTCTTACCATGGCCCCCTCTGGTAAGAAAAGGCATCCTGTTGATAGCAATAGGAACAGTACCATGCTTATTATGGAAGTGGTGGACATGGTGCGTGGTACTGAGACTTGAAGACACACGTGCTGTTCCAGTCTGGATGGGGAGTACAGTAAGTAAGGCCAACCAAAAGGCTAGTCTCGAGCAGTAACTTAGGCCCATGCCTAGGCTAAACTGTGACCAGCTGCTCCGCTGTCCAAGCACAGAGGTGGCTGCAAAAAGTCTACCCATGTATATTAGATCCACATGGGCCCAGGACAGACAACTTGGCCAAGCTTTGGCCTCTGACAGTTCAACTCGAAGACAACAGGGCATCTCACTGACAACCTGGGCGTGTTTCTTTCATAATCCCTCAGTTTGGTTTAGGGAGTTTCACTAGATGATGGAAAAATATCCTTTGAAAATTGTGAGGGGAAAAAATTGATTTCAAAAAAGCCGTCAAAATCCACTTGTTCTTGTGAAAGAAAAACAAAACCGAAGAGCAACCAAATTATGCACTCTTG
This sequence comes from Acanthochromis polyacanthus, assembly GCF_021347895.1. Classification (NCBI taxonomy): domain Eukaryota; kingdom Metazoa; phylum Chordata; class Actinopteri; family Pomacentridae; genus Acanthochromis; species Acanthochromis polyacanthus. The sequence continues at coordinate 12,823,818 of NC_067129.1, forward strand.
GTTAACATGCTGCCATAGCAAGATGTCTACTGCACAGAAAAGCCAGTTTTAAAACCTCATTGAAAACCATCCCGAGGCACATTCTTCCAAAAGTGAGCCAGGCGGATCCAAAATGCAGAGGAGATACACATCCAAATAAAGAATGGAGACGAATCCGGGCTGTAATTTCAAGCAGGCGCGTTGCTCAACCATGATATTTAGGCATGGAAAGTGGCAGGACAGAGATTCGTGTGATAAGAATTCTGATAAGAGTCTCCATCGCCCACAGGTAGAGCTTGAGGGCAGCTGAGCCTGCCCACTAAGAAGAGTGCCCCTCCACCGCAGTAGAAGACATAACACGCTTCCGTGGGAAACTGGATCATTTCATTAAGCAAAAAAATCAAAGGAAGTTGAAAAAAAAATGTGTGCAAGTAAAGATGCAGCGATGAAGAGTGATGCAGGAACCAGTGCTTTTGTTCCCTTTTAGCCAGGGAATGGGAAGAGAACAGAGATAGGGAGGGAGGAGGAGGAGGGGGAGAAAGAGAGAGAAAGAGAGAGAGAGAGAGAGGGGGGAGAGAGAGGGAGCAGTATCTGCAGCAGCGCGGTAAAGGAGAAAATCCAGAAAATAAATAAATAATTTCTCAGCGGCTCTCCATTCAGTCTCTCACAGGCGCAGCAAATCCAAACCTCTGGTGTGGCAGAGATCTAGCAGAATGCAGCCGTAGCAACCGAGTGTTTCTATTTCAAATGAAATTGCATGATCCTTCCCTCACGCTCCACCTGCTCAGTCTCATGCAGTAACGACTAGTGCTGCATTCCCCCTCTCTGCTGCTCCTTTTTCCTTTATCCTCTCCCGTTACCTTGTCCAGATCTGCCGTACCGCCTCTGACGGAGGACGGTTAAGGTGACAGCTGCATGCGTCTGTCTCGGGAGGAGGGCAGGTGATCCTCCTCAGATCTGATGCCTCTGGATGACTGAGACTGAGATGTAGCCTTGGACTGCTGCAGCAAAAATTATGCTAATTAAAAAGCACCGGCGTATCGTAATGAATCCGGGATGAGCAGAATTCCAGGAGAGCCCTGGATCCCAGCAAAAATAACCTTGGAGCTCGGAGTTGTGCTCTCACGAATGCGAGATAAAGGAGCTCTTCTGAAGGCATACTGTAGTCAGAGGCTCTGATCCAGTGAGGCACAGCATGTGCCTCTATGTGTGTTTGTGTGCGTGTGTGCGTCTGAGAAAGAGAGTCTGTGAGCAAATGAGTGAGGAGGAGGAGGAGGAAGGGGGAGAAAGGGTGGGTGAGCGATAGCAGGAGGGAGGGAGACACAGGAAGAGACAGCGAAAGAGAAAACAGGCAGCCACAGCGCAAACACACAGGGAAATAGTGAGGCAAGTAAATGGGTTGTGTGAATAAATACATGCTACAGATTCACAGCGCACTGGCTTGCAGGTCCTGGCAGTAACACGTAGGAATCATACTGCAGAGGAGGAGCCTGATTTAGGTGAGTTGTCAGAGCTGTTACAGAGTGAACACAAGGGTATTGGTATGGACGTGCTTCTAACATACAGACTTGAGAGCTACAATAGGCATGGATGATAGAAACACAAATACCTGTCAAAATGATAGAATACAGCCCTCTGCTTTAGAGGCTGAGGAAGGTATAGCTCTGGTATGTAATCTGTTTTGTCGAAATCAGGGGCTTGCATCAAAATTTAATCTCAAACCCCTCTTTTCCCAGCACTGCACTGCCATACCTTTGCTGTTTTTACACTCCAAATCAATTTGCTCTAATCCCTCCGCCTGATGTGTTCACCTCATATCTGTATACAAGTCACCCCTCTGTTAGAGAGCTCAGCAGCTCTCTGCTCTCATGCTGCTTAACCATGCAGAACTTATTCCGAGCTACGACTGATCTGAGTTCAGAGGTATTCTGGCAGTTTCTGAGCCGCTCAGGTTTGGGGTGGGGAAATGTGATGGCAAGATGAATTGGAATATATTGACACTTGAGGGGATGAACACATTATCAGAAAGGGAGAGAGACAAAGTAGGGAGGGATGGGAGGCGGTGGGGATGGAGCCAAAATGGGGAGAAACAGAGAGGAAGCGATTGCAGGAAGGGGGGGAGAGACAGAGAGAGAGAGAGAGAGAAGCAAAGGGAGACTGCAGCTATATCAGCTAAATCGCGGTCGATAGAGATATCAGCTGGGATTGCCTAGTCGGTTGAAAGGACACGCATGGAAACAGGAGGACAGAGGCAAGCCATGCAGCACCACCTCTCATAGTGACAAGAAGTCGACGCAGGCCATTACTCAAGCAGGGGAGGGTGGGGGGGAGGTTAGGCGTGAGGGGGAGCGAGGCTGATTGAACAAAAAGAACAGAGGAGGGATGAGTGCATAACACTCTGGAATGGCAAGTGCCGTAACAGCATCGGCTGGTATTATGAACATAAATAAATTGAAAGAAGCTGTGGATACCATTTTTTCCCCCCACATCTGTCCAATCTGACTCACAGGGAGCTTTAAATCCTTCATGTGCGTTCTCTTCTCTATGTTTCTCAGTAAATCTCAATGCTAGGAAGTGCACGCCAGCTTAATCCAACAGACAATAGCGGTGATGTTGGAGGGTCTGCCTGGCTATAACTTGTAGACACATTTACAGTAATTACCATTTGATGTGGAAGCAGACTGTCAAGCACGGAGAATAATCCTCGGAAGATGCCAGTGGAAAAAGTCAGTTTTATTTCTACTGTCAAAGCTTCGGCCATTTTCTGTTTCACACGGCTAACATAAGGCCAGTCCTGACTCGCAATCTCAGCTCGAAAATTTCTCCAGCTCGCACGCAGTCCAAATAAAACCAGTGCTCCATTTCCAGTAACCGTGAGGTCTGCGCGAGAGAAGTTGAAGTGGGATGATTTATAGCCGGTGACTTGGACTCGTCAGGCTCTCCGTATGAGCATCTTTCTAGGCAGTGATGATATCTTGGTGAGAACTGTCGACAATGAAAGGCGTGCGTTAATCAGTTTACGTGCTCCAGGGTTGCTCAACACGATGAAAGCCATGCTATCTGGACAACAAGGAGGAGACGGCTGCTTGACTGTAACCTTGTGTTGTCCTTGGGTATTTAATAAGTTGGACATGCCACGCAGCTGTGCCCGTTAACACACAGCCACATACACGTCATAGTATATCCTTTAAATACCTGTTTGGGTTTATAAGTGAATTCTGATGGACTTTTCTTGGATTTTAAACATATGTTCTATATCTGCAATTTGAGGCCAATAAGTCTGTCATTTGCATTTTCAGATTTTTCTCCAAGCTATTTCAAACCATTTCCTTTTCCCACTTTCAGAGCGTTTGGCAGATTTCGTTGAATTTACATAATCATATTATTTTTGCGCTTATGGAATACATACATGTGCTCCAAACACAATTTCCTTACAGGAAAAAAAGCACAAGTCAAGAGGTTTATCTCACACTTGCGGATGACTTGATGTGAGAAGACGTGTACAGCGTTCTGAAGACTTAAGAAACCTAAATGTGCATGTTTGTTCTCAGGAGGATTTGAGGGAGACAATTTTTCACAGACATCTAGTCTTGCCCCAGGGGGTAAAGTAGCAGGATTAATCATAGCACTTTCAGATTAATTACTCATAATGCGAGCATCCTCTGAAAGGCATGGCCTGCAGTTGTGATGTTTGGTTGATTTCATTAGGCTCAAAGCGACAACACCTAAAATAAGCCCGGCTTAGACAGTGCAAGGAAAGGAGAAGAGAGTGAAAAATATGATGGCACTGCCACGCACAATGGTTCCCCCAACAGATACGAGTGTATAAAATGTACATTACATTTTTTTATTGTGTTTTGTGTAAAACTGACAGCTATTGAACATTTTAGGAGTGTGGTTATGAAAATGAGAGACTGCAATTCTTAAGTGGGTAATTTATAGTAGTTCCGCAAAAAAAAACAAGGGTTCAGTTGTCTCAGGATGGATGCAGAGTTTACCCACAAAGCGGTTTCTGCTCAAAATTCACACCTTGATTAAACATGATTTTCCACTTTTCTTTTCTTTATTTCAGCAACTTCGGTTTCTTGGCAGACAGCATGCACTCTCGTTTGAAAAGACACTTCATGTGACAGTAGGTTGCATATTCCTGGCTGCACATGGCGCTGGCAAAAATAGATTACATTTGCTTGTTTAGCTGAGCTTACTAGCCTCAGCGTGTCGCCTGGAAAGGAAAGGAAGCTGAAGCGATGGCGGAGAAATGCTTCCATCAGGAGGGAAAATGCAACAGTCTCTTGAATTTGAACAAGCACACTTACTAAACCCCTTTTTTTTTTTTTTTTTGCTTGGCAGATGTGTAATCACCTAATCACCAACTTTTTTTGATGAGTCTGAAAAGCATCAGCGAGTTACTTGGCTCCGGACGAGGTTCTGTCTCTGTTATTGGTTCGGGCTGATGTACATGTCTTGGATATAAACATTAAAGGAAACATCAGCAGAAATGTCTATGAATGTGGCTTGTGCTGTCCAACTATCCAAAAGCTTCAGAAATGATGATATTTCGTAGATGGACTATAAATTATCAAGTTTTGCAAGCTGTAATTCTCTCCTGATTATTTATACGCTAAGTTACACATTTAGCTGCGACCCTAATGAGGATTAAGCGGTGTATTGATAATGAAACGATGGATGGATTGCACATTTAAGTGTCTGAATCTGATTACGAACTGCTCCAACTGGACACACTGTTGATTTCCTGTTGATTTTTTAAATGCAATCTCGCCTCTCCTTCCAGAATTTTTACACTTTTGTTTAGTTAAAAAAAAACAGGCACAGAGGTCTCGCCTTTTTCAGTCTCTCTAGTCTCCTACTTACACTACTTCATGCATTAATGATTGCCTTCATTAATGATTATATGCGACATTTTCAGACCAAAGATTTTAGATATCAGTGGGTCAGCCGTCACTAGCTGTGCTCTTGTCTCGTCTTAATAAAGTAGTTACAGAGAGTCACAAAAAATTGCCCCGACGATGTCAGATATTAATTTTGTACTGAAAGCCATTTGACTTCTAGTCGGGCCATTATTGTGAACATGAAATCACTTTTGATGGCTGTGCCTGATTAAATGAAAGTTAAACAAAATTAAATGTCAAACTAAGCATGCACTATATGCAGCAAAAACAGTCGCTTTGCATAAAATGTGCTCTTTAAAAGAAAATACTGTTTAAGCTTCAGTCATGATGTGGAGGATGTTGAAAAGTATATGGTTTACTGGATGAGCCAGTGTGTTTCCATTTTAATGGATTTTCACTAAAGCCCAGGCTGGTCTGCAATTATAAAACTTACCCCTTGTTTTTCCTTTTGAGTGTTTTAGCAAATACCAGAACTATCATGTTATCCAAGCATAGAATTAGAACTAAAAGCAGATCATCTGTTTGTGTTACGTTTGCTTGAGCCTTCTTATTCATGCTCTTAAATACAGTATGCTGTGAATTGTCTTTTAAACAATTACAAGAAGCTGCACTCTGCATCTCAACTTCGATTATGGACTTGATCTGAAGCTTTTCCGTGCGTCACACTGTTTGCTATATTCAAAGAAATGCCTTTCAGCTGCACTCTCAAGTAAAAACTGACCTTTGCAGCTATGACCCAAAAGCTTTGTAATAGTTCTTCATTATGGCTGACTGGCTGAATAGATGTTTTGTATTCTGGTCTAAAAAAATCCTCTATTATACCTTGGCTTTTTATTATTACATCTGCTGAGGTTTCATTTATTTATCTATTTTATTTGTGGGCGGAATAGCTCTAAAGCTACTGAAAGGATTTCAGCGAAACACGGTGGAAGGTGTGGGCAAGACAACATATTAGATTCTTGTTCACATGACAGTGCAAATGTAAACACTGTGAAGGTAATTTCCAGAGAACAACCAACGGGCGTTTGCGTCCTACTCTGTGAATTAAAGACGATCCAATTCATTGCAAGATTCATGTACAGATCTGTAGATGACTTTGCCTGTATTTTGAATACCTCATTATATTGAGAGACAGAACACATGTGAGAACTGTTGTTATTATTCCCGTCTGTACTGCATTGGGTCTCTTGGGGACACAGACAGAAACATTGAAACGCTCTCTCTTGGGCTGTACAGGCAAATCTTGAGGGTCATACCTTAACCAGCCTATGTATATAGAAGAAAAGGGTCAAACAAGTCCAAACAAGAATGTAGCAGCAGTGTCAGACAAAATTCAGAGTGCTCATGTTCGGACCAACTGCCTGTTACACAGTGAACTTGACTCTATTCTGGGACAGTTTGATGGAGTTTTTTGCACATGTAGGTCATTTTTCAACTAAAAAAAAAACACCTTATGGTAAAAAATTCAAATTGAACACTAAGGCTTGTTATGTGAATGCAGCTTTCGTTGTTTGCGCTGCTTTAACATTTCGGGCTGCATCTAAAATCACTGCTTCGGTCGCTCATTCAACACCCAGTAAATGACAAACGGTAGTTTACTCTGAGGTAAACAATCCCCTCACATTTTGCAACACCACTGACCGTTGTAGTGTTGCACCATTTAATTAATTCAATGTGATTCAGAGCAGAAAGCACTGTCAGGACACGAACAACAAAAAAATTCACACTGAGAATTCTACGAGTCGAATAAAACCACAGAGGGCAAATGAAGCACGATAGGTAGTAAAAAGGGAGTGAGTCTGAACATGACGCTTCGACGTGTCTCAACATTCCTTTCACTTCCCTTTAGCTCAGCGTATAACATTAATTAGCACCATATTTCATGAGAATGGACACTAAATTAGTGAGGAGCCAAGCTGAGCGACGTGCACTTGGTTTGATGCTGTGTTTATGTGGTGTAGGCACAATGCAGAAGAACAGGAAAACACTCAAACTTATGGAGCTTTGACATATTCATAACAGTTACCATGCTGCAAAGCTTGCAGCCACATCACATAGATTAGCGTAAAATAGCTCCATCTGTTGTGTTATATATTCCTAGTGTTTTGTTTTGTTGTTGATTTTTTAGCCACATTGACTGTTTCAGCTTAATATTTTATTTTGATTTAACTATCAGTAGTGTATGGGCATCCAAAGAGATCAATAATAAACTAAAAAAAATGAAAATTACCTTTAAAATGATATTGCAAACTAATTTTGTGAAATATATGAGTCATCAATTTAAAAAATAATTGAAGAAATCCTTGTTTTTTAATGTTATTTAATAATTAGTGACTTTTTTTCCAAAATGCCCATTATGTGTCATAATGGCATTTTGTCCAATGGCATGTTTATTTCATAATGACTAAGATTTCACATCACGTTTTATAACGACACTTTTTAGTTTTTGTCATTAGTGTTTTCTTCCCTTTTTCTGAGCTGCCAAGTTCAGCAAATGCTACCAAAATTCACCAGTTTACTCCTTAGAAAGACCAAGAACAAATACAGCATACTACCAGATGCTGCTCTGCATAAACACATAGTAGCAATCACAGTAACTATAGACCCATTTACATTCTGAGCTTTAAAGGTGGCGTACGTGACTCTAATCCAGTATCATCTCTGTAAAATTTACTGAATATCTGCTCACAGTCCGCTAGCTGTCCGTTCTGTTTGTACACTGAAAAACATCTGGTGTTCACACACAGCTTTGGCTCTGTCAAAGGAAAACAGAGACAGTGGCTTGGACTGATCCACACAACACTATTCCACTGTGTCCAGTGCAGGTTCAAGCGTGTGCATCCAAAGGACAGAACAGGACAGTGTGGGGGGAAATGGGCAGTGGGGGAGAGAAGGTTGATAAATCTGGCACATTGATATAATATGGTAACTCGCTAAATATCAGTAATTTTTCCCTAGAAACAGATTCCACTTTAGGTTTCACATGTGATCTGTCTAGCTGGTTAATGATCTAAACTTGCTTTATTACTTAGTTTCTGAATGAAAGGATGGTAGGCTTTTCTCAATATGAAAATCAACCTGGAAATCCCGACTCCCAAACGTAGGAGGGACATTTGCACTTGGAATAGCAGCATTCTTGCTGACACCAGCAGCTTAGCGAGGCTCTGGTGAATACGCAACAGGAACTGTACCTTACTATATTATGACAAAACAGACCACTGACAAAAAAGAAGAAAAAAGATTGACAGTTGAATGCAGGAAAAAGCTTTTCCTGTTGTCTAAACTGCAAGGTGAATTATAAAATACACACATTTTATGAAGGTGACTCTGCCTCTTTACATTTTTGTTCTTTTATGGTATATTTTGTGATATGTGGTGACATACAAGGGACCTGGCCTCTGCTGTGCAATAAAACAAAACCTTATTTTTCACTTAGGTCAAAGTGGGAGAACCATATAACAGATTTCAACTCCGGGAACCAATAAGAATGATATCATATCACAACAATATGAACATCAAATTAAAAGGTAAGACCGGTCTTCCTCAGGATGACGGCGGATGTTGTATGGCTGCTCATCTCTGAAAAAAATGTCTGTGTACCTTTTTACAGCAGCAGCTTCTAGTTGGTTTATTTAGACATTTTTGACACTGTTGGTTCAAATGGGAGCAAACGAGATAAATTTGTAAGTAGTTGCTGAGCTTGCTAGATTAAGAAAGGCCACAGTTTTTGTTAATCTCTGTTTTCATGGAAAGAATTTTTAAGAAATGTAACAAAATACTATTTAATTTCTACACTTCACACAGTTAATTAGTAAACTGTATATGTTGGGTTTCCATTTGCATCTTTTATGCCAAAATGTTAACATGTTTGCAGTTCTTTCCAGCAGGTAGGAGATTTCATTGGTGTCTGCACAAATACTTTTCAGTGGTGACTCATGAAAAAAAATGCTGTTTGTCTGTGCAGTGCAGCTGCTGTGAGACAATGATCATGGGATCAAGTCAATGGTCTGCTCTCCCCTCAAGGTGCTGTGGAGGGAGGGGGGAAACAAAGGTTTGTTAAGCCAATAAAACACACCTCCAGTCTGTGTGAGTGTCTCTCTCCATGGTGCTGAAACTTTGAAAGCCCGTTTCCTTGGTTGAGGAATGGAGCTCCAGTACTAAATCTGATGATCAAATCTGAAATCTAGCAGAAAAATGTCATATCACAAAAATACAACTTGGTGTTAAATATTTAGGAATTTAGTTTCTTCTAAACAAATAATGAACAATAACAACTAAACCACCACTTTTTCTCTGTTGCTGTGAGAACAAAAACATTTCCTCCTCACTAGAGGTCTGTGCCGCAGCTGCAGAAGTCACACAAGCTCGAATGAAAACAACGTGAAAATAATATCATTGCTACTTCATCTTTGATTGAATAACAATTTAATCAGTCCTTGATGCTTTATGACGAAGGTTTTTTCAAAAACTAAGAGCTATGCCAACACGTCACTAGAGAGGAAAAGTGAATAATGAATCTCTCAAACAAAGATTGGCCAGCAGCCACCCTCCCAAACCCCTTTGATGCAGGTGTGATGCAAATCAACCATTCTAACATCAATGACGTATTTCTAGGATTGGGTACATATTTGCCCTGCTCTGTTCACTTGCTGATTGTATTAGTTTGGCTACTAACATAGAGTGAGGAAGGATTTTAGAGGGATGATTCTGATTCGAGGTGAACAAACTCCCCAATCATTTGTGTGTTGAATATTACACATCATAGACATGCCTTTGTACAATTTTAAAGTGCAAAATACAAAAGCAAAACATCCGTAACAGCATCATAAAAATATAAATTCACACAATATCCTTTCCAAGATGTCTGGCATCGACTGAGGATTTATCTTCTACTTATAAAGTGATAGCCCACAGCAAAGTAAAATCACACGTGTGCCTTTTGCAAGCTGTAAGGATATGAGCCATCATGGTGCAAAGCGACTGTTATTGCAATAGGCACAGATCAGCATACTATAATATTCTTACATGCACTGCATGAAATATACATGGAAGTCATTTAGGAATCAAACATAACAGCATCCCCATTCTTTTTGTCATCAATAAGGAGGTTTCAACTGTGATTCCTGCAGCCAGACGCCTTAAACACTTCCAGCCACACCTTCCTCTAGCCCATATATGCTTATCAAGCAGTCATCAAGTGTATTTATTGACTAGATTTCCTAATAATGAATTTAAGAATGGGTGAAAATGGAATAATAAATATTGCTGTAACCGTTTTTTGGATGAGGCTGTATGAACAACCTTCTATAAAGTTGTTCCTTTTAATCTTTATTACCCTAATCTTGGTACAGGGTCTACTAAGCTAATTGTGCAGTATTATATCACTATCAAAATAACAATGGTGTTCATTGTGTATTGAAGACATCCTGTACTGAAACCCAAACCCAGTGAGAAATGAATACATACTGTATGTACGTATGCCATGAATATATCATTATCAGCATTACAATTGCATCTGAGGAAAAATGTAAGAGGGACCACCGCTTACTTCACGATAGGAAGGAAGCTTAGCAGATCTTTTTATTATTCATTGAACAGAGAGGAAAGTGAGTGAACAATCTATCAAAATGAATTGGAAGCAAAGGAAGAAAAAAAGGTAAAGGTTTCTTTTGCTGAGCCTGCAGACTCTGGTGCTTTGTTGTACAATGTCCGGAGCGTGAGCCAGGAATAGAGAGGAGGCGACAAAGAGAAAGGGTAGATAGGGAGAAGTAAAGTGGCAGATAATGGAGAGTTTGTTTGTGTGTGTGTGTGTGTGTGAGAGATACAGAGACATAGATCACTGGTCCAAGGTGTATACAGTATATCAGACGCACAGCTTGGTTTCTGTGAAAATTTGGTTCAGCTCACATACGGTTTTACTGAGTTGTACATTAACTCTGGCTTGTACACACACAGAAATAGTTAGCGGGTTTTCATGTCACAGATAAGAGGGAGAAGACTAATTCATAATTAACGCTGCAATACATACATATTGTAATATAACAGAGAAGAATAAACTGACAGGATACAAAAATTCTACTGCCCCACTAACAGGGATGAAACTAGTTTCATTTGTTGTTGTCATTTTCAAATGACTAACAAATACTTGATAATACTCTTAATGTGTTTGACACATGCATTCAATGTGGATGCACTGAGTTGATTATACATTGCGCTATATATAACGTACAACAGACGTGAGGCCAGTGAGGCCATTTCTGTGCAGTATCGATCAACGCTAATTGATTCCAAATATATAACCTCTCAGTGATTGCATTATTTTTACAAGTTGCCAACTAGAATATTTCATCTTATGAAATATTAAATCTAAATACTTCAGAAAGTCTACTGAAAATACAGAGCTCAAAGTAGAAATTATTTGTCAGAGGAACTGAAAATTCTGAGCGTCAGACCTCATAAAGTTAGAAAAAAAAAACAGGAAGGTTGATGCAACCAACTAAAAATCTAAAGTCAAACACATCCGCAGTAATATTAATCAGGAAGTACAGAATGAGCTAGAGTACCACTAGTCAGAGCTACAGTGGCAAATTTTAACAAGAAAAATACTCCACCAAGGCTGCTCAGTCTTTGTATCATTTCCGACAGAGGAAATCTTAAATAAAAAATGACACTGCGCAGAGCAAAGGCATGTGCTATGCATGTGTATGTTCTGTATGGATACTGAATCATGTGACCTAAATATGTAGCAGGTGGCGGGAAGTGATGGGACTCGGAAACAGCCCAACAGCTTAATTTATTGTTCCTTGTATCATTTCCGATGGATAAGTCCCAGTGGATTTGTAGTAGGATCGCAATCATGTGATCGTCAGCAAGCAGCTGGTGTAGCGTTCCCTTGTTGTCATAGTTACGGTGACTCTGTGACGCTGTCTCACAATGATACAGAAATCCTTAACAAATCCGTGGATCCAGACTCATCACTGTCAAAATCTAATGAGATGGTCCTTGTGTCATTTCTGATCTTCAATGTAAATTTCATCCAAATCCGTTATTCCATTTTTGAGTAATGTTGTGCACAGACAGACGGATTCCCACAGGGACAAACGTACGCCGATCGTCACATAATTCTGCCATGTTCCTTGGCGGAGTGATAAAGCAATACTACTGCTACTTGCTAGCCTAGCCGCGCTAGACCCAGGTCTGAAGACACAAGGGTCTAGGAACTCTCGACAGGGAGGGAGGCGGGCTAAAAGGTTGTCTTTCAAATCACTCTGCAGCAATTGGGTAGGTATACAACCAATCAACGCAACGAATAGGCTGACGTAGTTCCTAGAGCGCTGGAAATCAAAGGATGCGGTAGTTCGGTGAAGCCTTATTTATACAGTCAATGGGTGAAGCTCAAGTATATTACAGACATGTTAACAGAAAGATTATTCAGAGTCGGTGCTAATGGAGCTCAACGACTGTTGTCGACCCTGGCAGAGAACTAAATTTGCTGCCGTGGGTTGTCTAGCGTGGCTAGGCTAGTTGTTTCCAGTTGTTTCTGTCAGAATCGTCGCGCTTCTGTCGTCACTTAGTTACGCCTGCCTTCTGACTCTACACTTCATGGTGATTCGTCGGCCAGTTTTAGGAGCATCCAACCTCGAGGCTTACCGAGGGTAACTAGACCCACCCTTGCAGAGAATTAAATTCGTTGCCGTGGGTTGTCTAGCGCGGCTAGGCTAGCTACTTGCACAATCTATCTCTAAAATCAAACTAGGAATGATTTTTTCAGATTTGGCACAGAGGTTAGCAATGGAATTTACAATTTCTGTGATGTTCAGATGGTGTGAAGGACAGTGCATAATCCTAGACTCTATGAACAGCTTTCAAGAGAAGCACCTTTGCAAGCCTTTAAGAGAAAAACTGCAAGATGAAAAGAAGATTGATGAATGTTAAGAGTACATTATTTAGCCAGGCCAAAACAAATTTGTTTGAGTCAAACGAGGTCTGGCATGTTTGGTGTGAACTTGGTCAGGATTTCAGAGTGAACACATAGTCGTGACAGTGAAGCATGGAGGTGGAAGTGTGGCAGTGTGGGGCTATATGAGTGTAAAACATGTTGGGAGATGACATGTACAAATGACCTGATGAATGTCTGTGGATATACCAAGATACGGCCTAACAAGATGACTCCCAGTCTGCAGAAGCTTGACAGAAGAGTAATATTCCTGCATGATTACAATCTAAAGCGCACTGCCAAACTCACACACGACCTTCTGCTGGAAGAAAAAGTGAAATCTATGACCTGCCCGAGTAAGTCACTTGAGCTGAATCCAATAGAACGCCCTAGAGGTATTCTACTAAATTCACAAAGTATTGGAAAAATAAAAGATTTGAATCTCAATACTGACTTCTGTTACACTGAGTTCTTTCTGTGGGGCTTATATTTTTTAATTTAAACAGCAAACACCCTACTGTTCTATGCAGAAGCGATGCAATTATTATAAGCTGTTGCCGTTCATTGTTTGGTCTTACACAGGGGTTTACTCAATGCTGTTGTATATCATAAATAAACTAGCCATGCTTTGGTTTTCCTGAAATATATGTTAATAGAATTACTTCAATTGTAAGTATAGATTAAAGGATTGTTTTCATTCATTTGTAAGTACGTACAGCACATGCTCTACAAACACAATATAGTTACAAACAGAAACTGTACACCTTTTAAGGAATTCCACTGAAGACTGTTGCTACCTTGTTAGTCAAGATGATGCCACAAAACTGCACATGCATGTCAGAAGTTACTTGAGTTAGTCACAATGGCTCTGATTATTACTGCAGTGGTGAACATTTCAGCCATCTGAGTGCCTTGTTACGCCCCGTTTACATAAACTAATCTGCTGAATGTCAATTTTATATGGATCGTGAGTTTTAATAGGTTACAGCAGTGGGCTGGGGACAGCGAAGGATTTGTACACTGGCTTTTATCAGGCCAGAGAGGCAGCTCCAGCAGCTCAAGACAGCAGCCAGACTGCTCTGGCTGAGGGGAAAAGTCGACAGTTGCGACCTCAAGTATGAAAATCCATCTTATGTTGAAGTATATCAAGAGTGATGTATAGTCTGCTGCTGCTGCTAGGCGCAGCGCCTCTGTATCGACTCCATGTGACGCTGTTCTTTTTGCTAGTAGGCTAGGTGAGTCAATATGTAAAGTGATAATTCGGGCTGACACACCAGGAAAAGCATACATGTCTTACTAAATGCGCCATCATTATATTGTGTGAAATTATAGTGACATGTTTCTTTTTGTATGGAACTTAGGTGCTTTAACTTGACTGCATGAACATGGAGAAAGAGGACTATTATGACAGGGATACGCACATACAGTAGCTACAAAGGTGAACTCTAATTGGCTGAATGCCCATGAACCCCTTTGTGTAGCTCTCGTGCTCTTTATGTTAGATCATTGTTATTGCTGGTTTATTATGCAGTTTTGTGTACGTCGACCTCTTCCGGATAACATTGAATCATATTTCAGCTTCAGTGCATCTGTAAGCTGAGCGCATAAGGCATCAAAGATCTGTAAATCCTTTCATGTTGCTTTAAAAGCATAGCAAAGTTGAATTCCAGACCTGTACTATAGCTCACCGATTGTGCTCAATTGCATCTAATCTCATATGATTCATCCCTGAACCAGTGCTGACCTACAATCTGATCTTCAGAAAAATGATGACGCGAGTTCAAGCCGCCGCCGCTGAGCTCGACATCATCTGATGCGGCGGATCCTCAACTCAAAGCGAAGACACAGGCTTCCCAAAGTGTCGATGAAAACCACAATGGTACAGCATGCACTCCCTCTTCCTAAATTCTTCATTACAGTGGGTTATAATTTTATTGAGCAGCAGAGTGGGAGCACGACTTTGTGAGGGGAACAGCAAGTGAATGATGTATAAGTGAGTGTGTCACTGTGTCTGTGAGCGTTAGAGAGAGTGACAGAAAGACAGAAACGACGCCAGATAGAGGGAAACTCTGTATCTGAAGGCCTCTGTGTGTGCGCCTAGCCTTTATGATGTAAACTGAATGTAACCTTTCTCCTCTCACAAAGCCCCTGCAGTAGGGACTAGGAAGCCCCGGCCTCTCCTCCCCCCGGGGGAGCCGGCATAGACTAGCATTCATCTGAGGCTCAGCTACTGCGTGGTCTGAGTGTCAAGTTAAACCCACCACGTTCCCATGGAGAGAAGGGCACAGAGGGACAGTCAGAGCAGGGTGGGGATTGACCACTTGGTAATCAAGTCTTGCATAATGTGAGTCCCGAAAATGGATAGTGCCTTAGAGACACTGTGCTGAACATCATCCTGGAAATGGGAGAGCGAGCAGAGGCACTAGCTGCCAGTGTGAGACAATTTATATTTTATCTTGTATCTCTGCACACCCACTGCACTCATTGTGTGCAGAAGTACCGAGCCTCTTGGTGAGCCTCTGACCCCACTTTTACACCATTTATTGCCATAATTATTTGTGCTCTTGGTTACTTCACCCGCAGGCATATTATGATTGCTGTTACTTTTTGAGAAATCATTCTTGTAATAAATAGCTTTTATATGATTATTATTTCAAAATATCCCCTTAAACAAAGTGCCTGTTATTATATTAAAAAAAAATAAACTCTCTTCTCTAATGCAAATGGATCCTCTATGGATGTGACACTCGGTTTCTAGCCGTAGCTGCAGCCTGCTGCCCAGCTCTTATCTTGTTATTATGGAGTCTGAAAGTGCCTATGGCTGTTTAAATCGGTCATCACACCAAGGCTTTCTCAGACTGATATACAGCCTTCCCGATAGCACTTTTAGGGAATCTTTCAGTTTTATTGTTCGCTTATAATACTGCAACAGAGGCTTTTCTCTCATTCTATCTCTGACACACAAAATGAGATGAAGCTGTTATAGGATATGTTTTTCTGTCTGTGCCTTTCCCCAAACTATTTTTGTGAAAAAAAAATGGAGTTGTTTAGTTTCCAATGTGATAACTGTTTATTCTTTATGATTTTTGCCCAACCATACCATTATACACTAAGGCATGGAAAGAAATACAGAGATATATATTCACAGATGATTAGATGAACGATCAACACTGAAAACAGCACATTCTCCCCAGAACACTAAATTGTAACTATGCAATTATTAATTCACATAATCTCAACTAGGAAACAGAGAAAATTGCTTTCCAACCAAACGCACATATTTTCTGGGGCATCTCTGAGACGGTAGCCTAAATTGCTAAGCCTTGTTATGAACTTGCTATTGCTTGCAGTTTTTCAAAAACATAAATTACAAATTGAACTTTTTAGATGGCAAGCGTCTTCACCTCATTATGTGGATTGCTCTTTAGTTGTTGCACTCCTGTAGCCTCAGTGAACTTCGCATTTTTTCTTTTTAATTTAATATAATTACTTAGAAAGTTACACCAGTATTATAATGCTCTCACGAAAGAAGGCGAGTGTCAAATATAATTTCATAATATGATTTAATTATGATCATTGTTTTCACTCCTCTAAATACAGAACAGCACTCGCTGCTACCCATTTAAAGCACAGCATTGGTGGTTTAATATGTTTTAATCCACTATGAGTAAGGGGACAGCAGCCTGTTTTTAAATTCACAAGCGCTACCAGGTAATTGGCAAAGCTGTATCATAAGAATAAGTCTTTTCTGCTTGAAGGAACCGTCGAGGATGTTGACAATAAGTCGAGCTCTACAACTCAATAGTGCCAGCTACTTTTAACAAAGCAGGCATTCATTACAGTGTGTAAAGATGATACTCAAATCACAGGCACAAAAGAAGCCTTTAATGAATGTTTTTGCTCAATATGTGTCGGTTTCATGGCAATAAAGCACTTGCTTGGTAGAACTGAATCCTCCAAAGTGAAGAATTTTAGTATTATGGAATAAATCTAATGTGAGGCAAATGAGACGAGGCTGAAGATTGATTTACCTGAACAATCAAGTGTATTTGATTTACGGGCTATACGGATGAAATTGGGTTATCCCAAAGACTGCCAACGCTGACCATGCTTTTATCAGACTGTGAGAGACTGAAACTCTATAATAACACCAAAAATCATTTTTATTTTTTGATTATTTAGGGTAGGACTAAATGCCAGTAGAGCATAAAACACACAACCAGTGACCTGCATCTTAAAAATATGCAGATACTTTAACTCAGCCATAGCATGATTTGTAGAAATCTGAGGAATTATTGCTGTTATTTAATTAATAAAATCAAGAAAAGTGCTGACATATTGAAACTTCTAATGGACTTGTTCTATCAATTTTTATACACAGACAGCTTAGATATACCATAAAAAATAGGAAAAAGTTAATATCGCATGCATAGAAGTACACTGACAAAACACTTCTCAATTCATTAAAGGTATGAAAGAACAACTCACACAACCAGAACAGCCAACCTGATGTTGTGGCGCTCAAACAATGGCTGCTGGACTGCATCCTGTAACTCCCAATCTCAGACAACATAACTGCGCTGTGAACTCCTTGGTGGACAGGGTGAGTGAAGTGTGTTTTATAGCGGTTTGGATATTTCTCCTAACTCTGTTAGTCAGTGTGACATTGGCAGAAGATTGAACTCCCTCTCCAGCAGTCAGTGTTTGCAGGGTGAGTCATAAGAGACCATGACTAATCATGAAATAACCTGTCGCATATCTGAGCGAAACTGGCAGTGTGGCTTGTATTTTCCAATCTGTTAAACATAGCTTAGCACAGCCTGTGTCTGTTTGCATTCTAATGAGCTATCAGCTTGCATTAAATTATCCTGATCCGTGACACTTTACCCAAAGGTTGCGAGAGGTCAGGGAAGCAATGTCTCGACGCTTTAAATAATGAGCAGGTTTATTTGTGAAGAAAGAATTACTGATTGCTGATGATGTAAATTCTCCAGGCTAATGAGAGCATTAAGGCACTGGGTACTTAAACTGCAAACAGTCTGAGTACGCAGTGCATTAGTGCACTTCAATGTTCACACTAAAAATAACAACATGCGAAGGCTGCAGCCGCACTAGCTGCTGTGTGAGCGTGTAATGCTCATTTGAATGGAAACCAGGCTATTAGATGAAGTACTGGAGCAAAGTGCTAGACAAATAGACATTTTGACCTTATGATGGCGCTAGATGAAAAGTCAGGAAATCACCAAAGTTCACAACGAACGTGAATCTCATGGCAATCCATTCAGCTGTTGTCAAGATATTTCAGTCTGGGCCAAAGCACTGAGTCAGACCACTCTAATGGCTAAAAACACTTGCACTACGTTGTCTTACCTGAAAAATAGAAAGAGGAAATTACATTATTTGTTATTAGTTTTAAAAAATGTACTGAGGTAAAAGTTGTCGATCTACTAATGTGATAAAGTATAATTTTAAGAGTAAATAGTGCATGCAAAGATGGAAATCTCTGGTGATGAGAACCGTTTGCTCCCTAAAAATGTGTTTCTGATTCACCTAATCTGACAATTTGGAGTATTTTAAATATATTTTTATAGGTTCACTATCAGAAGAGGAAAGTCTTAAGAATGGACTTTTTCAACAGACTAACTGACTAAACAGTAGTTATGGCCAGACAATTCTGTAGAATAGAAAGATCTGACTGCACCTCACCATCATTCTGCTTTAGAGGGATAAAGTTCTGCCATGTCTGTATTTCTTCAAACCAATCACAGTTGTCCAGGATGGAGCTAAGCGAAGGATGCGACTTTGGTGTTACTCAATATAGTGATGAGTGGAATTGTTTCAGTGGAGCACTCGCATGCAGGGAGAGAAGCACTGTAACTAAAATGGATAATATACCAAAAAACTAGCAGGGCTTCCTCAATGCATGACCAAATGCTTGGCAAAATTTGAAATTTTCCGTGATGCACGTTGCTGGCCCAGAGGCTGCTGTTGTAGCAAAGAAAACTGTAACACACAGAGAGTGGCCAATGGCAGGCTTCTACCTGCATCCTACATCCTGTGAGTCAGACTAAACAAATACAAAACCAAATTTGCCATAGCTGGGTTGCCTTCTGGCTCGCAAAAATAAATATGCTCCAAGTGATAACTCTGGGCATTTTTGCGTGTACAAATGTGATTTGAAACGTACAGCAAAACTGTGCTTACACCATACGAAAACCATTTTATCTTTATATACCCCTGAATCAAATGACTCACTGTTATGTGAAAGGGTTACTATGGATCCCGCTGTGAATCAACACCTCTTTTTGCAGCTTTATGCAGCTATCACTTTCTTTTAGCAGATCAGCAGAGCATCAAAAATAACCGCACACATCTTTAACCCCAAGGACAAAAAAATAAATAAAACATTCACTTAATGAGACTCAAGATGCTGGAATAGCTTGGATTGGACTCTAATTTGCAGCCACTTTAAAATGTGATATAACTGATACCCAGTGCGAACCCGGTATATAGTGTAGAATATTATGTATACAAATACGGTGGTAAAGCACATTTAAGTGTGCAGCATGTGTCTAAATACTGTATTTATCAAGAGGAATGCTAAAATGTACATACAAGTGAGAACAAGCATTCTCAGCTGAACAGAAATCCCTACAGTCTTAGGTTTCTGATGAGAATACCTGCAGCAGTCGAGAACAATTCAGACCGGAGCACAGACAACACTGAGGGTAGAAGAGACTGCAATCAGACAGTGGTGTTCAGAGCAAGACTGAGCTTGGCAGCAATTTGGATCATTGTATTTTCGTAATACTTGGTGATGTAACAGGCTCTATTAGCATCTCTGTAACAGTTTCACACAGGTTTCGAGAAAAAAAATAATCACGTAATTTCTCAGTCCTGAGACACTCTGTTATGTTAATGGAGCTAAAAGTAGAAACTGAAACACGGTGTCTTTGGCATCCCATTGAGTCTGTTAGTAGCAGTGTTTCAAATCTAATCACGAGTGCTTTGACATGCTGATGAGAGAAAGCTAATAAATACGTGAAGAGAGAAGACGGTTCAATTGGCAGTGAAATAGCTGGTTAAAAATTTCTCCCTTTCTCAAGTCAAGTGACACAATACAGCAGACCTCTCCCAGGACTTGTATATGTTATCGCAGAAATGTATGTCTTCATTAGAATGCTTTAGTGCCATTTGATAAATCTGCAAGCAGACATAAAGAAGAAAGCTGAGCCATGGTCCATTTTTCAAATTTCTCTGATTGTTTAGTAAATGAACAGATGACATGATCTGACTGCAATGTCTGT
The DNA here is from genome assembly GCF_021347895.1 of Acanthochromis polyacanthus. Lineage (NCBI taxonomy): Eukaryota > Metazoa > Chordata > Actinopteri > Pomacentridae > Acanthochromis > Acanthochromis polyacanthus. The sequence continues at coordinate 12,843,950 of NC_067129.1, forward strand.
TTCGCCACATGACTTCACTTTGCATTTTATTTCATGCAATGACTATTTAATTTTGTCATTTCTACATTTCTTTTGATGCCATCCTCTAGCATTTCAAGGACAGGAACTCTCAAATGGATGAGATCCAATTTGTTGTCCCCTGAGCCCGTTTGCGGTTTGAACACATACTTTATATGCTCAGTTAAATACCAACCACAAACAGCAGTAAATTTGATGGCTTCAGTTTAGCAAATTGGTGGAAGCAAGCTATTTCATTAATCCCTCCCTCTATTTTTGCACCCTTCCATTGCTATTCATCAAAATAAATTGGGTCATATGAACTAAAATCTCTTATTGTGTCTAGTGAAATTCTTATGTGCACAGTTGGTGGAACAGTGTCATCAGTTTTTATTTAAATATGCGACTGTTTGAGTTCCTTGACTGCTTATTAAAGAGTATGAGTCACGGAGTCTCAACATAGTGTCCTATCAAATATTTCTGAAGAGTGAAACATTAATTTCATGTGATCATTGATAATTCTTTTCTGAAAACTGGCAACATCAAGATTAACAGGAAATTAAATATCAATAATTATTTAAGCTTGCCAGTGATTTTGGTATCTGCAAAGTAAAAAATATAATGCTACCATTTAGAGAAAAACCCTTCAAGTACAACAAATAAGACAACAAAAATGTTTTTAATGTGTGAAACTACAAAGACAGAAGCCACATAAGTCACCGCTGGAATTATCCCTTCAGGTGCCTGACATCTTTTCAAATCTATATAAATGTCAAAATGTTTCCACTCGTGCCTTGAAGGCTAAAAAAGCTGTAAATATGCTGTGAGCGGTCAGACATTGACCCGTGATGCATTTTACTGGAGGAAGAAATTTGCATGATTTTTATTTTGGCAGAGAATTCCAGAGACTAAAGCAATGCTTCCTGTAAATCACAGGTTAACTTTTATGACCCTGTAAGCTCTTCCAGTCAATTAAACAATGTCCAAGCTTTTCTACCTCCATAATGTAGCTGTAGGGAGCTGCGCCAGCAGTCTTGGGCTCAGTGTTTCCGCATGACTCACAAAGAGCAGAGATTTGGCAGAGATGATCATTTATGGGATATACTGTCTCTATGTTGAACAAAGCTGACAAAGCCAGGTGGTGACTAAATGAAAACTCTTCGGACCGTTAATCATACAGTGTAATATGAATTTAGAAATCTTATAAAAAACAATTTTAAGGAAATTGATGTTATGAAAATAGGTTCTATGGATATACAACTACAAATGTTGCAATTTAAGTTGAAATCTACATATATAGGCTAAAAAGTGAGATGTTTTATTTATTTCACTTGGGGATTCTGGAATCCTGGTGTACAGGCAACCGTATTAACTGAAATCCTGTAGATTAATAACTTTGATGGAGTCGACTACAGAAACCAGTCCACAGACAAAACGTCCATCAATGAGGGCAATTTTCACTGACTCTTAATTGCAAATGTCACTTCCTTATGACAAAGAGTCTGAACATATTGGTTTGCAAAGTTGAAAGTGCCACAAACTGCACATGAATGCATGCTGCAGTCACTTATAGGGACATGTAAGGTGAACTGTACAAGCAGACATTTTATTTAAGGAAGGTAAGACCTTTTCATGATGGTAATGACTCTGCCTCGACTGCATTAAGCGGTTATTTCTTTTCTATACGCAGCAGGTAAGTAAAGGATGCTGTGCAATGGTGGAATATAATTAAGCTATAATAAGCAAGCTGTAGCTTGAGTTCTGTCAGGACTTGACATGTTGAAGGTAATTACAGAGACTCAATGAAAGATCTTCTTTCATGAACTTGTATATCCAAGTTGAGTCAGATATATAGGACAGAGCTTTGTCAGTACGTAATATTACTACAGTGATTCAAGGATTGTGATTATTTTTGCCATTCAGGTTATCAAAAATTAAATTATATGCAAAAGTTGTATTAAATTTGACGTTTGAGGGATTGAGGATATGAAATGAAAGCTGCCATGGGAGATACCTGCTTACATCTCCACTCCCTTATACTGATCTCTCACAGACAACACATTTTCTTTAATAACATAATTTAGACATAAGTTGTCAAATATCTAAATTGACAAAATACACATATTAACACATCTGTTTATGGCAAGTTTGTAAAGTCAGTTTCATTAAAAGGATTTAAGACTATCAACCGTCTGAACTAAATCTTTAAAAAAAAATCTAAAAATGACACCATTTATCAGTCAGGACCTGTAAAAACAGAAAGAATGAGTGAATTTCTAACTTTCTAATGGTCTTAGAACCACAGTTACGTCTGAAAACCAAATCTAAACTTACAGTTGTGATATGCCAGCAAAATGGCTTTAATCTACATGTCTCATTTAAAGTTTTGCTAAAAATACAGTTTGCACTAATCAGATGTTAAAATAAAATAAATAAATAAATGAAAGCCTGTGCTCTGAGACTGAATAGAAAAGCCATTAGTGACTCAGTTTTGATCTACAATCACCCGACAAAAAATTTTGGGACCTTCCAGCTGAACTTGACTGAGCTACAGACTGTTTACACGGAGCAGTTTTATCCTTTTTATGAGTTATAGCATTATAACTATGTCACAGTGCACAGAAGATATTATCGAATTCTCTGTGCTTCTAGCCAAGGTTTTGCCGTTTCCATAGAGGTGCGGGACTTTATATTGATGTGAAGAAGAAACTCACAGTGAAAAATGTGACGGGAGCGAAAGGAAAAAGAAAACACCCAGAAACTGCTTGGGATATAGAGAGTAAAAGAAAAGAACGTAGCGGTAATTTAAGTCTGTTCACACAGCTAACATGCAAATGTGAGTGTTGGCCTCTCAAACTGCAGTCCTAGAAATCTGTAGGTTTCTGACGGAGTGGACGAAAGGAACAGCGGCCAGGTTTCTTGGAGATATTGGGAGACCATAAACTTTAAAAGGTCCAGACTCAGTCATGTCTCACAAGTCTATTCCTGGTAGACCGTCATGTTATGAACAGCAATATGTTTCCTTGAGCCCCTGTCCCGGGGCGCGAGATTAAGTCTGAACCTCTAGCCTGGATTATCCTTGTGGCCTTTGGGACACACTCATAATCGTGGATGACTCCACCTGAAATGAAGGTCAAAAAGGAAAATAGGATTTGATTGAGCACTTAAACTTCTAGTTTGTTACGTTCTTTTTACCCCACATTTCACACATACACAAGGACCTGAAGCTTAACTGCACAGAAAGAACCATATAGATTTACAAAAATGAAAAAGGATTGTCAAAAAGTTGTCATATTTGCAATTACATAGGGAAATATAAACTACAATTTGCTTCATCTTACAGCTGCACATACAGTCTGCATTGAGTCTACATAAACCTTCTATCCTACAGTTTAGTATCATTTGATAATTAATACAAAAGTCACCCTCCTCTTTTCAGGAAACAGACAAACCATTGTAGTTTTGACACAAATAAAATAAAGGCTGCACAAAATGCTTGCTAAGTGGCATGTGAAATAGGGGAGGAAGACAGCTGCTGTCTAGTGCAATGTTACTGTACCTTGCCGGCATGCCTGGAGGCTACAGGCTCAATTTACGCTCTGCCTTACTTCAATGGGAATTAAACAATTCAAAAGAAAATGTTGACTTACAAATTACCGTCGACGGTGGGTTCCACTCCGCAGAAAGATGACGGATGCGAGAGCTGAAGTTACGTAAAGCCGCGTCTGGTAGAATTTCATGTACTTGTTCGATGTGTGGGGCGGTTTGTTGTGTGTCGACTGACGAGGCCGGAACGGGGTGGGAGGACGTGGAAGACGACCGGAGAAAAAGCCGTTGTGCCACATTTACTCAAAATCAGTGATTGTACCTTTTTAGCACTATTGTTTGTGTCATTTCATGGGAAGTCATACATTTGTCACGTTTGTTTTTTGTTTTTTTATGGCTGAAATGACAGTCAAGTGACAAAAACTGTGCTTGCATGTGCTTAAGGTGAGCACTAATTGGAAATTTCCACATGGTCAGGTAGACATTTGCAAGAATTTTCTCTCTCTTTGTGTCAAACACACACACACACACACACACACACACACACACACACACACACACACACACACACACACACACACACACACACACACACACACACACACACACACACACACACACACACACACACACACACACACACACACACACGCCCAAGAGCAGGTAATGAATATGCTAAAACAATTATCTGTAACTGCAGAGGTTAACCAATAATTACACACTCCATATGTTTACAGAAAGAAGGGATGAAAATTGAGCACAGAACATCATTCTGGGTGATTTTGGTGATGAAACAATGACCTCGAGGTAATTAGCACAGATGTTTATAGCAGACTTGGCAAATTGCTCGCTGTATATGAATATCAATGTGCTGGGGCACAAACCAACAAAGGAATATTAGTTGTCTGACAAGTTTTCTACATTTCTTCCACTTTGTTTCTCATGAGTCAAATGATAAAAAAAATAAAATAAAATGAAGCATCTGATCAGTAAAACACACAACTCTCCTTTTAACGCTGGTTTCTTGGGATATAAAGCTGACCTTCTGGGCTGGTTGCACAGACGCAGAAGAAGACAAAGGTGGGAGGAGGAGATTTGTTAGGCTTTGATGTTGGCGAGATAAACAAAGCAGCAGATTGCGGTGTTGTGTGTGTGTGAGACGATCTCCACCACTAGCTAATAGCGGTGGTTACAAAACACCGTCCTGCCTACATATTTGTTTGTGTTTTCACATTGTAGTCACATTTTCATTTGTTTTAATGACTTCGATGATGGCTCCATGTGAAGCACGGGGCTTGTTATTTCCTCCGAGTTGTGATGATGTATTGGTTTGACCTTTGATATTGGCCAGCCATGCCATTTACCACCCGCATGATTGAGAGTCCTCCCTGACCACCGCTAGATGAAAACCAAAAAAAAAAAAAAAAAACAGCAATCAGATGGTACTTTGCTTGAGAATGTTGTTTTTTTTTTTTGCTGTAAGCCGAAAACTACCTCGAACAACGATAAGAGTGCATTTCTGGTTTACGCAGAAAATTAGCTGGGAAATCTTAATTCGTTCTTGTTGGCGGCTCCTGTCCAAAATCCAAAACACACAGACAACACTGGCGCATCACTGGAATCAATACGTGGCTGTATTTAATGTAGTTCAAGCAGCCAGATCTCGCCTCTGTCCCAGAAAACTAAATATGACTGTAAATGCATTCATGTCTGAAACACTCAGAAATAATGGTGTGAAGGTTTAGCCGTAGGCAGCCATTTGAAATTCCATCCTCGATAATGTGATGTGCATCAGACTCGCTGCAATTACAGAAAATGTAGAAATTCAAATACAGCCAGTTTCTATATGATGCTGGGAGGAGGTTGATGACCCAATGAGCCTCAAATTGGAGCTGAACAACTGCGTACCAGTATGTGATCTCTGTCGACCGGAATCCTTTTCAAGGTTAATGAAGATCAACAACATGTTTTACTTTTTAAATATTTTTTGAAGGTCTGCACAGTGGAGTAGTGGTTAGCACTTTCGCCTTGCAGCGAGAAGATCCCTGGTTCCAGTCCCGGCCTGGGCCTGGGATCTTTCTGCATGGAGTTTGCATGTTCTCCCTGTGTATGCCTGGGTTTTCTCCGGTCACTCCGGACATTCCTCCCACAGTCCAAAAATATGCTGAGGTTAATTGATGACTCTAAATTGCCCGTAGGTGTGAATGTGAATGTGATTGATTGTCTGTATATGTAGCCCTGCGACAGACTGGCGACCTGTCCAGGGTGTACCCTGCCTTCGTCCGAGTCAGCTGGGATAGGCTCCAGCACCCCCCGCGACCCTAGTTAGGATAAAGCGGTGTATAGAGAATGGATGGATGGATGGATGGAATATTTTTTTGGCTTATGTAAGACGACAAGCTGCTGGAACTCTGTTTGCTTTGACAAACCGCCGCTGACTAGAACTATTACCTGTTTGGAAAAGATATGAACGGAAGCAAGAAGTAAAAGTTTGCTGCGCACAGTTGTGAACAAGAAAGGGTCAATCTTAATAGACACTGAAGTGATGTGGGAATCGATGCATTAAAGGCACTGAAGACAGAACAATAAGTGAAATGTGTCTTTTAAAACTTGCTTTAAAAATGATTAAAGGTCCAATTCACAACTTTGCTGAAAAAAAAGGGTTTCAATAAGCCTATTTAAATGAAATGGGTAGTTTCTCCTGGATAATTTAAAAAAATATCTCAGTGTTGAATTCAGATTTTTAAGCCTGAGTGCTAAGATGCTGTGAAGCAGTTATTTATAGCAACTAAATTGTATTATTTGAATTCAAGTTCAAAGTATTTACCTTAACCTGTTATCTTGGTTTAACATTCACAAAAAGAACAGTCAGTTAGGGAGGCTTTCAAGCTTCATCCCATCTTTCTTAATATACATTTTACTCTGGTGCACACCTTGGGACAGTACAGGATGTAACAGATAATGACTATAGAGGACAAACTATTGATTTTCAGGTGAGATCAATAAATGATGCCAGTGAGCACTGTTGGCTGTGTGTTAGTTCCTAACACTGGTCAACTTGTTGAAACAAATGGAGCACAAAAGCAGCTTTCTGCTACCAAGGTAAAGCAGATAAATGGGAGTAAGTGTGGAGCATTTACTCTGGAAAGTAGTTTGTTGTTCATTTGCTGAATTTTCTACTTTCTGCAGACTGTTACTCAAAGCTGCAATCAGAGTAAATCACAAATAAATGTGCTTATAATGATCAATGACGAGTTGAGATTTCTTCTTACATTTTTCACCCGCAAACGTGACTGTCTTACACTTACCGTTATCATCAAATTATGTTGAAATGGTCCCCTATGGAGCACAATGTCCGTCTCTCTCTTAAAACAATACCGCATAACAGCACATTTCAATAATGAGGACCACAAAAGCACACTTCTTGCAGTTATTCTAAATTGCTCTGCAGCAAATGAAGCTTAACACGGCATGACTGGACCAATAAGCTTAATGTTAATCTTCTGCTATTATAAGTATGAAAGGCTGCTGGTAAAAGTCGGGTCTGTTATATTGGACACAGAGGGCTCTTTATGGTGGAAGCAGCAATCAGACAAGAGGTTTTTGAAATGTGCCGTTATCAATGTGTCATGTGCAATCAGAGCGCAATCAATTCATTTGAGTTTGAAAGACAATACATTACCGTGCACTCAATAATATACAATACATGCAAATTTTCTCATTAAAGAGTTTATGAAAGAGTTACATTTTTGAGTACACTGAACTAAAGAATCTTGGTGAATGAATCATAGTGTGTCTCTCGAACTTTGTAAAATTATTGTAATGGGAAGATTGATGCTCTCATTAATGCTACACATTAGCATTGTTAGTTTTTTTTGTCTTCTTTGTTTTCTTTACCCACTGATCCCCATCAGTCATTTCCCAAAGCACACCACGGGTCTTTAGATGCATTTCCTACTTTCGAGGGAGCAATTGGTTCCATTTCATTTCACAGAAAATGTGCTCAAAATGAGAAATCAATCAGACTAAATATCTTGATTAATCTGAAAAGTCTAATTTTTCACTTTTGTTTTGTGGAATTAATGCACATTGTCACCTCTTTAGAGCACTAAATTCCTAAGGCTCTGTGAAAAGATGAATTAACCTGATGTTATTTTCAAATAAATAATATTTTATGGATTAATATCATGTACCGATTACTTGATTTGTGGGTTTCAATCCATGTCATCTCCAGTATAATCTCAGACTCTACCCAGTCAGGTGTTATACATGTGTACTTACGGTCATTGCAGAAAGGGCCTCCATAGGTGGTCATGGTGCAGTCACAGGAGAAGCCCTCCCACAGCTGCAGACACACTCCCTGGTGGTGGCAGGAGTCCTCTGTGCAGGTGGTGCTGGGACCTGCAGGGTGTTTACAGCACATTTACCACGTGCCCCTTTCTCTATTTTATTTATGCACCTCCACTGCTATCCAAAAGGGAGTAAATGGAACAAAAGTAATAATGCAACGGTGAACCATTCATTACCTGAAATCTTACAATAGAATTTATTCATGTGTTTTAGTCAAGCTTATAAGGATGGGAGCGGTGAAAAGACAACAAAGGCAGCTTAGTGTTTGCTGTTTAGTGTTTGCAACTCCTGTATGAGGAAACTATAAACCTCTGACTTAGGAAATGGAAACTTTAGACAAAGCGTATTTGTTTATTACCTGGCATAAGTTGGAAAAGAGCACATGCTTATTTATTACAGCAAAAATGAAAAGTGCTGTGATCTATTTCTGTTTTCTCTCGAGTCCCACCAAGCCAGATCTAGTTTTCACTGCATTCACATTAACAGAACAGAACAGAACAGTCACATTCTCGAGGTAGATAAATATTTTTGATTTGTTTATAAAAATTGTTTTGTTTTGTTTTTTTTTGGCTTGATTAGATAGGTTAGTTGAGAAGCAGACAAGACAGTAGGGAGTAGAATGAGGGAAGACCTGCAGGAAAGTGCCATAAGCTGGAATCAAACCCAGGCCGATGTGTCAGGGACTATAGCCTCTGTTTATGGCGCGCTTAACCAGGTGAGCTACCTGGGTGCCCCAAGAAGAAATATTTTTTATTCTTTCTAGTGTGTCTTAATCCATCACAACCTTTTTTAAAGATTGAATCTCTATACTACCCAGAAAATAGCATAAAATTGACTTTACTAAATCATGCTACAAACAGAAAAATGGCTTTGGAGACTCCGTGACCTTTACCCAAAAGTCACCGTCAAACTTTTGGGCACACTTGCATAACAATTCTGTCATAACCAGTGCAGTGATTCTTGTTAAAGTAATGGCTACCTGGGGAGATCATTTGAGCTTTTTTAAGTCTTGGCACAATTCTTCACTCTTTGCTTTAGTGCTTTCTTGTTCTGGATGGCAACAAAGCTGCAGAGTGATATTACAACATGTTTGCATATTTAATCAAGAAGAATAAAACCACTGAATGTGCTCACTGGTTATTCATAATGGAGCATTCAACATAGCTGTTTAACAGTTGAACAAATGTAGTGTAATCAATGCTCGGTGAACCGGCAGCTCCCCTGGTTTTGTGTACAGGATGCTGCGACAGCAAGGAAGTCGGGTTACAGGAATGATTTTCAGGTGTTTCCGACGTCCTCACCTCCACAGCCGCGCTCCACCTCTCCCACCTTGTGGAGGGCATCTGCCAGCAGGTCAGGGAGCCGTCCGTTCAGGTCCACAGATGCCAGGCAGCCCTTGTATCCTTCTCGGGAGGCGATTAACCGGGGCAGGCTGCTGTACATGCTCTTACCAACACCTCCGATGTACAGCTCCCCTGTAAGGTACAGATGATCAAGAGAAAATCCCTCCTGTAATTTCACTAACTTTTGGCCTTAATCTCCTGTGTTACTGCACTGTGTCTTAAGCTACCTTTTAAGTCCAGGTTGCGCGCTCCGTTTGCGTGTTGCGTGACGGTGCGGGAGTCAATCTTTAGGATGTGCACGTTGTTGTTGTCCCGGGAGATCACCACATTGTGCCACTGGTTGTCATTGAGTGGCTTGTCAGAGTTTCCCTTCATTAGTGACGGCCCATTTCCCAAGTCGAAAACATAATGAATGTACCTACAGCACAGATATTAACATTCAGCATTGCTTAGAGTATAATTCTTTCTCTGCATACCACGTGCCTTTAATAAAACAGCATCACCATTTTTTGGCTACAGGGTGTTTATTAATACAAACACATTACTAGTGAGACCGCTAAGTGATTAAAACATTGTTTAAATTATTCTGAATGCATGTGCGCTCTTCTGTTTCGTGTCAAGTATTCTGCTTGCATACATAGAAATAAGCACTGAATGTATATAAACAGCACAGCAGGGCCCGAGGCACATCAATATGTTGTCATTACATTTAATCATGAGACTGCGCACTTCTAAAATGCGCATCTTAATGGAATCAAAGTTGAGCAACATACATGAATAAGCTGCCACACTTTACACATAACAGTGAGCAGCCGGAAATCTATGACAGAAGTGTTGGAAGCCATTTTTTGTCTGTGTTGTCTGTGTGAGCTTCTGCTGCAGGCTCCAGAGCTGAGCGAGGCCTCCTGCTGACTAATTGCTTACTGGGAGAAAGTCTGTGCAAGGTCTGACAGTGGGAAGATACAATTGTTGCCTCGCTCGCTCTGTTGCAACAACGTTCCTCTGCTGTCTCTCCTTTCAAAAACAACTATTTAGGATGAATAAAACATTTGGAGCATATTTGTGTCGGTGTCAAAATGCCAAATGTGCTTGAACATGCGACTGACTGGCTTTTGAACCCCTTGCCACCTTGTGATGCTAGTCTCCCTTTAACAAAATTATTTATGATGAACAAATGATTTTAGAGCCATTTGGTGTCTCTCTATAGTGCTGTAGGCTGATGGATTTAAGACATGACTCATGATTGGGTAATCTGGAGCTCAGGAAAGAAGAAAAGCTCCTGTTCTTGTGGCCTGAGTTTTGCAAGACAAATACGGTTGCACTGAAATAAAAGACTACAAAGGAACAAAATTAGGTATACAGCGTATAAATAGTTTATTCTTCTGCCAAATAGCACCTTTTATCTTTCCTCAGCTGAGGACTGTATGCAGACTACAGCAAAGTAACACACTTACCCTTTGACGAGCTCCACCACAATGAAGTCGCTGCCGTCTCCAGAGTTGTATAGTATCAGGCCGTCGGGACTGGTGGTCTTGAACTGGAAAAACAGGTGCATGGATGCGTAGGCCTGCAAAGTGGAAAAGGCCAGGTAGCTGGCTTGTGTTAGAAAAGTTACAGGATTGGCAACAATGTGCCTCATGCCGAATCGAGCATTCAGCTCGCAGTAGGAGATGTCTCCGTTCTTGCACTGGTCCAGATAGAGCATCCCGTTGAAGGAGAGAGCCTGCAGATGGCCGATGAAATTGGAAGGCATCACAGAGATGAAACGGCGCTCTGTCATGATCCCCGTCTCAATGTTGTTGAACTCCAGGCGGGTGTGGGCGCCGGTCATGAGCCCTGAGGATGAAAACATTCGGCTCAAATTGCAAATACCTCCTGATATCATTGCTGCCGCTACTACAGCTCCTTTATCCCTACTTTACCTTCCACAGTCACGTTGTCTACAGAGAGCTGCAAGTTCTTCCCACGCCGCACCACCTTCACTGCGTGCCACTCATTGTCATTCAGCTTCTCGCCTACTAGGAGTATCTCTGGTCCCTTGCCTAAGAGGAGGAAAGCGTCAAGTGACAATCATACCACATGAGCTCAGTATACACTCTTTCCACACAAAGCTCTCAACACGAGAAGCACTCTCAGGGAGTATATGTTCATTTACTTATCAGTCACGCACACGGCCACAAGCATTCACCAGCAAGCAATAATTTGCATTTGCTCAACACGCAGGAAAATGAGACAAAGAAAACTGCAATAATAGAGCCTATTCTAAACCAAACGCTTAAAATATGCTGAAATAAAATGCCATCTGGTGTCCCTTTATAGGATCACTGAGTGATGTCTGTTGGGAAAACACATATCTAGAGGCCCGGTTCCAACATATATCTTTAAGTTTCAGAATTTCTGCACTATCCTCTGTCTTTTTTTTTCCACTGGTTTCAAAATAGGTCACAGTGCAGAAGCTTGCCACTGCAGCACCGTCATCCCAAATCAGGGCCTATGCAACAGGCTGACACGGCAGTTCAAAGGAGTTCTGACATCGCTTGGGAAACTAATTGGCCATGCCTAAGCTGACTGCGCCTTTAGGGGTTTGTCTGTCTAATTGAGCTCAGGGTGCAGGAGAATTACAGGGGACGTACAGAGGGCAATAAATGGAAAACATCAACTGGTTTCCGAACACTTCACTGTTTCATCCTCGGGGAAATAAAACGGTGACTACAGACTTTGTCCAGGGCATATCAAGTGTCTTCGCTGCACACCGCATGATGCCAACATCCACCTGGCGAATACTCACGACGCAAACCAGACAGATCAATCGCATCAAATCGTGCTCGCTCTATAGTTGATGGATTTACTTAGATAATGAAAAACAAACCACTCGCTGGAATCATGTCCAACACAGAAACAGAAATGTTTACCTTGTAAATCACTATCATGAAAACAGAGGTACTGACAAGATTTGCTGCAGTAAAAGAGGAGATAGTGGAATGCACGGTAGTCGGGACTATTCATCTTATCTGCGCTTCTCTGAGTGGAGCTTCACTGCTATATAAACCCGTTCTACATTCTACTGGCAAAATAGAAAAGGATATACATTTAGAGGGAAACTACACAGATTTTACCCTTCAAGGACTGTTTCCATGTCTTTTAAAGTATTATTGCACATGTGAGAAAAAAGCCAGATCAATCCCCGGCACAGTCTTTTTCAAATAGTGTCAATCCTTTCAATCCAAAAGAGGGATCAATCTTTTTAGAGCAGTGCCACAGTATTTACATATCTGCTGCTGTTGTCTGTACGCATGCATGCAGCAATTATTTTGTAGGTACAGAGAAATCACATAAAGAGCATTGCTTGGTGTTTAAACAAGCATGTGATGAAGAATTTAACAGAGAACAGCAACAAGAAATGCATCATGTCTGGTAAATTATTATTATTAAAATATATTCAGACGTACAATGTTAAAAATGCATTCACCTCATAAATGATGATATATTTTTACATGTTGTTGCATTGGCTGCCTTTAACAATAAAAGAGCATCTGTGCTGATGATAACATGAGGGATTCGGGCCCTGATAATAGTTGGTATTGAATTGTATGGTGCTGCCTGCTGCAGCCGTTTGTGGCTCCACAGAGATGTGATATCACTTGAATCTGCATCAGCTGGGGGTAAGGTTTGAAAATAAATAACATCCACGGGTGTGGAAAATGAAAGAAGCTCACCTAAACCATGTAGTCTGCTTCTGATGTAAATGGTCTGTATTTATATAACGCTATACTATACCTGAAAGATACCCAAAGCGCTTTACATTATACGCCACAATTACCCATTCACACACTGATGGCAGAAGTTGCCATGCCAAGTGCAAATCACGACCCATCAGGAGCAATTAGGGGTTCGGTGTCTTGCTCAGGGACACCTTGACACGAGCTCTCTGGGACAAAGATTGAACCAGCGACCCTTTGGTTGCAAGACGACCACTCTACCTATTGAGCCATGCCGCCCCCCCCCTCCAATGAGTCTTGTGAGTACTGTGGGCTGTCTAAGGCACACCTGTGCACTAATCATGGTGTCTAATCAGCATCTTGATATGGCACACCTGTGAGGTGGGATGGATTATCTCAGCAAAGGAGAAGTGCTCACTATCACAGATTTAGACAGATTTGTGAACAATATTTGAGAGAAATGGAGATATTGTGTATGTGGAAAAAGTTTTAGATCTTTGAGTTCATCTCCTAAAAATTGGGAGCAAAAACAAAAGTGTTGCGTTTATATTTTTGTTGAGTGTACATTGTAGAAAGAGTAATCAGAGCAAAGGGTGGCTACTTTGAAAAATCTAAAATATAAAACATGTTTTGACTTGTTTCACACCTTTCTGTTTCCTACATAATTCCATGTGTTCATTCATAGTTTTGACACCTTCAGTGAGAATCTACAATGTATATAGTCATGATAATAAGGATAAATCATTAAATGAGAAGGTGTGTCCAAACGTTTGACTAGCAGTGTAAGTCAAACAGTGGTTGTACTCTACTGATAGAACATTAACCCTCTGAACCCCAAATTACACAATTTATCAGAGCCAAAAACTTTAAAAACAGGAATAATCTAGAGCTTTGATTGTCAGCGTTTAGATGGTTTGATTCGGATAATTAATTAAAAAATATAGTGGATAGTTCATCAAAGTCCCTTTATTTTACATGTCTCAATTTTAAAAGAAAACACCCATAATAGATAATTTTCATTTACCAGACTTTGTATAAAAAATTCTGTGCTCTTTATAACAACTGAGTAACTATAACTAACACAGCTACAAGCAACAACCACACAACAAAAATTCAGCTACTTTTCAGCTGAACTGGGCTGAACTGCAGGCTGTGTTTACACAGGGCAGACAGGAGACAAGCATAGAAACAAATTAGAAATTGGTTGCAAAGCAGTACATAGAACTACCCTTTTTGTTTTCAGTATTGATAACACCTGTGGATGCTACCAAAGAAACTCAGCTTTCATTTTTTCCTGGTGATTTATGGCATTATACCTGTGTCATACTGCACAAAAGACATTTTTGAGTTTTGTCTGATTCTGGCCATGGTTATGCTGTTTCCGTAGAGGGGAGGACTTGATATAGCAGTGATCAATGAGGCCACAGTGACAGGAGCACAAATGCCAAGAAACTGCTTGGCATTCAGAGGGTTAATAATTATTTGTATAACTGATAGTATTAATTGTTGTTGCAGTCTGTGATTAGCCTAGCCGCGCTAGACCCATGCTCTGAAGACGCAAGGGTCTAGGCACACTCGACAGGGAGGGAGGCGGGCTAAAAGGTTGTCTTTCAAATCACTCTGCAGCAATTGGGTAGGTATACAACCAATCAGCGCAACGAATAGGCTCCTAGAGCGCCGGAAATCAAAGGATGCGGTAGTTCGGTGAAGCCTTATTTATACAGTCAATGGGTGAAGCTCAAGTATATTACAGACATGTTAACAGAAAGATTATTCAGAGTCGGTGCTAATGGAGCTCAACGACTGTTGTCGTTTTTGTTGTCGACCCTGGCAGAGAATTAAATTCGTTGCCGTGGATTGTCTAGCGCGGCTAGGCTAGTTGTTTCCGGTTGTTTCTGTCAGAATCGTTGCGCCTCTGTTGTCAGTTACGCCCGCCTTCTGACTCTACACTTCATGGTGATTCGTCCGGCCAGTTTTAGGAGCATCCAACCTCGAGCCTTATGGAAGGTAACTAGACCCACCCTGGCAGAGAATTAAATTTGTTGCCATGGGTTGTCTAGCGCGGCTAGGCTAGTCTTTGATATGAAACTGGGGTCATAATGAATTGTGTCTCTCAGTAAATATTTATGAAGTACACACAACAAAACTGTGATTCACATTGGGGACAGTGATCTATCTCCAACACTGCAGGGTATTAAAATGGTGGAATTACAATGTGTGTTCCCACAGACATCTGACTGTAAACCCTTTGAAATGTGGCCTCCTTTCAAGGTACCTTCACTTCACAAGCTCAGCTTCCAGAGGCTCGAGAGCAGGCCGCACATGTAAAGGGTCTATTTTGTCCAGTTTGATCCTCGGTTAAAATTGAATTTGATTAATACTTTCAAACAAAGATAACTTCAAAGGCACGGTGCAGTTATACAGGTCAGCATTATGAGCAAGCCGAGACTTTGAACGCAGGATGTGCGTGTTAATCAAAGCATGTTATGGTAATTTTGTAATTTTGTGGAACAAATGCCTCACTTCAAGAGTGTGCAGTGTACCATTATTCCCCAGATTCCAGAGAATTAATCAAGAGCATTGTAGCAACATTTGCTCTTACAGCTATTACCCTCCCACTGTGTATCCAGTTGTGGACGGCTTCCAAGCAGCTGCTGCAGATGGACTGTCTCCCTGATTCCTTCAGAAATCAACCTACACTCACATGACATTTTGCCTGAGAAGACTGAATTCTTTATCCTGTAATCAAGTTGTAATTTAATCCTTTAAAGCAGATAATGCAAAAAATATATATTTGACTTAATATTGATTCATTGACGGCAAATGATGCTACAATTACAATGTTTACTCCAGTCCAACCCTAAAATCCATTAACAAGGTATCCATTGTGACATCTGCAGCGTTGGGCTTTTTCAGAGGCCACTGGTGCAGCTTATATCGAGTGCAATGGATCAGGAAGTTGCTTAATTTTGCACACATACCCCACATATTTTCTGTGAACAGTGCATGATGGTAGAATGCCATCTGCTGGTGGAAAGGGCAATTTCTTGGGCAGACATCTGACAAAGACACTTTAAGCCTCACTCTAAATGAGCCACGTTCGGTGTATTTGCTATTTACACATTATTTATCTGGATGCTATTCATTTAGCACAATAAACCATTTAAAATAGATTTAAATTGCTTCCTTCCAGGGGGTCCAATCACCCACACGCATAGACGCACACAATCCACTTACCTTGATTAGACAGACACAATCCACACAACATAACGGACAGCTGATTTGGCTCATACACGTGTAATGTAAGCAAAAGGGTACTTTTCTTTTGCTGTACAGCCTCTAAATCGGCACCTCAGATCAGTAGATTAACATGAGACAGAATTACAGACTGTGCTCTATTGATTGTTCAGCTACACGTGATTAAATGTCACGATATGTTGGAGAGTACATAAACTGTTGTTGCAATGGGATCCTTTCATCTCAGGTGCTCATAAATACGATATGATGACTAATGCTCAGGCCGTTCTGCAAATCACTGGGAAATTGAATGTGAACATTTAAACGTTTTCATTCTGGAGTATTCAGGAATTATTCATACATGAGGGCTGGAAACAAGCTTTCAGCCGGCACTCGATTATAGTGATAACTTTTATAAGCATTCATAAGCCTCCTCTGTATAGGACGATCTAAATCAGAGAGCTGTTCACCTCTCTACCGGCAATAGCTTTTATCTGTTTCTCACACTGCTGTATTCTGAACCAAAACTTAAATTGCCTGTCTCTCACTATCAGGAGAGCGCGACAATCTGCGTCATAAATCCCACCATTATTGACCTAAAGTACCACAGCATTTCACAAAAGTATAGAATACCAAAAAAATCAATTCTGCTAATCCAGAGGAGGATCTTCTCTTGGTTTTGATGTGCCTTTGAATGACTACAAATATTTCAATACACCATACTTCCCGATGCTCTAATCGTCGTGGTTCTGAGTCACTGTAATTTTCAGTTTTCGTGTTAAATGATTTTAGACATTATACTGTTTATTCATTCTGCGTTATATGGCACACCTGGTCCTGGATTCCTCTTGCAATTAAAATCTTTAGCAGGAAAACAAGTGTCTGTTGTTGTATAATGAGTAGTTTGCTTTCTGTATTTGAAGAATTTATCATGAAAAGCGGCATCTGGTGATGAGATTTACCCAAACGGAATACGATCCACCACAGTTCCTCTCCCGAGATGGAAAGAATTGTTTGCAACAAACTGAAATCTTCTTTCAAGATTTAAGGCAAAACATTTTCTGAATTGCTGACAGTCTGGTCTCATACTTAACTACTGATCACACATGAAGTTACCCTTTAAGTTAATCTCAGCTATGTCATAACGGTCTGATTACAAAATCAATGTTTTTTTTCTCTAAACTCAGAGTGAGAACCGCTCTTTTCACTAGAGAGAATTGCTGGTTATACTTGAACTGTACCCAATTATCAGCATGCGAGCAAATTAGTCACAGGCAAATGAATGACACACTCATTGGCAGCACAACAGCAGACTAGCTACATTTGATTAGAACATTATTACATTGAAATAACAATGAGAAAATGCGTAATTTAAATTGTTGGATTTCACGAGTATAGCTCAAAAGGATCCAATTATATTCAACTGTACAGCTGCTTGACACAGTGAAGTCTCATTCTTATCTTTATAATGATGCTTGTGAGAAAGATAACATCAACAGTAAACAAAGAGAATTGTGGAGCAGAGAGAAAAAATGAATTATGTTCCACTCCATAAGGGAATAGAGACAAGAGGCATGTGAATATACGACAGTTGTCTAAATAAGGGTACAGTAAATAATCATAGGAGACACTTACTGAGATTACAGTCTATCCTGATACAATCTGGTGAGAGAGAGAGTGAGATGGTGAGATTAAAAGAAAAAAAAAGAACAGCACAAAAGAGGAGAATATTTCACATCCTTCAAGGTACATTCTGCAGACAGTTCAGTGCTTTTCAGAGGCCACCATCCGGGGACAGCCTCGAGAGTCTAAACCGCCACTTTCCTCCCTGCTGTTTACTTAACATTAGAAGACAAAAAAGAAAAAAGAAAAAGAAGTTACCGTGTGAGGAAGGAAAACCTCAGCATGTGTCGGGCACTGCTGGAAGTCCAATAGACCGGCTCAAAGTTGAGAGTCTTATTGACCGTAACAGTAGAGGTGCACCAGCATTATTTTGGGCATCGGTGTCGGCTGTGCTACATGCGGTTTACATTCAGCGTCTGCAGGATTCCACTATTTCAGATGGCATGACTGATAGTTTTACTGACATGTGCTTTGGGGCAATTCGGCAAACATGCACCGCTGTGAGGGAAAATTGTCTGTAGCGGATAACAAAAATGGAAAATTGAACCTGCGCTACATTTGAGCGTCTCGTGTTGAGATAATAATGGAGATTTTAATGCAGAAAACATCATAATATATCTTCAAGCTTCACAAAAAAGAAGCACATTAAATTCACTGCCGAGAACAGGTGAGAATGGCGACAGAACAAATACACAGTGAGTGCCAGAGCTATGCAGAATTTACAGTAAATGATCAATTTCCTGTAAAATCTAACCTTCTGGTTGTTGTCATTACAGCGTATTGCATAACATATTCTACTAGTGTGGTATTTTACAAGGATGTGCCTGCTCGTATTCACAAGCGATTAAGATAGGAATGTGAGAAATTCATTAAATACGACTGAGAAAGTCATAAGAGTCACTTCTATCATCCCTGGTGGCCTGATGCACCTCTACTCTAAAGCCCAAACCTTGATCCACCTTCAGCTCAAAATGCTGCCAAGCCAGAATTGCTACAGTCTCCTGCTTGTTTCTGCAGGACTGATGGTTTTCCAAGTTAAATGCAGAGGGAAAGCGGCGATTTGCACAACCTGCAGCCACGATGATACTTACACCGTGAAAAAATGGCAGCAGCACAAATGTGATGCTTCGCCAACATTTTCTCATATCTGCAACAGCTAATATCTCCTAAATCCCTCGCTAACATTCCAAATTTTTGGCCACAGAATGGATTCACCCACTGCTTTTTTCTTTTTTTTGCATGTTCTGAATAATGGCAGCAATCTCACCAACTCTATGTGAATACATCGGTGTAAGTCACGTGGCTGCTGAGGAGTGCTCTCAAGCTGTCAACCATCACAGAGCAGTGGATACAGACAGCCAGAGACCAGAGTGACTTTGTGCTGCAAATGTGTGTATGTATGTGTGTGTGTGTGTGTGTGTGTGTGTGTGTGCGTGTGTGTGTGTGTGTGTGTGTGTGTGTGTGTGTGTGTGTGTGTGTGTGTGTGTGTGTGTGTGTGTGTGTGCGCGTGAGTCCATCACTGACACTCCCTGCTCAGTGAAGTGACTCTAAACTGGACAGGCCAGTAAATGTGAGGGGAGGGAATGACAATGGTCATATATATGGTGTGAGCAGTTAAGTGGTAATATTTCAGCGTAATGACAGATCAGGTCTCTGACTGCCTTCTCCTTGAACTGCAGACAAGCCATTGAAGGGCTGAAAGAGCCGAGACGGTCAGGTGGGACCTGACCACAGGATGAACTGAGAGAGAGCGAGAGACAGAGAGAGAGAGAGAGACAGAGAAAGGTAAGGCAGAATATACATACACACATACAGTTGCTTAAAAAGGCACTAAAACCCTTGTTTTTTCAGTTTTTATATTTAAAAATGACCTTAAATGGGAAATTTTTGATTTTCTTACTATATTCTTGGCATGTTTTTCATTAAGTTATACAGGTTTATGACACATTTGATGTAATCCATGGACAATATGGTGATTTTTCTCTCTTATTGGGGCACAAAAATATACATTTTGTGCTTCTCAGTAAGCTCATTGTTAAGGTGCCATTTAAGTATAGCTGTCCCTGCTTTGACTTTTGTTGCAAACATAAACCTATGTTTCTATATTATAAGCTTTTAAATAAACACAAAATTGCCCTTCTATAATCCTACTCAGTTCAGCTTTTCAGTGCTCCTTCAATTTGATAATAAAACTGTGCTAAAGGTGTGCTGTCTGGATGGTCCACTGGTTGCCATATAAACAAAATTGGACTTGTTCTTTTGCATATCTTTTCTCCTTTTCCCTCTCTCTTCATGTTTCTGTTTTCATTTAAACTGTCATTACGGGCAAAATGATAAAAACCACATTTTTCAAAAAGTGATAATTTTAGTCTTCCTAGTCATAAAGGACTTGAAGCAATTGTTTGAGGAAATACACACATTTTCTCATCTGAGATGAGACGAATGTAATTTTCTCTCAGTCAGAAAGCAAATGAGCACATTTCCTAAACATCAAGATATTTATGTGAACTGCATGGAAAAAAGACTCCAAGTGATCTTTCTAAAAATCAACTGATCACCGAGACTTTTTTATGAAACTCTTTTTTTTAGGTGACAGTTTAGTATGGTTGGCGTCAGGTAGAATTAGAAAAGAACACAAATTCACTAATTTCTACTTAATTTTATCTTCACTTGATAAATTTCGCTCCACAACCACAGGGTTCTCAATAAAAATGCAAATAAATTGCAGCAGCATGCAGAACAACCAAGGGATGTGCTTTTTCTTATTTTTTTAGGCAACTGTAGTTACTGTGTATGAAGATGAGTATGGGAGAGCTTCAGACGAAACAAATATATTAAGATATCTGTCTAGGTGACACATCCTGTAAGGTCAAGTGGCGTTATCTGCTCAGATTTGCCGCAGCAGCATTACCCAGATTCACAGTGAGCTTGACTCTGCCTCCGTCCAGCTCCAAGCGCAGGGTGTCTGCTGACTGCTGAGAGGTAGTGGCCATCAGCAGCCCAAAGGCCCTCTGGGACATAAAGCGCAGGGACACATCCTCGGCCTCGGTGTGCAGCGTCCTCGGCAGCAGCACCTTCAGATACATGCTGCCGTCGTAGCTCACCATGGTGGCCTCTGAGGGATTCAGGAATAGGCAGCGTGAGCAGACGCCGAACACCCAGAGGGGATCACATTGCTAAATTAGAAGCACAAAGTGGCATTTACGGAATGAAACCTGAATTCTGCTCGAGATTATCTTGGGTAGTGCATGCTATAATTTTAGATTGCAATTTTCATCAGTCGCACCAGATGGCAGAAAAAGCCTGGAGCATACAAAGACAGTGGCGAGATTGCAGCAGCAATCAAATTTCTGAAGGATTTATACCCTTCGCAGTGCAATACAAGGGGGATTTTCATACATCCCTCATACTATTAGCTGCCAATGAATCTGCGTAATTTGGTCTCTCTGTGTGGAAACCATCTGCATGGTAAATGCAGAACGATTCGGGCCGAATCACTCTACCGAAGCACCACTGCATTTCTAATGAAACACTCATAGCACTGGCAACCTCATGATACGGATTTTTTAATTTTTTTTTTTTAAATGAATCACTCCTCTGTAGGAAAATACTGCAATTTACTTTTAAGGGGCTTAAATGAAAAACAACATAATTTTCCATTTTTCCGTCATTGTCACCAGACTGCTCTGTAGACATGGAGAGGTATTTTGAGTTGAGAGCACGGCGCTCATTTGAATAGATATGACATTATACAGTATGATCGTACTGCAACTGCAAATGAAATTATTATTGTTTGGGCGGCCTGAGTATTAAGGCGGGATAATGAATTTTCTCTGTATCTACATAGTTTCTCTCTGTGCAGGCACTTTTTTTATCCCATGCACACCTAAGATAATAAATAAAACACCAGCTTGAGTGTGTTAAAAGCTTTGCAACAGCATTTTTAAAGTCACTCATTCTCCCCAGCCACAACTGCTTCTTCTTAGAAATTCTTACCCTTCTCACAGCTGGGACCGAGGTATCCGGTGCTGTTGCAGTCACAAATGTGGCGGTTCCAGCCTTCTCTGCAGTGTCCACCGTTGGCACAAGTGTCCCTGGCACACCTGACATGAGTCTCTCTGGTGCAGAGGCTGCTGACACCTGTGGCGCTCTGGACCTCCGCCAGCCTCCACAGGTTCCGGCTCTGTCCGTCAATGAAGAGGTCCCTGACGCAGCCCACGTAGCCGAGGCCGAGGGAAGCCGTCCACACCTCCGGGGGGAGCATGAGGGACTGGCGATCCTCAGGTAAACCTCCCAGATACATGTCCCCATCTAGGTCGAGGATCTCGCTGCCTTCATTAGCAGAAAAGGGGACGCTCTGGCTGTTCACGGAGATAAAGCCTGTGGGGCAGGCATTAACAGTGAGTCAACTTGTACTTATACAAGGTTTTTGTTGCAAGGAAAAGGAAAACAGGTGTGTGTGGGTAGTGCAAAGTGAGAAACAAGAACAAACTGTGAGATTGAGGAAGTGGGCACCGGTATGCTTGTTTTAAAAAAAAAAAGTGTGCTGTTAAAAAAAACTACACTGCCAGTCCTCAGGAGGTGATTTCATGAGCAGAAGTGGAAACTTGCTCTGGAAAGGTGAAAAATTATAAATGACAAATCTGCATTGTCATATTACCCTGCCTGAGAAGAGAGGAAATGTATTTATAGAAATGTGAAGGAGGAAACAGAAGGAAGTGCATTGTTTTGGGTTTCTGCTAATAAGGCAGACATTTGTATTGTACTAATCAGGCAGACATTTTCCAGTTTGAGATGGGGGACTGTATAATTGGCCACTTGTGAAATAGGTTAACACAGATTTCAAAATGTCATACGTAGATTATAGCCACTAAAAATATCATTGTAATTAAAACCTAATATGCATGCATGTTTCACTGCAGTGAATAAAAAGGCAGAGCGCGCTGATGTGACTGTATCCATGCTGGCATATGGTGATTTCACAGCTTGGAACCCTTTATACTTCACAGCTAAAACTAGAGACATGCGGTAACAGAAGGAGACAGAAGGCTTCCCCTCCCTGCACAAACACAGATTTATCTTACCATTGCGGCCTTTCCTCTGGAAGTCCACATGGCACCACTCGCCGTCATCCAGCCTTTTGTTGCTAGCTTTCATCTTGATGCTGCCAGAGCCCATATCCATGACCAGGTAGAGGAATCCGTCCAGCAGCTCTATGGCGAAGAAATCAGCCCGAGGCTTCCTATCAGGCTGCGTACCCTGCAGACTGCCATGGCTGAACAGCAGCAGGCCGCTGGGCTCTGTGGTGCGGAAGTCAAACGATATGGCGCCCGTCTTCTTTGTGTTCCACCTGGGCAATGTCACGTAAGCAGACGGCGTGTCGAAGGTGACCGGCTCTAGGGCTTCCACATTCTCGCAGCTGAATATCAGGTCACCATGGATACTGATCTTAGGGTCTCGCTGTTCAGCCAGCCGTGACAGTTCCAGTCTAAACTCATTATTCTTGTAGACCACCTAATAAATGAGAGAGATGTCGTGGTGAGATGACAGCTGGAAAGAGGAATACATTTAGTGCAAAAGGCTAAATATTAGTCATCAATAAATAGTACAATAAATGTGACACAGCAGCACTCACGAGCAGCAGACAACGTGTTGAATCATCCCTGAGCTCCGAGCTCAGACAGAAAACGCACGGATGATTTTATGTTGATTGCATTTTAAGAGATGTGTCAAGTTAACTGGCTCCTTACATTAAATGGTGCAGAGGCATTTGAGGCATTAATATAGAAAAAACCCACCACATTTAGTCTCACCAAGACTGTGCCACCTGCTGTGTTTCCACACAAAGGAAGCACATAGAACTAAAAACATTGTATTTTGCTGATAACCAAAGTCATTCGTGAAACCAGACACCCTTTTCTGTTTTTTTTTTTCTCCCCTTCCCGGTTTCTAATCCGCATGTTTTCAGGTTCATTATAAAAAAATGTCATTAACTACAAAACTATGATGAGATTATCCCAAGAAAACAAGATGCTTGTGAAATTGGGAAATGCATTTAGATTTAGATGCAAATGCAATCATTTACATTTGAGACATTTAGCTGACTCATTTAAGAATGCACAATGGGTCCGACAGAATAATCTTAAATTCAGAGCGGAAGAATCACAAACATTGCACCTACACAGCGATAAAGAAATGTTTTATGTGTTCATACTGAACTGAATTAAAAAAAATAAAAAATACAGGCAGAGATGGTGGGAGGAAGAGAAGTAGACTTGATCCTTTACAAGCACAGCACACAATTTCTTATTTAAAGAAGTAAATTTAGCAAACATGGACTCCTGATGGTGAAGAAGAGTAGTAAAAAGAAAAAAAAAATCTCATTTTGCAGCCTTTGGAGCGTGAATGTACAATAAAACTTCCATTTGCCTTTGAGGATTGTCCTGATTTACATTGGATAATTTACATGAAAGGAAACAGTGAAATAGAAAAACAACCTTTAGAACCTTTTCACTCATTCTCAGTGTTAGTGGTAGCAGATTAAATGTAACTGGGATTATGTAAAAAGACTACATTCGTTATATAATTAAACTATAGTCCTTCTAGATAACTTTTCAATGATTAGTTGATTACATCTTCTTTTTAAAATGCCAGTTTTAAAATTAGAAAATGTTTTTTTTCTTGATAATCAGTATTAATAACTGAAGAAAAAGACTCCTCACAAGAAAAAATAACTGTGTTGTGTAAAGACGGAAGGTCCAAAATAGTCTTTCATTTCTGGCAATACTGGCATCACTGTGACCTCAAACACACAAGACCATCCACTGCACTGGTATATTAAAGCAAGTTAGTCTTGTCAGGTTGCCAGTTTTCACTAAACTAACATTTGCTTGTTGTTGTTTTACGGATAATGGAATGTTTTGCAGATTTCGTGTACAGTGAAAATGAAAGATGAACATTTTCAGCCAGTGCTCCTCTTTTGATACAGGAGCAAAGTCCTCTATGTGGCCTTCGATTACAAAACAGCAACAAAAGCATCCACAAAAGAAGCAGCATCCCACATGTTGTAGATCACACAGAGTTCAAATGTAACTTCTGCCAGCGCTGCTTTTGTAAAGGCAATTCGATGTGAGCAACTGGATATCTTGAATATAGAAAAAGTATTTAAAGGTAAAATGAGCATTTGTAGAACTCAAAATGTTGTGGCTCAGTTTTGATTAAATTCAAAACTGTTCAGATTACATTTTCTTTGGATTACATTACTAATTACAAAAACTGCCAAGTTATCTGTATTTGGTTACTGGTTTTATTAGAAAGCAGTCTGACCCAGCCCTGCTTATATTGGATACAAGATACTAGACAGACAATATCCTGCTTTAATGCACAGCAGGAGACAAAAATCCTTGTCTCATTTTGTATCGGTTGTAAGTCACCCCAAGCCCACTGTTATCTGCCACATCACTCTGCAACCAGTCACTGCCTGAGGTGACACACCACACTGCACAGAGGACTAACAGCAGAGCTGAGAGGCAATTTGAGCCAATATCACACTTCACACTGCCTCAGTGTGACTAATTAGGCAGTGAAATCAGATGGTGAAACTGACCATCGAAAAATGAGTGTAACAGGCAATTTTTAAACGGGAAGACGGTCATTCAAGAGAGTCACTGACACAAAGAGGGGACAGCGTGCTAACACTTTTTTACAAGTAGCAACACCAGAAAAATGCACAGATGGCTACAAAAAGACACTGTGACCTCTGCCGGGCGATTATATAAGCCAAAAGGACAATACAGGAAGCGGAATCCTATTTCACCAATTCTGACGCCTCTTGTATGTGACATGGATTACAGAGCATCCCCAAAACACAAGAATAAAACTCCTCTAGCGTCAACTGACAAAGTCCCCGTGTCTTTTATGCTCAAGTGGTGAGGAACAACAACAGTATGAGAATGAAGACCTTCTCTGCTGCCAACAGCTGCGTGAACACATTCTTCATAACCAAATTGGATGCAATCTTTGAAGCATTAAAGCACAGGAAGCTAATGATGCGGTGTGGGATATCCTGTGGGCACACAAACTGCAGTCCAATAAACTGGTGACTTCAAAGACAAATTCATCTCTCCCTGCTTGTTGTTGCAGTCGTGACATTCATCTGGAAGTGGCCATTATTTTTCCTGCACCTGATGAACCTGATGGCCTCGACACGGCGGCGCTCACATCCATTATCATGCAGCGTCTAGAGATATTAGTCATGGACCGAACTCTCTGCATTCGGCAACATAAAGACAGCTACCTCCTGAAAAAAACCCACTGCTTACACAATAAATATTTTACCCACTGCTCACTTCTCTTTCCCACAAGGGTTAAGATGAATATGCAAGTGTGAACTTCCATTCACCACCCATTTCTCTGCTTCATCACTGAACTCGAGAGCTCTGTCCTCCACTGACACGCCTCTGAACCTGGCTGCCAGATTTGCTGGCAGGCTGATCCCATTTGATCAGCTCTGCCTCTGTCACTGCTCACACTCATTACTGGGACTTTTTTTGGGGGCACCCTCGTAACTCTTTATCCCTTTGTGCGCTCCCTGCATGCCTACAGTACATCTGTGTGACTACGCACAGCAGTAGTAGCTTTAAACACCACCACCAGTCACACCGCCCACAGAGCGGAGGTTGCAACACTGGCAGTGGTGCTGGGACAATAACCTGTCCCTAAATAACATCTGATTTTCATTTCTGTGGATGCAGACTGCATAGTAATTAAGCAGACAGTCCATTTAAAATCATTCACTGAATGCTTGAGTGCTTGAACATCTTTATGTTATGTACTTCATTAACAAATACCGCCAATACGATAACAAAAACAAATTCATTTTAAGAGCATCTGCACTGGGTTTAATGGAAACATTACATATCTGGAGATTGTGTCGACTAGAAGCTGTAAAATGAAAAGTAATAGTAAAACAAACCGCACTCAGGCACAGTGGTGCTTAGAGAAGGTGCTGATATCAGCAGGCTGACATACTCACAGAGCCGACGGTAATTTGCTGATGTTAAGCAGGTAATATTTGCCAGGTTCACCATCTTAGTTTAAACTATTACACTTGTAAATTAGCACTTAACACAAAGCAGAGCTGAGACTGATGGGAATGTCGTTAGTTATGCTGGTATTTGGTATTTTGGTATTTGTCAAGCTGAAACTTTCACTCACTAAAGTCACTTTTTAATTACTGAAGTCATTAGAATGCATCTTCTGGGAGCCTTGATTAACTATTCACAGCAATCCACACCAGCAGTTGTTGAGACAATTCGCTCGAAACCCACAAACCTCATAATGGCACAAAAGAAAATGTCAGGGGATCAAAGCCTATATGATTCATGCTGCAAATGCCTGTCTGGTTTCATGGCAATGCATCCAATAATTGTGGAGATATTGCAGTTGGACAAGTACTGCAGAAGAGCACAGCAGTCCTCTGCCAGGACTAAATCCCTGTCTTGCAATGTTAAATTAAAAGAACCAGATCTGCACTGAAATGTGATGATTTCTTCCTTCCTCATACTCCACCTCTCAACCAGGTTTCATAGAATTCAGCAGGGTATTTTTTAGTGTAATCCTGCAGACAAACAGCACCTAAAACATTCCTCCATCTCCACTCTCGTCTTGGTGGTGGGACAAACTGACTGATCAACATTATCATTCATAGCCAGAAAATCTCAGCTATCTCTAAAATCTCTATGCACAAAGCGTCAGACTGAATTTGAAAACACAGATTACTTCGACGTATGTGCAAAAACTGGCCTAAAGATTTCCCTTTTCCGCCATTAATGAATTCTGTGATCGCATAAACTGGACGAAGGACTTGGCAGGTTGGACTGCTTTTTCAGCTTTTTCCAACTCAAAAATGCAGAACCGAAAGCAGGAGAAATCTTTTCATGTTACTTCTAGCAGAACACTGAAGTCAAACACACACTCTCCAACAATATTCAATCATTAATCTCCTTTTAACAAGACTGTATGCCAGTCCTTACAAACTGCCAAGCTCTCACTCTCACACATAATGAAGCTGCTGCTCGTTATACTTTGCTCCAACCTGCCGCTGCTGTTCCTAGCTTAGTCAGGTTGTTTCCACTCTATTTGCTTGGCGCATTTTGTATATCCCATATCTAAGTGATGTGTCTGTTCTGTCCTTGGTGCATTGTACTCCCTGCTGAATCCCATGCAGCTGGATTTAATGGGGATCAGCAGCAGAGCCTAATAACAGTTTATAAGCAATTATGGAATAAATGGTCTTATATTCTGTGACGTAAACGCCTCTGACAGAAGTAAACTCGGCGGTATTAGTTTTGTATTGGCCAGAAGAAAATCTGCCACCCTGGCGTCGGTGCCGCTAGCGCTGCCTGTTTAATCACGTCTCCTCTTAATACTTCCTGGGTAGGGGAAAGCATTTCTCTCACTTTTAATGGACGTAGCACATCATTTGCTTTTTATGAGTTCATTAAAAATTTGTGAGACCGGGCTGAAATTGAGCATTAACCTATAATTCACTGCTTTGTTTATACAACTGCTAATCCTAAGTACACGATCTTAACTTGCTTGCTCAAAATAATCAATCCGACAGGTGCGGGCCGGAGTTAAAACGCTTCACAAATGAAGACGTGGCAGTGATGAAAACTGGGTTCCGTCTGCGTTTCAGATACGAGCACGACATGCGTCTGTTTCTTATGTATATTAGCGCCACATTCTCAAAGGGATTCCCACAGGAAGCTAGAAATGCACATGCTCTGCACACAGCAGCCTCTCAGCTAAAAGTGTCTCCTTCAAACACCCTACAACGAGAGAATCAATACAAATGTGAGGGTGATTATCTATACGCACAACATGCTCCGCCTATGGGAAGGGGGAAGTGCCATCTAAGGAGGGATGGATAGTGTTTCCAGTCCTCTGCTGAGACCGAGGTCAGGCTGTACTCACATCTTTCAGACAGCCCATGAAGTTGTTGCTGACCGGGGAGCCTGGCAGGTCAGCTGTGTTGAGGCTGCCCCCTATGTAGAAGAGATCATCAGAGCCCAGCATGGTGTAGTCCTCCTGAGTGTAGCCGGTGGTGGTGAGAATCCCGTCCACCAAGATCGTCACCTAGGGGAACCATTAGGGGAGAGTGAGGAAAAATAAACAAGGCAGATTTTTAGTGAAACAGAAAGAAGTGGCCTAATTATTTCATGCTTCATTTCTTCTGATTCTGCTTGAGCTCGCCTTAATGTTGGATCTTGAAGTCAATTACAAGAACAGCTTTGAAGGGTTCACTAATCTCAGCTGATCCCTGTTTATGATATATTAGCAGGATAGCAGTGGAGTCAATATACCATAAATATTCCTTCCAGTGATAATTTGGCTCCAAAGCAATATGAATGCCACAGTATACTCAATTAATTTGAGATTAAAGATATAAGGATGGCAGGCTACATTACTAGTATATTGGCATCGGCACAACAAGATTATTCTCATATCAGTGTCATCAGCACACAGAGAAAAGGAAATGAATGGCTGAACAGGGCTATAGAGGTAAAAATGATATGCTTGTTGCCATGACAATAAGCCTACGGTTAACACGTATTACTGCACAAATGTAACAGCTCCCACTTAGGAGTAATAAGTGAAAACAATTACCATTTTTTTGTGTGGAGGTTTTTTTTTTCCTTGCAATTTTCAGGAAAATCAACTGTGAGCAGCTAATATTCTTTTGTAAATTGTACTGCCTATGATAAATAGCATTTAGGGTCAAAATTAAAAAATAACAGCTCGAACACGGCACTTGGGATATCATGTTTAAAAATGCAGTCAGCTGTTCTGATTTCTCAGACCATTCATAATCATTTCATAAATGCAGCAGGACGACACTGCAAACAAATTTGCTGTCATTTAGCAAATACATTTTTAATGATTAATAGTGTCTGACTTAGATTTTTTCTATTTTTCTTAGGAAGAACACAAAAACATTATTTCAAGCATGGTGCAATATGTTTTGGGAAGAATAAAGATTACACATTGCACGCAAAAATGGGAAGATATTCATTCCAAATCCAACAGAACTTCACTTTAGTGAGTAAGAGGGGCTAAAGAAACACAGAACAAATCACTTAAAATGCGGAATTCATGACCAGTCAGTTTTGGAGGCCCCTCGTCAATGAAAATCAAGCATTTAACCTTGCCCATTTGCTGTCTTTTTTATATACTAGAAGACATATAATGAGCAAAATAAGCAGTCATCGCTATGGCTGACCATCCCGGCCTATGATCTGCAGTGTACAGATGAGTCTTAAAAAACACAACTCGGACTGCCAGGGTCTCAGATGCAACAAACCTAAGGAACTGATCCCAACAAGTTGAAGGTGAGGCTTTCCATTAAACCCATTTCAGGGCTCCAGATTGCGACAAAATTTGAGTGAGTACAAGTAAAGTTTTCATCTACTCGAGCATGTGCGACCAGTAAATTTGCCTATTTTTAAATTACTATTGAATATTTTTTGTTGCTTACAAACGTCTGCTCCACACTTCAGCCAAGTAGACAGTAATGCGCAAATGAGCTGGTAGTCCAAAAGACGCAAGGAGAGGAACACCAAAGATGAAGAAGGCAGGCGAACGTGTGTGAGAGCAGGGGTCGAATGACGGTGAAGCTCCTGATGTTTCACAAAGCCTTTTTTTTACGTTCAGCCGTATTTTAAACACAATTTCATCTTTCTGTTCTTCACTTCTTTCTTCAAGAAACACCGTAACAGCTGTTTCTAAGTTTAGATACATCCTTTGCTAGACAGCAACAGCGTGGAACCGTTTACTTTCGTCTTTGCGTGAATTTTCAGACTTTTCAGCAGCGTCTTTGTCATGTCAAGAAACCTCGTCTTAGAGAAACACTTCCTGTGCCGCTGAATGGTTACAAAATAA
Source organism: Acanthochromis polyacanthus (assembly GCF_021347895.1). NCBI lineage: Eukaryota > Metazoa > Chordata > Actinopteri > Pomacentridae > Acanthochromis > Acanthochromis polyacanthus. The sequence goes on from NC_067129.1 coordinate 12,874,707, forward strand.
AAGCCCGTAACATTAAAAATATGTCTTCAAAATAAAAGCCTGGAGGAAACGGTTATTTTAACATTAGCAAAACAAAGGCTTGCCAAAATTGATGAACTGATCAACAGACCTTTATAAGAGTAATTTACACGCGATTCGGTATAAATACATAACGTGCACATGCCTGTACTCATCACAAGGTCATTTTTATTAAAGATTTCATCCGTCGGAAATTATATGTCGCTGCACAGTAAAATGTAAATTGAAAACATAGTTTCTGCATTTATTGTGCAAGTATTTATCAGTAATACAGTGAAAATGAGAGGAAATGTGAATATTTACTTTGCAAGTCAATTTTGGTGTGCGCCCCTAAATTTCCTTCTTGTGCTCCTAAAATTTTAAGTTAGGGGCCACTGTGCTCCTAGGAAAAAAGTTAGTCTGGAGCCCTGTATTTATTAAAGATAATTAAAATAGAACAACATGACTCTAAAAATAAAGGTCGTACTAAGAGCCAGATAAAAGCCAGGCTTTAAAGCTGAATTTTACTTTTTTTTAAAAAATATCCACATTCTCTGCACATCTCAGTGTTTCAAAAGACCCAAATGCAGGACACAGGAGGGAGTTGTTGTTTTTTTAAACAGCCACAACAGCATCAACAACAACAAAAAAGGCGTCTAGATTTAATAACTAAAGCTGATGCAACAAAACCAATGTCCAAGGGAACAAACAAAAACACAGGGAGCAGGCAAAGGCTAACAATAATCCAAGTTGGCAAACGAGAAACACCGGGATCGAGCTGGAAACAAAGAGGCTTTAATTAAACAAGGTACAAACCACGGACGCTGAAGACATGATACGAAGAATATGGGCAAAGAATCGTGGCTGGGAACACAGACTGACAAGCACATGGACTGCACACGCATGGGAGGCAAACACAGGTGAAAACAATAAGACAGTCACATGGGCAGGAACAATAAGCAGGCAGGAAGTAATTGAAAAGAGAGACATACAAAGTACAGGGGGCACATGGAGATGGAGAGTAACAAAAAAAAAAAACAAATGACAAAGCCGTGACAAAGGCACTGAGGTCCTCTGGCAGCCTGCTCTACATCCTGCAGCCACAGTAGCTAAAAGTAGCCTGGCACTGGCTCTTAGACTGGACCCTAGGAACAACTCAGAGGCCGCTTCCAGAGGACAGCATCCACCCATGCCACTGTGCTGCTGCAGAGTCAGTTTCCAGTTCAAACATATCTGGTGGCTAGATTACTCTTATGCTACAACTTGCCATTGTGTTACTTAGAGTAATTTTACAGTGTTTGAGGAGAGCTGAAGGTGAGTAGGTTTGCTCAAGCTGGAGGTAAGTGGAGGAGGGGTGGGTGGAGAGGGAGGCCCGGACCAATTTGCATATTCATAGATCCACACAGAGTAAAGGAGGCAAAAGTGTATAGCCATTTTAAGACAAGAACTGATTCATTTAATGATGAGAAATCTAAATGTGTGATTTTGGTGATTTTCAGGGGTTTAAATCAATGCCAGGAGAAGCCTGTGATTCTACACTGCATCTCAAGAATCGGCAAATGTTGTGATACCTGCTGTACCTCTTTTGTGAATATCACCGGTGTTTGAAAGCAAGAGGACAAGAGACAAAAGAGTGACCTGACATGGTGTGTTCAGGTGTCAGGCCTATAAAACAAGGTTCTGCCTCTCCATTCGCTGCTACTGACAGATATTGATTTCCGTCTATTTAGTAGTGAAGCCTTCAGTATCTCCGGCTTGGCCACTGGACAATGAGAAGGCTCAACTGTGGGCTGATGATACTGCACATCAAGAAACTCCAGAAAAACATGCTCTTACGTCTAGGAACTGGCTGATTCTGGTTTTTCTTCCAGTCAACAATGTCTACAAAAAGGTGGATGGTGTCTAATATGATACTACGCCTTATCCTGACACCCAGATTTTGTGACATTTAGATATCTGAGGTGAAGGATCAATGCATTTAAAAGCGATTACTGAATTAGGTCATAAATTAGATGCACACTGGGAGATAATATTCAGCCTCAAGTTTGTGGCTGATCTTTCATCATAGTCTCTACAGGATTTCTACACAGATCTAATTGAAGGGTAAAATACATTTATGACTGTTTGTGTAACTCAAAAGAATTGTGCAGCGTTCAGAAGGAACAACAACAGATAATGTGTGTGCATGTGTTGTGTGCACTGGGCAGGTTAAAAAAAAGTCGATTCATATGTCATTAATAAGAACAACAAACAGAGAAAGAATGATCACTAATCAGTTCGCCCATGACAGCAAAATGAAAGACAGATGGAGAGGGAGATTGTAATGGGAGGAATTGTAGCCTGAAAAGCACCACCGAATCTAATAAAATGTTTCCACCAGCACTCTCTTGGGAGTTACATTTCCCCCTATCTACATGTCAGTGAGGTAACTTATCTGAGGGGAAAGCAATTTACACAGGGATCAAATGCATGCCTGAAAGCATAAGTGACGTTGTAAGCATTGGATTGCCGCTCTCCTGGAAGCCAGGGGAAGGAAACAGACGTGGAGGAGGATGCAAGTTTGTATGCAGGTTAGTGTGACAGGTTCAGAATATATTGGTGATGATGAGATGGTTAGATCCAAAATGAATTCTGCTTTAGCAAAGAAAACTGACATTTAAATGCATGGCATGCGCAGAGCTCATTGTGGAGAATATATTTAGTTGTGTGCTTCAAGTAAATTTACAAACTCACTTTATGTGGCGGAGAAAAGGTCGTATCCTCATTTTGCTTTTGGAACTTTGATTTTGTTTTCAGGATTAAGTTTGGAATACATGATGGTGGACACAGATTTTGCGTCTTCTGCAGATATAAATCTATTTTAAGTGCACATGCATTTAACATCAATAAAAAAAACTGCTTCATTTGATAATTTAACAGTTGTCTCAACACATATACTACACACTTTCCTGATACCTGCAAAATTGGCTAGGAAACATGTCAACAGCTAGGCATGTTATAATGCTTTAATTAAGCTTCATTAACAACATCAGCAGGTGTATGTGAGGAAAACAGCTGTGCTTATAAAAAAGAATCTGAGAACAGTGATGTAGCTTGGATACACAATTTAATTTTCTACAAGTGATACTAATGGCAAAGCTGACTGCAGCTGTTAGAGAACAATAGCATAACTGGCAATTAAGGAGCCCAAAAGAGAACTATAAGAGAGCATATTGATTACAATTTCTGTGGGTAGATGTGTGAAAAAGCAACTGATTGCCACGCTAACAGGTGATATATGAATGTTGTATCTTGTTTATGTTGGAACCTAAGTGGCCAAAAATCAGGCGAAAAGCAAATTGCATTCTTTTATTTTTGGCAACTCTAGTGCAAAATGACTGCATGGAAGTATTGCAACAAACAGTTTCCCCTCAGAGAATGAGCAACATTAGCCTTGAGAGTTTATATTTGTCATTTGGTCACCTGACAAATGTAAGTCCTATATTTACTCTCTTTATAGTCTGCACCAACTCTTGCATCTTTAGGTTTGTTTACTGTGCGGCAGGCAGTCTGCAGTTTGTTTCTCAGCAGGCATCGACATTATCAGACCTTGTTGCTGCTTGTTAGCCGCTGTTAACCGGAAACCGGACTGATAACGCTGAACCATATAGTAAACGGTGTGACAGGGCTCTCTACAGGGGTAATTACGTGTGGATTTGCCACTGCAGCTAATCACTTTACATGACGCTTATTCACATTTTTTCAATGTTAATATAAAAAAGTGCAGCTGTAAGGAAGTGGCACTAATTGCAGAATGACTGCAGTCAGAGACGAATGCCAGCAGGGAAACATTTAATGTACCAGACACATCCTGGCAGTAAATTAGTTTGGGAATTCAGTGCCTTGTCCAGACAGTGTTAATGATATGAAACCTTAGAGTCGGGCTGTACTTGGTTGGCGTACAGTAGGCAGAGCAGTACAATGCCGGACACATGCAGTGGCTGTATTCATTATGTAAGCTTGGCTTTTTTTTCGTACATGACCTCCCTGATACTGCTGCAATGTTGAATCAGTGGCTACAGCAACAATAAAAAATTGTTTCTGGCTTTTTGTTCAAGAGGAGTTTATCAAAATGTGAAAATCTGTTCTGTAAGTAGAAAAACGAACAGACTCCTGAGATGTTATCACTACTGCCAGATAAATTAATGTGATGGATAATACTATATGAATTGACTTCCTTTTTCAACGGGGTTTTAAAAAAAAGCCTTTGCAGCAATCTTTTGGGCGCAGAAAAAATTAAGTTGCTGAATTATAAAAAAACAACTTGGTGAATTCCACCAAAGCAATCTATTTCATGAGAAAGGGGGCAATGACCTGATATGAGCTTGCAATATCAGAATGTGGAAAATGGGAACGGAAATATTAAGTGTTCAACAGAACCCAGCACAGTATTTGTTTCCTGTCAGTTTACCCTGCCAGTGGACAATAGTGTCTAAGCTCGTTTCGAATTGGATTGGTATTACCTGTGTTAGGAAGCATGAGCTCCTTACCTGACCACATGCAGACCTTCTGTGTAGTAAGGTTGACCTGAATGAACCGCCATTCTGTTTGTTTAGTCTCGTAGCTACAGATAAAATTGGAATTATAATATTAAGGGTTTGTTTTGCCTGATTAAAGCAAGCTACTTGTTAAAATACATTAAGTTTGCAGAAGTCAACACCTTAGTTTCCTCCTAGCAGAGGGCATCTTGTCCTGGAGGTTTAAAAAAAGGGGGGGGGGGGGGGGCAGGACTCTACAGCAGCTCTTTTATTGGTTCACTAAGTAGGCGGGATCTCAAATATGATTGGATTGTAGATGGGACCTGATTGGCCAGTTTAAACCAGAAGACAAGCCCCCTGTCCTATAAATGTGAGTGCACTGCCAGAGAAGTAGGGAAATGTTTTGTTCTGAAGGCAGCACAATACAGCACTCCGAACTGTTTAATGCAGTTGTGAACATTTTCTCGTAAGTATTTTTTTCTTGCTTTTTTTGTTGTACTTATGGAGATGCGCTGTTTGTTAGAAAAAATTGTAGAAAATGGCTTCAGATTTTCAAGCACAATTTTTTGTCAGCATGTTTGTTCTCCTCATGCCTCGCAAGGCTACCAACACCCAGGATCTGATCCAAATGTTCAAGACAATTACATTGTTGCTATAAAGCAAACAATTGCTTCATCATACATGACTTTAAATCCCTTCTGTCAGCTTCTGACTTGAAAGCAAACATGATGACATGATGCATAATATTACAATTTTCAAAAAGAGTCTTGTGCGCAGAAAGCGTGGAAATCACGGGTAATGGATGCATACACACCTGACGGAGGTTGCGTGTCACTCGCACATCATGCCAGACATTGTCATTAAACTTCCCACTGGCAGGCTCCACCAGGGCTTCAAAAGCACCAGAGCCCAGGTTGATGACCAGCCACAGAGCTCCGTTCCTCAGGGACAGGTTGACATAGTCAGCTGACCGCCCTGTGTGAAGCAGCAGGCCATTCCTCTGCAGGGTGCGGAAGGACAGCGTGATCTCATCCAAACTACTCTGAATGGGAGTCTGGGACAGGTTGTAGCTGAAGAACTCATTGCCTTTAAAGGTGGCCACTGACTCCGCCTGCCCTGAGAGGGGAAGAGAAACATGTTAGATAATTCTTCCTGTCATCAGGCTCAGCTCTTACTTGTCTTCTAGCTATATTCATATGTTGAAATAGAGTGAGTTTGGTAGGTGGATCTAAAGACTAACATGAGCAGAAATAGAAACTGTTTGACAGATATTTCACTATCACTAAAAACCAACTTGAAAAGGCCATTTGTGTAGCTATTAACATATGCTACAAAATCCCCGTACATTCTGATGAACGAATGTACTGTCAATGAGGCAACACATGATTCTGTATGTTTTACACACGAAAGGATAAATCTGGTTATATTCTATATTCTTCTTTTTGTTAACAAATCCAGTGGAAAGACTAACATCAGCAAAAAAAGTGATCTAATTGACAAGTTTTGTCTTTGCAGACAAAGCTTAACAAAGCTTATTAATCTGTTCAGTACATCCACAAAAACACACCAGGGTCACAGTGTAACAGCAATTTCATGGCTGAAAATAGGCTCAGCTAATGTCCAATTTACTCATCTAGGAGTGAAATTTGCTAAAAACTATAGAATAATGCCAGCTTTATCCTTTATTCCACAGTGACATTTAAAATGCCAATATAAATGTGTCAGGCTTAGCTAAGACATCTAATTGTACACCCGCAGTCCAATGAATATCAGTTGACTGAAGGGAGAGAGAAGCGGAAGTTGATTAATAATGTTGTTTTCTCTCTGTGTCATTGTTTCTTTTCATTCCACATGTTAGCAACATAACTGTTTACAAGAAACCCAAGCAATGTATCTTTCTCGGTAAACATCGTATGGCAAATAATACTAAATCATTCTAAACGTTACAGTTCATTCAACAATGCTGCTACTGCAACTTCCAGAAAATGGGAGGTTTGTAGTTTTGACAGTTTTTGCTAATAAAGTATTGACAATATTTTGAAAAAAATGAATAGATACAGTAGATAGACAGTTAGAGCCTATAAAAAGTACTGACCATTTAATCATGGTCACTTCAATTTGGCCTTTTGACAAAAAAATTACAAAAATCATGTAGAATTGAAAGTTGGTTTTTACAAAGTAATCTCAGTTAATTAAAACATAAGATGTGAAAGAAGTCACTGTGTAAGTATTGCCTTCTTCAAGTCAGTATTGAACAGAAGCAGCTTTGGCTGTAATTACAGCATGGAGCCTGTGTGGATAGGTCTAAATCAACCTTGCACTTCTGGACTCTGCAGTTTTATCCTATTTTTCTTTCCAGAAACTGTTGAAGCTCTGTCAGGTGGCACAGGGATTACAAGTCAACAGCCCTTTTGAAATCTAGTCACAAATTCTCAATTGGATTGAGGTCTGGGCTCTGACTCGGCCACTCCAGAACATTCACAATGTTGTCTTTGAACCATCTCTAGCTTTGCCTGTATGCTTTGGATCATAATGTTGCTGGAAAACAAATCTTCTCTCAAGCTGGGTTTTTCTTGCAGATGCATCAGGTTGTCCTCCAAGACTTCTCTATACTTTGCTACATTCATTTCACCCTCTACCTTTTTTGGCCCGTCGGTGCTGCAGAGAAGCATCCTCAAATCATGATGCTGCCACTGCCATGCTTCATGGTGGGGATAATGTGTTCGTAATAATGTGCAAGATTTGGTGTCTAGTTTTATGGACAAAAATATTTGGTCTCATCAGACCCTTCTAAAACCTTTGAACATAGTTGGTTGGAGCGTTATTTTATCTCATGGTATAATTACAGCCACAAGTACTGATTCACCAGTGACTGAACCTTCCAGATACAAGTGTCTTTATATTTCAGTCACTTGAGACATATTGACTGCACTAAGATGAGCTCTTTTTTACCCTGTGACTTGAAGCAGCAATTGGCTGCACTTGTGTTAAATGAGGTGAGTCACTATAAAGGGGGTGAATAATTTTATGTTTTTTATGTGCTATATTTTTCATCAAATGACATTATTCTGTAGAAAATTGTAAATTCTTGTCAAAAAAAAATTATTGACCATAATTCAATGTTCAAAAGAAATAAAAACTTCCACAGGGGGTAAATACTAGATAGATAGATAGATAGATAGATAGATAGATAGATAGATAGATAGTCCACTCGCCCTATGGATACTGAATACTAAAACCTAATATATTCTATTTTGCTTCATAATTCACTAAGGCCTTCCACACACATATACAATACATTCTGACACCCACTCTTAATTTCAAATATCCTCAGAAAAAGTCCACGTTAGTAACTCATGACATTCTACCACTGTTTTACATTGCTCCCGCAGGAGTAATGTTAATTATTGTGTAACACGTATAACATGAGTGGGCTGTTTCAAGCCCCGTTCTATCCTTGTTTATAAGATGCAGCTTCCGAGCTACTGAGCAATCGTTTCAAGCTAGAAGGATAAGCTATCCCTTAAGCCTATGTTTGTTTGTACAGTAAATGTCGGGTTCTGAACTGCAGGGCCAATTTAAGGCCCCAGGATCAGTGGTCCCATTACTCTCTATTGTTTGAGCAGCGTAGTTACTTACACAGCACACAGCAAACCGTTAAACTATCGTTGTGGATCATAAAGAGCAAGTTTCTCATTCATCGATGCTTTATGTGAAAAGAGCATGTGCAGAGTCAACGCAGCAAGCAGTCAAGGGAACTTACAGTGGTTGGGAAAAACACTATGGAACACTACATGTATTTTAACCTTATTTAGCAAAACATGAGTGCTTTTATGTCAGCTTCCATTTCCTAAGAAGGCTTTCCTCATAAGAAATCCGTCATTATAACAAGTGGATATGCACCATAACCTGTGCACATCCTGTGAAATCATCTTTCTATCATTCCCGGCTTTCCATGATAAAGATGTCACTAGCAGATGACCCTGAAGCCCTTTTGAAGGTCTTTGAGAGGTCTAAGGAAGTGTGTGGGTGTTGAGAAAGGCAGGGACCATATCTCTGCTTTCACACTTACCTAGAAGGTGGCCTATTGTCTGCAGCAGTGCTGAGGGAAAAAAAAATGCTGGCTTTGTTTTCTCTGACACCAGACTTTGGCAGCAACTCCAAGGAAATACCTTCAAAAGCATCAACTGCAGCCAGTATGCCAGCTAAAAGATACTGCTGGAACAGTTTAGCACTTTATGTATGTTGAGCTGACTGAGAGTGGGTTAGAGCCATCTACCTTTTTGGATTCAGGCATAAGAGCATTGTAATGAACAATATCTTCATGCAAATGGGAGCACATATTGGTAGAAAAAGAAAGCTCAGCAGAAAATAATGGCAGAACCAACAATTCCTACACGTCTGTCCTGCTTTTCTTCCTGTTGTTGCATCTTGCATCAACTCTGTCTGTGTCTCACTCTGCATCATTCACTTTACTTGCAAGCCCTGGTCTGACATCATAAAAAGTCCCTCTAAATTCAAGATGCAAACACAAGTGAGTCCTTCTAGCGGAGCAGTGCTCATGGCCAATCCAATGAAGTGTGCAGCTACAAAATATGGAGAGTCGTAACATCCTGGGTGCCACTTGAGCACTAGACAAGTTAACTGTAAGATTGCCAGTGATGTCTTTCCTCAGAAAGTATTATCTGTAACACTGGTGCCCTGAGGTAAGCATTAGCTCATAGCAGTTACAACATGAGGTACATCAAACCCTGTAAAGAGAAAAGGTCACGATATCAGGTGAAAAGATTTGATCAGCTACAACTATTTCCTATTAGCCCACTTGTTCAAGTCACAATTACACTGCTGCAGTGGAAGCAGCTCCTGCCAACACTGGGGCTGCTCATTAATATTAAGCTTTCCAGCAGAGTGATTTCAAAGTGATCCAAAAGCCTGGGGCACAGATGCAGTTGCTAACCTCATCTTCTGCTCAGGGGTTGGGAGTTGGTTGTGTGTTGGGTGCACCCCGCCCTAAGTCAGGCGGTGTATATGGAGATGGTGGGTAATCTCATCATTTACACTGCATCTGTGTGTTCACGCTAACAAAGAATTTTCAGGCTGAAGCATGTGCATGAGCTGCCACTCCTGATTGTTCTGAAATCTTCATCTATTTGTGAGGAAATAAATAGAGATCAAATCAGAACACTCTCTGGAGTATCCCCTCAGGCTAGAGCTGGAACATTGTTAATAACAAATGTTTGTTATAACATTAAATGGCTGAGTAAAACTTTGATGTCTCATGTATATCCCATGAGGTCAGATGCACATTTGCTTTGTTACTAATTGTAGCTGTGCTCTGCCTGAGTACTGCTTGGAGGGTTATTTCAGTAAATCTTCATTCCACAATCAATTACCAACTTCTTCTTCATTTTAATGCATGAAATCGAGCAATTACATTTAGACCTCATTTTATGAAAAATCACATTTGTTTGGCTTTAGGATACACTTGATTTACTAAATATTTTATAGAGCAATGCTATTTTAATACAGCAGACAATATTAATCATTGCACAAGTGAGGCGGCAGTGGCATACAGTTTAACCAATCACGTTGTATTGTCATCAGTTAAAGTAAGAACAGAATTTTTTTTGGCTTGATAAAGACTAATTACTACCTCTAAACACGAGAAAGAAGGAATCCAAACCGTAATCTATAATGTTTCAGTCATGTACAGCCTCGATCTTATAGGTGGTGAAAAATGACCATAGTCATTCCATGTCATATTTGCTTAAGTGTTTTCATCTACTGTAAATGACCTTGATGTGAGTGCTATCAGTTCTACACAAGAAAATGCACATGAGAACGCTCTTTTTTTTCATCTTCACCGAGTGGGAGTGTGAATAACACGAGATGACATACAAAGCTATTTCGGTTTACAGCTGCCGATTATTCATTATCATCTCTCAGAATTGACTGGGTTGAAAGAAAGAAAGGGATACAAATTCAGAAGCCCTACCGCTAAACCAACCCCAGCGTTTTCTGGTCCGATAAGTCGTTTTCTGGAAGACTTGGGCCAGTGTATTATAATGTCAGAGTGGGTCATCAAGCCAAGTTCCAAGCATGCTTAGAGACAACACTGATTGCCATGGCGACAGGATGATGACTTTCATCTGAATCTCACAGCATGTGGTGGAAAACCCAAAGCCTAAATACAGCAGACTTCATGTAGGTCAGTGCTACCCATACTATTCAGTGAAACTGTCCCTTTCCCCCCTTGTATTGTGCAGTTGCATTGTGCTGGATGAATGTTTTCCTTCCAAGGATTTACATCACAGTACTTTAGCTTTACTTTAACCCTCTGAATCCCCCCAAATAGACATGTTGTCTTTGAAAAGCCATTAAAGTTACACTATTCATCATAGCCAAAAAGAATTTTTAATTTCAAACTCAGACATACTTATCTGTGACATGCAATTCCACTGGGAAACTCAATGTAAGTGAGTAAAATATCTATAGTATGTGCAGCCACCGTTTTCCAGTATTGGTAACACCTGTGGGTAGACACTCCAGGTTTTTCCTTTTTTTGTAAAATAAATATTTAAAGAAATACAACTTATGTTTTGACTTGTTTATTATTTATGGTATTTTGAGCCCTGTCTACTTCTAGCCATATGAATCCTGTTTCTATAAAGGTGCAGTACTTTATGTTGTTGTAAAAAATAAGCCCACAGTGAGTAAAAATATGATGAGTAAAAAAATTCCCTAAAAATTGTTTGGCTTTCAGAGGGTTAATGAATACATTTCTAAGCACTTGACTCAGTGTAACGCGTGTAATATGAAATATCTTTTACTTGTGTGCATTGCTATTATTTTTTTTAACTAACAGGACACCACAATAGAGTCTCTTCTTGACTCTTAGCTGTTTATTAGCGAACCGCTTTGCATACACTTCTCATCCATATGCATCTCATTTATAACACAACTGAGAAATCAGTGTTATCTTGCAACTGTAAGAAAATCAGAATTATGTATGCAATATTTGCAAAAAAGATTCCTCTGATAACACTAAAAATTTTAATAGCAACAAAGGTAGACTGCTTTCTTTGTGGACCTGAGAGACATTTTTAAGATGAGATATGTTTATTCTTTATTACTGACACCTGTTTCCTTTGAAAACACCATGGAACCAAACCGAAGAGATGCTATGAGCATAGATGCATTACCTTGGCGAAAAACTGCAGAGGTCAAAGGTGATGTTCCAGTAGCTCAGTCAGTGGTCAGGACAAGGGTTTGACGGACACAAATTGAGTGAATAGTGAGCATAACATGAGAGGAAGCAAAAACGAATAGGCAAGTATATGAAAAAAGAGGAGAGGAAATATTAGTGCAGCACAGTTAACTGAAATGATTTCAGGGGAAGGGAAATGTGTCAGGTGGCTGGGAAGGAAAAGCAAACCAATAGACCCCATACCTTGGCGGTTTAACATCAGGTGCGCCAGACCTTGAGGGAAAGAACAGAAAAAAGGATACGAAAACAGGAAGTTCATAAAGAGGTTTGGGAGAACAAAAGCATTGTCACAATGTTGGACTGCAGTTTGTGACAGACATCCTGGGGTAGGTACGGATGTCAAAGTTCAAACTAAAATATAAAGGGGAAATCAAACTAAAAACAGACAAACATCTCAAGGGAGGAGAGGGAAGGCAAGGAAAGAAAAAAACATCTTGACGGTGCAACCCTGATAGGTAGTTGCTCACACAGATGCTTTTTTCTAATGGAACACATACTGTATGTTTACTTGATGCAGACAGCGTTTGAGATGTATCAGGTATACATAAAACCCGCTTTGTATTGCAAGCTCCTAATGTAAAAAAAAGTCACACATGGTAATGCTAGATTATTGATTTCTGAGATCTCTAACACGGTTCTATAAGCTTCGCAACTCATCTCAAGTTCTCCACATGTGAGAATTTTGAATGTAGGTGCAACCGAGTCAGATGAACCTATTTAACCTTCAATACGGCAGCTTTCTGTAAAAGGGCAGAAGTGACACCATTCCTTACTTTTTAAATCTTTTGTGACTTCCTCTTTCAGAGGATTTAATGCGGTGGGTTTACACGGTGGAGCCTGACGACTACACTTCTCTCGTGACATTGATATAATAACACAACAACAAACATGTAAGAGCTCAGGCTGCAATGATCACCGAACCTTTTAATTCTAAGGAAATAGCAGAGGAGAGTTGTAGCTGAGTGCTGCACTGTGTTAAAGCCTCACTGACTTTGAACCATCATAAAGCTGGTCAGCCAAGCAAAAATGACACGTCCCACCTCCATATTCTGTCAAATGGAAGAGTAAGACTGAATACACTTGTTTGTAACTGCACTGGTCAACACATACAGGCCAGTCTTACCAGAATAATCGAGGCTTAAGGCAGTCAGTAAACCCCAAGGTCAGTATTACATGTGGCATTCTGATAATAATTATAAATACAGCACTGCAGCACTTACAGTCACATTGGGAATGCACAGTGTGCATGTTTCTCTACACACAAAGAAAAGCCATAGTAAAACTACATTCTCAAGCATTTATAAAAATCCACTGCAACCATCAATCTTATTGCATGTAGCAGGTGACTCTGTATAAGAGCCCTGCAGGTTAGCCTGCACGCACTGTGTTGATCAAAGCTAAATCTAATTTAGACAGATGTATACCAAAAGCTTAAGACTCAAGTAGGTCAGCCAGAAACGGTATGGCATACCTCACCTGCTACTCCTGCCAAAAAGGAGTTTTGGACTGACACAATGCAACACTTCTGCTGAGCACATGAGCCCCACTGTGCCAGCCAACACAAACAGCTCTCATCACTGCATCGGCACTCTAAGACCCTGTACAGCAAGTCACTTATTCACAGTTCTAGCACCACTTCAGTCATTAGGTAAAACCTTATGAGGGGGCAGGTCGCTGTTGCACAAATCTCCTCGCGTGTTCCACTGAACAAGGCTGTTAACGCTGCAACTCTCGGTGTGGAATGGACATGATTACCCCTGGGAGGGTCCTTGCCTGCCAACACGTAGGCTTTTGATACAGAGTGCCATTGCAAAGCAAGCGACTGAGCCTCTGCTTAGACAGGATTCACCCACAACCCTGTCTGCATAGCAGACAAAGAGCTGCTGTGTGCTCCCCCACTGCGGCTGCCTGTGCACTCCACATGACAGACCGACGTACGCTTTCACACGACATAAATTATGCCACCTCTTCTCCCCCTCATCACTCCTCAGGTGATCTCATTCTTACTCGCTGCGCTGAGATGCGGCTGGATTAAGATCGTGTCTGGCTGTATCCTCTTTCTGTCTTTCTGCTATGTATATTACTCAGTACTAACACGTAGAATCAGCAATGACGGGCTACAGGGGAGGCTTTTATACAGTGTCATTAATAGTAACAAAGACTCTGTTGTTGGAAGCCACCACTGACTGAGATAGCAGGACGAATATGGAGTAAAACCTCTTTCCATCTCTTTGTCTTCGGTTGTGGTGGCAAAATCCAACTACAATATCGAAACTATACATTCTTTATCTGCTGAATAATGCCCCAGTCTAACCGTCAACTAAGGTTATTCCTGTGAAGCTAGAGAAAAGAACTTTAATACAAACAATCTGAAGCTACTTCACACACCTCTGATTTTTTTGCCGAGCACTGGGGTGAAGAAAACTAATTTGCCTCTCTGGTGCTGGTCACCGGAACAACAGCTAGGCAGGCTCAGTCAACACAGTAATCTCTGACAATGTTTGTGTTCCCGAGGAGTTGACGAAAAGTGGATTAAGAGTGGTGTCGGTACTGCCCTTGTGTAGAAGCAGCCATCTATTGAATGTGCGCATCCTACTTGGCTGTGCCTTGCATCCAAATCTCAGTGTGTGGAAATGCATAGATAAATGTGGAGTCCCATTAGAGGGGGAAGCCTGTATGGAAACAAACTGTCCTCTCTACCAGTAATCTACTAGCCTTCTATTTTTAAATAAGAGCTTCAGGGCAGACAAAGATTAATAACCAGTGGATGGAAGCTCATTTTATTAAAATGTTGCTATGTTACTTTTAGAATCCTTTCAGCTTGGCCTTATATAACAGCATTTTTGCTATTTTTTGGAAGAAGAAGCTAATAAACACCCTTTAAAAAGCCGACTGTTCTAGTCAGGCCACAATTTACCTCTTGAATTTGGTGTTATTGATCATTCCATCATGTCACTCTGTAAGAGGTTGTGCAATTTCCAGCAGTGGTTTATTAGTAATGAGCTTGCCGTGCTCCAACTCACTGATGTTGGGCAAATCCATAACTTGAAAACCGTATATCAGAAACTGCTGCCGAGCAACTCTTTGTGATTTCAAACCATCAAGAAGGTGCCACCTTTGGCCACAGTCCAATTAATGGTACAGCTGGTTGAAAGGAAGTGCTTCACACTGTGAATGATGAATGTTTAAATTCATGGAGAGCACAGTTTTTTGACCTATGTGATTTAGAGTGTAACGAGCAAAAGTTACCAAGGGCAAAAGCTACCTAAGAAGGACTGCTTCAGAAATGAAGCCTGTTACTTCAAAAACGTCGTATTAATCGTGTTTCCTCATGACATACCGCTAAACTTTAGACCTCTAACCCTCCTTCTCCTGTCCTTCGTCTATTTCTTAGCTTTTATTTAAAAAATAAATCTTTTAAAATGCCTTGATGATTTTGTAGCACAGTGACTGGAAGAAACCTGCATAATATACGCTTTCTATCCATAAATTGAATTAAGACGATGGTTTATGTTAATGGGGCTGCTAAAAAACAGCAAAGCACATCTTGATTTTATGTTAATTTTTTTATAACGGTATTAACTATTGGAAATACTTCTAACAAGATGAACGCATCTGTCTTTGGAAGTTTAATTAAACAAATATAGTGGGGGGAGAAAAAAAACAAATGCAGATGTTGAAGGACCTCTCAGTCATTATTGTGACATTAATTAGCGAGCATCTTAGAAGAAAGAGCCATTGCATGAGGATTAGGATTTGCCAAATTTGTTTTTCCATGAAAAGTACAGTATTATGGAGCTTGTTGTAATGAGGGATTAGACCAAGGTCACTGCTGCTGAAAGATGCAAGCCCACCAGGACCAACTGCGTCCTTTCTTTCGAAGATTTCTACGCTTGCTTTATCGTCCCTGTAGTTCACTGCTGTGTACTTACATGTGAAAATTTGGAAGGCAAAAAAAGCAAAACAAAGACAATGCATTTGGACTTGGAATGTGCTTCGTGTAAGGGTTTCCCTATATGTTTGAGTGATTTCTGTCTGTTCTGTGTCTGCCTTGAGAGGTGGCTGTCCTTATCGCTTGTTCCCAGACCTGTTTTTTTTTTTTTCCTTTTTTGCTCACAAAACATCAGAGGCTGCTGCACTCTTTTGGCGTCGGAGCATGCCCCCACCGCGGCCTTTGTCCGCACAGATCGATGGGCGCCCACGTGTAGCGTTCTGTAGATGAACCACCCGGAAGACTCACCTGCTGTGCCGAACGTTTTCACTGCCCTTAACGCACTTCCTCAGACAAATAAAGATAATTCTTGCACCACTTAAAACACACAGCCAACACCAAATATAGCATTTGGGTTACCATCTTTGTCATCTCTTGGGGAAGGGGGAAAGGAGGCGATTTAGGTAATGCATAGATTAGTCTATTTCCACTGGTGCAAGGACAACAGAGAAGAGACTTGCTGCCGAACAGCACATGGAGTGGTATGAAGGACAGAAAAAAAGGCATCTGGTGAGTGTGATTTTTCTGGTGTCATTGTTGTCTTCGTGCATTCTACACTGGGGATTGTCTCCATGTCAAGCTTTAATCCAATAAACATTCTGATGTGCTCTCTTTGCAGCATGTCATTTAATAATGCTTGCCTTTTTGCTGTGAGCAGAGCCATGCCATCTTTGCTCATATTAGGAATGATTAATGCTCATTTTTGGAAATTGTGCAGAGATGAAAGTGCAACCATATAGCTCAGTGTATAGTCCTTCTTATGTGCTGCTTTAAAATGTAACACCGCGAATCTATGCTGAAACGTATCTCATATTTAACAATATGTCTAATAATATATGTACCACTATATATGTGCATGTTGCTCCTGAAGCTGATCTATATTTGTATTCTGCACCGTCGTGTAACGAGACTCTGCATGAAAACAATGTCATTTTGCAATCTTCAGTGTATTTTGCTGTCATAAACCAAAATGTAAGTGTTAGAAACAGGACTTCAAAGAGCAGGTGTGCATAGGTCTGCGCATCTTGAGTCAGTAACAGTGATTTATAATGTGCAGAGGTTCAGCACACCTTGCGCTGGTCTCCTGAGCCTGTTGGCTGCCCTTTCACCAGAACCAGCAGTCCTTACTGGGGAGATGGATGCGTCGCTCTGTTGCCGACTAAACAAATCTCCCTCCTCACTTTCAATCTTCATTTCGGTCCAGAATGTGCACCTCGTTAGAAAGCAATCCTGTTTAACTGCGGTCAGTTGAAATGTTGCTAATAAAGACAGAAATGTCTCTTTTCCTGCCGAAAGAGAGCTGTGACTGCTCAGAAAATCTGGTTATTAAATGCACCCTATGACAAAGCATCATTGCAAATGTTATTACAATTTGACGGTCTCAATAATCAGCCAAGTTGGGCGAGAGAATTCATGTCTTAATGTTTGAGTGCAGTCCACACATTGACCTTAAAGTATAATGGCATATAAGACTTTAGATGAGTAAAATATGCACTAAAGAGAGAGGAAAAACACAGAATATAAAAATTACGAAACAAAGCATCTCTGTACAGTCATTTTCTCTGTGATGCAGTATATGAATGCTTCCCATATTGTGCAACACCCACGTACTCTGCAGACCTTTCTCGTCACCTTGAGCACGCTGATTATATATACAATGAGCATTCAGCACATTAGGCGCATTTTCCATAGTGACCTTGTGACCAGTGATAGTATATCTCCGTTCAGCTTAATTTGTTGGATGTCAGAACTGCAGTCCAAACTGACAATAACAACCTGATAATAACCGAACACACTCTCACAAACTGATGCCGTGGTAATAGCCTTTGCAAATAAAAGCAACCACAGAAAACAAAATCCTGCTCATCATTATGTTCGTTATATAATGCCTTGTCTTACCTTCTACTTCTTTCTGGACAGCTGCTGGAGAACAAAGAAAAACAGACATATTTAATGTTGACAGCAGAATATTAAGTATTAATCCTCTACCAGTTTACAGTCTGCATCTCATCTAACATAGATGGCTAAATCATGCTTTGCTGAAACTTTCAGCTTCTTTCACGACATGCATCAACCCTACATGTGCTTCAGTCCTGTTAGGTTGCTCATTTCTTGTCAGTGTAGCTGCAGAAGTAGAATTACTGACAGTGAAGATGGCGTTGTATCACATATTGCGCAACATACCTACAGTAACACACGCACAACAGAAGTCAGTACAATCCTACGGAAATTCACCGATATTTGAAAAGATTCTAAGTTATATCAGCGTTCGTTATTGAAGTAATTCCTCTTATTAACAGGCAAAAACAAACCTTTCCAAAAGACTACACAGGCTTAAAATATATGCAGAAATTACAGGTCCAAAAGTAGAAACTCAGTGCACAAAGCTGTGATCACTGAAATAAAACGGAGTACACCTGTGATTTCCAATTAGCCTCACTGCATGAACATTGTTACAAAATGACCTGTGAACAGCATAACTTTCTCAGTTTTAGCCATGTCGGTCATCTGTATCTATAAGTGCTGGCTTCACATTGGAAAAGAACAGTGAGAGGACCTGAAAAAGTGACTGCCAGATGCCACAGAGTTGTAAAAGGATACAGACAGATTGGCGGCCAAGGGGAAATCAGTCTAAATGCAGCAGTAATCAGGAAGCATAGAATGCGCCATGATCAGAGCAGTAGTGGCTGTCTTCCTGAAATGACGCCATGGACAGTGCACTACTTCCACAATCTACCTCTAAAAAACAGACAAGCGTTTCAAACTCGGCACAGAGGTTATCAATGGAAATCAGAGTCTCTGTGACAGCTCAGCCAGTGTGAAGGGCATTGTCTAACATCAGCCTGTATGGACGGCATCCATGAAAAGGAACCTCTCTTGCTGTACGGCACAAAACCACAAGATTCTACATCGCTAAAGAACATGAAAAGAAGCCTGCTGAATACTGGGAGCACATTCTTTGGTCAGATGAGACCAAGATAATTTAGCTTGGCCCAACATTTCTGATGTAAACCTGGCCAGAGCTACTGCAGTGAGTGTATGGTCCTCACAAAGAAGCAGACGGGAGTGTAATCATATGGGGCTGCATGAGTGCAAAAGGTGTTAGGGAGATGACATTTATAGATGGCACCATGAATTCCTGTGGATATACCAAAATACCGGCTAACAAGACGACTCTCAGTCTCTTGGCAGTAGAGGAATATTTCAGCGCGATAATGATTCAAAGCACACTGCCAAAATCATACAAGAGTTTCTTGAGAGAAAAAAAAAAGAGAGAGGTATGACCTGGCCAAGTATGTCACCTGACTTGAATCCAACAGAACACCTTTGGGGTATTTTAGGGAGAAAGACAGAGCAGCAAAACCCCCTCCAGCAAAAAGTGGCTGAAAAAAAAAGTCTCTGAAGAATGGCAGAACATCTCTCTGGAAAGCTTTGCAACACTGGTATCTTGCATGCTGAGGAGGATTGAGGATGTCATTGAAAATAAAGGTAGAGATACAAAGTATTGAAAGAAAGAAGAAAAGGTTTGAATTGCAGTAATGAAAAATGCTCTGACTTTTGTTGCTTTAAGTTCTTGCTGAGGGGCCTGTGTTTTTAATATAGGGAAACTGAACTGTTAGCTTTTAATTTTCCATAAGTGCAAATACCTTACTGTTCACCTTACAACTTTAAATCACTTGACATTTACACTTTTTATAGTGCGCTGTTGACCTAAAAGAAACCCTGCCAGTATTCTGTTTGTCTCTTGAGCCAGCGAGGTCCCCTGACCTTGTGTAAGAAGGCTGCAGAGCTTCCAAGCCAATTACATATTAATGACTAACATTCATAAGAGGCGAACCTGAAGTGTTTTGCAAAGTGGAAAAGATATCGACCACTTCTGTACCGTAGGAACACGGGGCTTCAAAGCTCACTTTAAATCACAAAATTCTGTGCTCGTTGTTTATCAGTTTCACCAGAATAAGAAAATTACATCCATTTAGAGGAATGGGAGATGTCTCAGGGTTGAAAACATGCAAACCGCTCTCGTATTAGAAAGCTGTTGTCCTCTGACTTGTGGAGATAACTGCTGAGAGAGCTGGACTCCCTTACAAGGCGAGCTTTTAAGTACTGCTGCACTATACTTTGGCCTGGATTGCAGTTAAGTGGACTTTATTGATTATCCTCTGGAGCTCAATGACGATATGGACTATATATTTAGAATGAGATATTAATAACATATTTGATCCATTTATAAGCCATAAACATTTTCAGTAGCCAGAAGCAGTACAGCACAGTACAATGGCGCTACAAAGAAAGCCATTTTTTTGTATTCTAGGGTAGAAATCAGATATTTGGTTACAATAAGTGATCCTGTTGAAACCAGTGTATCAATAAGGTAATATTACTACACTAAGACATTTCTTTGTTTGGACCATTTGTTTTTAGCAGCTAAACCTTGCATAGATATTACTGTACATTATTCAGTCAATTACCGACTTCCTAACTGTTCTTTATTTGTGCCATTGCTTCACTGCATTTTGCCATTTATCAGCTATCATTAGCCTGTGAATGCTTTAGTTTAGGGAAAATATATTAACAGCAATGTGCCTCAACGCCAAGCACAAACACTCCTTTCATTTTACAAAAGGAAACAAAATTAACTATGAATATCAATTTTGTCTGCCCTGCACTTCATGGAAACAAATATACATATTAATGCCAAAAACACAGTGCGGCAGCAAACAGAAGGATGATATTTCTCTTACCTTCCTGGCAGTACCTTCCCTTGTAGCTGGTATTGATGCAGTCACAAAGGACTTCTCCATCACTGACGGAGCACAGGCCTTTGTTGCTGCAGGGGGAGTGTGTGTCACATATGTACTCCAAATCGTTATGAACAGCTTGACCGTCCAGCAGGATTGGTAGTGCCTCCCCCAGTTTCAGATTGGTTATAAGGCCCTGGAATGGCGGCTCGTATTTGACAGTGCTGGAGGTCAGGGCAGACAGACGCACATCAGGAGAGATCCCTCCTACGTAGAGGTCACTGGCCACGACCATTTCTTTTCTCTTCGACTTCACCTCAGCCACTTTCTCCTCATTGTCCACCATCAGTCTGGTCTCTCTGTAATTACGAGTGAGAAGGATTCTGTGCCAGCGCCGGTCATTTATGTGAGTCTCCGTGTGCAGGGAGGCTGGTTCGGCACAATGAATGGTGAAACGCATCTGGAGCCTCCCGTCCACAATCAGAAGCTCCAGGAAGTCGCAGTTGCCCCCATCATCAAGATAGAGCACCAGGGCTTTGCTGACGTTGGTTTTCAGAATAAAGCTGAGCTCACCTGTTGTCTTGGCGTCCCACTGGCCGTAACGTGTCCACTGGCCAGGAACGCCCTCATATTCCAAAGCTATTCCTGATAGAACCAATCCAGCTAAGAAGAAAATCCAGGAAGCCTTGCCTTTACACCTGCCCATGATGGTTACTGTCTACTATCTACTACTGGCTTCCGTGTGGTCTCTAATTCATTTAAATCCAACACAGCTGTGAGGAAACGTTATCTAGCGTCTGTGATTGTTTTGTTATCACTCCTAAAATATGCAGAAATACGACTGCAACTCCCACGTGCAGTGAAAGATATTCTCTAGCCTTGACTGTCTATCCTGATTCTTTTTGCCATCTCTCTGTGGGTGACACGTGATGGAGCGAACAACTGAGGCACATCGCACAACACTTTGCATCTACTTTGGATCAGCTGAGAAAGAGAGCAAAAGAAACCATGTGATCCACAATACTGTGTGCTTCCTCGTCTTCGCCATCCAGTGTCTTGGCCTCCATCCAGCACTGTTCCTGTCAGTTCTCCATGGGTTCGCTAGGCATGCAGCCTAGGTACAGCCTCCATTCTCCTCAGCAACATCCTAAGACATGAAAGAAGAAGAATGCATAATGAACAGTTGGAAACATTACCAACCACTGATTGTACAAAATAAGAGTCATTACGAATAACATGGCAAGTGAATTATACAAGCTAACAAGTCATTAAGGAGAGAAATTTGGAGAAGAGAGAGGCAGAGAACTTTTTTTGTTATTCAAAACTGGAGCCTGGCTAATATATTAACCAGCCGATATTATGCCGATATTGGCCTATAATAAACATATCGATATTGGCATACATGCCGTCAGATATGTGCTGAAAACTATGACAAGTTAATGCAGAAAAGATGCGTGTGGTAATTTACAGATGGTGTCACCACATAGTTTAGCCAAAAGAACAGCTTCGACTTCCTTCTTTTGTGTTACAACTAAACAGATGGTGGTGGAGTCCAACTGCTAGTTTGTGAGACGCATTCTTAGAATACTAAAAAAACAATGACCTCATCATTTGCCCTTTATTATTATTCTAGCATACTCTATGTATATACACTACCTGTCAAAAAATTTGGACACACCTTCTCATTCAATGCTTTTTATTTATTTGTATTACTATCTACATTATAGATTACTTCTGAAGATTAACACTTTTTTGTTTACAACATAATCCCAAATGTATTCTTTTGTAGTTTTAATGTCTTCAGATGTATAGTCTTGTACAATGTAGAAGATAATTAAATAAAAACTACTGAATGACTGGTAGTGTATATACAGTACATATAAGAAAAATGTCAAAATTGAAATTTTTGACTCCATAAAAATGAGCATCAGCTCCAAAAATCCAGTACCAGTCCACTTCTATTCAAAAGTCAGCATTCAGCAGTGGTTCACAGTATTACAGGTCACTTCAAACGGCTACCATAAAAACCATGGCCACAGCTGAGAGATTTCATTAACAAGCCCTCCAGTCAAGTGACATCTTAATCCAGACCCTGAACTTCACACCTTCGCATTGAGGCAGGAGGAGACATGGAGGATCTCATCGGTTTGCAGAGACCTGAGCTCATTTCCGAGATGCTGGTGGGAAAGCTTGTTTCATGAGAACCCCACAGATGTTCTGACACAATCATGGCCTCGCAGACTTCAGTGATGTTGAGCCCCTTAAGCCCCCCTGCGCTCCTTGGACTCAGGCTAAGATACTGTGGCTAAACAACATATGCAGGCCAGAAGCTAGGAATGTGACGAAAAGGAAGAGGTCTATGTGTCAAATAAACAAGTAAACAAAAAAAATCCAATACTTTGTGGTAGCAAAAGAGGGTGTGGCTCTCCAGGCTAAGGACACAATGCTGTGCACCAGTCTTTGACTGAACTGGAAACCTGCACTGAGTTACCGCCACCATTCAGACTAAAATCTGGTGCCTCACTGATGTTAAGTGAGCCTTTGGAATTATGTGCCGGAAAACAGCATATATTCGAAAAGACAACATTTACATTTAAATAATGAGGGGATTGTTTATGTGTACTTTCATTATCCTGCAGAGAACAAAGCCAGTAATGAATTTATCCTACAGACAAGTGCTGTCTCTGTAGCCACAGCCTGATATAGCTCATGTCTCAGTGCCAAAGAACTGCACTGCTTCCCAAAACCTATTAAAAACACATAAAAGAGCAATAACACTGTGTGATTCAATGAAGTGATCAAAACCAAAATCGGCAGCTATAATCAATTACAGCCAGTTTGTGCAAAAAAGCAGAAAAACTGTGGATATCAAGGATGCCCACACTGCACGTCATATATATCGCACGTCTAATGACAACTCTAAATGTTTGATTTAGGAAGTAGGTTATACAATGAATGTTGAGGTTTATGCTCTTAACATTCACAAAATGCACCAAAGTCACCCTGTCGCCTTAGAAAAAGAAAACAATGCAGCACTTTACATATTGATTCCCCCCAGTCCAATCAATCAGCCTCCAATAAATACAGACTTACACTATATCAGTATTTTGAGTTAAAGCTCTGGTGGTTACAATGAAAAAGAAAAAGAGCTCATTGGACTGAAAGTGAGGAAAAAAAATCTTTATGTAAAACTAGGTTCTTTCTCATTTAGAGATGCTTCTCAATTCGAAGCAGAAGCATTTAACGTAAGTTTGGCCCAATTTCCACTCTGTCACAGACAGAAATATATGTGTTTGAGGCTGCTTGGAATTACAGCCTCTATTGGGTTTCCTGCTGATGAGGGACTGTCACAGTTGGGTTTATTTGCTAAAGGTACATGTCATAGGAAAGAGTGCATCACAGCAAATAAATCAAAGTTTCTCCCCAAAGTATCACAAGGCTCCAGGCTTGAAGAAAACCCTTCTGATAGACGGGTTTATCATGGGAATAGCTGTATCCTGGAAGGTCATAAAAACTGACACCCTCCTCACGGGATGAATTGCAATTTGCCAGGGTCAGGTATGGTGTGCAAAATGCTTCTCAGAATCTGTCAGAGCAGTGTATACGTGGTCCACCTCAGTTTGTTTTGATTTGGAAAAATAACGCATTAGTATTTTTGCACATGAAGAGACAGGAGGTATGTGGTGCTTTCGGTTTCCTCGCCGCATGATCACTATTTTGCATCAACTCTCATTTACACTCATTAAAGGGGACCTGTCAGGCTATTTTAGGCAATATTTTTGTTCTGGGACTTCACTAGAGCGACATTGCACGATATAGAGTTCAAAAACATCCTTATTTGTCTTATATGGGCTTCTTACATAGTCCGTCAGTTCAGTCACTGTTTGAAACCAGCTGATTTTGCTCTGGGCTTTTTAAGGCCTCCCTCTCTAAAAGCCTGCTTTCATCTGACTGGTAGCCTTCACGGAAGCCTTTGCTTGTGAGAATCCTCTTATCCTGGAACCTGCTAGGTAACATAATTTCTCATTCTAGGACTTTCTAAATCAATTTGTACACGTTTAAAAACCCAGATCCAATCCGGAATTTAACAGTGGACAGCATGAACATCAGCAGCAATAAAGACGCGACAAGGCTTCTCTGTAAGAAAAATACTAGCCGCACTACCTTCCTTTTGTGTGGAATAGTGGTGGATTTAAGTCTCACAAGCATACAAGCACATATGATTATATTTCTGTACATTCCCCTGTTGATAGGTGTACATGTCTGAAATGTGCCAAAATGTTGACTGAAGTGGAAAACATTTGCTGTTAAGGAATTTCATAGGCAATGTTATTCTACTGCTGCCAAATGGCTGTATAGTATCTCTCTGCACCGTCACTCATTTGAATTCTGGAGTACATTAAATTCTTATACTACTACTCAATTAAACTGTTTTGAGAAATCATGTACATACACAGAGCAAGAAGAAAGTAGTTTGACTTTGTGGGCGTACTGTGACCGTATACAGAAGCCCTGCTGAGCTGATGTCAGCCCTGCAACAAAATAGAAGGAAAATATTGGATTCTACATTCAGAGCAGTACAAAGAGTGAGCGTTTGTCTCATAGGACTTACTTTCACATACGTTTACCTCATTATTTGAAACTTCGGCCACCCTTAATATGAGCAACAGACACTGCACCGTTACATAAAAATCAGAAAACAGAGAAAAGGATAATATCTCCCCTGTAACAGCAGCTTGTGTTTCAGGACATCATTGTAAGACATATACAGTAAACGCGATGTGGGGGCAGATCAGACAAATATTATGCATCCTCTGCCAGGAATACTTGAATATGAAAATATACAGCACAGAACAACTGCACAGAATGGCCACCTGCATTCGTAAATGATTTCAGTGGGATTGTATTGCTAGCAAAATCAGAAAAGGACAAGATGAGCTGACATTTAAATCTAAACATGTATAATCATTTTTAAACAGAACTATTTAAATTTGAAGAGTAAAACACAAATCTAAACATGAACCAATGGAACAGTTTTGCTTTTATCCTGTAAATTCTTCAATATCTATATCTTTATGTCTGTGTCCAGTTGTAATCACCCAGTCCCTTTACTCAATTTTCTAACACTTGAGTTCTGTTTGGCTAAAACAGACAGGGTAGATAAAACATACAAGGGCCTATTTCCCAGAGGGGCTTTGAGATGGTAGTCGGGCAATGTCATTTCTCTGCACTGGTAAAATAAAGACAAAAAAAAACTTTACTGCTGATTCAGCACACCTCTTGAGTGCAAGTGGATCTTGTTGTGGCATTTTGAAACAACCTCTCTTGATTCTGAATGTACTGACTACCAATATAGAGACTGTTTTAAAAGAAGTCTCATAGAAACACTTTAAAAATGCTCATTTTGCTAAATAAGCAAACACAGTAGCTTTACTAAACCATCCAAAAATGGGCCCCTGTAGACGGGAAACAAACATTGTTCTGCTAACTTAACAGACAGCACTGATTGAGCAGCGGCTCTTATTCTCTCCCTCCTGTCCACATAGGAGCCACTACTGAGGTCTCAGTTCGCAAATAGCGTGTTTACAGTTGAGGTTGTAAAGTGTAACACTCCTTCCGGTACATTTATTGGCTTTTCTCACGAGGTAACATGCACTTTCTTCATTAAAAGCAACCAGCCAATTATCCGCCGTGGTCAGAATGTGGACAGAGGGCCATCGGGGGTGGCCAATTAATCTCATTTCACTGAGGACCTGTGCCAGCCCTGACAGCACCACCACAGACACACTTGTGTCCTCCACCACTGAACAAAACTGATACCTAAAATTGTAATTTTAATCAGGTCTCTTGGCCTTGTCACTGGTTAACACAGTGGAATATAGTGGTTTATTTTTCATCTGCCTGATGTTTTTTTTTTAAAATTATTTATTAGCATTTGACCTGTATTTGCTCCGATTACACTACTGTAATACAAAATGAATTTTCTTTGGTCAGTGCCATGTTATAATACTCCTACTCCCTCTGAATAAAAATGGCACACATACAGTACATAGTATGTAATATGGCATATTTACAGTATACTATAGTTTGATGCTTCATAATATTTCAGTACAATGATAGCATACTCTCATGATATAATTACAAATATCACTGCAAAAGGACACATGCTGCAGTCGTTTTTTCAGATCATTATGTATTCTTTTACCACAACTGCATATTCTTTAGAATATTACTTAATGAAGGGTACTATTTATATCATATCAAAGAATGGTGAAATATCGTTGGTCCTGCAAAATAGCAAGTGCAAAAGTAATTACATATGCTGTTTTAACTAAAGCCAGCATATGTTCACAGCACTGGTATATATGTAAAACTGCTCAGTTATGTGAATTCATAAAAGAAACATGAGATTGTACTGAAGCACACGTGGCATTACTGCTTTGTTTGGTTTTAGGTCCTGCCTAATAGAACTATTTTTACAACACTGGATATGTATAAGGGTTTATAGGTTTTTCCAATGGCCACACTGAAAGATGGAGACTTCATATTGTTTAAAGATTAGGATAGCGGTGCACATTTAATCCTCTCCTGGTCTACATTCATAGGAGTTTTTTACTGTATTGTATGCCTTGTTTAAGAATGATTGTAAAAAAAAAAAAAGTAGAAAAGAACTTCAGACAGAATTTTAAGCCTTGACTTTTGACCCTCATTGACCCTTTTCAACTTATGTGCTCAAGACTTATGTTTTCTTGTTACTGTGATTAAATGCTTTTTTAAAAAAAAGCTCAATGGACAAGTTGTAAATAATACAGCAAGTCCCACAAATGAATATTCAACACTTGCGTTGTGTGAATCATCCGTATGTTACAGCTGCAGATAGGAGTTGATGAGAATGATTGACAGGACGTTTTAGAGGACTGGAACACCATGAATGCTGCTCCTCTATGAGCATCTTTTATTGTTGGCCACCGGGGGAAAAATTGAGGTTGGTGAGGTTGCCACCCAACACCACCTCGCCCATCCATCTTTGCCTTGCTCAATCAATGTATTTTCTTAAATGGAGCGCTTGAGGATCAGAGCAGGATTTATGTGGATGAGCTTTCCACTGCAGAAGAGATTCAGCATGAATGAGCTGCTGGTAGTAAGAGTCAACCTGCCACCCTGGGGAAGGCCAAGAGGGCAGGCAGAGGGGCTGGAGGGTCACTAATTACTGATTGTGCATGTGGAGATATCACACAGATTCAAGGTTGCAGGGAACAGGGCTGGACAGCTTCCTTTTTTTTAAATCCGTGGCAAACAATATTGATCACAGTGAGATGCTCAGTAACATATCAGAGAACACAGCAGTGATCTATAAGTATCACTGAAGAATCAACCGGATAAAGTGATGAAAGAGCTGAACCATAAGTGGACTGTGAATTAGCGAAAAAAAATGTAAATAAGCATACTTACTTAAATGAAAAACATATGCTTGACAAATCTGACAGGTATCACCAATAAAGATGCATGCAGCTCTCTCTGCTGTGGATGAAACGCTACAGAAGTAAGGCTTCCTTGTTCCACTGAGGCACTTACATCATGTATGTGCTATTGTAGCACTGTTTAAAATGCATATGTATGTTTGCTTTAATCATAGGGTCTATGATTGCTTGTCACAGAGGCATTATACTGCGTGGTATGCGAGTGTATAGGAGACAGGGCTCAAACTCTTCCTGTCTTGCAGCATGCCTCAGTTGCATGCACCGGTTTCTACTGAATGCTTCAACGCAAGCGGTGTGAAATTGTACCTCTTATCTCCAGTTTCTCCAAGCCGGTTCTCGGGTTACCATGCAGAAGAATGCAGCGTTTGTACCCAGTGTGCCACTTGCTTATTTTTCTACAGCTGTTTAGCTCAGGTCTTTCCATCCATCATTTTTTTTTTCTATTAGAGGACCGGTGGAGGTTGAATACCCAGTCATTCTGTAAATGGAGCCTGCAGGACCATGAAAGCGAGTCAAATAGGAGCAAACGTAAGGAAAGCTGCACTCAATATGCACGCCCAATCTGCTAGAAGTATGGGTGTGTCATGGGTCTGTGCACCGAGTCAAAGTTGTTTCTTCTCACCACACCTCTGTAATCTCTTACCCCCTTCAGTCTCAGGGCTGAGTGAGGCTGGAAGCAAAATAGGCCATATCTTTGGATATTAATTACCAAGATGAATTACAAATATCTAATGAAGTATTCATGGCATTTGGGCATAGGATTCCCTGACTGTGTCAAGGCAGTTCCAATATGAGCAAATGTTCTAGAAATAACCTCTGCTGGGGTGACACACTGATGGGGTGAGACTTTTGAGTTTTTTTCAAGTGCTCTCAAGAAGAATCACATCAAGTGTTAACATCAATATTACACTGTAACTGCTGGTGTTTACAGTGAACTCAGAGGCACATTTTTTCCCATGTTATGTCTTGCTATGAATGCTGGAATCTGAGTATTGAACAAATGTCTACATTTGTGGCACAGACAGTGCTGCAGAGATAAATACTGAATGAAGTGAGATTAACTAATGACTGGGAGAAACTGTCATATAAATCTGCTTTATGCTTCTGAAGTTCACAGCCTTTGGTTTGATTTGAATACAAAGCAGAAGTATCTTCTGACAATGAGACCACAGACAAGAGAATCACTGTATAGCATTTCATGTCAAACAAGACAATATCTGTAGGAATTATTGCTGTTGATCATAGAAGGAAACAATGACGCCAACAATGATACACGCTTTTAATTAGCCAATGTAGAGATAAAATCTAATTGGGTGCTGTATTGAACAAAAATGGGTTTGACCTACATACACTGAGACATCTTCTTTGATGGAAACTTCGGACTGGAGATTAAAGACATAACATGTAACGCTTGCTGCCTTGGCACTTTGTCTCCGAGCTCAAATATTTTTCTATATCAAATTTTTGTTAATAGCATTTTTGCTGATGCTCTGTCATTTTTAGCATGGTCATGTATTTGCGCAAGAGCTGATGAAAGACTGAAATGTTTTGCTCTGCTTGTTGGTTGTCTAATAATGAATCATTCATATGTCTGTCTGCTTGCATGTTTTAGTAATTACAGAGTGTACCAGTGAATTGATTTCTTCAAATAACCATAAGACACAGATGGATGCTTTTTTTTTGACGGGTGTGTAACAGTTCTGACTCCTGCTGATAACTCAGAATGAAGTTTCCCCTGTTAAAACATTGCCCTGCCTCAAAATCAGTTCAGAATTTATTTATTTCTTCAGGTTTAATCTGTGTTCCCCAGGATATAGTACACATGGGGAGCATTTCAGTTTCCACTAATTGCATGAACATTTTCCTGCTCTACGGGGAAACATAATGTACAAAGATAGTCATGAATCTTTAAATAAAAGAACTAATGGTATTTATCATTAACATAGCTGAGTAACTCAAACTTGAAGAGACAGTATTGGTCATCACACTGAAAATTGCTGCTGCATAGCAAACAAAAGAGACTGAGCAAGAGATTTTTATGCTCCACCACACCTAAAGTCCACAACATGTCAGCAGCGGGAATGCTAAAATTCTTTCCAACCACCTTTCGAAGTGAAAGTATTCATTTTCCATCACGTTGCTCGGTACGTGTTAGTCTTATCAATCTACGATTTAAAGAAATAATAATGCATTACGACGACTGAATCAAATTTCTGCTAAGCCAGTGGTTCACACCCTGAGTAGATAAATTCAGAGCAGATAGACACGCAGACATATAGATAAACACATGACTTCCATCAAGGCTTTTAAAACCATCAGCACAAAGATAAAATCAGGATGAAGCAATTTGATGCCGTAAATGTGATCTGAATCATCAACTATCTCACTAGCAAGTCACAGTTGGTGAGCTTCAAAGAATATACTCCACTGTTCCTACCTTCTTCATCCTCCTGAAGCCTGTAACACAAAAATTACATTCCAGTACAGCACAACTTCTTATTTATGCTCAGACGGCAACACCTTTCCTCCCCAAAATGTAGCCTAGTATGAAACGCTTCAAGTTTGAAAGAGCCACAAAGTGCACATGAGGTGTTTTGATGTAAGGTGGAGGCGTAAGTTTGCAACAGACTTTCAGGACACCAAGGCTCATGTACGTTTTTTGTATTTTTTAAGCCTTTTGTTTACTTTTTAGTCAAGAGACAGACAGGAAAGTAGGGAGAAGATTTGCAGTAAAGGGTCAAAGGGAGCTGGAATCGAACCCAGGCTCTAGCCCCTCTCCACAGGTCACCCGCTCAACCAGTTGAGCTATCTGGGTGCCCATGTGGGGACGTCGGGCTTAGATGCAAGTTATATTTTCACTTGCGAATACCAAGCTTTCGAAAGCAGCAATAAAGTGCATTAAATACAGCATAGATGCACACAGTATGTTAGTTTTAGGCACCATAACCTCTAGATCAGGTTTAAGTCACAATTCTTACTACATGTTAGCAGCATTGTCACCAAAATCAGCTGGTAAGGTGAAGCAAAATGTCAGGTTTTTGTTAAAAATATGACCCTTTCACAACATCTGAAGGTTCTCCTCCTTTTTGTGGGTTGCCATGGCAACGAATCCTGCCTCATCGAATATGTGACCGATTGGATGAGAAGCAGCAACAGTAAGGCAATAAAATAAATGACAAAGATTAGAAAACATATTCTCAATACAATCCTCGAAACATAATAAGAAAGCAGTTTAGCTGTATTGGAATGTCATTTTTAGGGGACGTTTGTGTTCTCCCACACAACCCTATTCAGTCATTACAACGAGTAGCATAACCAGCAACAGTTTGTGTTTAATTATTTAATAATTTGTCTAATAATGGCACGAATCTGGAGGAACGTATTAATCTGACTCAGTTAAAAATAAGTCTGTGCAAGTAACACACCGATTTGAACAGAGGTAATTGAAAAACATCCCACTTCATTAGAGCCGCAATCACAAGTTGATTAATAGATTATTCAGTTGATAGGAAAATAACTATATTGATAATTATTCATCTGACTTTTAAGCAAGCCTTTCTCTCATATGATAATAAACAGAATATCTTCAAACTGCTTCCACAAATTTGTGTACATTCATGCAAATTCATGAGTATAAATAATAACATTTGAAAATCATGAATAATAATAAATCTTTCTTAACATATAAAAGCTCAAGAAGCTTCTGGTCATTTGTGGGGGGAAAAAAATTCGGGCATGAATTCTGCAGCACCGAAATTCAAGTATATAAATAGGAGATGCATGCAAATATAAGCGAGCAAAAGGCAACAGGGGGTTGTCACTCAGGCGCTGATATTGCCTGGGGACCTACAGCACAGTTACAAGGACAGCACCCGCCCTCCACCCTGCAGCACCCAGGACGAAGCCACAGAAGGTTGCTCAGCTGTGTGGAATCACTCTAACAAGCTGCTACCTCAGTCTGGCCCAGCTGAAGCTTTTTAGTGTGTTTACTAGGCGCCTGTAAGAGCGGTCTCGCTGAACTGTTGTTGCTGGGTTTTGGGTTGGAATAAATTCTCCCTGTGTTTGCCCACGCTAGTGAATCCCCAGCAGCCTAGACGAGGAGTTTTCTTTAATTTAAGATTTGAATTGTGAGACATTTATCCCCCTTTTTTCTTTGTACTGTTTACGTTCTGTCAGGATATATCCCAACATGGTTGATATTTGCGAGATGTTTATGCAGAATGCACTGCAGTTTTCTGCATTTGGAGTAACCACCAAATATTGATATTTTTAAAAGCATCCTCACATTTAATGCCTAAATCTTCCACAGTACTGTGCATCACTTTATAACATTATCATGCTACAATTCCTCTTAAATTTGATACTGTATTTTTACACTTGCAGGAGTTCTGCAATTTATTTTGTTTTATTAAATTCTGTTTTTTAGCCACATGATTCACAATAATTTGACTGTTCTGTCTATAGTACAAGCAGTGCCTTGTAATCTTTTCACATTTTGAGCCTCAAAACATTGAAACCTCAACCAGGCTGCATCATTTTAAACATACTTCCATCAAAAAATTAGACATTTTAACTAAATTTGCAGCATTCATTGCAAACAACTCCAGAGATGTTTCGCTACATTCCTTGTCATACTAAACTGCTTGCATGTGTTAAAACAGCACTCTGGCATTCCACAGTCCACCATATGTATAAGGTTTTTACTTATGATAATATAGACTGTATTTGTTTTTAATCAGACCGAAACAGTAGATTTCTATAGTGTTGATCTGAATGCATTAAAAAATATTGCAGGATGCATATTGAAGAAGATTTACAACAACAGCTTTTCTCGCCTCCTTCAGTAACTCGCTCCTCCTTCCTGAAGGTAACTTAGTGGAGATAAAAGGAGGAGAGGAAAGGTGGTGACAGAAAGTGAAGACCATGTGGGACAGTTTGTTTGTTACTTCGTCTGCAATGGAGGCACCTCTCACAAATAAAATAAATAAATCATACGGATGCCGTCTGACATTAATCTCACTTAAGTCAATAATAGCGTCTGTAAACAACGGAACTGAAGTACAAGGGAGACAAACGAAAAGAACAAGTTCAATGCAAAAGAGAGTCCTGTTTGCAAAATTTAAAAAATGAGAATTTTTGGGGAACTCTTATTTGACATGGAATTTAGATAAAACTTTCCAATTGTGCTCGTGGCTCTGTGAGGCTGCACTTAGACACAGTGGTATTCAATGCTATTGGCAGCATGTTAAACTGCTTGCAGTGAAAAAACCAACAGGATGATGGTTCCAACATTCATTAGCATGCTATGAGAAACTAACCCACCAAGCTGATGGCACAATTAGATAGGCAGCTATGTGGTAAAAAACAACAACAACTAAGTTTTAAACAAATGAAAGAGCTGTGAAAAGCAAAGGGACCACTAATTGCACTAAATGTCATGTTAAATCAATAACTAAGACATTTCACTCTATATTGCAAATGTAAGCCTCATGGTGGCACTATGAGAAAACTCAGGAGATCAACAAAGTGAGTAGGAATCACCCTCTGGGGACCATGAATGCCAAATGTACCAATTTCTAATGCAATCCAGCCAATAGCTGTTGAGACACATCAGTGTATTTATTTAGATTTCGATTTAGTTTCATTAGAGCCACTTTAATTTAGTTCTATTACAGCTTTTAAAATAAAAGCAGAGCAACTGTCTCATGAATTTCAGCTGTGTTAAAACATCACCGTGTTTGACTTGAATCACCCCTGATTTCACGGTTAATAGCAGGTTTATTTCCTTTCAAAGGTCAGTTTGAAGCAATTTGCAGCATTTGAAGTCAGTCCAGGTTATTTGTGGTGTGTGCGCCGAGCAGTAATTTGGCCAGATTGTTGTTTGTTTACTCATTAGTTTTCTCATTTTTCTCTTACATCTACAGGATGGGAGGTCTTCAGAGAAGTCCACATCTTTCAACAATAAAAGTCAAGCTGTCTGAATGTACTCGTGGGATCATTTGCCATCTCCTTTAAAGCACAGCTTAGATCCTAAATGAAATAGAAAGTCAGCCTTTTAAGGTTGAGGCAGAAGAGTCTGATAATATTAAAGTGCAATATGAAACAACAATACTTGATGGCAGTTTTGGATAATACATATGAATTCTATGACATTGTTTTAGCTTGACTCTGTTAGTCATTGCGTTTACCACTTCCATCCTCCTGAGTCAGAGGACATTATAAATTATTTGCATTTCCGTGCCTTGGTGGGAGATAGTTTTTTTGTTGTTTTTTTATCTTTGAACAGAGCAATACTTGCTGCTTCCTCTTGCTTTCAGTCCTTATCTAACCTCACTGTTTAACGGCTGCAGTTCTGTTTCACAGAGATATAAATGTAGCATCAGTTTTCTCATCTAACTATCAACATGGAAGCTAATAAGCATACTTATACATACATGTCATGGCCAACTGCTGAGAGCAAACACATTTGTGTCATCCAATTATTGGGCCCGGTGATACTGTTCCCCTCCCAGCGGTGTGCATGAAACACGAAGGTGATGCTCCTTCTCTTCATGTGTCATCTTTTCTCAGCGAGCTCCTGTTTGTATGTTGTGATTCACTCGGTAAACACGGGTACTGTTTGCACCAAAAAATGTAGGCAAGCATGATTATGTGGCACAAGTTGTAATTGGAACATACTGATGTTGTTCCATGCTTTTTGTGGGCATCTGTGCTGCCATTTCAGGCTCTCAATGCTAGTATTTTCCACAGTGCATGACAGTGTCCCGACTTCAAATGTATGTCATGCTGCAAACAACACTCTCTTCTTCTCCCGGCTTTATGAATCTTACATTTTATTCCTTCTACTTTTTCCTCTGTACTCTGTCTTTTTTGGAGGCAAAATCGTTGGAATAGCTCAATCTTTTATGATGGGCATGCACTCATCTATAGTGGTTGGTGGAACTTGAAACATTAATTACTCATGCATGGCATCTAGTATTTATTTTATTGCTTTGGCAGGTGAAGTGGGAGAGAGAAAGAACCGAGTAGTTTCATCGGCAATGAGGGATTGCATATTTTCTGTGTTACTCTTAAGTGGTATCAGTATGTTTTTGCAGCTGGCCATTGTCACTGTTGAACGGAGAAAAAAATGAAATCTGATGCTACCCTGGTGGGATTTCCCCTTGTCGCTGGCTGCTTCTGCATCTGTTCGACAAAAGATGAATAATAATTTTTCCACAAATGAACAACACAATTTTGAAAAGGAACTTCAATACTGAGAGTGGATGGAACAGTGTATCAAAAACCTAATCTACTGCTAATTGTGAAAGGTATTTCATAAAAGGAAAGCTCTTGCATGACGAGTTGTGTTGACATAACATTTAAAAGAAAAGTCAGACACTTTGGGGAAAAAGGCTAATTTGCCTTGTTCCTATCTAAAGATTTAGACTAGATGACTGGCATAATTTGTCAAATCATGATAGAAATATATCCAAACACCAGCTAGCCTAGCTTAGCACAAAGTCTGGGCAGAGGGGACAGAGACTTTTTTCTGGCGAGCATTAGTCTCCTGGAGTCTTCACTGGTTGAAAGGCAACTGGTCCAGATCAAAAAAAAATTGTCGGTTACATAAGCCTCTGTAAAATGGCAATTTTTTACACTTTGGTTTTTGCAGGGATTAAATACCGCATGCCATTTTGTGAGCTTTGGAGGTGCTTTTAGGCAGATTTCGCTAACAGTTTCCCTCTGTTTCCAGTCTTCGAGGGAAGATACTGGCAGTAGTTTCATATTTACAGCGCAGACATGAGAGTGCTATCAATCTTCTCATCCAAACTCTCAGCAAGTCAGCAAATAAGCAAAGCATTTTCCAAAGCACTGAACATTTCCTTTAACGCTGCTGCATTGGGACTTTGGTCCATTCTGTGAAATAAAACTCCTTTTTAAAAAAAATATGTTTATACTTCTCAAATAAGTTTTTTT
This sequence comes from Acanthochromis polyacanthus, assembly GCF_021347895.1. Lineage (NCBI taxonomy): Eukaryota > Metazoa > Chordata > Actinopteri > Pomacentridae > Acanthochromis > Acanthochromis polyacanthus. The sequence continues at coordinate 12,910,661 of NC_067129.1, forward strand.
TTTTCATTTTGGTACTAAACTGAGGTATTGTATTGGCAAGTGTAATGAAAAATTTTCAACCATGCCCAGCTATAGACATTTTAGTTGTTTCTCTGCATATTTTGCACTGCTTGTATATACGGAATGCTGTTTTTTTTTCCACTTCATCTGCAAGCTTAAGAGATATAATCACCACCCTCATCACCATCTGCATCACCGCCATCAGCACCCTTGCCATCAGGCATATAGTCTTCATCATCAACACCAACATCAGTAACCTCATCTTCATCATCCACTTGATCCTGTTCTTGACTGTTAACTCATATCTCTGCATCAGCTGTTATCCTGATGATTTATATGTTGCATAATTTAAAGAGACATATAACCCTTGCAATATCTGCAGTGCTAAAAATGAGATGAGAGACAAAATGAGAGAGATATGTAGTGGCACTCTCTTCACGCTGTGCACCGCACAAATATATATATATGTATATATAATTTTGCTTTTATCAGGCATGAAAGTAGCCTTTTGAAAGTACTGATTTTAATTGTAAATATGCCACAGTGACAATCATGTAAACCACTTTAGTGACATTTGTGGTCATGGTCGTGCTGCTGATGCGCCCTCATTTTTCTTCACAAACTGCCAATTTGTCTTGCCGGGAGAGCCCTTAGAGATACAGGCGCAAAGAGAAAAACAGTGATTTTCCTGCACCTGTAGATTTTAGCATGATAAATATGAGCAGATATAATCCTGTGGCTTGAACAGCACTCAGAGCAGGCAAAACAGCCAATTTAAGGCATCTCTTGCTGGAGCACTATGTAGGCCTTACATAGTGAGTGCATGTCAACAGAACAAAAGTTTGCATTCTCTCAGTGGTACAGGGCAATGTAACAGCTGACATTTTCACAAACCAGCAAGCCAGGTAATTAGGTAACTAACGACATAACACTAGCTACGAGCATAAACATGGTGCACAGTAGCCTCATTAAGTAACTGTAAATGCACTGTAGGTGGAGTAAGGATAAAATGCATGCACATCTGCTTGCTACATGGCTCTAACTGTATCTGGCTCTAACTGAAACGCTTTCCTCAGAGAAGCAACTTGGTTGGGCTCCCGTAGCAAAAATAAAAAGGTGATTTAAATGACAAGACAGCTGGCATCGTCTAGTTTATTCGCTTGGATCCTGCAGATGAGCCTCCATCACTGCCTCTGTCCAGCGCAGCAGGGTCATAGCACCACAATCATCATACACTGAGGTGGAGGTTGTGGCTACCAGAGGCTCAGCTCAGAAACAAACATCATTAGACAGATTTTTGTTCCAGTACGTCTACTGTCAACAATAACTTCTTTCACTCACATTTCAATGTTTAAGAAAAGCCCATTACATACAGAACACGATTGTCACTGAACAGAACGATTTCTTTCAGCTGTGTTTTTTTTTAAAAGACTGAAATTCTCTGCTTGCCACCCACTCCACTCTGCTTCAGCACATAATAACATGAGTGATGCGTGTGGACGAGCAGAGGATGGCGTGGAGCGCCATTTAGTCAGACGCTGTCAATCTCGCACAGGTGAGCTAAAGTAGGAATGAGTGGGAAAGTCTTTTAGTTTAGCCTCATAAATGCATTTGATATTCTGATGAGACAGTGTAATCGCTCACTGTCCTGACGTTCTAGGGAAATGCTTCTTGTCTGAGCGAGTGTATTGACCAAAATCAGCCCCGCGTTAAAACAATGTAATGGGCTGCATTTGGGAGGGCGTACTGCTCCTCGTTCCTGTGAGGCGTGAAATACAATTCGGGAAGTTTGAGTTTCGAATCTATGAATTTGAAAGCTGTGATGCCAAAATGCAGCGCTCTGTTTTACAAGTCTGGATGATATCTTCTGTTGAAAGGTAAAATGCATAAATATTGGTTTAATGCAAAGTAATGCACCTGCTAACATCTGGGGCTCTGATTTGTTGTAAGTGTGTGGGCAAAAGTGATGCACTAGCAAAGTAATGAACAACTGATACAGGCCAGCATAGCACATTTCTGTAAATGAAGGATTCCTTTGTTGATTAATGTTGTCACAAATATCACCCCCTCTCAGCTAATATGCATAGCTTAGCAAAAAACAAAACTGCACAAAAAAAAAATACCCAAAAATGAATTAAGTCAATCAGTCTACTGGAAAACACAGAATCACTGGGAGATACCTGAAGCTTCTCAAAGAGGACCTCGAGCAACTGTACACACATTTAAAAAAAAATTGCATTCTGTCAAAACATACACTGATCCAAAAGCAATGAAGAGAAAAAAGCCTTTCAGGGAGATAACATTTACAGTACAGATATCACAGATCAATGAAGCCCTTCTGGTACCGTGGAACTTCATAAATTTGCACATCTTTCAGACCGCATTTTCAGGACTCTGGATGTGCAAACACTCTGAAACATAGCCTTCATAAAAGCAGCCCATGTGAGTTTTATTAGAAATGACAGACCTTCACTCTCAACTCTCAAGGAAGACATAAGCTGCATTTGAGACGCCGTCCTCTAGTAGGGACGCTACGTTCCAAAAGCATGTTCTGTAAAGTAGCTCCTCATAAAGACACTTCCGAAATATATGCACAAAAACATTTAATGAGACACCCAGTCCCTCCTGTGCTTCAGTGACATTACCAGGAGCCATCATTCAGCACTGCGCTTGCTTTTGGAGCTCGCCCATTTATACAGTACATTGCTAATGATGGAAATGTTTGCCCTTGAAATCTCAGTTAATAAGCAGCTATGCTGTGACATCCATGATTAGATCATCCAGTGCTGTCACATCTCATCCTGAGGAGGATGCCACCAGACAAAACTGAGAGTGGGAGCAAGCAAGGATCCTACTCGCTGATCCTTTTCTTTTCACACACACACACACACACACACACACACACGCACACACACGCACACGCACACGCACACGCACACGCACACGCACACGCACATATAGGCACACCTGTCCTCTTCAGCAGCTATGCAACTGAACAGCTTGGGTTAATCTTAGGTAACAGCTTCTTGGCCAGGATCTGAAAGCTCCACTAAGACCCAATGAATTCTGACATTGATACGGCATGGAGCCTCTTCACACAGGTAGGACACATGAGACAAACGCCTTTATAGATGAAGCAGCCTCGGGCAAGGATAAGATTGATTTTGCAATGCAGCATTAGATGAGATTTCCGATGCATACTATAACAAATTAGCATGAATCCGTTCCCCATGAGAGGCGGCTGAAGACACAGATTGAATTGAAATAAACGACTGTCCCAGTGTTTACCACACCATCCTCCATGCTGCAGTTTGTTGGCCATCTAAGTGTGACAGGCCCAGTTCAAGCACAGCAGAGATCAGTTTGATGGATGGACAGTCAGGGAGCTGCTAAAAATCTTTTGATTTGCGCCCAGCTTGCCACTCACTGATCAATTACATCCACATAAATCTGCCATCCACCTTAATGCGACATGAAAAGGAAGGAGGAAACGGAAGCTTGCCGGACTCTGCTCTCCTAACCTGAAGTCTTACAATGCGATTTACAATGGCTGACCAGGTTTTCCGCTCTTATTTTTCCCCGAACATAAGCTACCTTTCATTGTGAGCTCTCTCATGCCTCCCATGCAGGAGTCCTGTGGATATTACCTCAAAAAGATGAATGCCTGTGCCGGTGAGAGTAATGTCGGGTATGAAAGAGAAAGATTCATTGAGCGATCTGCAACTAAGATAGCGTAAGACCTCAGCAGCCCTGTCGGAAGTCCCTGGCAACAGATCTGATGCAAGTTCAATCAAAACATTTCGGCTGGCCAAACTGGAGTCAGAATTTTTTTTTAATTTCAAATGTATTGACTGCTGAGAAGATGCAGATAAAACATATTATCACACTGACAGTCAGTCAAGGTGAATGTTTGACCTTCCTCGTGTCATCTGTCTTCTCGCAGAAGCAACTGACTTATGCACACATTTCTTTAAAGATGGCACTGCTGTACTGTAAAAGAAACCAACTCTAGCACTATCATGAATAATGCAGTCGATCCGGTCTGTTGTTGAGACTAAATATGAGGCTTGCCAAACCCAGCCCAAAGTCAAATTATTGTCTCAATAACCTAGAAATGTGGTGATATTGTCAGATTGTCTGGTTGTTTACAGCCAAGGAAGCTCCTCAGTTCAGGACAGTAAATATCCTGAAATTCCTGCAACATCAAATCACTGTGTGACTACTAAAATGTCAGGCAACATCTCCAGACATGAAAAAAGCAAATTCACCATGATACAGTAACTACACTATGCCAAGTAGTTTTTTATTCTTTCCCACCTCTAGATTTCCCTTATCAGTACGGTGTAGTAGATTTGGGCCTTGTTGCGTTGCCATCTTTTGAGCACTGTAACTGCATAATGTATATCCTGACAATGTGATATTGTGTTTTATATCTCTAAGGGCACTGATTATGCTGCCTGGGCACATTTTGGTTAACGGTGCAGTTTCAGCTGCCTTTTCTCATGCTGTCACACAGCAGCAACGATGGATGAGCTGAAATACTTACATTCGCAATGTAATGCAACACTTCTGAAAGTGCAGAAAACACCTGAATGAGGCAGAAAGATAAACCTGTTTTCTTTAACTGCTCAGTCACGTATCTTAGGTTTAACACTGAATGCTTATTATAAATATCACCTTCGGGGGCTTTATCTGCACTTGAAGAACTCATTACTCTTTATGCTATTTTGGTGAAATTACAACAGAACTGCGTACAGTTAAACAGTATGACTATGAACGCTTACATTACTCCATTTCTGTCCTGCTTTGCAATTACTGGATTACAATGTCTTCTTAATCAAGACCAGAGAGTTATTGGAGACCATGGTGTCAACCTTAGGAGCCAGTCCATTACAAAGACTCTCTGTTCTATAGGGTGAGAGGAAATATTTTTGTACAGTAATATCATGAGTTAAATTGGAGAAAATCTTCCAATGTACGTGAAAGAAAACGCCTGCTATCTCCTCAGCCAGATCTTCACCTCATAACTGGCAATATCATACCTTTGAATTTGCCTCATTCATCTTTTCACTCCACTTCCTGACCTGTCTTTCTTCTGAAACAGCATAAATGTTGTTCCTTAATAATGCATAGCTGGGGGGGGGGGTCTAATTTCAATCTCGCAACATTTCATCAATGAAAAATAACAGAAAGAAACACTCAACCGATGTCCTTCGTTCTTCATAATGGCTGCCATGTCTCTCCCTGAAATTTGATCAGGTACATTTTTGCCATGCACATATTTAATGAATTACAGCTGTGCGTTCCAAAAAGCATTTTTGTCACAGTGTCTCCTGGTATGACAGGCTCCAATGTACCAGCCTTCACTGAATCCTGAGTAGCATTCTGCTTACGGAAAATTACAGACCACCTTCCGCTCCATTCCACCTACTGTACCACCTGTGGTGAAAATAACCGGCAATTTCACTGTCTATTATAAATATAACAAGACCAATCAAGCTTTCCAAATCAGTTGTCGCCATATATGAAGAATATTTATTTTCTTTTAGATCTTTCAGGGTCCACATCTCGACTTTAATACTGTTTTACAGCCTTGGAGATACTCTTTAAAGGTAGTGGCACAATGACCCAGATTGTAACTAACAGTGTGCTGCTGTTGTCTCAACTCTGACAATACGGCTCCTGGCTATATGACTTGTAACGTGTGCAGGATTTCAGTCACTTAAGTATTTTGTTCCGGAAGTTCATTAGAAATAACATGCAAATAGTTAAATAATACAAAACTCGCCAAAGGTGTAGAGAAACAAAGATCTCAACGGTGACCTTTTTTTTTGTCTTCACCATCCAGGGACATAATCCCTGTTTGGCTGTGCAGCTGGCATGCAACTGAGTCACGCGTCAGCCCTGATTAGAAGCAGCAGTGGTCCGCGGGCCCCGTTCCTCTGCCAGAGCCAGGAGTGGAAAAGGCCAGGGCCACCACTTTCAGTCTGTGGATATGACCTTGATGGGGTATGATAGAGAGGAAGCGACACGATTCGCAATGCCACACAATATCTGTAACCTTCCACTTCCCCAGTATGCACGCTGAAGCTATTGAGCTGTGACACACATCCACAGACACACACACACACACACACACACATGCCATGTCAACTCTGGCCTGTTGTTATTTCAAGCAGCCTCCTCCTTTATGTCATCCAGTCATCCATCTCTTTTTTTGCATATTGGTCGTTGCTTTGTGTGTGGCATCTTAATTGTAAATGTCCTTCTCCTGCTTAGCAGCTGCAATGCTAATATAAGTCACACAATTGCAGCTTTAAGAGGTAATGGATAAAATAAATCCACACATTAAGCTGAATGTGAAGTCATGTGATGTGTAATGCAGCTATTAGGAGACTATTATAAAATAATCTCTAATGTGCAATGTTTTTCTTTCAAAATCATCCCTAGTAGTGTTATGTTTGCTGTTGCTGTAGCAGCAGTGACACCATTTTCTTTTTTTAAAATGCAAACTCTGCCCAAACCCTTAAATCTCATGGGAAGCAGCAATGGAAACAGATGTCTTATGAGTCAGATCATAGCAACACTATTGTCGTAAAGATGGCACCGAAGGCACCAAAAATACTGAATGATGAGCTAAATCTTGGCAATTACATATCTTGTGTCAAAATGGAGCGGATATGTAATAAAAAAAATAAAAATGAATGTGTCAAATGACACTGTGAGCTACATATATAAAAGAGGCCTGTCCAAAGGAAATGCAGTATAACAAAGATTAAAAAAAACAAAGTCAACACTGTGACACACCCCACTGTTGAGCTGCTGCCTTAAAATATCTTCAGAATAAGACAATATGCACAAGAAGTCATGCTCGACATTTCAGAAGTTCATCGTTCAGGTTTGGAGCTTTGCAAGTCATGACTTCCTGGTTGTCAACATGGCTTTCATTTTGGAAACCAAGTGGCTTACTAAAGAACGGTAGCACTTAAATGAGTCTGTCAGCCCAGGGAGCAGAAGGGATTTAAAAGTGTTGACGAGAATACGAGCAATCTGAGATGCAACACTTGAGGGTAACACAAGCAAGGTGCTGAAAACAATCGCATGCAACAGCCGCCAAAACAGAGGTGGCCACCTTAATTCAAATGATGAGGAAACCCGAGCTAGCACTGCTCACCTCACCTGCTCAGTGTGAACACCTAGCTTTCAGCTTTTGCTTTTTTTTTCCTCCTCAGAGAACTCAGTGACAAAATGTGTCGGATTACAGTCGGAGTAGAATTTGCAAAGCAAATAGGGTTTTGCAGGAAGGTGCAGGAAGGGCAGCAGCACTCCTGCAAGATGTGCAGCAGTGTAGCTCACAAACCTGGACCCCTCCCCTCTTCTGTTTTTTTTTTTCTTCTTCTTCTAACTATCAGGGGGGATATCAAGCTGTGAGAACAAGACTTTTTTCCCCCATTTTAACAGACAGCACTGAAGATGCTGGAAACACTGAATACACCCACGATTGATTATTAGAAGATTAGAATTCCACACTACATCAATTTATGCAATCCAATGAACAATAGATGATGATTGAAGAAAGAAGCCTTTTCACAGTCATCCATCACAAATGTGCAGTGTGGGAAATCGGTGTGGAGGATTTACTGACATTTGTGCCTTTGTGTAAAGAAAAAAATCTGAGCACAAGCAGTAATTTTAACTACAGCACTTCCTCAGTGGTCGGCCCTCCTTAATTGGTGCTGTAATGTAATATCTGCTGTGTGGAGGCAGCAGCTTCCTATGTGGGAACAGATACCGGGCTGCAGTTGAACAAACACCTCCACCACACAGGTAAATAACTGGAGAAGAAGGACAAGCGAAAACAGCTCACAACTTTGCCTCATTTTAAGGATATGTTTTCTCAGAGCTTTGTTGCAAATGATGTGGCAGCTGCCTGACTCCCCCTTTTCCTCCTGTCTTTAAACTGGCCAGTCCTCTGGCACAGGAACACGAAATCCCTCTCAATAATAAATAGGGCCAACTGAAGCATCTCAGAGACAAGGGCCCTGCACGCTGCATGACTCGAAGACCACCTTAACTTCACTTTTATATAAAATTAATACCCACCACCCCCTCCTCTTCCTCATCCTCGTCCTCCTTCTCGCTCCAGCCGACCCGGCGTGTGTCATCGGGCGAAATCAAACAATAGACTGTGTGGCTGCTTTTTTCCCATATTTCCAACCGGAGCCGCAGCCTTTTATTCTAAAGGAAGAATTTCTTTGAAAAAAAAAAACAAAAAAAGAAAGGAAAAATCCCCCCTACTGGCTGTGCTGTAGCCCGACCACAGGGCATGTCTTACGGCACGCAATTAAGCGACCTCATCCGCAAAACCGTGCTGAATTTGGGAACCTCTCCTCCACCCACCGCAACTGACTGTAAACACTGATTCAAAAACACATTTCTTTTTTAAAAAAAAAGAAGGTTTGATTTTGACAACCTGATCACCTCTGGCCGCGTTAAGTGAAAAGCCACCTCGGGAGAAAGTGTCTGTATAATTGGTGAGCGGCAGCACCCCCGAATAGAAAGACAAACAAATTCCCGGACATTGTAAAGAAGCACACAGAGATGTGAATCGCCTCATCTTGTGTGCTTCTTTTTCCTCTGACCGCAGCGAGCTTTCAAAGCTAATTATCCGTAAGGTCGTTTCTGTGTAGGAGGTGTGCGGGTGTCATTTACCTGAGCATCATCCAGCGATCCGACACATGGATACAAGGGAGGGTTTGATTATTCCAGCCAGGCAAACAGCAAGCACAAAAGAGAGAGCGAGAGAGGAGAGAGAAGAGGGGGAAGAGAGAGGAAGAGGGGAGGGAGGGGAGAAGAAAAATCCTAAATTGAGCAGAGATGAATGCGGCAGATGAATATTCGACCTCTGTCTTCAGAAAGGATCTTATCTTTAGATGTGTCGATGGAGGCAGGCAGGCAGGGAAGCCCCGAGCTTCGCTGCACAGACAAAGATGCTTTCTCTCCTCCGCCGCACCGAGGGCAGCATCAGCATCAGCATCAGCAGCAGCAGCAGAGCCGTCATTCCCCCGACACTTGATGGTAGCCTAATAGTTTGGTAGGTAGCTTATATGGGTTGAGGGCGCGGTCAGCTGCTGTTGACCAATCCTGCTCCCCATCAAACTCACAGCAGCGTTGCCATGGAGGATTAAACAGCGTTTAACCACACAATCCGCAACCTGTGGTAGTGGAGCAGGTGCATTGACATTATTTCCCCCTCTCGCCCTCCCAGTGCCAAACCACAATCTCAACATAAGATCATATGTAATTCCTGTAACCCTGTATCTCTTTTTATTCTGCCCAAGTGTCCTTGAGCAACATTCACCAGTTGCTTGGACCGTCATGATGCCACGTTGTTTTGTTTTTTTTTTTTCTGTGCGTAAAAACCCCTCCCATCACTCATCCTGCCACTAGAAGAAAGTGTCTCTTCTGCCCCATTGTGCACAGATTTCAATCTTTGTGTGTTTTCATCATGTAGAGCTGCTTACTCATTCAGTTGCCATCTTTGTTTTTAGCCTATCATGTAACACAACACACCCTCATGTCATTCCCACAGTAACTGAAGCCTTTTTCCTCCCATTCAGTCTGTCTAACCGACGATTTATGTGATTCAGGAGAACTTTCAAGCCTCTGCCGAGGGTGGTTTTGTATATTTCCAGCTTTAAATTTAGTTTTCTGTCCAATTAAATCCTAGTTATGTTTGCTGAAAAACTGTCTGTGAACCTGCATCTCCAGCTGCCACCATCCCAGTCTGCAAAGAGGTGATGCAGGTAAATTAGGTTTTGGCAGGCATCATCTAAACTGTAATTGTGATGTTTGCTCTTTATAATAGCCCCAGAGTTGCAAATGCAGAAACATTAAGCGCTGCAGCCAACCCTGAGTCTCCCCCATCACTACCTCCGCTATCACTCCCTTGTCATTAATGGCAGGGAGGAGGCAACAGTGGGATTCACAGGAAGAACATTAATTGAATATTTGTTCAGATTTTTTACGGAAAATTACGCAGAAACGGCAGCAGAGTGGGAAATCTGAGATGATAAAATATCAATATCGGCGTAATGCCATGTGCAAAGAGAGCCTTTATGCTTGTAATTTATTTGAAACTCTAAGTTACACATACAGGAAGCATTTAGTGCATTTCATACCATAAAGCGAGTCTAAATACTTTATGTAAAGCACAACGCTAGATAAAAGATGAGGCACAAGTCTAACGGAAGGATGTGAACAAGCACAAATAGGAAAAAAAAACAGACATAAAGAAATGGAGAAGCCAAAAACACAGAAATAAATTGGAAGGAGGTCACAGTGTGCGTGCAGGTATATACATCTAGTGCTGGAAAACATAAATGTTTAACTTCACCATGTTGAAGCAATCTGTATATTTTCTGGATGATTCTTCGAGCCATGTGAAATCGAGTAACGCTGTTGGATTCGGAAGGACCACTACCAGATGACCTGCGGACCACTCTGAAAGCATAACAAACATGTCATCTGCTGAAAACTGATTTGATATTCACTGTCCTATACTGGCTCTACGCAGCCTGCTGTGAAGTCAAGGTAGAATATTTGATTTATCAGTGATGGTTGACTCACCCGTATGAACCTCTAAAAGCCTGTTAAGGTGAGCCGCTGCGGGTCTAAGCCTTCCTTGTGAGATAGATAAAATCAAAGCAATCTTGAATCTGAAGATGACGGATGAATAATGAATGTTGTGAAATGTTTTTTTCCTGCAAAACAATTCAGCCTGAGCGAGTAAATGGGGTTGAATACTTTCACTGCGAGATTTAAAATCCTCACCGCAGAAAATCAACACTATACAAGTGTTTCTAATTTAAAAGTAACCCTAGTGGGAATTTAGCAACGCATTTACATTTCAATATGATAGAAAAGACAAGTTTGTCTGGGATTTTTGGAGACGTGTGAGAAATCTTTAAACAACATTTTGCGGTATGCAAGAAAAAACATCTACATAAAACACAGAACGAATGGAGATGCAAAGAAGACATAGATTTTTCTCAGGTATAGAAACAACAATGTAGATTTTTTTTGCAGGATGAAATTTTGGAAATTAAGAAATTCATCAAACCAACCCAGTAGAATCCCATCTGAATTGGAAGCATGTCCACGAATCACCACAACACATCAGCCTGCCAGTCACATAGCGGAGACGGTGCGCTGAAATCCAAACAACGTCCTCATCAGAGGTCTGATTGTTTCAAACCCTCCTTTGAAGACTAAAGTTCAGACACATTTTGGAGGTTAAGTGTCCAAGGATGGTTTTCTGCTTTCTGCTTAGCACATCTCCTGTCTTGTTACTGTCTGATCCTCTCCTCGAAGCTTCTTGCATTATACGTATGTGTTATGACTGAGCTGTGCCTATTAGCTTTGTTTTACTGGTTGCAGAGTGCAGGTTGGACTGAAGGTGAATTTGCTTCACAGTTATCATATAAGCTTTAACAAGATGCTTTCTCTTGTTTTGTCATATGAGGCCTTTTGCAGCAAGAAACATGGTAAACAAAGCTGCCAAGTACAACTACTGTACTATAAAGCATTAACCAGTGCAAAGAGAGGAATACTTTACTTCATTGCATCAAAGTACATTTATGTTTTATCACCCAGCTGTATTCTTTGATCTGCATATCTCTGGGACATACTCATTCTTTGGCCAGTACAAGCTTTTATTGTGAACATCTGTGGGATTTCTACCCTCACAACACCTTGCCAAACATTTGTGTGTGTGTTTGCGTGTGTGCGTGCATGCGTGTGTGTGTGTGTGTGTGTGTGTTTTAGTGATCTGTCTGAGGCAATTATTGATTTTTGTTCTGGTCTAAGGCAGAGTGAAGCTCTGTGGCCGAGATGAGGAAATAGAGGTGCTCATCTGTTGTGCACAGAGCTACAATTGCAATAAAATATTGAGTAACATACATATTATGAGAAAGCCCTCCAGGACTTAAATAAAGCATGCACGTTATTGAACCTGCTTCCTGGGATTCGGCTTCAAACCCCAACTTGGTCTTTTTGTATCTGAAGAACGCTCATGCTCGGGCTCACAGCATTCCTGTAGCTTGTGCAAGGCTTCTGTTAGTGTCTGTGGTGCAGAAAAACAGTTTTCTCGGTACAGTTAAACACGTGAAACAGGGTAAAAGAAAATACTAATAGATAACTTCTACAGATGATTGCTTGGTGGTGAGACAACTGTTTTTCCTGTGCGTGTAATAGGTTTTCTGAAATCGTGTGCTTAAAAATGCAAATGGTGAATTAATGATGGACAGATTTGCTCACGTTTCCTGGAGAGAAATCTGAACATTGGATGAAACCGAATTCAAACTTCTTGTTTCATTTTCTTGACATATTACAGTAAACGTTTTTACAACAGGGATTTTTGATATCTCTTTTTTATCGCTCCATAAATCAGAAAACACTGTCAGCAGCCACAAAATAATCCATCTTCGCCCTGTTTTTAGGAATAAAATGTTCTATAAATCCTGCTGTGAGTGATATATGGACAAACCCCACAGTAAAAAACCTTCAGAACGTAAATAGGAATAAAACTGGGACATTTGGTGGATGTAAGTGCTACTGATTTAGAGATTCCGGGCTTAGTGTATGAGTAAAAATAATCATTTTGAGGAAATAACTTTTAATTATATGTTTTGTAATCGAAATTTAGAGGTACAAATAGACAAAGTGTCGCAAAATAAACACCTTAATGTGTATTTTGGTCATTTTTGTTCCATTAGTCTGAAAGAAGACGTGGCATGGAAGAAAAATAGTCTAAAGTCTGAAAATTGACCAGTGGATGAAAAAACAACGCATTGCCTGTAGTGTCTCACCTTCAGTAGTTAATATTCAAAACAGCCACAAGTGTGATGCAAGTAAACAGTCTTAAAGTAAGTGAGAGTAACCAAGTGTCTAAAAGTCACATTGTGTTTATCTAAATTTCTTGGCAATAGTGTGAAATATTGGTTGATGAAATAACGTGTATGACATAGAAATGATTAATCAGTTTGTATGCTAATCCTGGATTTGTGCAGCAAATCAAGTTGTAAATACAAGAGACGGAGAGTATCATTTAAAATAAAACTGTTACTGCTTGTTGTCATAAACTGACATTTCATAGACAAAGACAGAAAATCAATATGGGCTTTTCACAAAAGACATTTTGACATGTCACAGTTGGAAAATCACAGGTGTGTATAAAAAAAATAACGATGGCTGAATTCTATTTGGCAGCTTCATTTTCAGGGTTCTGGTATTGTGCATGCTGGCTCACAGGCTATGACTCACTGTCCAAGCCATCTTTAATTTATTAATACCATCTGGGCTTCTATGACAAGTCGACATGTCTGCTGTGAAAAAGGTATCTGTATTGTGCAGAAAGAAAAAAAATCAATTACAGAATTTCAAAAATAATAAAATAAATGCGTAAATTAAAACACAGAAAGCACAAGTTTCTTTTTATGGAAACAGCCCCAGTGTTGTGGACATGTGGCACACTCACAGACGGGTTTATGATTATTCTGCTTAAGTCCGGGTGAAGATGGGTGGAGCTATGCTTGGATTTCGGCGATAATGGTCCAAGTTAGAGTTTCAGCCTCAGCACATACAACAGGTGAGCGAAGGAGCTGTCAATCAAGGACATGTCCACACTGTCCTGATGAATCAACCAACAACCTTTGGAGCTACAAAAAGGAAGACAAAAACTGCAGTTTCTCAAATGGCCACTTGAGGCCGACTCAAAATGTGAGCCAATCCCCATAGAGCCTCATATTAAAATGTCCTACTTAAGAGCAGAAATGAACATGTTTACAGCCTGGTGCAATGAACAGTTCTGGTCTCTGTAGCTACTTTACCTGTTAATGAAAACTGTACGAGGGATGAATTTTTATAATAACTCATTCATTCAAGTTGCATTAAATCGTAAAGTTATGCATAACGAAGGGTGCTGCTGCTTTGACTGACAAGTGGGTGCCATTACAGGTCAGTCCAGATACATTTACATGGTCTCAGCTCTGCTCATGCTTCACCTTTTCAAAACTACTTGTCTGAGGTTTGTCTCAGATTTGTCTGGCTTGAATGTTGTTTTGGTTTTGTTATTTTCCTCATTTGTTTCCTGCATAGTCACTCAAACTTTCCCTGTGTTTCTGAAAAAAGTGTCATCACAAAACACACAAGACAATTCTTTGAATGTCACACAGAAGAAAATGTAATTTTTCTCTGCAAACATTTGACAAAATAGCTTCTGCCAATGATTGGTGTTTAAAAAAAAAAAGCATTACAAAATAGTCCACCTACAGTATAACACAATAGCCTGTGCCAAATACATATTCCAGCTATTTATTTTTGCATTTTCATTGCATTGGAGATGCACATGAAGAAAAGATTAGGGGGGGGAAAAGAGTGGAAATCGAAGCAGCAGAGGCCAAGATATCCTTAGTTTTTGTCCAGAGTGAGTAAAGCTGAACAAACAATCAAAGTACTTACTTGATCCTACACTTAAACCCTACACCAATAATGCTGCTCAATAGATCCACAGAAGACATTAGACATCTGTTTTAACAGCCTACTCCTTGTAATGAGAAAGCTAAACCATGTGTAAAATTGGTGGAGTGCCCCTTTAAGTAGCCGATATATCTCCTTGTGTTAATTAGTACGTACTTAATTAGCTGATAATGCTCACTCCCCATAGGTGCATTTGCCAGTGCTACTCGGTCCTCTCCACTCTCCTCACTGCAGAACAGACCAAGGGGTTTTTCATTGTGACATTACCACATTTACCACCAGGTGACAGCATTCCTTCTGTTCTGTGACGGCCTCATGTTGACAAGTCCACAGACAGACAACATAAAGCATTTGACCCGAGTAAAAGACGCTGCTACGTAGCAACTTGTCATCTGTAATTCGCTGCAAGCAAGACTTGCAATGCAAATCAGATGATTGGTATTCAGCGTTTTAACCCTACACAACAGAAACACTCAGCATGGATGCAATTAAATGCCCCCCCCAACCATCAAAGATAAAACTGTTTTGTACACACACAGAAAAACCAATAACCCTTATCACATTTGTCACTATTAGAAATCATCGCACAGAAACCAGAGATAAATGATTTCATGTTGTGTGGAAATTAATTAAGCAAGTCCAGATTCTGCTATTAAATAGAACATGCTTTTAAACTATGTAACTTAATTAAACTCAATGCATTACTATAAGGAAACCCTGAAGCTTGGTTTTAAAAAAAGTTGCTGGTTGCAGCCATATGTGCACAAATGAGGCAAGTAGTAGGTGTGATACCTTAGGTCCAAAAGTTTTGGTGAGATGTAAACAAAGATGCTCGTTCTCTTCAGGCAGAGAAAAAGAAACAGCTTTCCCACCAGCAGACTGTGTGTAACAATGTTGATGTCAAATGTGTGAATGAGGCAAGAGAGTGAAAACAAGAGAATTGCAGCCAGATCAACTTGAGCTTTGGAGACCTTATTATTTGGCTGCTTAACTGCTGTATAGTATATTTTGGTGGCAGCAGCATGTTGTTGTGGGATGTAGACAAGTGCAAAACCATTAAATTTGCAATGCCCCTTGCTACCCATTAATTATATATCCTCATTTCAGTGCATGGAACTAATGTAATCTCAGGTGATCTCACCCATGCAAACCTTTTTTTTTTACAAGGTTCTAACAAGTCTCCTTTCTTTTTCTTTTTTTCACCCATTGTATTCTCAGGAACCAATCCCATTACTCCTAAGTCCCAATGCTGTGGTTCTAAAAAATTCATTACTTCCCTCACCTGGAAAGAGCTGAATTCGCCGGCTATCCGGATGCAACAATGTGAGCCAAACGAGAGGAAAAAAGAAGTGAAAAAAAAAGCATCATTGAAAAACTTGATGCTGATGAAAGGCTGCAGAGCAACATGATGTTTAGTACATGGAGGTGCGAGACAAAGATTGCACCTGCAAATGTAACACATCATTTTGTGTGACAGCTTTCAGATGCATGTTTACAACTGTGTGAGGAGAGGTTTTGTAATGTCAGCGTCACGTTTGAAGAGTAAAATGAAAAATATCTGCTGTGCTTCAGAACTTTGATTTTGCCAAACCCCCCAAAAGCGATTTGAATCACAGATAATGCACAAAAGGCATTTTTTTAAAATGTGTTTTTCTTTTAAACAATTAGCTAAATTACCAACATAAATGGAAGATGCAGATATGTTTGTACGAGACATAATTTTCCCTCTTTGTGTTGTCTAACAAATCCCTGTGTTGCTCTTAGCAGTCACTTTCCATTAGTTGAATCTACAGTCTAATGTCTGTCAAATGGGCTCTTATCAGCTGTGGTTACTCTTGGAAAAATCACTCCTTAACATCTGAGTTAACTGACTTATAATTTCCAATGCACTAAAACGTTTCCTAATTAAAGTTTCATGTGTTTTACTGATTATATTACGGGGAGATCATTGCAATTAAAAACGACTGGCAGGACAAACTGGCAGATCCTGTGTGTCCATCTTTCTGTTTTTTATTTTAGGAAATTGCCAGTTTGTGCTGGCACATGGACCTGTTTCAGCTGCTAGATTGTCCCAGCAATTTCATTTGTTGTCAAAAATTTGCCATCGTGTAAATGTGTGTCCCCCCCCCTCCCCCCCTCCCCCCATCCAATCGGCAGCGCATTCTTTCAGTTTGGTCTTGAAATGCTTGATGTGCCTTTTGACAGAACAGCCAGTAGACATGTAAGAACATAATTTGCTCATCCTAATGGACAAATCAGGGGCACGCCAACTTCAATCTCTGTCATCTGTTGTGTGATGGTTCCTCTGTTCTGGGGGTCATTTGGCATGCAGGAACATTAAAAGGAACATAACAGGAAATGGTGTAGACAGCATTTATATACTGTGTAAGTTCTAAAAATTCTTCAAATGGTGCAGAGACGGCGACAAAGCTCTGTCGAGCACTTCAGCTGGCAATTTGATTTCTATTTAGCTGCTGTCCAACTGTTGTGATGCTTGACAGCGGCATCTTTTGTTTTATTTTTTTTTCCCTCTTCATTTTTTTGCATCTTGTCCAATCATGTGACAGAGTAGGGAATGGTTAGAAAGACAAGATAATTTTACTCCCAATGCTTTTCCTGTCAACACTTATTCAAAGTGCACTGCAATCCAGCCCATCTTGACACTGAAGTAAGCGTTACTCTTTCATGAAGCTCTTAACCAATTTCAGTCCAAAGGCAGAACCCCCCTTTTAACAAGATAACGATAATCATACAGTGCTGCATCCCACTGAGAAACAGCTCAGCAAACACTGCTTTCCCCTGTATGCTGTGGTCCAACTGATAGCAATGTACTAGTGTTTGTCTGCCGGCTCTTGCTGACATTAACAAGATATGCCTTTCAAATATCATGGCCTTTGGGACTGGGTCAGAGTTACTATTTATAGAAGGTCAAGACTTTATGATAGTTCAGCTGGCTAGAGTGATAACTGAAAATAGAGTGGGTTTAGTTGCTTCACTGCAGCTGATTTTGTGTCTGTTATTGCTCCAGGCTCTTGAACAGATGTGATCCACACACAGTAGATTACCAGTTTGTACCTACTGACAGTGCGTCTATGTACAGTAGTTGTGAACCGATACAGCAGTATGAAACTGTGAAACTCTGCAATGCTGCTGTTTGGGTTTCAGAGCAGGCCAAGGTACAAGTGAGATCTGATCCAGAGTCTGCAGAGTGAATTGCTAAAAAAAAAAAAAAAAAAATCCATCCTGTAGCTGTCCTTCTAACGCAGAACCTTACAGATATAGTATCACCCTACGGCATGATAAGTAGCAGACTTTGCGGTGCTTTAATTTTTAGACACAATAAAATGTCTTTATTGAAAATATATTTACAAACTGCTAGCCACTAACTAGAAAAGGGCAATATTTTGATTTTATGACATTATTAAAATTTTAATGAGGACAATAAATAATGCTCGATCACTCAAACCATTGTAGGCTGTCAGCTTTGTGAATGTCACATCTATCTAACCGTGAAATACAGGCATGTCATGGGAAGGAGTAGGAAAAGTACTGATTTATGGACCCATAAATAAAACCTTCAGTCTGTTTATTCAGAACACATACACAGTACTGTAAATGAGATGCTGTGCTCTGCTGCCTGTCAGATATAATAAATATCAAACAGGCCCATAATTTAATCATGAGTGACATCATTGAAAAGTAGCATCCACTGTCCTCTGCACAGGCCCCACCCTTTACCTAAAATATCCAATCTGCTCCACCCTCTACTTAATATTAATACCGGTGTCTTTAAAACCATGAACTTGAGCCTTGTGGTGCGGATGCTTCTCCTGCTGTGTGTCAGGGCCTGGTGGTGTGTATCTGCTGTCTTACTGTTTACATTCTCCCAGAGTCAGAGCCAACTCGTGCCACCATGTCTAAACCCTTGTCTGACCATGATAGAAGGAAACAGATCTCGGTGCGAGGCCTCGCCGGCATTGAAAACGTTGCAGAACTGAAGCAGAACTTCAACAGACACCTCCACTTTACGGTGGTCAAGGACAGAAATGTGGCAACCAAAAGGGATTACTACTTTGCTCTTGCCCACACAGTGCGGGAACGCTTGATTGGCAGGTGGATCAGAACCCAGCAGCACTACTATGAGAAGGATCCCAAAGTAAGTTCTTGTCAGAGCAGCATCAAAGACACGATTTACAGAAATGTGGAAATTACAGAAAATCAGCCGGTGAAATATAAATGAATTAAATGCTGCTATTGTTATAATGGATATAACAGTATTAACATATTGCATTTGTCAGGAAACAACAGCACTTATATATATATATATATATATATATATATATATATATATATATATATATATATATATATTATCAAAATACTGGCATCAGTATTTGATCTAAGAACTCCTTCACACCTTCAGGATGTTTAATGAAGAATGCTGCATTGGGGTCATTTGCATTCAGTGCCATAACTTTGGATCTTGCACTGTTTCTTGGAGTAACTGTTTGTTCTGCACACTTAATGCATTTGAATGCAGACAGCGGTGTAAAGTAACTAACTACATTCTCTCAGGTTCATTTAAAAAACTCTTTCACCAATATTTCACAAAAAAAAGCAGACATTGGGGAAAAACACAGTAAATCAGTATAGATTTTTACAGAAGGCCTTGATTTCTTCTTCTTTCTTCTCCCATTAGTTATCTCATGAGCCCTCAAATGTGTCTCTTGGGCCAATAAATGGGCCTGATACACATGTTAGAAGCATCTGGACTAAACCACTGCTACTCTCTATACTTATGTATATGCAACAGTGAAGTGCTGATTATATACTAATGCAATAATATGAAAGATCAAATGTAATATATGCAATATATCGGCTGCAGGATACCGCTTTCGCTACAATGAGGGACGTCCGTCAATACTTTGACAATATTTTGATGTATTTTGATGTATTTTGATTTAATTTTGCTATTTTGGTATTTTTCCTTAAGTATGGGATGTGAATGCTTCTTCCATTGCTGAGAGCATGGGCTTTGTATTCTTAAATTGTACTTTTAATGGCCTGGTGTCAGTGTAATGCCAAGTCTTGACATTTAAACTTCACTGGAGGTTCTTAGCACTCTGCTGGTATGCTCCCATGGCTGTAATGGGTACCTCCCCAAGACCTTTTGTTCCTTAACCTGTCTTACCATAAAGCACACAGCCCCTATTTATTTCATACGAGCACATGCTTCCAAGGTCACGTGAGTTCATTTACAAGCAGCTACATCAAAGCTGTATCTCAGCAACTACAGTATTAACCAACAGCCAAAGAAAGAACCTTGGAAGAACAAAAGGAAGCTGGCGTCACTTGAATAAAGCAGCAAAATTGCAAACCACACCACGCTATTGCTTGAAAATGTCACGCAAAACCGCTTCGATTACAATAGAGGTTTCAGAAGCAGAGGAAAAGCTCCTCTTCCATTTACTTAGAGGGAAAAAAAATGTGCCTTGCAAGATCATTAATAACCTCGCTGAATGAAGGGGATAATTCTTCTTTTCTGAACGGCGGAAGACTATTTCCCTGCACACTTTGGCTTACTTTGCATGGTTAGAGTTCTGTAACTTAAGCACCAAAGCATTAATCTCAGTAGGGAGGCATTTATGTCTCAAAACAAGCTAGTTTTCTGAAACCGTTTAATCAAATGTTGATAGGGTAGAACCTAGAATAGAGAAACCATCTGACACCTTGTTCTGGAGTTCTGGACTGAAAGGTCAAAGGTGAATCCCTTAAAGGTCGAACAAGAAAGTTCAAGGAGGAAGGACATCCAAGCTGAAGTGTAATTTGGTGCCAACATCACGTACTACAGAACTACATTTACTGCAACAGGGCCTTTTTTTAATCGAAATTGTTAATGTGCATTTTTTGAAAAAGAAAAAAACAACAAAAAGCGAGCAAATCAGCGTAATGAGATGAAACACGGACTGAAGTCTGATAAGATTTGGAACATACAGTCATATATAATTCAAGAGATCCTGTTAGCTGCTCAGTGTCATTTGTATTCATTATTATTTTACACATCTATCTGAACCACTTCTCCTATCAGTCTCGACTTGAACTCCACAATGAAAGGGTATCAGGCTCGGGCTGACCTTTACAGCAACCTCTACAGGGGCTATTTTTTGCCTGGGCCAAAATGTTGGTGTTATGCAATACCCAAAGCAATCTGCCCCTCTGTCCTGTCTCTTCCCTCTGCCTTTCCTCCTCAGTCTGTATCCTCCCTTCCATGTCTGAGGGGAGGAAAAAAAACACACACACACATGGAGAACTAAATGGCAAAGGCTAAACACAGGCTCAGGTGGCACATTTCTATGCACTCCCATGCATGAAGATAAATCATGAAACCTGAATATTTCTGTGACTGTATGGGCTGCCTGTCATTTTGACATTTGGCATATTATCTCAGCGGTTTTAGGCTTTACCGTACCCATCACGTATACTGTGGAGACCTCTCTGTGACCCCAATCATACAGTGTCAATAAAAGATCCCTGAAAGTGTTTATAAGATCATGTTTCCCTGTTTGTTTGCTCCATTTGACATGGATTTTATCTCCTCTTATTCCTGTAGCGTGTTTACTACATCTCCCTCGAGTTCTACATGGGCCGCACCCTCCAGAACACCATGGTGAACCTCGCGCTGGAGAACGCCTGTGATGAGGCCACGTACCAGGTGATAATCCTCTTATAACTGCGAAATGAATGTCTCCAGCTGTTTTAAAAAGAGGATAGCATCCAAACAGCACTGATTCAATAGTCCCTGTTGTTTCTGCTGCCCTCTGTAGTTGGGTCTGGACATGGAGGAGCTGGAGGACATGGAGGAAGATGCTGGTTTGGGTAATGGTGGTCTGGGCCGCCTTGCCGGTGAACATCTTTTTCACCCTTCATCTTTAATACATTCAAAGAATTTTTCTCGGTGTTGACTGACTTAAATAATGCATTATTTCTATATAAGAGCTAAAAAATTGATCTGTTTCCTTATTTCAGCCTGTTTCTTGGACTCCATGGCTTCCCTGGGTCTGGCTGCCTATGGTTACGGCATTCGCTATGAATTCGGTATCTTCAATCAGAAAATCGTCAATGGCTGGCAGGTTAGAAAAAAATCGAGTTTTATTTGAAAATGTATATTTACGCCTCAGTGAGTGAGTCTTTTCTCTTTTTTAATTTATTATTATTTTCTTTTTACCTCAAACCACCTTCCAGGCGAGTCTGCTTTATCATTATCATGACCTAAAGTTCCTTGTCATTTTCCACGTCTGGCTTCTCTCAGAAGCCACTTACCTAACGAGTGTTTTTCTCCCTCAGTATAAATGTATGTCATTATCTAGGTTGAAGAGGCTGATGATTGGCTGCGCTATGGCAACCCCTGGGAGAAAGCGCATCCTGAGTACATGCGTCCAGTCCACTTCTATGGCAGGACAGAGCATCACCCTGATGGTGTCAAATGGGTTGACACTCAGGTGAAAATATGATTCTGAGTAAAAGAATATCAACGATTAGGTGATATGATTATATATATTTCACTTTTCTGTCTCTTCATGTGATGACATTGACAGGTGGTGTTGGCTCTGCCATATGACACCCCTGTGCCTGGCTATAGGAACAACGTTGTCAACACCATGAGGCTGTGGTCTGCCAAGGCACCCTGCGAGTTCAACCTTAAAGACTGTATGTGTCTGGCAGCGATCACATGTTTTCAATCGCGTAACAGCTGCTAAATGAGAATTACCTTGAACTAAGAAGGAGTTCATGTATTGATTTTCTTGCAGTCAACATTGGTGGCTACATCCAGGCTGTTCTGGACAGAAACTTGGCTGAGAACATCTCCCGTGTGCTGTATCCCAACGATAATGTAAGAAAATCTAACTATATTATCTTTTAATCCTCTCCAGGCCTGAAATAACAGGCCAAACATCCGCATGTTAACTTGGATTAGAGGGAAATGATGCATGTTGATGTCATAGTTGAGGGAGCTGTGGACTGCATGGCTCCTGTATGAATGGATAGGGCTTATCTACTCTCAGCTGAGGGATGGACCTGCACAATCTGGCTCCCAACTAATATCCTTTGTGTTCACCCGGAGCCACTGTATGCTCTTTCAGCTTCCTCTGAAGCCGTCTTTTAAATCTGACATGACCTGACTAAAGATGTGCCGACTCCCTGAAGGCTCAAGAAGGAGGATTTAGGAGATAACCATCTAGCCTGAGCTGTAACTCATGTCATGTTTGGTAATTTATGTCTGTGCATGTGAGAGCAAAAACCGTGGTGGACCTCATAGATTAGTCAGTATTACAAAGCCGTTTTAAAACCCTTGTGTTTGTGTTAAAAAATATGGAGGTGTGGAAACAATGAGTTGATTATTTAAACAAAATGAATGCTGTAAATTTCAGCTGCTGAAAAAAAGATATGTGACTCATTTTTTCATTTTCATACATTTTTTATCTTAACAGACTTTTGGAAAAAAATAATCTTCCATACAGTTTCTTTGCAGTACCTCTCTTTGTGACGAACATGTGCAAGTAGACCAGTCATATTTTCATAGGTCTTTTGAAAAACTCATTCAAATATCCATAATTCATGGCAAAAACACTGCATGAAACACATTAGAGCTTACCCCTACTTGCCCGAGCCTTCATAAATGTGAAATTAAACCTACATTTCAACAAGAAATGAATCAGTGAATCACTGATACACTGAACAGAGGGCAGATTTCATAATGTCACATATTTGTTAAAAGGAAGTGTACATTTATACATATTTAATACACTCCAGTTAACGAATATTATAGATGGGTATACACATATTTGTATTTTAAAAAACGCAAAATATGTATACTACATTTAAATTAGATATTAGAAATAGAGCTACTGCCGCCGTGATACAACACTTTCTTTTCATGAAAGGCTGAGGTGATTATTTTATTGAAAAAGATTTCTGTTGTCCGGGAATCAATGTCAGTTGCCGACATTCAAAAGGTTATGCTTAATGAATAAAAACCCTATTCATGTTTGCCTACAGAACAGAAAGAGACAAATATGTGTCTTTACCCTCAGTTCTTTGAAGGGAAGGAGCTCCGTCTGAAGCAGGAATACTTTGTGGTGTCTGCCACCCTGCAAGACATCATCCGTCGTTTCAAGGTCTCTAAGTTTGGCTCCAGGGAGATTGCTCGCACAGACTTCAGCAAACTGCCTGACAAGGTGAAGTGAAAAACTCAACAAAATAGTTTCTGTCAAGAATGAAAAGATTTTCCCATGACGTTCTTTGTGAGTCTTCATTAAATTGCCTCTGTGAGTGTGTTGAACAGGTTGTAGGTGGGTTTTTATTGTGGCTTTGGAGAATACTTGAAATGAACAGCGACTATGAAGCACTTCTTAGCGTATTGTAATTTTTGTATTTACTTTTAATATTGTTCTGCGTATCCAGGTTGCCATCCAGCTGAATGACACTCACCCAGCCATGGCTATTCCCGAGCTGATGAGGGTTCTGGTTGATGAAGAGAAGCTGGATTGGGACAAGGTGAGGAGGACTAATACTGTCCAAAGATAAATTTTTGCAAGTTTTTTAAGGTTTATTTCCCAAATGTGAAGCTCATTTTAAAGTTTGGTCATAATACATTTCTTTCATTGCTTCATATTGATTCTTAAGTGTTTTAGTTTTTGTAACTTTCTTGTTTTTTTTTTTAGATATCTTTTTCAATATCTTTATCTGTTTAACATTGTATGAAGACCAGCTGCTGCTTTGGCGATGTTGCTGGATTCCAGGGATGATGGTGGAAACAAATCCAGAACTTTGCTGTTTTCTTTTGCTGCTGTTTAGGCCTGGGACATCTGTTTGCGCACCTGTGCCTACACCAACCACACCGTCCTTCCTGAAGCTCTGGAGCGCTGGCCAGTCGACCTGTTTGCTCATCTGCTGCCCCGTCACCTGGAAATAGTCTATGAGATCAACCGCCGCCACCTGGAGGTTAGTACTGCACATTGCAACATGATATTATCTAAATCATGCTGCATCGTGTCATATACAGTATAAAAAAAAACTGGTAGCAAGCTCCATGTGCTACCAATGTTCTCTGTGGATTATTACCAACATATTTCAATGTGGGCATAGAGTATTTCTCTGTGCTTCTATCTGCCTGATAGGCAAGAGAAGATATAAATTAACAAAGGTACATAATGTCAAAGAATCTTAGAATTAATACATTTGATTGAGGATTCAATTCAAGTTGACTAAATAATAATTTAAATAATAATAATAATAATAATAATCTGGAGGATTGAAAACAGCAAAACTCTTCATTAAAATTTTGATATTTGATATACTTGTCTGATTGTGAATAGTTTCCAGATTGCCATTGTGAGAAGAGACAGCAGAAAAGTCTATTAAAATGCAAAGAATGACTTTTGAGACTGGCATGAGAACATAAATGCTGTAATGTAAAAGTCAAAGAACAAAATGCTGCTTATTGGCTTTTAATTGCAACATCTGTCAGAACTGCACTCCCACATTTCTACTGAATGGAGAGAGAAGGATTTCTGACATGAAGTGGTGGGCAGTCTTTATGAAATGTAGCTCAAACAGGTCTGCACAATAATACACTGACTCTCATCTACTGACATTCTGATGGAAATTGTTCTGTTGCTCAAGGTTTGATATTATTTTGGAAAAGCTGCACTGACCTACTGCGATATGACAATCAAAATCTGATTCTGCAAGAAAAATAAAGAAATGTAACCTATGAGTTCATTATCTTTTATGTCGTGTTTGTTTTACCTTTGCAGAGAGTTGCTGCCAAGTATCCAGGTGACGTTGATCGTCTTCGCCGTATGTCCCTCATTGAGGAAGGTGGACAAAAGAGGATCAACATGGCCCATTTGTGCATTGTGGGCTCCCATGCTGTCAACGGCGTGGCCCAGATTCACTCTGACATCCTCAAAGCTACTGTGTACATCCCTACTATTCTTATTTGCCTGGAATACATTAAAGTGGCTAACCATTACTAACTCTACAATACAATACATGTGTGTGCATTATATATGTAGTATCTGTTTCATAAATCACCAGCCTCTGTCATTTCATGGCCTGCACATCATCTGTGTGTACTGATCTATGTGATGCTTCCCTCCGCTGCAGTTTCAAGGACTTCTATGAAATGGAGCCACATAAGTTCCAAAACAAAACCAACGGCATTACTCCTCGCCGCTGGCTGGTTATGTGCAACCCCGGCCTGGCTGAGGTCATCGCAGAGGTTAGCTGCCTTTCAAACACACAAACAACATAAAAAAATAATATTTAAGTTACACTTCACTGTGGGAAATGATCTATCTGATACTCACTTATTCACTCAATCTCATTTTTTTCTCATCAGAGAATTGGTGAGGACTTCATTCGTGACCTTGACCAGCTTCAGAGTCTCCGCGACTATGTGAATGACGAGGCCTTCATTCGTGATATTGCCAAAGTGAAACAGGTGAGTGGAATACTGTATTTTGTCAAATGTCAGGTTAACGTGTCTGTTCAGAATTAACACTAGTATGCTCAAGGAGATAATCAGATACTTGTGAATACATAATTGTGCTCTGTCATGATATAAAGACCCAGCCCTTGCTCAATAGCACAAAGCCCTGCAGAGAAGTGGCACATTTCCACCATCAGGCAGTCTGTGCCTGTTACAGATTACATACACTGATTGTTCCATAACGTACCTGATGCAGCAACTCTGCTCAAAGAACCAACCTGCAGAGCTGTTTGTTCTTCTGTGATCAATGTCACAACCTCCATTAGTCAGCGTAACGTCAGGGCTGCCACTTCTCTCTGGAAAGCGTCATTTTATGAATATACTTAGATGGCCGTCGTCCTTGGGCCGTCCAGAGCGAGGAGCCGTTTGTGTTATAGCACCAGGATAGAGATGGGCACCGTCTGGCTGTCTGTCTGGCACGAATGAGTGGGTTTACATCAAGGCCTTGTAGGCACAATGCTCCACAGCTTTTGGTCCGTGTGACATTCAGCAGCCGGCGCTCTCCTTCAGCCGCTCCCGGCTCTCGACGCCTCAGCCACCTGCTCAACCTGCTTTTTTTGGGCCATGGTTTCAGTTCATTTAGTTGTATGACGAAGACAGAAATTTAAACAAACAGAGGATGAGTTTCCCTCTTAAACCCACAATTTATTGCATTTGACTCTCTCTGTACTTGATGAGCAGTTAAAAATGAATACATTGGCACACACTCTTCCCCAAGCCTAAGAGACAGTAATCAGTGTGGAGAGATGCCGTGACATTTTGTGAAAATGAATTTCCTCTAACACTTGGAACATCGCAAGCTGTTGTATCTGATTGCACTACTGTAGCATCCTTAAAATGCCTCTTTGTACAACACATACAAAAGAGCCACACAAGCTGAAGCAGAACTTAACAAAATCAATGTCTTGGTCTTGTAGGAAAACAAGCTGAAGTTCGCTGTGCACTTAGAGGAGCACTACAAGGTGAAGATCAACCCCAATTCCATGTTTGACATTCAAGTCAAGAGAATCCACGAGTACAAGAGACAGCTGCTCAACTGTCTGCACATCATCACCTATTACAACCGTAAGCACACATTTAACAGCCTCACATTCAAGTCTTTACAGGTTGTTTGCCAGAGCCTGAACACTTTAGTTGTGTTATCTTTTCATGTCTCTGCCAGGCATCAAGAAGGAGCCCAACAAGCAGTGGACTCCAAGAACTGTCATGATTGGAGGAAAGGTTTGTATTTTAATGGAATAGGCTGAAGTTAAATGCATTTGATGTTAGGCCTCTAACAGTTTCTGTCTTGCAGGCTGCTCCTGGATACCACACTGCCAAGATGATTATCCGTCTAATCACGGCTATTGGTGAGGTGGTCAACAATGATCCTGTGGTGGGAGACCGCCTTAAAGTCATCTTTTTGGAGAACTACAGAGTCACACTGGCAGAGAAAGGTAGTTACCAAACCACTGTATAGCGTAAAGCACAAACAGAAAATTCTTATTAGAGACATCAACCCTGTCCTTCTGTCATCTCGCAGCCATTCCCGCAGCTGACCTGTCAGAGCAGATTTCCACAGCTGGCACTGAGGCCTCCGGCACCGGCAACATGAAGTTCATGCTGAACGGCGCTCTGACCATCGGTACCATGGATGGAGCCAATGTCGAGATGGCCGAGGAGGCTGGTGAAGACAACCTCTTCATCTTCGGCATGAGGGTGGATGATGTTGATGCACTTGACGTGAAAGGGTAACCCCATCTTACCCAAATCTCTCCAAACAATGTATTTTCGTCTCCCTTGAACATGTTTTTCTTTGTGGCCGATCAAATCTTTTCACTGCACATTTTTTGATATACAGCTGTAAGTCATGAAATATTTTCCTACAAGCCCAAAAATAATGTGACCTGACATAATGCCATAGGGGTAAATATGAGGGAGCAGAAGTTGGGGGAAAAGGGTCCATCCTTGTCTTTTTATTTTTGCCACTATAGTATATAATGAGTGCTACCAGATCCATTTGGGGAAATACCTCCAAGATAGGCCAACTGTCAAGACTTCTTAATATCACTGTAGTGAGCTCCACACACTCTGACAATCCAGCTGCTCTGCAGTCTAGGAAAGGTTTTGGTAATGATCTCTTACTTGCAATCTGCCCATAAGTTCTCTTAGACTCAAATGTTTGTCCACACAAGCTGAGGTTTTCCACTCTAAAAGGTGTGGCCTTGGGGAACCTGCTGATATTTCCGCGTAGGCACTGACTACTACTCCCTTGCGAATGGGCAAGTCACTACAGCAACAAGCTTGTGCTTCCGTTTTTCTGTATGTGTTTATTATTTATTTTCTATCCTGCTTAGATACCACGCTGAAGAGTACTACAACCACCTGCCTGAGCTGAAACAGGCTATTGACCAGATTGCTGGAGGCTTCTTTAGCCCAAAGCAGCCTGACCTGTTTAAGGAAATTGTCAACATGCTGATGCATCATGACAGGTAGAGACACATCTAACATTAGCAGCCTGAGGCACAGACCTGCATGCACACATACAAATAAGAATGTGCATAAACTTGTATGCTGGTGCAAAAAAGGAAAAACTTAACAAAACAAAACACACCGACTTGCAGTTTTTTGCATGCACATCACTATTCAGTACTCATACATATATGCATTTGCAGTATGCTGTTTAGCTGTTTATGTATGTCATTTTTCATTTAGTTAATTGCTTCACGTTCTGCACAGGTTTAAGGTCTTTGCTGACTATGAAGACTACATTAAATGCCAGGAGAAGGTCAACGCTCTTTACAAGGTATGTGAATTTTAAAGAAATGTTTAATAAATGTCTTCTTTGCATTCATACCATACTTTTTAATTACTTTCGCTCTAACAGGAGTGTCACCGTCAATAGAATAAGCACTCAGAGTGAATAATCTCAGTATTTACCAATGTTATTACTCACTTAATCATTTTATCTTCACATCAGGACCCCAAGGAATGGACCAAGAAGGTGATCTACAACATTGCTGGATGTGGCAAGTTCTCCAGTGATCGCACCATCGCCCAGTATGCTCGTGAGATCTGGGGCGTGGAGCCCACACTCGAGAAACTCCCTGCTCCCGATGACAATCAATAAACTGTTTTTATTACAGCCAACACCCAAACTTTCTCCATAGGTCCAAACGACTTTGAAACCGATGGTAGACACTGTTGTCTCGTAAAGCCCCCACAAGACCTGCATCCACAGCCAGTTTCACCGTGTCACAGACAAGTTTACATTTTCATTCTTGCAGATTCACAATATCCAGATTACCAAGCTGGTACCATAAAACTGTTGTCTTTGAAATACAGAAATTTCTATTAAGCTGTTGCAAAGTGGATTAAAGGGCTTCGTGGTGGGCTTTGTAAATTTACTGGTGGTACTTTTTTATTATTATTATTATTATTATCATTTTATTATTATTATTATTATTATTATTCAGAAGCATAAACTCTTATATTAACATTCAGACCCATCCTCAATTAAATAAAAAGGTCTTAAATGACACAGCAGTCTGAGCGACTTTTTTTCCCAGTTTTTCCTGTCAGAATATATACAAATATGCACATAAAATTTGGAGCAAAAAGAATTATTATCATGTTATACTTTCAGTTAATACAAATAACCATGTCAGCGTATGTCAGTGAATCAACAGTATATATTTCTTGTATTAATGAGTGATTTGCTCAATGTTTTGCAAAACAAATCCACTTATATTGACCAAACCACAACATCAAACATGAGGACAGTGAACTTCAGGCTCAGTGGCTCAGCAGAGAGCTCATGATGGAGAGGGCATCACATGCGCTGGCTGTGGAAAAAGAATCACTTCAGAACAAAAAGAACAGTCTTTAACACTTTAAAGTTAAAGTCCATCCGGTACAAATAGTTTATCGGTGTCATTTACCTCTTTCATACTGTTGATATTTATACTATCACAGTATGGTCTTGCTCAGTTTAAACTCAGCCTAAGAATCTGTTATAAAGTGTCAGTCTGAAACCTCAGATTACAGACTATTTGACATTAATAAATGGCTGATTAATCGTTAATTTTATGTTTCAGAGAGAGGAAGAATCTCTTTTTGTAGATTTCACACCACTTATTTTTAGAGAAATAACATCTACTATCACAAAATGTTGCATCCAGTTTTACAAAAAAAAAAAAATGTAATAAAAAGAAAATTAAGCAGTTATAGTAATTTTTATATATATTCAATTGTAACCAAAAATGGCACGTACATTCCGGAACTACCAACAAACAAAGTAAACTAAACAAAAATGCCAACTGCACAGTCTTTGCAATCAAAGCAGCCTGTTTATCCATCTAGAAAGCCACATCAGTGACCTCCTGCTACAGTAACTTCTTGCTGCCATGACTCAGTGACATATCCGTTCAGTTTCCTTCATGGCCTTATCTTTGCTGCTTTTCAAAGAACTGGCCAGTTCCAATTAGTGGATTTTGAGGTTACTTTGTAGCAGTGCAGGTACAGATTCTATGTTAGTGTCAAGAGACCTTGTGACCCCTTTTCTTTATTTGCTCCATAAACAAGCTCAACAAGCACGTGTCACAACACCAAGATTACCTTTGACCAATGTTTCCTTGATTTGGTCCACATCATTGGATCTAAAGTCCGTTGTAAAATCTGACCAAGAAACAACTTAAATTTGGCACAGAATAGCAGCATCTGTAAAATATTGTGTTTAATTATTATTATTATTATGTTGTTGTTGTTGTGTTTGTCATATATCTCAGACCACTTCATTACTTCTCTTTAATTTAAAAGCTAAACAAAATATAGTTTCTTTTTTTCTGCTCTCAAAATGAATAAAATTGGACACAAAGAATATATAGAATGGTTCAAGCATTAATCTTACACTACACATTTGCGATTTCTGTTTTTGAAAAGCCACAAATATTAATTTTTAAATGTTAAACCACATGCATTTCTTTCCACTGCTGAGACTGTGCACTCGTGTGACTCGTTCACATCTACAGTCAAGTCCTTCTACAACTTCTGTGTGACAGATTTGATTGTGCACTTAAGCTTCTGAAAGGAAATGCTGCTTTTCATACGTATGTATGTCTTCAGTGCCTGTATTCACTCTGATCCTTTTATTGGGCTATGATTACTCAGCTCTTCTGTCATATCTACATGCTAAATCTTGTTGCTAAGCAATCAGCATACAGCAGCACACAATGAGATAAACGTATCACATCTGCAACAAAAGTAATGCTAATATTTATCTTGGAGCTTAAATACCTCTCACAACAGGAATAAACAAACATCTCCCTATTAAGTGCTTTAAATAACACATTTCTATTATCTGCTTGTGGAAATCTTACAAATAAACAATATGAAAAACTGAAGAAAGCCTCACTGCAAGTGAGAAACTCACACCCGCTGTCACTATCTAACTTGAACACTGCTTCCTGATGGATGTATGTAAAGGTGAAAGAAGAATCACTTTGGGGGTTGTCCTTACACAAAAATTTGAAAATAATCAGGAGCGGTGTGAATGAGTTTAATGTGGACTTGAAGTGTTGAACCAAACCCTGAAAGGTACCAGGAGGATAGGCTTTAAATAAGACAAATAAACGGCCAGATGGGGACATATTTAAGTGGGGCAGTGGCAAACAAAAACAAAGAAAGGGGCAGCAGTGTTTATAAGGCCTACCATTAAAGTGAGACCCAGTTTAGCGAGCCAGACAGGACTTGTTGGGCTCTGGTGGTCCAGTTGAGGGCGCAATGGCAGGGATGAGATGCATTCCACAGGCAGTAAATCAATGCAAACTGTTATCATGGAACTGGCTCCTATAAACGTTTGTTTGCTGTGAAATATCACCAAGAAACTTTGCTCGAAAACAATGAACATCATCACCATAAAGAAAACAGCAACTGTGTAAAAAAACAACAACAAAGAAGCACTGTTTTAGAAAAATGTGGCTTCTTTTTTAGATTTCTTGCGACGTTTAAGTAAAAATGATCTTACAAACTGTTGCTAATACAATACTATTAATTACATAAAACATACATAAGCGATAAGGTCATCATTTAGTGCATTTTGGATTTTTCAAAAACAAACAATTGCTGTCTAACAAATGAATTCTTCAACAAATGTAGACTGACAAGTCTCACATAACCAAATCTGACTGAAATTGACTCCAATTGACAAGACAGTGGCACTTACAGGTCAGATTTAGAGGCACTACTCTTAATTTCATCATGACAAAAAAGCAAAGGATCTACGGGGATGAGTTTTGAAATCTGTTCTGGTCCGGTGATACAAATCTGGAGCTGTTTGGAGCCATAGATGTTACTTTTTAAGGGGGTAAAGGAAAGGAGAAGCCTTCAGTTTTAAATACAGATATAGATTAGGTGGGAGCATAATACTGTTAGAACATTTTGCTATTTCAAGCACAGAGAACTCTTGCTCAGGTACATGGGGTCATGGAGAAGAATAAAGTTGACTTTTAAAGGATAATGTAGAGAAATCTGCTGGCAGTCTGGTTTGAGGTCACTATTGGGTCTTACCTCAAGAACATGACACACCTGACAAATTCAAGTAGGTCCACAACTTTTTCGAGTATATTGAAATAGGATATATCAAAGCCTAGATCTGACATAGGAATCTTTGACAGAACTTAAGTAAAGGTCTATTAAAAAAGAAGCGATGTGGATGAGCTAAGACAATTTGCCAAGGAGAATAGGCAAAGATCCTCAAGAGACATGCATCTAGTTAGACTTAGTTAGGATCTACAGTTAAGGTGCTGTCAGTTGTGAGTCAAAAGATTCTACATTGGCTATTGTCAGATGGCTGAAAAGGTCTTGTCATTTTTGTTTTTTTCTTGTTTCAGTTCATTACATCAGTGAATTATCGTCATCAAATTTCACAAGAGATTTTTGTTCTAGGAATTATAGCTATAAATGGTTTAGGTACTTGCAACTACATTGGAAGAGCTAAAGGATTGTTCGACTTGGAATCAGATTGGACCTTCACTGGAAATACTGGGGACTGAGTTGCAGAGTTTGCCAGTTTTGGCCTTATGACATGCTGTCAGTCAAACCACCATCCATGACTTTGGAGTCTTAATAAACTGTAATATAATGCATGCAAAATGTTTAGCATTTTTCAGAGCCCGATTAAAAAAAAATAAAAAATAAAACCTTGCACATTAGCACACCTCACTGAGTGGTTAAATTATGATAGACAATTAGTGTTTAAGGTTATGTGAGTAAAACTATGTGAGATCGCAAGATCTTTCTGAGTGACAGAAACCACTGGAAAGATGTGTAGCTGCCTTCAGAAAGGATGTTAATTGAACAGTTGAAGTTCTGTAAGTGGCCTGTTAGAGGGAGCTGCTGCTGCCCACAGATATGAGAGGACGGAGAAAAAGTGGCATGAGTTTTCCAGCGTCATTTCATTTTGTGACAATAAACATACAAGACGTCCTTGATTAGCAGTTAGCTTGGCCTCATTAGAGCACAAGTACAAGTACAGCAAGCTGCTTTCATGCAGCTATAAAGAGACTACACTGTAAAAGAAGTCAATAGTGGGGTAAAAATTTTACCCTCCTCCAGTGAGGAAAAGTGATGGCAAAAAAAAGAACTAAAGACAACAGGGACACAAGCAATTCAAATTACATTTTTAACAAAACTAACATTTGTTTTCTGGAATTATGGGCATTCTTAACCTTTGTGTGTTGTGACAATGGCTTTACTTGTTCATAGTTGGGTCTAACAGACTCTACTGTTGTCTGTAATAATTATAATAGGCTGGATTTAATGAAGAGATTATCCTTCAGCTTGCATGTAAAGGTTGCAAAACACAAAGATTTGCATAAAATATGTTATTACATCAATTCTATCTATCTATCTATCTATCTATCTATCTATCTATCTATCTATCTATATATTTTATATATATGTATATTATTTGGACCAACTAGCATTATCAAATGTGGACCCAGGGTCCGGTATTATTTTTGTTTTGGGGTAAGGTATAACCCTTGGTGAACTGCTTATAAGCACAGTTACATAAATCCAAGCTTAAAAGACTTGGATAAGAGCAAAAGAAAACTACTACCACTACTCAGTCACCATATATGTACACACACACACATATATATATATATATATATATATACGTATATATATACGTGTATATATACGTGTATATATACGGTATATAATATATATATATAATATATACGCACACACACATACACACATAGCAAGCTGCAAAATCCACTATATTCCAGTTTTACAGCTGGCATCTCTTCACGGAGAGACTCCAGACAGAAACTGATTTCTTTCTGAGGCATGTCATCAGCTCAAAATCCTTTTTACTGTATGAGCATAAAATTAGGAAAAGTCACGAAGGATCAAGGTGATAAAAATAATGTAAAGCCTACTTTGAGCGATGCAACAAGGGATTCAGCTTGCGAGAGCGAACTCCTAATTACCATGCATTTGAATAATCTTAGCTAAATCAAAAGTAGAAATATCAATACGAGGGAGGTCGAGGTGTTGAGAAGAGCTGCAAGAAATAAACGAGCTGGCACAAGAATGAGGAGAGTAGCAAGAAGTGTTGAGCTGTGATGTTTGTGTATAACGCTCCTGAATGAAAATAGACTGTTAGTAATCACATGTTTATGAATAGAGCAGTGGCTGTGAAGCAGGTATGAAACGTTTTACTGCTGCGTAGAAGGATCGTAAATACCAATAAATGGGTGTAGAAAGGGACAAACACAATGTAGTGTTGTAATTCGTGTGTGTGTGTGTGGTAGTATCAGAGAATGGAGAAGAGATTAAAAAACCAACTTTCATCTTTTCTTCTTCTTCTTCTCCTTTTGTCTTGTTTTTTAAGATATCAGAGAATGAAAGGGAGAAAATAAATTAAATAAAGTATAGGATGGAGGTCTGCAGGGGTTAGATTGGATTCTAAACTGTGTCAATATCAAATTAATTGCCACAGTGGACTCCAATCAAATTTTAGATACATCTTAGGATAATTAAAGTAAACACGATATACATTTCCACAGTTGGGAGAGTTGCAGCAAATGGTCTGAATACTTTGTGAAGCTGATTTAAATTTAGATTTTTAATAATTCTGCAGAAAAATAAAAGAAAAAAGATTAAAGCAAGTTTTCACTTTATTGTTATGCCTGATCATCACATAACGCATTTTATAGTGCTGACTGAAAATACTAACAAATAAGCATTTTTAATTCTTCAGTAGTAGATGCCCTATTTTTTGAAAAAATGTCAGAACAGTTCTTAGCGATGAACTGACTTCTGGACCGGATTAAGATTTCTTTGCACCGTGACAGAAGTGCAAAGTGCAGTCGTATGGGCCCAGCTGTGTTTCTGAACAACTATTAACAGAGCTACAAGCACAAAGTGACAGGTTTCGTGTGATTGCATCATTTTACTGAATGTTTACTGGCAGAATAAAATGTGTAAGATAACTTATTTCTTTCAGGGCTTGTCTAACAAGTTAAAACCTACTTGGAAATACAAACAGCTCTGTTATAAATTTTCACTGGGTCCAAAGACTATTCGGGGCAAAATGCATTATCCTGTGAAGCACTGGCACAACTTCATTTACTTTCAACCACTGAGATTTGTAATATTCTTATACTAAAGGATCAATACCTTTTTCTTCAAGACGTAAGGAAGACAGTGTGAGTGCCGGTGTGTGTGGTTTGGCTGAGAAACAGTGTGTGTCTCCAAGAGAATTAAAATGGCTGTTTTATGTGTTTTTTGAACTTCAGCCTTGCTGACAGTATGAATGGATCAGTGTATTGATGACCTTACTTACCTTTAGCACCATGATTAGATTGATATTGGCTTCTTTGAGTGTCTGAGCTGCTATCGGATAGATTGTTATGTCATTGCCATACAAACATACATTGGACCCTCTGAGTAAAAATTAATCACTTTGGTGATTCCTTAACTTTTTATGTAATCCCATCTGGTCAAACATCTAATTCACTACGTGCTTTTTGTTTTTAACCAGAGCCAAACCAGACATGCCTATCATCCGTCAGTCTGGGCTGTACATGTACAAATTAACAAATGCTGACCAGCTACAATGACACAGGCATCTGATCAAAGTGCCACTGTCTCACAACGCTGCTAACATGGCTGCAGACGTTTGATGCCAGCCTGGCAAACAGAACTGAAAGAAATAGAATTCCCTTTTATGAGGTATTCACAAAACTACTATGAGAGGGTTCAGTCAAAAAGAAAATCACAACAACAGTAACAAAAATCTATTAATTACTAAAACTGCAAATATTACACCCTTGATATACATGAAGCCGTAATCAAGTTTTTCTGAAGATGTACATGAACGGAGATCAAAACAGACATAAAGATAATGCATTTATGAAAGAAATAACTAAGAGAGGGATGCCTGTGCACATTGCAACATGCAGC
Organism: Acanthochromis polyacanthus; assembly: GCF_021347895.1. Taxonomy (NCBI): domain Eukaryota; kingdom Metazoa; phylum Chordata; class Actinopteri; family Pomacentridae; genus Acanthochromis; species Acanthochromis polyacanthus. The sequence goes on from NC_067129.1 coordinate 12,947,208, forward strand.
CTGGAGAAGCATAATTCAAGCTTCAGGTGAAAATTTTAGTCAAAAACTCCTCAGAAATCTAGGAGCAAGTTCAGTGTCTAAAATCATTTGTAAAAATGTAAGACAGTACTTCTTATATTTTACTGTAACACACTTCAATTCCTGCGAGGTCACAGATGCCCAAGGTGAAACTGGCGCTGAAAATTCAACCAGAAACGGCGGCAATGCTAGTCAAATCTGGTGGTTTGTGCTAAAAAAAAGTTAACCATTTCTTCAAACATTTTTGGGTTCCTAATGCGTGACTGCTCATCCAGTCATCATGTACACTAGTACTCATAGTTTGTTCATGTTTTATATGTCTATGCTGTGTTCGTTTTTGAAGATAACCTTTTGTAAAAGTCACTTTTTTTCTTGCTTTTGTATCGTTATTTCTTTCAGAGAATTGTTTCCAGTTGGAATATGTATGGCTGAATTACTTCAAATTACAGCCTCTCAGTCGATCATTCCTTTATTCGCATTGAATACATGGCTCTCTGATGCTGTGACTCTCAAGAAATTGAACTTTATTGACAACTTCTGCAGGTTTTGGGAAAGAGACATATTTCTTCTGAGGCATCAACCGCCTTCCCATTAAACAACTGTCAGCCTACATCAAACATTTCGTTTCTTGGCAAATAATTATTGAAAACGTTGTTCATCAACAACTCAGCAAATTTTTAACAGTTGCTGTGGTGACTTTCAGTTAGGAAAATTACAAAGATTACTGAGACTACACTAGGTAATAAATGACATTTGCTTGAACACCCTCTCAGGTAAAGTCTCCGTTCCAGTTTACTGAATGTAAGTGCTGCTTTTTGACAACAGTGGAGCACAGAAATTTTGTTATTAGATTAGGAAACTAGGCAGGACTGTCTTTGAACAGTACAAATCATATCTTCATGACAGGAAGTACTTGTTGCGCTTCAGTGTCCCACCCGCGGGACACTTTGAGATCTGCATAAGCATTTCCTTAAATGTCTGAAGCCGCAAACGCGATTATACAAACACTATACATCCATGTAAAGCTTAGATTCTCATGAATCCGCCGGTATAAACCACTTTCAGATGTGATTACCACAGCGGGTAATATAAACACATTTGTCCGACAAACAACAAAAATTTAAAGGGCACAACTCACCTTTGGACGCTCTTTGGACGCTCTTTACTGGTCAAAGATGAAAATAATCCACAAAAACTGGCCAGAATCCAAGCTTCGACATCCAGACAATACCAGCAAGTATAATATTTTGTCCAAACATGTCTTGAAATAAGTAAATAATCCACAAATAGCTCGGCTCCGTGCGCGCACACGCGGCGCATGGCGGCGCTGTGCGTTTCATATTCACTGTATTTATGTCCATATTTTTATTCAACATACAGAGATCCATGCGGTCTTGGACACAACATGGCGACTGAAGTCTTTCCTTTATGTTGACACCGGCGTTTCAACCAATCAAGTGACTCTGGCCTGCCTCCGAGCCCTAAACGGCCAACCGTAGCCTAGACTGACAGATCTGGACCAACCTCATTTCATCAGTAAATTCTGAGCAAATGTTTGACTGACAGGGCTGATAGCCAATGAGCCTGCTGAATAGCAGGATATAAATAGAGCCTCTGCCAGCGGGGTTGTGTGACGTTTCACACCTCGGCTCTGGCTGCAGCTGGAGCCTTTCTGTCTCCCCCTCCCAGTCTCTGTCTGATCCACACTGGAGCTGCTCTGAAGTGCCTTTTTTGAGTTCTTTATGAGTTTTTGGAGTTGAAAAATAATGTGAAAACGGGCTGAAAAACGAACATATACCATTTTTGCCCAGGGTGTGCAGAGGTGTACAGAGAGGGTGGTCCAAAATTGACAGCGCCTGGCCATAGCAGTACAAAATACATGTGTGAAAACCTCATTTATTGTAGTATTGCTCTGAAATTTTGACCTGAACTATGTAAGAACCCAGGCTGTTGCCTTTTGTGTTTTCAAGCTGTCACAGTGCTGCCACACTTATTTTCAGGTGTTTTATTAGGGAAAAAATTTAGGCGAGAATAAAAGTCATCCTAATTCAGTGTGTTCCAACATAAAATACACTGTGGCCAGTAGCACCTAGCCCTTGGATGCATGGCCAACCAATACCTACACTCTTCCATGGGTGGGGTCAAAAATGACCCCAATTGACATTTCTTTCATGTTGGTTAGACATTATATATTTGTTCAACAAAAGAGTATTTTCAGTTTTGATATGTTCTTTCTTCACTTTAAATTCAAATTTTATCACATAATAATCACTGAAACGGTATCAAAACAAGTTTAATCTTTCTCCGTATTTTAAAACAGACACAGGGACACATAAATTAACATTCAGTAACAATAATCAATAACATTCATAACAATCATAACATTCAATAACATTCATTCAACATTCATGTTCAGACACAAACATGTCTCTTCTCACTCTTCACAGCTTTCACAGACTATTTTCTTGTGGCTGTGACCATTGCAGACAGGGCATTTGCATTTCCAACAGAAGTTGGTAGCTTTGCGGTCTTCGCTTTGAGGACAAAGGTTGAAAAGAAAAGGAAAAACATGAGAAAAGACACTGTTTGAATGCACAAAACTGTAAATCAGTTGTAGCTTTGTAAGTAAATCTACGGGCGTGTGCGCGCACACACACTCACCACACACACACACACACACACACACACATACACACACACACACACACACACACACACACACACACACACACACACACACGCTCCACTCACATTCACACTGTTGTTACACTGTTATTACACAGTATGTTAGCTCACAGGATTGTTAGGTAAAAGTATTGTTAGCTAACACAAACACACACACACACACACACACACACACACACACTAACCCATTAGGTAGCCTATTATATAATCATCGATTATTCAATGGTGTATGTGTGTGTGTGTGTTTGTGTTAGCTAACAATACTTTAGCTATCAATCCTGTTCGCTAAGATACTGTGTAATAACAGTGTAACAACAGTGTATGAGTGTATGTGCATGCGTGTGTGTGTGTGTGTGTGTGTGTGATTGTGTTAGCTAACAATACTGTTTGCTAATAATAATGTTTGCTAACAATATTGTTAGCTAACAGTATTGCTAGCTACCCACAAACTAGGCAAATTTCACCAGATATTCACATAAAATTCACATATTCTGTCAATGAAAATAAGTTCATAAATGGAGATAATACTGTATAATGCTGTGCAAAAATGACCTCCTAGGTGGTGGGACTGCTGACATCAGTTGTATGAGGGACAGAAAATGTTTATTTACACTCACAGTTGCCAAGAACCAATGTTAAGTGAAATATCCCATTGGAAATACTTGGGGTCATTTTTGACCCCGCCCATGGAAGAAAGAGTGGGGTACTGATACAAAAACTGATTTTTTTTTTAATTAATGAAAAAATGAATAAAAATGCAAATGGCATCATGTCACAAACATGTTTTATGAGGAATATCTGGAATATGAAAATATCAAAACTTTTAATCTTAAAGATATTTAGGAATAACAACCTCTGGGGTCAATTTCGACCCCACCTATGCATCCTAGGGTTAAAGTAATTCTGACTGCACTGGGTTAAAATCCAGGTTGTCAAGCTTTCAAAGGAGACCCCAACCATGCCTGTACTCCAAACAGTTCAGAACAGCATTCAATTACTTTCCGTACATCTTCAGTAGAAATTTCAGGCAAAAATTGACGGAAGCTTATAGGTGTCAGATCAAATGGTAGTGATATATGGAGTTCTACAGGGGTTCTTTCTGGGACCTCTACTATTCAATGTGTATATGCACCTGTTAGGCCAAATTAATATTAACTAATGAAGTAGCCTTGCATTATTGTGCAGATGACACACAATTAATACACATTTCAGCATTTGATTATAAATCTGCTGAACGTCTGTGTCATTGTATTGAGCAAATCAGTGACTGGGTGCAGCAAAGTTTTTCTCCAACCCAATGCAGATAGCGACTGACGTAACTGTCTCTGGGCCAAAAAAAGACAGCTCTTATCTTTAAACCCTCCCTCTTAAAATTAAGTGTCAGGCAAGAAATCTTTAAATTTATAGGTATTATAGTCATGCCAATTTAATAATTGTATCAGTTTCTACCATTTTAAAAACATTGCTAGAGCCAGAGAAATAATGTCACTTGTGTCTTTAATTCCATTAGTAGATATGTAGATATTTATATATTTATAATTACACATGTGCCACCTAAATGGCAGCAAGTTATGGCAGCCTCTACCTTCTTCTGTTGTATAAGATAAATAAACAATAAAGTTGATCTTTTCTTATGTTTGACAAGCTCCAAACTCTGACAACACTTGTCTATTCTACCCTGCAATGACTGTAAAATAACTCTGCTATTTTCATTCATGAATTTCATTCATTTAGTTTATTTGAAGTTTGAAATTTGTATCCTTTATTATATTTTCTATTGTGTTGTAAAGCAACACTGAATTGCACAGTGCACAAATTGTGCTATATAAATAAACTTTCCTTGCTTTTGCCTAGTTTCACAGTGTTTGAGCAGAGTCCTAGGTGAGCTGGTGTGCTCCAGCTGCAGCAAATAGCAAGGGGTGAGTGGAAAGAGAGGTTTAAGCTTGACAGATCTGGCAAGAGGAATTATTTTCACGGATATAATTTTTTTAAATGTAACTTTGATACACAGAGGTGTGTGTTTTTTATTAGTTAAATTACTATATCAGTTTATTCCTCACACTGAATAGGCGAATGGTTACCGCTTCCACTCTGAACTCTCTTGAATGCTCATAAAAATCTACAAATCTTTTAGTCCTTCTATCTGTTCAAAAATCTTTTGGCCAATTTAAGCCTTTGCATCTGTTTCAGAATCCTCCACATTCCTTTATTCCTTTCTTTTAAATTCCACAGGAGTCTATATAAAGCGTTTTCTGTTTCTTTTTTGTTTGTTTCACCATTTTTCATTAGTTCTGTCAAAATCCTGTACTTTAAGGCCTCAAAGTACATAGTACCCTGAAGACGGTGGAATCTAAAAGGACAAATGCTTCCAAGAACGGGATCTGTGCAGCTGAAAAAACTGTGAGTTAATGTTTTGCTTTGGTGCACCTGCAACTTCATTCAGCTTGACATCTCATGCTGATCCTTACACAAGTGCACACATTCCTCATATCTAATCGCCAGGACATGAACTGGGCAGAAATGTCTCAGATTTTAGCCACATATGCGTCATAAGCACATACAAATATAAAGTGCAAATTACTGTATAGAAAGACTGACTTTCAGTGAAGTCATACCTTTACTTCGTTAGATTTCTCAGAACTCAGCATGAGTGTCCAAACATTCAGAATATCTAATTGCAATACAAATTGTCACTTTGACTACAAATTTTGTTTTTAAAACAAGGGTTGGCAGAGACGATCAAAGGTAGTGATTAAGTGGTTAAGTTATGTCAATAGTTGAAGATTTATCAGCATCTTTTGCTTCTATATCAAGCGACATATTGTTTATCCTTTTTGCAATCTGTTGAACATTTATTTTTTAAATATATGAATTCCCGCACACTAGCTAGTCCATCATTAATAAACATATTAGAAAGAAAAGCAATTGCAAACAATGTTAAAGAAAGCCACAAGAGAAAAAGAAAAGATTTCTTAAGTTGACCTCACGTGTGTTTGGCACGTGGTACACACAGATACACAATCACACAACACACACACAGTGTCCCTCATATTAAGTACCACTAAAGGGCAGGGAGTTGGTCTCAGTGCAAAGAGGGAAAAGAGCTGAGCATAGCTGTGCCTCCTCCTTGATGCTGGAGCTCCTTTGCACTGAAATACTTCACAAGAAATTGTTCGTGCACAGCAAGGACTCAGCATTCTACCTCAGTGTTCACAGAATGAGCTGCTAATACCTCAAGAGGTTACACTGCACTTCAAATAATCCAGAGTTCAGAAAAGCCGTAGGAATTTGAGAGCCGATTACTCATTTTAACACGCTGCAGCAACAAGACGACTTTTACTTCCTTTTGATTTTTTAGCTTTTCTTAAGGATTCTCTCTGGAGCCAGGAATTCATTGGAAGTGAGGGTAGGATCTGTTAGTTTGCTTTGATGAAGATGCTATACTTTGAGGACCAACATTATATCGATTTTATATTTGTACCTATTTTATGTAGTGACAGAAGACTTTTTCAGCAGGTAAGTCCATCAATTCTTCTATTATTCTACACTTTTAAACACTTGGTGGCTTTGCAACTGATGTTTTTTTTTTTTAAATATTGCCACAGGTGCTGGAACAACACACTTTTCTCCCCTATATTCAAGTATTGTGAAGAACCTGGGAAACGACAACAATCTAGAGTCGAAGTTTCTTAATATTAAGTTATCTAAACAGTGTTCTAGTTGCACAAAAGTATGGCTTTTGGTGATATCCTAGAACAGGTGGGGCAGACACAGGGACGCTTCCAGATCCTGCATGTGACGGCTCCTGTGCATACCTGTCATGCTGATGGCCAGTCACAACCTGCTGCAGAACTTTGTGGCTGCTGGTGCCTCCTCACTACTGCAGCGCTCACTCGAATGTCTCTCAGAGCCAGCTGAGCCCAGAAGAAATTGCTGCGGATCACAGTGCCGCTTGACCACAAGGGGAGACCGCACATGTGCCAGCGATATGCTGCTCCACAGTGGCATCTCCTGGCTGAGAACGGGGACCTCCAATCCAGGGAAATGGGGGAGACACTGAGGATGGTTGGGATGTTGACTTCAGGAATGCACAGATGGGATGGTCCCTATAACATGACTGAGATGAGCTCCACCATTATATCTGACGTAGGACTGAATTTTCAGATGCTGTTTAGCAGTGAGATTTTTCATCACAGCGCAGACATTTATGCCTCTTGTTGTGTTTGTGTGTTTCATTTTTTTGTTAGTGCACTGGTTTGTGACCTGCGCTCTTTGAAGCAAATGGGACAAACCGTCTACATGGGAGGTGTGCTTGTGGGGGCTTTTAGTCTTTGATGCCTTTCAGACAGGTGATATGTAACTGTCCTGCTCAAATTTTTTAAAGAAACAACATGCCTCTTCTTATGTAGCACTGCTCAAAATTGTTCGTATAAGGGTTCGCTGACATCAGTCTTCTCTCCTAGATATGGTCGACGCATCCTCCTGCTCATTTCTTACCTGCTAATGGCAGTGTCAGGAACATGTGCTGCTTTCTCAACCTCTTTCTCCTTTACTGTTGTTCCGGTTTGGTTGTGGTATGGCTCTGTCTGGCCTTGCACTCAACACCTTCTCACTCAGTAAGATATTTAGCTGGACAAAGAGCCAAGATTGTCATTTGCAAAAAGACCCAGTTGTAATAGTAACCAGGCATGATCATGACAAACGGGGTAATAGTTTTACTAAAATAATATGTCATTCTGTGATTTTTCAAATTTCAAGTTGTGGAGTGGATCCCCACTCGTGTGCGAACTATGGTGGGACATTAACAGGCTACTGTTATACTGTGGGACAGCTGATACTGGCATTGATAGCCTACTTTGTCAGAGACTGGAGGTGGTTAACCCTGGCTGTGTCTTTGCCCTTCTTTGTCTTCTTCCTCTATTTCATGGTGAGAGTTCACAGATTGAACTGAAGAGTTCCGTTTTGATCCCATAATCAATTAAAAAGTTGTTTCGCCATTACTAAACAAGCTAAAAGGATATTTTTTAATAGGTGGTTTCATGAATCCTCAAGATGGTTAGCCATAAGGCAATCAGCCTGACAAAGCCGTCAAGACACTCCAAAGTGTGGCTAAATTTAACGGACGCCGTGAAGAGGGAGAAAAAAATTGACATTAAAGTAAGAAATTATTGTGTTTGTGTTGCTGCACCATCTGTGTTGGGAATAAAGAAATTGTGAATTGATCATGTCCTCTCTTTCTAGATGCTTAATGAGTCCATGAAGAAAGAGATGTCTTCTTCACATGGCTCCTACTCTGTCCTTGATCTGTTCCGAACACCCAAAATGAGGATCATGACAATCTGCCTCAGTGCTGTCTGGTGTGTATCCCGCTCTTGTAGTAGAAAACCTCAGTTACAACCATTTTACATTTTTTTTTCTATTGTATGAAACCAAAATGAACATGCATGCATGCTTTTTAATATATATATGCTTAGGTTATCAACCAGCTTTTGCCTACTATGGCCTTGCTATGGATCTGCAAAAGTTTGGGGTGAACATCTACCTAATACAAATCATCTTTGGAAGCAGTTGACATCCCTGCTAAAGTGGTCATAACAATGTCGATGAGCTTCATTGGACGCCGGCCATCACAATCTGGTGCTCTCATCATCGCTGGAGTCACTGTTTTGATCAACCTCCTGGTGCCTCATGTATGTAAGAGCACATGTGGCACATGTAAAGGCTAAGTGTGGCATATGCGGTGTGCATTATCACAACACAGCTGTGATATTATCCTTCAGAAACAAGCAAGTTATCTGATGCATGATCCACTTTTTGTGCAGACAAAAAGACCATACGCACCTGTCTGGCTGTAGTGGGTAAAGGTTGTCTCGCTGCGTCCTTCAACTGCTGTTACTTTACTCTGGAGAACTGTACCCAACCATCATTCGGTAAGTCTTTTCTGGCAACAGACATGTAGCTAGTTTGTCGAAGAAATTTAGTTAATAAAGAATTCAATGTAATTTTTAAAGAGGAAAAAAGAAGACTCAGCTGTATTTATATATCAACCAGATTAGAGTTTCTATACTGGATTCAAAGGTCCAGTGTGTAGGATTTCGGACCTATGTTAACCTAAAGTAGAAATTATTTGTGTTTTTGATGGTCTTCATAACTGCAGAGGTAGTGGGTCTACTTGCACTGGATATACCATGTTTCTGCAGTATCCCAGAGTGATCAAACTTGCTCTAGAGAAGGGTTTTCGTTGTTTTAGCAGCCACCTTACAATCTGCTACATGGTTGCAGGCAAAGCTAAGGTATTCAGTCGGTTCCCATCTGCAACCTGTCGAACAAATTCACTCAGTCCTTAGCAAAGTTTGCTGTAGGAGTTGTTTTACAACAAGGGGTAAAAAAAACGATTATGGAGTCAAGACCTTGACGTTTTCCTAAACCTAACCAAACAGTGAGTTAAAAAAGAACTTAAGCCTTGAAAGAGTAGACTGACAAAAGTCTCACACTTTTGGTTCAAAGGAAAAGTTCTGTTGCTGACTTCCCCTTTAAATGAACTTTGAAATTGAAAGCCTTATTACAATGTGACACAAAAAGTTTCTTTCAAAACAAATTTACATTCTTTCAAAATGTAAATAAAAATGCAATTTAGTTGCATAGGTACATATTTTTGGAATATAGGGTTACTACAAGATGAAAATTAAACATTCTCACTGGTCGTTAAGTAACCTGATGCATACTGAATTTTGCTGTTAAAACTGGGAAATCCTCCAGATGTCTGGAACCAGATTATTTAAATGTAAATAGTTAACTCTACCAGAGTAGATCACATATGTATTACAGCACAGTGAAATGTGAAATTCTTTTTCAATACATTCCAACTTCTTGGAAAGCTGGGTTAAAGAAGCAGGGCCAGTCCTGATATGTGCCCTTGGGCGATGGGTTTAGGGCTGTGCTCATAATAATATTCTGTACAGAATGTTCTTTGACAACAACAAAAAAAAATAGAGGTCTGAGGTCAGATGGAAAGACAAAGATTAACAGTGTCAGAACAGTTAAACTTCGACCAGAATGTACTTGAGGGCTGAACAGTGAAGGATCATGTCAACTTTGTTCATTACATTTGTCTGATAACATCAGATGCAGTTGTACAATTACATCTCAAATTTTTCAAAACATTAATTCGGTGAGACATTGGAATCATCTGGCAAATTCGTGCTGATTTATTTCTACTCTACTATCAGTTGATGCCACTAGCTTCAGTTGTGCTAACTCTTCTTGGCCTGATGACCTGTTTTGTTCTGGGATATGTATTTTGTTATTGAAATTTCTGTTATGTAGTTGTTATTTGAATTCTTAGTGTATTTATTTATTATTATTATTTAAAGTTTATTCAATAGGGACAGAACAAGAAGCATTGTTATGATAATCAATGCCATGTTCATTGGTCAATAGCTAACAGCTAATTCGCAGACCAGGTCCCTAACACATACAAAAACAATAAATACAACAATCAGTGTTACATAATATATACATTAAACACATTTGCATATAATAAAATGTCTATCAGTGATTACAGTTTGATTTGATTTGAGCCATCGTTTGATTTTACAGTTAAACTCATTCAGATCTGTCAGATGTTTCAGTTCAGCAGGTAAGGTGTTCCAGATCTGTGGCCCCTTCACTGAAAATGCACTCTGTCCAAAAGCGGTTTTACACCAGGCTGTTCTGCAGTCTCCGTTTGCTCTGTTTAATATATGACTAAGCCTACCCATATCTGCTGTCTTCTCTTACTGTTTCTGGTAGAACTAATGTTGACTTTGTTCGTCATACCAATCTCTGGAAACTCCTCTTTTTCTGAGTAGGGACGTGAACAAGTAACAAACCACAGCATTCAGTTAGACAGTAACATGAGACCTTCCAAACCAATCTATGTTCTTGATTCTGCACATAAAAATGCAGCTGCAAGTGTTTCCTCTGCCTTTTATGATGCATTTATAGCATCTCCAGTGTATTTCGACAGTGTTTTGCTACCGCCCTTTAAAATAACAGATCACACATTCCCGCGTTGACACCTTATCAGCTACACCACAATATCTGATTTAATTTATGTGTACTTAAGGCTGTTTATGACATTCAACATTTTCATTTTCCTCCCTCAGTCAGAATGGTATGGATGGGTGTCCATGATGGCCCGTGCAGGAGCCATGGTGGCCCCTATGGTGCTCCTCCTGGGGGACACCATTACTTGGCTTCCAGGTTTAATCTATGGAGGAGCTCCAATCCTGTCCGGGGTGGCTGCAATATTTCTCCCAGAAACACTTGGCTCACCCCTTCCTGACACAATACAAGATGTGGAGGAGAGGTAAGACGCCGTCTAGCACATACAGGTGTTCCTTTTCCTTTATCTCTGTATGACCCAGAATCAACCCATTATTTTTAGTGACACTGCACAGTAGAACTAATAGGTGTGACATACATAGCAATAAAACAAAACAAAAAAAAGGTTCACCATCATGATTCACTCTAGGAAAGAGCATATACAGTTCAGGAGAGAGAGAGAAAGAACGATTTATCCATATTTGCATTTTCTATTTTCAATACAGGGAATCTGGGAGAAACTCCAAATGTCACCAAAGGAAGTGATAATCTTGCAAGACACCCAGGCAAATCTCCTAAAGCAGGCTGCCTGAGGGCATTTGTATTATGCACCTGATGTTTTCTCTGACATGTTGATGAAAGTAGAATGGGTACTGCTGTTTTTTCCCCTGTGGCCTGTTTATTTTGATTTCTATAGTTTATTTTATGACTGCTGGACAAATGGTGTTGCAATATTATTTTTGCACAGGTCAATACAATGTAGTGAATGCTGCAGACAATCAGATGTAAGTTTATTTGAGCATAGCATAAAGTCTCACTTTGTACCAATGATGTTTCATATTTTAAATATCTGTGTAGGATAATTTCTATATTTAAGCCTTTGACAGGTTGACGAAAATGCTTTCACTAGCTTTTTATATCTTTGTATTCCTTTATTTGTAAACAAAAGATGTACTGTCAATAAAATCACTACCTATTTCTATTCCTATTTATGCCTTGTGAGTTGTTCTTTTCTCTTTTTTGAAGTCAAATGCTAACATAGCAAGATCTCTTTAAGACTCATTGAAGTGGGCTGAGTCATATTCAGCTACATTAACTGAGACAAGTCATAACCTGCTATCAACAACTTAAGTTAAATACAGAAACAAAAATGCAACAATAGGCAGCATAAAGAGTAGGGGATTGGTCTGCCACTACTGACTGATCATACATGCAAGTAAATCTATCTGATGTATGAAAACTGTCATGTGGAAAAGGCATGACTTCAGAATACAGGTAGCACACCAGTCCGGCTTCATTTTCAGTCACCTGACGAGTTAAACTCCATATTTTATGAGGTTGAAGCAGAAAGTCTGAGTTAACAAAAAGTTGTTTATAGTTTGCGATACCTGTTATCTCTGACTGAGGCAAAAGTTTTTGTTTAACCGATTTACACGTAAAAACTTTGTACGGGAAGATTTGTCAGTAGCTCAGAGGACAGGCTACTTTTTACACAACCTTGTAAGAGAATGTCTGTCAATGCTTTCAGCAGAATTTAGACACACCACTTCCTAAACAGATATTTTGAGGCTGTGAGGTTTAATGTTTGAGTATATCAGTGTGTTTGCCTGTGGTCTTTGTGTTTCTAGGTGGAAGCTGAATTAGTGAGAATGACTCCTGTTCCTGTCATCTCTAAGCTCCTCACACATCTTTACCTGCACATCAGGAAAATCACTCCTTTAGGACACAGGTATGTCATTATTATAAAAAGATGTTGCCTGGAGACCTGTCAGAAAGCCATCATACAGAGTCAGCCAAAATAATGTTTCCGCATATCAGGGAAAGAAAAACTTGCATAAATATTTCAATACCAAATGTATTCAGACCTCACCAGATTAATAAGTTATCTTTGGCCTCCACAATTACAAGACATGCTCAAAGTGGTGGCCACTGGCTTCAAGACATTTCTGTTCTGTTGTGGACGTCACCTGTCGATGCTCCATTCATGAGGGTAATGCCATTTGTTGGGAAAACATCGTACAACAGGACACAGAGTTATCGTGATCTGATAAAACTTTGAAAAAGGTATCTATATGTATAGAAGTACTTAAACAAATGAAATATTTATAAAAGTTTTGGCTGATTGGTGGATCTGTCTGTCTTTACTTTGACATCCAGAGTTATTCAAAAGTGCAGTATGTGTGCAGTGCAGAAGAGAATTACTTTATTACAATCAACTAAAATATAAACGCAACACTTTCGTTTTTTCCCCATTTTTTATGAGATGAACTCAAAGATCTAAAACTTTTTCCACATACACAATATCACAATTTCTCTCAAATATGGTTCACAAATGTGTCTAAATCTGTGATAGTGAGCACTTCTCCTTTGCTGAGATAATCCATCCCACCTCACAGGTGTGCCATATCAAGAAGCTGATTAGACACCATGATTAGTGCACAGGTGTGCCTGAGACTGCCCACAATAAAAGGCCATTCTGAAATGTGCAGTTTTATCACACAGCATAATCCCACAGATCTGGCAAGATTTGAGGGAGCGTGCAATTGGCATGCTGACAGCAGGAATGTCAACCAGAGCTGTTGCTCGTGTATTGAATGTTCATTTCTCTACCATAAGCAGTCTCCAAAGGCATTTCAGAGAATTTGGCATTACATCCAACCAGCCTCACAACTGCAGACCACTCCATACATGATGACTGATGCCACCACAGAATCATAGAAAGTCCTCAGAAGTGCTCCCTGGACCCCAAATGACCTAAGTTTTCTGAGCAGGTTGAGTCTGCTCTGACCTTTCTTTAAAGTGCATTGGTGTAGTCCAGTTTCTTGTTTAAGTGAACATCCAGGTACCTGTAAGAGTCCACAATCCCAATGTCCGTTCCCTGGATGTTCACTGGTGTAGGAGAAGTGTGTCTGTTCCTGCTAAAGTCCACCACCAGTTCCTTGGTTTTCACCGCATTTATCTGGAGGCAGTTCAGCAGGCACCAGTCCACAAAGTCAGATAATTCTTTGTCGCAGTTGGAATTTTGTAGCCTAGCCGCGCTAGACCCAGGTCTGAAGAAGCAAGGGTCTAGGAACTCTCGACAGGGAGGGAGGCGGGCTCAAAGGTTGTCTTTCAAATCACTCTGCAGCAATTGGGTAGGTATACAACCAATCAGTGCAACGAATAGGCTGACGGAGTTCCTAGAGCGCTGGAAATCAGAGGATGCAGGAGTTCGGTGAAGCCTTATTTATACAGTCAATGGGTGAAGCTCAAGTATATTACAGACATGTTAACAGAAAGATTATTCAGAAAGATTATTAGTCGAAAGATAACTGTTTATTGTGCGCAGCCATCTTCTTGTCTATCCTTGTTTCTATGGTTGTTTCCGGTTGTTTCTGTCAGAATCGTCGCGCCTCTGTCGTCACTTAGTTACGCCCGCCTTCTGACTCTACACTTCATGGTGATTTGTTGGCCAGTTTTAGGAGCATCCAACCTCGAGGCTTACCGAGACTATACAGTCTCGGTAAGACTATACAGTATTGAGATTAAGAAAATGTAAATGCACTGAACTAATTAGGATATATTTAAGTGTGACTGTACAATATTATTTGACACTAATCTATCTAAATCAAAATTTTAATCACTTTTACTCCAAAAATTGACTGGACTGATTTAAATATTAAAATCACTCCTTTCTAATTATCTGCTGCATGTTCAAACCTGAGGCCTGAAATAGAAACACAGAAGTATCTGTTTGAAGGAACTTCTGCAGAGTCCTGGTTCCAGATCATGATGATAGAATTATAGACAAACTTTAACAAAAGCTGTCAGAGTTTACAGGTTTTTACGTTAATTTCTTCAGTAATTTAATGAGTTAACAGCAAAAATCAAGTGTTCATTTGATTAACTTCATTTCCTCAAACATCCAGAATTGGAGCTCATATATTTGGCAGCTGTAAAGTTTCTGCTCCTTCAAAGTTCACAACACAATGAATAAATTCCTGAAACACTCTCAATGTTGGAGAGCGTTTGTGATGCTGAAGCAGTGACCAGTTTTTCTGTTTCTTCTCTGGAGATGCACAATGAGGGACGTCTGCAGCCACTGAGAAAGAGTCTCACCACATCCTGACATGAGGAAAAGACTTTATTGAAGACTACAATGAGAAAAACTATCAGACAGCAGACGGCAGCATTCAAGGTGAGCTCTGACCGTTTGATCTGGAACAGGAATTCAAAAACGGCAGTATGAGCTTCATTTCAGTCTGTAGCTGCTGAATTCATGGATGAATCATCTGACACTAGAGAGGAAGACCATCAAACATCCACGTCAGCTGATGGAGGTCCAAGAGTCTCACCAAACAACCTACCTACAGAGCGAAGACCTCGAATCTGATTGGACAGCCTTCTATTCTTCTATCCTCTGGAGCTTTTCTTCACATCGTCTTCTACCTGGATTGGTTTGGTCGGGAGCATGTGCAACAAACATTTGAAAAACTGCACTTTAACATCAAGGGATGACACTGAAGTTTAATCTCTACATAAATGAGACTGAGTCTGAATGTGCTGCTCTGTCATTAACTCCTAAGTTTAGGGAAAGCTCAAACAAAAGAAGACAGTTCCGACAAGACTTGAGAATGAGCTCATTTTGAACAAACATCTCAGACTTTCTGAGCTTCAGCACCTCTAGCAAGATATTTTAACAACAAGCAACACAAGAGATCTGGAAGTTGGAGAGAGTTAGCTTTAGCTGAGCCAAAGAACATGTGGGACGCTAACCTAGCAAACATTTCAGACTTTTCTCTGTGAATTCTGAGAAATAATTTCCTATTTAATGACAGACCTACACATCTGAACTCAGTCTTATTAAAACAGACTCTAATTCAGTGCCATCCATCCATATTAATGTGCAGTTACCCAAAATGTTTGTTGAATGAGCTCCAACAAAACCTGTCCAGGTAGAAGGTAGTGATGTTACGCTCGAGCCAGTTTGCTCGACACAGTGCCGAGCTTTTGAAGCCAAAGTGTTCTGAGACGGTGTTTCGATCCCTGCTTCAGCACGCCCACAATCACGTGACTATCGAGAACGAGGCCTCGTTACGTCACATCGCGTGTCGCGGTGCTTCGAGCGAACTTTGAAGGGGTTGGACATTTCAATCTGTCCAGGTCTTAAAAGGCATAGCGGTTTGATTCACTCCTCAAATTGTGGGTTTTTGAGAGGAGGAGATCACGCTAGTGCATTTGCCATTTGTCATTTTGAGAGAAGTTAGGGAGAGTATACATTTAGTTAGAATTTAGTTTAGATATATCTAGTTGCATTTCATACATTAAATAACACAGAGATACATACACATAGATTCACTCATACACAACACACATTCATTCATAGAAACACACTACACATATATGCACACAAACATACATATATAACGTTTTAAAACATTTATTGCAAGTACAAAGCAGTGTGAGACAAGCAGTCCTGAGGCTTTTTCATTTTTTTCCACTTAGGTGCAGTTCTGACACAGGACCAGCAGATGTCACTCTTCTGATTGTGTCAAATGCTTCGAAGCAATGTGTCATTCTTGAAGCAGACGTGTCAAAGTGGTTCATTGCTTTATGAAGCTTCGATTTCCCCATCACCAGTAGAAGGCCACTTGGACAAACAGGAAGTGGAAGATTCCAAGCAGATTTATAGAAAGGGGACCGGACTGTACTAAGTGTGGTCCAGTATAGAGGGGTGTTTTGTGACGTCATTTAGCGACTTCTAGCGACTTTTAGGAAAGCCAACAGCTACTTTCCTTACTGAGGAGTTGGCAACACTGCTCAGAGACGAAAAACAAGAATGGCAAATGCTCAAAGATCACATTTACCTACGAATATTTCAGCCAGAGACCGGGCAAAACAGTACCCAGATTTACTGCACGAAAGTGGGGGGAAACTTTTTTGCACCCCGTGCAACATTGTTCTGGAGCACGGAAGAAAATCAACCGTGTTGCAGCACTTCTCCATGACAAAGCACAGCAAAAGGTTTGCTGAACACAAAGGACTCAAACAACAACTTAGTGGTAGCCTAGTAACAGGATGTAGGAGAAGAATCACCTTTTTTTCCCCAGTTCTTACATATTTCACATCTTTTTGCATATTTCACAACTATTCGCATACTTTGCAACTTTACGCTATTACGCATAAAATTGCATAAAAACCCTGCATATTTATTCGCATAATCAAGGATTTTAGCCTGTGTTTTTCTGGGTGGTCTAGATAAAGAGGGACCTTTGAAATTGTTCAGAAAGGAAAACAGGGAACCCATTGGTAGTTTTAGTTTAGGGTGCTACTGCGATGTGTTTTTGGGTTTTAAGAGGTGAACAGAAAGAGTGTTTTTTTTGGTATTATCTTTTACTTTGTTCCTGTTTGGAATGTCCATCAATGTCAATGTGAAGTTCACTTTTAGTTCTGTTTATTTATTTTTATTTTAGTAACACCCATTGGCTTTTAACCCCCTCACTTGTTGTGTTGTTGTAAACTTACTCTTTCAAAAAAACTTGTCTAACCCTCTGGAAACCAGCGTTTGGACTGTTTTTGTGTTGCTCCTCACCTACTTCAGACAGCCGAGACAGAACAACGTTTTGTGGACCAAAGGCTATACTATGACGTTTTGAGAATGACCTGCTAAACTATGACATTTTTTGGCAACATGCTATACTATGATGTTTTTGAGAGTGACATGCTGTACAATGACGTTTATTGAACGACATGCTATACTATGACGTTGTTTGAGCGACATGCTGTACTATGACATTTGTTGAGCGACATGGTATACTGTGACATTTTTATAGCAACATGCTATACTATGGCGATTTCTAGGGTGGCATGCTATACTATGACGTTTTTAGAGCGACATGCTATACTATGACATTTTTTGGACGACAAGCTTAAAAATGATGTTTTATAGAGCAACATGCTATACTATGACGTTTTGTAGAGTGACGTGCTATACTACGACGTTTTTAGAGCAACATGCTATATA
This sequence comes from Acanthochromis polyacanthus, assembly GCF_021347895.1. Lineage (NCBI taxonomy): Eukaryota > Metazoa > Chordata > Actinopteri > Pomacentridae > Acanthochromis > Acanthochromis polyacanthus. Next base: position 12,964,999 of record NC_067129.1, read on the forward strand.
TGACGTTTTCAGAACAACCTGCTAAACTATGACGTTTCTAGAGTGACATGCTATATTATGACATTTGTTGAGTGACATGGTATACTGTGACGTTTTTAGAGCGACATGCTATACTATGACGTTTTTTAGAGCGGCATGCTATGCTATGAAGTTTTTAGAGCGACCTGCTATACTGTGACGTTTTTAGAGCGACATGCTATACTATGACTTTTTGAGAACAGCATGCTATACTATGACGTTTTTTAAAGCGACATGCTATAATAAGATATTTTTGGATGACATGCTATACTATAACGTTTTTACAGTGACATGCTATACTATTACGTTTTTCGAGCGACATGCTATACTATGACGGTTTTAGAGCCACATGCTATGCTATGATGTTTTTAGAGCAATACACAATACTATGACATTTCTAGAGTGACATGCTATACTATGACATTTTTTAGACAACATGCTACAATATGATGTTTTTAGAGAGACACGCTATACTATGACGTTTGTTGGCCGACACGCTATACTATAGGTTGTTTTAATTGACGTTACTATTACATTTTTTGTTTGTTTTTTTGTTGTTTTTTAGAAACATAAGAATTTGAACAGTTTTAAAAATTACTATTCTTTTAATTGTGCAATGAAATATTAATCTATGACATTTTTTAGACGACATATTATACTCCGTTTTCTTGAATAACATACTATTTTGACAATAAACTGCACTTTGACATTTTTTGAACCACATATCATACGTGACAATTTTAAACAACATCCTATCTTTTTGCGCTTTTTGAACCACATAATAATTTATGGGGTGTTTTTGCCGACATGCTATACTATGAACTACAGGCCATACTATGTTATTCTTGAAAAGTATGCTATACTTTGACATTTGGCGATATACACAGTGCTTTGGCTACATGTTGATTTATAATCTAGATTTTTTTCTATTTTGTTGTTTCACAGGATTACCACAGACCTGACCGTGAACACCGTTGACACCCACCTCAGGGAGACGCTGCCTAAAATCTCAAGGCTGCTTGGTCGTGGTCTTCCTGCTCCAGAACGCCTTCATCAACTACGTCTTCTTTTGAAGAGGCCCTCTGATGCTGCAATCTCTGACCGTAAGGAGGAACTGCTACTTTCAGTCAGACGGCGGTTATTTTAAAGACCCAGCTCCTGGCGCCTTTGAGTGAAAATTTAACATCCATCAAAACGGAACTGCAGACAGTTAAATCTCAGCTGAAAATCAAATAACCACTCCTTTTTTTTTAATACCCGTTTCAGAATGGAAAATCCAAGTAACAGAAAAATACACGGACCCAAAAGAATTGCACAGCTCATATTCTTTGTTTCATGCTTTAGATTTAACTTTCTGTATGGAAGGTAAGCTCCAGGTGAGTCTTTTGCCCACTATCTGTTATGTTAAAATGTGAAAACAAAAATTTAAAACGCAGCAGACTTTGCTTGTCATTAGTTAAATTAATAATATATAATGTAAATTAATATTATGAAAACATGAATTTTTTACTGTACAGTGCATATTGGCCCTAATGGATGCTTAGATCTTAAACTACACTAAGGCAGTTGCTGTGGCAACCTTTCTCATAAAATTCACTGTTATATCCATAAGGTATGTCCCTTTGAAGTGATGAAATTCTACTGAATACAATACAGGATATTACTCATACATTGCACACGGTGGACTCTTCTGGTTTTAAGATATCTGCATCTTGCTGTTTTGTCACCATCTAGTGGTGTTTTAATGTCAAACCATAAACTGAACTTAATCCCCAAACATCTGCACTAGCTTTATAAAACTCTCTAAAGTGTCAGATATGCTATCAACTAAAATGTCATAAAATAGACAATAGTTCTAAACAAGTATGCTTTGATCATTAGTACACACTGTTTTCTAAAGATCCTTCATTTGAGTAATGATAATAATGCTCATATTAATGTTTTTATGTATAATATACTTATTTCCTGTGAAAAACATTTCATATTTTTACAAAGTTCAACCCTCACCCAACATGTGGGGTTTTTTTATGTGTTGCACTTACTGCATGAATTTTACATTTTCATCTCATGAATCGTTTTAGAGAGCAAAACTACCATAAACAACAGCTTTGTTGTGATTCATAAACCCGCAATCACCTTATTAAAACAGATTTCATTTCACCATCAGATTTTATGTGCACAGACATCATGCGCATGAGAGACGAGTCCAACCTTAAGCCAAAATTTCAAAAAAAGATGAATCAAGACGCAGAGCGAAGCTTTGTACAGAAATAACTACGACATAAAATGATATGAATAAAGATTTATTTTCTCATATGAACAGGTGGATTCATTTTTCATTTTATTTTACAATCTATGACAATCTCGCATTTTTTTTCTTTTTTTTCTAGCATATTTCAGGAATGACATGGGGGAAAGGTTCTTTTTTATTGCTGAATGTTAAATGAAATACACTTTCACTGACTGGAAAAGAATTGTCTGCTGCTTTTTTTTTTCTTTTTTTTACCATGCACCCATCTAACCTTGACCACAAGGACATGCAGAGGAGAGGTGTTCAAACATTTTTCAAGCGAGGGTGGGGTCAGGTGGGGTAGGGTTGGGGTTTTGGAGGGGGGGGGTCATAAAATTAAACAGAAGGGACTGGCAGGACGTGCCTGGTAGCATCTCAATTGGGTGAGAGGACTGGCAGAGTGAAGGGAGTATCACATTGAAACTAGAGATGCAGTGTCTTCTTTTGCATTTTTCTGTTATACAAAATTAGACCCAGAGGTGAGAAACTCAATGAAACATCTGCAAGGTGTGACTGAGATGTGACCAGAGACCATTCTCTAAAACAATACCACTGTGCATTTACCATATAGCAGTTAAAATTGCAGATCAATCTTTTTAAAGACATTTAAAAAAAAAAAATCAATAATCATCTGATAATTCAGCATTCCGTTGTTTTTTGTTGTTTTTTTTTTTTAAATCGAGGAGTAGAAACAAACCAACAGCGATGAAACATCATCAACTGTCCTTTCTCACCAAGTCACTTTTAATGGGCGTGACGTTACTTGAAATATCTTTTAAATACTTACTTTTCCTTCAGTGGAGGACAAAGGGCTAAACTGAATTTATTTACTTTTAAAATTATTTTCATTTACAGACTAAATTTGAAATGACTAGACCTGTCAACAAGACAAAGCAGTACACAGTACTATTGGAGGAGACACTATTTTGATGCTATTTGACATTACTTGGAAGTGTGCATGTAAAGTGGAGTGGTCGAAACCAAGTGATAAAAGAAAACATGGATACAGTCATTCGATGGACATGAATAAGTGAACAACAAAAGACTGACAACTTGATAGATGGCTGCATAATGGCTTTAAAAAATAACTCAGGTAAATATGCATTTGTATCATGTTATTTCATTCTACACTATAGGCATCACATAGTTTGTTTTTTCACACACAACACACTACAGTCACCTCTTAGAAAATGATGTAATCAAACAGCAAAATAGAAAGTTTGCATATTTTTGCATTGTATGATCCTCCAAAGTTTCACAGCTATTTCATTAATATTGTCTCGTATACTCTTCTCTGTTCTCTACTGAGCTGCTTCCACTTGGCTTTCCTTTTCTCTGTATGGGAGTGTTCAGGGAACTGGTAGACTGTATGTTTACATCTAAGTCCTCAACATCTGAGAACCTTAGTCTTAGGTAGACTTTAAGTTGAGGAAGAGGGGTGAACAGGGTTTAAGGTGAAGGGGGGAGCATGTGGAAATCCTGAGACACTGTGTGGCCTTTTAACATGAGCCACAAAAACAGAATGGACACAGAAGGATGATGAGGCGTGGGAGTGGGGGGTGGGGGGATTTGAGTGAAAATGGATGCAATCTTTTTGTTTTGCCACCGCCTCTGATGGCAAGGGTCACCCTGTGCCAAGCGGCTCAGCGTTTGTTGGCCTCACACCAGGCTAACATGAAAAACCTGCTGGGAAATAAAAAGGACGCAACTGGGGCAGGTTCGGAAGGGGGCAGAATAGCTGTAAACACATCAAGCAATGACCTGCATAACACACAACCCTATAGCAGCCTCACCTGTCCACCTACACTGTGGGTTACTGTTCTGATAAACCGCTATTCTGTGAACCTCTGAGACACTGTCAGCTCTCCTGAGACACCAGTAGGCCCACACACATTTGATGTTACCACAACAAACAATTTGATGATTTTCATCTAACAATCACAAATGCATGCAAGCAAACTGACATGCGCACACACAGAGAGGCATTTATGCACACACGCAACCAACACAATCTCTCGCTCTCTGTCGTTCTCTTTCTCTTGGTAGACATTAGTCAGAGGGCAAAAAGAATCTACATTGTATTTATCAGGCGCTCTATTAGATCCCAAATCATAAACCCTACAGGCGAATCATATTAATGTAAACATACACTTTATGTTGAAGTGGTTTATATTGCGTGATATGGAAGGGGTTATGCTCCAGTGGGGCTAGACTTCTCAAAGAATGCAATTTGGAAAGAAAGTGAAATAGAGAGGACAAAAAACATAAATGTGTATAAAAAATGAGGCGTCCATATAAGAAAGGCTACAAAAACCTCCACTGGCCCTCTGGCGTCGGCATACAGCAAAAGGCACCACAATATTACTCTATTTTTTACGTTGTGAAAAAACTGGCACATCTTTTTATGCTGTAAATCAAAATGTACATATAAATAGAGTTTTCCCTATAAAAAAGTCTTTGCTGTTAACTAGTAGACAACTTTTGCTAAAATGAAAATAAATATTTCATTTGTTTAGAATATCTGTCAGTTATATAAAATAAAAATATTTCTTATAGATGCAGGTCTATACTATATTGATTTTTGTTGGTTCATTATCACTCTTTAATGGGGTGTATTGTCCGGTTTGGAGCGTGAGTGTGTGAGTCTTGTATGCATGTTCCCATGCCCACTGTGCCGCCCTGATGAGTGAGAAGTCCGACTGTCCACCGGCCTGTAGATGGTGGAGGGCTCGGCATTCATGTTCTGCATACTGAGGAAGGGCGTGCTTTCACCGTCCTCCTCTGACTCACTATCTGTTAGGCAGCTTCGTGACCCATAGTCCCGAGATGCCTCATATCCACGTGGGGCCACGTGGCCATTCAGTCTGGATCTCCGCCAGCGTCGGCTACCAGTTCCACTGGACCCACTTCTCTTTGGTTGCTCCCGAGAGGAGAGATACTCCTGGGTGGTCTCATAGTCTTCATCCTCAGCCAGCCGGTAGGGGCTGGAGGGCAGGCTGCCCCTGCTGTCATTTAGATAGGTACGACGCTGCTGCCGGTAGGGCTCCTGGCACTGGGCATCGTGCAGGGGCACCTGGTATCGGCGCAGCAGAGGCTGATCATCCTCCAGAGGATAGGGATTGTGGACAGCAGGGGGGAGAGACATGGCATGGCTGGCATTGGGGGATGTGATCTGGAAGGTAGGCACCTGCGGGGGCAATGAGTAATGGAAATCCACTGGGGAGAGGCGGGCTGGTGTTGTCAGGGCTGACACGTATCTGTGGTGAATACAGAAGGGAGGTTACAGTTAATTTGAGAAGAACAGAGAATAGAGCTGAGAAAGAGGCGTGTACAAAGAGCAGTTTGAATGAACATTGCACCTTTAGTGTCAAGTCATACAAGCACTTAACTGTACTTTCCCACAGATACATTAACTGAGATTTTCACTTAAGCAGAACAGAAGTAGAGTGCACACTAGAGACCATTTTCTTTCATAGACATTTTTTTTTATCCCTTCACTTGGAAAAAGTGCGACTTATGTGGCCCAGAATTTAACACATTGTAGTTGGTCTTTTTGTGTGGGCATAGTTGATACCCTACAACTGCTCAGACTGATTTTCTTTCTGTCTGAAGAACTGAAATGTTTCTTTTGCGGAATTAATGCCACAAACGGCAGGAGCTTTAAATGGTGTCCCACAGGGATCAATTCAGGATCCCCTGCTTTTGTAAATATTGTTGGGACATACAATACACAGACATTAAACTAGCTACTTTTAATGAAGTAAAATCATTATTCTATTGCCTGTTGTTATTGGTGCTTGTAACAATATATCCTAGTATTTAAATTACCTTTAAAATACAGTTAATTCAGTCTCTGGACAGCTAAGGCTTTTATTGATAACATTTGCAACGTTCTTGTATGATCACATGGCTGTATATCCGAGCTTCTGAAGCAGTTTAAGCAAGTCAGAGGTCCTCGGGCAGGACTTAATTGGAGGGGGCAGGATCAGGACTTAAATCTCTTCCTCAGTGCCCCTAGGCTCTGGACCAACCTGCCCAACAAGATCACCCGGCAAACTCAGCATCCTACTTGAAAAGACTTTCCAAAACAAACCCTTTAAGTCGGGATATTATTTGAATTAAGATTTACCCGTTTATTAAACATTGTTTGTAGCAGGGCATTGGCTTTATGTTGTAGCATGTTGATGTACAGGTTGATCCTCTCTCACACCTTAACCATACACAACTCAAAGTTATCGTGACTGTCATCTGAGAACCTTTGTTCAAACATGTCCTTTGGCCAGGCCATGTGGACACCATGAACTTGTGCAAAAGCCAGGTTTTTGAAGATGAAAAACCACTAAAGACTGTTAAAAGCTAGTTCTGAGAACCTGCTTCTTACACTGCAATACACTGCAAAGTCAATATTAAGCTTTAAAGACAGCATAAACCCCAGTTGCCCAAATTTGGATCACCTGGATTGTCAGAGCATCAGAAAATTATAGGGCTTTTTGCTAGTCATAATATCATAATCAAAACCAAATGAAACACTCATGTCAATACAATTAAAACCCTTATAGGGTTATGACTGCTGGTGAATCATTTTGGACCCGAGTGTAAAGAGTGTCTGTTTATTGCCTTTATGTAACTAAGAAGCAGGCTGTGTGAGACTCCAGCTTGGGATATTCCCACAACACTGCTGATTCAGCTGATGCAGAAGCTGTCACTATGATGTAAGAGGTGCTTGTTACCTGGAATGACTTGGAGGGGATGTTGGTTAAACAATCTGGCCCTGCATATCAAATCAGTGGTAATGGCATGATATTATTGCATGCATTCTAGCTGTACATTAGTATTGTTGATAGCTTAAAATCCTACGCATATAAAAGGAAAAATAGGCCTCATCTTGTTATTCTAATGAAGTGGGCATTCACTTCAGATACTGCCATATTTCAGTGTTTTTGCTGCTTTAGGCACCTTCTTGTTTCAGTACTTTAATTTTGACTTGGTTGCTTAGTGACTGAAGAGTTGAGACTAAACCTCCAGAATGTATCTTGCAGCAACATGATGTCATATATCACTGAATAATAATTTAGTTTTAGAATTGATCCACATGTTTAGAAGCCTACATCTCTTTCTAACAATGTTTGTAGTCCTAAATGTTATGTTCTTTAAAGCTGCTGTCCGGACTTTCCGTTTGTTTTCAATTTATGTATCATTTTTTAACAAAGCTTAAATGTGTTAGTCTAGTTCGATACTATAATATAAAGTTAGTATAACGCGATATGAAAATTTATTCCTGAGCTCCGCCTTCCTCTCATAGACCCCCATGTTATTCCAAAAAGCGCCGGTTGCTGCCGACCAATCAAGTTCGAGCTTCAGCTTTGTCATGCTGTCAATCAACGGTTACGCGCACAGCAAGCAAGCCCATGCAGAGGTGGGCGAGCTACGCACTATGGAACCGCGCGCACATTTGTTTTGCTTGTGGAGGAGAGAGCATCAGGGCTCAGCAACTTAAAGAAAAGTTACCAATCCCACGGCTTGTCAGGCCAAGAGACTGCAGGACGTTTTTTGGCTCGGGGTGCTCGCGTCGCTCCCCGACCACGGCCTCCATAGCCCGCCTGACGGCTTCGTTTAGATGCCCGACCTCTGGAGGAAGATGTTGGGGCGTCTGGGACATACTCTTCGTCAGAGGAGTCATGCAATTCTGAACTCTAGATAGAAATAAACAATATAACACATATACACGCGTAAATGCACTAAGTTTGATAAACAACGTCATCGAGAGGGATACACGAGTGTAATCACATATTGAAACTTTACTCGTTAGTCCTAGCAGATTCATGTTATTTTGGTATTAGGACAAATTAGACTCAATACAGCATTCTAACGTAATTCCTTTATTATTTACTAAATGTACTAAATGTAGAAGAGGGGAAAACAGCAAAACAGGCCATATGCTGCAGCACTCCGGGCACTTCTCTCATGTACTGCGCGCGTGCACAAATAAAGGGGCGAAATCAGAGGGAGGGACGGTGGGACCAACAGCGTTTTGGGAGACGCTGCGATTCAAACTCCGGACAGCAGCTTTAAGGAGCTGTGGTGGGATTTGGTGGCATCTAGCAGTGAAGCTGCATATTGCAGCCAAATGAAAACATTTTCCATTTTTCCACTGAAATGAAAAATCCTTGTTGGATTTTTTAAAAAAGCAAATAAATGCAAAATGCCCTCTGTAGAGCCTGGTATGTCCATTCTGGGCTACTGTAGAAACATGGCTCTCTCCATGTAAAAGAACCCACTCCCTAGCCACACACTTAAAGCTATGTGCCATTCCTGCATATAGATCCCCCCAAATGTACATACTTATCCTATAAAAATTATTCAGCTAGTAGAACTAAAAAGGCAGGCAGCAGTTGATTTCTAGTTATGCCACTAAACATGTTGACTGGGTGCTTTTAGTCTGCACAACTTTTAAAATAGATACAAGTGCGACACATTTGAAATAGATTTGCTTTCATTTCCAATTTTGATGGTGACAATAAAGGTGGCTTCATAGATGTGAAGATGCATATTTCACAGATTTGAATAGGAGAGACAATTTGGTGACAAATTAAAGGAAAAACTTTAACTGTTGACCCCTAAGTTAAGGTGATCTCGTGGCTCAGTTATACTGTGAAGAACATTTTGCTGGTATGTTTTGCATCCAATTGTCCCCATAGAGAGAAGGCTAACTCCATAATGTTCTGAATGATCACCTTTATCTTACAATGCATCATTTCTATCCTGATGGGAGTGGTCTCTTTTAGGATGACAATGCACAAGGGGTCAATGACTGGTTTGATGAGTATGACAATGGTGTGAATCATATGCTAAGACCTTCACAGTCACCAGATATCAGCCCAGCTGAACACCGTTGAGATGTTTTGGACTGAAATGTTGGACAAAATTTTTTACCACCATCATTAAAATAACAAATGAGGGACTATTTTCTGGAAGAACAGTGCTCCATTTCTTCAGAGTTCAGAGACAAGGCACACCAAAACTGTTCTGGTGGTCCAACATCTTGCTAAGACACTCTGTGTTGGTTTTCTTTCATCTGAGAATGTAACCACCATCTTATTGAAAGATGCCTGCAGAATGTTCATTGCAACTTGGATGTCTTTTTTCTTCAAGCCAAGTTTCCTTGAACTATCACTTCACAGTACTGTTTCTAATGATGACCCATCTGAAATGGACTGCCTCATGTTGAGCATAAAGGTTCCAAGAAGCAAGACATTAGGATTAATGGTGATTCTGACAGCTTCAGGCAATGGCAAATCAAGGGCTGAGTACTAGCAATAGGAATGCGAGATATTCTCAGATTCTCATCACCTAACTAGGCCATAATTTCCTTTCTTAAGAAGAATATGTAGTCTTTTAAGCAAAAATACCAAACCAACTGTTGTAATGGGAGTTGTGTTGATACACAAGAGACCAATCATGCTCCCTAATCCTAAAATTTCCTCCTAGCTCACTGCTAATGCAAGCTTGTTGAGTGATGAATCCTTACTGTGAACTGTATTGGAATTCAAAACATCAACAGTGAGCGGGGAGGGCATTTTGGGATTTAGGGGGGTCACTATCGGGGCCCTATAACAAAATCAGCGAGTCTGTCTCAGGCTCTTAAAAAGGAAGCTCAAATTCAGGTCAGGGGTAACACTGAGTACCACTGAAATAAACTGTTTGAATAAAGAGCATGTGGAAGACCTAAAGGAACATTGTCTAAAAGGAATCTACTGGGTCTGAGCTGTCATGTTCTAGTCATTTCAAAGGAACAGTCCAACTTTTCGGGAACTATGGTTGCTCAAAATCAAATGAGAAGATGGATATCTCTGTTCCTCCAGTACAGAAATATGTCCAGGATAAATATAGACTGATGTGGAGTTGATGAAAGGTATATTTCCTCACTTCTGACAGACTGTTTCTCTCTGTGATGTAGAGTTAAAAATAATGCGTTCTTATGAGACTATGGGCAAGATGGAAAACAAATGCATCTCCCAAAATGTCAAATTGATCCTCAAATTAAATTAAATTAAAGGGAACACTAGCCAATGAGAATTACATACTGGCCAGGGAATAATGTGACAATAGCTGTATGCAAAGAGTTCCCATTGAAATAAGCACTGTTTCTCACTCTTGCCTACCTTAGCGTATTTCATCATCATGTCTGCTGTGTGTCAGTTTCCACTGAGTCTCTCATAGTTCCCTGACTGGCCTCTCGAGGCTGAGAGAGAACCAGCAGAGAGAGGAAACTTCTCAAAATGTTCATGACAAACCCAGTGCCATATCAGCCACACAGGCCTGTTGCCCACCTGTCGCTGTGTGGAGAGTCTCCCAGCGAGTCGAAAGAGTCCCCGTACTGTAGCCCTGGCCGATGGGGGTCAGAATAACCACAGTGTGCAGCGCGGCGTGCCCGTGCCTCCATGCACGCAGGACTGCTGCATTTACTGGTCCCCACGGATGATGACATCATTCCCGGCGAGTCAGAGAGGATACTGTCAGAATGTTCCAGGCTCCATGTCCGCTCCTCATGTCTGACAAATAAAAAAGGTGTTAACACGCACGCATCCCACAGTGTGTGCAAGTGTGATTCTTGCTTTCTATCATTTATTTCAAAAAGGAGTACGCCTTCAGAAAAAGAAGGCTGATAATTAATCTGTAAATGTTTGCAGAGGCGGAACAGTTAACCTATGACCCATCACCACTAAACTCCTCACTTCTCACAAACTCTGATATTCTTCCTTTCTCCTCTTAACTCATATGATCTCACATATAAAATCTTGTATACATCTCTCAGACATTACTCCTTCAGATATACTTAAAGCTACACTAGGCAGAAATCTGGAAAAAGCAACAGTACACCAGAATTTGAAAAAAATGCAACCCTCCCGTTCTATGTCTCTCCCACCACACCAACACAATCCTCAGTCATGCAAAAATAGTCAAACTAAAAGCCAACATTCATCTGTGGCTTCAAAGAGGATTCAAATGTCCATCTAATCCACGGCAACACCACATTTGGTTCTTGTGATGAGTTAAAATATCCCATCAAAGGCTAAATTTTCTAAAGCCGAACAAAGAAGCCAAGGGTAGGTGCATTAGTCTAGTTTCCTCTCAGGCCATTTAAATTAGAATATAATTTTTTGGTCAGCCATGCTAAAAAAAAAAAAATACTGCTTACCCCAGTTTTACAGGACCCGTTTTGCAGCACTTTTCAGCAAATTAATCAAAGTCTCACACCTCCCCCACAGTGCGTCTTTCAGTTTATCAGTTCAAAACACTGCACAGATGGTTCCTTTCCCTATGACTGTATGACTCCTGGGTTCTTTTAAATGAGTTGTTTAGCACTGAAAACCAATTAGCTGCTGCTGCCCCGCCCCCTTCAGGAAGAATATGCTGTCTGTGGAGCTGTCAATCAAAGTTTGACACGGAGGACTATTAGTTAGTTAGGCGTTACATGGAACCAGGGTCGATTTCTTGTTTGCTTGTAAAGCTGGGAGCATAACTAGTTGCAAGTAGGCTTGAGAAATAGCAGACGTAAATGTCTTTGAATCTTACAAGCTTATATTTTGCACATCTAAGTTTATGACCACCACCAAACACAGCAACAGTAAGTTTTCACCATATAGGATGTTTACGCATTAGCTGGACATTATTGGGTCCAGTATTTTAATAATAACTAATAACTATCTGGTCTATGGTTATGTCCCATTTTGCTTTAAACATGCTGCCATACATCTATATGTTCCTAGTAATTTAAGCAAATTCCAATAATTAATGGTGATTCTTCTGTTGTCATTCATCTTTTCTTCCTTTGACTATTTGTAACATTAAAATCCTTCCTGTCTTGTTTACATTTTTGTTTCCTTTCTTCTTGGACTTCTCTCCAAGTAGAAATCAGTCGCCAGCAGGTAGTTCACGCTGCAGGAGCAAAACCCCATTGTTGTGTTTTTATGATTTTATTCTATGTTTTTATGATTTACTTATATCTGTTTGCATCAGCCAATCACAAAAGCCTGTGTAAATGGGCTTTAACAAACATTTGCTGTTTTCAATTGCACCTTATAAAAAATAAAAATAAAAACTTCACTAATTAAGTTATTTTTCTCACTTATTAATATTTAATACAGAATATTTAATTCTGTATGAAGGTACAGGTATCGGAGCATATGGTGCATTCTTACCTGTGAGTTGATGAATGGGCTCGTGTGGAAGAGTTGTGAGATCTGGAAGAGGCATGACTGGCAGGGAAGGATCCCTCTGTTGCAGGCCGTATGACTCGTTCAGTTGCGGGGACATTCTTTGATATGTACTGTTTCCAACAAAAATGGGTTTGGCAGATGGAGAAATGTGGGGGGAAAAAGACCAAAGTTGACTTTAGAATCACAAATACATTTGGTGTACATCTGTGTTTGTGCACTTTAATAATGTTAGGAATCTGCTCAGAAACTTACATCTACCATCGGGATTTCCTCTGGGCCGGGTCCTGGGTGATTGGGTCCGTTAGCTAGGCTACGATTGGGATGTTCTGGACACATGTTTTGTCGCAGATGATTGTGCATCTTCTTTCTTTGTTTCCTGTTGAGCAAATCTAGGTCATTTTTTTTTCAGTTTTTTGTTTGTCACTTAATATTACACTTTTTTACAAAATGTAAAAGCCACATTAATTATTTAAACATATCTAATGATATATACAAAGACTATATTTTAAGGCAGTAAACACAGGAGTCTGTCTAATGCATGTTACAGGCAAACAGTACACCAGCAGCTTGAGTGCACACTAATCATTTTTTAACACGGGGGTAAAACGGCTACATGTGACTACATGTCCAAAAATAATGAGCTGATCCATTTAACAGCGGGACTTACTTGGTTTTGCAGTAGGCAACCACACACACGATGCCCACCACCAACAGAGCCACACAAATACCCGTGATTGTCAGGACTCTTTTCTGGTAGAGTTCCTCTGCCTCTGTCAACATCACACCCACAAATACACAGACGCACCCACACACGCAACACAGAGAGATGACAGGAAAGAAAAATTAGCGTCTTCAAGGTGGCTGTGGTTCCAACTTTTCCACTCTACATCTACACGCCTTTTTTTTTTTGTTACTGAATCCTGAGCAGTATGAAGCTTCATCCTCCTTCCCCTGACAATTCACACTCAAACCTCTCCTCTCACATATTCACTAATGCAACAGCTGCTGCTCCCAGGGCTGCAGTAAGGCGGCGTAGGTCAGGGTAGGGACTCAGCAATAGTTGACTTATTTATTGATTAAAAAATGGTGTAATTCCAAATTATATATGATTCTATGGTGGTTCTGACCTTTATTTAATGACCAAAACCTGCATTTTGTGCAGTGTTGCATTACATTGGAATTGGAAATGCCAAATGTTCCAATTATTCTATTTTGTTAAGTGACCAACAATCCTATTTACTGTAGAAGTGTTCACCTACTCAGGTATTCAGTAAATACAATGATAAGATCTTACAATAATTTACAAAACAAATGAATTTTGAAATGAAATATCATTAATACGAAATATGATTGATGCTTTTCCTTTTCCAGAGAAGAGCCTGTGTGAGGTAGAGGTAGATGCTTTGTGTTTTGTTTTTTTTCCCGCTGGGGAAAACGATGGAGCAAAGAGGTAGTGTGTTCCCTGATAAATAATGCAATAAAAATGAATTGAACTTGTACAACTCCTTCCATCTGTGCTTTCCTCCTTTCATTCACCAGCAGCCATTTTACATCAGCATACCAATTTGTGTCAAGCTCCTGACACCATAAATAAATCACTGAAGTCAGTTTATTTTTAGCAGCATACTGGGTAGTATTTCACCAATAGTGTTTATTATCTACCAACAACAGAGAAAATGATAATGATTTTGGTATATGAATCCAATGCTCATGGTCCAGGAGATGAATGTATATGTATAATCTGCATTGTATCCTCTCAACCATCACACTGTTTTTTTTCTGAAAAAGGTAGCAGAAAACAAGAGCTAACAATCAAAGAAGATGGAAATAGTGGCAGACCAAAGGGGAAAAAAACTGTAGGTTCTAAAATTAGCATTACATGCTCACATCACAGCATATACTCCTTAAAGGATTATTCTAACCAGCAACACAGACATTATACTTTATAGTTTTAATTTACATATCAGCTACACTAATGACGGGGTGATGTAAGAAGCATGGACAAGATCACACATAAAGGAAAAGAAAGAGACGGCATGTCAAAGAAAGAGAGATCAGCGGGGTTGGGAAGATAGAACTGGATACTAAGGAAAGACATCTGGCAGCTTCAAACATGACACATCATGCTTGTTATAGATGGAATGAGGAACCAAAGTTCAAAAGGGAAAATGCTCTATCATGAGTGAGACGGAAACTTCAGTTAATGGTACTTTTCCATTGCACACGTATGGAGGTGGAGGCGATTACATCCATGTTAATGATGTTTGATGGAGGATCAGTTGCATCCACTCGAGAGTTTGTCATTCTATGAAGTTACGGTATGATTACTTGAGCGGTTGATTGGTTAATCGAGGGACAATATGATTCACAGTTCACACCACAGGCGGGACAGGAGCATGTCAAAATGACGGACATGCCACTAGCTATGCTAGGACTGAGAATCAAAATGTATTGTTCCATACCCATAAATTCAATCCCAAGATGCTCTGCCATTGCAGAGGGTTGAGAGGTGGAAGAAAGAAAAACAAAGACCAGATTAAGAGAGTGGCACCTTCTAACATAAAGTGGAGTAAACACAAGTTGGCATCACAGCAACTGAGACAACAAACACTTGTCAGTAACTGTCAAAACGACATGGTCAGTAACATCTAAGACAAGACACCAACATGCAACACACACGTCAAACCGCACTGCACAAAACCATACATTGCAGTTGTGTACATGGCTCACAGCTACAATGCTTTTAAATGTAATTTCACGTTGATTTCTATGACTAATACACTCTAAATAAACTAATGTAAGCTCCTCCGGTGTGGATTGTCCCAACACAATGTTTTTGTTGCTTTCAGGTTTTCAGAAAGTCTTATTTCATTACATAACCAAACAAAGTCTCCTAATGGGAATAGGATATTAGGCGCATAGCAACTCTCATTACTACCGTATGGGGAAAATATGCGTCACCTGCAGAGATTACCTGTGCTTTCAGTTTTCTGCTTTCTAAAAATGCTACACTGTCGGTTCCCTGACACACCCATCACATGAACAGGCAAGTAAAAAGGAGTGTATCTGCACTGTTTTGGGATAATCATGCTGAATAAGAAGAATTATGGCTGGACTTTATATTACATGGCAGACTGAGGCCAGAGGGAGGTTGTACCAACGCACTGAGTCCATATCTCTGGCAACTCGCCTTGCTTTGCTTGGGCTAAGGCAAGTCCCAGCTGTTCTTATGACAACATGCTCTTATTAATCCAAGCCCTTATGGCTGAGGAGCAGAAGCCATCCTCCTTCTCGTCTGTATCTCGTGGGGATGGGAGGCGCCCCTCCAGGAGGCGGGTCTTTAAGTGTGGAATGAGTGTGTGCGTGTGTGTGTGTATGCGTGTGTGTGCACGCACAGGGGCCTAGTCTTCAAATCTTGATTTATTCCCCTTAATTGAACATAGCGTCTGAAATGCAATGTTCTTTCTGTGCTAGCGTTATCATGCACAGAGGGCAGTTATTTTTCATTTTTATGTGGCGTATGTCTTAAGTAGGATTGCGTATTGTCTTAACATTAGTCTTGTTAAATCGCAATGTTTTCACTCTGCTTTTTAAATCTGTCTCCACTTAAGCCTACAAATTATCACTTGAACTTAAAAGCATGCAAACCCCGATAATCAAAGGCCGCTCTGTGTTTGTGTAGCTCGGATGAGAACATTGATGCAGATGCACAGCTGCACTGACGTTAAACAGAATGCAGGAAAAGTGAGTGAGCGGAGAAAAAGGAGCTCCCACACACCACTGTCTGCTCTGCCAAAAAAACAAGTAATTTCAGCACAGCACATTACGACTTAATGTGAGATGAAATTACTTGTAGTTAAGAACGGGGCTTTCTTGCATTCTTCCCTGTGCCAGCATACAACAAACAGCATGTGTGAAGCTCTACAAGTCCGACTGCAGGGATGAGACTCTGTGGGCAGCGGAAGGCAGCTCCAAAAGGAGATGCAGTTTGTTATTTTCTAAATGCGATGTTTCATTAAATTGCAACCATATGGGCTTGCAAAGACATGACACTGACAAATATGCAGTAAGATAACAGGAGATGCTTTGCTATTACCCAACATGAATTACAGGCTTTGTATTTAATTCTATATTGTTATTATACACTGTTATTAACCTTGTATATACAGGGTTTTAACTTTTATTTATACCAAAGTCAAGCTACACGAGTTCTGATGTTTATGTTTCATTAATGCCAAATCAATCAGTACTTTCAGTAAAAGTAATCGACCAACAAGTAACAGTGACATGTAAACAATGAAGACTGCATTAACGACTTGCTTGTCTAAAGAAGCATGACTCCAGACCATGTGGATAGCTTTTAAAGCAAAAGACCTTAAGGGCAAGATCTATCAAACCATAGCCCTCCACACAACTTCCTCTAATCTGAGTATAATTCTGCAGTTGATGGATGTGTTTGCTGATGTTGCCGTGTGGAATGGTGCAGGCTTGACTTCTCTTACTCCAGGCTAGCAAAGCTGTTTGACATAGCACTCTAGTATTGTGTGTGAACTCTACGCCAAGGACATAGGCTGTGAGAGCACCATTTTGTCGCGGTGTGCATTTGCAACGAGCTGCAATTTCCTGATTGTCCTGGTGTGCACCTAACAATGTTCAGCGTGTTGTACAGACTGGCTGTGATCGAAGTCTTCGGCAAGTTAGCAAGCAGTCTGAAAGTGGAGCACATGGTAGTTTTTATTTAAGCCTGCATGTGCATGATGAAAAGAGGAACAATAACTATTAAAATGTTTGTTATAAGTGATTGGATGATTGAGAAATTCTGGATTATCTTCAAGATCAGATCAAATAAGACTGAAAAAGTGAATGTTTGTCATGTTGCTTCATGTTTCATCAACTGCACAGACTGAAATTCTACATTTACTATCTTGTGTGGAATGCATAATAAAAGCATCTATTAAACAACAAGAGACACTTCGGCGTTGAGCTTAAGCCGATTAAATTTCTTCAAATTTTGACTCTGAACAAACATGTCATTGTCAGTTAAGCCAGTGCACCCAACAGATTCAATCTTTTGCCATGCCTATGAGTTGATTCTAATTGGTCAGGCCTGGCTTTCCATCCATTGATCAGCTCTAGTAGGATCATACATGCTTGCATGTCAGCAGCTGATTGCAGACATGATTAGTGAGCGAGCTTAACATTTTGTTTTAGTAATTATTTTTGCCATTAGACCGTGTGGTTGCATGCAGCTAACTATGTGCAAATCAAGTTGCACAAAGCATCCAAACACAGAGCTGGACCTGTTGCTCTCAGACTTCCTATGAGCCCCTACTCTGAGAATGCACATGCAAAGCACTGCAAGTTAAAGGGCACACAATATGCACATGCTGACAAAACACAGTAACAGACTCTGCTAATCTATGCCAGCTTGTGAATGAGTCATCAGAGGAGACACAGACACAACGATTAGGTAATAACAGGAAATTAATGCAGTCTCTCTACACCCAGCATGCACACATGTCACAAAGACAGTCTGACAGAGTGACAGAAGAGGAAATTGACATACGGTAGAAACTGGCCATAACGTAGGTTTGACAGCGATCACCAGTAAAGTCATTTGGACACCTGATGGGGAGAAACAAAGCCACAGAAGGAGAGGGAGGAGGAGGAGGAGGAGGAGGAGGAGGAGGAGGGTGGGTGAGTGAGAGAAAGAGAGAAAACAGAGGGAGAGAGGGCAAAGGGTGGAGTGAAAAGGAGAGTATGCATAAGAAGAAGTGAGAGAGGAGAGAGGAGGGAGGGAGGGTGGGAGGGAGAGAGAGAGAGAGGCAGAGAGACACAGAATTAGAACAACAGCACAACTACAGACAGCAGAAGCAGAGTGTTCCCATGGATGACACCACCGTGAACGTGGTGTAGTGCACAGCTCATTGCGTGTTGACCTGAGAAGGAGAAAGAGGAGGAGAAAGAGGAGGAAGAGAACTGGGGGAGGCAGCAGGAGTCCACAGAGGCAATCCAGTGACAACTGTGTCTCTGTTCTCAGCTGCTCATAGCAAGTGAACATACTTTTGAAAGGATTGGGCATGTACAACCGCAGCGGCTCAGTCTGCAAGCATCGTGGGCCGAAGTATCCGTCCGGACATCTGGGAAGGAGCAGACAAGTGTTATGAAAAGGAAAACAGAGAAAGTGAGGTGCATTGTAAATTTCATGGACTCAAATCCCCCGGCACGTATTGCTGCACGACGTCACACGTCAAATATATTGCATGCAGATCAACAAAAGAAAACAAGAGAAACAATAAAAACCGCAACCAAAAATGATCCACAGTATATTACAAAAAGATAATAAAAGAAGACGAAGGGAGGGAGGACAAAAAAGTAAATGATATACTGCATAATAATAAAATAAAGTCAATAAAAGGCAAGTTTATGACAAAACAGTGTTTAAATGATGTTATAAAAGGTAATATATAGACTTTGGGGCCTTCGATAGTTCTCGTCTTTTTGTGTCGTTCATGAGTACATGGAGAAAAATAACGCATGTGGAATGTGGCTGGGGAGAAACCATGAATTGCTTTAAATGTGATCAATGAATCAATCCAAGTATCTCGTGCAATGAAGCAGAAAATTGGGTAAAATGGTTTCTCTCTCTAGGAGCCTGTTGGAATCCTGGTAGGTGTTTATAGTCTGCAAATGTGATAGTTTTATAATCAATACCACATTAGAGTGAGGCAAAGTACTCAAATCAGGAAGAAATAAATACAATCCCAAAACTCTGTTTGCAGCTAGAGAAGAAAAACAATGAACGTGTAGATGTTTCTCAGTGGGCAAACATGACTGGACAGCTTGTTTACTTGAGCTGTGAAACATAACTTTATGTCAAGACTGAGATTTTTTTATGAGTAGATTTAGATTTTCGTAACCAAGGACAGATTATCATCACCATCAAGTGCGCTGAGCCTGAACATATTTCCTCATTATAATCCCATTCGGAAGAGCAGTTGGTCTTTGAGGGCCACCGACATTCCACTCGCAGCCACAACTAGACCACCAATCCAACAAAGGTCATTGCTGGTGATTTACTAGTTTCACACAACGCCTCCCAGGAGCACCATAACATTCATCATTAAATTACTCATCCTGAGTGATGGCATTTAACAGGGGGATAGCACCACCTAGACCAAGGAAACTTGGCTGGAAGATGAAAGAAACAAACTGTCACCACATCATTTAAAAATCAGAAGAGCTTGCATAGATCCACAGTGGTGCATAAAATAAACATGTGCCATTTAGATATGAAAAAAGCATTTTACCATGTGTTGTGAGGCTGGGTGTGTTCTTGAACATATTGAACTGCATATGCAATAAACGTCCACAATCTTTTCCATAAGTCCCAGAGAGAAGTGATAATTGGTCTTGTTTTGGGAAGACATTATTTTTCTTTTTCCCGTTCATTAAAGACTACTAAAGCACTTTTCTTAACCTTTATAGAACTTAAACAATCTACATATCAATCATTTTGTCATATGGCAGAAAAACTCATCTGAAACAAAGCAAGAAAGCTTTGCATGTTGAGCATGTTCCTAATTGCTCAAAAGTGAGGATTTGCTGCTTTAAATTGTACATCTTTGAGTTTTGAGCCTGTAGTCAGATGAAGAGAGACAGTTGTGTCATATTAGAAAATTATAAAGAGGTTCTTCAAAACGCGAGTTCGGTATGTCAGATGTAAGATAAAACTCCAGTTTTAGCTCATTTGTTTTTTTTGTTGTATCAATCTATTAAAATAAGTACAATTATTTTACATTTTCCTTGAAAAAAATACATCCTTGTTTACGCTTTTAGGTAAAAATGACATCAGATTTTAGCAAATTTTTACCGTCTGTATGCTTTTTTTTTTACCGATATGCTAAATTTTATCTTTAAATGTATTTATGAGGAGGAGACCCGAAGAGGAAATACAGTGAGTTACTTACTTCAGGTCATTTATTAGCCTCACCTCTCCCTAAAACAAAGTTTATACCTCAAAGTGAAGGAGCTGTGCATGAAAGTGGGCCTAGCTGTCTGCAGGACTTGTTTAGCCGGTGAGTAATACCCACTGAAGCCTGGCCTATATTGAATGAGATGGCTGTGGGGCAACAAATCCCTGCAGGCCTTCACTGCATTATCCAACTTTTCTGGACCCATGCCCCGGCCGTGAGTGAATTAGCTGCAGCAATTGAGTTATTGCTGCCTCCAATTTGTACACAGCGTATTGAACGGCTGTTGCAGCCATGTCCTCGTTGCTTGTCGAGCGTTCTTTCTTTGGCCAACTGGGCACAGAAGCCTCTATATCAAACCAGCCAGAAGACTTATGTTATGGAGACATGTGGTCCAACTGAGCCTGCTATATCATATCTGACAACCATGACAGGGAATAGCGTGCATACATGTATTTTGTGTTGTAAGTGAACTTATTAGGTTGCTTTAGTTGTAACTTATACAAGTAATGGTTGTTTTTATTACCATTTAATCTAAAGATAGTTTTCTAAATGTACTGGTAAATCTTTAGATTTACATGATGTCAGAAAACATTGAAAAACTGTCAATTACAGTTTTAAATGTCATGTTTTATCTGAACTACAGTCCAATACTCTGACAAAAAATGACAAAAAAACGGTCAGAATTCACATTTAACAAGCTGAAAATGGTCAACATTTTGCACTTTTGCTTGTGTTTTACTTTCCTGATGATCAACAAATTGAGTTGCTTAACAAAATGCTCCATCTTCAACTACAAAAACCTGCTAGTCTTTGAAAAACAGGGGAAAAAACAACAAAGAAGAGCACCTGTTTATGCAAACTTCTTATCATCCCAAATAATGTCTCTTGACCTTAAGTTCAACACAAACTAAAATGTAAATGTCAAAGGATAAAAAAGAGGTTGTTTCTGTGATAATGTCAACCTGTTTTCTTCCTGAAAAGCAGAGATACATGGTTCCTCCAGCGCACTTTACACACAGGTCTTGATCCCCTCTGCCAAATGTAAGCAATGATTCTATTTACCTCATTGGGGGCCTCTAACAGGCATAAATATTTGCTCACTACTAAACCAGTGACTCATGACATTTTGAAAAGGCTTTTAATGTGCAGCCCTCCTGTACACTAAACACGACTTAAAAGGATGAGCGCACACCACCGCCTCGCTCCATTATTAGTGTTAAAATACACAACAGGTGGGTAGTTAGGCAAACTGGCAGCATTTTCCCTGTGATGTGTTGCTGCTGCTGCGGCTGCTGAAAGAAAGAAGAAGGGGGAGGGGGGGGGATCAAGCCATATCATGAAAACAAACAGCAAGATAAAAAAATTGTAGTTGAGCGACATTGCTACATCAAAGATGACTTTTAATCTAGACTGTATGATGGCACATCTCACAAGGAATGGAGGTTGAAAATGACATTTGTTTAGAAGAAGAATCCCAAAACAGAGGAGATAACTTACTTGCAGGAAAGCTGATTTATACCATCGATGAAGTAACAGTCGCCGCCATTCACACAGTAGGCCTTCTCTGTGTCGTTGCATCTTCTGGCGTGGCCTGAGCCTGGAGATAGGGTCGTGGTTACTGAAAAAATACAGAGGAAAAAATAGAGCATTAACACCAGCAAAGGATGATTTAAAGCCAAAATGAGGAAACACCATTATAAATGGCGATAGATTTTTATTTAATGTGAACTTGCTTGTCATTTCTATCAGTATAATACTTTCTCTGTAAGCTTTATTCGTATTATACACTTGTATTTCCACAAGGACTCTTAGTTTTCCATCCACAAATGTAATTGTGTCTCTAAGCAGTGTTGACACTATCTGAAGAAGTTCTACGAGCAAAGATAAATATTTCCCTGACATAGCGTAGGAGTTGTTTATGCGCTGACTCAGGTCCTTGGAATGGCCCAAAATGTCATGTATCTGCACTTAATCCCCCAGACTGAATAGATATAATATGTTTGGGATGAAGTCTGCTTATCAGAACGAAAATAGGGACGTTTGAAGGAAGAGGAGTGCTGAGAGAGCGGCACCGTGGCAGGATTGGGCTTGAGCAGGGAGGAGTGAGCTTCACATGTCAGATGTTGACACGTGATTGTAACTGCGTACCTGCTGTCAGAAGTTGCAGTTTGCTGGTGGCGAAACTTTTGCAACAGGAAGAATCTTTACAACTACGACACATTAGCTTCAGCAACCTATAATCTGCTGGCTCTTACTTATAGGAGACTGTTTGACAGCACAACAAGTTTTCACAACTCCCATTTGTTCGAACACTTATAGAGTATCTCTGTCCTCTACTTGGGGAAGCGTGCTGTTTTGGTCAGAAGCACACTTCTGGTCTGGCTAAAACAACAGAGGTTAATTCCCCTGCTAGTTAGCATAACAAAGCAAACAGATGACATCAGTCTGAGCTTCACTCGCCAGTGTGAGTTTGAGAAGAACATGAATAAGTCAGCAGTTTGTCAAGTCCAAAGACAATAGTAGAAGAAAGACTACAAATGGTTTATGTTTTATTAAAAGTAATTTCCTCTTAAAATGAGATGTCATCACTCTGACATTACTTTTCAACTTAAACACAGCTCTGGTGGACATACAATAGAGGTTTTCTACAGCAAACATCCATCCAAGAAGACATAAATCTGTAGCTAAATTCAAATGATGAGATTCAGAACTGACAAGTCATTGTTAGAATTTTTAAAAGGGTTATATTTTCTGTCTTATTCACAACCTATCATGTAACCTATTCCTTCAAATGTTTCCAAAACAGCACAGCATCAATCCACGATCACCTCCAAATTTTCCAACAAGTGTTTCCAGCTTTACCAGTTAATCAGAAATACTTCATTGTCACCTGACCTCTAGCTCGGAGTGCTGACGTGTAAAACAGCTCATAAAAAGATCAGACAAAGCTGTCAGGAAGCGAGAACCTGAAAACATTGTAAAAACCTCCTACGCTCAAAATAGAAACCTTGTGCAGACTTCAACTGTAAAGCAGGCAAAACAAAAGGCGGCAAAACAGGCTGCATAGATGTCTATATAGGGCAGCAGCCTGTCCCAGAATGCATCGGTGGAAGGGAGGGGAAAGTCCTGGACAGATCATCAGTCCTCCGCAGGGCGGGCCGACACACCGACAATCACACTCGCACATAATCTTCAGTCCACCTGGCTTACATGTGGGTGGACTGTGGGTGGAAAACAGACGACCCAGAGAGAAACCCACACAGGGAGACGGAGAACATGTAAACTTCACACAGAAAGGATCAAGGCTGATACCTGAACCGTGGACAAGATCTGCTGTCAAAGTTTATTTGGCTACTGGTCATGCCAAATCTGTTTCACCGTGCGCTCTTTTTCAGTCCTCCTTCACAGAATCCTCGTCCGAAAAAAAAAAAAAAAACACTTTTCAGGGACCTAGTTTAGCTTATTAACGCCCCAAATTAGCTTACCGCAAAATCTCATAACAACACAGCTGTCATTAGAAAGCTGCAACATGACCTAATGCTTAAGCTCTTTGAACTCCAAATAAATACTAATTGACCACAACGTACTTTTTTCTATTTTCTGTTCTCAAATCCCTTTCATAACTATATCTCCTCTATTCTAAAATTTCTGCAATACAATAAATATTCAGCAGGCCACTATCTGGGTTTAAAGTGACATCTTTTTTCCTGAAGATTCAGTGACCAAGGTTTACCATTAATAGCATTGACATGCACATTTTAAAATGCATTTGTAGTGATATTTTCTCAACTGTACGCATCAAATGTGCAAAGTGAGGATCTGACCAATTTAGGCTAACAAAAAAAAGACAAAAAATATGATCCTTTTTTGGAGGATGAAACTGCAGTTTTTGAAGAACTTTTAGACCCAAACATCTGTAGCGCTGTGACTTGTTTTTGTTGCTTTCCAGCTGAATGCTGGAGCCCACACATCTCCCCTCAGCCAAGGTTCATTTGCCTATACAACAAACACCACCTGCCCGTATTCAAGAGCTTCAAAGAGGAGCAGCAACACATTCCTTTGGACCTTATTTTACCCTCAATACAGTAAAAAATAAAAACCTTCTCTGGTGAATTCAACAGACTCTAAAGCAAGTTTCACACTCTGACCGTACACTTCTTTAAAAAAAAATATCTGGACACATTAATTTGTGAATCTTCTCAACTGGTATCTCTGAAAAGATTCTGTAGCCTTTCAAAGAAATACATAATGATTGAAGGGTCTTGTAGAAAAGCTTCAACCTGTATTTACTCTTGATAGCTACATCTGCTAAATACCACAGCTGATAAAGGTAATGCTTTTCTTCTAACTTCGATAAGTGATGACAGGTCATTAAAGATCCAAATCATGTTACAGGAGCATTGACGAACCCCAAGCTTTTTAAAACACAAGCTTCAGTAATAAAGTTTTTGTTTTTGTTTCTAACCACTTACAAGCATTAAAGCAAGTGCTGCTGCTTTCGGTTGCTTCAGAGATGGCGTGTATCCCAATACTAACAAAAACAATCCATTTGGGAACATTTATTGGCCTGCAGTCACCAACTGACATCCAATCTATGACACTGCACAGTCAGTGTCCCAGTTTTCTCCTCCTTTTCTCTGCCGTCCTCCCTTCTTTCCCTTGTGTCCTCCAGTTACTCCTCCATATCAGACACACTGTTTTAACACAGCAACTGAAGGAAAGTTCCAGTTTCAGCTCAACTTGAACAGAAGGATTAGAAATGCTTAATTATAAACAGAAGCATGTAATTAAATTACCAGACTTGACAGCATGGAGACAATAAATCTGTACAGTAAAGACAGTTCCCTAAATCAAATACTGATCATATTCATTATTGTTGTGGCTGGAGTCTGGCTCATGTAGGAAAAAAAAGCTTCTGCACATTTTGACTTAAACGGCACTCGGAACAATCACCATGAAGAAGTTCAATGTTTCAAAATATGTCAAGTTAAACTTTGATTTAAACTGCTGGAGGCACACGCCAGCAAACTGCAACTGAACTGATGCACGGAGCATCCATAAATCATACATATGCACCCACTTCAGGTTTTATAACAATCTTGTAAAACTAGACAAAAAGTATGTAAAAACCTGCTGACCAGCAGTAAAAAAGCAGGGCAGGACCCTGAGATGCCATTGACTTTCTGCGCAAGAGTCTGTTGCTGCTGCTCATCGAGCTTTACATGTGCAGCCAGCGCTAGTGTCAGGTTGAATGCCCACATCCTCATGATAAATACTGAAAGCAACAACAGCATGTCGCAACAACAAAATGCAACATGAGTGTGTTTTTAGATTACTTGATTTTATTCACTTGTAATCAAATCCAAAATATTTCCCAAACCTTGTTCAATATTCCAGTGAGGAACTAAGTTTCATCGTAAAATGCGCACAAAAAAACAAAACGTAAAAAAGAAGCATATATAAATGTGAGTTTTAGCTTACAGAACTGCGTTGTGTCGTTTATGAGGATTTTATTTCCATGTGGTCAAGAAATCACGTCAAACTAATAAAACCTTTGAGTTGTGCGGAGGGTCCTCCAGTGGCTGGGCATATCAAATGTAAATGTTCCTCAAGGAAGTAACTTTTTTCCAATGCGCTACCTGCTATTGCAAAATCCTCATTCAGAAGCAAAGTTATTGAGTGGTAAACTGGAAAAGCGTTCAGTGATGTCTGCATGTCTTAAGCACTGGTGAATGCTTGTATGTTGAAACACAAATGTTATCTCCTGCCGTTTTCCCCCCTTGATTTTTTTGACGCAAAAAAGGCTGGAGTCAAACCGATGGCTTTGTTTGAGTTTACTTTAACATGACAAACTGGAACATCAGAAGAATGACAAAACCAACCACACAAATGTTGCACATCGCAGGTAGCAGTCACATCACTTACTGGGAAACCATACAAGGACAGGTACACGAAGAGCCTGTTGCAATGACGAAACAAGAACAGTATTTTCTTTTCGAGGTGATCTGGTTCAGCCAATAAAGTGTTTACTCAGGAGGCACTACATGTTTACTTGAGATTAAAACGTATGACAAGGCCGAAAAATTTACTGACGTGGTTAAAGATACACATTTAAACCACAGAGGAGCATCTCAGTTATGACGTAGATTCAAAAAAAGATATATATATAAATATGTGTGCTACTGCAGTACGAGGTTTAGAAGGTAGCACACATTTGGTTTGCAAATAAATACAAGACAACTGCTTGCACTCCCATGAATGGCATTCTTGCAGTTGTGCTGCATCAATTTAATAGCAGCAGATATTGTTTCAATTTTCTGTATACAATATTTCTTTTAAGTTTTTTTTTTGTGAACGTAAAATAGCTACCCTTTAATTTTCAATATATTGGACAAGTTTGACTGCCAACTAAGATAATTCAGTTTAACGCTCAATTTATGTTGAGGAGACCTATATGTCTGTTACAGTCTGCATTTGGCTAATAATTTGGCATCAGTCATCTGAAGAGGATTATGTCTTTGTGAACTAAATTCTCCTCACAAGATTGTGTAAAAATATACAGCAAGCGACGGAAATTACTGCGGGTATTTTATCGGTACTGAATGAAAAAGTTAGATCTGAGGTGAACCCACCTCTAACCTCCCAGCGGGGCTGCTGTGAACAGACCACAGCAATTTTTGTTGACAGTTGGTATATTAGCATGTGTCGTGAATGCTGTACGTGTTCATTGCTGCCATGTGGAGCAGCTGTTCCACTGGGTTACTGTGGCGCTGTTCTCACATGTGTCCAATAAAGAGATTTTGTTTCAGGAAGTTAAGTTGGTTTTGGGGCTTGTGATAAACTTCCTGAAAATGACAGTGTTATTCAAACAATCTAATTGAAGACACGTATTTGGTCACTGAGATCGCCTCGGTTCCACCTGCTTGTATTAGATCTGTCAGCTGAAGGACTGTTTTCTCTACAACGTGTCTGAAGTGATAATTAAAGGAAGGACAACAGCAGGGCAGCATTATTAACAAAATAGCTTTGTCTAATTTGGAAATTAACAGTTTTGTCCTAACTCCTCTTTTTGTAGTTTTTTTATTTGGTTGTCATCCTCTTTTCCAGAGACAGCCCTTTCATCTGCCGCTATTCCCAAGAGAAAAGACGGTAATGGTGAGGCTATAAATGGTTGCTGAAAGAAAGACCTTAGTCTGATCATAGCAACCTGAAATCCTTTGTACTTATCCTGCATTATGGTGACAATGCATTGAATCACTAGGAACAGCTTTGAGTCATAATGACTCAAGAAAAAGGTCTCATTAATTAAAATCTTTACATGTCACAGCGAATCCATAAATACCTAAGTCTAAATGACTCAACTTCCATCAATTTGTTCTGGTCAACTTTTTTTGTCTGTCTTGCCATATGGTGCTGTCTGTCTTTAGTCACGATGTACAATTCTCTATCTCACAACTGGAACCAGAGTTCAGGTGTATGCGCTTACATTGACTCCCTGCTGGAAACTGGAGACAAATCCTTTTAACCCAAAGAGAAGATCAGCTGAGATGGGGGGCAGAGTTTGTTTATCTGCACTTATGTAGCCAAGGTTTTGTTAAGTTTGCTTGGTGTTTTAACCTTGGGTTTCGACTTTCCTCGGCCCTGTAGCCCAGGGGCTGAATCTGAGTTGAAGGAAGCTGAAGAGAGGTTTCCTCTGGGTTAGTGAGAGCCACAGTGTTTAGCCATCAGCCCTTGCCACTGACTTTGATTAATCCTTCATGGCCCAAGAACTGAAAAGAAAAGCTGGGGGTGCAAGCAGGACCATCTGGAAACCTTCATAAACATGCCTGTCTTTCCACGCTCTCCAAAGGATTCTAGGAAAATCGTAAAAATGAAAAGAGAGGTCCCTTTTGCACAGTTTTTTTTTTCCTTTTGAGGCACCCTGTGCATATGCAGCAAACAGAACAGTGCTCATGCTGAATCCAAGCCCTGCGCTGCACCTCACAACCCAGCCCCAAACACCGAGTTGTGTAATGAAATACATTTTCAATTGGCCTGTCTATGGTGCAGAGTTATGTCCCCCTAATTTATGACAAATGTTGATAATTTACTTCAGCTCAGCTTAATCTTTTTCACTTCTGCACTGCAATTGAACAGAAAGGCATCTCAAAACACACAAGACAGAATCTGATGCTGTGCAGGGAGAACGCCAAGGCAGTTATCCAACCACTGGTGGACCAGATCCATCTGGAATGTGTTATGGCTTTTTTGTTTTCACTCTTAAAAGCAGCATTATCAGGATAAAAAGTATAAATTATGTAGCCTATTTGGATGCGTGTCACTGAGTGAGAACAGTGTTCAGACATTCATTCAGACATTCATCTCTGACAGCATTCCTGCAGTTGAAGCAAAGGTAGATGGAGTCAAAGGACATGACGGCTCAAAACTAAAACTCTCATCCAGCGACAAATGGTGCAACCAATGTAAGTAAATTAAAGCAAAGAGCTGGGTCGATACGTGGCATCATACCACACAGGGGTGATGTTTTGTTCTATCAGATCATGTAAATCTTCGTAGCAACTCAAAGAAGGAGGAACATTCAAGTCAGGCCGTAAAAATCAGAAAGGAAAGTGATAAATATCTTAAGTACAGTCCTTTCAACAGACACATAAAGAGGGTGGTATCTGTAATAGCTCTGCCACCCAGACATGCTTTTCCACAAGTCAGTTTTATGAACAAGAAGAAAAAAAAAAGCTCTGAGTGCTCCCCCTCCCTTCCTCCCCTCTCCTCACCTCCTCGACTCTTGGCAGGGAATGTCTGACATGTCTCCTGTTACAGCTGGGACCGAGATCTTTTATCACAATACTAAAGGCCAGTTCATATTGCAAGCATTCTTGCTACACTTTGTGTGCGCGGCATTATGTCCCTTTATGCCGTTCTGCAAAGACTCTGTCTATTCTTGATGGAATGAAGAAATAAGACAAACAGATAAGAAGAAGCACAAAAGACCAAATTGGGAAGTGCGGTTTTGGTTCAGTATAAAGTCGATGACAGCTGGGTCTGATGTGGTGAAAGAGGCTGTGCAGTGAGGTTTAAGATAATGCATGCATGACAGAAAAAGGAAAAAAACACCTTATTTGTGGGGTTTAGCCATTTATACAATAAGACGTACTGAATAGTGGTATTACGGTTCTATAGAAAGTTGTGCCGGAGACTAATTGCATCAGTAACAAAGCAAGACAAATGCTGCAAGAATGATCTGTTACATGCGCGCTTCAGCTTTTATATTTATGGAAGATTTATACTTTTTTGTTAATTAAATAATAAATGGCACATGATGCATCTTTTCATTTTCTGATTTAGAGCCATATTTTGACAGGAGCTCAAGTCCAGACAAATGTGGCAGCGATGAAAGAAAGAATGAAAGAAAAAACTGAAACAAATGAGAAGAAAGACTTAAAAAAGAAAAAGAGATGGATACAGAAGTAATGCAGGGAAGAGGAGGGCAGAGAAAAGAAAGTTTGTTGACAGGAGCATAAGTTGGAAAATATTTCAGCTTGCCAAAGCCAACAAAAACTAAGCATGCTACTTCCACACATACAGTATAGCCACACCCAATCGATGGCGATATCCAGCATCTGTGCCTGCGAGTGTTTTGTACTGGGTTTAAAATGAGCAAGAGAGATTTCATGTCAAATACCCAAAGAGGAATTAAATTACTATTTACTGTGGGTATAATGAACGAAAGAAACCGCTATGAATGAGAGTGCACTTAAAGCTTTTATTTTTTCTCAATAGAAAATTATCCACAATTCAAACACCTTCAGTATGAAACAGGAATGTTTAGAAATGAACAAAATGGAGACTGCCAGGAGCATTAATCTACCACCCACTCTCCAGCAAGACTGCCACTGCCACAACCAGTGTGTCTTCTTTTATATTCTTGTCTCCTATTACCATTTTTCAGTCACATAGCTGATATGCCTGGTCTTGCCTGACTCGATCGTCTCAGCACTGAAGTGAAATCAAACAGCAACCTAGTATGTGATTGCACAACAGCTGCTCATGCACTGCGAGGAAGCGAAGCACGCACAGGAAGGGCACGGTGCGGCGCGGGTGTAGAAGCGGGTGCTGGTATGGCCACTGGCGGGCACCAGTATGTGTGCAGTTGGCAACAAAGCGACACATGGTGTTTTCTGTGGCGCGTTTCCAGGCGGGGCTGTTCTCCGTCTTCTCAGAAGCAGCTCAGACTCGGCGCTGCGTCCGCATTGCCAATGTGAGGATGCCTGTTGCTTTCATTTTCCCACTCCGACTTGAGAAACTGTTGTTTAATGCATCCTTGAGTTTGAATCTTTCCCAGCTGGTAGGTATGGCTGCTATAGTCACAGATGAGCAGCAGAAGGTGAGCAGGAGGATGCCTTTCAATGTCACTGTCAATTCACTCAAGCGGGGATGTATGTTCACAAGTGTCAGATCATTGTGGTGAGAAAGGAAACTCCTCAACAGGCTTGCAGGACAGATGTTCATTCACTTTAGAGCCACTCAACCAGGCGACATCTCTGGTCCAGATTCACCTGACAGACAGCAGCTCTCTAACGGCTGTGCAAAGGTCAGAGATTTGCAACTTGAAAGTAGCGCATTTGAACCTGAAGGCCAAGTGGCACGATCAGTGCAAATTTCTTTAGCATCTGCCAATGAAATGAAGATGTTTTACACTTTTGCAGGTCAGTCAAATATAAAATACGATGCTTGAATTTGGCTAGTACTGAAAACGAGCATGCAATCTGACATGAAAGCAAAACAATGTATTTTGAAGAAGCTAGATGCAGAAAAAACTGTTAAGATTTTATGTAGTAGCATGAAAGACTTTAAAAACTGTTATCAGTCAGGTTAAGACACTTAAATTAAACACACATTGCTGAGGGAATATAAAAGCTAGGACAACCTAAACAGCAAGAGCAGCTGGTTCAAAAAAGTTTTAGAGACCCAAGAGTGCCGCCAGGGAAAAAAAAAACAGGCCATCTATGGAAAGTTACATATCATCAATTACAAAGACAGAAATCTAAGCAATACATTACAGAATAATAATGTAAATAATTTCATCACTTTAAAAGGACAAACTGTGAGTTATCCACATGTGCTCCTTGCCCTTCATCTTCAGCAGCTGGCCCTCACTTTGGAGGAAGAGCAGACTACGCAACCTTGTACCAGATACAGAAGACATATACCACACTCCATATTTGGGTCTGGTGCTCACAGCTACAGTAGTGGCCAGCTGCTGGGACTAAAGGTTTTTCCCTCTGCTGTTCCCCGAAAGCCAGAAAGCAGCTTGTATGTGTGTGCTGCAGCCCTCCTTCACACATAAACACACACACCACCCACACGGTGCTGTATATGTCCTGAAAACGGGCAACGGAGCAAAGGGTGTTTGGCTCGGCTGTCGTCCATCTGTATACTAAAGGATGAGTTCACTGTGAGTGTATCAAAGTGAGGCCCGCATCGTCCTCGTTTCACACCTACACACTTACGAGGAAATGGCTCCGACCCATGCTGACAGTAACTCTGTAACCCTTTACTCATACAAGAGCTCACACACCCCAACAGACACGATGTGATCACCAACAAAAGGAAGCAGCATGATGGAGTAATGGGAGGTTTAGGATGAGAGACAGCTGTGGCAACCAAACTATAGTACTGCGCTCCTGAGCTTTAAGCAATGGAATGGTAAGTATATGTTATCCTCTTTCTTAAAGAAAAACTTTTAAAAAGTGTGAAGACACCCGGAATTAGACATGTCCCATTCTGAAAAATGTGAGGTAAGAGGAGGAGCAAAGACTTTGTTTGATGTGAGTGAACAATAGCTTACTCACAGGAGACCCCTTTTTTCAGCATTCTGGCTCTGTTCACTGGACAACTGCAAATTATTCCTGACTCAGTGCAAGCAAGGCTTTATGATGCAATGAATAATTTTCGGGCAATAAATTTGCCTCTTTGAAAGTATTAACAAACAGCGCAGTGCTTGTTAGGACTTTGGCAAGTTGAAACAGAACCAGCCGGCACAGTCACCCACAGTTGGGGTCACCATCGGGGAAAAAAGACCACCAGGACAGCTGAGGGGGGCTGAAAGGGATTCTTTTATTATGCTATTAAATTAAGTCTCCGATACGTTCTGTGCCGGGGTCCTGGAAGAGTTAACAAAGCCCTGCACACAGCAGAACCTCGTGTCACCTCCTGCTCACATCACTCAGCTTTTCAAGTGTAACAGCTGCTTCCTTCCTCACACATAGCAATATCCTCACTCATTCACACTGACGGCTTAACTGTCCCCGAGATTACTGGATATCCTACGAAGTGAGATGTGTTTTGATTTTTAATAACTTAGCTGTTTTTGCAGAGATTTCGATTGAGGACGCCCACTTATCGCACAGGATCGGCGGGATTAAAGTGAATTAAGCGAGCAAGCAAAAATCTAAAGATCCATGAAGAAACTTTTATAAGTTGTTTCATTGAATATATTTTACTATTTTTTTTTTCTTTTTTGGATTCTGACAATGATATGATTCAACAGCTGCCTCTTCTCTAACACAGTAGCACACACACGGAAAAGCCAATAACTCATGCCATTCACAGTCGTGTCAAAAAGCAATGAATTACTGGCATATTAGAGAGCTGATTTATGTTTTATGAGTCAAAAATTACTTTTCTTCTGTCAGATCAACTTGGGGTTGTTAAAAGCGAAAGAAAAATGATAAGCACAGCTGAAAACTGACATGATTTGAGTCACTGTAGCACAGATTTTGCTCAGGTATGCATAATGTATAAAGTATTAAATGGAATTATCACATATATCATCAACACACACATACCCGGGCTTAAACACTCATGAAAATGTGGACATTTGGGTGCCAAAAGAGCATTTTTACATGCTCTTTTTTACATGTACTACAAGCATATAGCAGACTGGTGTTATCTAGTGCTAGAATCTCTGAGAAATTCCTATTCAACTGCCCTATCAGGTTTCTTGATATTCATCATTTCCCTTTGATATATAATTCCTTTGGATGATGCTCAAAGGGTTCAAGTCCTGCACTGCTGTAAGTCTACTCTGAGCCCATTTACTGTATAGCATCACATGCAGTGTCCTCATGGCTCAGTGAGGCTGCACCAGCCCATGATGTGTGCTTACGGTTGCCGTGGGCGTTCATCCGCTCATGACATAAACTCTTCCGTTTACTGAGGATCCTTCCCACTGTACCGGATGCTGCCCACTAATGAAGAAATGCCCAAACAATAAACAAAAACAAAGTGCAGCGTGGGTGAATTGACGATTTAGTGACTGCCTCAAGAAAACAAGGCCTAAACTCGTGACACGCTCAAGCTGTCATGAGGTAAGACGCAACGTCAGACAGAGGAACAAGCCGTGCCATTTCAAGTGATAAAACAGGTTTCTTTGACTCTTGCAAGCGAGTCAATATAGATCCTGATATTTTTTTTCACATGTCTAGGATAACATCTGCCATAAATTTGCCTCCAGGCTGTTATGAATAATGTGCCAAGCTAACAACTTTGAAGGTAACTGCAGGTTTGCAAAGTTTGCTGTTTTGCTTCCGAAGGCCAAGAAAAGGATTTTGCATTTTTTGTTAATTTGAAAAGTCACACATTCAGCAGCATTTAAAAACCTCAGTGACCTTCTTTATAGCCATTTGTTTGTTGGAACAGTGTATTTTAGATTACAACAGTGCATTTGCTCTACAGATGCTGGACTTGGATATGATTTTGTGGTCAAACTAACCACCCGAAAAGACCTGAGATTTCTGGCACAATCAGATGGCCACCTTGGACGAATGCCTGTCCAGACCCCTGAATTCAACATAATTTTGAAGACAGGCATAACTAATAGCACAGAGGCTTGATCCATAGAACCTGACAAGCTGCTTTCCAATAGCCAGTAAATACAGAACATTTGGCTGATGTGCAGGCCCCCTCCTTACAGTCATCGCTGCTGTTGCTGCTTACCCACAGCAATCAATAGAATTGATCATCTTACAGATTCTAATCATTCAGCCAAGGCCACAACTAACATCCTTTAGCGTCACTAGAGATGAGTTTATCTTGTCGCTTGCGTAGTAGGAGTGAGTAAGTTTTGTTTTTACTATGTGGACTAAAGAGAGACATAGAAGGAGCGAAGGAAGTTGTTTATCTACGTGCGAAGTAGTACTTGTCGTAATGTCTCATTTACGTAGGACAGATATGAGACTTACTGGAAGAAAATTGAGAAAGCAGTGGGTTTTTTTGGTCCAGTGTTTATTTATCTGTGTAATCATGTCTCTGTAATACTTATGAGTAATCAAAAACTGGAAAATAATGGCTTTCTGTTCTAAGAAAATTGTTGCTGAATCATAAATTAACAGATGAATCAAACATTGTTTTATACACTTTGATTTATGTTTTGCTATTTTTACTTGTGTGACCTCACCTAAGCTCAGCAAACAAGGAAGGAGCTTTAATATGATAAATAGGACTTTTCATAGAAATAAAAAATGCTGAACTCTTTGTTTAAAGATGTTTTTTTGGCGATGAACAACTGTAAAAGTGAAAAATGTTGTTTAGCAGTTTCTGCTTTTTCTGCAGTTGGTCCTAATTCTTTTTTTGGCACAAGTTAGGTCAAATCACAACCAATCAAATTCATGATTTTATTTTTTAAAGTAATGCATCAACAAATAATTTTGTGCAGTAAATTTAATAGACTTTCTGTAGCTGGTTTACATTGTATATGGCACAAAATTACATTCACCCTCCTGCAGTGACTTAAAATCAGAAGCAGCATGTATGGGATGTAATGAAACACATTACTAGTAGCCACGGTGTGTGTGTCAGCAGCGATAGGGACGACACACCTTGTAAAGTTGCAACAAATTGAAAATACCTAGATGTAAAATGTTGCTTCATCCACTCAGTTACCAGTTATTAGGGCACCTTGAGTTAGTTAAGCATACTTTTTTGACAGAAATACTATGTTTGACTTCAGGATAGAGAGAGAGAAAACATGTCAAGGTTTGTGCACATTAGTGCACGTGTATGAGTGTGTGTGTGGTTGGGAAAAGAGAGGGGCAGCGTGCGTGCATGCGCGAAATTGTTGCTGGTGGGCCTCAGCATGACTGCTGAGGTTGGAGCAATCATATGTTCAGCTGCGATTTCCATCAACACATTCCTGGACGCTCACACACTCTCTCAGCGGAGCTGTGCACAGCACCCCCCAAGGATGTGACCTGCAGCCTGCAGACACATGGCTGCCTCACAAGCGCTTATCACAACACAGCAGCCTGTAGGATAATGGGAGGCCTTAATCTGAAGCCACGTGGAGCCAAGCAAACTTTGACTAGTGTTGCTCCTTCACGCTGGCCTTATAGAAAACAGTCGATGATATACTACACCGTTCTGCAGAAGGCCAGCAGGTCTCACCATGCCAGACTGATTACAGGGTAGAGGTCAGACCACATGGACAACAAATGGTCCCTGGCCCTCTGCACTGGGGGTTGGGCAAAAGACTTAAAACATCACTCTGAAAAAAGGCAGCAATTGCTACAGACTGCTTACAGGACATATGATATTTCAAACCATCAGGAAGCACACAGTCACACACATGGCGTACCCTGATATGAGTTTTGTCACAATGCCCAAGTTTTCAAAACACAAACAATAAAAGATGAAGTAAAGTCTTATGGACTAGAGAAAAACTCCAAAGACCGTAAAAAATTGCTCCATTGATTGAGCTCATGTTTCAAAACTCGAGAGCAGTGAACATGGAACCAAAGCAGCCAAAAAGAAGGAGCGCATTAAAAGGGTCTTAAGACCGAAACACTGACAACAACTTAAACATTCAACTCAGCAGAACTTCCAACCATCTGTGCTGAACAATTAGACAGTAACTGGCACTTAATCAGTGTGCGTTTCCCTTCGATTGGTCCAGCAAAAAAAAAGGACACAAGTAAAATCCCCACACAAGTCCAGTCAATCAATATTACTGGCAAACTGCATGGCTGGCATGAAGCCATGATGTACTGCATGCTTTAGAATACATAAAGGGGCTCAACTTGAGCAAAGGTTCGGCCCTGAACACAGTGGCTCAAGGAAGTTGCTCCACGTCTCAACTTGGACTTGCACAAATATGTCTTGCTGCACAAATATTGACATATGTTGGACTGAGTTATGTCCAGTTGTTCTGTTTATTATCAATAAGAAGACCTTGTATGCCTGTCTTTTAATGGCAAGTTGCAGTGATTCTTAATTTTTTTTTTTTTCATTTAAGGATTGGTTAGACAACTCTTATTCAATCACACATAAAGGTTACATAAGAGATTTGTCTCTCACTCCTTGTGTAATTAATTGATGCTGTGCATATCAACTCAAAGTGCCCATTCTGACTTGCACACAAAAAAATTTTCATTTTTTTTTTGCATTTACTCTGAAAAAAAATCACAGCTCTGTAGAACTCCACTCTCCATCTAACCCATAGCAATAAAAGAAAAATAATGAAATAACTACACAATCTAACATATATATCATTTAACTGCTACCTTCACCCCACACCAATGAGCCTGGTCAGTGACTGGCACAGTGCAGGAGTCGCTGTGAGCTGCTGAGCCGGGTGTGGTGGCCCTTGTTCACCATGTGGTGGAGCTGAGTGCCGGTTTCCCAAAGTCTGTGTTAACCAGAACAGACAGCAGGCAGGCACAGCCATGTGCTACACTGGAACCAAGTGTGAGGGTTAGAATGATGCTTCTCTGCCAAGTTGCTACAGATTTCAATTTATTATCTGCGATCTCAGGATTTCACTTTGTGTCTGTGCAAGTCGGCGTGAAAGCTGATTTCTAATCGTTGTGTTTTCCCTCAAAGATTTCACCTCGATAAAGCAGGTTCAAGCAGCGTTAGCATGCTTGCATGGCAGATACTGTCAGTGTTACAACACAGGCAGAGAAAAGCAATGCTCTAGAATGTGAATGTAGACATCAGATACAGTGTGAAGGTGCCTTGGACAAAGCTAGCAAGCCCTAACTGCATTGTAAAATGGGTGTGAAACTCTCCTCTGCAACACAGCGGGCTCATGTCTTCCTCCTCTTCATACTTTCCTCTCTCTGCCTCTCTTCCCTCTTGCTTTATCTCCTTCTCGCTCTCCACTCTAATGTCTTTGTCTGCTTTCTGTCATGCATTCCCTCATTTTGTGGTTTTTCTCCCCCCCTTTTTTCACGCTCTCTTCTTCTTTTGCTCTCTCTGTCCATCTACATCTGCACCCCTCCCCTCACTCTCCCTCCCTAGAAGGCACACATACACAGATAATACTGCGGCTACATGCTGCTTCGGCAACATACTGCAGCAGGCACGCATACTCCACTGCAGCCCTTTAACACAATTGCCATTTCTCTTATGACCTTAGGATGAAAAGCAGCTCTCGGTCTGAACGAATTACATGTCCTCTGCATCAAAATCAGGCATTTGGTTCACACAGATGTTTTACTTTTAAGTGAAATATGTTTCATAGATGGAGAAAGCCGATGATTGTCACATTCCCTGCGAATGCAGAGTGCCTTTCTTCTCAACATCTGCTCATTTTAGCCTCTCACCAGCACATGATAAGCGCAGCAACATGCACTGTTTGCTGCCAATTCCTTTTAATGACGTATGTATTTTGAATGAAGCCCTCCCTCTGCCTATGGACATGTCGCCCCTGATTCGCCCCGTCTTGCCTTCTTCCCTGAAGCATGACAGAACTAGGCGTGCTGTTGTAGCACAATGGGACTTTCTTATTGAACTGTGAACAAACACATTCACACGTACACAAACAAAAACACACAAGGACAGACATCTAGTGATCATCGCATATGAAAGGACATACAGTGATGCCATTGTTGGAATATCCAGGAGTGATTTAGGGAAATGACAGTGCTGACAGACAACCACACAAAGAGCACACAGAGATGCATTTACACAAAGCCATGCACACACACAAAAAAGTGCATGAGATTCAAGGCTGTGGGCACAAATACGGACAAATGTGCTTTAACAGTTGGCACCCTGTTTATCAAAGATATATTTTGCACCAGATGTGGGGATATCATGTTTTAGTTTAAGTGAAAACACTGTATCATTGTTCAGTCATGTTTTATCCATTGTGGCTACTGTGCGCCTCAGCCCCCTTGTTCATTGCTTTGTAATATTATATTTTCTTGGATATTCTTGCATTACCAGCACTTTTGCCTGCTAAGATCATCATATACAGTTTCATGGGCCACCAGCCACATGTTCATAAGCTTTCATTAAACACGGAGGCAAACAGGTGCTACCACCAGGGATTCCCCCAACCTTTGTAGGGCACAGAGCACAATTTAACCTATTTTATTTAATTGCCATTAAGCATCATTGTTGCTCAGTGATTACCGTTCATCAAATTAATTTTGCATAAATGTTAGCACAGCATGTCTCGGAATCTTACATCACTGACCCTTTAAATATTACATGCTCATGAGTTAAAAGGAAG
This sequence comes from Acanthochromis polyacanthus, assembly GCF_021347895.1. Taxonomy (NCBI): domain Eukaryota; kingdom Metazoa; phylum Chordata; class Actinopteri; family Pomacentridae; genus Acanthochromis; species Acanthochromis polyacanthus. The sequence goes on from NC_067129.1 coordinate 13,004,017, forward strand.
TGTATCATTGCACTGGAATAAAGCCAAGTGTCATAACAAGCAGACAGTAGATGCAGAGTCACACGATCTGGCAATAAAACTTAACCGAAGCTTTAAAGATGTCAGAAAAGAAAAAGAGGCAATGTGTAGCCCCTATTTAAATACAAGATGGATGACTTCTTTTCTGTGCAACTGTTTGCTGGAAATCAAACTTGCATGTTGGAACCCCTGAGAATCTCCGTGATGCCAAACACAATGGGTCCTTTCTTTATCTGAAAAGAGCTGCTACTCCAATAAGGCAGTGCAGCTTAAGTCTGCTAACCGTAAACAATAGCTCTAAAAGGTGGCCTTGACAAATGTAAAGAGAGAAGGGGGAGTGATTATTGTGCCTGAATGTGAATACAAGGACACTGAGTGATGGCTAAACTCCAGTCCCTCCCTTTTCCTCACCAGCGACACCTCAACCGGTGTGAGATGTCTACTGAAATTACCCAGCTGTCAAGGTCAGCAATGAGACTGAGGATATCTCCACAGCAGTGCACTATAAAGAACCCTCCTGACTGCCACATTGTTTAAACTTAAAACAAGTAAAGTAGTAGTAGTCAACTCAGGCATGGTTCACCTGCTCTAGCGTGAATAAAAACATGTCGTCATGCACGATAAGTTTGATTAAAAAAACTCTATCTGCACTGACTTTTTTTGGCACCAGCATCACAGTCCCTCGTCTGTAGAGTATCAAAGTCTGGAGCCGTTATTCAGCAATCTTCAGACGGAGCAGCCAGGTGAACTGAATGTACCAGCAGGAGGTTGCATTTCCTCAAGCACATCAAGCAGTTTCTGACTCTTGCGTGCCAGACAACGTGCCGTACAGCTCTTTGACAGTCCAGCAGCAGATAACATCGAGTCCTTTTCTTGAAAAGAGGCAGAAGCAGAGCTGCATGAATTGTATCTGCTCTGTAAAGGTGCTTAAACTTTTTTCTTTTTTTTTTTATATACTGGCTCCATGCACTTAGACAACAAGCTACCCACAGCAGCCACAAACTCGCTACCCGCACTGCTTGGATAAAACACAAACTCACCACCCCACCAAATGGAAGCAGCTGTTATCAAAACTCTTTCATCTGCTACAGCAGTTTGCAAAATTCTGCAATGCACACACACCACTACTGAACAGGCCTGTTAGATTCTATCACACACACTCTGAAGACACTTTCGACAACTTTCATATTCTGTCAAACTATGTTTTAGATTTAGATCTGTAGTCTGCCGCTTTTGTTGTGTGCGAGTGACGGTCAAAGGCAGCGTGCAGTGCAGTTTTGTGGGATATTGCCAGGAAACTGCAGTGAATGACAAACTGAGATAACACGCCATACACTGCATTTAAATTCCATTCACCTCCAAGTACGATGTACTGTTCCAGCGATTAACGGGCCAGAACCACATGTGTGGACAGTTGTTCTTCATGCGTGTTACCGCTGTTACATGCCTGTTTGCGATGGCTCCTTTGAATCTCTCAATTGGCAGGAGAACAATCATAACAACAACAATGCCAGTACATCTGTGCCACTTCACTTGTTGCTTAGGAGTCGGTACTCACTGCTTTGGACGTTAACAGTGCCAGTGGAGTTGTCCTTTCCCAGCGGGTTCTCCACCACACATGTGTAATTCCCAGAATCCTCCAGTTTTGCTCTGCCGATCTGGACTCTGGAGTTTTTCCTGTGGGTGACAACACTCACACAGCTGAGTCAGGGGAATCAGGGCAGGGAGGAAGTAGCATGGAAACGCAACAAGTGGAAACATGGGGGACAGAGAGGCAGACAACAGGGCAAGCAGCAGCATGGCACCAGCTCTGCTCTGGTGGGGACACATGAACAGTTACTCTAGGGGGGGACTGCTAATAATAAGAAAGCAAAGGACAAGGTGTAAGAACTAGCTGCAGATCGTTTTATAGCTCTATCCTGCGGTGATATGTTTTTATTAATGGGAGGTTTTATGATTATTCTGTGACTTTTTGGGTATTTCAAACGCAAGCCTATGTAACTTTTGCTAGATAGCAGCCAATGTGGCCAAAAGGCACAGTTAGAGAATGAAAGCATGTTTTCAGATATTGTTTTAAGCCAGGTGCCTTCAAGGTGAAGTCTTTAGCATATTTAGGTAGTTAGCATTTGCCAGATTTATTGTCACCCTTTCTCTCTGTACTGTTTGGGACCTTGAATGTGAACACTAGTAGATGATTCTATTTGTTTCAGAGTTGTGTACACATACCAGTTTGTTTTTTCAGTGACCATGAGGATGTACAGTGTTCACTAAATTTGATTAATTTGGATTAGAATCACTGACTCTAGCTTTAATTACGTTATCACTAGTATCCACTTTACCATTAAATGAGCTGCAAACAGCACCATCAGCCACCTTTGATGATAATTTTTTTCAAGGCTGCAAAGCAATTTTTATAAAAAAAAACAGGTGTCGGCAAAACTGAAACCACAGAGTCAGTTTTAACTCTTTGTGTTATGAATATTTAAAGTGCGAAAGAGCTAATTTTTGAGTGCAATATCATCCCAAAAGGGAAGTCTGAAGGGTTAGGGAAACAGAGCAGGTAATGGTGTACAGAGCAAGCGAGAAAAGTAGGAAGAATGGAAACTCGTAACTTGCAATTGTGCTAAGCTAAATCCTGGTTTATTTACATGAGAAAGTGATGAACTGACAGTGATAAACTACATTTTAGCATAGGAATGAGCCTTCATAACCCCAAATACTAAATGAAAACGGAGAAGCTGCATTAATCTGGTCTGCTGATAATAACAGCAATCATTCACCTTCAGAGTACCTACATCTCAGTTCATCTTGCCCTGCTTGTGTTAGGTTTACAGGACATGGGTGATTTGTACTCACTGGCTGCTCCTTATTTTGACTTTTTTGCTTTTCTTCAGCTCGTTGCCATCTTTGAACCATCTGTAGGTAGGGAGAGGGTTTCCTGTGGCCTCACACTTAACTGTGAGCTTGCTTCCCTCGTCCACTATTATTGGATTCTTCATCGGTTTTAACTTTGGAGCCGCAGCTAAAAGAGAGAGAGAGGAAAAACTCAGTGTCAATATACAAGCGCGGACATGATCATGGTTTGCTTTGTGTTTAATTGTGTGTTTTAGCTTGAGTCAAAGAAGATCAGAGAGACAGCAGTCGAGCCAATCGTCATCTCTACGGACCGAGCCGACAACTCTCTCGAGTGACCTTCAGATGTCAGTAGAGACGTTATCAACTTTGCCGCACACTAATAAACAGACTGATTTCTACTCAGGCGTTACTGCTATAAAAACACCTGAAGCAACATTTAGCAAACATCCACAAGCTGATGAAAAAACATCTGCAACCACAAACCCGTGTGCAATTGAAGGCAACCTGCGAACAAGAAAAGCCAGTATCATTACGATAGCGAAACAACAAGCTTGTTGTCATGATGAGAGCAGAAAGAAGAAAAGCTTTAATCAGTTCTTTTGTCTGTTACAGAACTTTATCATAAACTCAAAACTTTTTGCAACATTTTTGCCATATTCTGTATTCTCATATCTACCATCACTGCATCGGTATATTCTGATATTCTTTCTTGCAACCTTTTATCCCCTTCTGAAGCAAAAAAAAAAAAAAAAGCTTAATTGAAATCTGAAAATGTTCTGCATCCAAACACACACATGCACACACAACACACACTCACACAAACACTTGCCAGCTGACAGCTGCATACATGTTTAGGAGAAGACTCATCCAGGGCGGAGCGAGAGAGAAGGGGTGAACGAGGGTCATCCAGGGGCTGGCCAAGATACCCCCGCTACCTCCAAACACACACACAAACACACTCTCTCTGTGTAACATTTACGATTTCATGCATATGTTGAACCGAGTTGTCCTACAAATTACAGCTGTTTGCTGTGCATTACTTCTAAAGGACGACAGCTGTATGAAGACAAACAAACCATGACAAGCAAACTGAAGTACACATAGGTAATGACTTCAATTAAACGCTGAAATATGGGCGCACCAAATTTATCCCCAGTTGTCCTCTTTTTGAAGGGACTGTCCTACTTCAGTGGCCTGGTAAAGGCGTCATGTCTGCACAGAAAGAAAAGCCCTAATGATGCAGCAGTTTTCATTTTCTTTGTGGATTTAAGCAGACAGTTTGGATGGATTTGGGGTACAGTTTGGTTTGCTTCTCCAACTGTATCTTCACAATTGAGGTTTGCCACTTCCACTATGAAATAGTCGCTATCACAGCTTTCTGCAGTGTTTTAAAGGAAGGGTTCCTTGTCAGTTCTACAGAGGCCAGTGTAGATCATCACTATCAGTCACATACACAAGAATGCACATGGAAACTGTAGCCTTTTCTAAAGTAGTGTAAGCCTGATTGATGTGAGTATTATGGAGCTCTCTCTATGCCAGTCAAGCTTGTGAGTATGTCTTGCCAGTATGTCCTGACAGTGCATCTTCCATCTACATCCTGACTCTGAAGCTCTGCTCTGCCTCCTCTGGTCACTTGGCACTAATACTCCTGATAGGAGCCAGAGGTCACAGCTCTCAGTTCCAGCTGAGGATCTCTTTGGTACCAGACATTGAACAACTTCTCTAGCTGGTAGTGATTTAAATGACACAATGCAGTTAAAGTCAACTATCACCCATCTTGTATACACACTTTACAATATTTTCTGACACTTCTTGCTTACTTAAGTTATTATATAATTTGCTTGAAACTAGAACTGAGTGATATCTGATCATTTTAGGAGTCACCACTGACCGCTTTTGAAAAACAAGGGCAGCTCACATCTTAAGCTGGCATGATTATCCCAAAATACTGCATATTCTAAGAGAGCTGTTTGTCTGATGTTCCCATTGATTTCCACTGGAATCACAGATAGCAAAATGTCAAATTCAAAATAGCTCACAAGCAACACAGATCAATGGAACGGCAACTATTTTTAGTTCAGTAACAGCCATGTGTTACTAAAATTACTCTGCTAAGACAGGGAGACTTTTATCTGTGAACAGCATCCTGTTGGAAAATGTGAGTGATGATATTCTTGGAAACTGGAAAATAAAGATGGAGATTCTAACGTGTCAGGGCCGGGCAGATGTGCCGTTGTAACTTGGTGCTTCGTAACTTTAACAAGCTTACAGTCTCAAGATGAATCTTTGTGCTGCAATTGCTCGAGCAGTTAGTTCGTCTCAAGAGTTTGGGGCAATAAAACCCTCATTTATGCAGCAATCATAAATGTGGCTTTGCAGAAAGTCATAACATTATGTAGGCTGAACATATACTGCGTATTTCCATTTAAAATCAACTCTGAAGTGGCGGGGGTTTATCGATAGCCTGCAGCAGGACCATACATGGAGCGTGAGACTCCTGATGCTCCAGATGTGCTTCATTAGCAATACCACAGTTTTGCAAGCACACCATACTTTAACCAATGCAATAACTTGTGCACATGTCAAGGTCGACAAGCATGTTTGTTTGTCACAAAGTTTCATGTTAATCTAATTAGAAAATCATTGTCTACTGCTGTAACTAATGACTTACAAAAGTTGCAGAGCAGAACAGAACTTAGAAAAGTCTGCCTGAGCCCACGGTCCCAAGTCTGAATAATTGAACTACTGTACATGATTTCCACACACACTCAGCTCTGCCAAACTCAGCCCTGCGCACTGCCCGAGGAAAGCCTCGTCAGTCATAGTCAGGGAACAGCAGGAATGAGGTTGCACCATATAGAAGAATGTTTGGTACTTTGTCTGGACGCAGGTCTGTCCTTGCCAAGCAAATTAAACAAGCTTTGTCCTTGACTAGAGAACTTACAGAAACACAGGCCTGCACATTTCATTAGTGCACTAAACCAGATGTGTAGGAGAGTCGGCTCCATCTACAACATACAGTGATCTATCAGACACTAAGATACATCTGATTGTAACAATAAACCATGAAAAGATTCACATCCATGTTAAACAATGCCTTTCATCTGCCTCACACAAAAATATACAAACAAAACCCAATGCCTGTAAAATCCATAAACCTCTTGGTCAGTGAGACTGTTGCTCATTTTTGGAATGACATGAAAAACAGAATTATAGAGAAGACAGTTTGATGAACACAAATTAACTACGGTGCAATCAAGTCAAGCATACTCAACAAAAAGCAAGTTAATTACACTAATTGCAATTAATGTTTTACGACAAGAAAATAACAAGTCGATATCATTGAAAATAAACTGATTTTTTCAGGACAAATGGTTGTCTCCTTTTCCATTGCACCAGTTGGAAAAAGCGTTGGGCAGTAATGATAAACCCTCGCCTCAACAACAGCCTGATTCTCTCTTTTTGAAGCACAGGGGCAGCTGCAGACATGGACTATAAAAACCCAATTTGAGAATAGAAGCCTATCCAGCGTGTCAACAGCTCATGCTTTGGGTAACAGTTGGAAACCTCGGCTCAGAAAGTTGTTCAAAAACTAAGTTGCTTGATGAATTAACAATGCATTGCTCATATTATTGAGTTAACATTTCTGTTTTCCTTCCAGGAGCTTAGAAAAGGAATCTGAGGCATGCCTTTGTGTTCCCCTTCTAGACAAAGTATCCCTGATTACTCTGGTGTTATGTCACTTCTCTGCACGTTGTCAAAAGACAAATTACATGGTGAGACAGCCAGAGAAATGGGTTTTGCATGTGGGAATGGTCTTCAGACACTACACACTAGTCACTGTAACACAACATCTGTTCAAAGGGATCATTTCAACAGACTCCCACCACAAGCAATACACTTTCGCCAAACAATTATCTGGCACACTGTTTACATATGACTCAATGCACTCGTACAACCAAAAATGCATGTCATATACAAATTGTTTCTGCTATTCTGATCTTACCTCCGCTCCAGATAGCTTACAAGTTTTCTTCCATCAAAACCAAGCAAAAGTGATTTAATGAGTAGAACTTCAGACTTCTCATTCCTATGAATTTCCTAAACAATCCATCACTGACACTAGATATAAAGTAGTCAGAGTTTCTCCAAACATCGAGTCATTAAACAGGCACAAAAATAGAATAAACAGTGAAAATACGGTTGTGACTCGACAGCATAATCCATCTCTATTTTGCTGGGTTGCACAGTGAAAGACACAAAATCACTACAAAACCTTTTGCTTTAATCCACTGAATGTCATTCCTATAAGAAGTTTAACTGACATACCACTGTTTTCAAAAGGAGGTGCTTAACAGCCCGCTTAGAACCGCCGGAAAAAGACTACTAGATCAGAAATGCTATTACACTGGGTTCATTAACACCAAAAGAAGCCAAACCATTCATTTTTGTTTAGAAGCAGCAGAACTGATTACAGCTTTGTTTACAGTTTCATGTTTATTCTGCAGCCACAAGTTTCACCACGTTTCTCCCCCCCCCCCCCCCCCCCCCCCCGCCATTGCACTGATTTGCATCCATAGTTCGTGATTGCAAAACATTGTCAATATTTGCTCACAGTGCTTGAGCAGTTCAGTATTGCAGAGTTAACTGCATATTGGACTGCAACAATTCTGGATATACAAGACATAGATGCATTTTTGGGAGAAGTTTGCACAAATGTCTACAGCTCATGCATTGGGAAACTTCGCTAGATCAACGCCTTTGCTCAAGTCAGTCTATGACTACCTTGTCCATGTCTTAGTGCTAAACCCACCTACGTGCTGAGCCAGTCCAGAGTCATCTCTTCAGAAGTAATCACGTGTACAACCGAAGTAAGCTTTACCTGCCTACCTAAAAATCAGACATATTTTACCTCAATCATGTCCTCAAAGATGCTTATTTATAAGCGCCACAGTGTAAACTCAAGATGAAACTACGAGCTAGAACGCTTTGCCACTGGTACATTGTACATGTGGTACATACAGAAATGGCTGCTGAGTTTTGTTCATAAATTACATGGTTTTACTGATCTTTATCTAGTTTTGGCTGCAAAGTAGTCTTTTTTGATGATCAAATGAATAACTTTGTAACAGTGGTTTCATCCATCCATCCATCCATCCGCTATACCCACTTCATCCTGTAGAGGGCTGAGAGGCCCAGAGCCTATCTCAGCTAATATTGGAGATACACTGTACACTCTGGACAAATTACACTCGTTCAATATAAATCTAAACAAATGAGCACAATATTAAGTTCCTGCTGTGGTCTTACTACCTAGTACATTATATTTATGCAGAGGAAGTTTCCCAATACTGGAACACAGTATTTACTATTATGCTGAATGCCCCAACTGTGCTGCAAAAAGTTTCATGCAAAAATTATGAAAATGATCATCTGCTTCACATTCATCTCAAAGCGGAAGCCATGTGATGTACAAAAGAAAAAATCATGCAAGTTTAATCAATGAAACATTGAGACAAGTCTGTTCCATTAACCAGTAGAGTGTTAGTAGAGCTTTCAGCAACTTTCAATCCTTCATTTTGGTTTGCATAATGGTTGGGTTCTTCCGGCTCTTGACTTTCCCAGCTTATTCCAATATTCAAACTAACACATACTGGATAGTCCCTACCTGTCTATTTCCATGCCTGAAATGGGACGGAAATGTCAACAAAAATGAGCAACTGAAGAAAGCTGGACATCAACAAAAGAAGTGCACATTAAAGTTAGAAAGGGCAAGACAGGATGCCCATGTCACTGTGTCTTGTCTCCTTTCAGGTTGCTACAGCATTTAGTGTTGAACCTTCATCTTCTACTGACATTGATGAACAGGCATTTAATCAGAATGTCTTCCTTGATACTGCTGCTATGTTAGTACTAGCCAACTAACACTTTCAGAAAAAGAACAAAAAACGAGAACGGTAAAGAAAAGGTGGTGGCCCGGGGAAATCCTGCATACACACCATGAAAATTCCTAAATCATAATTGCTGAAAATGCACAAAATCTCATGGAAGTTTTTGTTAAACCTGCAATTTCCAATGTATCATCCAAAGACTGCCTTCAAATTAAAGTTAATCATAATTTGTGACGTCGTTAAGAACTCCTCTTCCAGACTTCTATATGCCTACTAATTTGTGGTTTTAGTTAGTCATGTTCTGAGACCATCACTGACAGTCACGTTACCGCAAAAAAAAAAAAAATTCTATGTGTAAATTTGGAGATATTCTACAGGCCGTATAGTGCTGTACATGTATGTCAGATATATGAATGATGTTTTACCCAGCTTTCCTTTTAATTAGTTTTCATGTTTTCAGTAACCGTTTGTACCAGGACACCAAAAAGCTATTTTGTAAGAGCAATTATAAGAAACAAGATTTCACCTGTGGTTGTCTGAGGCTTCACAAGCACAAACCTATGAATACTGGTCTCCATAAAACATTTTGTTGCTAAATAATCCACGTAGTTCTGCTTCGATTGAAAGGTGTGGCAGGTGTTAGTACACGATAAAAAGCAACTGGCACAAAATGAAGGAGTCATCTCTTCACGTCCGTAACTAATTATTACCACCCTCACAACGCACGCAAACCCAGCCACACAGAAAGGAACTTGTTGTGTTTTGCCTTGGCATACGATAAGAACAAGGTAGAGCTTTATGAATTATAGCCTCGTCATCAGCAAAAGCCTCTTTATTGAGGTTAGGCAGATGGTACAAGGATATCAGATTACTACTTTTAGAGGAAGAGACGTGCATTTATGCCACATTGAATTGATTACAAAATGAATGGAGTACCTGTAGCATTTTGCTGTATTTGGTTTACCCATAAGACAGGGAACACGTCTTGCATCGTTTTCACTTTTTTTCCAATGTCTTTTCTGTCCAATGAGGGCCAACATTTTGGAAGAACTGGCAAAGTTCTCCTTTTCTAACCCTGGGCCTGTTTCATTAGAAAAGTCAACTTTCTCAAAAGAGTGTCAACTTACAGCCACAATGCACACAGCTTTCAAGAAGGAGATGTGAAAGCAAATCGTCATGTAACGTTTCAGCAGCAGTATGCCCTAAATCAACACTTCGGAATACTTTCTAGTCTAAATGCTGAAGTCGTCGCAGTCATTGAAAGGGCAATTATAGCTGAGGAATACCTGCTGTGAGAGAAACTCACGGAAACAAATGTGCAAAACCAACCTGATACGCAAAATTAAATTGAGAAACACAAGACAGCGTTGTTTGTTTTTTCTCCTGTGATCTGCTGTGATGGTTGACTGACAGTCTCGCAACGTCAAAAGATCTCTCCTGTTAAATTGCATGAAATTATATTTTGACACACCTCAGCACCACACGCACGTGTACCCATGCACACTCACGCGATAGGTTGTATAACATATGATAGACAATGCAGCATAGTGTTGCATAAATGCAAAAATTTAAGTTTAAATAATATTTTCAAGGCAGTGATGTTGAATCTCAGCAAACTGTTGCTCTGCCCAAATTAGACATTACATATCAATATCTGAAAAATGCATAGACAGATAAAGATTTTTGCTTGAACTAAACACAGACAAAGGTTATCAAGGTTAACACAGAGAAAGCTGTCACAGTGTTTTGATGCTTTGTACATTTCTACTCATTTAAATGATTGCTAAACCACATCCTCAATAAGGCAGGTAATTAAACTTAGCAGCTTTTAAAGTAAAGATCTAGATCAGACAGAAGTAATGAAGGGATGATTTATCTCTCAAAGTGCAGTTTAGTTCCTGCCTTTTTCTTCTGAATGACCCATTTTGGAGCCATAGACCCATGACACACCTGACGTGTTGCGTGTACCGGCAGCACAGACATAACAAGCATCAGCCATGAGCATGCTTTCATTTTGACCTACTTTGAAAGCTCCAATTTAAACACATCGTTTCACACGGGATAAACGTTCATCCGGTTAGATTTTTTTTTTGATAGTGTAATTTTCCCAAAGAAAATGATGAGTCAAAATCAGCTTATCTTGTCATGACGTATGAATCAGAATACATCACCCGGATTATCATCGGGATGATGCATTTAAAACCGACTTGACACATGTGTCGATGGACGGCAGCGGCAAAGACGTTTACAGTAACAACAATAAATGTGTATTGCCAAAATATGACAAGATTGAAGCACAGTTTGTTTTGACTTGTACAATTTTGTGAAAAGCAGAGAAAATAAACCAGAATATGCACACTACACGCAGCTGTTCTCTGCCGTTGATTAACAAAGATGCCAAAGAAAATATTCTGTGTGTGGTGTAGTGTGGGGAGCTGTTTATCTTACATGTTTATAGATCACAATCGAACTTGAGGGCCAGGAATTATTTATATATTCAACTTTGCATGTGTAATAAAACAATCATATCAGCTCAAGATGTCAAAAAACAGCAACAATGGAATACTTGTGGTGAAAAGGGTTCCATTTAAAGATCTACAACCCCTAAAAAAATACATTAATTGAAAAATCTACACCCAGCCTGGGTGGTTATCTGTTGGCAACGGACAGGGGTGACACCAGCAGGTAGAAATGACTACCACGATGCAGAGATGCGGTCTCGGATAGAATATCTGATCGAGAAAAGGATGGCACATAGTAACTGCAGCTATAATCGGGGTATTGTCCTTAAAAGTGGCACTAAAATGGGGGTTGGGCTTCCCCATGACCTGAGGTCAAACTACAGTGACATGCTGCAGCTTGTAGGATCCACTACTGAGCAAGCACATTGCTACCTTTGTGAATCTGAAAGACAAACAGCTCCCATGCTATTCTAATGTCAAAGCAGCTTTTAGCAAAGATACAGCCAGAATTTTATGCTGGATGACTCACCACATACTCTGAATTAGGATGAGAACTGAAAACACTGTAGAGACCCTTAAATTATTAACCCTGTCAAAGAGCAATATGGTTTTCTGCTATAAAAACATAAATTTAATGATAACACGTTTCTTCCCCCCCCCCAAACTGTGGTCTGTGACAGACCATGAAGAAAAGCCTTTACAGCAGAGTCATAACCAGTCATTACTTTTTACAGAGATGATAGTAGAACTGTACTTGGCTTTGTGAAGTCCAGAGCTTGTTTTACAAAGTTACTTTTTTTCATTTGATACACATGGGATATCATTTGATTTCCATACAATTCCAAAGTGCTGCCAAAACCAGATGTGCGTCTTTCACACTGACCGTATTTGAAGACCAATCCATGTGACAACCTGGCGGCAAGCTCTGACAAGCCAAGGGGATACTGACTTTTTCCCACACTTCCGTAACAGAGTAAGACAAACTTAATCTCACTCTTCTGTTTTTCCTCCAACTCTCTGTCTCAGCCTCTCCTGCTCTCTCACGCACAAGTAAAAACATGTTACACAGAAACCAGCTTCAATTTAATTTTACCTGCTGTGGGATCGCCTTCTTTCTCCCTTTGTGCCTTCTTACCCCCCTCTTCTTCCCTTTCCTATCTTTCCTCTTGCTTTCCGTCATGCTGTCGGAAGAAAGTAAATCCTCTCAGGAAAACACAGAACGTAGGGAGACAAAAAAACCTGTAAAAAAAAAACCAGGTAGTCCTTTTGGGAACGTGTGGCAAGTGGGCACCAGCAGACTCTGAGCCTGTTAGAGCGTCTCTCCTCCTATATAGACTCGCACCAATCAAGCAAGGAACCACCTACTCAGCAGGGCAGGAGCAGAGCGAGAGAGGGATAGACAGAGAGAGAGGAAGGGAGGGAGAGAGGGAATATGGAGAGAAGGAGGGAAAAAAGAGGGAGGGAGGGAGGGAGGGAGGGAGGGAAGGAGCAGGGAAGGCATTTCCCATTGCTTTAAGGCAATGAACTGTTCCCTTTCTGGATCTATCAGATAAGCAGTGGCTCTTCCAGGCCCTGCAGCCACAACTGACGACAGAACGAAACTGGTCCCAAGGAGTCCACACAAAAACATCAAGTTGGCCCATTCAGGCTCCATTGCCCCACTTGCAGCCAGCTCTGTTACCCAGGCAGCATCTTCTCCCTGGCAATGACCTGTGCAAATGTGAACTGAGGCCAGTTAAGCTGTCCCCTCTGCACTGCTGACCCCACCCAGATAATTCAGGCGGAGACCTGCCCTTGCCAGGTTGATATCGAGGTCCCAAAACACTTCACATCTGGTTCACATTTGCTGAGCACAGATTCTGCGGATATGTGGAAGAGAGCATTGTGTGAGGTGCCGAATGTCAGATCGCAATCTGTGACAGACTGCCTACTGCAAAATTACACTAAAACATCGTTTGGGCTGCTCCCCTTCCTCACTTCACTCGTCTGTCAGTGCCTCTCTGAGCACTGCAGGCGAGTTTCAGCATGCCTACGGTTGGATCTCTCTCTTTCACTGTCGCTGTTTACCAGGTGTCATCAATGACCATGCAGAGATAAGGATTCAGACACATTAAAACAAGCTTAAGGTTGAGTTATTTCTGTAACAAAAAAGTTTTTTTTAATTCTTCAAGGTGAGTGTGCGATTCACCCTTTCTTTCCCCTGGTATTTTCTAGGTATCAAGGCAACTTTGAAGCATAAAGCAAAATAGGACAAGGAGGAGACAGATGGAATAAGGACAGGACATGACCAAGGTGAAGGCCAGTAGGGGTCCTTGCTTCGTAAAGAGGTAATCAACTCCCTGCCTGACTTTAAAGTTAGAAAAAATGACATTCTACTCGGATTTGTGTGAAACAATATCTAATGCAAACAGAACTTTAACAACGCAGCTGCTAATCTGTTCATCTTCATTTGAAGCAGCCCAAACTGTGACTACACGATCATCCCAGTCTTATTTTAAGCTGCTATTTCAGAGCAAGGTTTTCTCATTTCATGCTGACTGAACAACCACCGTCCTGCTAAGCAGCTAAAAACACACACAAACACACACACACACACACCAAAACGGAAACAATACCAGGGTGACTCTGAGTGAAACTCATGCTTAAAAAAAAAAAAATCAGTAGATGAGTCATCTATGGGGCCATCCCGGAGTTTGTCTCAGTCAAGCCCTCAGAGGATTCTTGATGTTTCTCGGGAGTAGGCGGCGGCAGCAGGGATTGAAAAGGGGCAGTAGAAGGGTCATGTCTCAACAGGTCAGCGCACTCAATGGCACAAGTTTCGTCTGTGGGCAAGAAACCTGGAGAGGTCAAAGGGAGGCCGAGAATTGACACGTCAACCAGGTCCAATATAGTTGCTTTTCCTCACTCAAAAAACAAATTTCTCTTTCCTCTCCTCTCCTTTCCGCTCCTCTAAGTGGCTGCTCTCGATGATCTAATCTGTCAGTAGAGGTAGGTGAGGACTGGAAGGGGCTTCGGTGTGACAGAGAGCTACCCCTGCTGCCCTATCTCCCCCCAATCTCAACACTCACTTCCTTCACCACTATTGAACAAGATGAGACTCGTTTCCCAAGCCTGCACGTCTGTGGGTGGGCACGTTTATCTACGTGTCAGAAATGTGAGTATTTCTGACGTCAGGAGAGACAAAATGTGACTTTCAGGATGACGAGATGTAGATTGGGTATGAGATTTTTCACAATCTACTCTTCCAAAATGTCAACAACCATCTCCAAGCCAAGCAAATGATGCAAATTAGTGCAATGTAACATAAACTGACATGAGGGTGTCCTGTTCGTAACTACTGGACCATTTGGTGCAAGTTAATATGTAGCGCTTGTGTCAAAGTTTCTGCAAATTTGTTGAACGGAGTTGAACTGCAAACAAATTCTAAAATATGCAGTGTACAGCAGTATGGATGCAAAAATAGGGGTTTTACAATCACTATTTGCCACATCTGTGTCCGTCTAAGCAGCAATAAATAAAATAAGCAAAAAAAAACTGCATGAACATACACAAGAAAGGGAGGAATAGGAGTGACTCATAGTAGACCAGAAGCTAAGTAAATTAGGTTTTTTGTGGGTGATGAGCTCTGTACAAGGTTGAGCTTTTGCATATGAGCTTGTGAAGTACGACAAGAGTCCAAAATGAACTCCATTTTTCACACCCAGACACAAATATGGTCATGGACATGTGCATCTAAATCTCTCATTTTTTTCTACACTACTCACAAGCATCTGCTGTTGTTCAACAGCCGTGGGATGTCCTTGGATCGGGGTCTGGAGGTGGAGGGGCACAATGGGCCAGTGTGGGAGGAGCAAAACTTTAAGAGCACATCCAAAAGAAAAAAACAACAAGCAGTGAACCCCTAAAAGTTCTTACATGGATCCTTTGTATGCCTTGCTCATAAATGCTTCACAGACCCCATCCCTGTCTGCCTCCTAATCCCTCCTTGCTTGCTCCCAGGAAAGGGGAGACAGCTTTCCTGTATGATGGAGCTGAGCAGCTCCCTCCTAACAACAGCATACCTGCACATCATCACACTGATGCTGCTCAACAGCACTCCTGCCCTTTGACAGGCACCAGAGTTTATCTTTTTAGACGTAATGGCTTTAAACAGCCATTAGGTTATGTTGTTTACATCTGTCTGCTTTTTTGCCAACAAAGCCTGTATGGTTGTGTGTGTGTGGGGAGGGTTAAAGTAGGGTATAGTTCCTGCTTTTAACACACATCTGTTGACGAGGTTTGATTCTTCAGAGGTGAGGCAAGGGCAGAGGTGAGGGAGAGGACAGAACCTCTACGGGAGCAGAAAGGAAAAAGAGGATCAATGGAAACAATGGGGAAAGGAGAGGTGGACAGAGAGTAGAAAATATATTTAAAAAAGGAGGGATTTGGGAGTTAAATGTCCTCTTCATGAGATGACAGAAAACAGCCCCACCTGCTGATATTCACCTTTGAACAAGGCATCTGCTTCCTCAGCTGACCACACACTGAGGTATCGGAACAAAAAAGACAGGCTGCCTGATTGCTGGTTGACAATCTTACTGCCTTCAATGTGTGATTACATGTATAGAGTATCTGTGGAAGAGTATGGATAACAAATGGCAAAAGATGAAAGGCAAGTGATGAGACATGGAAGACTTATGTCACAGGGTGGGCTGTTGAAGCTCCCTTAAGGGGAGACATGACACAAATCAATGTCAGTGACATCTGGAGGCCTGAGGAAAGGGCTATTTTCTCAAGGTTGACTGTGCCAAGGTCAACTGAGATTCCAAATCTGAGTGTTACTAATGACTCTGCTCAGCAACAGCTGAGATCAGGATGCCAGGAAGAGAGCAGAAATCACACTCAGTACCTCGTTCACAACACAGCAAACGTATGGACGAATTCAATCAAACGTGGCAATTTGTTCTTTACAGAAAGCAGCGAGAAATCAAAGGGAAACAGTAAGAACGAATGAAAGTGTTAAACAAGGAAGTGATCCTGTGTGGATTCGGCTCTTTGACGTTTCCGCAGCACATAGCTGTCACCATGGTAACCACAGTCTTAAGGGTAGCAACTAGAGTATGTGAGAGAGATGTGGAAGGGCGGAGTGAGGATGAGAGACAGGGAGAGAGGAAGAAGAAAAAGGATGCAAGCGAGAAAGTAGGAGATAATGTGTAAGAAATACAATGGGAGGAAGAGTTTGAGAGGCAGGAATAAAAGGCAGGTAAGACGGGAGAGCGATGAGTAGAGAAAAAGAAGAGAAACGGAGTGAAACAAAGAAACGCAGAGAGAGGTATCTACTGAGCAGCTGCAGCCTGGCCACTGTATCACTCCATAAGAGAGATGTCCATGAGTAAGCCTGTGCCAAGCCTGCTGGGAAGCACTGCAGTAGCATCTCAGAGAGGGAGAGATGACAAACATCAGCACTGAGCATGCTCCACTCTCAAGGCCACTGAGAAAATGAGATTTCAGCTCTTTAGCCTCTCAGTTTGTTCAGTTCTTCCAGCTCTCCTCCAGTCTCCATCTGTCACTAGCTAGCTTTGATAAGCACACGACACCGCCGATGCCTCCCTCTGCTTCGGACGAGGCTCGGCACCTGATAAAATTTGATTGATGTGTCTGAAAACTGATTGATCTAATGGTAAGAGCCATCTTTCCCACTTATGGCCACGCTGACTCATATTGTGGCAGGTTTGATTGGGGCTGAGAGGAACAAGAGACGAGCATAGCAACTCATCAGCCAATGGGGCATGATACCGCAATAACGGGCCAGCAGGCACACACACGTGATCTCTGTGGCTCCAAACTCGTACCGACCGGCTTCCTTATCTGGACACTTTCTAGACCTTTGTTTCAGAATTAAAATTAAGCACATGTTGATTTGTTTTGGGGTATTTTTATGCTTACATCCACCCTTGAAATACACCTGTGTGCCTCTCCTCGTGTCATAACAGAAAACCGATGCCTATCTTTGGCATCTGTCATGGTTGTGTGGTGAGTGTGCAGTCATGTTTGCGTGAGATACACAAAGTTCTACGTATTGTACGTGCATGTGGGAGAGTACACGGTGTAGTTGAAAGAAACACAACTAGAAGATGTCAATTGCCACTCAACTTCCGCTGTAGCTCGAGTGGAAAACACTGAAACAATTTTCATCTCACTGATAACACAGGCGATGAAAATTAGCACCAAAGTTGACGTATTACATGTTTTCTTTCTTTCTATGTAAATATTTCTTCGCCGACAGCAAAGGGGGCCTGTCAGTTGGACAATAATAGCTCAATGCTATGAAATTGAAATCGCGCAAATATTCTTAATGACAGATGCTGTCTGAGCATGACTTTGATCCTCTTAAACAAAAATCCGCTCTATCTTCTTAAGGCTGTCTGATTGAATCTCTCTCTCATTCCCTCTCCTCCTTTTAAATGTATTTATTTTCTAAGTCTCTGTCTTTCTGTCTGTCTCTCTCTCCCTCTCTCTCTGCCTGTGTCCCTCCCTTCTGTCTAAGGCAGAGATAAAGAGGTTTGTGTGACTGTGAGCAGATTGACTTGAAGATAGAGGCTGGAAGCAGATCTTTTCCACCTCCTCATTCTGCTCTCTCTCTCCCGCTCTCACCCAGATGAATAGACAAACAGTCTCCCACATGCTCTCACAGTTTATCAAACACACACCCACATAGAACCAGGTCTTCACGCAAACACATATGTGTGCTCTCACCAGAGAGAACAACACACACTCAATCTAAGTGTCCTCAGGCTGACAAAGTATACACTGTCACACTCAAATACAAACATACTCGCTCAAACACGCACATACGCATACGCATACAAACACACAGGTGCATCCACATGTAAATAAAAGCAACACATGGGTCATTGATGCGTTCAAAATGGACTTTTTTTCCCTACTCATAGTGTACCAAATACAAACCATTTGCCTGTGTAAAAGCATACTTCATTTCCGAAATGGACTTTCAAGGCATCACATCTGTGAATCACAGCATAACATCATCCTCGTAGTGTGCTTTTTTTCCATTGCGCAAACATTTTATAACTGACTGACTAAACGTTTTATACACCTTACAGGGCGTTAATGCAAATCAGTTTAAATGTGGGAAACATACAGATTACTCACTATTATTATTCACAATCCTGAACTCAAAATGATTACCCCAATCTTCACAAATTTCCAGGAGCAAACTCGTGACTCCATGAGTAAATAAACATTCCAATTGTGGATTTAATAAAAATAAATCAATGTTAAATATCACTTGATTGTATCTGAATCTAAAAATTAACTTTTAATACATGGTTCTAAAGTGCAGAAATGTAAATTTACATGAGGGAAAACACAGGAAGGTTGTGCTCTTATCAGCAACTACCCCCCTTCAAAAACATACACGCATCCGCTCTCTGCTTTGCATTCTTCGCATCAAATCAAATTCCTTTTGCGCTCTGCACTTGTCCTTTATCTCCAGAATGTGCCTTCAGAGCAGCACAAACATGTCACAGTGAGGACACTGTGAGGAGTTTCACACAGAGTGAAACCAGCATCTTGGTCAAATCATTTGCATTTCTGCCTCTCATGGCTGAGCTCGGCCTTATCAAGACTCTTCCTTATCTCTTTGTTTGTTTTTCGCCAATGTCGGCTTTTCCTGGAAAACAGGCCACTACGCATGTGTAAGCTTAGATCATGCTTTGGCGGCATAAGCCCAGATCAAGGCGGTCTCAAATTGAGTGAGCTTGATAAGTGGGCAAGAGAGTGGCCCCGGCTGACAGTGCCAGGATGGCCTCACACTGCGCTCTGGCGAGCCAGACATGGCTGACAGGAAGCCAGGGCTGCGGTCGGGTCATCTCAGAGAGACAAGATGACTGTACAGGCACACAGAAATGCTCTCCAGCCCTCCAGAAGCAGTTAAACCCACCAGTAAGCGCACCAGTGACTGACAATCCCAGTACTAAGAAGGAGGTCAAAGCTAGCTGTAATTGGTCTAAATAGGCAAGCCACCGCCAGTGTGAGCAGCTTAATGATGGAGGCACAGTACTAAAGCTTTATCCTAAAACCTAATAGTTGAGTTTCAGCCAACAAAGTATTAATTGTTTCTCAAAAGCCAGGCAGAAACAATGTCACTCTAAACCACGATGTGTGGATAAATATAAAAACACAGGAGCACGGGTTCTTGTCTGGGTGACTCCAAAATCGGGGTCAAATTGTTGACCAGTACTTTTTTCACAATCACGTAACATAGTTTTAACAGGATAAAAAGAGAAGCCATCCTTTGTATTAAGTTTCAGAGTACATTTTGTGTTGTTTTGTAATGCTGGCTTGCCGACAGTGGTTTCCTGGCCCATGGCCACTTGCAGTATGATAACTGGCTGCTCGTAAGCCTAATGTCATGGAGACAACAAGGGAATGAAAAGAAACATGCCTAGACAATGCGTAGCAAAAGTACACATCCCAACAGATGTGATGGAGAAAAAGCGGAAACAGGGCTACAGGGCTCACACTACAGGGACTTTCTGTAACACTGATCTTACTGGCTTTTACAAGTACAACAGACCTCTGTGAGGAATGTTGCTTTCTCATTTAGGGTAAAACACCCCCGGAGTTAAGGGGTATCAATATCACAAGGGAGATATATTCCTCTTTTGTCTGCATTTGCTGCAGTGAGGTGATGGTTAGTGTGCTGGTCTGTGGGCCAGCTGGGACACATCTCAGTTCACCCGTGCACACACACACACACACACACATATGCACACACTGAAGCTTGCTCTACGCTGCTCACTATCTTTCAACAACAAGCTGAGCAGGGACCAGACGGAAAGAGGTCCTATTTGTGCAGGAAGATAAATACACTTCTGCACCCAGTCCTGTCCCTTCCAGATTAGAGCAACACAATAATGAGCAGGAGCACTGGTGGAAGGTCAGAAGAAAGCAAGGGTAAAGGACAGAGGAACAGCCTACTACCAAAACACACACCCCCGCACGCAGCATACATGCAGCAGTAATCACAGACAGACACGCATGCTTTTATCCTTCATCTCAAGAACTTCAGAACTTAATATTTAATCATTGTCTAAAGCTGTAGCTATGTTTTCTACATTGTACCTATTTTGCACCTGAGCTTAACTATTCAGGTGTGTTACTAGGGTACTTGAAGCACTTTCCTTTTAAATATGAATGAAAGCTCTGCAGAGATTTACTGTCTTTTCACTGTCTTCATTCACTCTGGAAAAGTTCCAGGATTTACAACTTGATGGCGTCACAGTTTATAGAAACACAGAAGAGCTGCTGTGAGTGTGGGTGTCAAGTATCGAGTCATCTTATAGTGGGATGATGGTGAACTTAAACGTGTCTAAATATCCGCATGCATAGTGTAAATACTGAAGAATATCTACGTTGAGCTGTTGACGAGTTATTCCTTTGTGAGTCAGCAGTGTCATAATCTTTTATCAGCTCCTCCTCTGCATTACGTTCAATCACAGACCACAGAATTAGGCAATTCATCTCCACTCTGCCATGAATGTGTGTTTTACTCTCACTCTGTTGAAATAAACCTCTGTCTCAAAGCAGGAGACCCTTGTCGAGGAAACCGTGATTTTCTCTTGGTCCACTTCCAAACACTGCTAACAAGCCATTCCATTCTGTGTAAAGTCTTTTCATGTTAAGACACACATCAATCCACACCTACAACATACCTGAGGAAACAAACCTTCTCTCTGGATATGTACTCTGTGTGTGGGGTGAACATGGCCGGACACGTCCCTTAAACACACCGGGAGGCGCCCAGCAGGAGTGCCGGCAGCCCCTCTTTTCAACACTTCGGCACGCTGCACACAAACACAGTTGCCCTTCCCATGGTCCTTTTGTTCCCTATCGTTTTGTTGAAGTTCCTGTCATGGACACTGTCAGCAGTCTTTGGACATTTATTACTGGCAGTTATAATACACTTTTGGACAAACGCTCACTTCAGCGTATGATCTTTTATCAGGGCTGCATGACGTTAATCGTGCTTGAATCGCTGCTCAAATGCAGGCGAGCTTCTGAAACCAGCCATCTCACATCCACATGACGCTGGAAAACATGCATATGCTTGCCAACTGTGAATTATAGCAAATGCACTTTACAGAAATTCAGACAATTACCCAAAGAATAACATGCACAAGCACTGGCAAGCATCTACACAGACCTGGGAAAAATTTACTTAAATTGCTCACATTCCTTATGAAACTCTGCAAAGTTGAATTCAGTTAACTTGATGCAGACAAACGGATTCGACAAGACAAATTCTAGTTGACATATGCTTTTAAACAGCCATTAAAAATACCACCTTGACAGAATGTAAGTAAACATAGTGTTGTAACTGAACACGCATAGCACTTTTAAATTTCCGTTGTAAGGAAATTTGTCACTGACATGACCTAAAAAAAAAAAAGCCCCAAACACTGCTGTTCCTGCCATCAGATTGTGATTCAACATGTCATGTTCAAATCTACAGATAAAACCAGGAGAGGGCAAGAAACTGGTGCTTGATGAGAGTGAAGCCGTGGCCTGGGGCCTGTAGTAAATGAATGCCAGAGAGAGAGAATCTGCAGCGAAAGGTTATCTCCTGCACTGTCCTTCAGTGTCATGTTGCTTCCTGCGAATCTGCCTGACACCTTGGTGAGCAGACGCTGAGACGAAGGATCACCCAGAGCTACAGATGGATAACTGACAAGCAGGTTTCATGTGCAACCTGTTGCAAAAGAAACAAGTCTCCAAGCTAGATATCCTAAACACCAACTTATATGCAATTTTAAACAGACTAATTACCACAGCGGCATTAACCAAACACAAAAAGACACACACCATCACAAATATAAGCAAGTGTCATATACTGTAAAATCGCTTAAAACAGCCTGCTTCTTACTGTTTAAAAATAAAAGTTGGGTGTCGTTATACTACAACAACTTTGGCATTGTTTGTCTGTGTTTTACAGTTTCAATTGTTACTCTTCTTTCCAGATTCCAGCTGCAACACATCAGATTGTCTCTGGAACATCATATTCAACTCATAATTTTTCCACAAGCATGACAAGCATTCCTTTCGTGCCGTTTCTTCCAGCTTATCAGTACGTTGTATTCCATCTGAATTGGAAAAAAAAAAATAGGAGTAGCATTGCTCAAGTTGTACCTCCTGTCCCTCAGCAGGTTATTGCTTGACATCAGAAACAAAGCAATGCATGCTGTTTAAGAAAAAAATGGACTATAAATAAACTAAAGGTGACATCGAGGACCTGAAGCTGTTTACACAAACCTTTGATGCCTTGTGATTAAGGAACCCTATTGTCATCTATAAACCAGTTTATGGAATGTGTTTTCCTTCTGTGTTACGCCCACAGCTAGAAAGATCTACAAGCGAAAAAACATGGAAATGTGTGCCCGCCAGCTTCACCCTCCCTCCTTGGACTGAGCAATAGTAGATTACTTCTACAACATGACAAAACAATGTCGATCTCAACAGTAATTTGTGTGATCTTGAAACTCCTGACCACAAGCCTTCGGTTACAGGCAATTATAGCAGTCATAAAAAGTATCCATCAAACTTGGATCCAAACCTGTGTCAGTCTGCAGAGACAAACAGCACCAGCAGTGGATAGAAAAGGGATTTTTACATGCCACGGGAGCTAGTTTAATATTATAGCCAGCCAAGCAGCTTAACCAGGTTTCAGATCACTGGAAAATGAGCTTACCTGGGTATTTCAGAGTTATGCCATTTACATGCATCGATCCAGAGCCAGATTAGCAGACCAAACAGGGTTAATATCGGAGCTGCTGATCGATTTAAACAGAGCCAAATGCATGTGAAAGACAGACAACACCCATGATATAAATTATAGGGAGCGATTTGTTTCTTCCTCAAGAATCAGTCAGTCTGTTGTAAAAACTGTTCATGTAGTTCAGATTTATGGGAATAAAATTACAGTCTTTTCTGAACATACTCCATGGCCAAACAGACAGACAGCAATGTTTTATTAATGGTGGTGAATGATTGATTTCTTTTCTGTTCTCGTCTTGTTCTCTGGTTGTAAAATGACAAATCCATGGTTTGATGTATGTAATGTTGAAACACAGTCTGAAGAAGAAGACACACGTTTTCTGTACTTCTGTGTGCATCCTACACCAGATGGTTTATGTTTAAATTTCATATTTGTGGATTATGGATGTGCTTTATTTTAACTCTGGCCCCTTGATTTACGGTTTGATGCCGATACAAGTTGTGACTTTATGGGGTTAATTTTGTCGACAACCTTTCATGCTGTGCACAGAAAAAAGAAAAACGCTCTAAATATTTAATTACATGCACTGGCTGCAGCCTGTGAAGGAAAAGTATTGCAACCCAAGATAGCTGCAAATTACTGAATGATTCAAAAGCCTGGGTAAACTTAAACTGCCTTCACAACGCAGTAAGACACAAGTCATAAAGAGCAGGTCGATACAAACACAGTAAATGGTGGTATCAGGTGGGAAAAGCAAGTTCATGTTCTGGTTTTGTGTTTTTATTTGATTTCTTTGTAGCGATCTTTTAATTTTGGCACAATTCTCCAATATATAGTTCAATGCTAACTGGAAAGTCCTGATGTTTGTGAAGGATCATCTATTCTGATGCTGTTTGATTTAAAAGTTACTCCTTTGTATTTCCAGAACACTGAGCACTAGGTGCAGCCATGGATGTGTTTATCTACACAACTGTCTGCACAGACTTACTACTGGGCATCTTTTTGTCCTCAGTCTAACAATGTACATGATTGCCTCTCCTCCAGGGACACCATTATAGTTGGTTTATACCAAAGAACTCGTCCGCTTATGGCCGACTGCAGAATCAACAGCTCGGGTCTAACACTTGAAAGATCACTTCCTTTTGTGATCAAAGTGAAATTCTAATGGCAGTGACTTTCACAGTTGTTATTCTGTACATATCTTCAGGACTGTGCCGTGACTGTGGGCTTTTGAGTGTTTTTGACACTGCTCCAGCAGGGGCAGGGAGTCCAACAACTGCTGTGAAATTCCCAACAGGCTCATCCCTTTCAACTTTTCGGTGTTTCTCCTGCTTCCTGATCCTGATCATATACTGCCTCATTGTGGTGAAGGCAACATTCTTCAATGGGTCAAAAAATTCAGAGAGGCTGGGAGTAAACTGGAATCAAAGAGGCTAAAGCTAAAATACTCTGCTATAATTTTTTTCGGCTTCTGTTCTGGGAAGTGCAACATTTTCTGCCCGTTTTTCCTTTTCTTTTAAACCTCACATTAATGTTACAGCAATTCTAAAGTGGAATATATGTGGTTTTAAAACTCTTTAGGAGTAACTGTAGCCAATACAAACAGACAATATAACTAAATAATGATTAAACATGGTAATATAGGTACTTCGAGATGTTAACTGTCCCTGTCCTCATCAAAGTATTCTTGCTATCATATCATATTGTCCATCAAAGACTTCATAAAATTAGCTGCTAAGTGCTCTCTAAATATAGACACACTGTTCATTACTTTGATATAGGACACATTCTTCATCCAGACCTTGTGGATGTAGCTGTGGAATCACACACAAATACCCAATTCTGATCCTGTGACTTCATGCTTATAAGATAAGACAATAGCACATGTAAATTTCCTCAGTGGAAATGCTAAAACGCTGCTCTACATAGTTTTGTTGTTCCAAAGGCAGCTTTTATCCCAGTATATGAATTCATGCAAGCCAGAGATTAATGGAGATTATTGGTTGTGAGATTAGTTACCAACTGTAAGACTAATCTGCATTCACACCGCCAACCGACCCAGTCCTGCTGCCCTGTCTGTTGCCTGATTTCAACCAGCTGTTTGCAAGCTGAAGCGTTGCAGGCATGATGCTGTAATCACTGGTTTCAGACACAAGGATGGTGTTGCATATAGAAAGCATTAATGTTTCTGTAATCAAGGAAATGTTGACCTGAAATTTCTTGCAGTGCAAATCCATATAGCTTTGGTTGACAACAGTTTAGAAAAAGAGTTTTCATGCACCAGAACTGGCAAAAGAATCAACAAAATATGCTAAATGGATATTAGTAAACATATATATATGTCCATTTTAGCTCAAATTAAATGAAAACATTTTACCTCAAATATAGAAACATATACATATTACTAACCAGATATAGATATAAATATAATACTAATTATTAAAACAAAAAATCAACACCACAAGGAAATAAACCTAATTATAAATGCCTGATACATATTTTGGTATGGATTTCTTATGTGCATATTTTCCATAATCGGGTTTAAGCAAAGAAAACAAAAACATTCCAAGCATGCCATTGTTTTATCCTTGTCTGGTGGCGTTCCATGCTGACTGTTACTCCTCCAACTTCTCCAGATTCAACGTGAGAAACATTTTTTTGTCTGAGTAGTTTACATTATAAAGGAATATATTATTATTATTATATAGATAGAAATTACAAGCCTTAAACTGCATGGTATTGCAGACTTGTTCTCCTAGTTCTTATCCAGATGAACTTAGAGTAAGCCCATTATTCTCCATGAGCCCAGACATAATTCTGTATTAGGGCATGGAAATGTATAATCATGCAAAGCTTTGCTTTGGTGTGTGTGAAATCAAAGGGTATGTTAAACAGACATTGACAACTGTGTAAAAAATATCTGTCACAGTGGAGTGGTTAAACCACTCATGTAGAACTAAACTGGTAGTACATTAACTCTGTGGTGCAGCACATTAGAGCAGAATTAGGAAGCATTAACAACTTAGTTGTGTCCAGAGCTTTCCTTGCATCACAACAATGTTTTAGCTCATGCTGTGAGTCTTTTTCATAATGGGTAGATATTTATGTTGTGGCAAAAGTATGTACAGTCCAATCCAAAGTGTTCGACTGACTGCAATCTGTGAAAAAAACAACTTTGCTTTCCTTTCTCCTTTCTCAAGTCTTTTAGGAATGTAATCCTGAAAATCTCTTGGAATTCTTCTAGCTCAATATGAACTTTGGAGCGGCTGATTTTAAAATGAGAGTAAAACACACAACGAAAAAATTTTTATGAATACTCCATTTTTTGTTCCCTTGTAATGCCAAGATGACAAGACATTTATAAATGTATTTTTTTCTGTAGCTTATTGCTGTTTTTTTTTTTATCTGAAGTAAGTACTGTAAAGATTATCATGGAACCTTGTCACCCTCAGGTGCTCATGATCTGATCTGTGACGTTATCATATTCTGAATATATTTGAGGTCTGCAAGCATGAAAAGCCAGACAAGCTGCTTAGACGTCTGTCCAGGCAAACATTTTGTAACTAATAACTTTAACAATGTCTGCATTCCACTCGGTACCTGCCATTGTGTTACAACAGCTGTTCCATCAGCGTGGACCATCCATCAGGCTAAAAATCTGAATACTGTCTTTTTTACAGCAGTTGGTAGAGACCAAAACAAATTTACATGAACAGAGATTACTGGACAAAGAAAACACAGCCTCAAATGAATGCTAACATTTTTGTGTGTTAGCTGGATGCATAAAGCAGGGGAATTTGTTTGTGTTTTTTTTTTTTTTTTTTTTTTTGCATCAGAAGCACTTCTTCTAAGTGGTGACCTGTATGAGTAAAAATCTTCACACACCCTGCAGACTTTGTGCTAACATATAAACACTCTGTTGCGTTTATGCGTTTGTCAAGATATTCTTCTGTTTCGAAAATCATTTAAACTAAATTTGAATCATCTAGCATCAACAACGTAAGGTTAATTCATCCATGTTTTTTCCCAGGACTTTTATGTGTAAAAGACATCAGAAACTTGTGAACCACATTTAAAAACCTCACAATATATCTCAGATGGAGGAAGCTATTCCAACAGTATGAAACATTATTTAGAATGTCATTTAATCACATGTGGAAAAGCTGGAGAATAAATTTCAATGCTTTTCAAAATGTCTCTGTTGGTGTGGCGGTTAAGACTTACATGGCAATGCAGTGCAGACAAAATACACCCCCTGTCAAAAGTTTTAGGACACTGTCTCATTCAAATAAAGTAGAACCTGTCCTACAACTTTTGACAGAGGGTGTATTTCATCATATGGATGTGATCAGGGCAGGACTCTGATCATGCATGTAAAGTTTCAGGCAGATTGGAGCAGGTTCAGGGCATTTACACAGCATCTGAAATTTCATGGCGAAGGATCAAAATTCCAGAGGCCGCCACGGACACGCCCTTTGACTATGGAAAAAGATATTAATAACTTTGGATCATGAAGGCCTCCTGTATGTACTGGCCGAATTTGAGGTGAATTGGAGTTTCCTTCTAGGAGGAGTTCGCTCTAGAAAAAAAAGAAAAATGGGCAAAATCTGACATTCAATGCAAAATAGCTCACTTCCTGTTGGGTTTGGAATGGGACTGTCACTGACTTTTTTGTTCAGCCTGATGTGCTGCATATGAGTACCAAATTTGGTAGATACACCCCCTGTCAAAAGTTGTACGACAGGTTCTACTTTATTTGAATGAGAAAGTGTCCTAAAACTTTTGACAGGGGGTGTATATTATTTTGAGTAAATATTGTTGACTATCAATGACACGAAAAGCCTTAAAATGTATGGGCAATGCCACAGTTCACTGTGTTATGACAGCTTACATTCATCGTTCTACATTTGAGTGCACCATTAGCAGTGCGCTTTTTTAGCCTTATTGCACAGATGCATTAGTTTCACATATACAGCAGCAAAATGTGCTGTGTACATACTAAACTACCATTTAGTGGAAGACACAGCAATGTAAAAAATACTCCATTACAAGCTAAAGTCCTGCATGGAAATCCCGACTGAAGCAAAGGCGCATACACATCGGTAGAGAAATGTCGGTCAAAAGTACTACTTTTCTCTTTCGGAACTGATTTATGATTATATTTAGCATTACTGGAATATTAATGTTGAAGCATCAGTGTGTCTGCAGAATTTTACTGTTATAGCTGCTGTGGTTGGAGCAGGTTTGAACTATTTTATATCCACTTAATATAGAAAGACACAGGTTGTGAGAGTTTTAACTTTAGAGGAAAAAGAAAGAAACTAAGCCGTGATCCACCAATCTGTTTTCAGATTTTGCCATTTTTGTCTGACTTTTCATTTTTAGTGTGATACTTGATCACCAAAATTAAACCATTTAAGATGTTTGGAGAGAAAAATTGGTATTTGGTGCAGCTGTAAAACAACTCACACATTTGAAATTTAGTCTGACTCAATTAATAGCAAGTATTAGCTGGAAAATAACCGTAGAAACACAAACAACAACAACAACAACCTTTGTCCTAGCAACTTACCACACTGAAAATTTCAAGTTTGTCTCATGCAGGAACTAGTGGTGCTAGCTTTTTTTGTGTGTCTTAGCCATTTGAGTGGCAGTGCTTGCCTCCCTGTGTGCAAATTTTCCACCAAAATAATTGTACCCATGACTATTTTGATACACTGCTGCATCCTGAACAAAACTATGATGAGGTGCAGTCAGACCATTGTCAGTTGCAGAATAATCTGGCTAAGCAAAACTATGGGGGAAAGGGTTGGAAATCACTCGTCATCCAAACCTGTCAAATAGATGTAACAAAGCAGAAAGTAAAATATTTCCCTCTTAAGTAAATGTACTTTCTACTACTGCTAACCACAATGCAACTACTATATACCATCTGTACTTGTCTGTGTATCTTCTTACATACAGAAGATTAAAGAAAATCACACTCTATGTACAAAATAATGCCTACTATAATACTGCACTGTATCATTCTGACATATAGTATTACCATATCAAAATGAATTTAAATGATAAAACCTTGAGATAAGTATTTTACACTTTACTCAATGGGACATTTTAAGATCATGTTTATGAAGCGTGCATTGGTGTCATTACAAAGGACTGCAGATTGTTAATCCTATCAAAATAAATGCTAAGGAGAACAAAGTTGGAGCAGAACAGGAATTCAAATTCCTCACTCCTGCGTTAGTCATCTAACCTTAACAAGCAAGTATCATTCCTAAGCGCATTTCAGTGTGAACAGAACAAATAAATCAAGTGACACTGTAATTAACGAGACAAAGTGCTGGCTCAAATGTTCCTGCAAAGACGGAGTTAATTCCGCTATGAATCTTCTTTATTATCATTACTTTCATTTGTGTTTTACAACCTAAATATTGCTGATTATTTGCGTCTTTGTTGGAAGTGCAAGACACTCAGCTTGCTTTTTCTCTCAGTCATGGGTGTACACAATTAACAGCATAACACTAGGCAGCAAAAAAGTTACAAACACTTCCTAATAAAATACCCCGATTTGATATTTTGAAGAGGGTATTTAACTGCCAGTGACTGAGAGGCTCCAAACACAAAACTCACTCTCAACCGCTTTGCAAGAGCTGTGCAAACAGGTATCATCCATGACACGAATCGGTGAATCTCAACTCTGCTATGACAACTGCTCTGTCACTGCTGAATTGCAATTTTTTATTTATTTTTTTTGCAGACACAAAAGACAGAGGCACGATATGGTCACGCTGTCATAATAATAGCTTGTAAAATTCTGTCTTCGGAAACGTGAAGTACAAGTCTGAGCGATTGTGAGAAAGTGCCTAATGGACAGGAAAATGAGCGACCAATTACTGAAAATGGCCATGCCCTTTTTTCACACATCTTATAAATATACATCAAGCTGTCTTGTCAGCGTAGAGTAGCCAAGCGGAGATTCAGCAGGGGAGAAAGTCGACATGAATGACGCACCGAACATAGACAACAATCCTGTAAAACACGCAGTATGACTTCAGTTGAAACAAATCAAAACTTCCAGCTAGAGACAAGTAAACACTGAACTTCAATCATCCTTATCTAAACGAAGACACATCCTGTAAATGACAGCAATACTGGTGATAAAATATAGCACAGGAGGACCTTTTTCTTTCATAACTGTTTGCTAAATGGATACTGAATGTGCTATTAGGATACAATGACTAACCTGAACACGCATGATGATTAATACTGCTGCCAGGAAAACGTGAGGGATAGCAGCCATCAGCCGCCGTCATTCATGTTCTATGTCTAGCTCTTCTAAGGAAGTCTTCCAATTCACAGAAAGATGCATAGCTTGAGGCGAAATTCTGCCTGTCTACCACCTCAATGCAGCAGCTGCGACCTGCATACAGTGGGACTTCACAGTGACAGATTAGTGACAGAGTGTGCATTCACGACAGCACTGTTACATTGATTTACTTCAGGGAAATAAACGGGCCAAACGAGCAATAAATAAATGATCGCACAAGTGCAAAAGCTTTGCTAGTTTGTTAATTACAAGTGCGAAGGTGGTTTGAGGATAATGTGCCACTCCTCAACTCAGAGGACCTTTTGATGTGCATAAGTGTTGCACTGATTTGTACTGTCTTTTACTGATACGACGCTCCCACCAGTCTGAATACACCCACACACGTGCACACACGAAATGCAATTATGTAGGTCTCCTCCATGGAGTCTATGGAAAGACAAAAAAGCTAGAGGCCTCGCCGCATTTGTTTCATTACACAGGCTTTTGATTCAGGCTGAGCCATGAGGGACAAAAACACTATTATTATGCTAAATAATAATAGCTAAAAGGCAGATGTGACATATTTGAAATTACAGTTCAAAGTACAGCAATGTCAGACTGTATTCCAAGTGAAACATACCCGCTCCTGTTCAGGTAGATATCATTGTCATCTCATGGCAGACACTTAGCAGCACACTGGTATATAACACATGATCAAAGTTTGCTAACAGAGGATGATCATGACATGCTATTTTGACAAGCTTGTCTCCGTCTGCTGCAGAAAAAGACTCAAAATGAAAATGAACGCCTGTGCTCAGAGGCCTCCTGGCTCAGTGCTTCCATGCATACTCAACAAGCTGGAGTAAATACAGCATGTGCACTGAGGAAAAGGTCACATGATGTTATTATGTCAGCTCAGGTGCAGTTACAGTGAATATGGTTTTACCTTGTTCTGTCTAATCATTTGCATGCTCCTGCATTCTGTGCAAACTTCCTCTTAAAGGTGAGAATGTTTTCTCATCATCAGCAACTTGTCACAAAGCACCACTGGACAACTTACTGTCATGTATTAAAGCTAAGACACAGCCACTGAGATATTTACTGTCTGTGCTACTTTTTAACTGTACATTAAAGACACAGACGATGTTACAGTTTCAGTCAGAGGCAATGTGATCTACTTTAAGCTCGTATGTGGGCCAGATTTGATAGCACGTGGTTGTAATCTACATCAGAAGAATAGTAGCTGCTGTTGTTTTATTTACTTCATTGGCAGGAGCTCACAGCTTACAGAGTCCTGAGGAAGTGGTGCAGGTGGCGAGCGCTGTGGGTAGCCTGAGTTTCAGGCAGCGGACAACAACAACCGCATCACTCTGAGAGTTGTACAGTTTGCATGTTCAGTCCCCTGATTCACACACTTGGGAGATTGTGTACCGCTGCATGAGAGAGAGGTTCAAGGCAAGTGTGGGATGTGTGCTGAGTGGGCCTAGAATCAATGTTTGGGCCCAGACAAGAAGGTTCAAGGCAAATAAATATATAGGTACATGATATAAATGTACTGACACAGCGGTAAGGAACTTAATATGAGTAAAAGATGCAGTAAACAGAACTTTGTTTACCTTTTACTCCCTGATGAATGAGGAGGAAGGAACTCAAAGCGACAATAGGACTTTGCTACTGTTTGTTATGTTGAAAATTATATGAAAGGGGAATAAAAGGGGTCAGATGAGAGATGCAATGAGATCGAATGCACTCGTTGAGAAGTACCTCATCTACAATAGTCCACCATTGCAACATCCACTGTTTTGAAGAGTATTTTGAGTTAGAAACAAAAGGTGCAGGAATCAGGTGTGGGAACTGTCAGTGACAAAATCACCAGTCATGCCAGTCTGATCACATCACTGACAAGCTTTGTTAAGTGCCGGAAAAATTGACAGGGGGATGTTGTGGCTGTTGAAGGAACCCAAGAGGTAATAAGGTCCATTTTGTGTTACCTCTCTAATGAGATGATGAGTTTAAAAGCTAGAGTGAGGTTGGCAAAATCAAGAGGAGAGGGGAGAATTTATGTCTCATGAGTCCAGACTAAGAGGATTTAAGCAGGAGGCAGTTCAGGGCACACATCATGTTCTAGGCCACAACACTTGAGTGGAAGTGCAAATGTGTGTACTGTACAGCGGAGACTTTTGTGTGACATACGCTCTAATTGGCTCCAGACATTCACAGTGTGGAGCTGCCTCACATTTCCAAGTGAGTCTAGCACCCTGACCAGCATGGGACATTAGTTGTAGACACAAGTAAAGGAGTGGCTCAGTGACAAGCCAAGGAGGTGTTTTACAGACAGTTACGCTAGTAGCAGAGCCTCGCTGTAAAAAAAATAACCCTCTCTGTGGCATTTAAACTGTTGAAATGTGGCAAATGTAGTGACCACATGAGTCCCATCACTAAACAATGCACACACACAGTAATTAATGTGTCCGAGTGCAGCCTGCTGCATCAACACTGGTGCACATTATACCGCATTGATTATAATCAATAACTTCCACAGCCTAAACAAAATAATCAGACTTGGATTTCATTTGTGAAATCCTTCAGTGATGCCATGTGAGGACACACACAGAGGCAATTATGCATTAAATGAAAATAAAAACACCTCAGTGTCATTAGTGATGAATAATATCCTTACAAATACATACAAAATGCCTTATAATGAATAAAATGTGCCTGGTATGGTCCTAAAATGACTCCCTAAGGGCGACATCTACTGATCAAAGTCCATTTCTGAACTTCTTGTGCATGAATGTGTGTGTAAATATAGAGAAAAGCCTCACGTGATGGCTGGTGAAGTTGATCATTTCAACAACATGAATTCCAGGCTGGAGCTACAACTCACACCAGCAGCCCTCTGCATGTAAAGATACATGAGGACTTAAATTTCCATACACTATGCCAAACTATGGGGGTATTAACGCATTAAAGCAGGGTGTGCGCCTAAATATAGCCCAGGAACCAATTTGCTTAGAGCAGCGTGATTTCCCCACACGTGATGCCGGTGACACAGGCCGCTGTCCCTGGTCCTGAAATTGTACAAGGTCCGTTAAAATGTAGGCGTTGGACAACAGAAGCCACAACTATTCTGCAACAAAAAAAACACACACACAGGAATCACTACATGGATCGTGTGGAGTGAAAGATATTTTAGAAGGCGTGTTTAAAGAATATTGCAGGCTTGCAGGATGCAGATAGTTCGATACATAAAAACTGCAATTCCTCACAAGCAACAGTGCGAGGCGCATGTCTAATGCAGCTCGGGGAGAGAGAATGGGAGAGAGAAAGAGAGAAAGAGAGTTTGATTGATCATGTGGGCTATGGGAGCCTGCGAGAGTTGTCGAAAATTGCTGCATAGACGCCCCTTAGGCACCTATCTGGTACCCAATGACTCCGAGCCAAGCCGTGACCACAGTAACCCACAATTCACCAGAACGCCCCTCAAGCCAAGCAGGCTGTTAACACACCGTTCATTCTTCCGGGTTTGGACTTCACCGGTAATCCACAATAGGCTACATTAACTTACCGCAGTCCTCACACAAGATCTTCCCAACATCCTTTTTTAGGTTCTTTCCACTCGTGTCAAGGGGCGCAAACGATGCCTTGAAAACCAAGGGCTCGTCAGTGGGGTCCATGAAAAAAATGTACTTGTGGTTCTTCTTCACTTTGGTGCACGGAGCCTCGGATCCGAATTCCCCCACGGTGACGAGCTGTTCTCGCTCCAGACCCCCGCTGTTGAGGGGCCAAACATCCAGCACTTTGACATTCACACGGTACGGCTCCGCAGAGACGTTCACAGGCGTAGACTGCACCTTGCCCTCGATCACCACGGCGGATTTGTAAGCCTGGTCCTGCAGGGAATTCAAACTCGGGGAGTAGCAGGCGAATGAGACCCCGATGACCAGCATGGATAAATGTACTGAATCAAGCCTCATGCCGCCTGCTTTGGCTCGGTGGTCGCTGGTCGCGTTGCGGCAGGGCTCTCTCGGCTGCGGGGCGATGGCGATGGAGCTGGGTTGAATGAAGAGACAGCAAGTAGGCTCCAGTAGCACGGCAGCGCGGCAGACCTTGCATAAGTGTCCATGCCATCGGGATCCGCTGCTTTTTCGGGTGATTTTCAGCGGGTAAACAGCAGCTTTGAGGGGAAACCGCGGGATGACGCTGGCTTTCAAATCCAGTCACTGCCTCCTGCTAATAATAAGGCATCGTAGATAGGCTTATAAGCAAAGCAAATTGGCGGATTTCTTCCCCTCCACAAAGATGCCCCCTCTATGCTGCCATGGTAGCCTTTAACTGCAAGACGACGCCACTCTTATCTTTGCCCAAAAATTGCAGTGGTGGGCTACGATGCTTTTCTGTATCATCTGCAGCGGAGAGGAAAAAGACGCAAAATGCTGCAGTGGAGCACAAGTTTGGTAGTCCGGCCGCCAAAGGGGAAAAATAATAATAAAAAAAATAAAAAATAAAAAAATCCTAAAAAATAAAAAGGATGAAAAGGGAGAAGAAGAAGGAGCCACGTCTCATTCCAAAAAAATAAAAAACAATTATTTCTGGTTTGGCAGCCACAGCGCTAATACGCCGCCTTCCACCGCGGCTCTCTCTCCGCCTCCCCTACGAGCCACAGACGGAGAGAAAATAATTCCGATCGCCAAGGGGCTCCGGCGTCAACCCCCCCAAAAAAAGAAAAAAGAAAAAAATGAAAAAAGAAAGGAAAAGAAACGCAGGATCGGAGCACTGAGACAACCGATGGACCAAAAGGGTCGATCTTCTCCTCGCTCCCAAAAATATCCAGTTTACTGTACGTCAGTCACTCCATGGTGTTTTATCGGCTGTAGTCTCATGTTAGAATGAAACAAACGGAATCCTGTATCCGTGACTTATCCATCCTCAAAATCGTATTTTACTGTAGCCAAGGCATACTCCAAAAGAAAAAAAATGGAAAAAAAAAAGAAAAAAACGAAACAGGTTCACAGTGAAAAATGCAGCCGCATACAGTCCGGTGAGCCCGGAGAAATCATATGACTGCGATGACTAAGGCTGCGAAAGCGTTTCACAGTCTTCAAGAGACTGTTTTGAATTAGTTTTGCGTCTCATCCCATTAAGTCATGCCCTGCATTCAGGTCACATTCGCTGCTCTGCCTCTAAAAAAAACTGATGTTGAAGCACCGCATTAAATCCATACAGCTGAAGCATCTGCAACATGGGGGTCTGAAGCAGAGGAAAACGATATCTGAGGCACTTTGGAGGGAGAAAATCTGCTTTTTGTGGCTTTACAGATATAATTTAACGTGTACACAAGATAATGTGGCTCTGAGGGGGGACTTTGGCTAAGATCTGACACAAAATAATACACAAATAACACATGAATACAGGTTTGATTATCAGCTGTGGCAGTGTAGAGCCAGTTCTAAGTGTAACGGTTTGGCTTAGCCTAAATGCCAAATAGAATGCGGATACAGGATGTAGAAGTGACAGGATTCATAAAGAGCGACATCTGCTGACCAGAGTGCATCATGAGCAATTTGACACACAGTGATGCTTCATGGAAATGTTACTGGTAATCAAATAGCAACGTTTGGAGAAGCAGCGTTCCAAATCTGAACCATGATTCATAAATTACGCACCATGGAGTGTGGAATAAATGAGCTGTCAATGGCTTACTTTAAGGAAATACAAGTTATATTAAAGTTATAGTAAAGTTAACTAAACAGAAAAACCAAAAAGAATCTTTTAAAACAGTATTTTTAATTGTAGATTCATAAAATACATCTTAACTTGCAGATTTACTTGTTCTTTTGTGGGCAGGTCCTGTAGATGTGACCCTAACCTGGCTGCTGTCCGTGGTGCTGAAATTGGACAAAATCTAGTGTCAGGTACAGGCATGAGATTTACTATTACTGTGTGAAATGCAGCACTTTTGCATGTAATAAAAGGTGCCTGTGTGCATTTTAAATAACACCCCCAACACTAACTCAGGGTATAAGCACTAGATGAGCACATGGATTCAACAATAATACCCAGAAAATGAAAAAATGGCATTATCGACCCCCAAAACTTTGCTCAGATCACCTACTTCCACCCTCAGTGCCCTCCTTTGCCCAAAATGTTGCCCTATCCGTAAACCATAAGGAGGAAACTGCAATTCCTCCGTATCACCGACGGGAGGCGCGCGTTCACCAAGTTTTCCCACATTGCGTGTTGACATCAGAGGTGAAACGTGCGGCGTTGAACTTGTGCGTGTGTCGCTCTCCGTGCCACGACTCGCCGTTTCTTGTCCATCTTGTGAAGCAGGCAGAGAAGCAGTCCGCTGCGCCGTTACCAAGGGGGCCCTCGGAGCGCATTCACATGAGTGTTTGTGCTCGTCTCGTCTCCAGCTTGACGCCGGCGAGGCTCTAAAGGCGCTCCGGCTGCAGACAGAGCGGGCTGAAGGTAGGTTTTTTTTGTTGTTTTTTTCCCTGGGAGCTCGCTCGGTGGAATGACGCTTTATTTACATGTCATCCGGATCGTCGCCGATTCCTGTAAGTTTCCCAATGTATCCAGCCAAGCATATGACATTGCTTTGCAGAGTTTTTGCAGAAGCATGACATGCCGACATATCAGCCGTGCGTCTGAGCTTGACATATTAATGGAGCTGCGTTTGGAGCGACGCCACTGCGTTCCTGTGTTGGGATGTAGGGCAAAAACTTTGTGAGGCTGCCTTTTTTTACAAACTGCGACAATACCTTTTCCAGGCTGAAATCTGCGTTGGACGTGGCCTCTGGATACGACAGAACTGCACTTAGTGATTCATATTAAAAAAAATGGTGTGAAAAATAGGCCAAGTGAGGACTGGCGATAGATTCATTAAACTGACAGGTTGTTTTGAAGAAGCAGGTACACCAGGGCCTATATAGACTATTAGGTAAGTAAAATTCACACAAAAAAATGCCCCGTGGTCAGCTTTCTGCATTAAAAACCTGATGAAATTCTAAAGTGGGATTTTTATGCGCAATTGAGGCCCAGAAAGGAGCGTGAATTTTATATCCGACACATGCTTATGCACAAAACCTCCAGTTCAGTATATTAAAACCTAAATGAATTGCTCATCTATTTTGCCTCCAGACTTCTATTGATCACATTCATCTACCTGAATGAGGAAAACAGAAAAGAAAAGACAAAAGAGTGACACGAGAAGGTCAGCTGCACCTTAGCAGAAAATGAATGTTAAAAAAAAAAGCTTGGACTTCAGATCATTAAATGAGACTGAAAAGTAAATAATCTAATTGCTAGTGAGCTTCACATGTCGAGGTGAGGGTAAACCCACTAAACGGCTAACATATATTTCTGTATAAAAAGCTCATAGGCTTTCAATATTCTGAACATCACAGTTATGCAATTTACATAAATTATCCATTTTATTATCACTATTTTTTTTAAATTCAATTCAATTTTGCTTAATTAAATGATGGTTTGTCTTATTCAGACCAGTAGGTAATTGGATTTTCTGCAGCAAAAAGTGCAGATTAGGTTTCCTACCTTTGAGACGAGAAGAGTAAGACATAATTAAATGATTTTCTATAACAAATCTAAACACTATCGAGCCATGAACTTGGAGAGCGCAGGCCTCCGCGAAATTCCAATACGAAATCTTGAAATTTTAAACCAAACGATCCGAATCCTCACCAAAGCTGAATGGGCTCCTCCTTTACGCATGGTCCACCTCTCTGTCAGGTCTCATTAAATTCGGCTCTGTGGTTTTTACGTAATTCTGCTGACAGTCAAACGACCAAATAGCACTAAAAATATAAATACTTTTAGGTGGAGGAAATAAAGTTAACATAGAAAGTTAAAAAGAGAGACCAAAAGCAAATCAGCAAAATTGTTGTACCCTCTTTAGCCTTTAGTCATGCTCATCTCGCTTCACATAAAGTTCAGCTCAGACTTTTACTATATAGGAGTTGCTCAAAGCTGGCTGAAGGGTTTGGCCTAAACTTTATTTTGAACCATTGATTTTGAGTAAATAAACGCATCTTATTTCTGAGCAAGTTTAGTTTATTAAAGCATTTTAAGTCTTAGATTGGTTCTTTATTAGTTTA
The DNA here is from genome assembly GCF_021347895.1 of Acanthochromis polyacanthus. NCBI lineage: Eukaryota > Metazoa > Chordata > Actinopteri > Pomacentridae > Acanthochromis > Acanthochromis polyacanthus. Next base: position 13,042,446 of record NC_067129.1, read on the forward strand.
TTTAATCAATGTTGTCTTTCTAATAGGATATGCTGGTTTATTTATTTATTTTACATTATTTTTCTTTTCTCTATCCTCATAATTACCGACATAAAATACAAGTTTATTCAATATTTTTGAAATCGTTTGTATGCCTGCAAAGGAACATTTGGGGTCTAAAACATTTGAAGTGCTATAAATGTCTTAATAAGTCCCCATGGGACAAAAATCATCAATTACAACTGTCTTTAAATAATAACAAAAATATCAAACATTCATAAACTTAAGAGAGAGTTTTAGTCTCTGGGTTAGATTAGTCTGAATGACTGAACTGAACTCAGGCCTTCAAACCGCCCTTTGGAAACTTACTGTGAAAAATCAGTAAATCTCTATGTTTTTATTTTTCTCTTAATCCGACAGATTTTCTTATTTTTATAAGGAACAATACAATAATGCAAGTTGAAATAATGCGCAATATGAACACAAAAGCAGGTCAAATGACGTAATTGGCCCCTCTGTCATCAGTAGACGAATCGAATTGTTTTAAACTACATAAACTCGCCAGGATCAATGCCAATGCTTATATAGTATTTTTAGGCAGAACATTTGTGAAGTGCATAACGAATATTGACTAAAATCCTAAAGAGAGCTGAGCTGATGGGCGCACGGTCACATTTACGCACAAAAAATATCCTTCGACGTATATCGACCTTAAAGGAGTGAAATGAAAATGAAGCATCTGCGCCTCGAGGATCATCATATTGATGTGGCTAAATAAAAAGCTGTCTATCAGTGCTGGGAAACATTTTCGTTTCTTTCTAATTCTCTAATGGGATATTTTCATTCGACTTTATTGGCTGAGAAAAAGTCGTGTCACACTTACTTTGCTGGTTCAGTGATGCACTTAGAACTCCGGAGCAATTTTCAAAACTGAATAATGCCCTTATTCAACGTTTTCCTATAGCATATGGTTTGTCAGGAGTAACGAAATTGTTTGAGAAAAAAATTAAAATTCTCAGAAATTACAGAGATGATTTTAGGCTGCATCAAAGTACATATTCAAAGTAAAGATCCTTCACATTAAAAGTCCGAGCCATCATATTTGACTCCAGAAAGAAAATAAATAACGAGGAGGAACTATAACCTGCATGAGAAAACTTAGTGGCTAAATAAGGGAGCAATTACAGGTAAATGTGTATTTTTATTTTATTCTGTTATTTTATTCATTTAGTTTTATGATTATTACTTTGGGGAGGGGCTGGGGGGAGTGATACCTGCAAAATTAACAATGGAATTCTAAATTTCTGAAAATTCTCAGCATTTATTTGAAAGCTTGGACCTGAAATACAATAATGAATAGTTGTCTGACTGCGGTATGGTCTGAAAGTAGCAGCTTCTAAACGTGCAGGCCTAACGTGGACATGCCTTGGGTTTTTCATCCAGTGACACTGTATGCCGTCGTTTAACATTTAATAAAATTATATGCAAATTAGTAACAATTAGCCTACTGAATGCTACTATAGAAAAAAAAATATACAACTTTGACAGTGTTAGTCTGATAGAAAATGTGCGTCTGAGCAGTTTAGGAGGAGGAGGAGGCCTGTTAAATATTGAACAGGTTGGCCTGTGAGCTGCAGAGTTCAGAGCGAGCTTGGACACATGGAGGACGACAGGTTACATTTAATCCGAAGTACACGAGTCAGAATAAGTTGACCCAATAGTCACTGCCAGGTCAAAGATGAGAATAATGCCATTATTTCTTGATCGCGCTTGAAGACTGCAGGTGCGTCATGCTGCAGCTTTACGCGCCTTTAGAACCTCTAATTTGGCGCAAATGTGTCTCTGTATCATCGGCATACTGAGCATGGGGATATAGGGTTTTGAAAAGTTTCTTTATGGTTTTTTTCATACATTCTTACTTGTGTGACTTTTTTTGCATTTCAAACGACTTCAAGCTGAGCACAGCCAAAGATCCCTGAAGCTTAGAAAGAATGAGGATATCTTTAAAAAAAAAAGATGTATGTTTGTGTCTCTTTAGCCTCCTGGATATACAAATGTGAGGTCTATCCTGATTTAATAGACTTTTCTTCCTGAATAAATTATATTGGTTGAATGGTCTGCCTCTGTCTTTTTCGCGACTTGCTTTGGAGATGGTCAAACTGCAAAGAATTTTTTTTATATAATTTGAGCTGTCGGAAAGACATTCCCATAATGTCTACAAAATAAATGCGATGTGTTTCTAAAAACCACATGTCTTGAAAATAAATATCTGAAATAATTTTAATGGTGTGTCATTTCACTTTAGTCCTATGTTATATGCGGCCTTAAAGTTGATCAAGTTTGAAGTAGTTTAACCTGGATCTGTTGTGGACTCTGTGGCACTGACTGTACAAGACTGATAGAGCTCAAACACGTTTATTTATGTTTATCACTCCCATTATTATTTACTTACGAGGAGAAGGCCTGATGCAGTGTTTAATATTAAAAATATACAGAATTTGGTGATTTTGAGGCCTAATGATATTATTAAGTGGTACAAAAATTACAGAATGAGATTTGAAGAACTGACTGCCATTAGAGGGTTTTATTAAGGCTCGCAAATTCATGCATTTGTCCCAATTTTTGGTCCGCTGACAAAAATCGAAAGCAGCTGGTTTAATGTCCAGGTCAAGTTAGAAAAAAATCGTAAAATTGTGAGCATATCAACCCTGCATGGAGACCTGCACAGTGTGGGTTGTTCAGAGGGGATTTCTATGCATTCTCTCCTCTACTTTTTAAGGGCAAGCAGGGGTCTTTCCAGACATCAAAAGTACCGATATTTTCAGAGGCTGCTTTGCGAATCGAAACCTAATCGTACTGCGTCAGATACATTTCTCCAAAACAACCTTGAGTTTCGTTTTCGGTGTGACAGCTCATGACACCGACGGTCCACGGTGTGGGAGAGAAAACGCAGCAGCAGTGTGCGCTCTGCATTAACGCTCCCCTCTCCTCGCCTTCTTATCCTCCTCCTGTGCAGATCTCGCGAGAGCTCCGGAGTTGGCTGTGGCTGGCCGTGGCTTTGCAGCAGACAGAGGGAGAAGGCAGGCAGGCAGCATCATGGCGGACAGAGACAGTGGAAGTGAGCAGGGAGGAGCAGCAACGGGCCCAGGCTTCGGTTCCATGCACCTAGCGACAGGAGGGGCGGGCTCCGCTTCCGGGCTCCAGCATGAGACGCAAGAGCTGGCGTCGAAGAGGGTTGACATCCAAAACAAACGCTTCTATTTGGACGTTAAGCAGAACGCGAAAGGCCGCTTCTTAAAGATAGCAGAAGTCGGGGCCGGTGGAAACAAGAGCCGCCTCACTCTCTCTATGTCCGTGGCGGTCGAGTTCCGTGACTACTTGGGGGACTTCATCGAACATTATGCCCAGCTGGGTCCCAGCAACCCGGGGCTGGTACAAGACGAGCCGAGGCGAGCGCTCAAAAGCGAGTTCTTGGTCCGAGAGAATCGGAAATACTACATGGATCTGAAAGAGAACCAGAGGGGACGGTTCCTGAGGATTCGACAGACCGTTAACCGGGGGCCCGGTTTGGGATCCACGCAAGGCCAGACGATTGCTCTGCCTGCCCAGGGACTTATTGAGTTTCGTGACGCTTTGGCTAAACTTATTGACGATTATGGTGTAGAGGATGAACCTGCAGAGTTGCCCGAAGGGTCATCATTGACTGTGGACAACAAACGCTTTTTCTTCGACGTCGGATCCAATAAGTACGGTGTGTTTATGAGGGTAAGCGAGGTGAAGCCAACGTACCGCAACTCAATTACGGTGCCCTACAAAGTGTGGTCCAAATTTGGGAATACTTTCAGTAAATATGCCGAGGAGATGAAGAAGATCCAGGAGAAACAGCGGGAGAAAAGGGCATGCGAGCTGCAGCAACAAGAGGAGATGCAGGCAGACGATGGAGACGAGGATTGATATAGAGAGAGCAAAAAACATGCAAGAGTAATGAAAATAACAAGAGAATTATAATTAAAAACTCTACTGTATAAAGAAAGAAATCTAAAGATTTAACTGTAATGGTTTAACTCCAAGGGAGCATCACCCACAATATAAGAAACCTCCACAACCTGACAGTTATGACATGTTGTCACTCATCGCTGGATGTTACCCCACTTATCCACCATTAATACAGTAACAGGCTGCTAAACAAAGTAATAACATTATATTTGAACATTGTTTCCTACTTGACAAACGATATTGAACTGAGTGTTTATTTCCCTTATTAACAGAAAACTTTTGTACCAGTTAAAGCTATTGTAAAAAAAAAAAAAGTGTTTGCAATGTTCAAATGGAATTATTGCCGAGTTAAGAGGAAAAGAGTTTCCTTTTCATGTGAGCTAATGACTTCAGCACAAATCAGAAATTTTAATTTTTAAAACCAAAATTCAAAAACTTTGTAAAAGGTTGTCACATGTACTTGCCATCCTATTTACCTTTACCTGTGAGTAGAGATGTGTTTACACATAAAATCATATGAGGGCTAGGCCTGCTTCGGAAACTGGTTAGATGTCATGCAGTATAAAAAGGAACATATAGGCATTTTCATGAAATGAAAAATAAGTGCTCTATTTGTTGTGCAATATGCATTGCATAAAAATCAAATATATTGAACTGGCCAATGGATCTTGACATGAAGACATTTGCCAGAGGCATTCAAAGAAATATTAATATTGTAATTTTTGTTTCAGTTGAAATTGTTGCCATGCAGATGGATATATTATAGACTACCTTTGTGTCTCGTTGTTAATGCAATGTGTTCATTTTAAAGGTACTAAATGTGTATTTGATAGAGGAAATGCAGTGACAACATGTAGCAAATGGCCTGAATTGCAGATTATTTAAGACCAACACCCTACACATACTGTGTTGATTGGCATAGTAAAATTAAGAGGAGCAGTATTGGAGAGTTTATCTGGAACAGCAACGTTTTGTGATCTTGTTCAGTTAAAAAAAAAAATCTAAGTGGTGCCAAGGAGTGCTGTTGCTGCATGTTAATCTGCACTAAGATAGATTTCGTTGGTCTCCCAAAATATTGGCTCAAGGACCCTTCCATATGTATCTTTATCTGCCTATATTGTACGAATCTCAAATTTGAGTGATTTCCATCCAAAGGCTTGGTGTAGTTATAGTGGAAGTTGTTTAAAAGCGTGATTGTAAAAGGAGCGACCTTGTGAACAGTAATCAAAACATCACCATCACACTATGAGGAGGGCCACTGAGGAGCACGCCTGGCCTAGCCGGGGTGAGGAGGGTTCACTTCACCTGTTGGTGAATCTCCAGTATGTCGGTGGATGTGCCCATCCCTACCAGTTTAAGATCTGAAGGTGTGAAGTTCAGTGGAGCTACTTTGGATACATGCTCACAACTCTACTTTAGAACTTTATGCCCAAATATCTACCTGGGGGTGATAAGATTCTGTTTTGGTCTAATTGTAAATATTTGGGCTGCCACACGGAAAACAACTGGTTCTAATCCAGTTCAGTCGCATCTCATAGATGTGTGATAGCAGTTTTATAAACTCTGTCAGTAATCTCCAGAGAAACTGGCAACAATCAGATAATGTCAGATTTACCTCAGCATTGAATTAAATGATTGCTCCCATGTTTAGATTGACTGGAAACCAGCAAACTAGACTGTCCTTGACCACCTATTTTTGGAGCCTCTGGTATAGCCTAAAAGATACCTGATTGGGAGCATCCTCTTCAGCATATAAACAACCTGGTGCCTTACACACTCCGCATGCTTACACGCTGGCCTGGTGCTTTGGATCGCAGTTTGGCTTATTTCTGTTATTGTTTCCTCTTTCTTTCTTCCATTTTTGTGTCTCAGCCCCCCTCGTGTGCTAGCGCACGACTTGTGGTGCTAAAAGGGTTTGGTTACAAACCCTTTAAAAAAACATAGGAGCAGAATTCTTAACTTTTTTCTGCTTCCTTCCTTCTTCCCTAACTTCAATGCCATCCCCATCCCCCAGCCATCCAGGTATCGGCCTACATGTAAACATGGAAGGGGGTGGTCACCTAGATGCAAGATGATGCAGAAGAGTCGGCTCTTCACTAGCCAAGCGCATTAGCAGGGAGAGCAGGGGCTGATTGGGAACATCCGTTGGGGCCTGAAATGATAGAATTTGTTGTTGGTCGAGCCCCCCACCCCACCCCCCCTTGAAATGCTTCTTCTACGGCTTGGGTAGTTATGTGTACGTTGTAAGTCGCTCAATTAATGGGGAGTAGCAAGCATGTCTTGTTTTGTTTTTTTTGTTTTGTTTTATGTAGTTTTACCTTTTCAGCGTTATTCCACATTATTTGTAATTTTGGAATGTTTTCGCCCACAAAAAATATATCTATTTTTTTCTGTGCAACATTTCATCACTGTGTGCAATATCGTATGTGCCAATGGTGGCAATATATGTATATCAATTAAATATATGATTACTATTTGAAAGCATGTGGCTGAATTCCATGTTTATTTCTCATGAAGGAGTTGTACGCCTTTATTTGCACTCAAAGCTCCATCCTGGAGGAAAATATAGTAAACCAAGGTCTTAGCAGCCTGTTGAGTCAAGCAGTTCACTTATGTACTTTAACTTGAAACAGAACGTTGTCACTGCAAGTGCGCCCCTCTCAAGGAAAAGGGTCAACTTGGCTTATGGTTTGTCGAAGGTAGACTGTAAACATACAATGGAGTTTTTATGAGAAGGAAAACAAAAGAAACAGAAGAAAAAAACAAAACAGTGAAATCTCCATTTTAGCTTTAAGCTAAGAAACGGTGCTTCAGTCCAATCCTCATTAAGGTGTATGGTGAACTGTCTTCAGTGGTTGTTGTGTGTAGCACTTTGCTTTCCCAGGTTAATGAAATGCCTGACCAATACTTGTTTAAAATGATCTCAACAAAGAATGTCGTTCTCTCTTCTGTTGCCTCTCTTTCTTTCTTTTTTTTTTTTTTTAAAGAGGGTATTTGATTTTCTCATTTGGTTTTTTGATGCATTAAATATAATTTATGTACATTTGACAAATTTTAAAAATAAATTTAATTTACCCATGAGGGAAAATCTACATTCAAAAATGTATGTGTTTTTTCATGTTTCATTTCTTGTCGGCGGAAGAAAAAACAAAAACCTACCACAATGTCTACAATTCACTGATGAAAAGTATGTTTAATTTTGACGTAGTGTTGTCTACAATGTCTGACTCTACATTTGCAATGATACTAAAGTACTAAAGCTTGATTTTACAGCCTCCAAAATGAAAACTTTGCAAAGACGGATGACCCGTGTCTTAGAGATTTATACATTAGTACTGTATGTGTAAAACCAGGCTGTAAAATAAAGCATTACTTTGTTCTCTAATCATCCTGGCTATGCAATTTGTGAATGCATCGGTTGCTCATCTGTTAATTTTATTGGTCATACAATGCTAAAGATACAAACAGAACCTCCACGTCTTTTAATTTGTTAATTGTTTGTCAAGAATTATTTTTTCCTGATATGAGTTTTGGGGCTTTTCCACATGTAACAGTGACCAACACAAGGCTAAAGAAATTTCTTAAACTTTTATCATGTTTATAGCTATTTAAAAATTCGATCAGCTTAAATTGGATTTCTGGTTTAAGGTTTGCTAATAAAATGTATGATATAGAAGATGTTAATTATTATGTAAATATAGAAAATAGGTCAAACATTATCATTCACCAGATCATCTGCAGCTTCAGCGTTGCTTCCGCCTCCAAACTCAAAGCTCCACATACGGAGACGTTGCCGGAGAAATCAACATTAAACCGTTTTTATCTTCTCCGCCACCACCTGCCAGAAGAAAGCACATTAGAGAAATATCGGCATGAGGATTAGATAAGTTTATGTAACCATAAACTTCCCAGGCAGGTCAGAGTGCAGGCTCTGGACATGCTCAAAAGGCATTTCTGCAGGACATTTGTATGTTTGGGCTCTGTTGTTAAGTTGATGGTCTCTGCCTGTTGGCCAGGAGCAATGGGTGAAAAAACTGAGGGGGATGTGCTAAATAGAGATGGGACTCCAGCCCAGATGCCAACTCAGATTCTGACTTTGCTCTTCGTCCAAGAACTCACAGATTGGTTTAGGTCATCGCAGCGTTGTAGGCACAAATGAAGCATTCGCAATAGTTATCAGTTGCATTTAGTCAAATCAAAACTGTCATTTTAAAAGCAAAATATACTCTAATGTAATATATTCTGATAACGTAGCATGTCTAGCTTGGTCCAGCTGCCACTGTGTGAGCTGCAGGAGAACTACTTGACCAGATTTGTGTTTTATTGCTGTTGAAACGTGGCCATCATCACCTGAGATGCTCTCGACAGCAATGGATAACACTAACGGCTTGCTACAATGTGCAGCATCCTGCCACTTCTTGTAGCTTCTGTGTGCATGTGGCTGTTTATTTGTGCCGTATTGGTGCTGAGCTTTGTCGAGCCATATGGTGGCAGCATATGTTTGAAAATGCTGTCTCTGCTTTTGTGTTGCTTCCATTTTTATTCAACTTTAATTCCATGCCACAGTCTGAAGCTGCTCAGCACTGGCTTTGGCGGTGACGTAATTCATATTAGGCTTGTCTGGTTTTAGCCACTAGATGCTGCTCTCTACCTACGAATGATGGGCTCAGACAAAGAGGAGAAAACAGAAGAGTCCCAGCTGAGAAAATTTCCTTTGCCTTCAGTTTGTGAATTATCAACAGAGAGCTTTAAGTAAATAGCCACATAAGGAAAGACTACAAGGAAGATGGATATTTTAACGCTCCCTTTTAATGTGGATTTGCTACTATTTAGGTTTTATTGTTTTGACTTGGTTGATGGGTTACAATAAAAGAGGTCTTGACATCACTCTATGCTAGGTTTAAACACAGTGTGGTAAAAATCACATTTTTGGTGTTAATTCACATGTTGGAGGACATCATGAGCGGAATAGTCAGTCAAGGCCATGACTGAGCATTTCCACCTCAAAACTGCGGTCTAACAGTCTCAGAAACACAGATTCATTCAGATTTCTGAGGAATCTGTTTCCAGGTTGAACATGTAGAGCTGAATTACTCCAATGTCATAACTTGACATTATGTCACTGAGAGTAGTTTTACAGTGGCTGAGCAGAGTTGTAGGTGAGCTGATGTGGCCGAGCTGCAGTGAGTGGGGAGAAAGGCGAGGACTTTGTAGATCTGCATGTTCTAGAGAAAGGAACAGTGCAGAGTTACAGAGAGAGCCATTTTAAGGCAGGAAGGGAATGATTTTCATGGAGTAAATATCGAAATATTTAACTTTGACATACAGAGCTGAGTTTTTTCGAGGTTAATTAATGACAGGAAAGGGATGTTTCTTAGGTAAATAGTAGTCTGTCACACTAGATATGCATTGCATTGAATCCTGCCATTTGCTGTCCATTTCACACAACTTTCTCCTTCCCTTGTTATTGCTTCCAAAAAGGTCCACTTCACTATGCACAGCAACTTCTAGGCAATCCTGGCCTATCAAGTTTTCCTTCGTGCAGTAAAGTAGTGCTGCTATTTTTCTTTTACAGTGAGTTATCCATTTTAATGATCGGTCTCAACTCAATGAATGCAGAGGTTCTACCAAAACAATAAGTCGCTATTGTGAAGGGACACGGTTGCTGCATCCTTCACTTAACTCCACCCAACACACAACTGTGACTCGTGCAAAGAAACGCAAACAAGCCTGAGTGTTTATTGCCCCGTAGCAGCATGATAATGAGGGGCAGTCATGCTGATATTTAGCAACACTAAGCAGAAAGTCATTGTTGAATGGAATAAAACACAAGAAATGGGAACTACATTTCTCATTGCCTTTTAATGATTTTTGATATCCAAGTAGTCATTAACTTAAATGATGTATAAACTGCAAAGATTTTGAAGAAAATAAAAAACAAGTGTATAGCAGTAGCAACAGAGTTAGTGTTGCCCATTTTTTGTCCCATGTTACATCAGTGTTGATGTAAAAAGTGAGTTTAATACTCAGTGGATGAGTTTGACACGAGGGGAAGGAGCTTGTTTCCTTTTTATTACTTATTCAATGTGTGAGGTCAACTTCCTGAATTCCACTCTTCGTCTATTTAATGTGTGTGTGAGCGGGTGGAAGAGAGAGCTACAGAGAGACAGAGAGAGAGAGAGGTAGGGAGGGAGGAGGGAGGAGAGCGATTATGGAATGCTGTGATGTCATCAGCTCAGTCATACACAAAGACGAGGAGGACCCACAGCCACTCTGACTCTCAGCTTAGTTAGCATACTCTGCTGTGGAGCGGCTGTCTACATCCCACTGTGAGTACTTGAGCAAATTCTACCCTTCTCTTACAACTCCCTTTTGTTTTGTATCACTCACTTTCTCCACTCACTTCCCCCCTCTGCTCGGGTTTCCTTCTCTGCACCCTACAACGTGCTTAGCAGACACCAATCTCTATTCCACCAGTGTAATAGTTCTCAGTCTGAGACAAGCTTTCTTTCCCTCCAAGTGCTGCTTATGTGGTAGCCATTGTTAACTACCCACTGTGATTGGAGGAGTCCATTTCAATCCCTCTGTTAGAGAAACTGGCTCACGCTGTCTTGGGCAGTGACCCCGTTTTTTTCTCTCCTAAAACCAGACATTGACCGTGTTAAAATGGAGCCGCTATCTTGTGGGAGTTTTGGGAAGAAAGGAACATGGGTTTGGGAAGGGACGAGTGGTGGGGAGGGGAAGGAGTGAGGTGGGCCACTGATGACAGATCCATTCCTTTGGAATCTCCTCCCATTCTGGACTACAGAGTGTCTGTCAGTGTAGAAACAGGCTTTGGGTTTCTTCCGTATTCATGAAGGGTGGGACAAGATAACCGACTGAAACCGAATTTCCAAAGGCTAGAGGGAACAAAGTCTGTGAGAAATGTGGGGATGAAGGAATGCGTGGTACATTCCAGCTTTGAAAAGGGCACTGCGTAATCTTTCAAATGTTCTTTGTGTTTTTTTCTCGTAGACTGACCCAATGATGACGTCCAAAGTCAAAGAAAACTTGACATCTTAGTAGGGAGGGAGAAACTGTGAGCACAGCACAGAAAGGAACAGGATTGTGTGTGTGTGTGTGTGTGTGTGTGTGTGTGTGTGTGTGTGTGTGAGTGTATTTATGTGTATGATTGTACAGTATGTGCAAAAGAGTGTATGAGAATGCGCCTTGATTTATGAAGAAAGCTTCATAACAGTGGTTTTAGGATAACTGTGAAGCTGTGAAAGTCTTCTTCTAACAAGATGAGACTATAAACCATCCCTACAAACTGTCCACCTCAAGAAGCTGCTGACCAAAGGACAGCACCTCCTCCCTCCAACTGCTTAGCAAGGTGGTACCAAATTAACCAACCATTAAGTCGGCAACATGCTGCAGCAGATTTTAAAGGACATGTACATCGACCCCGATGTCCTCAACGCTCTTAATGAAGACCAGAAAAAGACTCTTTTCCTGAAAATGCGCCAGGAGCAGGTGCGCCGCTGGAAAGAGCGAGAGGAGAAACTGGAAAGAGAAGGAGGGGATGCTGAGTCCAAGAGAACCAAGCCAAGAAAAGGTAACCATGCTGAACCATCACCTTTGTTAACCTATATTCTTTCTGTTGCAACGAGATGCAGCTTTAAGTTTTTCAAGCATATTGAGTATCACAAAGATTTTGACAGAAAACCATCTGTTCTCTGAATCATTTTAGTCAAGATGTTTACATCGTGTCGTGGATTTTACCTGGTACAGTTACAAACCATGAGAAGTGGACTGCTGAAGCATGTGTGCATTAGTTGTGACAGGTATCCTAAGCTGCTGGGTATGCTTTCGCTGCCGTAGCTCATGTTCCCCATCATCTCAACAGCTGCTGGCCAACACAAACAAAGAGCATTTACACTTGAAGTTTGATTTATACCTCAATTCCTAAACAGTTACAGCTGAATGGTGGTGCCGATAAAGCAATGTTAACATCACACTCGCAGATGTTAACATTTACAAAAAGTAAAGTAGATGTCACGGTTAAAATTATATCCAGGCTGCAGTGAGAGTTTTGTACGGGGCTTATAATAATAGCATGTCAGAAGTGCAGTTTTGCTAGGCCTTTACATAATGGTGAACACTCACTTAGATCATCTTGTTTCCAGTCAAACCACACAATGTGAGCCGTAGAGCAACAGAGAACAATATTCACCGGATCACATATTTCACTCATGTCTGGAACGCTTGTTTGACGGAAAATAGAAGGCAGATGAAAACGTCAATGTGACAGACAGAGATGACAAGAAAAAAATTTCCCACAAGGCGGAAACACACAAGCAATGTGAATGGTAAATTTGTTTATCCAATGCTGGCTTCTGCTCAGAAGCAACAGTTGGAGTATAGCAGTACGCATGTAGCAATCAAACAAAACACCCAGAAACTCAGGAAGTCACAAGTCTGGCGTGAAACAGGTTTGACGCATACCACAGAATCTTGCCTGTCTGCATTTTCTCTTGTAGATGTCCTAGTACAATAAATGCATTGTGTAATGACTCTGACATAACAAATTGCTCTATTTTTATTTTCTGAAGAGGTACTCCTACATGACAAAGCAAACTGCAGAGGTTTGGATAGATAGAGCAGTTGCCAAACTCGCAATAATATCACAGTAAAGCCAATTAACAGCACACTGCAGCTGGTGCATTAACTTTGATTGACAAAGTAATGTGATCTGTCTTGTCTTGGCGAATCACAAAGTACTTACTATCAACTGTGGCGCAGAGTGAGGGAACAGAGCTCTTTCTATCTCTTAATGACCAATGCAGCTGTCCTTGGGAGGCTGCATGGAGACTGCAGGCTGAGATCACATGGTCACAACGGTTCTCCACACAGCCTCCTCATTTCTCGTGCATAGGAAATGGTGGATAGTTCATGTTCCTGTGTAAAAATAGGAAGTGAGTCAAGACTCAATCCTTCAAACAATTAGCAGGGGGAGAAACAGGAAGCTTGCAGGAAATGTATGTGTTTGAAAAACAAAGCCAGAGTTTGATTTTTATTGGGACAGAATTGTGAGAAAGCTCACATGTTAAGTTTGTTTTTTTATGCAGTGAATGAAGCTGGTGTCCTCAGCTGTTGTTAAGAATTCACATTTAGCCATCAGCCTTTCCTGATCATGGGACTGTTGCTGTGGTTAAGCTGAGTTTACAGTAATTGTTGTGCATGTGCTGACTGTTTTGACAAGCTGGTGTGTTTATGCTGATGGAAAACTGGTGACATTCACAGAATGCAGAAAGACTGTTGCTGTGACAAAACTTTTCTCAGACTGCCAACTACTGATGTTGTTCTTTCGATAAAGAAAATTATCTTCTGTAATATTAGAAACATAGCTGACTAAACTGGAAACTGCAGCTTAACTCTGTCTTCTACAGTAAGACTGAGGACATACAGTTTGTCAGCACAAACAATGCAGCTCCTAAGTGCAGATAACAGGGTTCATCTCATGTCCACCTGACAGTGGAGTTGTAGTTCTACCTGTCAGTTTGGGCCTTTGGATTGTTTACCAACGTATGTTCTGACTGCTGTGGTTTCGTAGTCATCCTGGTATGCCTTGTTGGAATGTGATCCACTGGGCTGGCTAGCAAAACCAGTTCCCTATGAAAGTATGCTATTCTGTTTTCAACCAACAAGCTCGCCCTCTGGGTCTGCGTCAGCTGGATCCTCTCAATAAAACAGTGCTGCTGTGCTCCTATGCATAGTCACAGGGCTGTGACATATGTTTGCATTCGTGTGCACATGTATGCTTTTGTATTTTTAAGCTTCTGAGGACTCAGTGTCCTCAAAGAAGGACAAATAAGAACAAGCCTGCGTGTAACACAAGACCATATTTTTTAGCTTTTCTTTGGGTTGGAGTTTGGATTTGGAAATATAGGATGCTTTTGTTTTTAAACTTTCAAGCGTTTTAACTCTATTTAGATCGCCCATATGAGCATGAGTGTCCTTATATATTTGTATTGAGCTGTGTGAGCAACAAAACAGACTGAACTTATCAGTTGAATGGTCAGAGCTACAAGTGTTTATCTCAGAGATCAGAAGTCATCAATACAGAATTTCAACATATTTATTTTCAAAATATGGCTGAGGTTTGAAGTAATGACAATTTAGATAATATTTGTTCCTGATATAACTGAGCAATCTGATAAGGACACTTATTACATCAAACACTTTTCTTAACCCTCCTGTTGTCTTCATTTATAGGCACCGAAAAATTGTTTCCTTGTCTGAAAAAAAATCCAAAAATTCAACAAAAAATTCCAGAAAATTTCTGAAAATTTGCAAAATCTTCAGGAAGAAAATTCCAATAATTCCTTAAAAATTTCCCTTAAAATGTTATTTAAAAAACCTTTAAAAAATACCCCAAATCTGGCAAGAAAATTCTTGTAAATATTTTCAAAAAAATTGTAAAAATCTTCCCAAAACAATCCTAAAAATATCTAAGGTGATTACATATATATCAGTAAAACTTCTAATATTTTCTTTAAGGACATTCACAAAAAATATCAAACAAAATCCAGCAAAATTCGCTAGATTTTGGTTGATTTTTGTGAATGTTCTTAAGAAACCTTTTTTCTAACATTTCTTTTTTCCCACCAAAAAATGTTTGAAAATTTCCCAAAAATGTTACAAATGTGGACATCAGAAGTGTCACTGTGAAAATATAATGTTTTTTTCCACATTTTCAAACTTTAAAATGGGTCAATAAGACTCGCAGGACAACACAAGGGTTAATCTTATTATTTCTCTTATAAAATGAGACTTTGTTGTAGTTATTTTAAATATTTAGCCATGTTTTAGTTTTACTGTGCATTGCTTAGACTTGTCTTGAATGAAGGTTATTAACACTGTTAAACTAACTTTGTGCTTCGAAATCCGTTAACTGAAATCGTACACATGCGTTTGTGTTTTTAACAGCCAACAGTAAGAGTGTGAGCTGGCTGCTGGGCCGGGATGGAGATGTGGCGGTCATTGTGATTGGCGAGGTGGATGAGCTGACCTCCAAATTCATCTGTTCAGGATTTGGGGAAAAGAAGTCTCCAAGTCTTCAGAACAGCACATAGTAAGACACTTTTGTAATACAAAAAAAAAGTGATTTTTTTTAAAAATTACATTCTGCAAACAATCATAGAGAAATCCATTTGTGTTTCATCATATTAGCATTGCTTACAGACTGTAATTGGAGAGGATTCAGGAGGTTTCTGCTGTAGTGATATAATATGACATTATGCAAGAGAATATGCATACTGTATGTGAAAAGAACGATGACACAATCTGATTATGTTTTACAGCCATCAAGCTATCTTGAAGAGCAGGAAAAACACAGAACCTGTCAAAACTGAGAGAGAGAACCTTCCTCCAAAAGCACAACCTGGCATCTCATGGAATTTAAAGGTACAAAGCTGTTTGTTTGTGACCCTGAGGAATCAAATCGTTTTGCCTGTCATGGTGATTCTCGACTTGAAGCACAAAGATAATTCTGAGAATGAAGAATCTGATTGCATAGTGTTGTTTTTTTCTTGAGATATTTCTATCTGATGACCTCTTTTGTATTTGATCAAGCAAACACCTGATAAGGATATGAAAACTTTGATGAAATACAACATGATAAGACTGAGCTGAAGAATCACTGGTCTGTCGGATCAACTGCCGTCAAGCTCCATAATATCCCTTTACTGTTTACCATTGTCTCGTCCCTTCAATTGAATTTTTCCATCTGAAACCCATCACTTCCACCACTTCATTTCCACTTCTTTTACCTGCAGAGCAGTTTATGAAAACTATCAATTTGACTTTTGACCATAGCTGGTGAAAATCAATGTCGCCATTAGGATTCTAGCCTTATTATTTCAGGCCTCTACTTTGTGTCAAAATAAGCTGGAGGTGCAGATGATTTCTGGGTTAGTGATATTTTGGTAGTGTGCATGTGCGCAGTGCGTTGGTTTTGGAGTGTGTGTGCGTAAGTGTGTGTGGGGTGCCTCCTTTTTCACGCTATCTCAAAAAGAGATTTGCTGTGTTGTCATGGCAACCGTGCACACACTGAGCCAGAGCAAGCCAGGGTGGATGGTCTCATCTGGCCTGACCACGATGGTTCTCTGAGCTAAAGCTGTACACTGCTCACTCAGTGGAAATACGGTCACTGGTTTTCCAGCAGACACATTACCTCAGAAACTGTACGGATATGTTTTTAAACACTTATGTACAATATTGTCACAGGAGCAACTCTATTTTCTCTTTTCACCAACTCTGTTTTGTTCCTGCTCATTCCAAGCACTGAAGTGCCTCAAAGTTAAAGAGGATGACGTGTCGCCTCTAGTATCAACTAACATGGCACTGTCTCTCCCAACAGGGGAAATGTGAGGAGACGAGCACTTCACTCCCTCTGCCGGTGAGTCCGAACAACTGACTGCTAAGCTGAGCAGTGAGCTCTCAGGTTGCATCATGGCCTGGAACACTCATGCAATGTCTTTGTTAAACCCACAGGTGTCAGTGAGTGAGCATTCACCACCTACAGCAGCAGAAAAGGTATTTATGAATTTCAGTAGCGCTCTGCTTTTCATTTCTGCAACCCAATTTCAACTTTTAAAAGATGCTTCCCACCCTAAGTATGCATTTTAAATGGATTATAAAGCAAAGAAGTCTATTTTTGAGTCCCCTCTACATAATTTTAAAACACAGTCTCACATTTTCCAGCAAGCCATATAGTGATCTAGTATTCAGCTACTTATAATGTGGCTTTAGAGTGCCTATGTGTCTTTTCATGGCAGTCCCACCCTCTGTGAGTAACAGGAAATGGTGGTTAGGGCCAGCTGTCCCCTCACTCCCAGCCTCTCTGAAGATCATCTTTCTCCCAGCATTCTCCCTCTCTGCGCTCCGACTTGTCTGAGCTGCCGCACCCCTCATAGCTCTCTCCGGGGGAACAGCTGAACTGAACTGTCCTCCCCCTGGCTCCATCATCGCTCCAGCCTTGCGATGTCTGGGGAGAGCACGCTCTCTATCTCCCCTAGCTTTCTTTCTCCTTTCAGTGTTTATGTGCATGCAAATCTAAGACAGTGTGTGTGTATGTGTGTGTGTGTGTGTGTGTGTGTGTGTGTGTGTGTGTGTGTGTGTGTGTGTGTGTGTGTGTGTGTGTGTGTGTGTGTGTGTGTGTGTGTGTGCGTGTGTGTGCATGTGTGCGTGCGTGCGTGCAGGTGACACACTCTGCAAGAACAGCTGAATCACAGAGGCAAGGCAGGATTTCTGGACTGCCCTAGAACAGATGGTTGATGAACTTGATCAGGGAATTAAAACGCCAGAGACAGAGAATGCGTCAGTCGCAGATGGATGGGATTGTGGGATAGTCTCATGAGGTTTGGGCGCGTGAGCTCTCCTCTGTTCTCTGTTTTTCCCTCCTCTTTGTCACAGAAGGCAGCGTCTCTTCCTCACTTCTTGTATCTATACCAGGCTCTCCATATTACAGGCCCCAACACATCTCCGGCCCACCCATGCCGATGTGGCAATGAACATCCACACCTTAGGAGGTTTGGCCGGTGTGTCAGCCAAGAATTCACCGCATAAGCCTTCCCCTATGCAAGATTCATTATTTCGTTGAATGTCTTGTTTGTAGATGGACTGATTTGTTCCTGGAAACAGTCAGAGGCTGGTTTGGTGCTGTAGCAGTGGGCTGTCGCTAACGCTGCAGCAGGTTTTCTCCGGTTGATTTAAAGAGGGAAGGAGTCATCCTGAGAGGAGGCGAGAGTGGTACTGTTGATTAAGAAGGCGTAAGATCAGGAAGGAAGATTAGCGAGGCAGCCTGATTTTCGAGTCACCTTATAATTTTCTCTCCACACATCCTTAAACTCTTAATCAGTGGTCATAGTTCTCGGTGCTTCATTATGGCACAGTGTTGTCATTGGAGAACTGTAATTTGGTGAATCATTTATCCAATGATTTAATCAAACATGACAGTAATTCCACTGTATGTGAATTAGCTGTCAACACTGATCGCACTCTTCTGTCCTCTTTTGTCACTCTTCACTCCGCAGCCCGAGTTGAAGTCAGCCAGTGCAACTGAGGAGAAGTCACTTCTCCAGCCCTCCATCTGCTCCAGGCCTCCCATGAGAGCTAGCCCTGTCAACGTGAGACCGGCTTCTGCAAATGCGGCACCAGGCTATGTCAACACGAGACCAGGCAACACAAATCTGAGGCTGGCTACCGCCGCGCCATCCTCTTCCCCCAGCAGCACTGTCAAAATAGACTCTGGAACAACGTCATCGACCACAGATAATCTGTGCTCCAAGGAACCTCAGAAGCCCCAGGAACCACAGGGTGGGAAAGGTGAGTGAGCATCGCATCACAAGTAAAGGTACATGTTGGCTCTGATGTTGAGATAAATAATTTAAAAAAAGCAGTTGTTTTTTAAGTCCAGTGGTCGACTGGTGAGCTGTCCAGGGTGCACCCTGCCTGTCGCCCAATGTCAGCTGGAATGAGCGGGTGTAGCCGATGTGAAAAATTTCACATCAAGAGCACTTGATTTGATCCCTTAAATGAGCTAATATATTTCTAGTTCCTGCAGTTTCTCATTTAATGGCTAATTAAGAGAAACACACAAGCAAGCAATATTAATGATGGCTGCTGTCATTGGAGAAAAACAAAGCTAACAGACATCTCTGCAGCTAAGATCTATGCGAGTCTTACCCTACAACTTTTGTTCAGTTTTTATTTAGTTCTACACACATTTGAGAAAACTGGACACTCACGTGGGTTCAAAAAAAAAAAAAGTCCACAATATTGCAGCTAGCTTAAATGTCATTCACCAGCAGCCACTGAGCGAGCAAGAGAATCCTTTTCCACTGCTTCTTCTCTCAGAGTAATAATGACTGTGGAGAGCTGAGCAGAACTAGTCTGAACAAAGTTCATACTAGATAGGTTTCTCAGTGCTGCAGCTAGGAAGAAGGATTTATTTCCCAAAACCTAATGTGCTCGCCAAATAGTACCTCAGCTTCCTGGAATCTTTATGGACTGGCAGAGGAAACTAGGCCTAGAAGGGAAAAAAAGCTTATGTGACTGGGATGTGTCCCCTGGTACCACATGGCTCATGCAAACCAGCTTTTTGGGTAGCTTCTCTCGTGTCTTTCTTTAATGGCAACAGTGAAATTGTCTGTATTATAATGCAGATAAGTTGAGATGTGTGGTCATTTTACCAGATCAAGGACAGACCGATGCATAGAACAACATTTTTACAGTAGTTACATGATTTTTTTAATGTAATATCCTCCTCAGACCCAGCCCATTCATTTATGTCCTCTGTACTTTTGTTCTTCTTGCTTCTGAACATGTCAGGAATTATACATTGGGGTCAGAGTTCAGTTAAAGTTTTGGTCAGGAAAAATAATAGCCCCTTTATGAATGTCAACGACGGTAGCCATGAGAACAATTGAATATATTTTCTATGTAATTACTTCAAGAAATAAATAGTTGTTTATAATGTTTAATTCAACCTCTTAAAATTTACACTGTTGCTATTTAATTTAGTTTCTTAAAACTTCATTAGAAAATGAATCAGTGTGTTTTCTTCTTAGCCTATTTTAATTTCAAAGTTTCACTGTATTTTTTATGGTACATTTGTTCTGTTGCCTACTACAGTGGACATGCTGTAAAATCTAAAATACTTTTATGAAATTCTGAACTGTGAGTTGTTGTTTTAGCTCCAAAAAGACAGGAAATAACAAAAAGGTACAGTTTTTTTTAATGCTTTTTCCCTCGTTTCTCAGAAGGACATGAGCAGAAATGTCAAAAAATCTTCAGTTCTTAAATTTATCTCTAAAATCAGTTTTTTGGCATGATTAGTGTGCATCATATTCCAACTCCACCTAATAGCTATTAAATAGTTGGCCACCTGATAATTTCACACACCATTCAGAAAAAGAAACTTCTGAAAAAGTAACTCAGACTTGATATTCAGCAGGATGTGAACACAAAGTTATCCCTTTGTTATTTTGCTACGTTGGTTGAAAGTTGATTTTGTAAATCCACCACTGTGCCTCACCGTTTGACTTCACAGGGACCTTCAAGGGCAGTTTGGTTGGTTTTCCTGTAGAAAGACATGAGCTCAGTACGGGTAACTTGTGCCCAATATCTGCAACCCTTACAAGCACCACATTTAAACTGGTTTTCACATTCGACTAATTTTTTCCAAACAAGTAGTATATTGCGTACAGTATGTCTCTTTGTTTGCCTCTCCGTGTCTTTTATGAGATCAGGACTTGTCGTACGTCTTTACTATCGTCTCTGCAGATGTTCATAGTTTAGATAATAGGGCTTCAGAGGATTTGAATCTTATCTGTCACTAGTGCTAACATTATGTCTTACAGATTCCTTATTGTTCGAATTTTGTCAGATTACTTCTAGACTTCTTTGTAAACCCTCCATCCAGTTCCATGAATTGACCATTCACCATGCAGTGACCCAGTTATGCATTTAAAAAAATGGGTAGTGTATGGGTGAAGTTAGCACCATCCAGTGGAAATCAATGATACTGTAGAAAAAAGTCCAGTTAAGGGGGAAAAAAAAATGTCATCCCCATAAGGTCCCTCTGCTGGAAAAACGCTCATCCTACAACACACTCTCACTACAAGCATGCTGCAAGAGTTCCTGGACATTACCTTACTCCACGATGGCACTTTCTTTCTTTTAAGAAGAGACGCTTAATACAAACTTGATTTTTATTGTTATTCCTTTGAAAACGGATTCAGATGACTTGATCTGTGGAATGGTTCAAATAAATGCAGAATTACAAACGCCGGCTTCACATTGAGTTAAATTTGGTCAGTGTAGATTCTTTCCCTCAATAAAAACACACTCCAAAAGCAATATTTCAATTTAATGCCACATTAGCTGACATTTCCTCAGAGTTGAGTGTCTGTATTCTTTTGCTGGCATGTTAAGAGCACTTGATAAATGCAGTTGAATGAGGAACAATCCTAAAAACTCTCTTTAGTGTCTGCTTCACTCTGAACATTCCTGGCAGTTCTTTGTAGATTTTGGAGGCAAAGCAAATCTCTCAGAAACCCAGACACAAGAGAGCTAACACACTCATAATAATGTCATCAAGAGACAGAAATAGTGGAAATATTTGTGAAATCGTGTTCACAGATATCAACTGAACTAAAGTGGACCGAACACACAATATCATAATAAAACAGTTTTTGAAGGAATTTCAGCTGTAATACCTTCAAGTGCTAAATCTGTTTGTGGAGGCAGAGATTTGAAGGGGATTTATCAATTGGAACAAGAAACAGTTTCACAGAGTACAAATGACGAAAATCTGTACGCAAAAAAAGAAAACAAATATTCATTTCCAGGAAGTCGTGGTATCGGGCATGTTTTGCATCTGTGCCTGCACCCACATTAGTGGCTGGATATTAGATCCCTGAGCAACGCCAGGGCAGCGACTAACAGATGAATGTGGGGAAGAGGAAAGGAAAGGCAAACAGCTAAACAGCTGGTGTGGTGGGAGTTGAGGTGGGCTGAACGCAGTGCTGAATAAATGTGTCTTGACTCCGGACAAAAAAATACTGACAGAGTGTCTGTCCTTGACAATGGCAGGAAGCTTGTTCCAAAGGGAGGAGGAGGCCAACTAGGATAAGGCTCATGCCTCAGCTGTTTTCTTTTGAATGCGGGTAATGACAAGGATTCCTACGTCCTTTGAGCGGCCCTCTTAACACTTGTAGAAAAATAACTTAATAACCTGTTTTAGTGACATCCATTTGGATTTATAAGCACCACCTCAGCTGAGCTTCGACTGTTTGAAGCTCTTGGAGAATTCATGTTGTGGATTTTGTAGAGGAGAAATTCAATTCAATTTGACAAGATGCTGTCAAATGTCAGGAAAGTCGTGATTATTCTGCAGGCAAGTGAAAAGAATAAGCTTTTAATTTCTCAGTCTACTTTATTGTTATACTGGATTTGGCATAGTTTTCATTTCTTATTCATTTATTTTCAAAAAACACTTAACTCAAAGATTAAAGATACTTTAAGTCAGGTAAGAAGAACTGCAAAAATGAGTGCAAAAAATAAATCATGACATAAGCAGCGTTCATTTATGTACTTAGAGCAAATAACTTGCTAATTACAAATCCTTCTTTCTCACCGATTTTCTCTTCAGTGTCTATTACCCAGAGCATTTTCTGAGCTTTCAAGAATCTCATTTACTGCAACCTGTGATGATCAGTCTGCTTTCAGCAGGAAGTAAAGCTTTTGGGAAGAAGGGGATATAACATCTAGGTGAAAATTAGTTTATACCAATTTGCTCTTTCTAAAGAAAAAAACAGCTATATTTCACTGAAAGTTGGTAAAGCTGATGACTGTTGAGTTGGACATTATGTTAGAGCTGTGTGTCGTCTGCATAAAAATGAAAGTGAAAGCCGTGTTATGGATGTTTCTGATAATTAGGGCAGACTGTAGAGTCAGTTTGAGTTTATAACTCAATTTAGAGATGCAGAAATATATGTTCTGACAGCATATGTGCAGGCTGTGATTTGAGGATTGGTGCGTGAGCATGAAAGTATCAGTCTTCAGCAGCTGGCAGTACGTTAATACATGCGCGTTTGTGTTTATAAACCCGTCTCTGTCTGTCCGTCGGCTTTCCTCTGCTCTCTCTTCACCTTCAGAGGGAAGGACACGCATTCCAGCGCTGCTTCCCGACTCTAGCCCTGGGCGACGCTCAGCCAGAGCTGATAAGTGACAGGGGCCCCAGCCCCCACACACACCTACACCTCTCCTCCTCCCTGCCCTTCAGTCCACCGACGTGCTGCTCGGGAATTCTGCCCTCTGCCCCACTTCTGCCCCCCACCACCACCACCTTCCCACCCGACCCCTCCTCTTCTTTTTCTCCCTTCCAGAGACGTGGAGGTCTTTAAAGAGATAGATTGGCCTTTAATTTTTGTGCTAGCTTGCTCATTGACACCAGCTTCCCGCCCACTCTTCTTTGTCCTCCCTGTACATTTACGAGCCGGACCGAGATGTGATGAGTGGCACCCCAAAGCTCAAACGGAAGATTAATCAATCTTGATGAGTGATTTAATACGGAGATTCTCTTTAATTTTAATGGCTGTTTTTGCAGGTAGCTTTAATGAATGTTTCTGCGGACAGAGCTCAGGGAGCAGCTGCCGGGTAGAGTTTCACTCAGAAAGGTGTGGAGTTTGAGCATTTTTTTAGGGTGTGTGAAGAGTTAGGTTAGTCAGGCTACCTGTGGGAAGGCATTAAGGGATTTTTATGCTTCAGATTTTATACATATATATAGTCCCTGCCCATAACACCAATCCTCCCTCTCACTCTTTCTATCTCTCTGTCTTTCTATTAAGCATTCCACTCAGACCTGCACCAAGGCTCTGAGCTCAAAAAACTCTCTGACCATGAGTGTGTATGTGCCTGCGTCTGTGCCTGCGTTTGTGTGTGTGTGTGTGTGTGTGTGTGTGTGTGTGTGTGTGTGTGTGTGTGTGTGTGTGTGTGTGTGTGTGTGTGTGTGTGTGTGTGTGTGTGTGTGTGTGTGTGTGTGTGTGTGTGTGTGTGTGTGTGTGTGTGGTGCGTGCCTGAATGTGTGTCAGCCTCAATTGCTGGAGCCTATCCAAGGTTTCCGTGGTGACCACACAACACAACGAGACAATCAGAGGCAAGCCCACGCAGCGCGGCGAGAGGACATTAACACAGGAACCGCGGGTCAGGGGGCAGAGGAAGGCAGGGCATGACAGGGGGAGAGGAAGATGAAGAGGAAGGTAGAGGGAGGTGTTGGAGCCATGGGGAGAGTGACAAGCGAGAGTGAGCGAGCGGAGGGAAAGGAGAGCAAACAACAATAAACAATAACACAACCTTAAAGGCTACTTTAGGTCTCTCCCTTTCATGCCTGCAAGACATCAAGCGCTTTAAAGGTTTCCTGGCCCCAGGAGTGCCCGTGCGGTTTTGGCTGTACCCCACCTCTGTGTGTGTGCTGCGTCGTGGTGTTAGTCAGAGATGGCTGCATGCGTGACTGAATCCATGAGCAGGAGGAGTGTGTGCGAGGGTGCGTGTTTGTGTGTGTGAGAGCATGCACGGGCCTGAATGTAATGTGAGAATGTGCGTGTCTTTTTGAAATTCAACTGTTGGAAACTGTGTGTACGTTTGTGCATGTTTTCACTTTATTTTGTGTGTGTGTGTGTGTGCGTGAGTGTGTGTCTGTAGCCATGCACGCAGGTGCTCTCACATATCTCTGTCCCCCGGGGATGACGCTAAAAATATGTGGCTCCTCAAGCCTTCTGGTGTCTGAGCAGCGTCTGTCTGCTCTCCATTGCCGTCCCTGTGGCCCTCCCTCCCCTTCGTTACTCCTGTTCCCTCCATTCCTCCCTCAATTACACCCTCTTCCAAACACAGTACCTCAGCAAGCGCACACACACACACGTACACAAACTACACCCAGCTGTGTCCCTACTACACTTCCACTGAGGATGACCTCTGCTCAGCCAGAGTGGGATAAAGGGAGGCAAATGAAAAGGAGAAAAAAGGTAGAAAAGAGTGAAGAAAGATCTCAGCATAGCATTTGGAGAAGGTAAACGGTCTGGTAGTTGAAAACTGGATTCATCCTTTTTCAACATGTGCTGTTGAATGTGTAACACTCAGTGTTTGTGGCGTTTACAGATTTTCACAGAATACATTTCTCCTGCAGGAGGACACTGACCACTGTGGGTTACTTTAATAGAGTTTATGCCAGATGAAGTGTGTTTGGTGTTATATATATATAGCTGCTTTTAAATTCAATTTGCCAGCCAAATTGGAAATATCTACAATATGCAATATAATTTTATGTTTTGCCTGTTTTGAAATACAAATTTAAAAATCCCATCTGATGAAAACCACTTTCATTACCTTATTACCATGTCCATATGGTGTTTTTTTTAATGTGCTAGATGACACATCATGAGCAAAATAAGCAGTCAGTGCCATGACTGAGTATTTTCACCTTAAAGCTGCAGTTTACTGATGACACAGTCAAGTTGCAGGGTAGAATTTTGTCATTCTCCTTCAGAACTGGCATCCTGTTCCAACATCTATCCATCCATTCTCTATACACCGCTTTATCCTCACTACAGTCGCGGGGGGTGCTGGAGCCTATCCCAGCTGACTCGGGCGAAGGCAGGGGACACCCTGGACAGGTCGCCAGTCTGTCACAGAGCTACATATACAGACACAAAAAAAAAAAAAAATCACTCTCACATTCACACTTACGGGCAATTTAGAGTAACCAAATAACCTCAGCATATTTTTGGACTGTGGGAGGAAGCCGGAGTGCCCGGAGAAAACCCATGCATGCACAGGGAGAACATGCAAACTCCATGCGGAAAGATCCCAGGCCCACCCCGGGATTTGAACCAGGGCTGTTCTTGCTGCCATGCGAAAGTCCATCCATCCATCCATCCATCCATCCATCCTCTATACACCGCTTTATCCTAACTAGGGTCGCTGGAGCCTATCCCAGCTGACTCGGGAGAAGGCAGTGGACACCCTGGACAGGTCACCAGTCTGTCGCAGGGCTACATATACAGACAAACAAGCACACTCGCATTCACACCTACGGGCAATTTAGAGTTATCAATTAACCTCAGCATGTTTTTGGCCTGCGGGAGGAAGCCGGAGTGCCTGGAGAAAACCCACGCATGCACAGGGAGAACATGCAAACTCCATGCAGAAAGATCCCAGGCCCACCCCGGGATTCGAACCAGGGATCTTCTTGCTGCAAGGCGAAAGTTCTAACCACTATGCCGCTGAGCAGCCCCCATGCGAAAGTGCTAACCACTATTCCACTGTGTAGTCCTGTTCCAACATGTCTTAATAAATAACTCAGATTTTTTTTAATTTCCCATCGACTAGATTAGTTTTACAGGGTTTTAGCACAGTCATAGGTGAGCTGAAATGCTCGAGCTGCAGTAAGTAGTGAAAAGATGGGCTGAGACAGAGGCAGAGAGTTCATAGATCTGCACATTCTTAAACAAGCAACAGTGTCAAGTTACATCAAAGCCATTTTAAGCCATTAATAGATTGTTTTCATGGGGAAACATGCGAAACATATCATTTTAAAACATGTAGGAGTTTCTAGGGGTTTACCAGAGAGAGACTCGGATGTAGTAAACCATTTGTATACAGCATTAGATTGCCAACCATATTTTAGAGCTCTTAAGGAAATCTTACCCTCTCTTTCAGATTTCGGTGCATCAGAAACACCTGGCAGGGCTGCCTCTGAAGAAGCTGGGAAATCAGGAGGTGCACCGACTTGTGCAGGGCGTGGCCGTGTGGCTCAGCTGATGAAAGCCTTTAGTGTTGACAACACTACAAGCCCCTCACAAACCCCCTCACGTGGCATCAAGCCACCTCTTCCCACCAAACCGAGCCACTTGCGTCTAACGACCACACCTACTGTCAGGTAATCCTTACACACTGATGAGCAGACACCCACTCAGCTTCACGCATCCCTGTGCTTCAAATAGGACAATATCGGACTTCTAAAGGGGAGCCTCAGCCGGTGGGTTAATGAGATGGAGCACTGCAAAGGCGGCTCAGAAATGGTAATGTTCACATTGTTGCTATCACTTCCAAAGCACAGTGACAAGAAATGCTTGAATGTAAAGCTTTTCTTTTATTTGTGGATGCTGCAGTACTGTAAAGAGTCTTTGTGGGAAAGAAATTCCGAAGCAATCGCTTGCATTTGAATGTTCTTTTTGTATAAATGATTATCACATGAGTTCACTTGTTGTTGATGCTATCCACTTACGCACGTTTTTTTGTCCAATTCACAAAGTCTGTGCACTCAATATTTAGAAACCAATTACATGACTTTCATCACTGATGGGACAGTTTACATGATCTCATGCGCACACAGGCCTGCTTCTGTGTTTTTTCTTCTAATTTATGTCTTTTTGAACAAAAGAATGGGCATGGGCAGGCATAATGGGCTTAAAGATGGTCCTCCTTTAACTTGCTGTTTCCTTCCTGGAAAAAAATGTTGGGTTGTTTATAACAATGCAATATATGTCTCCCTCTGCCACCTGGCAGGAGTCTCTCTGCGACCTGTTGTGGACCAATGACAGTGCCAAATGCACTCATCTGTCACTCCCAGTGGATCAAATCCTGGCAAGTTAGACAGTCGCTGCCAAATAATCCAGCTCTGCATTACTGTTGTTTCTTTCAGTCCTATTTTTTTTGAGACATGTGGTTGTACTTTTTATTTTTAATTATTGCTGTTGATTTTGCATTTTCTATGTGGAGAATGACATTTTGTAATGGGATATTTAACATTACCACAATTCTCTCTTATAAAATGAGAGGCATCCTTATCTTTGATGTCAAGGTTGTATGGTGCAGTCAAAGAAACAATAAAACTGCAGAACTTGTGCACCTTGCATCTTACAGGTCTTCTTTTGTTGTGTATTTTCTCGAATTTTCACTCCCACTCTTTCTCTTCTCATGTACTATGTCTAACTTCCTCTTCATAATCTGGCACTAACATAAAACATATTTATTTTTCATGTCTTGTAGCTTTCAGAGGGCCAACATTTCAGTCAAACATCTATTAAAATCTTATAATTCTCTCAACTGCTGTAACATTTGTGCCATGCAAGTTGCAGCTAGTTTACTAAGAACATGTGCATTTTTCAAATGTCCAGCCTCAGCAAATAGACCTGCATGCTTCACCAGGGTCAGTGTAAAATTTGAATTTGAATTTCAGCAGTGCCACAGATACACCCCCATGCCTGTTATTACTGCACTCAGACATTTCCTGCTTAATTTCCAGCAATGCTCTCCAAGCTTGCTGATGAAATTTAAATCTTTGCCGATGCAAAAAAAAAATATTGAGGCATATTTTCACATTTGTAGGTGTGATTTCCATTGCAGATTGCGGTTACCTCGGCTAATGTTTGGCAGCTGGCTAATCTGTTTAAAGAAAATCTCCACTCTAACAAATCAGCTCACTGGGGTGAATAAAAGCAACACTCCAACATTTTTTTAAGTTGATGCGCCACTTAATGATTAATGATGAAGTGAGAAATGCCCTCCGCCGCTGTACAGGAGCATCATTAACAAAATTTGGACAGAGAATAGTCTTTGCCTGTCCGTTATCTGGCAGAATAAAGTCCATTTTATGAAATGTGACTCTGGGTGTTGGAGCGAGAGCAGCGGCTGTGTCACAGGATGTGAGCTATAAAATGTGAAATAGAAGTAAGAAAGCATGCTTCAGGATGAAAGTGTTCATATAATTTTAAAATGATATAATTCCTACTGGTGGCTGGATTTTTAAAGGACAAAAGAGCAGCATCCACACACACGGACACACAAATGCATGCATGTACACAAATGATGATCAGAAAGACAGAGATCATGGTAATGTTTCCATGCACAATGACAAACATTGGGTCTGTAATGCAATACACTGATACAGCATAATAGGGTGCAGCAGTCACTGTATTCTCCACAGGGGACACTACACATGTGTGTGTGCGCATGTGTAAGTAAATAAGTGTGTGTTACAGCTGGTTTGACACCGATTAATAATGGGGGTTGCCTGTCAGAGTTAAATCTGACAGAGGAAAACAACAGAACAAAACAGTGAAATTGTCAAACCATACAAAACTAGGTAAGTGACCAGACAAATTCAGGTGCCAAAACAAACAACAATGCTCAAACAAAAAGACGGATCACAACTCAATTCATCATTTAGAAAGCGTATTCGCAAAAACAAACCAGCAAGCAATGGCAATGGGTGAATGTGTATGTTGCAATTTTGAGTCCAATCCAATCAGTTAAATGTCTGTTCCCAAACAGTTTCCAATCCAGTTCATTCCAAAAACAACTCAAAATACAATTTGAAACTCTGCTCTGGGGATCTCTTAACACAAAACCAAAACAGGAAATCAAATATTGAACCACTCAAACAGCGTCTCTCAGCATAGTGCAACAACTCAACAGTGACAGTATGTACGTTATTTACTCGCGATAGCACGGAGCACTCAGTCAGTAAAAGGTCGGGATTGCAGCGCTGACTTGGCTCCACTGACGCTGGGAACTCCTGGGAAACTCCAACAAGGAAATACATAACCCACATTCATTCCTGCTGCGAACACTGATGGCAAAGGAGGCCCCCTTTTGAGAAGACTCACCAATAGATCTTCCTGGAGATTGATTTCAAACTGCGCGGGCTATGTGGAAAGATAGGATTGGATAACTGGATGATTGTGGGTGGTAACTGAGCCAAACCTGAATGAATGTGGGTGGTGATGTATTTCTGACAGCGGTCGCTATACTCCTCCCTTTTTAGCAGACACGGATAAGGCACTGTAGTTGATTCGAAGGGTTCTGCTTTTTCAGAACTGCATCAGTGGTGGATTACTGGGCACTGGGTTTGTACTTGGGCTCGATGTTTGAGTCTGCTATGTATGCATCCAGACAATCCTCTGGTCCCCCTGCAGACCTTTGTGTTGATCTTCAATATAGAAGGCAATCATCATTTTTAGGGTATGGTTCACTCTGTGAAATTGGTTTAGGGGTGATAGACAGATGTTAACTTGTGTCCCACAATCAAGAACAACAAACAATTTGGAAAACAGAAAAGAAAAACTGGGATCCAGGGTCAGAGAGGATGAAGTCAGGTATGCCCCACCGGGTCAAGACATCTTTGACCAGGACTTGAGAGATGGATTCTGCAGTGACGTCCCATATAGTGGGACAACAACAGTTCCACCCACTGAGAGGAGTAGTCCATGAAACCAGTAGGTAGATGTTCTGTTTGGAGCTCTTGGGGAATGGATCAATCAAATCTATTCCAGTTTTCTGTTTTCAGGTTTGTACCGCTGACATACTTGATTGCTCTGAACATGTCGTACATCCCAACTCAGCTTCGACCAATACACCTGATGTCACAACTTTCAATAGGTTTTATGCTTATCAAATACAATACTCCTGTAGTTGCTCGAATATTGCAGCAACTACAATACTACAGCAATTGTAGTTACATACTACCATACAAAACCATGTATGATTGTATGTGGTAGTGTGACACCACAATCAAAACTAGAAAAGCACTCGGAGAGCGACCTCCGCCAGGCCATCGCTCAATTGTACAGATGACCAATCGGAGTTTGTTTGTCTGTCTGTCTGGTAACAGCATAACCCAAAACGTCATGGACGGATTTAATTTAGTTTTAACAGTTTGTGCACAAAGCATAACATGCATGTACAGTGTAACAGCACAGAGTTTTGACGGCGCCGCCGCCGCACGCACGTAACGGTAGTGTTGCGTGCGCATGTGACGGTACCGTACGCGTCGCCGCCGCTTCGTTCCGTCGGTCCCGACTCGCTCAGGCAGCCCGAACCGGTCGCGCGGAATTCGGCCGTCGCCTGGGATCAATCCGGTGACCTCTGTCTGTACAATTGAGAGATGGCCTGGTGGCCATCCCTCGCAATTGTACAGACTCCTTCAAAACAATCCTGGATCCAGACGGTGATCCGGATCACCTCCAAAATCTAATCGATTGTTACTTTTGCTCTTCTGGACATCCTGTAAAAATTTGGTGAAAATTCGTCCATGACGTTTTGAGTTATGCTGTTAACAGAACAAACAAACAAACAAACAGACAAACTCCGGTGATTACATGACCTCCTGGCGGAGGTAAAAATCCTGGGTTTGGTGGTATAAAGACCCACAGAATAGAGGCATGATCTGTAACCACAATGAAAAGCTGGCCTTCCATATCCGTTCTCTACTTTTCCACTGCTCACACCACAGTCAAACATTCCAACTCAATAGCAGCATAATTCCTCTCAGCTGGATTGAGGTTGTGGTTGGCCAAAGCAAGGACCTCCTCACTTCAATGGTCTAATTTCTGGCTCAGTGCTGCCCCAAGACCCATCTCACTTCGTGCATCGAAATTTGGGTGGCCCAGAATAGGTGGTTTTACCAGATGCTGCTTAAGAGATATCGAAGGCAGTTTGGCATGCCGGTGACCAGAGAAAGCTGGCCCTTTTTTTCTTCAAGACATTGGTTGGCTCAGCAACCTTAGAAAAGATGGGGACAAATTGATCATACCACCTTGCCATGCTCAGAAACCTCTGTGGTGGCCACAGAGGGCAGATTAAGGCAGCAATGTCTCACACCCTAAAACCATCTCCACCTGCCAATACGTGCCATTTAGGTGGAGCAAGAAGAAGACAATGGTACCTTCAAGACTATTCAGTACCTCCTGTATTGTGGGAATAGGGTAGGCATTGGTGATTGGATTTTCATTTACTTTTCTGATATCAACAGAACTGTGGCTTGCAAATCTTTTGAGGAATCAAAATAACAGGTATGACCCAAGCAGAACAAGAAAGTTCAATGACATTATCCTTGAGCATTTCTTCAATAAGACCTTTCATCACCTTCTGGTGATGGAGAGACCCGATACATTTTCTGTCAAATGGGCAGTGGATTGGTGAAAAAAAATGGTATGTTTCAGTAGCTTAGTGCGTCCAACTTTATTTTTAATACACATCAGCATTGTTGTGTAGTAGTTTGTTTAGCTGACATTTTAAGTGTTCATGCAGATGAGACTCCTGGACTTCAGGATTAAGGACACTTCTTCCAAAGCAGTCTGTGTAGACAGCAGTGTAGTGACCAATGAAGCTTCCACAGAAAAGAAAGTAACATGGTTGCAAGTCTCCCCCTCCTCGAGCAGAGTTAACTCTGCACAGAGGAATAATCTTCCAACGTCATTTCTCTGGAAATAGTATGATCTGTCTGCAACATCAAGCTACATACCTGTAAAGAACATAAAGTCCAAACCCAGCAGCACAGGGAATACCAGGGTTTTGGAGTCAAGTATCATCACATCCACCAGCCAGACTTCATTCTGTAGGCTCAGTTCCAACTCCACCCAACCCAAGGGGTTCCTGGGATCCCTATCTGCCAAATACAAGGAGTCTCCAGTCCATGGTGTAAGTGCATCCTTTGATATTTTTACACTTTTGCACACAAGCTCACTGAATCAATGGGTGAATGCCTATCTTTTATCCATACACTGTTTTATCCTCTGTCCAGTCACAGGTTGCCTATCCCATCTGACCTCAGGCTGAGGCAGGATACATATAGTCAGTTCACTGTCGGGCTGCATAGAAAGACAGACAACCAAGCACACACACCTACGCACAATTTAGAATCACCTATCAACCACAGTATGTCTTTAAATTATGGGGGGGGGAAGTTGGAGAACCCACACAGGGAGAGCATGCAAACGCCACACGGAAAGACCCAAAACCAGGACGCAAACTAGCGACCTTCAAGTTTTCAGGCGACTGTGCTCACCATCATTGCTGCAATCCAGTCAGATAAAAATCCGTCCTGGTTTTACCACACACTTCACTTCAAGCCAGTTGGCTCCAAACACAATTCAAACCACAATTCAAAACTCCGCTCCGGGTTTTACCACAGATCTCTAACACGAGAACCAAAACAGGAAATCAAATATTAAACCGCTCAAACAGCGTCTCTCAGCGCAGTGCAACAACTCAACAGTGACAGTATGTGCGTTAATTACTCACGATGCCATGGAGCAGTCATTCAGGAGAAGGTCGGGATTGCAGCTTCGGCGTTGTCTGCACTGACACCAGCTACTCCAACAAGGAAATACTAAATCCACGTCCAATCCTGCTGCAGACACTGGTGGCTAAAGAGGCTTCCTTTTCATACCGAACACCTACAATAATGCGGACTTTTGCACGGGATCAGATGCTGAGATAACGTTTTTCTGCTCCACTGACAAACAGAGTGGTCTGAAAGACTTTGCTAATAAGCTTTCCTGGAGGTTGGTTTCAAACTTTGCCGGCTCTGTGGACGATTATGATTGGATAATTGGATGATTGTGGGCGGAAACCTCAGACTAACCTTTACAGGTGTGGGCGGTGACGAAATCATGGCATTGTGACAGAGCCTGTGTTGTGTCTGTGTTGTCATTTCAGAGGACAGTCATTCATCAAGACCCTTTCTTTTCTCAACATGCTACATTCACTAACACACATCACTGGTTTCATTACAGCAAACTTTTACACACGTCTCATCACTGGTTGATGTTTTGATTGAGCTGAATGAACAAGTGTTACATCTGGAGCCAGATGTGCCTCTTTTCAGCCCTCAGATCAGATCATAAAAGCATAAAAGAGATTATTTTATTGTTTTTTTTAAATGTTCCATGCCAAGACCAGCTTTTTTATTGAGAAATGTAGCTACTTTTTTAACCTCTACATACTGTTCTGGTCACCTTTGGCCCTTTTTGACATTTCACAGCAAAGAAAACACAATAGATGCCTTTTTTTTTTTTTTCAAAAGATTGAGACTTTTGATGTTAGATTTTTCTCAAAGTGACTCAAAATGGACTAAAATGATAAAATTAAATCTTTCATATTTCTGTATGTTTTGACCAAACTGTGAAAGTGTGGGGTTTTTTGTTTTTTGTTTTTTAAAAGTTTTTAAAGTTTTTTTAGTACGTTTTTTGTAAATTGAGTTCTGGGAATAAAGGGGCAGATAAAATAAGACTCGTCTTCTATCTGCTCCCTTTCATTCTAGTTTGGAGAAGTTTGTATTTACATTTTTTTTTTTTATTTTACAAATGAATGAAATAAAGAATAAACTAAACTAAACTAAAGGATACCTGTGAAATGTTGCAGAGTTAGTAAGTTAAGAAAATATTAGTGCACCTGCGTAATCCATCAGATCAGTGTGGCGGACTAAGTTAATACCATGTTTCTGTGATTTGGAGAATCCAAAAGTACAAAAATACACTGAAAATATCCTTTAACAGCTTCAGAAAAGCATGTTGAAGATAGTTGTAATACATGTGAGCTGGAGAAACGTATTTCAAACTCAGGGTGGTGACCAGTTTGTGTTAGAAAAATGCTTACGTTCCCATATACTGAGACAATACTTAATAAAGCATGTCAAATGCTGCTTTGACACAGTTGAAAAAGCCCTGCAAAGCTAATCTTGACTTAGTCTCTGTGTCATTTCACGGCCAAAGTGATAAGACCTTGGTGGCAAAGCATGCATTGCAAACAAAGCGCCGCTGTCCAAATATACAAGGATCTTGTATGTGTGTGGGCCAATGTAGAGGTAGGCACCGGTGTCACTATTATGTTCCCCTGTTACAAAAACAAAACAAAAAAGAAGTGCATCATGATTTGACAGTCTAGTCTATGTGTTTTTGTTTCCGTTTACAATCAAACATCTATTAGGATTTACAACATCCTTTGTAGGTGCTCGTGCGGCACACTGAAAACGCTGAACTGTGCTATGCCGCCTAGATCTCCATCTCCCAACGAGCCCAACAATGGCTGTGGCTGTTCTCTGATGCGCAGAGACATCGTCGAGCAGTTTCCAGGAGATATCTGTGGCGAGTCCCTTGGTATGCCCCCCTCCGCCCCACACACTTCTCCTCTTCATCCACTGAGCCCGGCCGCTGCTGTCGTCAGGGCCCTCCGACGGGAGATAAAAAAGAGGCTGTTGTTGTCTCCTCGCAGGAGAGATGGACGCCTGTTTCTCTCTTCTTTTATTTTTTCCCTGCCTCCCTCGCTTCACCCTCACTGAAGGGGAAGTGAAGGGGGGGGGGGGGGGGGGGGGAGTCAGAGAGGGGTGTAAAAAAGAAAACAACAGCGTGGAGGAAGGAAAGAAAGCTATACTGCGTGCTGTGGCGTTCCACCACACCACCGATAACCCTCCTCCTCCTCCTCCAACACCAGCCCCATCCACAGCACCCCCAGTAGAGAGAGAGAAAGAGTGAGTGAGGAGAGAGGAGAGGGGGGCCGGGGCCATGTGATACGGAGAGCATGCGGGCACAGCTTCACCCCCAGGCAGAATGAACGGGGGCCTGCTGTGTCTCTCCTGCATGATTAATCTGGCTGAGGGGCAGGAGGACTGCCACAGCCCTGCCTGCATTAACTCCCTACTCTCCAGGTCCACATCAACACACACACTCACACACACACTCACACACCAGCAGCAGCAGCAACAGCAGCAGCAGACCCATGGTGAGACACAGGTTGATGTACACATAGTGCTGTGTGAGCGTAAAGAAATGCAACTTTCCCCGAGCCGGATTCCTGTCGAGGTATCCGATTCTGAAAGTTTGACTGAATATTTGTCTTTTGCCGGCGGCAGCATCTCACTGTCGTTAACGCACTGACACGACACTAATCCTTTTGCATGTCGCCTAAACTGTAAAGAGCCCTAGCGATGTGAGGCCGTTCAATAGTGTTGGTTTCTAGGTAGTTCTGGGTTTCTGTGACTCATCCTCTCATGTGACCTCTGTCTCCCAGGCAACATTGTGGATGTTTCCTGGTGCCGGTCTTGTCTTTTGTGTAATTCATATGAGGCAGATGGTCCAGGAAGCGTGGCTTACTCTTCAAAATTCTCCCAGACAAAGAGTATCTGGCATGCAGTGGTCAAATTTTCAAATAAGTACGGCAGCTTCTGTGGATTGCACAGTAGTCCTGTCATCTTGTCTCGTGGTATTACACTCAGACATGATAGCAGAAAACAATGCATACTGTAGCTACCCTTTCCAAGGCGGGAAAAGACTGATTTCTTCCACAGACTGTCCTGGAATGTGTAAAGCCTGAATGGCTGCAAAGCAGGAAGTGTTGTGAGGACGGAGTTATTGTGCAACAGTGGCAACCAAGAATCAAAAGGCAGGCAGAGGGTTAACATCCTGCAGTCCGCTCCACATTAACTGGAAAGGAATGAAGTGTCAAGCATGTTTTCACCACAGCGAGACGGTCAAAACCCTACCCCCTCCTCCTCCCACCAACCAGTCACCCCTCAAACCTTCTCCCCCACATCACCCACACGCCTCCCACTCCCAACAACCTCCCACAGCCATGACCAAATTATTTTCCAGCCTCTCGAGATTTGCCTTGCCAGACAAAAATCTGCAGCGCAGTCCTGATTCAGTGCACAAGCACACTCAGCCTCCCTTGTCTCTTGTTGCCTTTCCGCCACCACCAAGAAAATAGGTCTTCTTTTTCACCAACTTGGTCTCTTCTCTGCGTGTTTAGTTCCCAGATGGAAAAAAAAAGCAACCAGCTAAACCAGCTCCTGCGATTTTATGTTCTTAATTTGAGAGGCGACTTGTTGAAGTGTTTCGCGGGAATTTAAAGAACACGCAGGTATTAATACAGGTGTTCTGAACTGAAGGGGCTGAATGGAAGTACTGAATGAGCAACGGAGACAAGGAGAGGGAGGACGCGCGAGACAGAGAAAGAGGACAGACACTCAATGATTGAGAGAATAAGTGAAAGGGGGAGTAGAATGAGAGTGAAGAGAGACAGAACGAGGGAGGGAGAGAGAAAATAAGCCCCACCAGTGAGCAGGCCACACAGCCCTGCCAAACTGCTTGAAAAAAAAGCCCCCTCTGTTTTATTTATAGTGCGCTGTATCCATGGCAACCGGAGAGGTCAGGCAAGCTGGGCCTGCGCTTCACCCTGCTCTGGGGATTAGGATTTCACAGAGGTTCTCAGATGTGAGGAAGGTGGGCTAGAGCAGCTCGCTTCTCGCCAACGCAGCCCTCCTGCCTTTTGGTGAAGTCTGGGCCCTTCGAGGGAAGAGAGGGGGAGAAGCAGAGAGTCATGGGAATACTGTGGGAACGGTGGTTTGTGGTGATGGGGCTGGGAAGAAGGAGACTAGCACGGAGGGGGAAAGTACACGCATGTTAGCAGTTGCATGCAGAGGCTGTTTTGATTGAGTACCTTCTGTCACACCACGACTCACTGGAGTTTGTTCTGCTTTTTTGGTTTGTTTCTTATACTGCACTTTAAAAAAGGTCATGCAAGGTCATGAGAAACTTCTCTTTGGACGAGATACATACTGCTGTGTTATACATTCGATAAATGTTGCAGGTGATAGGTTATGGTAGCGTGTATGTTAATAAAACTGAGATAATGATGGCAAAAATAATTAATTACTGAAATTCAGAGAGGATTGTGAGCAAATTTTTCAATCTTTGCTTTAGCTAAATCTGTTTTTGCTGTGTTTTTGCTAATACTATCAGTTTGCCAAGCTGTTTCTAAGAATTGAGGCTAATTTACTTTTCCCCCCGTTTTGTAAAAAAAAAGAAAAAAAATTTGGGCTTGTTATTTTCATCCCAAGAAAGACTCCTTCCAAAACAGCTAAGCCAGTTGGAATGAAGTGCTGGGACGAGAGAAGCACAAAGAGGTAGAGTGAGCGCGAGGGAGTCAGAGAAGAGATGAGGAAAAAGCTGATTGCCCTCCAGGAAATGCATGGTGTGACTACAGCAGAGACCTCCAGATTCCTCCTGGGGCAGAGGACCTACGTTGCTAGGAGATGGTTGTTGGGCTGGTGTTGCCATGCGAGGATGCTGTTGCCTGCCATGTTCCAATGTGCAGGAGGACAGGGATTCAATACACTTTCAGGGAGCATGTGCGGAAGGAGCCTAAGAGCCGTAGAAAAAAATAATCTGTGGTCAATCACCGTCATCAGGGACTAGTAATGACTTCCCCCATCTCTAGGGGGCACCCTGAGCACCTGAGTCACAGGACCAACACAGCCAGTTCCTCCTCCATGGAGCTGTGACCAATCCAACATTTGTGGTTGCCAAGAATAGATGTCACAGGCGCATGATCACTGGAGCCTCCTCCGACGTGGTCAGTCCATCCTCCTTAGAGCTGAATATGGTTCATTAGGGGGATGGAGGATGAGGTGTCAAGGTGCAAAGAAAGCATCCATTCAAGTCACTTGGAAATTGCCTAATGGCTTTGGGCTTGGAATCTAGCAGGAGATTGAGGCATGACAAGAGCAAAATCTAGCCAGGCTGGTGTAGCATCAGGCATGGGCAGCACCGGTTTAGATGATTCATAGTGGAGACTGGAGAAAAGCAAAAAGTTCTGAAGCTGAGATGGGAAATGCAAGTTAATGGAAAGCAGATTGTTGCAGTGATTCAATAGTTGAGATAGTTTGAAAGTCAGGGAACAATTATTGAACTTATGCAGACTTCAGAATGATATTTTCACACCAAGCTGTTTGTAAATGTAAAGTGAAGAATAACAGATTTGCAGATAAAGAGGCTGTTCATTCAGGTGACCTCGACATGTCAATCTGAACCACTTTAAATCTGTACACTCAGTCTGTCTGAAGATCGCCTGAAATTGCTTTTAAATGACGTGTATTAAACCTACTGTTATTTTTAAATTGTCAGTTCTAACTTTTTAGTTCTTTGGATCAACAGAAATGCACTCATGTAACAACATTAAATTTCAACGCACACATGAGTGATGGGAGTCTTTTGTCCCCCTTTTCCGTCGCCCTTTTCATCCGTCCTTTGATTCAGCTTTGCCTTTTCTTGCAGTGCAGTGCATTCAAAAATACAAAAAAAACATTTGAGACATTTTACAATTAAGCAGCCTTTAGTGGAAACTAAAGCAGTGGAAGGAACACCAAAGTGGAGTAAATGATGAATTCGTTTGCAACTGCAAGAAGTCACGATAACCTCTTATTTGTGTGTGAGCTTTATCATGCTCGCGCTTTAAAGGATATCGAGGTAGCAACATAATTAGTACAGTAAGAGGCATATAAGGGGCTTCTATAAGGTGTGAAGTTATTTCTACTGCCTGGAAGTACGCTAATCAGTCTCAAACTCTGCACCATAGCAATACAGACACACTACGGTGTCTTTCGGTGCAACAAGATGATTATATGCTGTGGCTTGTAATGATATTTACACTCACACGGGCTTGTAGGATCTGAATTATATCGCACATTACTGTAAATAGGTTTTCAGGGGAGTCGGTGAGCTGGAGCTGGTAGTGAGACAAGTCCTTCAACCAGAGCATCCAGGTTCAAGCCCTTCCATTGACTCACAGCCCACCTGCTATATGCTGCTGTTCTGCAGCCAAACCTCTGACATCCCAGCGAAAGAGCATTTTACTTCACAATTCTCTACAATCATGTGCCTGTTTAA
The DNA here is from genome assembly GCF_021347895.1 of Acanthochromis polyacanthus. Taxonomy (NCBI): domain Eukaryota; kingdom Metazoa; phylum Chordata; class Actinopteri; family Pomacentridae; genus Acanthochromis; species Acanthochromis polyacanthus. The sequence continues at coordinate 13,081,469 of NC_067129.1, forward strand.
GATGGCTTTGGAGAAGAGAATCCCCCATGTTGATGTGGATGCCAGTATAAATTATACAAATTAGCTACATAAAGTTGCTACATACGTGTGCTCCTGTTTTCCAGTTTTTCAAGGACTAATTAACACAATAACAGACAACTCGGGGAAGCTCTAACAGTTGTTGCTTTTGCCGGTCTGAACAGCTGGTAGTAGGTATACAGTAGATGTTTATTCCTGGGAATAATCCTCTCTGGTGCGCAGGAACTGATACATTACAACAACAACAACAAAAGAGAGAGAGAACAAAAAACAGCAGTAGTTTGTTTGAAATCAATACAAGACCTCAGCATGAGCACTCATAGCCACCTCGGCTGAGCAAATGAACAGGCTAGTTACCTGCCGAAATTTGAGTTTCATCAGCTAAAATACAACAAAACAATACCAGCGTGGGTGATGCTGTTTTAAAAAAAACAGTCAATGACAAGAACCTCTCAGGCATAATGTTAAAGTGAAAGAACAGAATAATGACACCTTTATATGTAAATCTGAGAAGCATAGGGCGATGAAGCTGGGTTTAGGGTCTGAGGGGCAACAAGGTGATGCAGATCCAATTACTGAAATGCACACAAGATCTTTTGTGCACTGAGCCTTTCTGATAAGTGGACCTCTTCACATCTATTCTTACCAAGCACGCATAACTCCGAGGAAGGAACCTGATGCAGATACTGCTAACAGCGCTGAACAGATTCTCCACCATGCTCCTCATTTCATGCGATTCAACAACCAGCCCAAGAGTTTCCACCACCAGTTTGTGTTTCTTCTTAAACTCAGACAAAGTTTGTTCAACCAAAAATTCTTTTCCACTATTGCCTTTACAGTTCTTGTTATTTTTTTGGATAGTATATTATTTCTTTTGATTTGTTTAATACAGTGAATGCAGCGCCGCTTTTTTGATAGTGTTTCGTCTTTTTAAAATGCTGTTCATTTGATCACATTGCTGTGATATGTTTAAATACAACCAGCAGGGTTTTGTTCTCAGTGCCATTTATTGGTTTGTCTTTCTGTCCGTTAGCAGGATTATGCCAAAACAACAAAGCCAGTTTTTATTGAACATGAAAGTAGAGGTAGAGCATGGGCAGAGGAGGAATCCATAACATTTTGGTGCAGATCTGGATCACATTCTTTCAGTTACTATTATACAGCGCCCTCCATAATTATTGGCACTCCTGGTTAAGATGTGTTGAAAGCCTTAAAATAAATTCGATTTTTATTGCAAGAGCATACTCTCACACTGAAAATTGTCAAAAAATGTATTATAGTAGACATTATAGTAGAATATTAGGTGCTGTTTTGTTCGCAAAAGGGGGTTGAACAAGGTATTAACATCAGTGGTGCTAATAATTGTGGCACACATGATTTGATGTAAAATAATTATTTCCTAATGTGTGATTTTTTTCCCCACTGAATAAATGCACTTGAATTAAAGGTTGGATTTTCCTCTTTTTTCATTGTGGTCCTATATTATTTAGAAAAAAAATAATTTATTAGAAACTAAAGAACACATCTTAACCAGGGGTGCCAATAATTATGGAAGGCGCTGTGTGTTCAGGTCTATTTCATACTTGCATACTGACTTACTTTTCACTAAAATGTCTTGTCCAGATTTGTTTGTTGTCCATTGCTAGGCATTCGGTGTCACTGACCCATTATTCTATTGATTTAATGATATAAGAACTAGGTTTTTAAACCAATTATTCGCTTGGTTTTTCCGTCAGAACAAGACATCTTGTGGCTGCATAAGTTTGAGTGAAATGGCCCCTTTTTCTGTTGCAGCTTTGGCCGCACTTTTGTCTGTGTTTTTCCGTTGTCCATCTCTCTCACTGCTGTTGTCCAACCATTCTGTTGATGTCTCTCTCTGTTTAGCTCATTTTTCTTCTTCCTCTCCCAGCACAGGGCGACCAGGGACTTGTGTTTGGTCCGTGGAGGCGGGCTGTAGCCAGCGCTGTAAGGGGCTCAACTTGGTTCTCCTCTGGTTCTGGTGCTGGCTGACCAGCAGGCCCCCACGGCTCAGGCCCAACTCCAGGACAGGCAGTAGTGGAACGGACAAAGGACTTCATTCTCTGTGGAGGGAGGTGGGGTGGTGGTGGTGGCGGTTGGATGAAGGGGGCGTTAGGAGATGAGGAAAGCGAGAGAGGAAGGGGGGCTGGCAAGCCCAGCGCACGGGGTCTTATCCTCCCGGCTCAAACACATGTCACCAGCTGCTGCCCCCTTCCTGTGCTTTCATTAAAAAGCCTCCCTGTGCTTTGCTGGGTAATCCACATGGTTTACTGAAAAAGTGTGAGGTAAATACAGTATGTCTATCCATTTCTCTGCCTCTAACTCCTGTGTTTTGCCATCTCTTTCCCTTTGGTGCGCCCGCTTTCTCTCTTTCTATGATGTGCTCTACTGGCCAGTGGAGAGCCGTCCATTCTCTGCATGTGTGTTTGTGTTTGTGGGTGTGTGTGTGTGTGTGTGTTGGTTAGTGTGTGTGTGTACCTGTATGTGCGCCCATGGAATCTGTCAGACTCTCAGCGTTTCCAGCTCTCAGCCCAGAGCCAAGGCAAGCATTGCCAGAGGGAGTGCCTGCAATGTAGGGCGCCCAGCGAGCTGGACGCAGGCAGAATATCAACGCCACGCGGCAGACACTCCTCCCAGCAGCCCACCTGCTGACTTACGTGATCCAAATTTGAGGAGGAGGGGGGAGGTGTTTAGGTGGAGAGAAGGTAGTGGGGGAGGATAAGCTGCAGGAAATTGCCAGGTAGTTTCCAGACCCACTTCCCTGCGTTGCGCCCAATTAATCAGGGCTACATCTGTGTTGGATGGACCTCTACCCCAAGGGGAGGGGGTGGAGCAGAGACGCTTGTGTTTTTGTCTGTATATGCACACACATTTTATGTTCCCGTGCATGTGTGCGCAAGTGTGTGTGTGTGTGTGTGTGTGTGTGTGTGTGTGTGTGTGTGTGTGTGTGTGTGTGTGTGTGTGTGTATGCTACCTGTGAGAGTGTGCAGCGTGCGTGTTGGATGGTAAGGGAGGGGAGTGAAGGGGGTTTTGTGTGTTTTGTGAGAATTTGCAAGCAAAGATGGAAGGAGGCTGTTGATGCTGGGCTTATTCCAGCCTTGCAGTTAAAACTACAGTCATGAACAACCTTCTCTGGTGTCTTCTGCGTTGTGTTGTTCGTCTGGTTCCAATGTCAGCTACACCCCCAACTCTCCGTCCTCCCCCCGATGCGTGCGCACACACACACACACACACACACACACACACACACACACACACACACACACACACACACACACACACACACACACACCTCTTTGCTCTGCCCGGCCTCACTAGGATCATTTTTCAGCACCTGCGTGGCTCAGTTGCCTGTATGTTTACTTCCTGAAGCTTCTGGCACACCTGGACCTGAGCTACCCCTCCCTCTTTCATCTCTGCTCTCCAGCTTCTCTTTTTTTCCCTTCTTCTCCCCTGTTTGGCTGTTATGTCTCAAATCTCCTTCCAGGTCTATTCATATGACTAACAAATGAAATAATATGAGGCCAGTCAGTGTGTAAGTTTCCACAGAGAACAGCTTTTCCTAGTGTTTTCTGAATCTGATTGCATGCAAAAACATGTTTTCGTATTACGTCTATGTGATAATTATCTGTTAAAGTGACCAACCCTCTCTATCATCTCGTCCTATGAATAACAGATGATTTATTTAGGCTTCAAGAAGGACTATGTCAGTTCAACAGGGCAGAAGCATGAGAGCACATCTTGCTGTCTCTGTGGGTTGTTTACACCTTTAAGAAACTAAAAATACATGGACACGATTTAATAAGCCCCTAATTTGACGAGTGTACTTCAAATCTGTTGGACAGAATTTGCTGTTTGGGGGATTCAGTGCTCTAAATCAAATGATTACTTTTTTTTTGGTTGAAAACCTTTTTACTTTCCGCAATGAAACTATGAGGACATGTCCCATCGTGTCCTAATGTGTATTAATGCAAGTGTGTCTGTGTAGCTCACGCTCCTGTGTGGAGCCCTGGCATAGTGTGGTGCAGTGCAGAGTGGAGAGGAGAGACAGCTGCCCTGACAGATGCCGGGAGGCAGGACCCCACTGGGAAGCAGAGGGAGGGAGCTGGCACTGTCTCACCCCAGCGGAAACACCATAGGCTGCAGAGGAAGTGGGCAGGGGGACAAACCAGGGGCTCAGTGTGTGTGTGAGTGTGTGGGTGAGTGTGTATCTGATCTACTTTAAGAGGACCTTGGCAGTTGGTCATGTATGTATGTATTTACATCTGATATCTCACAAGTGCAAACAGTATATAAATCCAACCATAAGGCAGACCACACACTTCATGCTGTGATCATATTAGTCCAACTTATTCTGTTTGTAATGTGTAAGAAAAATAGATGATCAGTCAATCCACAGCCATAGGTGACATCGAAAAGCTTAAGTTTAATTTAATGAACACTTGAAAGAAAAAAAAACATTATTTTGATGATATTTTCAAATTGAAACTGCAACAAACATTTGTAAATACTCTGGTATTATGGCACATTATTTATTTTAAGAACATCTCTTAACAGTATGTGTTGTGGTGAGACACAGAAACCTAACCTTGAAACCAGCGGTGTTCATTGTAAAATGGAAGTTTAGAGTTGATGGTTGTCATTCTTTAATGATCATGATTCTGATTTACAAGACTATTTTCCAAGAACGGGCATATTCTTTCAGAAATAGATAGTAACTTGGTTAAAATGCCAGTAATTCTTCACAAGGTGCAATTAAAACTTAAAAACGTAATTCAATTGTCTCAGTGGAGTAAATTTGAAAAGCATCCTCACAGTTCTTAGCTCTAATTCTACCATTAGCTGGAAGTGCTGCTTTGACACCCGTGTGACACACTGTACACCTAAGATTGGAAACAGCAGTCATCCAATTTACATCTCAGCACTATGATGGGTGACGTTAGATCATATTTTCTCCAGAGTGATATAAAAAAGATGGTCTGTTTTGTAGACTGCTCAGTTCACCCGCACGGTGTTCATATTTGGACCATTAAGCAGTAGTTCTTTAATTCAAATGCAATTTATTGTGCACTAAACTGTAAACTCCCAAATGACTAAGCCATATCTTTATACATTTTCCAAGTATATATCCTGGAAAATAAAGTACAGAAAGATCAGCTTTAAACTGCTATTAAACCCCCTACATTAGCACATTGTCAGAGCACCTGGCAGAAATTACAGCTTTGGCTCTCCAACAATATATTTGCAAAATTGACCTTTTATCTCCTTTGTCTGTCTCCTTTAAACAGCTACTGACATTAACAGCGTGCTTTCAAGAAGAACAGTGTATCGGAAGAAATTTTGGGATTTAAGTATGAGCCAAACTCACAGTTTTTGTCTTACCATTTTCTGGATTAACGGAAATCTAGATATTTTTGCTTTACATTTAGTTTCCAGTGGTAGAAATGGCTCAAAGTAAGAACTTTAATGCATGGACTCTTTCATCATGCTATTTTATGATTGTTATGTGTTACTTCCCTTGTTATTCTGAGAGAATGATGCATCCCAGGGAATCATCTCTGAATTGGGAGTGTGATTATTTTGGGTGATAAACAGAAGCATCATCTTGTTATCAAAAACTCCAGTAGTGACACTGTAGGTTCTGATTAAAGTGCTACTTCTGAAAAAAGTGTGATCCAATCAATTATCCAAGCACTCGATATAAGCCTAGCTGTATATTTGGCCAAACTTAAGGAATAACATGACAACAATACTAAACATATTGAGGATATAGATAGACAGAGACCTTTTATTTTTCTACAAATACAGCACAGCACGGTGAAATTCGCCTTTCACATGTCCCAGTTGGACTCAGAGCACAGTGTCAGCCATGATCGGGCACCCCTGGAGCAGAGAGGGTTAAGAGTCTTGCTCATGGGCCCAACAGTGGCAGCTTAGTGGCGTTGTGGCTCGAACCTCTGACCTTCTGATCAGTAACCCAGAGCTCAACTGCTGAGCCCAAAAAATGAGTGCAAGAGCAGTTTGAAAAGCCTCTTTGGATATTTTGAGTCTTTCATTGTGACACATTACACACTAGTTACTAAATTAAAACAATAAACTATCAAACTGTATTGATAAGTTGTTGCTGTAGGATTCGACGCAACCAGGCCTGAAACATGAACTTAGCTAAAAGGCTTTGCCAGTAGCACACTATGCAAAATAAACATAATTTCCACAACATGTATAATACACAGTGCAAAGTTTTAGCTTGGAAAGTTTTTCTTCAAGGAACTTGGTGTCTTGCTCCAAATGTCTTCCAGAACTTGCCACAATTAAGGACTTCGGCTGTCAAAGCATCTTCTCTCTCTTCATGAAATCATGCAGCAGAACGAGATGAATAACAAGTTGTTTTAAAAGAAACCTTGGCGTACCGAAACTTGTTAGTCAAGGCTATGAATCCAACTGGTCATGCTGACCTTATGTCACAGAAAATGTAATGGAAAATAGAAAATAATTTCTTGAAGAGTGTGGGAAACCAACTTAAACTTCATTTGTTTATGTTGCTTGAACATACTTCACTGCTTTATTGATGGCTTCATTTTAGGCTTTTTATGTATGTTCCAATGTGGGCCCATTAGTTTTCTGACTGGATCAGTAATCTGATCATCTGATCATCTGATCAGAAACTTCTAAGTTCAACTCCCCTGGCTGGGACACAACTTTAGCTGATTTCCAGTGTTGACAGGTACCCTAGCAAAGGTATGAATGAAAAGGGTCATTAAACAGGCAGTGGAGCGCATAATTTAGGAAAAATTATTCAGTTATCAACAAAGGTTGACATCCGGAGCACATGCCATGCTGTCGCAACATAAGAGCAGTGAAGAAGTAAGCGGTCGTGATCGTGTAGTGGTTAGTACTCTGTGTTGTGACCACAACAACCCTGGTTTAAATCTGGGTCATGTCAAGAGTTGCTGCTTACTTTGCTTCAGCCCCTGCCTAATTTTCGATGCACTGAAATTGAAAACTGAATTGAAATTTTCTCAGCGCTTGTTCCTTAGTTTAAAGACTGCATCTGTTATAGTTATTGATGCTGTGATGTTTTAACCTAAAAGTAGGATGTGTCGGCTAGTAGAGGAATAGATAATGCATCCAACAACAGGTCAGATGGCTCTAGGTTTGGCTCCTGGCTAGCTTGAAAAACCATCAGTGCTACACTTCCATCGCCATCACAATTTGGTCTTTGTCAAAGTTGCTCAGATTCTTAGGCTTTCCCATTTAATGTTTCCAACACATCAACTTCAAGAACCAACTGTTCACTTGCTGCCTCATACATGACAGCTGCCTTTGTAATGAGGTTATCAATGTTATTCGCTCTACCAGGCAGTGGCTCCCATGTGGCGGCTGATAGGTGTACTTTCAGCGTGAACATTTCTAATGATCACTTTTGTCACCGCTTTGTCTCATCTGCAAAAGACTTTATAACCTTTAAGTTAGGAACACCTGTTGTGTGCTTTGTGCTGCACAAAATGTTATAAAGTTTGCATATGGGTGCAATACGTTCAGCTCTCCAGTGTTCTTCAAATATATCTAAAGACCCTATTGTCAATGGAAACACCATACATCTAAGAAAACCTTAAACTACTCGACATTCCTAATTCTGAAATTCAACTAACTAGCACTTAAACATATTTGCTCAATCACAGTGCTGATTAGTGGCACAGAAAAAAAAATAAGATGGCCAACAGGTAAACAGGCTCTCTGCTGTATGATGTTGTGTTGCATGTTTTAGTCCAATTATTGAAGTAGTCGGCTTTGCAATGGAAAAAATGTGTGTAATCTAGACACAGTCTAACAACCATTCAATACAGTGCAGTAAACACGGTGCATTATGGGAAAACAGCCAGTTAAGGCCCAGTTCACACCATTGATTAACATGCATCTTGGCTGATTTAATCACAAGCGGAGAGCTCTAAGTACATCACGTCACACCTGGTATTAGAATGCATCTCCACATGCATCTCAAATGACGATGGGATCTCACTTCCCCACTCAATATGCAAATAAACATGTCATTACCATTTGCAAAACCTAAATTTGTTGTTGCTGCACTTCATTATGATGCCACTGGCATGTGAATTAGTACATAAAGCCAGCTATATAGAGATCAGCTGTTGAGGCGTCGCATCAGGTACGACTGGAACCCATTTGTAAACACATTGGTAAAATAATGTGACCATATACAGCCAAACCACCTCTGAGTGTGGACTGAGTGACTGGATCCCAATCTGTCCACAGTGGATGCTGGATAAGTAAGGCCCCAGGAGAGCAAGAGTAAAAAGCTACTGCGCTCATCTATAGTTACAAAAGATTCATAGCTGACCGGGTAGAACATCAAATTCTGGCAAAGAGACATCGCAAAACATGCCATAATGATGAGCGTAACCTTGACCAAGTATGTTAAAGGTGTTAGAATTCATCAAGTTGTTCAAAAAATAAAAAAGTCTGAAGAAATAGACAGATTTTAATGATTTTCTGCCCAGATAACAGCAGGTGGTCCGTGTGGTCTGAACTGCAGAGGTGGTAGCCTGGCTTGTAGGCAGCTGCTTGCTCAGTGTCACTGACCAAAGACCCCAGGCACTTTGAACAAAGTACAAAGCTCTGATTCAACTCTTTATCCTTCATCTTTGATAAAATAAATTCATGAGATTCACAAGAAGATTGAAACATCTTAAAAACTAAAGACCGCTAAAAGAACTTTGTTGTTTGCTGCTTTAAAAAAAAAAAAAACCTTATTCGCTCTATGTAATTAATTCCACCAAAATAAGCACCTCCTGCTCAAAATAACCACCAGCAGCAGTGAAAAGTGTGGAGTTTTCTTCTCTGACAGAGCTGGAAGTTACAGGATACAGCTGTTTTGGTGGGATTGTGTTTGCATACCTATGAAGGGAAGTGTTTGTGGGTGTATATGTATCCTTTAGGGGGTGTGCATGTGTTAGGGATGCTGGAGATCTGGTTTGCATGCAGCGTGCAGAAGACTAATGCAGCTGCAGGGCCTGCACAGTGGGAAGTGTTGCCATGGTGAGCCGGGCTATCGGGCCCAGAGAGACCATCCTCACAGTCCACATGGTCAGTGCAGCTGGCTTTGCTGGTAATGCAAATACTGGTGTGCATATGTCTGTGGTGGTGTATCGTTGCGCACAAGTACGAAATAGAAAATATGCAACAATAACATCTGCTGTGGTAATAGACAAACCCAATCGCTAACTCAGACTGAGCTTCCTCCATCCTCTTTTTCTTCAGACACAGCAGCTGACAGAGTAAGACGTCCTCAGAGATCATGTCCACTGGGACCAGTACTGCAGAGGCAGAGCCCACAGAGAGCCACAGTGACAGTGTCCAAGTACCGAGTGTCTGCTGTAGTCATCCATGTGTGACGGGCTCAGGAAGGGGGATCTTACGAGGTGTTTGTTTGTCAGAGGGGTGTCAAAGAAGGCAGGGTGCTAGGCAAATATGTGCAAATAGTTGAAGGAATAGTTGGACTTTCTGGGAATAGCCTCATTCACTGTCTTGCTGAGAGTTAGCTGAAAAGACTGATCCCACTCATTTCTGTGTGCTAACGATGTAGTTGGAGCCAGTCAGTTCATTTATTTCAGCACAAAGACTGGAAACTGGCTCTGTCCGAAGGTAACTAACTTTATCTCCCAGCACTTTTATAGCTCACTAATTAACATGTGACATCCAGTTAGTTAATCTGTTGCTGTAGGTGGGTTTTGTTGTTTTCAGACAGAGGTAGCTGTTATTACACAGAATACTCTTTCTTTTGCTGCTTTTTATCATTGCAGTAGGTGAGCAAGATCATTCTATTTATTGCCTTTTCATTCAGACAGAGCTAAGTGCTGGAAAGCAGAAATGAAATATAAAGGAAACAGCCAAACAACTATAACTAAGCAATGACAAGTCGTCATTTTTATGCAGTTCAAGTTCTGAATTAAACAGGGAAGCAGTGTGCAGACATCAACTCTGCGATTGTTAACACTGGAAACGACTACACTATTTGAAATTACACTCGGGTGTTTCTTCACTGACAAAACAACACCCCCGGCAACGCTTGTTTGTTTGTTTTCATAAGTAATTATCTGTTACAGTTTCTAATTTGAATCATCGACACCCTCTTGAGGTGTTGGATCGGTGTTAAATTTTCAAACATGATTTACTGTTTTATTGTTCCCACCCACATTTCAAGAAATAAGGCCGAAACTTCTACCTAAATAGCAGCTATGGCCGTTGTATCAGTCAGCATGTGTTTGTTGTATAGAACTGAAGTCTTATCAACAACAGTCTTTTGTTGTTGAAATGTTTTCACACTTGTTGTTTGACGGGAAAAAGAGTGCCCTAGCAATGCAGCATGTGTTGTTGGCTGTTACTTCTGTACTGGATAAAGTGCTTAGTATATACTGTATTTAGGTGCTATTATTTATGGGTTTTTTTTTGTTTTTTTTACTATAACTATTATAGTCTATAGCAAATTTTAAGTTTATGACCTCTATTTTAAACTTCTCATTGTCGTTTTAAAATCAGTTTTGGACATTTTGAAAATCCTGTGGGCTTACAACCTTCAGTCAACAGTTACAATGTGCAAAACATTTCAAGTATTTCTTTACAAACTGCTTATTTGTTCTCACAAAACGAATGCAGGAGATAAAGCACTTTGCTAACCTCTGTTTTTAAAGGTGCTATACAAATAAAGTTTATTATTATTATTATTATTATTATTATTATTATAAAATACAATATGTGAAAGAAGCCAAGTCAGACTCTCAGCTGCCAGGTCATTGGGTCAGATTGTGCCTTGTTGAAGTTTGATGAAGAAGATTTTTGTAGATATGTCATTGACTTTATGGAAAGACGGACAAACAATCCATGATGCTGCTTTCCTCCTGAACAACATTTTTGAAGCTGAGTGTCGTGGCTCCAGCCATTTTGGCTGCACTCACCTTCTCCTAACTCCTGATTAAGCCAAAAATGAGCAGATAGGAGGAGTGTGAGTGGAGATCAGACAGGCTATGCAAGCGTTTCCCAACCAAGATTTGTCTAATGACAATACAGGCCTGTCCCTCACAACAGCCATACCCATAATTATGTATACATTTAGGCCTTAATACAATTCAAACTAATTATTATATTAAAAATATACCCCTCATACAGCTGTCATGACATGGAAAATTAGCTAAAGAGATCAAAAATTTTATATATTTTATTCTGTAAATGTGCTTATTTCTACTGTAAAGTTGGACATTTTTACATGGAGGTCTATGGGGATGGACTCACTTTTGGATCCAGCCTCAAGTGGTCATTGGAAGAACTGCAAGAAGCCACATCATGTAATTGTGCTTCTCATTTTCTCCCCAGATATGACATGTACTGCAGATTTTTCTTTAAAACTGGTAACAAATGGGACTTAAAGCATTAGCACTTTTTAAACAAAAATCACAACCTTTTTGAGCAGTGGGATTTTGCTCAGTTGATGTTACATCATATTACTGAACTTCTTTGTCTCTGCCAGTTCTGCCAGGTCACCTTTTATCCTTCAGTCATACCAAGATTGATGGTGAGAATGGAAATGATTTGAGATTTTACAGTCTGTGTGTAGAGCAAGTGTGACTGGCCCCTCACTCCGCCATTCTCTTACATCCCAACTTTTATTTCTGGTGTGAAGATTTGTCAAATCAGACATTGTGTGCTGGTGAACAGAGAAGGTTTCCTGTGCATCACACTCCGACGTGGTTTGACGAAGATGCCCAGAACTCAGTACATGACATTTTCACAATTTCAGGTGAGATTTTTTCTATCCTGGCAAGACTTCAAAACATGACTCATGCTGACTCATCCTCTTGCCTTTTTTTTCAATCACGGTCTGAAGAGGGTTTAGGCCCATGTCTCAGAAATGGAAACATCAGTGTAAGGTTATTTTGCACTTTTATTTTTGGCAGGGCTGATTTTAAATTTGAGTTGCCTAATCTCCATCGAGCCATTCGTGGAAAGAAATGCTCATTTTGTTAATTAATGATACAGAGAATGATTTTTTTTTTCCAGTGTCGGGTTAGTTGAGTTAGAGCAGTGGTTCTCAACCCTGTTCCTCAGGACCCCATGTCCTGCATGTTTTAGATGCTTCCCTGCTCCAACACACCTGATTCAAATGATCAGCTCGTCATCAAGCCTCTGCAGAAGCCTGATGACGAGCTGATCATTTGAGTCAGGTGTGTTGGAGCAGGGAAGCATCTAAAACATGCAGGACATGGGGTCCTGAGGAACAGGGTTGAGAACCACTGAGTTAGAGCACAGAGGAGGTTTCAGGCATTTCTTTCTTCTATTCAGTGAACAGTTGTAATCAACTAATAAAATCTTTTAGGTCCTATATCAGTAGTGATTAAGAGGTTTGGTTTCGGGTCATGAACTGTCAGTCCTACTCAACACTGGATGTTTACACAGCAGGTCTGATTTCAGAGCAAATTAACACATATTTATACAATAACAAATGCCATGTTTTCATCACTCCTGTTAAAGTGTGTGAACTCACTCACACCCATGATGTGACAAACGCTTGTAACCAGCCTTAACATTCTGTGTGTGGTGCTAATTTTAATTTGTCAAAATTTGTGGCTTTACCAAAACAAATGGAGTCTCTCTTCACAGAACGTGGCAGAAAAATGTGCCCTTTTCAAAAAATGAGATATTCCAGGGTTAATGGCCAAGATGCAGAGAGGATGACTGCACCAGTGACATGTGATTCTGAGTGACAGCAGGGAGTATTTCAAAACAGGGGGAAAAAAAGAGGGCAGAAACCTTGTTTATCTATTTATACGGCCACACACACCTTACTAGCCTTAAAAAATCATAGTAAGCCATTATTTCAGTGTCTGAGAACAGAGCCAAGTGAACTTGGTAATTATTTTGGCAGGTGCTATTGATATTTAATTGCTCTGAAACAGCACGCACCTCCCTCCCCTCACACTTTTGCTTTTGGTTAGCATTTACCGCCGCCTTTAGTGCTTGCCCAAGATGCTCTATTTCTGTATCTATTTAACTGGAGCTGTGATGTGAAGCTCTGAGGTCACGTGAAGTGCCTGAGCAACTGGCTAACACCCAGGTTTTCTGATGCGTAAAAGTCAACATGGCATTACTGCTACCATTGGCAAAATCGCACAGTGCGGCGCAGTTGGACCGGGAACAGGTAATGACTGAAGGCTCTTCTTCACTGTTGGGATGTCTCTATTTGTCACATAACAGAGGAAAAACAGTGAGAATACGGTAGGCTTTTTATTTCAGAAAAATACTAGCAAATGAGATGTGTTTTGATATAAATGCTATTCATTTATGAAAATGTGAATCAATCATTCACACTGGGAAAGCTTAGAAAAGCAAGTACAGAAATTTTCTGGCACATGAAAAGCTGCATCCTGTCAGTCTGGTGTCACCATTTGACCCTGTAATCTTTCATGTGTTTATAGTAGTTTCTTTCATGTGTTTATAGTAGTTTCTAAGGGGTAAGACATGCCATGCACTTTCTAAACACATAAGACTAACCACTGCAAAGGTCCACTTGAACTGCCGATGTATCATTGTGCAAGATGAATAGAGATGCTGGACTGAAGTGAGACTCTTAAAACGTCACTGTATAGCTAAGGATCAAAATATGCATTACACACCATGAGGCCGAGCAGCAACTCTGAGCCACAAAATAATCTTTATGCTAATCTCAACTCAAAACAAAACCTTTGTCCTTTCTTGAAATCACAGAAATGTCACACAGCCTGCTGCAGGCATCAAGGTAGCCATTGTAACTTTGTGGTGCCCATTGTGATGTAAAGTTTTCCATTGTGACTTGGAGGTGCATGTAATGATGTATGGCCATTTGTTTGTGCATTAGCATATTGGATATTTTATGAGAACAAGTGCATTTCTTTGTTTTCGTCTTGAGACAGAATACTATAAAGCTATTAGAATAGAAGGAAAAATATAGAACTAATGCTAATCAGTTGTGGAAAAAAACAAATAAAGATTTGTTATTTTTTTCACTCCAACTTAGTGTTAAGTTGCAGCGCATGATTGCACATTTCATGCACGCCAACCTAAATAGAATGTCTGGATTCCCTCCTATTTAAATATATATGGGTCAATATATAATTGAGAGATTTTTGAAGTCCATGGGATATATCTTGCATACATTTTAATGAAAAGTAAGAAGAATGTTCATTATGATCATGTCTTTACAAATTCCACCTTTTTTTTTATTATGGAAACAATCACTTATTAATAAAAAATGACCAAAATGTCAGCTAAATAACCATCCGAATTTAATCACAACCACCTTCTAATTAGCTAAACAATAGTAAAATGAGTTTATTCAAAAAAAAGTTTTGATTGTGTTCTTTTTATTAAGTTGAGATAATCATGACAGATATTTCTTTTTTGGCAACATATCACATTTTATCTGGAAAATAACAAATTGTGTCTGTGTCCGAGAAATCACTTTCCACGAAGTTACTCATTACAAAAACACCTCTAAAGGAAGTGTGTTAATTCCAGATCACATGACCTGCTCCACATGATGTCATTTCCTCCTGAAGAAAAGACTCCAAGGCTTTCTTAGTTATTGAATATAAAGTAGTGTGCGAATCAAGTGTGGATTTATCGCATGTCAGCAGGTTTACTACAATCTTTTTATAAATAACTCTCAATGTTACTCAATTGTATATACAATATTTAGAGGAATCTTTCTCTAAAAATGCCATGTAGTGTTTGGTTATAGGCGGCCATGTTGATTTTAGGCCTGAAAATAGCAAAAATGTCAACAATAATACAACAAATCCCACAATTATATATTGACCCATATAAAATCATGCAGATTATCAAAAAAATCTACATTAACATACGTGGGGTAAAAGTTTGGTAAAGGTTTATCATTCCCTCTCTGCTGTATATTCCTCTTGTGCTGTTTCCATTTAACATGTTCCTTTTTCCTCATGCACACTGGATGCAGCCACTTTGACGTCTCACACAGAGGCTGTGCTGTGTGCATATTCTCCAGTTTTTGCAGGCACAGTGATGCCGCCGAAAGCTGATTTTTGTTGATTTTTTTAATATTGTCCATATTTAATACATTTTGCTACTATTTAGAGATGACAGAGATCTTCTATGGATTTTACTGATTTATACAGAGAGTGACAAAGCTAAGCATCTGAAAGGGCATTTTTTTAAACACAAGCTTAGCAAAAACATGTGGTATATTCACAGAGGCGATGAAAACAATTTACAATATGAAACAAGATACGCTTATATGCTTTCTTGTGGAGAATTTAAAGGATTGAGTCTCTTGTCTAAAAGCTGAATAAATAAACACTGAGCATGAAGACCCGGTAAAAATCTATCACCTTCTTCTACATAGGCTGTCTGTCCTCCTATAGTATGTAAATCAAAGTTGTAATAATCCTCGGCAACAAAGGAAACATGCGTAATAAATATTAATCACTATTAATTCATTATTAGCGCAAAAATATCAAACTTTTACAGTATGACAAACTTGGAGTCCATATTGAAGTAATTGAATAAACCTCTGTGTATCACAATTACATATTTATAAATGTGAATAAATAAGGAAATAAATAAATAAATTGCAGTTTCAAAGTTGGATTGTTTGGTCATTTAGCTTATGATGTGTGTTACAGCATATGAAAAAAACACCACATGGACTTGGTAGCCACGTAAAAAAACTCGATCCCTCGAGGGCGTCTCATCTTATATTAATCAGTAGGCTAATAGTATGAATTTAGGTTGTGCGGATAGGTAACTCCTAAACCGTTTTAAAAGTTGTGAGAGAAATGTTGCTGTTGTCTCCTATTTAGGACTATCTTGTTGTAACTATTTTTAAGGAGAACTCCTCCAACTGTATGTATCACAGTCTGTGGACACATCTTAGGGAATTCTACTGAATATGTCAAAAAAAAGAAAGTTTTCGTGGCTCCAGGGGGAGCTGCACGAAATCTGATAAACTGACTCACTTGAGTCAGCGTCCGTTGGGGCTGAAGACTGCAAAAAATTCTGGGGGTGTGGAGTTGGACTGAAGTAAGTTAGCCAGACCTCTGTAGCCCACTCCTCTCGTCAGCTCCAGGCTACATTTGCTGCTTACTAACATAACCCTTCTGAACCGAGCTGGCGGCGGTCAAGTTGCATTGTGGGCAATGTAGGCCTCAGGTTTCGATGGGGAAGAAGAAGAAGAAGATGACGCGGCATGAAAAATATGATATATGTGGTTCCGCTGCATCGATTTTGGCTCTTTCTCAAAAAATGTCCATCATGAATCCCACGGTGGTAAATCAGCAAAGTACTCATCTAATAACCGATTTATGGATCGCGTCTCATGACATCATCGGGAAACTTTACATCATTGTCACTGACAGTTCATTTTTTTTAGCGCACAAAGATCATTACACCCTGCTGCGGTTTATTTGATGAATCTTTAAGCCAATTTTGGTTGTTGATATAATCTAGATTTGCCGATTTTGGCCTTTTTTTTGGAACACTGCTCCTGTATTTGTATGCTCACGGATGCCCGACCGTTGTGAGAGAGGACAGACTGCAGCAAAAGTATTGTAGGGACATTCACACGCATCTCCTCCCTGCACTCCTGGGGGAGGATCTATTCCCTTCCAAACACACACCATTGCCTGAGGGTTAGAGTGACCGCTCAAGCAGTGCCTGCCTCAACACACACACACACACACACACACACACACACACACACACACACACACACACACACACACACACACACACACACACACACACACACACACACGGACGGAGGCATGCACATGTTATGCCTCTGCAACATTCTAGCCAATTGATTAGAGAATACTGAATGCCAAACAGACTGACCATCTATTAATGATTAGCAGCAAACCGAGATATGTGTGAAAGATATGCTGCTCTCCAAACAAAGGGTGAATTTAGCTCAACTGCTGTAAGCATTCACACCTCATTTTTTTACATTTTTAATACAGCACCCTTCTTCTTCCATCATTTGTCAGTTTCAACCACATGTTTGCGTCTATTTTTTGGTTACCAGAACTGGCAGCCTCCTCGGCTCTTCAAAACAGACCCCACACCTACTTTAAGAAGCTTCACTCCTCTTCACCGCAGTCTCTCATTGCCCGGGTGTTTATACCTGTATCCTACTCTCACTTTGTAGTTCTAGTCTCCCTTTATCTGCCTCTCACTTCTTTTTTTTCTTCCCAGTTTCCAACATATAGCTGGTCCTTTCTCTGCCTCGTGTCATCCACATTGGCTCCTTCCCTACCGTCTCCCACTCTTAGCGGGCCTTATGGCTGACACCTTCCCCGGTCCTTTGACATGCTCCACTTCATGTTACGAGCGTCACATGCCACCTCGCTGGGTTTTGTGTGTCCATATATACACATCTAAAGCGGCCACCGTTTTCCGCAGGAGGTGAGCGTGAAGAAAAGCAGAAGAGAGAGCGAACAAGGAGGGAGAGTTTACGCATTTAGCCCGAGTTTGTTAATAATTAATGTGTCACAGGTTTGCAAAATTGCCTCACGCTCCCTCTGCTCCATCCTCCCCTTCTTCCTCTCTCCCTCTGGCTTTCCTTTCTCCCGTTCACTCCGTCTTCTTTCTCCACCTCCCTCGTGGCGTGGGCTACACCTCACCCTCTCCATCTCAATCTTTCCCCAAACGCAATGCTCACTGTGGTGTGCATTAAGGGGAGATGAAATGCTAATATACTCGTGGGGGAAACAGACAACAAGCTAAGATGCCCAACATGACTCCATCTTCCCAGCCGGCATCGTGGGCAGTTGTGGTGACAGTGCGCTGCCATAACAACAGGGGCATGTCAAGCTCACAGTGAATTTTAGTGCCACTGCCAGTGAGAATTTAGTTGCTTTTACTACCTCGTATACCGGTGTTGTGGAGCCTGCTGATGAGCCGCTTGTCGCCTTCCGGTTAAATTTAGACATGAAATAAGCTGCTAATTTGTGTGATTTTTAAAAAGCCTATCAGCACAACTAAATGAAAGACTAAATGGTCATGTTTCTCCCTCTCCCTCCTCTCACTGCAGTGCCCGTCACTATGCCAGCCGTCTAATGCTTCAGGGTGCTGGACTGCGCAGGCGGCAGGTGACACGGATTTCAATAAAAGGGATTATAGATGTGGGGACTGCAGAGAGGAAAAACAACACGTTCATGTGTGCATTTGGGGTAAAAGCATGGCGGGAAATAGGCAACACACATAAAATAAACATTGTGATGTCGATTTATGTACAGTTTGTGTCCATTTTAGATAAAACTGATTCAAATTACGTGACAGACACTGAAGAATGTTGCAGAGTCTTAGGTAAAAGAGCAACCAGAAACAACCAGAAAGCGATATGAGATCGTAAAAGTTGTCACACAACCTGGAAGATAATTCCTCCAGTCACCTGTTGTTTAATTCACAATGTCACTCGTGTCTGCGGCACAAATTCTAATTCCTTTCTCTGGGCAATGCAAGCAGCAGAGAAATCAATTAAAAGGCAGGCAGTGTGTGATCAAAATGTAGAAAAAGTAGTTGTGGTTTTAAACCTGCATTGTTTTGTACGCACATTATATGAACTCACTATCATTTTATTTACATTTTTGGGGCATTCTTTAAATCATAGTTCTCAATTAACAGAAAAACACAAAAAGAGCAAATAAGCCGAACTGTTCAATTATATGTGAGTATTCTTCTAATATGTTGTCTCAGATACAGATTTTGCCTTCTAATGACTAGGCCATTATTTTGTGCGGCAATTATGCTTGTGCACACAGAGTCCAAATGACAGCAATTTAAAGAAGAGCCTCTCAAGCTTTTTCTCATATTTGAAACCCTTTGCAGGGTGTCCATTGTCAGGTGTTGGACTTATGTGTCTCAGTAGGTGGACACAGGACCACAGAGTGACCTGCTCAGGACAGCTGCTGACATAATGAGGCCAGTAAACAAGCATCTGTCTCCCCCACTGAAAGGCGAACCCACTCAGACCAGACCATTTCTCCTCCCTTCTCCCTCATTGTCAGCGTAACTGGGATGCTGCAAATGGTCAAACTGGTGACTGTAAAAATGAAGCAGGTCCTATTAGATTATGGGCATATTGTGAAGGTAAAAGTGTCCTGACTGGTATTGGAGCTCCTCTCCATATGGTGAACTTAATATACACAAAAGAAGTGAGTATACACTTTGCATTGTCACTTAAATACCAAACCGTATCATCTCACAATAACTCCGAGTTGACAAGTGGTATATCTTCTCTTCTGAACAACCAAAACAAGTACTCCAGCAAGACTATATTGAAAATACAGGCTCTAACACAGAAATTCACCGCAACTGAAGTGAATACACCTGCGATCACTGACACACAAGTTAGACAACCTGTTATCACTGAAACAAAATTGAGTACAGCTGTGATTTCAACCTGTTCTCAATCCCATCAAATGCTGCCGCTCTGTCTGAGAGAAACGCACAACTTGTCCTTTACATCGCTGCCGCTCACTCCAATAATCAACTCCAACAGACATATAAGAGTTTTTATGACCTTATAAACACTAATATAGACATTTTTCTGGATGGATGTCTGGAATTCAGTCCACACAACCATGGTTTTACATATCTCTGTAAGAGAACGCAACAATGACAACAAGCACTGTAACAAGCATGCCTGGCCGGGGTGTATCAACAATATCTGCAACTATTAGTACTAACCAAACATTAAAAAACTGGTATATCTTGTTGTTGTTGTTTCAGGTACATGCTCAGTATATAAAGTAACAATGGGCATCCACAGAGTGAGGTGTTACATCTTTAAAAATCCTCGTTTTTGAAGGCGTTATGTGGTCAAGGCCTGAGGGAGGATAAAATGGTTACGGCAACATAAATCACGCGACTTTCATGCCGGAAATTTCAGTTTGTGTTGTGCGTTGGAGCATTATATATTTCACTCTGTTTCATTTTGCTTTGTGCATTGACTCTCTCGTTTTATATTTAAGTTTAGCCAAATCTGTGTTGTCCAGATTAGGAAAAGCTTTGAGTTAAAATACATCAAAAACTTTAACCATGTTACCAGGCAAACTTCTCATTGACTGAAAAGCTGCAACAGTGACGACACCACTGTCAGCGATTTGGCTACAGACTCACGCTGTCTATTTAAATCCATATATTTTTATAGGTCTTTTGGACTATCCTGCACATTGAAAGTGAAGCCAAAGGGTGCCATTTGTATTCAAATGTGACGTCAAGAGTTCTTGTTAAGGCGGGGGTATATGATGAGTTGGGAGCGAGACTGTGCTTGTGTGTATTAACATGTATATAAAATTACCTGTGAATACTAAACCTTCTCAGTTCTGGATCTATAGACTGTCGGTCTGTATGTCTGCAACATGGCTCCACATGAAAAAGAATTGCTGGAGGAACTGAAAAACCTGATGGTTAGACTTTACAAAGTAGGAAAAGGACACAAGAAGATCAGTTACCAACTGAAAATCAGTCGAAACACAGTTGCAGCAGTAATCAGGAGGTATAGAATGAGCCATAGCACCAGTAATCAGAGCCAAAGAGTGTTCTCCTAAAATGACACCACGGACACAATCTAGCTCTGAAAAGCAGACAGGCACTGCAGACTTGGTTTATCGACGGAATTTCTGTGACAGCTAAGTCACAAAAGGCATTGCATAGTTTCAACCATGCTGGCTCTTTAGGATAAAACTCGAACATTAAAGTTGGCTAAAGAACATGAACAGAAGCCCAGTGAGTTTTGGTAGTACATTCATTGGCCAGATGGGACCAAGATGCATTTGTTCAGCTCAGATGAGGTCCAGCATGTTTGGTATAAACCTGTTCAAGGCTACCACAGTGAATGCATAGTCCTGACAGTGAAGTAGGTGAGGAGGTGATGATGTCGGGTTACATGATTTTAAAAGGTGTCGGGGAGTGACATTTATAGATAGCACCATAAACGCCTGTGGATGTATGATGACGTCCAGTCTGCAGAGGCATGACAGAAGAGGAATTTTCCAGCACAATAAGAATCTGAAGCACAGTGCCAAAATCACGCAAGAGTTTCTACAGAAGAAGAAAGTGAAAACTATGACCTGGGCAACTGCGTCACCTGACTAGAATCCAAAAGTGTACCTTTGGGGTATTTTAAAGAGAGAGGCAAAGAAACAAAAACCCCTCCAGCAAGGAGCAGCTGAAAAAAACAGTCTTTGAAAAAAACAACAGAAGATCTCTCCAGAAATTTGTGCAACATCAGTATCCACCGTCATGAGGAGGGTTAAGACTGTCATCAAAAAAAGGTGGATTTACAACGAATGTACTTTATGAACTATATACTGACTTTTAGTGCATTTTAAACTGTTCCATTTTAAATGACATGAGAGCAAATACCCTACCGTTCAACTTTGAAGTAATGCAACTTTCGTAATGCGATACAATTTTATTGCATTTAGGTGATATTACAAAGTTATATTTACTTGTATCTACAAGGTAGCACTGCAGCCTGAGTGGTCAGATGTTAAAACAGTAACTATCTGTTACTTTCTCAGAGATTTATCAATTAAATGTGTCTTTCTACTGCTACTTTCATCACAGCAAGTCATGTTCTATTTCTCATAATGGAAAGCCACGGGCAGAAAAGAAAGCTGTAGGATTTTTTTGTTTCAAAGTTAGGTTTAAAAATCCATAAAGTAACAAAATGCAAAATGCATACAAAATGATCAACTAAGTCTTTCAGTGTTGCGGTTAATGAACATGAAGCCTCTTCCATTTATTATGCGGTTATACATTTGTTTAAATGTGTATTGATTCAGTGATCCAGCTGCTGTAATGGCTCATGACTGTGATTACAGTATATATTCACTGTTTTAGCGAACACATTCATTTTTATGCTGATAATTGTGTTTGTGTGAAAAATAATGATTCCATGAGAAGACTATTAAAACATTAAAAATCAACCATATAGACCAAGTTATAATTGTGAAATTTGAATTACTGACATATTTTCATACATACTTCCTATTCCTATTCTAGTTTTCAACACTTTGTCCTTGAATTTATATCACCACAACACCATGTTTAAAGTTCTTCCTTCATTTAGTGCTCTATTTCTTTGCTTCATCATAATTTGCATTTGTAAACAATTTTTAAAAAGAAAAAGGAATCTATATACCAGCATATTATGTTCTCACCTATATTGTCAGCAGGTATTGTCAGTGCCAGTGTCAGAAAGCTTCCCACGATGCAAACTGCACAGCTGTTTCTTTTTCTTTAAAACGCTCGTTTTAGCTACACCTGGATGCCTTTGCATCACACTGACACCGACCCTCGCAACAGAAGCGAATCAGTGGGTGGATTCCTTACATTTCAACATATGTTCCTGAAAGTAGGTGACATATGAGACAGTCGGATTTGCATACGGTGCACATTTAAAGCAACATTGCCACCGATGGGCACAAATGACGTCCTCAGTGGTAAAACAGAGGAGTACTGGGAGAGAAATGGGAGATTTACTGCTCCATAAGACAATAAAGGAGGTTGAGGTTGTTGAGGAGTGAGGGTGAGGAGAACTGTTGAGTCTTTTCCTGTAGTGTGAGTCATTGTTGGCAACCGGACCCTCCAGTCTGATTGCCTTGTTGAGCTCGCTTTTGGCTTGGTGGCGTTCTCTCTATATCCTCTCCTGAGCGGCTGCTCCATGATATTCATGAGGTTTCTAAGCTCTCTGCTAATCCTTGTTGCAGCCATGATGAAAGTCACATTTGTCATCTTTGAAAAATATCAATTATTATCAAATACTATGAATAGCAAATGTCTTGCTGCACTAAATCGACAGCCAAAGACGCCCATTTAGTGGAGAAGTGAGCGTCTCCAGAGGTAGTTTATTCCTGTTTGACATGGGAGTTCTGGATATCCAATACAGAACATTTTATATTTAAGATATTTACTTAGTTCATATTGTGAAAGACAAGATAAATACAAAATTTGCAATGAAACTGTAAAGGCTGTGATGCTGTGGAGATACAAAGGACTCATGAACAGCAAAGTCTGAAGTATAAAATCTACTTTGTGAGGAAACAAAGCTGTTAAGACTAAATTACTGCAATGCATTTTTTGCTAGAATTCAAAGTCGGGTAGCGACTGCTGTTCCGGCTGTGGAGGAAAGGTCATTTGAGCATTTGGGAAGCAGAGTAGAAGAGCTGGGGCTAGGTGGAGAGCTGACCAGAGAAGGAAGGGCCAAGCAAGAGAGGGAAGCAGAGCGTGGAGTACGAGCAGCATGCAGGGCTGGAGCATTGCCTGGAGGTATGGGGGTGCGGCTCCCTCGGCAGCGCTGTATGCCTGCACCAGGGTTTACAATCCATTACGAACAACCACAGGCAGCCAGTGGATGGAGCAATGCACAGATATCGACAACACAGCAAGCAGCAAGGTCTGCCGCTCTGTGTTTTAACCAAAATGCGGTTGTGCCTTCACTGTGTGGATGATTATTGGTAAGATGTGCTATGGCTTTTTAGCACGGAATGTGCTTATTAGCATTATTTGGCATTGGCAAATATCACACTGACTTTTATTTTTCACCTTTTCATAAAGTGTCTTTTTTATGAATAAATCTGCTCACTGAGTCTTTGTTTTGTGCTGCTTTTGAGTGCATATTATAAATAAGCTTTAAACTGCATGAGGCCCACGCTTCGACAAATGAATGAGGAACTCCTCACAGAATCACACACTTCTTGCTGGGATTTTTTTTCAGCAGTACTCCACTTCCTATTAAATATGACAGCAAGAAGTATGTGATTGCATGAGGAACGCTTTATTCATTTGCTCGAGTGCTGGGACTCGTGCAGTCCCACGCAGTTTGGCGCATAAAATTTAATGAATTTGAACATTTCTAAAATTCTATAACCACTTCTACTTTCACACAGAGATGGATAAATTGTTTAGTAAAATGTGATCTCCATTCATAATACAGGACTGTAATTTTTATGCTTTTTACGCTTCACAATCATATAAGTGTAGTTGAAGACTACATTGTTGGAAACAGTTTGTTAAAATTGCTTCAGGATGTGCAGTTTTGGGGGTAATAATTTGAGGTTTTGTTGTTGATACTGTATGAAGCTGAATTTGTCAAGTTTGCTTCAGGTGTGATCATTCTGTTATGCATGTTAACTTATTATTCCAATTTGCTCTTTCCATTAATACACACAGTCCAGCTTTTGGCCGTATTATTTAGTACAGCTGTCGCTTCTTCTCTATTGTTTGTCAGTAAGATGCTGCATGTGTCACAGTTCTGCATGAGACAGATACTAAACTAAAGAGCTGCTTCTCCACCAGAAATGTCACCAGTTTTTTTGCTTTTTATTTTTTATTTTTACCCCATTTAACTTTTGTATTCATGCATATGTCACTTTTGAGCAGCAAGTGTAGAACTGAAAACCGGAACTGAAAAGAATAGAACTTTGCATGCTAGCAAATTTTCTTTATTTCTTCCGACATGTTTGTTTTTAAATTATTCACTTCCCGATACACAAAAATGATGTATGAGGATATACAACAGCATTATTACACTATGAAATACGGCATTTTTTTAATGTAACACAAAATAAACATTGATTCTTCAAGCCAATTTGTGGTTTCTGCACCACTATACCCAAACTGAGGAAGTGGTTTCATTTATACCAAAATATCAAAATATGTGTCCATCTGCTACTCAGATGGTCATGTTGCCCCTCGGATCCAATGCAAAAAACTACACAGGTTCTGAAAGGCTGTCTGCGATAATGTGTTTGTTTGTTTGTTTTTTACAGGATATAGCAGTTAGCTACATTAGCACCGGTTCAATGTGATTATTCTTGAGGTGAGCTGAGCACAGTGGACAGATGTAGCACAGGATTTCTGGAGATCTTAGAACGTTCAAGGAGCAAACAATTCAAAGCACCTCTAACTACTTCAATTAAATTTCATTTCTTAATAAATTATAAATGTGTGAAAAACTGAGAGTCTCCTTACAGTCTGTTCTCATAACATGCAGTTGTTTTGAGCGGCATTTGTTCTCCTGGCACGTGAATACAGCGCTCATGATCAGGTGTTGGCTACATACTACACACCGATAGAAAAATCCATTTTCAGTTTACCTATGCGGAAGCTACACTGCATATGGCGACTCTTTAAGTTACCTATTAGATTGGAATTAGCCTCCAAGTGTTTATGATGCCAGAAGTTATACTTTTCCATGCATTTCATCACTGAGCTCTGAAAAACTTTCTTCATTCAGCAGATAAATGAAACATTTCCTTGTCAAACTCTGCACATACATCATCAACACAGTAAAGTACAAATATTTTTGAGTGGAGGAGCTCTATTTTTCTTTTTGTTAACAAATCCCATCAGAAGACCAAAAGCTACATTCAAGATGTCTGACAAATGTTGCCTGTGTAGCAAAAATCTGTGATAATTTATTCCACTGTGCCACAGAGGTCCAGTGTTTTCTTACTGAAAGTATATGAGAGAACCACATCCTTGCTTCAGCTGATGTAGGTCCTTCCATCACCATGAACATGGCCACTTTAGATTATTTTGATTCAAACCGCACATAAAAAGTTAGTTTAGCCTGAAAATAGTCAAAATAAATACACTAATTACAGCACAGCAGATTATGCAAGGTGTAAGTGTCCAGCTGTTTTAGTAAATTACTGAAGCCATTTTTAAAAATGAAAGTATATATTTGTCACATGATATATGTTCCAGCAGGCACTAATGGGCTTGGTGCTAAGAGCCACACGGTGGTGGGTAATGGGCTGTTGGCTTTCGTCTGTTCATGGATTTGTTGACAGCATATTCCCAGCATTATTCTTCATGCTACTGAACTTTAGTAGTCCTAGAAGCACTAATGGTCAGCTGCATAAGCTACGTAGGTGAGTGAAAAACATCTGAATCCATCGGAAGCTTGGATCATAAGGGTAACATACGGTGATTTATTCAAAGAATACAGGAGGAAAACAGACCTGTTAGCACCCACCAGACATCAGCATAATCAGTATAATTGTATTAACTTCACAGCTGTCTCTTTTGTTCGAAATTCTAGCTATCATTCCAATCAGGAGAAATAATAAATAAATATTTGGTTTGTAATGACTTAGACTCACAATGATCTTACACAAGAAGAACCATTGCAACACAGAAAATGTTGTATTATGGGTTGTGTTTAGCCCTCATGTTGTTAGGTCAGAGAGTGTTTTCGGAGAGAGGCAGCCCTGGAAATGTTGCGTTACCACAATTTCACTTGCAGTACTTTCTGAAGCCCTATGTGATGTATTTTGCTGCCACAAAAGAGATAACTTTTTCATGACTAAAACTGAATTCACAATAACTTTTAATATCTTTACTGCATAGAATTAAACAAGAGGAAAGTCCTTCAAACAGCCAAGGAGAGAGTCAGAAAAATATCAACTTGCAGTGAAAAGGATTCTGACCACTTCAAAAAAATAGCTCATGATGAGGGAAACGAGACACATAAATGTAAGTTTACATCATGTTTCATGAAGTCAGTCCTCAAAAGGTTTCACAATCACTTCTCTGAAGAATAATGGTACTTTCAGTGATTTTTTTTTTTAAATGTGATGAGCGTAACAATGCCTCCCCTTCTCAAAAATGATTAATTTCTTAAAGCAGATGTCAGAAAAAGGGTGAGAATCTAATTATCATGGTCATCCTCTATTCAGGTCTGCAATGTCTGCATTACAGTCAGTAAGATTCATCACCTGAGAAGTTAAATTTTATGGGAATCCATCCAATAAATGTTAAGATATTTAATCTTAGACCAACGGACGGACAGAAGGACTGTCATCCCCAGAGCCAGGCTACAGGCATGGTTAAGAATCCTGCTCCTCCTGTCCCTCCTGATCCACTTCTCGTTATCAAAATGACAGAACCTGGTTTTTAGCAAACAAGACACACGAAGTCACAATGGCCATGGGATGCTAGTTTTACACCTCAGCTATAATTAGTGTTGCCACAGCCAAACAAAACACCTTTATAGGTCTTTCTTCATTCTTCAGTGAGAGTTGCACAGACAGGAGAAGGTCAGAGATGCAACACAGTGTTTTCCCATTTGACTGAGCCCTGGAAAAAATAAGTCAGACAGAGCAAAAGAGAAGAGAGTGGAAGTAAGATAAAACAGAGTGGAGAATGATAAAAATCCAGGTGGGGACACAAAAGGGACGGGATGGGGGGCATTTCTTCAGGGCATTATTGGCAGTCTTTGTCGAAAGGGGCCCTTGATTTAATAGGCAGGTCTGGTGACTAAACCACTGGAGTGCAAACAGTGAAGAAAGAGCAGTGGAAGATCTGGAGTTTTCTGGCCGGTCACCCCTCCCCCCCTGTCTCTCTAGACAACCCGACAACTGGCTCGCAGCCTGTTTGCCTGACTGCTTGCCCCGGAGCCACACTGCATACCTCACACCACCATGGACAGAGCACACCGCCGCACACATTCACAACACAGCAGCATCGTCAGTTCCTCTGCATATCAGGACTTCTGTCGAATAAAAGTTGATCAGTGCAGCAGCAGGTGCACTGACGCCTCAGTATGATGTGCATATTCATCCAGGCTATGACTTGGTCTTAGCACCGTAGAGATGAGGGTGTGTCGATAACTTCCCTCCAAAACCTCCTCAGGTACAGAGCATGCCCAGCTATTAGCCAGTGTCTGGGTCATTCCCCGTCAAAGCAACCTTTGTGAAAAAGATAACGGCTCATGCAGCAAGAAGAAGCTGAAGCTGCTTTAAACTTTTTGTGTTAAGGAGCTGTGGAGCAGTCGGCCAGCTATGTTAGGCTAGTTAAAGCTAGTTAACACATGCACTTGTCAGATATCGGTCTGGCACAGTCAAAAATGACACAATCTGGTTGGCAATTTTCACCAATAAATACATGTATATAAGTGATGACAGCTGGAATTACGTTTTATTAATTTGCTTTTGGAGATGACAACCCCAGTGAAGTGTAAAATTTGTATCTTAAAATCTAATCAATACTCAAAATGGCAGCTGACCGATCAGCTTCGACATTTAAATCACCAGCCCACTATTGTGTAGGTCCCTCTCAAGCTCCCAAAACAGCTCTGACTGATCGGGAGCATGGACCTCGGGGTGTGTCCTGTAGTGTCTGGCGCCAGGACATTGGCAGCAGATCCTTTGGGCCCTATGGATGGGGTGGGGTGGGGCCTCTGTGCATTAGGTCTTCTTCGACATCTCATTGCTGCTTGGTCAGATTGGGATCAGGGGAGTTTGTTCCTGAGCAGTTTTTGTGGTGCAGTGAGGCACTTTGTGGTCTGAAACAATGCTTAGGTGGGTGGTGTGTGTCAAAGTATTATCCAAATGAGTGGCAGAACCCAAGGTTAGGCAGCAGAACACTGCATTTTAATGCGAGGATCAATATGACACAACTCATCTGTCAGTTGTTTTAATACCAAAACTGACCGGTAAATATTGATAGACCTCATTATGCAAATCCAAGACAAAAGATTATTTTCATTTGCTTGTTATCATCAGCTTAAGTTTGGCACAGAATTAAAAGTCTTAACAAACAGTAGAAATGGTCATACAGCAATCCAAGGGACGTGCACAAACATTAGTCTTATACAGTCCAACACTCTAGTCCAAAATGGACAGATAGTGCCGTTAGAAAGGAGATATATAAATAAACACAAGTCAATACAGGTATCTCCTCACGTTAAGACATGGCCCACTTTGATCTAAACATAGAAGTTCTGTGTACCGGGTATTTCCTGTACACGTCTAGACATCATCTGGGGGTTTTAGAGTGGACATCTATACATCATCTCACCATCTGAAACTGAGAAAGACGTCAGTATCTTCTGTTTTACTGTCAGTTTTTTGGTATCAGTGCACCTTGTGTTAAAAAAAAAACTGCTGATCATACATCATTCATTGCACACTGAGGCTTATCTGAAGGGAAGTTTCAAAACCACTGGAGTCTTGGCCAATGAATAAAAGCTCGAGGAATAGAAGGAAATGATATGCTGCGCCTGGACTGACACAGTGGAGTTACAAAACCTGAGCTTTGGTATATTCAGCCAGTTTTTCCCAACACACTGGTTGTGTTTTCCACATCTTAAAAAGCTATAATGTTATATTTATCGGCCAGATGTAATTTAGTGTCTCAGCACCCATTCATCTATTGTTATCAATCATGCATATGGAGTTTATTTACAAATAACATGCTTAAATCACTGTATCATCAGGGTCTGCTATAGCAAAATGGTTTTGTCTGTATGTGCTTTGCAGGATCGAACGGTATGTTTTTCTGTTTAATCCCTTTTTATCACTCAGTGCTGGAAGGGAATAAGGGAGCTAAAAGGTGGAACAGTGGAAGGTTGGTGGGGATGTGTGGTGATGGGGGGTGGCGGGGCGTGAGGCTGCGTCAAAGCTATGATTAGCACCGACCAAGCTACGCTCTTATTGATTGGCACAGTGGAGACACTGGGCTGCCTTCCACCACACTCTAATGAGAAGCCCTGACCTCCACTAGTCAGCAAGGTCACCAAAGCCTACTGTAATTGCACTTTCTCTAATGGCGTCAGTCACGCACGCACTCCAACCCCAGTAATGACAATTACCATAATGTCACTGGGCTCCACAGGGGCCTTCCAATCATCCGTCATTTTGGGAGAAGGGATGTTAGTCAACTGCTGCCAGAGATTCAAAGCTTGCAACACTGTATTTGATTATGATACCTTCTCACAATGAAACCTGTTCCTTAATCATCCTGCTGCAACGGATTTTATAACAACCACAACACACACACACACACACACACACACACCAACCTCCACTAAAGTGATTTCTGCGTGGGATATTCCCCAACATTGGGCCTACTTAAGGACACCATGTCAACTTTAATGGTTATTAGTAATCATTTTCTGTTTCCATTGCTTAGCTACGGTTTTCTTGTTTGTTTGTTTTCTACTGCATGAATTTGTAGGTTGTTTTAAGGCAAATTTATGAGATAAAGATCCTCTTTCAGGGACATTTTCAGGGGAAAAAAGAACTATGTATTTGAGAGTAGCACTAGAAAAAACTGCTGTGCATGTTGCTGCCGATGTCTTCATTAAGTAGCAGTCTTCTCCTTCCTAACGTCTGCGTAACCAACGTAAAATTTGCTGCATAGACTACACATAAACATAATAAAATTACATTGTTCTGTTCCTTACAAGGTAGTAGGAAGTAGGAGGAGTAGTGGTTAGCACTTTCACCTTGCAGCGAGAAGATCCCGGTTCGAATCCCGGGGTGGGCCTGGGATCTTTCTGCATGGAGTTTGCATGTTCTCCCTGTGCATGCGTGGGTTTTCGCCGGGCACTCCGGCTTCCTCCCACAGTCCAAAATTATGCTGAGGTTAATTGGTTACTCTAAATTGCCCGTAGGTGTGAATGTGAGTGTGATTGTGTGTCTGTATATGTAGCCCTGCGACAGACTGGTGACCTGTCCAGGGTGTCCCCTGCCTTCGCCCGAGTCAGCTGGGATAGGCTCCAGCACCCCCCGCGACCCTAGTGAGGATGAAGTGGTGTAGAGAGAGAATGGATGGATGGATATTCCTTACGAGTCTGACTCATCACAAGTTGACTAAGGGGATAAGCTCACAATTTTTGTGATTCGGGGAATTATCCATTTTAATGACAGTGCTCGCCTCTGGAGAGCAAATGCCCCATCAAATCAATTCACCTCATGACTGTTTGGAGAGAACTATGTCACTGCATCGTGAACTTGGCTCAGTAGAGCACAACTGAGACTGACTGAAAGAAATTCAAACAAATATTTAATGCCCTGTAGCAGAATGATATTAAGTGCAGTCAGACTATTCTGTGTTGAAGAATGGTCTGACTATGCAAGGCTATTTTCCTGCATCTGAGGTTACATGTCGCGACTGCTATTCATTGTTGTTTTGGCACGCTGCATTAAAGCTGCTGTCTAAGCTGATGGATCCTACACTGCAATGAAAACAGAAGGACTGAAAAGGTTTACCGGTCGTGCAAATGTTCACACCACCTCGCACCTGCCCTGAACAATGAAAAGCTGCCTCTGGTTTTATGTCGTTTTTTAAATGTGTTTCTTTTTTGGATCAAAACCTGAAATTGGGAGCTGATTCGTACTATTTTACAGCTGTTCTGATTGAATGCAATCCTCTGCCCACGCACCAGTGAAACGCCTGTCATCACTTTTGTACAGACAATGCTGCCTATCAATGCTCAGAAGAGAGATCCTGCTAACAATGTCTGTTAAAAATGTCAGTCATTCAGGTCATGTGATAGCCTACAAGTGCAACGTAAGGCAAGGAGATTCACTGTTGAGGAAATCCCAGAAATTTAAGTCTTTTTGTATCCTCTAATATATATATTAGAGGATAAGCATTTTTCATCTGTCTACTGCATTCACAGATTACTGCATACTCAAAGTGCAATTATAGCGATTACAGTCAACATTTTAAGACTTTTTGTAGATTCAAGCACTTACAGTGTCTTGAAAAGAGGTCTATTGTGGCATGGCAACACCGTTTGTCAGTACCAGGACTGTCACAGTTAATGTGGCCACAGGATTGTTATTTCTCGAATCAAATTCATTGCCAAGTAACACGCATCGCATTGCATCCTGGCTGTGTTGCAGCGCATTTCGAGCTGCGTTCAGGTATGTCTACCCAGAATTCATTTGCATAAAGTAGACTTGACTTCTACTTTATGCAAATGGGCCGCTGAGGTCCGACGGTCGTGAAATATTCACTAAACATCTAAACTAGCCATCGCTGAAGTAAAACAAGGACAGATTCAGCAACTGCACAGCTTATTTCACACCTTAGATGTTTTCAGAAAAACTTTTTGCTTAAGTGTTTGTGTAATAAAAGAGAAAGTTTGCTTCCAAGCCACCATGTTGGTCCAAAGCTTTTACCAGACTGAAGCTAAAGCGCTGTCATGTGACCAGCTAGT
This sequence comes from Acanthochromis polyacanthus, assembly GCF_021347895.1. Taxonomy (NCBI): domain Eukaryota; kingdom Metazoa; phylum Chordata; class Actinopteri; family Pomacentridae; genus Acanthochromis; species Acanthochromis polyacanthus. The sequence continues at coordinate 13,113,552 of NC_067129.1, forward strand.
CGCCCACTACAGTGCATCTTGTGCATGTTCTTCACGGCTGGAAAACAGACTTTAGGTGCATTACCATCACCTACAGGGCTGGAGTGTGCATCAGTGTCACTGGTGTGCCAGAAATTAGGGAACTGAGAAAGGCGCGATTAAATGCATTTTTTTCTTCTTCTGTGCTTACAAGTACATATAATACAGTGGCCAGAGAATTGTAATTGTAGTTCTCAAACCGGCTTGAAGTATTAACTAATGTGTTTAACTTTATGATGAGTAAGTAAAGGACACGAGGAAAGAGCAGCAGCCGCAGCAGAGACACCTGCATTTTACCGCCGTGATGAACACAGAGCTGCTGCTGTGGCAAAGGTGAGGTCAAAAGTGTGCTTGGAGGTGGAGATAAGTAGGGGCGGTGTGATGTGATAATGAGTGATTCCCTTTAATGGCTCAGTGTCTGCCAGCTATGAGGAAGAGAGAAAAGCCAAGGGGAAGGATATGATAGAGTGTAAGAGCCATTTTTCTGTGCTTCCAGCCAACCTACAAAACCATTTACAGGAAACTGTGAGGATTCCAGATGCACGCTGACCATTTTCCAAAGCAAAACTTTCCTGCTTTCCAGGAAGCCATTAGCCATTGGTTTGTTTTTTTGTTTATTTCAGTGTGAAAAAACCAACATGCTTTGTTTCGTTTTGCTAAATTTTTTATGAGAGCCAGCCTGGAAGCTATCATAGTTTAGGGCAATGTTCTACTCTTTGTAGAAGCCAAGTTTACACTCAGTGCCGCAACTCCGGTCAGTGTTACCCAAGATATTGTCGAACATGTCAGTTAGTCCCCAAGCTAAAAGACTTTACTCTCATAACATTAAATCATGTGAAAGCACACTGGTTGAAAGTGCAAACATGCATGCAAGCCCAGCTGCTAAGAAGAAATCAGTCTTATCTATGCTAAAAAGGTCTATGTTGTTTCTTTTTTCCCATGTGTTCTATATGGATCATCAGCATGTCTCTTCAGTCGCAGTCTTTATACACAATAAGTTAAGCGCATATTTGAGTCCCTTGTTACAGGTCACCTTGAAACATTAAAAAGACAGTCAGCAACTGTGCCTTCAACCAGCCTTAATTAATTAATTAGCTTAATTAGCCTAGCCAGTGCCGATAAGATCTACAAGTGACTGTAGTCATTTCAGTCAGCAAAGTCAGCAGTTGCCAGACAGACACAAGAAGCTGCTTTAACATTTACCTGCATTCATTTGGGAAACCTCAAAGAGTTGTACATCGATTTATAATCCACACCACATTCAAGTGGCTCAATCCTGAAATAGGAACTGTTTGCTGCGATACACATCAATATTCGCTGTTGATGATTACTGAGGGATTTGAAAAGCAGTTCTTTCAATAGTCTTCCCAAAAATTGGATTGGCTGTACAGCTGGCAGCGCGGATCAGAAAAGAAGTTGAAGGAGTTTATTGCCCTGAGTATTTGTCTAAGACTGGGAGTGATTGGCACAAATTAGATCAGCTTATTTTTGAGTACATGCAGGTACATCATGTTTCCACAGTCTCCTGATGAACCTCGCACACTCTCTCAGGCAGTTGTGTCTCATCTCGTGCTGCAGTTTTAATTCATTACTCTCAATGTCGTTCTGCTCAAAGGCGTCAAAATGTATCACGGAGGTTAAGACGGCTGGTTTTAGTTAAGATTATCATTGAGAGGTCAACATTTGGTCGAAATACAGTTTTTAATACAGTTTGTTTGTTTATTCCCACTTGATTTTTTTAGTGGGTTTTATTGGGTTTCCAGTAGAACAATGCCAAATCGCTCTGTGGGTGTTTTTTAATAGCAAACTGTGTTTGTTATTCAGCGCTGAAAAATCAATGTTACTTCTTTTTTTGCCTAATGAGCTCCACCACCATGCAAAAAAAAAAAAAAAATACAACTGGAAATTAGAATTAAATATATATATTTTTTAAAAACAACCTTTGGGTTTAGAATAAAATGCATTTGAATTTTGATGCTATTATTTATGTTACTCTATTTTTATTTTTCATGTTTTCCTCACAGTAGGTGAGGAGGTGTGATCAGTCTTTCACCAACATAGCGCTGTTTTTGTGGTGAAAACCGTTATCATTTTTAATGGAATAACAACAGATATCACACTGTCATGATGCTGCAGCAGTTTAGGTCAAGCAACAAGCCCCTGGAGTTGAAAAAAGAAGACAACAAGTCAAGTTTCTCAAACAGCCACTTGGGGCTGCCTACAAAAGCAACTCAATCCCCATAGACCTCAGTGTTAAAATGTCCAAATTCATAACAGAAATAAACACATTTACAACCTGTTACAAGAAATGTTTTTTGGTCTCTATAGCAAATTTCCCCACTCTAGACAACTGGGGGATGAATTTTTATATGGCTCAACCATTTTAACTGCATTAAGGCTCAAAGTTATGCATAATTAAGGACGTGGCTGCTTTGAGTGACAGATGAGTGCAGTCACTGGACAGTCCATGGCCCAGAGGCATTTACACGCTCTACCTCAGCTCCACACATGCTCCACCCCTTTCACATTCTTGGATTAGGAGGAAGCACTGTCAAGATGGCAACAGCCAGAATCCCACACTGAGCTTCAGTCGATGTTCAGAAAAACTACGGGTGATGTCACAGAGTTGAGTATTCTGTACTTCTAACCCTTGTAGGCGAAATAAATCCTCCTTCACATGCTAATATGCAAGATTATTTAATAGGCATAGTTGTAGCAGTTATTGTTTTTTTGTACTAAAGACACGTTTGAGGTTTCAGTCAACTTTTCTGTGTGTTATTCCTAGGTTTTTTTTTTTTTTAATGTCCATATGTTTATGTTGTTTCCTAATGCATCTCACAGGTTAGTGTTAAAATGTGACTAAAAGGTCGGCTTCCTTTTGTAAGGAAGGCCACGCTCTTTATGATCCCATTTATTGCAGCAAGCGCTAACAGAGATATATTTGACCTTCTCAGGTGAAAATATTACGAAGTCCCCCAGTGCCACCACAGTTGGCCATGGTCCATTTCACTTATTTGGTGGCTATAAAAAATAGTCACCCTCCTCGGAAGTTTTGTCCTTTGCTTTTCAACATTAAATCATCATCTGTGTTTTTTTTTTTACACAAATTTTCAATGAAAGATTCTTTCATGTCAAAGTGAAAACAGATTTATACAAAGTTATGACAATTCATTAATAATATCAGTTCTCAAATAAGTGATTAATCACTATTTACTCCCTTGAAGTCAGTATTTAGTAGATGCACCTTTGGCTGCAATTACAGTATTGAGCAAGTGCGGTTAGATCAATAGATCAATCAGTCTTGCACATCTGGACCCTGCAATTTTACCTCATTCTTCTTTTCAGAACTGACACAGGGATCATGAGGGAACAGTTGTTTTCAGCTGGATTGAGTTCTGGGCTCTGACTTGACCACTCCAAAACATTTATCTCATTGTCTGTAAACCATTTCTGTGCAGCTTTGGCTGTATAGTCTTTGTCATCGCCTTTCTGGAAAACAAATCTGTTCCTAAGTCACAGTTGTCTTGCAGACTGCATATGTTATCCTCCTGGATTTCCCTAAAATTCCCTGCATTAATTCTATACTCTGACTTCACGAGCCTTCCCGGCCTCGCCACTTAGATATCATGATGATGCCGCCACCATGCTTCACAATGGGGACAAAGAGTCTGTGATGAAGTGTATTGTTTGGTGTCTGCCAAACGTAGCAACTAATCCGATGGTCAAAAAAATTCAATTTTGGTTTCATCAAACCAAAGAACTTTCTTCCTGTTGACTTCAGAATCTCTCAGATGGCTTCTTGTAAACTTGAGGGAGAATTGTAGCTGGTTCAGAGGAGTCATGGATGTCTTGGTGGCCTCCCTCACTCTACTCTTTCTTGCTCAGTCATTCCTTTGTTGAGACTGTCCTGCTCTTGTCAGATTCGCGCCATATTCCTTCCTTTCTTAATGATGAATTTGACTGTATTCCGAGGAATATTCAGCAACTTGAAAATATTATTCTCACAGAGTTGCTTGGAGTGCTCTTTTTTCTTCATGGTGTAGTTACAGCCACAAGTACGGATTCACCAGTGACAGGACTTTCCAGACACAGGTGCCTTCATTCTACAGTTACTTCAGAGACATTAACTGCACTCGGGTGATCTCCATAGATGACCTCCACATTACCAAAATCATGACTTCTAGCATCAATTGGCTGCACCTGTGGTAAATTAAGTCAACTAAAGCAGATTTAAAAATGGGTTTTCACTTTGACATTAAAGTCTTTTTGTAAATTCTTGTCAAATTAAATTGACCATGATTCAATGCTGAAATTATAAGAAAGGAGAAACTTGCAAAGGAGTCGAACAGTTTAACAGCTCTTTATTCAAATACAGAGATTTTATAAATTTAATTTTTATTTTTTATATTCAAAGGAAGGGTCCACAAAAACAGCTATAATGCTGTGATAGGCTTCAATATTTTTAAACAAAATAATACAGAATTTACACATTTATTGCCATTGCTAAAGAAATTGCAAGGTTCTCAAAACCTTCACAGATTATAGAGAATAAGAGTTACCTGAAAACATGCTATAAACTAAACTCGTCCAAGATTCACTGAATACCACCATGTATTAAAATAAGATTGTTTTGGAGCATTAAACATTAGAAACAGTGCAGAGAGAGGGAGGAATGGTGCAGGAAAGCTTCACATAAACCAGTCCTCCTCAGCAGCAACAGTGTGAAGGTGCTGCAGGAAAGACCATGGGCCACTTCGGCTTAAACAGACCGACTTATTGTCAGTCTGATTGTAACTCGCCTGCTCATGGGTCAGCTGATAGCATGCATGACTGGGTGTCCTGTATGAACTGCCGTAAGCTCCATTTTGAGCTTTTCAGAGTTTGAACTTTTTAAACTTAACATACGTAGGCCCACCTACAGGTGTATCAGACCAAATTCAATATGTAGTGATTACTACTTGTATTAATCACATCCTTTATAGCACAGTGTTGAGCTGATAGCTGATGTTGAGCTGGAATTCTAAATGATGGTGTGAATGATAGTTTCTCTCACATGATTGGATTTTGTGTTTTTCTTTCAGCCAACTAAAAGATTAAAAGACATTTCTGCAGACAAAGGCCACCACGGTTATGTGCATACCTTATTAGGGCCTAAGGTTTATGCTATTTGGCAGAAAACATGCGCTCTGCCACTCAGATTTACTGCAGTGTCTCTTCAGTTTCAGGAGGTTTATGTATTTAAGTGAGAGCTAGGGTCATAAAAAAAACAGGGAGTGAAAAAGAAAAAGTAAAAAAAAAGAAAAAAAGATGGCCTGGGTAGGTGGTAGCTAAATCAGTGAGAGCACAAAGAGGCAGGCGTCTGAGAGGTATTGACCCTCCATTGATCGTCAGAAGCTGCGTGGTGGTATTGACCAGATAGAGGAGAGACCCGGGGAGGCAGCACACAGCTCCACCGCTGAGAGAGAGAAAAAAACAGAGAAAAACAACCATATACACTGCCTACTCTGACCTTGTGGGCCGTCGCTGTCCTACAGCCCACACCACTCTACCCCCACCTCACACACAGAGATATATATACGTGTGTGTGTGTGTGCGTGTGTGTGTGTGAGGCAGAGACCCCTGCAGAGAACCATGCAGAAAGCTCAGCTTTATCTTATTGAGGCCATTTCCTATCGTGTCTCTTACGAAGCCTCACAGTAGCGCCAGTAAACACTGCGGCAGTTAACGCTCTCAGGGCCTTCAGCTGCTTCTGCTACACACAAATACACACACACACACACCCAGACACTTCCATATGTAGAGTTGGACCTCGAAAATCATCACAAAGGTCAGTTTATTTGCTGTGATCCCGACTTGATGATTCATTAGCTGGTTGACACGTGTTTTCACACTGTAAAGGAAATATTCCAGCCTTTTTTCAATACAAAGCATTACTTCTTTTTCAAGACAGTCTGACACAAAGATTAATTCAAAGGTTGCTCAGCTTGACAACAGGTGTAAGCAGAGGTTTCACAGAGAAAACATGGTGGCAATGGTTCATTGTTGAGGAGGGTGTTTTTGTCTTGCGACAAAGAGAAGCCAAGAAAGAGGCAAAGATGGAGAGACAAAGGTGTATAGTGTAATTTGGCAGAAATGGCCTTGATGTCAGTCAACAACAACAGCATAATTTGTATAATTGCATAAATAAGATGTGCACCAGCGCCATGCAGCCATAGGACACTAAGCTTGCAGCTCCAAATCCAGGAAAGTCATGGGGTAAAAAAACAGGGGGAGAGGAGGGGGTCATTAAAGTGAAAACCAGGAGCCACATGGGAGGCAGAATTTTAAATGACTCCCCTTGTAGCAAGACCAGCCCGACAGAAGGACTAAACCTCTCTCCCTCTCTCTCTATCCATCTCACTCTCTCCCTCGCAGAGATGCAATTAATTCGGATAGAGCGTGCCAAGTGTGCAGAGATAGACTGAGCGGGATGCGCCCTCGCACATGCCGGAGGGAGGACAGTTTCACATTCCCCAGAACAAATACAGATTTGGGGCTTTCGGTCCAGCACGTCGTGACCAAACTTCATCTCATCATTTCCACCTTGTCTCTCCGAGTTTTTCGTCGAGCACTCAATCCTTCAGCAGCCCTGACAGAGCAGAAAAAAAATCCCCCTTCCTCTTTTCTGCTGCAGTAACACCACCCAAACTTTTTACACCTATCAGGCTCACAAGCCAGTCAGTAAAAAAAAAAAAGGAGAAAAAAAAACTGCATAAACGCAGATTTGAAACTGAGTCTGAGAACATGAAGTGGAAACATTTTGTGTTTTTCAAATGCCTGCTTATACCCCTCCTCCAGAACACGGTTACCCAGCTGTTGATATTTCTCAAGGCCAAGATGGGAGGATTGCAGGTGGTAGAGCCAGGGGTTGGGGGAGATGTGGTGGAGTGCTAGCCATGTCATGGTACACAAAGCACGTACCATGCAAAGTGCAGGAGGGAGTGTAGCTCAGGGCCAGGGAGGCCATCGATACCAGGGAAATTGATCGTAATCAACCAAGTTACAGAGAGTGAGCAGGGATTGGCCCACGACCATCTTTCCCCTCTTCTCCTCCTACTCCCTCCTCCTCCTCCTCTTCCTTTTCCCCCGTCTTCTTCCTCCATCTTACATTGTGTTTCCTGACGCAGTTTTCACCCAGACTGAAGTAAAAAAACAAGGACAGTCAGCTAATAAAAACAGACTTTGCAGGCTGTAAATACCTCAAAATATGTAGTTACATGTATGGATATGCTCCTTATGAAGCACATTTCCACAAATTGATATTTCTGAGCTTTGTTGCTTATTATTATAGAGGTTGTTTTTAACTTCTCTGAGTATTATGTTTTGTCTTATCCTTTCTCTACTAGCGTGTTTGATCAGACAAATTAAGAAAAAACAGCGTGCTGGAAGGAAAAAAAGGGGGACTTATTGAAAATCTGTTGCATCTACTCTGCTGAGGCTCCCTCCACTATAATTTCTCATTTGAAGACAGTGGCATACCTGGCAGTGCAGCTGCACCGTTAAAAACGCTGCCCCAATTATAGCATAACACCTAGCCTTATGGTTTCCATGGCTGCACGATGCATTTTCCCGCAGGACGCACCGTGGAGAAACGAGTGTCTTATCAACCATCACCCTGGTAATAACACTCCCTCGAGCCTTTGCCGCATGTGTCAGACCTTAACGAGAACCCTGGGTGAAATCTCTCTCCCAGTCCAGCCACAGCCATTGATTTGGACTTAATCTGTTCCTACGTGTACGTGAGTGTGTTTGTGCGAGTGTGTGGTGGAGGGAGAGAGAGAGGGAGAGAAAGAGAGAGACTAAGTAAGAAAGAGAGAAAGATAGGGAGAGTATGCATGTCTTTGTGTCTGCTCAAAAGTGCACGTGCTTGTGTGTATGTTTGTTTGTGGATGAGATACACGAGGAGTGAAATGTGTAGATCATGTCTCTTTGCATTATATTATATTATATTATAAAAGTTAATGTGTATGTTTTAGTGCTGGTTTTAAGGGTTTAGGTCTTTCTATATTTAATATTATCTGAAGTACCCCAACCACAGCTCTGCCGGTCGAAGGCCAGAGCAGATCTTCGTGTAGTGCACTGCAGGATTACATCTCAACCTGCCCAAGCACACAAACAAATGCATATTAAAGTCCTGTTCAGAGATGGCCTTGTTCTTCTGGTTGCCCTAAGGTGGTGCAGCTTTGGTTCAGAGTTAAGTTAGGTTGGTGGACTTCGACATTCTTGCCTGCAGGCCTTGGAAATTATGTTTTTTGTAAGCGAGCAAGATAGAAATCGTAATGGGTTGTGTAACATCTAAACTAAAGAGATAGTTATCTGCATCTGGCACTGTGCTTATTCAGAAGATTTTGTAAAAAAAATCAGGTCTGTAATTGTTCAGTTTTACATAATATTCATAAATAACCTTTTTAATTGCACAGGCTGGTCATTTCTGTTGTAGATTTCAATATTAATGATTATTTTAACAGTCATTTGGATAGTACCAGCAGTTTTAGTAGAGTCTAAACCAGCAACTCCACTGAAAATCATGATTTACCTTAGCATGACCATATGGTATTTTTTATGAGCTGGAGTGAAAAAAGCTCAAGGTGATGGCTAAGTACATGCACCTTGAGACAACTGATACCAGGCACAGATTCAGACTTCCAGTGTTTTATATGTAACAAACTTGAGGAAACAATTGTTAACTTTTAGGTCTTGGCTTTCTGTATGACTCGTTTCAGTTCATTCATCCATGTGTAGGGCTGAATTACTCCTACATAGCAACCTGACACTTTGTGGCGTTCAGTAGTTTCACAGTGTTTGAGTCGTGGGTGAGCCGGTGTGCTCGAGGTTCAGGACGTTGGGAAGTGTGGGTGGAGAGAGGAACTCCACAGATCTGCACATTCTAGAGGAAACACTGTAGCGTTGCCATTTTAATGTAGGAAGTGATTAATTTCATTGAAAGGTTTTTACAGAGATGAGATTTTGGGGGTTTAATCAATGGCACGAGAGTGATACTAAAGCCTCCCCTGAGCAAGGTCACTTGTAAAATGAGCTAACCATTGTTATTTTTCTTCATGCTTTGGATACCCCTCTGGTTAACAATATCACATTCAAATGCTACAAAATGATGGTGAACTATTTTGCCTCACAACATATATTATATTGTGTTGCAAAGAAGTAGCATTGACAATATTAATGCAAACTATCTGTACGCATGACTGAAGACACAAATCTGGTCATGAAAATATTCTTCAGATCATTTGCTTCTGGTTATTATGGACTGTACTTTAATTCAATCCTGTTTCTAGTCACTGTGCATATTACATTATTAAACCCATAATAGAGTTTGTCCATCTTTCCTGTAATAATTTCAATGGAACAGATAACATTTAGAGCTCAGTGAGGGTTTTTTTTTTCCCAACGTTAATAGCCACCACTCAGAAGTAGGAGTTAAAAATACTGAAACTGAACGGCTCTTCACTAAATACAGACAGTCACAAGCTCATATTTTAACAGCATTTTAGCAAAAACACCCACAAACAGCCTTCACCTGATTCCATCTGTTCAGTGTTTCAGGTTAAAAAGGTACAACAGATCTTCAAATGAGAGCCCAATCTGACTCCAACAATTGAGACACTTGTACCTCTGCTGTGGGTTTAGATATGATTTGTATTCATGAAGGCAGTATTTAGCCGCGATCTTTGACCCTTACATTACCACGGCTGTAACTTTTTGCAGTTTTTTTGGAATAAAATGAGGTCTTCTAAGTGCAAAACGGTGATAGTATTGTTACAAGATGGTTTCTGAAAACATCAGCACACCCAAAGGCAATGCGTCAGTGTTATCTATGTGCCTGCTTTGTGCTATTAATGGAAAGAATGATGAAGACGTTAGCTTTGTGTGTTTCTTTCCTGTGCGAGTGAGTTCAACACATTTGTAGTAACAGCTTAAAGCAACTTTGTCATACTTCATCTACATGTGCATGCAGAGTTGTGTGGGAGGACTGTGGTGGCGGTAGAGAGAGTAAACATTTTTTTCATTCATGCACAAAGTGAGAATTTTTCTTTGCTTTTTAGCACATACTATGGCACCTGATCTGTTGATGTGTTTAGTGTATTACCTCATTCACATAGATTTGTTTGTTAAAGAAAGATGTACTCTCATATCAACCTTGGCTTCCTGTGAAATTTAGGATTGACTTTAAAATCCTCTCTTTAAAGGCACTACACAGTTTTTGCTCCACCATAGATCAGTCAGCTGCTGATCCCCCATAGCTCCATGAGGCCTCTCAGGTCATCAGAAAAAGGCCTCTCGATGGTGCCCTGTTCAAAGTTCAACACTTGAGGTGACCAAAATGCATTATCCTGGCTCCTACATTATGGAATAGACTATTTTTTGGAGTTAGATCAGCAAATTCTCGTGAGTTGTTTTATTTTCTTTGTGCTTTTGCCTTATTGTCTTTGGTAACTGCAAAACATAACGTAATCCTAGGTACGAAGATTTACTTATTAATGCATATTACTGTGTAGTGGATCTATTGGAATAAGAAAATGGCAAATTAAATGTGTACAATGAAGACAAACTGCCTTGATTGAATGTCTCACTCTACCTCATGCAATTCTGTTAGGAATACCATAAAAAAAGACAAATTCTTTTTACTTTTTTTCTTTCCTGATTTCCATCAGTAGGTTTGTCCTCCTGGTCAGCAGTAACAGCTAGCTAAATATCTACCTTTTACTCCTGAGGAAAAGCTAACATTAACATGGATTAGCAACCCTGTTACTGTGATTAGAGTAGGGTTAGCAAACAACAAATAAAACACGCAATAAAAAATGGTACCATTGTCACGCAAACTGAGCCGAACAAAAATCTGAAGCTAAAATGTCCTCCAATTCTGGAATTATCCCTAAATTCCACATGAATTTGGTCGTAATCTACACCAAATTAATACTTACACATTAAATCAGAACAATATATTTAGCATTAACTGTGCTTTTCTTTCTTTTGTTGACATTTTCTATCTTATTTTGACCCATATATAGGAGCTAACTTGTTATTTTTTAACAAGGAGGATGTCCCAGTGAGGGCATCTCAACACGTCACCAACCAACACACACACCCACGTTCATGAGGGATGGCAGGTTGACAAGAGGGACATATTTTGGTCATTTTCTAATAAGGGGGATGAAATCAGAAGTCATCTCCCCTCAGATCGCCTACTGCCCATCTATGAATGAGAGCGATACAAACCTACAACTCTTTCAGCTTGCAACACATTTCATACATGACTTATATCTGTTGTCACTAAAAAAAAAAAAAGAAAAATGAGGAAAAATTATTGCTGTCGTTTCCTAAGTCTTGTAACAATCCATTAATACCTTTGAGTGTCTCCAACTCTGACATCCATTATGTCTGGATATCTGTTGAAATGAGAGCTGATCTGGTAAGACTAATAGATAGGGACAGGCTCTTTTCCAAACAGTGCAATCTGTAACAAAAAAAAAAATAGGACTAGTGAGACAGAAAATCAGAAAACATTGCAAATTTAATTTTGCCAATTAGCAATGAAGCTAAATCTGCCTGAAAGTTTCATTTACTTCACTGGAGCCGCATTTCTGCTCCACTACGAAGTGTTATCTGATAACTCTTTAATCAGCTGTTGCTTACCTGATTGGGATTCTGTTTCCTGAGTGGGGAAATTCATTATCACTAGAGGTACTTTTTGTCCACGAAACGACATTGTGCAAAGTTCAACACTCCAGCGTCCCCAGATGTCTTGCATGTTTTTCTTCTACCCCGGTTATCAAATCAATTGTAAGCAGAATGCACCAATTTCAAAAGCGGTCAGCTCAATACTCAACAGGAGTATTGGCTACATGGTTTTCTATGGTTCAGTGTTTCAGCTTGTTTCTGCGACTGTGAAATATCATTTGAAGTCATCAGTATTTCAGAATCACATAAAAATCTACATCTATTGTACATGTATAGTGTGTTACCGTTAATATTCATCCTGCTTATAGCTATAATAAAACATGATGCATTTGAAAATGCAGAAAAGATACAGAATGTATTCGCAGCCTATTTAGGATTTTATACAATCAGGTACATAATCATTAAATTATATATTCATAATAAAGAAAAGGACCACAGAGGAAAGATTACAAACTGACTACCTTTGTTGTTACAATAGTTGGCATAGCAACCATTACCACTATCTTTTCTCTATAGCCGTAAACAGCTGGAGTGAGAAAAAAAAAGTCTTTTGGATAAATCTGAGTAACACAGAAATATTTTAAAGTCACGGAATAGAATGTAGAATGACAAAATATACATATATGACCTTTGCGTTTGAAGTAACTATACTTTGTAGAACATGTGATGGGACAATTATGAAGCCTGAGACAAACGTTTGTCATTTACTAAGATATTTGAATTTTCTGCAATATCATGTTATATTCATTTAAATAGAGTAATTGAATGGCACTAAAAGTTAAGTGTTTTTTTATGCTTACATTGATCTAAAGCTCTTATACAATGTTGTTTCTTGAGATTATTCTTAAACAGAACTTTAAGAAAACATCTCTCTCTAATATTCACATATACCACATGATGCTCCTCACTGTGACTCTCCTTACATTCTGTCCTAATAGAGCAAAACAGGATTTGTTTGTGTCTCTTCAGCTCTCTGCTGCGCACTCACTTGCAAGGCTTGTGTTTTTCTTCCTGTTAGTCACATTTTACAAGCAGCATTCCTCCCTCCTCAACAATTGGACTGCATCAGTTGCTGCTATCTCCCCCGTTTCGAGGAAGGTGGCGACTGAGCCGAGAAGGGGCCAGCCTGTGCAGGGGCATTTGGATGGGGGAAGGGCATGTCTGCTGGCAACAAGGGTGAGTAGATCAGTGCGGCTCAGTGTCTGTGAGGCGGTGATAAGATTCCAGGATTTTCCCAGTGTGACAGGCCTGCTCACCAGCCGTACACCCCTCTGCATGGAGACAACCACCACCACCACCGCATGACCTCCCCTCCGCAGCAGCCCCTGGGCTGCTACACCTCAGCAGGCAGGAGCCACAGTCACTCACCTGCAACCACACCCCAGAAAAACCTGCACACTTGGACCGCAAATCTCAATCTGAGCTGTTCTAAATGCAACATTAAAATGTTTTAATGAATTTCCACATCAGATTCACGCTTCTACACTAGTTCTGCCGCCTCGTTCTCTCTTTCTCTCTCTCTCCGGCTCACTTCTCTTTCTTTATCTCTGCCTCCTCAATCCCCCCTCCCCACTCCCTCTCCCTTGGATGGCAGGTCAGGCAGTGAGCTGTGCGGGCTCAGAGGAGGTAAGGACGCCGCGGTGCACATTAATAATGAAAGGCCTCAGCCACCACCCCCAGACACACACACACACTCATGCACACACACTCCCCCCATCGCCATGGCGATGGCACTAGCCCAGCACTGTCACCGGGGGGGAAGCTGGGAATATAGCTACGCTCTCCAACTCTCCGCTCACCAAGCTGATCACAAGCTCGTACACAAGCCCACCATACTGGGCCTTCCACCGTGGATATCCGCTAATTAAAAACACTCCGCACTTTGGCTGTGGCAGAAATCTACATCTCCTTCCCCACCTGGATATGAAAGAGTGACTATGGGGCTGTGCAAAAAAGAAAAAGCAGCAAAAAAAAAACCCTCACCGAGAACCATCACTTAGCAGGAAATGGAAATTCAGTCGCGTCACAGACCTGAGGCACTAGAATCAGTAATTACACTAAGATCCGTGTGAGATTGACCACATTTTTGGAAAGGTTTTAGAACTAGCACTGCTCTTCACTTTCTCGTGTGTTCATCCAAACTTCGCTCCCTCCTGCTCCATGTATGCATTACACATTCAGCCCTAAACACTTTATCCAGGCTTCCTCAGGATAGCCTTCATAGCTCTGGAGACAAACCTTCCCATCAGTAATCCATGACTATCAATGATTTTCTGCTTTCCGGCTTGTGTTTTCCGACTATAAATGTCATGGAGTGGGGCAGCGAGTGTCACAAAAATCTGGAAGGAGAGCAAAAATCATTCAGAATAAATGACATTTAAGAGGATTTTCAGGAGGCTTCATGCACTTTGAAGAAACACTGCAATCAAAAATGTTCTTATTCAAACGTCTTTTAAATCATTTTGGTTACATTTTAGCATAGCAAGGCTCCATCATTCCACTATAGGAAGATATTACATAGGCAGCGAGAGATATCTCAGTCAAATCAAGGACATCATGGTGATCCATACCACCATCTGATTTACTTTTAATGAGTTCTGCTAGAGTCTGAATTTTTCTCATACCACCCAATTACAAAAGGAACATTTTTCTTAATTTGTGGAAAACACGTACGTGGTATTTCTTTTTCGTCAGTCAAACCAGCTGTTTTTAAAAAAACAAAACAAAAAAAACATGCAAATAGACAAGTAGACGAACAGCAGAATTGTAAATTTTGACACAAATACATGCATTCCTTTTTATTCACAAAACCAGTCCAATTTTCTAAACAAATACAAAGATTGGTTATTTTTAAAAGCTGTAGCTACCCAGCAACATAACAAAAAAAAAAAAATCATGAAAATATAACAAATAAACAGATTTAAAATTAAAAAAGAAATGCAATCTTGTCTCAGTGCGTTCAGTAGGGTAGACTCAGAGCAAGTGCTGTCTCTTAGTGCTATTGCCCTGAGCAGTATTGGCACATGCTCAGTAGGGCCACAGTAACATAAGGCTGCCAGTTTCACTAAAAGGAAAAGTTTGGAAACGCAGAGGAGGGCTGATTGAGGAGATTACAGTAGCGACGGCTCTGGCGAACAGCATCTTCAACCCAGTGAAGAAGTCTCTAGAGACCTGCCCAATGACATGACTTCTTTTGTTCAGTTTCATTTCAATCAGAAATTGACAGCATCGCAATTTGAAACGCTTTCCGCCTTCCATGGGGCGACCACTGATCTGCCTGGAAACTATCCTCTTCCAGCAAAATGAGTCATAAAATAGACAAGGGTTTAAGTAACATAATGGTGAAGAATTACAATAATGTTTGCCATTAGCCACTAGTTTTAAAATATAGCTGTAAATTTACATTCTCTACACAAGTACTGTATCTTTCCACACATGAACAACATTAACACCAAACACAGAAATTAGTTGATTGTCCACACTCAGTCCGTCATTTCTGTTTCTGGCAATGAACAGTTCCATGTTTAAGCGACAGAAAAAACCTGCTGGGAAAAAGGACAAAAGGTACCAAAATGGAAACATAGAAAAGGGAATGAAAGTTGCCATAGATGCTTTTCTTTACGCTTCATTTTTGGTTCAAGGAATAAGTAGGTGCATCCATTATCCGACTGATTTTTTCTTTTTTTTCTTTTTTTTTTGTATTTGTTCTGCTTGTTTTTTTTTGTTTTGTTTTTGTTGTTTTTTTTTTCCTTCTGTAATTTTTATTTGTTGCGAGTTCGTTTATTAGCCAGTGTCTGTTCCGGAGACAATCCAGGAGTTGGCATTGCACTTGATGGCAGAGCTTTGGGTAGGGAGTGGAGGAGGAATCCTACTGGAACCACCGGAACGCCGCTCCTGTAGGAAGCATCACCTTCTTGGAGAAACAGAAGACAAGGAGGGGAGGGACGGGGGGGGCGGGAGGAGACGGGGGGTTGGAGTTGTTAATGAAAAGCAGCACAGATTTTTTTATAGCTCAAAATGTATTCGCTCATTGAGAAGCTAAACATAGAGGTGTTCATAATGTTTACCTGCTAAATCCTCTGCTGTTGATTCATTTTGGGGGGGGGTTCGACTAATGTTTACAGTCATCTACTAATGACATTAACTGAATAATTAATGTGTAAAATGTAAAAAAAAAATGAATAAAAATCTGAGGTTAGAAGCCTGTATTGTTGAAAATCCAAAGATACTCAATTTGCATTGTTTTAACAGTACAACGACAGATGAACGGAACATTTTGAGGTGTTGAGGTGATTTTGGTGTGCTTCTTTGAACCAGAACTCAAGTGATTAATGTCAATCAAGCAATCAATTATATCGTTAATCAGCTGAGCGCTACTTGTATTCCAGTCTCTGTCCCTGGATGAGCAGTATGTGTGAAATCTCTACATCTTCACCGTCAGCACCACCACAGGAACAGGCTTCAATCCTGGCTTCACACAAAACCCAATATGCCACATTTATTATTTAGCCACCACACACGTTGCTCTCCCACACCATCATCAATGATAATGCCGCTCGTCGTCCCCCCCCCCCCCCCCCCACCCCTCTCTCGCCCCTCCTCCTCTCTCCCCCTTGCCGTGGTTATCTGTGTGTCTGATTGCACTGAGCAGGAATGGCACACATGCATGCAGCTGCAGGGCTCAGCAGCAACCTGCCAGTCAGGAGATAGAGAGCGGCTCGGGTCCCTGGAGCCGCAGCAACGGCTGGCGTCCTGCAAAGTGCAACTCGATTCTGCAGCACGGATTCTTCCGTTAGCCAGCTCTGCCTGGAGCGAGGCAGGAGGAGCTCGGCAAACATTTATGCACCCACACACACTCTCACACCGAACCAATATGTATTCAAGTACAGTCACACACCTCCACACACAGTGGCACGTTAACCGACACTCACAATACACCCCCGAAATCGCACCAAACAGTGAGACTGTTAAACTAAAATTCTCGTACGCGCTGGATTCAGATTCACTTTTTCAACGGTGCTCAGCAGCAGAGGGTTTGATCAGGAATCTTCTACGCTGTGAGTGGAAACACAAACACACACACATCCGTATAATCCCACTGAAAAGGAACCAAAACGCACATTGACATATTTATCCTGCCCACTGCAGAGATTAAAAATTTCTAATGGAATTCCAGTGAAAAATTATGTGCAACCTGAACATAATCAGACTTGATTTTAGTTTTTTTTTAAATGGTGTATTGTTTTGTAGCGCTCTTGCACAGCTGCGGTGAAATTATGAGTTTTTCAACAAAGGCATCTCGCAGGCAAATGGCCCATTAGTTCGGAGAAGTTTGTTTGAAACCAAAAACAATACCAGCCCTAATTACTTTTCAAGCCCACTTAAACCATTCCTCTACCATTGAATCAGCAGTACAGTGTTCTTTTGACTGCTATTGTTCATTATCTGGACATGAAACTGAGTGACAGCAGGGTTCGTGCTCCACAGGTTTCATTTACTTTCATTGTGAAAGTTAACTCCCGCTGACAAAAATAAAACATTTTTGCTTGGGTAAAAGGACTTCAAACAAGGTAATTATTCCGGTGATCTCAGCCAAATATAGCCCACACTGTGCTTTATTTGTTAAATTGACTCAATCAGGAGTAATCTGACAGCAGAGACACTGAATACCACGGTGCTGTTCAGAGCCGCACGCACTATGTATGTGCCTCAACCTCTCAACTTCATATCAGTGTCTGCAAGATGTTTGATGGATGCAGGTATGGTTTGAATATACGTTTCTGGGGCTGATAAATTAGCTTCCTCACTTCGCCCACACATGTATAAACAGCTTTCAGTCCATCACACATACAGCGCCCTCCATAATTATTGCCACCCCTGGTTAAGATGTGTTGAAAGCCTTAAAATAAACTCAATTTTTATTGCAGAAGCATACTCTCACACTGAAAATTGCAGAAAAATGTATTATAGGAGAACACTAGGTGCTGTTTTGTTGGAAAAAGGGGTTGTACAAAGTATTAACATCAGGGGTGCTAATAATTGTGGCACATGTGATTTGATGTAAAAGAAATATTTCTTAATGTGTGATTTTTTTTCCCCGACTGAATAAATGCACTTTAATTAAAGGTTGGATTTTCCTCTTTTTTCATTGTGGTCCTATATTATTTAGGAAAAAAATGAATTTATTACAAGCTAAAGAACACATCTTAACCAGGGCTGCCAATAACTATGGAGGGCGCTGTATATATACATATTTAGGAAATAATTTTTTTCCTCAAATGAATCTTAATACAATCGACAAACCTGAAGGTTAACAGCCAGCATACTGCCAAGATGATTTGATGGTCTGTGTGTATCAGTAGCCTCTCTTCCATCTCTCATGACCTTTCTACAGCAGCACTCAGCTGTTAAGAAGACAGTCAGAGGACAGCAACATCTGGCGCTGCCACAGATGTCAAAAACCTGGTATGGACTGGACTGACCATGACGTAATGTGTGGGAAGGAAAAACAACACATCCCTCGCTTGAACCGCAAATGCTTCTTTTCTTTTCCTCTCCTCATTATCAAACATGTGCAATCAATGGAAAAATGGCAGCATTTCAGGAATAGAAAACCCCTTCCTTCACCAACACTGATTGCAAGGGTTCAAACAGATGGGATCTGTGGGTGTGAAGTGGCCAATCACTGAAATCGATGGATGTGTCTTTTTTTCTCAAAACAAAGCAAGCACATTTGTCTTCGCATAGCACAAACACCGTTTGTGGAATAAACCACAAAAGTAGAATGAAACATCTTTTTCTTTTTTTTCCCCTCAAAACAAATCGCTTTTTAAATGAGCTCAATCCACCATAACTTATAATGACCTTTCAGAGTACAGTGCATGTTGTTAGGTGTCACTGATGCCAATTCCTGTAAGCCAGTTTAAGCCATCATGAATTCAGTTTTGGCCCCAGGGCACCGCTAAGCGTTCTGCTTATTGTTCTCACAGCTTTATCATCAACAATTGTCAGGATTCCCTTATGGACACCCACAATAGAAAATAAACACCAACTGACACAATGAACTCAAAGCATCTCCACATACAGTAGTGTATGTGGGATGTAACACTGTCTGCTCTTCACAAGGAGTAGAGAGAAAAAAAAATACTTTAAAACAACTGAATCAAAACACCAATGACCTCCAGCTGGCATAAACACACACTGTTTGTCTGGCTGAGGTAGTGACGCATTTTCCTAAGCTTACTCTGCCTTCCAAGACTCAGTTGTGATTGATATTTAAATACATTGATGCCATTTGTCTTACTGGACCAGTAAAACACATCTTGTAGCCAGGACTGGAGCAAAACACACAATCTGATGCATTAGCTCAACCCTGCATTTAGTTAATAATACACATCCAGGTCAAACAGGGCTAAACTAGCAATTGTTCTCTTCATCGATTCATCCCCAAATTGCCTTCTGAATTGTTCAGGCCACCAAATACTAAAAAAATGCAAATTTCTTAAAAGCCATCATCGTCATCTGACTAACACTCAAAACTCTAATTAACTGTAATATGTCACAAAGGGGAAAAATAACATTAGAGAGGCTGGAATAAAAAAACATTTAGTGTTTTTGCTTGAAAAATTACATTTCTGTTGATCAGCTAATGAATTAATCAACTGCTTTTTACAGAGTTGAGTGTAATTATGCTGGAGATGTTTGCATGGTGATAAATACTAAAGCTAATGATCCAAACCTTTAACCCTCAGTACACATGGCCAATTATTACAGGTCAAAAACAAATGGAGATTTAAGTTTAACCTGTGAAAAAACTGAAACATTTTTAGACGTCTGTGTTACCCATCATGGCAGAAGCTGAAATATAGCCATGAAAATGCCAAACCAGCTCTTTATTGTAACACACATGTTTTAAAATGTGTTATAGAGATGTCTGGATGTCTTTTGCCAGCAAATTATCTATTTTTTAAAATAACTAACGCCTCTGTCTTGGGTTTGCTTAAAACAAACGTCAGTCTCTAGTATGATACCTCGTCCGCCTTAACGCCTTCTCTGCCTTTCTGTCTTCCTTGGCCTCCACTGTCCACTCCAACTTGTCCCTCTGTCTGCCCAGCAACTTGCCCACACTTCCACGGGTCTCGGTGTCAATCTGCATGCCTGTCACTTTGTATGACTCTCCGCTGTCCTGACTGTCTGGTGTTCGGTGTCTGGGAGGCAGGAAAGTCCACGGGGGAATACGCTACTCTCATATCAGCGTCTGATGCCAGCAAAATGGGTCCCAGTGGAAAATATTAGTGTGTTCAGGTGTTTGTCAGTGTCTGATGACAAAGGAGAACAGTCTTAGACATGATGAACGAATTTCACCGCAAAATATATATGATTCTAAAAGCAGGCAAAGACAAAAACTCAGCTCTAAATATTACCCTCCCACCAGTACAGTACATTCTGAACGTACAGTGACATTCAAGTAAAAACAAGATGCACTACAACTTCCTAACCCTGACTTTCCTTCTTTTTCTGTGCTGAACAGCATCGCTGAGACTGACACCACTGGAGGGTATTCAGACATAGAGCAGAAAGGAACTGCCTTCCCACTTATTTCTCTCAAATGTAGCATTCCCAGAATAAATCCAGACATCTTCAGCCAGTGAGCTATGAGGTGGCAAAGGCCTCAGCATGCTAACTCCCCCTCACTTGCCAATTTTACGCTCCTCTTTGAGCTGCCATGAGCTTTCAATGGAAACCGTCAACACCCTTAAAATAAGCACACTGCTGCTGGACTGCACTTGTGTACCGACGCGTATGCGCTCACAGGCTCGTACAAACGCACGAGAAAAAAGCTTTCAATGCAAATGCAGTAAAACAAAGCCAAGATATTTCTTCCGGTCTTGTATATTCTTACCTACGTGCATACATGCTGAAAAGCAGTCAAAACTATCGAACAAACTGACCGAGAGACACATGCTAAATAAGACATCATGCCCCTTCAGAAACTGTACACTGAGTATAATAGTCTCGGCAGACGGGGATATGCCGCACTACCTTTGATTGGAGGGGAATGTGACACTCAGGGGTTGTCGGAGCTACAGCTGAGGCTCACTGCAGCTCGCTGTGGACTCTGAAAGCCAGGAGGATCTTCTGTTCTGGCGCAGGTGCTGCCCAAGTCGCCCTGAATATGCATTAAGGCAACTGATGGGAAGCAGGAATCTCTCCTACAGAAGGCATTTTAAAGACAATAAAAAATATATTGTGTAATCGACGAGCCGACATCATCTAGTCAGTATTGACATTTGCGATTTAGTGCTGACTCTCCGGTCTTCACTTTCTCTGACAAGGCATATTCTCTGTGCATCTCAGTCTCTGACATTTAGCTTGTACAGATGACATCACACTCGCTGACTGTGCGGCCCAGGCTGTATTCTCTGATCTAATCACCTGCTGAACAAGAGCTGTTGACTTAATAACAAAGCCTTTTGAGACAGCTACTCGACTGCTAATGGGTAATGCATGAGTGCGTGAGGACAAAGAAAAAGGGGAAAAATTGAAAATTTTTACAACTGTCACAGCTCTGAATAGGGGGGGGGAAAGGTTGCTACTGTGGTTCTGTATCAAATCATGTTTGGGCTGAAGGGGTAGAAGGTTGCAGACCTATTTAATAAATTCCTGCCTGAAGGAAAATGCTTGTTTCTTTGTGAGTCATAGCTCATTTACTATCCAAGCGTATTTACATTTTGTCAGTGGTGTCACATTAATAGCTACTTTAAGACCTCTTAAAACCTCTACAGCATCAAAATAACAGTATTAGTCAACAAAGATATCGAAAATGTGCTGTAACACTGTAGACTAGTTGGATTTTGCAGGTATTACCTTGTCAGAAAGATTTTGCTTCTCTCTGTGGGTTGCCATTTGATCAGGTGATGTGGTTAAAGTTTAGTTCGTGATTTCTCTGTGGGTAGATGTGCAGGAGTTGCACACTTTGGTATGAAGGCGTCTCACCTTTCCTCATGGCAATCTCATGCCAAAGACCGTCAGTGTAGCGCCGCAGAAATATTCACACCTCCAAGAGGGCACTGCATCATTGTCCATGTAATGCTACATTTCATCTGTTGCACAACTAAAAAGCACCTGCTGCTTTGGCAGTTAATTCATATTCCATTTGATGAACTTCAACAAAATCCACATTACTTTATCAAAAAAATAATAAAACTTTGAATTTACTCAGATGTCTGTAGGACTACTTCAGGCAGTGTTTAACTCTGAAAGCTGCGTTTTCACATTTCTAGGCTTTGTCATCTACATCCATTTTAAACCATGGGACAATGCAATAGAAAATACAGGTATTAAGGTATTAAGCTTTAACAATCCTCATTCTGAACATTGTTACAGTACACATGTTAAATAACGCTACAATAAGTGATTTGAACTCTAATTTCTGTTCTGAAAAAAGGAAACTGTTCAACAGACCCATTCAAAAAAATGTCAAGTAGTACATATTCTTACGTTAGCAGTTTTAAAAAAAAGTGCCAGGTAATTATGTCATGTCACTCCCCTGTTCATCTCCCTTCACTGGCTTCCAGTTGCAGCCAGAATCAAATTCAAAACTCTCCTCCTGGCTTACAAAACATTTACAAGAACGGCCTCAGCCTACCTGGATTCCCTGATCCAGGTCTACTCCCCTTCACGCCCACTTCGCTCTGCATGTGAGAGACGCCTGGTGCTTCCAGCCCAGCACGGCTCGATATCTCTAGCCAGACTCTTTTCCTCTCTTGTTCCCAAATGGTGGAACAATCTACCAAACTCTGTGCGTTCTGCTGAGTCCCTTTCTACTTTTAAGAGACAATTGAAGACTCAATTGTTCAGAGAACACCTAGGCACTTAATCTGACTCCACCTTAGGGGTAGAATAAGTCAGGTGGTCCAAAACCAGCACTTATTTAGCGCTGACAAAGTATAAAAAAAAAAAAAAAAAAGGTGTGTGTGTGTGTGTGTGTGTGTGTGTGTGTGTGTGTGTGTGTGTGTGGGGGGGGGGGGGGGGAATTCTTCTGCAACTTGATGGCAACACCTTACAGATTTTTCCTTATGTCTGAATTCTTGCTTGTGTTGTACGTCGCTTTGGACAAAAGCGTCTGCTAAATGAAATTGTAGAATTGTAATTACTGGACTTACAATCATTAAAGTCAATAATCAGCCTGCTATTATACTTGCAGGCATGGCAGGTTTATTCTGGAGTTTCTGTTATATGACGTAGCCACTGGCAACACCAGCAGATTCTGACCCTTAGAAGCAGCATGATGACCTGTATCAACACCAAGTTTCATGAATATTCAGGACCCCTGGGGTTTGGCATCTCCAGTGTGAACGACTGGCATTAGGCTAACTGCCATGACAACATCAATTGCAAATCATAAATGAAAATTAAATCCCTTTCTGTTACAGACATTAAGTCGTACCACCTACATAGCAAGATGACACATTTCACCATTTCAGTGAATCATCAAAAGAGACAAATGAATCGTCTCATCAATTTGCAACTGAACAATACAACACTGAAAAACAAAATGCTAACATTCATACAGATCAGTCGGATTGTTCGCGAGAGCAAGTCTCAATTTTAGTCACAATAGCAATGAATGAACGAACCCTTTAGTTTCACAAGAATATATTTCAAGGAAAGTTCTCCTGAAGGATCATGTCAGAGTTTTTGGATGTTTTAGCTAATTTACTGCAGTATAAATCATGTATATCATGTTGACTGCTTGCAGCAACTTTACAAATTTTACAGAGTTTCTTTGTGTTGTGTTGAAGTACAAAGCATTGTATGATAATGTACACAGACTTCACATCAGCCTGTGCCTACAGTTGTTCTCCAACTTGTTACCAAGAATAAATCTGACAAAAAAACCCCACAATCTTCTCTGTGACAGGCTTAGTCAGGACCCCTTGGTGTTTTATTTAAATGCACTATGGATACTGTTTAGCTTAACTTTTTAAAGCACGAAGTAGTTCCATAGACCTATAAAGACATCAGAAATGTTCTCTGCTGGTATCATCACTGTCGCTCCTTTCAAGATATTTGCTTTATAACTTGTGGCTAATATTGTGGAAGGTTGTGTTTCAATCATAACCATGATCATTTCCTTGTCAATGCCAAGTAGGTGTGGTGTCCAAATCAGAGAGTGAAAGTGAATGTAAACAGTGATGAAAACAAGTTTCAAGTGACAAAATGAAACAAAACTAAGTGGAAAAATAATATTCCGACACAGGACATAAACCTCTGTCTCTTGTGTAATAGTCTTGTGACTTACACTATTCTAACACCTCCAGTCTTCTTATGAGACTCTTTAACTGAAAAAACTCCTACATGTCCTCATGACAAAGGTGGCACCAACACCGTAGGACACATTGTATCTCTGACACGTCATTAGCTGTGATGAAACACCAGTATATGATGTCCTGCAAATGATAAGTTGGACAAAACCACTAATTAAGTGATAAAATACATTGATAGTAATTCTCCATCAGACCAACACATCAAGGCATTTTCTGGTCTAACACACCCATTGACAGGACAACAACATTCATCTGTACCTTATAAAATCATTGTATATAATCACTGAAAAATAAATAAGACTTCACAAGGCTAGGGTCGAAATTAGAAATTTTAGAAAAAGATCATGGCTTGAGATAAATCATGTGCTCTGTTGAGCCAAGGAGAGTTTCTTTGTCATGGACATAAGAATAAAAACTTCAGGTTTTTGAGGCCATGGGTAAAAGAAAGCATCATTGACTGTAGAATGGAAACAGAAAACTTTGAGTATCAAAGTCAAAAAGAACAACCAACCATCCACCCCAAGCTACTCCATATGTGGATCAGAAAAAAAGCACCTGATGCCTCACTTTGCATGAAATAGACAAGAATTGGCTGGAGGTGTTTGTCGCTTGTAATGTAAGCATATGTGGTTATGGGGCTGGTTGCAATGTGATTTTGTTGAACAGTCTCCACAAGCAAATTTAAGCTAATGTGGAAACACATTAAAAAAAACACAATAGCAGGTTTTGGGAAATAGCCCATAAATCACATATACTTCCCACATGATTTGCAGTAACTGGACTTAAAACTGCAAAAGAATGTATTTTAATGACCCATTCAAGGATATAAGCCAGTATATGCACACCCTGGAAAATCAGAGCTATTTTATTACGTCTGTTGCTTAACTGACAGTAAAAATATAGAATTATCCTGCCTATCTAAAAGAGGTTAAAGAGCTCCATTAATCGAGCTAAGCTAATCCTTCATTTACCACGTCATTAAAGTAGCATAAAAATCAGATGCCTTTCTCAAAGTTATCCAATAAACAAACTATCCCATCAAGGAGGATTTCATTGCAGATGGCCAAAGTCAGCACATGAGGCTTGAACAACCAACCTTTCAGTCTGCAAAGAGAGGCCAGGCTGTCACTCTCAATCAACATCAGAAAGAGAAAGAAGTAAAGCCATTAGCAGTTTGAAGCACAGATCCAGTCTGTGTCAGTCAGATCTGCAGCGGCCTCCCCGCTAGTTCACGCTCACACAGTGTCGCATATCTGTCAATTTATTATGTAATGGCAAAGTGACACTATTATCCATTGATTACAAAAGTTTATTTCCTTTGAGATGGAACATCTGCTGAGATTGATTCCATGATTAGTCGTTCTGTCACCACAGCCGGGGTTAGTTAGGCCACTGAGTGTGACGAGGTAACAGACAGCAAGTTTGGAGGGCCATTTAGATGAGCAGGAGTGTCACAGGAGAGAAGGGCAGCGGCAGCAAAAGGGGGGCGCATGTGCCACACTGACACCTGGTGCTCCAGATGACAGCTCTGTGGCCAGATGGACCTTGTTACATGCACACACATACACAAACATACCCACACATGTACACGTACACACAAACACATACTGTGCACATATTCACAATTACTGCCACTCTGTCTCTGCACACACTATTTTATTCATATTTCTTTACTGGTAAAACCTCTGCAAACACAAACACAAGGAGGACCTAGATGTGGTCGACCTTCATTGTGAAGTAGCTCATTTAAAAAAACCCAACAACAACACAATCCTGTGTATTAGCTGGTGAATTATCCTTCCAGTTAGAAGATGTGCGCCTGGTGCCTGTGTGGTTACGGTGGACAGATTAAAGAGACCCCATGGTGCATGCTTACCCTTCACATACCCACCACACTCTTCACCACCTGTCATTTCCCTGCTTGTGGAGCCATCACCCCATGAAGAAGCCCCCCTGTATTATTTCCCTTAAAGGGGAAGGACATTCAGGTACGAACTGAAAGACCTGTGTACTTAAAGGTGTGAATTGGATATGTTTTAGTAAAGTTGGCAGATTTCGCTGGAATTTTTTTAACAGTTTTTAAAGTTTTTTTACAATGAATCAATTTCAAATGTCACACCACATGATTGTAAATGTGTAGCTTATTTGTCTGGTTTCCCAGTTAGGTGATAGTGGTCAATGTACCTAAATAATGTTAGTTTTGGACACTGCATTGAAGCTTTGTGGTGACTCTTCGGATCAAAACCCTTCAAGCTTGTTTTTGTTGAACCCTAAAAAATGGCTCACAACAAAACCACCACCCTCTTACCTCCAAAGCAGCAGAGGGCTTCTTCTTCAGTTCCTCACATTTGCGAAACTTGCAAATCTGGTGGCCTGTTTTTCGATTCCGGCAGCTGCTGCACTGCTCGCAGTTAATCCGCCGTCGGCAAGGTGGGCACATACCGCAACGTTTTCGCTTCTTTTTACCGGAGTTGATAGCAGAGGCCAGCTCGCTCTGCGCTGGGTACTCGGCCAGGCCGGCCATGTGTAGCGCGCTGTCCGCCAGAAACACTCCAGCCGGCGTCATGATGAAAAGCCCCGGGTTGAAGGGGAAGCCACCCCCTACTCCATATGGGAAGTCAACAGGACCACCTACGGCGTCCGTGACAGACGTACCCTCCAAGTCGCTAGCCCCCGAGCCTGCGTCTCCACCGCCAACTCCCACTCCCATGCCCCCAGGCAGGAGCATGTGCTCCATACCGGCTCGCTTTAACAGTGCTGCTGCCTGGGCAAAGTGCAGCAGGCCATTCTGTCCCTCCAGAACCTGTTCTAGGGTCCGGTCCAACTTGGCTGCTGTCAGTGCGGAGACAGTGGGCTGGGGCTGCGGGGGTGGCTGAGGCTTGGCCGAGTGGCTCTTAGTCCCACTATTGTCCGTGTGTCCATTGGTGGTGGCAGAGGAGACTGCTGTGTACTGGGAGAGGGTACGGGAGTTCTTAAGGCTCTTACTGAGGGGCGCGCTGATGATGCCACTGCGGTTCCTGCGCTCTATAACAGGAGAGTCCTGTTTGCAGCTACTCCGCTCCAGGTCCTCTGTCTGGCCCCCCTCCGACAGTCCGCTAGACATGGTCCAGAGCGTACGTGCCTGGGTAGGGGGTGAGGGTGGAAAGGGGGCAGGGGTGAGTGAGGAGGGACCTTGTCTCGGTCCGTTCTGCGGCCCGGTGAGAGTAAAGCCTCACCTCGATGGACGAATCAGCCAGTCGACGACAGGCAGGCCCAGAAGCCTTCTGCCCCCACTACAGCTCAGCCCTCATCCACGGTCTTCCACGAGCCATCTGGAGACTTAACACATGGAGAGAGAAAGTGTGTACATTACACATTAATGATCACAACAGCACAAATTCAATTAGGCAAGCGCATAAAGAACTAAATCATAGTATCTCAACTGATATTTTTTTGCCGCTCAATTCCAGCAGAAACAATTTGTGAACACAGCATTCACATGTCATGACGATCAACTTGTTGACAAACAGTTTTTATTTAGTGTGACACTAACATTCACTTGGTTGTGTTTCTGGCTGCTTGGCAAATGTTAGTCAGTTTTAGATCTGCTTAGGTTTATGCCATTTGTGTCTCTTTAGCTGCTCAACTCCTTACCAGTTAGTTGCTAAATGTGTTTCTCTGCAATATGATGCGGAGCAGATAGTGAGTGATTATATGTTTCAACAGCATTTTGGTAAAAACACCTGCCTTGTGTAAGAAAAATGCATAACCAGAATGGGAAAAAGAAACCAAAACAGTGGCACCCTGACAGTGCAGTGCAGACCTGACAGCAAAACAATGATCTTCACAAAGCTGATGAGGGCTACAGATATGGATTGTAATTCTCTATAGGATGACAAGTAAACACTTTTATATTGTTTTCATGTTAGAGCTGGCAAAGTTGTTATTGCAATACATTGATAACAGGTGCTTTAAGCTGACAAATCCAACATTCTGATGTAAGCAGATAAATGTGTACATAATTTAGCAAATAAAAATGGAATTCAACTGTTTAGTGTAAAAGTTTCCAAGCAACTGAGTTAACTATGGAAACAAAAATGAACCTTGCTCAAATATCCGTAACAAAAAGCACTTTGTTCCAGTTAGTTTGTGATGCACATTGATAACAATGTAATGAATTGACTGAATAATACAAATCATAGACATATAAACGAATGACTAAATAAATAGATTTAAAAAAATAAATCTTACACAGGGGCTACTGATGTTTTCATTAGAAGCCTTGAAAACACTGGTCAAAATATATTAATATTCAATTTAAGAAAATTCAGCCTCAATTTTATCTCAAATTCTTTTTTCAACATATCAATCTATAAATCAAACCTCACACAACTGCTGACCAGTAAAGCAACACCTGCTGCCCTGCAGCTTCTGTGATTGGTAAACACAGAAATGATTTAGCTCAGAATAAGTTAGGGTCCCAAATCTTGCTGCTTAAATCTTAAACAAAAAAAAAAAGAATAACTTAAGTCTTACAAAGGAAAAACTTACTTTGATAAAACAACATGAATTACAAACGCTAATTTGTTGTAATTGAAAGGTATTTGTTTTATATTCTAAACGACTGAAAGACTATCAGGACATTAATCCATCTCCAACTAAATATATTTCAATTTAAGGGAATATATTGAGGGTTTTTGTCTGCAAAACTTTAATAAATGAATGCAATTTTGACTGTCATACAGAGATGTGAAGAAAGTCATTTAGAAGTGAGTCATGGAAAAACATTTAACATAATGAATGAACATAATTCCTTATTATAATTATTACCTTTATTGAAAAGGTGCCCTGGTGAACCTCCATAGACCATCTACAGAATTGTCCATGTTGGTCTGTATTGGTCAAATTATTTTATGCTATTAAGGGTGGTCTGTAATTCGTGAATTTATATTTATCAATAATAATGTCCAATTTAAACCCACCAAACTCCTTTTTGAGACTAACCTGATATTGCCTGAGTGCAAATGAATTGTATTGACCTGACTTCAGTTTAGCAGATTAAGAAAATGTTGCATTTATTGACTAATAACTACATTCCCATTGATGTGATTGTACAACAATCTGATGCAATATGGGAGAAAAATAAATATCTGCTATTAGACTTTTTCACACAGCAATCTGCTGTGTGCGTGAAGCTGCTGAAACTCTCGACAAAAGCCTGGACTTACCATTTTTTCCATTCTTTTCATTTGACTGTGTCAATTAATTATTTTCCTTCCATTTCTGAAGTTTCAGACTCCAAACCTGTGGAGCAGTATAATTTGGGGAAGCTAAAATGAAGTGGTGAGGGATATGAGGAGCGCTGCCTTGGCTGGTAGTGGGAGACTCCCGAGTGGACGGAGATGCGTGCATCCACAAGCTTTTAGTGCAAGATTCCCGTGACTGCTTTGAAAACTATGCTGCTATTCTCCTGACCTGTCCATGTTCACAAACAAGCACACCACCTCCCACAGAAAAGCTGAGGAAATGGCCGGGCAAGTCCTTATAAGGGAAACAAAGGGAAAGGGAGGGGAAGAGGATGGAAGGGGGGGTGTCTGTGCAGTGTGTGGAAATTGGAAGGCCAGAATTAGTGGGAGGTAAAGCTTCAAAGGCAAGAGCACAGCCCCCACATTCTCACCAGCTCAGGGGGATGTGGCGCCAGCGAACCAGAGCTAGCTCCGCAGCCCCTCAGCCCCATAGTTTCAGTTTCTCCCACTACAGCACTGACCAGGGTCCGGTTTCCCAAAAGCATCTCAACATTAACGGCATCTCTGCTCAGTTGTGGGTGAACAGCACTGCAAGTCATCAGAGGGAAACACGGGAGGTTTGTGGTTTCATGGAATATTAAAGCTGAAAAATTATGTATTTAGTGCTCAGTTATGAATACTGATTTTTCTGTGAGAATTTCATGTTACACACAATCTCAGCTGAACCCTATGGCATTTATAAAACTAAGTCTGAATACTTTTACAGCAGAATTATTTCTTGGTTAATCGTGGCCTGGGAGAATATCCAGCTGATCCAACTGCTTCATCAATGTTCTAAATACAGTAAATATGCTAAAAGACTTGAGTACCCCACATAATTAATGAACTGGCTCATTATCAAGAGTTAGAATAATTGAGTTCTCCATTTGGCTACAAAGTGACAAAATTGGCAATCACAGCTCATGAAAACTGTTTCAAAAATATGACTGATCAGCTGTAACGTAACAGTTGTGCCTGCACATCTTTATCTCGCCCGACTCCAACAGCTGACCAGCTGATGACTCCACTGGCTTTTAAAAAAGGGAAACCTTTTAAATAAAAATGACATATGTTTCAATTAATATTTCCTCGTTTATTTCAATGGTATGGATAAAACACACATGGATACTTCTGGCTTCCTCTGTCAGTCCCAGCACCTCAAACTACACCTACAATACAACAATAAGGCACCAACACTCACTCTCTTTGTGCTTCTTCAGTAAAGTGTTAATGGTTAATGACTGAGATTTTTGGGTACACAAAGGTTGTTTTTTTCCCATAATGTAGCATAAAAGTGGGTTTGAAAAGCACGACATTGACTTATTAGGCTTTAGTTTTAACGCACTTTAAAAGGCACAATTTTATTGTTCAGTGATATAAAGTTATGGTACACTGTAAAGAATGTATTAAGCAGAAGCTGAAGTAAAGCACTGTTTCAAATGAATCTCTTATCTTTTCGGATTTGGTGATGGCAGCTGACTTTTCTGCAGTCTATCAACTTGAAACTACACTTCTTAAACTTCTGAAATTCCTCCAAGGGATGAATAAACTATCTATTTCTAACTGGTATTCTAATTTTGATGAAAGTGCAAAAACAAGGTTTACTGCTTTTTGAGCTCTGTAAGTCTAACCTAAATTACAATTTACATTTCACACTTTAAAAAGGCAAATATAGGAGTTGGACAAATTGGAAACTTCAAGTTGGATTTCCTTAAATTAAGTTGCACCAGTGCAAAGTTTTCATTTGAGCGGAATTCAAAGGTTTAAGTACATATAACTAAACTAGCTGCATTAATATAACTTGTTAACTTTATTTAGATAAATTTAATTTGGTCGGGTGTTACTAATTAAATTATTTGAGTTGATCCACAAATTCCGTATTTTTCAGTAAATCTTTACTGAAGAATACTCATATGAATGCTAAGTTAAAATATTTACAATGGACAAAAACGGTTTTCAGATTTATAACACAGATACTACAAACGGGTGACAAATTAAAGGTAAAACTTGAACCCTTAACCCCTGCAGTGAGGGGAGGCTCTCTTATGCTGTGGGGCGCATTTTGCTCATATGGTTTAGGTCATCTTGTCCCTTTAGAGAGGAGGATCGCTGTAAGTCAATACAAAGCTGTTCTGTGTGATCATCTTTATCAAATGATGAAATATTTCTATCCTGATGGTCTCTTCCAGGAGTATAAGGGATGGTTTGATCATGAAAATTACATCAGTCAGATGTTACGGCATTTGTCGTCACAGATCTAAACCCAACTGAATACCTACACTCTAAAGAATATCATCTGGACTCAACAACAAAAACTAGCACAACAGTTTGCATTATTTTGAGTTATCACAACTTCTACTGAAATTATATACAGTTAACAACCTAGATTAAGTCAGGGGAACGAGCTTCTTCTCTGCGATCAAAAGTATTGTTAATTACCAACTATTTAATGATTGGTGGAATAAGCACAAGTTTTTACAGAGTAAAATGTGCATGCAATTACAAGTATGTCCATGTAACGTTTTTTTTAAAAAAATCTGTGTTATGCACACAAGCTTTAAAGTTAGCAAATTTTTAATTGTTAGAAATGTGTTGTAGGTAGGAGATGAGACTTCAAATCCTGGACTGAAGATTGAACTTCAAGCCAATTTCATTAAATCACCTCAACTTGATTTTAGTTTTAAATCAACTAATGCAGAAAATTGGAGTTTAGACAGCAAACATCAAGTTGATGCAATTTTCAACAGAACTCCATTTATTATGATAACACAACACATTAAAATGATGTTTGCAACTTAAAAGGTTTATCTAAATCCGTAAATTTGAATTTGTACCTCCTTGATTATTATATATAGTGTAATGCAGACAGTGTTGTCAACGATGATTTAGGAGTTGTACACATCAGTAAAATCAGTTTGCTTTACAAAAAATTCTAAACTGTCATTTGACATTAAGGAAACTTCAGCAATGAAACACATGTATCCAAATTTAAGTTTCACGTGTTTACAGTTTGTGTTCAGATGCAGTCAAAACTAGTGTAGCACATTATACACTGTAAAAAATGAAAGCAGGAGCCCCTATTTAAACCTCACATTCATTCTAATCTGCTGTGTGTGTACATCAGCCTTCCATCTCTCTGCACCATCAGTCACACTCTTTCCATCATCATAAACCTTAAACATGGCACATAGTCTTTGGATAATCACCCTCTTCCACTCTGTGCATCACGGCTCTTCAGATCCCTTCACCACATCATTTACTGAAAAGCTTTATGTCCTCATGTGAACCGTCTCCTCAATAACAACTGCATCTTCTCCTGAGAGCGCTGATGTCATGCAGCTGAAACCAGATAATTGGTGTTGTTTCGTCCTTCAACCATGTTTACTTAATTTCCTGTGATGTTATAGACTTAATGCAGCAGGTCAGATTAAAGCTGTACACCAGAGTTTTCTGTGAATTGGCCTGACAAGAGCCCTGTCATTAGTAGTCTCTTATTAAAGCTGGCAAGGGCCACACTCTGTGCACATCAAGCTTGCACCTCCAGCATGAAAATAGGTGTAAATCTCATCAGACCTTGATATTTCCCTGAGCCTTTCTTGCTTTTTTGTCAATCTCTCTGTACACGAAAGGCTGCACAGGAGTCGCGGACAGAGATAAAGGTCTGGATATAAATGGTCCAGATGATCAATACGGTCCAACAAATACGTGTGTGACGCCTTTTTCAGATTGAGCAGTGAGCTCAGCTGGAGGTCGTAGAGCACTGACTTATCCAAAGAACCTGCAATCAAAGCCGCCGCAAAAATAATTGGTGGCCTTGTTGTTTAAGTAAATTCAAACTGTAGGCGGACAGCTGTTGCTGTGTATTAAAATGACTTTTGAACTGTTTCTTTGATGCCTGCTCATCATTACCAGGTAGAACCAAATCTGCTTTTTAAGCTTTTCTT
The DNA here is from genome assembly GCF_021347895.1 of Acanthochromis polyacanthus. Lineage (NCBI taxonomy): Eukaryota > Metazoa > Chordata > Actinopteri > Pomacentridae > Acanthochromis > Acanthochromis polyacanthus. The sequence continues at coordinate 13,146,843 of NC_067129.1, forward strand.
GCACTGTATGAAAAGTAAATATTTGAATAACCGTAGGAAAATTACTTCCATGTTAATGACCAATAAATTATGTGGTATAGCTGACAAAGCATGGAGTAGACTGATGGGGGTATAAGATGACACTCTTAATGTCATAATAAATGTTGTCGTTCATTCAGTAAAGGCACTGAGTGGAAATCTTGACAGTAATTGGAGCCAGTTTTGTTGAATCAGCTGCGTGATGTCAGCTCGGTAACTTTGTCAACAGCAGCTGATCTGCAATCTGAGCTGCTGGTTTGAACTTAATTCCATATTGTACTGAAAGTCACATTAGTTGATATCAGTGCTAATTTGTGTGTGAAGGTTAATTTTGAATAAGTAACAGCTTGCGTTGCTACTGTGTTATATGCAGACAGACTTAAACGCAAAGTTGACAAGAGCAAATTTTTTCCGCAGTGTAGTACAAGTATGAAAAGTAGTGTTTTATCCAGAGGCTTTGCTCTACAAAATATGGTGTAAAGAAATGCTTCTTTCCCCCCTGGCCTGTGTAGGTTTGCTATATCTGATCATTTGTAGCTCTGCATCAGTGACCTAGGATAGACAGTCAGATTAAACATGTTTTTTTTTTTGTTCTTTTCTTGCTAAGAATTTGATGAAAATTTGAAAGACAACTCTCATGTCTGTATTCAAGACATAAAGCTACAACCAGGAGATGGTTAGCTTAGCATACTGACTGAAAACTAATAGCCTGGCTCTGTCCAAAGGTAACAAAAACTCACCTACAAACACATTTTACAATAATAGAGAAACTGTATTTCTTTAATTTGTAAAGACAACAAATTGCTGTTTCACAGCACTTTATGTGGCATTACCATTTCTTGGTTGTGACTAGCTGGTAAAGAAATCCATCAATGAAGTGGAAAATGTGCTAATTTATATACAGTGAGGGATGTCAGTCTTCCTATATCTTTTGGAAAGAAACCAAATAGGCTCACTTCCAAAAATGTCAAACTTTTTCTTCTAGACCATACAGCACAGATACAGTCAATGCAATATATTCTTATGCTCAAGTTGGTCATAACAGTATTTCAAAGTCCTGCAAAAGAACATCCAAAAGCTCACAGAACTGTCAGAGGTTCAGTATATGAATGATCAGCAAAATAGTGCATACAAACCGAGAAGAGGTTTTTCAAATTGTTTGGAGTAGCTAAAAAAAAACGTTCAAGCAAAAATCACTGCTGAATGAAGTAGTACTTTGATGGAGTTGACATTCAGAGCACTTAAAAAATAAATAAATAAATAAAAGGATGACTACTTCCTAACAACCACAGAGCTACTGGTGAATGTTGTCAGCGGCGTGACACTCGTATGAACATAAGCAGCTCATTTAACATTCGCATGCTGCTCTCAGCTCGTTACAGCTTGAAACCTAACTGGCTTGTTAAGGCATTTATAAAACAGATTTTTTTTTTCCACGTAGTTTTTACACCAGCTGTTGTGTTAGGACGCCGCAAACAGATGTACAAATGAGTGTCAGCACACTATATAGTGACAGCTGACTGATGGATGAATGGTTGGGTGGGTTGGTTCGGTCATTGACTAGCTGGATCAATAGGTGATGGAGGGAAGCATTTAGGGGTCAGTGTGTGTTTTGTGATTATATTCCTGTAGCTGTTTTCAAAGCAAAAACATCAGAATCATTCAAAAAATACCTTAAATCTGGAATTTTGGGGCTATTTTAACATTCGACACACACTATTTTGATCCTCATGTCTGATCTTTAGATATATTACACTAAAATCACAGATCGAGTTTGATTTCTCCTTCAAAGTGGCGTGAAATGTGCCAAAAGGTGTCGTTTTGCATGTGTCAGGTGCATGTGCCTGTGTGAAGTAACTCCTGAATAAGTTTCTGTCACTGACGTCACTCCATGCGCAGGTGCCCGGTTATCGCAGTCAGCTATTTTTTTCCCCTTTTCTTTTTTTCTAACGGAGGTGGGAAAAAAATACCGTCTGATTTCCCGCATGGTTATGAATCATTTGGTCCGTCACAAACTCCGGAGCAGCTGACTACACCTCTAGAGACGCGAGAATACTTAATGCATCAGCTCAGGCGATGCACGATGCAAATGCAGCCTCCACCTCCTCTTCCTCCCCCCTTTCCTCTCTCCCCTCTTTCAGACGCGCTGTCTGTGGACTCTACTTGTCTACGGTGAGCTTCACATTCTCTATTCCTCCCACCTCCTATCGACTGACGCGCGCACACGGACACACACACGCAGAGGAAGTTAGAAAAGCCTGGTGGCAATAATTAGACTCAAGGCTTCATCCATTGTCCATAACCTGCTGCGTCTTAGTCTCCCTAATTAGGCTATGCGCACAGAAAAGAGGCAAAAAAAAAAAAAAGTTCGAGGAGAAAAACAGCCACGCCGCGCGTACTGTGACTCCAAATTATTCGCAAACATATGGAGCACTTGGAGCTGCGTTACCGGTGGAGGATTGCGGGAGGGGGGATGACTGTGACAAAAGCTACCTGGGAACTTTCTAATGAGGACCAAAAAAACCCTCAAAACAGACAAGCGCAATATATGATCTGAAAAAACACTGAATTCAGCACCGCGCTTCGGTGGAAACAGACATTCATTTACTGTTATTTTGGGTAAATTAAAGTTTGAATTCCACAGGAAACACTGTCAATAAATGAAAGCATGATCCGACTCTAATGCGCGTTGATGATTGTCTCCATTCAGTGGAAGTTCAGTGCGCAGCGTTAACAGCTGATTCACAATAAAACATCGGACTTTTGGTCCAGTGGTGCCGATGCGTGTCGGCGCTGAAGCTGGCGGCGACTTATCCAATAAAGAAGATTTCTTTCATTCTAAGACCAGCCTAAGTCATCCAAACACAATAGCCATCCACTCCAAGGCGATTCCTGCTAAAATTTAAGATTCAACAAAAGAAAAATGTCTTATTGTTTGTCTAGACTGGATAATCTATGAAGCACGGAAGCCTATCTGCGGTACCAGCATATGGTCTGCAGTCACACATTTCAGGATCCACAGAGGCACCCAGGTTCACCCCCGCTATAACTTGATCCTATAAGAAGATGACCAACTTTCAGCAGACTTCAACAAAGTATGATCCCCCCCACATCCGACCCCTCCTCCCTCCCCGTCCATGTATCTGCATATTTGCAAACACGGGCCCATTTTATTCGCACCTACCAAAGCAGATCCGAGCAGAGGGGAGGGCTCCCACAGTCCGAGCGGTCCGTCTCTCAGCCTGCCGTGCAGAATGGTGACAAAAAAAAGAAAAGGGCAGGGGGGGAAAAAAAGCTTCTTCTCCGACAACACAATCCTACAGAGTGCCTGTCTGTTAATGACAAATGTGAAAAGAAAAAAAAATATTCGCCGCCAGTTATTTTGGAAAAGCGTACTTTCTCAGAGGCTGAACGCGTGGGTTCCCCGAGCTTTCTCGGTCCTTGCAATCCCACCTCTACATCCCCGCTTGCAGAGAGGAACATGCAAACACATTTCATAGATTTTTGGAGCTTCGCGGAAAAACCGAAGTGGACTTTTGTGCGGGGTGCGCGCTTCAGCTGAGGCAATAACAAAGTGAGAGCGAGGATCAGGCTGATTTCAGGACAGCTGGAGAGAGAGCTGCTGTTTAATAAAAAACAAAACAAAACTGGGAGCTGATAGAGGATGTGTGCACTCTACCTGAATGAGTCCTGGCTCTGACTTTCTTTAATGCTGCAGCTCACATGTTGATACTATATGATGCTGCTGTGACAGTATTTGCCATTCATACATTATTTCTACATTTTATTTCCTGATAAGGATTATTCAAGCTGAATTAAGAGGCGTGATGCTTTTTTGTTTGTTTTTTAGAGGTTGTAACTGTGCGGGTTTGTCTTTGTTTAGAGAGGTGCAGGGTGATGGAGGGTAAACATGGGGGAACTCTGCTTACCCATCAATTTATTTGGACAACAGGCTATACACAGCCATGCAAGGCTGACAGGAACCAGCCTCATCCTGGTCGCTCAGCCCCAGAGTCCACTCCATCTCTTTCGACTGTCCTGTCTGCTGGCAGGCGGCCAACCCAAGTGTGTGGAAATGACACCGCCAGGGCGGCAGAGATTTTCCTTCATTTCTCTCCTTCCCGATCGCAGACTGGCTGACATTGGCTAGAAAGTGGAGCAGCTCGTCAGGGACAATCAATGCGAATCGATCGAGCTGTGCGGTTGAGGCTCCAGAGCTGGAAAATATCGCGGCAGCTGAAGAGAGAGAGAGAGAGAGAGAGAGAGAGGGAGCGAGGGAAAGAGAGAGAGAGGGGAGGGGGTGTTCAACTAACTCTGGCCGTAGCCAACCAACCTTCCTGCAAACAAATACGCTCAGGCTCTCATAAACATGACACTCACTTGGTAAATACTTAAGTCAAGAAGCCGCCGAATGCGTAATTACGCACAGAATTTGTGTTCCAAACGCACTTACAGTGAACGTGTCTAGTCAGACAAGTTATTCCACATTTTTTTGCGGGTAAAACGTTTTAAATAACTTAAAAATGGTCCTACAATATAATCTACCTGCCAGGTTGATAGAACCCTGTATGTCTCGTTTGTTAGTTTCTGCACTTTGTCAGCAGTTCTTGTATCAAGATTAGAGGACACCGAACTAGAAACTTTATTTTTCGTTCTAGCTGGATAAATTAAGTTGGAATATGTCACATGATTCTTTAAAGTCCAAAATGGATGGTTTTATAGCAAAAATGCTGGAATTTCTATTCAATGGATTCTGAACAGTACTTTGCCTTCTCAGTGAAATACTGAAACACAATGAATTGTATTATAAACTGGAGGAAAATTAGTTCCTATTTTTGATGCCAAGCAATAATAACGTTCAAACTTGTCAGTCTATGTAAAGAGTGGGTGTCTCATTAGAAGATGTGATGCCTTAGTTAAACAGTTATTGTTTCAAACCCAAATATAATCCTCCTGAGGATGCGTCGAGTAAAATACGCAGGGCGTTGAAGTAGTTTGACAATAACAGTTTCTCCACTTCAGCAAAGAACACTATTATTTTGAAGGCTTAATCTCACTAGGTCAGACTTCTCTGTTGTGGCTGTTAAACATATAAAATGTTCCCCAAAATCACCACCCAGCTGTGCTGACATCATCACAGCCAGGAAGTAATTGGCACAAGTTAGCTCCAAAAACAAGCATTCCAGAGTGGTTGAATGATTCGAAAATGTTTGAGAGGGAAAACCATTAGCAGCTACATGCACATATTCCACTTTTCTTCATTTAAAAGTATCCATACGATACACTCGCTCCTCTCCCACGCACCTGCCTCGTGAAATAAATGTGAGAAGAGTTCCTTTGGTTTTAAATCACAGCAGTTGATTTAAATTTGAACAAAAAATTAAGGATACAATGGCACAAAAACAATACATATAATCCTCTTGTCTAGTGCTCACAAAATCCTATTGATGTCACATCAGTGCCACAGACGTCCTTTTTCTGATGATGTGGTGACAAAAATCTTGAAATTTCAGAACGCATAAGCATCGAACATCACTGTTTTTTTAATGTGTAGTCAAGGTAAATTGTTTTAGTCATTAAATACAGAAACATAGCTGTCTATGTCACATCTCTGTCTATTTTTGTGAAATATACATCTCCTGGACAGGACGTGGTGGTTGGTAATTGCCATTAGTGATGGGCTTTTCAGCGATTAGAACATTTGAAGGTGACCTGTCGCTGTGGTCAGCTGTGGGCTGGAGTGTGGCCTTAAAGATGAGCAAAGTGGACATTAAGCAGCAACAACAACATTACAGGACATTAGTGGCAACAAGACCGGAAAAGCAAAACGTGTTGTCAGTGACATCCTTTCCTTTTTTATAAAGCTACCTAAAGTCATGGCCTGCTTTTATCACGTTTGTTATTTTTCCAAGTAAAAAGGTTGAATAAAAATTAGATAAATGATTCACTGCTCAGTTCCAAACATGAGAATATTGAGTTTATGTACAACTTTCTAGAGAAAATCATGGCTATATTCACAGCTTTAATCTGAAAGAACTCATGTGCTTTTTGTTTCTTGTTCTTATGCTACCTTTATGCATTTCTAAATCTTGTGTACATTAAATAAAGTTTCGCTTTCTTTTCTATATTTTCCATACATTCGTTCAGGGTTTTAGGCTATGTTTCTGTAATTGCACATTCATGTGGAATGAAACGAAATGTTCACATTTTTGGACTCTTTTTTGGGGGGGATTGTATGTGTCCTCTCTTTTAACCTTCTAAAGTCCTCTGTCTCTGTTCTGGAAGAGCAGGAATATTACACGGCAGTCTGCAATCATACGTGCCTTTCATAGGTTGAAAAGAGGGTCAAAGAGAGAAAGCACGGAAGAGAAGGAGAGTCATGCATGGATAGATGGGTAGGAGGAAGCAGCAAGCTGTGACTCTTGGACATGTTCTGGTGGGTGCACTGAACCCCGGAGGCTGCAGCCACACTCAGCTCTTTGTTGTTTTCGTTCTGCACAGGGAGGCAGGGTACTTTCCTGAGCTGGGGAGGAGGATTAGCGTTGCATGGCCTCCATCTCCAGTCCACATGACTAGGAAAGCCCCTGAAGATGGCCCATAAAGTGGTACGCAAGAGATGAAGGGAGCAGGGCGAGACACGAACATCAGCTTTCTCCAATACTGAGGAATGTGGTAAACTCACCACATAATCGCTGAAACACACAACATCCCACTTATTTCTAAGGGGCTGGCTTCCCGTTGAGACTCTCTCCCAGGTTGTTGTTTGCAAATTTTCTTTTTCTCTAATTGGTTGACTGCGAAAACACAGATATCGATTCCTTAACCTCTAACATTTATGCACATCAGTAAATGTCATCAGTGTGTCTCCGTTAGTAATATAACGGCAGTTGAAGCAATTCAACCCCAAGTCCAAAAAAGTGCAAAGCATGACATCCATTGCAGACAAAGCACTGAATTCTTATGTTGGCTCGTCTTTGGTGTCTGCTGATGTCACTTCTTGCAAAACACCACAGATCGTCTGTCACCAGAACTAACCAGTTGTTGGAGTGTTCCAGTAGCTCTTTTCTGTTCTCAGCCTTAAACACAAGCAAGCAACGATCAAAAAAAGCCGCTGGAGAAAATTTAGGAGAAGAATGACTATTTTTCTCCATAAATTCAACTAACTGTGCCCGCTTATTTAGCAAAATCTTACACTTTATCTGCTTTCAAAAATCAGTTCCACCCTGTTCTTTATCTCTGCACTAGCTTCAGCAGGCCTGGGGCTTCTATTGTAGACTCTAGGAAGTCAGTGCAACTGGAGAGAAAATGTTCCAGCATCAAAATCCATGTAAAACCACATACTGTTTGCACATTATAGTTTCAAGTTACTCATTTTAATTAATGAGCTTTGGAGGTGGAGGTACGAATATTTCGCTTGCCCCTTGTTTTGGCTTCTGATCTTCATGCTAAGCTAAAGCTAAATGCCTCCAAGTTCTAGCTCCATAGTTAATACACAAATATGACAGCAGTCAGTATTCTTGACTAATTATTGGAAAGAAAAGCCAATATTTCCCCAAAAGCCCAACCATTTCTTTAACAAATCATTATTTGCACACTAAATCTATCTTGCTAAATTGCTTGCGTATTTATGAATTACAACAGCTTTAGAAATACTAATAATTGCTAATTTGAAAGTGAGAAAGTTCATGTTAATTAAAGACAGGTTTGTAAGGAATTGCACATTGATGACCACTGGTTTCATGTAAATGTATTTTTTAGAAATGGCCCATTATTAATTGACTGTGCTGTTAGAGTATCGTCTAAAAAAACTCTGTTACATTCATGTGTTAATATACCTTTGAATTGATAGCATTTATGAAGGGAGACATTTTTCTTGGGATGTAATTGAACCACAGGCAACATGGCTTGTGATTTAATGAGCGACCAGTGCTGGTGACGTGACTGCAAGTAAATAACTCTGAGCAAATTATGTGGGAACTTACAGCTGGACAAGCGACAGTATATAATGCTGGAGTAGGTCCTTTCATAGTGCCATTTTCTCCTGCCGTTGTGCCAGAGCAGCATGCCAGCAAAAACAATATTTAAAGGAGTGGTCAACAAATGCGGCTGCCAACAGGTCATTGCCACTAAGGAAATACTCTGCACTTGAGAACCACATTTTTTCCCCTCAAGTAAATCTCATCGAAAATTTGGTTTTCTTACTTATTCTGTGTGCCCATGTTTGTCGGCACTTCCGAGAATGTACCATTTTAAGGCACTGCAATGCTTTTAGAATTGTTAGTTAGTTTGCTTTTTGTGTATAATACATAATGAAATATGGTAGTGTTTACGTTGGTCTCCTGAACAGAAGCACTGACAGACACTGCACCATAGTTTCCCTTGACTTTCATCTTCTCTCTCTGTTTCATCTATCCCAGCAATATTGGCAACTTCAAGGACAACCCACGTGCACGTAGGACAGGTATTGGACCCACCGCCATCAACTGAGTCTCTGAAGTGTTATGGATTTTGTGGTGTGTTTTCCTGTGCCAGTGAGCAGGCCTAAGTCAGTCACACCTCACGCGAGCCTCACAGCTGCAGAGGCTCATGCCTGATGAGTAACACTGGTTCCATTTCTTGAGATTTATTACTCATCCTGTCGCTAATCACATGCTCGACCTCATCTGCCAGGAAGGAAGTGGCTGTGTTTTCTTGACTGACAGTATGAGGACAAAAAAGCACGACAAAATTACATCAACAACTGCTTAGCTCGTACAACTAAATGAGCGGTGTCACTGCCTTCTCAAATTATCATGTCTCATAATGTAAAGTAGCAAACACTGCCCCACATGTAGCAGTACCAACAGACCAGCTGTTGCTGCTGCAGCGGCTAAAATCAAGGTCACAGCTCCATCTAGTGGCAGGTTTTCACAGACACTAAATGAAAAATTGCATCAGGAATGAATGTCAATTAAGAAATCAGTAATGTTTAGGAATTGTGCACTTTATAGGTAACTTTAAAAAATAATTTGCTTAATGTGATGTCCTTTAAAAAAGCACTTTCACTATTCATATGACAGCACCCAACGAATGGACAAATGAGACTTTGTCCCAATCAGAGATAGATAAAAACACCCATCCTTTTCAAAATATTACAAATCTGCAGACATCCCACCATGTGTGATTTCCATTTCTGGTTTGCGGCTGTAAAGATTTAACACTCTAATGTTGGTTCACATAACGCCCATCAAAATATCCATGCATCCAAATGTTTCTAGTCTGAACATCTTCAAGATATTTTTCAGTCTTCTTTTTTATGTATACTGTAATCGATCCTAAATCAGAACATCTAAAAGAAAACAAAGCTTTAAGACACTAAAAGGAAGAGTTATTGTAACCATTTCTCCCAAAACTCAAAGCCTTCAAATATCAATAGAATTATCCTGATAATAACCCAGGGTAAGTTCAATAAAGATATGCCTCTGGATTGCATCATTTCTGTTGTTTCACAGCAGATTTCTTCTCAACATGTGAAATCTGTTTGCTTCGGTTTGGTGTGCATTTCTAAATTAGCACATCCATCCATCCATCCATTCTCTATACACTGCTTTATCCTCACTAGGGTTTTGTGTACTTGCTTCTGCTATACAGGTGGGGACTTTGACCTGACTATTTGCTATAAAGGTGGGGACTTGTCTTACGGTGGGGACCTAAAATGAGGTCCCCACGGGTGGCAACACCGTTTTCTTGGCCATATTGTTGTTAATAAAAAATGTAAAAGTGCAAAAACGTTTGTTTAGGGTTAGGCATTGATTTGGTGATGGTTAAGGTTAGGGTTAGGGTATGGGTTAGGAGTTAGATATGAATGGGAGTCAATGGTAAGTCCCCACCGGTATAGAAAAACAAACGTGTGTGTGTGTGTGTGTGTGGGTGTGGGTGTGGGTGTGGGTGTGGGGGTGGGGGGGGGGGGGTGGAGCCCATCTCAGCTGACTCAGGCGAAGGCAGGGGACACCCTGGACAGGTCGCCAGTCTGTCGCAGGGCTACATATACAGACAGACAATCACACTCAGATTCACACATACGGGCAATTTACACCCTGTGCTAAATTATTAGGCAAGTAGGTTTTTTGTCCAATACATAGTCTTTGAAATAAGTCTGGGCCTTCCCACTTTTAAATAGTCTTCTCCTAAGCTAACTTTGTATTTGTCAGACATCCTTTCAAATTATATTACATTTAAAGCAAGAAAATCACCACATATGTCAAAAGTACATGTGCCAAATTATTAGGCAAGTTTTAGCTTTCATCAAAATGGGACAAAAAAAAGGACTTAACGGCTACAGAAAAGAGCCAAATAGTTCAGTTGCTGTCAGAAAAACTTACTCCCAATAAAATTGCCAAGAAATTGGGAAGAGATACTAGGGCCATCGGAAAGTATATCAAAAACAGTCAAGATGGCAGAAAAAAGCGAGTTGAAAAGAAAAGAAGAATGTTATCATCAAAGGATCTGAGAAGAATTAAGCGAGAAGCAGCCAGACGACCACTGGCATCAAGTTCTACCATCTTTAAAAGCTGTGACTTACCTGAAGTTCCTTTAAGTACCAGATGCCGCATCCTAAGAGAGTACGGAACAGTCAAGGAATCACCCAAACAGCCTCCACTCAACAAAAACCACAAAGAAAAACGGTTGGAATGGGCAAAACAACATCTAAAGACAAACTTCTGGGATGGTGCGTTGTCCTGCATCAGAATGACAGCCTTTTTGAAAGAAGCAGGCTTCTTGTTGAACCATTGTTTGAACAGGGTGTTGCTTAGTAGCTCGTAGTATGTCTCAGAGTTGATTTTTACCCCTTCTGGAACTCGAAAGGGATCCACAACTTCATCTTTAATAAGTCCTGCCCAAACCATGACACCACCGCCACCTTCCTGCCGCTGTAAACGTCGTGGGGTTTCCTGTCCATTGGCCACCCATCCTCTTGCCCAGCCATCAGGGCCATCCAAGGTGACTCATCTCGTCTGTCCATAAAACATGCGTGAAGTTGGTCTTTAGATGTTGTGTTGTCCATTCCAACCGTTTATCTTTGTGGTTTTTGTTGAGTGGAGGCTGTTTGGGTGATTTCTTGACTGTTCCGTACTCTCTTAGGATGCGGCATCTGGTACTTAAAGGAACTTCAGGTAAGTCACAGCTTTGAAAGATGGTAGAACTTGATGCCAGTGGTCGTCTGGCTGCTTCTCGCTTAATTCTTCTCAGATCCTTTGATGATAACATTCTTCTTTTCTTTTCAACTTGCTTTTTTCTGCCATCTTGACTGTTTTTGATATACTTTCCGATGGTCCTAGTATCTCTTCCCAATTTCTTGGCAATTTTTTTGGGAGTGAGTTTTTCTGACAGCAACTGAACTATTTGGCTCTTTTCTGTAGACGTTAAGTCCTTTTTTTGTCCCATTTTGATGAAAGCTAAAACTTGCCTAATAATTTGGCACATGCACTTTTGACATATGTGGTGGTTTTCTTGCTTTAAATGTAATATAATTTGAAAGGATGTCTGACAAATACAAAGTTAGCTTAGGAGAAGACTATTTAAAAGTGGGAAGGCCCAGACTTATTTCTAAGACTATGTATTGGACAAAAAACCTACTTGCCTAATAATTTGGCACAGGGTGTAGAGTCATCAATTAACCTCAGCATATTTTTGGACTGTGGGACACGCATGCACAGGGAGAACATGCAAACTCCATGCAGAAAGATCCCAGGAAAGCCGGGACGCGAACCAGGGATCTTCTCACTGCCACTAAGCCACTGTACAGCCCTAAAATAGCACATGTATGATAAAATCTGTAGATTCATAAGCCTACAGTATGTAAACAGCACATAGTGAGTTTGTCCTAACTTCTGTTAATCTGAAGTGCAACGGGGTGTAAACACTACGTCACATGCAGTAGGCACTGGTTACCAAAATGACCATAACGTATCCTCTTTGTTAACCTGTCATGCTCCCTGTGTGTGGGAGAAAAGGGCTGCTCCCACCTGTTAACGCATAACAAATTCCCTAGAGTCACATGTATGTGCAAACACCCACTCAGCTAGGTCAGACCTCTTGAATCTAACACAATAGAGGACATTAACAAAACAAGAAAAGCACTCAGAGAGTTCAGTACTCCACCAAAGCTGCTCAGTCGCTATATCATTTCATACAGTGGAAAACTTGAAAAAAGTTGTGGCAGAAATCATGGCATCATAGAATGTGGTCATTTAATATAGATGTGCCCACGAACAAAACAACCTTGCGCTGAGCACAGGCGTGTGCTATGCATGTGAACATTATGTACAGATACAGAAACACGTGATGTAAATATGTAGAGCGCAGCGGGACTCAATGGGACTTGGAAACACCCCCAGAATTTAATCAGCTGTTCCTTGTATAATTTCGGACAGACAAGTCCCGATAACTCTCAAACGGTCGATTTTTAGTAGGATTGCAATCATGTGATCGTCAGAAGGCAGCTGACGTAGAGTTCACTTGTCATAGTTACAGTGATGCCATGCCGCTATCTCGCAATGATACAGAAATCTGTAGCACATCCGTGGATCCTGACTATAAGCTGCATCACTGCCAAAACTTAATCAGTCCGTTTTTCAGTAATGCCGTCAGCCAACAGACAGAAAAACAGACAAACCAACTCTAATTGTCACATAACTTCGCCGAGGCTAAGCCTCCTCGACAGAGTAAAGATGACTGATGTCCAGTTGAGTTAAAAGCAAACAAACAAAACATAAAGTACATAAAGTACTGACCCCTGTGAAAGTTTTTCCCTTTGCTTTCCAACACCAAATCATGGTCAATTTCACTTGGCTGGTCTGATAAGAATTCATGGAAAAAAAAGACTCATTCATCTCAACTCAATAATAATAATAATAATAATAATATGTAATGTCAAATAACTTAAAACATAAAATGGAAAACAGGTGATCACACACTATTAAAAAAAACAAATCTAATTCAATCTTAACTTCACAGGCACAGCCAACTGGTTCTAGAAATCACACAATTAATGATCAAGTGAGTGTTAATATGATTGTGGTATAAAGACACCTGTGTCTGGAAGGTCCAGTCACTGGTGAATTGGTAACTCCTGGCTCTATCTGTACCACAAAGCTAAACTAGACTTTAAGCAACTCAGTGAAAAGGTTATTTAGAAGCATAAATCAGGGGACTAATACAAAAAAAATCCAGGTTAACAATATCCCTTGAAGTATTATCAAATCCATCATCAACAAATGGAAAGAATGAAGGAATATGGCAACTGTGGAAATTTGACAAGAGCAGGCTGTCCTCAAAAACTGAGCGACCATGTCAGAAAGAGTGAAGGAGGCCACCTCCAAGATGGGAGAGATTATGGATACAACTACTATTGCCTGCTCTTCAGTTATAGCCTAGCCGCGCTAGACCCATGTTCTGAATTCTGAAGGCACAAGGGTCTAGGAACGCTCGACAGGGAGGGAGGCGGGCTAAAAGGTTGTCTTTCAAATCACTCTGCAGCAATTGGGTAGGTATACAACCAGTCAGCGCAACGAATAGACTGATATAGTTCCTAGAGCGCCGGCGGATTGTGGCTAAGTCCCATTAGCTTCCCAACCAGCGGAGCCAACTGGTATATTAAGGATTTGCCATATCCTGTCGGCATAAGTCCAAATACGTCTTTCTTCTCAATGAAACACTTCAGTGCCGTCCTTTGTTTATCTTTCAAGTTGAATTTTAGCTTCAAATCTTTAAGGGCTGTGGCCAAAGCAGAGTCGAAAGATAACTGTTTATTGTGCGCCGGTTGTTTCTGTCAGAATCGTCGCGCCTCTGTCGTCACTTTGTTACGCCCGCCTTCTGACTCTACACTTCATGGTGATTGGTCCGGCCAGTTTTAGGAGCATCCAGCCTCGAGCCTTATGGAGGGTAACTAGACCCATCCTGGCAGAGAATTAAATTTGTTGCCGTGGGTTGTCTAGCGCAGCTAGGCTACTTCAGTTACAGATTTACAAAAAAGAGAAATAAAATGTTAAGAAAGCTCATATTAAATATTAACTAGAGCTCACCAAAAGGCATGTGGAACACTCTGAAGTCAACTGGAAGAGGGCTCTTTGGTCTAATCAGATCAAAATCAAGCTTTTGGGCCATCAGACTAGACACCAAATACTGCACATCATCACAGACACTCCATCCCCACTGTGAAGCATGGCGGTGGCAGCATCATGATGTGGGGTCTGCAGCAGGCCCTGACTTGACATTATGCTGTGGAAATCTGTTGGCTGCCCTACCAAGGACTAAGAATAGCGGGACAAGCAACAGGGCAGCACTGCTGAAACACTGTCTGGTAAAGTTTTCCACAGCTCCTAACAAGAGCAGTGTTGTGATCAAAGCATTAACTGCCGGGAGCCATAATAAAGCTAAAAAGCTACAAAGCATCACAAGCACCGAGACGTCATTGCTGTGTTTCAGACCAGCTGTCATGTTGCTGATAGCAGTGATGCAAATACAAAATTATATCACAGATTCAGTGAAGTCAACTGAAGGAATAATTGTGACCCATTTGTAAAGAGGAGGTAGAAAAGCAGTGAAATCTTTCACTCGATGAACATAAAATGGATTAGGAAATAAGGTGATGAAAGAAATGGCAAGAGAGTGACATTTTATGAAAGAAATGGCAACGAAGTGGCTGCCTTTTAAAAGTTTATAGAAGCTTTGTAAACTTAAAAGTATCTGATGGAAAGAGCATAGACACAATAATTACCTGCCGGACAGGGCACCAAAGTCTCTAAACTCTCAGGTTTGCTTCCTTTTTTTTCTCTTCTAATTATATATCAAATCTTTTAAATATTTAGTCACTGTTGTATACAGTATAAAGTTTACAATTACAAATGTGATTTTGCATGCACAATCCTCTTATGAAAAGGAAACTGAAAAGAAATCTCAAAATGATACATTTTATTATTCAGTCTTAGAAGTTAAAAAGTTAAACACTCCAAAATAAAAAAATCAGTCATGGTGCCTTCAAAGATCCATAAAATGAATTCTATTTATCACTGTGAAAAGGTTGTATTATTATTGGTAGACATCTCAAACAATAAAATAATAGTGATGTTATATTTCTGTTAAATTGAGAAGAGAAAGCCATAAAAAACATCCTGCCTCTACTGGCGGTTTGCGGGAAATACAACTGCTCTATGGGTATGTTTACAGGTATTTGTTAAAATTGTTTTTTTCTGGAAAAAACAACAACAAACAAACAAACACAAATCTCCATAGTTGACTCGTTTTTGTAATCCTTAAAGTCATACCTGTTATAATATTTATTTTCTTTATGGTACTTGAGACTACACTAATTTGAACTCAATTTCTCACTACTTTTTGCGACATAAACAAGTCTTTGGAACATTAAATTCCCCTCTTTTGTCAGCAGACGCCATGAAAACTAATAAATAAGTAATAAAGGACGTGCAGCAAAGGCTTCAAATGCACATTGTTCCGTAGTTTTTAAAGTTTTCGACAAAGTGTCGGTAATTAGACGGAGTCAAACGCTAGGTCCCTGAAGCTGGTTTCAGTCGATAGACGGGTCCAAACATGTTAGCTCGCAACAGCAAATGCCTCAAACTGTACACACAGAGACAGCTCGACAAATATGAAAGAATTTAAAGGTAAAAATCACAAATTACCTTGTGCCCCTTCCAGAATAGTTATTTTCTGACCGTTGTTTGTCCTCTGTTTGACCAATAATCCCACAGGTGAGTCCTAAATACTAAACTGTGGTCATGTGACCGGTTACGTTATTCACCAACATGAAACATTGTATGTAATCAAGAGCATTTCATTTAAAAAGTAATAATTAGATGCCTAATTTTTATTGTATTGCTTTAACCACAGTATTTAATTACTGTACAATATTGGAGAGTATAGATAGAATATAGAGTTTATTTTCTGAGGTAAATATTGTACATTCTTAACTGTAATTTATTTTAGGTGAGTGTGAATTTTTTTATAATAGTGTAAGGTTTTAAATGTATTATTTGACTTATTAGGACAAATTGAAAAAATAAATAAATACAGGTAGGGTCTTAGCTGTAATAATTGATCTATTGAGTTAAGCTTGAATATTTTAGATTGTATGATCCTAACCTTAATATCCAATTTAGTTTAATAAAAAAAAATTCATAATACTGCAGGGTCTTAAATTTCTTTTAAAGTCAGGCAAATGTACATTTTGCATAACATTTTATGTTATTAATCTTAAATATTGAATTTAGTCAAATAAATTTTAATTTTAAATAATATTGTAGGGTCTCAACTGTAATATTTGATGGTAAATCTGAATTGTTTATAATATAGGATCTAACTTTTTTATTTGGTCAAGTAATTTTTTATTTAAATTTTTTTAGGGTCTCGACCTTATTACTGACATTCGTCAGGTAATTTTGAATTTTCTATAATATTGTAGGGTCATAAGTGTAATATTTAATTTAGTCACATAAATTTGAGCTCACTATGATATTGTATGGCTAAACCTTAATACTGAACTTAGTCAAGTAAAAATGAATGTTGTATAATATTGTAGGATCTTGACCATAATATATAATTTAGTAGAGTAAATATAAATTCATATAATATTGTAGGATCGTAGCCACAATATTTAATTTAGTCAGAAAAGTTAGAATTTTATATAATATTGTAAGGTCCAAACTATAATATTTAATTTTACTCAGGAAAATTTAAAATGCAAATAATATTGCTAATTTAGTCTTTTTGTGTGTGTGTGTACGTATAATATTGTAGGGTCTTAACCACAGTATTTCTTTTAGTCGATTTAAATATATATATATATATATATATATATATATATATATATATATGGCATGCCGTTTAGGAAATTATATATATAATGAAAGTCGATATATATATAATGAAACTTGATATATATATATAATGAAAGTCGATATATATATAATGAAACTTGATATATATATAATGAAAGTCGATATATATATAATGAAACTTGATATATATATAATGAAACTTGATATATATATAATGAAAGTCGATATATATATAATGAAACTTGATATATATATATAATGAAACTTGATATATATATAATGAAAGTCGATATATATATAATGAAACTTGATATATATATAATGAAACTTGATATATATATAATGAAAGTCGATATATATATAATGAAACTTGATATATATATAATGAAACTTGATATATATATAATGAAACTTGATATATATATAATGAAAGTTGATATATATATAATGAAAGTTGAGATATATATATAATGAAAGTCGGAATATAGAATGTTCAGATTTTCATTCCATCTATTCAAAGTTTCATTCCATATATTCAGACTTTTTCCTACTGAGCCCTGGAAGGACATGGCAAACAAAAACAGGAACCTTATTGGACATTTGCTCTTCAGATGAGCTCTTCTGTGATTATCTGTCTTCATGGTTGTCACAGGGAACGGCGACTACGTTTGAGAAAACAGGTAATTTCTAGAGATGTTTTGATTCTGAACACTGAACGTGTTAGCATTAGCTTAGCTACTTAGCTTCGACTACATTTGCATCCCTACATAGCTTAAAGGTTAAACACATGCACCATATGTTGATGATAATGATAATATCTATGTTTATCTTTATAGCTGGTCTTAAGGCTAATTACGAGGCAGAGGTCAGCTGCTGCCTGGACACATCCATGATCACGCCACTGGTGGGACACAATTGTACTGGATTTCAGCTGAAGGCTGCTGTTCTGTCCAAACTGAGACATTTTTATTGTGACATACCCTCCACTGTTGTTAGCTTTTGATTCAATAAATTTTTTTGAGATGAGGAAATCACTATTGCATGTTTCTAGTTAAATACCCTATTTTTATGATATATCACTAAAGCATGCACTTTTTATATTTTCCATCAATTTCACCCAAAAGTTGAATAACTATTTGTGAGCAGTGTATGTAGACACATAATAGAAGCACATTTCAATAATATGTCTGCTGCAGTAGTGCAGTTTATCTACCTAGATTGGTGTAACAGTAAAAAAAAACATATGCTACTGATGTTTCTGACTAAAATCTGCTTGAAAAGCACAACTGCTTATCTGTCAAAATGTGTGTAACAAAAGTGTGCACTGAACACTGAATAAAGTCTCTGTAGATTATAGACAAAATTTGCATCTCTCATCACAAATTTCTGTTTATTCACCCAAAGTGCATGAGTAAAATACAAAACAGGTGAAGTACTAAAAAAGATTTATTTTCTAGAAAAGCCAATAGTCAACAATGCAGTTTAATTCTGGGACAGTTGCTCCAGCACCGACGCCATGCGTCCCATCAGTGCAACCAAGGTTTTCATTCATCTTCTGGATGTTCTGGAGAATGGCAGAGGTCACGTCTTGGTGTCTTCCGATCTGTTCCAAGAACCGTTCCTCTGACCTCTCCAGATACTGCAGAGGATCCAAAGCAGCTTCCTGGTTCCCTTTTCCTGCATAAAAGCACCAAAAAGTACTAGTTGTCAGTAATTATTTTCTATTTTCATAAACACAGTTAACTTAAAGTAAATGTTCTATTTTGTGATTTTAGGATGGGTCAAAAGATAACATACTGATCATGTTGATGTCTGCATAGCCTAAACAGATCTTACTTGATTTGGTCTGTAGAGAGGAGGACGGCGTGGAGGAGCTGCAGGACGGAACCAGTAAGCTGCAGACTAGTGCTCCTGGTAACTGGACCTCATCATCCAAGGCCGACAACTAAATAAAATGAACAAGACATGCTGTTGATAGCATCTGTAATACAAATGATTTTATCCATTAACTGATTTATTGCTTTGTCCATACAATGTTAGAAAGTGTTACAAATAATACCTGTAATAATTTCCAACAGTGATAAATGCCTTGTTTTATTTTACAACAAAAAACACCAAAAGCATCTGTGTATAAGAAATCAGTGCATTGGATTTCCACATCTGCAAAGCTAGAAAATCACACATCAGAATTTTACCTTGAAATTATGAAAATAGCTGCAGATTACCAGTACTCTTTACTTCATTGTGTTAACTTGATCATTTGAATCAGTTTTTTAGACTTGTATTACTGATACGAAACATAATCAACACATAAATTAAAATGTGTTCGCAAAGAGTTCACTGGTTCTTCAAGGAAAATTTCAATGATAACCATATAGTTCAGTAATATGATTAATGGGTCATTGTGTAACAGCGTGGGAGGTTCTGAATACAGGTCTTGGACTGAAATATTGCTGCTGCTTTCCTCCGGTTTTATAAGGAGTTGTTTCATAGCTTGTTAGCTTACCAGCGGCTAACTGGCTGGCAAACAATAGTTCAACGCCAACCTCTAATCACTGATCCGGTGTCCGGACCGCGTTAGCTGGCGGAACGTTCATAATACTGATGTGGGACTGTTGTAGCTAGCGTATTCATAGTAGGATAACAGCAGGATGTTGGAGAAATAAAACTTACCATTATCAGGATCGCTGGTCTGCATGGCAGACTCTTAGCGCATCGCACTGCTTGAATGTCTGTGTATTTCAGGCCGATTTCAAAATAAAACTCAATAAAATTCTCGTCCGGGTGAGTGTCCTTCATTGTCGCTTCGCCATACGGACATGTCCCTTCCGGGGCTCGGTAGGAAAAAAAGATTTGATATATATATAATGAAAGTTGATATATATATATATATAATGAAAGTCGATATATATATATAATGAAACTTGATATATATATAATGAAAGTTGATATATATATAATGAAAGTTGATATATATATAATGAAAGTTGATATATATATAATGAAAGTCGATATATATATAATGAAACTTGATATATATATAATGAAAGTTGATATATATATAATGAAAGTCGATATATATATATATATATATATATATATATATATATATATATATATATATATATCAAGTTTCATTATATATATATCAAGTTTCATTATATATATATCAAGTTTCATTATATATATATCGACTTTCATTATATATATATATCAAGTTTCATTATATATATATCAAGTTTCATTATATATATATCGACTTTCATTATATATATATCAAGTTTCATTATATATATATCAAGTTTCGTTATATATATATCGACTTTCATTATATATATATCAAGTTTCATTATATATATATCAAGTTTCATTATATATATAATTTCCTAAACGGCATGCCATATATATATATATATATATATATATACACACACATATATATATATATATATAATATTGTTGTGTCTTAAAAATATTTGATTTATTCGTGTAAGTTTGAGTTGGATATAATATTGTAGGGTCTAAAACGTAAGATTTATTTTTAGTCAACTGAATATGAATTTTATATAACATCGTAAGGTCCTCACCTTTATATTTATTGAGCTTTGCACAACTGAATGGTAAATTAAAACGTATTTCTTGAAAAAAAAAACATGTGTTGTAGATTTGAAACAATGATAACCAATCCAAGCATGTTTGTGTAATAATATAAAATACAAAATGAATGTAAAACATGTTTATATTCAGGTCCACGCGCTCTCATCATCGGGCGTAACCAAATTCCGGGAATACGGAAACATGGCGCACGGTGCGTGCGTGGGGGCAACCCCGTCTCAGCCTCCATCTGATGGCAGCATCAGGCAGTCCCGTGAAACATTTGCGTGGGAGTTCCCTTCACCGCCATGTCGGGATAGTGCACAATCTCTCTCCCCCCCTCTCTCTCGCTCTCCCTCTCTCTCTCTTCCTCTCTCCCTCCCTCTCTCTCCCATCCTCCCCCACAGTCAGAGCTTAGCACAGCAGAAGCGGCTCCTACAGCATCCAGCAGCAGCAGCTCAGCCTCCATCCTGCCTGGGGAGCAGCAGCAGTCCTACCCGGCGCAGCAGCGACGCACGGAGGGGGCGCATCATCCAAGTGATGCCACAGCATCAGTCGCATTTCGACAAGAAGCACTGAGAGCAGGATCCTAACAGGAGGAGGAGGAGGAGAGGAAAAGGGAAAAAAAAAAAAAAAACCGCTTCAGCCTCGAAGACGGCAACTGCTCATGAAGATGTCTAACGCTGACATCGTCTTAAACGCCGCCGATCGGGTGGTGAAATGTAAGTTAGCCTACATTTTCCGTTTGGTTATGGCTGTATTACATAACATCTCAAGTGCTCAGCTTCTTGTGCCCTGGCAGAACGTGGCCTTATTATTTTTTGTTGTTATTATCATGTGGTGCATATGCGGCCGTCAAGTTGTGCTCCTGGTGATGGTAGTGGGCAACTGCTGAAGCTTTGATGTTGATAAACAATCTTTGCTGCACAGCCCCCCACGAATCAAGGAGCAGAGAAGCAACAGCAGCTGTGAAAGGGGGAGACGTGCAATATGTAATTTTAATTGTACCAATGCATTAATGTTTTAATCTGGTCTGTCACGATTTGACTGTATCTTGGAGGAGAGAGGAGGGAGAAAACAGCTGAATGTGCTGAGCTGCTGGTAGAAGCTGGGGCAGTGATGCAGCAGGATTTCATGGGCTCTGACAGGGCCAGCAGAAGAGGAAGAGGGCATGAAATTGACATTTAATGGAGTATATGTTACCAGGAGTGAGTCATGATTTCATTTGATTAGAAGAGGTCTATAAGGAATCCCAAAAGCTGAATCGGTGGACGGATCAATGCGGGGTGATGAAGGGCTCACAGTTGCCATAACTCACTGAGCCCTGCTTGTTGTGAGCAGCACTGTGAGTCCTGGACGTGTATCCACGTTCAGGATATTATCACGATGGCCGAGCAGCTCAGTCAGCATTAACAACTTTGTCCTTTAGGCTGGAGAGTTGTAGAAACACGGAGTAATCTGCACTGCGAGATGTGACAATGACTGCAGGCGCAGCAAATGTACTGCATGTGTAAGCTGTTACAACTGAATGAGCCTTGCTTAATAATTATAGAGACAGTCTGAACCCTCACAAATGAATCAGCCGGGTTCTACCTGAACACCGTAACAGGCTGTTTTTTTTTTTTTAATGACTCATTTTTAGTGGAGCACTTCATTTGTGTGGAAAAACAAGGCAGGGAAATCCAAGCAGTTTCTCTCTTTTAGCATACTTCATCACACTGCTGACACATTTCATCGGTCTGTACTCTAATAATGCTACACCATTCTATCCAAAAACTGCATCTAAACCCTGCAGTGTTTGATCCTAAAGTCCACAATAAGAGAATTGTACTTAGATGTGTTATGTTTGAGCAGGAATCTACAATCAAGACAAAACTATTGTGTTTTTTTTTCTTGGCAACGATTCACTGACATCCAGGGATTCAAAAATATGTCAAGCAGAAGGTTTATCTCTACAAATGCAACACAGCCAAGAATTCTGACTCAGTTTTTTTTTTTTTTGCTTTTGTAACATGGTCATGTAATACTTAGGATTTAGCACTTTCAGATACTCGCGGTGTTTGTTTTATCGTAGCTGCTCACATTGCCTCAGGATATGTAATCTTTGAAACCTTGTTTAAATAGCTTCATCCCTCTTGACCACAATCCTCCAAATCCTCATTTGCCCTGCTCAGATTTGTCTCATGCTCTTAATTATGCTAAAAAAAAAAGCTTCATTATTACCTGACAGACATATGGATACTCCTTTTGTCACTTTTATCTGCTGTCCTATTCTTGTATTCTACTTTGAAAAACTGTGTTCTGGTTTTGTTTTGTTTTTTTTACAATCCCCAAAAGGCTGAGAAGCGAAAAAAAAAGTAGATGGAAGGAACTGAACCATGCATCTATCAGGTGATGAAAGGAGGGTATCAGACGGTGGTGATTTTGATGCTGAAACTGATATTTCCTGCAGCTTTTGTGTGCGCTGCGTGCGACTACCGAGCACTGACACTACAAGCTACTCCAAGTTATTTTTAGCCCTGTGTACATAGCTCCAACTTAAACCACAGCAGGTTTCTCGCCGGTTCTCTTTTTCTGTTGCGTGTTTTAACCTGACAGAGCATATCTAAAGAGACACAGTAACTGCTGGTCTGTGCAGTTTGTTTGCCACCGCTGGGCTGCGAGCATCACCGGGCGAGTTCAGCTCATTTGTCAGGGATTTCAGACATGAGGCCTCCAGTTCGCCTGTGAACTGTTTTACTAAAGTTTGGCATCGGTGTAGAGCTCAACAGGCCTGCTGACATGAAGCCATTAGCTACAACATTAAAACAAAACAAGATTGTGTAGGTTCCCCTCAGGACACAAAAACAGCTCTGAGTCACTGGACCTCTGGGGGTGTCCTGTGGTGCACCCGGATGTTGGTAGCAGATCCTTTGGGTGTTGTGGGTTGCAGGGTGATGCTTCCATGGATTGAGCTTGTTCCAAGGCTTCCCACGGATCCTCAACTGAGTCAGAAACTGGGAGTTTGGAGGCCAGATGAACACCTTGGGTCGGGTTCCTTAAGGTGTTGTGGGGTGTTTTATTCTTCTGTGTGAGGACGCTGCTATCGGTGTGCTCGATTGCCATGGGGGAACAACGTCAAGGTGGAGGAAACCTATCAAAGTAGCCAGGAGTTTCCCAGCAGTGCATTGTGTTCTAACAAGACAATCAATGTTGTTCACTTCAGATGACAGCGGCTTTAATATTGTGGCTCATGAGAGTTTATTGACCTTAATAATTTATTAACAGTCATGATGCAGCAATAGTTAGCTTTGACAGCTTTAGTCTGCTGCTTATGCATTATCTGCACATTAGCATCAGTAAGAAACACTCCAAGGATCATACAAAGCTGGTCGTACAGTAGCAGGTGGAGGTGATGAGGATGTGGATATAAAAAGAAGACTCTTGTGGTGTTATTTTCTAAAGTGTTGCACCTGGGTCTGTGTATGTTAAATGGACCTCTTATGAATGCACACTGTCTAGTTAGTCCAATCAGGTGAAGCCCTCCAGCGCTTCCTGACTGAATGCAGGGTTGCTCATTAGCAACATAAACCTGCTATATGGTTCATTTTTTCAGGCTTGCGAGGCGGGAACTCTGCTTAGGAGAATGTGTTTTGGCACAGAAATGCACAGCGACAGTCTAAACTCTCCTGCAAAGGTGGCTAAATATGATCTGAAAATGTGATGCGTCTACTCTTTGAGCATTTCCAGCACAATATCTATGAGAACCTCCAATGCAAATTGCAGTTTTCCGTGGCGGTACTGGCTGTACTCCAACAGTCAGCTGCTGCTGCTGTTGCCCGGCAACATACAGTATTTCATAGCTTGACTCTGCTTGGGTGCTGAGCAGAAGTCAGCGTTTCATCTCTCCACCATACATTGACATCAGTGTGTTTTCGCCAACATATGTGTGCTTCTGTTCAATGTGTTGTTGGAAATCATTTGTAAAGAAATCTGTTGGGGTTTTTTTGTATGTGTGTGTGTGTGTGTGGGGGGGGGAGTTCTTTGATATTAGTAGGCTTTAATTCTAAGTGTGAAAGCTTCCACATGGGGCTCATTTCAGGTAATTTTACTGCCAACATTGTGGCGGCAAATTGGAGTTTCTCAATCAGCTAAAAGAACACTTCCCGCATGCTATTGGTTATGTAAATAAATTATTACACCCACCTGTATTTCAAGATAGGCTGTGCTTCCAACCATTTCCATATGTCAGATTTACTACATTACCTTTTCGTAATTGGCAAATTGAAGGTACTTTTCAATCAGTGCTGTTCTACCTCATGGACTCATTCCCTTCCTCTCCATTCTGACTGCGCTCAGATTGTACTTGCTGCTAAAGTGTCAAAGCACACATCGCCATCACAGATACACACTGCACTCTGTGAAAAATTTTCGTCCCATTAAATGCACTCGTCGGGGCTCGCCTCATTATCCCAGGAGCAGCGACTTTGAGATTCCTCTAGTGAAGCATTCATTATTAAAGAGCATGTTGATCATGTTCAGTTTAAGCCTGAGCTTTGAGACTCCTTCCTTTGTCTTCTCTTCATTTGGTACTGCTGAGTGGCCCTGTTTGCTATGCGCCACACAAATCTGCCAAGCATAGCCATACTCTGGAATACACTGCTGCTGACGGCTCATGTTTATGCGCACATTAGTGTGTGTTTGCGGCCTGCTTTACTAATGAATTCCGCAGCTGGAGTTCATGTGACTTATTTTTCTTTTCATGTGAATTAGTTACAGCTCAGACACTTAGAAAGAGTCCTCTGTGTTAAGCCAGATGATCTGTAGATTAACATGAGTACGGCGGCGCTGAAAGCTCGCCGTCACACAGCACACAGAGATCAGCAACACGTCTTAATAAATAACCTTTGCTGCCACTGAAGTAATGATCTGTGATTGGATTTCACACTTTCACACAGGCTGTCTGTTGGGTAGGTGACTGGTGCATTTTAATGGCCACAGGCTTTAGCAATCCAGGGAGAGAGCTGGATGAAAAGAGCGCTTAGATGTTTTATCCAGCACTCAGAAAATACTTAGCAAGTAACCACACATCTGTACTGGAATCACTGTGATCAAATGACAGCTATTTTGTGCATCCATCAATTGTAGCCACTGACTTCAGACAAGATGCTAAATCAGTCTAAGTAACGCATCTCCTTCACAGAATTTACTAATAAAAGAAAAACACTAGATTAGATATAACATAGAAACAAACAGACAGGTGACAAATTAAAGAAAGGACAGCATAAAGTGTCTTAGTGAGGTGTTGGGCCATCATGTGCTGCCTTGGCATTGGTTCCTCAAGTCTGTGGAACTCTACTGGAGGGATGAAACACCATTTTTCCTGAATATATTCCTTCATTTGGTGTTTTGAAGATGAAGGTGGAGAGACAGACAGACCGACAGACAGCTACCTCGACAGCTAGATAGATAGATTAGTTGTCCTAGTAACTATGAGATGAACCAGTATTCATGATCTCCAAAGTGGAATGCTGCTCAGAAGATGTATGTTTTTCCTATTTATGTGATGTTTAAGTAAACCGTACTGTCATTTAAATGTATTTATTTTTGTTTTACAGGGCATCTAAATAGCTAGGCGGTTAGGACGTACAGCGCATGGCTGCAAATAACTTTAAGCAGTGAGTCCTTGGTTTAACACATGGCCAAGGACATGGCCTTTGCTGCCATTCCTCTGCTCTTTATCCCTAGATTTTCTATCTGTGTAAACGCTTGCTATCATTGTAAAAGTGAAATTCTACCAGTACTGATTTAGCTTTATAAATAGACAGTCGTGATATATACAGATACGAGGATACAAATGCAGCACTTCTACAAACACTGTCAAATAAATGCAGTGATTTACATCTCTTAATATTTGGGGGGGAAAAGGTAAATACAAAGATGTGAGAGTAATGGTGTTTAACATATGCATTTGAATGCTTTAAGCTGATCCTAATTCCTGCTTAATTTGAATTTGCCGATGCTTTTTCATACTTTACCCTCTGCATAATAAGAAAAATCATGTTTACAAGAGTGTTTCTCATGCTTAAGATGCACATACACCGTCAACAAAGACGGATGCAGCAGCAGCACTTCACCGCCTGCAGGCAAAACATGGATGGAGTTTTCTCAGATAAGATTTCCGCATGAATTCCTTGATGATATTTTGTCTGTATGATGCGTAAGCGCTGTTCGCCACATTATCTCCCCACAGTGGCAAATAAAAAACTGCCAAGAACTGTATTCTTGATGGCATTAACAGTAGCCATAGTAACTGTGATATCCCCTGTGCTTAAATGTCACCATGTGCCTGTGCTCCTGTCCTCAGCCGTCCCCTTCCCCTTGAGCCACCGCCTTACCATGAAGGAAGTGTTCGACTGTGAAGGGAAACCTCGAGTGGATCTCCTGAAGGCCCACCTGACCAAGGAAGGCCGTGTGGAGGAAGCCGTGGCGCTGCGGATCGTCAACGAGGGGGCAGCTATCCTGCGTCAGGAGAAAACTATACTAGACATTGAGGCGCCAGTCACAGGTATCAAACCTTTTGGACACATTTACCTGATATTTAAAGTCCAGCTGCAGCAACTGCAGCCTGACAGGATTCAGTGTTCCAGGTTGGAGGTTGCTATAGATCTTTGTCATGGCAGACATTTTGATTTGTCATAGCTGGAAAACCACAGGTGAAGCTAATTTTGTTAAGGTTGGCTCAGTTCCGTTGAGGGTCCCAGTAAACCATGACAACCAGCCAGGATGCACCATGTCAAAATGTGGGAAAACTTATATATTCACAGTGAAACTTCTGATGTCCACATTTTCAACATTTTGGGAAAATTTTCAACATTTTTGGGTGGAAAAAAAAGAACATTTCTTACATTTTTTTGTGAATGTTCTTAAAGAAAATATTTGATCATTTCTAGGAGTTTTTCGAAGATCTTTTATTCATTTTTTGGAAAATATTTACAAGAATTTTCTTGTCAAATTTGTTTTTTTAAATAAAACCTTTAAGGAATTATTGGAATTTTCTTCCTGAAAGTTTTGCAAATTTTCAGAAATTTGGGGATTTTTTTTGCTGAATTTTTTTTTATTTTTTTCAGACAAAGAAACAATATTTTTTGGTGCCTGTAAATGAAGACAGTGGAGGGTTAAACACGAGAAACGTATGTCAATACAATGAAAATTGACCACTATGTTGTCAAAGAGTGCTTGTAAAATAGTTCATATACACTGTATCTCTCTTTGTAAGTTCTGTCCTCAAAGACCAAATGTCTGCTCTACTAGTGAGGAGTAAATAAGTGAGTAATGTACAGTGCTGTGATGCTTTTACTCTGAAAAAGCTCTCTGTGTTTTTTTTTCTTGTTCTTTATCTGTAAAACAATTTAGCTTGAACAAGAGTAGCATGTGGGTCAAAGTCTTATAAATCGGGTCATCAAAAACATCTTTATTTTAGAGATAAACCAGCAAGATAATCATATATGAAGGTAAAATGTATGATTTGTTAAGAGCTTGTAGCATCCACACACGCTTGTGTTATTCCGAACATCTACAGTCTGTCCTAGTTGTGCTCTAAACCACGAGCATCCCTCAACCAGAAACAGAAAAAGACTTTTATACCGTGTACTCTACCATCAAGATAAATCAATCACGACTCATTTCTTCAATTTTGTTGTCATGCATCATATCTATCAACAAATTAAAGGCAAATACAGGTTAAAAGGTCAATCCAGTACAGTTTTCTCTGTGGATATCTCCTCAGGGTTGCTTGGCTGTCTGTGTGCAGAAACCAAATGGTTGGACTGATCCACACAACACTATTCCAATGTTCTTTCTTTCAATCTTTCTCCAGAATCTCAAACTCCGTCTTTAACCCCCTAAACTCTAAAAACTGACAGCAGTTATCAGCAAAAGCATGTTATCTTTAAAAAACTGCCAAAATTACAGCATTTTTCAAAGTTAGAAGCTGTACAATCAGAAAAAAAAATGTTGGATTTGTTTCACTGGGAAAATGAACCAAATCTAAGCTTGCAGTCAGTATTTCTAATCCAATGTATTCTACATGTCTCGTTTAAAAATCCGCCAGAGACAAATTATTTTCATGATACCAGAGAATTCATTAGTGACTCAGCTGTGACCGTCATGTGAAATTCAGGAATTGTTTTTGAACTGGGCTGAACTGCAGGCAGTGTTTGCACAGAATGGACATGAGACAAACGTGGAAACAATTTAAAAATGTTAAAGTCACAAATTAAAGTCACCATTCAACTTTTGCAAAAACAAATAATCAGAGAAGTTCAACATATTTTTTTCCTCTTTTCTTGATTTTTGGCATCATAACTGTAGTATACTGCACATTGCTACATCTCGCCACGGTGCTTTTCTATAGAAGTGTAGAACTTTATATTGTAGTGAAAAATGAGCCCAGGAAAAATGGTGACAGCAGCAACAGTTTACCTAGAACCTGTTTGGATGGTTGTCATCTTAATGGAGCTATAAATTCAGATGCATTACAAACTAAAAGGTGCTCAGATGTCTGGGTAACAAAGAATTATTAGACTGAGTGAAATGCTTTATCAGAATCAAAAACAGCAGCGCAACAAAAACTGGATACCTGGTTAGATTTGCGAGTTTCTGATTTTCCAACTGTGTGGTTGTGTGGATTTCAGCAACATTGAATACAAATGTTGCCTTCTTTCATCAAAATAATAAAAGGGTTATTTTAGCGCTTCCGGTGGTGCTGCTTACGACAGACACCATATAATCTCAACACCCCCTCTTCAGATTGGAACCTTTGCTGCTCATCGTCTCCCCATTGCTTCCTGTGTTTCCTTTTTATATCTCAATTCTCACTATCAAAACTGAAGGCAAAATGGAAAATTTTCATGAAAATAGGATTTTACAGAGAACATTGTTCACATTTCTTAAGAGAAACTAATGAAAAAAGTATTCTATTTCTGCCCGCACCGAAACTTGAGTGTCATTTTTATGACACAATGAAAAAAGTCAAAGAAAAACCACAGAAACACTTTGGTAACCAGAATAGTAAAGTTAGTCTAGACTCAGCGCTAAAAGCTATGAGCATTTTCAGCACTTAATTCGTTATTGTATTTGTAAAATCCCCGCAAATTCTTTGCACTGTGGCCATGTGATTTTGCTGCATTGTGAGGCTCTTCATTCTCACGCTCTGTTTACAAGCATCTATATTTAATATCGCAAAGCGTGTGGCATTAAATATACATGCAATTATGCATTTAATTAGCATCCCATCAGCTTAATTGTCATAATTGAAAGCGAGTGCAGTGTTCAGCCAAAACAGAGGTGACAAATGGATGAAGTGCAACGCTGGCTTGAGGTGGAGTCTCCTCATCTTCTCTGGTGCCAGGAAAATGGAGGCTTTACGTATGAAGCATGAAATATGTATGATGGACCGAGCATTGTGTACGGCCGTTTCTACACTTGTTTTATGTCTCCGTGAGCTCGAGTGGGGTCTGAATGTCTTCGCAGATCCATGCGTGTGTTCTATATGGCTGTGTGTACGTGCTCGTGTGTATGTGTGTGTTTGATTGCTTTAGTCACACATGCGGTCTCCCACTCACATTGCTCTAAGCTTTGAGTGGGCGAAGGCCACTGTGGAGCTGATAGGGGAGACGGAAAAGCGAGAGGAGATGGAGGATGAGTAGGAGAGAAGGAGACAGAGAACGATGATAATGAAAAATTGAAGGCAGCAAGGAAATGAGATGTAGGTTTGCACTCCAGAGCCATAGTGTTCACTACCAAAAAGTATATATCTCCCCTGTGGGCTTGAGGTTTCTCTACCGCTTTGAGGTGAGAGCGACTCATTTCTCAGAAGCAGAGGACAGAGACCTTTCAGCCAAAGACCGGAGAAATATCTCGATGCAGAGATGACCTCAGGACAGGAGAATCTATTCCGCTGCTTTCTCCATTTCACATGCTTCAGTTAATATGCATGTGTTTTAATAGACGGGTATGCGGCTGTAATTGTAGATTTAATGCATACTCCTGCTGCAGTGATATGCAAGTAAGAACTGTTATTTTTACAAGTTTGTAACTGGTCTGATCTGCTCTTCTGTTGACTTTTTTCCATTGAATTTATGGACTTCTATTATAAAAAAACTTTAGTGGCAGTGTCAACAGAAAAACATAGAAAGTGGACACAGTAATCCAGAGTAAGGAGGATGAAATGATGCAAATAGATCTAGACATATCTTCATACTCAAACACAACATTCATTTTTTTCTGTCATAACATACATAGCTATTGTTATTTCTGCAGCTGTTTATTGTTGCATAACATCTATCTATCTATCTATCTATCTATCTATCTATCTATCTATCTAGCTATGCTACTTCATTATTAATGACAGCCCCATTCTGAGTTCACTGCTTTACAGCAACAGGTGTGATTACAGCAAACACAAACCATCTTTTTCAAATACAATCATCAGGACTGTGAATATACAGATATCAACACAAACTGTAGCATCTCCACGCAGCTGCACCGCCTGCTTATCTGTCTATTTATAAAGCTAACCTGCACGCACAACAAGAGGATACACTCCAAACCTCTGGTATGAAGCAGAATATTCACCACTGTCTCTCTTGAACCTTCAGAAACAATAAAAAAACAGCTGTGGATCTCCAGAGGAGGAGCATCTGAGAGTGTTTAGTTCCCTGATAATACATTTTTTAGTTGATTTCAGAAGCTCCAACAGAGTTCTACCTGTTTCACTGAATAGAATATGAGAAAATTCTCCAAATAATGACATTGGACATATTTTCTCTCATCAAACTTGCAAATAAATTGATGTGTACCCATGCATACAAAGAACAAAGATATTCAATGAGATTTTTGGGATTCTGTAACATCGGCCATGCTTTGGTTGTTTTCCAGTCTGTGGGGACATCCACGGGCAGTTCTTTGATCTTATGAAGCTGTTTGAAGTGGGAGGATCACCAGCCACAACGCGCTACCTGTTCCTCGGGGACTACGTTGACCGTGGCTACTTCAGTATTGAGGTAAAGTCATGAGGGTTTCATTTAGTTTGTCATACGGGAGAAACAAGCTGCAAAAAGCGTCATGCATTCGCTATAAGATGTGTTTGTGTGTTTGCTTCCACAGTGTGTTTTATACCTTTGGTCGCTGAAAATCCTCTATCCAAAGACTCTATTTTTACTTCGTGGAAATCATGAATGTAGACATTTGACAGAATATTTCACCTTCAAACAAGAATGTGAGTACCGCTCAGTGCTTAACATGTTGTTTTGATGCTTTCTCTTCCTGTCTTGCTAATGTCATATGAAGCCTTCAACAGTTTTTGGTGGTAATGCGCCTGTTTGTTGGCTGTCAAGTTAATTCTGTATGATGCCCCAAAAGGGGATGGAGTTGCTTGGACACAACTGAAAATGTACCGTTAATAACAAACCATAAGCATGCACAGTATGTAGACATTACATGCACACACATATGTGAGGTAAATAACCTCTGGGCAAATTATGCATTTTGTGGATTTTTCTCAATAAATACATACAACGCCTGCAGCAAACACATAAAAATGAACCCACTAAGGTAGTTAATACAGCTCTTCTTCACCTATAGAAATGTATGTATAAGTAAGTTGCTGAAATATTTTCCTTCCTCATGTCTCTCTGTTTTAATTTATTTGCATATTACTTCAAAATAGATTCATGTTTCTGTGTGCTTGTTCTGTAATGTCTTGTTCTATGTTAAAGTGTCTCAGATCAACAATCTTACATGTTGCACTCATTTTACATGCAAACATATGCATACACATGTCATAACTGATTACATATGTATCCTCTGGCAGGTAAAATCAAGTACTCAGAGCAGGTGTATGACTCATGTATGGATGCATTTGACTGCCTTCCTCTGGCTGCACTCATGAACCAACAGTTTCTATGTGTCCATGGCGGACTGTCACCTGAAATACACACCTTAGATGACATTAAAAAGGTAAAAACCCGCAGCCCTCAGAGAATACCAGATTGCATATCAATCATGTGTCTAACATTAACTTCTGCGTCTTTATGCAAAGTTGGATCGGTTCAAGGAGCCGCCAGCGTTTGGGCCCATGTGTGACCTGCTGTGGTCTGATCCCCTGGAAGACTTCGGCAACGAGAAAACCCAGGAATATTTCAGCCACAACACAGTGCGAGGCTGCTCCTACTTCTACAGGCGAGTAGCTTCTTTGTCTTTCTGAAGCAGCTTCGGCTCTCTGGGTTGGATCATTCCAACTTGCTGAGATATTTAAATAACTGTAGGACTTATTTAAAGGATGATTTCTTTCATTAGTAGTCTGAAACTGTCTTTATGTCATCTGTCACTGCAAGGAATCACCAACTTAAATAACACAAACAGCCCTGATTGCATTAGCTTGACCCATGTTTCTCATCTCAGGTATTGTACTTTGGTTTGGCCCGATAAATCCTTACTGGTATAAATATAATGTGCAAAAAAAAACAAACAACAACAACCAAAAAATACACATGTTGGTTGATCTTGAACTAGATGACTATTTATCAGCTGTTTCTATGTTACAGCCTGTCTGTTTAGATGGCGTGCCTAGCCCTTTGAGACACAGGCATTATGTTTTTTAACTTACTGGGGGTTCATTTTTCACTGTAAAATAAAGTCCCGATCCTCTATGAAAGCAGTACAACCATGGCTGGAAGTAAAGAGAACTTTGTGCGGTATAAAACAGTTATAATGTCACAAAAAAAGAAGAAAAAAAAAGGGGTTCATTTCTTTTCATATTTATTTTACAAAAAACTCATCATTCTATGCAACATTTTACCAAGTGCCTACCAGTGTTACCAACACCAGAATAAGAATGGTAACTCTACATACTATACATATTTTACTACTTAAAAACTGACTTTGTCTGCTTACTTGTCTCCTCTCTGCTCTGCGTAAACACTGCCTGCAGTTCAGCTGAACAGTCTTTGAATTTTTGTCACATGACTATTGGTTGCAGCTGAGTCACTAATAGCTTTATGGCTACACAGAGAAGTAAAGAATTTTCTGTCTTTTACAGAATCTGTCAGAGTAAACAAATTTTTTTTCACAATTTTTTTAAAGACTGACGCAAATTGTTTTAGTTTTTAGGTTCTGGTTAGTGCAAAATAGTTTCTTTTTGGCTATTTTTAAAAATAAGATGTGAAGGAAAAAGTGATTTTGATGAAATATCACTGAAAAAACAGCAAGTCGGGCATCATCAGCAAGTTCCAACAATCCTGTTTGTTTTTACAGTTTTTCGGGTCGAATAAATGCTGTCATCTTGGCGATTCTTTTAAAAAGATAACATGCCTTTTAAATCTGCCGGCAGGTTTTGGGGTTCAGAGAGTTAAGCAATTCAAGTAGATCAAAGAAAGGGAATGGCATGAATATAAAGTAAACTCCCGAAGTCATCAGCGTTGTTGAGATATCATTTAAGCCTTTCAGAGATTTGCTGCAGTGCAGGGAGAAGTTTGACTGTTACACAGATGTTGTGCAAATGAACCCTTAATGTCAAAAATAGATGATAGGACTGTAAATTATTAATAGATATCAAACATTTGTTGGTAACTGAGCAGAAAGAAGAAAACAACAAACAGAGGCATATTTAACAAGACGAGTAAATGATTCAGTAATCGAATAGCTAAACGCATCCTTCAAACTTCAAGACTTTTGACTTACAGCATAGATTGTTACAGACAAAAGATCAGCTGGATGATTCTAGACTCAATTAAAAATAAAGTGAAAGAGACGATGGAATAAAATATAAAACATAGTAGCGAGGCAAAGTGGGAATGGGCTTGTTACACAACTCTGCTTAACAACCTCTAAGACAGCATGTAAAGGAAGGAGTGAGCAGTGTCCTAATAGTGAGATGGAAGAGAGCTGTGGAAGTAGGTGGTGGTGAGGAGAAGAGATTAGGTGGCAGTTATGGTGAGAGTTTTCTTAATGAAGGTTCAGAACAGTACAGACCCAAGCGTGGGAGCTGCAGCTCTCCTCGAATCACTAAAAGTCAGCAAGACTTATTCCTCCACTGAAGGGGAAATGACATTCTGGGCAGTGCGTGCAGGATAATTGCAGTACAGAGTTACATTATAACCAAAGTGTAGTTCTCGTTTTTGAGCATTTGCAAGC
This sequence comes from Acanthochromis polyacanthus, assembly GCF_021347895.1. Taxonomy (NCBI): domain Eukaryota; kingdom Metazoa; phylum Chordata; class Actinopteri; family Pomacentridae; genus Acanthochromis; species Acanthochromis polyacanthus. The sequence continues at coordinate 13,181,465 of NC_067129.1, forward strand.
ACATGTAGAAGTGTCAAAAGTGTCGCTTGTTAGAGCAGTTATCAGATGAAATGGCTCTACTGAGGCGTTATGTGAAAACCCAACTTAAAACCATTCTGACTGTTTTGCATATTTGAATCTGTTACTTCCACTCTGCATACTGTTTAAAGGAGTGATGATCTCTTTCCAAAGCGTGTGATTTTGTTTAACCCTCTGATTCCCTAACACTGTTGGTTTAGAGACGGGATGTTTTTTAAAAATCACCGAAATGACACCATTTATCGGAGTCAGAAACTGTAAAAACATGAAAAATCACTGGATTTTCAACTTTCTGACTGTCCTGAAACTGCTCATCTATTATGTACTGTTCCGCAGGGTAAATTAAACAAATCTCAGCTTAAAAGCTTGATTTTCATCAAAATCACTATTTCATAGTTTGCTCTGACAGATTCTGTAGAAGACCCAAAAATCAGTACTTTTCTGTGTAGCCATGAAGATATCAGCTGCAACCACAATTCATGTGACATAAATTCTGTGACTATTCAGCTGAATTAGGATGAACTGCAGGCAGTGTTTGCACAGAACAAATGGGAGACGAGTATTGAACAAAAATGTTCTAAATGTAAGTCATAAAATGTCAACAGTATGCAGAGCTACCATTTGTTCCAGTATTGGGCACTTGGAAATTCGACATGTCATACTTATAAAATCTGCCAAAAATAACACATTTGCAGTTCTTGTCAACAAACAAAAAAAACAAACTAAACATTTTGTGCTTCGCGGTGCAACATGAAGCTCTCAGTGACTCAGCTGCAACCAACAGTCAAGTGAAAAAAGTTCTGGGACTTTTAAGATGAACTGGGATGAACTGCAGGCAGTGTTTACCCAAAAAGGTAGGAGACGAGAATGGAAACAAATAAAAATGTAAAATATCTATAACGTGTAGAACCATCAGTTTCTCTAGTGTTGGCAACATATATGTGGATACTTGGAAAAATGTTGTTTGTCTTGATTCAGTTTTTTTTAAAAATATGCACTACTGTTCAAAAGTTTGTGGTCACCCAGACAGTTTTAGGTTTTCCATGAAAACTCACACCCTTATTCATGCGCTAACATAATTGCACAAAGGTTTTCTAATCATCAATTAGCCTTTCAACACCATTAGCTAACACAATGTAGCATTAGAACACAGGATGATGGTTGCTGGAAATGAGCCTCTATACCCCTAGATATTCCATTAAAAATCAGCCGTTTCCAGCTAGAAAAGTCATTTACCACATTAACAATTTCTAGACTGTATTTCTGATTAATTTAATGTTATCTTCATTCAACAAAATAGCTTTTATTTCAAATGGTAAGGCATTTCTAAGTGATCCCAAATTTTTTGAACAGTAGTATATGTAAACAAATAATCAAAGAAAATCAACTGTTGAAGACATTTTTGAGTCCTATCGAGTTCCAACCATGGCAGTGCTGCTTCCATATTTGCGATTCATGACCGTTGGCTTCCATTTTTGCAATCAGCATGTACATACACTAGCTTGACAGCCCAGTTTTTCAGCTTTTAGTACTCATTTTCAAATAGGCATGATTTTTCTGCTATAAAAGCCACCTCATGGTATTTAAAAACAAAACATCTTTGTAGTTTTAGAGCAGTAAATGCTGATTGTGATGAAATTATCTGATTAAGCAAGTATCCAGTAGCTGAATGTGGATTTCATGAGCAAACCGAGATTAACCGAGACCAGCGTTTGCCTGAAACATCAGCGCATTATTGTGTGGAAAATGGTCAATACAACGGTTTAAAACACAATTCATGTGCTTGAATTGACGAAGATCAACAATAAAAGCTGCATGAGTGTCTTAACTTCCCCTTTCACTGGTGTAAAATGGCCACCGATAGCTGTTTGCAGCGAGATAGGAGCTCAGTGAGGATTATTCTGTAGATGTGTGGAGGATGCTGCTATAATAGTCATCTATCTCCCCATGGCTTTGTTCTGCCTTCACTCTCAAACTTACCTCTCCATCATTATGACTCTTGCCAACCATACAGTATGTATGCAGCGCAGAGAACGACGTTCTCCTGGGGATTTTTGGGAAATGCAAGAAAATCAATATCTGAAATAAAAGTAGATAAGAGGAGGTTGAGGAAAAGGTGGCGCATTAACAGTTCAATCAAATATAATGCGGTTGATGGACTTTAAGCTGTCATGATGCATTAACTGTACACAGAAACGCAGCAGTGGGGGGGGGGGGGGGGGGGGGGCATGTATTTGACTCCATAAACATGTGTTCCATGAAATCAATACTGAGAATTTTCCACAACTAGCCTTAGGACTGAAGAATTTTTGAAACTGACGCAACCAGAAACTGAAAATCTCAAGCTTGCAAAGTTTTTTTCTGTACATTCCAGATGTGTCTTTGTCATTATAATTGGCGGTTAAAATAGTATTGCACAGTGTGTAGTCAAAAACACAGTGAACATTGACTATTGCAAACAGTAAATAGCATGCTGTATGTTTCAATTCCTGCTCGGAAACTTCTAACAGCGCAGTTTATCACAATACTAAACTAAAATGTGGAGTCCTTGAGTCCATTTCTGACACACAGTTCATAACATGATTACATTAGTATACATCAAATTACATAAAATACATTACTATGCATTTTTAAAAACGCATAGCTTGCATTCATTCGATGTGTGCTTATACATTCAGAGCGAATGAACTCAGACTCCCTCATACTAAGATGCACATTTTTCAACAAAATTATGAATAAAACCCATAAAAAATGCAAAATAAATCCACCTGCAGAGTCTTTGCATATAGCTGTTACATATTATATGTATTATTTATCTGGAGGCACAGCACGACTGTCGACTTCAATAATGTGATGCAAAGATCTTGTAACGCTTTTACATGTAGTAAGACTATTGTCACACAATGTCGGCTGCACTCCTTCTCAACTTCTGGTCCATTTCGCCTCTTAGAGTTGGGTGCTTATTAATTGCGTATATTCGTTTTCATATTGTGGGGGAAATTGAATGTGATGACCACCAGCCCGACAGATGGATTTCTTTAGTTGAAAGAAAAAAAACAACCCTCTCGGTTTCACACTCGCAACACGGCACTTCCATCTCTCTCTGTCTCTTCCACTCATCCTCACTTGTCAGATTCCTCACGCTCTCTCACTCACACGCTCACCGACACATTATTGTGTGTCTTCACAAAGGGGAGAAGGAAAAGGAATTTGAGCCGCAGGCAAGCATTGTGCGCGCTCTCTCGCAGATAATCAATAGATAGCGTTGGAGCGGACAAAAAATAAATTTGTATATTAGATGCTGGGATATTATTACATGACACAGAAACAAAAGAAACACTCTGTGCAGCTCTGAGGAACTTGATTTTTAGTAAACGCGATGCAGAAATTGCCCTTGTTTCTAAGGTAGAAATGCATTGTAGATGTGTTTTTTAATAGAAACAGTTATATAACGTTTTTTTGAGACCAGCGTGGTGCAGTTCTTTTCGCGTGAACCGACAGCCATAGTGCAAAGAGTTACAACATATTCCTGTCTGTGTGTAACGCAGCTATTGCTGTAATTTATATATTGGCCACCAAGGGAACGTCAGCCATGTGACCTAGATAAACAGGGAGGATGGCACACTTTCGCCAGGTGCTCAGGGCACACAAGTCTCCTTGTTTTTCTTCCGGCACAAACCTTTGAGTGCTTAAATATTTTAAACACTTCTAAAAGTTTGATGCGTCCGAGGATGGCAGCGACTGTAAGGAAGTGCAGGAGGAGAGGATTGTTGCTGGGGAGGATTTCCTCTATGATGTTGTGGGGAGCTGGAGAAAATCAAAGTGGTGATTTGGCAGTTATGTTGAAGTGCTTTATCATTGTGGTTATTTATCTGGGGAAAATAAGATTTTGTTCTTGCCAAAGTTGCTGCTTTTCTGTAGTTTATTGCTGTAAACTGAATCTCTTCCTGTTGTAGACTGAAATACAAAGACATCCAAAGACATCGCCTCAGGCTCTGGGAAACTGCGATGGATAGTTTGTACTGTTGTCCGGCATTTTATTAACTAAACATATGTTGGAGGAAATCAAAAAAATTAGGAGGTTACCTGATAACAAAAATGTGACGGTTTAATATGATTGAGTCAACGATGATTGAAAAAAAAACAGCCAACATTGATCATTACAATCAGTAATTTGCAGATTCAGCCAATATGAACGTTTTCATAACTATAAATTTATGCACAGAAAATTACAGATTATCACAATATTAAACTGAAATGTGTCTTGTTTGTTTGATCATTAAAAGAATCTACTGTCAGCTAATCTTCCTGGGTTACATTCCTGACATACAATACGTAACATGATGCACTTTAATTGTACTAATACACAAATTATGCAAAAAACACTAATATATATTTCAAAAACGCAAATCTTACATTAGTATTTCATGTATGTACATTCAGATGCAATACAATTTTAAAAATCTATAGATATATGATGTTCTAAAGAATGAGAAGTAGAAACCAGCAAAGAATTGGAACTCCTACTCTTGAATCTGTCATCTGAGCATCAATAAAGTCCTCTGCAGGTTATGTTTTAAGGAGGATTTATTATATGAGGCAAATATTAAAGGGTAGGTGGTTGTTGGGCTGGGTATCACAGTATGATTGTAAAAGACTTTGATGTCTTTAAATTAATGTGCAGCAGAGCAATATGGAATTTGGCGCAAATTCGAGTAAGTCTAGGATTTGCATGACTTTGAACAATAGTCAAGGTGGTACAAAATTAACGATTTGGAAACTTGACCCAGTATGTGTGACTGTACATAAGAAGAACAACAGCATTACCTCAGCGCTGTATTTATCTTCTCTGTTAAGCTCTTTAAGGGAACTAGCCATGTGTGAAAGGTTACCAGTAACGAAACTTGGGCCGCGTTCGGTTTACATTTTACTCTTTCTGAGCTGTTTTGACAGGACACTCATCTGTTCATTTGACTGCATCAATAACTATCAAAGACATTCCAGAAGAAATCACAATTCACAGTGACAGGATATCAAGTAATGACAGATTAAACACCAGTCAAGCAAATTCGTAAATAGGTTGGCACTGATGCACTAAAGGATATTTTCTGGTCAGGTCCGGAATACAGCAGCTGGAATAAAATGAAAGAACCACAAAGTACTTTCAAAAACTTGTGACCTGCAGGGAAGCGACAGATTGAGGTGGCGCTGAATTGAGGTCGTAAATCGTTGCATTTTAAAACAGCTCATCAAATTGTAATTTTTTTTCTAGCCGAGGAGACACGGTTTGAAGTGATAATGCATTTCTGAATGGCATTACACAACCTTGAGGCATTACGTAACAGCTGTGGTGAGAGGTGCTAAATGGTAGCCTACGATGGTAGTTAGCTGGACGAGTCCCAGTTCTCATTACTTGTCTGTCCTGTGTGGCACAGAGCTGATGTTTCTGAAGTTTTCAGTTTTCGCTTTTTCTGTGGGGCCAAAATCGTGGTCCAGTGCAGGAATAACAAAATCATACCTTTAGTTAGTCTTTGAGAAGTTATGATCTTATAAGCAGCACTACAGAGATCGTGTTATGCTTAAATCAGTGATTGGAAGTATCTTCAGACTGTCAGATACTTATGTTACTGGTCCCAAAATTAATGTTATTGGTCAGACAAAAGAACTAAACTCCAAAAATAGAGCACAAACAAAGACAACCCTAAATCTTATGACCATGCTTGCATTATATTCTGTTGGTCCAAAACAATTCTGACCTGCGTGGATTTGAAAATTCCCTACCTACTGCCAAAACGTTAGCAGCACGTTCTCTAGGTTGTGAGTTGAGGTGGAGCCCCCAGAGTCCAAACTTGTTCCAGCACCACCATATGTGGTTTGTTCCTCACCATTGTTGACTGGGTGCACCCACAAGTTTTGCCATTTTTGAGATGCTTCAGGCCTTCACACCTGCCCACATCTCCCACTTCCAACAAGCACACTACCAGAAATGACTCTTCCCTTCATATCTAGTACTATCTAGCTTGACATGCACGTTGATACAAGATTATCAACTTCATCTGTGATGTTTTTCTTCGTAGACATGCAGTTAGATGTGCTCAGATCTTGTATTTCCATAAAAATAACTACGACAGTGTAGAAATACTCTGCCACAAGTAAAAGTCCAGCTCTGAAATTGTTACTTGAGTAAGAGCACAAAAGTATTACCATCAAAATATACATAAAGCAAAAGTTTTCACCATACAGAATGGGCCATTAAAGAATAATGTACACTTTGTTATTCATTTATCAATATAATGTTGTATTATCAATCCAAATATGTAAAGAAACTAGCATTTTAATTGCAGTTATTACATAAATGTAGTACATTAAAAACTGCAATATTGTTCCTGGACTATAGTGGAGTACAAGCAGTAAGTAGCAGAAAATAGAAATACTCAAGTAAAGTCTAATTAGCCCTAAATTTAACTCAAGTATAGTATTTGAATAAGTTTACTTTAAATTGCAGGATATTTAATGTAAAGAATTCATAGATGCAGAAAATAATGTACAAAAATCCATCCATTCATGTACGGTTGACATATTAGTAGCTCAATGTGACAACTGCAACTCTAATAAATAACAACAAATATATGAAGTCAAAAGAAGGCCGTACACTGCTGCATACATAAACAGCACGACAAAGTGTTCATTTTGTGCCAGTCAACAGCCAAAAGACAACCTGCACTGTGATTAACAAGCAGTTATTGGACATTTAGGTACAAGACCATAGGAGCAATTAGCAGACAACACATCGCTAAGCAGGGGAAGACACTTGGCTTGTCACGTGAATCTCAGATCGCTGGCTTCATAATGGGCTGTAAACCCTTTGATAAGAGTCACTGTGTTCCTCAAGGCATCGACAGCACACACAGAGAAGCTCCACATCTTCGAGTGCACCTTCAAGATGTGGAACAAAATGGTTCCATCCTGAGGAAACATAATCAGAAACTTAAGAAATGTGGTTTTTCTAGTATCAAATGGGCAGATCAGCGACGGCTTCAAAACACTGCTTTATAACAAAGGGCGGTGTTTCGTGCCATATGTGTGTAGCAGCACACTGAGCTAGCTTGCAGGGTTCATTCATTTTCAGCCATATTTCCTGTCAGGTTAGAGCTGGAGGGCAGGAATATCCAACTGCCGCTTACTGTTTGTTTTTTTTCTTCACTGCAACAGGTAGCTGTTGGATCGGTTTTTCACACCCTTGCATCACCCTCAGCCAGGCTTTCATAAATGCATTTATGAGCGATAAATCTTTGTTGTTTCATTTTCTAGTGAGTGAAACTGTATATGAAATTAGTAACCTGCAGCTTGAAAAGTTCTGCTGTGTGACGGGGGGGAAAAAAACAACTTTTTTAAAAATTCTGTTTGACTTATGATGGGAGTGTGTACTTAATTGAACTGACTCTGTTGTTAGCTCTGCTCTTTTATTCTACAGTGCTCTAAAATAGTTTGCAGTGATATCTCTAAACCCAGTTTTTATTTACTCTTTTTTTTGCAGTTACCCAGCTGTGTGTGAGTTCCTACAGAGCAATAACCTATTATCAATTATCCGAGCGCACGAAGCACAGGATGCCGGGTAAGTTAGCGCTACAAAACACCTAAAAACGCACACCTACAAACACAAACCAAAATAGATACATATTTACATATATAAGAACAAGCTCTGCCTTTTTTGTGTCTTCACTTCCACCTGACCGCCTTGAAGCTATCGGATGTATCGTAAGAGTCAGACCACTGGATTCCCATCCCTCATTACCATCTTCTCAGCGCCAAACTACCTGGATGTTTACAACAACAAAGGTCAGAAAAATGTCTTCATCTCCTCTGTCTTTGTTTCAGTTTGGAGTTTCTTCTCTGATCGCTTCTGTTTTTTTTTGTCTTTAATCACAGAAATTGGCATGAATGATACCAGGCTAAAGTTAGTGTTGTATAAGCCGGCCAGTGGTTGTTTTATCTTCCCCTTCCAGTATGTACAGTATGTGTTACCTTTTTAAAGTCCCAATTACTACTGGAATGACAACCTCCAGGCTAGCAACCGAGCACACATAAAACATCAAATTTTTCTGCAGATTTGGATCTTGCACTAAAGCAGCCATGTTAGTTTGTTAATGACATTTTTTGACAGCATTCGTCTCCCTGTGTTCACCCAAAACAGTTCCCCCGTCGCTATTTTAAGTGATCATCATAGTTACACAGTTCTCTTTGCTCTGCTAAACATGATTGTGATTGGTTTAAATAAGTACAAACAACCCAGATCCTTTCTTTCCCCTATACAGAATACCATTCTGTGCTGCAGAATGGTCTGACTACGTGAGAATAATGTAAAATTTTCATTTTCCTGTATTAAAAAGCATTATTCTTACAAATAGTACAATTATGGCATGCAGATCCTGAGCAAGCCGTTTACAGTTAAATTAAATGTCACGACAGTCAACAGTAAAGCTTGATGCCGTGAAGAGAGGCGCTTCGATTCCAGCACCTGCACCCTTGGCCTTTCAACTGCATCTGGCTTAGATTTTTTTTTTTTTTTTTTAAACAGCCTTGTATAGAGCTGGCTGATGAACACACATAATGGAGCTGCACATCACGAAAGGGACATCTGGCATGGCAGAACCCTTAAAAAGTGGTCCTCCGTGTGATAAAATGACAGCCATGGGCTCCTTTGACTTCTCTATTAAAACGGTTTTAGCAGCGCAAACTGGAGTGCACGGGTTAATGTAGCTGCATTTAGCTGTGAGCACGCATAAGAATGCATCAGGGAGCCCCCGTTTGTTTGTGTTCTCAGATCTGTGTCTTGGTTGCCATAGGCTATGGGAGATGGGGAGCGTGGGAGGGACTGTCGGCACTGCTGACTATCTCCATGTGGCTTTATCCCTCTTGATGTAACAGTGTCAGCAATCCCTGGCCTCAGCTGGGCCATCTAGTGGTTGAATGTCTGTTTTCTTTTTTTCTTTTTCTGCTTGTGTTGAAAAAAATATGAAGTAACATCAGTGAATATGAATACATTTGCAGAGAGCATATGAAAGATTGTGCATATGGCTGTAGCAGCACACAGTATAAAGATCCTTTACAATTTAAATAGAAAACAAAACACCAGTCTAAGTACAGATTTTTGTAGTATGATATCACTTTTTACTAAGAGTAACAAGGATCAAAGCTTGTTATAAATTAAAAATGTACTAGCTGAGGCTATGTAGATGAAAAGAAATCATTTAAGGCACAGTGATTATTATTAACTGTAAATATCTGATTGTTCGAGTGTTACTAAAGTCTGTTTTCATTTAATAATTTTCATCACAAGTGCCTGTAGTATCCGTCAGTTGTTTTACATTTTTAGACTGAGGATTTGTATCTGAATGTTTGTGTCTCTGCATGATATGCTAATGTGCGGTCCATGCGTTGTAACCCATGCGTTCTTGCATAGTAACGATATATATAGCTATTATGCCTGTATACGATGCATCATTACCTGTACTGTCAGTATTCTCTTTATGTTGCAGAAATATTCATCTCTAACCTCACGGCATACTTCATGATTATTTAATGGGCCGAGCAGCAACAAGACAATACTGGTTCTATACAGCTTTAATCCTTGAGTTTGTCACGTAAACTCAATAGTAGCTCACTATTCTTTAGCCAATTTAAACAATTAACTCTATTTTACGTAATATGACTATACTTGAAAACTGCAATGCATGTATGATTAAGAGGAAGGTTTTACTCTTTTTGTCTCTCAACAGCTGCTGTACTGAAATATGAAAATAACGTCATGAACATCCGACAGTTCAACTGCTCACCCCATCCCTACTGGCTGCCCAACTTCATGGATGTTTTCACCTGGTCTCTGCCATTTGTTGGAGAGAAAGGTATTCTTTTAATATCTGTCAGGTGCTTTCATGAAACCGCATCCTAATGTGTCATCTCCATGCCCAATAGCCTTATCGCTGTCTTCAACACTATTTTGTCTGCAGTCACAGAAATGCTGGTGAATGTGCTGAGCATCTGCTCCGACGATGAACTCATGAATGATGAAGATGAGATCTTTGACGGTGAGAAGTGTATTATTTTCTACTTATAACTGGTGCCTTGTGGGTTCACTCCACACATTTAAACAATGAGATCTGCACACACTGCTGTTAATATCTGAACTATTGTGAGAAAACAAGTCTTGCCTTCATCAGGTTGATTTACATAAGCAGCCTACATAGCCTCTATAAGAAGGCCGGGCAGTTAGCTGGCTGGTGAAGTGGTGACAGCACACTCCTCCCACATCTGTGGGATTCACAATACGGATTTTGGCTTTCCTTTATTTCTTGAGCCAAATTTCTTTGATAGTTTGGCTCGATTCTCTCACTGATAGTTATGCTAGAAAATAGGCCATTAAATTATTCCCATTTCCTTATGCTTTTGTGATTAAAATATCAGCGGAAATTCAATTATACTGCATGCAGTAAATCGCCACTTGATGTTAACATGGACATTAAGTCAAACTACAACACTTGCTAACAGTTTTGTGCTTCACATAACAGAACTTAAGATAACATGTATTGCTACATATAGGCCACAATGACAAAATCTACTACTATACAGTCTCACAGCTATATAATCACAGCATGCAATGATCTAGACTATGTTTTCCAAATCACCGTATCTTAAGCGCATATACAGTATAGAATGTGATAAATATATAGTGTTTTAGAACTATACAGGCAGTTTCTCCTGTGTTATGGTAGAATATGACAGGATTTTCTATGTCTTAGAAGCCTATAATGACAGTATCTGTATTTCTTTGCAGCCAATGCAGCTGCAGCCCGCAAGGAGGTGATCAAAAACAAGATTCGTGCTATCGGAAAAATGGCCAAAATGTTCTCAGTTCTCAGGTAAACTTTCTGTTTGTGTGTGTATGTGAATGTAGGCCTGATTATATATGTATGTATTCAGATTTAGAAACTGTTTGCATCTGTGTGTATGTGAGTGTTTGTGTGTGCCCACACTGAGTCTGCTGCTTGCCAGAGTGGGGGCATTAAGTGTTTTTTCCCTCTCCAGTCTGATCAAGGTTCAGCAAAATTTTCTGACCTGTTTGCCTCTCTCTCTGTCTTTTCCTGCAGAGAGGAGAGTGAAAATGTGTTGACGCTTAAGGGTCTGACGCCCACTGGCATGCTGCCAAGCGGGGTTCTCTCTGGAGGCAGACAGACACTGCAGAGCGGTGAGTACAAGGCTCAGCCGAAGCCTTTTCGCTGTCATTTACTGCCTGTTTTGTGTTTCTCTTCCTCATCACCATTCTCGGTCCCACCATTGCTCTTATCGCTCCCTCGGTCGTTCTTTTTCTTTTCTCTACTTTGAATAAAGAGGAGCCGACAAGGATTGTTTTAGCCTCTTAGTGATGCTACATAGCCTCACATTACAGCTATAGAGGAGAAACTAAGGTTACAGAGCAAATTCAAACCAATTTTCAGTCTCTTGTCAACAATACGAAATTATGTTACGTAAGATGAAGTTCAATACCTTCATTACAGTGAGGTCCCTTTAAGTAATATAGCTCAACTGTAACCACAATAAGTTCAAACCTAAACTTAAAGCTGCTGAACAGTTTTATTTTTATTATTTTAAAACTAATCCATATGAACATATCTTTATTCAGTCAGCATTTTTTGTACAGTTAATTTATTAGCAAACAATTGAATCTTTACACATACAGAAATAAAAAACCCACAAGCCCAACTGGAAGAAGAAGAACTTGAGATTTTAAGGAATAGAGAGATTGACAACATTGACAACTACAATTAATTACAGTGTATAGCCAGTATGAGGTCACTCCAAATAATTTCTTTCCTATGACTTAAAATGTACCTTCTACTCCTTCAATTTCAATATCTCTGTTACTCTGTCTCCACGAATCTATCTTTGTTATTTTTCATATGAATTTTCTAACCCCAGTTTGACACTAATTCTCTCAGTTCTAACGCATGACGCTCCTCTGAGTTTGGCTGTAACATGTATATATATATCTCTCTCATCTTGGCCTAACACGAGCCGCCTTTTTCTCGCTGGGGCTGCGTTTACATTTGCATGGCTTAATCAGGAGTAACCTGATCCCCTCCTCCCCCCTCAGCCACCATTGAAGCCATTGAAGCCATCGAGACGCATGATGAGGACAGAGAAGGTAAACCGGTACTCCTTCTCCCACCCCCTCTCAGTATTATCAGGGTCTCCTGCTATGGGGTGGGCCACCTGTCACTGACAACTTCATGTACACAACAGCTCAACACAGTAATAACAGCCCTACTCTTGGAAGTCTTGATGCTGGTAGGGATGGCACTTTACTTTGCAGTAGAGTAAAACACGAATCCAACGACATGATTGGATTTTAGAGACTTTATACAAGACTATGAAATGAAATAAATAGTTCTTTGTAATAATTTGTCAAGAATAGTTTTCCAGTGGGTGCCTGAGTAGCAAATAGACAAAATATCCCACAGCTGACAGTATTTGGGTCAATATATAATTGAGGGACTTGGGATATATCTTGCATACATTTTTATTAAAAGTATTTCTTTTTTGGCAATAGATCAAATTTTATATCGAAAACAACAAATTGTATCTGTGTCCGAGAAATCATTTTCAGCTAAGTTCCCCATAACAAAAACATCTCTCAATGAAGTGTGTTGATTCCAGATCACATGACCTGCTCCTCATGATGTCATTTCCCCCTGAAGAAAAGACTGGCAAGACTCCAAGGCTTTTTTAGTTATTAAAATAAAATAGTGCATGAGTCAAGTGTGGATTTACCCCATGTAAACAGGTTTACTACATTATCTTTATAAATAACTTAGAACTTTCGGTTTCAATTTTATTCATTTCTATATATACCGTAATTTCCGGACTATTGAGTGCACCTGAATACAAGTCGCACCCACTAAATTTAAAAAGAAAAAAATGTACATATATATAGGCCACAGGTGTCCATGTTGTAACATGAGATATTTACAAAGACAGATTTTTTTAAACTTTTAATTAAATAAATGCTTTTCTTTGAACAGTGCCTGCTGTAACGCGGCAGTAAAATGCATTGAGTCAGTTCATGCTGACGACTCCAACGTCTATCCATTAATTCACTGGTGCCAAGCTTACGTGCAGGAGCTCTATTTCCTTCTTCGACACTCAGATCGATTGCCTTTAACTTAAAAGCTGCATCACATGCATTTCTTTGTGTGTTTACCACGATGAGGGTGTGTGCTTGAAGCACAAAACGATCTGAAGAATTTAGTGCGAGTGCGTTTGATTTAATTCCAACAGTTTCATTGGTCCACTGTGACCCATTCAGTAATTTTTTGTGGTCTGATGTGACAAGGTGCATGTATGTATCGAGGGCATGAAGCTCGTCAAAATCTATACATTAGCCACATCATTGTATAAGCCGCAGGGTTCAAAGGGTGTGAAAAAAATAGTGGCGTATAGTCTGGAAAGTACGGTACTATTTAAGAAGAATTTTTCCCTAAAAATGCCATGTGGTGTTTGTTTGTAGGTGGCCATGTTGATTTAAGGCCTGAAAACAACAAAAATGTCAACTGTTACCTGTCAACTATGCTACAAAAGTTCTGCAATTATATATTGGCCCGTTTACATGGTGGGAAACTAGTGAGGGATCATGATCTTGTCACTGTTGAGTCAAGGCGCATGCACTGAGAAGATAACACACTTAATGTTCGAAAACAAGAAGTTCCATCATGTGTATTAATCTATTTCTAGCTCTCACCACCATCCACTACATAAACTAAAACAGACAGACTTGGCATCCACACTGACTGCATCATACATTTGCGTTGGGTAAATACAAACTGGGATGTGGAGAATGAAAATGGGAAGTTGGAAAAACGCCACATAAAAAAATAAATAGCTTTTTTAAGGTATCAAGGAACGTTCATGATAAATTAAAACACTGCAAAGTCAAGTGCTGCTAAGAGATGCATGACTAAAGCACATTGTTTTGGGTTTGGCTTGTAAATGGCCTCCATCTGGTTCTAAAAAGTGTTGCATGCATAAGAACAGAAACAGACCAGAGCATCAACATGAAATATGCATCCCGAAGCCTGAGATTCCTGAGGTAATCTTTACTCACTAACCAAGACGCTGCAGGATGAGACAGCAGTTAGCCAGCACTAACACATTTTATTTGTAGTCACATGTATATCTTATTTGAAATAAGTAGCATAGGAAGATTGTAGGTAGACATTGTACTGCTTGTTAAGAAATGTGTTTTTCAAAATAAAGGTAAGTTCACTGAGTCCTGGTTGTATTTTGATAGCATAGATCTGATGTGTTTACTGTTAAAACCGGATTCTGGGGTGAGACATGAAGTAATGAATGTCATTAGAGGGAAAGGTAGATTTATTGGGGAAAAAGACGTGTCAAACAGCACCATCTATTGGAAAGTAAGCAGAAGGCAGTTTAAATATGTAGCAGGCACGTTGATGAAACTGTAATTTTTTTCACTCTAGCAGCTTCTACTTTGCTGTGCCACTATTATAAATTACAGAGTGAACAGCATTTATCAGCAGTATGTTTAATTTTTACAAAGATCCCAATTTAGACTGACAGACTTTGAAATTAGTTGTTTTTAAAACCTGGAAAGAACCAACAGCATTTGATATCATACACAGCATGACGTGCTTTTCTGCCATTAACTGTTGATCCTGATTCCTTTATATGTGTCTTCTTGTCCTCAGCTATCCGTGGTTTCTCCCCCAGCATAAGATCACCAGCTTCGAGGAGGCTAAGGGCCTGGACCGCATCAATGAGCGCATGCCGCCTCGCAAGGACGGGGTGAATCACGTGGGCCACTCCATGGGAAAGATGAATATGTCGGAGGCAAACGGCACAGAAGACAACAGCAACATCCAGTGATGTGCTGTCTGAGCCTCAGAGAAAATGTGCCGCTGTTGCGCTGTGCAGCAAGACTTTGCTAAATCCTGAATTCAGGCCTCAGAACATCGAAACAAAACAGGCCCACAGATAGATCATGAAATCTGCAGCAAATCTAAAAAGGGGCGAAAAGGTCATTTATTTTGTGACAGTATGTCATTGCTCAGTTGGAGGAAGGGGGGAGCTGGGGTAAACGGCAAAGGGAAGGGATGAGGAGAGGCCAGCAGGAGGCAGTTTGACTGGGGGGGGGGAACAACAAAAAAACGTGTGGTTGAAAGTTGTGTCTGCCTGTTGTTCCCTTTCTCAATTCAACTAGAGACTGAATTGTTGGGGGTTGTGTTGTTTCGAGTGCTGTCTGCTCCTCCATTGCAGGGCTTGGCAGAAGACATAACTGCAGTATCCATGTCACACGAATCATTTTACTGTTTTATAAAGTGTTTATTATGAATCACTCACAAGTTCACTCCATGAGGAAAATAATCTTGTTTACCTACATGTTTTTTGCTAGTATTAAATCATACTACTTTGTGAGGAAGAAAGGATAAGGGAAGGAAGCAAAAAAAATAAAAAATAAAAAACATGCAGCGCAATCTTACTGGTGGACCTAAAATTTATTGATTGACCTCGTAGTAAGATGCTGTCATCCTGAAAGAGGACAGGGTGCTCATTTGTGCTCACTAAACCGCCAAAGCCACTGCTGTCTGAGATCTAACTCCGCCTTGGGTACGTCTCAATAACCTCTGCTCTTTTCCTCATCTTCCTCAGTATCAGTCATCTCCCAGCAAGACAAACCTTGGGGGAAATGAGGGAAGAAGGGAAGGTGATAAAAAGAGCAATTTTGGGCAAAAATTTGGTTCCACTGCTTACTGTAGATACCTCAGCATCACCGATTCAATACGGAGATCTGCAAATGTCACACTACCCCATATGTAGATGCATCAGCATTTGTAGGTGAATCTTTATCCGGACCGTATGGAAAGTTATTTACTTCCTCTGCACTAACTGTTACAGCATTTCACATCACAGCAGCATGGCGTTTGAACAAGCTTTACCTCACGGGGGGATAAAGAAATTGTGCAATTCACTTTCTGGAACGTATAAACTTGAGCGTCCTCTGCTGAAGGAAGCTCAGGATCATGGTTTTCTCATCTCTTCTGCATTATTACGATCAGTTTCTGGACCACAAAGGAAAACAGAAGAATTTTTTGGGACAAACCCTGCTATCAGGACACCACCTGCTTCTTTCTCACCTGCGAGTCGCAATGGAGAAAGTAGTAAACATTAACGCCGTCTGCACTTCTTACTGTGCTGCAAATTCAACGAGATCTCATGCCTAAGAGCTACACAAAGTACTATATCAGAGTAGGAAGGAAATTCTACAAATTTGCAAACTCAGAAATGACATATCTTTGTTTCAAAGCGTTTATAACAACCAAAGGTTAGATCCATACAGATTTATTTTTATTTATTTACCTGATTTGATGAATGTAACTAGAATTAGTGAATTAAGGCTTCTGAGAACAAATGTGTTTTCATTTTCACTGACATTTAACTTGGATTGATCAAAATGTGAGAAGCTTCATGGAAACCAAGCAAAATTCTAGATTATTAATGAGATTTTTAAATGTGTTAATCTTTAATTTGTCATTTGCAAATTAATTTTTGGAATCTAACTTTAATGGACACGGTGGAGAAACAGGCTGAGAAAAAGCTTCATGGTCCAAATAAAATCATATCCCACGTCTAAGTATTGTGTCAAAATGTTAATTATTTTGACACATTAAAAAAAGGGAGAAAATTAAGTATTCTGGTCTTTTTAAAATTTACAGTCCTTGAAAGATGATATCAGTGAAACCCCAACCAAAAGTGTCACATCATATAAATTTCTAGAATTTCCTTTCAAACATCAATATTTTTTCTACTTTATATTCCATCGTTCTATTTGATGATAAAGGTATGTGAATTAAGGATGGACAGAAAGTGATTTTTAACACAGCATCTATGGTATGGAACGCATCAATGCATGCAATTAAGTTCCTAATTGTTACGTGAGATTATAATTGTGATAGTTGTGTTTCAAATAGTAAACTTGAATTCATTTATTTTTTGAATTATATTTGTTGTTTTATTTGTCTTGTTTTATAAATTTTATAAATAGGCTTCCTTTGATTGTTTCGGTCCATTTTCTTTTTCACTTTCTTATTTATTACCACTGCTTTTAATTTTATATTGACTTCTTGTATGCAGAGATGCCCCTCTAAGGTGCGAAGCCTTGTGTTATATTTTTTGTTTTGTTTCGGTTGTACTGATGTACAGAAAATGTTCAATAGTGTGAATGAATATAATCTCAGTGAAAAGCAACTTTCAGGCTGCCAAAGCATGATAGCATGGTTTTCAGATGTAAATGAACTGGACACAAAGAAAATCATGTGTTACACTTACATTTAACAGGAAACATTGTACTCTGGTTATATTTACTGCTGATATTATTATTGTTACAATTTAGCTTATGGTTATTTTCCTTCCTCCGTTTCTGGTTCTTGTATGGTCTACATGCATATTTCAACCAACAAATATAATGGATTTTATCTTGCAACATTTTTTTATTATCTATGGAAATATGTTTTGGCATTTGACTTCCTGAATAATACACACATTGTAAGCATGCCCTATGGGACAAATCACAGTTTTTTACTCTTGAATAAAATATGCATGAACAAAACATGTGACGTAGTTTTAATTCACTGGTGGAGGTATTAATTCACATTTAAATTTCATTCCAAGTTATATCCAGATATAGTTAAAAAAAATTTAAATAAATGCCTCAGTGTACAGTGTGGCCAACCAAGTATGTTTACTGTAATATTAATTCAATTCAATATGCTTTAGTTTCATTAACAACGGGTTAACAGTGTTGCTAAAGCATCGAGGGTTGTACAATCAAACTAAAAAGAAAAAAAGAATGGAGGTGAGGAAAATTTAGGTAGAGAAAAGTAAAATGAACAAAACATGAGGATAAAAACGTAATATATTTTTTTCTGTGCAAGTATGTCAGGTTTAATAAGCAAGATTTTTTGACACATCCACTGATGCTTTCAACATTTGTCTCTTAGTCTGAGACATGCAGCCTCATAATGTGCAGTTAAATCAACTGTATGTCCTTCTCCTGATAGAATCTGAGTAGCACTGTTTGTGTTTTCATGTAAAGAAATAACCAGAATTTAATATATTTTAAACAACGCAACAAGTTTTCATTCTACAAGAAAAAAAAGACTCGGGAGAGTGTTAACTAACTAATAAACAATGCATGGTAGCAAGTATGTTAATGTTGTGATGCTTGTGTTGTTTCTTTAAAAACTTGATTTAATGATTTGATTAAAGTATCTTATGTAGGCAAAATTAATTATTTTTAAGTCAAAAGAATTCAAATCAGGCAAGTAATATTTGTGTTTTCTAAAAATTTATCTGGAAAAAATAAATAGATATTTTAGGTTAAATTGACTTGATATTACCAAAACTAATGTATTAACAATAAGAAAACAAGAAAAACCTTAGATAATTCCACAAAATTTCTGATAAATGTCTGAAAGTGTACATCTCTAAATTAGTTGATTAAAGTAATCATTACAAGTCCACTATTTTCTGCCACTGCAGTCAAAGTCTATGGTGTGCCACCTAATGGCTATAATGAAAATTTAAAAAAATAATAAATTATTAAAATTTAAAGAAAACACCCAGTCATCTACCCCACACCTTAACAGGCATCCTGTGAAAAGATCAGTCAGTGCCTCTCACCTGACCCCTGAGAATCAGCATTTTCAACAACCTTATGGATTGAAACGATACACAATTTGAGTGTTTTCAGAGTTCCTGGTCCTGAAAAGCACAGAGGATTGAAATTTCATGCTTTTTTTTTTTTTTTTACCACCTGACGTTTCCCAGCATTTTTAAACCCTTTTAAAGAGACCATGATACACAATTTTGAAGGCTAAAAAACAAACAAAAAAAGGACTCAAAACCACATCAAGTTTACATGCATGTGTCAGAATCTATGAGACATTTTCTCCAGTGATGTATCAGAAAACAGATCCAGAGAACCAAAGCTCGTTTTTATTATTCTATGTCACAGACATTTAATTGGTGCTATTATTCCTGTGTGGGCTAAACTATGATATACCCCATGATGCTCAAGGCTGGATGTAGAGAAAATCGGTACAGAACGAAAATGAGATTTTGGCTTCATAGTGGATAGAAAGTTAATTTGGTTACTGTTTTCAAAAGAGGTCAGATGTGTTTTATAGCCCTGAAAATGCCATGTGTCTCAACATATTTATAGTAGGAAGGTATAGTTGTGCATGGTTACATGAAATATGCTGACACTATTGGAAAAATACTACTGCTACTACTACTACTAATTATAATAACAACAACGACAACAACAAACAAATGAGAGTTTTTTCTAGCTTTGGTTGACCCTTAGGTCCAATTATTTTAGGTCATTACTTTCCTTGAAAGACACTTCAATGCACCACTAGCATTTATCGGAGGTACGCTGTTAATGTAAGTCCTTGAATGCAGCATCAGCACCACAGCAGGCCTACACCTGGTGATGTTGCTCGGCCGTCTGGGCTTTACAAACACCGTTAAATAACATAGTAAAGGACAGGAAAAGCAAAATGTCATATAAAAACTAAACATCTGACTTACTTACCAACAGAGAGCCGAATAAATGTCATTTTTACCTCAGCAACGGGACGATTTTCCCCAGATTTGACAGCTCGCTGCACCGGATGTGACATCACAGCGGTCCTGCCTCCACCGCTCGTCCATCGCAGGACAGCAAGACGCTTTTAAATCAACACGGTGGCTCTATAAACACCGTTAACCGAGCGGACAGCCCACTGAGTTCATTTCAAAGCTCTCCGTTTGAATAATGGCTCAACTGCGGGCCTGCTTGCAGCCTGACAACATCCTCCGTCGTCCGCTAATCGGATAGCGCGACGGACTTTGAGTGACTGCGGGCAGCACCGAGCTAACGTTACGCAGCTGTCGGTAACCGAAGCTAACCGGCTATCTACCGTTAGCTGGAGCGGCTCAACACATGATACTGGCGCACGGTGTCCAGGGACAGACCTCCACACACGGCGACAGGACCCCCTGAACAACCCCCGTACCGCTGAAATGGACAAAGAAGAGGCAGACCGGCTGATAGAGAAGGCGAAGCTGTGTTTACGGTCCGGACGGAAGGATCGGGCGTTGCAGCTGCTATATGAAGCGCAGAATATTTACCCCAGCACCCGGGCCAGAGGTAAAATTAGCTGACGCACATTTTGCAATGGCAGTCCGACTAGCTAAACCTTAATCTGCTATTTAACTTATCCCAGTTTGTTCACTGTAGGTAGTGTACTGTCAGATTTCAGGATTGATGCACAGAATCGTTATTTTCACATGCAGCTTTCAGACGTCATGTCTGTTGGTGCTGCATGCAGAATTTTAGGTTGTGTTTAGGGCACCCTTCCCCCTTGCAATTCATGGAGGGAACCACAGATTGTAGGGCAGCGCTGTGTGAAAATATGACTGTTTGCAGGTGCTTTCCTCTTCCCTTTTGCTTTAATGCAATAATGACTTTTAACCAGGATCAATAAGCAGCTATACATTACTTATAGCTCTTTAGACATAGCACTTAAATGATCCCAGCTATATCTTACAGCTTGTTGTACTGTTTTATAATGTGCATACTTTGCAAGGGGAGAAGAATATGTGCTGCACTGTCAGTGTCAGTCTGGTGATACACAGATGGGTGATGAATTAAAGAAAACGCTGAATTAATGATTGGAGAAGTTTCCACAAATGTTTGTGCACAGGGAAGTTCTGAAAGCTGAGATTATGAATGTACTGTGGCCTGCAACTTTACCAAAATTATATATAAAACTAACAAACAAACACCATATAAGGCCTTTTAAAAGAATAATATTCATCCCTCAAAATGAGTCTCAGAGATAGTCCACAATCTGAATAGTCAAGACCTATCATAAAAATTAGCTCTTAACCAAAATTTTCATTTTGATTTATGCCATTCTTGATTAAACTTTCTCTTTCTTCTTGACATATTTGGATTGCCAGTTGACCACAGACTGTGTTGTTGTTGTTGTTGTTGTTGTTGTTGTTGTTTGCAGTGCTGATAGATGCCATACTAAGGAATGGAAGCAGTGCTGCTCCACAGACGAACCACGTGCCCCCGCCAAGCGGCTGGAGAGACGAGGACGCAGGAAACAATGAAACGAGCTATCCCAGCGGAGATGAAAAGAAGAGCTACACTGAGGATCAACGCCAGGGTGTTCTCAGGTGAACAGTGATCCATCTGCATTTTTTTTTTTTTTACTGTATCAAAGATGCCCCTTCACTGAGCATCTCTTGTGACCAGTTCCTCAATATTTCAGACCACCTGTGGTGTCCTACCTACAGTTACAGCACTCCACCAGCTAAGCAGATCAATACGTTTGCTGCCAGCTGCCTTCTTTGACTGAACAATATGTTTTACTTAATAAAGGGGAATAAAATCTTAGCAGTTGTAAGCAGTAATCACAGCATTTTTTTCATAACATGGACTGTGAAGGCCATTCATTTACTTGGTTCTTACAGTATACAGTAGATATATATGTATGAAGGAGCTCTCTGCTAGTGTACTTGTTACTAAATATTGTATGATGGGTATGCACAGAGACAGTGTGTATCCGTCAGCCTTGAGGTCCAGGCATGTTTTTAGACATCCAATATGCTTTTTTTTTTACTGCAGGATAAAGAATTGCAAGGACTTCTATGAAATCCTTGGTGTTAACAAAAATGCTAGCGATGAAGATTTGAAGAAGGCGTACAGGAAGTTGGCCCTGAAGTTTCACCCTGACAAGAATTTTGCTCCCGGAGCCACAGATGCTTTCAAAGGTATGGATTTTGTAGTGGAGAAAAGTCATTTTCTGTGAGATAAAATGGTAAAACTATCGTTCATTTTCGTACTATCTATAATAAGCATACTGCTGAGCGCCACTAATGACAAGTCTCTACTGGTCACACAAAGACCATTCTGTTGCTGGTAAACAAACTTCATTAGGGTCTAAGTTTTGAGCTTAGTAAACCAGTTTAAGCAGTTTTAATCAAATTCAGAAGTTCTGTGTTGGACTGTTTGTATTCATTTATGGCAGGATCGTTTATTTTGTGAGTTGCACCTTCCAGGGATCAGAGGTGAAAATTAAAAGAATAAGGCAAAGATGCTGCATGAGGTGTAGAGAACCAGTGCTGTGAAAACAACAAAAGGTTACCTACTGTGTTTGGCTGTCTGGCTTGGCCTGTTTGCCGCTACAGTTACAGGCAGCAGTGATGGCTTTCAGACAACACTGTACTTTTTCTCAGTAAAATCTGAACACAAACACACACATACACGCACAACAATGTGATACACACTTTCTAAGGATGAGCTTGGACGTCCATTGCGAGTAATGCCCTTTAATTCAATTAGAAATCGTAGAGAGAGGCACTCTTCGTGCTGTTTGCCTGGACATCATCACAAGCTCCAGTGACAGTAGTCTGTACAGCCATGAATACTTTACAAACAGCAAGCTTGTCACTGTGCCAGTCTGTCAAAATGTGAATGAAAATGGTCCTCAAGTTGTAGACTGGAGTGGATTTAACTGAATTAGGATGACAGTCTCAGACTTTGAATGCTCCTGATTTATAGCAATTAATTGTATTCCCTTTAAGTGGCCACTGCAAACCACACTATGCACTTCTTTTAAAATCTGTTTAAAGCAGTAATAAGTATATATTCTGAATTTGTCACACTACAGAAAACTCTGTTATTGGCCACCCAGCCAAAATTAAACACTTGAATGAATTTTCAAGTATGTAAAATTAACATAGGTTTCAAAATTGTGAACTAATAAGTAGTGTTCTTGGCTCTGATATTCTTGGGGCATATTCACTAAAGGACATGTACAGCAACCATAGTCAACTAATTTTTCTGATGATGACACCAGATGTTTGCAGGATATGACGATGGAGACCAGGGAGGCAGCCAGTTGAGTTTATCTGTGATTCACAGCTATCGCAGATGAAAATTTGAACAACTCCCTGGTCACTGCAGAGGAAGTGTTGATCCTTTCCATCAGTGTGGCTCCTCACAAAATCAGCCCATCTCTTTGTCATCTCATCAGTCTTTGGAAATTTAAATAAGGAGACTGAACTGTTCTGCTAATTCTGGTATCCAAGAAAGATGCAGAGCTGGCCAGCAAGCTGTAGGCTGCAGTAATGTGCTCTAGTTTTATGACACCATAGTGTTAGCGGTAGGGTTTAGTATGGCTCCAGTGCATCATTGAGCTGTGATTCCACCCAAGCAATCTTGAACATGGAAATGATGACTGGCTTTAAAGGACAACTGCCTGCATAATTCTTACTAACTATATTTGGATTTCATGTTTCTCCTCTCTCCCAACAGCAATAGGCAATGCATACGCAGTGCTGAGCAACCCAGAGAAGAGGCAGCAGTATGATCAGTATGGAGATCAGTCTGCAGCTCCGAATGCACCCCAACACTCCACCCACAGTCGCCACGGACACTACCGAAGCTTCCACAGAGACTTTGAGGCCGACATTTCCCCAGAGGAACTCTTCAACATTTTCTTTGGGGACGGTTCCCCACAGGTATGTTAAAAGAAGGGTCCCTGCAAGGTCACCATTCAGGGTGGTTTTTGGGGGGTAGTTTGGCAGAAGATTGACAATTTCCAACACAGCTGACATGTTTTCTCAGTGAAGAACTTGCATAAAAACAAATAAAAGCCATGAATGATGAAATTGAATTTGTACTTATTTCATTCAATCTTAAATGCTTTTACATAATGTAATCTATCTGTAGTGGTGGTATTTATTATTAGTGTTCTCAGTATTGTTTATTGTTGCTATGGTTAACAGCAACAATAATAATTAGGAGTATTCTGTGTTATCTTACTGTGGAAGTGTAGATGCAGTAAAACGGTGTCTCTTTATAGGAAACATCCATGTGTACACCAACCAGGGAGCCTCCTACTCTCAGTTTTATCAGCCTCGTCGTCGACGTGCTTATGAAAGGCGCGAGGAGGTGGTGGTGGAGGACAACCAGAGTCAGGTCAGTGACTCATAAAACATTAGCACAAATCCCTGATACATAACCACAGTACTATGTTGCCATCTTCTTGTTGGAACCCTGCATTACTCTAATCATTAACACGCTCCAGAGAATCCTAGTAAAGTGTTGCAGTACGTTTTAAACATGTTTGCAGCCCCCGTTTACTCAGCTACTGCACTGGCACGAGTACGGTGTAATTAGTGCAGCCTACAGAGAGTATTACATGCTTTGCAACCTGTGCTGATTTTATCTTCCCACAGAACACCTTCACAGCGCTTCTGCAGCTTCTTCCCGTGTTGGTGCTAATCCTCATATCAGTGTTTACACAGATGATGGCCACTAACCCGCCCTACAGTCTCTTCTATAAGCCGTGAGTCTGTTCAACCGTCAGCCTTACAACAGTGACACGTTAGCAAATCCTTGGGCTCCACTGAATGAATCTGAATTGTGCGTTTTGTTTCCAGGGCCGTGGGGCTGGTGGTATCCAGGGAAACGCAGCACATGGGCGTACCGTACTATGTCGATAAAAGTTTTGAGAAGGAATACCGTGGAGCTGCGTTGGACGAACTAGAGAAAACCATAGAGGCCGACTATATTGAACACTTGCAGAGTAGCTGCTGGAAAGAGAAACAGCAAAGTAAGCGAGCGGCTCGTTTGGTAGACTTTAAATGACAGACCCTCCAATTCACATCACATGCAGCTGTGCACTGTTAAAGGAATAGTGAGACCCTTTGGGAAGTACATTTATTTATTGACAGAATTAAATCAGACTGAGCTCATATCTGTATGTTAAACACACCGACTTTCAATCAAAATAACAACAAAAAATGTAATTTGATGCTGGAGTTTGATGGGAGTTGATGTCCTCACCAACGTCGAAACAATCATACTAAAATCGAGTAGGAAATGCAAGCAATAGAGTGGCAAAAATGATAGCATGGTTAGCTAGCTAGTCTGCTGACTCCCGTGTTAACGGCATTTCCTCGCCCACAGTGGCTAATAGAGATATAAAGCTACTGACAGGGACCAAAGTGAATGCACTAGTACATTACATAAAGTTACATATCACTTTGGGTTTATAGGCCACTTGAGGCTCAATCCCCAAAAAAAACCCTTTTAAAATGTCCAACTTTACATGTTTACAGCCCCTTACAAAAATTGGTTCTAGGTTCTATTGCTAATGTCCCAGTATATGACAACTGCACTGGAGGTGATTTTTTTTTTTCATAGAACTTACCTGATTAAATTGTATGAAGGCTTAAAGTTATGTTTAATTAACGGTATGGCTGCTTTGGGAGACAGGCTGGTATGACCTGGGTCAAATTAGCTGCAACAAAAGTAAGAGACACACCTAGCGTAACAAGTAAAGATTGCTTATGTCAACTTAAATCAAAATAAATTAAAGCCAAAACAGTATGGGGTTGTGAGAATCAGTAAAGTCAGTGGTGTATGTGGGCTGCATGTGTGAATAATGTCTGTGTAGGTGTTGTAAGCTGCAAACCAAATCCCAAAAGAACTAAAACGCTAGACCTGGGTGTGTGCTGCCTGTGGAGGGAAGCAGAGGGTGATTAGAACACAGCCTGCTCTTAAGTAACCCGGGAAGACACCGGGGCCCGCAGGTGCTCCTGATCACACTAATCAACCACTCCCAAAACCAACAGAAAACCAGACCCACCCTCAGAGGTCATCACACCGTAACCTAGAGGCGCTTTCATTCCCCTGCCTCTGCTCCACACATGCTACACCTCTTTGCTTATTTTTGAATTAGCAAGGAGTTAGACAGAGTGAGACACTGCCGAGATGCAACCAAAACCACCAAACCGAGTTTTAAAAGTGCCGTTCATGGAGGGTCTGTGTGAAGCTAACAGATTGCTGACCGTAGCTTTGTATTTATTGTGCAGATGTGGGAGCAGCATTGATCTTTTCTCATAGCTGTCTGCGAGAAAGTGTAGAGTGTATTTCCAAAATGTCTACATTTCCCTTTAAGTGCAAAAAGCTTTTAAAAATAGAGGTGATACATCTCGCTTTTGTCGTTCCGCATTCCCTTTTCAGAGTCGGACTTGGCAAACCTGGGACAACTGTACCGAGATGAACGGTTAAAGCAGAAGGCCGAGTCGATGAGGCTGGACAACTGTGAGAAACTGCATCGATTGGTCGGGCGTCAGAGAGGCAAATGAGGACACGGAGGAGATGATGTTTCTTTACAGACTTTCCAATAATGCATTTTAGTGAAGTGTGTAATTTATCTAATCCGGCCACTTTGTAAAGAAATCTCTTTGGGTACGGCGCAGTCGGTGGGAGATTATGCCACTGGAAACAATGTGCCTTCTCTCCTCTTTGATGGTAGACAATAAGAGTTGCATGTTAGCTGCCAACCCTGGCTGCGGTGGCAGAAGCATCAAGTGCAAACTCACTGTGGCAGTGCGTATGATGTCTTTGAGCCTTTAAACTTTCTTATAGAAATGGCATGACATATGGGGTCTCCCTTCGGGGTCATGAAGGCAGTTGTATGTTCACACATACACGTTTTATCCGTTTAGTTTTTGTAGTTAACCTCTTTTGATTTTTTGGATGTTTTTGTGTCCTTGCTGAAATTTTAGGTGTATTTATTTAGTAGTTAATAGAGTGAATGTGGCGTGAGCATCTCGGCTCATTATTTTCTGTAGGGAATTTTGAGTTCAGTGACTTAAATACTACTGTAGTCTTTGGACAATTCTGAGATGGTCTGTACTGTGAAATTATAAAGGACCTTTTTATTTGTGAGTAAAACAGGCAAATCAGACAACTGGACCTCCAGCACTTTCACAATAGGAGGCACTGTAGAGTAAAATTTTACAAATATGACCACTCTTTCCTGATGACTATGCTTATCATAAAAGGTTGTAATTGCCAAAAAAAAAAGAGCTGAATCCCACCGCAGAGCTTCCAGCTCCCTGCATTACTGCTGTTTGTTGCTTTGTTTATTTAGCTTCTGCCATCCAGGAGCCTTTTAGCTGCTGGTTTAAACTTAAAAATGACTGTTGTTCTGAAGAGGTCACTTTAATTTGAAACTCCATTTTGAGCAGTATGTAAAAGCATATGGTGGCTTAAATGGCATGCAATACTTTGTTTTCATCATCAGCTTGATTTTGTTTTCAGAGAATTTGTTTCCAGTCCAAATTCGTAGATGTTTTATAAATCCTACACCTTTTATTTATACAGATCTTTTATAAAGAAGACATTTTAATTTGAAAATCTAAATTTGTGTGGGCGTAAACCTCTTTCTCCTTGGAACCAGATTTGTGATTTTTACTTGTCATGTTCTAGTCAGGTTTGGTCATCATGAATAGGAACTTTGTGGAGTTGTTGACTTTAATTTTATACCAACCCCAAACCATTAAAACCCTATACAGGCATTAGTACATGTTGCTGTGCACTAAGACTGCCAAACTGCCTTAGCTGTTCTCATACTTATAAATATTCAGGTTCATTTCAAGCACTTTTGAGTTAATATTTACTCCTGTGTTCCATTGTTACTGTTGCATGCACCCTAGTGAGAGAGTGTTTTCTTAGTTACATATTCATTTTTGGCAAATGCGTCTTCATGACTACTGACACTACAAATGTTGATGGAAAATATTCAGGTCCACACTGTAAGTCACAAACATGTAAATCCTTTACTGTGATACACACGAGTCAGGTTTTGGTAACTATCGGTGTGGAAGTAACATTGCAGTTGAGTTGACTTGAGTAACACTGCAGAATTAAGCTTTCAGCCAAAAATACCAGAAAATTAAAGATGTAACCAGAACGTGTGCTTGGCCTGTCTGATTTGTTCATTTGGGTAGTTATGGTAGACTGACTGAATGATTCATGTTTGGTCACATCATTAAAACAGCAACTAAGACATACATGTCACACAGCCGTCTGTATCCAAAAGTGTCCTATGTATTTAGTGATTACTGTTCAACATCATTATTAGAGGACTACAGATTCTCTTACTTGAGTTGTAGTGTTTGAATGTTCATTTAGGCTGATCACCAGCTCAGGCTGAATAAATCAAGGACTCGTTATTGAAGAGAATCTCCAAACCAGTTACCACATCCTGCTAACAAAGCTTATAGTGCAGGTCAGGGTTTGAAGTGCATACTGAATATTTGGCTCATCTATTTTTTTTTAAAATATCAACCAAATCATGTAAAATACCCCACAACAAGCTTGAGTTTTGCTGGTTACTTGGTCCAAACCACTAGTGCTGCTCACATAAACAAACATGTGACTTGAGGCTTTAATGTTTCTATGCATTTGCATTGTGGCCTACATGTGCTCTGTCCAGTTGCTTTCATGAACATACACTAGATTCTGAAAGTCTTCAAAGGATCTGTCAGGAAGGCTAGGAGAAACTGGCCAAATTCAGATACGCAGAGACTATAGAAGCTTTAACTGCTGCTAAAGTGGCTTCTACAACGTATTAAATCAAGTGTCTGAATATCTACTGGTGTAGTTTTTTCCCCATCAGTTTACTCTCGGTAATCCTTGTACATGTTATAGAAGGCTCCACTATTCATGCTGCGTGTCAGGACCAAAAACAAACCAGAAAACACACCTTTAGAGATAAATTTGTGGTGATGCAAAGATGTTGCCGAGGGTATCCAACCATTTCAGTAGGAAAGTTAGTTTGTTTTAGGACTATTCGTAGATGTCGCCACACTGGGAGGAGGGAACCCAGGAAGAAGGGACCCAATGGCTACTCTAACAGAGCTTTGGAAGTCCTCTGGGAGAACCGGTGTGTCTTTTTTCTTTAGTGATGTCCAACTTAAAAACCACAGAAAATCTGTGGAGACACTTTAAGGTGGCAGGTCATAGACACTTCCCATCCAATCTGATAGAGCTTGAGAGGATTTGTCAGGAAGGTTAAACTGCCCAAATCCAGGTGTGCAAAGACACAATAGGAGCTGTAAGAGCTGCTGAAGTTGCTTCTACAAAGTATAAAATCAAGGGTCTGAATAGCTTCCTAAATCAGATATTTCAGATTTAGATTTTTTTAATACACTTGCATTAAAAAAATTGAAAAACATCTTTTCCTTTTGTTTTTCATTGAGGGTAGATTAGTGGCAGTTTTGTTCGTTAAAAAAAATCCACAACTCTACAAAAAGACGACGATCGAAGAGGAGTTATTTGGCAGACAGGGTGTGCAAATTATCATCGCACCTGAACTTTTTCCTGCTCAACATTTGAGCTCTCAAGCTGGATTCTACAGAAACAGAACGACCTTTGTTTGGACATGAACACGATGTATTTGCACATTCAACAGAAAAGTAGGGAGGACACAGCGGTAGTTGACAACAGCAACAAAGTGCCACCAGGAGCTGGTAAACCTGGAAACGTCTCGGCTCTGGTTCAAATAAAAGCTGGGAATCCATTTTATTCATCAGGTCATTAACATAATACTGAACAAGGTTAAACAGAAGCAAAATGCAAAATCTTTGATGATCATTGTTTCCTACACCAGAGAGGGAGCATTGTCAGAGAGGATGCGTCCCCTCTGTGTGCAGACAGCGCTGTGCAACAACAGTTCAGTGATATAAAACTAACAGTGGTGATGTTTTTTGCAAATGACGCTTATAGACACTGCTGCTTAATCTCAATCTTGAAAAAATCTGCAAGCATTCTTACTGACATATAGCACATCAAACACCAATCTCACAAAAGAGACAAAAGAGAATTTTAGACTTAGAAAAACAAAGGTATAAAATATGAATTATTTAAATTCCCCACAGGAAGATCAGGCGTGTTCTCACTGATTTCGGCGCACATTTTATTTCATGATTTTTTTTGCATGGGAGTTTCAGTTCTTAAACAGCAAAGTCAGGCTGTAACAGTTGCTGCTGTGGTCTGTCATTAGGTTGGCACTGTGGACGCATCTTGTGCAAATTTAACACGTTAGGTGGGAGATTAATTTACAGATTTATCGTTTAACACCTTAAAGTTCACAAAACAGTTTATAAATGTCGTTCTTTTTTTAAAAGCACTGAAAATGACTCAGAATATGCATGTAGGTAATGTTTCATAGGAAACGTCGCATAGATAAAATCAACTGAACACAAACAATACAGCCATATTTAAAAAGTAGAGTTTCATACGAGAAATGAAAATGTTTGAAATGTGTCCCTCTGATGAGTCACTTTTTGGGGCTCAGACTATCAGAAATTGTAGGTTAATCAGACTCTTGGGCCTCTGGTTTTACATATTATCATGGTGCAATTCACAAAATCAACCGCACTAATAAGGAGTTAAACCAGGAGCCCAGTAAACTCAATTTCAGCCAATTGTAGGCTTAGAGTAATTTTTATCTTCATTTATAGAACCTGAAGGAACTTCAGGGCAGATTAAGTCTAGGTGATCTGCAGTTACATCTATGGAAGGTTTGACTTAGTCTTTCAGAATGCCCCGTTGTAATCTGGGATTATACGGTACGTAATCCATGTCTGTATGGCTGTCTCAGAAGAAATGAGCTTCTCCACCTTACAGTCTACCCATTTAATCTAGAGTGCAAGTAAAGGTTACACTGCACATTATGCAGAGTGAGTATCTGTGCAAATGAGAGACAATAAGCTCAGTCTTTTCACTTCATCTCAGGGACACCGCTGGACACGATTTTCATACTGTTTTTGTTCACTTCTTCATCTTGAGGTCGGCTTCTATGGCACTACGGCGCCCTCTGGTGCCTCCATCCTACAGAAAACCAGGATGAAACGACACATTTAAATATGAAAACAGATGGTGGAGTTGTACCTGACAAACAAGTTGTGCTTTGAGATAGTTAAGTCAAGCATGACTTTAATGAGGGCTGCTTTGTTTTGAAATATATAACTTGTTCTGTTTGCTTCAGGAAAAAAAAAAAAGTCAAGAAAGAAAGGGAGAGTTTTAAACACACTACAGAATGGGTACTTACAAAAAGAGAAAGGAGGAAGGCAGGAGAGGACATGGAGACAGTGTCCTGTAAGAGGAAAACGATGGACATCAGAGCTGCGACTTGAAAGTGCAGTGAAAGTTTTAAGAAGAAGCAAAATAGTGACAAGAAAACTAGAACACGCAACATGAAACAAATATTGAAAACAAGCTTTTGAAAAGGAGGTTGAAACAAGCTTTAAGGGAGCTACTTCAAGAACATATTTCATCATAAAATGATATGACAATGGTGTAATATTTACTACGTATTTCCTTGCTGCCCTGCCATTGCACTACTTTTCCACACCAGGAAATTTTTAAGGAACATGCTAGTACGTGTAGCTCAGGAACTACATACAACATGTACTACAGACATATATTCTTGTCGACCATTTTTCAAGGCATTGCATGACGTTTTACAATCCTCTCCTGCCTTCCAGTCAACTACTGGTTTCAGTTAAGATCAGTACGCTATGAATATCAACATGAATTGCTTGGAATTTGCTTCGATTTCAGTTTGTCAACAGAATATTTTGGACAGAATTACAGAGAAAGACCTTCTTAATTTCAACGGAGCATTCTGTTGAAACTGTTCTACACCAAAATAGTCTGACCGCTTTGTCAAAGTTATTATATTGTGGTACAGAAATGTAGATTTAAGTGTTTTTAAAAATTATAATTTGTTTCTATATCTAAGAACATACTTCCAACATCGACAGCCGCTCTTCAATATTATCATGCTAAAATAATGCATCTTTGATGAATAAAAAAGTTCAGGTCAGGCCAATTATCTGCCAATTTCTTTTCATACTGTTGTAGAAAGAATGGAAATCAACAGGTTTCCTTTAGGAAGAATGCTAATGTAGGCTTTGGTAAACTCTGAACTCATTAAGCTTTCGAATGTTAGCAAGTTGATTCTCATAGCATACAAAACCAATGGCTGCCTGAAAGGAAACCCATCTAAAATCAAATGTCATGCTTTGGAAAATGGCCAGCAGATGTAGTTTGGCATCACTTTCTTCTACCTTAAAGTCAGCCTGTTGTCTCACCCTTGTCTCTTCTTCTGTACTCTCTGCTTTTGTCAAAATTCTAGTGAAGCACCTTGTCAGTAGAGTCCTGTTTGCGCGTGCTCTCACGGCCCCTCAGGCTCTTGGCGCTGATACCAGATTCTGCTGTCTCCATGATGAGCTGGGTAGCTAGAAACTGCTGGATCTGCTCCAGGACATCACGCTGCATCTCCACAGCCATGTGGTACACGTCATGATCCAGGCTGTTGTACATGACCGCATTCTGAAACATCAGCATGATGTCCCGCTGGAACTCGGCGGTGGTCCGTATCAAACCGGTCTCAATGTTCTTCTTTATGGTGGCCAGGTCCATGGGCCTGTAGAAGTAGAAAACAAAGAGCAAGTTGAGTCTGGTGTTGTTGACATTGTGATGCAAAAATTGTAAATTAGTGAGTAGCTGTAAAATGTGACCACAGCAAGCATGTTTGGGGCTTACCTGTGCACAATACTGTGGTATCCAGGTGCAATTTCATCTGTTACTGGCTGAAGGAAGACATTTGCATACCTACAACAGGTTCACATAAAATCCATTCAAGTAATGATCCAAAACATTAAAAAAAAAAAACAGAAATATATCAGAGGTCGCTGAGCATCAGTGGCTGGCATTTCTGTCATCCTCACCTGTGATTAGCCGCTGCACGCCACACTAGCATAATGGCTTTCTTCCAAATCTTGTGAGCCTGTAGAGCTTCCAGGTCCTCGCTGCACACAGAACTGTACAGTGACAGCGCAAAAGAAGGAAGTAGTAAAAGAGCAAATGTCATAAAGAAGGAACTGACAAACAGAAACTTGTCTGCAGCACGACACGCTGAAAAATTCAATATGCTTCCCCAGCATCATTATGCACCATCTGGGCTGCACTTTCAGCATCATCTCACACAAATCACACTTTAATTCCTCGCTATATGTGCATGAATTTGAATTACTCACAACTGAGATGAAGCGGGGCTGCTGGGGATAGAGTCTGCAGTTGTGTGGAGCTGCAGAGACGAGGAAGCCGTGTGAAGGCTGTACCCATCCTCGCTCTCGCTGGCCGCAGGCTCTAGCTCCGTTTCTCCGTCTGGCTCTGAAAAGAATTCCTCCACCCCATCGCCCTCGTCTTCTCCACACAATTCTGGCCCGTTGACCTCATTTTCCACTTTAGTCCCCGAGGCATTCTCTCTCCCCCCACCACTTATTCCGTTCTTCACCTTCATCTCCTGCAAATATGGAGAAAATGCAGAGCGGTTAAAACAAAGCCTACCATGCAGGGATACTGTGGAGCTACACACTCTGCATTTCACAACAGCAATTACAAGCATCATGTTCGCTTTGTCCTCGTTGGGTGCTATACCTTGGGATGCCTTTCTGTCAGTGGGCTATCTTCTAATACTGAGTCTGCCAAGATAGTAAAGATGAATAATAAGAAGGAAATGGTTATGCAAAATGCATAGTTGCATGCAAAATGCATGTTATGAAGCTAGTAAATACTAATATTCAATCATGGATGTGCATACCTCTGTGGGTTTTTTCAGGTCTTTGCTGTGCCCACTTCTCATTTTCACATTTTATGGTAACATCCAATGAAATTTGGTTTTTCGGGTGCACCACCTCTCCAGTCTCTCTCATTGCCTCAGACTGTGGAGGTGCTCCACTGTGGCAGTGCTCCAAACTCTTTGAGTTGCATGAGGATGAGGAAGTGGGAGGAAGGCTCCTCAGTCCCATTGGAAATGCTGCAAGATGGTTATCTTGACTGTTGCACAGAGAGGAGAGTGAAGCTTCTGTCCTCCCCTCCAGGCTACGGTGAAGAGATGAGGACTGTGGAGCCCCTGTGGGCACTGTGGGGTGAGATTCATGGGACCGGAAAGGCCCGGCATCCCAGGCACCAGACAGAGTATGGCCATTCTCCTCACAAAGGGACAGAGCAGCCTCAACTGCAGCTGCATCCAAAGCCTCTGCAGCCTCGTCTGCCTGTAGAAAAAGAAATAAAACTCTACGTCTTAAAGAACATCTGAAAACAAAAACAAACATAGGTCCTACTTCTATATTTCACCGTTTTTTTCACTGCCTTTTTCTCAGCACTGATACTGGCGTGTAAGATCATGAAACTGAACACAATGAACATATGCACATTGTAAAGAAACTGAATTTTCTTTCAAGCCTAAAACAGGTTTCATAAATGCTTTACTTTTCCACAACTGATCTCTGTGCTGTGAAGATATTGAACCTTGTCTTCAATGATGGCGATAATGTCCCCCACTGTCTTCAGGTCCAGCTCATCTCCCATATACGACACAGTCACATCCTCCTCGCTGAGCTCTGACACTTTATCCTCTGTGGAGACCGGCTGGCTCCCGGGAGGTGCAGATGGCACCAACGCATCGACCTCTGCACACAATCAACAACTGATTTTCAGCTGTGATTATTAAAAACCTTCACTTGCTATTCATAGGTCACATTGTACAAGTTTTATCTTGCATTTGAATTCCAATCAAAATGAATCTGAACTCTTGTTTGGTATCTTTAGTTGTATCAACAAGTGTCCGTAGACTTTTGAATTCTTCAGTTGTGCCAGTATTTACTGTATTAAATAGTGCATAAATTGTTTTTTGGAAACTATGTGAAAGGAGGCGCATCGTTACAGCTTGTCATACTTCTACCTCTAACTTAATGCAGCCAGAATACTATATTCCATTTTTGCCTGTTAAGAGGAAGTGATTTTAACATTAACCCTCATGTCACCCCGCGGGTCAAAATTGACCCGTTTTAAAATTTGAAAATGTGGGAAAAAATATATTTTCACAGTGAAACTTCGAATGCCCACATTTTCAACATTTTTTTGGTGGAAAAAGGAAATGTTTAAAATATTTCTTAAGAAGATTCACACAAAAAAAATCTACCAAAATCCAGCAAAATTCACTGGATTTTCATTGATATTTTTGTGAATGTTTTTAAAGAAAATAATAGAAGTTTTACCAATATATATATGTAATCACTTTAGATGTTTTTAGGACTTTTTTGGAAGATTTTTACTCATTTTCTGAAATTATTTACAAGAATTTTCTTGCCACATTTGGGGATTTTTTTAAAATAAAAATGGTAAGGGAAACTTTAAGGGAATTATTGGAATTTTCTTCCTGAAGGTTTTGCAAATTTTCAGAAATTTGGGGAATTTTTGCTGAATTTTTGGATTTTTTTCAGACAAAGAAACAATATTTTTTGGTGCCTGTAATGAGGGTTAAACTAGCTACACAGCAGCTGACATTAAGGCTGTGAGGAGGATTGTCGTGCTGGTGTTGTGCAGGTGAAAGTGGACGGACCTGTACTCGCTGTGTCAGTAGAGTCAACAGGAACAGGAGTGGCAGCAGAGAGAGGAACGCTGGAGGCCGAGTCTGCACTGACCATAAAACCTAACGGAGGAGAAAACTGGGTGGGACCGGCCTCCAGGAGACGGGACAACATCGGGGCGCCTGCCACGCACACACAAATACACACGTTAACACACAAACTGCGGAGTGCATACAAACCAGCCGTAGTCCTCAGTCAGCCAGTGAGCAAACATCTTAGACAGCAGCAGCAGAAAGCCCATAAACATTTAGAATTCAACAGCAAAATTAGCAAATACGTAGCACTCTCCTACAGATAAAGACAGAACACCTGTAAACAATATTCAGCCCTCACTAGAATGTAATCTTATGTAATTATTTGCTCTGTGATTCAGTTCAGTTGGTCAGTATGAAGAAAATGACCTGAATACACATTGACTCAGTGTCAAATAAACACTCCAATACAGTGAATATGTTTGATCATCATCTAACAATGATCAAACACCATATCTGTACCTGTTGCCTGAGAATGAGGTTGACTGGGTGGAGCCAGCTGTAAGTCATGTGCTCCTGTTATAGTACCAGTGGACAGGTCACCGTCCCCAATCTGGAATATAAATGCACACATACAGGTCAAACATTTGATGTATTTTATCTGTTTTTTGAACGTAAAGTGTACATCATCAAGTATTTGAATTAATGATTGATCCTGTAAAACATGTCAAATGTGAAATTTTGTCACTGATTCACACAGAGCGATCAATCATGTCAAAGGGAATTTTTTCAAAAATCTAAAGTGGCATCTCTACCATCTGACTACAATCTTCACAGACAGTGCTAAATGTCAGAGCAGAACCATTAATAAAAGATGCACTCGTTCTGACAAATTTGAATTTCACAAGCAGGCTTCACTAAATAGAAATGAAAAAAAATGACAAAAAAACAGAAACAAACTTAAATTCCAACTATCAAGTAGCCATTTGAAGCTGCATTTCTAATTAAACACATCTGCAAAAATAACAAAAAGCTCAGTTTTCTCTATTGGCCAAACAAACTACAACCAAGAAACCCAGAAACAGAATATACAACTGAAGTATTAAATACTTTCTGAATGCACAGTAATTCTACAAATCATCGTATAAAGAACGGATGCCCTGCAGTTTCGTGCATGTTAATTATAGAGCTTGGGACTGCTGGCACAATACAGAAGGTCCCTAGACATACCAGTCTGGAATTTGCGGCCAAGATGCTGCCTTTTTTCAGTAACTCTGACAGGAGAGGAGATGGTGGTGGTGTAGCTTTCTGGCCCATGAGCTTCTTCTGAGTGGGGTCATCCAGAAGTGACCCGTGGCTGATGTCGTCGGTACTCGATCCAGAAGACTCAGTAAATGTCAACAGCCTGGCTGTCCCTGAAGCCTAGAGACAGACAGAGGGAAACATGAAGTATTAACACCATATGAGGAAAAGAATGCTTGCTGATCTACCTGTATGTCTTCGTCCACATTTAAAGGAACAGTCAGAAGTTAAAATAAGGCCACTTCTGAAAATGGCCTAACAACTCCTATTCTAAGTTTGTTTTCATGCCTTACAGCAGGTACAGCTGACAAGTTACTTTTAACAGTTGGGTCAATATACAGGGTGT
The DNA here is from genome assembly GCF_021347895.1 of Acanthochromis polyacanthus. Taxonomy (NCBI): domain Eukaryota; kingdom Metazoa; phylum Chordata; class Actinopteri; family Pomacentridae; genus Acanthochromis; species Acanthochromis polyacanthus. The sequence continues at coordinate 13,218,542 of NC_067129.1, forward strand.
CCCAAAAAAATGTATATGCACTTTAAATAATTGTAAACTAGGTGTTTATTATAATTCGTTTAATTTTCAAAATGTAAAAGAATTTACAAACATCATTCTATTGTTTTGTCACTGTTCTCAAACTGATGTCCGTTCTGGTCCAGACACTGTCGACAATGCAAAGCGATGGAATAGCACACATCATGAAACAATTCCCTTGGTATTTGCGTGCATTCACGTTCAATGGTTGCTCTCAATTCAGTGACTGTTGCAGGTCTCATTGCGTAGACTTCGTCTTTTAAGCATCCCCAACAGTGTTACTACAATATCTTTATAAATAACTGTCAATTTCAATTTTACTCAGTTGTATATATAATATTTAGAAGAATCTTTGTCTAAAAATACCGTGTGGTGTTTGGTTGGAATAAAAGAAATGTTGATTTTAGGCTTGAAAACAGCAAAAAAGTCAACTATGATACCTGTCAACTATGTTACAAAAAGTCCCGCAATTGTATATTGACCCAACTATACTCGATATGCAATAGCACAAGGATTCTCTTTTTCACAACACCAAGAAATTACTTGAAGAAATCTACCCAGCTGGAACTCAAAAACAGAGCTAATCAGACATAATTCCTAACGTTAGCATTGTACCTATGAATTATACCAACAGAACATTTATAAATCACAAAAGGAGGCGGGACAGTTGGAAAGTGGGGCTAACCTTAAGTACCTTTGAACATTCTGAGACTTACATTTTTTGTGGATGCAAGATCCAGCGTCAAGCACTCGAGTGGGTCGCCTGGTGAGAACTCCTGGCCTGGGGAGCTACAGCCTGAGGGCGAATGCATGGAGACGCTGGGCATCCGCTTAGGAGTGGTCTTTGCCACCTGTCTGGCTGAAAGAGGGAGGAACACCAGAGGGAGGATTTCCTTATCAGTCATGCAAAAGCTGACGGTCGACTTACTTTGTTTTCTTGTTTTTTAAACAAGAACAGGATTTCTGCAGATATCAACCAGTCAAGTTTAATGCTTTTTAACGCCATTTTAATGCTATATTGTAAAAAATTTTAATGCCACGATCGTGAACTCAACAAATTACACGGGTGTGGGTTTTTTTTGTAAAAGATGATTTATATATGAAAACTGTCCCTACATTTCACTATTTCTGAAGGTTGTTGCTAGAGGTACGGACCCGGACCCGTAACCTGTGGCCGACGGATACGGCACTTTCCATTTGCCAATCAGATACGTGAGATCTGGTCACGTGACTCCCGGTAGACGCAAGAGGTATGGACCCGTAGCATCGGTACTACAGGTACGGACCCTAAACCTAACCCTAACCCTAACCTTAACCTTTGCTTACCTTTCAACAGTTTGCAGTGGTTAGCAGCTTCTTGACTCACGAGACTCGCATACGGGTCCGTATCTGTCGGCAAATGGAAAGTGCCGTATCTGTAGGCCACAGGCTTCGGGAACGGGTACGGGTCTGTATCTGTAGACACTACCATTTCTGAATCCAGAAACCACCTCTGACCACCCACAGGCTGCAGTCATTCTCTGAAATCCATGTTTTTGAGCCATTTTTGCTGGAATTTGCGTTTCCACATTTCCCAGATTTCCTCCACTTTAACCCTCTTCATTTATGGGCACCAAAAAATATTGTTTCCTTGTCTGAAAAAAATCCAAAAATTCAGCAAAAAAAATTCCCCAAATTTCTGAAAATTTGCAAAACCTTTAGGAAGAAAATTCCAATAATTCTTCAAAAGTTTCCCTAAAAGAGATTTTAAGAAATCCCCCAAATTTAGCAACAAAATTTTTGTACATATTTTCTAAAAAATAGTAAAAATCTTCCAAAAAAAATTCTAAAAATATCTAAAGTGATTACATATATATCTTCAACAAGGGGGGCAAGTAACTGCAGATGAACAGTTGTATTTCAGAAGTCAACGCAATTTATGGAGTATCAGTTAAATTAATGACAAAATACAGCATAAAATTAAAGGAGATACCCTGATAAGCAGCATCAGTGTTTTTTCTTTTTAACTCTGCTTCCTCCTCCTCCAGTTTCTTCTTTCTGGCAGACACACAAAACATACATTTTCTTTTAATTTTAGCATTTCTAATGTCTAGTAATGGAAAAACAGAAGTATGGTTTAATCATATGATGAAGGGTTTGTTTCCTCTTACTGCCGAATTTCTTCCCACAGATCTTCCAGTTTGGAGTCCAGGTGTCCTGCTTGAATCAGTTCAGCCTCTCTCTTCAGCTTCCTATTAAACAGAAATGAATCGATGCAGTTTATGATGCAGCGATTTTGTTGTTTTGGGCTGGATGATGCTGTCTTCTTGCCGTTCAAAAGTTTGCAGTTGTACCTGTGCTTCTCCTGTGTCTCTTTGATCAGCTTCTTCAGTTCTTCGATCCTCTCAGACGTCAGCCTGCGTACTATCACATCCTCCACTGTCTCCACCACTTCACCTTTCTCACCACGTTTTCGCCTGACGGTAACAAACGCATTAGTTCTTGACAGTGTTTTCGGGCATGTGCTGTGAATATCAAAGTAAACCTATGTAATCTGCGTTAACTTGCAGGTCTAGAAATGTGAGGTTAAAGTCACTTATGTGCTCACTTTGGGGCTTCTGTTGTTTCCAGGAGCTCAGAGTATTTGGAAGCACAGTGCTGCGAAGACGCAAAACGAGAATCAAGAACAACTTTGCGACAAGACAAAAGACAATGTGTTAAACAGAATTTACATTTCTGTGTTCTGAGACTGAACTCAGATGTTGTCATACCTTCTGAGAGAACCAGTCAGGTGGTCGTCCAGGTTCTGCAAACGGTTTGATGGCTCGGCTGACAGACACCCTGTTGAGATGAAAAACGCCAAAAGACAAAGACTTCAAGCCTAAAACATTGTCCTATTTCTGTCCTGGTGAATTAGAGTTATTTTTTTCAGTCTCAGTCGCATGTTTCCTTAATCCATTTTGTCATTTTATTTGTTCAAGTCTCTCTTCCGTTACTGATTACATCCTTAAACACTCAACTCTGTATATCAAAGTTATACATTTAGAAGTTCTAGTCAATTAAAATAATTTCGTCCTGCCTTAAAATAGCTTAGATGTAGCTCGACAATGTGGCTTCCTCATGAATTTGCAGATCTATGAAGAATTGCCCTCTTTTTTCATCCACCTCTCCACCACTCGCTGCAGCTGGAGAACACCAGCTCACCCCCAGAAACCTAAAACTGTGTTTCTGAGACTGTCATCGGTACACTGCAGTTTCAAAGTGGAAATGCTCAGGCATGGCACTGACTGCTTATTTCTCTCACGATGTGTTTTACAGCAAATATAAACACCATTAGACATGCTAACGAGGTAAATAAAACAATTTTTCACCAGAGGGCATCTTTAATTATTTTACAATTAGCCTTTTGGTTGTTAAATCATGCAGACATTATGCAAAATTAAAGCCAACATGCACTGGGGCGTACCATGGATAATATGCCATTTAATCACAGCTCATCAACTAGACAACTACATTAGATGTGGATTTTTCAGGGGCGATGTTGATAACGCTCATCATGCATCAATGAGACCAATGACTGATATTTGAAATGGATATCCACATTTTGAAAAACACAAAAGTTCATTGAAATGCCTGTGCTTATTTACGTTTTGAATAGGTTTACATAAAGGAAAGCGTCTTGTCATTTACTCCTTCTCGTTGAGAAGCTATTACTTGTGACCAATCAGACAGCGTGGGAACAGATTTCTAAAATAACCATACCAACAACTGGTCGGCCACTGAACTGCACAGCAACGTATGGTTAATTCATCTTATTTGCATTTTGTTGTGCTGTGAGGGGAAACCGCAGCAGCAACCCTTTCAAGTTCTTAGTGAGACAAAAATAACAACAGAACCCTGCTTACTGACAATGTCTTACCTTACAAGGTAGTTAAAAAAAAATACATATGATTGCACATGGGTGTATCTTAGAGTCTGAAACATACAATTTTTGCACACAGTAAAGAATCATTGGCACCAGCTTTGGATTAAAAAAACAGCAGAAAGTGCATTTACCAGTTCTGGTCTCCACTCTTCATGACAGATGTGGCCAAACACAGCTTCTCCCTCACTGACCATGGCTCTGTTGGTCCAATGACAAGCAGCTTGTGTTCTGCAGATGTGAGGAGACAACACATGACACACACACACTTTACACAGTATCTCCCAACAAAGCCTACATGTATCTCCCAACAAAGCCTACATGTCCCTCTGATTCCCTGCTGGGGCTCTTAGGCCTGGTGTCGACTGGAAACTCTTGCCTTCGTTTTTTTTTTTTTAATGCCATTTTATGACCGAACTGCCCACCATGCCAGCAGTTGACTGTACACACACAACTACTCGGCTTGAGCACACAAAGAGCGAGTGGTTAGTACAGTCAGTGTTAAACAGGAGCCAGCAATAGTGTACGGAGAGCTGTTAACTCGTGATGACAGTCATTAATCGTCGCTGCTGGCTCCCCTGCAGGGAGCGGAGGCTGCCATGAAGGGAACTTAGTGCTGGGAACATCCACACACGCACCGCTAACTGGTAGCATGTCATGACATTTGCTATGTAACGACGTTACTCACTTCCAACCCCGTTTGCCATCTTCCTGTCATCCCGACATCCCGAACATCCTGCTTAGACAGAAACCCAGCAATTAACAACGCTGGCGGTGTCCGAAAGCGCTCTGCACACAATGATGGACGTTAACATCAATGGATGTTGTGGATGTTGGTTTTTTTTATTTTTTTAGCTAGCACGCTGAGTCGCCGCTGTCCGTTAAAGTCACAGTCTTAGCTGCTGGTAACTTAAGGATTAACTAGCTAGCCGGAAAAATAAAGGGCTACGAAGGACTGTGTCCGTCAAAGAGTCGCGGAAACGGTTGAATCTTCGTCCGGACCACAACAAAGTCTGTGTTACTGAGCCTCCGCCAGACAGACGGGAATGTTTAGCTTTCTGTCCTCACAAACGTTATTTCTCATTGTAGCTAGCAGCGAACCGTTCATACACGCCCACCACCGAGGATGATGATGGTACGACCCCAGAGGCAGCTGGAGCTCCACAACTTAGCTAATTAGCTCGTTTCGGACAAAAAAATAACCCTTTAGAGTGGCAGTAAAATGATGATAACATGTGCAAAAATGTAATTGTGAAATGCGTTTAATGTATTTATTTTCTGGTTGACAAACTAAACAACAAACTGGGTTCCCTGTCATAAACCTAGTAATAACTCGTATTTAGCATGTTGTGCAGCTATTATGAACTCACAATGGCTAGTTGCACGTAGCATGCACTGATATAGAATATTAAACATGCACATGAAATGCAAACGCACTGCCTTATTTTTATGTTTGCATTACATAATTGCACATGTCAAAAGCAAACCAATACATTAATTTATATAGCAGATGATCACACAAAGGTTATCCAGAACTACAACAACAGCAACAAAAGCCACATGTGGAGATAAAATAATGCTAAAACATATTCAGCAGGATAAAAGTGAAATTAAATACATTTTTTAAAAGTACAGGCAAGTTGAGAAAATGTACACACATGTTATAGAGCAATTAGAAATGACAGACTTCAACCAAATAAACAAACAAAAAAACCCACAAAAAGACATAGGTATATAACCCAGCATACGTATTTCTTTTCAATACAACAAGAAAAATAAGAATATAAAATGAATGAAGCTAAGAAGGTTTCTGCATCCTGTTGATAATGAATTGCTATGTGATATTTTTATACAATACAGAAGAGTGTGCTAGAAACTGTGCAGCAGGTGCCACAAACTAGAAAAACTGGTTTGCGGTTTGAATGAGATGGCAAAATAAATGATTAGGGATATCCAGGAGAGCTAGGACTCTGGCAGGTAAAATTTTGAAATAAATTATTTGGGCTTGTTTCTACACTCTACCATTGACTCGTTTATAAAATTAGGGGTCAGGCTTCTTAAACTGTATGATAACATTAAAACCTTACCCTGGGTTGCAGTCAGAGCCCTGCACAAAAGGGAATTTTGACTTTTCAGTTAAGTTATTGAGCTACTAATGTAGTTGTAAAGAGTCAAAACACGTTTAGAAATCTATTTTCTTAACCTGTCCACTATGCATTAAAGTGCAAATGTATCATTCTCCAATTTATCTCTCTCTTTTAATGACAATGGCTTCAATTAAGGTTATAAATGCATGTTTCATAGAAATGTTTTTGAAGTAGAATCATGTGAAGTACCTCGGTGTAACCTTTTCTGTAAGCCGAAGTCATGGAAACCTTTTGCAGTTCAGAGTGAGACAACAATAGCACTGCCATGACTTCATACCTAATCATTAAGCACAACACATTTTTGGCTGACTCTGACATAACAGCAATCCTGCAGCTGTTAAAAATAAATCTGTCAAAAGTTCTGTCAAAATCTGATCTGAAGAGGTAATAAAATTTGGACACTCGTCTGTAAAATGTTAAAATAATTGCAGAACCTGTAAATCACTGTGATGATTATGTGCATCTCCTCTCTGGTGTCATCGATCCAACGGTGTAGCATCTATCAGAGCTGAACAGTATGAAAGAAGACACATGCTGGCTGGCTGGCTGGAGAGATGGCTGGAGTATATAAACATAATTATCATCAATTTTAAGTTGTTTTTTTTTTTAATCAAGGATATGAACATTCTCTACTTGAAATATGCAACACATCTGGGCAGCTTATATATTTCGGCCCTTGTAGACAGTTGGTTAGCCGAAGCAACAGCTCTGTGCCCTCATAAGGTCCCGTATCTTTCATAAAGAGAGACCAATTACGACAGGGAAACAAATGTTAATGAGGCACTTGACATTTACCTCCATAACGCTGCCACTTTGCCCCCCACTGCTCTGTCGAATAAGTCAGCTCTACAGGAAAGACTGGCAGCCTTATAGAGGCAGCTACAGCAGGAGACGAATAATTCTGTTGTCTGAGAAAACTCTGACTTTAACAAAGCTCAGCCACTTACTGAGCAAATTTACTGTGAGATTTAGCCCAGTAGTCCCTGTGTATATCTTGCAGGAGAGAATTAGGCTCTTAAGATATTTGTTTGGAGTTTTAAAAGTCACTTTTCTTCAGTTTGCACACCCTCTCTTGAAACACAGAAGCATGTTACCTGTCATATTTTATCACTGTTATACTGTAAATCTGCACAACACACCATCTAATAACCCAAGCAGATTAAATTATAAAATATTTTTTAAAAAACAACAGGTTAGGAAACTATCAGAACTGTCCAAATTTCTCACCTAAATTTCCTGATTGTTTAATCTATTTTTCTTAGTGTATTTTCATAGGTATTTATTTATATGTGTTGTTTTGCTTGCACTGCATTAGTACTGGGAGAACAGCATTTAGTTTTCTGTGTATTCAAAACAAGAAATATCAATAAACAAACCTTGAATCTTGAATTTAAGATAATTTCCTTTAATAGCATCACTGTAACTGTATAAAAAAATGCAAAATTTGTCAAACCGCTGAAGGAGAAATTATTTCTTATACTGTGAAACCACATGAAGCAGAAACTTACGCTGATGACCTTTGTAGGAATTTGAATTCCACCACTCATTTTCAACCATATTATGCATTTTATTTGAAGTATAATAATAGAATTTTAAATAAACATGATAACAATAAATATGAATATGATTATAAATATTGAATATTTGTAAATTTTTCATCATACAATGAAATGGACCAAAGATAAATAAACTTTGTAAATTTATCTCCAAAATGTGATCAGATGTAATATTTCTTCTTTGAATAAATTACAATCAGGAAAATTAATAAAAGCCATAGATAACAACTTTGCCTCTTCTCTTGAGATTATCCCCATATGGTGTCTTTTATTGTTACTGATATATATTTTACATCTTTACAACTCATTATAACCACATTTCTGGTTCACGTAGATTTTTTTTAAACCTGTGTTTATTGGTCCACCTCAGATCATGAGCTCCTGTATCTCGCTGATAGTGGTAGAGACTCCAGAGATGAAGGTCACACCACATGTTGCCTTTAACTGCTGCACAAAGCCCATCCTGGAGGCAGAACCTCGGCTAATGATTTGAAGGAGGGAACCTACTGAAGCCTCCCTCCTCATCTTTGCCATCAATCTCACTTTGTTTGTTGCTGGAAGTTTGTGTGGCGGACCCTGCTGAAGATAGGTCTGCTTTCCTACGAGGAGTTCAGCGGTTGCTGTCAGTCTTGGTGGTGAGCATGTTGGAAATTTTTATGAGTTAGAACAAATCTTGAGAAATTGCAGGTTATATTTTATCTACTTTTGTACAGTTGCATGGAAACAGCTTAGAACAGCCCATATATCTGAGTATGTGTTGATACTGGCAGCATGAGTATGTAGAAACTATTTGCATTGAGATTCCTATTGATTCTAACAGACGCTAACATATTAAATAAACAGTCTTTCTATGTTGACTTATGACTCTTTTCATATATTGCCCGATAGGAGGCTCAGCCAGATTAATCTTGCATGAGCATCTGAGCAACGTAGCAGCGGCTGTGTAGACAGAAATGTAAAGAGACGGTGTCAGCAGCAACTTTGAATGCTCAGTTTTGATAAACATATTCTGCAAACATGGGATAAACATATTCTGTGGGAGCAGCATGTTAATGTTAGGTGTATTTACATTCTCAGCTAGCGGATGCCACCCCAGGGGAGGGCTGCTCTGCCTCCGCTCCCCTGCCCTCCTCCTCCTCTGAGACCTTCCCTGCACCACTTGCAGCTGAGACCCAGGGAGCAGAATTAACAAGCAAATTGAAACAGACTCTAACCACTGGCGCAGATACCGCCTATAATTTGTCGCCTGTTATGTTTGCTGTGTGTGTGTGTGCCCTTTAGACGTGTAGTCATCTTTTTTTTTTCTTTAACTCAGTAATCAGTGATGCATACTGCTATGTCTTGTTTGTGGTTTGCTGCAGGCTGGCTGACTTTAGTGGGAAGGGGCAGGATGTCCAACAACATGGCCAAGATTGCAGATGCTCGAAAGACAGTAGAGCAGTTGAAACTGGAGGTGAACATAGAGAGGATGATGGTGAGTCTGCACATAATGGAATATAGCAGCATGCTGTGTGAAAACAGCACTTTTTCTCACTTCTTTGTGTTTCAGAATCAGTTTAGTTTCACGTATACTCATCAGTCATTTAATAAGTAATGTATAAAAATATAAAGTACAGTCATCATTTTCTGACCAATCTGGCCTTTTCAGTCAAAGCAAACCAGTTTGTTTTGCTGTGTTTCAATAGAAGATACATCCACATTTTGGGAAGACATGTGTGTTTTGATTTTTAAATGAATGGTAATAAATTAGCTAAAATAAAACTTCTTATCCTCCCCCTTTTTGAATGCACGGATGCACATTACCACAACCTTTCTGTCCAGGTATCCAAAGCAGCTGCTGATTTAATGGCCTACTGTGAAGCTCATGCCAAAGAGGACCCCCTGGTGATGCCGGTGCCTTCATCCGAGAACCCATTTCGAGAGAAGAAATTATTCTGTGTGATACTTTAAACTCAATGTGAGCACGATGAACATTAGAGCTATTTTAATGTGGAATTTCTTATTGGCTTCAGTTTTTATTTATTTGTCTTTTAAAAAAAAAATAACATTCAGCTTTAATTGTAGTAGCTCCCTAGTGTAACTTCACTTGGCAAATGATCATCTTTTATACATGATAATGAGGACAATAAAAATGTATTGGAAGTGGGTGCAAAGTTCATTTAAACAGGCCAGTGCTGCTGTCTTTCCTTGTGCACACAGCTTATATATTAACCAAATTGTGCCTAAGTTCTCCCACTGAAGATTTTAGAACACAATAAAAATCTTTATTCACACCAAACTTATCAGAAAAAAAGCAAGTCAATGTCCATATAGTTTGCTGTGCTCTAAATGTATTTCCTCATATTTTCACACAATGGCTACACTTAAGGTGACATTTGTTGAAGTAAATGTTCTTGGTTTTAAATAAAGACCTGAATTTTAAAAAAGAAAAAAGAAAGAAAGATCTTTAGCCGGGTATTGTTTATCTGCCTGTTTCCTAAAGGGATGCACCTTGGTCGCTGAAACTAATGCAAATGAAGGGCGGGGCGATGAGCTGTGACAGTACATGTTGGAGCTGCAGGCAACAGGTGTGCGCAGTTTGCACAGACCAGAGAGCTTTCACGCTGACACCTGCGACAATTCACCCAGAACTTTGGGAATTAGCAGCAAAAAATAAGGTATGTACATTTTATCAAGCATAACTGTCAGAATAAGGGCTTATTTCAACACGTGCTACATGTAACTGGACAGTTCTGCAGCAGCTTACTTACGTTTTAAATCTATAAGCAGGCTAGAAATAATGTTTGTAATGGCTTACTTTTACAGTCTTGCATCTTTGTACCTGTATGTATCTGTTAGAAATGATGTGAAAATGTTTCAGAATGTATGAAATGTGAATGGAAGAAGCAAATGGTGCAGCCACGTCAGGTCAAGCAAGGCTAGTCAAGAAAAACTAGTCTGACTGATCATGCAGGTCTAAAACACGCCCGGACTTCATGAGCATAACAAGAGGTAGTTAGAGTCAACTATAAAAAGCTTCAACCTTGGAAAAATGATGAATCATCACTATGCTACAAAAAAAGCGTCCAATTTTACATTTCACATAAATACGTCAGTGTAACCATTTTACTGAAAGCACCTAGCATAGCAGTTTATATTTATCTGTAGCTTAGTCAGTGAATTCAGCATTTGTTGCTACAACTAAGATAGAAATTCAATAACTGTTTGGTTTGTTTGAACTTAGATGGACAGCACGATCATAGACAAAGCAGGATTGTTTGATTTGAATTTCAGTTTTGTAAAACAAATGAGCAAAACCTGCCCCGGTTGGATAAAATGCCAAGTACAAATGATTGCTCTTTTCTTTTGTATGTTTAAAACAGCAGGCAAGATTATATTATATTTATGAATTAGTAGCTATCTATATAAATGACAGTTATTCTGAAGCAACCTTTATTTTCATTATGGGTGTCTGCTCTTTTTAGTTCACTCTCTTTCCACACTTGATTACTGGGAATCATTGTGGATTAAAATGTCATAAAATAAATTTACGAGCCTGGACTTTAACCTCAAAGCTGAGACCTTTTACCTTTAAAGGAATAAAACTATTTAGTTAGAGTGATAAACAGTGTTATGTACACTGTAAAAAATATTTAAAAGGAAAGCAAAAAAGGAATAATTTAACAGATGATTTAAAAAATAGACAAAACTGTTAAATTCAAGTTTACCACTGTAATTTTTTTTTTTTAAATGACATAGTTGGTGGCAATTAGCATTGGTTCCATAATTCTAGATGTATTGGTGAATGACATATCTTTCATAGCTGCAACAGTTTTCAAAAAAACAAACAAAATGCTGAATAAAAGTGATTTCATTACTGTATATTTTCAATAAGTATTGTAAGCTGTCACACATGATTTTACAGTTTCTCCAAAGTAAATCCATTTGTAAGATTTTGCTGTAAAGTTACAAGTGAATCTGTTATTGACATGATTTAAAAACAACAATACACTCCTGCAAACTGAAGCCAAATTCCTCCTTTTACAGCACTATTGACGTTTGACACGATTTGTTAGATCAAATTATACATCAAAACCAAACTAATCATGACCATTTTTGTGACGCTATTATTTGTATTCTAGTATCACTTGACCACGTTTGTTGGTGTTTTCACTGTTTTTTCACGTGTAAGTTCATTAAACATTAAAAAGGCAAACAAATACACATGATCTTAAGTAAAATTAAGGCCAGAAAGGGTTTTATAATTTTATAAATTTGCTGTGTCTTTTTTTTAGGACGGCTTATTTTCCATTAATTTGAATATTACCAGCTTAACAGTAATGTATGTATGACATTTCAAAGGTATACTCTTTATGTTTCCAGGCCTAGGAATGGCCAACTTTGGAGGACATGCCATCCCGGGCAGTTTTTTCCTCATCTATGGCTTTTGGCTGACGGTGAAACACATTCTCCAACACTACTGGAGGAAGAATCAGCTTAAAGGAAGACGAGCTATGCCGCCTTTATTTAAAAGAATGGAATACTTCGAAGGAGGATTCACAATCTTTGCCTCGTTTGTTGGTCAGTTTTCCTCAAAGTCTGTCTCCATCACTTAAGCGTGTTCCCGCCTCGTGTCACTTACCTGATGTTGTCCTGTCACAGGTATTATGGTGGAACAGTTTGTGGTGGACGGGCCTCATGCTCACCTCTTCGACTACGAGAACGGTACCTGGGTCAAGCTGATGAACTGGCAGCACAGCACTATGTATCTGTTCTTTTTGATTTTTGGGATAGCTTTAGTTGCCAGTACAGCATCCAAAATGCTGCCAGTTGGTATCGATCGGCTCACTCTCTCCATTGCACTTTTTGTTGAAGGTAAGCCTCAAGGAAGTCAGGTTTTAGTTACACGTTTGCTCACATGCCCTTGTTTTCCGACTCTTGTTTTTGATCTTTTTACTGTTCTGTTTTTCTTTTAATAATTGACCTTGTTTTCTGACTTCTGTTTTTGATCTCTTTACTGTTCTAACCTTTTTTTTTTTTTAATGATTTCATAAATGTTTTCTTTTTTCTTTTAATAATTGTCATCCTCTGTTCTTAATGTCTTTGTAAAGCACTTTGAATCGCCTCGTTGTTGAAATGTGCTATATAAATAAATTTGCCTTGCCTTGCCTTCATGCTCATTTGAACTGTGTCATTCTGTGTCTCCCCTGCGATCCAGGGTTCCTGTTCTATTACCACGTGCACAATCGCGCCCCTCTGGATGCTCACATCCACTCCCTGCTGCTGGCGGCAGTGTTCAGTGGATCAGCCAGCACCATGTTGGAGGTGTTCATACGAGACAACATCATTCTGGAGCTGCTCAGGGCATGTCTGTTCATCCTGCAGGGTTCATGGTTCTACCAGGCGAGTAGCAAAATGAGACGCTCAGTAAGCCGTAACGTGTGAAGAGTCAAATGTAGAGTTTTCAGAGCCACTATCAATTCTTACCACACAATGATGTGTCATAGTGGCGTCGCACCTATTAAACACGATGTCTAGTAATGTGAACACCTATAATTGTCAGATTTCTTTATCAACGGTTTGTCATTCCAGATTGGATTTGTACTTTACCCCCTACGTGGACCAGACTGGGACTTAAAGCTGCACGACAACGTCATGTTTGTCACAATGTGCTTCTGCTGGCATTTAGCTATTGCTCTGCTCCTAGTGGCTTGCACCTCATCTGTGGTTTGGTTGTAAGTATCCCATCCTTTACCTATGCAGGCTTTAAAACTAAAATCAGTAGTTTAGTTAATGGCCACCGTAGGGGTATGCAGAGCAGGATAAAACATGAATAAATAAAAAAAATCCACTTCTTTGCTTACAAGATGGCTACATGGCCTATATTTATAAAAAAAGATATATTACCTCAGGTCGTCATTCTGTTAAATGTAGAACAAGTTAACATTTCAGCCTATATATTTCCCCACTGTGGGATCAATAAAGTTTATCTTATTTTGTGCCAGAGAAGTGATTGGTTAATGAAAAAGTATTTGGGTAAGATGGGATGATTTCACAGGTTCCCTTTTCAGACTAGCAGCTGTGATTAATTGTACAGGAAGAGGAAGTAAATAAAAGCAGGTTTGTTTTTCTCATTGTGAGGAAATATTCACTAGCAGGTCATTCAAGTTACTGGTCTCTGAAAGTCTGTTAGTGCTACCAACTATGCTAAAAAAAAACACTCAGTTTGATTCACATAAAGGGCAAACTCTTGGACTGTTAATACTGATATAATGAAAAGAAAAAAATATGAAAGAAGAAATTGAATGTTCACTCTAAATGTAAATACAAAAGCCTATCCCTCCGGACAACCTACCTGAAAGTTCTATTCGTGTTTACATTTTTAAGTAGACAAACTACCACATATTTGAAGAAAATACTGTTTGGTTGAACGATTTCTTTAGCATCTTGTTAATATTTAGTTTTAATAAACAGTAGAAAATAAGGTTTTCTCTGAACAGAGAGCATGTCCTTTTGCCTTTTATTCTGCTCTTTTAAACTTTCTTTGAAGTAAAGTTTCTATAGTCAACATGGTTTTGTTTACATTCAACATTTCTCACCAAACTACACTAACTGTGCAGGAAGATCAGATGATTACTGTCGTAGCCTCTTAAGACCTGAGCTTAGGCTGGGCTTGCATTTTAGATTTCTTCTAGTTTTTTTTTGGATAAGGAGTAATCAATAAGTGAAATAGCTGATTATTGTGTTATGTATTTATATTATTATTATTAATAATGTTGTTGTTACTAACAATATGCTCTTTCTGGGGGAAAAAAAAGTCCTTATATGTGGCCGGCGGGTCTTAGCAGGTCAAACAACTGCTTAAAGGGTTTAAAGGCCTTAAGGATATTTGCATACGCCTTTGAATACACAAATTTGCCTTCTTCTTCTTGTACTTCACTGGTGCATTAATACTTTTTGCAATCCTCTGCAGTCGGTAGAAATGTATGCACATCTCTGCAGCATGAATTCTGATCAAAACGTACAGCTCTATTTATTGAGTTTGTCTATATTTAGAATATGTGGCTTTTCTTGCAAGATACGCATGCGGGAACACATTCGTGATTCATGAATTGTGAGAAAATGGAGGAAAATCTGTTGTGTACTCCGTCTGCAGTTTGTTTTTATTTTTTTTGTTTAATTAAAGTCTTTTTGTCTTGTTCCAATAGGACTTTGACAAGATTCTCAGCAGAGAGCCGGGACATAGAGATCGGAATGCGAAACACATCCCCAAAAACAGGCTCTCAGAAGGCTTTACTTGAGGAGTCAGAGGAAGAGTGAAGGCATCACTGTGATTCTTTAAATTGTACTGAAATTAGATTTCATTTTCTATGTTAAGAAAAAAAAAATCTATGCTCTATAAAGGTTTTGCACAATGTACTACAGATGTTTTTTGTACAAAAAAATAACAACCAAATGTTTTTAAATGTGATCGGTTACCATTCTTTGTTCAAATATTTTGTAAGTTTAGAAATGTAATTTTGTAACCTGAAATGCTTGGTGTGTGTGTGTAAAGTCTGCTGTCAAATTAAATCCAACGCTTTGTAAGAGAACAAATAGTATATTTACAAGTAAATCACAAACACTAAAATAAGTCAGAACAACTCCCACTTACTGCATATTTGCTAACAATACCTCATATGAAACATTTAAAGATGTGACAAACAGAACTGAGAAATTAGTTCTTTACAGAGTTAGTCAACCACTGAAGGAAAGAACAAACCTCGCAGTGGAATTTCTATGCAAAGACTGCGATCTGCCTTATTATTGTTACAATTTCTTTTAAGTATAACAATGAAAAAACTGAAATTCCGGAGATTTTGTTGACAGACAAATTTCAGAATGAGACATGATGCTAGTTACCTGGAAATCATGCAAATCTGAACACAAGTCCAGGGTCAATGATTGAGGAAAAATTAGAGCTTTGTGGGCATTATCCAACTTCCAACAATAAAACAAACACATAATTCTTAACATATATAACACACTGGACCTAAGATTCATTGATACCCAACAACATGAGATCACTGTTGAGGAGCAGGGGGAGGATCAGGGGCACATTTGGGTGAAGGTGCCGTCGTAACTACAACTGTTGAAACGGATTTCGGGGAGCCTGTTGCCATGTGCTGCTGGAGCTGCTGCGCCTGAACTGTCTGGATACGAACCTGAGAGAAGAAAGAAACCGTAGAAGAATCTGTGTGCATTTTACATGGCTAAAAGTTAGCATGTGAGCGATGTTCAATCAACATCACAGCATTATGTCCCGCATAAAAACTGGTCTTGAATGAACAGGTGCAATAAAATACATTACTCCATTTTGTTGATGACACTGTCTGTCAATAGCAAAATAAAAACATCGTGTAAAGTGAAATGCATGATAACCTGTGTGGCCTGTCCTTGCTGCTGGAGCTGCTGAAACTGCTGCGCCGTGACGAAACTGACTGGTTTGTTTCCCGCGATCAGCTTCGTTCCAGCCGGCATAGTGGTCAGGATGATGTTCCTGCCAAGGCTGCTGATACTGCTCAGAAAGGAGATGAAAAGCACTCAAAATGTCAGTTTTCTGTCTCATAAGTGTAGAAAACTAAAATGACAAAGACATGTATTCAAGAGGCTTTAAAATGGAAACTTTTGTCACTATGGCGTAAA
This sequence comes from Acanthochromis polyacanthus, assembly GCF_021347895.1. Taxonomy (NCBI): domain Eukaryota; kingdom Metazoa; phylum Chordata; class Actinopteri; family Pomacentridae; genus Acanthochromis; species Acanthochromis polyacanthus. The sequence goes on from NC_067129.1 coordinate 13,234,828, forward strand.
CAAAAATTATTTTAAGATAGTTGCTGTCTCACTGCAACTAATTTGATCTTCTGAGTTTAATCTACACGTTGAGATTCTGTATTTGTTCAATACTTTTGCAGACTTACTTTGTGTTAAGGCTCCCCTTCACAATGGGTGTCGTCACAACACTTTTGCTCTTCAGCGGTTGGTTGAGGACAGAGAGAGGCACAGTGATCCGCGCAGGTAGTTTCCCCTACAGAATCAAAGAAAAGGATTGTTCTTGTGTCATGTGACTTTTAGCGAGCATGGTTAAGTACCAAAGCAACGATGCAGAGTTTCTTCAATAAATAATGGAGAACGCAGTGACAAAGTCAAAATGCCCATTGCTGAGAATGCGCTAATATACACCATTCAGTACAGCACATGATTAAAAATGCAACAACTCACAGCCCAGTTGATTTAATTATTGGAAGTAGACTTTGTGTTTGGAGACAGTGAATGACATATTGATGCATTCCTTACTGATGAGTTTCTAGTTGCTCTGGTTAAACTATACAAATCAATACATTATCTGTCCAGAGAGGCGTTTAGCAGGAACCATCCAATGCAGGAAGTCACAGTTCCTGATCAAAACTAATTAAATTGCAGTCACAGATCTAAATACAGATTGTGTTTGCAGTCAGCTCTCATATCACTCTGGCATCTAACTGTAACTAAAGTCACAACTTTACAGATTTTAATTTTCAGCAGCACTAAAAACAAATAATATCTGCATTGTTTGACAGGACAGAAAGAGGAAGTTGTTGGCAAACTTAAACCTCAGTGCGAGGCTTGTCATATATTGATATACTTTAAACTGGGTATGTGACCTAGACAAACATTTGGTTGACTTTATACAACAAAGTATACACAACAACAGCCTCGTCAGCATCACTTATACTGTGTGATCTAGTGATCTGTCAGTAAAAACCTAAATCTGCCTCTTACTGTACATGTACATCAAGAAAAATGTAACCTGGTTGCCAAAAACTGACATTCTTAGTCAAAAATATAAAGTGTAGATTTCTGGTGTATTACCACAATCATAATATAAACTGTACGCTCACTGAAAGGGAATGATTTACACTGATTTCCTTAAAAAATGCGCAGTAAATAACTGCCTTACCGTTTGTGTAGTAACAACTGTAGCAGGGACTTGCCGCACAGCAGCTGTAGCTGTTCCCAGTGTCAGAGGTGAGCCTGAAGCTCCAGGAGCCACTGTGATCCCCTTCGCACCAGCAACAACACTGGCAGCCATTGTCACTACGTTAGCACATGTGGACGCGGTGAGTGGTTTGCTGCCAGTGGTGGTTGTCATTGTGATGGTCTGACCCTGTTTCTGTGGGATCACACCAAGGCCTGGCATTATCCGAATGGTGGCGCCACTCTTGTCAGGAGAGGTCACGGTGGAGAAGGTCCTAGATTTTTGATCAGCGACACTGACGGCCAACGTGGGCATCAAACGTATGGCCGTGTCTCCTGCTGCCTTCAGCAAGGTCGAGGTGACGGGGCCTGCTTTAGTGGTCTGTACATCGCCTGTACAGGACGAAGCACTGGAGGCAGAGGACGGTGAAGGGTGGGGTGGCGTCACATGAAGAGTAGCCGATATGCTCTTGCTTCCTGAGGCAGCAGTGCCCAAAAAGTCAGATGTCAGTTTGACAGTTGCAACTGGAGATTTGGTAAGAGTTGCCATCATATCTGGGGTGATCCGCAGCACTGTCTGGCCTTTAGCATCTGTGGTAATGGAGGATGGCGGGAGGCGTAAGACATCTTTACCCTGGATACGAAGGTTTGTAGCCGTAATTGGAATTCCTGCTCCTCCTGGAGTCTTCATTCCTAGTTGTCCTGTGATGGAAACCTGTAAAGCAAACATATGTAACCCACCAACAGATAAATCTTGTGATCATTAACACGATGAATTACCTTTGTTACTTATTTAAGATATGGATTTTTTTCTCTAACAGTCATCTCCTTTACCTGTAGACTTGTTCCTCATATGGAGACAAAGACTGAATTAAACTGAATTAAATTAAACTAAACATAAACCCTCATTTCTTTTCGTGCACTGTCAAACTATAGGTGGAGTTATATGAGGACTTAGTTTTATTTTCTGGCTTCTCATTAGTATTTAGCAATCCGTGTTCTTCGAGTGAAATGTATTTATTTATTAACATGCAGACAGTTTGTTGAAGCTTTAGGATGGAGCTTCTCCACATTCTCTTAAAAGGGTGCAATGACTAATTTCAAGCCTGGTGGAGATGTTCTTGCAGATGAAGACTGTTAGGCCCAACTAGTAGTCAACTTAACTGACTAAATATTACAGTTCAAACAAACTGCTTCACCTGTTTGATGTTTGGACTGGCGACTCCTTGTAGCACAGCCGGTGACGTGGGGTTGTTAGCGGGGCTACCAGGTGATCCGGTTTGAGGTTTGGCCACAGTTACAGTTGACACAGACAGAGTTGTTGGAACCTGAACTGGACTACTAGCAGACTGACTCCTTAGAGGCACAGACACTACCGCCTAATGATGCAAAAAAACACAGAGAGAATTAATTATAAATACGCATATGCAAAACAAACAGGGATGCCTGTGTTGCATTTACCTATTAGTTGTTCTGTTTACCTGTGAAATGCCCTTGGCTGCCACTGACACTGGCATCCTGATCTGGTGAGGGGTCTGATGTACCAGCGTCGCTTGCTGGCTTCCTGCTGAAGAACCCAGACCTGGTTGAGCAGAAACCACTCGTACCTGAGGGAGAGAGCCTGTCGCCAGGTGACTCACTATCCGAGCGGCATGCTGGGATGTAACTGGCTGTGAAGCTGGTGGACAAGCCTGGCTGGTGGGTAAGATGGTTCCCAGCTGAGGCAACGAGGGAGGAGACACAAGAAGAACACTGGAGGAGCAAGAGGGGCAAGAGAAGAGTCAGTTTCAAATCGCACAGATGAAAAATAAGTGTATGTATTGTACAAGATAAATGAGAGGAAAAAAATATTGTGTCCCACTGACCCTGGGCTGGATTTGATTGCATCTGGGACTCCAGTCTTTGTTGGCGTGGTGGCTGTGCAGGGCAGGGGTGACTTGGGGGTTCCAGGTGTGTTTGGAGTGGGTGTTGTAGGAAGAGGTGACATGGGATTAGAGCCTATATCCTGCCCTGCCTCCAGACATCCCGGGGTTTTGCTGCCTCCATCTTTACTTCCAGGCTTCTAAAACATAAATATGGATCAAGATTCATACAAATACACAGCAAATTTGGTTTCAGGCACAATACAATTGAAAGCAACTTCAAATTCCAAGAGGTACATGACTCATTTCACTGCACTAGCACAGTCACTGTGTTTTGTAAACAGTAAAACAGCAGATGCAGCTCAGTGGTTTTTCTGTAGTAAAACGAAGGCAGTGAACTCACAGGCTTAGATGTTGGTTTAGGTTTCTGCTGTAAAGCTTTTCTTGCTTTTGCAGCTGCAGCTTGTGCCTGGTGGATTCTCTCTGAGTGGAACAAAGACAAAAGCCACTCTGTATGTGTTGCCTACAAAACTACAGGATTAGAGAAATTTAGATTTCTTAAGAAAACTTGATAAAATTAGACAGCTCAGTGATAAAGTGTGTTTTGCACATTGTTGCTTACCAAACTCCTCCTGACTGCGATGGCGGTGCAGGTAAATCCACAGTTTGCGGCCAATGTCATACTTCACACAGGGGTCTTTCTCATAGTGAAGTCTATCTAAAGCCCCACTGACAACTGTATTCACCTAAATAGAAAACAAAGCAACAGTTTAAAAGGCAGCATCGACCACAGAGAAGTGGGAAAACAAGGCAGACACAAAGATAAATCTTCCACAAACCTGACAGATTACTCAAATGACAGTAACACCGCCATACCTGTGCACTAGTGACATCTGGAGCAAGAAACTGTGAATCTTTCAGCAGTTCACAGATCTCTGCCCTCGTTCCCTCTCCATTGGGTAACCTGGCTGCTGCATCCCGCACTAGAATGACAGAAATTACGGTAAATTCAGAACTATGTTGGTGGTTTTCTTTCTGCACGCAACAGTCCAACAACACTCAGAATCAGAATCAACTGGAAAAACGTAAATTCGAACCCAGAGAGAGAATGGTGACGTATGGGGGCCGGTCTGAGCGGAGCAGTGTGTGCTCTCTGGCTTTGTTGAGAGACATCTCCTTATCAAACACCCCTTTAACGGGGCCCACCACAGATTCAAAACCGTGCATCCTGAAGGTGAAAGCTTTGTGTGGCTGATTGTATCGTTGCTGCTCCTAAGAAACACACAAAAAGTATGTTGATTTACAGAGTTCATGTCAGGAAAAAAGAGGCAAAATGTTATAAATATTCCAGCAGCTTAAACAAACCTGAACTTGAAACACTTGTTTCTCATCTCCAGTACTGGGCCGCACCACATAATCGGTTGAACTGCATAAAAAGAGACATTACAGTCCTCAGTAATAATTCTGTCAATGCAGGACAAGTAAAGAATGAACGATTAACTGCTTACATTACCGTTAACACTAATCCCTTTGTAAAGTTCAAAATAAGAAATAGCTTGTTTTGTCTGAGCACAAATCTAAAGAAACCAAACAATATTAACATATGAGCAGAAATGTCATGCTGGCATCACTTTCTGAATCCCTGAAACTTACAGTCTTGGTGTAGGAGACGTCATCTCTAACATGTCTTCATTTTCTGTCTGTGGAAAATTAAAAAAGCCTTTTAAACCACAGTGACAAACAAAAAATTGAAACCATAAATAAAGCATAGCATAACACAAACTGTAAGGTTAGACCGGAAAGTCAGTTTGGTATATAATATTTATACCTTGACAACAAAATCTTTGGAGTCCAGCCACAGCTGACAGAGTGCACTGAGATCCTTCTCTGTATCCTGTGTCGGTCCTAAAACACAGCATCTATGTAAATCTCTACAAATGGAGTCATCCTAAACACCAAACACTACATCAACCAGGCATTTTGACAGTCGAAACCTCTTACCAATCCACCTCCACTGCTGAGATTCATCTACAAATTCCACAAATGGAGAAAAGCCGCTGGGGAGTGCCATCATGCCATCTGATCAACAAACAAGCCAGAGTGGAGAAAATAAAAAAGACGGCTATTTTTAGTAACACAGGATGGAAAATGATCATTTTAGTGTGAGTCACCACAGCTACTTACCTTTAGTCTCTCCTCCAAGAAACTGCAGGGCTTGGAGAACCAAGTCAGACCAACATGAGGCAGATGAAAACCACACATTGAGGGAACTGGCTGGAGAGGACTGCCACATTTGAACTTTCTCTTCCAACTGAGGGATCAATTAGTGGTGTTATAATGTATAGTGTGTGAAATGTGACGCATTTCTGTAAATACATGCGAGACTGTGAAATGAGTGCATACCGTTAAAGTACTGGCAAGACATTCTGCCCTTAAGATGTTTTCCAGCAAGCTGAAGAAACTGACAGCTATTTCCTCAACTATAACCGGGCTGCTCTGACACTCCTCCACAATTCTGCAATAATAATGGTTCTTTGCTTTAGTCTGAGGAAACAGCAGACTCAATAAATACATCCAGACAATACTGTAAATATTGTTGACAACAGTGTGGCTCTAGACTCACTCCTCTTTGATGTTCTGCAGTGGAGTAGACGGTGTGTCAGGAAGGGAGTTGATGAGGTTCACTGGTGGAGCTGACGGAGTGTCTGAAGGTGCAAGAGTTTCACATGGATCTTCAGATTCCACTTTTATTGTCCTCAGTTTCTTCTTCCTTCTCTCATCTCTCATCTTCTTCTTAGGCAGAGACAGATCGAAGAGTGCTGGGAGATAAAAACAAATAAACACATCAACTCTGAGCCATGAAGTCAACGTCTTATTCTAAATTACACAGATATTTTACTCACGCATGGTCCCCTTCCGACCAATATTTGCCCTTGAAAGTATGTCTCCGAGGTGAATGTCAGAGGTTATCAAGTCTGGATGGTCCTGAGGAAACCGACCATTAGTGACATACTGTACAAGATTAAATCGAACCTGTTCATTATTGTCTTTTCATTACTTACTGGCTGCCGTTTTCTCTTCTCCCGATGGTTTTGCAGCATGACTTTCAAGTCATGCTCACCTAGTTCTATTTTTTCTAAAAAAATATATGTATTTTTAATCATTATATCATCTGTGCTCTAATATTACAGCAACATAATCTCGAAAAAGCATAAATCACTGACCGGTAGTCTTCATGTCTTGGGTGGACAGGCTGGGAAGAACTCTGAGTGAAACAGTGGGTGTTGGAGAGGATGGGGACTGAGGTGCTGGAGTCCATGATAATATGTCTGCAAGCACATGCAATAAACCATGCTAATGAAGAGATACAGTAAACTTCATGAAGCAGATTTTCAAGACTTAATTCAGATAATCTTGTAATGTATTTAATTGATGCCTGACTCTATGTAGCTCTCACTATTTTTACATTCTTTTTTATATTCAGCTACAGGATTTTACTTCTGTATCAGCTTATGAACTCCTATTTTAGATATGGGCTTTAGCAATGAAAAAAAACTATTATAAGCAGCGAAACCAATCAAAAAACAGACTGACCGTCATCATCAGATGAAGCGTTGCTGTCTCCACACTCAGTTTTGACCTCCTTCATTATGCGGCTTAATCTTCTTCTCACTCTTGGCTCGCGCATTTCAGCAAGAGTCTTGGTTGGTAACCTTCTCCTTGGTGGAAAGTCCAGACTATTGTGAACTGCAAAGTCCAGCAGCTCCTGCAACAAGAACACAAATTCACACAAACTGTTTGAGGTTGTATGTTGTGTATGTCAGACTTTAAACAAAAATGACAAACAAACAAACAAACAAACAAACAAAACCTTTCTGGAGACGAGAATTTGCTTCAGCAGTCTGTGGTAATATTGTTGAAGGCAGTGCAACTGTCGTTTCTTCTGGGACTTGGCACACAATTGTCGGTATTTGACCACCTCTGGATTGAAGTAACCATCTGAGTTAGGAGAAAGAAAGTTGTGATCAGACATTGCTTCAAAAAATCTTCCTGTACAATACAATTACGTGTTGGTGGGGAAATAAGTGAGCAACTAGGAAGCACCTCTGAATAGTTTTTGTGCAAGATGAAGTGGATTTCCAAAGTTGAAATTTTTGTTGTTGAAAAGGTCACTGATGGTGCTGTCTTGCTCCACAACGTTGTTGTCGGGAAACTGTGGCAAAAACTGGCGAAGGTGCTGCCTCTGGGAATCTGACAGTACTTCACTCCAGGTGCTTTCACTCATCACAGAGAAGAAAATTTCAGGCTGTAAAAAAAAACAGAGGTAAACAGAAAAATGAAGGTATGGTTTGCCCAGTATCTTGAGCTGTAAATGATCGAAAAAGAGCAGTAAAGAGCAGCACTTCATCAGTGAGTGCAGGACAACTCACGTCCTCAAGAAGGTCCTCTGGAAGGTTAACTCTACAGTTGCCCAGCATGCACTCCTCTGTGATCTGCCCATCGTTTTCCTCTTTTGGATCAAGAGGGTCTGTAAGCATGTGTGCGAGAGCATCCATCCTTCTTCTCTGTGCCAACCTTGAAGTATGTCACAACGAAAAACACACGATTATAAAGGCTCACAAATCTTCATGATCTGCCGACTGACGCCTCTAATGCGTTTTCATCCAGTCGGTCAACTAACAAACCTTGTTTTTCTTTGAGTTTTGGATTAATTTAGGAGTTCACAGCTGCAAGCGGCTAACAATCACAAGCAAGCATTAACCAATGTCAAAACATTACTCTCTGCACGGTAACATTAAGGGAACCTAGCTTAGCTGGCTGCAAGCTCTGTTGCTCATGTAGCTTGTTAGCTTAGCAACCAGCTAAGCTAATTTATAACAGACAGTAATAAAGTTTGACTTTCTGTTTCACCTTTTTAGTGCAGATATACTATTTTGTACAGTATGTTGCTGAATACGCATACTACGACTAAATGCATAGTGCTGTTTAAAAATTGCTAAAAGGTCTTACCTGGCACTGCTCTCTGTTTTGGAAAGAAGAAGAGGGGGAACTGTTTAATCGACGCACAGTTTTCTTCTTCTATTGAAAATGGTCGCCGCTCTACTTCGACGGTTTGCTGCCCTCCACAGGAAAAAACGAGATGAGCCCTCAGTAGAGGGCAGAACCACGCCCTCTGCTGGCGAAAACCCTGTCCTCCCTTTACAACTGATGCAATATGTATCAATTTAGATCATCGTACGTATCTCCCTCCCTACTTGATCTGCTGACCTGTAACTCCACAACTGACCAGGGGACCTTAGACTGATCTTTGCCAAGTTTGATTATCCTGACTTCAGCGGTTGCAGAGATATCGGACCGGACATAACCACATACATACATACATACATACATACATACATACATACATACATACATACATACATACATACATACATACATACATACTTACCCAGCCAGATACCGCACCGAATGCAATAACCCCGCCGACGTACCCGTCGGGCGTGGTTAATAACCCCGCCGACGTACCTGTCAGGACTCCGGTGTGGTTAATAACTATTACTTTACATGTAATAATTAACACCTGATTAATAACTTATTCAGCCGTGGTACTTTCTGCTTAATTTGGTCAGTATTGTTATTCTTTACTTTCAACCCAATTCTTTGGTTAACGAATTCAGTCTCAAGAGTTATTTGCTAGAAGCTAACAGTAGTTAGCTGAGGAGATAGCTAGCTGACCTCACTTGACCTCATTTGTTAGGTTTACTTTTCTCTACTTTTCTGTAACCTGTTGTCGTGTTTCCAGTGAAAGCACTGGGGTGGTGGAGCATGTCGACAGCTGAATGTAAAGGTAAGTTATAAACTCATTCTTGAGGATGTATGTAAAATAGACAGCATGCTTGAATTAATTGCTATTACTTCATTTTTACGTTTTTATGTAACACTAGTCAAGCAGACATTTTATACTTAAAAACAGGTATGTCAATTGTTAGTTCTGTCTTGTTTACATGATACTAAAATGTAAATAATACATCTTAATAAACTATTCATGAATGTTGTTTATGCTAACACGGTTCTAATGATCACTTTAATTTTATATTGCTTTCATGTGTTTTTGTTCACAAGTAAACATTAACAACACAGCCTATTTTTTTCTCTCCTGTAACCCAAGAATACCTGGTAGGAGAAAGTTTTTTTAAAACTACTAAAAAAAATGCATAGCTGATTAGATAAATCTCAAGTATGTTAAAGTCATCATAAGGCAAATTTCAAGTATCTAAAATGATACCATCATACATATTAATTTAAAATTTCACACTGGAGAAAAGCACTGCCGCTGCAATTTGGTTATAGAATCTCATCTTAAAAACAGATTTTATGGTTGTAGTATTATTAATGTTCCTGCTTTTTGAAAGTCAAATTTTTACCTTCGTGCAATTATTTAGTGAAATAATAGTGCAAAAACAATTGTCGTAATACTGTTTGAACACTTGCAATGCTGCCTCCGTTTTGTCAGCTTGCTCCACCTCTTTATGATGCTGTAATGAACAGCTGTAATGAGCAGTCAATCCTTCTGCCTCATAACACAGCCTGGGAGAGGCAGGGGACACGCACTGCCCTTCACAAACCTTCACCAACGTTACCCTGCCTTATGTGGTGGGCATACAGGCACCAGCAGTCGCAGAACTGTGAAACAAACAGTTTCCCCATTTCTCTCAAGGTTTTTACTGTAATACCTTGGGAGGATGGCAGAAGGTGCAGATGGAGAGGAAGAGATTCAGTTCCTGCGTACGGTAAGTGATGCTGTTTACCTCTTCTCAAATAGCTTACAACTAGCGATAAATTTACTCACAGCAATGGATAGTAAAAGATCTTTTATATATGAAAAAACAGACAAATACTTAGTGTGTTGGGTGGCTTTCTTTATTAAGACTGAGCACGGATTGACAAGGACAGGTGGCTGGCATTGTTACCTATTTATATCCCAATGGGTAGTTGATATACAAATGTTTTGTCACAGAGAAAAAACTTCTGGTGTCAAATGATAGTTAACACGTAACAAATTAAGAAAAAAAAAACAAACAATTACAGGTAAACCGCTTTGTTGAAGCGTAACATTTTGACACTGACCACCATATTTATTTTGGTGGGCAGTACTTACTAGGATTCAGACTTTTTTCTTTGATTGTTTTATGCATTTCTGTAGTTTGTATTTGGGTGATTGCTGTGCTTTAAGTGAAACATTGCACCTGTGACTGAGTTGAAGATCAATATTTTTACAGGTTCACAGAAATTTAAAAAAGCTCAATTCAATCTTAAAGTAAAGTTATAATCCAATAAAAGGTCAGTTCTGATTTCTATCAGTAGATTGGCTAAGTGTCAGTTTTGTCTAGATGTGTAAAGTCTAACAGACTCATCCTCAAATGGTGGAACTAATAATGCATTATTAGTGAATGGTACTGTGACTTATTATTGGACACATTTTTACCATGCCTAGTATTGAATGAAAATGTTGATGTTTACTTTATTGATTTGTGTGAGGAAACTACAGTTGCTGAAATGGTTGTAAAGGTTCAGCAAAACTTCTGCTGTGTCACCATGTTAGTAGCTTGAATTCACACTACATCCCTGATTTAATACTCTATCCTGTGTTGTTTCTTTGGTACTTTGGTATTAATTATATGCTATTTAGAAACAACCACCTATTTCTAAGTTTGCAATTTGAGTGACGACATTTGACACATTGCAGTTTTCCAACTTTAGATTGTTTGGTTGGTGATTACTGAAGGATTTAAGTGACTCAACACTAAGTAGTATGAACTTCTTTTGTTACTTTCAGGAAATGAATTCCTGGTACTGCCCACACTGCTGTTGCAATATGTCTGTGAAATAGTCCCACACCAATGTTCAGTACGGGTATATATTGAGTGAATCGGCAGGATGTCAGTTACTGCCCCGTATTGTGATTAACAGGAGTATTTTTACTCAAAATATTTGCCTTGATATCATATCATATTTTAGTTTGTATGTTGAAATGCTTCCCTAATTTAATGCACAGTGCATTATGAAATATGTAGTTCAAATCAGTTTATTTTTGTTGCGGTGCTCACTGCTGGGCTCTCAGATTACCTCTTTAGATCTCTGTGTCACAGTCCACAGAAGGGCATTGTGGCCTTGCAAGCAGATTGCTGCAATGTCGCACTCTTTATTTGGATGGTCAGTGTTGATACTAAGCTATCACAGATATTCAGCATAGTCTCATTTGAGTTTTTCTTCACTCTGGTAACTCTCGTCCTGGTTTTAGCGTAAGCCAGACACAGATTATCTGTCTGTCATCATGAGTATCACATTAATGTCAGTCACTTATCGCCACGTTGTGTATTCTGAAGTGTGGCTGCAGTTTGCTGTTTTGCTTAATGTTTGCTTAGTGGAGTCATGGACACATTGAAATGAAAACATGTTTTCTGAGAAAAAAAATGTCTTAGAGCTGCATAAATATGAAAACCATGCTTTCAGCTGGCATTGTCTCCTGGCTTGTAACACAACACTAAGTAAAATATGTGAACAATGTGTCACAAAGTTTCGGTCAGTCTGATGATGCTGTTCACCCTCAATGTAGCGGAGTTCTATATTTACTGTGTGAGGATTAACAGGTTCAAAGCTTGGCCCATTTTGACACCTGCTTACTTCAGTCCATGATCTTTACTACTAAAGTGGACTAGCAATGTTCCTTATCAGATGGTGTTCACAAATCATTTTGTTGTAAATCTCTTACTTGCCAAGTCTCTTCAGCTGGGCGTTGTACGACTTTATTTCGAAAGACAACTCTCTCACTGACAGCAGCCAAGTCTGACTGAGACGTAGCTGTCCCTTTGTAGCCATGACTGACTTTGGTTGTTAAGATGGTTTAATGCATGTAACACTAACTACATGCTGTCACTGAGAGAATGCACTGAACTGACAGAGTTGTGCTGCTTGAGTGTTCTATTAAAGCAAATTCCTGTGATGCATTAGTAACACAACTGTCATGTGTGTTCAAATAATTTCAATACAATTATGACAGCGTAGATTCAACTAAAAATGTAGCCAAAGCAATAATCATCCTGCAGCAGCTGCTGCAGCCAGTGGCCATGTAGTTCTTAAGCTCAGTCTTTAGAAAAGAGTAATGAGCAATATATGCATCGTGTAAAGCGTCACATCATTTCTGTTTTTTGTAGTACCTGCAAAGCATTTTCCTGTCTGTCAGTGGACCCCACTTACACACCAACTGTACATTCCCTTAATGTAGGTCAGGGGTAGTGCAAAAAAATAACACAATAGTTGTCCCAAAAAATCCTCCGGCCGCGATCCTTCAGGGACTCCGTAGCATTGACAATATGTGAATTCATGCTAATATTTTTTAAAATTTTCTTTAAGGCGCACAGATTAGTACACTAGTGAATTTACTTTTATATCTACTGTTAAGTAAGGTATTTGAGTAGACCTTGTGTTCAGGACATGAGATTGGTGGAGAGAAAACACTTACACTTACAAATTGTTCACTCTGCATATTTCAAATTCTCCCAAACTTGTGCTAAAGCTCTGCAGTTTAATAACAAAAAAATGTTGTTGCAGTGATGGAGCTGCTCATAGTATATCAATCCAATGAAGATTTCTGAGTAGAATCTCAGCTAGATCCTTTCTGTTTAGAGTTTGCATAGTTTCCTCATTTTTGCATCAGTTTCTATTCCAAACTGGGTCCCCAGAATTTACCATGAACATGAATTTAAAGTGTTAGCAACATCTTAAGGCCACCGACTGGACTATTGCAGTAGAGTGCTCACAAAACAAAACATTACTGTTGTCATTTTGTATTGTGTGTAATGTATATGTATACTATTACTCCTTTTAGTTTTACATTCCTCTATTTGAACTCTTTTATTTAGTATTTTTGTTTTATTTGTTAGTTGTTGACATGTGTTATGATTAAAAGCATGACTAGACCAGAAGCAGACGAAAACAGCTGAGCATGAACTTGTGAGCTCAGATGACTCAAAGGGAAACTTTGAATATTCCTCTCCTCAGCAAGCCGACTAATTGCATTATTGAGTCAGTGTAATGTGGGGCGATTTTTTTTTCCTGGCTGTCAAATCCTGAATATCTGTTGGTTTCCAGAATGGGATGTGTGAACAGCAGGTGCAGGGTCCTGAAATAGAGAGCTGAGAGGGGGTTTTGGAGCCAAAGAGGCGGGGAGTTAAGAGCTGGGCCAGTGACGGGCAGTAAGAAGTATAGTAACAGGACATACAAGTGAAGGTTAAGGACTTGTGTAGAGAAATGCCGTTATTTTATGGGTTATTTTGTTTCTGCTATGCATGTTGGCCACACTGTAGTCACTTTGATTAAAGGTTTGGTTGCCAAATACATCTCATACATGTAGAGAGACATAATCAGACATATTAGCTATATGTGCTCCTTTGTTATTTCTTGCCATGTTGACATCCCTAAATTAGCTTTGGTTTTAATGCAGCTGCTAGCAGATATAGTATGGTATAGGTTACATTCAGTATGCTTTCCCCTGAACTGTTAGAGGCATAGTGTAATCAAAGATTTGTTAAATGCATTTTAAGGGTACCTCCACCAATTTTACATTCTGCTACGGGTTGAGCTAATGGCTTGAGGCTACATGATTATCCACTATAAGCATAACATGCCTGAACTGAGGTAATCCCAAGGCTCTAAGGTCAAATGTTTTCCCTGCATAGAGGAATTTATGACTTTAGCCAGCTCCAAAAGAAAATGGCCTTTGCTAGCTTGATAAGAAATGGGAATAACAAGAGGAAGTGTATATTTTTAACCAGCTTTTTTACTTGGAGTTTCATTTGCTCAAGCATAATAGAGCTTTTTGTTCCACAAATGGTCAGATACTTCAGGAAAATGCATAGATTTCTGTCAAATGTGGTAACACAAACTGATTTTCTTAGTGAATGTGGACCGATCGTGCTTACTGTCATGAGTAATCACTCATTAAAGGCTCATTCTGAATAAGGAAAAACCCTGGTGGGATGTGCTGATGAATGGGAATGACTTGATTTCAATCTGCAGATGTTGTGAGTGTGATATAGTTAAAGGAGTGCAATGCCAAACCAGAGAAGAAATCTTTTAAGATTTGAGTTGGCAGCAATAGAAGACATGCAGTTTTGGCTTCACAACTTTTAATACAATCAAATCAGAGTTGGTATCGAGTATTCTAAAATCCAGAATGCTGAATTTTTCTCAGATGTCGCTACACTACTGACACTGATTGCATTTCAGTTCTACTTGTGCTCTCCATATGTTTTCCAAAACATGTCCTTCACTTTAGACTCGTTTTGACTTTGTAGGACGACCAGGTAGTGCTGCAGTGCACCGCATCGATTCTTAAGGAACAGATTAAGCTGTGTCTCTCCTGTGAAGGATTTGGAAATCGTCTGTGTTTCCTTGAGACCACCTCGAATGCTCAGGTAGTGAAAGGACACAGTTGCTTAAGCACCTTTTATCTAATTTCTTTGACAATTTGAGTTGCTACTGATCACCAGGTTTACTGGCTGTCCTGTATTTCAGAATGTCCCTCCAGACCTTGCTATCTGCTGCTTCATTTTGGAGCAGTCCCTGTCTGTACGAGCATTACAGGAGATGCTGTCCAACTCTTCTGTGGATGAGGTAAGACGCAGTTAGAGGGAAATTAATACTTTTTGGTTAAAAGGCGGCTCTTTTCCAGGCCATGCACCAATCATATAATGAAAAAGTCCAGAGTAAACTTATTTTTTTCCTTTCTGACTGAACGCACCTTCACTCTCCCACCTACCAGGCGGTGGATTTGGACAAATGGGTATGTTTACTCAAGCTTTTCTGTCACTGTCTCATGACATTTCTCTCCACTGCTTCATTTTCACTGTGTCGTAACAGCTTCCCTTTATAGCTGGTTTTGAGCTGTAATAGAGCCTTTTACATTACTGATTAATACCCATTGCCTGAGAAAACCCTTAGCTTTAACTTTATCTGCTTTTTGAAAGATGTTTGCTCATGAATCTCCATTCAGCCTTTTGTTTAATTACTTTAATAATTAAGTAATTAATAGGCAGTGAAAATAGAAAACACTAACAGAGGATCAGCATACTTTTTGGATACTCCACTGTAGAGAACCTTTCTCAGTGATGAAAATGCAAATGAATAATTTTTTCTGCTCTTTTGTTCAGGCTGTTATGAGATAAATTCACTCATGCTTTGCTTGATATGCAATAACAAGACATGACTGTGGTGTTTATACCTGCTATTTTTGAAGCACATGCATGGAGTCTGTCCACTACTACGCTACTAAGTTGTAAAGTTGAAAAGGCTGATCCCCTTCTATTAGTTCAACACTTCTCTACCTCATTCTCCCAGTCGTCGCAAGGTGGGGGTCATCGAACCCTGCTGTATGGACATGCCATCCTCCTGAAACACACTCACTCTAACATGGTGAGTACATTTGCAATTATTTTGGCTCCTGCTACTTGATTCTGTTCACTCTTCTAAGCAACTTTTCTCTTCACAGCCTGTTATTCTCTCTCTCCTAGCAGGTTGGAGTGCATGTCATTTCATTATTCATTACACTAACTTGTTGTCCCTCCTTTATGCTGCAGTATTTGAGCTGTTTGACTACTTCACGCTCGCTGACAGACAAATTGGCGTTTGATGTGGGCTTGCAGGAAGACTCCACAGGTGGCTATGCACTTTTCTGCACAATAAATCCACATATGCCCACGTATATATTTCTGCATTCTTAATCTATTTGTCACTCACAGGAGAGGCCTGCTGGTGGACCATCCATCCAGCCTCGAAGCAAAGGTCTGAAGGCGAGAAGGTCCGAGTGGGAGATGACCTCATTCTTGTCAGTGTGTCTTCAGAGCGATACCTGGTAACCATATTTGTATTTACTTGCACTCTAAGTTACAGTTTATTATGAATCCTTCTTATTAATACTACCACTCTTTTCAGCATTTATCCTATGCCAGTGGTGATTTGATGGTCGATGCTTCCTTCATGCAAACACTATGGACCATGACCCCAGTGATGTCTGGATGTGAGCTGGCTGAAGGTCTGTCATTTTGTTGTTGCTCAAAGAAGTATCTTTGTCCCTAAACATTTTCAGTTCATCTTAAAAATTTGACTCTTGTTCTCCAGGCTTTCTGACAGGAGGGTACGTGCTGAGGCTGTTCCATGGTCACATGGACGAGTGCTTGGCAATCCCAGGAGCTGATCAGGGGGACGACCAGCGCCGGTGAGCAGTGTTCTTTCATTCTTGATTAGCTTTATTGGCAAAATGTTTCTCAACAGCTCAAATTGCAGCTTAAGTGAACACACTAACAATGAATGGTCCCTGCTTCTTATCTGTGATTCCTTTTAATGATAGAATAACTGACCATGGTCATTGTGATGTGCTAGCTATCTGAAAAAAGTTTAAACAAATTATACATATCACTGGCTGATTTTTTTTTTTTTCAGAGTTGCTCATTATGAAGGAGGGGCTGTGTGCAGTCATGCTCGATCTTTATGGAGACTTGAACCTCTACGCATCGCGTAAGTGTCTTAACTTCCTCCTTCACTTTAAGGGACTTTACAGTGTGCTAATGCTTATTAATTTATGCCCGTTTGTAGTTGGAGTGGAGGTCACATTAAATGGGGCCAGTCTTTCCGGATACGTCACATAACAACAGGCAGGTACCTTTTTCTTGATGAGGAGAAAGGACTTCTGTTGGTGGATCCAGAGAAGGCCAATTCCAAGATGACAGCTTTTTGCTTCAGAATTTCAAAGGTCATTGTCCTGCAAATGAACTGTGCTGATGTTTGAGATTCTTAGAAGAATTGTCATATCAGCCTTAACAAATATCACACTTTTTATTTAAACTACAGGAAAAAATTGAAGTAACACAGAAGAGGGATGTGGAAGGCATGGGCACGCCTGAGATCAAGTATGGAGAGTCCATGTGCTTCGTTCAGCATGTTTTATCTGGCCTCTGGCTTACTTATGCTGCTGTTGATGCCAAATCTGCACGTCTTGGTCCTCTAAAGAGAAAGGTAACGCTGGATTATACATCAGCATGACAGCAAAATGTAAATCCCTGATGAGTGCTTGCGTAACAATAGCAAGACATTTAAGTCGGCATGTACTTTATGAGAGCTGATCATAACTATGTAAGTTCTGTTTTAAAAGCAGCTGTGTTCCCTTAGGCTATCCTCCATAAAGAAGGCCACATGGATGATGCACTCACAGTTGCTCGATCTCAGACTGAAGAGTCTCAAGCAGCCAGAATGATTTTCAGCACAACAGGCCTCTTCAACCAGTTCATCAAGTACGCTAATTCATTCATACTTTATTCAAATCTTTGTTAAGCATATTTGTCACAGTATTCTCATGTCTTCCATGTTGTTTTCATGTCTTCAGAGGTCTAGATGCTCTGAGTGGGAAAAACAAATCTGCCAAT
The DNA here is from genome assembly GCF_021347895.1 of Acanthochromis polyacanthus. NCBI lineage: Eukaryota > Metazoa > Chordata > Actinopteri > Pomacentridae > Acanthochromis > Acanthochromis polyacanthus. The sequence continues at coordinate 13,252,313 of NC_067129.1, forward strand.
CCTCCATCTCTGCCTATGGACACAGTGGTGCTCTCTCTGCAGGATCTCATTTTCTACTTCCGACCCCCCGAGGAGGAACTGGAACATGAGGACAAGCAGTTCAAGCTTCGCTCCCTCAAGAACAGGCAGAACCTCTTCCAGGAAGAGGTTGGTCTGGCTATTTGTGAAAACAGCTGAATTCTGGATGTACATTTAATTTATCTGATTTCCCTGCAATATTTGTATTTCGGTTATCCATAAATTTTTTTGCCTTTAATAGGGCATGATTACTCTTGTTCTGGACTGCGTTGATCGGCTCAATGTGTACAACACAGCAGCCCACTTCTCAGAGTATGCTGGCGAAGAAGCTGCAGAGTCATGGAAGGAGATAGTAAATTTACTGTATGAATTGCTAGGTATGTTCATTTTTAAATTTTCTCTATGTTTTATCTGTTTTAGATTAGTCATTTATGTTCCTCATATCTAGCCACCTGCCTTGTTTGTTTATTCACTGCATTACAATCTTTTCTGCTTCTGTTCTTCCGTAAAGCTTCGTTGATCAGAGGTAATCGTGCTAACTGTGCCCTCTTCTGTGATAACCTCGACTGGCTGGTCAGTAAACTGGATCGTTTGGAAGCATCTTCAGGTATCTTAAGATATCAGGAACCTCATTTAAACGTACAATTGCACAGTCTTTTTCTTGCTTGCTGTCTTTAAAAGCCGGCGTATTTGAATGACTTTGAATACATAACTGTTTGTCTGTTGCTCACCGGTATCAGTTAACACATTGTCATCTGTCTCTTTCTTTGAAAGTTATTTAGATTTGTTTCAAACAGCGTACACAACAGATCAAATAACAACACAATTTAAATGAATATCCCTCCTATAAACACTAACCATGTGAAACTTGTAATTACACGTGTTCCTTTTGTTGTTTCCGGTGTTTATACATTTATATGTTCTCTCATTTTTATGACAGGAATCCTGGAGGTGTTGTATTGTGTCCTGATTGAAAGCCCTGAGGTGCTGAATATTATTCAGGAAAATCACATCAAATCCATCATCTCTCTGTTGGATAAACATGGACGCAACCATAAGGTCAGGAACATCTAATGCTGTTTACTGAACATGAGTTATTAAAGCCCCCAGATTACAACTGATCTATTTAATAAATAAAATGCATTAAGGCTTTATACATTTCTGTCTTCTTTTGCTGTCAGGTCTTGGATGTGCTCTGTTCTCTGTGTGTGTGTAATGGAGTAGCTGTAAGGTCAAATCAGAATCTCATCACAGAGAATCTACTTCCAGGCCGAGACCTCCTACTTCAAACCAACATTATCAACTATGTGACCAGGTTAGTCACTATGCACAAGTACATGCTTTTTCTTCTACACTGATTATCTAAACAGCTCTTCTGAGTTGTGTATTTGTTTTGCAAACCTCCTGTAGCATGAGACCCAACATTTTCCTTGGAACCTGTGAAGGATCCACTCAGTATAAGAAGTGGTATTTTGAAGTGATGGTGGATCACGTGGAGCCGTTCCTTACAGCTCAGCCATATCACCTACGTGTGGGTTGGGCTCTGACGGAGGGCTACAGTCCTTACCCTGGCGGAGGGGAAGGCTGGGGGGCTAACGGGGTCGGGGATGACCTCTACTCCTATGGTTTTGACGGACTTCACCTCTGGTCAGGTAAAGTAAGCATGGTTTGACTGAGAAGTAGTCTTTTGCATGCATTTGAAGAGCACCTGCGACATCCTCATCTCAAACTTGGACAATTTCAAAAACATTCTTTGTCTGTACAACAATTTTACATTTGTTCCTACAAGTAAGACATAAATAGAAAGATCCTCAAATCAAACTGTCCGCATAATGTTTTTTTTCTGAATGCCAGCATCCTTTATCAATAGCTCCGGATAAGGAGAAAGCATATGCATTCACTTACAAAAAAGCAGCTGCACCCACTGGCTATTTTCAGAGCGCTCCAGCTGCTCGGAGCACTTCTAATTAACACTCTCTGAACTTTTTGTGAAAGTGCTGGTGTCATGACCAATCACATGTGCGGGACTTGTCATTCTGACAACCAGAAAAATAAAACCAGTTTTTTCTGTCTGTTTCTGTTTAATCAATCAATCAATCAATCAATCAATCAATCAATCAATCAGACCTTTATCGTCATTGCACACTTTCATATACGATAAAATTTCATTTGAGCTGCCCTGCCAATGGCAAGCTCGGGCTGCAGCACCGTTGGGAGCGCGCCTGTCTTGAGGAAAAGGAGAAAAGAAAACATTTGGGATCGGGGTAGGGATGGCAGAGGGTAACATGAAAACCACAAGCTGTTTAAGTCTGAAAAAAAAAAAAAGTCTGAGAGAAATTATCACTATTACAGGTGATACTAATCTATCACACAATGATGGTTAGAATGGTGTGTTATCAAGAGAGTGTTACCATAGATAGAAAACCCACGCTCTTTATCCCAGTGCTTTTTTGATGAAGCCCTGAGATGATGCATTCTAAGTGCCATGTCTATGCTTTTCTGCCAGAGAAAAACACTGTGGACACCTACGCTACGATTTTATGCACTTGACAGAATATGATTTTACTTGCTGTGTGTCTGCAGGACGTGTTCCACGTCATGTTGCTACGCACAATCAGCACGTCCTGGCAGCAGAGGACGTGGTCAGCTGCTGTTTGGATCTCAGTGTGCCCAGCATTTCCTTCCGTATCAATGGGCATCCCGTTCAGGGAATGTTTGAGAACTTCAACCTGGACGGCCTGTTCTTTCCAGTGGTCAGCTTCTCTGCAGGCATTAAGTAGGACATTATGAAATAAAAAATTCTGAATTTGTTTTTCTTTATTGGTACCATCGATTTATGACATAATACTTAGAATAATGTATATTTTCCATTCCAAACACGAGGTTGCGATTTCTTCTCGGAGGACGTCATGGAGATTTCAAGTTCCTTCCACCTCCAGGCTATGCTCCGTGCTATGAAGCAGTTCTGCCCAGAGACCGTTTGCGGATTGAGCCCATAAAGGAGTATAAACATGATTTTGATGATGTTCGCAATCTGCTGGGTCCAACTCAGTCCCTTTCACACACAGCCTTTACTCCTTGCCCTGTGGACACAATACAGGTAAGCCCAGATTCATCTGCTTTAAGCTTTATCTTTTGCACTGCACTGATTTTATTATTTTTACAGATTGTGCTTCCTCCTCATTTGGAGCGCATTCGAGAAAAACTTGCAGAAAACAGCCATGAATTATGGGCTGTTACTCGCATTGAACAAGGATGGACTTTTGGACCAGTGAGTGCTTTCATTGTTGGTCACCTTTTCCACAGAAAATGTTATGTACGCTGACAATTTCCTTCCTGAACCTTTTCACATGACTTTTTTACAGTTTCGTGATGACAACAAGAAGCTGCATCCCTGTCTGGTAGATTTCCAGAGTCTGCCTGAACCAGAGAAGAACTACAATTTAGCAATGTCAGGAGAGACACTAAAGTACGTCAGAGTCTTCGCATAATTAACAGCACTGGGCTTTTGTCTCTTTGTACTTCTAATGCCTCGTGTGATTCATTTCAAAGGACTCTGCTGGCACTGGGCTGTCATGTAGGAATGGGAGATGAGAAAGCAGAGGAGAATCTGAAAAAGACCAAACTCCCCAAAACGTGAGCTGCAAAACATTCACTTGTTTTAATGCATTATGTGTGTTGGTTTCCTTTTTATCATGTCTACTGTAAAAGCATAATAAAGGCTCTAAAGGACCCATCCTAATTACAAAGCATCATTTGTTAGTTACATGCAGAGCAGTGGATACAAGCCGGCCCCTTTGGACCTGAACCATGTGAAACTGACTCCTAATCAAAACACTCTAGTTGAGAGACTGGCAGAAAATGGACACAATGTGTGGGCAAGAGACAGAGTTCGCCAGGGCTGGACATACAGTATTGTGCAGGTATCACCGTTCTTTTTATGAAGAGGTCACTTTGATGATGATAACAAGTATGAGCAGATATTTCACTGAGTACATGCTGTGTACACTTTTCCTAAATGTTGAATCACATTTTCATTTTTGATGTTATCTTCTTTTGTAGGATATAATGAACAAGCGCAATCCCCGTCTGGTCCCTTACAACCTACTGGATGAAAAGACTAAAAAGACTAACAGAGACACAGTTTGCGCAGCTGTTCGCACCCTCATCGGATATGGTTACAACATAGAACCACCTGACCAGGAGAGCAGTAAGTCTGCACTGCTATCTATAAACATAGTGGCAGGAACATTGATTTATTTTTAATGTCATCCTACAAAATTATTTATTAAAGGCATATATTTTTTTAATCAAATCTTAAAGCTTTCCAAGTGGCCAAGTGTTTATTTCTGTTTGTGTTAATGTAGGTGGGCATGGACCTGGCAGTTCCCGTGGAGATAAAATCAGAGTGTTCAGAGCAGAGAAATCTTACGCTGTCACTCAGGGGAAGTGGTACTTTGAGTTTGAAGCTGTAACAGTTGGAGAGATGAGAGTTGGCTGGGCTAGGCCCAGTGTTCGTGCAGACACTGAACTTGGTGCAGATGAGTTGGCCTATGTCTTCAATGGCTTCAAGGTGGGACACAGACATAGTTTATGTGCTTGTGAAGGATGCCTAAGCTTCTAAATTTTAAAATGTTTTTCTTTTTAGGCCCAACGTTGGCATGTTGGAACTGAGCCATTTGGTCGTCAGTGGCAGTCTGGTGACGTGGTGGGTTGTATGATTGACCTCACAGAGATGAACATCATGTTTACACTCAATGGAGAAATGTTAATCAGCGACTCAGGCTCAGAGATGGCCTTTAAGGATATCGAGATAGGAGAAGGTAAGTACAGTAACTAGTAGCGACATATAAAGTTTTCAGGTGGAGACACTGAACATGAGTACATAGAGTTCTGTTTGTGATGTACATCCATGTTCATACATGTATTGAACATCTCTAGGCTTCATACCTGTGTGTAGTCTGGGCCTGTCCCAAGTCGGCAGGATCAACTTGGGTCAAAACGTCAGCAGTCTTCGCTACTTTACCATCTGTGGCCTGCAGGAGGGATTTGAACCCTTTGCAATCAACATGAAAAGAGACATTACAATGTGGTTCAGCAAGAGCCTTCCCCAGTTCATGGCTGTGCCTCCTGATCATCCTCACATTGAGGTATTGTGCATTACTTGTCACAATATTTTTTTGAAACATTTTTTGGTTTCTATTACGAATAACCAGTTTGTAGATAATCACCTGGACCCTTTCTTTCATTGTTTAGGGATCACGTGTGGATGGGACAGTGGAGTCAGCCCCTTGTCTTAAAGCGACCCACAAGACATTTGGATCTCAGAACGCTAACACAGACCTACTATTCTTCAGACTCAGCATGCCGGTTGAATTTCATGAGACGTTCAAAGTCCCAGCGGGGACCACTCTTCTTACTCGTGCTCTGACCATCCCAGAGGATGAGGTGGTAGAGGTGGACCCAGACTCTGAATTTGAAATACTTAAGAAGTCAGCCACTCGTAAAGAGCAGGAAGAGGAGAAGAAAGAACCATCGGTGCCTAAAGAGACTCCTGCCATCAAAAATGGAGAGAATGAAAAGGATGCCTCCACTGAGAAAAGCAAGAAGAAAGGGTATGGAATTGAGAACGTTTATGTTGGGTTTGAGAAGGCTACAGCTAGGATACCCTGTTAGCTTTTTATATATACTGAGTAATTTCTGCTGTTATTTACAGTTTCCTGTTCAAGGCTAAGAAGGCTGCATTAATAACTCCACCTCCTGTTGTTCCCACCATGCCTCGCTTAGTGGAAGATGTGGTACCCGATGACAGGGATGATGTCGACATCATCCTCAATACCACCACGGTATAACTCTATGTGGTCATGATATTCATAACCATATAATATGCATCATTTGCTCATTTGGCCTTATACTATTAAGATTCAACATTTAACATGCGAAATAAATAATAGTGCTTTGAATGAAGTAATTTCTATATTGAGCTCATCTGCTGTGATTTTTAATATTTGTATTGAATTAATATATTTTTCCCAACAACTTGTTCCTTTACCAGTACTATTACTCAGTGCGAGTGTTTGCGGGACAAGAACCAGGTGGAGTGTGGGTTGGCTGGATCACACCTGACTATCACCAGTATGACCCACATTTTGACATCAGTAAAGTGAGAAATGTAACAGTCACTGTAGGCGATGATAAAGGCAACATTCATGACAGGTATGTTACTAGTAGAGAGAAAACGAACAAAAAATAAGTAAATGTGTGTTTTTATTCAAAATGTAATAACATGCACAAAAAAATCTTCTTCCTTCTTCAGCATAAAGCGCAGTAACTGCTACATGGTATGGGGAGGGGAGTTTAGCAGCTCCCAGCAGACCCGAGTCAGTCAGGAGGACTTTGTGATTGGCTGTCTGATTGATTTGGACACAGGACTTATGACGTTCACTGCCAATGGAAAAGAGATAAACACATTTTACCAGGTTAGTTAAGCTTAGTCTGATATTCATACTATTCAAAATAAAGTTCTTTAACCCTTTAAGCTTCAGTCAATTCCAGCCGTTTTCAGTACAAAAAATCGCTAATATTCTATTTTTAAATAAAAAAATGACGAAAAATACAGGGAATATTGGACGCACATTGCGAGGTGCATTTCCTTGAAAACGACCGATTCGTGGATTTTATACCGACTTCAGGACATGTTTTGGACAAAATAGTTTACTGGCTTGTGTCATCTGGATGTAAAAGGTTGGATTATGGCCGTTTTTTGTGGAATCTTTTTTTCTGTGTGTAATAATGAACCCGGAAATGTGAGTCGCGCTGTGTGCGTTGAAGCTGTGTATAGAGAACGGATGGATGAATATTCGTTTTTGTCGGACAAATGTGTTTTTCTCACCCGCTGTGGTAATCGCATCTGAAAGTGGTTCATACCGGCGGATTCATGAGAATCTAAGCTTTCCATCGGTGTATAGTGTTTGTATAATCGGGTTTGTAGCCGTCGGACATTCTTGAAATTCCTATGCAAATTAGTAAGTGTACCGCCGGCGGTACACCGACGACGCACTGAAGCGTAAAGGGTTAATGTTGAATAATATGTATTTGAAGTCCTATATAAAGTAATCTGGTGCAATAAGTTATGTTATCCTCTGTCAGGTGGAGCCAAACACGAAACTGTTTCCAGCTGTCTTTGTTCTGCCTTCCAGTCAAAATATGTTTCAGTTTGAACTAGGCAAGCTAAAGGTCAGTCACCAAGAATCACTGTATTCATTTTGCACCAGTCCTCAAAATCAAGACCACAATTGCACATCATCGACTTTGTTATGCAAACTCTTCTCTGATGCATTGTCTGTTCCTGTCTCCTTCACTTGTTTTGCCAGAACATCATGCCGATCTCAGCCGCCATGTTCCGGAGTGAACGCAAAAACCCTGTCCCTCAGTGCCCCCCTCGACTGGATATCCAGATGTTAACCCCAGTCATCTGGAGCCGAATGCCCAACCATTTCCTGGCTCCAGAAACAGGACGTGTCAGTGAGAGACTGGGCTGGATGGTCGAGTGCCAGGAGCCGCTCACCATGATGGCTCTTCACATTCCAGAGGAGAACAGGTTCGAGCTGCGTCACTCTGCATTTTCTGTTACATTTGTTGAAGATAAAATCATTTTGTGGGTTTTTTTGACAAAATTCATCCCTTTCCTTCAACTAGGTGTATTGACATCCTGGAACTCTCTGAGCGAATGGACTTGCTGAAGTTCCACTACCACACTCTGAAGCTGTATGGCTCAGTGTGCGCTCTGGGAAACAACCGTGTGGCCCACGCTTTGTGCAGCCATGTGGACGAATCCCAGCTTTTCTACGCCATAGAGAACACCTACTTACCTGGACCAATGAGGAGTGGCTTCTATGACCTGCTCATCAGCATGCACCTGGAGTCTGCTAAAAGGAATCGTCTGGGAACCAACAAAGAATTCATAGTTCCAATGACAGACGAAACACGCAGTATCACCCTGTACTCTGACAAAACTCATGCTTTACCAGGGGTTGGCCTCACCACATGCCTCCGTCCCAAACTCCATTTCTCCTCAGTTGGGTTTGTGGGAACAGATCCAGACATTTACACCCTGAGTCCAGTCATTCCATTACAGGTGAGACTGAACAGTTTTCACACTTTAGAGCAGCTCTCAAGTTCTCTAATAATCTCAAATTTGCTGGTTTTCCAGGTGCTCAAGACCAAAGCTCTGAACATGCTGATTGAAGCAGTACAAGATGGAGGTCAAGCCATGAGAGATCCTGTGGGAGGCAGCGTTGAGTTCCATTTTGTTCCAATCCTGAAGCTCATCAGCACCCTTCTCATAATGGGTGTGTTTGATGATGAAGACGTCACACACATCCTGAAGATGATTGAGCCCACTGTCTTTAGTGGAAAGAAAGCAGAGGAGCCTGCTGAGGAGATTGCCAAAGTGAAGGAAGAGAAGGACCAGAAAGCACCTCCAAAAGTAGCAGCAGTCAAAGAAGAAGAGCAAGAAGCTGTCGGGGAAGAAGAAGAAGAGGAATATGAATATGAAGATGATGGGTTGGGTGAGGAGGAGGAGGAAATGGAGGAAGAGGAAGAATTAGAGGAGACTGAATCAGTTGTGCCACAGGAGGAAGCTGCTGTGGAGACAGATCCAGTAAATGGTGAGAAAGGGGCTGAGGAAACCGAGAAAGAAATTAAACCTGTAGACACAGCTGGGGAGAAAGAAGAACATCTAGAGCAAGGACTTTTCCAGATGAAGCTACCAGAGTCAGTGAAATTGCAGGTATGACTGGTCTTTTTGCGGTGTTCTCCAAAAAATTGCTTGATTTCTACTATGTATTTTTAGTTGCTCACTTTTCTTTTGTTCTTTAGATGTGTACACTTCTGCAGTATTTCTGTGACTGTGAGCTACGTCACAGAGTGGAGGCCATCACCGCCTTTTCAGACCAGTTTGTAAGCCAGATTCAGTCCAATCAGAGGCAGCGCTACAATGAACTTATGCTTGCCTTCACCATGAGTGCTGCCGAGACTGCTCGCAAGACCCGTGAATTTCGCTCGCCACCACAGGAGCAGGTACTTCAGACAATGCAGATGAAAAGACTGGAAGTGTGGGCAAATATAGGTAACATCATTTTTAATTTTCAGTGCAGCTGTTTTATAATGTGCTTAGCTGCTCACAGAAAAAAATCACCAAGGAAACATATATGCAAACACCATCATATCATTGTCCACTATACCATGCAGAAAAAACACTTCGGCTGTGCTTTTATGCTTGAAATTTACCTTTTGGTTTTAGATGGAATATTCTACTCAAAAAACAAATATTAGTTTGTCAAATAAAGGCACTAATCTGTCTGGTCCTCTCACTGTTGTTAAGGTCAACATGCTCATGAACTTCAAGAACTGTGCTGAGGATGAAGAGTGCCCTGTTCCAGATGAAGTCCGCGACTCTCTGCTGATCTTTCACAATGCTCTGCTGGCACACTGTGGTCAGTTTTCATCTACTACTACATCCGTCCTACTGACGTCAGAATTTAAGTTTTATACTGCAGTTGACACTGTACTGTAAGTATAAGTTGCAATGCCTTATTTTAAACATCACTCTCAGGTGTTCATATTGAAGAAGAAGAGCAAGAGGAAGAAGTGGATAACTCTCTCCGCGGACGACTGTTTCGTTTGCTGGACAAGGTTAAAAAATTCCGTGAGAAGAAGGTAGAGGTGGAAGTAGAGCCACAGGAAGATAAAAAACCGAGTGAGCAAAAACATTTGTTGTCTGTCGTTTGACAATACAGTGATGTGTTAGTCCTGTTCTATTAAAGCAAGAAATCCCTGAGCAACTTTCTTTCTGTTAAGTTTAGCATTCATAACTGAGGTTTGTGGTCCCAAATCAAATCTAACCGGGATCCCTTTAGTATGGTTTCTTTTGTATTCTTGCTTAAATCCTTTGTCCTTTTCTACCAGGCACACTGCAGGAGCTTATTTCCCATACTACCATCCACTGGGCCCAGGAGTCATTTATCCAGAACCCTGAGCTAGTGCGCATGATGTTCAGCCTCCTGCACAGGCAGTATGATGGGCTGGGAGAGCTCATGCGTGCTCTTCCCAAGGCCTACACCATCAATGCAGTGTCAATTCAGGACACCATGGACCTGCTGGAATGCTTGGGCCAGATCCGCTCACTGCTTATTGTCCAGATGGGTCCAGAAGAGGAGAGGCTTATGATTCAAAGCATTGGGTTGATATACATTCTAGATTATTCTCAATATCTTGCCTTGAATTGATTTTCTCAATGAATGCATGTGACAAACGCTAAACTTCATTTATGTCTTCTTCAGGAACATCATGAGTAACAAAGTTTTCTATCAGCATCCCAACTTGATGCGAGCACTGGGCATGCATGAAACTGTCATGGAGGTCATGGTTAATGTACTGGGTGGTGGGGACTCAAAGGTGCATATTTTAATCCTTTCAGTTGCACGTTCAATTTACAGATAGCTCTTGTTTTTTGTTTTTTCTTGCACTATGGATTAGACAACTAAATACAATAAGACATATCTTTGAAGTACTGTTACTTTTGAAATATGCTTTCTTCTAACAGGAAATCAGATTCCCACGAGTGGTGACAAACTGCTGCCGCTTTCTGTGTTATTTCTGTCGCATCAGTCGACAAAATCAGCGTTCCATGTTTGACCATCTCAGCTACCTTCTCCAGAACAGTGGCATCGGCCTTGGTGATTCCTTTTACTTAGTCTCAGCATTATTTCATTAATGATTTATTCTTGATATGTGAACTGTATGCGCGTGCTTTTTAGGAATGCGTGGCTCCACCCCCTTGGATGTGGCTGCAGCCTCTTGTATTGACAACAACGAGCTGGCATTGGCTCTTCAAGAGCAAGATCTAGAAATGGTAAACACTAAATAATAATACGCAAAACAAGTGCAGTAAACACATTTTCTCATCTCTTAAGCACACTGATATCTTTCCAGGTGGTGAAGTATTTAGCTGGATGTGGACTTCAGAGCTGTCCAATGCTACTCGCTAAAGGCTACCCTGACATTGGATGGAATCCTTGCGGTGGAGAGAAATACCTCGACTTTCTTCGTTTTGCTGTATTTGTCAACGGTCAGATTTTTTGTTTGATGCATTTTGCAAATGCTCACATTTTTAATGCTAATTTCCTTACAGCCTTTTTTTCTCTTTCCTACAGGAGAAAGCGTAGAGGAGAATGCCAACGTGGTGGTACGTCTCCTCATTCGTAGACCTGAGTGCTTTGGTCCAGCCCTGAGAGGGGAGGGTGGTAATGGTCTGCTGGCTGCTATAGAGGAGGCCATCAAAATATCAGAAGACCCTGCAAGGGATGGTCCTAGTGTTAAAAAAGACAGACGTTTTCCCATGTAAGAGCTTTTGGCTTTGGATCAAAGGTCTTCTGATTTATTGTATAATCTGGTGTAGTGTAGCTGTAGAGAGATGCAGAAAGATTTAAAAATGACTTTTTTCTTGCAGGTTTGGAGGAGAGGAGCAGCATGAGGAGAACAGGGTGCACCTGGGAAATGCCATCATGTCCTTCTACTCTGCTCTTATTGACTTGCTGGGACGCTGTGCTCCAGAGATGCATGTAAGTTGTTTTGTAGCTACTGTGCTGGACTTTGAATGCTTTTAGTTCCTTTTACTCTTGCAATCCTTTCTGTTAGTCCAACGGCTTCTGTAATTGCTGGCTTTTTGTCTGAATAATCACCCTTGTCACTTTTCTGTGTTAAAGTTCACTAATAACATTTCCGTATTATTTACAACGCAGCCCAAGTCTGAACTGCTGGCAGTCACATTAGCAAATAGAAATGCAGAAGATGCAGAAGCACATACTCTGATTTGTGTAAAGCTGTTTAGGGAAGATTTTTTTCCACATTTAATCACCAATGTTTGGCCATAAGCATCACAGAGAGCAAAAAAGACATAAAAATGAATAATAAATAATAAAATACAATATTTTTTTGGCTCTGATTATTATCTTATTGGTTTGGATCGGGTAATAATAAATGAATAAATAAATATGAAACTTTATCACAATGAAGACAGAATCTGTAACAGCTAAGATTACTTAGACTTGTCAAAAATGAATGTAATCTGGGATTAGACAAAACGTTAACAGGAGCTCAAGTTTATTTTGTTGCCTCCAGTCTTCACTGTGAGTTTAAATATTTGCAGCATCAAACGGCAGCAGGATTCATGAGTGTCTTATAAGTGAGAGTAGCTCTCTGTCCCGTTGTGGGTATATCTGAATGAAGGTGTGAGGCGCATTAATGCAAAAGAGACCTATATCTGAATGACTTTATCACACTGATAAACTAGCAATGCTAGATATGTTATTTCTGAAAAGGGCTTTTGTCTCTGCAGTTGATCCAGGCTGGTAAAGGTGAGGCTCTAAGGATCAGGGCCATTCTGAGGTCTCTGGTTCCTATTGAGGATCTGGTCGGGGTCATCAGTCTTCCTGTTCAGATTCCTTCTTTTGGGAAAGGTAAACACTTCATTTGGTCGACCATATTAAATTTGTCAGGTGACTTTAATTCACGTTTATGAATTAATCAAGACAGCATCTTGTCTAATGCTCGTACACATTTTAACTGCATGTATTGTATGCTGCTGACAGATCCGTTTCTTGATTTTTCTGTGTCGATAACTTTTCAAAAATGTTTTCTTTTTGTGCTTAGACAACAGCATTATAGAGCCAAAGATGTCGGCTAGTTTTGTGCCAGATCACAAGGCTCCCATGGTGCTATTCCTCGACAGAGTTTATGGTATTGACAACCAAGATTTCCTGCTCCACGTGCTGGAGGTGGGCTTTTTGCCTGACATGAGGGCTGCTGCATCCTTGGACACGGTGAGCCTCAATCAGTTGACACGGTTTGTACATGGCGTTTGGGGTAGAAGTGAAAAGCATACGGTTAGACTTCATTAACTACTGTGTTTTCTTGCCAACAGGTTGCTTTCAGCACCACAGAAATGGCACTTGCTTTGAACCGCTACTTGTGTTCTGCTGTGTTGCCACTTATCACCAAGTGTGCCCCACTCTTTGCTGGCAGTGACCACCGAGCCATAATGATTGACTCCATGTTGCACACAATCTACCGACTGTCTCGTGGACGGGCGTTCACAAAAGCCCAAAGAGACATTATTGAAGAGTGCCTCATGGCTTTGTGCAAGTGAGTTTAACATCATACCAAGCCTTTTGTGTAATTTAATTTTGCTGTATTCATATTTAACTTTGTTTAACTTTCTTTTAGGCATCTGCGTCCATCCATGCTTCAGCACCTGCTCAGACGGCTGGTGTTTGATGTTCCCATCCTCAATGAGTATGCCAAAATGCCGCTGAAGGTGAGAGGAGCTTTGGCATTTTTTAAACTATTGAAAGGAAACTTCCCTTTGATAGATTTCAGTTGTTCTTCTGGTATTCAATTTGACATTACTATACATCCTGCAGCTTTTGACCAATCACTATGAGCGGTGTTGGAAATATTATTGCCTCCCTAATGGTTGGGCCAGCTTTGGAGTTTCATCAGAAGAGGAACTGCATCTTACCCGCAAACTGTTTTGGGGGATCTTTGAATCACTAGCACACAAGGTGGACCACCTGCAATATGATATTAATTGTTTGTTTATTAGATCATCCATGGGCAAATTGTGATGTGTTGTTATTGTGATTCCAGAAATTTGATGCTGAAATTTTCAAAATTTCAATGCCATGCATCTGTGCTATTGCTGGAGCCATTCCTCCCGACTATGTGGATGCCAGCTACTCCTCCAAAACAGAGAAAAAAGCATCAGTTGATGCAGAGGGAAACTTTGATCCCAAACCAGTTGAGACCACAAAGTAGGAGTTTTCTCATTGTGCTTTCAAACTTTAGGCATTTCTCTGTTCAGTAACTGATAACTGTTTTCTTAATGTACTCTAATTCTTCTTTAATAGCACTATCATTCCTGAGAGACTGGATCCCTTTATCAACAAATATGCTGAATATACACATGACAAATGGGCCTTTGAAAAGGTAGAACTTTTGTTTTCAGTCGCTATAATCACTCAAGATAGTTTATTACTAATGTTAAGCTAATTCAGGACGTTCAACGTTGTGTGTTAGCTGGATGCAGCTGTATATTATGTGCTGGAAACCACAGAATTTCTAATTCTTAATTGACAGCTGCAATACATAATGTATAATAATCATGTATGTTTCAGATTCAGAATAACTGGTCCTACGGTGAGGTGCTGGATGAAAATGCTAAAACCCATCCCATGCTCAGACCATACAAAACCTTCTCAGAGAAGGTAGGTTCCCTGACATGCTGTGCAATAAATCTTGGTGTACCTTTACGTCATCTATCTTCCCTTCTGATCAATTCACTTCTCTTCAAGGACAAAGAAATCTACCGCTGGCCAATCAAAGAGTCAGTTAAGGCCATGCTGGCATGGGAATGGACCTTAGAAAAAGCTAGAGAGGAAGAAGAGTCAGAGAAGAAGAAAGCTGCATCTCGAAAAATCTCACAGACTGCTCAGGTAGAGAACAATTTGATTATTATTACAATACTTATTAATGCCATCACAACAATGCTATTAATTGTACAATATGTAATCATCTTTCTGTCCTAGGCAACTTATGACCCAAGCCATGGCTACAGTCCACAGCCGATCGATATCTCACATATGGCTCTTTCAAGAGATCTGCAGGTACGACAGCAAAATTCTGAGCATTCAGTGCTATAATCTTAGTGTCTGATTAATATTCATAGTTTATGTCTGTTCATAGTCAATGGCTGAGCAACTTGCAGAAAATTACCACAACACCTGGGGACGAAAGAAAAAGTTGGAGCTTCAAGCCAAAGGTAAGATATTCTTTTAGAAGAAGAAATATTAAAAATGAGGGAGTTGTCTTTTTCCTAATAGTTGTGTTTATGTTTGTGTAGGTGGTGGAACACATCCTCTGCTGGTACCCTATGACACTCTGACAGCAAAAGAAAAGGCACGAGATAGAGAGAAGGCTTATGAGCTGCTCAAGTTCCTGCAGCTTAATGGATATGCTGTCACAAGGTAATCGCAAAGAAACATTTATGTGGAAGATTAAGCAGGGGCCGGTATTCGTTCAACACAGAGATTTAATTTATTTTGATTACATATTTTCAGTTTAATATTTTAATTGTGCGGCCCTACCAAATATCCTCACCTGCCTGTTCATATGACACAAATAGGATTAGAGACCGGGTTTCATCTGTACTGATCAAGTTGAAAGCGATCAAAATAAGCTGACAGGCTGCATGCACCACACTATACCAATCAGTGCTTTTAAAATTTAAATCAAAGTAGTGTATGAAGAGATTAATTTGCAAAAATAGATAAACAGATAAAAACAGAAGCTGCCGGCAATGTGCTTTAGTTTTATGAAATACAGTTTATTCATGAAACTGGCATTATAGTTTATTCCTTCTATGATGTGCCACAAATACTCATGGGAGAAATCTTTAATAAAATCAAGCATGAAGTATAAAGATTTTACCTCTGTTTGACATTAGGGGCCTGAAAGACATGGAGTCTGACATATCATCCATTGAGAAGAGATTTGCCTTTGGTTTCCTGCAGAAGCTGCTGAAATGGATGGAAATTGCTCAGGAGTTCATTGCACATCTTGGTAATAATAGATCTGTGTTGGTGTAACTTATAATAGGTCTTTGCTGGGAATGTTACTGTGAAACGACGTATTTTGCAATGTGTTTCACAGAGGCTGTGGTTAGCAGTGGGCGAGTGGAAAAGTCTCCTCATGAGCAGGAAATCAAATTCTTTGCCAAGGTGAGACTACTGTGTAAAGCTGGAGTCGTAACAATTTAGACACACCAACTACTATGTACTGTTTGCAGAAACCATCTGAAACTCTCTCTCGTAGATCTTGATGCCTCTAATCAACCAGTATTTCAAAAATCACTGCCTCTACTTCTTATCCACACCTGCGAAAGTTCTGGGTAGTGGTGGACATTCTTCCAATAAGGAAAAGGAGATGATAGCAAGGTGATCACTCGCACACTAGCACAGATATAACAAACAGAGATGCTTTGTTGTGTATTCTTTTCAAATGGCATTTTCTTGCTTTTATCCTCTTTTCTTGCATTTTCCTTTCCTTTCTTTTCCTTTCCTTCTCACTGTAGTATCTTCTGTAAAATGTCTGCTTTGGTGAGGCACAGAGTTTCTCTCTTTGGTAAGATATCACTTTCTGAACAACAATCTTTCTAAATCTTTTCACTCTTTTCTATGTTTCTCATACATTCTTGTTTTCTGTTGGTCTTAATGTGTTTTTTAGACATCCCAGTTAGAACAATAGTTGCTCTTGTTTTTGCATATACAGTATGTAGCAATGTAGCATCTTTGAAGGCTCATAACAGCAAACCTGTATTTGTTTGTGCAGGAACGGATGCTCCAGGAATTGTTAACTGTCTTCACATTCTGGCACGATCATTGGATGCAAGGTTTAATATTTTTTTAATAACTACATGAAAATTAATGTGTTTTTTTTGTTTTTCCATTCTGTTTTTTTTTTTTATTGTAACCTTTCATATTTGTTCAATTAGGACAGTTATGAAGTCAGGGCCTGAGATTGTAAAAGCTGGGCTGCGGTCATTCTTTGAGAGTGCTGCTGATGATATAGAAAAGATGGTAGAAAATCTTAAACTTGGCAAAGTATCCAAAGGCAATCAGGTACATAATATTTAATGTTGCAAATGATTAAATATCAGACCTCTAATAACCAATCCAAATCCATAATCATTTGCTTATCTCCTTTATAGCAAGTGAAAGGCGTGTCCCAGAACATAAACTACACGACCATTGCCCTGCTCCCAGTCCTCACCTCCCTGTTTGATCACGTTGCCCAGCACCAGTTTGGAGATGATGTCATTTGTGAGTGCTTACCTATGACACATATTTGTGGGGTTTGTTGATCAGTGAACCTGACAGTGCTGTATCTATCTCTGTTGCATGCACACAGTGGATGATCTACAGATGTCATGTTATCGCATCATGTGTAGCATCTACTCCCTGGGCACTGTCAAAAATCCACATGTTGAGAGGTAACTCTGCATTTGCATATACTGGAATATGTAAACTAGTTTAGAACAAGATATTTAGGAACATTTGTTGCACTGTCCTTTACATGAACAGGCAGAGGCCAGCTCTGGGAGAGTGTTTGGCTCACCTTGCAGCAGCAATGCCAGTGGCCTACTTGGAGCCCCATCTAAATGAATTCAATTCATTCTCTGTCTACACCACAAAGACACCCAGGGAGAGAGCCAGTGAGTGCAATATCCTTCCTTAAATTTGGTTTTCTATCCAGTAAATTCTTGTTACTGAATTTTCATTCTGTACCTCTCCTGTATGAATTTTCAAGTCTTGGGCCTTCCCAATGAGGTCCAGGAGTTGTGTCCAGACATTCCAGAGCTGGATGCTCTGCTGAAGGAGATCGGAGACTTAGCAGAATCAGGGGCTCGTTACACTGAGATGCCTCATGTGATTGAAATCACTTTGCCCATGCTGTGTAACTATCTGCCCCGCTGGTGGGAGAGAGGGCCTGAAAACTTTCCTGAGATGGAGGGCCGAGTCTGCACCGACGTCACTTCAGAACACCTCAATCAGCTGCTGGGCAGCATCATGAAAATTGTAGTCAACAACCTGGGTATTGATGAGGCCTCCTGGATGAAGAGGTTGGCTGGTGAGCACTGTTTTCAACTCCATGAATGTGTCATGAATGAGAGAAGTTTTGTAAAAGCGATGACACCATTTCTTGTCTCTACCAGTGTTTTCACAGCCCATCGTCAGCAGAGCAAAGCCAGAAATGCTCAAGTCCCACTTCATCCCAACAATGGAGAAGCTCAAGAAACGCACCTCAAAGGTGGTGGCTGAGGAGGACCATCTGCGAATGGAGGGGAAATCAGAGGGCGATGAGGAGGATGGCACAATACGTGATGAGTTTGCTGTTCTCTGCAGAGACTTGTATGCCCTCTACCCTCTACTTATTCGCTATGTGGACAACAACAGGTACAATAAAGTTACAAATACCATCATGGTAAATGTTTTGAACTGTGAATCCTGCCTTGTACTAAGATATGTTTTCATATATTTTTAATTTGAAAAAGTTTAAGGAATCTTAAAGTAATTTGTTGTGCTACAGGGCGAGGTGGCTGACGTGTCCCGATCCAGATGCAGAAGAGCTCTTCCGTATGGTTGGGGAGGTCTTTATTTTCTGGTCAAAATCTCACGTGAGTATCTTTATTTGACCTTTAAATTAAGGCATTTGTAAAGGTCATGTGCTTAACTTTATGTTTCCCATTTCTTTCTCTTTTGTAGAACTTCAAGCGAGAGGAGCAGAACTTTGTGGTGATGAATGAGATCAATAACATGTCATTCCTCACGGCTGACAGCAAGAGCAAAATGAGCAAGGTGAGTCAGTGAAAGGCAGAGCCAGTGCTGCAGTCATGCTGGTGTTGTGTCACATTTGAAATCAGGAACTTTTAGTACTTCTGCAGGCATTTTTTTAAACAACTGTATGCATTTCTTTCTCTGCGTACTTGTTTTTGATATGCTTTAAAAAATTGTTATATTAGAAATATTTTCATCCAGTTATAACTTTTCATCTAGAAACTGTATTATCCTTTGGATAATGGCTTCAGGAAATGATAAAAACATGTGATTATAATTCATATCTGCCATTTTCACCTGGTACAACAATATAAATGATTTTTTTTCAGTGCCTAGGCGTCTAGTTGTTCCAGATTTTGTGTATGTTCCCTTTTTCATATATTCCTATTTATTTATTGGGCCTGGTTAAACATAGTGAAGCCTGCTGTAAATTATTGAGGTTTGATGTTAATTCGCAAGGATAGCAGTTCTGTTAACAATATTCTCTCTTTGGCTGTCCATTGTCCTCTTCTTTTGGGTTGCGGCTGGGTTTCCAGGGCGGGGACACAGAGGTTAGACTTTGTTTCTGCACGACCGCTGTGCTGACCGCATGGCACCTCACTTTGGGGGAGCTTTTCATCAACCTCTCCAGCACACTGGCACATCTGATCCACAAACACACCCACCCACTTATACTCAGTAATCCACACAAAGGTCTGCATATTTTATTCAGAGACACGTGACCTAAGATAATTAATTGATCGGCAGCTACAAATGCTTTTCCGTGCATTCAGCTGAAGTCATAAATACTTCCCAGTCTGTTATGAGTAAAATACACCCTATGGTGAATTATTATGATTTCTTCAAAGGAACAGCAGATTGTTTTCACAGTTTGCATTCACTTACGCTGTCATTTTTTTTGTTTCAGACCCTAATTCAGGAACCTGTACTTTGGCTCTGATAGTCTTTGATTAAAACACTCCACATTTTACACAAAACTATTAATTTTTGTCAACATTGACTTTAGCAAGTGCAAAATAATACATAAAACAATTATAAATACTCACAAGGGAAATATACTCACATTATTCTCACTGAGGATCACCGGACAAATGGGAAGGCCCCATCTGCGGGCCATCCCCAGTCCTGCCAGTGTGTGAGGAGGGGAGTCTGGAGGCGCTTGATGAAAGTACTCAGCTGTAGAGTCGGGCTCATGGCACTGCGCTTTACATGAAGCCCAAGGTGGCAGTGAGAGCACAGTGCCATCATCCTGTCACTGAGTTTGCTCTTTTTTGATCATAGTTGAGTTGGAGTCTTCTCGTATGCCTTTTGTTTCTTTTAATGGAAAGATGGTTGACCTGTAGGTTTTTGTAATGTAGCTTTGTGCCACTAGGGGATGATGTTAGTCTTCTCTGTGCTCTTTCTTCTCTCCTCCCTTAAAATGCCACAGTAGATCATGGTTTAGTTTCCTTTACATTCCCTCGTATTCACACTAACACATGGCTTGATGCTTAATGTCACTGAAGCAGATTTTTTGAAACATTTGTTAGGTTCTGTTCTTATAAGTGCTCAAAATGACCATGAACCTAACCAATACATTAATTCACACTTATTTTCTAAAAATATTTCCCAAAATGCTTTGCACCCTGTTTCCTCTAAACTACTCTTCCATAACATACACACATCTGGCACTGATAGTATTTGCTGTTTGATAGAATAGAGCGCATACGGGCGCTGGGATGTACGGAAATGTACGTGTCTCACCATGACACCCCAACAAACTCAAATAATGAAAACACTGCCACTAGAAATACATTCTGCCTCTTTCCTGTTTCCATTTAAGCTGTATGAGTCTGAATTTTTCTAGTTTATAACAATTATTGAACAAACATATCTAGTCCTTCTACGCCGATATAAGTACTTGGGACAGTGCCTGATTATAAGCTCAACGCTTGACACCAGAGCCAATATCTTTTTCTTAAATGTGTGCTAACTTTTGCAGTTATCTCATTTCTTTGGTGGCCTTGGAATGCTTCATAAAAAGAACAGTGAAGGCTAGTTAAGTTGTGTCAAAAGATCATTGGTCATAATCTGAATGATCTTGACCATCTTATGCTACCAAGAAGACTGATTTGAGCGTATCCACTGCTTCCTCTGTACAAGGACTTTCAGTTACTTCCATCAGATACAGGATCCGTATGCGTTAAGGGCTATAACCAACAGATGCTTCTATCTCTCAGCCTCTGGCTTTTTAAACACGGCTATTAGTTTACCATCCCATTGGTATTACATCAGTGTTATTTAACTATGCACTCTACCAAACTAAGAGTGGAATAATATCGCTTTAGCTGCTCTGGTGGCATAATCATGTTATTTTTCATAGTTTTTACATAATTATGTTTATATATTGTGTCAATATTTGTTAGGCTATCCTGTAACTGACTGACACTTTCTGCACACCAACACGGAATCCTGGTGAAAATACACATTTACTCTACATGTGAAATCTAGCCGTTATTTTAATAAGGCAAGTTAAGGGTATACACCCTTGAGCCACTGCAAACAGCACAATGAAAACTAACTAGTGCTTCCTAGCAACAATATGTGTAATGTCAGGGTGGTTCTGTGTAATATCAGTTTCACTCTTGAATACAGTCACCAAGAACTGGTCCTATTATCTACATTTTTTAGCCTAAATAGAAATCATCTGTAAACTATTCATATAGCATGCATTTAATAGACTAAACATTCATTTTTAGACTGTATGCTCGTACATTCATTTGCACATTTTGGAGGACTCCAGAAAGAGCAGATAACAGAAGGACTGAACTCTCACAGAAGCAAAACAGGAGTTCAGGAGACGAGTACAGGGACATCTCCCAAAGACAGTTTGTTTTACTGTAGGTGTGATTTTAACAGCCCGCTACTAACAAGTCTAACTCTAATGTCAAGAGTTTGTTCTCTAACTTCATCTAATATTTTAATCTCTCATCAGTGAGTGCAGTTGTTATGAAATTTAATTCGCAATCAAATGAGTTTGTTTTAGTTAGCTATACTGTTCACTGAATGCTGAACGGGTTCTCATTTGATTGAAATATTTTCTGCTGCATGTTGTAAATGCAATTTCACTGATTTACTTTCTTATAAGACCCATTCCTTTCAGCCTCCCTTTCCCAAAGACAGCTATATCCCCACTTTGCCCTCACATTTCACTATTCCCTCTACTTACCAGTCTGAGCTCAGAGAAACAGTGATTTTGTATCTGGTTTAGAAGCGGAGCAGACTTTTAAACATGGGCATTTATCTTTTTATGACGCACTACCGACAGTAAGATGTTTAATACATTTCCTCAGTGAATGTCTCTGGGTATTTCTACGAGGAAAGGTCTACTGTTGTATTATAATAAACAGCTTGCAGCACTGTACAGTGAACTTAGGTTGAAAGATGTCCTGCACTTAGTATTAAAACAGTTCTATCATGAATTTTAATTAATGCTTACTCTGTTGAGGAACTCATGTTTATATTCAGATGTATTTTTCTTATGTTTTGCAGTCTATATGTTCAATCAGCTTGTTTTGCTAATGGCACACCTGTGTAAAAGGAAAAAAACGATTGTTACTGATAAGGCCTTATATCCATGTAGTTGCTCCTCTGGCATTTTAGGGGATACTTTGAATGCTTTTTGGTTTATTGTCCCTTTTCTCAGGGTGGTGGCTCAGATACCGAGCGTACCAAGAAGAAGAAACGGGGAGATCGTTACTCTGTCCAGACCTCACTTATTGTGGCTGCTTTGAAAAAGATGCTCCCTATAGGTCTCAACATGTGCTCTCCTGCCGATCAGGAGCTTATCAACCTGGCCAAGATCCGATACTCTTTGGTAGTGTTTTTGCTCCCTTTAATTTTGATTCTGGTGAACATCTGTAGTATTATTTTTATCATTGGGAATACTGTAACATGGAGGGGGACAACTGTTGCTAAAACATTTTACTTTCCAGAGAGATACTGATGAAGAAGTAAGAGAGTTCCTGCAGAACAACCTACATCTTCAGGGCAAGGTATAATTCTGGACTGTTAGTGCAATAGTGTTGCAGGAATTGGACTTGTGATAAGAGATAATTTGTCATGACAGATCAGAAGACAATATCATTGTGTCACTGTGTTTTGGAAAGGTGGACAACCCATCCATGCGCTGGCAGATGGCCCTGTACAAGGAGATGGCAGGGAAGGCCGAAGATGCTGATGCTCCGGTGAAAGTTGTCAAGAGAGTACAGGAGGTTTCTGCTGTCCTCTACCACCTTGAAATGGTAAGCTGAGTGGTATTCCTCTGTTTTAACAGAACAAAGTATGAGAAAGACACATTTACTGTTGTGTATATTTTTGAGTTTGGTAGAAGAAGAATATGTTGCTATGATGTTAAAGAGAAACAAAATGATACTATGTACAAGAATTACAGCTATGTATCTCAACTAATTAGTGTGCAATATGAAAAGGAAAATACCCACAATTAGAGCTTAAAACAATAGATATATGAAAGTCAGATTGATGCCTGGGACTTGCAGACTTCAGGTATCACTAAAATGCATTTGGTCTTAGTTTTTAGTAAATTGAAAGCACTTTTCCGAAAAAGACTGGAGTGAGAAAGCAGTTTTAAAGTTAACTAAGACTTACTTCAGCGGCACACACTAAGCTACCATTGGAGCATTTTGGTCACTTATGTTATGTTCTTATGTGTTCTCTGATAGACAGAGCATCCGTTTAAATCTAAGAAGATGGTGTGGCACAAATTGTTGTCCAAGCAGAGACGCAGGGCTGTGGTCGCTTGCTTTAGGATGACACCACTATATAACATTCCCAGGTGAGAAAGCTACATCTGTGTCTGGACTTGCATTTGCACAAAGTAGCAACAAATCCTAACAGTTTTTTTGTTTACAGGCACAGAGCTTCAAACATGTTCCTTGAGGGATACAAACGCAACTGGCTTCACACTGAGGGTTACTCATTTGAAGACAGGATGATAGATGACTTATCTGTGAGCGTCATCTGACATATGTCTGCTTGAGCAGGTTTTTATTCTGTGCTGTTATTCACCCTCCCTCTTCCTGTACATCCTAGAAAGCCATGGAGCAAGAAGAAGGAGATGAAGAAGAGGAGAAGGAAACAAAGCCGGATCCCCTCCACCAGCTTATTCTGCATTTTAGTCGTACCGCTCTCACAGAAAAGAGGTTAGACAAGTCCTCTGTAATCCCACAACACTAAAATCCAGAAATATGGCGTTGTAGCTCTGGCGACATACTATTCATATTCCAACAAATGTCTTCTCTTCTCCCCAGTAAACTTGATACAGACCATCTTTATATGGCATATGCAGATATTATGGCAAAGGTGAGCCATCACTTAGGATTTTACCTATGAGTTGCGATTTGATACATGCATCACGTACTTTAAAACACTCACTTTTTTCTTCTTCTGTTTGTCTATTTAGAGTTGTCATATTGATGAGGAAGAAGAAGGTGGAGAGGAAATGGTGGAAAATGCTGAGGATGAGATGTCCTTTGAGGTGCGACAGTCAGAACTGGTAATGGGCGGCCAGGGGCTAGGGACCAGGAACACAGTGGAGCGGTAGCTCTCAACGCATCGAGTGACGTCATCATTGGAACATTTCTTCACAACCACATCTTTCTCTCTCTGTCCTTGTTTTGTCTCCTCATCTCTTTCTGTCCTGTCTCTGCATTTGTCTCTCCTGTTTGTATGTTATGCTTCATAAATCGTGAGTTTCTTGAATGAGAAACTCAAAGCTCCAATCCAGATATTTTTCTTTAATGACCTCAGTTACTATGCTCCCTATACTTCAGTTTTGAACAACACTGCAATTATGTCAGTGTAGCTTGTACTGCTTCAGAATAGCTTTTAGTCCTGTTTACACTTTCTGTGCCTGGAATCTGGATTGGGTCTGACGAGATTAAATGTGGAATTAACATCAACAATAATAATCCAAATAATAATCATGACACTAATAATAATCTGCTTTATAAAATCAACTATCAGTTTAGCTTGATGGACAGTAAAAGTCACTTTGGATTAAGTCAGCCAGTGTGTAAGAAAGATGTTCCTGTTGCTACGTAAAGAGCAACACAGTGTTCTTTCTTCTTGTTTAACTCTGTACAGCTCTTAATACTAGAGTGGGCCAGGAGGGCTTTTATACTTTATGGTTTACTTTGATGGCCAACACCAGCTGCCTCTGTGTAGGCCTTTGCTACATTCCTTGTGTCCACTTTGAGCCTCAGACACTGTACTTATTGATACACCCAGTGCTGACATTACTGTTGGAAGCAACTGGGACTGTACTATTACATAACCGCTGTGAGTTTTCGTTCTTTGAACATGAGCAATTTCCGTGCTTTGTCAACGTGTATCATTGCTTTATAAACTACTAAAACATATTTATAAATCCAAAAATGCTTCCAAAACATGTGTCAGGGCTTATATCAAACTGGGGAGTTAGACATGCCAAAAGACAAAAGGCCTGGAAATTAGAACCAGTCAAAATGTGTTGTGAATGTGATTTAACATGTGCTTATTGACTAGTGATGTCCTTCCTCCCAGTTTATATAGCTGTCCCTTTTGTTATTCTCTCTGTCTCTTTCCCCATCCTTCCATGTA
This sequence comes from Acanthochromis polyacanthus, assembly GCF_021347895.1. Taxonomy (NCBI): domain Eukaryota; kingdom Metazoa; phylum Chordata; class Actinopteri; family Pomacentridae; genus Acanthochromis; species Acanthochromis polyacanthus. Next base: position 13,277,425 of record NC_067129.1, read on the forward strand.
ACTCTTCTCACCTTCATAACATCAGGCTTCATTAACTGAATGTTACTGATCAATGTTCCCTTCCCTCACTCACATAGCATACTGACAGACTACAGTGAAAGCCAGTGTAGAACATAAAAAGTACATATATTCATACACATAGTCATAGTTGTTAAAGTCAATTCACGTACATCATATGGTGCATCATTCATGATCAGGCATCAGGTAGTAATAGAGCCAGGGACAGCAGTTTAAGTTTGAGGTCCATTTGCACGACACATAGTGGGTAGAGCTCCGTCAGGCATATGTGGGTGGGCAGGAGGGTGGTTGGGTGTGGGAAGGGAGGGAGGCTGGGGAGGGGGTGGTGGTGGTGTTTAAGGGTCATTATGTGGGATGCTACAAGTTGATTTGTGATGTGGCTGAACAGAGGAATGCCAGTTTGTCCTCTGCATTCAGAGATATTTATTTGCTAGCTATTTTCTCTCTATAAATGCATTTCACTCCCAGTTGGCTCTACTTTATGCATGAAGAACCACGTTGGTACAACTAGAGATTGATACCATTTAGAGCCAAAGCAAAGCATATTTAATTAATTGATTTTCTTAAAATAGTTTAAACTACTTTGACAGATTGCTGTGAATGCTAAGAAAATATCTCCGATACCGAGGGATTACAGCTTTGGTCCAAACTGTCTTGTTTGCAGGGTCGCTGCTTTTAAGACACTTTGGTGAGCTGTATGACTAAAATGCTAAACCAATGGGGCCGTTTCCTGTAGTCTAACGCTTGCTCCAGCCAGCAAACGTGAAGAAGTAGTGTAACAACTCCATGACTAATGAAGTGAGGTGACAGAATGTGTGCAAGGGACAGATTTTAAGTTCACAGTGACAACCAATAATGCTAATGCTTGCAAAAAAAGAGGAATATTAGTATAGAAGAAAGAAGAGAAGATGTGCAGCATGTTGGAATATTTAAACCATAGACAAACTGCAGGAATTGGTATGAGTTTTATTAGTAGGTAAGTAATTTACAGAACTTCTCGATTAAAAAGCTTTAATAGCTTTATGTGTTTAGTTATGGACTATTTAGGTAAAAAATTAGGGACTTGTGCGAAAGGTGAGTGAATGTGAATTAATATTTAGAATATAAATTGATAAAATGGACTTTCAGATAGATAGATAGATAGATGGATAGATAGATAGATAGATAGATAGATAGATAGATAGATAGATAGATAGATAGATAGATAGATAGATAGAATTATTATTGTTATTATGTATGACCTGACATCCAGATTCCATCCTATCTATTTAAATTCTCTATGTTAATAATAACAGTACCAAATGCTCATAAAGTTTGTGTCCACCACAGGAAAAAGAAATGGAAAAACAAAGGCTTCTGTACCAGCAGTCCAGACTTCATAATCGTGGTGCTGCTGAGATGGTCCTGCAAATGATCAGTGCCTGCAAAGGTGACCTTTCTCTTTTTCTTTGTGCAACACTTTTGCCTGTAATTTAGTTTATCCTTCGCTCAAGTTTCTGGTTCCCTGTTTCCTGTAGGTGAGACCGGCCCAATGGTATCAACGACTCTCAAGCTGGGTATTTCTATCCTTAACGGCGGAAACAGTGAAGTTCAGCGGGTATGTGGTCTGGAAGATTGTGCCCTTTAAAATCTGCATTATGTTACTTGTAAAGGAGCACGCTTCATGAATTATTCTCGCTTTCTTGTCAGAAAATGCTGGAGTACTTGAAGGACAAGAAGGACGTAGGCTTCTTTTTGAGTGTCCAGGCATTGATGCAGACTTGCTGGTCAGTTTTTAGTCACAGAGCGAGCGCGTTTTTTGTTTGCTTGTTTTTTTAAGTGAGATGTATTTTTATGTATGCACTTGAAGAGCAGGGAGAGCATAAGTTAAAATGACTTTGTACTCTCTGCAGTGTCCTGGACCTCAATGCCTTTGAGAGGCAAAACAAGGCAGAGGGGCTTGGCATGGTTTCAGAGGAAGGCACCAGTAAGTCTCCATACTCAATTTTCTCTCCTGAAATTTGGAAGGAAAACCATGACACTGCAGCCATTGTTCAGTATAATAACTATGTGACAGGTTACTAAAGATTATTGCAGTCCACACTGATGGGATAGGAGTGAAGATGGCGCATGTTTTGTCTGAATGAAGAGTCAAATGTATATACTATAGACCTATTTGTTGTTCTTTGTGAGCCACAACAACAGAAGTGAACACATTCAAAGCACTTTTGAAAGATCAACAGAAATTAATTGCAAAAATGATCCAAAAATAAGTGACTGTCAAATGTTACCATTATTCACTGTACTACATGAATTAATGAATAGATTTAAGACATTTTGAGCATCTATTAATTCATCTTCCTCTAAATGCTTTCCATCTGTGACATTACTGTACAAATTTGAATGATTAGTTTCCTAACATAAAGTATCATTAACACTTGGATAACTGTTGAAGAATTCCATTTGAGGGATTTTTTTTTTAAATTCAACTTAAATTAGTGTAAGTTTTTCCCCTGTGTATGTCTCGTAGTTTGACATGCCTATTGGACGTCACCTACTCTTGTCATCTAATTCTGGAGGTTAATTTGAAATTCTACCTGAATGAATTTGCCATGGAATGTTGTTAATCTCCCCCTCCTCATCTCTTAGTCCTCTACTGTTGTCAACACACTGATCCTCTCTCCCTTCCCCACGATCACTGCCACCTCTCCCTTGTCCCTCCTTTCATGGTCCTCAGACTTGAACCTAGATCGGGGTAAATCATGTTTCTGTCCATCTGCCTCTCTGCCCTCTTATTCCTCTCTCTGTCCGCTGTCCCTCTTGCGCCATCACTTCTTTTTCTAACACTGAAATTCCACCAAGAGAGGGTTGGAAGCCTCTGTCCATCTTTCCTGTTCATAGCTTGTGCCCCTCCTCACATGTCTTTTTTCCATTTCAAAAAGCAATGAATGGAATCTGGTCTTTTCTTGCTCATGAAAAAAACTACTAAAACTGTGAATGAAACCTTCATGAAGTATTGATATCATCAGTGATATATGATGATCAATATTTGCCATGAATAGTGATAGAGACCCTCATCTCTCAACCCTAATAACTTCTTACACATTTGTCACATCCTGTATAGAAAGACTGTTATTATCTGGAAACATAACCACAAAAATTGCTTTCAGATTCTCACCACACACAAATCTATCAGTGGTTTATTTTCAGCACTGAAATGTAAAAACTTCAAAGACTATTCTTTTAAATTTGTTTATACCAACTTAACTTGAACTTTTCCTGACTTCTATGTACAAAACAACCACATGGCACAAATACAAATCTTGAGTATGATCAAAAACTCTCTGACTACAGACTGTGTGGTCCCTTCCTTTGATGTACTGTCACATGCATTGGATTCCTTTCAACATTGTTGATGGACAATGCCCCAACCTCTCTGACATTTAACTCTGCTGCACTACAGCTATGTTGGTATTTGCTGCATGATTCTGTGTTTGTGTGTGTATTTTTTGCAGCCAGTGGTGGACTGGGATTCAAAAAGGCACAGAAAGAAATTTTTGTAATGTCATATACCTTATAATATATGATATATATACACACGTGGACAAAATTGTTGGTACCCCTCAGTTAAAGAAGGAAAAACCCACAATTCTCACTGAAATCACTTGAAACTCACAAAAGTAACAATAAATAAAAATTTATTGAAAATTAAATCATCAAAAACAGCCATTACTTTTGAATTGTTGATTAACATAATTATTTAAAAAAACAAACTCATGAAACAGGCCTGGACAAAAATGATGGTACCTCTATAAAAGATTGAAAACTATTTGACCAGAGTGACATGATTAACTCAGGTGTGTCATTTAATTGCCATCACAGGTGTTTCCAAACTCATAATCAGTCAGTCTGCCTATTTAAAGGGAGACAAGTAGTCACCCTGCTGTTTGGTGAAAAGGTGTGTACCACACTGAACATGGACAACAGAAAGCGAAGGAGAGAATTGTCCCAGGACATCCGAAAAAAATTATAGACAAACATCTTAAAGGTAAAGGCTATAAGACCATCTCTAAAGAGCTTGAAGTTCCTGTGACAACAGTGGCTCATATTATTCAGAAGTTCAAGACCCACGGGACAGTAGCCAACCTCCCTGGACGTGGCCGCAAGAGGAAAATCGATGACAAATTGAAGAGACGGATTGTTCGAATTGTATCCAAAGAGCCCAGAGCAACCTCCAAAGAAATTACAGGTGAACTCCAAGGCCAAGGTACATCAGTGTCAGATCGCACCATTCGTCGTCGTTTGAGCCAAAGTGGACTTCATGGGAGACGACCAAGGAGGACACCACTGCTGAAAAAAACTCATAAAAAAGCCAGACTGGAATTTGCAAAAATGCATGTTGACAAGCCACAAAGCTTGTGGGAGAATGTCCTTTGGACAGATGAGACCAAACTGGAGCTTTTTGGTAAGGCACATCAACTCTATGTTCATAGACTCAAAAACCAAGCATACGAAGAAAAGAACACTGTCCCTACAGTGAAACATGGAGGAGGCTCAGTAATGTTTTGGGGCTGCTTTGCTGCATCTGGCACAGGGTGTCTTGAAAGTGTGCAAGGTACAATGAAATCTGAAGACTATCAAGGCATTCTGGAGAGAAATGTGCTGCCTAGTGTCAGAAAGCTTGGTCTCAGTCGCAGGTCATGGGTCTTCCAACAGGACAACGATCCAAAACACACAGCCAAAAACACCCAAGAATGGCTGAGAGAAAAGCGTTGGACTATTCTAAAGTGGCCTTCTATGAGCCCAGATCTGAATCCCATTGAACATATGTGGAAGAAGCTGAAACATGCCATTTGGAGAAGACACCCATCAAACCTGAGACAACTGGAGCTGTTTGCTCATGAGGAGTGGGCCAAAATACCTGTTGACAGCTGCAGAATGCTCATTGACAAATACAGAAATCGTTTAATTGCAGTGATTGCCTCAAAAGGTTGTGCAACAAAATATTAAGTTATGGGTACCATCATTTTTGTCCAGCCCTATTTCATTAGTTTGTTTTTTTAAATAATTATGTTAATCAACAATTCAAAAGTGATGGCTGATTTTGATTATTTAATTTTCAATAAATTTTTATTTATTGTTACTTTTGTGAGTTTCAAGTGATTTCAGTGAGAATTGTGGGTTTTTCCTTCTTTAACTGAGGGGTACCAACAATTTTGTCCACGTGTGTATATATCCCTATTTGAAAGGGTGCAGTGGTTTTTTCAATAGAATGACACACACTTAAAAATCCCAATTTTCTCTTGTCTACTCAGTTTTCATATGCATAATTTTTAAAAATCTGTGTGTCACCAGTAAATCAGTTCACCCCTGAATACTGCAAAGTCATAACTTTGTTGATTTTCTGTCCACCAGCACAACAATGCACTGTTATTGTCTTCTTTTTATACATGTTGTTAATGTGACTGTATGTCTGTTACCGTGCCAGTTTTTCAACTTGTTTTCACATAAAGTGTATGCATGTGATGCTGAGGTCGCCTGTATGTTGTTTGATATGTGATTGTGTGTCACACCATTGTCAAACACAGTCATTTGTTATTTCTTTTATTAATATTATTTATACAATTTAGTGTGACTCATTCTCTAATTTAATGTAACAAGCAACACTCGGTCAAAGGTGGTTATTGCAGTGCCTGATACTAAAATCCATTTAGAGATGATGGTAAGTTGAGAAAAGATTTTTATTTATTATCCTCTCACTGCTTATAATCAGGCAAACTAGTTTAGTAATTACCGATACAGCTTCTTGTCATTGTATGTAGTCTGATCTAGTTTGAATTTAGCACTCTCACTCATTTTCTTTGCCTTCTTTTAGATGAGAAAGTGATGTCAGATGACGAGTTCACCTGTGACCTCTTCCGATTCTTGCAGCTGCTTTGTGAAGGTCACAATAACGGTGGGAATTACTCGTATATCAAATGAGAAGACTCAAAGCAAGTGGAAAAAATGCATTCAAAGTAATCATTGTACACTGTTTTTAATCAAAATGATCTCTGTTTTGCTGCAGATTTTCAGAACTATCTGCGGACACAGACAGGCAGCACAACTACCATCAACATCATCATCTGTACTGTCGATTACCTTCTTCGGCTGCAGGTTTGACAGTAATTTTGCCTGCAGATGGCGCACCTAGAAAAGATTCAAATAAAACATTTTGAAGGCCATTTTGAAGAATATAATGTCTTAAAGCTACATGTGGAACAGGATGTGCATTAGGGTTATAACTTTTTGAACTTTTTTCCCAAAATCAAAGTCCTGCATCATGATTGGATGAACTTTTTGGTATAATTGAAGAAACCAAACTCCATTTTCAACACTCTTTTAAAAAAGTATTAAATACACATTACAGCCAATGACATGGCTTATAAAGTGAAAGCAAGAATAGAAACCGATACTCCAGTATATTATGATGGCAGTACAACTTATCATTGATCCATTAAGAGTCAGATTGGCTTGTAATGGCCCTTGTGATAACTTAGCACGGTTTCACATTTCATATCATTGGCTGGAATGTGTATTTAATAATTTTTTGTTTCGGGGGGACTTTTTTAAAAGAGTGTTGAAAATGGAGTTTGGTTTCTTCAATTATACCAAAAAGTTCATCCAATCATGATGCAGGACTTTGATTTTGGAAAAAAAGTTCAAAAAGTTACAACCCTAATGTGCATTGATCGTGTAGCAGGTTGGTTGTACACATCCAACTTTGCCTTCAGTAATAAATCTGAAGTCATTCTTTAGCTCTCAAAGATGATTTTTTTGGTCATATTTTCACATAAACCATAAAATATGGTACTGGAATACTTTTCTTGCTCCTATGTTTTAAATCTAGGAGTCCATCAGTGATTTCTACTGGTATTACTCTGGCAAGGATGTCATCGATGAACCAGGCAAAAAAAATTTCTCCAAAGCTATGACAGTCGCCAAACAGATTTTCAACAGTCTAACTGAATACATCCAGGTAAAATCTGAATGAATTCTGCATTTTTGCTGGCTGGTTGTTTTGTTTATTTTGGGTGTAACACACAGTCTCTCTCTTTAGGGCCCATGCACAGGCAACCAGCAGTCCCTGGCTCACAGCAGGCTGTGGGACGCTATTGTCGGGTTCCTTCATGTCTTTGCCCACATGATGATGAAGCTGGCACAGGTACACACAGAAGATTTCATTCATTAAACTTTACAAATTTAAAGTATTTGTTTGCTGTAAACATATAAAATGAAACATTTTGCCTCAGTTTTGCAGCTTCATGTGTGGATTGAGCTCCCAGACATCAAATCTACATTTTTGTAGTAAACACTGACACAATAATCTGCCATTCAACTTTTATCTCATGACACATTTTATTGTCAGCGACTATGGCAGAAGTTAGTGGTTATCTTAAGCGCCAGTTGTTCCCAATGAGTGCATTGGTGCTCATGTTATGTTTCACTTTGGCTCTCAGTGGTTCAGTTCAGGCGCATTTATCTAACAATTCAAAACCTTTGCCATCTCAAAGCACTTTACATTGTAGCTGAAAGACCTTACAGAATTTATACAGAGAAACCAAACAAATCCAAAGTTTGAATTATTTGATCAAACACTTGGCAACAATTGGAAAAGTGAGCTTGAACTTTTCCCTTACTTTAAATTATGGTAGTGGCAGGGTACAGATTGAGTCACCCCATCATTACCAAGCAATAAAGAATGTCTTCTCGCAGATGTTCAGTGGAGTTCACCTGCACAGGATACACACCATACAAACAGCTCCTTACCTATGCATGAAGAATCTGTGTTGTCACAAGCTTCATTGTAAACGTGCTTGCAAGATTTGGGCAAATAAATGGGCAGAAGCTGTGCCTGAATGTTACATTTAGGGAGTAAAGTCACTTTGGATTTCTTCTTTCTATAAGTATTTAAACCAATTATGTGTAACTCCAGGAAAGGCTGGTTTCAAAGTCATTCTAAACATTTGTAATAATTCCAAATGATCACCGCCAATGAAGACATTTTGACATGTCGCTGTAGGAATAAGTGTAAAAGATAAGATTAACAATGGCTAAATTCCATTTTGGGGTCCTGGTATTGTGCTTGCTGGCTCACTGTCAAACTGGCATGGCTCACTGGGACACTTAAATAGGACAGAGCCATTCTTAATATTATTAGTTACCTTTTTCTCCTGACAAGTCAAAATTTCTGCTGTAAAACACCACCTTCAGCGTGCATTTAAGGTAATGCATACTTTCTAATAACCATTTCAAGCTGGTTCTATGCCATATATTTGTTGTATATTAAAATGTATGTACTTCATTATTAAAGGTCATATAACTATTTCACAAACCAAGCTGGCTTTTAGTGTGGAACTGCATTAATTTCAGACCATATGGTGCAACTTTTGCCGCTAGAGCTACAAATGAAAGGTCAAAATACTTGTGAGTGAATTCACATGACTTTTCCACTCTATATAGTGCAGTCATCCTCTGTGAATGACTGAGGCTAATAACACACTGTTATTGTTAGCTGCACAGTGTTTGCATGCGTAACCCTTTAATCATATGTTCTAAAGACAAACCATATTCCATCCATCAGTTTCCTAGCCTAGCCGCGCTAGCCCCATGTTTCTGAAGGCACAAGGGTCTAGGGCCGCTCGACAGGGAGGGAGGCGGGCTTAAAGGTTGTCTTTCAAATCACTCTGCAGCAATTGGGTAGGTATACAACCAATCAGCGCAACGAATAGGCTGACGTAGTTCCTAGAGCGCCGGATTGTGGCTAAGTCCCATTAGCTTCCCAACCAGCGGAGCCAACTGGTATATTAAGGATTTGCCATATCCCGTCGGCATAAGTCCAAATACGTCTTTCTTCTCAATGAAACACTTCAGTGCCGTCCTTTGTTTATCTTTCAAGTTGAATTTTAGCTTCAAATCTTTAAGGGCTGTGGCCAAAGCCGAGTCGAAAGATAACGGTCACGCCTCTGTCGTCACTTCGTTACGCCCGCCTTCTGACTCTACACTTCATGGTGATTGGTCCGGCCAGTTTTAGGAGAATCCAGCCTGGAGCCTTATGTAGGGTAACTAGACCCACCCTGGCAGAGAATTAAATTCGTTGCCGTGGGTTGTCTAGCGCGGCTAGGCTATCAGTTTCCAGCTCAACATACTCTAACACTTATGGTGCACCTAACAAAATGTTCCTTTCCTGTGCGCTGTCCTTCTTGGCCTGATGTTCTCACAAGTATCAGCTGCTCTGTTTGTACATTTGCCATTAGATTTGAAATACTGTTGCACAGCAGTTAACATGAGATACTTTAAATGTTTGATTCCAAAAAGTAAAAGCTAATTCTATTATAGTGTGTAAAATATGTATATATATAAAGTGATTTTTAGGGTGTAAAATAAATCGTTAGATTGTTTTACTGCAAATGAAAGGGGATATTTGTCATACACAAAGTATGTATATAAAATGTAATAATGTTTAATTGTTCAACCACTGAATAATTTATCTATTATTTAAACTGTCTTCCACATGGTCAATGCAGGGTAAAGTATGTATCCACTTTATTCATTTATTGATGTGATATTGTGTTTACTAGCTTTTAATTGATTTAATGTTGGTAATGATGTCTCTTATCAGGCTGTTTTATACCCACCTGCTTTTAAAGATGAAATTGATTTGAAATGGTTTAATTAGTTGTTTGTAAATTCTGAAAATGTGATATTGTGAATCCTCCACTGTAAACAGGACTCAGATAGAGCCAGAAGTCTGCTAGATGCTGAGCTCAATATCTTTCCAAGCAAAGTGAGCATGAGATAGAAGATTATTTTTTAAAACCAGATACTTTAGCGATGTGTTGAGCTGTGATATCATGAAAACCACATCCATGTAATGTCAAACAACTCAAAGCAAATTCATTTTAGTCATTTTTTTCAAAGACACATTTTTTTTTAAAAATGTCAATAATTGTGAGAAATTTTGTTGAAAGGTTTACTTTTTAGGGGGATCCTTTTTGAAGTGACAAAGCAGATTGAATCTGCAGCATGCTTTCATTGTTATATGCGTATAGTGTAATATTTTTTGGGTATGATATGCTAAAAATAAAAGATTATATAATCATGGCAAATGCTATTAAACTCAAGAACAGAGATTGAATCTGCAGCATGCTTTCATTGTTAAGATTAAGTACAATAATGTAACAATGGAGAAACGTATTCTCACATCCAGTCTAAAACTATAGAAAGCCATGCAATACATTTATTTACATATATAGCATTTTTCTCCTTAAAAACAGTTATTTTTATTTTTATTAATGTATTTAAAATTCTTTTTGAAACCTAAACCTTTCCCTTCACCTTATGTTGCTGTACTGCAACAGCCACATTCTTCTTATCAAAAAGCATTTTGCCTTTTTATGCAACCGCCAGTATTTTAATTAAAAAAAATGTTTTGTTTAATGAATAAATGAATTCTTTACAAAGAAGCAGGTGACTACAAAACATCATGAGAGAGAGACTGACTTTTAACCTCCACTGTTGGAGTTTACACTTTAATCTGAGGTTATTTGGTGTTGGAGTATACATTTTAATGTAATATCCATTTTGTGTGCACACATTTAACAGAGACTTGGATTCTGTTACCACCATTCATTCATTTGTGGTGTGTTGCTTTGTGGCTTCTGTGTTGCTTTGAATTAACACAATATTAATAACCAGGGTTGGGTAGTAATGGATTACGTGTAATCAGGATTATGTAATCAGATTACAAAAATAAGTAACTACAATCATCCATGCAAGATTGCAGGCTTGCATGGCCTTTGATGAAAAAAAAAACACGATACACTACAGCTGTACACATGCTAGTTTTTGTACGGGTATTCTGATTTGACATCTTCTAAATGTTGACTGTGTTCCTCTGTGACTTAATTAATGCCAATTTAAGTGAGATTTTATGGATAAAGGGGCTATAATTCGTCTTGATTTTCATTAGAAGTGGAAGATGAGCATCCTGAGTAAGTGCATTACAAGAATAAAGTCCTCTATATGGCCTTGGATTAAAAAAAAAACTGCAGAATGGAAGCAGCATCCTGCATGTGAGATTAGATTACATTTTTTGTAATTCATCTACATTTTAATTACAAAAAATGCCACGTAGTTCATATTCAATAACAGACTACATTTCAAAGTAATCTGACCCAACCCTGTTCATAACATATATATAAATATTGTATATATGGTATAAGCGTTGGCTATTAATTCTAATGCTCACTGTCAATAAGCTTTTATTAGTAGTTCAACATTCAGATAGGAATACCAGACATTTAAGTGATAGTATGTTTTATATTAAAAAATTTGATTTTCTTTTTTTTTCTGTACATACAGTATATATACAAAATGTACACAAAAATGATGTACAAATGTGTAGAAACCAGAATTTTGAAGTTTTCTCAAACCATTTACACATCATCTCAGCATGAGAGTTTGGATAATTAACGTATTTTCTTTGTTGTGAATGTGATTGAATGCAGTACACAGTATTTTGAATGTACACCTCATCATAACAAGTATTTTGGTTACTATATGTGGAAATAATTTTGTGTGATGACTCTTGACACTTTTCATTTGTGTTTTCAACTTGACCAATGACTCTTGCACCTCTATAAACCTATGCAAACCTCTAGTAATCTGGTGTCATTACTGTAAGATTTTGTTGATCTTTTTATGATAGGATTCCAGCCAGATTGGCCTGCTAAAGGAGCTCCTTGACCTACAGAAAGACATGGTCGTTATGCTGCTCTCTCTGTTAGAGGGTAAAACAAATTGTGTCTGTTTAGTTTTCAACAGTTTTCATCTTTGTACATCTTTTCAACTTTTAATTTTACTTTGCATTCATTCAGGAAACGTTGTAAACGGTACAATTGCCCGCCAGATGGTAGACATGTTGGTAGAGTCTTCCAGCAATGTGGAGATGATACTCAAGTTCTTTGATATGTTCCTCAAGCTGAAAGACATTGTGGCTTCAGATGCTTTCCGTGATTACGTCACGGACCCTCGTGGGCTGATCTCCAAGAAGGACTTCCAGAAGGCCATGGACAGTCAGAAACAGTACTCCCCTTCAGAGATCCAGTTTCTTTTGTCCTGCTCAGAAGCAGATGAGAATGACATGATCAACTATGAGGAGTTTGCCAATCGCTTCCAGGAACCTGCCAAGGACATCGGCTTCAACATCGCCGTGTTGCTCACCAACCTGTCTGAGCATGTTCCCCATGACACCAGGCTACAGAACTTCCTAGAACAAGCAGAGAGTGTGCTGAACTACTTCCGTCCATTCCTGGGAAGAATTGAAATAATGGGAGCCAGCAGAAAGATTGAGCGCATCTACTTTGAAATCAGTGAGGTGAACCGCAGACAGTGGGAGATGCCACAAGTCAGAGAGTCCAAACGACAGTTCATCTTTGACGTTGTCAACGAGGGTGGCGAGTCAGAGAAGATGGAGATGTTTGTCAACTTCTGCGAAGATACCATCTTTGAGATGAACATAGCTTCACAAATTTCCGAGCAGGAGGAAGAAGAAAAGGGTGAAGAAGATGATGAAGGAGATGAAGGTGGAGGTGAGGGAGGACAAGGTGGGGGAACAGGTGGAGGAGGAGATGAGGATGTTAATGGAGAGGAAGTGCAGCCTGAATCCACCTCTGCCTTTGCAGACTTTATAAACAGCATGTTAAGCTTCTTCAGCATTTTCACTTTCCGTAACCTTCGCAGACAGTATCGCAGAGTGAGAAAGATGACCTTCAAAGAGATTGTTGTGGCTTTGTCCACTTTTTTCTGGACCATCCTGATGAGCATACTGCACTTTATCTACAATGTGTGCAAAGGCTTCTTTATGATCATCTGGCAAACATTGTTTGGAGGTGGCTTGGTGGAGGGAGCTAAAAACATCACTGTGACTGAGATACTAGCAAGTATGCCAGATCCCACACAGGATGATGTACATGGAGATGGACCGGGGGAGCTAAGGACAGGGGAAGAACAAGAAACTGGAGGGATAACGGACACTGGTGAGACTGGGAGTGGAGAAGAGGAAGAGGAGGATACCCAGGAAAAAGAGGGCGGAAGAATACCAGGAATCGATGCTCCAGGTGGACTTGGAGACATGGGTGTGGAGGCACCTGTTGAACCTCCAACTCCTGAGGGAACTCCCATAACAAAGAGAAAAATGGTGAGCTATATTTGTACTGTACATGAATAAAAAATGTACAGAAATAATAGCTGATTTACTGGTTGTTCTTGGTCTGTCTCTTAGTTTTCTTCCACACTGTCTTCAATGACAAATATTTCTCTAAAATGTAAAAAAATAACCGTGGATGTTTGTTCCAGCCACCAGAAGAGGCGGAGGCCAGCCAAAAACCACCTGAACCTGTTCCTGTAGAAGAACCTCCTCCGGAGCCTGAAAAGGCTGAGTGAGAGTCTTGAGTTGTTGTCTTGTCCACATTAATTTGCTCTCAGAAAGTTTTACTGAAACCGCTTAAATTGGTTTTATGGCAGTGTTGTGAATGCAAAGGATTGATAGAGGACTGGACTGTAGCATCTAGAAATTTCTTGTGCTAACTGACAAAATACATTTCCATCAGTAGATCATTACTGTACCACAAGAATTGGGCTTCTCTTTAAAGAGTGTGGAAACAGATTGAAAGAGTTGCACATCTGCAACAGTGATAACATCGCACCGTGATTTTCCAGTAACTCTACAGTGTTTGGCTTTCAGTGTTGAAAATGGAGAGAAAGCAGAGAAAGAATCCCAGAGCAAAGAGACCGAACAACCGGTGGAACCAAAGAAAGCGGCGGCAAAGAAAGAAAAGAAGCAGAAAAAACAAGGCGGTTTTCAAATCTGGACTGAGCTGGAAACTCAAAGAAACAAATTTATGGTGACACATTTGTTTATATTGCTTCACAGTTGATTTGCAAGCATAATTTTAAGGTCACTCACAAAACAGCTTAAAAATATTTATCTCTCTTTTCTAGAACTACCTCTCCAGAAACTTCTACAACCTGCGATTTTTGGCTCTGTTCCTTGCATTTGCCCTGAACTTCATTTTGCTGTTCTACAAGGTAAAAACAATTATCTCTTTGAGTTATTCCCTTGTGGTAACATGCTTGTGTCAAAGTTTACCCATACCTGAGCTGAAGTCGTTTTTGTTTAATGGGCTATGTGTGAGCTGTCCGAGCCTCAGGTAAGGTTTGTCTCTACATTGTCCTGTTGTGTTTAGGTTTCTGAGACTCCGCCTGAGATTGAGGAAATGGAAGGATCTGGAATGTCAGAGGGAAGCGGGTTCTTCGAAGGCTCTGGGTTGTTTGAGGGCTCAGGAGAAGAGGCTGAGGGATCTGGAATGAATGAAGGAGATGAGGACGAGGAAGATGTTCCACTTTATTTCTATTTAGAGGAGAGCACTGGGTACATGCAGCCCACATTAGCCTTTCTGGCCATCCTGCACACAGTCATTTCATTCATCTGTATCATTGGCTACAACTGCCTGAAGGTATGTTTGGCACATAGTAAATGGAAGGAATTGTTTCATCTTGATGCCGCTTTACATTTAGAATTATAGACAAATTTAAAAAACAAACTGGCATAACTAAATTAAAGAGCATTTTCAATGTTTTTTTTTTTTTATCAGATTCCACTGGTGATCTTTAAAAGGGAGAAAGAACTTGCAAGAAAGCTGGAGTTTGACGGCCTCTACATTACTGAGCAGCCTGAGGATGATGATATCAAGGGCCAGTGGGACCGACTAGTCCTGAATACACCGTATGTGGATAAAGAAATATGCCTCCTTGAAGACACTTTTAGCTATTGCCAAACGGAAGTCGATTTCCTTGAATAATTGTGTTCCGTTTCTTCACAGCTCTTTCCCCAACAACTATTGGGACAAATTTGTCAAACGAAAGGTGAGTGATGTTTGATTGTGGTGGTTTTAAAATGTATTCAGTCGGGCACATTAATATGCAATGTTGTGTTTGTGTCCAGGTTCTGGATAAGTACGGCGACATTTATGGAAGAGAAAGAATCGCTGAACTTCTGGGTGTCGATTTAGCCTCCCTGGATGTGAGCCAACAACATGAGAAGAAACAGGAGGAACCTGACAACTCTGTGTTTGCATGGTATACTACATGTTTAACCAACAAACCTGAGCAATAATGCACATTAGATGTTATTCTTCCAAAGTGAAACAAGTAATTTGTGATGGATTTAAACAAACGTGTTTTTTAGGGTGACCTCAATTGACATCAAGTACCAGCTCTGGAAATTTGGTGTTGTGTTCACAGACGGTGTAAGCAAACCTATATTTACTTAGATATTTCATACTGAACCATGCAATAAAATGCTATTCTATACTGCACTACATTATACTATATCTCTTTGTAGACCTTCCTTTATCTGTGTTGGTACCTGGTGATGTCTTTGCTTGGACATTACAACAACTTCTTCTTCGCCTGTCACTTGCTGGACATTGCCATGGGCGTCAAGACTCTCCGTACTATCCTGTCCTCAGTCACACACAACGGCAAACAGGCAAGAGCAGAAAAAGCTTAACAACAGAACTATATGTGCCTCAGTTTAATGTAGTAACTGTGTTTCCTTTCCGTCTCTTGTAGCTCATGATGACAGTGGGCTTGTTGGCTGTGGTCGTGTATCTTTACACCGTAGTTGCCTTCAATTTCTTCCGCAAGTTTTACAACAAGAGCGAGGATGAAGATGAACCAGATATGAAATGTGATGATATGATGACTGTAAGTTACTTTTGGTTTAAAACGTGCACTGTCATGCTTTTATGGCTACAACAATTCCCAAATGATGTGTTTTTTTTCTTCCCTTTACAGTGTTACCTTTTCCACATGTACGTGGGTGTGCGTGCTGGTGGAGGCATCGGAGATGAGATCGAGGATCCTGCTGGAGATGAATACGAGCTTTATCGAGTGGTCTTTGATATCACTTTCTTCTTCTTCGTCATTGTCATTCTGTTGGCCATTATTCAGGGTAAAGACGATGCTGTACTTGGCCATGATTTTAAAATGTCATGCTGTACTGTTGTTGGAGTGAATTAAGGGAAGGGAAAAGGAACAATGTACGGCTCTTTTAAAGACTTTTCTGAAACTGTTGGTAGAACGAAGGAAATTTAAGATGCGTTTGGCACTTTACAGATTGTAAACATCTCTAACAACATTGTTATTGCACAAATACTGTAGGTCTGATCATTGATGCCTTTGGAGAACTCAGAGACCAACAAGAGCAGGTCAAGGAAGACATGGAGGTATAACACTTTACGGTTGACACTGTTACCTGATGCATCTTATCATGGTGACTTTAATCCTCATTACTAATTTTCCTGCAGACAAAATGCTTCATATGTGGCATCGGAAGTGACTACTTTGACACGACACCTCATGGCTTTGAGACCCACACTTTCGATGAGCACAACTTGGCCAATTACATGTGAGCGTACCTCCTCTATGTTACACTGCATTTGGGGAAGCATGAACAGCATGTGCAAAGAAAATATTAACATGTATGTGTTTTTCAGGTTCTTCTTAATGTACCTTATCAACAAAGATGAGACGGAGCACACTGGACAGGTCAGTCAGGTTTTTTTTTTTTGTTTTTTTTTTATCAAAGTCTTCTCCTTTTAGTTTCTTGCCTCATTCTGTGTCGTTTCTTAAATTCTCTGTTTTAGGAGTCATACGTGTGGAAAATGTACCAGGAGCGTTGCTGGGACTTCTTCCCTGCTGGAGACTGTTTCAGAAAGCAATATGAGGATCAGCTTTCCTAGCCAACATTTACTTTAGCTGAATGGACAGATACTACAGCTATTGAAGTGGTATTTGTCTTTATGATTTTGGACAACACGCACAGCAAATTGATTTTGTCATTAAAAAATGCAAAATCATTTTCGCCAACTATTAAAAGCACGACCATTATTAGAAAGTCTGCTAATATTTTTACAACAAACTATTTTTCCTACTAAAAAGCATCTTTTGCAGACTACAAGAAATGATGTCACTGAAGTGTTAATATGAGAAAACTGCCAGTTCTATGGACAAACTTTTTAAAATCCAGTCATTTACATGCTCATCTAACAAATGGCCTCTTTCAACAATTTCGGAGTGTCATGACTTTCTGCACACGAGTTTTAATTTGTTGTCTGTTCAGCAATTATTTATGTGAGAATGTAAAAGTACCCAACATCTCTCTTCCACGTGTCTACACCAACACAACCTTTCCTCTCTTTCTTTACTTCCTCTTCCAACCTGAGCTGCCCCTCTAACAAACTCATTCCTAATCCTGTTCATCCTCATCACTCCTGATGCACAGCTTTACCTCCAACTCCATCTTCTTTCTGTTTTTTGTCTGTATTGCCTCCAGCCCACATGTTCCCAATGTTTTTTTGCTATTGTAAACCTTCTGTCATAAATCACTCCTGCTGTTCTTCTCCACTTCGCCAACACTCTTCATCACCTCTCTTCTACAGCCCCAGTAACACTATCAACTAGCACAGAGACAACAGAATGTATAAACTAGGAAATCACCTTTATGTCTTTACACGTAGTGAATAGTTTAGTTCAGATTCAGTACATCATTTTTGATATTGTGTCATTTTCACTTTATCCCATTTATTTCTCAGTTTGACTATTTTGTTCTGTTTTGTTTTCTTCAGATACTCCAGTGCATATGTTTGATTCTAAATTATTTTATTTATTGTCTGTGGAGACAACTTAAAATCTGAAGTGGTGAATAGTTTCCGTCAGAGTGTGAATGTAATCGGACTACGAGCTGACCTTGTACTTTACACTGTATGTTTAACGCATGTCTGTGCTCAGTGTTGCTGTGGCTACGGTGTCCTTTTTAATCCTTTTTAACACTGAAGGCACTGAAAGCAAAAAGCAATCTGACTGAAAAGAGTAGAGAGAAAAATGACAATAAAAATAGGGGGAGTGAACTTAAGCAAAGCATCTAAGCTTCACTTTACAGTATTTACGTTTTTATTGTGTGAAGTTCATTTCATGTGAAGAGTTACATCATCTGGCACTTAACCATTCAGCAGACAGTAATCCTCTTTATACTCAAACGCATTTTTTGCCTTTGAATCCTTAAATGTGTGTCCTAATCCCCGACCTTTACAGTAGGGATTCAATTGTTGTTGAAAAATACATTTCAATGAATTATAACATAAGAGATGATGAAAAAGTTAGCATTTCGGCAAACTCGCTGTAGATTTATCTAGAGTTGAGCTAAATTTACCTCTCTGATGTGTTATTAAATCTGCAGTTTTTACAATTAAATGCCTTTTCTCTTCACTGTTATTATGTAACAATACATGTTTGTGTTAGCAGTAAATACTGTTGTAGTCTGACCACATGTCAGAGAGCTAACATGTTGGATCACATATGACACTATGACTATTGTGAAGCTGTTGAAGAATAACTTCGAAAAAAAAAAAACACCTCAATGATTTTGTGGCTGCTGTTGACTTATTATTCATTTTACATTTCCCTACTGAAGTAGATGCCTCCCCAGGTTTATTGAACTGGATTTCAAATTCTATTAATTCTGTGTCTGTGAAACTGGATTGATATTAAAGAGGAGAATTAAAAAGCACTTGAATCATGCTGGTAAGTCTTTCTGCACACACGGCAGCAGTTTTTGTGTAACATCTCATCACAACCCATTTTCATACAAAGCTGCTGAACTTTGGCTCTGTGGAGAATCCCAGCTGACTGGGGATTAAGCCTGAGCATTAAAACTCACATTGAATCTCATGTGCTTCTCGCCCGTCCTGTGCTGAAACGCTGCTCTGAGCCTGTCAGACTGGGATACATCGCCTGGTTGACATGAACGTCTCGGAGATACACCATGGGACGCTCAAGATGTATGGTGAGTTGGATGATTACTACAGCTATCATGACATCTTATAAGCAAAAATCATTTCCTTTCACACCTACTTAAAGAATGGTTTCTCAAGGGATTTTGTTGCAATTTCCAAATTGGATGTCTGTTTACTATCAAGCATTGATAAATGTTGATCTTGTTTATCTAGACTTTTGTTAGAATTTTGACTAGATTCTGCATTATTTAGTTGTGAATGAGTGAAATAGTTCTTCAGAGTTGCTCATTAAGTTATTCGTTTTTGGGAAAGTATGATATTTTTTCAAAAACAGGTAGAAAAAAAATCTAAGGATTCTCATTCAACAGCTGTGGCAGCAAACACCGCAATAGAAAACATGCTAAAAGATTGTCACACAGCAGCTCTAGGTGTCGTAGTTCTGTTGTGTGCCCATGCGTTGTTTACTGTAGGTATATGGCATAAGCAGGTCCAGATGTGTGCGTGTGAATCTGCTCAGTGATGAGCACATTGGTCAACATGGTCTGATTAGTCGAGCACAACATTCACAGCACTTTGATCCTCCGTGCATCCGACCGCCTCTAATCTGCTGGGATGATGGAACGACATAGTGTTCATTCTTTAATCCACATGTACACTGCTGCCACTGCTGTCATGATCACTGTGACCACGTCTAATACGGTCAATATGCTCTGAGCGTTTGCGGTTCACATTAGAATTGTTTGTTTCAGAGCCATTTGCTATTTCCACCCTGCTCCTCTCATCCAGGTGGATTCATTTTCAAACAGTGGAAGAAGAGGTTTTTGCTGCTGACAGCTGAAGGCAGTCTGCTGGTGTGCCACGATGTGTCGTCTCCCCCCGACCAGCTGGTGCAGCTACAAGGCGGTTGTGATGCAATTGTGGAAGGCAAGGAGATCCTAGACCTGCCTAAATTACCCTCCGGTGGATGCAGGGATTGCTGCTTTGCTCTGATTCTCCCTCAGAATAAATACTTGCTGCTGCTGGCTGAAACCCCTGCAGACTGCAGGTCTGGTGCTTTCTGTACTTTATCGGCTAATTAATTTTCCTTGTTCCAATTTTGTAGTTTGGATGATAGTTGTGGAACAATTTTGCAAGCTTTTGGGAAATACCTTTGACTGTTTTCTGTCTTTGTTTGTGTACCCGGTTAGCTTCGCGTCACAAGAAGAAAACTGACGTATAAAAACAATAAGAGCTCAAAAAGTAATTCAATTCACTTTTACTTATATTGCACCAAATCATAACATAGTTTATCTTGGGGCACTTTTAGCACATTGTAAAATCAGTACCTTATTGTATTTTACAGAGAAACCCAATATCTCCACTTTAGCAAGCACATGGCAACAGTGGAAAGGAAAAGCTCCATTTAACATTGAAAAAAACCTCTGACAGAACCAGGCTCAGGCAGGGCAGCTGTCTGCCTCAACCAGCTGAAGTGAGGGGAGAACAGAGAAAATACAACATTGAGAAGAAGCAGAAGTAAAAGTTTTAAGCCTAGTTTTTAGATTTTAAAACCCACCTAGCCAAAAGAGCTACCCTTTTTAGTAATTAGTGTGTTTCCCAAAATTTTAAACTCATACTTTATTGCTTGTAAATGTTCTTTCCTCTTCCACCTACAGTTCCTACATTCCACTTTCAAACTGCCTACATGTTTTCCATTCCTGCTTATCCTTTGTTTCAGTCGGACATGTTAGACAATGTACAACAAAGTCGATATTGTGTGACAGGAAATGTGGAAAGGATAGCAACACAGGTAGCAATCTGGAGACACAAATACTGTAGATTCCACTCTTGTAGACATCCTAGTTATTTCATTGTCATGCCGAAATACTGATGTGCACACGGAGGTAATAACTGAATCCCTTTGATCACTTTTCAGTCAATGGGTGAATATGATGAAGAAGGTAAAAAAGGTGAGTTTCTTTGCTTGTTTTATCATTTGGAAAATATGTTTAAGAGCATACAGCAGTGCATTGTGCCAACGTGCTTACAGGGGCTGGCAATGCTTACTCTATTTACTATGTGCTTTGTAGTCTGTTTAGCGTTACCACAGCAACCATTAGTTATGCAGATGTTTACATTTTTTTCACCTGCTGGTATTTGAAACTTTACGAAACTTTATATGATTACTGTTCATCCTGAGTGGAAGATAAATGAGTATCGGTGAGACATTTTACTAAAAACATGTCAGTAGTGACACGACAGAGAGTTTTAGGGAAGCAGCAAAGTCAATAGACAACATCTACCGGGCAACAATGACTTTGTGTACGAAAATTAGGAATACTTTATTATGGGAAAGTGTAAATTAGAAAAAAATGAGTGCGTAGTGAATTCAAAACCAACCAAAGTCAAAAATTCAATAACTCCAAATTGTTCAAAAACGTTCATCATGTTTTCTTGTTAATACATTGGTTTTGAGTTGTTTTGTTCAGACATAAGGTGAAGAGATAGATGTTCATTACCTTTCTTGACAGTTTCAAAGGCGAGAACTTTCGCCGAAACTGTCAAGAAAGGTAATGAACATCTATGTCTTCACTTTATGTCTGAACAAAAGAACTCAAAACTAACTCCAAATTGATAGAGTAAATAAATATGTATTAGTGTGTCACGTTCTGTTTTCTAGGAACTTATCATTACCTCCTGAGTTTGAAATTATTCAGGAACTACTCATTAATGATGAAATATTTTTCTGTGATAATATATCAACTAGTTGAGATGTATCACTCTGGAGCAAACCAGTGGACCAACCACCCAACATCCACTGCTAGCACTGCTAATAGCTGATATGATGTGACTGAGCATCACAGTGATGATATATGTATTTGTAGATTTTTTTCTTTAATCAGCTGCTGAATTCATTTCCTACAGAGTCTCTCATCACCTCTCAGTCCCTGTAAGCGACACCAGGTGATTCCACCGCACATTTCTCTCCGAGATCTGGTGCCTGAGCAAATCCTGGACAAAGATCCGCCAACTCCACCCATCAGTGACACAGAGTCTTCCTCCCCAGGGCCCATGACCTGTGCTTCCCCAAAAGAGAAAGGTCAGTTTAGGTGTTTGGAATATTGTCAAGAAAAACATCAAACTAAACAGAGGCTTGTTCAGAGATTGAGCTGTACTGAAAACATGTTGGGCATTTTTTGTTTTTTTCTTTCCAAACCCCTTAATCCAACAGGCCGGAATTCTCCCCGCTCAAAGTATTACAAAGGAGGCCCGTATTCAGTGGGGTGTCTGCGTCACGGCACTGTCAGTAATGCCCAAGCAATGAAGGCGGTTTATCTGCTGATGGGAGGAGCTGCTGCCTCCTCTGCTATGGGATACCTTGGCGCATGCTCGCCCTCTAATCTGGAGGCCAAAGCCGCTGACCTGCCAATCAATCCGGATTTCTCTGGCATGGGACCAGCAGGAGCGTACCACACCGGCAACCCCGCACTCGACTCCCCACACTACAACAGCTTTGACTTCGAGGTGGCAGACTCTGATTTTGATGCTTTTGATTGTGGTGGATTCACTTTCTAATGATGTGAAGCTTAGAGGCTACTGGTACACACATCCTCAACGGTGCTGAAAAACTCACCTGATGTTTTACATGGTTATGTTGGGAGACTTTCAATTTGAGATGCTCTGTTTTTTTATGAGAGGAAAAAAAGGTGTTATTGAAAGTGAATACTTTACACCTGTAATAACAAGAACAGTGAGACCTGATAAAGCCCAAGAGCATCCTCATATTTGAGTGATAATTCTTCCCCTTTTCATTGTCAGACTGTTTTCTCATTGTCATTTCTAATTGTTAGTATGACAAATTCAGTTAGGCAGCTTTAAAACACAGATGACAGCATCCTAAGAAGCAATATTGCATATTGTCTTTGTTTAATGTTTGTTCATTTGGTTTGAATTCAGGTTGATGTGTAGAGATAAGCAACAGCTCACTGTCATTCATTGTCTGTCTTATTGATGTTGTGACAGAATTATTGTGGCTCCTTCACTGCATGCCCAGTCACATATGATCAAACCTGTACGGTTACATTCTTTTCGACTTCAGCCCTGCCTGAGAAACCACACAGGAGTGTCATTAAAGGCAGCAGTTCATCATGCAGTGTACGTGTTGCAGCAGTTTGGTGCATTTGTGTTATTTATGCAAGTTATTTATGCACAACATTGAAGGAGCGTTGGAGTGATTTCCTATTCTTGATTGGATTAAAATAGATCTGCATTTTCATTTGATTGCAGTGTTTGACCTCTGACCGTACACAAATTGTCCTGCTAGAACTCTTCTTAATCTTCCACTCGTGTGCAGCCGCTGTGTTCCCTCCAAGCATCCAGCTGTTACTCTGCTTTAGATCTACATGTTGAAATCAAATTTGTGTCTTTTCTTTATAGGAATAAAACTGATATGTGTACATTTGTTTTACTTGCTGTTTTTCCACACCGCTGCATACACTTATGTAAAGTCGGTTACTATCTAGATTTTATTTCCGGTTGCGACTTTAGGGAGATGAGGCTGAGGGAGCAGCATTAAAAAGCAGCTGAAACTGTGGTGCACCACGCAGCACATCTGCAGAAGGAAGCGGCTGCAGAGCTGGTTTCTTACTGTGCATGTGCTCAATTCCACCAGGCCATATTAATGTCACATTTCCCCACATGGGCCATATGCAATAAACACAACACAGTATACAGCATTCTCAGTTTTTTTCTTGAACTCCTTCATGGTTTGTGCATGGACAGCAGGTGCAAGCATGACCAGGGATGCATGAATTGTTTAGATAGCTTATTTAAAAATGCAAAATGAGGTCTTACAAGCAGGTATATAACAAAAAGATCAAATATTAGTGAGAATCAAGTGAAGAACAAATACAAAACAGCAGGTATAGATAAAATGGGGGCTGACTGAAGAATGTTGAGCAGCTGAAGTGGGTGTGGCAGTCAAGTGGATGGAAACAGAAGACAAGTCTGAGGACATCTGGTGGGTGTTTGAGGTGAGACAAGAGGCAGGGTGAAACAATGACAACAGGGCAGCATTGGGCCAAATCTCTATAATCAGAGACTTTGACGTGTGTTTCTGCTCGGTGCTCGGGGATTTAGGGCTTTCCCGTTGTCAAACAGTCAGTCAGGGGTAAGAGGAATCTAATGGTCATTTTTCAACCATTCAGACCTTCCTAAGGGGCAAAACTGATGATGTATGAACTTGGTTCATACATCCCAACAAAATGTGCACAAATTAAACATGGAAAGTGCAGGGAAAAATTTTGTTTACAGATTTATTGATAAAGAACTGTGTCAGACTGCTTGCTGTTTTGGTTATTTACTGCACTGGTGTAGTGTTGTTTTCATTTTCAGCCAAATGTTCCCCGAGGATTTGTAGAACTTCATGGCCTACCTCACTTTTTAGTTTGCTAAAAGGCCAAAAACACTGTAATGTCACAATCAGGAAGTATTAAACTGAGCATCCGATCAAACTGCGAATGAAACCCGAGCTCAAATTCACTTTTCTAATGTGCCGTCACAGTTGTGCGTCCCTTTCCTTCCCCTTACTCTAGTTTAAGGCCTAACAGACTCCCTTAAGCAGCTGTTGTGTCAGTTAAGTCTGTGAGGGTTTTCTGTTTAGGCCTGGGGGCTGCAGATTAACATGTGGACGAGCTGTGGGCGAATAGTGAGGCGTGTTCACGTTCAGAGACCTGTCAGTTTGCTGTTGACTTGATGATATGACATGACTTTTCAAATTGAATCTATATCCTTCTTCTCCATAATGTGGTGCTTATGAGCTGCTGCACCTGCTTTCTCTTTCAAAACTGCTTCAGATACTGGTGGTTCTCACTGCAGCAGATCAGCAACCTTAAATGCATGCTATCCTGTATGTCTGAAGTATTCCACTGCATGGAGCATAGAGTGTAGCGCAATTTAGACATCAGTCTTCAAAAATCAAATTGCACATAATTGCATTTCAACGCAGCTGAGTGCTTAGATCTTCCCTCTCATGCAACCTATCTTTGACCCGCCTTTGAGGCATGCCTGTTCCCACAAAAGTATAATTAAGAACAAACAGGTTTGGTAGGCTATTCAGGCCCCAAAGTGCAAGTGATTGTTTCCCAGCTCAGATTAGAAAAGACCTCCTGATCCCTGAACATTGCAGCCAAAGTCATTTTATCTGCACCACAACAAAATGAATTGTATACCAAATGTAATTTATATTAAATGCTAAATGAGTTACTGGGGACACCAGGGCTATCTCAGTTTTGCTCTGGGCAGCATATTCGATCCAATGAACCCAAACAAACTGAGAAAGAGTGACTGCAAAACTGTGGAACAGGGACACTGGAGAGTGTCGATCCAGGGCTGCATGAGTGCAAAAAGTGGAGGGAGGTGCACGTTTACAGAAGCCACGCTGTGAATCTTGGTGTAAATCTGAATAAACTCACTGCAGTTTCCCTCCTTTGCCTCTTCTAGTGCAGTCTGTGATCATCCTCTCATACACTGTACCCATAAATAAGGCTTAGCTGGAGCACCGAAGTAGCAAAGCAGCTGCAGCAGCTCCAGCGCTTTAAAGTCAGTACAGGAAGTGTTCAGCCACAGCATCAATTTGTAGTCACACACATAAAACACAGAGAAATACACTTGGCTATGATTTACCTTGCCAAATCAGCAAGAAAAAATCTTCCATCTGTCACACTTTGATATATTCTCTTTTTTTTTTTTAAATGAGATTTATGATTGACAACAGAAGACACACATGTAGATCTAGCGAGAACAACAGGAGGTTTGAATGCGTAATTGTGAACAAACTCAAAAAAAAGGCTGAAACAGGTCAATAAAAGTTACCTCCATGTCCACAGATGACTGGAGACAGGATAAGCCAGCATGGGTGGACAGAGTCAAACAAGAAGACAGAGTTTGTAGAGAAACTGTCACAGCTCCCTTCTCCTCTGCCCTGTCTGTCTTGCCTGTCTCCCATCCGCTCCTCTGCCCTGTCTGTCTTGCCTGTCTCCCATCCGCTCCTCTGCCCTGTATCTTCCCCCCGCAGCTCGGTGCCTGAGTGGTTTCTAACTTCTCAGCTGACTCCACTCAGGCAATCAACCACCTCCACGGCTCCCGGACAGCTGACGATCATCTCACTAATGACTCGCCTCAACAATAAGTACCGGCTCAGCCTTCCACTCCCTGCCAGAGTATTAAACAAGAACCATGCAGTTCAGTTTTGCTCTCTAGCCTCTTACTAGTTCTGTTTTGAGTTCCTGCCTTGTTTTTTCCTTCTGCCTCTGCCAGACACAGCTGTCCGGGATCCCTGCTGTCCTCCTTCCCTCCGGCTCTCCCCAACCCAAGTCATCACCGGTTTTCTCCTCCTGGACCCCCCTGCTCATGCCTGGACCCTCATTCCTGCCTGGACCCCTTCTGTCCCTGCCTGGACCCCCCGTTCCTGGTCAAAACCCCCCACTACACCAGCCGTTCCTGCACTCTGGTTTTCCCCCATCTAGCCACCATTTCACCCCCCAGCAATAAAACCCTTCATTCCAACCAGCCTTGGTGGTGTGGCTCTCTGCTCGGGTCCAGCCCTCCTCAGATCGTGACAGGAACATCTACAGACAGCAGCTTTTTGTTGACGCTTATTTTTGGATGAGTCCAAATTTAACCCACATGGATCTGATGGTAGAAAGTTTGTCTGAAGAAAACAAGGAAAAATGTGTGGTGACCCAGCTGGAATAGTTTTGGTTTGAAAATATGCTGAGAAATGTTCTGATAATGTTTTCAATGTTTTTTTTTCCTGTTCATTTGTAGAATCTTCTTCCCGCAACACTAACTACCATGACTTTCACATTCTAATTATGTTTTAAAGAAAACAGGTCAATCTAACGCTCAAAGAATGATTTAAGGATGTTTCTCATTTGAAATATTGTTTGTTTGCGAGGTTTAAAGTTAGATTTCATTTGGAACAGAGGGTGCTGTGAGGTTTGCTAGATCATGTTACATGATAACAAAAGAAGAATGTTCTCAAAGCAGCTATTAAAGTGTGTGTGTGTGTGTGTGTGTGTGTGTGTGTGTGTGTGTGTGTGTGTGTGTGTGTGTGTAAAACAGTGCAACTGTCACCAAATATTTTAAGGCAAATTTTGGGATGCCTTTAGAGATATTTATCCTTTCTACTTCTAGAGTGGCTGCAGTTGTGTTTATGCAGTACACACGTGTTTTTCTGACATCCGGGTTTTCACAAATTTGTCAGCAATAAGATGCTCGACCATTTTTCAACAACCGCAGTTTCCCATTGAACGGTTTTCTTAAGAATTTTCATTACTAGTGAAGTTGAAGGTTGAACAGGATTCTAATCCAACAGTTTTTTTTTTAATTGTTCTGGTTAATGCTAAATTAAGCAAATATCTGTTAGCTGTTTGTCCTGTGTAAACTGACCAAAAAACAAACAAACAAACAAAAAACTGGTGTTTGAACACGGATCTGGCTCTGTAAATGACGATGAGGAAACAGAGGTGGGCAGTGGGGGCAAAAGTGACAGTAAACCTGGGATATATTAACTTTTAAAAATGTTAAGTGGCTAAATATCAATGAAACCTGCTTACATTTAAACTTTCTGTCTACTGCTCTTTTGATGATAGCCCTTGAGTTTGCAAAGAGGTAAAGGAAGACTTGTCTCCATAAAGACACATGCATTGAGAATGTCAGCAAAAAGCAGCTCCTGTGAGTGTCATACTAGTTGGGTCCATAACTAGGTTACTATGGATGGATAACAGATTTGAGAAGCATGTTTTTCCTTAAACATCCTAAAAATACATAACTGATCACAGCCATAAACTGTGAAAAGGAAAGAATTGTTGTATTTTCAACTATGTAAATCACGTGTGATGTATGACTGTTAAAATTGGAGATTATTTGTTTACCAAATTTAACCTTAATCTCATAATCTTTTATTAAAATCACATTATTTTGCTTGTCTGACTTTCTATTGTGTACGTATATATATATATATATATATATATATATATATATATATATATAAAGTTCTGCATGTCTTTGTCCAACAGAAAAGCTATTAATTCATGATTCAACTCCAACCAACAATCACATGAAAAATAATTCAGGGACACTTCATCTGAGCTGGGAACCGAAGGCAAGCAGACAGAAGATTAATATGGATTATTGTACATGTTGATTCATGAAATCTGGCTGGCCCCTATTAAAATAAAATAAAATAAAATAAAAATAGACAATTTTGCACACGCAAAAAGCAATAAATAAATACTAAATAAGAAATCAAATAAACACACAAGCGTAAATTAAATTATTAATTATTAAGTACATGTTGCAAACTTCCCACCGAAGAGAGTGACGTGCTCCGGCTCCTCCTCCCCGCCGTCCCGCAGCCAGTCCCGGGCTGGCAGTGCTGCAGCCCCGCCTCCCTCGGTAGTGCAGTGGGTCGTGGTTGCAGCAGTGGTAGCAGGGCCCTCCCTCTGTCTCTGCAGATAAATATTCGCAGCCTGCTATTCCAGGCATGGATGACGGTTGCAGCGAGACATGGCAGTGCGACATTATACCCTCGACTTCAGCCTCTCTACGGCAGGTAAGGAAAGGCGCCGCGGAGTCAGTCGGCTCCGGCAGCTTCAGTCACTGCACCAGGGCTGCATGCTACCTAGCCGCTTAGCTTGCTAATATCAACCTGCTAGTCTGTATCTGCCCTTCAAAACACTACATTGATTTGCTCGAAACATGGCTGATAATGGCACGCACATGCACACATGTTTGACAAACTGGAGTTCAGAGCCTAAAGTTCTTGTCTGTGAATATTTTTAATGTCATCTGTGTGCTCGTGTGTTGTTGTACATGATGTGTTCAGTCTCATTGCTGTGGACAGCGGCTCAATACGTTTTCCTGCTAACAATGTGGATAAAGTATGTTCAATCCAGTGGACAGGACGGGAAGTGGCGCATTGTCCGCCATTTTTGTAGTTTTTTGTGTGCTGAATTGTAAACGCGAACAGGGAGCTGATAATGTTGCAGGTGTGGTGCCAAAAAGCTAATTGCTGGTGCTTGTTGAAGCTTGTTTAAAACGCTTGCAGCTGCTCTTATCTCATTTAAACTGACATTAATATGCAAATACACAAGGGGGATGATCTGTTTTGCAACCATCCTTGCCAATGTCTGGTTACAGAAAGCCATACATATGCTTTTACCTTTAAATATCAAAGTAATCAATATAATAATACAATAATGGATGTTAGTGTAATTTCATAATAATGTGTCAGTAAAAAAGGACATAAATCAGGTTTTGAGTTGCATCTAGTGATTAGTGATGGTAGATTTATTCAACATCACATTTAAAGATACAGCTTCTTTTTTCAAGGAAAAATAGTTGCCAAAAATGAAGACGTCCTTTTTAAAGAGTAACTTTTAGGTGATTTTGAAACATAGCTATGCATTGCATTTTCTAAACTGATCATGTTTTGTCTTTTAAATCTTATTCTGATACATGACTAGTTTTTACACCAATGCATTTAGTTATAGGATAGCGTTACTTTTTATACCGACAAACTACTGATTTGTCGGTATAAAAAGTAACGTTATCCTATAATAGTAAATGAACATAATCCAAATGCATTTAGTTGATGGCTAAAAATAGATGAGATTTTACTTATTAAAGTATCCCACATTGCATTAAGACAACCGACTATTAATACAGAGTTAAAATAGCTGCTCTCATGTTCATCCATGTAATTATATAGTGCAATTGTAATGAATCTAATTATATTTTACTGCTTTCTGCCTCTAAGATCACTATTGTGTTTTCCTTGTTCCATCCTCTGTGTGCTCCCAGTTGACTCCGCCTCGACAGTTTCTGGTCTGATGTCCATATTTCATGAGCAGGAGCTGACAGAGACTGTTCATGACACAAATGGACATGGATACTTTGCTACGTTTGTTGGCAAGAATGGCCGGTAAGAACACGCGTTTTTTTTTTCTTCTTGTCATTCTTGTACTTGGGCAAACAATCCTAATATCCTAAAATACCTTTTGACCACTTCACTTTTTTGGTCTGAGCGTACTTCACAAGGCATTGTCATCCTAAGTAAGATCATAGACAGTTAAAACTTGGAGGTAATTGGACTATTCACACAAGCCTTTTGGAAAAATACAGGAGTAATGCATCCCAAAGACAGCTTGGAGTTTGTTCTCATATGCAACAGGTTATCAGTTAAGCTCAAGGTTATGAAAAAATATACTTTGTGGCTGTGATATTTGATTAGAAACTTGGATCGTGGTAATATCCTGACCTTGAAATTTGCTTGGCACATCTGTGGTATTTGTGGGCTGCTAATGATTCAGTGGAAAAATGTAACCTTGTGCTAGGATTTCTTGTATCTAAGTCCATTTTGTCAGTCTTCTGCCTCTCTGGCCGTTTTATCAACAGAAAACTAGTCGTTCGGCTCAGATAATGGGATAGTGTCGGCAAGTCATTTCAATCAGTCTCTTCCCAGCCAGTAAATGTGTGCAAGTTTGTGTAACAAAGTAATATTTGTGCATATCGGGCAGCAATATCACTGTACTGTATAAAAAGCTTCTCTTTGGCTCATTAAATCCCTGCAGCCATCCGACAGCAGCAGGATGCACATATTGATTAATCAGCATCCTCTGATTTGAGAGCTGCCATATCAGAGCACAGACATTCCACATGGCTGTCCACTGTGGCTCCTTTTTTAAAAAATGTAGATAAAACCTATTATGATCTTTTTACCAAAAGTAAGATATCTTGTTTAACTCCATTTCGGTGTAAATGCTGCCGTGCCGTGTTTCAAATCATTCAAACTGAAGTAGCTCAGATAGAGACATAAATTCTTATTGCACTTGCCAGGTAACGGTTCAAATATCTGTACTTTACATATTCCTGGTGTCCAAGTATCGTCAAGTTGTGTAAACTAACATCTCCAGTTTTGCTGGATAGTTGCATAACTTGTTGTTGAGCCGACTGAGACTTTATTCAATGACCTTCAGTTCGTTATGTGATGAGACACATTACTGACTATGAGAGCTTTGTGACTCACGAGTCCTTTTGGTCTTCTAAAATAGCTTGTCTTTTCCTACCTCTGCTGGTTTGGAGCTACTTTTAGCCTTTAGCCCCAGATCTATAATTGACTGTGTAGATTTTTTTTTTTTTTTTTTTAGCAGTTATTGCCTGCATGAATTCAGGTAGATCTGATATTGTGACACAGAGGCTGAAAGTAAAAATACACCTTTACTGCACATTCTGAGCACAAACATGGTCAGCAGAGAGGCCAACTTTAATCCAGCAGTGATGTAGTGAATACTTTTCACTGTGAAAATTTGCTACCATGCATATAACTAATGAGAAACCAAGAAACTTTTTTTTTAAAAAGTGCTCTTCTCGCTGTTGCTTTACATATGTTTGTCTTGTTTCTCAGGGTTGCCATTCTGCGTGTGCACTCCCATGGGTTGGTGACCATTGATCTGCAGTGTTATGAGGAGGATAACATTGCACAACTTGACAATGTGAGTGATTACAAACTCCCTTCATCCTGTGCCTAAAAGCTGAAGCAGACAGGGAGTGCCTTGGGGCAGCATTTCATGCGAAGCTGGCGACTTTTAAGCATGTCAGGGGAGATAATAAAACAATAGTCAGTCATAAAGATTTAACAGCCGTACACAAAAGCAGACCAAACTATAAACAACCTTGCACAGGGTTTCCTGGAGACATAAAAGTTTGTGGCACAAAATATTGCAAGGACATGCTGAACATCTGTGCACAACTTGTCCTTATTAAAGTTCCTGTGAGAAATGGTTAGCAGAGTGCTATTTGCGTCCGCTTACTCACATGTTTTTGGTAAGAACAAGGAGCCCTCACCAAGAATTTATGACTAGCTTTGATCAGTTCTGCTTTCGGGCCAACCTTTACTTAACTCTAGTCTCAGCGATCATGGCAGAGCATCCCTCCCTCCATGTCCCTCAAACTGTCAGTGTTTTGTTTTGTTTTTTTGTGACCAGCTCAGCATGAAGAATAGCAATGAGGAAAGCCTTTTCTCAGGTTTTCTGAATGTGCCAATTCCATTTTGTCTGTAACAAGGGTTAAAATGTTAGACTGAATTTTTTGAAATGAGGTTTTTTGTGGAGTATTCTCTGGCTGCTGCTCACATAATTAACTTAAATTATTCCAACACATTTGAGGAGAAGAAAACTAACAGGCTCATTGCTCACTACACTATAAATACAAAAAAGTGACATGATCGTGACAGCAACTGACTAAGGCCACGAGTATAATCCTTTACCCTGCCCAGCGGGCACAACAGGCCCACCAATCACTTGATTGTTCCCTCATGTTTAGCAGTTGTTTTGCAGACTTGCAGGCTTTGTTTACAACTTCATGCCATTTCTGTTCAGCCTAGCTTGTGTCCCGAACAATGTGTCCTTGTAGTATCTTCTGAGCCTGCAAAATGTTGCACATGGGCTTACAAAACAATGTTATCAAATCTGATAGGGACTATTCCTTTATATATAATGATTTTGAACCTTGTGAGTATTTATGGTCGTTACATTTGGCATATACATTTCTATATTTTTACATGCTTATTAAATATATGTAAACACATGGTTGAAATGGCCTAAATGGCTTTACTCTTGATCATATTTCTCTCACAGGTTGCATGATGTACTTCTCCATGATCGATTATGGCCAGTGAGCATTACGTTGCTCTGCTGAAAGCCACCGTGTCGACAAAAATAGTAATTTGCCCTCACAGAGCACAGGTTTGTTGTTGTGCAGCTGTGGTGTTTTTGGATCTGAACTAATGTGTTGAAGTACCGAAGTCACGCAATAACACAAACAAACTGACCAGTCGAGGCAGCGGTGAATCAGCAGTTCTTGTGTTCTGTAAGATAAAATACTGTTTTTGTCAATGGAGCCTGGTGGCTTTGAAGAGAGCAATATGTTTAGCTTCAGTTCTTCATTGGACAGGTCAGCCTGACAGCTGTGTGAAATACGTTTTGCTGCTGATCCTTTCCAAAGCCCTACATTTATTAAGCATGTAATACTGAGTAAAATTTGAACCAGCATTTTAAGACTAAAAGGGAAATTATTGAGGGAGTTGGCACAACCAAAAAATGCAATGATGACCTAAAAAAACAAACAAAAAACAACCTCTTGTTATTACATTTCCAGAAAGTACAGTCTCTCCTTTTCATTGTTCGGGCCATCAGGTCAGGCTGACCTGGAAACATCGTCTTTTGCAGTCGTAAACAACGTCTGGTTTCTAAAAGTTCCTAATCTCAAACATGAATAGTATCATCATCAATTGACAAACCAAAACCGTCAATAATCATAGATGGAGGATTCGAACTGATAGAAAGAGCCTGAGGGAGAGGACATCTAAGGACAACTTAGATCTTTTTTCATTAAGCGAAAGATCTTATTAATTCCTCTTCTCTGAGTAATGTTTTGAGCCCAAGTTTCCACCACAGTAGTTCGCCCACGGCTGTAATTTCTAGTCATGGAGAAGGGGTATAAACATTTGAAAAAAAACGAATCAGCAGATCCAAAATTAATACGCACCACAGCATGCAGGTTGAGTCATCATACCACCAAGATTATCTCCCAGCATTGTTGGACCACATACTGACCTTTATTAAAACACCTAAACATCAAATATCATTTTGCAGGGCCTTTAAATAGCTTTTTGATCGACATATTATGCAGTCCAATACTGCCTGACTCCTGGCACGCTGTCTGGAAACATGCACATTCATGCTAATCGCTCCAGAACATCCAGTTCCTACAGGCATAGTCAAACAACGTGCTGCGACGCTGTTTGCTGCTTATATTCTGGAGTGTATTAAAGTGCTGCCCCGTGAAGTATCCCACAATATGAGGAAGATTTATGTCTGTTTGAGCTGTTGCGGTGTTTTTAATCTCTCTTCTTTCTCCACAGCTTTTAAATGCACTGGAAAAGAAGCTGAAAGTTCTCTTAAATGGCAATATTACAAGGATTAAGAAGTACGTACCTGGATGTTCATGGCTTTGGAAAATGCGATCGCAGTATTTTATGCACCTTGTATGCTGATGCTGCAGTGACATTGTTTAACTGCATTGTCCTCCATTTCCCCTCTCAGGTTACCGGCCATCGTGCGAGGAGCAAACGTCGACCGCTACTGGCCCACAGCTGACGGCAGACTGATTGAGTATGACATTGACCGGGTGGTGTACGAAGAAGATTCTGCATACCAAAACATAAAAATATTGCACTCACAGCAGTATGGAAACATCCTCGTGCTCGATGGAGATGTTAGTAAGTGTATACAACACGACAGTGCATGGCATGGAAGAAAATGTCATTATTGTTTGTTGGTTAGTGTGTTTTTCTGGTGTAAACAAGACACAAACTAATGTAACATAATGTACTAGATTATACTCGCATCTTTGAGTTTAGTGGTTGAGTGCTGTTTCAGTGTCTAAACCAGGGGTGACAAACATGCGGCCCGTGGGTGAAAACCGGCCTGCCCAAAGGTCCAGTCTGGCCCATAGGATGACTTTGTAAAGTGTAAAAATTACAGAGAAGACATCCACTGCAAATTGTAAATTTGTAAAAGCAGAAATTTAAAATAATTTCTAAACCATGACAAGTTGTTTTCATCGTAAAGTAAAATAATGGATTGCTCATTGTCTCATTTTTATAATATTTTGTCTTGTTTTTATTAGTTTTTTTTGTCTGACTTTTGTTGTTTTTGTCATTATGTGTTTCCTTTTTGTCTCGCTTGTGTGTTTTTTGTCTTATTTTTTTCTCATTTTCTTTCATTTTATTCTTTGACTACGTTTATATGCCATCAATATTCGGGTTAAGGTCAGTATTCTGGTTTCTGAAACATTTGGAATAACCCGTTTACATGCCTAAACAGACAGTTACTCCTGTTGTGTGGTGCCGTGTGTGAGTTTCGCCATGTCTGTTTACCTCTCCTTGTGTATTTCTGGTGGATTGCGTGCCAGACGCGGCATACAAGTAGTTGCCATACTCAAAAGACCAAGATTCCTTTCAGATGAAACATGCGCAGAACACAAACTAATGTTTCTTTCTATGGGGATATTCCGATGCGCGTTTATATGACGAGATATTCGGGTTAGAAAAGGAGTAACCCAGGGGTCTTATTCGGGTTTTTAAAAACCAGAATATGAGCATATTCTGGTTTTTGCGGGTGTTTACATGGCCGTACGCAACCGGGTTATTGTTAATATTCCAGTTAAGAAAGGGTTTTGACTGCATATAAACGTAGCCGTTGTTTTGTGTTTTTGTCTCACTTGTTGTCTATTTCTTCGTCATTTTGGTTTTTTTGCTTTTGTCATTTTTTTTCTCATTTGTGTCCTTTTTTGTTGCTTTGTAGCTTTTTTTGTCTCTTTTTTTGTTCCATGTCATTTGTCTCATTTTTTTTTGTCGTTTTGTGTCCCATTTTTGTAATATTTTGTCTTTTGTTGTTTTTTGTCATTTAAAGTCATAAAGTGTAATACTGTCATTCAGTTCCAGATGACTAACTGTTTTGTAACTTTGTAGACACTCTCTTATCTGTAAGTTGTACTGTGTAAATGATGAACTGAGGCACAGTGTTGTTGAAATGTAACTAATTTTTCTTTAGACATTTCAGGTTGTTCATAATGTTTTATAAAAAGATAATTCCTTTAATGTGAGCATTTTCAGAATGTACCTTTTTTCTCTGAAACAAAGGAAATATTTGTAGTTGTGGTTATTTATAGATTTTTACACTGTAATTTAACTGGTCCGACCCACTTGTGATCGAATTGGGCTGAATGTGGCCCCTGCACTAAAATGAATTTGACACCCCTGATCTAAACGGTACATTTACATTTGCAGACCTGGCGGAGAGTGACTTTGCCTACACCCAAGCCATCACAGGAAATGGAAAAGAGAATTATGCTGGAAAAGAGGTGCTGATACTGGGAGGAGGTGATGGAGGCATCCTTGCTGAGTTGGCCAAACAAAAGCCAAAGATGATCACCATGGTGGAGATATCCTTCTGTTCTGTTGTTTTCTAGCTTAGTTGTTGTTGTTTTTTCTACTGTAAAGCAATGCAGTTCATTCTCACACTGTTTTACTAATATTTCTACATCTGCACCTGAGTGTTTGTTCCTTAACTGAGCATCTACATTGACCAGAAGGTGATAGACGGGTGCAGAATGTACATGAGAAAAACCTGCGGGAACATCCTTGATAACCTGAAGGGAGACTGTTACCAAGTGAGTTTCTTTACCGAGGCTCTCAATACTAGTTTTCTGATTGGCAGAAATGATAAAACCACATATGTAGGACAAAATGAGAGAAGAATTCGAGAGGAAAAAGTAAGTCAATAAATAAATGTGGCGATTATTATGCATTTCTTTAGTATAGAGTTGTTTTTCTTCATTATTGCTATGTATACTCCCCCCCCCCCCCCCCCCCCAAAAAAAAAGCTCCAAGTAAGATGAGAGAGGAGAAAACCAAAATGTTTTACGTATAATTTAGCATCATATAGAACAACAGACAATGACAGATGTTCACAGATGTTTGCTCCTTTAAGGCAAGAGCCAGATAAGTGTGCGTACTGAATAATCTCCTTCTGTCCTGGATCACAGATACTTATTGAGGACTGCGTTCCCTTGCTGAAGAAGTACGTCCAGGAAGGAAGGACGTTCGATTATGTAATTAATGACCTCACTGCAATCCCAATATCCACCGCGCCAGAAGAAGGTTTCTGTCCATCCATCCATCAGTCTATCTATCAAAGTGTTACATAAGCGCATTACAAAGACATGATTGTTCAACGTCTGTCCCATCCTGTCTCTCCGCTTTCATAGACTCTACATGGGAGTTTCTGCGTCTCATCTTAGATCTGTCAATACAAGTCCTGCACCCCAGTGGGAAATATTTCACACAGGTGAGTTCGTAACCACTTCGTGTAGCCGGTTCACATTAGCGTTGTGTCGATACTGATTTTTTTTAGATAAGCATCGAGGTGACTTTGAGGTAAGATAGAGATGTTTTATTTTAATTAAATAGTTTTTATTTTCTGGTAAATATGAACCTGTCCATCCCTAAGACTGATTTAAGCCCAAGAGAAACTGCATGTTCAGAATATCCTGATGCCTTTATACGATGCATTTCTTGTCATAACTTGTAATTTTTGGCCGGAAATAAAGCAGTAGGAAGCACGACACAGTCATTTGAATATTGGTTAGGGATAGAATTATGGAGTCACAGGAGTGCCAAATCAAAATATAAATAAATAAATGTGGAAATATAAAGAGAAATAAATAATTAAATAAATAAATGTGGAAATATAAAGAGAAATAAATAAAGAAATAAATTTGGAAATTTAAAGAGAAATAAATAAATAAATAAAAAGGAAAATTTTTGTCTTTGCTTTTACCTTTTCTGTTTTTCTTTTTATTTATTTATTTATTTCTCTTTATATTTCCACATTTATTTATTTAATTATGTATTTCTCTTTATATTTCCACATTTATTTATATTTTGATTTGGCACTCCTGTGACTCCATATAGAATGACCATCTTATTATAGGAAGAATGAAATAATTTTAATCTCTACCCTTTTAATGTTTTAATATAAAATTTAGTTTTAAATTACTGACTCACTGATGGACAGTAATCATCTTAATGTGCAATAACAAATTCATACTGAGCATTTTGCTTGCAGATGTTGCGCCTCATTGCACTGTCACACTTTTTTTTTTTTTTATAATACTTGTTTCTATTTGTGTGTATGTGTGGCTATAGATAGATAGATAGATAGATAGATACTTGTTTTATGTGGCTCTTTGTTGTTTGTTATACTATGTTGTTTTTCGAAGTGCCATCAAAGTTTCGTTGCAGAAATGCAATGACAATAAATGAAGAGTTCATTTGCAAAAACAGATAACTCTGTTTTGATAAATTTTCAGAAAACTTTTTATTTTATTGGTGAGATAATATCAATCAAACTGAAGTTGAGTGGATTTGACTCAGTAGAAAAATACATGACAAAGTAGAGAAAAAATAAGTTATTCGTGTTGTTATTATTATTATCTCAAGTAAACGATAAAAAAAAAAGAATTTTCTGAAAATGTATAAAACGGAGTTTCCTGTTTTTGCAAATGAACTCTTCAAATCTCCTTGAATCCTAAGTGGGCAAACAGGAATATTTCATAGTATGGGAGAGCAGCTAACAAGATGCACTGGAACACACCAGTTCCACTCACAACCCCTCCAGTAACAGCAGGCAAAAATCAGTGGCAGGTGTGTTTCATGACATTATTTTCTGCTAACAATCATCAGGGGAACAGTGCAAATCTGACAGAGGCACTGAGTCTGTATGAGGAACAGCTGGAAAAGCTCTCGTGTCCCGTGGGCTTCTGCAAAGAGGTGGTGTGTGTGCCCTCCTACTTGGAGCAGTATCCTTTTATCAGCCGCAAATGATGATGATGATGAAATGTAGATCACAGACTACAACACGGCTGACAAAAATAACCACCTTAGAAGTGTTTTTATTGCAGTTTGTAGCTTATTTTAGTAGCGCTGGCTCTTACTTTTACCGGTAATAATAACCTTGTACTCGACGGGTAATTACTGTGATCATTACAATATCTAATTGCCTGACGGGTGTTTTATTTTCCTTGTCACGCGTTGTCGTGGCCCTGATCGGATGCAGTTGCAATCCAAGCAAAATCTGGGGTAAACACCAGTCAGACAGTATGTTTCAGACATATTCCTACATTTACACGACTTGCAGAAACGGAGTAGTGGAGAAAATGAAACATGTTCTGTATCTACCGTATAGGAGCAGGTTCTCTGGTGTGATGTTAATGTGGCAGCTTAGGAGCAGCAACACACAACACTTTCTCCAGCAGTTCACTCTACAATAACAAAAATGTTAACAATAGAGCAATAAACCACATTGAAATGACATTCATCGGGGGACAGGATCGCTGTTATTTTTTAATTACAAAACATTTGCCTCCATAACATGTTGTATTCATCTAGTCTTGACCAACTTGCCATTAGATCTAGATGCAGACTTAAAACTCCAAATATTCATCAGATTCATTTGTTCCTAATTTGGGACAAAGCAGTGTTGTGTCATGTTTTGCTGTGTGTACTCCTTAACTGTACTGCATCAGATGGGTTTTCTACACCGCATGGAAGAAGTAAAGACGTGCAGTTTTCTCTGCTTTAATTCCCAGCAGCTGGAATGTGAATGCTCCTTCTCCTTTCTCCTGTAGCCCTAAAAAAAAAAAAGTGTGCTCTGGCTGAACGTCCCATGAAAATTAGAGGCAACAAAAAGTTTAGATGAATTCGTTTTTTAAGGGGGATTTAAATTTTAAGAAGGAAATCTTTAATCTAAAACGGTTTCTGAGTCTGAGTTGTTGATGCTTGCACAGGCACGCTCCTCGTCACACTTGGCAGCCTGTGTCCATGATCAGTGAGCTACAGCTGACAGACTGCAGGAAGCAACAGCGCTGTAATCAGCTGGTTTTTGGACTGCAAGATACTCCGACTTAATTCACCCATGTTGGTTTGAAATCATCAATACAAAGAGTCACTTAGAATTCAGTCTGAGCACATCTTAAAGGGAACACTGACAGTTTCATCATCCCCTCTCTACTATCCCCATTCCACCTCTCTTCCTTCCTGTGTTTTACCATTGTTTGCTATAACTTCTCAGTTGTATTACATTTTTGTTACTTGATTTGAAATGTCCATTTGCATGTCCTCTGGAGGAACTGTTAGATGTTGAAACACTGATTTGATACACTGATAATATGGTGTAACTCATCTTACCATAGGCGTGTGTTCTCTTGGTTTTTTTTTTCTTTCTTTGATCTTGAGTTTTTAGCTCAAATCGTGTGATGCCTACCTGAACTGAGTCGCTTTTAAGCTTCATAAAGCTTTATTTTTGTTACTGGCACTCAAATTTGATCTGATTCTTTCAGGTTGAATGGAGGCGATATGATCAGGCCCAGAGAGACTGAAGTGTTTGAGTCCACATGTGTTTTAAAAGGGAAACAATTCCTCCACGTTAACGCCACCTTCTGTGCTTGTGCTGTTTTTATGTCATGTTTTGTTTGCACCTTTGGTTTCTCCTGATATACTTTAAGCTTTTTTAAGACTATATTAGGTGCATGTAAAGGACAGTGAATGTAGCTTGCATATACAGTTCACAGCACATTTGATCGACCCTGTGGGACATTTATTTATTCATTTTAATTTCACCAAATGCTGTTCTGTCCTACTTGAGATAATTTTGTGACCATTGACAAATAAAGTGTGTTGGGGGGGAAATTGCTTTGGCTGTTTGTCTAATTTGACAGATTTAATTGTTTTAAAAATCCTTTACAGATACATGGATGAACATGTTTATCCGGGACTTTAAAGTGCCAGCCAGTACTATGGTCTTCCAACAATAATAAGCAGGACATTTAAAAAAAAAAAAAAAAAAAAAAAAAAAAATCTTGCATAAGAAATTAAAAATAATTGATGGATTGCTGTTTAACAGAAATCCATGTGCTCCTTAAGAAGAACAATTGATTACTGTCAGTCCTAGCTGGGGCTAACAGTAACACTTAGCATTTTGACATGCTAAGTGCTAGCTTGTTGCTCATATAAACTATAATCATTTGCAGGATAATTCCTTGTGACATGTCTGTCATTAAAAAAAATTGCAGAATGAAATATAATATTTGGCCCTTTATTTATAGTTTCCACTCAAAGGAAATGATAGAATGATTTTTCTTTTATATTTGAGGTATTTTGGATCTCTGTTTTGTATTTGCAGCCAGTCTGTTAGCTTCCAATAATCTGTTGCAACATGAAGAAATTTGAACACTTTGCTTTAAAAGTGAAAGTCTGTTCTTAGAAATGTAGATTTATGTGCAGCATACATTGGGCTTAACCGTGTTTCTTCTGCTATAAAAACATTATTAAATCTAACATGCTGGTCTGGGGCTGCTCAGCGGCGTAGAGGTTAGCACTTTCACCTTGCAGCAAGAAGATCACTGGTTTGAATCCCGGGGTGGGCCTGGGATCTTTCTGCATGGAGTTTGCATGTTCTCCCTGTGCATGCGTGGGTTTCCTCCGGGTACTCTGGCTTCCTCCCACAGGCCAAGAAAACATGCTGAGGTTAATTGATAACTCTAAATTGCCCGTAGGTGCGAGTGTGATTGTTCATCTATGTATGTAGCCCTGTGACAGACTGGCGACCTGTCCAGGGTGTCCCCTGCCTTCGCCCGAGTCAGCTGGGATAGACTCCAGCACCCCCCGCGACCCTAGTGAGGATAAAGCGGTATATAGGATGGATGGATGCTGGTCTGGACTTTCACCAGTCATTTGGCTTGTTAAACATCAGTGCAAGCAATTTACTTTTGGCGTATAAAAACCTATAAAGATAACATCTCTGTACAAAGAAGGAAGCCTGTACAGGTCCACTGTAAAGACACAATGAATACAAGGATAAAGGTAGAATATTAAAAAAAATCAAGTTTATTGTACAACATTTAGCTAGTACAGTACATCCTACAGGCTCATAGAGGATACATAAATTACTTGAGTTATTGTACAAGTATTTACAAATGGGTGCCAGAAAACATACTGTGCTGTTTTTGGGTCAGGATGGTTGTGAGTTTCTGTACTGGCTGTTGATCTCGTTGAGGACCACGTCCATGCTGGGATGCTCATCTCGTGTGATTGCTCTGTCGTCAAACGGGCTCCCTGTTGCACAGAACTACTGTTACTACTCATATTGATAAGATCTGTGGCAAACTATCTTTAACAACTGATATTTCTAAAAGTGCTGCTGCAAAAAGAAACTGTGGGCAGATGGTTAAATCACTCATAATGTGACTTAACATCACTGTCGGGGGGTTCTGACAATCACAGTCTCAAAATGTTTTCACTCACCCGTGCCGTTAGTCGGCTCTGAAGACTCGCTGAAAAGGAAAGTGGAGGAGCTGGTTGAGTTGTTGTAGTTGTTGGAATTGGAGGAATTTGAGGAATGAAGAGATGTTAGTTTGGTCACAGATGATTTCTTCGCAGTCTTCTGTGTTGCAGTGCGACTCCATTCTGTGAAAAGAAGTTCAAAACAAAGGTTAAAATGTCGTTAATTCATTTCGACCATTCATTGAATCTTTCACTTTGAAGCAGTAGTGCATGAATTTTAATCCTATAGGTTTCTTGCCAGACTACAGTAATGTAAAGTGAACATCTCTAACCTGAGTTCTCTGCTAGTCTCATTTTGCCACAGCAGAGGTAGGT
The DNA here is from genome assembly GCF_021347895.1 of Acanthochromis polyacanthus. NCBI lineage: Eukaryota > Metazoa > Chordata > Actinopteri > Pomacentridae > Acanthochromis > Acanthochromis polyacanthus. Next base: position 13,319,644 of record NC_067129.1, read on the forward strand.
CCTCCACTGCCGCCTCACATTTTCCTTCACTGCACAGTGGAACACGAATATAAAGAAACCTGCAAAACAAACAGTTTTATGATGCCACAGGGATTCTTTTGGACATACAGGAACAGAATAGAGAGAAGAGATGGAAGCCTAAAATTATGTTACTGTTGTGCTTTAACTGCTAAAATCAGGGAACCAGATGATATCAGTAAAATGTGGACAAAATGAAGCCAAGCAGAGAAACTGTTCACTGCAAACATCAGTTACAGTTATGAGTCATTTCCCTCTTTGAACATGAGCAGCTCTACACATATTTTATCATACAATCAGGTATTACTCCTAACATTTCAGGTGGCTTATCATATCTGAAATAAAGTGGTTTAGATAATCTGGCTAAATGTTGGCTCCTTATATTGATTTTTTTTGCTCTCACTGACTTCCTTTCTGTAATGTTAGTGTCACTACAGTAATTCCTTTAGTCCATACAATGTAAACATGCTCAGCTATAATGGGGGTTAAAACCACAGAATAAAAATCACTGAAGTGAAAAAGTCTAGAATTTATTTTAATATATTACTGTTTGGGTTATTTGCCTAAACTAAAATATGGTTTATCGTGAAACTCTCTTAGTCACAGCACGTTTAACATGGTCAAACAATGTTGTTGAACAAAATAATGTGTACATGGCATTTCGAACTACATGTTGTTAATAACCAACAACTTATATAATGCATGTTTGTGACATATATAACTCAACAATAATGTAAGAAATAGTTGGTTTCTATCCCTGATTGAGTTATGTTAACCTGTTTTACACGCTTCTTTTGCCCTGTGATTTTAATCTCAGTTTTTACTGGTCCCACTATTACACCCAAATATGTCGACTCACCTTGTAAGGAGTTAAAGATGGCAAAGAGGTACATGAACGCGAGGTTAACCGGCCCCCAAGCAAAAAAAGCGAAGCCCCAGGTAAGGCCCAGCAGGATGGTTATTCCCGCTATGCTGCGCACATCCTGCAGTGTGGTCCGGTGCTGAACATTGTGAGGGTTCTGCCGTTTTATCCGGCACAGCTGGACCAACACTACGATGAACATGACGAAGTTGAAGAGAAAGATGACGCAGAAATAGGCCACCACTGCCACATAGAAGGCAATGTCATTCTTCAGCCAGCAACTGAGGGAGAGAACAAGGATGGATGAGAAAACAAATGGTTGTTGTAGCTGGTTGGATTTCATGTATCGGCATTTTGAGGTTAGGACAGAAAACTCACAAGTCATCGCTCGTGCCATCAGAAAACCTTCCGTAGGAGACAAGACCATAGTTGTCTTTGTCAATTGCAATGACAATAATGACCACGATCATGGGGACGCCCCAGCCGACCAGCGAGAACTTCAGCATGTAGCGGGATATGTAGCTGTTGAAGACTTTCACCAGAGCCAGGTACATGTGGACGGCCTCCAGTCCCATCCAGGTGAAGGTAACCAGCAGGAAGTAGTGAAGGAACCAGGCAGTGGAAATGCAAAGGCCCACAGAGTCTGGATAGAGAGCCAGCCAGGCATCCACCAGGAAGACCAGGTTCAGCAGCAGCAGGGCCAGGCACAGCTGGATCAGGATTTTAGATGGAATGTCTTTACGAAGCTTCCTGCAGGGTTCAGACAACATGAAAGAAACATCTCAGTGAACAGTACGCTAAAAGTTAAAGTGCTGTAAAAACACATCTGCCTCTTTCTAGTTTGTCTGAATTAGATTTGATCTTTATATTTCATCCTGAACTCTACTGTAGCAGTAATAAATGGCAGTCAGCTAATGACCAGAGTATTTAACTCTTAAAAGAGACTCGAATCCAAGACACTTTAAACCATTAAAAAGTTCATCTATCATGTTTTTGTGGTCAGAAACCAAACAGCTAAATCATAGATGAACATTAAAATGTCAGCAACCACATCAAAGCTGTACCTAAATCCTTGTTCTGCTATATTAAAAACAAAGCCAAACTAAAAAACGGTGTGTCCAAGCAAGATTTAGAAAAGCTTATTGATGCTTTTAATACTTGACTGGACTACTGTAATTCATGCCTTACTGGCTTCCTTAATAAGACCATTAAACATTTGTGACTCATTTAAAACGCCGCTGCTAAAATCCTGATAAATGTCAAGAAGAAAGAACAGAATACTCAGATAATAAGAGCCCTGCACTGGCTTCTGGTAATTATAAATTTTATTTAAGGCTCTACTACAAGTTTCTGAATGGTCTGAGTTCACATCAGACAATAAAATGGTGTTCAGTCATTATGCTGCCAGCTTACATTTGCCCAAATGTCATTATTTTTTAAAAGCAAGACAGTTTATTACCAACTGCTTTTATATAATCCGCACATCTAATCTAAACTGCCAGTACTTTTAGAAAATATGTCTGCACTTTTGTTCACTTTGCTTCATTTTTTGCTATCTTATCGTATGCTTCATATTTGGCATGTTTTTTTCCCTATCTTTTGTCCTTTTTGCCGTATTAGTCAATCAATTTGAATTATTCTGTTAAATAAAGTACTTTATTAAATTTATCTGTACTGTTTTAGATGCATTTAACTTAATTTAATATTATCTTGCTGTATTTTCTATATTATTCTGTGTGCCATATTTTTATACCTTTGCATGTGAAGCATTTTGAAAAAACTTATTTGCTTCCTGCTTACTTGCTTAATTGACAGACAGACAGACAGCAGTGCACACAGGCCCATATTGTATATGGATCGTTTTTGCGGCTCTCAGTTCTTACCCAAATGACAAGTAGGTGAGAAGGGTGACGGACAGGAAGATGGCGGAGATTCCACAGCCGATGTATGTGATGAAGGTGAGGATGGTGGCCTGAACACGACTGGTCAGAGGCTGTCTGGAGAGGTCCTGTAAAAAAACAACAACCCCAAAACAGAGAGAGCTCAGCGGATTTCTGTTATTATTTTTATCAATTATGACAAAAAAGATAGAATAAAAATGTGATTATGTTCTTACCAGAAGGATAGCAAAACTGGTTAAATGATTGCAGCCACAAACAGTCTCATTGTCGGTGCTGTTTTGGACAGAACAGCCATCTGAATTCCAACCACCTGATCCGTCTGCCAGCAGAAAACATAGCTTAAAACACTCTGTCATTGTTTGGTTGTTTGTATTCACTTTAATCTGAGAGACACTGTTAAATAACTTACTATTAAATGTAAAGTCCCAGAAAACGCACGTTGCCACATAGTTTCCCTGCGGTGTGAGAAAAAGACAGCAGTTGACCATTTCTGATTCTACATTGCATTTTTTGTTTCCTTGTTGATAATGACAGCTACTAAAGTGCTCTTTCAGTGTCTGTATTTGAATTGGAGCTGCACACACACAATTTTTGAGTGGTCACGGTTACTGTTCATGCAAACAAGTAACTAAAAGTGTCTTTTTTTTCCAACACACATGAAATATTTGAATAGCGTTGCTGTTTGGTTTGGTTTCTTTGCTCGTGAAGCCCGAGGCCTCACATAGCCCTGCATCAAAGTGCTGCTTTTTAAAATAAAAGTAAATGTATCTAAGGAAGAGCTGGTGCTGAAACCAGTTCATGAAACTGGACTTACTGGAACAGGCTCTGTGTTTCTCAGGCGAATTATCACATCGTCTTGCAGTCCTGAGATTGACAGGTTGCTCACGCTTGCTCCCAGAATCCCACTGTTCAGTCTGCGTTCTCCCAAGGACTGGTCCTGTAGAGACAACATAAGTCGGCTCAAGACAATTTACACTAGGAATTTAAAATTCAACCCATGTGTTTCCTTTAAAGCACCAAATCTGTGATCAAAAAAACACAGACAACCTTCCTATTTTCTTATACTGATGTTAGTTTAAAGGTAAAGACCTGGAACACTGTGCTCTTCTGGTAGAAATTGAACTGGACTCTGGAGACCAGCTGCTGTTCCTCGGGGGTCAGGTTCTGCGTGAGGGAGGGGGGCAGCCTGATGGTGCCCTGAGGGATGGAGGAGTCTGTTTTCACACTCCTCCTCAGCCTGGGAGCCCCGCGGACCTGCGGCACACATAGACAGACAGACTCAGGCATTGCAAGCAGATTTCATCTTCATGTTCAGTTTAAATGGGGCACCTGACATCTGTCTGCCTGCTGTAGCAGAGCTGCCTCAGGTCAACTCATTTCCTCTTCAAAACAGCATTACGTGTACAATGTCAAAAGTAATCCAGGGATGTACCTAAAAATCATGCTGAAACTCATGTTATTGTGAGAAAAGGAAGTGGGCTGGAAGCCAAAAATTTTTTGACCTACTGACCTTGCTGCATAGTTTGACAGATTACAAGACTAACTGCGTATTGCAAACACCCGAAAAACCTGTTTAATAGAAAGTCAAGATAAAGTACAAAAACTCACTAGTGGTGCAGAAATTTGGAGCAACAAATTAAACAACAATACTTGAGTTACTATAGTTACTGTCCACTACTGTTTAGCATCAGTGTGTTTATCTAAAACATGCCATTCATCCCAACTGTTAAGGCTTTCAAACTATTCAACTAAACAGCTCTAACACAGATATGCTAATGTGAAATAGATCTAAAATAACTTGTTGCGTATCTTAAAGGCTTTTGTAGCCAGCACTGACACACACAGCACGAGAAAATACTCATTTAAAACTGCAGTCTTCATGTTGTACCTGTACATTTGTTGGGTCTGAGATGGAAAAAAACGTTTCCTGAAAGTTATCGCCATCTGCTGGTTTCACAGAAAGAGCCACGGCCGGGGACAGCAGAGTCTCAGCATTTTCTCCCAAGACCAGCTTTAAACCCACTGTATCAACAACCCCTATAATCCTAACGAAAAAGGAAAGTAATTAGTATTTTCAAATAATTATCAAAGTAATATTTATTTTGCAATCTTAGCTACATCAGTATTTCCCAACCACTGGACTGTACAAGGCTTTAGAGTACAGTATTTCTACCAGGCTAATGTGATAGAGTGTGAAAAGCTGAATAATTTGATTGATTTTATTAATTTTTGGTGTAACTGACTTGAACTTGGCACAGTCTCTGCAGCATTTAACACTCATGCTGTCTTCATTTATGGACACCCAAAAAAAATATAGTTTCTTTTTCTGAAAAAAAAAATCCAAAAATTCTGCCAAAAAAATTCCCAAATTTCTGAAAATTTGCAAAATCTTCAGGAAGAAAATTCCAATAATTCCTTAAAAGTTACCCTTAAAAGTTTTATTTTTAAAAAAAATCCCCCAAATTTGGCAAGAAAATTCTTGTAAATATTTTTTAAAAATGAGTAAAAATCTTCCAAAAAAATCCTGAAAATACCTAAAGTGATTACATATACATCAGTATATCTTCTATTTTCTTTAAGAACATTCACACAAAAAAATCAACCAAAATCCAGCGAATTTCGCTGGATTTTGGTTGATTTTTTTGTGAAAGTTCTTAAGAAACATTTTAACATTTTTTTTTTCCATCAAAAAATGTTCAAAGATTTCCCAAAAATGTTAAAAATGTGGACATCAGAAGTTTCACTGTGAAAATATATACTTTTTCCCACATTTTCAAATTTTAAAAAGGGTCAATTTTGACCTGCAGGACAACATGAGTGTTTAACCGTGCATAAAATCAAGCCTGAATCTTAGAGAAACATACAGGCAAAGTCATACGACCCCCTAAGTAACTTCATTTTTCTGTTCATGTAGCAGTCAGCATGTTGACAACAGTGTGCTCCAGTTATGTTTGTATTTTGTGCCCCCAAGTGTGACAGTCTGCAAAAATATACCTGAAATATAAAAAGATTTGAATGCAAATTGCCTAAATCATTCACAATATAGTCCAATAATTTGGAGATTAGCATATATGGTTCTCTGTAACCTGTTGGAGGAGCTTGACAGCGTCTCTGGTGAAGCATCCAGCAGATTACTGACGATGTTGACGGAGGTGTTTCCCAGCGACAGGCTCACAGTTGGACCCGACAAAAGGTCCTCCAGCTGAGACACCAGCTGATCCACCTGACTGGAGTTCAGCTGGGACACGTTTCTGGTCAGCTCCAGCAGGGCGTTGGCTTGGCCTTCAGCGTCTGTCAACACAATGTAGAGTTATACTGCAGTGATGCTATGGTATTATACACGCTGCAACACAGTGCTGAGAGCAGAACACACCTGTCTCAGTGGTTGTTGGACTTTCTGATGGGGTCACGGAAGTAGAATTATTTGTGGTATTCAGCGGGGATGAAGTCGTATTGGCAGACAGTGTGGTGTTGTTTGGTTGTGTGGTTGTCACATTAGGGCTGACTGTGGTGAACCCAACCGGGACAACACACTGTTGCTGCAGCAGCACAATGACACTTTTTCCATTTTCACTGTAAAGAAAAATAAGACAAATTAGGCTCTTGAGTGAAAGTATTTGTTGAATTTTTGCATCAGGCCCTGAAGAATTTACAGGCATTATCAGGTTTAGTGAGTCTGCAAGTTTAGTTGTGCAGAGGGTGATGTGAAAGGAAGATCATACAAACCAAAGGAAGCTGTTACTCGCTTGGATTTCTGTACAAAAGTTAGCAGGTTTTAGGTTAACGGCCATCAATGAACCGTTGAACTGGGATTGCAGCAGATCGTCGCCGGCTTCTAAATCTCCACAAATCGCTGCATGAAATATGAAACAAAACGTTGTCGTTATACAGAACACAGTTGCAGTTATTCCTTGACTGTATGAACAGAATAACTTGTTTTTCTGTGGATAATGCGCACACACCTGCTCGGATCACTTGCCCATTAAAACGGATTTGTTGCTCAGACTGAAGCACATTCTTCACAGCTGTTGCCACCAAGCAGATAGGAACTTCATGGGCAAATCTTAAAATCACCCAGCAGCCCAGAGCGCTGGAAATAAAAGATCAAAAGTGCGCAGATTCCAATCAGTATGAGATGTACCAGTAAACAGAAATGCTGTTCCCAGAAAATTACTGAGATAACACGATATAATAGGATTAGACTCACTTTTGTGCTGTGACTCCACACAAAACAGTGAGATTCTGGGGAGAAATTTCCATTTTAGTGATAATAGTAGGAAAATATTTAATTGAATTATTTTTTTTTGCCTTTATTTGATAAAAGAATAAAGAGACACAGGAAATTGTTCAGTATCTGGTTACCTTGTATTCAGATGTAATGATAGCCAGTGGACATGGGCTGCAAAGGGAAATTCCAAAGATTGTGATTTAGCTTTAATTTTAATAAACTGTATTTACTGATATGAAATGGGATTCTGTATGTTTTCAGAAGACAAACTTACTCTTCACTTGGCGGGCAAAGTGATGCTTGTTTCACCTCAGAAATCTGTGAGATTTAAAAAGAGTTTCATGCAACAAGAACTGACTTATGCAGTTTAATGTGCTATCAGTGCTTAAACATAAATGTATGTATTTTCTATGTGTGAACAGTGAAGTTACCACAGAGGAGACATATGAAGAGGTGATGTTGGGACCTCGTATTGAAATGTCAAAACCGTAGTATGCATCTGAAATCAAAGAAGCAAAATTAAGCTTTGAGAAAAAGTTAGAAAAATCTTTCAGACATGATAAATTAGATAAAGAAAATGGAGGGTTTGATAAGTGATGAAACACTAACCGGATCCGTTGCAGTAAGCAGAGCAGCTGGAGTTGTTGCCTGAAACAAAGCAAAGAAAGCAAGTCTGTTTACAGTATTTAAACATCGGTGTGACCAGAATGGCACATGTTCCCACTCTGCAACCCACAGAACCCACAGAATTCACTGCCATCATCCCCAGAGGTACTGTGCCCATGAACCACTGGGTCAGAGGAGTTTTAGCAGCATAAAGGAGACCAACTAAATTAAACAGGTGGACATAATGTTTTGCCTGATCAGTATAAATGTACACTTAAACTGAGTAAGAGAAACAACAGAATCAGTCCACATGTATGATCCAGTCCTTTCTGGATGCACCACACTGTAACTGGTAATAGCTTTTTTTTAGGCTTCTATTGGTCAACATGGTTTTAGAGATTGGTTTATATCACTGCCTGCTGTGTGCTCTTGACTATGATTAATTGTGTTTTAACGTGGACTTGGCCTCAGTAACAACAGAGCTTAATCAGCAGGACAGACTACATGTTTACTTCAGACAAGCTGATGCGTTTTGGACGTTCTGGATCATTTTAAATTCCATCTAAGACACATCAGCATGTGGTAAAAAGTTTAAAAGACAAATACCTCCATGACTTTGTGCACTTTCAGTATGTTTTAATGAAAAGTTCTAAGCTCACCACAGGTAGTTGTGTTGCTTTGTGGAGCCACATATGCAGCTTCAGACTCTGTGCTGTTGAAAGATAAAAGACACGTATGATTAAAAGAGGGAAAAATAATATTAATCCCAATAACCTAATACACATTCTTTTAAACGCTGATTCAATTTTTGAGTTCAGGAAGCTCAAACATCTTACCATAATGTACTGCCCAGGCCATAATAGATGCAACTGTTCACCTCTTCTTGGTCGCTGTCGCACTCATTTTGAAGCTGATCTGATCAGTGACACAGAGGATTGATTGCAGTATGTGAACTTATTAGGTAGGTGACTGTGTGTTTTAGAGCATGCAACACTTACTCAGTTTATCGATCCTGTTTCCCACCACGCGGATGTCAGTGGAGTTTTTACTGGCCTTGCAGAGAGTACGAAGGATGCAACATGGACGAACGCTCCGACTCAGCCGCAGCGTCACAGAACATGTGGTGTTTCTGAAGCATAAGATCAGTGTCAACAAGCAGACTGAGATACAGTTCTTCACACTAATGAAAAGTGTTATTTCACTTACATTATTGCAGTTTTTGTGTTGCATGACACTTCCATTCCCTGTTGAAACACAAATCAGGGTGGATTTACGCAACCTTTATATTCATCGACTCAGACTGAGAGCTACGCTGAATTGTTAACTTACTTGAAACAGGCTGGTATTTCTGATCCCACTGAAAAGTAAATTGAGACAACACTGGCATTACTGAGTCATTTTACATGCTTCATGACTCATCTCAGATTGTGTAACTGTTTCTCTACTGTTACTAATGCCACAGATAAGCCTTCCATTAGTTGAATGGGAAAGTAAAACAAGTATTGTCTCGTTAAGGAAGATTTTTATGGAAAGAAAGGAAGCTCTGTGCACCATCTTCTCTTAACCACTACCAATGGCTGCAGTTCAACAAAGACAGTCTCATCTTTAACTCTAATACTACCAGCACATTCAACACAAAAGGACCACCGAATGAGATACCCAAGAATTAACTACTGTTAGATACAACCATCATAGCAAAATTGAACCTTTTCTCTTCATTATTCATTATCAATTCTGCAATTAATTCTATTTGGAAAAATACAAATGAAGCTCATTCTTTTTCTGGGAATTTACACTTCATTTGAACATAGTTTAAAACAAAAATAGATGCTTTTCTTTTATAGTGTGCGATGGTTTAAATTAGGGTCTATGGCAAACACAAACTAAGTGAACAGTTCCATTATTTAAAATTGCATTGGTGGAAACAGGTGTTTTTGAATGACCCCAATACATTTTTCAAAAAGCGCTAATTAAAAGTGAAACACAAAAGTCATGAAAAATTCAGATGACAGCATAAAGCACCTGTGAGATTTGACAAATAGTAAATCTCTGGTGCCAGTGGGAGTAAGGTTAATCTTAAATCTAATCATTTTCATAGGAAGAAATTGTCCCTATTGTGTGAATTTGGGTGGAATCTGTCACTAACAAATTATAACAATTGAAGTTTACTTCCTGATTTTGTTCATTATTACAGGAGTACAACTGCAACAATAATATAACAGAAGATGCTGCAAAAACATTTTTCATTTGTATTCAGCATTTTCTCCTCCTAGAAAATTACCCATCCTTTAAGTCAGTAATCCATTCACTCATCCACTCATTTCATAGAAATCATTGCACTGGTACCTGCTTTGTGTCATACTGCCACTGACTTCACGGACTACACGCGGCCTGTTTGTATTCACTGGTGGTGCAGGTCGTGGTGGTTGTGCTGGTTGTGGTCGTGGATTGTTGATCTCAGTTGTCGGTGGAGTCATCATGGTGACGGGTGGTGCAGGTGCTGTGGCGATGACATTTGTTGTAGCTGTAGTTGCACTGGTGCTTTGTGGCGTTGTTGTTGTAGCTGTAGTTGCACTGGTACTTTGTGGTGTTGTTGTTGAAGCTGTAGTTGCACTAGTGCTTTGTGATGTTGCAGGTGTAGTTGCACTGGTGCTTTGTGACGTTGTTGTTGGTGTAGTTGCACTCGTACTTTGTGATGTTGTTGCAGGTGTAGTTGCACTGGTGCTTTGTGACGTTGTTGTTGGTGTAGTTGCACTGGTGCTTTGTGACGTGGTTGCAGCTGTAGTTGCACTGGTGCTTTGTGGCATTGTTGTTGGTGTAGTTGCACTGGTGCTTTGTGACGTGGTTGCAGCTGTAGTTGCACTGGTGCTTTGTGACGTGGTTGCAGCTGTAGTTGCACTGGTGCTTTGTGACGTGGTTGCAGCTGTAGTTGCACTGGTGCTTTGTGACGGGGTTGCAGCTGTAGTTGCACTGGTGCTTTGTGACGTGGTTGCAGCTGTAGTTGCACTGGTGCTTTGTGATGGGGTTGCAGCTGTAGTTGCACTGGTACTTTGTGGCACTGTAGAAGTTACAACTGTAATTGTGGTGCTGCCTTCTAACGTTGTTGATACAGCTGCAGTCGTGCTGTAGGTTTGTAGCATTGTAGTTGTAACAGCTGTTTGCAGTGTTGTTGTTGTCACCGTTGCAGGTGTCGTCTCATTCAAGGTGCTCGCAGGCGTAGCTTGCGGAGAGGTGGGTGTGGCTGTTGTTCCGTCAGGGTTTGGTGACGCACAGTTCTCCAGCGTGTTTTGAAACACCTGGTCAAGCTGAAAGAAAAATAAAACATGATGCTCATAAAATGAACTCACAGAATCTAACCATACATCTGGTATGTTAATAAGTAATTTTTTTTATTAAAAAAAGCTTCCCTACGTACCCAGACAATAACTTCTGTCTCATTCTTCGTCTGTCCAGTGACATTCACAGTGATGTCAATAAAGTAGTATACTGCCATTTCGAAGGAAGGGAGGTTGTAGAAATAGTTAATTCATGCCAGCAGCTAGTGATGCAGGCTTAGATTTGCCAGGGATTTGAATGATTTCGTTAAGTTTCGTTTACCTGAGGTTTGTGCAAGTGTTGTAGGAACAGGAAGAGTGGAAGGAGCAACAGAGGTCTGGCAGCGAGCTTGACCTGATTTGGAAAAAAAAAAGAGCTACCAATCTGAGTGTATGATGGAGCCATGCACTGGTAGTGTATGTTACACGCTAAACATCATGGCAAAGTTATCAGACATTGTTATGGAATAGTTTCAGTGTACACATTTGAATTTAGGCCTATGATTTTGTTACTGAATATAAAAAATAAATAAGAAGTATAGAAAACAAGAATACATCATGGAACACTTATAGAAATTTTCTTTAGAATAAGCTGTGAATATCATTTATATGTGGTTACTGCCCATAGTTGTTGAAATACACTTTTATTTCCTCAGTTTGTTAATGGATATTTCTCTAGAACAGACATGGACAAACTACGGCCCCCGGGCCACATACGGCCCGTTGAGCTTTTCAATCAATAATTTTGTCAATATTAGAACTGACGAAATTACAGTAAAGACCACATTCATTTGGCCTTCCCCTGCAGTACCCGATGTTTCTGTTGTCCCCACTAGATGGCGCACTCCAGACACAAGTGACCTTTGTTGGTTTATTAACCACGCCTGACGTACCTCAGTGGGGTTACTGCATTCGCTTCGGTATCTGGCTGGCTGGGTAAGTATGTATGTATGTATGTGTGTATGTCCGGTCAGATATCTCTGCAAGTGCTGAAGTCAGGATAATCAAACTTGGCACTGAAGATCAGTCTAAGGTCCCCTGCTCAGTTGTGGAGTTAGAGGTCAGCAGATCAAGTAGGAAGGGATATACATAGGATGATCAAAATTGATACAAAGTATTATGCATGGCAGGGTTTTCGCCAGGGCTGAGTTTTCGCCAGTAGAGGGCGTGGTTCTGCCCTCTACTGAGGGCTCGTCCAGTTTTCTCTTCTTCTACTGTGCAGCTGCATTGAGCCCTGCCGTAAGAATGAGTGGACCAAAGAAAATAAAAGTCGACAGTGAGCGTCGACTGTTTCAGAAGGCGTGGACGACTAAATATTTTTTCGCTGAAGGCCGTTCAAAGGCTGTATGTTTTATTTGCAATGAAACTGTTGCGGTTTTTAAAGAATACAATATCAGCCGGCACTTTTCCACGAAGCATGCTAACTACGCTAGCAACCAGTCAGCGCAAGAACGGACAGCTACGGCTCAGAGGCTGGCAGCCTGTTTACAGACTCAGATAAATATGTTTTTTCTGCAAACTACGATTCAAGAGTCAAGCACGAAGGCAAGTTATTTGCTAGCATTCAAAATAGCAAAGGCTAGCAAGCCTTTCTCCGACGGGGAGTTTTTGAAAGAATGCATGGTAGAGACAGCAGGTCTCCTGTGTCCAGAGAGAAAAAACTAATTTGAAAAAAATAGTTTATCAGCAGGACAGTTACTGGCCGTGTTGAACTAATCGACGAAGACTTAGCCAGCTCACTGAATGAAAAAGCGGAGTCCTTCAAGCTATATTCATTAGTACTGGACAAAAGTAATGGCATAAAAGACACTGCTCAGCTTTTAATTTTCATTAGAGGGATTAATGAACATTTTGAGACCACGGAGGAATTTTTGACCATGAATCCATGAAGGGAAAACACGTGGAGAGGACTGTAGGACAGGGTGTCTGGATCATTCAGAGGATGAAGCTGCCGTGGTAGAAACTCGCCAATGTCACCACGGATGGATCACCAAACTCGACAGGAAAAAACGTCGGGCTGTTGAAAAGAATCCAGGATAAGGTGAAGGAGGAAAAGCCTGAGCTGGATGTGATTTTCCTACACTGCATAATCCACCAGGAAGCGTTCTGCAAGTCTGTTTTGCATCTTGATCATGTCGTGAAGCCAGTTGTAAAACTCGTTAACTTTATACATTGAGAGGGCTTCAGCATCGTCAGTTCATGAAGTTTCTAGAAGAAACTGATGCTGATCACCAGGGCTTGCTTTACCGCTCTCATGTCCACTGGTTAAGTTTGGGAAAAGTATGTCAGCGAGTGTGGGAGCTCAAAGGCGAGATGAGCTCATTTTTGGAGTTAATCGGGAAAACCGATGATTTTCCTGAGCTGTGCCACAGAGATTGGCTGTGATTTTGCTTTTGCCATGGACATACTGACACACATGAATGAGCTGGATGTGAAGCTGCAAGGGAAAGATCAATTTTTGCACGAATTGTAAACAAATGTGACAGCCTTCAAAGCCAAACTGACTTTATTCTCAAGACAAATGTCAAAAAAATCCTTCGCTCATTTCCCTACACTGGTGACGCTGACAGAGTCCAGTGGACATGTGATGAAATATAAGGAATCACTAGAAGACCTACACGGAGAATTCTGCCGTCGGTTCTCAGCTGGTATCATGTCCCTTGTTACAAGACCCAGAAACAGCACCTCAGGAGTTGCAGTTGGAACTGATCGATCTTCAAAGTGACTCGGTCTTAAAGGAGAAGTTCAGCTCCCTTAAACTGAATGACTTTTACGCTTCACTAAGTGAAGTCAAGTTTCCAAACATTGGGAAGATGGCACAGAGGATGCTGGTGTTGTTTGGATCTACCTACGTGTGTGAGCAGACGTTTAGCGTGATGAACATCCACAAAGCACAGCACAGATCCCAGTTAACTGATGAACACCTCAGATCCATCCTGAGAATTGCCACAACCAGACTGACACCAGACTTTGATGCACTGGCAGAAAAGGGTGACCAACAACACTGTTCCCACTGAAACTGACTGTGAGTATTCTTTACTTTGTCAGTATTGTCTTTAACATGTAATTCCTATTAGTTTGCACAATCTCCAAGCATCTGATGCTGGTCTGGCCCGTCTGTCTTATTTCAAAAGTCAATGTGGCCCCTGAGCCAAAAAGTTTGCCCACCCCTGCTCTAGACCCAACTGAGTTCAGTTTACCATCATGAGATTTTGACCATTTTCTATTTCCTCTTAAACTTAGCTCTTGATTAATAACATTCATCTCATGTCAGTTCAACCCCAGTGTGAGATCTCAGAATCTTCATTTTGTTGTCTTTGTTTATGGTCACCTCTTGAACGAACACTAAAACCCAAAGGAAAACTTGAATGGCTTAAAAAAGTCTCACTTTAAAGATTTACATATGAATCTGAGTTAGCCATTAATTTGTCCCAAATTTCACTGATAAATAAAAAAACGTCGGTATGTATGTAGGCGTGTCTGTACTTTGCATAACTCAACAACCATACATTGGATTGTCTTTAAACTTGATGGGCGTCATGTTATGGACCCAAGAAGTTCTGCGAACAGTTTTCAGTCATTTGTAAGAACAATGGCTGTGTTGGGGGGTCTCTTTTTAGAGTATAACCACAGACTGGGGTTCATATGAAACTGTCGGGGAGGATCTTAATATGACGGTGCATTACCACTGACTAAATGTAGATTATAACGTTCAGAACATACTTTTAATTTTCCTTTTCAGTGTACATATGTTTGGAAGGAAGTTTTATTCATTTTTACCAAATGTAAAATACAGATTTTGTGTATTAGGATTGCTTCTCTAGTTGGCACGGTGGAACAGTGGTTAGCATCGTCGTGTCACAGCAATGACCTTCTGGGACTGAATCTATTGGTTAGCAGGGGCCTTTAAATATGGTGTTTGTGTGTTTAACCTGTGTGACATGAATGCTCGGTTAATTGGTGATTCTAAAATGCCTTGTGAGTTTGAGTGTAAACTTGCAGATTCGTCTCTCACACAGCGTCATCCAGGATTTTATCTTTTTTTAAAGCAGAAAATGATGAGCACTTGAAAATGAGCTCCTGCTTTTCTTATGCTTTTCTTGTGATTGTCCCATTATTCTCAGGACAGGAAAGAATGATATGTACATATTTGTCCTAGTCTAGCTGTGCTAGACCCAGCTCTGAAGACGCAAGGGTCTAGTTACCCTCGGCAGGGAGGGAGGCAGGCTAAAAGGTTGTCTTTCAAATCACTCTGCAGCAATCGGGTAGGTATACAACCAATCAGCGCAAGGAATACGCTGACGTAGTTCCTAGAGCGCCGGAAATCAGAGAATGCGGTAGTTCGATGAAGCCTTATTTATACAGTCAATGGGTGAAGCTCAAGTATATTACAGACATGTTAACAGAAGGATGATTCGGAGTCGGTGCTAATGGAGCTCAACGACTGTTGTCGTTTTTGTTGTCGACCCTGGCAGAGAATTAAATTCGTTGCCGTGGGTTGTCTAGTGCGGCTAGGCTACTTGTTTCCAGTTGTTTCTGTCAGAATCGTCACGCCTCTGTCGTCACTTAGTTACGCCCGCCTTCTGACTCTACACTTCATGGTGATTCGTCAGCCAGTTTTAGGAGCATCCAGCCTCGAGACTTACCAAGGGTAACTAGACCCTTGCGCCTTCAGAGCTGGGTCTAGCGCGGCTAGGCTATATTTGTCCTAGAGGCAGTTTAACCTGTAATATCCAAATACAACATTGATTTATTTCTGATAAGACAAACAAAAGACTCTTGTGAGGATCACATTTTTTCTGGGCTTCCTCTTTCTTGTATTTTCCATCTTCCTCTGTTCAACAACTACAGAATTGTGACATTTTGTGCAACAAGTAAACAGACAACAGACTAGACCAACAGGTTACAGTATGAATTAGAAAGGAATTTGACTTGTTCATGGGTGTTTGCATGCCAGACATTGCTGTTTATAAGTAGTGGAGCAGAGTTGTCCTTCCAGATAACATGAGTTGACAGACGCCTCTGTTCCATTGTCTGCCAGCAACCTTTTTTCAATTCTATGTGTCATAGTTGATGTCAAGTCATACCTGCCAGGAAGGCGAGAAGCAGGAGTATCTGTAAGTAGTGTAGACATGTAACACGAGGGCCAGGCCTGTTCACTCTGTAACACAACAAATAGAATCACAGACGTGCTTTTTGAAATGTTCAGTGAGGTGTAAACGAGGGGTTAAAGCTTCTTTCTCTTGACATCTGGTGCATTTGTCAGAAGGAAGGGTCAGAATGAGTCACACCAGAAACTTCCCACACTAATTGTCAATGTGTCTTTGGATCACACCCATGCTAATAAATGCTGAAACGTTTTAAATGTTTTATCTTTACTTCTGATAATTTAGCTGTACATGTCCAGCACACGTGAGTCGTGCCAAATCAAACACTTGTTAAAGTACAAGCTAACAGAGCAAACACATTTATCATCTCTTTAGGAAAGTGCAAATAGTAATATATAGAGTTGTTAATACTCTGTTGTATGGACGCATATTAGTTCCTATGAACAAATGGTAAATGTTTTCCAGGGCCAGAGCTTTTCAGAGCAGTTTACATGAGTTATGAGCTGTGCTGTTATCATGCAGTGAAGTAGGAGTAATGTGATTGTTGAAGATTGCTTTTAGAATTTACTAAACTCAGCAGCCTACATATACACACACACACACACACACACACACATATATATATATATATATATATATATATATATATATATATATATATATATGTATGTACATTTAAAAAGCAACATAGATATAATATAACTATTTTGCCTTTTTTTGGTTTTAACTTTGCGTGGTGTGAATATGAGCATTTTGCTAATTTCTACTAAATACAAAATTTATTTCCAAATCATTTTAGACCAGCCTAAAAACATAAGTCAACTTGAACCATTTTAACTTAAAACTCTCTTGAATTCTGTAGTTTGAGAAAATACACAAAGTGTAAATTTGCTGCGTGTCTTTGTTAAATTACCTTGCAGCTAGAAGAGCTGTAACTACAAGCAGCCTCACAGGTTTTCTACAGCTGATACTGTAAGTTCTCACTGTTAAACTCTTTTATCTCAGAAAATGTTAACTAAAAGCAGGTCTCTCTGTAACTGCTGTCTATGTGATGAGATGCTCTTGAGGTTTTTGCGCTTATTTTCTCAAGTTAAGTTCATTTAACTAGTTTTACACTTTGACATCTCCTATGACGTCTTTAAACAAATTCATCAACTTAGGTGTAGTTAAGTCACATTTTAACGCAGCAAAGGAACTTGTTTATGTTATTTACATTTATCGCTATCATATCCCGTCATCATATGTCTAAGCTGAATGACATTATAATGATTTTCTGTATAAATTGTACTTAAAAAGCACAATGTAGAACGTGAAAGAAAATTCTACAAATGAGAAGGTGGAAAAGTTCAGTTTGTAAACATTGAGATATGCATCACCAGTGCATTTACATGGACTGCTTCCTGTTAGAAAACTTCTCTACAGCATTTTAATATGATCTGAACATCACTGAACCACTGTCTCATTGGCAGTGAAACAGGCGTATCTTCTTCTTCTTTACTTATCTTAAAACTGCATTAAACTTTGCCATATTAAACTGTGCATTTTTTTAAACACAACCTAAAAATCACTAAACAAATAACCAAAAGTAAGATAATGTTATAAAAAATGAGGAATAAAGTGACTTGAATTCAGATCAGAGGTTTACAATTCTATAAAGGAAGTGCTCTCCATGTAAACATGTGCATGGTCAATGAACAAGTTCAATAATCTAGCAGTGAATAGTCCAAATGAAGGAGAAGGAGACCCCACCACCACCACTGTCTTTACCTGGCAGAGGGAGCAAACATGTGCCAACATGAAACTTTGTCTGAACAATCTCCGGGAGCTTTCATGACTTTGTCTTCATTTTCAGGCAGCATCACTTCTCCTGAGTTAAAATCCAAATGAAACTTAACTACAAACATTACATAACATGACTAGAACAAAGCAAGTGCTATTGGCTGTGTGCTGTGCAGGTTCACCGTGACTTTCTCATGGAGAATCAATAGCTGACACATGTGGCACGCCCCTGAGACGTCAACCTGAACAGGTGGACGTCACACATATTCACTTAAGTTCATGCGTGTGTCAGTCAGCATTTTCCCAACACCTGAAGAGAAAACTGTTGGACTTCATGCAAGATACGAAAAGATCTATTGTTCATGAGCCTAAAAATGTATTACACTCCTCTAACGTCTGTGTAGGTTCTGACAAGGGCAGAGATTTAAGTGTTTCTATTTGTGTTTGGCTGTACAGGTGCGCCTCAGGGCGTGTCCTCCCAACCACCCGAGTGTTCACAGTCACAGACATGACTGAAACAAGTGTTTCCAGGGCAACGCTACAGAGCTCAAAGAGTTGTCATTGAAACATTTACTGAAGAAGTCACGCACCATTATACGTGTGTCATGTTATGCACCTGCTTGTCTGGCCTGGGAATGGAGAGATACATTGTGTGTCACTCATATTAACACACATTTACTTCCTGCGTTGTTGTTAACTCTTCAACATGTATTTAAGGCCCTATCGAAATGTAGTCAATACCCTAGAAATGTGGGAATTGCCATTTGTTTATTGGACACTGAGAAAACAACAATCAGGTCAGGCGCTCTGTCAAAAAATGTTCTAATAATAATAACAATAACCTCTTTATTAGTGTCATGAATGGAGGCCAAGGGTCAATCTGAAGTTTTGTAATTGAAGAAACACTAATTGGAAGAAAAGACAAGGCCAGCTCCTTTATGCTAATTAAAAATATAAGCAAGGAATCCAGAATTTCATTATTTAAAAAACCTGGCAACCTCAAGAGCTGTTGTAACTTCTGCATTACAGCAAACTGTTTGTGATGTAAGCATTCAAAATGCAGAAAAAAGAAATGGCTGCAATTCATAATCCTTTCATAAGTGTATTTAATTATACACTGGTGCCAAATGGATCTGACGCTAGGCAGGTATGAACAAGTCAGACAGAAAAATAAAAGCTGTACTTCTCTGTCTGTCCACTAGGAGGACAAAGATAATCACAAAGTCATCTTTTTGCATCTTTCTTTTCATTTCAGCTGAGATTACAGTCAGTGACGTCAGAGCAGATCTTTGAAGCTTTACAGCCTTGAAGTGGATTTTCCAATCTGTCTGAGATATAAAGAGTGATAGTTAAATTGTTTTGATGTCTGCTGTGTAGCCATTGAAATGGATCACTATCATCCTCAAATAGTTGTTTGGGCCTGAAGAAACCCGGGCGTCTTCAGCGCTGAGCTGTTGTTTTCCATGTAACGCTCCTTCCATCCACCAGATGTTCTCAGTTTTCATTCTGTCCACCACACCCACATCACCTGAGCACAGTTCCTCCATAAACTCCCCCCTTCCCTTTCTCCTCTTCAGTGCTGTAGTATACATACCTGCTTCCCAGAGACTCTTTTTCCCGTTTTGTCTTTACATTTTCAGCTGAGCAGTTCAGTTTCTTCTGTCCCACCTTTTTAAACCTCTTGCCTGGTTTTGAACTTTGTTTTCCAGCATTCCTGCAGCCTTCCCACCTGCCTGTAAACTCCCGCTGTGTTCATCAGCGGACTCTGACAGCATGAATTGGTCTTTAACCACAATAAACTGTTCCTCCCTTCCTATTCTTAGTCTGCATGTGTGGATATCCCAGTCTGACTGTTAATGGTGCAGCGCGACTTCAACGGTCACACCCGAGATTGACCAAGTAGAATGATTTTTTTATCCCCCGCCGGCCGTAGGCACGGAGGGGGATATTGGCGTGGGCACGTCCGTCCGTCCGTACGTACGTACGTCCACATTTCGTTTCCGGAGCATATCTCAGAAACGGTTTCATTCATATTGTACCCAGGCCATCTCTATATAGTATAGATGTGCTTTTTCAGGTGCATGACCTTGACCTGATTTTCAAGGTCATTGTAAGGCACTTCAAATATTTTTTGATTCTGTTTCTGGAGCATATGTCAGAAACTACCTGAAGTATTTCATGCATATTGCACCCATACCACCTGTGCATAATGTAGATCTGCCTTTTTGGGTGTATGACCTTGACCTGATTTTCAAGGTCATTGTGAGGCACTTCAAATATTTTTTTGTTTCCGGAGCATATCTGAGAAACCAGTTGAAGGTTTTCCTTCAACACACTAAGCCTGTTAGTAATGTAGATGTGCTTTTTCGGGTGCATTGTGAGGCACTTCAAATATTTTTTGATTCTGTTTCTGGAGCATATGTCAGAAACTACCTGAAGGATTTCATGCATATTCCACCAACGCCACCTGTGCATAATGTAGATCTGCCTTTTTTGGTGTATGACCTTGACCTGATTGTTTTTATTATAGTGAAGATGTATCATTTCGTAGGTGTATCGTCCAGTATATATTATTATTTCTTGCACTTAGAGGCACTATATATAAGGCGGGGGATGTTTTAAGCGGAGCGTGTTTATTTTTTTTTTGTGGAGCAGACGGACCTCCTTACTGTTTTTGGTGGTTTATAACAAAGTAAAGTAGGTAGTTTTCTGTCTTTGTGCAGTTTAGTAGCCTGCAAATCCAGGAAACTGGGCAGAATGATGTTGACTATCATATTTACATTAAAAGGTTTTCTTAGTTTAAAATCATTCTGTAGAAAATTTCTTGTGATATTAAGGGTGAGCTGGCAGCCATCTTCACTATATATCACTTTCCCTTTGATGATGGAAAGTTTTCAAAAAAAAAAAAAAAGGAAACTTTTCCAGACAGTGAGGCTGCAGATTGCAACACCTGAATACCTCTTGTCTGACATTTCATGACCGATTCTGTGGAAGACGACTTCCTTCTTCTGGGCTCATTCTAAGCAAACAAAACCACTTTTTTCAAGTGGCCATGCACTAATGAAATCTTAATTTTGATTAAATTATTCCATTTCTGGCCTTTAGATCTCACAATGTCTGATACATCAGGCATTTAAAATATACACATATATGCTTGTAACTGAAAGAAGAGCATTTAAAGACAAATGTGTACATAAATTCACCTTTTCAAAGGATTTCCTTAGTTTTTCTTGTTACATTAAAGTCAGAATGTCTTTAGCTTTGTTTTTGGCTTTTTTTGGAATATTAATTAGTTTGGTTTATGATGCTGCTGGGCAGATCGTTTTTACCTTCACCAGTCAGCACTTCCCTCTGTTTTGTCTTTGTTCTTAGTCAGCTGATTCTTTGACCATAGCGTCATATTCAACATACAAACATGGGTAGAACCAATCTTGTCTTTTAACTTTCAGCAAGAATGCAAGTGAATAATTATCAGAATAATTAACCAGTCTTTTTAAATGCCCAAGACTTCAATAATTAATTGTGATTTCTAAGATTATTTTAAATCTTTAATAAATAACAGTCACGTTTAGACATATTTTGAGCCCACTGATCCTTTGGAATAGGGCTCTGGTCATGCTTCATCATTTTCCATTGCAGGTATTCATCACATTATCAATCTATTACCTCTGATGAACTGGGCCCCCTGCTGGGTTCATGTTCTATGGCACAACGTTACACAACCGAGAATAACTAACTTTATGGCATTATAATCTCCTCTTTCCACTTACCAGTTTTCCATTTTCCATCCTCTAATTACTGCTTTGCATAAATGAGGTTAGAACATGCCCTATGTATACTGTCATGCAGGATGTTTGCATGGGGATATTGAAATGTAGTCGATGGTGTCCAACTGAGACATTACTACGGTGAGCAATAGCAACAATGTGACTGCACTCTTGTCTGCTGAGTATTTATGATGTCAATGTCACAGCGATAAAGTAATTTGAGTAAGAGTGTTGGAGCTTCACATGGTTGGCATGAGCAGATGGAGGTGTTATTATGATACCAGGAGGTCATTACTGTTCATTTCAAACCCTTTTAGAAAATAGGTGGTGAACAAAGGTAGAACATTTAATATCCAACAAGACACAAGTTAGTAGGAATCAAAAGAGAAACGATTCCCGTTTTTAAAGCAAAGACCATAGTTGAATCTCTGCTTTGATCAAAAGTCCTTAAACTTTGTGCTTTCAAAAATGCTTTAATGTTTTTGTTTGTTTCTGGTCTGGTCTGTATCTCATGCATTGCATTTCACATTGCTCTACTGATCAATAAAGGTTTGTAACACATCTATATATGAAACGATGTGCCAACACAGGCAGAAAAAAACTGCTTCTGAAGTAAAGGTGGGTTTAAGCAATGCAGCATTTAACCCTCCTGTTGTCTTCATTTACAGGCACCAAAAAATATTGTTTCCTTGTCTGAAAAAAAAAATCCCAAAATTCAGCAAAAAATTCCCCAGATTTCTGAAAGCTTGAAAACCTTCAGGAAGAAAATTCCAATAGTGGCTTAAAAGTTTCCCTTAAAAGTTTTATTTAAAAAAAAAACTAATTTGGCAAGGAAATTCTTGTAAATATTTTCAAACAATGAGTGAAAATCTTCCAAAAGAAATCCTTAAAATATTTTTAAAATGTTATATATACATATCAGTAAAAATTCTTGAAAAACATTCACAAAAAAATCAACCAAAATCCAGCAAATTTCACTGGATTTTGGTTGATTTTTTTTTTTTTGGTGAATGTTAAACTTTTTTTAACATTTTTTTTCCACCAAAAAATGTTTTAAAAAATTCCACAAAAATGTTGAAAATGTGGACATCAGAAGTTTCGCTGTGAAAATATGTTTTGTTTCCCACATTTTCAAACTTTAAAAGGGGTCAAATTGAGAACACAAAGCTTAAATTATGCCCTCAAAATCAAGTGCACTGACTCCAAAAATTGCTTGTTTTTTTGGTTTTGTAAACCTCCAAAGGCCAAATAAGAGCAAAGAAGAAAATAAGATGCAGCTTTGTCAGAAAATGTGTAGCTTGACACACACCTTTAATAGCATACATTAAGTTTTTACGATGTTGTACCACATTTAAAGACTTTATTGTTCTGTGTCTAATCAAGCAATAAAATAGAATCCTAAAAATATTAATATATTTGATTAAAACTTCTTCTCTTATAAAACAGGCATGTCAACAGCATACATTCATGAAAATACCATTCATGCACTGCAAACAGCTCAAATCAGATTTCCTCCAAGTTACAACTGAACACCTCACAAGAGACATCTATCCTCAGCAGCAGACTCTGTGCAAACCTGAAGTCAAATCCCACAGCAAAACAGAGAATTGCAAGTTTATTGCAAGATTTTGCAGCCTGTTAAGTGGCAAAAATAGTCCAAAAAGACTATTCTGCAGCATAGTTAATACACTACGCGTACAAACTCCAGTAAATGATGTTGAAGAGCAGATAAGCCAAAGGAAATAAGACTCTGGAGTAGGAGTCGATCATGTAGCTGTTGCTCATTATGAAGCTGAGGTTCTTTTTTAACGGGTGTCTGCGACGTAGCCGAGTGCCTTCTGTGGGTCCGGAGACGGTCGAGTTTCGAGACTGGGTGTTCCTCTCTGTGTTTGGGGTGCTGGCGACCTCTGTGAAAGAAGCCAAGTCGATTTCGTTGTCATGGAAACAGCCGTCGTAGGCCATAGCCTGGGTGGCGTTGTAGGAGCTGGGGATCTGCGGGGACAGAGGGAGCAGAGCGGATGACGTGAGGCTTTGAAGGACTGCCAGATGGTGACATATTGGTTTCTGTGGGTCAAATGACAGCGTGCGAGATTTAAGAACAAAATGCGGTTCACAAAAAAAAAACTTAATATGAATGACCTTTGCCCTCTTGAGCTTCTTCATCTCCTCTACTGTGGTGAAATAGTTGACGGCGGCGTATTCGATGACTGACAGAAAGACAAACAGGAAGCTTGCCCACAAGTAGATGTCTACAGCTTTGACATAAGACACCTGTGGCATAGAGGCTGAGACACCGGTGATGATGGTGGACATGGTCAGAACGGTGGTGATGCCTGGACGCAGAAAGCAAAAGTGCAACGTATTATTAGCGTTAAAGATGCTGCTGCACAAAATTTGGATGGATTATACGATGCAGGTAAATATAGGTCAGAACACCAGATACCCCACAGTGCTAAAGGGTATCAATATTTCTAACTGTGAGGCATTTTTAACTTTAATTCTGTACTTCTAGCTATGGCTGTGCTGTTTCCATAGAGGTGCAGGGCTTTATATTGCAGTGAAAAATGAGCCCATGGTAAGTAAAAATGTAGCGAAAGATACCCAGAAACTGTTCGGGCTCAGGGGTTAAACGAAGATTTTTGAGTGGATTAGACAAACGAGATACAGCACATTAACGTGAAGCTTTGAAGGTGCTGATAAGCAGGTTAACTCCCATTATTTTCAGTCTGTGCGCTAAGCAAAGCTAACCAGCCATCTCTGAATTTTTAAGGAGCACAGATGAGAGGGGTATCTATCTCCCCATTTAATCAGGTCAAAAAGGTACCGGTAAATAAATGTACTAACCCTAAAAAAAACAAAGTATTCCTTTAAGTAAGATAGAAAAATATAGGCATAATGAGGTTTTGTTTTAAGTGAAAATACAAATTCACACTGTTTTTTGAATAATCGTCTTGAGTAGCATGTGATGCATTCTTTTTAAAACTGTGTTAATGGTCAGATTGACTCATTGTGTCAGTACCCAGAGAGACTCGGGCAGGTACGGCTCTCCTGTCGATCCAGAAAGACACCCAGGACAGCATCACCATCAGCATAGTGGGAAAGTACGTCTGAAGCATGAAGAAGAAGATGTGCCTCCTCAGAATGAAGTTTATGTAGAGCCGATTGTACCAACCTGAAACAGAGATAAATGGACAGAAAGCGGAGATGGGGCAGGCAGGGTGGGAAGAGGAGTAACAACGCTTAGTGGCAGCAGAAAACAAAACTACCATTCCAGGGAAAATTGAACAAAACAGTGGCACAGGCTTGTATAAATGACGATTCTCAGAAAGTACAAGATGAACCTACGAGAAGAACCTCGAACTCAGAGGAGAAGGCGATTATTTTCTGGGGCAGATCTGTCGAGAGCTGCAGTTATATAACATCCTCTTAGAACGGTTTGGTCCCCACAAGATTATTTCACACCGAGATGAAAATCTCTGTGGCTCCTTCTCCGGCCTTCTTTTCTCACACTGAAAATGTGCCAGTAGAAGCAGGCGGCGGTTCAAAAAGTGGGCTTAGTGGTCATATAACTCTAAAATGCTTAAATTAATAACGCATATAATCCCATAGACGCAATATTACATGACAATATTACATGGCATTATAAAAAGGGCAGATGGTTTCTTGAATTAGATTCTTTTTAGCTTTTGATCTTAAAAACTAGATAGAAATAATAGTCTTTACTAAACTTTATATAGTAGTGATGCTGGCATTAAAATATAACCGAGTAATAAAATGTGAAGAATACACTGAAATTGGGTGATTTTTATAATAAAAAAAAAAGTCTTTCACAGACTGCTGTCTCTCCTCATCATCGCATCGTAATGAATCAATACCTCTCTGTATTGCAGAAAGATATTGATTCACTTGCCATCATTTTGGAAACTGTGTTTAGAACCACTCAGTCGTGTTTATAGAGTAAAGTGGCAGCTGGTTAGTTTGCCTGTAAAGATGGTACCCAAATTCTGTTTAAATTCATGAGCTCTACGTGCTGGTTGTTGGATTTTGTTACCCTTGGATACAGTATAAGAGTGGTTTCATCTTTTTACAAAACTCTCAGCTAGAAAGCAAAACGATTTAAATTAAAAGTTGGAGATGTTTCGACCTATTGATACTTTGTCACAGAATAGAGACAACTATAGCGGATTGACTTAGGTGAAAAAGCCCTGAAACGAGGCCAAGTCTTATTTGTTTATCTTGTCGTTGCGTACAAGAAATTAACTGCCCTAAAGCTAGGTTGACACTACCGGAGTTTTAAAATCATCACATATTATGATATCAAGTGCGTCACACACATAGAGAGGAATGTCACAGATATTTTTCTCTCTAATCTCAGACATCCACACACTGCAGGATTTTTTTTTTTTTAAATAAAAAGGATTATTGTGCCAAACAAAGCAAAGTGCCACCTCTTGTGATCTCACGGGGAAGTAGATGTGAAGGAAAGGGACACTGTGGATCCACAACCTCAGGGACTAGAATGATTAGGAGCATGCACTGTTTCAAGTGGTGGTATGATAACTGTACCCATCTAGATTTTAACTCATTCGTATTAGATAAGATTGATTGATAAGTCTGTGAGCAGTTAAGGAAGTTTAAGACTGGATCTGTTCACTCCTCATATTAACAAATAATCCAAGCCCAGTATCGATATAATGTTATATAAAGTATAAACATCTCAAACTTTCTCTTTTTCTGGCTGTTTCCAAAATGGGCTCAAATAACCCCAAGACTCCAACCTCACCTACCAGTACTGCTGTAGAAGGCAAGGCCAAAAGAAGGCTGGAAGTCTTCAACGAAAAACTGAGAGAGCACGATCTCTTCAGTCCGTAATGAATCGTTCCCGTTCTTCCAGTAGAGCATCAGATCATTCTCATTGTAGGCATCTTAAAGAGAGGACAGAAAAGGGGAGGTGAGGATCGCTTTTAGAAGAGTCATGGACGTTCCTCTCAGAAGACAGGAGAGAAATCACGATAAATGGACTCCAGACTCCTCAGAGATCAGCATGTAATTATTTTGAGAGATAAAGAGAGACATAAAAACAGACAGAAACAACCTAAAAAAGAATCCCTAAACTCTATGTAGAAAGTCCTCCTGACATCTAAAAATAAACCCTGCTAAATCCTGTATCTGAAAGACACATGTAAAATGGACAGATTTGACCTGGTTGAGGATTATAGCTTGTTCACTTCATGCAAAAAAAAAAAAAGATGGCTACAGCGTGTGTATGAAGTAATGGACTGAGCTGTGGAGTGTGTGTCTGTCCCCACTGAATTACGCTCAGACATAGAGTGGTGTTTTTGACCATTTATAAGGATACTGTTTAATAATTTAACACACTGAAAGCTTTTTGTCGCCAGCATCTTTAAATTGCAAAACAGTGCATCAAAGGTTGTGTAACGTGTTTACCAGCAGAATGTCAAGCAAGGACGAACACATTTAATGCAGGAATTAAAACTATTTCTCTGGAAATGACACTGGATATCCTCTCAGGCATTTGCAAGCGGACATCTGTAGTTTGATACTCACAGCTCTCCAGCTCCAGGGAGCAGTTCTGAGTGTCCAGAGGGAAACTGCTGAAGTCCATGGAGCAAAGTGCAGTCACAGTGATCCTGAAATGCAGTTAAAGAAACACTGAATAAATACAGTAATCCTTTAGCAACTGTGTTAAAAAAAAAAAAAGAAGTTAGATTTGTATTGACAGGTGGCTTTCAGAGTTTGACTATGCAGCTCAACCTCAGTGAGCCCGATTACAGATGTCAGAGAGGATATTAAACAAAGCTGCTGGACTGCAGTTTAACCGATAAAATGTGAACGGCAACAGAAACCGTGGCAAACCATTAGCAGTGACACCATAATGTTGACATCTGTGGCTGAAATGGATATGATAAATGCAGACGGAAAGCTTCCTTTAGCTTCTGTTTCCTCTTATCCTTTCGGACTCTGCTGACTAAACCCTGCATAAGAGTTCAGTGGGTTAGTTTGCATCCTGACTGATAACATTTTCGAAACATCTTCGTACATCATCTAAGGTTCAAGTGGGAAGAACGAAACCCTTCCTCCTCCAAATCTATAGTTGACCTAAAAAGGTTCCAGACACTGCAAAAACTCAAAATCTGTTTGTCTTATTTTTAGTCTAAATGTCTCATCCCACTGGATTTAAGATAAATTCACTTAACAAGTGACATTTCAGCAAAAATGGAGAGACTTGTTTTAAGACATGTGAAATATCTTGTTAAGTCAAACAGTCTTAAAATGATTTTGTTTTAACCCTCGTTTCGTCCTGTGGCTCAAATTGACCTGTTTTACGGTTTGAAAATGTGGAGAGAAAAAATATTTTCACAGTTAAAACTTCCACATTTTCAACATGTTTTGGGAATTTTTTGAACATTTTTTAATGGGGAAAAAAGAGAGTTAAAAAAATAGGTTTCTTTAAGAACATTCAGAAAAAAAATCAACCATTTTTCCGAATGTTCTTAAAGAAAATATTAGAAGTTTTACTGATAAATATGCAATGACTTTAGATATTTTTAAGATTTTTTGGGGGAAGATTTGTATTCATTTTTTGAAAATATTCACAATTTTTATTTTTTAAATTTGAAATTTTTATTTCTTGCCAAATTTGGTGATTTTTTTTTAAATAAAACCTTTAAGGGAAACTATTAAGGAATTTGTGAAATTATCTTCCTGAGGATTTTGCAAGTTTTTATAAATTCTGGGAATTTTTTGTGCTGAATTTTTTGGATTTCTTTTTGGAGAAAGGAACAATATTTTTTGGTTCCCGTAAATGAAGACAACAGGAGGGTTAAGACACCCAAGCTTGACAATCCTGGTAAAATAGAGCTTAAAATAAGTTTCTCGATATTCTAAATATCATATCTTATTTCGAGAAGTCTTACCAAGCCATTTTTCACTTGTTCTATTAGCAGATTTTTTTTCACTTATTTCAAGGTAAAAGTTCCTTGAAATAAGTTTTTTTCTCTTGTTTTGTGAGTTGCATTTTTCCCAGTGTAGTCATACTTGGTCTTGTATTACCAGTAGCTAGTGGCGGCTAATGCTATAGCTATGTTGTGTAGCTGCTATGATTATGCTCCTGTTACACTGCTTTTCAGGGTATGTTCAGTTCTGTTGCTGTTCAGGAGACGATAATGATGCGTTTTCTACCTCACGCTGTAGAGGATGTTGCCATCAGGATAAACCCTCAGCATGATGTTCTCCATGGTTGTATCATGGATAAAAGAGCGCTTAGAGTGGACGAAAAACACATCCGGAACCCAAATTTTCTTCACAAGACGTGCATCGAAGGTTCGACTCTTGTTGTTGCTGGAGGGGAAGGCCAGGCGATCGTCCTGCCAGTAGTGCCTCAGGTAGAGAGTCATGGTGAAGTCCTGATAATGAATAACAACACTGATGCTGCCGTCCAGCAGAGAAAAGGAGACAGTTTTGATTCAGTAGATTAGCTAGAGAAATCTCAAAGACACATACCATGTTGACTTCAGATATACTGTCGATGCTCTCCACCTGGACGTCGATGCCGACAGGAATAGCTGAACCTGCAAAGGCCAAAGGTTGCGATTGATCAGCTTTAAACAGCATCTTCTCTAAATCATCTGTACATCTGCCACACTATGTATTTGTGTAAAACCTGCTGTGGAGCTATAAGCTAACACATAAACCAATCAGAACAACATTAAATTGTTTAGTCGTTATTTTCAAATTTTTCCTGTTTTGTAAAATGACAAAGCATTGTGCAGAAACAATATTCATTTACAAGTACTAGTAAAGGATATGCCTTAACTGTAAGACAAACAAAGTCTGCATCAAAAATCTTTACATATGCATCTAAGAATTTGTTCTTCAACCACATTTGTCTGTAAAATTATTTTATTGCATTTGAATTAGTAAAAAATATGTTTTTTTGCAGATATTTGCAGTTATCTGAAAGAAAAATTATTATTAAGGTATTTTATATTTACACTGGTCTGTTAAAATGCAATAACAGACAATAACTACTTGAATCACAGAAAAAAGCTATTGTTACATTTTTAATTAATTACATATTGACTGTAAAACAAAGTGGGCCAAAACTGCACAAACTGCCCACATCATAAATCTGTTTTTTAATGTAATTTCGTATTTTACACTGTGATTGTAAATTACACTTTCTCAGTTTCTCAGATATTTGCTGTTATATTCAGTGTTTTCAGTTGCTGAACATTATAGTATTCCACCGTTTTAACAAGTTTATTTTTCTGGATTTTTCCATTTTTTTAAGTGGATTTTACAGTGTGTGCATCAGAGCTTGCTTTGTATGAAGCTGCATAGCTGCACATCTGTCAGAGAGGCCACACTGAGCCTGTTTACTGCCAAAAGTACCTTCAGTGGGAACATGAGCATCAGAACTGCTACATGGTGTGGTTTAAGAGGTGGCAGCAGGAATAAAGCAAGCCAGCAGTGTTTTGCTGGGAAACCTTAGCTCCTGATGTCAACATGGATGTCCCTTGACACGTATCACCTACTCAGACATTATTGTAGGCATGTGCAATATTAGACAAGCGGTTTTAATGTTAATGGTTTAACCTACATCTTACAAACAGCAGAGACAATAGGATGGATGACCCTGATGTCATGCTCCTCTTAAGCATGACTCATCAGCTTAACATTGCATTCACGTAGTCTTTTAATAAGTACTGTAGCGCTTCAATATCATTCATGAATAACACACAAATGGTAGATTGGTTCATATACAAAGCCTTGGATGAAGCTAAGTGTGCTACCCACTCAGGCAGCCCAGATTAGATGCCACAAATTACTTAGCAGGATTTGCTATCTCATCTTTTTGGAGCTGTAAGTGATGAGGCAGCATTATGAAATACTTGACTGGGCACTTGAGTATTTCAGAGAATCTACAAAAACAAATGATTTGAGATGATAACTTCTCAAAACTACTGTTAAATTTAACTACATCACCACAAGAAGCAGCTTTAGTACTGGCAAAGCAACAAATCCTATCAAAACTCGCCGGTTTATTACATTTCTGAAATCTGACCTAGGGGGAAATAACCAGCACAGTACAATAGCCAGCATGGATACAGAAAATCCTTTGTATTACACAGTTTAAAAACATAGCTTCATGTTCTGTAACTGACTCTTTCAGCAAGAGTTCAACGTGTTTGGCAGCGTGCAATAAGACAAACAATCACTGCCACTGTGGGTATTTTAGTTCAAAAGACCTAAAGTATAAACCCAGACAAACACTGGGAGACAATGCAAACCGTACAGAAAAGGTTGAATCAAGAAAACAAACCAAAGATGGTCTAGCAACCCACAGTGCAACCATTATGCAAACATAGCAGCCTGCATGAATAAAGCCAAACAGTTGCTCAAGGAACTGAAATGTTGCAACGCTATGCAAAAAAACACGATTTTGTGCTATTACATAAATATCCAGTCCAGTGTATAATAAGTGGAATGCTTCTTATGTCATCATCCAGTGACAGAATACGGTTAACGTATGATGTGTACTATAAACATCCAGTTCCCTCTGTGCCATTACCTAATGAAGGTAAGCACTCAGAACCATCAGTCTACGATTATAGTGGAGCAGTGAATTGGTACGGATTATATTGGGCCGCTGGGGTCCTGAGAGTAAGGTCCTGTTTGTTTTCACAGAGTTAGGTCACTGAAGCTCTTCCTGCTGGTTTTAAACTCTTATTTAAAGGTCAAGTGCAGCAAAATACACAGAATAAAAGCCACATGTACAGTTCAGGAAGGCTACAGAAAACAAAATAGCATGGAGAAAACAGCTTTTTTTTAGCTGTAATGTTTTTTATGACTCAGTAGCAGCTAACAAATACAGCTAACACAAACTGCCCGTTCACTGATAAAACATTGTTGCAGATAACTTCTTTTTGCTATTTTATACTTTCATTCTGTTACATTTCAGAAGGAAATATTGTGGTTTCTACCGCATTTACTTGATGCCTCAGTTAGTCTTTGGATACAGATTTTACACAAATAGTAATATAACAAGTTTTTAAAAGATCTACTCAAAGATTACACTAATGGGTTCTAACCTTCTTAGCTTCCGACATGTTACAAAACCAGCATGTAGTCTGAGTCATATTTCAGATGCCTACCAGTTGTTAATTAACAGCTCCACCAGACAGCGATCTTTCCCTCTAAACCTCTCATATGGTTTCATTTCTATGAATGCCACCAAAAACCATAGACTACAGAAAGAATGCACAATCTGAGAAACAGATGTCTGACAGAATTTATTTTTTTCTTTTTACATGAACCATCTGATGTCCCTCAGATTTATCTGCTGTCTCTGCTTATAAAATTGTATATAAAATAATTTAAACTATGCTGACACACTGGTGATTCACTATTATTGATCTGATGATGACATTTATAATAATATATCAGTCAAAGGATCCAAACTAGTAATGGTACAGCAATACTTTCACAGCATTTAGCTGCTAAAACTTGTGTACTTTTACTTAAGTACTTGTAATGGAGATTTTTTATTTATTTTTTTTTACATCAGGTTGACACATTTATTTAAATAAATGATATGAATACTTCTTCCTTCATTGTCCACTGACAGTTATTTTAAACAGAAGCTCATGTTTGGCAAGTTAAAAGAGTTTCATAAGTTGAATTATAGACAAACAGCATCCGAAGATTTACTTATGTGCATATAGAATTAGAAGAAGAAGAAGAAGAGTGAAGAGTGTTAATAGATTCTATAGATATGATCAAGAAAGCCAGGAAATATTCTATTTTATAAGGTACTAAATCCAACTATTAACACTTTGCTTATTTTGTGTTATTTTGCTTTGCTTGTTTTCCATATTTTTGACCTATTTTTTGCAAAGAAAACACAAGAGCTGGTACAGTGACAGCAATACAGGAAGTGTGTCACAGGCAGCAGAGTGCTGAATAAATAAATCTGATTTCATTTATATACATTTATATTTGCAGTGGTCACATGGTACAAGTCATAGTACAAGTTATGAGTCCTGGCAGGATTGTACTTGTTATTTAGAGGGTTTGCTTTATTTAGCAATAATATTACATTCTGAGGCAAAGTATAATAACTGAGACAACATCTACTGACACGATTGAGATTCCTGCTCACCCATTTGCTGAACTACCACACTTACTGACTGGAGAAAACGAGCCTGAGGTTTAATTCAATGTGAAATTATTAGGGAGTGGGAACACGATGAGCATGCGGTGCCTGTTAGTATAGAAACAGTCAAGTGTGAACAGAATGCAGGCGCCTGGAAGCAGACACAGAATTAGGAGCACAGTTCAGATTATTCTATCTGCACTACAGTCTGCAGTCATTGTCTCACACGGCAGACAATCTAGGTCACAAAGGGGTTTTTTTGGGAGGCGTAATACCAAAGACAGCACAGTAACCTACATTAACCTCACTGAGTTGCCAGGAAAGCACATGGTTATTATACATAATAGGAATATTAATGAGAATGAGAATATGATGGATGGGTGAGGTGCGGGCCTTACCTCCGAAGCCCGGCCGCATTGCAAAGTCATGGTCTTCAATCCGAAGCAGCTGCTCAGATTTAATTAGCAGAGACTTGGTGCTATCCAGCTTTTTCATCTTAAGATCCACGCGTCTGGCAAATGAGAGAGAAATAGGAGCTTGTGTAAAAATCTCCCTCTGTCTCTCCTGAACTTAAAACAGAAGTGACATCTGGTCGATGGAGTTAGTGTTGGTTAATTGGACTTTAGCACTCTGATTAAAACCAAAGGCCTCGGCCTGAGCGGAATGAGTTCTTTTATTTTCAGTGTACTGACACTGATTTAACATGCTTGTAACTGAGTTGGAGATATCGTTGTTTCTGTCTCCTCAGTTGATCTCACAACTGAATTAGTTTTTCCATGAAGAGGATTTCTAGAAACAAACCAAATTGATTTCAGTGGTATAAATGACCTGTTTTGGTCAGTCAGAAACAATCAACAGCAATTTTCCAATCAATATGTGCATCACATGATCCTGTCCATGGCCTGCAGCCTTGATCTACTTTGCAAACATTGATTAATGCATTATGCAACAATGTTTACCAAGGTAGCATGCAGAAGAACCTTCCATAACATCCAAAAATATAGCTCTTCAAAGTTACAGCAAAAGATAAGAAGTCTGGCTTTGACTCACCCTCCATATTTTGGTTTGGTGTTCTCTCCGACGTACTGCTCCTTGTGTCTCCTCTTGTTGGGGAAGTGGCTGCTGTTGAGCTGAGTGACAGGCCACAACCAGGCCAAGCACATCAGTCTTAAGGCCAGGAGGGCCACTCTCATGGTTAAACTGGGCTAGAAAGACAAGAGGAACCCAAATGTCCCTCTCACTTGGTCAGCGTCTCGCCCAGGGAATGCCACAGCTGTCCCCGTCCTCTACACCCACGTCCATGTCCCAGCAGCACTCATTCTGTCCCAGCTACGTCTGCGTTATCCTCCTCTCTCATCTCCTGTAACATGGTGAACATCAGCTGAGATATCCGGTGCTTAGCTCCAGCGCACAGGCATTCCCCCTCCGGCTGAGTTTGCTTGTCACTGTGCCATCCCTCTGCTTACATCTCCTCCTGACACAACATGTTGCTCCAGCTCCCCACCCTCTGATTTAAAACCAAATATCAATTTATTCCCATAATGACAAAGGAATACCATTAATTCCTCTCTAATCTTCTTTTCTGTGGTTGGTGAAATCTTTCAGTAACCTACAAACAGCAGGCAGCAGAGGGCGGGGACATGGGGATAATACAACCAGCAGTTTCATCATCGTTCCGACCAGATAAAAATAAAAAGCCTGTAGCCTACTTTTATTCATTGCACGATTCTGCCTCGTGTTGAACTCCGTGGTGGTGGGAGGATGCAAATGATGCCATCAGGACGACGCAGATACAAGCATATGTTTGGGCGACATTTGGAAGCATTGCACTTATGGCTCCCGAGTTGAATCCTGAACAGCTTTAAGGGTTCAAGGCAGATGATACGGTTTCAAATGCGTCTTTACCTCATTAAATATTAGAAGAAGGATGACAGTACAGTGAGTGTTTGAGAAAAAAGGATTTAGAAAAGCTAAACTTCCTTGTTGGAATATATACTTCTGTAATCCAGCACTGTGGTTTGTTTAAAAGCCAAAGAATAGACGTTATATTCTCACTGTGGGCTCATCTGTCAAATCAAGTCTACATTTTTAATATATAGCATAACCTCAATTGACCAAAATGTTGGACATGTTATCAGACAGCAGCAAGAAACTAGATGAGCCCTCAGTAGAGGGCAGAACCACGCCCTCTGTTGGCGAAAACCCTGTCCTCCCTATACAACTGATGCAATATGTATCAATTTTGATCATCGTCCGTACCTCCCTCCCTACATGATCTGCTGACCTGTAACTCCACAACTGAGCAGGGGACCTTAGACTGATCTTCAGTGCCAAGTTTGATTATCCTGACTTCAGCGGTTGCAGAGATATCGGACCGGACATAGCCACATACATACATACATACATACATACATACATACATACATACATACATACATACATACATACATACATACATACATACATACATACATACATACATACATACATACATACTTACCCAGCCAGATACCGCACCGAATGCAATAACCCCTCTGACGTATCCGTCGGGCGTGGTTAATTATGTGCAAACACCTAGACAGGATGAAACTTGTAAAGTCATTTAGTAAAACAAATACCAAAAGTGAAACTGGATATCAAATTGTACGATCAATTCTTAAAATAAAATTAATATGAAAGATTAAGAGCATTAGGAGCAGCCAAAAGTACTATTTTACTATTGTAAAAACATGTATATCTTGAGATTTTTCTTGAAAATATCAGTGGAGAGACAGCATTTATTCGTAAGAATAAGGCTGCACCGAAGCTTTGGGAATAGATGGTGGATCTGCATGCTATTAATATTTTGCTGCTTACATTTTGAATTTGGGAAACAGTGGTTAGCATTGTTACCTCACAGCTAGAAGATCCTGGGTTTGAATCTTGTGTGGAGTTTGCATGTTCTCCCTGTACATGTGTGGGTTTTCTCCAGGTATTCCTCCCACAGCTCAAAAACATGCTGAGGCTAATTGGTAACTCTAAACTGCCTCTAAGTGTGAATGTGAGTGTGATTGTTTGTCTCTATGTAGCCCTGTGACAGACTGGTGACCTATCCAGGGTGTCCTCTGTCTTTACCCCAAATCAGCGGGGGTAGACCCCAAACCCCCACAACTCTACAGAGGAATAAGCGGCGTATGGATAGATGAATTTTTGATTTGTTTCCATGTTGTCTCCTATCTGCTCTTCATAAACTTCCTGCAGTTCAGCCCAGATCACCCAAAAAAATCTTGCATTTTTGTCGTATGACTGTTTGTCACATTTAAGTCACTAATGACATCAGGTGCAAAGAATGCTTTTTTTTTTTTTTTTTTTTTTTTTTTAGAATCTGGTTAAATTAAAAACTGTCTGCAGAGACTGGAAATCCAGCTCTGCCTTAAGACTGTGGCGCCTGGATCAGAGCCTGGCCTGGACACAGGAACTCAGAAGAATGAGACACAGCAGTGTTTGCTGAATGTGATATAACCTGACCGCAAAGTGAAGACACATTCAGACACATGTGCCAGGATTACAGTTACTGGCTCAGTCATAATTAGTGTGAAGGTGATGATACAGTTCCACTCTCTGACACTTTTCTGAATTTCCAGTCTACTTTGGTGATTATCAATAGCTTTATTTTGATCACAAGACAGTTTTGTGAAGAGTAGACTCCCACAGTGCACATAGTGTTAGTATTTATGCACGCAGCATGGTACAGCTCCTAAAACATTAGTACGGTAATTAATAATGTCGCACTTTTCCTGTTAACCTGTTTAGCCATTACTTTCTTAGTGGAGAATGCTTTTGGTCTTTCTCACTTCCAGAGCTCATTTTATACAGCTCAAATTTAACATGCTTTTATTTCAGATCTTTAATTATTTATTTGTCTTCTTAGAGGCTAAATTTAATGATGACATCCTCACATACAAAATATAGGACATTAAACGGTACGTTGCAACAACATGATAATGGCCTTTGTGTATCCACGAGTTATGGGATATACACACAGACTGTCCTAAAAAATAATCAGGATTTTTGCAATAAAATAAAAAGTGTGAGTAGATATACAAAACACTAACTTACTGACACTGTATTCAATCAAGTAGAAAATAAAGACCTAGAAGCAAAAAGGAGAAACTTGTGCAGAATCAATGATATAATCAAAACACAGACAGCATGGCTGTAGTGGCATGCTGCCTTTAATCTAGGATTAAAGTTGACTGAGGGCAGACATGAGCAATACCATCTTAAAGAATCGTGCACGTGGACCCTGGTTCACTTGAACATGTGACCCCAGCAGCTGGACAGAACATTTAAAAGTTGAAGCGACATCTGTGCCCTCTAGAGGTCATCGTTTTTCAGAATGTGTTGAAGAACTGGCAATTTTTTATCACGATCAGCCATTTCTACGGCATACTGGATGTCTATGGCAGAATATTTGAAATTTATTATTTTTTTAATGTATTTAAATTTTTTTGTTAAATTGCCATACATGGTATAGGGGTTTTGAGTGAGGTTACTATTTGTGAATTTGATGAGGGTGATGCATTCCTGTTCAGACTGTCCTCAAATAAAAAACCACCACATAGGTCATCTGTACACGCCTGTATTACGATCGAGTGTTACGTTTTGATGTTAAGCGACCTCAAGCGGTTGAGTAAATATCGACGCTCCGGTGTCCCAGGTGAAACGTCACCATGAACAAACTTTTATCTAACACTATCCCTATCCCTATCCCTAACCCTAACCATAACCACAACCCTAAACCCATGTTGCGAAAGTGAAGAAAAAGCCGTTTCGTGAGGGAAAAGCCGTTTCGGGAATTAAATCCTGTAATGCGTTCCTTTTCCCCGTAGGGGCGCTAACGTAAATACGCTCTCATGGGTCGTATTCCGGTGCACGTTACATACGACCTGTGTGGTCGTATGAATTTGAGGACTTGTTGTCCTGTTTGGAGGAAATTTAAGATTAACAGGCATCAAAATTTTCATTAGATTAATATAATGAATGCAAGTTACTTGTATTTTAATATTTTTGTTGTGGAATAGTATGATATAATTTAAGCAAAAGCATCCAAAATCCAGAAATTCAGACAAATTATTATTTGTGCTTTTTTTGGGATTTGATTTTCATATTATTATAGAAGAAAAAGACAGGCCTCTGCTTTTGGTAAAAAAAAATAAAATAAAATAAAATTTAAAAAGCAGGTGTTCCCCTAACCATGTTTTCTGTTTAAATGATTTAGGTCAATATACAATTGTGAGGACTTTTTGTATCATAGTTGGCATTTTTGCTTTTGTCAGGACTAAAATCAACATGGCCGCCTCTAACCAAACACCACATGGCATTTTTACAGAAAGATTCCTCTTAATATTATATATACAGTTGAGTAAAATTAAAATTGAAAGTTATTTATTACAATATTGTGGTAAACCTGTTGACATGCCATAAATCCACACTACTTTATGTTAAATAACTCAGAAAGCCTTGGAGTCTTTCCAGTCTTTTCTTTAGGAGGAAATGACATCATGTGGAGCAGGTCACGTGATCTGGAATTTGCACACTTCCTTTAGGGGTGTTTTTGTAATGGGTAACTTAGTTGAAAGTGATTTCTCGGACTCAGATACAATTCGTTATTTTCCATATAAAATTTGATATAATATCTGTCATGATTATCTCAGCTAAAAAAAAGAACACAATCAAAATTATTTTTGAATAAGCTCATTTTATTATAGTTTAAATAATTAGAAGGTTGTTGTGATTAAATTGGGACATTTATTTAGTAAACATTGTAGTGATATCCAGTCATTTTTTTTATTAATAAGCAATTGTTTCCAAAATAAATAATGATGGAATCTGTAAAGACATAACAAACATAAAAAACAATAGTTTTTTGTTTACTTTCTATAAAAATGCATGCAGCATATATCCCATGGGCTTTAAAACTCCCTCAATCATATATTCCTCCATTTGTCGTAGCGCTGCCGTTAAATATATGATCAAAGAACATCATTTTTTTAAGAGCCTAAACCATCTTGCTAATTAAACTGCTTTTGTGAAAACAAATTCAGTGCTGGATGTGTTTCTTGAGCTGCTTCAGTGGTGTTGTGGTGTGATGGAGCATTCACAGGAAGGCTGGTTAAACTTTTACCTGCCTGGTTAATTAGTCAGTGTTTCATTAGTGTTAGGAAGGATGTAAAGTGGAATCACACAGAAACAGCTCACTGCACACCACAGTGCTTTCACACACATGCATGTCAAACACTGTTCCAGGTTTAACACCTTCAGAACAGCTCGTCTGACATGGCAGAGACACACAGACTCGTGATTATGCTCATCGTTTTCTGGAAACAGTTGTCATCTACAACCTCTAAAGGTAAAGTAATACTCGACATGTGTTTCGACAGTTTATGTACAAGTAATTTATTGTGTGTGAAGGAGATTAAATAGATTGTTTTAATGAGTTACTGCTGTGTGGAATCTTTATGCAGTATTTAAGTAGAGGCTACACTATTGTAGCTATCACTAGTCAGCTGATCTTAACTCTGCAAAACAAAAACAATCTAAGGGCAAAAAAATCAGAGATGATAATGAGATTATATTTCTCATGCAACTTTCCTTTATAAATATTTGCTTTAAGCTGATAGTCATGCTTTGATCCATGAAAAAACTGTGCTTACAAACAATAGATTGCGGGAGTTAAGTATGTATGAGGACTCAGCTGGAAAACACAACCTTCACATCACTCAAACTTTAATCTAGTTATTTATTAATGTTTGTAAAGGCCTGACAGGGCACAGGAAGAGCATTGCATGAATATCAAGTAAATTTAAATAAAGGTGACTGCTCTTTGTCACCTCTACATGGGGCATTTTGAGTTTCACTGCTCAGAGGGCCGTGTCTTGTCACTGATGTTGTCTTTGAGCAGTGCGTTTGTTGTGGAACTGTGGCTCTCTCATAATGTACAGTTTTTCCAGATAATGTTTCTCCTTCATATTTCCACAGCAGCTGTAAACACAGCTGCACTGTGTCCTCAGTGCCCCAGAAGCGTTACCCAGCTGTGACAGCTGCACATATCTGGGCAAGACAGTGCCTACTCATTAGGGGGGAAGTGTGGTTTGATTAAAAGAAGTCTTCATCTTAGCAAAACAAACAGATCACATTTTGTCAAATGACAAAAACTGACATCACAAGCTGTGCAGCTGCACTGATCTACACTGATAACACTTTCTTTTTCTCTACTTTAGCTCAAAACTAAGTAGTGTAGTAAGGACGCTCACTTTTCTCAGTCTTCTCATAAAAGACTAATTTTGGAGTATAAAGCTAAAATAAAAGTTATATATCTTGAAATAAAATTGACTCATAAATTCTGTCATTACTCACTGATTATAGAAAGACAATATCCAGATCCATCTGTATATTTGTGACCCTACCTATAACCCTAAATTGTGAAGTTATATGACGAATCTAAACAACACAGCGCTCTTGAGTTATGATTCTGACTGTTTTCTCTTAAAGTCTCACTACCAGACGCCAACGTCACCTGTATCATCCATGACGACTGCATCCTGCCCTGTAGCTTCAGGCCCACCGGTACCGTGGTAATCCACTGGTACAAGCAGCAAATCCCTGTCCACAGCTACTATTACAACAAGGATCAGTTCGGACTCCAGAACAAACACTTCAGTGGAAGGACTTGTTTGTTCAACTCCCAAATCCCTCACGGCAATGCTTCCCTGCTGCTCAGGAGGGTCAAGGTTCAGGACAAGGGCATGTACAAATGTTACACGAGCACACGAAAAGGCAACCAGGAGATGTTTGTCAACCTGGAGGTTAAAGGTCAGTACGCTGTGGTGGCATTACTTTCAGTTTATCAGAAATTTTCATCACCTTTCTGTGTTGTTTTCCGCTTTCTTCATGAGTGGTGAAGCGTCTCCGTTCATAAATTACCCTCAAGTTCGAGACAGCCAGGTGGAACATTTTGCACTTTTTTTCCACTGCTGCCCAGCTCACTGCATTTTGCTTGTGTGTTAATGGGAAACCTTGAACTGTTCATTGTTGATTATCAAAGTGTTGTGCATAAAAAAATTAAAGAAACATTCTTTTTTCTAATACTTTTTAAAAGCTTAAATGGATTCATTTATTGACACTGTTTCTATTTAAACTGTCAAATTCAAAAAGTTGCAATAAATACAATTTTCGTGAAGGTTCAATTTTCCTCTAAGGTTAAAGCTGTTTCAGATTTCATTTTTTTTAGGATGCAGTCTTTTGTGCTGTTGAATTGAACACTGTTTTAAAAAATTCCGTAAAACAGTTGAGACAATGTGGCAGAAAGAGTGTCAAAATAATGCGGTAAAAATGATTAAATACTGGAGGGTTCAAAAAGTGTGAAAAGAATGACAAAATTCTGTCAAATAACAACAATTTAGATTCAGTAAAACAATTTAATTTTATGGTCATCGCGAAAGAATGAATAACTATTTGTAAAAACAGATTTTGGCATTTTTTTCCCTGTGGTTTTATTATTTGCAGTGATTTAACACAATGGGGAAAATCTGTGAAATAACAGCATAAAAAATGATTCACTGTTTTTGTTTAGTCTTTACAGCAAATATCAGTAAAATAATTTTTCTTTGACTCATTCAAATATATTAAACCAGTAGAATCTTGAGGGGAAACATTGTTTAAAGAGCAAATCAGTCTTTGTAAAAAAACCAAAAAAAAAACCAAAGCAAAATAGATTTTTGTTATTATTTACAGTTTTGGCCTGTTTTCTCTTACAGTCAACATGTAAATTAATATTTATTCTCTGTGATTTTACAAGTTATTATCTGTCATTTAACAAAACCATGGAGAACTGTTGTTACCAAAAATAAAAAGAGTTCACCATGTACAGTGTAGTACATCTCACATTTTCAACACAGAAAGGACATTTTGCGCTTTATTGAACTGCTGAAATTATTTGACAATAGAAAAACAATTAGAATGTGTACTAAATAAACTCTGATGTGTTGAGGGAGATATTTATGAGAGCTTGTATTTTAGCAGCATTTCTAACAAATCCTTTCAGACTATGTTGCCATAAACGTCCATGAAAAGGGTGTATTATGTCTTCAGCTGTGTAAGGACACAGTGTCTCATGTTGGCTGTCTGCCCTACTAACCTACAATATGACCCCAACACTGAAGTTCAGCACCATCTGCACAAGATTTGTATCAAATAACCTTTCTGCTAAAAGTCAGCTCAGTACATGTCACTGTGTTGTTTACTTTTGATTGCTTTTGCCACAAACTGAGTCATAACCTGATTTAATGCTCACACACTGTTTTTCTTCCAGCTCTCATCCAGTCAGTGATGATGGAGATGACGGAGGAGACGGTCAGCTGCTCCTCTCACAACATCTACCCGGTCCCTCAGGTCACATGGGCCACGGACCCCCCGTCTGCTCAGGAAGCTCGAGAAAACTACACTGTCAAAACCACAGATCACAAGGGTTTGTTCACTGTGGAGAGCACGCTAAGGATTCTGGGTAATCTCTCCAACCGTACCTACTTCTGCTCTTTCATATCAGCCGATAAAACCCAAGTGTGGAGCGCCTCTCGGAAGAACCAAGGTGCGTTCTGTTTGCATGAGTTTCCACAAAGAGGGTGATTTTAAACAAACATAATGCAGCAAAAATATATGTTCATTTTATTTCAGAGGATATAACTCAGGAGGAGGGTCATGCTTTGTCAATCCCCTGCACCGCTCCACACAGTCTCCAGAATTTCTCCCTCACCTGGACCTTTGCCTCATCCACTGATCCCACGGTCATCTTAAGGTACGACAGCAGAACCAGACACACCTTTAACCTGTGGGAGGGCCAAGCAGAACTGGACCAGGACCTGCTTCTGATGGGAGACGGATCTCTTCTGCTTCACAAGCCGGATCGGGAAGAACACTCTGGGACATATACCTGCACCTTCTCCGGCCTGCAGAGCAGACACGTCGTTCAAACCACAGTGAATGTCACAGTTGCTACAATAAGTTAGTATTTAATGATTGTGTCGTTCTAGAGATGTTCTCTGCGAATCAATGCAGGGATGAAAACAGAAACGGTTCACTAAAACGAAATGTGCTCTGCAGGCGTGGATGAACAGAGCGTCCAGAGATCGTGGTGGAGCACCGCAGCTTCTGCAGCTTTTGTCTTGTTCACCGTCATTGTTGCTCTTCCTCAGTGTGTGAGACAAAAAGGTATGTGAGGTATTCAGTCTGTCAGATACTCAAAGCAGCTAGGACCTGCACTCATAATGAGTGATAATTCTATGCTTTAAAGGCTTTTAAGTCATTCTTTGAATTGACTGCAGTGGTGTGATCATTTTTTTCCATGGTAATATTAGGAAAAAAACATTTAAAAGTGCAGATCCCAACACAAAAGCTATAAAAAGTTTATTTTCAATAATTTTATCAATAAAACTATATCTGAAGCTTCACCTGGATCCACATATGCACCTGGTGTACAAGTATAAAGTGTTGTAAAATGGAAATACTCAAATGAAGACAAGCACCGCTACACTTTAATACATGACTTGGGTAAATCTGCTAAAAAAAATGCTTTCATGATGACCACAAGGTGGCACTGTCTGCACCAAAACCTCCTGTTCTGGAGTAGTCGAACTTAATACCAAATTTATACCAAAACTTGGTTTTGATGCTGGCTAACAAACAGTAAAATGTAAACAGAAATGATGGAGGAATGTCAGTTCCTACACATGAACTGTCTTTAGTAATGACAAATACATTAAATCATTATGTTTCACAATTGCTGCCCTACAATTCACACTTTCTTTTTTCTTTCCGGTGCAGCGATGGAGACCAGAGCAGCCTCACACAGGTACAACGGGACAGGACTTGTTGAAGATGGACTTCACAAAGACCTGAACATCGCTGCTTCATACATGATAGGACAACGTGAAGACGAATTCAACGGACAACCAGCAC
Source organism: Acanthochromis polyacanthus (assembly GCF_021347895.1). Lineage (NCBI taxonomy): Eukaryota > Metazoa > Chordata > Actinopteri > Pomacentridae > Acanthochromis > Acanthochromis polyacanthus. The sequence continues at coordinate 13,363,401 of NC_067129.1, forward strand.
AGTTTGAAGCACAGGATGAAGCACAGGATGAAGCGGCAGGCTGTGTGCCAAAAACAGCAGAAGACTTAAGTGCAGCTTTACCACCAGACGCTGAAATAGACCAAGAAGAAACAGCAGTAGAACCACCCGTGGAAGGAAATGATGGGCTGCAGTCCAGCAGCCTGGAGATGGATGGATTTGAAAACACTGAGCCTGGGATTTATGCACCATAAACTTATGCGGCAAACTTCAAGTGCAAATTTCTCATAGTAAATGAGCAACAAGGAGTAAAAATATGACCTACCTGCAGTAAAAAGAGACCCAACTAGATCAAACAGATGGTATCAGCTAAAATGTATAAGCCCATCAGTAAAGAGTACTGACATCATAAACTGTAAAAACTATGATTCAACTTTGAGTTTGTGCTTTTTATGTTCTACCTTTGAAATCAAACAAAACTTTATTACTTGTACTTTGCTCATTTTTGCCAGTTTTGTGCTCGTAAGTGAACAGAGACTTTTGCGTTTTTTTCGAGTATTACAATTATTCTACAGATTGGCGACATATTGAAGGAAAAACCTAAACCCTTGACCCATACAGTGACACTTTTATCCAATGATGAAACATTTCTATCCCGGTGGCACAACGCCTCCATTCATAGGCCACCGGATAGTTTGAATCCCACGTTCTGGCCTTTACATTCACCAGATCTCCACTAGTCTTAGTGAGATTTTGGACCAACTTGTTAGACAGCACTCTCCAGCACCATTATCAAAAAAACAAATGGCAAAATGTATTTTGTAAGAATGGTGTTCATCACTCTAGTAGAGATCCAGAGATTTGGAGAATTAGTGCAAGGGAACATTGATGCTGTTCTGGTGGCACATTGTGGCTTAACACCTTGCTAAGCCTTTAAGATTGTTTTTTTTCTCCTTTAATTTGTCATCCATCTGTGACTGTATTTTTGCTTGCTAATTGTTTAGTTTGGTTTTGGAAGCTCTGGGTATTGGACCGGCATGTACCTGTGAGGTTCTAAGGTTATTTACCGGAGCAAGAGAGGCAGCAAAGCTGTTCATTGTGCTATTTTTTGCTTATCGTGGTTTAATAACCCACATCCCTGTGTGCATGATGGACTCAGATTTGATTAGGATTACAGACATGGCAGGGACATGATTAAATCGCCTGCTCAAACATGACACTGCACCAAAGATGTCGAACATCCCGCCATGCGTCACCCCACATAACGACCAGCTTTGTGGTTTAACAAACACTCAAATGTGTTGTTTTGTGGTTTCAAAGTGGATGCAAAGCCAATTTTCAAATTTAACTGACTTGACCATCTAGATAAACTCTGCAAACAGCTGTGATGTGGGTCCGATTACAGCCCACATCCTGCTAATTAGGTTTTCGTGGGTGACTCAACAAAATGGCTTTGGGACTGGTCTCATTTTGTCGTTAGCGGTTACAGGGGCCACTCTGAGAAAACATACATGTTTGAGATTTAGCATCTCAGGTGAGTGAAGGTTGAGATGAAAGTAGAACTCTGACATCGGAGCAGAAGATCTTTATTAATCGAATTACGAAGGCAAGTAAGAAACACAGCATGGGGAAACTCACTTCTGTTCTTATTTCTTGATTGTTTATTGATCTTTTAAGCTCTAGATAGCATTTTAGACAAGGCCAAAGTCCATTTAGAAAGACACAAACATAAGTAATCCCTGTTTTTCACCGCCTCTTCGCTATCAACGTTGCTCTCTTGTTTTTGGGTGACACATTTCACACTATGACTCAGACTTCCCAACAATTACCAAAGATGATCGTACGCACACTGCTACAATCCGACACCAGCTTTTCTTCCATCCCTTTTTCCTACTTTTTCCACAGTTTCCACTCAGAATCCGTCTACACATGGTTTCAGTCTGCAGTCTGAAAAAAAAAATGCATACACATGCAACAGTTTGAAGAGAATGTCGGTGTGGTTGCTTTTAAATTGTACCTTTTTTTAACAGGAAGAGGTGAAACATTCCAACGCTCTGTGACAGTTAAATTTTTGTGTTGGCAATAAATTTAAAGTTTTCAAATGAGACTCCTGAGATTTGTATGTGTCACTTTGCTTTCTTGAAATTGTAAAGAACACTGGACAGACGTGTGTGTGTGTGTGTGTGTGTGTGTGTGTGTGTGTGTGTGTGTGTGTGTGTGTGTGTGTGTGTGTGTGTGTGTGTGTGTGTGTGTGCGTGTTTTAATGACAAAGACCCTAGCCCTGCTCTGTATCTGGAAGTAATCATCTGGTCTAGGCTGCCTGCACAGCCCCCTCCCTATGATGTAATTGGAGTTTTTTTGCATGATGTTGCAGGACGCTTTTCAGACAGTTTCAGGGGGATTTTCCCAAAAGCCACCTTTAATTCATTCTACTCTCAAACACGCAAGTTTATACATTATATTTACTCCTTAAATAGACCCCCCAGGAATCTGCAAAGAAAAAGCGTTGATTCCGCGGCTTGAAAGTTGATTTTGCGCGGGCATTACAAAACTCTAAAATAAAGCAATAACGAAGGAAGAATTCTCTTAAGAAAATTATTTGAAATACCTGTTAAAAAGATTGGGGGGAAGCTTTTATTTGTTCCGTGTTTCTTGTCCTAATTGAGCGCTGCACGTCTGAGTGTGTGCGCATCTATCCAGGACAGACCCAGCCAGGTGCGTTATCTGACTTTACAAGTAAGACACTTCACTTAAATGTTCTGCAATCATTTAGTTAATAAGTGTTGCAAGTTTTATGTTACGTGCTGTTGTTTGGACGGAGTTTCCACCGTTAATTGGTTACATGTGAGTGTGTGTCTCCATGAAAACTACATGTAAAATGTAATGTTCCGCGGACAGCTTTGAAATCTGCGGATTCCTGGAGGGACTAAACTTAAACCAAGATGTTAATGTGTGTTAAAGAGCTTTTCTCATATGATAGAAACAATGGTCAGATCAACAGGTTTGCTAAATGTCGCTGTGTGCCTCGGACTGTTGGGGTTTTTCACTCTCTGCCTGCACAGTTTGCTATTGAGGGGGAGTGAGGCTGGCTCTGTTTCAAACATAGCAATGAGGCCTCCTCCCGCCTCCACATACTGCTGAAACAACAATCTAAGTTTCAATTTTTTTTTCCTTTACAACTTGGAGCACTAATGTCAACTCTTGCTTTTTCTTCTACAGAAAACACACAGCGTGGGAGGGCTGCTCTGTGTGAAAACCTGGCAAAGTCACATTTTTGTGCGAACAAATTAACCAGACAGTGAGAAACTAGTGGCAGTAGATCTGGTTTGATTCGGGGAGTTTGAAAGTGAAACAGTCACACCACAAGTACAGGTTTGCAGAAACTCTGCTGGAATCTGATCCATTGACAACATGGTGCTGATCAGTCTGAGGTAAAAGGTCAGAATCAGATATAGAAAGTAGAAGTGAGTGAATACTGGGATTCCTCTTTGAAACATAAAGAACATGTTTGATACTGCTGACTTCATTAATTCCCTTTGTTGTTGTTTTTTGCTCCTTTACATCGTCAAATATCAGCAAACAAATGTCAGCACATGAGGAAAAATGACCTGCTTAAAAACAATGAAAACATGAGAACAGACGCTCCTCTTAGTTAATCGTCTCTAACAAAATCTTTCAGGGTGAACAGATTCTATTTTTATTTATTCCTACAGCTGCTGCAGGTAAAGTTCCAGAATGTGGAGGAATTTAGTCTCACAATCACAGACAATAAATATCATCTGAAAGTCGGGTTATTGTTGTTTATCAGCACAATACAAAAAGATTGTTACACATATTCCAGTTGAGACTCTAGAATATCATGATTTATGTAAATTTACCTCAATATGAATGTTCAGGTTAGGATTGTGCAGTGATATTTATTATGTAAGTTTAGCTGATTAAAGTTTGACTCTGCACTACAATATTATTTAAATTTACATCATTATATTTAAGGTCAGACTATACAGTATTGAGATTAAGAAATCAAATATTCTAGAAAATGTAAATACACTGAACTAATATATTTAAGTGTGACTACAATATTATTTGACACAAATCTGTCTAAATCAAATTTGAGTCATTTTTACTCCAAACATTGACTGGACTGATTTAAATATTAAAATCACTCCTTTCTAATTATCTGCTGCATGTTCAAACCTGAGGCCTGAAATAGAAACACACAAGTATCTGTTTGAAGGAACTTCTGCAGAGTCCTGGTTCCAGATCATGATGATAAAATTATAGACAAACTTTAACAAAAGCTGTCAGAGTTTACAGGTTTTTACGTTAGATTTCTTCCATAATTCAATGAGTTAACAGCAAAAATCAAGTGTTCCTTTGGTGAACTTCATTTCCTCAAACATCCAGAATTGGAGCTCATATATTTGGCAGCTGTAAAGTTTCTGCTCCTTCAAAGTTCACAACACAATGAATGAATTCCTGAAACACTCTCAATGTTGGAGAGCGTTTGTGATGCTGAAGCAGTGACCAGTTTTTCTGTTTCTTCTCTGGAGATGCACAATGAGGGACGTCTGCAGCCACTGAGAAAGAGTCTCACCACATCCTGACATGAGGAAAAGACTTTATTGAAGACTACAATGAGAAAAACTATCAGACAGCGGACGGCAGCATTCAAGGTGAACTCCTTTACACCAAGATTTTTTGGTCTAAATTGAAGGATTTTAGGTGGAACATTCCTTTGAACAAACTTATTAAGTTTATGTTCAAGAATGTTGGGTGGAATATACCATCAGACCAACCTCCAAGGTCTACAGTAATGCATTTTATGTGGAATATACCATTAAACTCACCTTGTCGGTTTACATTGGAGGATTTTAGGTGGAATTTTTTTCCAAACCATTTCTAGGTCTACATTTAAGGATGTTTAGGATGGTATATTCTTCCAAACCAATTTCTCAGGTCTACATTTCAGGTGGAATATTCCTCCATACATCCTATCTTTTTGCGCTTTTTGAACCACATAATAATTTATGTGTTTTTTTTGCCGACATGCTATACTATGAACTACAGGCCATACTATGTTATTCTTGAAAAGCATACTATACTTTGACATTTTCTGAACTACATCCTGTACTATGGCGTTATACACAGTGCTTTGATTACATGTTGATTAATAATCTAGATTTTTTTCTGTTTCGTTTTTTGACGGGATGACCACAGACCTGACCGTGAACACCGTTGACACCCACCTGAGGGAGACGCTGCCTAAAATCTCAAGGCTGCTTGGTCGTGGTCTTCCTGTTCCAGAACGCCTTCATCAACTACGTCTTCTTTTGAAGAGGCCCTCAGATGCTGCAATCTCTGACCTTAAGGAGGAACTGCTACTTTCAGTCTGTAACCAGACGGTGGTTATTTTTAAGACCCAGCTCCTGGCAGCTGAGTGAAAATTTAACATCCATCTAAACGGAGTTCAATCTGAGCTGTCGGTCAGTATTTCAAACATCAAGTCCGACCCGGGTGCCCTAAAGCATGCTGTGGGTGAAACAGAAATTTCACTCTCCACATCACCAAAGACATCGTCACACTCCAAAGCAGAGCACCTGTCTGCTGAACAGAGAATAATAAACTGCTGAAACAGTTGCTCTGTCCTTCTGTAAGTGAAAGCTAAACAGGAAGTGGTTCACTGAGGATGTCCTCCATTCATTCTCCTTCTTCACAACCAGATGAGGTTTTCCTTCTGTTGGCTTCACTCAGAAGATCCTTACAGTGAACATGAGACACCTGAGATGAACACAGATGTCACAGTATCAGCATCAACAGCAGAGGTTCATTTTAAAGTGACCCTGGAAAGATTTCTTCTGTCATATATATTTTCCAACCACTGGAAGACAGAAAGGCTTGTAATCATTTTAGCTTCAGGGGAGAGGATTCTTCAGCTTATCTATGATGTAATTTAAATGTAATTACAGTAGTGTTCATCATTACTTTGGACATATTCTGGGAGTTTATATTTCCAATCTACATTGCAGGAATACATATTACAACACGTGAATCAGTCATTAAACAATGTTGACTATTAGAGAGTAGATTTACTGTTTTCTCTAGTTTAACTTCAGAGACTCAGCAGATATTCAGGACTACTGACAACAGAGAACCTTAACCTTACTGTTTTAATCACATTCAGGTTTTCTAAACGTTACATGAATGTGAACCAGCGTCTCCCCTGACAGTTTTATTAACTAAATGCACCACATTACAGTGACACAACACACTTCAGCTGTTTACATGAAACTCAACGCAAACATCGTTAGCTTAATGCTACATTAGCTTTAATCAGGCTACGATTCAGCTAATATTTACTGGATGCTACCTCTCTTCTCTGGTCAACACACAGAAATGAACTCCACCAACATCTGGAGTGCATGGCACACATTTTATCTGACACTAAAGCTGCATATAAAGTGCATTAAAAGCGGCACAGATAAGAAAATAAACACTTACTGAACTATCAGAGTCCTTTCAGTGTCTGCTGGTAGAATCAGCCGCAGAAAGAAAACTGGTTAACGCAAGCCAACAGGCAGGAAAACTGTCTGTGGATAAGGTTCTGCTGCTCCACCGATAAATAATCCAACAGTTATTATATCAGAATTAAGCCAAACAAGGAGAGCAGAGTCTGCCTCCTCCATAGGACCTATCAATTATTCCAGACAAGACTGTCAATCAAGTAGCCCCGCCCCCTGGCTTTGCAAATCTTTAAGGCTTTATAGAAAATTCAGTGTTGATTTATTTTAAGATCGGCCACCTGATCTCTCATTTTGACTGTGAAAACTAACAGAGAAAAAAATTATATACAGTCTATGCATCGTACTCTGTTTGGCTCCACGCTTGCTGATGGCCACTTCCGGTCTCAGGAAATGAAAAATCGGACTTTTTTGCATTTCTGCCTCTTACTGATTTTATTTTTTTGTTATTCTAAATAACAAGCATAAAATTGTGATATTTAATCAAAATTGACAGTTCAATTGCCATTTTTAAAATTTAATCAGACTCTAAAAAACAAAAAAATCAAATAAAAATGTTTTTCTTGGCATAACAGTGAAGCCATAATTGATTCAGCTGCAACCAACAGTCATCCAAGAAAAAAAATCATTAAGTTTTGAGCTGACCTGCTTGCTGAGTTTACACAGTACAGAATCAAGCAATGAAACAAATAACAAATATAAGTAGTAAAATATCAATAGCATGTAAAATTCCCAAAACACTAACTGGGAGTGGGAAGGTTAAGTTGTTTCCATGCCTAGATGTAGCTGCTGAAGTCAATGTGAAGTAATCCTTTTCATTCATTTTTGTTTGTTTTTGTTTTTCTGTACTTAAATTTGACTTTTGCAATTGGCAACACTCTTGCTCAACCTTAAGCAGGAAGCATTGTGATGAATAACACACGAGAAACTGCCTTGTTTGTTTGTTTTGTCACGTTGTCAATAAAAAGAGAGAGAAAATGCACATATCAGCAGTTCACTATCTAACCAGAGAGGGGCAGCAGCTCTGTCTGATGCAGGGACCGTCTTGTCTGTCTGTCTGTCCTGGGGAGGGGAGGCGAGGCTGAGCAGAGAGTTGAGGGTGGGAGGGGAGCAGAGGGTCTCCTGTCTGCTCCTTTGTCATGGGAAGACTTTACTCTGCTGCTTCATACAGACCCAGAGGAGGAACCGCAGCTCCAACAGCAGCAGACGCGCAACAGACAACTTCTAACTATGTAACTGGGACAGAAAACCAAGGTCAGTCGCTTTTCTTTTCACCAAAAACTCCACTGATCGGCTCCTGAATCGGCTTTTCGGTACGCACAGTGATGCGCCCTTCACTGTTGTTTTTTACTGGTTGCATCGCTGTTGCCAAATGTGGAGCGTTCAGTGTGCGTAAAATGACAAAAATGCCCCAAAAAACACATGCAGTGAATGATGCTGCTCGAAACTTGTTATACAAGAAGAAGTTTGAGCTGTTATGTGACTCTGTTAAAAAGCACACATAATGTTTATATCTACTGATTTGATATTGCAAGAAAATGACGCAACTATTTACCCAAAGTGGAAAAAAAGAACAGGGGTTATCAGGAAAACTGTCCAAGCTATAGATCACATCCCTGTTTCTTTGTGTACTGTGCGAATGAATACACTGTAAAACCGAGTTTGTTGTCATTTTTCAAGCAATGAAAGCCACTTACTAATATCTTTAATTTAAGTTTTTGCTGGATTGTTTGTCAGACAACATATGACAATTGAAGATGTCACCAGGTTTACGAAATTGGAACACTTTTTTTTCTTCCACAGACCGAATGATGAATCAAAGTATGATTGAATTTAAATTACTCACCTTTGACAAACATCTGTTTTGTCTTTGGGTGGAAGTCAGAATTGTGTTTGTCTGCCCAGTGGCGCGCAAGGCTTTTGCAACGCGAAAGTATTTCTCCTCACAGTGTTACCACACATTAGATGAAAGCCAGCTTATCAGCGGTCATTCCTCAAACTGTTTACATCTCCTTGTGTGTTTATGATCCACACCACCCTGCTGGCTTGTAGTCTTGGTGATGGAGTAAAGAAACCTCCTGCTCTTGAGACGAGGCTGGGGTTTTTTCCCCTCTTTTTTTTCTTTTTTAGGAGGTCTGGAGAATGAACTCATGCTGATTGATTGTGTGACTGTGTAAAAGGATACCCTGCTTCCTGTAGGCCCTCGCTCCAGACAGCAGGACCAGAAAATCTTGGATCAGCCATCTCTGTCTTCCTCTGTGGTGTGTGTGTGCTGTCTGTGGATTCAGGAAACACTAACGTCTGACTTTTAAAATCCCTCTCTCGAATCACTGGAACCAATAATATCCTCACTCGGTGTAATCTCTGTGAGTTATGAATTGAAGTGGAGAACTGGGAACTCAAAATGGATGTATTTATTTCTTTAGGCCTTCATTTTTTTTTCTTCGAGGAGAGAGTGAGCATTTCCTTTTGTGCTATGGGCCGTTTAAGATTTCCTATTGAACAACTAAGGACTGGAGACTGTCAGTACTATTGTTTCATAATCATGTAATCTACTGATTTATGACTCGATTAAAGATCTATTCAATAAAATGTCACAAATTATAATTGTAAGAGCCAGAAAAAGTGTTTTTATTGAATAAATCAATTCTCAGTTCCTCACGAGGTCCCAATCAAGATGTACCCGCCTAAACTTATAACTCTGGCTGCTGCCTCAGAGACTGAGGCTAAAGCATCGATTGAAGCACAAAGTGCTGCTTTTCAGACTTGGTTTTTATTGGTGACACTGGGCCAGACATTAAAACTTTCCTCTGGATCTGTTTTAATACTTAGTCTTGGGGAAAGTTTTTTTCTTCCTCTTTAAATATGCACATCTGAAATATCTCCTTGAATTGAGGCATTGTTGTATCGAGTTTTGTTGGATGCTCTGACGAACTGCAATATAACTCCTTTTTTTCTGGCTATTGAAGGTTGTTTCAGGAGTTAATAGTGTAGCGTGTGAGGAAAGAAAGTTAAAATGGTTGTGATTCCAACAGACAGGATTAGAATAAATCAATTTATTGTGCTGTTATTTTACAGTCTTTTATTGTTTGAGAGCGTCATATTAATCCTCTAATTCCCTTTCTTCTTCTTCTCAGTTAAGACAGTGCAGAGGGCCCAGCTGAATCCTCCATCCTCAGACCAAATCAGAGAAAAGAGGTCACTGTGATGAACAGCATGCTTCCTCAGCGGAGTGCTGTGGCCACTCTGGGGTACGGTTCAGGTAAGACATCATTTGTTTTTGTATTTTATTTGGATGAACTTCTAAAGCTGATGACTTCAAGTGGCAGAATATTTAGTGTTCTATAGTGTAGTTCACATCCAATACTTGATTTACTATTTAATCATTTCTGTTTACTGCCTGTAACGAAATAACAGAGTCAGCTGAATGACAATAAACATGGATGACATCATGCAAGTCTGGATTGAGTAAGTGCATCATGACAGGGATTTATTGAGTTACCTGGGTAGCCTTATTTAATCCTTTAAGCTTCAGTGTACCGCCGGCGGTACACCTACTAATTTGCATAGGAATTTCAAGAATGTCCGACGGGTGCAAACGCGATTATACAAACACTATACACCGATGGAAAGCTTAGATTCTCATGAATCCGCCGGTATAAACCACTTTCAGATGCGATTACCACAGCGGGTGAGAAAAACACATTTGTCCGACAAAAACAAATATTCATCCATCCGTTCTCTATACACGGCTTCAAAGCACACAGCGCGACTCACATTTCCGGGTTTATTATTACACACAAAAAAAAAGATTCCACAAAAAACGGCCATAATCCAACCTTTTACATCAGATGACACAAGCCAGTAAACTATTTTGTCCAAAACATGTCCTGAAGTCGGTATAAAATCCCCGAATCGGTCGTTTTCAAGGAAATGCACCTCCCGATGCGCGTCCAATATTCCCCGTATTTTTCGTAATTTTTTTTATTTAAAAATAGAATATTAGCGATTTTTTGTACTGAAAATGGCTGGAATTGACTGAAGCTTAAAGGGTTAACCCAGCAGCAACCTCTAAGGCTGAGAAATGAAGCACAGAGGTGCAGTTCCCTAAATGGCCAGTTGAGGCTGGCTCCAAGAGTGAGTCAATCCCTCTAGACTCCAGTGTTAAAATATCTAACTTTACAGCAGAAATAAACTTGTCTGCAGCCTGGTCCAGTAACAGTTTTGGTCTCTGAAGTTAGTTTTCCTCTTTATGACAGCTATACCGATTGGGATTTTCATATAACTCACCTGTTTGGATTTTATCTAGACTAAAACTTATGCATAATTAAGACACTTTGGGTGTCAGTTGGGTGTCTTTACAGGACAGTCCTGATTCAGTCAGGTGGAGTCGGGCATGATGGCAAAACCTGGAGCCACCACACTGAGCTTCAAGACAGCTTTTCAGGAAACCTCTAGGAGATGTCACAGAGGGTTGATCTATCTTTATGCACAGTCAGTGACTAAACCTGGAGCTGCTCTGAAGCTCATCAGTCCATATTATATAGCTGAAGGGCTTAAATCCAGTAAACTGCCTCTTGGTACAGACTGACTAATATATTTTAAGTACTGATTATATAGGGAGTTGTTTACTAGCTTTTGTTATTCCTTTGGGATCTTCAACAAGAGGGCCCCAAATTTAAATGAGGCAACAAGCTTCATTAGTCATCAGAATAGTTTTGAAGGCCCACAATTTGTTTATAAAACCCACATTTTTGAAGGAGTTGTGGACATTCTTTCAAATCAAATGAGCTGTTCTTAACTGTATATTCAGTGTCCAGCTACCGTGACTCAGGCCATCGTCACACTGCTGCTTAGATACTTGGGTTGCCTCAGGACTTTTCTTGCTGTAAAGACTGTGATGTATTCTGGCTTGTCTTGGTTCACCAACATTCTTCCATTTTTAGAAGAAACTTAGCCCCTGATTGAGCCAGTGTTTGTATTGGGCTCAGAACTGTATGAGTGTACATTCTTCCCTGGTTTTCCCCCTCTCATTCAGCACATCTGTGATAGCACTTCTTTCAGCTGGGCTGCTGCTTGCTATATTAAAGTAGTTAGAATATATCTGACTGTTTAATGTAATCCAAAAGGAGATGGGATTTTATGCTCTGTCAACTTTTTTCTCTCCACAGACTGTGTGAAGATCGAGCACAGCAACAGCGGCTCAGTTGGTGGGACGTTGTTAAGAGGCTCTCGCTCTAAAGCAGAGCTGCAGGAGCTGATGGAGACTCTGCAACGCAGGAAGAGTGCTCTTGAAGCCAGCCTGAGGGCGGCCGAATGCAGCCGCAAGTACCTCAGCGTGCCTTCACCTGTAGGATCTCAGTCTACCAGGCCGCTGTCTATCCTCAGCAATACGGAACGTCCTCCATCTGCCTCCAGAAACTTCTCCTACATGACCAGCAGCAGCGTCCCTCCTTCACCTCGTCAGGGTGAACGCCAGCTGAGTCCCAACGGCTTCCTCCGTCACTCCCACTCTCGCCACCAGTCACAAGACAGCCTTCTTCTCTCTAATGCAGCAGATGGAAGCTCTCACCTCACCTCCTATGGAGAGCATCTACCTCGTTCTCCCAGGGTTAAAAGTGGAGCAGCCAGTATGCCGTCCAGCCCTCGAATGGGCCGCCGGCTCTACTCTCAGGGCAAAGCTGGAGGAGACTCCCGCCAGAGGAAGTACTCCACCGGCTCACTCACCAGCCTGGGGTTGCACAGTCGCTCTCTGCCTCGGCTTCACAACGCAGCAGATCCTCCTGCTCTGTCGCTGCCATCTCACCACTCAGTGGGCTCCCACAGAGGAGGGGTCTCAGCAGGGCAGCGACGCAGCCTCTCTTCTCTGGAGCAGCCACCAGATGTGACGGTACCAGCCAGCATGCCCAGCACACCCAGGAGAGCCAGCCTGGCCTCTCTGAGCTCTCTGGGTATAGACATCGACGGGACGGGTTTAGATCTGGGCTTTGGAGAGAGGAGGTTGTCCTTTGGGAAGAGTGGGTTAAGTCCAGGACAGAGGGTGGGCAGCATCAGCTCTCTGAATGGCAAAGAGGAGCTGAGAGACTATCACCAGCACCAGAGAGATGAGCGACTCAGGGAGCAGAAAGTGCAGAGACTGGTGAGTTTTTTACTTTGTTCATCCCAATTTGCCCATTTTGATGTCACAAAACAACTAAAATATTGTTAAATAATCTTGTCTGCAGGAATGCCAGCGTCTGGAGACCATCTTAAGCCTGTGCACTGAGTTGGGGCAGGTGGCAAGAGAGCCAGCGGGCTCAGCTGTTTCTGACCTGCAGAAGATCAATAAGGAGTTGGAGAAGCTGCAGGTGTCGGACGATGAGTCGGTTTTCTCTGACTCTCCCAGCAGTACGGCTCCAGAGAGCTGCTTCGGGGCCAAAGCCAGAGACTTCCAGCTCCCTGAGGAGCAGCAGGCTGGCCAGCGTCAGCAGAGCAGCTACAGAGATGTCAGGTCCCACTCGCCTGCTATCAGCCTGAACAGCAGCGCAGCTTCACCCTCGACACACCACAGAGCCAAAGTAAGTCTCGTCAGACTCATACTCCAAGACAAACACGAGATCAGAAGGATGAGATCAGATTATAAGGACTAGAAAATACATCTCCACCAGTTATGTCAAATAAAAAGAAAAAAAATCACTTAATAGAAAGAATTTGTTATGAAAACTTTGGATAAATGAATATAAATGATTAATAAGGACAAACCTACAATCTTTTTTGCATTTTTCTTTATAATTTTAGTTAACGTTGCCAACTCGCATGCTCTGGTCTGAGACACCTGCTGTCATGCTCTGTCTCACGCTCTCCCGCTGCCCAAACAAATCTCATGCTAAATAAGGGAATAGTTGAAGCCCCTCCTTAGGGTTACGCAGTCTCTCTTTGGACACAGTACTAAGTCTGAACATTTGGCATTTTCCACATTTCAGCACCAACACTGTCCATAAACATCACAGAGGGCAGAAAAGACGCAGCATACATGCATTTAGAAGATTGGCACGAACACACAGACCTTTCTAAAAATCAGAAAAGACCTTCCATGTGTGTGGCCTCATTTACTTTGCTGGTAAATGTGATATTTACAAGCTTAAATGTCTGTAAAAATGCAGCCTCAGAAAAGCCTGTAACCATTTGGATTAATACAACTCAACTGTAATGAATGTAACTGAAGATTTGACAAAACATAAACAGGACCCGAAGTTAAGTTTGTAGCTTCCAGCTGTTTGCAGCAGTTTTTCCTCTGATTTTATTATTTAGAGAGTTGCACACATTTATAAACATGACAGCAGTAACTTTATTATTTAACCATAATTTTTCACCACAGACAGGTGAAATGTTACACAAGATCATTATTATTGTTTCATGGCGGTCAATCTCAGGTTGAGATCAGAGCTTAATCACAGATTTATTTTTTTTTTGCTGTTACTTAAAGTGTGAACTGTTTACTAAAGTTAAACATACTTTTCTGTCAAATCAAGTGTTTTATATGAAACATTTTCAGTTATAAGTGCCATTATTGCACATATGGCTAATTCCCATAGCTTTATACTAGAACGTTTCTCTAATCCTTAAAGTAACTGCAACAGGTAGTAAAAATAAAAACACATTTCCTGTAGCCATAAGTTGCTATTGTTACATAAATTGTCATTACTTAGCAGATTTTCCCATTTAGGAAATAATAAAGTATAATAAAAAGATGTAGTCAGCCACACAGTGGGTGCACTGTTAAATTGCCAGGCTTAATGGGTGAACTTTTATCCTATACACACTACCTACGTCAACAGTTTTTTGCTAACAATCAGACAATTGAATATGTTGCTTTTAGTCCTTATTTACTTTCTGAGATTTATGTATTTATACAGTGAGACATTTGGGACACAGGTAGTGCAACAGTGAGCCAGCATGCACAGTACCAGGACCCTGACACTGGTGATGTGTTTTTCCAGCCTGTAGTAAAGACGAATGGGACCCACCCCTTCTGTGGAAGTTAATCTGACTGCCGATAGCTTGTTTATCCTGTTTGTTTACCTATTGTATAATCACAGTCATTTGTTTTCCTAATTTGAGTCCATTTGCATTTCTTGTTCCACATTTCCACAGAACTTCATTGAAAATCAGCTGCAGGTTATTACATTTTTGAGATTCCAAGTGTCAGAATTTGAACTATGAGAGAGAAAAAATGTCTAAATTATGTCAAACTGTCCACAACTTTTCCTGTTTTTGTATTGGTACAACCATTTCCTCCCCGCTCCTAAAGTTTAAGGAACTCTTTTCAGTGTTTAATGGGTTAATGTGGTCTGAAAAAACACTATTTTCATGATGAATTCTGCCTTATGTTTGGTCCAGGCTGGATTTATATAGAAGAAAAGTGGAAACACATGTAGCATGAAGCTCCTCATATAGTGTTTGTCCTCCACAGCATTGTTCTGCACCGAAACCTTCACAAACTTTGAGGTAGATTCCTCGTCAGAATTGCGTCTTTGGTCAGAAATACTGTAAGTGTGTGCAGTTAGCAGTTTGTGTGTTTCCTGTTTATGTGGGTTGCTCAGACACATAAACAGGGTAATCACAGTTGCACAAGACCCTCTGATGGCTTTGATGTTTCTACGATTTGGCCTCGTCTTTTCTCTCTTCACCTTTTTTAGGTGCGTTGCAGTGCAAAGCCTCTCGGCACATCCTGAGAAATGAATGAACATTTACAAATAGCAAATACACCAAACACATCAGTGACTGTAGCTCCCAGATGCGCCACCTCCTCCAGGCCGTCTTTGTTCCACTCTAGAGCAGTCACAACCAAACGTTGTCTGGTTTTAATGAAGAAGTCCTAGTTTTGTTTCAGCACTCAGCCATTCAAACTCTTTAAGGAGGGGGGAACAGGAAATGACTTTATCCCATGGAGAATTAGTGTGCGCATGTGTGCGCATGTGTGTGCATGCGCGCACAACTGTGTGCGGGTGTATAACTGGAAGAATGCTAGTGTATATGCATGGCAAAGACTTGCGTTTTTCCAGATGTTTTGAACTTTATACTCAGGCTTAATGGATGGAGGATACTGCAGGAATTAAATGTACTTAATCATGCCATCTCTAGCAAATCTAAAATTACACTCCGAAGTTGAGACATCATTTCTGCTGTGTGTTAATTGTGACAGAGGTTTATAGACTGCAAATAACCTCTCTTCCATCTCTTGCATACCTCTGAGCAGTGTTCAGGAACAAAGACTACTCACAACCCATCTGGGAAACTATAAATCCTAGAGCTGCCTCTGACCATAAAAAATCCAGTCTGGCTCCTCTAAGTAAGAATACCTGATATTACAGGATATCTTAAATGCACCCACACATGAGTATGAACGAATGTTTGCAGGATGCTGGTAATGGTGCAGTATGTGGGAGTGCTTTGGCGTGACTGGCAGCTGAGTGCACTGATAGAGATTTCCATTGCACTAAGTGGAAAAGAATCCTGTCCCCGTTGTCAGAGATCCAGCTTCAGATGAGCTAAAACAGCAGCTGCTGGTGTCATATTCAATAAAAAAAAAATGATTCTGTGGACTGGAAAATGATTTTAACAACATCATTTATTCAAGGAAAAATGGTTTTCTTATGTAATATGAGCTATCTGCAACTTTTGATTGTGGATTAAATCACCAGAAGACGCTCCGGCCAATAAACAGGGGGAATTTTGACTGTTTAGCTGTTTGTGTGTTTTCCTAAGGAGCCAAGCATTTATGTGCATTCCTGATGTCATTACAGGCCTTGGAGAGCGTGCAGCTGAAGCAAGAAGTAACGCAAATAGAGGAAGAAAGAATTCAAGTCCTGAACAACATCGAGGAGCTGGAGCAAAAGATCAAAGACCTGGACAACCAGATGGAGGAGTCTCTCCGAGAGGTAGACGGCAAAGAGCAGTTCAGGAACACAACCGAAACCTGAACAGCTCGTCAGCTCTTATCTAGAGCGATCACTTCTTGTAAACAGCCCAAGAACACTGTGCAGCAGTTTATCACGGCAGCTCATCGCAGTAAAAACTGATGAGCTGCCTAATGCACCGTGTCGTTGCTGAATGAGGCAACCACCTGAAGTCAGAAAAGCGGTGAATGCACTGAATAAAAATGAATCCTGAGGCCGGTTTTCTACTTTGCGCTGCTGTTTCCTGCAGATGGAGGTGGAGTGTGCCCTGCTGGAGGGAGAGCAGGAGTCTGAGATGGCTCAGCTGCAGAGAGAAAAGGAGCTTCTGGATGAACTCAAGGGAAAAATTCATAGTATTGAGAAGACGAGCAACACAGAGAAGCCACAGGTAATAATTCAAGCCATGACGTGTTGTTGAGGGTTCGGGTTTGCACAGAGATAGCAGCAATATGAGATGATGTCAGTCATTTTTCTAGTCTGTCCTTCATTATTAAGAATCCTGCAATGAGCGGTCAGAGGTGAGTAAAGGGGAATTCTGGTATCAGGCCTTGATGTAAAGCCACATCTCAAACAAGCTGACAGGGATCAGTTCAGTTCAACCACAACTTCCTAAGAAAGGGTTCGGTTACGCTTTAGCTCAGTTGTCTTTCAAAAAGCAAACAAACCACTTTCAGAGGAAATGCAAACCAGCGCCAAAGCCAGAGGAGTCATCATAAATACGATTCACAAAGCAGCTTGAAAGAAGCTTCGGGAAGAACTCTGCCAACAAAAAGAGCTAAAGCATAAACTCATAAACCTGTTAGCAGATGTTTTCTTCTGATAAGTCATCCGGCAGTTTGTTCTGTTTTCTCCAGAGTTTACTCATGTTGGCAGAGAACAGCAGGACACACAGTAAAATGTAGATCTCATTTTTCACCCTCAATGTCTGTTATTCTTTCCAATTTCTTCCTTTCTGTGCTGTTGTTATCCCTCTTGACCTTGTTCTCTCTCTCCTCCTGGATCTCTTCCCTCACTCACTGCCTCTCGTCCACAGCTTCTGTTACAGCTCTGGTGTCTCTTAAAGCCACATTTGAGAAGGGGCCCGAATAATTACCATGTGTGAAAAAATTGTTCGCAAATGTGACTCCAATTTGGTGGGAAACCAAATCTACTTGAAAACCTACCATCGCTTGGAAGGACGTGAAATTTAACACTACATTGCTCAAAATGCCCCATTTTTTATTTTTCTGTGAAGCAGATTGTCAGTGTGTGATGAAATCTTAAATGTTAATTACACAGTCTACCTAGAGTTCCTTTCTTGTTCCCTAAGCAGTTCAGTTTCGTTTCAGTTGTAATTTGGGTGTTTGTGTTTCTCTGCTGTTTCTCAGGAAGCTGGGGAGGAGTCAAAAAGTTCAGAGGATTTGGAGTTTCAGAAATTGGAGAGAAAAATTGAACAGGACGAGGAAAAAGAGAACCAGAGCCAAGAGCTGCTGCGAGAGATCGCAGAATGTCAGCGCCTCAGTGTCACACGGAAGGTACAGAGAAGGAATATAAATGTGCATGTGGCATGAAGTGCATGTGAAACGCCGCTAGTAGTGCATCGCATCACTAACATGTAGTTTTCGGCCAGAAGTACCTAAACTAAAAATACTACTGAGGGGATTTTAACATCTTAGCTGTAACAATATGAATTTACCAAGGTGTTCAGAAAGAAACCAAACCAAATTTTGCCTTAATAATAAAGTCAACTCCTCCAAGACAAAAGCAACTGAACCGAATATTAAAGGGTGATAGTGTATCATATAAATAAATATGCTACAGCAATAAAATATGTTGAGACTTAAAGCGTGCTTAGGACTAAGTGGATGACTGTTGATCTCCACCAAGGCCAACAGTCCTCTCTTCTATGATGTACACGTTTTCAACCAGATCCACATTAAAATGTAATGTATTGGTAGTGTTTTCATAACCCTGCTGACAGTTAAATAAACACAACCTCCTTTTCAATATACCGTAATAATACAATAACTTTATTTGTCCTTGAAGGAAAATTAAATCGTCAGGGGTCTCATCTGTTTACTTTACAATTATATAGTCTAATTACTGATGGTATGAAAGATTTTTTCTAAATCTTTCTGTCCTGGGATAGGCAGGGATAGGAGCCATCCACCACCGATGTCAGTGGTCATAACAATAAAATTAAACAGAAATAGTTTATGAAATACGTCAATAATCCAAGTTGTCTAAAAGCACTAAATTCTACAACCCCTTTAACAAAGTTTTTGTGGTGATCTTTTTATGTTTTCCTGTTTTTTTTTGTTTTTTATTTCAAATACTACATTTTGGTTTGTTGTCATTAATCTTACTGCAGGTTGTGCATGAAAATAAAGCTGCAAAATTGTGAGATTTGCAGCACAAAGCATGAACTAATTACAAGAAACAGCAAAGCCAGCTATGGTAAGCATGCAACACTGATCACATAACATATTAACTGATTTTTTAATCGTGTGTAAAACCACAGGAGGGAGACAGAAACAGGGATAGAATTAGTGCTGAATGATTACTGGATTTCAAATAAAAATTGCAGTTTTAAACATTGCACCGTCTTGTCAGTTGTTTTTTTTTTACAAATTCATGCCTTCCTCCTCATTTGATAGTATCTCATGTGGTACCGCCTCATCACGTTTTAAATCTTTTATACAGTGAATGTTGAACTAAAGCATGACTTGAATTATTTGGATCACAAATCAAATTGCAATGCCTATCAGAATAATCGTAATTACATATTTTCCCAGATAATTCAGCCCTAGTGAGGATAATAATGTAGCTATAGGAAAAACAAAACCGTATTTGTCCTTCTTCACTCTGCTGCTGCTTAAATGCATCAAATCTCCGCAGTACCTGCTTATTTCACTGAAATATTTGGCCTCACACTTCGCAAACGCTGACAGATATCGTGCGCTGATCCTGTGCTGTTTATTTCTCACAGGAAAGAATCATGACCCTGAAGAAACAGTCCTCACAGATCACTTTACAGGCTCAGCAAGAACGAGAGAACTTCCAGAGAGAGAAAAACAATTTGCTCCTCATGCTTCAGAAGGTAAGAACATCTTCTGCATGCTGATGTTGTAAATACTCAGTTTTATTTACTTAAAGAGTGTCTGGTGTCTGCAGGAGCGAGAGAAGCTGGTGTCTTTGGAGGGAAAGTATGCAGAGCTGTCTGAGGGGCAGAGCTTCACTAACAACCCCGGAGCCGTCAAAGAGGTAGTGAGGAGGCGGCGACTCTAACAGTGGAATAATAATTTATATTTCCACCAGCAGCAGGAGTTCCATTACATCTAATGAGTGCTGTTATTTTTATCCTTTGATTTCCGTGATTGATGCAGCACTTGCACTCTCTGAAGGAAAGGAGAAGAAGCAGCAAAGAAAACTCTTCCCACCCGAGTGACACTCTACCTCATAAGAGGAACCAGCAGCTCCTCACGTCTTACGGCAGATCTCTGGGACGCACGCTTCCTCCCAAGGTCAATAGTTTTCTTAACTCTTGTGTCATCCTGCGGGTCAAAATTGACATGGAAAAAAAAATATATATATATATATATATATATATATATATATATATATATATTCACAGTGAAACTTCTGATGTTCACATTTTCAACTTTTTGGGAAATCTTTGAACATTTTTTGGTGGGAAAAAAAGAAATGTTAAAAATGTTTCTTAAGAACATTCACAAAAAAATCAACCAAAATCCATCGAAATTTGCTGGATTTTGGTGGATTTTTTTGTGAATGTTCTTAAAGAAAATATTAGAAGTATTACCTATATATATGTAATAACTTTAGATATATCTAGGATTTTTAGGAAGATTTTTACTCATTTTTTTGAAAATATTTACAAGAATTTTCTTGCCAAATTTGGAAGTTTTTTTTCCAAATAAAACTTTTATGGGAAACTTTTAAGGAATTATTGGAATTTTCTTCCGGAACGTTTTGCAAATTTCCACAAATTTGGGGATCATTTTTTGCTGCATTTCTGGATTTTTTTCAGACAAGGAAACAATATTTTTTTGGTTGCCCATAAATGAAGACAACAGGAGGGTCAAAAATGAATCTGAACAAACATTAAAGATTGGACACAATTAGATCAAACTGGGTATTGCAATCTGCAATATATTTAAAGCACACTGTAACACCACTACTCGTTTCAAAATGACAGATTGTGGCCTGCATGAGAGGCGGTTTCACTGCCTTCATTATTTGTATTCAGCAGACTTATTGTCCCTCGAGAATGATCCACCCAAACAGGAATTCAGTTGCAACACCCATCCAGCTCATGAAGCAAATGACAGACGTTTGCAGTTGTGTGAAGGTTTTTCAGTTTGTCCTGAACAGCATGTGCATCCTCTTTCCCCTCTCAGGCTCACCTGCCGTTGTCTCAGAGCTCCAGCTGTGGCAGTGTCATCCCACAAGGCTTCAGCTTCTCCACTCGGGAGGTGAACAGCCGCCGCCTGCCCAAGAGTGAGTCAGAGGGCCACGCCGTCACATCTCATCTGCATCAGATCTGTTAGTGGTAGTGGTGTTGTGACCAGCGCTGAGCCTCAGGCTGTGTGACTGTATGAAGGCAGGAAATGCCGCGGTGATGTAAACATCTGTGGCACTCCACAGAGGAAACTACATTTAAACCAGATCTGATATCAAGGAGTAAAAATATAGCAGCAGTGATGTGCATGATAGGAATTTGGGGTTTTTAGCTTTATTACTCGTTTGCAGCAACCTCCAAGCACATGCAAAATATACAATCCTTAATTTGTATGAGATAGACCTGATGAGGATCAGGGGTGGGCAAACTTTTTGGCTCAGGGGCCACATTGACTTTTGAAATTTGACAGACGGGCCAGACCAGCATCAGATGCTTGGAGATTGTGCAAACTAATAGGAATTACATGTTAAAGACAATACTGACAAAGTAAAGAATACTCACAGTCAGTTTCAGTGGGAACAGTGCTGTTGGTCACCCTTTTCTGCCAGTGCATCAAAGTCTGGTGTCAGTCTGGTTGTGGCAATTCTCAGGATGGATCTGAGGTGTTCATCAGTTAACTGGGATCTGTGCTGTGCTTTGTGGATGTTCATCACGCTAAACGTCTGCTCACACACGTAGGTAGATCCAAACAACACCAGCATCCTCTGTGCCATCTTCCCAATGTTTGGAAACTTGGCTTCACTTAGTGAAGCGTAAAAGTCATTCAGTTTAAGGGAGCTGAACTTCTCCTTTAAGACTGAGTCACTTTCAAGATCGATCAGTTCCAACTGCAACTCCTGAGGTGCTGTTTCTGGGTCTTGTGACAAGGGACATGATACCAGCTGAAGTGTCTTGTCAATTTTTTCAAAATCAGAGAACCGACGGCAGAATTCTCCGTTGTAGGTCTTCTAGTGATTCCTTATATTTCATCACATGTCCACTGGCCTCTGTCAGCGTCACCAGTGTAGGGAAATGAGCGAAGGATTTTTTTTGACATTTGTCTTGAGAATAAAGTCAGTTTGGCTTTGAAGGCTGTCACATTTGTGTACATTTCGTGCACAAATTGATCTTTCCCTTGCAGCTTCACGTTCAGCTCATTCATGTGTGTCAGTATGTCCACGGCAAAAGCAAAATCACGACCAATCTCTGTGGCACAGCTCAGGAAAATCATCGGTTTTCCCATTAACTCCAAAAATGAGCTAATCTCTCCTTTGAGCTCCCACACTCGCTGACATACTTTCCCCAAACTTAACCAGCGGACATGAGAGCAGTAAAGCAAGTCCTGGTGATCAGCATCAGTTTCTTCTAGAAACTTCATGAACTGACGATGCTGAAGCCCTCTCAATGTATAAAGTTAACGAGTTTTACAACTGGCTTCACGACATGATCAAGATGCAAAACAGACTTGCAGAACGCTTCCTGGTGGATTATGCAGTGTAGGAAAATCACATCCAGCTCAGGCTTTTCCTCCTTCACCTTATCCTGGATTCTTCTCAGCAGCCCGAAGTTTCCTGTCGAGTTTGTCGATCCATCCATGGTGACATTGGCGAGTTTCCACCACGGCAGCTTCATCCTCTGGATGACCCCAGGCACCCTGTCCTACAGTCCTCTCCACGTGTTTCCCCTTCATGAATTCATGGTCAAAAATTCCTCTGTTGTCTCAAAATGTTCATTAATCCCTCTAATAAAAATTAAAAGCTGAGCAGTGTCTTTTATGTCATTACTTTCGTCCAGTGCCAATGAATATAGCTTGAAGGACTCCGCTTTTTCGTTCAGTCAGCTGGCTATGTCTTCGTCGATTACTTCAACACGGCCAGTAACTGTCCTGCTGATAAAGTAATGTTTTTCAATTTTTTTTGCTCTCTGGACACAGGAGACCTGCTGTCTCTACCATGCATTTTTTCAAAAACTCCCCTTTGGAGAAAGGCTTGCTAGCCTTTGCTATTTTGAATGCTAGCAAATAACTTGCCTTCGTGCTTGACTCTTGAATCGTAGTTTGCAGAAAAAACGTATTTTGCTGAGTGTGTAAACTGGCTGCCAGCCTCTGAGCCGTAGCTGTCTGTTCCTGCGCTGACTGGTTGCTAGCGTAGTTAGCATGCTTCGTGGAGCAGTACCGGCTGATATTGTATTCTTAAAAAACCGTAACGGTTTCATTGCAAATAAGACATACAGCCTTTGAACGGACTTCAGCGGAAAATATTTCGTATTCCACTCCTTCTGAAACACTCGACATTCACTGTCGACTTTTCTTTTCTTTGATCCACTCATTGTTCCAGCAGGGCTCAATGCAGCTGCAAAGTAGAAGAAGAGGAAATAAACCACCAAAGGTCACTTGTGTCTAGAGCGCCATCTAGTGGTGTCAACAGAAACGTCGGGTACTGCAGGGGAAGGACAAATTAATGTGGTCTTTACTGTAATTTCATCAGTTCTAATATTGACAAAATTGTTTTGCGGGCCTGATTGAAAAGCCCGGGGGCCGCAGTTTGTCCATACCTGGGATAGATATATTTTTGTGAGGATGTGATGATGTTGAATACTCTAGCATTTGCCTGGAACAATAATCCATTTTTGTGTGTGTGTGTGTTCGTCTATATTTATGGCTTTCCTGGCCAGCAAAACAGCACTTCATCCAATATAACTCCTATAATTGTATCATTTTGTAACCTACATTATTAAATCCACTCACCATTTCTATTATGTTAACTTAAATTATCTTTCTCTAGCCCGATGAATCACTATTACTTGTCTCCTTTGCTGCAAACAGATTTGCAAGATGATATCCTGCTTGGCCACCTAGCTAATGAATTGCAGCTCTGTCGTTGTGATTGTGTATGTTACGTCAGCTCATCGATGCTGAGGGTATTTCCAGTTTCTTATTGTAATCTTCTCCTCCATCAGCAGGCAACAGTCACACACACATGAATGAAGACAGGCAGAGGCGAAGTGATTTCTGCAGCAGGATGGTCTCTGAGCCCAACGTCTTCCTGGACTCATTCTCCTTCCCAGACAACAGCCAGACGTCGGACACCGTCAGCGTGGACAGTTCTGACAGTCTGGAGACCAGCTTCTCTGCCTGCTCTCCCGACAACATCTCCAGGTTTGAGAGAAACCACAATGATTGACAAATTAAAGTTCCCTTCAAAGTTTCGACCGGAGAATCAGATGCAGAGTAGTTGTACTTTTAGAAAATTAGTCTGATCCTCGAAACATTGAGCCACTCATCCTCCCGCACTTTTTACTCACTGCAGGCTCATTTATTTAGTGCAGTTTAAGTCCTGCACCTCAATTATAAACAGCACAACCACGACTAGAAGTAAGGAGGAATTGTAAAACTGTGTTTTGTGCGGTATAAAAAGTTATAATGCCATAAATCTTTTTTGAAGGTGGAATTTCTTTGATTATGTAAGTAACAAATGTTTGAAAAAACATGGAATCACATTGTACAACATTTTTTTCTGGTTCCCACAAGTGTTATCAGCACTAAAAAAATAGTAACTCTACATACTGTTGATTAATTTTTCAGACATGACTATTCACAGTTACAGGTCACTTTCCAGTTGCAACAAAAGGTGCAGAATTTTTTGATTTTTTTACAGAATCTGGTTATTGTAATTGGAATTTAAATAGAGCACATAGAACTAAGTGATTTTGCTAAATATCACAATTTTATGCTTTGATTTGGTGCTGTTTTCTAACAGAATAGTACGTCACTGATGAGTAGTTCAATGACCATCAGAAAGTTAAAGATTGAAGGATTCTTTCTCTTTTTACAGTTTCTGGCTCTACAGAAATGATATAATTTTGGTGATTTTAAATAAAAACATGCGTTTGGTTTTAGAGGGTTAAAGGGTCGAAGATGTTTTGGAGAAATGTTCTGAAGGTGAAACAAATATCATCTTCATCTCCTTCCTCATCAAAGAATAGTTGTTCTTGTGCTTTACCACTTGCTTTTTTCATTTTCCATCAGTGCCAGTACGTCTAACATGGCGAAGATTGAGGAGATGGAACGTTTGCTCCGGGAGGCCCAGGCTGAGAAGCAGAGACTCCTCGAGCATCGGGTAATGAAACAAACCGAACCAAAACTTTCACTGTAAATGCATGTGTGTGTTTGCCGATGGATGTAATGCATGTCTTGTAGGAGCGAGAGATGGAGGTGCGCCGGCAGGCTCTGGAGGATGAGAGAAGAAGAAGGGAGGAACTGGAGAAGCGACTGCAGGAAGAGACGAGCAGGAGGCAGAAACTTGTAGAGAGAGAAGTGAAGCTCAGGGAGAAACAGAGATCACAGGTATTCAGAAAAAATCATGCAGAGATGTTGAAATCTGAAGCTTTCTTCTCCATTTTCAACCAATCCAACTCTTTCTCTACAGTCCCGACTGCTGACTCGCTACCTCCCTGTAAGGAAAGACGACTTTGATCTTCACGGCCATATTGAGGCAGCTGGACACAACCCAGACGCCTGCTTCCATCTGGCCATCACCGATAAAACCTGTCGAGGATTCCTGGTCAAAATGGGAGGAAAGATCAAGACGTGGAAGAAACGCTGGTTTGTCTTCGACCAGAATCGCAGGACGCTCACATATTATGCAGGTGAGCAGCTTCAAGTGTGAGATGAAGTTCCTGCAGCGACGGCATCATGTTGAAGCTCAGCCAGGATACTTTGGATACTGAGAAGAAGCTTTGATCACATTTCTGTTTATGTTCTCCACCGCAGACAAACACGAGACCAAGATGAAAGGAGTCATTTACTTCCAAGCCATAGAGGAGGTGTACTATGACCATTTGAAGAATGCACACAAAGTAAGTCAGTTTATGTGCATGAGTGTGTTTGTGTGTCTGTGATTTGGAACATGTGGCATCATCTACACATCCCTTCATTTTTAGTAAATACTGACATCTGTTTGTCCTCTGCTTTTCTCCCTCTCACACATGCATCTTCTCATCTGTGTCCTTCTCAATTATGTTATTTCGCTTTTTTTTCATCCAAAAATTACATTCACTTCTGCACACAAGAGCCCCAACCCCTCGCTGACCTTCAGTGTGAAGACCCACGATCGGGTGTACTACATGGTGGCTCCGTCTCCTGAGGCCATGCGTATCTGGATGGATGTTATTGTAACGGGTGCTGAAGGACACATGCACTTCATGGTGTAACAGATCTGGGTCCACAGCACAAACTTTTCTAAAGACTCAAAGCAGCCTGCTCTAACAGCTAACACACATTGTGTGTAAAGCTGAGATGGATATTCATCAGGTCAACTCAAAATTAGCTTCTGTTTACACTTGTAGCCTGCTATACATGAGCATGACCACAAATCAAGCTCAGTGCACATTTTATAATGTAATCATGTGTAAAACAATCAAATGAGCCGATATACAGGTTCGTAATTAAGCTATTTACGTATTTTTTATACTGTTTTTGTACCATGAGTGACTTAAGCATTATTAAATCTCATACCAGATATTTTACAACTTCCTTCTACCTTGTACAAACTCTCTGCTTGACATAAACTCTGCCTGTTATGTTTGACTTTTGTACTATCAAAAGTTAATCAGGGAAGCTTCTAAATGATCAGAAACTCACTTCTAAACTGCGGTACATGAATATGCTCCTTCTCTACAGCAGTCATCTGTAGCCTTTTGTATATTTTCTTTCCCTTCTTCCATGTCCCTTCTCTCTACTTCCAGCTAAACTCCACATTTTCAGTCAGACTGAAATGTATTTTGAATGTCAGGCTGCATCACAACTTCCTTTTTTCAAGATAATCCTCTCCGTATTTGTGATTGCTAGAATGCGCACTTTTTATTTTTACTCAGATTTATTGCTTCTATGTTGTCACCAATGTTTAAATGAAATTAGTGTTACATTTTTCACTCAGTCATTGAGATCGCTGCTGCCAAACTGTTAGCATTAGCCGATCTTTGATCCTTCAAAACCTCATATGTCTCTATTTGCACCACTTTCATTCCAGTGAAATTCATTTTCCTTCACGTATGCAAATTTAATACATGAAGGAGAGATGCTTATAGGCACTTTTTTATGATTTATTATTAATTATTTGTAATTGTTGGTAAATATTCTGCTCATAGAAAATAATCCACATCACAAGGCCTCCCACAGTGCAGATAGCTCCCTCTGTCTGTAGTGGAGGCCGGACATGCTGATGCCGTGTTGTGCGGCGGTGATGCTGTAAGTTACTGCATCACCCTCATGTTTCTTCTCACACTAAAGTGTGTCGTTATGTTTTTCCACCAGCAGATGTCCTCAGTGCAGAGTCATTGCACTGGGATGACGTAATGCTCTGCCTGGTCTGCCCACACTTATTTATATAAATGAGCAGTTACTGAAAGCAAGAGCTTTACCAATATTTGCAATACTTAAATTAGTGCAATCATACTCACATGTGTATCACTTATGAGATTTGCTTTTTGGAAGCAAAAAAAAAAAGACCAAGTTTATAATCTTGAAATAATTTTTGTAACTTTGTTTTGAATGTGTATAATTGAACTGTATGTTCTTTGACTCTTTACAACAGTCTGACTGCCTTTGACAATGAAAGATCACTTCAGTACCCAGTGCCTAGCTGTTGGTTTAAAGACCGCAGGGCTCCGCTGTTTTGTCTGGTGCTGGTTGAGTGTTGGTTAACTCCTGCAGAGTGCAGCTCAGGCTGCAGAGCTGACAGTGTTACAGATGAGTTGTTGCTTCTGTGAGGAGAAGTATTAGTCAGGTGAACATCTCGTCCTCAAGCTGTTGCACTGTGTGACGCATAAAAGCCTTGAAACCAAACAAATGACTGCATTTCTATATATTTTGAATACATTTACTGTTTTATATTTTGTATATAAACATATTGTGATTCTAGCTGACACTATGGTACAGGTTTTTATACTCAACATGTGTCATGAATAAATAATTCTGATAACGAATCATATCTTTGACATGTTATGGTTGCTTATTTTGTCTGTTGAATGTTATGGCTGTAAAAGCCTGATTAGGTCACACCAGAGGGGATAAGCGAACTCTGCCTTTGCTAAGGTTTTGCTTTTAAGTTGAACCACTGAATGGAAGCTTTATAAATCCCCTACATGGCAGAATTATGCATTGTCCTGTGGATTTTATGTAATATAGCAATATTTTCACTCTTGAAGCCATCAAAGGAATTAACAATATTGTGGTACACAAATGTGTGACCAGATATTTTCATCAAACTACCAATTAAAGAGATGATCTTTTCCTTTATATCATTGATGAATAATACCAGCGTCACATTTTTATAAGAGTATTTTTGAAACTTATTTGGTTTTGAAGCAATTTGATATTAGTTTTGAAAACTAGGCCCCAAAATTACAGTTAGACATTATTATGACACACTCAGTAATTCCATTTAAATTCGTACATTTAAATCTAATAATTGCTCTTATGTACTGTGTGTGTGCTCATTAAGGCAGTCGTGTTTTTAGACCCTCCTCCCGACACTCTCATACTCTCATTGGCTGACCTAGTGGGGTTGGCATGGAAACACAGAATGAAGCATGCTAAATTAGGTTCCAAAGAGGCACATCGTTCCTCCAGAGGCAGAAACAGACACAAACACGTACAGACCATAGAAAGCCAGGGTGGCCTCAGTGCCTTGTGGGTGCTGTAATTTGTGTAACATATTTGGGGCAAGGGGCTGGCCTTAAAGATAAGAGAGACTGTGTGCAGGGAAGCACACAAACAGCCCATAAGCGAAGGGACTCTGAGCCAGCTTATGCAATACAGCTCTAAAAGTTTCCTTCCAACATGTTCTGCACTCAAGGCTGTTATTTCTATCATTTACCACCGTGAAAGACACACTGGAGGAAATCATGTGAATGGATGCAGACAAAAGGAAGCATTCACTGAATATGCCCGTCTTTAAAACCACAGGAGTCATATTCACACCAATACTTTCCAGTAATGAAGGGCATTCTGTAATTTATCCCTCTGCTTCATGATGTGTCCTCTTAACCAGCCTGATTCCTGCTCTTACAGGCGTGATTATAAATCTATAAGCCAATTTTTAAATGCCTTAATCCCAGATGACAGGTGTTACCGAGGAGCAGCCATGTGTTGTGTCAGAGCCTGAGGGAGACACTGCTCTTTTCTCAGGGAGATGGTGTTGCTGTCTTTAGCCTGTATCAGCACCTGATGTGGTGAAATCCTCGTGTTTCTCTCAGTGCAATTGGTGGTCCTCTCCTCTCAGCTTGCAGCCTCTGGCCTCATAAAGCAAACAGAGGTCTTTTTGTGTCACCTCTGCAGCCCATTTTAGTGAGACAAGAAAGAAGCATTCACCCTTTGTTCTTTACTCCTTATTCCTGACACCAGACTGCTCTTAACTTCACCCCATGACTTGGATCAGCCTCCCATCTTTAACCTCAGGTTTTGCTCTCATCACTAGTACCTTTTTATTGTGGATGGTCTTTATAGTTCACTCAAGCCTTTGCTATTAAAATAATTACCCGCCTGATCTCCTCTGCAGTGATTTCAAACTCATGATCCACTCAGTTGCAGGGGAAATTATACAGCAGATCCATTAGATGCGTTTTACACTAAGAATAGCAGTGACACACATTCCCGAACCCTTTTCCTGATAATAAGGTATGCATGTTAAGCGTTTCCCCTTGCGGCTGATTGGTCCGGCTCTACTGACATTCATGTGCTTACTATTCAGGTCAGTGAGCTTGGAGTGATGTTGGAATGATGCTTCTAAAAGGACAATCTGAGCCTCGGCTGTTGTAAGATGGTGAGCCCATGTGGGGATTAGTCAGTGAAAATATAAAAATGTTTTGTCATTCTGTTCACTCTCCTATTTAACTGTTCCCGAAATGACAGAGTTATGCAATTTCCTTTCAAGAAGCAGTAAATTATTCATACATGCTGATATTTCCTGATCCGTTTGCAAACTGAAGCAGTAGTTAGAACAGGATATAATTCACAACTTAAACCGATCTCATCTTGCTCGGTACTCATATTGTTTTATTGATTAAATAGGAAACAGAACAACATAGATGAGTCTCTACACAGAGATACTGCTCTCATCTGAGTATAGCTGGGGTAAGGATAAAGATGTGCCACTGTACGAGCTGGAGATCTCATCTCACCATCCTCTCTGTCTCGCTCAAATGTCCACGGTGCCATTCATAATGGCTGCTGTCCACAAAACCACAGTCCCTCCATTAGTTCACAGTGAGATCTGACAATGTTACATATAAGTAGATGGACACACAGGCGCTGTACAGTTCAACATCATGTGCAAAAATTAATGGCACGATTTCTGCTACATACATCCATAGATAGGTGTGGAATGTAAATTTGGTTGTTGCATTAATTTATAGAGCTCCTGCGGTTCATCTCCTGACATAAATAAAAGGTAAAGGGACTGGTTATTATCAAAGAGACTTGCTGGAAAGAAAGACAAAAAAGACTTGACAGTTCCTACAAAAAGTGGGAGTAACAAAAGTTAAAAGTACTGTAGAAAAGACTGAATAAATTCTGAGAGTCTGTAGGAAAAGCACCCTTAAAAAGGCACTCGCCCATGTTGTGTGAATGTGACCGTGTTCCCAGGCGACCTTTTATCTTGCTTTTCCTTAGTCACTGATGCTGCTGTGTGTCCAGGTGTGACCCCGAACCTTTCCTGAGTGCATGTCCAGTTGGCCCAGAACGAAAGAGCCAGGCTTGTTGCTTCAGCTCCCCGTAGAGATGTTTTGTGCTTGAGTGCTGTCGCCCTCCTCGACTCTGATACTGTTGCTTGTGGTGTAAGTGAAGCCAAGAGATGACAGAGAGACACGAGCCAGAATTACAGTATAGAAATGTGAATTTAAAAAGAGCGGTGCTGGGGAAAAAACTTACAGTCAGAGCCGTAGGATGTGTCATTAACTGATCCAGTCCACTGATTTATTTTCTCATCTGGGTGCTGCCGCCTGTACCTGCAGGTTTATTACCAACCCTGCGGACAGGGACCTTGGACACGGGTATCTTGGTGCGAGGGGCTTCTTTCTGAGGGATCTGGGAGGCAGTGTGAGATTGAGCGCCGTGCTTCACAGGGATCTTTGAGTCACGTGCTGAACTGCTGAGGACTTTCGGTGGTTGAATCTGCTGACTCTCCTCCTGGATGTGTTTTGAGGTGGGCACATTTGCCTCAACAGCGCTAATTTTATCTTTGCTCCCTGCATCATGTGAGTTGAAATGGGGCCTCTCTTCTTCCAGCACAGGAGTCGGCGGGTCCCTATTCAGTTCATTGTCAGCGTGTTGGTTGTCTCGGACAGGTAGCTTGGTCGCTCTGCCTCCTCCAACTACAGGTATTTTGCTAAGCCCCGATGGCTTTACCTGGGGCATTTTCTTTTCTCTTGGGGGCTCATTATGCAGTTCTTCTGTTTTGGATGACACAGCCTGAACTCTCTGAGCTCCCGTGATGTTTGAACTAGCCAGCTGCCCGTCCACTGATGCCAATCCACTTCCCCTCAGCTTAGCAGAGGCTGGAGCTTCACTTGGACAAGGTGCAGGGGTCAAAGGAGGAGAAGTGACAGGGCAAGGGGCAGTTGTAGGTGCAGGTTGAGCTTTGGGCTGAGAAACTGGTTCTTTTGATACAGATGTTGGGATACAAATAGGGGCAGGAGGGCCTGTAGCTACAGAAACTGGAATCTGAGCAGGGGCAGGAGGGGCTTTAGATTGAGGAATTTGCATTTGAGCAGAAGCAAGTGGATCTTTAGATACAGAAAGTGGGACTTGAGCTGGGGCGGGAGGGGCTTTCGATACAGAAACTGGAATCTGAGCAGGGGCAGGAGGGGCTTTAGATTGAGGAATTTGCATTTGAGCAGAAGCAAGTGGATCTTTAGATACAGAAAGTGGGACTTGAGCTGGGGCGGGAGGGGCTTTCGATACAGAAACTGGAATCTGAGCAGGGGCGGGAGGGGCTTTAGTTTGAGAAACATGCATTTGAGCAGGAGGAGGCAGATCTTTAGATACAGGAACTGGGATTTGAGCAGGAGCTGGGGGGGCCTTAGGGTGAGAGACTGTGATCTGACCCAAAATAGGAGGTGTTGGGGATGCTGTAAAGGCAACAGCATGAGAGGTGGGGGCTGAAATTGTTGTGGGAGTTGGGGGCATCTTATCTAAAGAGACTGGTGCAGGAGCGGGTTTAGCTGCGGGAAGAATCTTATCTAAAGAAGTTGAGGATGGAGTTGGGACAGATGCAGGAGAGGGTTGGGTTTTAGAGGAAGTAAAGGTAGAGGAAGAACATAGATCTGGAGCTCGTACAGGAAGGGGAGGGGTTTTATTTAGGTCCACTGGGGTAGAGGTGGGTGCAGGCTTAGAAAGGGATACTGAGTCTGCAGATGTAGTTGATGTGGGAGCTGTTGTCATCTTTGAGAGAATAACCGGTGCAGGAGAAGGTTTGGTTGTAACTGTGCTGGGCAGTGATACTGTCACTGGGGCTTTGAACTCTCCCGCAGTCATTAAGAAGGGTTTGTAGGAAGTTGATGTTTGCAAATTTGAACTGCTAGCTGAATCCAATTTAGCAGTTGGAGGTTGGGTAATGGCAGCAGTGATGGGAGAGGTATGGGCTACTGGTGGAGGTTTAGCAGACACAGGAGGTAAAGTAGCTACAGGACTAGGTTTACTTACGGAAGAAATCATTTGAGGAGGTTCTGCAATCTCTGAAGCCAGTTTGCTAGCTGTCGAGGTAAGAGTTGGACTGGCTGAAGGAGCCTTTACTACAGTGGCTGGGGTGTTCGGAGGAGCTGTAGTAGCTGCAGAGGTGGAGCTTGTTGTTGATTTAATTGTCGTCAAATGGGAAGACGTTGGAGCCGAAAGGCTTGCTAATGTTACAGGAGTAGTTGAGGGTTTTGTTACAGTGGGTGCAGGAGTTGATTTAATTTTAATGCTGGTAGAAGGCTCAGTGGCTGGAGCAGAGTCTGAGCTCAGTTTGACTGAGGAAGTAGTCAAAGTGGAAGATTTGGTGAAAGTTGTGATGATGGTGCTCGGCTTGGAAATGGGAGACAAGGTTGAAGTTGTCTTTGTCAGAGAAGTGAAGGATTGGGTCGAAGCTGTCATGGGGACAGTTACAGGAGAAGGCTTTGCTGTGGCAGCAGTGCTGACAGACGTAGAAGTCAGTGGAGAGGAGAGGGTGGGTGTGGAGAAGAGAGATGTGGATGAAGACGTGACTTCACTTAACACTGGACTGATAGCACTGCTGGCTTTCCCCCACTCTGCCTCCACATCAGCCATAATGTCTCCACCCCCTGTGATTGAGTCAAAGGTCAGGAGAGAGGAGATGTCTGCCAGCAGGCAGCTCAGACTCGTATCACCAGGGACCATGGGTGGTTCAGAGGTGGGTGAAGGTGGCACATGCTCATTGGTTTTACTCACTGTTGTCACTTGGGGAGTCTTTGACGGGGACGTTGCTGCACTGTCTGGAGTTGCTAAACTCTTGGTGGGCTCATAGCTCTCAGTCTCATCGCTGTCCAGAGAGCGAGGCTGGGATTTGGGTGTGAGGGTGAGGTCCTCTTTGATGATCTCCACACTATTGGCTCGGGATGACATGAGCAGTGGGCTCGGAGGGACTTCCTCCTTGTCCTCCTTATCCTTTGATCTGAACTTAACATTGCTGAAGAGACCCTTCAGCCCACGACGCTGTCTCCCCGTCGGCTGGGACACAGTTTGGACTTGGCGGTCCCCCACTCCTCTTCGGCCACCCCTCAGTAGTGACAAGAAGCTGAGGGATTTGGCCGAGCTGGCTGAAGAAATGGAGGTGCGAGCATGAGCAGCAGCCAGAACGCCATCTTCGCCAAGTGGTTCCTCGTCCGCCTGCTCCCTCTCTCCTTCACTCAGCTCCTGTCCCTTTTCCTTGTCTGACTCCTGCTCTGAATCTGGTGCAGGAGTCTCTGATAATCCATCAAGTGTATTGCTCCTGATAACAGGTGACTTGTTGTTTCCATCCCCTTTGCTTCGAATAGAAAAGATGTTACCTGGCTTGCGTTTGCCAAACAGCTTGAATCCTTTTCTGATTTTTCCACTTGGCTGAGATTCACAAGGCGGGGGGTCCGTGTTCTCCGTTTGTACATCCATCTTCTCTCTGTTTCCCCCCTTTTCTTTGTATCCTTAACCCTGCTGCAGTTGTTATTCCTCAGCCAGTGTATGGCGCATTTATATCCAGACTTTTATCTCCGTTTGCAGCCTCAGTCTACCTCTGCTGCTCTCAGCGTGTTTCTTTATCACTCGTCTGTATCCCTCCCTCCGTCTATCTTTCCCATCCAGCCCTTTCTCCTCTATTTCTCCCTTGAAAGCCCCTCCCCTTTGCCTCGTTTTTTTGTCTGGCTGCTCTCCCCGGTTGCTGTAGCAACAGAGGAGCTAAGCAGCTTTCGTCAGCAATGCAGAGCCAGGGGCTGTCATCAACCCACCCTGAACGCAGCTTTCTCTTCCTCCCTGTCTGATGACTCTGTTTACATAAACAGCAAAAACAAATGCCCCATTAATAGGGCCAAATATTGAATTCTGAATGATCTGGCTTTACATAAACATCTCACCCAGATTAATGCAGTTTGCCTCTATATGCAGCCTGATGTTAATGGAACGGATTTGCTATCGTTCTAAGTGAACTAGTCTTTGTCGCATCTGTTGTATTCAAGCATCATACAGTAACTCATTTCACTCTGTAAATAGTTGTATTAAATTCCAATTTATCAGTAGTTATTATGATAAAGTGCAACATTTTTTTTAATGTTTAAGTTTAGGAGATAATTAGAATTCCGACCTATATACGTGTATGTTCCTCTTTCTTTCTCCACCTGTTTAATGTCCTGCTAATTTCAAAAAGTAAAATTACAAAACATGAAAAAAACTAATACAAAAACTTAATATGAAGTCTAAATGTTGGTGTATCTAGTCTAAGGTCAAGTTCAAAGTGACCCTGTGACCTTTTGAGCGTCTCAACAGAGTCAACAACAGACGTGATAAGAACTTTTTTTTTGAGAATTGTTACATAATGGTCAATGAATGAATGGATTTCATTTAAGTGGTGGAACCAAGAGGGGGAAAAATCAGTGAACTTTTTGGAGCAACTGCTAAAATAGCACTTGTTTTCTTTATGTAATATGTGTTTGGTCCCCCTGAATAAAAAGTGAATGCGCATTTCTTATAATGTATAAATAATGTAAAATAAAGAGATAAAACGATTGTTGCTTTGACCAGGATAGTGATTTATGCTTTGTGGTGGTACATGTGTGGCCTCTTGTGGTTGCGTCAGAAACCGCATGTGGCTCTGCTCTTTCAAAATCCGCACTGAGAAGTCTGAAAATAAAGCTGCTGTCTCATCCACATGCATTCCCTGGCCCAAATAAGTCTGTGTGCAAGTAGGTCAGCCATCTTTGAATAAATCTGGCTATTTTTCTAGGCTGTGTTCAGACACAGAAGAGGGTTTGAAGACAGAGACTTCTAAAAGTGTCTGAAGAAAATGTTTCTCAAAGTGTTTTTAAAGAGGGGAATGTAGCCGGAATGGACAAACATAAGATTTGCAGTTTTATGTGTTTAGAATTTTATCTCCAGTACAAACAAATACATGCAGCATGGGTACTGTGATGAAAACATGCAATAATAACAAACAAAATACTGTGTTAGTATTTAGTTCCCCCTTTACTACAAAAAAAATACATCAGATGTCATTGCAGATCATTTCAACATTGACGTATCTCAAGCACATACACAGACACATTAACAAAAATAAATAGGTGTTTTTAATTACCCCCCTCTAGGGAAATGTAATCCTGCCACCCTGTTACCCTCTGTATGACTTTGTCCTAGTATGACAAAGTATATATACAGTATGATGATATACTTCTCTGTATATTGTGTATTTTGTAGATTTCAGCCTGAAAAAATAAAACAAATACACAAAGCTGCTGTCTTGTAGACACTTAAATGAGAAACAAATTAAACAATGTTAATCAGTGAGCTTTAGAGGGGCAGGTTGGCTGAGACTCAGTGTGTTCAGTGTTAAGCAATCTGGTAGTGGCTCTATATTTACTGCACATCTAACAAGAAAAAGAACAAAATCAAAAAAGAACCAAAAAAAAAAACTAAATCTGATCTTTCCTACATCAACTGTCTATCAAATAGAGTTTGCTCATTTGCACAAATGTTGAGATATGATGACATTTTTGCCTCCACTAGAAAATAAGGTTTTAAGTGGAATACAAAAACAGGTAAATAATTCCAGAAATAATGTCCCTGTAGACTATTACTTGGGCTGAAAGTAGTAATTTTGGTGAACCAAGTTTTGCCATCTAGGGGATATAGTTATGAACAAATATCAGTATCTTTTGTATGAAAAGTACAAAGAAATAAGTCACATAGTCATTGGATCCTTACGCTTAAATGACACAATGAGGTAAAGCATTATATCAAACTGAAGTTTGACTTTTTGCTGACTTCCTAACTTAGATAATCCTACACATCAGTGTTTATTTTTATCGTTGTGCCATCTCCTTTTTAGACATCGTGCTCCACAAGAGCAGTCTGCCAGTCTGCCATTTTGCCATTCAGGTTGTTGTCATGTGTCTCAGAAGGAAGTGCGTCATATGCACGATGGTACAAAAACCGATTGACCAGAGAGATGATGAACATCTCCATGATCATCATCTGCTGACTGAGCACTGCAGGACAGACAGAGAGAGAAAAAATAAAAGATTATGTTATATTTGACACACCAGCAGCAGATGAAGAAAGACATTCAGAATGTTTCTTACTGGATCCACGAGCCTGAGACGACAAAGGAGGGGCACAGGCAATGGTTCCATCCAAGGCCAGGATGTTAATGATTGACGTCTGCAGCTGACTCAATACTAGTATAAGCTGAGGAGAAAAATCAGTCATTGATCAGTTACTTACTGTATATACTCTATAGTGATACAAGGATTTACAGTACACAGTTATGTCCCTAAATAAGAGTTACGCCCTATGTCTCCTGAGCGAGTACCCTTGTAAATTCAGTTACAGATTGATTCTAATGTTCAGAAGGATTTAGGGTTTGGGACCATATTTAACATAAATCCTATTATTTCTGTGTGACATTTTATCTTTGGCTTCACTGAATAGGAATATAAACTTAATTGTACGGTAAAACCAACATTTTGATATGGATGAGTAAAAGAAACTTGCAATTCATTATTAAAGTTTAGGCAACTTAACTTAAAATTCTACATAAAGCAGCTGATGTTTTTATTTGTTTTTTTGATCCATAGTATTATGAAGCCCTGTCATATATGGTGTCGGAGGTGTTGACTCACTTGGTACATGGCATATTTGGCTATAATGTTAAGGCTGCGTAGAAAGCTGTTGGTGTTCATGAAGACGATGGCAACGGGCCAGAGAGAGGTGATGGTGAGGACGCCAACGAACGGGTTAATCCAAATGGCTGTTCCAGTGATCTCTAGCTGCAAAAGACAAAGAAATACTTAAATTTAATGCTATGTCTATTTACAATTATCATGATA
Organism: Acanthochromis polyacanthus; assembly: GCF_021347895.1. NCBI lineage: Eukaryota > Metazoa > Chordata > Actinopteri > Pomacentridae > Acanthochromis > Acanthochromis polyacanthus. The sequence goes on from NC_067129.1 coordinate 13,400,825, forward strand.
AAATATGAAGAGAAGTACTTACATCAGAAAGATCAAAGTATCCATTCGTCCACAGTATTACAGAGAGGACAGAAAGCACAGTTTTTAGGATTGCATACTGCAGAGCACCTATCTTCAACAGGAAGAGCATTCCCCTGAATAATGCCAAACCACAGACAGATCAGTATTATAAATATGTACTGCCAAAATACAATGTGCAGTCAATACAGAGAGACATAGAAAGATTATATCATTTATATCACTGGGATTACATTAATAAAAACAATTCTCAGTTTAGAAAAAAATAGCAGCAAAGAACACAGAATTGAGATATAAGTGCCAGAAGAGTAACCCCCAGATTGTAATAAAAAGTATACATACCGTGACATGGGCACTTGGGGTAAACAGACGCAGCAGCAGCAGCAGGGTCCCGTGCTGATTTTAAAGGGTGTACCAGAAAACCGCTCCAGAAAAGCGCTACTGCCCCCCAACTCCTGGAGCAGCAGAATCAACACCTTGTACACCACGACTGCAAAATAACTACAGATAGAAAGAAAATACACAAGAAATCCTGTTCAACTGAGTGCTGAACTTAATTTTCAGTGTGTGATACTTTAGTTAAATTTGTTTGTGGCATACATGTGACAACAACCTGTTGTCACATGTATTTATTACAAATACACACAACCTCCCTGCATGGAATTTACTGCTGTAGGTGAAAAATTCCATTTAAAAAATCCCTGCATTTTATTTAAAATCAAATTTAAAAAGTGAGTACACTGCAGATTTTTTTTTCCTCTGAACATTTTAAAAAGGTGATACAGTCAAACATCTGTCACATAAAATTAACATTTTGCTGTCAGTCTTAGTAAATAGATTTATCCCACTTTCAGTGAATCTTTTTCAAATCTTTGATCTTTAGTGCTTGGTGTTTGCAATTAAAGTTTATCATGCCAGGTTCTGAAGAGCTTTATGAGGTCTTCAGCAGCAACAGTCTGAACTGAACTTCTGAGGTCTTGGCACAGCATATCAATTGAATTCAATTCCAGACTTTGACTGGGCCACTCCAAAACCTTAACTTTGTTCTTTCTGAGCCACTCAGAGGTGGACCTGCTTGTGTGCTTTGGGTCTTCATCATGCTGCAGGATCCATTTGTGCTTGAGCTTTAGGTCATGAACTGATGGGTGGAAATTCTCCAGGAGGATTTTTCTGATGGAGAAAAGAATTCATGGCTCCATCAATTATGAGACGTCATCCAGGTCCAGTGGAATGTGGCTTTGTAAGCATTTCCAGACTGATAAATGTCGATGACTTTGTCTTCTGTTCTTTAATTTCTTCAGAATGTGGTATCATGTTCTGCTTTTTGAGACCCTTTAGCTACATCAGAAAGCCAGACAGGTTCTATTTAGTGATGTTTTGGTTCAACAAGCCTGGCAGCATATATCATATGTGAGTGTGGCTGGGAAAATTGAACCAAACTGCTGGGGGCAATTACTTTTTCACATAGGACAGCATTCTAGTTACTGATTAAGTTGAATTCTGCTTCATTTCAAAGTGTCCTTGAAGGTAATGTGAGACCATTTGTTCAGGAGATAAAATTTAACTGGAAGTGGAACTGCCAGCAGGATAACAATCTTAAACACACAGCGGAGCCACTAAGAAATGATTTAAAAGTGGAGTTATGGAAGGGCCAAGATAAAGCTTGGATCTGAATCCCAGTGAAATGTTGTCAGGGCATGAAAATGGGCAGAGCATGCGAGAAAATCCTTAAACAGTTTGCGGCTGAATTAACTGCTTTTGGTTAAAAATTTCAACATACCAATGTCAGAGACTAATGGACAAATATTGAAAATGACAGCAAGAAGTTATTCTTTCTACATTCACCCCCAAGTGTCAAAATATAACACAGTGTAGGACATTGTCTGTAGCTAGTAAATAAATGATTAAAAAGCCTATTTACCACATAGTAGGGTTTGAATGATCTTTATGAATAAGTACTGCTCCCAAGAGATGTGTTCTTTTTCAAATACACTACCACACAAAGGTTTGGGGTCACTCAGACAATTTCATGTTTTCCATGAAAACTCATCAAACTCATGTGCTAGCATAATTGTACAAGGGTTTTCTAATCATCAATTAGCCTTTCAACATGTTTAGCTAACACAATGTAGCATTAGAACACAGGAGTGACGGTTGCTGTACTTCGATGTAGATATTCCATTAAAAATCATCCGTTTCCAGCTACAATAGTCATTTACCACAGTAATAATGCCTAGACTGAATTTCTGATTAATTTAATGTTATCTTCATTGAAAATAAATGGTTTTCCTTCAAAAATAAGGACATTTCTAAGAGACACCAAACTTTTGAATGGTAGAGTATATATATTTTAAAAACAAGTGTTCTAAAGTTTATGTGGCTTTTTTTCTTTTAATCTATCTGCAAACAGTCTGACAGCCTCCATGCCTATATACAGTGACCATCCGGCTGTGTCAGAGGCCATTGATAAAAAGATAAATAATTTAGATAACAGTGTGGGGGGGAGTTCACTGCAAAGCCGATCACACAGTAGCTTTAAGATAACATACTTGAAGTCGTTGTTGGGCAAAAGAAGAAAAGGAAAGCAAATGCAGATAAGCGATAACATCTGGAAATACAAAATATTTTCTCGGAATTCAAAATCTTTAAAATGACAGCCTATCTCGTCATCATTTACTCTAGAATATGGACAAAAACCTTTTCGGAGATGTCAGTGAAATAAACCATGGACTGTATGAGAAAATAATTTTCTTGTGCACTGATTTAAGTGTAGTTGAGAGAAAACGCACCAATTCGATGCCATGTCTGTGATCATGACTGCTCTGGGGATCCACATCCCAAAGCAGGCCATGGTGGCGATGACCTGAAACAGAATACAAAACACACAATTACAACATCAGCAGTGCTTTAAAAATAATATTAATATAGCTGTTTAGCTATAATATGTTTCCCTTTCTGTGTTGCAGTCAGATTTCTGGTTGTATTTCAAAGAACCTTGTGTCAAAGCACTTGAGAATTGATAATTATATTTCTGTTTAGTTTCAGAATCAGCAGCATATTATAAAGTGTGATCAGGCCTGAATGCTTACTGGTGCTGCACCGCTGACCCAGATGATGGTCGTCTTCTTGGGGTACGACACTTTTTTATAAATATAGACACACTGTTCGAGGTACAGCAGCAGGGAGACGCTGGACATGAAGGTAAGCATGGCATACAGGCACAATCCAAACGTATCTAGGTCTGATTTAAAGCAATAAGAGATGAGACAGAGAGAGGAGATTAGATTATGTAACAGCATATTACAGACAGAAGCAACACAAATGAGGTGATTTTTATTGGAAAACAGAAATCAAATGAAATAGGAATGCAGCTTTTTTTTAAAAAAAAAAAACACCTCTCATCAGACAACAGCATGAACATGGTGGCAAAGCTTTTTTGTCACGCTGACCTCTCCACCAGTAGATACAACCTCGTTCAGTACAAATGAATGATTCATTCTCACTTTGTGGGACATTGTTCAAAGAATTGAAGAAGAAACCAAGACTTTCAGACTCACTCAGGACATTGCTAAGTGTAACTGTAACTGTAACATTTGCTGTAACTGGTTGATAAGGAAACACTATCAGCTTGTAGATAGTAGTAATGAGGGCCACTTACGCTTCAGCATGTCTCCTGCCAGTGGAGGCTCTTGTAAACAAGCCGGATCGATGGTGACATTCAGGGATTCCTCCATGGCAAGCAGATATTCCTCTTAAAAAATTCCCAAAAAGATTGAAGTTTATAAAGCAAGAGCCAGTAACACGTTGTAATTGTAAAAGTCTACTAAAACAGTCTTTACATTGCCGTGTCTGGCCGTTGATCTGGCAGCGAGCGAGCGAGCGAGCTGTACACCTTAAGTGACTGACAGAGTAACAGTGTAATGACACTGCTCGTAAGTTTATGGGCTGAGGCTGTCACTCATTCATTCACAGACCTAAGAAAAAGTAATTAAAAAAACAAACACCAAGGTCAGAGTTTAAAATGAAGGGGTGAGACATACTGCACACACCGACAGATATGAACTTTGACAGGGTGTGATGTTTCCTTCCTAGTAAATATAAAAAGCTAAAGATAAAGAGGATTCCTTCATGCTTGAACTGTGAGAGACGTCTTGTAATTCGGCTCCATTAAATTGCAATTTTGTCCAAAGTGACTTGCAAGAAAGCCCAGAACTGAGAGTGTGTCCCAGTTTGCTGTTCAGAAGTTGGCTCATGAATTGTGTAGATTTGTTGATAATATTAGTTTGTTGTCAGCATCAGTTTCAGCTGAAGTCAGATGTGTGGTCCAGAAACTTGTGGTTGGATACAAAAACATTTTAGTCAGGTTTAACTCAAAGTAAGACATGTAACTGTCCTTCAGTTCAGTTCAGTTCAGAAAATTTATTTCAAACCTGCACACAGCTCTTTTAACAACAGACATAAAAATATATCTCGGTTTGAAAAGGGGATGGATGAAGCAAAAGCTTTTAAATTTCCAACCCCCCACGACACACTCAAAGAAAAATGAATGTTTTAAACATTTTACACAGTCCAATAATAGTAGTAATCAAAGAAATCCCTCAAGACAGTCAGAATCATATGGTAGGTGGAAAAAAAGAATAAATTCTGTGTGGGATTGTTGATGAAAAAATCAAGAATAGTTCTTCATAAAGAATCTAGAAGTCGAAAGGTTCACAGTAAAGCTGAGAACTGAGGCTCCCACAGCTTTATCTGACGCAGTGTTATGGAGAGTTGAACGGCACCGAGGTCGTTCAACTCTCCCTGGCTAATAATCATCCAGTCTAGTTCCCAGCTCTTCCTTATTCCTTCATCAGGGAAAAAGTCAGCTTAAGTCAAGTGTCTAGAAAAAGGGAAGAGAACAGTCTTGAGCTATCATTATCTCTGTGTATGACTTAGCAGCACTTATGCTGTACTTGAACCTTTTCTTATAACCTTCAAATTCCTCTGCTGACTCTTAAATGCTAAAGAGCTATGAACTAGATATGTATATTTTGCTTGAAAGGTTTATTTTCATGGAGGCTGGGCATCATTTTAATATTACTATGAACCGAGAGATTATTGTTGCTCATACAGTTTTTTCTACAATTAACTGAAGATGGATTTTCAAATCAAATGGGCACATGATGTGACATACTTTCCTTGGTGCGCACACAACTCCAGTGATGAACAATTTAGATTTAACAAGAGCCTATTGCCATCTTTGTGGCTCTATGGGCCTGTAGTTAGGCTGTGGGCGTAATGTTACAGCATTTGAGCGTGTAAGAATACTAAACATTTGATAATTAGTGCCAAGCTCAACAGATGATATGATGATGCTGAAGGACAATAAAAATTTACCTGGTCAAGAAGTTGGTGTGCACCTTATTCATCCAATAGAGACATTTAAGTTACAATGTATTACACAAAGCAGACATTTATGAAGGGGGAAAAAACGCAATGCAAAAGACAGTCATAAAAAAACAAAAAAGCAAACTGAGTGATTTAAACATACTAAGGAGAAACTATTGTTAGTAACCTTTCAGTCAGAAGGTTTCTGTAAGACGATCTCATCTGGAAATCAGGCTCATAAAGAGTTAAGAGGTCTCAAATGCAAGTTACTGCTTGGTTGTGTAAAACTTTTTAAACGAGGAACGAATTCTTAAAAACAATTGAAAAACTAACTGGTATCCAGTGAAGTCCTTGAAGAATGTGGTTACTTGTATTACATCAAGTTAACAGCCAAACAGCAGCATTTTACATTAACAGAAGCAGAATGAAACAAGGCTGCTCAGTCTTCATCACCAGCAAAGAAAGAATACATGAAGCAAAAACCCTTCAAAGATTTCAGGCCCCTTGTTCAACTTAGATGGCTAATGGGCCCAAACCACACATAAAATGACAATTACTCTTTCTTGAGGTATTTCTGACTTAAAGTCATTGAGATTGCAGAAATTTCCGGACATCCAGTTTTTAATGTTAGACAGGGAGGACAGTAACAAGGAACTGTCATTACTACTGGACTGATGTGGGACACAGTTGTGTCAAGAGCATAGAGTTTGTAATCGATGTTATATTCAATTAGAATTTGTCCCTAAGGGAAAAAAAGATATGAAAAATAATAAAGGACCTAGAACAGAGCCCTGTGGAACTCTACGAGCAACCAGGGCACTTGAATAACATTCCATTCACCAGTTTCTGCTGAGAAGGATTCATTTGACAAATAAGAAACAAGCCAGTGTAAAGTCACATTACTGATCCCAACAAATGATTCCAGACTGTCAAAGATATGACAAGATCAACAGACCAACTGGTTAAATCAAGTTAGCTGGTTATGATAAACATCTGGCTCTACAGTCAGTCCTTTGCAGAGTTGTTCCACACTGAAGGGAGAATATTAAATTCCTTTTAGGTGTAATCAATCACAGCACACTGCATAGTTTCTCACGTTACATTTATTGTCATACAACAATTTCTGCATGAATTTTTCTCAATAAAAAGCAGGGATTTTTTTTTTTGTTTGTTTACAGGTTTAACTACACTTGCAGCTCAAACTGCCAGGTGGTTCATTCAGCCAAGTTCAGTCAGAGAAATTAGTTTTTTTAACCTACTGCAGATACACAGGGTACTAGTATTAGCTACACAAATGGACCCGTCGCTCAGGCCGTGTCCACTGAAACAAATGTGTGTTTTAATGCAAAATGCACCAGTAGTGCAATAAGAAGCAGTTATGACACTCTTGGATCGCTGGTATATAGGTATATAAAGTCCGTCTTATCTATCCTTGTGTGGGCCCAAGGACACAATGTACCAAATGCCACTGACCTTTCTGACATTATCTTCAAACCATTTTTATTGTGCTTCCATTTTGTGTTCTTTGCTTTTCATAATTTCAAGTAAATCTCAAGTTCAAACTGGTGAAAAGACATGCAGAGACTGATGTCAAACTGGTACTGTTATACAGATGCAAAGGTAAAGTGGCAATTCAGAATCTAGCATGTTTTTAGATAAAAAAAAAAAAATCATACAAATAAAATCAATATGCAAGTAAAGACAATGTAATTTTAACAAACAATAAAAACAAATTGAAAACGTTTGTAGAGAAACGAAAAATGTACATCTTACTGATCACTTCTCTGTATTACAGGTGATCTATTGGTGGCTTAAATAATTATTTGGAATGAGATTAAACCATTTTAACTGGATTTGGTCCTCACATTTAAGCTTATATCATCTGTCATCATTATTGTATAAAATGTAAAATGCAAAAAATAAATATATGAAAAGTGTAAACAAAAAGACTTTCAAATTTCATCATGTAAACTAAACAAAATTTGAGACCATTTAAGAACTGACAACTGGTCTTAATAATTGCACTGTGCTTGAAGCTAAGAACTGACAGGACTTATTGCACACACTGACGGTTGAAATGTGTCTTTATATTATACTACTGTTATCATACAAATCTTGCTTTTGTCACTCCAACTGCTCTACAAACATTCAAGGTTTAGTCATTTAAAGCTCAGTTAACACTGATAGAGGATAAGTGTCTGGTTGAAATGTGTAAAGCAGTTAATGAGTAGAGATAAACACAGACAATGGCGACACACACTGGCTCCCAGAGTTTTTCAGATGATAAGTACATTTGAATGTCTTTGGCTTAATAACAAAGACAAAATCTCTTCTCTTCAATCACTTCTGCTTCAGACTGGTGCAGTCTACGAGGTTGCTGTAGAGTCTCTGTTGACACGACAACAGTATTGCTGTGGTGCTAGTTTAAAGCACACTAGATGAAGAATGTCCATTAATGTACATACATATAAAACATGTGGTCTGAGGCTGTGCTGAAACTCTAAATGAGGGTGGAGGATGGCTCCTGTGGAGGTGCTGATGCTCCTGCTTTAAGGCATCATACTTGAGATCTTCACAGATGTGCCTGCGACCTGCAGCAGCAGCAGACAAAGAATACATGAATAAACAAAGGAAAAAAAATCCAAGCTGTCAGAATTCAAAAATATGCCCACATACCAACTATGGTTCACTCTCCATTGTCACAGAAACTATCTGGCCTCCATCTGAAAATGAACAGTAAGGACACAAGATGCTTCAGGAAGTTTTCATGGTTGCTTTTTGAGCAAATTACAAAGAATGCTAAAAATTAAAATTGAGAAAATGCATCAGCAATGCACCAGTTTTCTCTTTGCTGTCATCCTCGGTGTGTTGCCCATTGTTGCCAAGCACACAAGGGTTGGCCTCTCCATCAACAGGGCTGTAATTAAAGTCAGAGCAAAGATGAACACACAGCAAACACAACAGAAAGAACTGATGTGAATTATTCAGAAATAACAAGAATACTGGCCTTTTGCCATTCTGCTGGAGGACACTGTTTGCTTGTTCAGGATCTAGGTGCACCAACCTTGTGACAAAGGAATGTCCATCTCCCAGACTGAAAAAATAGAGATGAAGAGTGCATTAGTAAACATGTTGGAAGTAGTATTCTTTTATTATTATCCTACTTCGTCCACTCTGTTAAAGGGGTCTTAACAACAACATTAGATAGATTGGCATCGTGTAGACAAGCAGTAGTACCGTCTATTTGTTAGTATGATTTACTGCTACTACCTAGTGATTGAAAGCTTATCACATCAGCATTGACTCACCTTGAGAAAACAGGCAACATCCAGTACTCTGCTTGGTCTCCAAACACCTCAGCTACATTTCGTCCAAAGCCTAGAGAAAACCCGTTTTTGTCTGGACCATTTGTGAAGACAGGAGCCCTAAAAGCCTCTGAAAAAATTTGTAAAATGCAGGTAATCGGTGATGATTCTTTTAGAAGACACAATAAACATTAGAATTAGTTTCATAGGTATTTGTAGCTACCTATAGTGGTCCTGTTCTTTCCAACAAGCCACAGATGGTAGGTGAGGAGAGACACGATGCTGATGAAGAACAGGGCCGCCACAAAGAACAGAAACAAGATGTGGAATTTGGCGTGTGTGTCATCCAGTTGTTTCTTCAGAGGGCAAAAAAAAAAAAAAAAACAGCGTTAACCTTGTTAGTCAGTAAGAATATTTTCATTTCTCATGTCATGTCCTCTTTTCCAAAACAACTGACTCCAATTAGGGGGAAAATGTTATATTATTTTTACCCTGTTGCCTTAGTACAGCATCTCAGCTTTGCAGAGGACAAATCAAGAAAATGACACCCTCCATCGTTGTCACAGTATGTTTTGCTATAACACATTATACTACTTCTCTGTTAAAGTAGAGACAGGAGCCATTGTCATGTAAAGCAGCAGCTGAAGAGGATCCTCTGACAAGCGATCACATGACACACTTGTGCAACACAGTGACACTTCTGTAAATTAGTGGATACCTTCTAATCCAGCCAACAGTGGCTGATCACTTAACCTTTAAATTGAATTTAATAATTAACTATGTTGTCCTTCACAAAACGTAGCTCGTTTGATTTCTCACCAAAGAGTCAAGATGTCGAAATGTGAAAGAAACCACAATAACACTTTCTATCCCCAATGCTTCCGTGGATCATATTAATAAAAAAGGCCTCTAAAGTTCCACAACCACAGCAAGCGTGAACATGCAAGAACGAGCACATCACAAAAAAAAAAAAAAAAGAAGTTTCTCTACTCACGGTCCAGAATTTGATGAAATATCGGACGACTGTTGCACAAATTACTGCACAATAGAGTGAAGCGTAGGCCAAGAATAGGACAAAGTACTTGTAGTTTGAAAATCCGACACAGTTATTCACCCTGACAGAAAACCAGAAAGAGAAAGTAAAATGTGAGTATCTCTCCATGTTTGTTTCTGCAGTAAACAGTTTATTTTACAATAAAACAAAAAATATAGCCAGAGCTGACGATGAAGTAAATCTTACCAGGGGCAGTGATGGTCCATTTTCAGCACACACCTTCAAGAAAAGGAAAACAGACATCCTATCACTACGTGAAACAACACTGTACTGATTCACTTAACCAGTGGTTCTTACAATATTTGATCTGCTGAAAATGTCATCATGAGGGAATATGGAGGGCTCAAAGTTTAACAAACTGCTAAATTTATCAGGTTATTTGTATATAAAAACTGTTAATGCACAATTTCAAAACTTAAAAGTAATATAAACTCAGTATTTGTAGCAATAAGAAACCCTGTGTTTCACCTCTATCACTGAATATCAACATATCTGCATTTATTCTTCAGTTTCCCTGTAATTTTTTGGTTACCAAAAACTGCAGCTAATTTGTTACAGCTGGTAATAACAACGTTTAAATGTATTTGCTCCCTAGAGGAAACACAAAGTAAATAAACAAAAACCAAAAACTGATGAGCCCAAGTTATAGAGAATGTACACTGAGAAAACACTCACATTTCACAGGTCGAGCAGTGATGGCAGCGGTCAGGTTTGATTACCTGGCAGTAGTTACAGTATCGGATGGCTATTCAAAGAAAACAAAAGCAGCATTGTTAAAGTATTACTCGATAACTTCTGCTTATTTTCAACCTCACATACTTTAAGATGGCAAAAGAATCCAAGGTGTATTCTGCACTTTGAACTGACTTTGATGATTAAACTATAATTCATTTTATTATTTCTACATGTTTAATAAAGGCAATTATTTCCACAAAGTGTCCTTTCAAACATCCCATTGAGACTACGCAGGTAAGATGACGACTGTTGATTAGTAGATGAGGCAGGAGCAGCCTTCTAAGAAAACAAAGCACTTGAGTCCAATCCTCCTGACGCACTCTGTTCCATAAACATGAGGCCAACAAACCGGAAATGTGTTAACAAAGAAACATCATCTTATAGTCTCATTTGCAGCCTTGTCCAAAAGAGGAAGACAATTTAGCAACACATTTATGCAACTTATTTTATATTGGTTTCACAATGTTATGCACGTTAGAAAGATGAACTGAACGGTGAGGAAAGCGTCTCTATGTCCTGTACAAGAGTCTTCCCTGGTGGCTTGCTTTAATTCCACCAGTGGGAGTTAAAAACATAAGTCAACCACAGTCACTGATGACGCTGTGCTGAAGCCTCACCTCCTCCAGCTGTTCGTGTATACACAGGTAAACTTCTCGCCACTTTCTTCAGGATCTCCTGTTGCGCCTCAGCTCGCTCCTCCCTCTCATACAGTTCCTTCTCTTGTCTGGGCAGACCGAACTGACAGGAGGAAAAAGACAGGAGTCAGAAAAATGGCATATCGTACATTTGTAGGCAACATTGTTCTATTCTGCGCACAAGTTTGACAGAAACACACTCTGTTGACTTACTGCTTTTGAGGGGCTGGCTGGTGTAGACCAGATAGTTTTCCAGTATGCCCATATAAACATGGCGAAGGCAATATGAAAGACGACCAAATAGCTGACTGTTGAGAGAGAAATTTGCAGTTACATCAGCAGCTCTGCTATAAAGGGCAGCAATTAATACGGAATAATTACTATGAATGCAGTAATGAAACGTGTGTGTGAGCATCACTTACTTCGTTCTGCATTATTTAAGATTGTATCTTCATAAGGGAGGGAAAAAATAAACATATTAGTTAGCGTTAATGAACGTCCAAAGAACACATGACTGCACATCACGCCATCGCACACACAGGAACACACACGCCACCTCCTTTCTCACACCATGTGGCAGCAGCCTGGCACGGCCAGCAGTGGCCATCCCATAACAGAGAGCTTTGTTTAGGCAGCAGGGATGTCCCTGTTCTGAGCACAGCAGCTGAGTAACAGACATAACTAAAGTACAGATACATGCTGATACCAGTATAGTCAGTTCCAGCCACAGACTAATGATAAGAAACTTACTGAGTGCTGGGGCAACAAACACTACTTATCAATAATTGGTGAAAAATACCATAAACATGCTCGGTGAACTGCATTCAGACCTTGCAAAGATATGCAATAAATCGATACTAATGCACACATATTGATCACATTATGAAATACATTACGAGACGAAAATAGAAAGTCCTGCTCATTGCTGACAGATGAATGAGCTTTCAGCTGCATAAACAAACCAGTATTTCTTCTCAGTCATTCAATTAACCAATAACTTGTCTTAATCATTCTGGAAACTATATAAAAAAAAAGAACAGAAAAGAAAATCTGAAACGATTTGATCCTGTTAAGCACCAATATTTGGATTAGGGAAGCATAGACAAATCATTGTTCATAAAAAAATTAGAAAGTTTAACCTTTTTCACTCTTCTGCAGCCCTCATTACACCGTCACATCGACAATGAGTAACGTGATTTATCATAGAGCTGCAACTATCAATCAATTAATCTATTAAACTGTTAAATTATTGTGCAAATAATGCAATGCTTTCATATATTATCAATTATCAATCAGCATTCAAAAACTAATCATTTAAATTATTTGATTCAAACTTCTTCAATTTGAATATTTTCTAGTTTCTGACAGTAATTTGAATATGTTTGGCTTGAGCACAAAACAAGACATTTAAGAACGTCATCTTGGGCTTTAGGAGACACTGATCAATATGTACCCCTCTTTTCTGAAACTTTATTGACCAAACTAATTAATTAACAGAAAAAAAAATAAGCTTCAGGCTTATCAATGCTTAAAAAATCATTAGTTCCAGCCTCAATATAACACAAGCAACGCTAAAAATGTAATTTGTGGTCAGTTAAGAGGGCAGGTTTGAGCCAGAATTAAGACTGCTTATCACAGAAACACAAAAAAGGGAGATAAAAGATGACAGTCTGGTCAAACCTGGGCCATTTATATTGCAAGTACAAGTCTAAAGCTGTGAAAACAACATGAACTGATTTGTGTCCATTCATTCATAAAACACACGACAGAATTTAAACAAAACAAAAACATCAGAGAAAGTTTCAAAGTTTCTTGCACCTTCACCCCAGTCAGCTGACCTTGTTAAGTCTAATGTTAGCCGGTGCATTACAACTATTGTAATAAAGTTATGAATTATTAACCGACAACAGTGTTTTCTCTTACAGTCTGACTGAAAAAAAGTTCCTGCTTATACATCTTATATGCACTACTGTCATGAAGAAACCCAAAAATGTGAATTTTTTAGCAGACACGAACCAATGCTTCCGCTGCAAAGGTTTAATGTATTTAAATGTATGCAGCCTTGGTTTTAAATCTCTCTTCAACTAGCTTATCAAAGTTGTCACCCCTGAAACTGTCAACACAAGCACGTATCCGTCCCGCGGAGGCTAAATGCTGATAAAAGTGGTTGTACTTACACACACACAGCTCCACAACATAAGCGTAGTAGGACCAGCCGACAACCAGGTTGATAAACAGGACAGGCACCCAGTTCAGAGCCCGTTTACAGCACCTCAGCGCAGGAGAGGGCGCCATCTTTAATCCGTGCAAGACGTTAGCTGGCGGTGACGTCATGACCAGGGGTTTAAATGATCAGCCACAAAGATGCTGCGACGCCAAGATAGTTCACCGAAGCACTTCACCCGGGCACATGCGCAGATATGTTTGTGGAAGTGAAAAATTTATTTTTTCCATCTATTTTTTTTAATCTATGGCTAAAACATTGCATGACTTTGATTTAGCTTGAGCCGTTAAAAGAAGACACGCAACTATAACACAAATAAATGCCCCGTTATAAGTTTTTCAAGCTCGACAATCTATTATCGGACAGAAATTTATCTTGCATATCACTATCTTTGGCTGAATTGATCATTTTCTTCATGGTGACATTCATATCCATCAGACCTATGTGTATTTGGGATTAAAATACACTAAAGAGTGCAAACAATTCAAGTAGCAGAAAACCGAAAATTCAAAAAAAGATGTGGTGAGTTAAGGGACACAAGGTTAAACAGAACTTGAAATAAAGCTGTGATAACTTATTATTTTGGCCAGTTGGGGGCAGAGGAACTCCATAGCAATATGGAAACTCAGTACTTCATAAAGTTATCATAGACTTGTCAGCAGTCACATGCATTGACCTTGATCTAGAATTGCATCTGTGGTCATTTTATAGCATTTTAAAGTTCTTATAAAAAATATAATTTAAACCTTTAAAACACACAGTAGATTTTTCTTTCCCACATCTTCTGCTTACAGCATATGTCTTTCTCATGGCCATATTAGGGTGAGACAAGGCCTGAACATCCTCACACCCTAAATACAGAGAAGTGGAAAAGAGTAATTTTTCCTGCACAAATCCCTCTTTTTTATCTTAAGATTAAGCCAAAACACCAAATCAAAAGGGAAAAATGCATCACTCTGTATGGATGAAGATTGTTCAAAAGTGAGGAGACATAATGCCTTTATCTAGAAGGCATGCAGAGCACAAATGATGAAAAACAAATCATGTTCAAAAATTTTTAATGTTGTTTTCCATTTCTTTTCTGGGAAGACAAAATTATATACATTATAATATCTCACTTTCAGTTGCATAAGCCCACAATACATTAAATAACTTAATTTCCTATCTGTTAGTTCTAATTAATAATCATTTGAGCCATGTCAATGAGTAGCTCAATAAGTAGTCGCTTCAAAGAAAACAGTAAATATGACCAAAGCATGAGGAACTCATTGTACATGTCTACTGTATGTAGAAGCGGCTTTGAAAGAAGAGCGTTTGCCCTTCTTGGGTGAGGAGTGGGAGGATTTAGAGGATGGAGAGGAAGGTGGGGAGGCGGAGGCCGAGGAGGGGAAGGAGTCAGGAGAGACTGAACGTCTTCTGGTGGGGCTGCTGCTGGGGGAGCCGCGGGGCGACGAGTAGGGTGACAAGGCCTGGAGCATGCGACCACTTCTCTCCTGGATCACATGCTGAACAAGAACATAGACAGAACAGAGATTTAGTGATGATTCAGTTGATTATTTCAGGATAAAATGTGATCCATTTTTTGCGCTCACTTTCTGTCAGTCTGCCATATCTATTTGTTTTTGTGATGTCCTACCAGAATGACCTCAAATGTTGTCTTTCAATTATAGGTTATAGTCATTTTTTGTTAATATGTTCGGTGAAGTTAGAGGCTACAATATTTTGATAGATTCATCTGCAATGGAAGCATTTAGCTGATTGATTCCAGGAGTTTGTGCATCTTGTCTAAGTCCAGATAAGACTGTGAGAAAATGGTTTCACTAGTCAATGCTAATGTCACTGCTTGACCTCCAATGTCACATCTATTATTCTTTTTTTATGCTGCGTGTGGCAAATAATGAAGAAAAAAAAGCAGTTATCTAGTTGAGCACCTAGAGGCTTGAAATTAAATCTTCTATATTCATTAATGAATGTAAAATTAAACGTGCCCATGCTCCATCTGGTCCAAAAAGCTCCAGGAAGTTGCCAATGAATTCCCTTGACTTCTCCTCCCATTTGTGGATGAGGTCCTGGCTCTTCTCCTCCACTCTGTAAACAAAGTGTTTGGATTTTTCCTCCACTGTGCGGACCGTCTCCTTCATCTTATCCACCTGGTTCTGGAGCCGGTACTTCTTCTCCTGTCAGGTAAGGCAAACCAAATCCCATTTGTCTTTATTTCAGTATTAAGATTAAGTTTTGATTGAAATCATTCTTAATTTAATATTCATGTAATATTTTCTTACATTGATGAAGCCGACATTTAGTTCCCGGGCTGTGTAGCCTCTCTGCAGGTTGCGTCGAACATAGATGTCATAATCTCGGACGATGCGAGTGATCAGATCAGATGTGGAGATGCCGTCTGTCCTCTGAGTGGCCACAAACATTCCTGACATGAAAGCACAAATAATTCAGTCACATGTCATCAATTCCAGGGATAAGAGAAATCCCAACTAGAACTTGTTCGAAAGTGAATCTTCACCTGCTTCCTTGATGTGTTTATAGACATCCTCTGATCCAGCAGAGGTGTAGGGGATATCATCATGGGCCACAAAGTCAATCTGTGAATGCAACATGACGGTGTTCAGACTGATTGAATTCCATATTATCTTTGTCACTGTATGAAAATGTAAGAAGCTATGTGTCCAGTGACAGCATGACCTTTGACCTTGTGTTTCTGGAGGAACTCTGGGGTAAGAGTCCAGGGAGCGTCCCGCACCACCTCGTCAACGTAGCGACAGTGTAGGAGGGCTTCGTAGCGTTCGGCCTCTGTCATCACCGTGTAGCCCTTATACTTGTGGGTGAGCTCATCGCTGCACACTAGGGAGGTTTACAGTATAAGTCACATTTTAGGTTTAATGAGACTTAATCTGATCACTTTGGATTTATACCCAGCTTATTTTATCCGAAGGTTAAATCTATCTTACTTTTCTCATGTGTTTTTGTGGTGGATTTTTATAAGAGAGGGAGTAAGATCCGTACTTTACCTCCTACTATCAGGTGAGTGTTGGGGAACACATTTTTGGCCTGCATCAGAGCTCGAGCATGACCCGAATGGAAAAGATCAAAGATTCCATCAGCGTAGACCCTCACTGGACGATTAGCTACAAGATAAGACATACGAAAGAATGTCTTTAAAAACAACCACGACCTCTCAAGACCGAACTGAATTACACTCTTTATAAGGATATCTGTAGGGATGCACTGATGTAGAAGTCTGAGCAAAAGATGACTTTTGTCATTCAGATGATGTGGCACATTCTTAGAGGTGGAGATACCCCCAATCAGTCATATAACAAGCAATAAAATAATACTGCACCTATACAAAACTGAATTACTGCTGATACTGTATCAGCTGTTAGCAACATCCTGAAACATCCATCCATCCATTATCTATACACCACTTAATTCCTATTAGGGACATGCATCCAGGGGGGGGGGGGGGGGGGGGGGGGTTATCCTGACTGACTTAGGATGAAGGCAGGAGACACCCTGGACAGGTTGCCGGTCAATCACAGATCTTCTCAGACACAAACAATCACACTCACATTCACACCTACAGACAGTTTCAGAATCACCAATTAACCTCAGCATTTTTTTTGGACTGTCAGAGGAAGCCAGAGCACCAGGTGAGAACCCACGCATGCATGGGTAGAACATGCAAACTCCACACAGAAAGATCCCAGGCCTGGGACAATAATTGGGGATCTGCTAGCTGTGAGGCGACAGTGCTAGTGAAAAACGACAAATGTAACCTGGTGTGCCTCTCCTGGCTTGAGCAATGGTCAGTTTTTCATGAGGGATCGTTGTTTCATAACCTGTAGATTTGGCAAAAGTTGCTGGTTCCCTTAGAGCCTGGACACAAAGACAGAGAGAACATAAACATGTTAAGTTTGAACATATGCCTTTGTTTTTAAACCGCTGATCCTGCTCAAGGTTTCATCATGCATTAAGCGACAGAAAAAACACAACCTCAACTAGGTTTTATTACACATCGATCAGCCACAACATTAAACCCACCTGTCTAGTACTGTACTGCCTGAACAGCTCTGACCCATCGGACCACTGATATATTCTGTAGATGCTTCATCAGACCACAATCTTTCAAATTTGGAAGCGGGATCAAAGCTTTGAGCTCTCGGCCGTGTTCCTCAAGCTTTTCTTGAGCTGGGTGTGCACCAATGTTTAGGTGGGTATAACGTCAAAATATCATCCATGTGATTGCCAGGAACCAAAGCTTCTCAGCAGAACATCGCAGTGTGTAAAAGCATAATCAATCGCATGCTCTTAGACTATCATTCATTATCTATGTGTTCAGTTTATGTACACGTGGAACTCTTTCTGTTAGTAGAGTAACCTTCTGGTAGCTCAGCATAATTACTGAAGACGTACCAAAGGAGAGGTCAAGAGGTCTGAGGTCAACCTGAGAAGACATTTTTACACTCCTACAGAGGTTTTCAGTTTAGGAAAGAAGGACTCAGCAGTTCTTACATGGTATGGAAGCTGGAAACACAGTTACATTTTACTACTGTATGTATACTGACCAATGAAAAGGAATCACTATAAAAGCTGTTGTAGTTTTAATGTTGTGGCTGATTGTTGCATACAGACAAGCATATTATTCCTTGTGTGCTTCACAATGAAGTTGTCTAGTTTTCAGGGTACCTAAGCAACATGTGTTTGGACTGTGGAAAGAAGAAGGTGTCGTTAAAAGTTATACTGCAGAAATAGTTCATTAGGGCAATACACAACAACAGAATGAGAATGCAAGCATTGCAAAAAAAAAATCACAGAATGGGATGGGACTCATTGAAGACAGCTCTGAACAATCTCAGCACTCAGGTCTGATTATGTCATGGACTTTGTGTTGTGTGCAGACACATACATGCACTATTATCTACTGTGTTGGAAGATATACTTTGAACTCTTGCTCTGCTTGGAGTGTTTGCTAATTCTTGAGTTGTGTTAGATAATAAGATGCATTAGTTCACCCCTGCAAACTTTTGCTTTTGTTTTGAAATGATTCTCCATAAGACTTTGTGAATAATCTAATCTGCTTCCATTGCTCTGACTTTTTTAAATGTATTTTTGAGTGATTACTTATTTTATGTCTGTTTTTTGGCATGTAAAGTCAATATGCACACAAATCTGCAAATATTTCCAGAATTAAATTAATATTTAAATGAAATTATTACTATCATTATTATTATTATTATTATTATTAGCAATAATAATAATAATAATAATGTGCTTCTTATGCACTTAAACTTTACATTATATGACTCACATTTCCTGGCAAATTCACAGCAAGAACAGCTCATTACAGAAGAATTATGAGTTTTTAAAAAAAACTTAGTGTCACTTTTGTATTATTGGAATGGAGTGTTTAATATCATGACAGATCAGTCATTATTTCCCTGTATTGCAAAGATAAATATGAGTCAAGGCTACATTTTTTCCCACCCAGTTGTGACATAACCACAGCAAGAGTGTTTAACTTTTGTTATATTCAAAGCTTGTCACATAAAATTACAGTGCACATTTCACCTTTGTGTTCTCATTTCCAGCATCCTCTCAAGAAATAAAGACATAACAACCTTTATAGGACTCTCATGTTGTTATTCTTAGAAGTCCCCTCGCAGTAGCTTTGTTTCATAATACCAGAGCTGCTCTTACCCTGCGACGGCCTCCTCCTCGGTCCGGTGGAGTCTGTTGTCGCTGGACGTTGCTGCCTCGGCCTCGTCTCTTTCCAGCCATCCTGGATGTTCTCCTGTCTGGTCAACTAAGGGCAGCACTACAGTCACCTACAGCTCCTCTCTGCTGGCCTCACGAGAGCACAGGGGTGATCTGTACGCTTGTGTGTCTTTTTAACAGCACGACCCATCAGCCCGCCTGACCCTGATGACGAGAGAGCGTTGTGAGCAAAGTTCAAGCCACTGTGGTAAAGTCACTCACAGATCCAGATTGTACTTGCAACCAGGGCTGAGCCTGTGAGGACTTTCTCTGTCTTCATGTCCCAACAGGAGGATAGTGTGAGCAAGGTTACACCATGTAGTTGGGCTGTTATCTTATTTTGTTCGCCAATGTGAAGAATGTTCATGTTTTGAAACATTTCGGTCCCCACTGAGACACATGGGGAATAGGAAAGTACAACACTGTAAGCTGAGGAAAGCTCAGATTAGCTCTAAAACTGTGTGTCCAGAGCTGTTACTCTGGCAGCCTTTGGAACCAAACACAGAGGGACTGAGTGTCCAGCAGTTCACAAAATTTATACCCACAGTCCTTCACTGGAGTCTGGGCACATCTTAAAATCAATAACATGCTGCAGCACGTTCAGTATTTGACACTATCTTACAGATTGTTTACATTGTAGTACATACTGCAGTTGGACAATGCTGGAAAAAAACTACAGGATTTATATACCTGTCACACAAACAGGAAATAGTCTGCTCTTCTATTTTCATTTTCATCATTTTCTAACTACATGGTACTCAAACTCTTTTCGTGTTTTTCATTCGCCCATTTTTCATTTTCCATTTTCACACATACTCATCCGCTAAATAGGGGTAGAGCTGCCATGCAAAGAGCCCTCCTGCCACTGGGAGCAAATTTGTGCTCAGTGTCTTGTGCAGTTCAGCATGAAGAAGGTCCTGGGAACCGCTAACCTTTCAGTCAGTGAACAACCTGTTCTACCACCTGAGCCACATAACACACAGCTGTAGCACACACACAGAATCATATTATACTGAATCTTAACACCTGAAATGCAGACACAAAGGTAATTCTGTTGCAGTATTTATGTAGAAGCATAAAGAGTTTTTAACAACTTCAATCATAATCCTTAAAAATTTTAGTTAATTGCTTAAAGCCTGCTTTTCTACAGCTCGGGAGGCAAAATTTATCATTTTGTCATTTCAGTTTGGTTTTAGTTTTGATTTTGCCTGATGTGTTTCTGATATTTTTCTCCTAAAATTCACAAAGATTTTAAAATACATTACATTGGTAAACATTAAAACAGCAGCCTCTGGTGTCCTACAAAAGTCTATGTGTTTCTCAGTTTACATTTAAGTGTTTGAGTTGTTAACAGCTCCACCGAGCAACTTGTCACATGGTTTCATCTCAATAAAGGCATAAAAACTAAACAACAAATTTGTGTATCACCCAATAATCATGTGACAGCCCCTAAAATGCCCCTGCTGTCCCTGTATATAAAACGGCAAATAAAACAGGTCAAACTGACTCCCCCAGCAGTGGCTACAACATTAACATATCGCTGATATACTACTGCTTCATTAATAATAATCCAATGATCCATTATGCATTTTCTATGCATTGCTTAATCCTCATTAGGGTCGCAGAGAGGCTGGAGTCTATCCCAGCTGACTTAGGGTGACGGCAGGAGACACCCTGAACAGATTACCAGTCTATCACAGGGCTACAAGCACACTCACATTCACATCTATGGACAGTTTAAGTCAATTCAGCATGTTTTTGAACTGTGGGAGGAGAAAATCCACGCACGCACTGAGAGAACATACAAGAAAGACCTGGTTTGCAATATGAAATATCCCAGGCCCAGGCACAAACCAGGGATCTTCTGACCACAGAGCCACAGGGCAGCACCTATAATCCAAAAATGCCACATGTAACAATGTATCAGTCAGAGTACTTTACTGTAATAATTTAACTCCATTTTGCTGCTAATATTTTTCCTTAAGTAAGATTTTTCATGCAGGACTTTCACTTGTAAAAGACAACTTTTACATACGTTGTTTTAGCACTTTTACTTAGGTAGAGAATCTTATTTCTAATTTACACCTCTTATTTATTTTATTAATTATGTTTATGCACAGGCTGCACAGTGACTTGGTGGTTAGCATTTTCGCCTTGCAGCTAGAAGATCCCTGGTTCGCATACTGGCCTTAATGGGATCTTTCTGCATGGAGTTTACATGTTCTCCCTGTGCATGCGGGGGTTTACTCTGGGTACACCGGCTTCCTCCCACAGTCCAAAAAATATGCTGAGGTTAATTGATGACTCTAAATTGCCCGTAGGTGTGAATGTGAGTGTGATTGTTTGTCTGTATATGTAGCCCTACGACAGACTGGCGACCTGTCCAGGGTGTCCCCTGCCTTCGCCCAAAGTCAGCTGGGGTAGACTCCAGCCCCGAATGACCCTAATAAGGATTGAGTGGTGTATAGAGAATGGATGGATACCATATGAAACTGATTTTTAAAGAACAACTCTTCATTCATTTTCAATCTATTAGACTTTCTATACAACAAAAACCTGAAATAAAGCAGAAACCCAAAGCCTTTAGCTCAAGCACTGCTGTACCTCAGCACAGTCTCACTCTGACAGCTGGCTACTGACTAACTGTCCTGTTATCAGTCTGGGTGTGTTCCATGTTATAGACACATTGTCATGAATATCTTTACAATGTTTATCTAAACACAAAGTCGTCATTTGGCAAGATGTGATGTTGCAGGAACTCTTCTTTTAAACTATAATTCATTGTTTTCCAGTAATTGGATGTGTGACTGAGGACATGTGTAACTTCAGGACCCGAAAAAGCAAAGATGATCAAGAAGCAGCTACATTTTTAAGTTTATCTGATTTATCAATATTGCACTTTCATCTTTGTCTTTTTTTATTTCAAGTTGGAGCTAGTTGGTCAAAAATGATTCACCGTAAAACTACTACAGCAACTGAAACTGCAACCACCAGTTAGACCATAAACTCCCCCCTAAAACTCTGAAATATTAGTCACAATTTCCATAAAGGATGTGGACATTACTGCAATCAACATTCATCATAATATATTGCAGGGAAATGAATGTCAGTGGAGTGGAGTGGTAGGGATGAACTTCGTCATTCCCAGAAATACGTGGAAAAGCCCCTAAAATGTTTCACTTTCATTCCTATTTCCTCTAAATGAATAACAATACGTTCAGTGGTACAGAGAATGGGTTGCTTTTGCAGATTCAGTTCACATTTACAGCAAGTAACAGTCACATAACCGGTTTTTGAGAACAGCAACCAGGAGTAGCTTCACAGGAATTTTTCACCTGCGAACACAATGACCTGGGGTAAGAGGTGTGGCTTTCCTTGTGAGAGCATGCAGGGCAGGAGTTGCTCTGCTGTTCTTCCTCACACTTCCTGAAGCGAGCGCTGCCCAAATATGTAGAGATAAAAAAAAACGCTGAGGAAAACATGTAACACTCTGGACTTTTGACACATCAGGCCAGGACATACGATTATACTTCAAAGGTAAGACGCTGATCACAGTGAGGACATGATTTACTCTCGCGTTCTTCAGAATTCAATCTCAGGGAGTCACTGGACATATAAATCTGCACTTAGTAAGGACTGAGTGTTTGCTTTGGCAGGAGAAGTTAGTCACAGGGTGTGCAATCAGTAAACATAACAGTTCTTAGTTTCACTTATATTCACAGTGTCATTGGTTGTGATTAAACGGATGGGTGGAGTCACAGGAACTGATTTTCAACCTGAAAGTTAGACTGTCACACTGGCACCAGCACTGTAGATGGTAAATACTGTTTTCCCTCTCATTCATGGCTATAGTTTCATTACATCAGAGCTTAAGGTAATGAATAACCAGCTTCTTTCCTTTACTTCAGCACAGAGAGAATGCTAAACTACTCTGTAGGTAACGATACAAACTGTCAGAGAAACCTTGAAGGGGAAAATATGCTCTAGAAATGTCGTGTTGTGTTTGCGTGATTTGCTGTCAATTCTATATGAGTTCAATTAGTGTTTGACAGATTTTTTTTGCCGCTGTCTGACTCTGACAACTCTGTCCACAGATTATTTGCACATTGCTGGTGTAAAGCATGTCCATGTGGCAATATCTAACAGCCCTCCTGCTGATAACTGTACAAACATGTAAAGGTAAGGTGAAAAGCGGACTACTTTGAAATGTAAATGTCTCAATTTACATCTTAGCTTTACACACACACACACACACACACACACACACACACACACACACACACACACACACACACACACACCTTATACCGAAACATGGTCGCTTTTGACACGAATTGCGTCACAGCAGTAGTCCTACTACAGTCAAGTCACATTTGAGGAACTGAAATTTCTTGAGAAGAGCTCTCAGCTGATCTACGTTATATGCATCCATGAGGATTTACAAAACTGTGAATTTACTGCTATTGTGCAACAGTTACCGAAAGCAGCTGGTGACATTTCTATACACGTCAATAAAAAACAACAGGTGCATTCAATCATGTGCTTTAATTTTTTTGAATTAACATTCTGCCAGAGATATAGTATTTGCACAATATTAGCATGAAGCTGTGAATCCTGTCAGTACAGATAAAAATGATTGTCTAGTCAACACTGCTTTTGCTTAACAGCTTAACAGTCTGCTATTTATTTTATTTTGCTATTTTATTGTCTTGCTTTTATTGTCCTTGTATTGTTGATGATGATTTATTTTACTATAAAGCACTTTGGTTGGCCATAGATCTTTAAAAATGCTATATAAATAAATCTGACATTGACATTGACATTGACAGTTGAAATAGAGATGAGCGTCTGCTTTTGAATGTCCTATTTATTATTGGCTGTTTCGCTCAGTTATTATGTAGTTTGGTTGGTGACACAGACGAAATCAATACAACAAAATTAACACTTCTGTCGTCCTGCGGGCCAAATTGACCCGTTTTAAAGTTTTTAAAAAGTGGAATATATATATATATTTTCACAGCGAAAACTTCCACATTGTCAAATTTTGTTAGGAAATTTTTGAACATTTTTTGGTGGAAAAAAAACAAATAAAAAATGTTTAAAAACATTCAGAAAAAAAATCAACCAAAATCCAGTGAATTTCGCTGTCAAATTTGGGGATATTTTTATTTTAAAAAAATCAAATTTTTGAGAGAAACTTTTCAGGAATTTTCTTCCTGAAGATTTTGCAAATTTTTAGAAATTGGGGGAAATTTTTTCTGAATTTTTGGACTTTTTTCAGACAAGGCAACATTTTTTTGTAAGGACAACACAAGGGTTTAAAAAAATTTTCTCGCATGCATCTGCACATGTTGATTGGATTGGTATAGTTTTTAGTCATTTCCTGCCGTGTCTCCTCTACGCCTACATGATTGGTAAGTGCATCCACAAATCGTAGGCGGACTTTCTAATTGTTAGTCACAACACATCCTGTGTTCTACTTACTGGAACTCTGCCACCGCACCTGTTTGCAGACCACCTAATATGAATTGTCTGCATTTTGGATGTATTTTGGCCGAATTGATCTACAAATCCTGACAAAGTTTATTGCAGGTATTTATTTCAGTGTGTTGCTAAACCGTCTGCTTTCCCAGCCACACTTGTTCATGACTTTTTAGCGGGCGAAGCTATGTTTAAAAACAGTTTCGCTGCATTGAATAAACCACACTGAGTCATACTGTATACTTATGTCACTGGTGGTGACGGAAGCTTCAAATACGTCACAAAATAATATTATGTTGCGCAACCTTTCTTGAGCAATGACTGATGAGATCAACAAGAAAATGTCACATTCTCTGTCTTCTCCTTTGTTTCCTACCAGCATTTCCAGCTCAGAGGTGTGAGGAATTTACAGATCTGGACGTCAGTCATGCAATCATTGGCACCAGCCTCAAGGTGAGGTTGTTGCTGTACACCAGGGAAAACAGCACGTGTGGTCTGCTCATGTCCCACACCAACCTGACTGCACATCCCCAGTTCAGCTTGTCCAGACCCACCACCTTTGTCATTCATGGCTACCGGCCCTCTGGATCTCCCCCAATGTGGCTGAAGCGCATAACGGAGTTACTGCTGGTCAGAAAAGATATTAATATCATAGTAGTGGACTGGAACAACGGAGCCGCTAATCTGAATTACTTTAAAGCAGTGCAAAACACACGCAAGGCGGCAGACAACATCACAAGTTTCATTAAAAAGATGCAGGTAAGAGATCTATCTGACATCTCTGTGACTTCTCTGTTGTGTCTAGATACCAGTTTTATTGACTGTGTTGTGAACAACAGGACTAATAACTGATCTTTTCAGGATGAAGGTGCCTCCCTGAGCTCCATCCACATGATAGGAGTCAGTCTCGGAGCTCATATGTCAGGATTAATAGGTGCCAGCTTGAACGGGACAATTGGAAGAATTACAGGTAAGAGTTATGCACAAAAATCCCCATCATATTCACTTTCTCATTCAGAATTACCTGTTTCATTTTACTGTCAAACAGCACAAAAATGAAGTGCCTTGAGCCATCAAACATGTCAAAATGTCATTCTACTGAAATGACAGTAAAATAGAACAACTTCAAAACTTTCCCCATTAACATAGAGATCTATGTAGATTTTTAGATAGGCACTTTTACATTTGCATGACCTTTGGACACTCAGAAGTGCTTATCAAGGACATTTTATGATAGCTGGTTATGCTCAAGTGAGCTTGAATTTCCAGATTGCAAAGTAATGCTTAGTCCTTGCTAACAAAGGGTTTCTTAAATGTTGCAGAGTGTAAAAAGAATTTGTAGTTCGTCAAGGTTGAATTGCCAGCTTGAGTGGGAGTCACCAAGTAAAAGAAGGACAGTTTTGATAAAATCCCAGAGGAGAGATTGCAAGAGACAGAACAGAACATGGTCACAGTGTAGACCAGAACAAAGAAGAGTTACCCGAGAATCAGATAACAAACAAAAAGAAAAGAAGCCTGGACTCTAAAGCATCCATCACATTTAGTCTCAGTCAATGTAAACTGATCCATTGCATTTACTACACTAATGTACGACTGTTAGAATTTTATAACAGGACGTCTACAGTGTGTAATAGGTGTCAACATTCCCCTGCAGACCTTATACATGTCTTCTGGCTTTGCCCATCTTTACAAAAATACTGGACAGATTCTGTAATCAGTGGGGAACAAATAGAATCAGATGCCTTTGGGGCTTTATTTGGGTTTTCCCCTCATTGCAATCTTTCACAACAGACAAAAAAGATTCCTTGACTTTCAGCACTATTTTGGCCAGATGACTTATAGTGACAAAGTGGAAGTCACCCATGCCTCCCTCCCATATTCAGTGGCTAAGAGATGTCCTGGATTCTCTTACAGTAGAAAAAATTAGAATTTCATTAAGCGACTCTGCTGAAAAAAATCCTTGAGATTTGGGGCTCATTCCTTCAGTTCAGTAAGAAGACAACTTTCTCTTCCATTCCAGACTGAAACCTTTTTGTTGGAGAGGTGCTTACATTGTGCTGGTGTAGACTCATTATTCCAGTATCCACTTATGGTCTGTGACTGACTTTAACGTCCAATTATTTTGAATTGTTTCATCATTCTTGTACATGTGCATGGATAGCTATGTATCTATTTGTGACACTGCTGCTTTTTTGTTTTTCAAGAATCTAATAATTTAAAAAACATGGACTTCAGTCACAAAAATAATGCATTTCTGGGGGGAAACAGCTAAATAGGTGATCAAAAGTTTGGTCAGGTACTTGATCGAAGTGATATTTAAAGATGACATATCAGCTCTTGTCTGTTCTTTCTAGCTCCTGTCAGTTAATGTTGGATTTTGGAATAAATTAAATTCCTACTGAGGATTGTTGCTGTGATGTTTGCAGGTCTGGATCCCGCTGGGCCTCTGTTCACTGGTCATCCTCCAGAGGACCGACTGGACCCCACAGATGCCAAGTTTGTGGACGTTCTGCACACAGACATAGATTGTGAGTTAATTAATTAATATCATGCTGTTGTTATAAGTACACAATATGTATCTGTTTTAAAGTATTGTTGTTATATTGATGTGTACATTGTGTGTTTACAGCGCTGGGATTCAGACAAGCTCTGGGTCACATTGACTTCTATGCTAATGGAGGAACAGACCAGCCAGGCTGCCCAAAGACCATCTTTTCTGGTGAGCTCATTCACACTGGAGGACTTGTGTTATAGGAAATTAAACTGCACAAGTTAACAAACCATTGTCTTACCCCCTCAACAGGAGGCGCTTATTTGAAATGCGACCACCAGAGATCAGTGTTGCTCTTCCTGGACTCTCTGGATTGGACGTGTGCCTCCAGGGCCTACCCCTGCTCCTCTTATAATGACTTTCTGGATGGGAAGTGCTTGAGCTGTGAGCGGTTTGGTGCTGCAGGGTGTCCAATCTTTGGTAGGTGATGAAAATACACGCATAGTTTAATTTTTTTTTAACTCTTTAAAATGCTTTCTTAGTCTGATATACAGTTAGAAAATCCACATACACATATTCATGTGGACATGAGATAAGAACATAATATTGTACATAAATGGATGTTTTATACACTAATAAAGTACACTTTGCCCATTTTTTAAAATCTGAAATGTATTTTGTGTGTTGTTGGTTCTGTCAGTATTTGTGCATTTAATAATTTCATTAGATAACACAGAATATAACTCCAGTACTGACACAGCTGTTTTGCTCACGTCCAGGTTATGATGTCATTAAGTGGAAGGACGCCCTGCTGAAACTGAAGGAAACTAAAACATACTTCGCAACAAATACAGAGTCTCCATTCTGCAGTAAGTAAGAGAATACTAGTAATCACAATATTCATAATACCCATAGAGTAAAAACTTCATGTCAGTGTGAGAGGCTAACTTCTTCCATTGGTGCTGTTTTAGCCACCACCTAGTGGTGACAATGGGCTATTTTCCTACATAAGTTATACTGGCTGAATGCAGAGGTATGACTCTCAGCCCTAAAATGCATAATGATCATGAAAAGTTGGACACACCAGTGGCTTTATGAAAAGGAACAAAGCTGATACATTATAGCACACAACAAATTAAAAATGCCGTGAATATTCCAAATCAATACTCCACTGATTGCTGCATTGTGCCAGATTTGACTAAACAGAGGAGGATGGATTTTGCATTTTCACTGAAATCACATTTTCTCCACATTACGAAATTACATTTGAATTTAAAGTATAACTAAGAGTATGAAGCAAAGATTGAAACACAAATTACTTTTAATTTCATCTAACAATATTTAATTCATGAGGATGATTTAAGCCAAAAAAAGTCATGAACTACTAGTTTTTCATTAAATTCCACTATAATGAGGATATTACGTTCAAAGGAAAACTGTTCTGTCCTCTCTCAGTGACAAACTACAGAGTGGATGTGATGATTTGGAACAAAGAAGTCCGATGGGGATACATTACTGTTAAACTTCACGGTGATGGGACAGAAGCAGTGGCAACCATCGACCAGTAAGTCTTGTCTCTGTTTGCTCTGGGGGTTCAGGCATATCGTTTCTGTAAAGCGTCTTCAGACAATCTGAATTGTAATCGGCACTATATTAAAAAAATTTGAATTATTTCTACTCAGAGTACCAATATATCACCATGACTGCTCTTTATCACTGTTACTGCTTTCTCTAAGTAATGTTTGTTTTTCCCCCACAACAGTAAATCATCAGAGTTCAAGACGTACACAGAGACCAAGCTGTTGGCCAACTTTGACAAAGACATTCAATCAGTAAAAAAAGTGTCTCTCAATTTCTCCACCGGGAATGTATTCCAGCCAAAACGTAAACTCCGTGTTCTCAGAGTTCGTCTCACAAACCTGGAGCGCAAAGAAAGGTATGCAGCACATACAGAGTTTTAACTATGATGTGATTGGTGCTAATCGTTTGCCCTTATTCATTCAATTCAGTCCATGCAAATCATGAAAATATAATTTGTACAGTACACAATGCTAATAATTTGATCACTGAGGTGGATCTATATTAATTATTGGTGTATTCTTTGCATTTTTCTTGGTAAGTCACTATGTCTTAGGTTGTAGCATGCTGATCCATGTAGGGCAGCAATAAATGCCTTTTCTCATTTTGTTAGAGGTATTTTTTAATTCTGAGGGGTTGTTAAGCTCTGAGCAGCACACAGTTAAGTTAATGTTTCTTATTTCGTTGAGTACTTTTCATTGAAGGAGAATCTCTGTCTCAACCTCACCTGTAGAACAATGACCACGTGTTATATTTTCTTTTGGTTGCTGTGATTTTTTTTTTGCGGGTTTTTAGTTTCCAATTTGAGTCACTAAACCTGTACTTGGTTATGATCTATCTCTCCTTTTAGAGATGTAGAGATATTCTGCTAATTCATAATCATAAAATGTTCCAATCTACTTTCAGTTTCCTCCTGAATTTCCCCCAGGATTAGAAAGAAAGTATCTATCTATCTATCTATCTATCTATCTGTCTGTCTGTCTGTCTGTCTGTCTGTCTGTCTGTCTGTCTGTCTGTCTGTCTGTCTGTCTATCTATCTATCTATCCTAAATAGATTTCTTTACATTGCTATATGATTTAGTTTATTGTAATTGGTGTGTCTTCGATTGGACATTTAGTCTCAGCACCAACTCATATAACAGACAACCACTTCCATCTCCCAGCATTATTGTTACAGTGGCATCAATTTTGTCCCTTCCAGGCTCCTGTGCCGATATGACGTCCTCATTGAGGAGAACAAAGAGGTCACCTTCAGGCCTGTACCCTGTGAAGAATCCAACTTCTGAGATAAAGTCTGACTCCACACCCAACATTTCACTGCTCGTACTGACTCTTCAATTCCTCCAGTGTACAACATAAAAACGACTGCAAAAACTGCAAATTATACAGCAGCAACCTGTCAGCCAGACACAGACTGACTACTGTATGTGATTGTTAGTGATCTGTAAATGAAATGTGTTATGTCATATGATGTATATGAGTTTATAAGAGAATATATATGTATATACATGTTTTTAAGGGGGAAAAAAAGAACCAATATCTGCATTTCACCTAAAGGATAAATTAAGCAATAGAGATTACTTTTAGTTAGCACATTTCAAAAAAGAATTCATCTTTGTGATGGCAAGTTACTGAAATAACTTCTGTTTGTCTCAGTAATATGAATTCTGTCCTGATCAGGAAACTTAATCCAAATTCCAAAGTTATTTTTTCATAGTTACAAATTTCTCAATAAGACTGAAAAATCAAATATTAACATTATCAGCAAACACAATGTATAATCTCTGCTTTTTTTTATAATCTTTTCAGAGGATAGTTTCTCAATGTTTTACATGTCATATCACTATTTCCTTTATATTTATTTGTAAATACAGAATTATTTCTTAATCGTGAATAAAAAGTTGCGTGAACAACAGCCAACATTTTTAATTCATTCACAATGCTACCAATACATTTACAAACAAAGCAAACTGTTGCATTTTTTTTACAAGATATATGCATCCTTAAGCAAAATGAAAGCTTAATATTGATTCCTTCACATAATTCAAAAATGAGAATTCAGACTTACAGCCACTAGATCTTGTCTCAACCATTTTTTTCTTCATAGACATTTTACCCAACAAGCGATGTTAAATATGCTAAGGAGATTAAAAACCTCCAGAAGTAAAGACAACACATTAAATGTATAACAGATCATGACTCATCTACAGAGACAAAGACAGCCTGTTGCAGCCTCCCAACTTCACTCCAGAGCTTCATCTTTACACTTTCGGTAACAATTCAGTAAAAACATTCAGTCCTCTTGGTCAGAACATTCAGCAGTCCAACACAAAAGTAAACGAGATTACCATGTAAGAGAAACACTTTTCCAAAAATAAAACTGATGGTTTTTCATTGAAAAGGAGACAGAATGATTTTTAAACTTAAAAAATAACATTTATCATGTAAGTGTACAAAAATATTTGTTGTCACATCAGAATCTCTGGTTTTTGATGGCGTCTTCTCATTTAGACATGTGCTTCTTCATACGTTGAATTTCCATCTGAAACAAAATCCAAACAATGATCAATAGCAATTCTAATGTTCTTTTTATTTTGTCATCCTTAGTTCCTTTACCTGTAAAGTTAAGCGGATCCTTTTCTCCTCATCAAGCTCATTCATCAGCAGTTTGATTTCTTTACTGCAATACAAGATGTTGTCAAATAGGATGAGAATGTCAAATGTCCTCTCGACTGAGCAGTTCAAGAGCAAGTATAAGCAGCAGGTGAAGATAAAACATCAGGGCCTCAAAATGTATCATTTCAGTTCAGTTTTTTGTGAACAAAATGGTAGGGAGATAACGTCTGGAGACGTGTTAACTATTGAGGAATAGACAATAGACCTGTGCAGATGCCCATAGCTCTGAGTCAATGAGCCACTAAACAGAGATTTTAAGAAATGAAACCATACTTGTGCTGACTCTTCATCTGTTCAAACTGGTCCCTCAGGTCTCTCAGTTCTGTCTGCAGTTGTTCCAGGTTTGGTGGAGTGTGTTTGTCTGGGTTTCTGTTGGGCAGGTCGGAGTTGAGGCCTGGCGGCAGGGTTGGATGAAGTACAGCAGAGAGAGCCTTTGGCAGCAGGGAGGAGAAAGACTGCGACGGCACACTTTTGTATTCTGCTGCCTGTGGAAAAAAAGACAAACAGGATTTGGAAATAATGATTTATTCTCACCACTACTAGAGAGTGTGTGACCTTTATTTATTCTCTTACACTTACAGGCAGGGCATTCTGACTTCTTTCCTGAGTACTTTGTTGTGGTGTTGAAGAATTCAGCTCTTCATTCTGTTTTTTGTTTCTTTCCTCCTCCATCATCAGTGTTACCTGTAAAACAAGTCTAGTTTGAGAAATCTGATAAGTAAAGGACATTTAAAGTCCAGGTGCAGGAAATTCTGATATTTGCTAATAAACACATGATACATGTCTGAAAACATGAAAATGACGTTAGATAGACTTTTTGGACGGGAAATCATGACTTGATGACACACATGAGCCCTCAAGCTAATAATATAAAGCTGTATAAAGTAGAGCATTAGCATCAGTTGTTCTCTTACCCAATTATAAGTTACTACACCCCCTGCAGCCTACAGTTTGCTTGCTTGTTACGTGAATGCATCTTCCCTGCATGTCAGAATTTACAGAACAGCTCAGTATCCTTACTAGAATTTCCGAAGACTGATGAGTTGAAGAAGAGGTGCAGTGGTTTAGCGTAGAATCACAGCAGAGATCAGATAGTTTTGCAAACTTTCAGTGGAAACAACTGGGATTTACAGGCTAGTGAAAGTCGACAAACTGAGTGTTTTCCTCTCAACCACCCCATCATCACCGCCTGCAGTACACTCCCACCAATAAATGAAAGCTGCAAAGTGAAGAAAATATCCCATATCTTCGGTGCACATTTATGAATTCACATCTAATCTGCTTTGTTTCTTTAAAAATAATATGTTCCGTATGCAGTGAAATCTCTCTCTTAGCACCTTCAGCAGACACACCCCTAAACATCTCATCGTGGACAAAATCTAATTTTCTAAACGGGTGTTTTTATACACTCACATCTGGCTGGGTGATCCATAGTACTCTTTTCTTTTCAGAATCCACATTAAATATTACTTCACCCAGAATCAACCCAATATTGTTCCAGCTTTTAGTGTAACTGAGTCGTAAAAGAACATCAGCATTACAATGAGGGACCACCCTGTAAACTTGTGAAAGCATAGCTTATTTTATTACAAGGTTGACTTTGTTTTAAGCAAGGAGCCAAAGTAGATATCTTCTCCTGCTGTACGTGTCTGTCAGTATGAGGCAGCTCAGAAAAGTTAAATTTATCCCAAGGACAGATGGGACACAAACAGACCACACCACACACTCTTCTCAAACAGGGCACCAAGTTAGAACAGTGTTATTTCACCGGATGATATAATAATGCGATGGCTTGACTTCTAGATGACTGTTATTAAAAATTTATACTTCCCAGAGTGTGCAGCTCTGACTGAAACCTCTCATCTGCAGCATGAGCTACCTGCTCATTCAGCTTCTCCGCGACAGACACAATAGAATCAAACTCTTCAGTGTCTTGGAGAGAAACGGAGAATAAATGAGGCATCTTTTTCTTTGCGATTTCACAGCCTGCATTAACATTCCGCCTTCTAACATGCAGCATTCAAGCATGGTAGTATTTCAACAGATACAACAATAGTCGTGAGGCTTACCAGGAATGAGGGCTGAACTATAGCTGCCCATCGTGACAAAGAGGAATACAAGTGAAAGACAGAAAAACCTGCAGAGCCTTTAAGTCTACATCTACAAATGACAGATGGGAGCAAGTCAGTGGAGCAGAAAACTACGGAAACTCATCAGCTCAGTGCAGTCACACATCATGCTGTTGATTCAAGCAAATATCCATTATTCTTGCTTAATTACTACCTGTGTGCTCCTCATATTAAATCAACTTATAAAACAGGCTCCATCTAAGAGGGAGAAACTAAATGTGGGTGTTACACTAGAGGCAGCTGTTTCTCTCATGCCACAGCAGTGAACAAATGTGCAACACATGCTGGGACCAGTGCAGTGACACATTACACAGTCATTAGTAAACACGCTAAACCAATTACCACATTATTGTCAGTTACAGTAAAAGGGTCTGGTGCGTACGCTCACCTTGTTTTCCCAGCGTCAGCGGTGAGATACAGCAGCATCTGTGGTAACTCGACACCGGCCATTGTGATCCGCAGTGGTCTGCAGAGTATGTTGTGATGAGGAGTGGTACTGTCAGGGCTAAGTTTAGAGCAGGACAGAGTGCAGCTCCAGTCTGCACACAAATATCACAGGGGCAGAGCGTTTGCAGAACGAATGAGAATAAAGGGAGATCATTCACACCTCAGAAATTATTTTTGATTCATTCACTTCCTTAAACAGTACTTCAAGAATGACTTTGTTGGTTTTCAACAGTTGTTTTATCTATATGTAACTGGAATTATAACTACAGAAAGTCTGTCTTTCTTCCGTCCATCTCTTGTCGTGGCTTCTCTTAGATGTGCCGAGGTTGAATAACACGTCCGGTGACACTGTTGCTTTTATATGATATGATTCTATTATAAAAAGACAGCATCTGAACAGGCACCATGGTTTGCCTGTGGAGGATCCAAAAGCCAATAGAGAATCTCTCAGAATGTAAAAGAGAGCATCTGATCAGGAGCCATGATCTGCCTGTGGAGGAGCCAATTGATTCCGCCTCGAACAAAGAAGTCAGGTCACTTTTATACCTTCTGGTGAAGGATAGAATTACAACATCTGGTTAGTGTTAGAAGACCCCTTACTCAAAACAAAACCACCCTTGAACAGAACCCCTCAGCTCTGAAATCCAAAATGAACACATCCATCTTCTAGCTTCGGCACTTTACGATCTCCCAGACACAGAAGTCCCTTTAACATAAACAGTCCAATGGCATTGGTAGAATTAGTCACACATGTAAAGCAGGTTCCATCAGTGGTCAGAGACATCTCACAAAGAACCACACCAGAGCAGACACCACATATAACAAGCAACTAATATCAAACACTAGAACAAACAAAACAGATTCCATTCTACTAACTTATTAAGTAATACATATCTCAGATCAGATACCACACTCTCCCTCCTGAACTATAGATCTGCTTGGACGAGTTATGTAGATGTTATGTTGCTTTAAACTGCATATTGTACTCAAATCCAGTTGCAGCAGCCTTTAAAGCAGCTTGGAAGGAACAGGCCACAGGGCACTCTGGTTGTTGTAGGATGTTTCCTATTGAGCAACAGCCTTTCTCTGGTCCATCAATGCACTGGAGATCACCCATCTCAACTTGCTTTTCAGCAAGTAAACTCTTCTCCATAAGAGACACTCCTGATTTTATTCCAGTTTACTCTTCTCAAGGAGAATCATTCAACCTGTGCCAGCAGTCCTGTTTTCTGTGGTTCTGCAGGGAGATGGAGACATCTCATGAACAGATGGGTAATAAGCCATTGAATTGTGAGGAATTTTTGGCATTTGAACCCAATTTTTTTTTACTACTTTTATAAAATCTGTTCTCCCCAACAAAACAGACATACAGTCCTAACTGCTGGAGCAGAATATTCTCACCAGACCCCTAATACTAATTACAATTAAACTTTTTTTTCTGTAAAACCATACAGATTATGTGAAGATTTTCTTCAGGCAATAACACTATCCAAGCCATTACTGTCAAAAAATAGAACATTAATGCTCGACAAATTTAAGCGTTACTAGTTTAACCCAGGGCAGCACGGTGGATCGGTGGTTACCACTGTAGCACCACAACTAGAAGATCCCCAATTCACACCCCAGTCTGGGATCTTTCTGCATGGAGTTTGCATGTTCTCCCTGTGCATGTGTGGGTTTTCTCCGGGTACTCTGGCTTCCTCCAATAGTCCAAAAATATGTTGAGGTTAATTGATAATTCTAAATTGCCCGTAGGAGTAAATGTGAGTGTGATTGTTTGTCTGTATATGTAGCCCTGCCACAGACTGGCGACCTGTCCAGGGTGTCCTGCATTCGCCCGACTCAGCTGAGATAGGCTCCAGCACCCCCCGCGACCCTAGTGAGGATAAAGCAGTGTATAGAGAGAATGGATGGATGGATGGATAGTGTAACCCAGGGCAGTACAGTGGATCGGTGGTTACCACTGTAGCACCACAACTAGAAGATCCCCAATTCACACCCCAGCCTGGGATCTTTCTGTGTGGAGTTTGCATGTTCTCCCTGTGCATGTGTGGGTTTTCTCTGGGTACTCTGGCTTCCTCCAACAGTCCAAAAACATGTTGAGGTTAATTGATGATTCTGAATTGACTGTAGGTATGAATATGAGTGTGATTGTCTTATGTAGCCCTGTGATTTAAAAAACATCATATTTCAATGTGGGGGAAAAACAAACTGCATATTTACATTGATATGGACTGGATAATGTGTTAGGAATGAAAAGATGCCACATTGTTTGATGGAAATGAAAATTATCAGCCCCCCCAGGAGGGCTAAATTCAAGACACCCCAAAATCAAACTGAAAAACTGATGTGGCAGGCTGGTCCATCTTTCTGAAATTCCTTGGCAGAAACTCAGAATGGTATTCAGTAGTTTGTATGGCCTCCATGTGCTTGTATGCATGACTGACGATGTCGGGACAAGCTCTGAATGAGACGGCAGATGGTGTCCTGGGGTATCTCCTCCCAGAACTGGACCAGGGCATCACTGAGCTCCTGGACAGTCTGAGGAGCAACCTGATGGTGTCGGATGGAACAAAACATAATGTTCCAAAGGTGTTCTATTGGATTCAGGTCAGGTGTGCGTGGGGGCCAGCTAATGGCATCAGTTCCTTCATCCTCCAGGAACTGCATGAGTTCTCTTACCACATAAGACTGGGCATTGTCGTGCACCAGAAGGAATCCAGGACCACTGCACCAATGTAGGGTCTGACAATGGGTCAAAGGATTTCATCCTGATACCTAATGGCAGTCAGAATGCCATTGTCCAGCCTGTAGAGGTCTGTGCGTCCCTCCATGGATATGCCTCCCCACACCATCACTGACCCACCACCAAACCGGTCATGCTGAACAGTGTTACAGGCAGCATAACGTTCTCCACGGCTTCTCCAGACCCTTTCATGTCTGTCACATGCCCTCAGGGTAAACCTGCCCTCATCTGTGAAAAGCACAGGGCACCAGTGGTGGACTTGCAAATTCCTGTGTTCTATGGCAAATGCCAGCCGAGCTCCACGGTGTCAGTCAGCGAGCACAGCGGGCACTAGAGGACGCTGGGCCCACAGACCACTCTCTACATCTCTTTCTGATTGTTTGGTCAGAGACATTCACACCAGTGGTCTGCTGGAGGTCATTTTGTAGAGCTATAGCAGTGCTCATCCTGTTCCTCACTGCACAAAGGAGCAGATCTCTGTCCTGCTGATGGGTTAAGGACCTTCTACGGTCCTGTCCAGCTCTCTTAGACTAACTGCGTGTCTCCTGGAATCTCCTCCATGCTCTTGAGAATGTGCTGGGAGACACAGCAAACCTGGTAATGGCACGCATTGATGTGCCATCCTGGAGGAGTTGGACTGTCTGTGGAACCTCTGTAGGGTCCAGGTATCACCTCATGCTACCAGAAGTGACTCTGACCCTAGCCAAATGCAAAACTAGTGAAAAACAGTCGGAAAACATTACGAAGGAAAAAAATGTCAGTGGCCTTCACCTGTAAACTCATTCTTGTTTTGTGGGTTGTCTCATTGTTACCCCTCTAGTGCATCTGTTGTTAATTTTATGAACACCAAAGGAGCTGAAACTGACTAAAAAGACCCTCAGTTACTTACTTGACCAGATCAGTATTCCACGTTTGACTGACTTGATGCAATACTTAGATTAAAAAGTGTTTCTTTAATTTTTTTGAGCAGTGTATAATAGATGGATAGTTTGATCTAAAATTTGGATAAGAACCCTAAAGTGCAGGTTTCTGGCTCTTCCATGCATTGTTCTGGACACAGCATCAGACTTTTTCCCAAATCTATATTCAACACAAACATGATGCTCCGAGTGTGGTAAATCTCTTTTTATTTAAAGTCTCAAATGTAACATGTGATTACAAGTTTTACAAGTAATAGCTAAGTGTCCGCTCACAAGCTGTTGTCTAATCAAAATGCTCAGGATTAGTTAAATAAGACTTCCTGTCTTTACAGACAAACATCAGATGGTAAACTAAAAGGTTTTCACACTTAACCTGACATGAACCTCTGCTAGTAAACAACAACAGAAAACTGCTACCACTTCTTTAAGCAAAACAGGATTCCAAGATCACAAGCAGCAATTTTCTATTTATCAAACGTGAAAAACAAAGAGAGAACAATATCATGGCATATGTTACAAATATTCTAAAAGAAAGTACTGCAGTACTTCAACAATGCACCTGACACACTTGTACCAGAGATGAAATATAAAGCAACAGCACTTTCACAATACAAAGCAGGTTGGGACTGTAGTGAGGGTTTGTGCAGTCCACCCAACAGAGAAGCTCTCAGGCAGAATTCTCAGGAATCTCCAGTTTCATATTTGCAGAATGCTGGACCTGTGCAGACACAATAAAAAGCATTTACTTTGACATTTTTTGAAGCTCTTCATATGCATTTATACATTGTTGCTAAGCAGTATTTCTCATTGTCTTTTCTGCATTTGTCGTCTGACCATGATTTTACACAAACTAAGTTCCTGATGGATTAGTAGCAAAGAGGCCAACTTAAGGCCTGAAGATGAACAACATTTCAACCACTTCAAATTACGAGACTGCACAACTCACTGAAAGCCATCACCAGCGTTGTTGGTTGGGTCCTCGGCTGTACGGCGCACGCTGACGCATCACTCTCATGTTGCGGTATTTAGACATGATGCTGTAACTTTTCCTGAACACTGGTCTCTGATTCGGGAAAGGACGTGGCACTAAGCTCTCC
This sequence comes from Acanthochromis polyacanthus, assembly GCF_021347895.1. Lineage (NCBI taxonomy): Eukaryota > Metazoa > Chordata > Actinopteri > Pomacentridae > Acanthochromis > Acanthochromis polyacanthus. The sequence goes on from NC_067129.1 coordinate 13,439,497, forward strand.
TTGTGAAGAACAACAAATTAGTTATAATTCCAATTATATATAAAGCATCTGTTGAAAACCAACAAAGTCGTAGTTACTAAGAATGCAGAGTCAATCAGTCTTTTGGTATTTTCCAGATAAAAAGTAGCTGATTCTTACCATGAGTGGTCTTCTGACAGGCGTAGACAGATCTGGGATTGGCTTCCTTGGACCACCAGTGAACTTTGGCCGCTGCAGTGATGACAGATAATAAATACGGTCAGCAATTATCTAATTATTAGAAACACTTCTACTATATATCCTTCACAATAAATTTTGCTGTGTATTAATTTTTGTTAGGCCAACACAAGATCGAGAAGCTGAAAGAACTGTTAACAGAAACACTGTGGATCCTCATGCGTCTGAAGATTGAATGATTTTGACGCATTCCTCAATATACAGCTAACTCTTTTTCATTTACCATCATCTTCGGTTTTGCAAATTGTAATTATCTTAAATATGCTACTTTTGTTTTAGATAGATTAAACCTTTATTGATCCAGCAGCAGAGAAATTTTCTACCACTTTTATACTACTGTGACCATTCACCATGCATTATCATGATGCGTTACGTAATCAGTCTTTCCGTTACCTGCATGGGTCCGGGCCCAGGTCCTGGTCCTGGTCTCCTGAAGGGCCTCCCAGGTCTGTTGCTGTCCTGTATCATGTTAAATGGCCTGTAAAAACATTAAAGAAGATCAGAAACTGGACAGTGTTTGCATGAAACTTGTACCTTTAAATAATTCAAATGTACTATTTATTATGTCCCAGAAAATTTCTTTATGCAGCTAAGAAATCTGAGGGGAGTAGCCTTTGAGAAACACTGGACCGCTTGGTGAACCAGAAGGTTTGGGGAATTCCAGTCTCTAATGTACCTAAACGTTCTCTTGTCCAAATATCCACGTTTTCTTTCTTGAGGTGGCGATCTGGAATCACTGCTCTTTGAGAGTCGCCTGTTTGGGGAGGTTTCAGCATCTGAACTGCGATCTTTAAAAATAAAAAGAAAGAAAAATAAGAGTTATAAGCTGAAACTGGAAACAATTACAAAAAGCAAATATCCTTGATAGCAAAGAAAGACATGTAAAACGTTTTTACTCATATCACAGCTGATGGACAGACACTTGCCTCTGGATTCTTCTTCCAATACATGAGACCAAAAGATGAAGTGACTTACCAGATTTTGCCTTTGGGCTGCGATCCTTTGGAGGTGAGCAGTCCTTGGAGGAGCTCGGTCCGGGTGGCCAGTGGGACAAAACAACAAGATCACGTTTCTCAATAGGAGAAGATCTGAAGAGGGAGTCATAAAGGTTGCATTAAGGACTTATGCATCCCAATCACACCAACACAACAGCTGTCAAACAATCCATTATTAATATCAGACTGCTAATAAAAAGTGACGTTAACCTGTCAGCTCGTAGAAGTAACGTAATTTAAACCAGTAATGAACAGCACTGATTTGCAGGCAGACAAATTATCATAAAGCCACTCATCATTTGGGTACTTACAAAAACCATGGAATGTCCATGCTTCTTTACTCCTATTTTTGTACCCTGAATCAAACTGAGCTCTCTTCATTCACTCAGTGATCGTTAGAGCAGCCAAATCGTTGAGGACTTTAAGACACAGATCACATCACCAGATCTTCTATCATCTCTGTCAGAAGCAGAGGAGGCCAATGACTCGTTTTCACTTTCAGACTGAACTTCAGGTATAACCATCAGGCCATTCCCAGTTGTTCCATTAGTCTTCTTCAGTCTTTGTCATCATCCTAAGGGCTTCACAAATCCACATTTGCGATAAAGATCTTTTTGACATCTGTATTTCTGGAGCAAATAGAGGAACACATGCAGACCGATGTTTCTGTCAGCTTAAAAGCCTGTTCTCCTTAGTTGGGGTTGTAAGAGATGATCCGATTGGCCGTCTACCTGCCCACAAACGAGTCCAGCTTTCAGGGCATGTTTCTGAAGGTTGTGCAGTGCCCATAAAGGACTACTACTCTTCTGTAATTTTGGGTTGTTGGGTATGACTGGAACAAAGGTGGGGATCAAGTGACTGGTTCTGCAGTCAAAGAGTTGGCCCACTGCTCCGTCTTCCTCTTCTGCTGTAGTTTTAAGCTGCAGTGGGATGAAGTGCTGAGAATGGATCATCTTTTGTCCATCACAATCAAAAGGCGATGTCTTCGCAGGGTGACAGGCGGGTTTGCATTTGAGATTTGTAGAGTGGTAGATTTTTGCTGTAACAGCCTTGTAAAGGGGCTCATGAATGCTTTCATTCCCATCAGGCTCTTGAAGCATACCTCTAATCGTTAGATTCATGGGAAATAACAGGACATGCTGACCTGCGGGTCCAGCCAAAATTTACACAAATAACTTAACCGAGTGGTCTGATAAAACTGCAAAGACAAAGCTGACCTTGCTTCTGTTCCAATGCAGCACCATGTTAGAATTCTTGCCAGTTGATCTTTTCTCTTTTTTCATTTTGTTCACATCTATTTAACTCCATTCTTTGTGGTCCATCGTGTCTCACCATTTGTGTAACGTCTTTTAAAAAGTCGATATCGTCCTCTTTTGTAGTCTCAGCCATTATAGCTTTTTCCAGCTATTCAAAATGATATGTCATGACACATTTTAGGCTTTTGTTTGAACAAATGTGTCCAACTAGTAGCTCCATGTTTGCAGATCTGACTCTTGCAAAAGTATATGTAATCATCGCTGATGTATTCATCCAAACACTTCCAAGACAATTCTCCAGCTTTGACGTGGTGATCATCTGATGCACTGCTCAAAGTGTGGGAGTTACAGGAATGCTCTGTAAATGTCTCGTGACTTTGGAGAAACAAAAGACTTCCTTGCCGAAATGCTTTGCATGAAATGCAAGTAGAAGTAATGTGGCTCCTCTTCATTATCCTTAATTTTTATAGGGAATGATGGAACACCATTGACTTTTCACACTTTAGATGGTGCAGATTCATGTATCTCATTCTGATATGTGGTTCCTTCAGGCATAAATAATTCACTTTACTTCAATTTCCACTTCTTTCTGACAAACTGGCCACTTCTCAACGTCGCTGATGTGTGCATACAATTAAGTACATATCCGATGATTGTACAGACATAAAAATTCCACTAAATGAAGCCTGAAATGCTCTGCAGATCAATTTCTTTTACGTTTGAGCTCTTAGTCTTTAGTTTAACTATTTCTGGTTGTAAATCATTTTAGTATAGGAGGTACATAAAAATGCATTAGTGGTGTTTTGAAGTGCACAAACTATGAGTGATGTTCCAGTTACTTTGAGTGAAGATCGATTCCTTTTGCCAGCTAATCGATAGAGGCAAGCAATGTTCTTCAGCAACAAAACTTCCTCTTCGTTATTTTATGGCTTTGTTTGCTGTCAGCAATCATCATCATCACCGTCATCCATGAAGCTCAGAGTGTGCTCTTGGAATTTGCTTGATCAATCATTCCACTTGCCTTATATTTTCTCTTAGAATGGACATGCAATGTTGATGCATCTCTTTTCACTCAGGCCAATGTATGGCGGACTTGTTTCCAGTAACTTATAAGTTGCAACATGGCTATTTCAGCTTTGGTCATGTTAAATGCAGTCCTCTTCATCCTCATCAAATGTCTTGTTTTGCATACCGAAATATACTGCTTCTCACTACGTTTGAACGTCAGGCTCAATTTACTTTTGCTATCGAGGACACAGGAGTCATCACAACACGCTGAAGAGCACTTCAGGTTTAAATCAGTTAATGCTCAGAAACAGCAGAATCCTTTAACAGCACAGCTCAACTACTTTTTCCACACTCCTCATAACGGTGATCAAACACTTTTGTCAGGTTTTAAAACAGGTTGGCTTTAACGATGTGCTGTGTAACTGCAGCATAAACCTCGTCTTCATCCCACTCGACAGGTAGGTACTTTGACACATACGCAGCACGCAGATAGGGGGGCATTTGAATACATTTGTGGCTTTTCGTCAACTGAATCACCGTTGCACATTTAGCTCATCACGACATCTCCATTTTCCACAGCTGGCACCACTTTCACATAGTGACATTCTTTGTTGACCTCCTAATCACCATCAAGCCCCTGCGAACAATGCGACAAGGAAAATACCGTACCTGTGTGTGTTCAAGGAGCGACGAGACTCCACCTGTTCTTTTCCTGTGTCAGAGTCTCTGGAAGACTTGCTGGCATTGCTTTCTTCTCTGGAAGGTGACTGTTGTGGTTTTGCCTTTCTTGGCTCCAACTTTTTCAGAGGAACTGCATTTAACTGGAAACGTTTCTTCCTGATAGCAAGAACAGAGTTGGGGTTTCCTCGTGGGGGAAGGTCACCCAGGCGAGGCCTGGGTTTCATAGGTGGGGGTATTCTGAGCCTCATGAAAGGCTCTGCTCTGATTTGTCGGCTCTTAATTAGGAAACCTTTATCCCTAAGTGACAAAGGTTTAAGACCAAAGGGCCTGGGGATACTGAGCAGCTGAGGTCGCTCTCTCCGGGGCTGTTTTGCATTGCCATGCTCCAGTGCAGGGTTTGACGAGGGCATGCTGATGTCGGATATCCTCCTCTTGCGGGGTCCTGCCACTTGCCTCTCCTGAGGGTTCCTGTGGTAGCTGGATGACGGTGATGGACCTCCTTTCCATGAAGGATTTCTGTAAGGGGGCAGTTGAGGGACATCTTGTGCCCTCTCTTTACTGTGGGATCGGCTGCCCTGCCTCCTCACTGGACCACGCTGCCGTCTGGAGTCTTGCTCAGATGACCACCTGCACACCCATCAAACAATAGAGAAATCATTACAATGACAGATCCATTGCCATCTCAAGTGGGAGGTGGAACTTTTAACTTTTATCTTAATGCAGCCCCTTCTTAAAGCCATGATAGAATGAAACAGGTAAGAGAAGTAAATTTTCAAAGAGCAATTACAGATGTAACACTCCTCGTAATGGCAGGTGAAACCACATTTACATCAGACTAATAAAAAAATATGAGCTGGAGCTCAGTAGAGGTAATCATTACAACCCCTGTGACTGGGAGAGCTGGTCAGCTTCAAGCCTCCTCTTTAATAAATTTACCCAGCTGGGGTTTCTGCTTCACTCCTGTACCTCTCTGTACACGAGCCTCTCCCATGCATTTCTCTGGGGCTCCTCTGTGACCCAGAGAGCCCGTGTTCTCCACTGTGTGGATGAGAGAACGATCCAGCCTCGTTCCAGCGCCTCATGCCATGACCTGAGTGTTCAAAGGGCCTCTCTCTTTGACTGTAATTCCCACGAGGGTCTCGACCTCGCTGATCCTGATGGGGAACACCTGACTGCCTTCTGGGGCCCCTGTAAGATCCCTGGTAGGCTGGTGCAGAGCCTGGCCTCCTGTCAGCTGGGTGGCCACGAAAATTTCTTGGGGAGGGTGACCTGTGACCTGAGGGGTGGCCATGGAAAGATGGGCCCCTCTGACCCTGGTGTCCTTGTGCAGGACTGCGAGAAGACGACTGATGCTGGGCTTGAGGGGAGCGATTTGGCCTGGATGGAGAGGGCCTCCTCTGTTTGTGGTGTTGTTCCATTTTGGGAGGGTATGTTTGAAAAGAATCCTGATTCTGTGACCTCCAGTGATTGAAACGTGGCTCCCTTGGTTCTCCCATCAGAGGAACTCTTTTGACAATTGGGGGCCGTCCTCTACCTCTGGAGTCTCTCCAGGGAAATGGAGCCTTTCCTGGGTACCCCTGGCCATCTCTTCTATTTTTGGAATTGGGATTGTAATTCCCTTCAGAGGGTCCATTACCATGACCATCTCCGTAAGGTCTAACAAGACAAAACAAATAAAATGTGAATTACAACACATACTGTCCCTTTTAGTAAAATTAAGAGTCAGCATTTATTTAAAATCACAAGCATAACTCAAATGTAAATATTTATTAACCATACCATCACAGATCGAGGGTGAAACTATACATGACTGAAATGTATTACCTGGACTTTAAGCGTGGTGGTCCAAAATGTGTTCGTACCATCTTTGGAAATAATTAAATACTCTGCAGACAAAAAAAAGACATATTGAATGCGAGAGCCATAAGCAGATACAATTCAAGGTTCCTAAAACTAACTGCAATCTTTGACATATTTTGACTCTGGGAAAATGAGACAAATGTGAAGTTGCGTCAGTTGTTCAATCTTACTCTGATCAAGAATAGAACCAAGTAAAGCTTTGTTTCGAGTTCAATTAAGCTTATTTTACTTACTTTGTATTACTACTTCTTTTTAATCTCACTTACAATTTAGACCAACTGGGCAGTCAGTCGATAAAAGCTGCTTTAATATAATTACTAAACATCACTTTGATGGCAATAAAAATACAGTCAAAAAAGTAAAAAACAAACTATGGGGTACCACAAGTATGTGTAAGTTGATGGGACACAGCACGCAAGAGCACTATTACCATTTAAATTGACATTACTAAATACTAACTTTCAATTCATGTTAAAATGTTGTTAAAGAAATTTGTCACAACAAGCTGACGGTATAACAAAAATCCTTTGCTCAGTGTAAAAACAATACGAGCTGTTTTAAGTTGTATTGGGTAGAAACTATATGAGCAAATTAATTCAAACAATTACAAAGAAATGGTAAATGCATATTTCTTTACCACATGAAGCTAAATATTTGTACAGTCAACCCACTGCATTATGTAAACTATTGAGGGATTAAAGTTCATGTAGTCTTATCAGTATCGTCACTAGTCAAGAGTTAATCTAATCAGCATTCTTCACTATTGATTAGATTGAAAAAAAAATGCACTGTATTCCAATTGCCTTCTTTCAAATGTATCAATACAACTTCTAAGAGCCACACCTTTCACTAAGACGGTGGATACAATAATATAACATTATTATAAAGAAATGTAACTTTTCCAGGCTGCTCAGGAAAAAAAACTTTGTTTCATCTGCAACTTCCCCAACAGGGAGTGCTTGTCCTTAGTATTGTGCAATTCTTCTATCAAATAATCACTCCTTTGTTTAAGTATCATTTGTTGTACTTTATCTATACAGTGAGCCACCATTTTGATAATGCTGGTTGGCCTCTTTGTGCTCAATACTGTATGACCATGGTTAAAATACAAAGCAGGCTGCTTCGCATTACGGCTAAACCTGTTGGTTTTGTCGGCCTAAATGCCTTACACTTACAACCTACATGTAAAGAATCGCATTTCACATACTGGAGTTTGTCAATTTGATCTAATTTTCCCGAGACGAGTGGCGAAACATTAGTCTCTGTATTAAAATTTTATTCAGACTTCTCTAAAATAAATGTATCGCTGCGAGACAATAAATGTTTCTCATCCTGCATATCTTAGTTCAAGCTGGGATGAAAATATCTAAATTATTTGGATGCGTTTGCTGTGGGTTGGATGTGTGTACTATGGGCTGGATATGTTTACTATGGTGGCCACTGCTTCGGTTTCACTCCCGATCCTGGTGGAAGAGCGGAGCAGATCCTGCTGCCATTTTTGGCATTAGCTGGTCAACACAACCGTGTCAGTCTTGTGTCTTTCAGCGATAAATCCAACCCAAAAATGGGAGCGCCGAGTAAACCATCTTAACATTCAGCCTGGGTTTGCATTTATCAGCACTAACATGAAGATGCAGCTCGATGTCTGTTTATCTTTTTGCTAATTAAGCTAAACGCAGCTAGCTGTCCTCGCCAGTTTCGAACGCTCGACGCAGCTTACACAAAATGGCATTCGCATATTTCAGTTACGTCCTTTGAGCAGCTTAACAACATGTTGCATAAAATAAACCACAAAACGTTGAGTTTAACCGACTTACAACGAATATAACTAAAACAAAAAAAGTGAGGTACTTACCAAGACTAAGCGACGGTTGAGTTGAAAGCTAGGTGCGACACAGCTAAGCAGCTCTCGCACTCTTCCTCTACGCACACTCCTCTTTAACACAGCGAAAGAGAGCAACACTGATGCGCCACCTGCGGCCCTGGAGGGTGAACTACACGTTAGTTTTTGATAAAAACAACACCTTTTCTTTGTTTCCAATTCAAATTCTTTAAGCTCACTCGTCTTTTTAGATACACATTGTTCAGGGGACTTAAATCAGACCATTCTTTGTTCATTATTATTGTTGGGTCCTGACATCTTTGTTGTCGGACAAAATCTATTCGTATGATGATTAAATGTAGGTGCCATGATACCTACTCCAGGCCCTGTTCCTCTCCCTCTTTCCCTCTCTTTTTTCCTTCTTTGTCCTTTTGTATCTGTTTTGACCTGTCTGAATCCCTGTATCTGTCACCTCTCCCTGATGTCTCTCTCTCTCTCCCTGTCACTCATCCTCCTGCTCTCCTTGCTTCACCTGCCTGCACTCTACCTTCTGATTACTGCAGTGATTGTCAGCTGCAGTAATCAGCTCAACTCAACTCACCTGTTCTCCACCTCACCTCCAAGTATTTAAGCTCTGTGCTTTCTTTCACTCCCTGCTGGATCATTGACCCACATGCTTTCACAGATTCTCACATCCCCATTGAGACTCTGTTTCTAACATAGGCAAACATAATTAACACAGAAGTTGTTAATTACCTTAATGGTGGTTTTATTGCTAGTTTAAACTTGCTGATCGTTTCTAAGGGTGCAGATTCCGAGTCACCCAGGTTAAGAGTCAGGGTTAAGAGTTTCAGTGAAAGACAACTGAGCCTTTCTTTCTCTCGTAGTTCTTTTTTGTTCTTGAAGATGTAGTATCTGATCGACAACATGTGATGACAGTGTCTGACAGGAAACGTGTGATAAGAAACGTGGTTGTCTGGAATGTGTATGTCAAAGAAGCATCTATACATGAGAATGAATGAGCTTTAGCGGAGGAGTGGTGTGATTGAAGGAAGACGTATGTGTGTCATGCAGTCATGCAATCAAGCATTATCGTCACTGATGTATGAGAAACAACAAAGAAGTTTCACTTCTCATTCAAGAGCCTTCTTCAGTTCCAACTAATGGGGAGTAACAGATTTATATTGCAACCTCATATTCCATGGCTAATGGTTCATCAGACTCACGCACTGAGATGTGAATGGTTGTGAAACTGTCAGGTCACGGATGACTCAGTATGTAAATGGTGGTGAAACTTTTTTGTGAAAGACCTCAAGATAAAATACCTGAAAAGTAATGTTGTAGTATCCCTCCTCTTTTAGAAATTGCCCTTCCAGTTTAAAGGAGATGAATTACTTGACTCCTCTTGAACCGTCCTTCTTCTCTGTCCAAAATCTGCACAAAAAAGCGTCCCCTACCCTTCACATGCAGGTGGACTGCTGAGTCATGTCCTGAAGACCTGTCTCGCCTGTGTTGAGCCATGCACTTGTGGAGCAGTTGTCTCTAAATATAGATCTATACATTCCTGGCTGCATTGGACTGAATGTCCAAAATTGCCCCGCTTGTCTTCAGTTGTTTTATCTGCAGTTTTTGTCTCAGAGTGTTTGCTGGATCTGAAGTGAACCAGTATGTCGTACTGAGAGAAGATTCTTCTAAACCTCTCAGGCATACCAGCTACATAACTGGCATTTTTTTTCCTTCTTCTCTTTGATTGGTGCATTGCTTTTTTTATTCAGATGTCTTTCCTGCCCTAATAAGAGCCCAGATGGGATTAGTCACAAGTTTTAAATGTTTTCTTAATACGTGTGTGTTCTTTTTCTTTTCCCTTTATCCTGACGTGGATATTGTCAGCCCGCTGCTGTACGGTTCAGAAAAACCCCAGCTCAAGTTACAATTTTGGGATAATGTAGAATATTTATTTTATTTTATTCACTATATTCAGCACTCAAAACCACAGCTGCCAAAATAGCTGATAAAATGAATCACCATCAGGCTTGGACAACTGTTGTCTAGGACTGTATTAGTGTTAGTGGCAAACATGATAATACTTCTCTTACTTTCTTTGTGCTTTCGGTTACCCATGTCTGAACAGCTTAGCAACATAAAGGCAGAAACGCACAGAATTCCCAGTTTTACACTTTATTGTTTCAGATAACACTGTTATGATCATGCTAAACATGCACAATGTCTACAGTAATTACATAACTTAAAGATTTGTGTTTTGATGTGCAGGTATGAGCAGACTTGAATAGTTTTTGAAGTGGCTGTGTGTATGATTTCTTTATGCTAATTTGCTTTTGCCTAAAATCAATCATTTGCAATAAAGACTGCAAAACGACTGCAAAATATAAAGCGAATCCTAAGTCACAAATACTGTACGTTTCTGTATGGCTACTTCACTTAAGACTTTTTCAGCTACGGGTAGTCTGCAGGAACACAAACCTAAATGTCTCCTTGTAAGTGAGATAACAGTGTGTCCCAGCTGTTGGTAAAATGATCTGCAGCATGTCGGAGATGACATTTCAAACCAAGGTTCAAGTATTACAGGTGACACACATCTATCCCAGTGACCAAATGGAAAGATAAACACAGAAATAAAGAAACTGGTTAGTCCCTTATAAGGCATCTCTACTGAAATTACATTTTGGCATAATACATGGAATGAATAATTGCAATTATTTGTCATTATATGGATTGCTGAAGACATTAAGGAGCCACTGTGTAGGTCCTGCACATGACTAAAGAATACAGCAAGATGGAAGGATAAAAACCTTAACATCAAAGAGCATTTTTATAGCGAGAGAGTGTGCACATACATGTTGGCTTTTAAACACACATTCCTGCTCCAGTGCACTTCAGACTCACACATCAACAGCCACATATCTGTTGAGTGGAGTCTAGTGAATGAATGTTTTATAGATCTGTTTGCACTGAGTTTGTCAAAGCAAGATTCCATCCACAGAAAATGTTCTAAATGACACAAAGTTGCTCAGCTGTCTGCATTTTCGTCATTGGAGATCAATTTTATCAGAGGAGGGATTGCATAAAAGGTGCTTTGCTTGCATGATTGCTGTATATTTGCAATAGAATCCAAGTAGGAGACTTAAACTGTTACTGTACCATCATTCGTGTTGATGCCAGCATCTTTTCTTTAATGTGCAGTAGCATTCAATTTGACAGATAGCTATGGGCTCATGTTTCTCAGTCACATGCATTTAGAAAGCCTCATTTAAAGATCAAAAAGAGCTGAAAGGAATCAGCTCCTGGCAAAGAATTTTTTTTTTTTTAAATTGTGAATAATCCCACGATTGGATGTCAGTGGGTTAAAGGGGAACTTCAGTTTTTTCAACCTGGGGTCTGTTTCCATATGTAATTTCATACATGTGAGTGATGGAGAAATGAATTTTCGACATAGCTCCAGTATTTAGCCAGGCAGGCAGCTTAGCTGCCCCCCCCCCCCCCCCCCCCGCCTCAAAGTCCGCCCTAACGTGCTTTTGCCTCACACTGACCGGCTCGGATAGTCTCAATGAGTGTCCCACAACATACTAGAGATGAGAAGTGAACGAAAACCTCCACATTACCTGGCGATCGCTCTTTGTTGTGGTCTGTATCCAAATCTCAGGATGCTAGAAAGCAAGATTTGCTTTCTAGCATCCTGCGTCAAAGCATCGGACTTTGATGCGGCTAGCCGAGCTGCTAGCTGAGCTGCTAAGCTGCCTGCCGGGCTAAATACTGGAGCTATGTTGAAAATTCATTTCTCCATCACTCACATGTATGAAATTACATATGGAAACAGACCCCAGGTTGAAAAAAACCGAAGTTCCCCTTTAAGGTTGCTGAGGTTCTGACAGTCTGGTTGGGTTTTAGTTGGCCAGATAAATTAAATAAATTCCATCCAAGTCAGTCATTAATCGACATGCATGAATAACATTACCTAGAAATAACATTTTAAAGTATTAAAAACTAGGCCATTGTTAAAATGAAAGAGTCATGCCTTTCCCTGCAACATACTGAATCTCACTGAAAGGATTGATGCTCTGAGCAGGCTTCAATTCTCCAGTAGTGGAAATGAACTGGGACCCAGTGAGGGAAAAAAACAACTGAGATTCTTACCAGGCTAAAAGAAGCTAGTAGTAAGTTTGTTTTCTAAATTCTTATATTATTCAAAACCCTGATATTTGTCTTTTTTTTTTTTTTAGCATTGTCACATATCTACACACAGCTTCTCTCCACCTTACACAGAACAAGATGAAACCAGATATTTAACACATCACTTCAGCGCCCAGTTGCTATGTGATTAATATGCAGGAGATGTTATTTTTATATTGCAAGTCATAATTTACATTTGTTAAGACAATCTCTATGGCTCTATTTCCATAACTGTGGAGACAGAAGGGTGAAATGCAATGACCTGTGTGTGGGACAGAGAGAAGAGAGAGCGAGAAGGCAAGCAGGAGAGCATGAGAAACTACTGGACGCTAAGTTTATTAGAGGATGGAGGCGACATCCCAACGAGCTTTGAGTCTGACATGGGACTAACAACGCCCTCAATGAGATTCTTGTTGCAGTCTCCTATGTTGTTTTCAGAGGACAGTTTGGGGTAGGTGGCACTTCCAGTCAGGTCTATGAGATCTTCCAGAGCTCGAGTGTTACTCATACCACAGTGCTGCATTTCGTTGATGGGTGAGAACTCTGGGATTGAAATGAGTTCTTCCCGTGAAGCTGGGCTGAAATATATTAATAAATACAGCAATTAGACAAGATATTTAGGTTTTTTACATCTAAATCATTGGCACACTTCATGACCCAGTGTGTATTGTGGTACAAAATTTAGTGCTACCTACTTTTTTCCAATATAAACTCATAATGTCACATTTTCATAACAAATGTTTACCTGCAGACTCACCTCACCTCCATCGACTGCACTTCATCACTAGATCCTGTTCGCTTCACATCTAGCGGCTCCAGTTTGATGACTGGTGGTGGTCCCACCGGCAGAGGTGTCACAGGGGGTCTGATGACCTCCACTCGGGCCCCTCCTTGAGCCTTTCCCTCGGCTGACGTAGCATCCAGGCTTTTCTGTTTGCTTACTTCAGCAGTTCGATGGCTGCTCATCAAGGCACTTCCTTCACTCTTCACCGCTCCGTTCATCGCACTTCCCTCCCTTTGGTTAACTTTGGCATCTTCCGTCGGCTTTGTCGGCTGTTTATTCGTTTGGTCTGTGACTTTCACATTTGCTCTGTGCTGCTTGTTTACATTCATTTCCGTCTCTTTTCCCTGCTGCTTGAGAACACATGGTTTGGCGTCTTTGCTAAGCTGGCTGCTGTGCTCTTCGCTGCTTTGTTTGATGTCGGGTCTCTTGTCAGGAACACTGTGTGTTGGTGGAGCAAGATGAGTGTTGTTTTTGACTTGAATGCTCTTCTGATTGTCCATCTGTGATGCTGCTTCTTTCTTCACGGTTTCCTTTGTTCTGACTTGGACCTGCTGCTTAACCTGAAACTCAACCTTTTTGACTGGCTGCTCGTTGACCTGAGCAGTAGTTTGAACAGTCTTTACATCCCCTGTGGAGAGTAAAACACATCACAGTGGGCTTTACTTTCTTTGGACCGTCCAGTTTACATCCGTATTTGAGCTTGAATAGAAGAATCTATCCATTTGTCCAATATTCAATTCAACAGTGGTAGTAGATGTCACATGCTACCAGCTGTATCGGCCGAGCAGATAATAAATATCAACAGTGGCTTCAATGTAAAACCACGCTAAGTCTAGAATTAACACTGGACAGCTCAAACAAAGTGTTAGTTCACACTGTGCAGGGCCCCTGGAGACAGTGCTGAATAAATCTTCCAAGGGCATTTCCAAGAGCAGCTAGTTTTGCAGTCAGCTCCCATGGTGCTGCTCTACAGTGACAAGTGTCCTATCAGCGTCAAGAACAAAGTCCTCGGCTGCTGCTCCATATTCCACTATGACGTATAAACCCCATCATAGATTCACAATGCACGGCGCAAACAATATGTTGCTTGGGGAACTTAAACTAACAGGGAAAATTCTTCTGTTTACCCAAAGCTTTGGGATTATTACGAAACAAGACATTAACAAGAATGCAGGAACAATATTGGTGTCTGTCTACCATGGGGATTTTACACAAGCCAACTCATTGCACATGCTCCAAATTGACTAACACATGAATAAAATCAAAACCACGCATGCCCTGTTTGCATTTTTACAGCTGCAAGGCATACAGCGAGGGGCGGAGAAAGCATGGACAGCAAGCAAACTTAAAGCATCTGCGGGGCGACTGAATAACGTACTAACCTGCCGACTTTGCCTCCACCTGCTCCTCCTTCTGATTCCATGCAGAACAGAGACAACCAGGTTTGTGGTAATCAGGACACAAAAACCAAAGTATCACCAACAGTAGAATTTAATAAAGATAACAATAACAGAAAGTTTAATAAATAAAATTTGAAAAAAGGAAAAATCTCGATCACATAATCAGCAGGCGCTTAAAGGCAGCAGGTTTACTGTACGAGGGCAGAGGGTGTCTCTTACAGTACCTTCAAGTCAGCTTCACCCTTCCTAGTTCTCTTCATGATCTCCTCAATTCTCTGAAAAAGTAGAGCAACATTGAGTGACTTTGTGAGAATATATGAAATGCAATGCAAAAATGCAACCAGTGTACAGTGGTACAGGTCCTGAATGAGGGTATTTCTATTAAAAATAACCTTTTTTCTTAGCTGCCTCTCCTCCTCTTCTTGTTGTGTCTGTAGTTCTCTGTCTTGCCGCTGACGCTCTGCATCCTCTTGAGCTTGGACTTTGACTTTTTCTCTCTGTTTAGGGGATAAAAACATCTATTTGTAACCAGAATGTAACTTAAAAACATACAATCCAGCACACGTAGGTCTAGAAATAAGGAAATATCAACAGTCTAGCACACTGACCTCTCTGTCCATCTGGATCTGTAACTCCTTCTCCTGCTGTTCCTTCTTTTGTTTGCCATCTTCTTCTTTCAGCCTGTTATTATCTTCCTCTTTTTTCTCTCTCTCCTTCTCTTGTTGAGTCTTCGCCTCTTGTTGAGTCTTCGCCTCTTGTTGAGTCTTCGCCTCTTGTTGAGCCTTCGCCTCTTGTTGTTGCCGCTCCTGTGCGGTTTTCTTCTTCAGCTGTTCTTCCCTCAATCTGATCAACAGGTGTAAACACCAGTTACACAGATTTTGAAATTATTTACTGTTTATTTAATGCTGTCTTTAGTCTTGTTGTATTTAATAAACTCACCTTTCTTCCTCCTCTAGTTCCCGCTTTTTATCCTCTAGTTCTTTCTGAGCTCGAGCCTGACGCCTTCGTTCTGCCAGCAGCCTGGTAGCCTCCTCCGCATTTGTTGTGCCAGCTGCCACCTTCCCTGCCGATGTGCACGGTGTTGATTCTGTCACACATAAAAAGATGGTGTAAGAATCATCTAAATATACTGAAACAGAACACAGAATGAAGAATCACTCGTATAGAAGTCCACCTTTTTTCTTGTCTGCATCCTGAACGTTGTTCTGCGTCTTCTTCTCTGACAAATCCACTTTAGGAGACATGGGGCTCTTTCTGTCAGGAGATTGGTTTCTTTCAATCACTTCCCCTTTCAGATGCTTGTCAGTGTGTTCACCTTTAGGGGATTTGTTTTTAGTGATGTCAACGTTGACTGCATTCTTCTCAGCTTGTAAATTTGTGCTGCTGATGTCAGGATTCTTTTTCACTGCAGTCTCAGTTTTGGATTGTTCACAATTTTTTTCCAGCTTCTTCTCCTCTGATTTCCTGTCATCACATGTCAGGTTTGGGCGTTGTCTTGTTGGAGAATAATGGTACTGGTGTGCACTGCTGGGAGACTGGGCACGCATCCTAGACACCAGCCTGCAACCAAGTAAAGATGTCTGCCTTAAATATTAAGTGCTTCATGAGAAAGTGAGCAAAAAATACTGTTGTGCAAAAAAACAGCCCAGCCCAGCTTTCATGTCAGCAACAAATAATCTTACTTGGAGGTAGTAGGGGAGGCCAAGTGTTTGGTGACACTGGCAGGAGATTCAGATCTTCTCACAGGGGATCCACAACCTGGGGATGCAGTTCTTCTTTCTCTGCGCAGCCGCTCTTTCTGTAAGCAATGATTTAAAGACATAGCTTGCATTTAAAAATGACAGCTGTTGTTGCATATAAAATATAGAATGTGATTTGTGCATCATCTGACCTTGGGGGTATTGGGTGTGGACTGAGAGCCTACGTGAAGTCCAGGTCTGCTGTGATCTGCAGGGTTCAGCGAACTGCAGAAAGGTGACCTGTGAGGGCTGCAGGGAGCTGCATGATGACAAACATGATACTTATCAAATCAAATAACAGCGAATAACAACTGACAGAGGGATAATAATACAGCATCGGGGGCAGGAGGGGAGTTTGCCTGGACAGTGTGTGCTGCACTCAGCTGAAGCTGACAGACTCAGTTTTGGAGCCAAAGTAATTTGGCAGCGACAATATGAGGGGCTGCATTTTAAGCCAGGGTGTATACGTTGTGGTGATCAGTTTTCAGTTTGAGTGGAAACCTGCAAAGTTTCTCTCCATCTGAATTGCTGTCTTTGAAATGCCAGAATGGCTGAATAAACCAACAGTCATGAGAATGGGGTGTGTCTGCTCTTTTGATTTCAAATTAAACCATGAGTCTGTTTGCTGCTATGAAGCATGTTGCAAGTACACACATGCCAGCATGGCGGCTGTGGACAACAGTTCAGATCCCAGTTCACAGCATTTGTCTCTGTGCCACTCCTCAAACAATGACAGCAAATGAAAACACACACAGACCTTGTGCAAACTTACAATCACAAAAGCAAAAGTCCTAAACATAAACCGTGTTATACAACACCAGAAAGAGTATTTTTGTCATCTTTTGAAATAATGTCATCCATTAGTCAGTCATCACTAAGAGCAATCTCAAAGGAGCGCAGTCATCTCGGTGGGGTGACTGTATCTGTGGCTATTTTAGTGTGCATACTTCTATTCTAGATCATGTGCGAATAATCTCAGTGGACCAAGAGTCTGCATCACTGAAGTGGTTTCATTTTGTAACCCTATTCCCACATTGTCAAAATAAAAAAAATGAAGCAAATAATACTCCAACTGTTTCACATCAGTGGGATTTCCAAGTCATCCTGATCCAGTGTTCTTTAGTCTGGTTGTAATTACAGAGAGCTTACTAATCTGTAGAAACTAATCCGGAGGCCGACTTCTGGAGAGAGTTTCAGTCCTAATTAAATGTGTTTCCTACAGCAAACATGTCATATAGGAATACGGGGCTTAGAGAGAGGAATTAATACAGGAAAACATGTTTCTACCAACAATGCTTAGTCAATGAAATAACTGATGCTTTTTCTTATTGTTCTCTTTTGCCAGCATGGAGGTCCACTGTGAGTTTGCCTCCACAAGACAGGACAGAATAAAAGTCCCACCAAATGGAAGTGCTCAGCTTTGCTTACTTACTATCTAAAATAAATAAATAAAATTTGAAATTTCCTTGGGATCTATCTATCTGGTATTTTTGGATACATTTTGCTATAACTTATATAAATACCTTTCAATTTGCATACCTGAAATGTCAACAGTATTGTGCTTTCACTATATCTTTTCAACTCAGTCATCTAAGCCAGTGGTTCTCAACCCTGTTCCTCAGGACCCCATGTCCTGCATGTTGGACCCCATGTCCTGCATGTTTTAGATGCTTCCCTGCTCCAGCACACCTGATTCAAATGATCAGCTCGTCATCAAGCCTCTGCAGAAGCCTGATGACGAGCTGATCATTTGAATCAGGTGTGCTGGAGCAGGGAAGCATCTAAAAC
The DNA here is from genome assembly GCF_021347895.1 of Acanthochromis polyacanthus. Taxonomy (NCBI): domain Eukaryota; kingdom Metazoa; phylum Chordata; class Actinopteri; family Pomacentridae; genus Acanthochromis; species Acanthochromis polyacanthus. The sequence continues at coordinate 13,457,234 of NC_067129.1, forward strand.
ATGCAGGACATGGGGTCCTGAGGAACAGGGTTGAGAACCAGTGATCTAAGCTACTGCAGTAGAGCACAAACACAGCAAACATTATGAATCCTGCAGTACATCCAGTTGACTTTGCAGAGACAGGCTACATATACATCACATTTGCAGAAAAAGAGAAGCATTTTTAGTCCAACATCAGAGCAACTTAACAGCCATGCATCACAGGAACAACACAACTACCTTTGGTACTGGATGATGTTTCAGCTCAGACACAAACACAGTAACACAGACACGGTAACTGTTGGATGAATGGGAGAGGAGGCGCATATGGGAGGGCAAGGGGGCTTAACTTTACCAGATTCGCTGACAGCAGGAAGGGGGGAGGCAATGCCATGGGAAAAGGCGGAGGCAGCAGAGAAAGGGAGTGGGGCATTCTCACAGTCACCTATAGGCAGCGGGCGGAGCAGAGCAGAGCAGACAGAGCGTTATGAACAGTTCATCTGAGCAAATTCCTCATCCAGCTGTAGAGACATGGTGGGAGTTAACATACCAGCAGGGATGTTGTGATGCAGTGTAGATGAAGCAGTTGTTTATTTTGGTCTGATTAAAAGCCACCGTGTGTAATTTTTGAAAATGTTTGACTGTGGTGATGGGTTACTACTTCATTCATTCACATGAGTGTCGTGCAACACTGTCACCCATGCAGACATGTAATTCCATCCTGTCTCTGTAGGGAAACTGGAACAGCCACTCATTTCTGCTCATGCGTACTTCAGCAGCCAGGTTGTCAGCAATGATCAGGCCAAGAGACAGCTCCCACACACACACACACACACACACACACACACACACATACACACACACTCCTTCTGTCATGGTATCTCACAGAAATGCAGCAAAAATGTAATGCTTCTGCAGAAAAAACACAATTTCTCTTCTGTGTCCTGCTGTCTAAAGACCATCCAACTGTATTCCCTGCGTCTTGTCTCCACAACAATCTTTAATTACATCCATGTTCCTACCTGCTCCTGTAGGGCAGCCCCTGCTCCAGCGTTTTGTCCTCTGCTCCAACTGAAGGCTTCGCTCCAGAGAGCGTTTCAACAGGGCCTCGAGCCGCTCCTGAATGCAACAGAACACAAAATGACTTTTACTTGATTACTATTATTGTTTTATTTCTTTGTAGTTTGTATAGTTATGGATTTGAGGCTGTGATGTACCAGTCGGATCTCGATATGTCACCATTTTATACTATAACAGATAAAGTTCCCCAGATCTGATATCACATAAACTGTTATCGTCAACGTCTTAAACTGTCACTGATCACACACAAGACCACTACATTTGTAATCTTCTGACCCTCTCCTCCTCGAGCTGCTGCCTCCTTTTCTCCTCCACTGCAGCTCTTCGCAGCTCCTCTTTCTGCCGCTGCTCCTCCAGACGCCTCCAGCGTTCCTCCACTGTGCGTTCGTACTGCAGCCGAGCTCGGCGCTCCTTCTCTCTGATCAGCTGCTCCCTGGCCGCTGAAAGAGATAGAGGTCGCATGTAAAAAACAAGAGTAATGAGCCAGTGCTGTTGACCAAGGCTTTTTGCTATTCAACCTTTTGTGTAGACTCTTGCATCTTGCATAAGCAATAAAACACACATATCTGACTGTTCAACAAACTGATCAATACATTTAATCCCTCTTCCTATGCTTTTATAGATCGTGTGTTGTTTTCATTTTCTTTTAAGTAACAACTCACTAAATCTGTTATCATCACATGAACTTGCATGTGTTGCAGTGAATTTGATTTCTTTGTCAGTCCATAATGAAGATTAAGCCGTGAAGATAGAAATCCTTCTCATCATGGTGCAACCTCTGGAGCTGCAGGATTATGAGTGGAAGACCTACTTCTGTGGGCTATTCTATGTTACTGTCACACTCTCTGAAGTGACACAACTATTCTTATCAAGAGCTCAGTGAACTCAGAATGAATCCCCTACTGGCTCCTCCATAACCAATTAAACTGCTGAAAGAAATGTGCCATGATGAAATAAAACTTTTCTGCAAGAGGAACAGGAACTCAGAGGCATTTCAGGGCTTCTCATTTCATAAACTCAGCCTTTCTACTTGCGCTTGTGCCAAATGAAACCAGGACATCACCTACCCAGGCTTCTCTCCCTCTCCTCGCGTCGCTCTTTGGCTAAGCGCATCCTGTCATCTGTCTTCATGTAACCCTCCATGACTGAAAGATGAGAGACAATGTCAGAGAGCAAAGGGGGAAAAAGTGTCAGTGCAGTCAAATTACAAAAGAAAACAGCGAAACTCACTTTGTTTACCTCCATGGTTGTTACTGCCGTTAGCTGCTAAGTGTGACGGGGATGCATGTCCATTCATGTGTGGCTTCTTCTCTGAGTTAGATGGAGCTGGAATCACCATGACCGGGGGGAGAGAAAGCACACTCAGCTTTGTCTAAAGAGGTATGACATCAGTGTCCATTACTCAGCTGCAGGTCTGCTTTCCCACCAGCAGAGGGAAACGTTAATTCAGCTCTGTGTGGGGTTACTCTGTGTTAAATGCAGCGTGGTGCAAAATGCCCTGCGCCAAGGGCAAACTGCAACAGCAGGCAGGAGAGGGAGGAAACTGTCCTTGATGTGGTAGTCACTGCACACATGCTGAATGTCACTTTTAGTTATTGTTGCTGAGCTTTCTGTAACCAGCTCCTCCATTCACTGACAAACAGAGGAGCCCTGAAACACACTGTGCTAACAAACAGTACACAGGGCAACAGACTCTAGTAACTATACGATCATTATACAGTAACTGAATTCCATCTTGATGAAACCACATGGAAAGAAAGTGAGATTTATGTGGCACAAGAGGATTACTCACTAGTTTTTCCAGTTCGAGCTGGAGAGCTGTGACCGTTTGTCGGAGACCTCTTGTCAGGAAGTAGAGTGATGGAGGGTGGTGCCATCTTTTCCCCTAATGCACAAAACAGAAGAATTAACAGAGTGCTGATGTAAGCATGATTCTCACATCAGTATCACAAATCATAGCTAATTATGTGACTGGAGAACATTGCTGGTAATAAATACAGTCACTGGGTTTGCGTGATTCGAAAATGTGTGAACAAATGTTCACGACTAACAGATGAGAGCAACTGTACATATTAACTCATATATTATAATAAGCCTGCGATAAACAGACACCAGAATCAGATTAATTATTCACTTTGACAAAAATTCTTTGGATTATGTGCTAGGGATAGACTGATTATTGTTTTGGCTGATTATCAGAGCAGATATTGAGAGTTTTTTAAAGGCCAGTGTCATCATATATTCTTTTCAAAACAATTTTCGATCAAACAAATGAATCAAAAAATGCACAACTTTGGCTTCAGCAATAACCCACCCACAGCACTATCTGATTGGTTATACATCATGAGTTATAGCTGTTAAAGCAGAAGGATAAATGTCAGAAGCTCTCATATAATTTAACAGAAATAAACACAGATGTTTCCACAAAGTTTTGTTAACAATCAGCAGTTTTGATCCTGCATAAACCACACTGATTGATGCCTGTTACACATTAAAACTAAGTAGATTTAGTCAATCAAACATCTTAAAATAATGTTATAGTTAAGCTAAGCAAATCAAATAAACCAATATAAGATACATCTAAAATATAACAGGATTTTGTAAGATTTTTTTCTTGATAGTAATATTATCTTTGAACATATGCTTGAGAACAGCAGTGTAAAGTTGAGAGAAATAAAAGTTTAATTCCACAAATTCACTGAATCGATATGTGCATTGTAGGCTGAACTGTCAACACAAAGCCGGTCGGTGCACTCGATCAAGTGAATTACTCTCTTTTTAGTCTGGCCTTTTATTGTGTACTGAAAGCTGGCAGACAGCACTGAGGTTTGGCTGATGTCAGACAGGACACCAAAAGTTTAATGCTCAGCTGACTTAATTAAACATATCAGTGTGCCCATTCATCATAACGTACATTTATCACTTTCAGTGATGTCATATTTTAATTGAATTTTTGGTGACGATAAGGAGAGTCAACATCTTCATGAATATGTTTGTATTTAGTGTAGTTTTTGTGCCTCTGAGGATAGTAAAGCTCAAACTCTGCATGTTATTTCAAATACAATAGAGCTGCTCAGGCATTATTCTTGAATATGGAAGCTGTTATTGTAGATTTGCAAGCAACAGAAACAAAATTAAGGATGAAAACAAAGGACTTTTTCTTTTCTTTTGGCTTTATAAAATACACACGTGGACAAAATTGTTGGTACCCCTCAGTTAAAGAAGGAAAAACCCACAATTCTCACTGAAATCACTTGAAACTCACAAAAGTAACAATAAATAAAAATTTATTGAAAATTAAATAATCAAAATCAGCCATCACTTTTGAATTGTTGATTAACATAATTATTTAAAAAAACAAACTAATGAAATAGGGCTGGACAAAAATGATGGTACCCATAACTTAATATTTTGTTGCACAACCTTTTGAGGCAATCACTGCAATTAAACAATTTCTGTATTTGTCAATGAGCGTTCTGCAGCTGTCAACAGGTATTTTGGCCCACTCCTCATGAGCAAACAGCTCCAGTTGTCTCAGGTTTGATGGGTGTCTTCTCCAAATGGCATGTTTCAGCTCCTTCCACATATGTTCAATGGGATTCAGATCTGGGCTCATAGAAGGCCACTTTAGAATAGTCCAACGCTTTTCTCTCAGCCATTCTTGGGTGTTTTTGGCTGTGTGTTTTGGATGGTTGTCCTGTTGGAAGACCCATGACCTGTGACTGAGACCAAGCTTTCTGACACGAGGCAGCACATTTCTCTCCAGAATGCCTTGATAGTCTTCAGATTTCATCGTACCTTGCACACTTTCAAGACACCCTGTGCCAGATGCAGCAAAGCAGCCCCAAAACATTACTGAGCCTCCTCCATGTTTCACCGTAGGGACAGTGTTCTTTTCTTCGTATGCTTGGTTTTTGAGTCTATGAACATAGAGTTGATGTGCCTTACCAAAAAGCTCCAGTTTGGTCTCATCTGTCCAAAGGACATTCTCCCAGAAGCTTTGTGGCTTGTCAACATGCATTTTTGCCAATTCCAGTCTGGCTTTTTTATGAGTTTTTTTCAGCAGTGGTGTCCTCCTTGGTCGTCTCCCATGAAGTCCACTTTGGCTCAAACAACGACGAATGGTGCGATCTGACACTGATGTACCTTGGCCTTGGAGTTCACCTTTAATTTCTTTGGAGGTTGCTCTGGGCTCTTTGGATACAATTCCAACGATCCGTCTCTTCAATTTGTCATCAATTTTCCTCTTGCGGCCACGTCCAGGGAGGTTGGCTACTGTCCCGTGGGTCTTGAACTTCTGAATAATATGAGCCACTGTTGTCACAGGAACTTCAAGCTGTTTAGAGATGGTCTTATAGCCTTTACCTTTAAGATGTTTGTCTATAATTTTTTTTCGGATGTCCTGGGACAATTCTCTCCTTCGCTTTCTGTTGTCCATGTTCAGTGTGGTACACACCTTTTCACCAAACAGCAGGGTGACTACTTGTCTCCCTTTAAATAGGCAGACTGACTGATTATGAGTTTGGAAACACCTGTGATGTCAATTAAATGACACACCTGAGTTAATCATGTCACTCTGGTCAAATAGTTTTCAATCTTTTATAGAGGTACCATCATTTTTGTCCAGGCCTGTTTCATTAGTTTGTTTTTTAAAATAATTATGTTAATCAACAATTCAAAAGTAATGGCTGTTTTTGATTATTTAATTTTCAATAAATTTTTATTTATTGTTGCTTTTGTGAGTTTCAAGTGATTTCAGTGAGAATTGTGAGTTTTTCCTTCTTTAACTGAGGGGTACCAACAATTTTGTCCACGTGTGTAGGTCTAAAAGTTCCATTATAGCTGTTTCCATCAGTCCTTGCATCTTTTCCAGTATTTTTTCAATGAAGCAGTGAAGTAGTGAGCTGGAAAATTGCCTCTTATTCCAGTTGCCTCAAATCTGATTATCTATCTGCAGGGAGATTTCTCCTCTTTCAGGGTGTGGAGAGCGAAAACTCAATAACACAGTGGATGATTAATCTTCATCCTGCTCTACAGAGACCCAGTCTTTAACCCACGAAGTCATCACATAGCAGTTTGGTGCTCATATACAAACTAGACAGTGTAATCAAGGGGCCTGTCCTGCGTTAAAGGCATCAGTTCAGCCCTCCCCTCTCAACCCATTTCAACCCTTTTATCGGATTTTGTCGCGTCATCACCAAAAAAAGCAACACAGCCTCATTATTTCGCTTTGAACTTATCATTTTCAGAGCTCTGATGCTGGTAAACTGTCCTCACATGAGGAACCAGAGATCACACAATGGCACAACACAGAAACGCACCAAGAGGCGTCACTTATTTCTCGTGATCGCAACCACCAGGCCTGGTGATTTGGGTTTATTTCAATGAAAAGCTGTTACTGCGTTTTCACCCATGCTTGTCACCGTCAGCACAGTGAGAATTAGCGAATAAACAGGAGCAGAGAAGAGGGATCATCGCGGCGCAGCGGCACATAAAGCGGTGCAAATGTCAGTTGCGTCATCCATGAGTCTGCCTCAAATCCCTGCGTAAACACAACCAGACTGATGATGGTCGCACACAAACAAACACCGAGCATACCTACCGGCTAGTGCGCCGGACGGTGATGTGACCGCCTTCGCCATGGTCAGCCAGAACAGAGCCAAATGTACAAAGGAGGCGCGGTTCAGCCTACACGGTCTACAGTGGTGCCAATGCAGCACAGGTATCCGTTTCCGATGAGCGCAGCCACAGAGGACAAAAACAAGCGGAGACTATTCAGCCGGATACTCTGAAGGTCATTATGAGGGCTGGGATGATGAGGATGGAGGAGAGAAAGAGAGAGATGCTGCCGGACTGAAACGGAGATGATGAAGCGCAGGCAGTTCACTAGCAGCAGACCGAAGCGTGCGTCGCAGCGCAAGCGCGCCCTGATCCAGGCTGTTAGCACATTACCGGCAGATGGAGGTTTCCTCTGCACACACTCAGCAGCAGCAGCAGCTCTAGACCCTCCTCAGCTGACTGGACTGCTGGTCTGGATGCTGGTGACTAACAGGACATTACGCAGAATCAATGTCTGCTGCTCTGACCCAACTCAGTTCAAAATAATCCAATAAATAACAAATAACCTCAACAAACCGACACTCAAACAATTCAGAAGACCTGTTACCACCATTTAACCAAGGATGCAAGGAAAACATAAAAAATAATGATCTGAATAAACTTTTAAGTTGCAAACATTGTTTTCATGCACAGTAAAAAGCTTACCATAAAATGTACAGTAACTTACTGTCAGTAATTGGCAAGTAAGTTGCTGTAGACTGTTTTACAGTAAGCTTACTGTAAACCTAATCACAGTAACTATGTTACTACACATTTACAGTAAGATGATTCTTACAGTAAAAATGATCCTGCTGTAAATGCAATCGCAGTAATAGGGTAATAATTCTACTGTAAATTTAGCCTCTCGGTAAATTTTACCCATGATGCATTGCAGATCTACAGCAACTTACTGTAAACAGGTTCTACCGTAGATATTTGGTCATTTTACAGTAATATTACTGTAAAAACTACAGAAACTTGTTACAGTGTGGGTTCTGTTGATATAATATTTACATTAACTGAATATTCAGTGTAATTTAAACCGAAATGTTGATTTAAAACGAAATTAAAGTTGCAGAGGATGAATGAAATTGGCATAACTTAATTTTTCTGCAACTTGAGTGTAGGACCCAACACTTCAGAAACCTGTGTTTATGATACTAGCTGTAAAATAATCTATAATTTAAAATAGACAGACAAATTCTCCTGACTCAGTTTAGTTCACTGGTTAAACATAATTTCATTAGAAGTTCTCATAACTCAAAAAGACTGACTCATTTTGTAACTGTCAGGTCCAGATTTTTTTTAAATGCAACTTGTCAAAGTGGGACTCGCCTGTTATGAGACATGGATTGTGTCCATTCAATGCAAATAAAAATAGATATATTCAGTTTTTCCACAGTCCTTTCCTCTGTAAAGGTCATTTTTAAATGTCTCTGGTGAAAGAAAAGACACACACAGAGAGAAAGAGACTTAATGCTTCATTATAACAATAAAAATTCAGTTTAAATAACATTTAGGCTCCAGTTTTTTGCAGCTGTTGACATTTATGACCCAAGCAACTATTGAGCTATTGAGGGTTACATGTTTTCCTACTTTTGTTGGGTAATAACTATCATAATGCTGTATCTGATCCCAGTAAAAGTCTTTGTCATGATCATAGCTGGATTAGGTGGCTAGAGCAAAAATAGCGGTGACCTGATAAATGCATTAAAGAACACACACCACTATAAGCTTACTGCAGTTATAAACAGATATTTCAAGTTATTACACATTTAAAGAGGTCACCACAGAATTAGCACAAATGTTTGAAGTGTCAGAGAAGCATTATCCCTGCAGAATCCCAAAAAAAGTCTACTGGGATTAATATTATGGTCATAATGGCACTGCAGCCAACAAACATTGTCACTGTAAGATTCTTGATTGACTGATTGTTGGGTTTATTAAATGTCGTATGTCAAAAGATGGAAAATGTTGACCAATGTTTCCCAAAGTCCAAGTTGACAAATGTCTTGTTTTGTCAAGAAGAATAATTTACTGTTATAGAAGAGTAAATAGATCATAAAATATTCAAATTTAAGACGTTGAAATCAGAGAATTTCTAAATTTTTTCTTTAATTTTTTCAAATGGAATGATGAATTATCAAAACAGTTGGCAACTGATCCATTGATTGTTGCAGTTCGTGTTCATAAGAGGTCTATCAGCCAGTGAAATAGACCCCAAACATAAATATGATGACTATGTTTAAATAAAATTAATGAAATATGACATAATATATGACAGTTTTCATTGTGCTAACATGCTAACAGGGGTTTACAGTAATAGTGAGCTCATTGTTTGTGGCAAAGGAAAGGATTATAACTTGGTGTTCTAATTACTTAGTTACAATTACGAAAGTATATTAAAAACTTCTTAGATGTTTAATGAATAAAAAATGATTAAGCTATTATCCCGGGTTAATTTAAAAGTGAATTTAATTTCTTGCATGTGTTTCTTACACCAGAGAAGAAGAGGTGGCAGCAGCGTTGGTTCTGCCGTTATTACAGGCACAAAAGAAGAAGAAGAGCGGAGCCGGAAGGACAGAGGCTGACAGAAGGACGGATCAGTGCCGTGCAGGGACTGTGCTGGGCTAGCTTGGGAAAGATGCTGACCAATATCTCTAACGTGTTGAGAGCTTGCGCTCAGAGGAATGTAAGTGAACACATTTTATACCGTAAACAGTCTTGGAAACAAGCTGCATTACAGTCTGAATATGAAACCTCCCATATTTACCTAAACAAGGCTGTTGTCGCTGTTCTGACCTTGTCGGGCCGAACGGTAGCTTGTTTGGCTAACGCGGCTAAATTCTGCACTAAAATCTGTACTCTTTACGACAGTTTCAGTGTTTTGGTCAGTGAAAGCTCAGTCTTTAAGTTTTGCGTATTTCCGACTCACTGATTGTCTCTTTACGGAGTCAGGTGGTGTTTTAACAGTGGGTGTTATGAAAAGCTGCCTGCTAGCTTTAGTAACTTATTGCTAATTCTGTCAAATTGTGGAATAAAATGAATCAAACATGACAAACAGGTTCATGTATGTCACTGGGAGTCGCTCTGACACATTAGAATAACATACTTTTTTCTATGCAGTTATTTTTTGCGTGCTCATACTTATTGTTAGTATATTTCTTCATTTAAGGCTCAAACAACTGCTGCTGTCAGAACAACACTTCTATTATAACAGGGTTTTTATGTTCAGTGAGAAAACTGTTGTCAATAGTTTTATATGTAAAAAAAAAAGGTCTTGGTATTGGTACTGAAATTATTATGATACGTTGGTGTTAACTGATATTAAAAGTAGTGCTGAAAATTTTCAAACCTGCAGATTTTAGAAGTTTTCTTTCTATATCTCTATCTCCTATATCAGGGAGCTGCGGCGGTGGTGTCGGCACGCACATATGCTGACTTCACAAATGAGGCTACTTTTGAAATAAAGGTAAGGTTCAAACATGAGGTTGTATTTTGTGATAAACTCCCCCATGTGTATTTTGTGATTTATTTTTTACAATTTGTGCTTTCCTTCCCGCTAGAAATGTGACACCTTCAAGCTGGATGAGGGCCCAGCCACTCAGGTGGTTTTGACTCGTGATGAGGGTCTGCAGTACTACCGCACCATGCAGACGATGAGGCGTATGGAGCTGAAGGCAGATCAGCTGTACAAGCAGAAGATCATCAGAGGATTCTGCCACTTGTATGATGGCCAGGTTGAGTGAACTGTTTCTAATTCAGAATTTTTTCCATCTGTACAGTATAAATCTGTTGAGAGTTTGACTTTAATGTTAGTGGAATTATTTCTATTTACTGCTGTTAGATTCAGCAAAGTCTACTTTGAAATACAACCAAATGCCACCAGTCACATTAAAACAGACGCTCACAGATGAGCGTCATTTTATAAGATGCTGTTATCGAAATATTTCTACTGATCTGTGTTTTGAAAGGATTTTTTGAGTACATCTCTCCACATGAAGGTCCACAGACACGTCAAGCTGTTTGTTTTTCTTCTGGTAGGAAGCTTGTGCTGTTGGTATTGAAGCAGCAATCAACCTGTCAGACCACCTGATCACTGCATATCGTGCCCATGGCTATACTTACACCAGAGGAGGGACTGTGAAGGAAATCATGGCTGAGCTTACTGGTAAGTCTGCAATTTTCAGACATTAAAGTTTTTCCCATGTGGGGGATGAAGTGTAGTCATGCAGCAAACAGCCAGGAAAGGTCAAGGCACTCGAGCTTGCTGCAGACATTTTTCCACTGCACCGCACAGAATCACGTTTAACGTTATTGCAAAATAGGGTTGTCCTTCAGTGATCTTTGGAATATAAATAAAGGTTCATTAAATGAACAGAAAGGTGAAGTTGTTTATCCAACCCTCTAACGAAGCTAAAGACATCATACTTCCTAAGACTTCTTCACAATTAAAGAACCCTATCGATACTTCGGTGAAAAACTCTTAGCTTGAGGCAGCAACAGCAGGAAAGGTTCAGGTTACATCAGCAGTAGTTCAAAACAGCTTTGATACAACTAAAAACAATAATCAGTAAAATAATATACAATCAGGGACACAGGAGTAAAACTAAACTCCAAACATAGACATAAAGATTGTAGATTTACACTTAGTGAGAGCTGAACACAGAAGAGAACAGACTTCACAAACAGAAAATATGCTCAAGGATCCTGCACAGTTTTGACACTGAGTACAAAGAGGGAATTTGGCATAATTAGGCTGTGATCGGCCTGCCACAGCTATTCACTGCTATGAGGGCAACAGTGGAAACACGTGTCATTATGGTTAGACTTGTCCCAGTGAAGGGATCAACCCTCAAGTAATGTTCACTTTAATCATAACTGACTTTAAAATACCATCAGTTCTTCTGTTTTTCTTTTACTTCAACTTGTCTCTGTGCTTCTGTTTTAATGCACAGGCAGAAGAGGAGGCATTGCAAAGGGAAAAGGAGGCTCTATGCACATGTACTGTAAACATTTCTATGGAGGAAATGGAATCGTCGGAGCTCAGGTACACCACCAAAGTTTACTAACAAGGCATTTAAAGTAAAATTAGGTCAAAAAGATAAACAACAGTTTGTGTCATGTAACCACATACAAGCAGATACTGTAAAATGTAATACTGACATTGTATAAAATAAACAAAACATACCCAGCCAAGTGATTCAGCTGTTGTCATGCACGGTTCTGCAGCTATACCTTAGTTTTGTTGAATTTTAACTTTGATGGAATATTTGCGACCTTTGGGCTGAACCTACTGAAAAATGTTTAATATCCGTGTCGACCTATTCTCCCAGGTTCCTCTGGGTGCAGGTGTGGCGCTGGCCTGCAAGTATCAGGGCAACAATGAGCTGTGCGTCTGTCTCTACGGTGATGGTGCTGCCAACCAGGTATAGCAATCCTCTGCTTTTGAAGGTGCAAAGAAACATCTTGTGGAAGTGTTTGTGCCATCATGAATGTACACAAGGTCATCGGGCTAGCAGCTTCTTGAATTCATTCATTACACTGAGCTTAAGTTGGACTAGCCACATTTTGTCAAATATGTTTTTTCTCTAATCTTGTATCTGAGCTGCTGCAGATCCTACGGACCATCAGAGCTAACCAGACATACATTCTGACTGAACACAGTTACATAATGTTTACACTCAGAAAGGGAAATTAGTACAACTTACAAGAACAATAAAACACCTTCTAAACTCTCAGTTTTAGGACTTTAAAATCACGCCCACAGGCACACTACATCAACAGTCAAATGTGGCTTTTCCCCTGTGTTACAAAATCCTTTATGTTGTTAAACAGGGTCAGATTTTTGAAACCTACAATATGGCTGCTCTTTGGAAGTTGCCCGTCATCTTCATCTGTGAGAACAACAGGTATGGCATGGGCACATCGGTGGAACGAGCTGCTGCCAGCACGGACTACTTCAAGAGAGGAGAGTTCATTCCTGGTCTCAGGGTACTTACTTTCTTACTCATGTCTTCGAACCTGTTTTCCCACTATTAAAACTGACTGTAGGAAAGAGTCATACTGTTCAATGATTATGCTATTAAAACATAGCTTTTGTCAAGCGTGTTTGCTGAATTAATGTACTTTCTATGTAGTATAGTCCTTAACTGCCGTAGCTTGTAGGTTTGTCACTCATTAATTACTTCCACCTCGTAATGGCTGCAACATGAAACTTGATAGAAAGTGTTTGTCCCTGCATGTTTCCATCAGAGTGATCGCTTCAGTAAAAATTGCTGTAATGTCTCATGAGAAAGCTGTAGCAAAAATTGTACTTGTTTTTGTGTGCAGGTGGATGGAATGGATGTTCTGTGTGTTCGGGAAGCAAGCAAGTTTGCAGCTGATCACTGCAGATCTGGAAAAGTGAGTAAACACCGACTTAATTACAGAAAGGAGAAAATGTACATTTGCATTTACTCGTCTTAATTATTTCTGTCTCACTTTCCACCAGGGTCCTATTCTCATGGAACTGCAAACCTACCGCTATCATGGACACAGCATGAGCGATCCTGGAGTCAGGTACGCGATTGTAGCTCCTGTTCTTTGCAAATTTGGATTTTTGTTACAGCTAAAGTTCTTGCTTTGACTGACTGCTTTTGCTCTTTCTTGGTTCTCTTCAAATCAATAATCGTCCAACCTGCAAAAATTATCCTCACTGTGCCGCTGCCCCTTGCTTCTGCCACTGCTCCACAGTAGACTTTCTGTTTTATCCTTCCCTCCGTAGTGGCCTTGCAATGCCCTGACCGCAGCCTAGGGATGAACTGATTATTAATATGGGTATTGGCTTAGTAGATCAACACCTGGCTAAAAATCTAAGAAATCAAATTTCCTGAAATTTTGTTCAGTTGTTCAAAAATGCTAGAAATCTCACCAGTTTTGCACAATGAGTCCAAATCAGTTTCCTAATATGGCTTACTAGAAATACTGTTCAGCATCTCTCAATACTTAGCTGTGATTTAATGTGATTATGTTAGTGCATCCCTACAACACCCCTGCACCAATCTCTGCCCTTTTTAGCTACCGTACCCGTGAGGAGATCCAGGAGGTCCGCAGCAAGAGCGACCCCATCTCCATGCTGAAGGACCGCATGCTCAGCAACAACATGGCCAGCGTGGAGGAGCTCAAGGTAGCAATACTTCCTGTTTGTAAAATTAACAAACATTGCAAGTTGTTGCAACATTTATCTATCATTCTTAGACATTTGTTATGTTTTTATTTTAATTTCTAAACCTTTTTCATCCCAGATACATTGCGAGGGGTCTCAGATTTTTGACTTGTAGTTGAGAACATGAACATGAAGAGAAAAAAGCAGATTTTGTCATGGCAGTGACTCCATTGATGGCTGGAATTGGGTTTGGGGCAAATAGACTGAGCCCACATTTTATGTAACAAGTTACCCACAGCTTTTGAGGTGGCCATGACTACAGTCAACTACACTAACAGTGTTTAAATGCAAAACATCTACATGTAAGACATTATTCTAGAAATAAATTTAGTTTTAGAGTCCATTTTTGAGTCAGAAATGTGAGGAAGTGAGCTGCATGTTGAGAGATAAGAGATGCGAGTCAAATTTATGTGTTAAACATGATGCGCAAATAAAACTGTCTTTCTACAACAAAACACTTACTGTAAAGACATGTAGTTTGTATGTTTAGGCAACTGCTGGCCTTTTAAAGTTGGTAAATGCTGATGGCACCTCTAAGATTGCTTTATCACTACATGCACGATACCACGACTTTAGCTGTTTGGACACATCTGCAGTGATTGGGGTATTAAAACAAGCTTGTAACAGAAGTTTTCCTTTTAAAAATCAAGAACATGGAATTAAAAAATGTACATTTGTCTTCTATTGGGTTAGGGATACTGTCAGAGTTTACATTCAGTCACTTTGCATTATTTAAACAAGAAGAGAGTGCTAGAATGATCAGTTTTAGCTTCTGTCTCATCACCTCTTGTGATCCCAGGTGAAAGCAGCAGACATACTGTAAATGACAAGATGTCAATGTTTCGCTTAGCCAAGCCGCGCTAGACCCATGTTCTGAAGACACAAGGGTCTAGGATCGCTCGACAGGGAGGGAGACGGGCTAAAAGGTTTTCTTTCAAATCACTCTGCAGCTATTGGGTAGGTATACAACCAATCAGCGCAACGAATAGGCTGACGTAGTTCCTAGAGCGCCGGCGGATTGTGGCTAAGTCCCATTAGCTTCCCAACCAGCGGAGCCACGGAGCCAACTGGTATATTAAGGATTTGCCATATCCCGTCGGCATAAGTCCAAATACGTCTTTCTTCTCAATGAAACACTTCAGTGCCGTCCTTTGTTTATCTTTCAAGTTGAATTTTAGCTTCAAATCTTTAAGGGCCGTGGCCAAAGCCGAGTCGAAAGATAACCGTTTATTGTGCGCCGGTTGTTTCTGTCAGAATCGTCGCGCCTCTGTCATCACTTCGTTACGCCCGCCTTCTGACTCTACACTTCATGGTGATTGGTCCGGCCAGTTTTAGGAGAATCCAGCCTCGAGCCTTATGGAGGGTAACTAGACCCACCCTGGCAGAGAATTAAATTCGTTGCCGTGGGTTGTCTAGCGCGGCTAGGCTATGTTTCACTTGGAACATGGCAAAAACTCGAGACATTTGACACGTGCATGTATTTTTCTGTTATGTACTTAATGTACTCTGCTTATGCTGTCCTCTGTAAGTGCCTCAGTCATCAGAATCAATGCATAGAAACATGTTTTCACTGATTTTTCTGTTTGTGTTGCGTCTGTAGGAAATTGATGTGGAGGTGAGGAAGGAAATTGAAGATGCTGCTCAGTTTGCCACCACAGATCCCGAGCCCCCACTGGAAGACCTGTGCAACCACATCTTTCACAACAACCCGCCGCTGGAGGTGCGCGGCACAAACCCCTGGTCCAAGCTGAAGTCTGTTAGCTGAATTTTCTGATCCCTTTCTTTTATCACCTCATCCACCCTAAAACATATTCAGTCGTCTTTCTTTCACTCTAATGCGCACACATCATACATTGTACCATAATCTAGTGCCTCAATCCCAGAGCTTTAGGCATCAGCAAGTAATTTCCTTTCAGTACTGTACATGTAAACCACAGGAGCCATATTCACACAGAGTTGACAAAAACCTACTGCCATAATGATTTGTCAGTTTGAAAAGCAGCTTCCACAGTGCTAATTATCACAGTGCAACACAAAGCCTTACACACAGAGATGTAGAAAAGGCGGAAACAGCAGTAAGTTGGAAGTACATTTCTTTGTCACTATTGCCACAGTCTCATGAAATAAAGTCCCACATTTATTTATTTTTTTGAAACAATATTTAACTAAGAACCAATTATCCTCATTTCAGAGCTTTCATTGTCTGTTTAGTGTTTAAAATCACCTTTCCTGGTAGATCATTTAAAGTGTCCCTCTCAAGTTTATGAAAAAGTTACAAATTAACACCCATGAAGCGCAATAAATTTCCCAAGCTACTGTATTTAAAGTATATTGTGTCCTAAAATTGAGCACTTCCCATTTTTTGACAATGTTTTTGAGTTTTTTGTTTTTTTTTTAAATCTGGCCCTGTGTGAACATAAGTTGTAGACTGTACTGGCTTGCTTGATGTTTCTCTCGGGTCATTATTGAGGTCACAGTGCAATAAATGTCATCTGTCACTGTTCAACTCAAAAACAGACTATCTGACCTGTAAAAAATAACTTTGTACTCTTTATAAATAAGTGTACATGATAAATAATTCAAGTTAATCAGTTCTTGTCTTTTTTTTTTCTTTTTTTTTTTAATTTAACCTCTTGTTACTAAGATGCCATACAAGGCAGCAGGGTAAAGACTGTTGGCATGAAACGATCTCTGAGTTTACTGCATGTAACGGAGAGCAAAGAATACCAAGAGAAAGTTTTAAAATCTGTCGCCAAACCAAACATGTGCCTGGCAGATCTGGTGTTGATTGGAAGATGAATGTGTCGTCTCATGTTTGTCACACTCCAACCTGAGCGAGTGTGTTTGCGTTCATGTGGTTGCTTTGCAGATACTCTAGTCCCTCGTTTGAGTTTAAAGAGCAGCTCATCTACAATTATTTGGAGGACCTCTTGTTAAATTGTTGATATATGTAATTAAGGGTATTTATAGTCCTCGATATTTGTAATCAAGACTCCCACAAGCTGAAGAGTTGCCTGCAGCAGCAGTGGATGTAAACATGCCAACTTTTAGTCATTTTAGTGCTTTCATCCTCTAAGCTTCACTACACATTTTAATTTCCAAATCTAAGAGAGATGTCGGGTTCAGTATTATTGGTTGAGCCAGCAGTGCATCAGTAGCTTTATGTGCCACTTGTGTGTTTCACTAAGAAGGGTAGTTGGAATAGCTTTGACGCATCAGCAGTGGCACATTAAAAGCTCACGTGTACAGGATACATGAACATTTTGAATCTGAGTCTGCCTTTGTACAGTACTGTGGAGGAAGAAATATCTGCAAGTGATGCCCCTGGTAGCAAAATGAAAAAGCTGCATATTAACATGCAATGCTAGCAGGAAGCTACAGTGTTGATTTGTAGCTATTGTGAACGTTGTAATGAGGTGTACCAGGGCGGTTCAAGCCTTTTCTCTCTTTAATGTGAGATGTATTTAGTTAAATCAAAGGCTAAAATTGAAAATGTCAGTACATGTGTTACAGCTGAGAATGGCTGCAATGTGAGAATTTGCAGTCGTGAACTGTTACATTTAGGGTGGCCGAAGAACCAAACAAATATGCTCCATGGAAGCATTGTTTTTATGTGTGAGCCGCTGTAATAAAAAGACTGTAAGGTATTGTATTTGTGTTCTTCTCTTTATCTGTAAATGGATGTCAGTTTTCCGGTAGTTGTTGCTTAATAAATGCAAAGAGATGTGGTTTAAATTTAATATCTCTTCATTTTCAGCATTGTCAAAGTTGTTTTTCAAATCTCTCTTCAAAGAGAAGCTCCAGCCTTTAGCTTGCACCATCCTGACAGCAGCAAAGAGAAGAGGTTTATAAATGTCCTTCAGTCCTTTCAAATACGCTGCCTGGCCAAAAAAATCCACACATTCTAATATTTTGTTGGACTTGCCTTCAGCTTTGAGTATGGCACTCATTCGCTGTGGCATCATTTCGATAAGTTTCTGCAATGTCACAGCATTTATTTCTGTCCAGAGTTGCGCTACTTTTCTGCCAAGCAGAGAAGTCAGATCGCTGCAAAAAGTCTTCTCCAGCACATCTCAAAGATTCTCAATGGGGCCGAGGTCTGGACTCTGTGGAGGTCGATCCATGTGTGAAAGTGATGTCTCATGCTCCCTGATCCACTCATTCACAATGTGAGCCCATGAATCCTGGAATTGTCATCGCGGAATATGAAAAACTTCATTGATGGAAAGACTTGATATTTTTTATTCTACTGAAATAATCAGCTGACCTCATTCTTTTGGAACAAAACGTTGCTGAACCTGGACCTGACCGACTGCAACGACCACGAAACAATGTGTAAGCTAAAGCTCAGTGAAGCTGTCCCCCCACCCACATAAAAATCCAAGCTATCAGGTTGACTGATTTGTGCTTCGTTTGGGCTGATTTGTGCCGTTAAAATTTTTGTTTGTACCGCTATAGTTTTTGAGATATTAAAAGTTATTTTTTCAGTCATTCAGAGGTCATCATCCCCCCAGCTTGCTTCAAAATTAACCAGACTGGTCTACTTTTTTAGTGCTTTGTGCTGCTATAGTTTTCCTGCTTCATCCTCCTCAGGAACAACACTGATCTGCAGAAACATCTCTCTGCTGCTTCTCTGCTTCTGGATAATCTGGACTTGGAACCTTCTGCATCTTCTTCAGCTCCTTCTTCACAAAAGTCACCACGTTGTCCTCCAGTAGCTGGAACAGAGAAATGTGTCAATGAGTCCATCAGAGTGAAATCATGGAGCCAAACATCAGCTCAGGTTCCACCCCAGCTGCCTGTTGCATCTGTGAGTGAATGTTTAGTCCTCTTCTTTCTTTGAGGTTTCAGCTTCCTCCAGTTTGACTTGACAGTGTTAGAGCTAAAATACTGCAGTAACTGAAGGATATTAGAGCTAAAATACTGCAGTAACTGATTAGTATTAAAGTTAAAATACTGCAGTTAATGATAATTATGATAGTTAAAACACTGAGCTAATTGATGAGTATCACAGGTAAAATACTGCAGCAATTGATCATAATGAAAAGTTGAGTATCCTCTTAAACCTAACAATAATGTCATTTAACATTTAAATACTTTCCTGATGAGCTGATTATAATCGCTTCTGATCTGGCATCAAGTCTGTTTTCACACTCATCTTATAAATCCTGAATCTGATATCAAGACTTTGTGAGTCTGAATATATTCTTTAAAGAATGAACTGCTGTATCTAGTGTTTGTATTATGAGACGCGACTGTTCACACTGGAGTCCTTTTCAGGATAAAGTTGTTCAGCGATTATGTAACCATCAAGTATCATCATAGAAATGGAAGAAGAAATCAAGGAACGATCACACAAAGGGAGCAAAGAAGAAAAAAACACTCCACAAAGTATAATGGCTTCATTCTACAACAAAAGATTGTTTTAACATGTATGTATAAAGGAAATGAAGAACTTGTGAGAAACTACAACTGGCTCCTAAAGCGAGCCAATCCTCATCAACCTCCGTGTTTCAATGTCCAACTTTAGAGCAGAAATAAACCCTGTTGACAGCCGTGATCTAAAACAGTTGTGGTCTCTTTAGCCGATCTGTCCAGTCATAACAACTACACTGTCTGAGCATGTGCCAGAAAAGTCCTCATTTTTCAATGTTAATTCTTCTTTGAGGCCTAATTGTTCAGGTCATTGTCATGTTCTTAATGTCCACCCTTAATAAAAATAAAGTCCACATCACTTTCCAGGAATAATTCAAGTTTAACAAATGTCTCCCTTGTCAAAAAAGGTTTTAAAATAAGCTGAAAAATCTCCACACTTAAATGTCAACATGTCCTATAAATAGTCACTTCCCATGTTAAAAAAAAAAAACCCACACCCTCAGTTTCAAAAGTGTCCCAATTTGACAAAAGTAGTCACAGGAAAATGTCCAACTTTTGTCAAATTCTTTTGCTGTTCAAAACACGTCAATGTTTTCTCACTTGAAAAAGTTTTCTGAAGTTTCCAGGTCTGTCTTTACTTTAGGTTCATGTGTAACAAGTAGCAGTTTCTATTTATTCTGTACTGTCTTTAAACTATTTTCTCTCATTTGGAGCTGCTGTAACAGTGAACTTTGCCCACTGTGGGATTAATAAAGTTTATCTTATCAGTTGCTCTGATTTATATGAAATGTGATACAGATTTGGTGTGTGTTTGAGTGCCTGAACTACAGAGATGGAGTCCTCAAGCTGGAAGCAACCATGTGGAGGATGAAGCAGAAAGACGTGGGCATGGAGTGAAGAAAATAAACGCACCAAGAGAGGAAAAAAAATGCTGATTCATTAAGATTCATTAAGATTACGTGTGTACCAAGTCATTGCTGAAAGCTGGAATTTGGAGAATGCATGTGCGCACTGAGAGCTAATTAGCTCCAGAAGATGGCAGTAGGGGACTCCAGCTACAGGAAAACCTGAATGAAGAAGAAGAGGACAAGGAAGAGGGAAGGCTCCGTACCTGCCTAAAGTCTGATACACATTCCCAGTCAGTGGTCTCAAAGAACAGCACCATGGAGGCTCTTTTCCACAGTGTTGTAAAGAAGGAGCTGCTGTGCGTCGCCGCGCTGCTCCTCACCGTCCTCACATCTGCAGAGGAAGCGAAAAACTCTCAGTGTCACAACTACGCGGGAGGACACGTCTATCCCGGAGAAGCTTTCCGTGTGCCCGTGTCAGACCATTCCCTGCACCTCAGCAAAGCCAAGAGTGAGTTTCTGTCGCGATTTCGTCATGTGGTTGCATATTAATATTAGCATGATCAAAGTGAGCAGTGATTTTTTTTTGTTCCTCCTTCCTGACAGCTGCAGCTCCGTGGTGTCGCTGCTGCTGTCAGGACAACAGCCTGCAGCCTTTTGTTAGACCAGCTATGTCTCATAGTTTCATTCTCAGCTGATAGTTTGAAGGATTTAGTGCCACTTGCATTTTTATGCTCAACTTTAAATGTGATGCTAGTAGGACACGTCATTCCATGAGGTTCTCTGGATTCTCTCCGCCCTCTAACTGACACATGACCTGCAGTATGGCACAGCACCAAGCCAGTCCAAAGACAGACCTGATGACACTTGCAGCTAAACTAAATTACACATGCACTTTACCACCAGAAAGCATGCATAAAAAGTCATCCATGAGGCCTCACAATCAGCGTTTCAGTCCATTATTGCTTATGGTCTCTGTACTTTTTCCACTACTGCAGGATTTATTCTGCCATATGGAATCATGAGCTGTTAGACTTTACCCCTGGTCACGGTGTCTAGTTTTCAAGCTACTGTCCCCCCCATGCTTGTTACACTAGTTTTTTCTTCACTTTAAATAAATAATGACACATCCAGGGTTTTTCCTGCACAAAGGAACTTTTTTGGTGCCCACCTACAACATATTTTTACCAGCAATAAAGGCCAAAAGACAATCACCATCACAAAAGTCAGACTTTTTTTAGCCAGTTTTATTCATTTTATTATATTAATGCTATTTACTTGCATCTTGTAGGCATTTTTGTGTATTAAAAGATGAGATGAAAGAGAAAAATGCAGATTTCTGCCAAATAAGGTAACATTTCCCTGATGTTGTTTGTGTACGTGGACCAATCATGTGTTCTATCTTGCATGATTACGTCCTTAAACGCCCATTCAGACCCTGAAGAAACCCTGCAGACTGGAAACCTACACAGATATAGAGCAAGAGCAGCTCGGATTTATGTATTTGGTTTATCACATTGGCACACCGTACAGGAAGAGACTTTATTACCTCTGCAGATTCTGCACAAGGTGTATATATATATATATATATATATATATATATATATATATATATAAAGACATGAAAAAATGTTACAAAACTTTATATAGAGCATTCAGGCATAAATACTGTACTGTTCTGCCATTTATTATACTGAGCAATACAGCAATGCAGAACAAAACTGTAAATCTGGACATTACACACAATAAAAATAAAGCTAAAGATGTAAAGTAAACCTTCAGAAGTGTCTGCTAGAATCCTTCTGTGCAGTACGATATAGATATATGCGTCTCTACATACGTTGTGGCATCAAAGGTTGATGCCACAACGTATGTTGGTATTAAAGCTGGAGTATGACAAATAAACA
Organism: Acanthochromis polyacanthus; assembly: GCF_021347895.1. Lineage (NCBI taxonomy): Eukaryota > Metazoa > Chordata > Actinopteri > Pomacentridae > Acanthochromis > Acanthochromis polyacanthus. The sequence continues at coordinate 13,479,226 of NC_067129.1, forward strand.
TGTGCTACATTTAAGCTAAACAATTTCACACAGTGAAAATCAGCTCCAGGCAAATCTCTCTGTGTCTCACCATACATCAGAGATCTAGATCTGCCATCTGGTTCCTTGGTAGTGATGAGTTTTACATCAAACAGCCATGATTAGTTTGCCAGAGCTGAAGAAAAAACGAAAGTTTCTGAAAGGCGTTTGTGTAATTACCCTCACTGCCACAAAGGGGAGACAAAAGTTTATTTTTTTCCTTGTACATTTTTGCTAAATTACATTTGAGTCAAATCATTGTTAGCAACAACAAAATGTCTGTCAAGGATGCTTTAAAATTGCACTCATTATACTTTTTTTTTCTTCTCAATTAAGTTTCAAAGCCTGCGCCACACTGGGAGGGAACAGCTGTTATTAATGGAGAATTCAAGGAGACGAAGCTGTCAGACTACCAGGGCAAATACCTCGTCTTCTTCTTCTATCCCCTGGACTTGTAAGTTACCATCTGAGGCGCAAATTGCATAATCACTCAGAGGATGTTCATATGTAAATGTGTGTTGTTGTTGTTTTTTTGTAGCACATTTGTCTGCCCCACTGAGATCATTGCATTCAGCGATCGTGTACATGAGTTTCGTGCCATCAATACTGAGGTGGTCGCCTGCTCAGTGGACTCCCAGTTCACCCATCTGGCCTGGTAAGATCACTGTCCCCAGTTACACCAACACAGTGCTGTTCTAGCCAAAGATCAAACGAACAATAACGCATCCAGGCATTGTTGTTGTCTAATTTCACCTTTTGTATGTACTTTTTAACCAGTGTGAACCATTTTGATCAAGTTTCCAACAACACTTTTTTTTTTTCTACCATTTTTTGTTTTTAACAGGATCAGTACCCCAAGAAAGCAGGGTGGACTTGGTCAAATGAAAATCCCTCTGTTGTCTGACCTCACTCACCAGATTTCAAAAGACTATGGAGTCTACCTTGAGGACCAGGGACACACACTGAGGTTGAGTTTCACGTTTATATTTATTTATATTTTTAGCCATTACCAAAGGTTTACAGGCATCTCAACGTAAAGAAACATGTTTCATTATATATCACTGTAATGAAACTTTAAATAAATGCAGACAAAGTATTGGAGTCGGTATGAGAAACTGTGCAGATATCATCATCTTTTGATGTCTTTACAGTTTAGAGAAAAAACTTAAGTTAAGTTTTCCCTAACTGGCCATTTAAATAACCATGTGGACATGAAGAGAGAAATGAAGCAGTAAGTAATGCTCTAGTGCCACCTGTCCATGTTTCTCTCAGGGGTCTCTTCATCATCGATGACAAAGGCATCCTGAGGCAGATCACCATGAATGACCTTCCAGTGGGCAGATCTGTGGATGAGACTCTGCGGCTGGTTCAGGCCTTCCAGTATACAGACAAACACGGAGAAGGTACAGGAAGCAGATTTCATTTAATTCATGCACAGATTCAGTTATATTAACAGCTAAAATTCATTTACTTTTCTCAAGTGGAGTAACATCGCACTTGTCAGTGATTCTTTGAGCTGTTTTTCTTAAAGTGCTGACTGGAATTGCATCATGTTTTTCACAGTGTGTCCCGCAGGATGGAAGCCAGGCAGTGACACAGTAAGTATCTCTTGTTGTTGATAGGGTCAGGTGCTTGATCACTAACTAGTGTTGTCTTTTAGTAGAAAGAAGATTTCAGATGCTCCTTTTCCACCACGGTAGTAGAAGAGATGGTTTAGAACCAGTGTCTAATTTTGATGCCGTTCACCATGTTTGAACTGCCAAGGAGCCGACTATCATCCTGGAAAACTGGTTCCAGAGTGACAACGGTGCTTTGCTGCTCTAGAACCAAGAACTGCTTATGACAACGGCTGTAAATGTGTTCATCATTGCTACCAAAACCAACTAAAACAGTTGAAAAAGGATTAACCAGAGTCTAATTTTCCCACTGATTCGATATTGTAACATTGCCAGCTTGCATTTATAAGTGATGTTGCAAGTATAAATGCCGGCAAACAGAGGGGTGTTCACAAACACAGATTGCTGTTTGAAACAGCATTGTTACACTGCGGTACTAGTCATTGAGCGGCAGGGAAAATGAGGCAAATAATGACTTCATCTGCCTCCAGCAGTGATTGTATGGAAGAGACAAACTCTCTCCTTGTACTCCGTTCCTCAACCAAATAAACTGGAGGGAGTTTTAACAGTGAAATCAACTTTTAAAACAGACGTACAGTAGGTACGGAAAGTATTCAGACCCCTTGAAATTTTTCACTCTGTCATTGTAGCCATTTGCCAAAATCAAAAAAGTTCATTTTATTTCTCATTAATGTACTCTCAGCACCCCATCTTGACAGAAAAAACCGAAATGTAGAAATTTTTGCAAATTTATTAAAAAAGAAAAACTGAAATATCACATGGTCAGAAGTATTCAGACCCTTTGCAGCGACATTCATATTTAACTCACATGCTGTTCTTTTCTTCTGATCCTCCTCAAGATGGTTCTGCTTCTTTATTGGAGTCCAGCTGTGTTTAATTAAACTGATTGGAATTGATTAGGAAAGGTACACACCTGTCTATATAAGACCTTACAGCTCACAGTGCATGTCAGAGCAAATGAGAATCATGAGGTGGAAGGAACTGCCCAAGGAGCTCAGAAACAGAATTTTGGCAAGGCACAGATCTGGCCAAGGTTACAAAAGAATTTCTGCAGCACTCAAGGTTCCTAAGAGCACAGTGGCCTCCATAATCCTCAAATGGAAGAAGTTTGGGACGACCACAACTCTTCCTAGACCTGGCCGTCCAGCCACACTGAGCACTGGTGGGAAAAGAGCCTTGGTGAGAGAGGTAAAGAAGAACCCAAAGATCACTGTGGCTGAGCTCCAGAGATGCAGTCGGGAGATAGGAGAAAGTTCCACAAAGTCAACTATCACTGCAGCCCTCCACCAGTCGGGGCTTTATGGCAGAGTGGCCCGATGGAAGCCTCTCCTCAGTGCAAGACACATGAAAGCCGCATAGAGTTTGCCTAAAAACACATGAAGGACTCCCAGACTATGAGAAATGAGATTCTCTGGTCTGATGAGACCAAGACTGAACTTTTTGGTGTTAATTCTAAGCGGTATGTGTGGAGAAAACCAGGCACTGCTCATCACCTGCCCAATACAATCCCTTCAGTGAAACGTGGTGGGAGCATCATGTTGTGGGGGTGTTTTTCAGCTGCAGGGACAGGACGACTGGTTGCAATTGAAGGAAGGATGAATGCAGCCAAGTACAGAGATATCCTGGAGGAAAACCTCTTCCAGAGCGCTCAGGACCTCAGACTGGGCCCAAGGTTCACCTTTCAACAGGACAATGACCCTAAGCACACAGCTAAAATAACAAAGAAGGGGCTTCAGAACAACTCTGACCGTTCTTGACTGGCCCAGCCAGAGCCCTGACCTAAACCCAATTGAGCATCTCTGGAGAGACCTCAAAATGTCTGTCCACCAACGTTCACCATCCAACCTGACAGAACTGGAGAGGATCTGCAAGGAAGAATGGCAGAGGATCCCCAAATCCAGGTGTGAAAAACTTGTTGCATCATTCCCAAGAAGACTCGTGGCTGTACTCGCTGAAAAGGGTGCTTCTACTCAATACTGAGCACAGGGTCTGAATACTTATGACCATGTGATATTTCAGTTTTTCTTTTTTAATAAATTTGCAAAAATTTCTACATTTCTGTTTTTTTCTGTCAAGATGGGGTGCTGAGTGTACATTAATGAGAAATAAAATGAACTTTTTTGATTTTGGCAAATGGCTTCAATGACACAGAGAGTGAAAAATTTCAAGGAGTCTGAATGCTTTCTGTACCCACTGTATAATGATGTGGCTCTGATATTTTCTCTCTAATCTGTGGAACACAAAACTGGTTCTTAAAAGGTTTACAAACTAACACTGAACCAGAATTAGCACCGAGTTTGAGCTGGTGGGAAAGTGGTGTGATAGGGTATCATTTCTTTGTAAATTCTTTGTCTATCTAGGTCTAGATAAATGACATGCTATCTCAATCTGTGTTGCAAAAATAAGTTTACATTTCGCAAATGAGTTAATGGATGACTGCCCTGAACCTGGCTTGACTAAAGGTGTGTCCACACAGGACAGTTTTTATGTTTATGAAAGTTCAGCTTGGTCTACACTGTTAATCTTTAAAGAATGTTTTCTCATTATGAACCTATTAGTGATCCTTGAAACACACTTTATAGCTGACTGGTTTGTTATCAGGAGCCTACTTTAGTCACAGCCCAGTTTGTATCATATTCTAGTGTCTTTCTAGTGCCTGGTGTGTTTTGTGTTACTGAATTTAATGGTTTCTTTCCCACAGATCATTCCAGACCCTTCAGGCAAGCTGAAGTATTTTGATAAACTGAACTGATCTGTGCTTCTGTTTTCCCAGTCTGTGAAATCCAGAACTTACTGAAAGTTCAAATAAAATGTGTTTTCGTAAGCTTTTGTCTGTCTGGTCGTTTAAATTCATCTGACTGAGTCACTACAGGACATGGGACATTTAGCTCTCACCTTTCGTCTTCTTTAGGACAGAAAGTTTCAAAGCTGTCATCACTGTGGGAAAGAACAGCTGTCATTGAAAGTCACCCAGTGGCTGGCTGCTAAATGCTCGTCAGTAGTAACTTATTGCACAGGTCAAAAAAGAATTGTAATGTCTAGAATGTAAATACACTGTTACCACAGAAGAGTTTCTTAATTTTTGGAAACTAACTTTAGGCCAAGTTTCCTCAAGTGTTTACTCAAAAAATTAAGTAAGTTTGCAATGGCAAGCATCTCACTGCAGTGTATATTTAACTTCACTGTCACCTCAGGTGCGGCTGAGCCATTTGTATGTGAAAAACAGTGCATGTGTCAAACAACATGTTCATGGTGAGAGACTGTAGAGAAAGCTACAGTGTTCTATTTCTGAGAAAGAAAATCTGCCATTTGAGTACGGATTCACGTGAACATGCTCCAAACAGGTAGAGTCCTGAACAACTTGTGTACAAATTGAACAACTTTTTTGAAAAGAAAGTCTTCAAGCTTGCACAGTAGGTTTGTGCTTTGTTTGCAGCAGCAGACAAGTTGCCATTGAGCAACAAAACTCAGTTGCTTAAAATAAGCTGCTGCATCAAGAATTAATTTTTTCGCTGCTCATTCGTGGCCATAATGTTCCAACTCAACTTCCTTGTTCACTTCTTTGGAGGTACACAAACCTTATACAACACATATACCTGAGGCAATCAACACATCAATAAAAGTCTGTTGTTCTAATTTATGCAAGTGACAGTTTGAAAGTGTCTGAATGTTTGCAGAACAGAAACACGTGACCAACTGCAGAAAACCTTGCTTTTTCTTAAAGGTTGTATTTGTGTAACAACTAAATAACTCATTTGAAGTATGAGTTTTTCTTTCTTCAGCTTGACAAACATTATGTGCACTGGTCATGTGTTGTTTTTTTTAGGTCTGGTTAATATTTACCTTTTAAACTGCGTTCTAATGAAGGACAGTAATGAGCTTAACGATAAAGAAACCGGATGTAAAGAGTCTGCTTGTCTATATATGGATTAACGTACAGCTCTGCCTCCTCTGGGAACAGATAAAAGGGAGGTTTCTGAGGCTGCAGAACCACTCTGCGACGAGGCCGACCCAATTCTGTTTATGCTGGTTGTCTTTATTCATTGTCGGGGGGTAAACTCCTGAGGAGCGAATGAAGAAACAAATTTTGCTTTTGTTCAATTTCAGAGGACTAGTAAGCAAAGGGAAAAAGGGTAAAAAAAGAAAATGGCCAGTTTTATATTACGCAGGGCTGAACCAAAGGACGTGTCCGATATCTTGCGACTCATAAAGGTAAGGCGGATGTAAAAAAACACTATTACTTTAATAGCTGGGAAGACTAAATTGCACAATACTTGTACTTTAAAGTTAACTTCATTGGCTTTCTTACTTTCTGCATTTTAGGAACTTGCGAAATTTGAAGAGATGGAAGAGAAAGTGATACTGACAGAAAAAGGTGCTGTAATTTACCTCAGTTTACGCTGAGCTGTAATATTTCAATGTGGATTTTCAAAAAAACATTTGCAGCCTTCACAGAGTCATATAAAGTCAATGTCCCACTTCTAGAATTACTTGAAGATGGTTTTGGAGATCATCCGTTCTACCACTGCTTGGTTGCTGAAGTACCAAAAGAGCAGAGCTCAGAAGGTAAAAATGAAAACCAAAAAAGTCATATTTCTCAAGAACTATTTATCTTATTAAAGTTTAACTCACGGTGTTCTCTTCCAGGGTACACTGTGATTGGCTTTGCAATGTATTACTTCACGTATGACCCTTGGATTGGGAAGCTGCTCTACTTGGAAGACTTCTTTATCATGCAAGAGTTTCGGGGTAAGGCTGTTGACATTAAATGTTATATGATGGCACTAAAAGTTAATAATTTACAGAGGTTTTGCAACATTGAAGGTTTTTTTTTATTGTCGTTGCCAGTTAGTCTTTTAATTGCTGTCTGTGCATTTTGTCTCACCAGGTCTTGGCATCGGCTCAGATATCCTGAAAAGACTTAGTGAGGTATAGTTTGAAATGTACAATTTATTCTTTTATGCTTACAGATTCACCTTAAGGACAGCTGCATCAATGCTTCACATGCAATTCTATTTTATGTCTTTATGCTTTCCCTAGACGGCAGTGAAGACTCGATGTAGCAGCATGCATTTCATCGTAGCAGAAAACAACACCAAGTCGATCGAGTTCTACAAGAGAAGAGGTGCTGCTGATCTCTCCTCTGAGGAAGGCTGGCGTCTCTTTGAGATCGAGAAGGCCGACCTGCTGAAGATGACTTCCAAATAGAGTTTGCTGTTCATTAACCTGCAATGATTGTTGACGATGTGATTGCATTAATTTTGTTCTGTTTGGTCAAAAGCTTGGCACTTGCTTAATAAATCTTTTTACCAGGCAACTGTTACCTTTGATAATAAAACATTTCTGCTGTGATCTGAAAGTTAGACTGAACTCTGCTGTTCAGTTAGCGAACACCGAGATTTTGGAATAATGCAGTAATTGTATGGAAATATTTCTCACTTGAATAATGTTTAGGGACCTGTAAAAGGAAAACACTGACAAAAATGACTTTAGATTTTTTTTTTCCTGCTTTGTAACTAATCATCACAAAGCCCTGTGTCATCTTGTGAGTCTTTTTTGGTTCTTGATTTCTGGGATGAAAATCTATTTGTGGAGGTGATTTTGTTAATTAATTATTCTGAACCATATTTTCCATGTATTTCAATAAATCCAAACATTTTTAATCTAACTTCTGACTCAGATGGAATATGGTAATAAACATTGACTTCAGTATTACAAGACAATCTTCATGTGTGAGCAGCCTGGAATCAGTGCTGAAAATGTTCAGGCCATTTAATTAAGTTAAGGTAAAAAGTACCAAAATGTACACGTAAATGTCTTGTTTTAAAAATATTGTGAAGCAGAGCGGTTCCTCACAGGGGCATGTTGTAATACTGCAAATTAATGTTATTGAACTACTATTACAGATTAATATGTAAGCAGAATTCTAATGTTTACATACAGTTAGATAAATTAAAACCAATTGAGCAGCTGATAACAGGTAGATAATCACTATGTAATGTCTCATAAACACAGCTAAAAGATTTTCCTTGTGCAAAGCAAAATACAGTAAACTGAAATTTATTATTCCATAAGTAAATACTCATACTAAATCAAATGTATTATGCCACTGAAGCTGCAACTACCAATAAATTAGATGTCAAACTTCCAGCTTCTTAAAATTGAAAATATTCAGATTTTTTTATTCCTCAATGAACATGAACTGAATATTTTTGGGATGTAGACAAAACAGGATATTTAAGGACTTACTTATCAACATTTCTCTCCATTTTTGACATCTTATAGAGAACAATTAAATCAATGAATCAAACTAATGGAGAAAATAATTTGTTGCCACCTTGTCTATTATTGAGTAAAAGTATAGCATATTGGTAATTGCTAGGTAAATGTGAATAGATTGTCTAGCTGCCTCTGGTGTTTAAAAAATAAAAACATAGCACTTCATTAACTTTATTTCTGCGTTTTTGCTCAGTAGTTAACTTGTGATTTTATTGGAAATAGTTCATTTTGACAAGAAGCAACATATATGAGAATTTAAAGAGTCAAATTAGCTGAGTAGTTGAGAAGAAACGGCTGTTTTCCACTCAGAGGATGAAACTCCGGCAGTGATGAGGTGTTTGGCTGCAAACTAGTGAGCGGTTTGTTTAAATGTTGTCTGCTCTCCGTCTGGAGGTCATAGTTTAATCGCCTTTTATTGTCCACCTCACCGGTGCAGTGTTGCTGTTTGGGGATCCGAAGCGGTCCTGAAGCTACATACCAGCCTTAGGACACAAACTAATTAAAATGAACACCGCAGTGCACGCTTTGCCATGAGTCGTGTGAACAGTGGTCTCTAGATTATGGCCTGTTTGGTGCCTGTCGCGGTGATTTCCACCACAACCCTTCCGCATTTTCCTGCTGCTCTCGGGCTGTGACGTGTCGTGCTGACGGCGGCCTCGGAGCTGGAGGAGCAGGGGGCTGTAGCATGACAAGATCTGGCTCCAGACGTCCTGCTTTGCTTTCAGCGGTGCTCCAGAAACAACCCCTAACCCCTCCTTCTCTGCTCCTCTCCGGCCCGCCCAAATAACACAAAATTCCCGACTGAATCCTGCCCGAGTCTGGGGGAACCAGGCGGCCTGGGAAGCCGAGGAGCGGACGGAGGCCATCCTGCAGCATAAATCTGGTACGCGGCTCATTCGTGCTCCGGGGGCGCCCGTTTTCAGAGCTCTGTTTGCATTCGTATTTGTTCGTGGGTCTTTGTTTTTGCATGCATGTGGTATTGTAATTTATTTCTTTATTCTTACTGAGAGGCCGCAAAGGGTTGGGCCTTTTCTTCTCGGGCCCGGGCCTCAATAGAGGCCGTAATTGGTAAATCAGGCCTATCCGGTTAGCTAGCTAACCTGCCCATACAAAGCGCTCCTGTATCCGCCTGTCGTTGTTGGCCTTTTGTTATCGATTCTATCAGTTATTGTGCAGTTTAGCCTTCAACTGAAACGTATTAAATACATTCTCACCGCCAAGGAGTATTTATAGTAAATGTTAAAATTAGCATTCGTCCAGACATAAAGCTAACAAAATGGCGGACGCTGCTGTGGTGAATATTGGTTGTAGAAAAGGTGTGTGTGTTTGTGTGTTTAGCCCTCCTGCTAGCTGGCTACTATAGAGCCGCATCAGTGTGCACCTAACGGAGCATTGCATCTTCATTTTGTGTTTCTTACACCCTCCATGTATGTCGGTGCAGCCAGCTTTTCCTAAACGTATGTTTTGGCCGTGACAGTCGGTCTTTGCATGTGTAATCAGTGCTAACGTTACTCCAGTGGTCAGTTGGAGACATTACCGTGGATCATCTCATCGGGTTTTGTGCTATGTTTAGTCTCGCATGGATGAGCTGCTAAGTTAGTCCGACTACGAGTGCAGGTATTAATGTATAGCTGGTGTCTTTTAGCTCACTGATGCTCTGTTGTGCGCCACATCTCAACACACCGTTGTCATCTTTTTCCACCTGGAGGTGGGGGATGGTACATTCAGTGGAAATTAAATGGCACCCTGGCTGCATCGTTTTCTGTTTACATCTCTGCATCCCCCCTGTGTTTGTTTCACGGAGAGATATTTTTTTGGTCGCTCATCATCTCGCAGTGGCGAAGGTGTTACCAGTTTGGCTGTGAGGATTATTGTGGGGAAATGTGTGATTTTAATTTTGGTGACTGTAAGTAGTGATGCGGATAGCAATTATGCCACTGGTCAATTCATTTGCTGTCCTTTGCCGCAGACAGAAACTAACAGTGTAAAAATCAATTTTCCCAAATGTGTTCTGAGCAATTTAATATTCCCCTTTAAGAAATCACGCATTTTAAATTGCAGTTGTAGCAGGCAATTACCACTGAGGCAAGACTTGTAATTTTTGTTGCAAGCTGAAATTATGCTGTGTGCATGTAAATATATGTGAATAAAACAAATTTAGCCTTCCACAGACAAGAATGCTATGTTTATATCAGGTTCTCAGAAACCTATACAAGCAGTATTTAGTGCAAAAGATTTTTTTTCTGGATAATTACATATTAGGGGTTGACTGATTGATTGGTTTGACCAGTTACCTAATTTGATATTCAACAGTTTTCAGATTATTGATGTGTTTTCTTTTCTTTTTAATTATTTTGAAGATTCTCGATAAATAACCTAAGTTAATTTTAAAGTGTGCTTCTGTGGCTGTCATGCACCGGCTCTCTATCTTGATACCATTCGGCTTCCTCAAGCAATGTCTTGTCAACAATGGTGTCTGATCGGTAAAGCATCACTAATAAATACCTTTCAAAACTGAAGGATAAAGGTTGCAAAATTAGGTTTTCATCAAATATGTGTACAGTCTAAAAAAAAACCAAGAGTTTTAATGAAGTTCACTGTTGAGGTTTATGTTGTTCTAAATTTGGACACCAATATTTTTATTTTTGCTGCCAATGTATTTAAATTCCAAATATTGGTTGTTGTTCTCCTTGAACACTAATAATCTATCATTTCGACCCTGAAAGACCATCTTGGTTGACCCCTAATGTGTCTTAGCATGTTAAGGTCATGCTGCAGTAGTTGTGCAGTTCCAAGCCAGCGGTCTTTCTATCATGTGAGTCACATTATATTGTTAGATTACCAATTCACACCACATTTTTCCTCAACAAGCCTTGGATAGCATGCCTATTATGTCTTTCCAAGGGTGCATCTTGAAAGATATTGCTCCTGTATTGGTTAACACACTGCGTTAGTCACATTTGCGCCTGCATCTTGTGATTCTGCAATGAAATCAAAACGGTTTCACATCACATTAATGACCATGAACACACATTAGTATTGCTTTTGTGGGTGCAGATTGAGATCCAGTTGTATCACGCACAGCATACAAAACAGAACAATGTTTTAAAGATGGATACTAATCTGTGTCATTTTATATGATGCGATTAACATCTGTTGTCTGAGAAAATTGACCAAAATTGATTGGTCCAGTCTGCTGCAATATTTAAGTACCATACTGAGAGACATTGCTTAACATATATGAGCATGTACAAACGGACTGATTGAAATTACTTTTGCGTGTAAGAACATATAATTAATAACTAATCTGTTCATTATTTAAACTACAGGCATTTGCAATGTTTTTCTGTCGAGCTTTGCTTCCAACAGTTTTGACCACCAGAGATCTAAGCTTTTTGTCATTTGCTTTCAGCTCTCCAGTAACAAATGCAGTGCGAGGACAATGGATGAGGATGTCACCAGGCTTGCAATACATTCTGAAGAGCCTAAAATAATATTACACGGATCGGGTAATTAGCCATGCTTATGTTAATGTTTGCACAGAGTATGTTTGTGGGTTGGTGTATGTTCTGATAAATAGAATCGGGGTATTTTAAGAAGCAGGATTGTTTGGATAACCAGATAACTTTTAATATTTAAACGACATAAGTAAATTGTACTAAGGAACGATATGTTACAGCCATTCATGGCAAGTTAATGTTACGGTTGCATGACATCAGTGAGAAAACAGTATTAATGTTTAATGTGCCGTAGAAGTCATTCTCACACACACAACACACTGTGCCTCTTGACGTTATCTGGTTAACTGGGTAATCCTGCTTCTTCCAGATGAGGGTGGTGCCGGCGGGCAGGAGTTTGTTGTGGAGCTTCAAGAGACTGTGTTGGTGTCAGAAGGCGAGGGGGAAGGCATGGCGGTTCACAGGTTTGCCCCAGACGAGCTAGTCATCCAGGATGCTGTTGAGGATGTGGTATCTGAGTATGTGCACTGCGATGAAGATGAAGATGTTGCTGTAGAAACCTGCGTGATGGCTCTGGAGGGCGAGGAGGAAGGTGTTGCCATGGGAGACATCCCTGAAGATGGGCTGGACCCAGAGCAGCAGGAGGATGACCAAGACGGCTGTGGAGATTATCTAATGATATCCTGTAAGTTCACTGCCCTGCACTGCATTCACAGTTAGCAGTTGTTAGCGTCTTGGCTGCATTGGATTGTTTTCCAGTCTGACATGGATTTGAAATGCGGTCGCTCACATCACCTGTAGAAAAATGTTTTAGTCAGATACTGAAAAGGGGTAAATGTTTCCATCTCCCAAAGACTCGTATTTAATCTTTGTCTCCACCTAAATGTAAAGATGCCAGTGAAAGTAAAGGGCGAATTACAATCTGATCTTAGTCCATCCATGATTTGTCATCTCTGTTCTGAAAACGACAGCTAAAGTTACACAGAAACTCACCAGGTAATTTCTGTGCTTTTGTTAGATTTTGTGTAATTAAATAACACTAGCTAAGCTTTGGTGATTGAATTGGTACAGTAGAAAAGTTGTTGTTTTTGGGGCAGTTACCAAACAGCTTTAGGCGTACTGCCTCATCGTTATAGAGCTAATGCAGAAGAGCTGACCATGATTCCTGTGTCGTAAATCTCGTGAATTTAATGCAGATATGAGACACTTTGACGATGTGTACATGGAGCCCTATGCTCTTATATGTGAATCTAAGTATATGGTGTATGTGGTGGGTAGTGGTTACCAGGCAGCAGCTGTATTTTATATTTTGTGTAACACTCACTAATAACTATCAAAATATTCTACTGTAAATGTGCAAATGTTGATCACAATGTCTATTTTAATTGGTGTTTCCTGTGCAGGTTGATATAAAGTACAGTGTCTAATTACAACTCCATTTAATAAAGAAGTGTGGTTGATTGTTGATGGCTTGATACCGATGGACTTGTGACACCTTTTGTCCAGAATATTGACACTGTTTGCTGAAAACACTTCTGTGCATCTACAATTTAAATCTATTTGACAAACTAGAACAATGTAAATTTCAATTATTTAAATCTCATACTACAGTCACATATTTCCCTCAAGCAGCCAGTTTTATTCTGCAGTAATTAACAGCAGTTATGTAGCTCTGACTTGCTCACTGTACTGTGTTACAAAATAAAGTGGTACGTGATTATGAAAGACGCAACGTACCACAGTACTTGTATGAAACACTATTTTCCCTTTATTGTTAGAATTTAATCTGTTCTGAATGTAGTAGGTTTCAGGACAGAGTACACGAATGTGCTTTCAAGAAGACAATTTGAAAATGTACAATTTAACCTCACTTTTAATTTACTGTATTACAGATAGACAAGAACTACTTCTAACGTGTGCTTTAATGATAACAAGTGGTACAAAATGACATAAAAGTTCTATTTTACCATTCAGATAAGCTGGTGTAAAAGCTGAGGACCAGTTACGATCAGTGTCCTTCTAGCATTTACTAGATTTTCTGGCACAATTTGCTCTGTCAGCAGCTCATAGGTGACTGACCCTCCCACACATCTTTAATGAAATGTACCGTGTCCCCCCTTCACTAGTGGACGAAGCTGGTAAAATGGTGTCTGAGGATGGAACCGAGGTGACAGTGGAGGGAGCTGTGGAGGACCAGGAAGTGGAGAAGGATGAGGATGGACAGGAGGTGATCAAGGTGTACATCTTCAAGGCTGATTCTGGAGAGGATGACATGGGTGAGTAGAAGTTTACTTCAGACTACCACTGAACTCATGATTTCCTCAAATTAACCTGTATTGTTTTAACTTCTAAATTGTTTTGACATTCTTCAATATGCTTTAAAAACAACTAAATGCAGGTAAACTTACTCCAGTCTTTTTTACTTGCAGTAGTTTGTGTGACATAAATTACTCAGCAAAATGAATTTGATAATATGTTTGTTACAAAAACAGATGTTATCGCAAATTAATGTTTTCTCTAAGGCAGATTATTATAAAGTTTTGCATTCAGGATCATAAAAACCGTATAAAGTCTTAAATTACATGTTCAGTAGTCATAAATATTGCATCTTGGTGTAGGCCAGGGGTCGGCAACCTTTAACACTCAAAGAGCCATTTCGCCCCGTTTCTCACAGAAAAGAAACCACCGGGAGCCACAAAATCCTTTTGGCATTTAAAATGAAGACAACATTGCATATATCGCTCTTTTACCTCTATGCCCTTGTTAATCAGTCGTGATTAATTAATTACAAAGCCTCTAATTAGATAGATTAATTTTTTTTAATTGTGTCCTTCCACTAATATTTATCTTATTTGGTTAATGTTATTTTTGCTCCTGGACCTCATATGTTACGTAATGTTAGCTGGAAATCAATATTTTGCGAATATCTATTTAACTTGTAAAATCTATTTATCTTAAGCTAATAACTTTTCTCCGGTAAGTTGCTGCACTATTTTCCAAGACGACACTCCTCTGACTCTCTGACCTGCTGCCTGAATGCTGTACGTGAAATCGAGCCGTGTTCTTGTGAGTAACGTGTATTACCCTATCATGCGTACTTTTGACTCAAAGACAAGACGTGTCTTTCTTGGAGTGGAGCTTTAATATACAGGCTTGCCATTCTTGAGTACAAAACGAGGTGAAACTACAGGCGTTGCTTCTCCAGGAGTAAAACAAAAAAAGGCATGAAACGTGTGGGAATCGGAAGCTCCGTGTCGCTACCCGATCCGTCCCGGAAACCCGATTTGTACTGCGCATGTGCGAAAAGTACGTCACTTCCGCTACTCGTTTTTCCATGCATTTTACAGCATTTTAACCTTTAACCCGAAAAAAATTGAATTTCCTGTCAATTACTTAATGATTCAAGAATTATAGGGTTAAGCTAGTAGTAGGAACCTTTAGTAGTGAAACTGGGCGCCATCCTCCTCACTACAGCGATCTGCTTCTGTCAGAGGAATCACTCCGTTAAACTGCGGCCAAGTGAGCCGCTGGGCGTTGCGCGGCTATTCTGCGTAATACCGTAATGTTATCGCAGGCGCTGAGCAGCCAGGCTGACAGACGTCCGCTGCAAATACATGCTGTTATTCAGATTTTGACTTTCAATATCTTCAAATCCTGAGGCGGTGACAAAGATCTCTCACTATGGCCTTGTCAGGGGTCATCCCAGCTACCACCTGCACAGTATCACCTGATTTTACTGTAAAATTTTAGAGAAAATTAATGTCAAAGTATGCTGAAATTTCAGTTGTGTTGATGCATAATGGCTGATTCTCAATTCAATTCAGTTCAATTTAAATTTATTTATATAGCACCAATTACAATTAAAATGTTTCAAGACGCTTTACAAACCCATATGGCCTGAAACCCCCAGAGGAAGCCCTCAGACGACAGTGGCAATGAAAAACTCCTTTTTAACAGGGAGAAACCTTAAGCAGAACCTCTCTCATACGGGCCAGCCCATCTGCCGTTGGCCAGCCGGACGATTGAAATTTCAGCATACTTTGACATTAATTTTCTCTAAAATTTTACAGTAAAATCAGGTGATACTGTGCAGGTGGTAGCTGGGATAACCCCTGACAAGGCCATAGTGAGAGATCTTTGTCACCGCCTCAGGATTTGAAGATATTGAAAGTCAAAATCTGAATAACAGCATGTATTTGCAGCGGACGTCTGTCAGCCTGGCTGCTCAGCGCCTGTGATAACATTACGGTATTACGCAGAATAGCCACGCAACGCCCAGCGGCTCACTTGGCCGCAGTTTAACGGAGTGATTCCTCTGACAGAAGCAGATTGCTGTAGTGAGGAGGATGGCACCCAGTTTTACTACTAAAGGTTCCTACTACTAGCTTAACCCTATAATTCTTGAATCATTAAGTAATTGACAAAAAATTCTTTTTTTTCGGGAGTAGCGGAAGTGACGTAATTTGCGCACATGCGCAGTACAAATCAGGTTTCCAGGACGGATCGGGTAGTGACACTCCGTCTTGTCTCTCTGCATCAACTTTGCGCTCTCATGCAATAGTACCCCAGCAGCACATCCGGTGGAGTGACACGTCAAAACAAGAGCGGTAATTTCACAATAAAATTCTCTATATTAAAATGCATTGAAACGCGCCTGAAAGGCAGAACAATTTATTTTCCAAAGTTACAGGGAGCCACAACAGAGGGCTGAAAGAGCCGCATGCGGCTCCGGAGCCGCGGGTTGCCGACCCCTGGTGTAGGCATGAGTAGATGCAGGTTGAGGACAGTCGGAAGTTATACAATTAAAAACTCTGTGTCAAAATGTTGTGACTGCATTTTGTAAGTGCAGGTGATCTTTTTATGTTGATTTAATCTGTACAAGAAGACTTACAGCAAGCATAGTCACTACTACTGCTTATAGCAGATAGAAAGTTGCATCACATAAGAGATGTGAAGATTTTGGCCAAAACTTCATCAGATTTATTTAGTTAGCTCATCTATTTTGTACCTTTCCTCATCCAAATTGCATACATTTTTTTTACATTTATGTTATTAGGTGAGATTTAATAAATACATCATAATAATTTAACACATATGATCATGAAAATCACATAAATTGCATTTAAATCTAAAATTTAACTTAGTGAACCATTGAGAGACCCTAGAAGGAGTTTGAAATTTGTTTTGATTCTGCAGGAGAGTCTGTTGACATCAGTGATGGGGACACGGAGAGCATGGCGTTGACGGAGTCTTCAGGCCAAACACTCAGAGAGAAGATGGTTTACATGTCCGTCGAGGACTCTCACCACAATCAAGGAAGCCATGGTGAGTCATGTGGAGCCAGCGAGCAGGGATGGCTGTCATAAAAGTGAACGTCACTAGTTTTTTGGTTTTGTACATGTTGGGCTCATCTACAGGTGGGTCCAAGGTGACTGATGAGGTTTATATGGAGGTGGTGGTAGGAGGCGAAGAGCCAGTAACTCACGACCGCTCGTATGACAGCGTGTCTCTAAGCAAGGACTTCATGCCTGTGGCCTGGGCAGCTGCTTATGGTCAGCACCCTTGTCTATTAAATTGCTTTTAAAACAACACTGGAAGCCTGTGCATCACCCACGTCTCTGAGTGTCTTGGCTTTAGCTTGACACGTGCTGGTCTGGTTGATCTTCGTGTTAAAGGCGTTCGGTTGCTCCCGCAGGTGCAGAGGACAGCGAGAGTTGTGAAAACCGGAACGGTGCAGCCTCGGCACTGCTGCACATCGACGAGTCGGACGGGGTTGATGAAATCAATAGACAGCGCAGCAAGAACAAGAGACGGTCAGAGCCTCGACAGGTCCAGACAGGTAAGGATAACTCAGAGGTCAAACCTGCCTTCAAAGGGCAGTTTTGAATGCAAACAGTGAATGCACTTTGTCATGAAACCTTATAAAGAAGCCTTTAGATCATAACTGCTACAGTGTGGCAGTATAGAGCTTAGGATTAGTGGAACGCTGCATTAATGTTGAAAGCTGCCACTGTGTCATTTTCATAATTGACTAGTTGGTAATATTTTAATTCAGTGGATTATTAACAAATGGGATCAGAGTGTTTAGCATTATGGCTAAATGCAGTTTTACCGTATAGTTTGTTGACAAAAGTGGAATCATCTCCTTTGGTCTTTATGGTCTGAGTCAGAGCGTACTCCTCCTACTTCACATCAGCCACATGTCATTCACATTCCTCCAGCCTGATTACATTCTGGTGTTGTGTGTACGTGCACTAAGACACAAACTCCATGAACATACTTGGGCAATAGAGGTTTAATACAGATCAATCATTTGTTTTGCACATCAGTTTGAGATTAACATTTTCTAGTAGTTAATATTAAACAGTACATTTTTTTTTACTTTGTTTCCTCACTGATGATCTACAACTAGTTTATTCTGTGGATTAGGGCTGACCGACATGGGGAAAACATTTAATCTCGCTTTTCCTTACAATTATTGTGATTGCTCAATATTCACTGAATAAACAGATAAATATATTTAAATCATGTGATGGAGCATTATTAAATGACACGGCATCAAAAGTGTGGACAGAATGAATTTGGAGAACCTCTGAGCCAACAGTTTAAACCCATCTGCTGCACAAAAACATATCCTAAATTGCAGCCTATGTGATTTGCTAATTGCATTGTTTCAAATTGCAATTTCAGTTTGAAATGGATAGGGTTTTCCCTACTACTGCTGATCAAACTGAATGTTTAGATTATGGGAAACCTGTGTTTTACTGTCAGCTTTAAATGCAAGACGTCTGTCTGTGAGACTGTCTAAGCACAAAAAGTGAGTCTGTTTCTTTCTGATTTGTGGCTGTGAGTTACCTGTAGCTCAAACTTGTGTCCTTTACATACATTTATTGTGCTCTCTTGTTTGAATAACTGTTCAGCTGTTGGACCTGTGGACAAGTAGTTTATAACTTTGCTACATTTTAGGCTTCTACAAGAGTTTGTTCAGTTTCATACAAAAGTATCATCTGCAAGGTGAAGCAAAAAGAAAACTCTGCCCTGAACATGTACTTTGTAACATCACGATGCTAGAACTCTAGAGCTAATAAACTGAACCATTTTTAAATTGAAGTAAAATATATTTGCTCTGTTTCTAGTTTGGAGGCCTTCTGCACTTGTTTAATTTTGTGTTGCTGCACTGATAAATTGTCCTAGTAATTGTTTCTGCAGCTTTGTTCATTTTATGTAAGTCCTGATTCCTGGTGGTATTAATGATGTTCAGAAAGCCTAAGTTACACACGTCATTGATATGAATGATAGCACAATGTTTCACCAATATACCTAAAGGTACTTTCCACCTTTTTTTTTTTAATAAAATTGTTCAGTTTAACTAAAAAGCTAAAATGACAAAGTTAATGTTTACTTGACAGAACGAAAGACTCCTGTGTAGTCATTTCCTTCTCCTTCTTTTCATTTTTGTCTCCAGCCATCATCATCGGTCCGTATGGTCAGCCGCTGACAGTTTACCCCTGTATGCTTTGTGGTAAAAAGTTCAAGTCGCGAGGCTTTCTGAAGCGCCACACTAAGAATCACCACCAGGATGTTCTGACCAGGAAGAAGTACCAATGTACGGACTGTGAGTTCACCACCAACAAGAAAGCCAGCCTCCACAACCACATGGAGGTGCACGCTCTGAGCAGCAAGGCCCCTTTTGAGTGTGAAATGTGTGGCAAGGAGTTCCACCAGCAGGCGGCGCTGTTCTCTCACAGACTGCAGCATCACCACCGGGAGCCCAAGAACCAGCCGCCTCCACCGCCCACCAAGATGCATAAATGCAAGTTCTGTGACTATGAAACTGCTGAGCAAGGACTGCTCAATCGACACTTGTTGGCCGTTCACAGTAAGAGCTTCCCCCACATCTGTGTGGAATGTGGAAAAGGCTTTCGACATCCCTCAGAGCTGAAGAAACACATGCGCACACACACTGGCGAGAAACCTTACTCCTGCCTGTACTGCGATTACAAGTCGGCCGATTCCTCTAATCTGAAAACGCACATCAAGACTAAGCATAGCAAAGAGATGCCATACAAATGTGAGCGCTGTTTTCAGACCTTTGCGGAGGAGGAGGAGCTAATGCAGCACGGACTAACACACGAGGAGAATAAGACCCACCATTGTGCCCACTGTGATCACAAAAGTTCCAACTCCAGTGACCTAAAGCGCCATATCATATCTGTTCATACCAAGGACTATCCACACAAATGTGCTGTGTGTGGGAAAGGCTTCCACCGGCCGTCTGAACTAAAGAAGCACTCGGTAGCCCACCGCACTAAGAAACTCCATCAGTGCCGGCACTGCAACTTTAAAATTGCAGATCCTTTTGTTCTCAGTCGCCACATCTTGTCTGTCCACACAAAGGAGCAGCAGGCCTCACCTGAAAAGAGTGAGACTAAGAGGACAGAGACACACACTCCTGTTGCAGCACCTAAAAAGTCTGCAGCTAGCGGGTCGAGCGCCTCGGGTCCACCAGCTCGAGTCAGTGCAGCCAGCTTAGCCAGCAGTGTGACTGTAGTTATTGGCAAAGGACAAAAAGAGAGGAGAATTTACCAGTGCCAGTACTGCGACTACAGCACCGGGGACGCGTCGGGTTTCAAGCGGCACGTGATTTCCATTCACACAAAAGACTACCCGCACCGCTGCGAGATCTGTTCGAAAGGCTTCCGGCGACCCTCGGAGAAGAACCAGCATATCATGCGCCACCACAAGGACGTGGTGCAGGCAGAGTGACTCTGACCGAGCCAAATACTGTGCCACAACAAAGAACAATGTTGAAACATCCATCGCACCCCAATCACTGCACCCTCAGCACCACACCGGTCACATTGAAACAGCGTGGTGTGTGCTGCACTTAGTCCATTCTGTTGTGTTGCTCTTTTTGATCCCCAGCCTAACGTTTGTTCAGAAATGTAAACACGTGTACATAACATTAATGCTGTCAGAGTTAGCAACCGAGCCCCTCCGTAGACTTGCACTTTTAACTGCATGTCCCTTGCTGGTGACAGTGTGCATGGCAGATTGTGCAGACGTCTCTTTGTAGATACACATTTTTTCTTTTTAATTTTGCAGGTAGCAATCAGTTCTCAATCACGATGGTCCTAATTATTTGTCTTAAAGCTGAAGTGTAATTTTCAATAATGTTTGCGTCATTTTGTTAAGATGTACTTAACACAGCAGTATGGATTAGCAACCTGTTCCCAGTAGCACTTGGTAAAATCTTGTGTCTGAGTGTGTGTGTGTGAGAGAGAGAGAGAGTGTGAGTGGGAATGTGAGGGACAAAAAAAGCAACTGTTGTGCTTCCTGGTACTCTGACCCCCACCACTCTGTAACATAATGCTTTTTGTTGTGTTAAGGAAACACAACGCTGACTGTGTGTGGAGAAAAGAAGCAGTTACACGTATGCACATAAATCGTGACACGATCATTACCACATCGCTTGATTATCACATGTCCAATATTTCTGTTTGAAGTCAGTAAGTGTACTGTAAGTTATTCAGAATAAGTGCCCAAAAGAGAAGAGATGAAGTCCTGACTGACAGTATTTAACTCATTAATGCTACCTGGGGAGTGAAATCCCATGAATTTGAAACAGCAGCTTCCGTGTGAGAAAGACAATGTTGCCTCTTCACGTACGTTTTTGACGTTTTAACCATGATGAGCTGTTCATACAGATTTTTTTTTAACACATCTATGAATTCACATATCGGTTAAATCAGAGAAGAAACATCATCTACAAGCACCAGTATGGTATCAATATTAGGCTGGGTTAAAAAAAATACAGACTTAACATCAGTGTCCCAATATAACTGTCATCTAAATGGGAATCGAACAGTATATCCGATGCTGCTGTTATGATACTATGGACTAAACACTTTGTTTTCGCCAACACAGATGTACTTTTGCCAGTAGAAAGGGAAAATGTATATCTTTTTAGATGCAACTTCAGACGACAGGTGCTGGTGGTGTACATGTACTTTGGCTTTTTACATTTTTTTTGTTATCACCTGTGATTATTTCTGTTTTTATATTTATTTCATTTACAAGTTGTTGTATAGGTAAGTGTAACTAGACTTCTATGGGACGTAAATTATTGTTTTGTATACAAATCTGTACAAAGCGTGTAGATGTAAACACTTGATAAAAAGGAAATCTCAACTGTGTTGTTATGGATGTACTTCAACGTATTTGTTAAAAAAGATAATAAAGCAAAGTATTTTAGCCATTTGTTTTATTTGCGAAGACGGCTCTCAGTTACAGCTGCAGGCAGATGATAGCACAGTGCTGAAACCCGGCTGTACATCGTTAAGAGCTATCCTTAACATTTAAAAGAGCAGAATTCAACCGAAATGTTTCAGTTTGTAGCAGTGAAGTAGAAAGATGTAGAATTTTCACCACAAATGTTAAGGTCCACAGAAAACATCTCTGACAGGACAAGCAGGACAGAAAATTATTCAGCTGGGCACTCCTCTGTGGAAGAAGAAACAGAAGGTGATGAGTGCCTTATGTCACTCACAATCACTGATTATTTTACGCAGAACTTGGTTTCAAAAGTACCATTTTTAGGAAGGTAAGCGATATTTTCAGGCAGGACGCCAGATTCCAGAGAGAACTGCCTGAACTTCTCCCGCAGCTCAGGGCTGAGGTCAACTCCACGTCCTGTGAAACCACATATCAAGTCACGTCAAAGTCAGCTTTATTGTCAATTCTTCTAATCTGTACATGACGTACCAAGAATCGAAATTACGTTACTCTCTGTTCGTGCAACAGTAGACGTTAAATAAACACAGAGAAGGTTCTGAGATTTAAAAAAAAGTATAAATTAAGAAATGTAATGTCCAAAATAAGATATATAAAGGCAAAAACTACTTAAGAACTAGAGAGCAAAAAACGGGTAAACTTAGAACAAGGAAGGAGAACTAGAACCAAGCAAGAACTAAGAAAAGCAGAACTGAGTGAAATGTAAACACGACCATGAGATAAAGATGCAGTCTGCGTAAAAGCACTGAAATTATTGGATGGAGTGTGGCATAATGGCTAAATGCGACTTTACCGTATAGTTTGTTGACAACGGTGGAATCATCTCCCTTGGTCTTGATGGTCTGAGTCAGAACGTACTCGTCGTACTTCACATCAACCACCCGCATGTCATTCACATTCCCCCAGCCTGACGAAGAGAACAGCAGAAGTAGTATCGATGGTTCAGCTGTGCGTACGTGTGCGTGTGTTACATGTGTGTGGCTGCACTTACGTTGGCTTGTGTACTTGAACTTGCCAGGCGTGTTGGTCTTCGTGGCCAGGTTGTTCATCCGCCAACATGAGCCGTCAGAGCTGCATCGAAACAGGATGAGTTTTTAAAGCATTTTATTCGGGTTAGAGCATCTTTCCTAACCTGCCTGCCGTCTCACACTCACTTGAGGCTGGAGTACGATATGTCCATGTCCCCGTCAGCAGTTGGGGTGAGCATAGCCGTGCCCATCTTCATGCTGCCTTTGCGACTGACAAACCACTGGGCGTTAGTGGCAAATCCAATCAGGTACCATTTTCCTGAAATCTGTGGACACACACAAAACAGAAAAAAAAGAATCACAGAAATTACACAAAGAAGACATAGTATCTGTCGATATAACAATCGCTGTGACGTGCATTTGAAAAAAAGTGTATGGAAGACTGTGGGGAAAGCAAATAAATTAGCTTTATAGATGAATAAATGCATATTAATTAAAATACTATTGCATTTTATTTGTTTTAAGAAGGCTCAAGTCTGTCCAGGGCATTGAGCTGCAGTATTTTTGATGCATTCCCTAAATCTATAACTGGATAAAAAAATATTTTGATGCCAAACATTAATAATAATGTATGTTGCATCTCTCGTGCGTAATCTGCTTTTGAATGCATTTGGAGGTTGTATCTGTTTGTTTTACATGAGTGGTGGAGTTCCACACTGACAGTAGGATGTGTGATTTATAGTTGATGTGCTTACGGCAATGTAGAATGACTTTCAATTCCAAATAATGTACATAGAGTGTGTTTGCTGTTGTTTAATATGCACTAAAGGCTGTTGCAATACCACACAGACCTTCTCATAGTACCAAGATTATATCAGGAAGCCACTTTCTTTCAATCCCACATTATAGCAGAAAGTCTCCACTAAAATACAGAACAAACACTGAACTGTGCATGTTATGTCCATGCAGAAATCACGCAGGAATACTGCTTCTGTTGAATCTACTCTGAGATGTACGTCGCTCTGGATAAAAGCATCTGCTAAATGAAATTGTAGAATTGTAGAAATCAGCTATAGAACACCAATTATAAGCAAAATGTCTGATATGTATGTCATTAAATAACGTGTTTTAACAAATTACTAGCCTTTAAAAGCATGGTCAGTAGTCTTTTATCTTTAACTCCACTTGATGCTCAAGCAGTAGCCAACTTAGCTGGATTTACAACATTCTGATCAATTAAAAGAAATTAATCCAGCTGCCATAAATCTATATACTGACTAGGATAAGAGTTATAGCACCTGTCGTGTCTCTTACCCCTTGTAAATTGAAGTCTGCTGGAGGAATGACCTCAGAAGAAACAGCCAGGGAGCAGAGCACAGCTCCCAGCAGGGTCAGCAGTGAAGTCATCGCCACTGAGGAGCACAGTCGGTGCAGAAAACGTAGATGAAGATCCGAAAATCTGTTGCTGAAGTTCTGCTTGACGGCCCCTTTATATAGCGGAGAGTGGGGCTACCTTTCCCCTCCCACACACACACACAAATCCTCAGAACTGGGATGAGTTCAAACACGTGAAGCTCCACACAAACACATGCACAGTTTCACAGCCACAAGGTTGAGCCCTGCCAGCGCAGATTCAATCAACCGTGACAGCAGGCAGGAGAAACATGCAAAGAAACTGCATGACCTGAATAACAAGTGAGCACAGATTATATCCTGTCTGTCACAAACTTGGAGCCCAGCTAATGTGTTCTCACTGAAATGATCATGTAGCTTCCTGTTTTTGTGCGTAAGCTTTGAAAGAAAAAAAAAACAACAGTACCCAAAATTAGTAAACAAGGCAGCGGCTGGGCTCCAGTGCTTTCTGTGGGAGACACCACAGAATCAAAATCAGCCGTCAGCAGTTGCAGCAGTAAAGCACAGACACAACACAAATGCCCCTGCTAATCGTACCTCACCATGTGATGAATGGGAAACTATAGTGTCTCTTTATAGGCTTAAAGTTTGTAAATAATTGCCTCCAAATTGCATGAACTACCTTCATGAATGGAAATAGCGTAAATAAGAGAACTGCCAACACATTCAGTTTAAAAATTTATTCCAAAGTTGACCCATAAACAGTCTCGCCTCAAGTGACTGTTCTGGTACATTTGATTGTATCACAGCATCATCAGCAGCAGGTTGAGTAACGCAGTAGCTGCTGTAATCATGCTTTTTGTCAAATGAAAGAATGGACTGTAATTTTATTTCATCTGCTGATAAACGTCGTGATCAAAAGCACCGGAACAGTCACTTAATGGAGCTGGAAGTTGACATGTTAAACTTTTTGTCATATTCCGTTAATGATTCCTGAGTAGCTTTTGCAGTGTGTCAGGGAGTAATCTCCTGCACTGCCATTAGGGAATACACTTGAAGGGGTGTACAAACTTCTTCCATTTCTCCATGGTACAGGTCTAACACCTTCATACCCACTGCAGGGATTTTCATTAATGGACAGGAGTCAGAGGTAACTCTACACAGCTACACTATCCCATACGTGATAAACTGTGATAAACTTTGTGTTCTAACTTTTTCCTTTTGCAGCAAGCATTAAGGTTTTCATCAGTCTGCGCTACAGTAGCTCTTCTGTTTAATCAGATGGCTCAGTGTTCACTCTCTACACATATCAGTGAGCCTTGTACACTCATGATCTTGTCTCCAGTTTCCCTGCTTGGCTCTCCTTGAACCACTTATCTGTACTTACCACTGCATACCAGGAACGCCCAACCAGACCTGCCATTTAGGAGACCTGCTCTGAGCCAGTTTTCTAGACATCACAATTTGGCCAATGTCAAAGTCGCTCAGGTATGCTGCCCAATTTTCCTGTTTCCTCCAAAAACATGTATGTGTTGCTATGGTATAGCTTCGTAGTTAGCTGGCGACTTGTTTTGCTCATCTTTTTTTTTTACATAATGGCAGACAAAGATCCAGGGGGACCCAGCCGTAAAAGACAACTTCACGAGTGCTACGCAAGTTTCTGGAGGGGGGCGTTTCTTCGTTAATGTTAAGAGGAGGGAGGTTAGAGGGGGTGAGGGAGAGGTTGTATGTGCGCATGCTCATGCGACGTTCATAGTCGTAGGAAATTAATCTCCTCTAATGCCTTTAAAGCAGAGATTCCTCCTAACTCAGACTTAATGTAAAAAAAAAAGTTGTCTTTGCTGTCACAATTATAGTGTGACAGATTTAGCTTGAGCTATTTATTATAGCTCAGCATACAGAAGAAGTATTGTATGAACTGCCCTTCTACTGACTGAATATTTTGTTAGCAGCCCATTGAGCAAAGCAGACACAGTGTCATATCGAAGCCATCCAGTTCTCTCCTGTTCCCCTGTGTTGCTTTGGTCTTGTTCACACCTAACACTGACAGGTGAGCTGGGTGATCTGATCAGGCATGAATTTTCCCTGGATGCATTCACTCAGATCTCATTTAGAGCTGCATATGGCCACATTCTTTGAGCAGTTTGAGCACAAATGCGTCCTGGACCACATTGAAGGACCACCTACTCACTGACATGCTTCCCACCAGTGAAAAACAAAAATGCACTTGGCAGAGTCATGAAGCGGGTTGAGTACCAGCAGCTACTATTAACCATTCATTTTGCAGAAGCCTGGAGTAAAAATAGAGCACTTTAAAGACCTACACTGATGGAAACTGAGCCACATATTGTTTTTTTTATATGCTATAAGACATATAAGCAGTAATAAACACCTCTTTAATAGGGACACTAACTTTGCAGATCTGCACATTGTAAAGAAGCCAGTGTGGAGTAACATCTTAGCTATTTTAAGGCAGGAAGGGATCATTCTAATAGAAAAAAAAGACTTCTAAATATGTAACTTTGATATACAGAGATGAGTTTCAGGGTTTAAACCAATGACTGGAGAATGACAGTAATTGTGACTGTGTAGCTTATGTGCATAATCATGGGTCAGGTCGTATCAGAACCGCTCATGGTGGGATTCTCCTGTCATTTACCACCACTCTGTTACAGCTACTTGTGTGATAGTAACGCTAAGGTCTCCAAGTCCCTCCTGTGCCTCAGTTTCTCTCCTCCTCCATCCTGCCTGCTGTCCAACTTCAATCTGCTCCGCTTCACCAGCCATGCCAGCTCTCCCTGCTTGCCACTCCAATCTGCAGCTCTGTCTTCTTCCCTGTCATCCATGCAGCCATCCCTTCCTCCATCATCTGTATTCTCCTCCACTCGTTCAGCCTTAACCTCTCACCCACTCTATCATCCAGTCTGAGTCTTCATTTGGGTCCAAATGTGTGAATCTACTGAATCTGGTTTATCTGGATGAATTCCACCCCGTGCTTTGAGTAAAGTACACGTAAATTTAATAGCTTCGTTTACCTAATACACACAACCTTACACAACTAATAACTTATAAAAACTGAGTAATATTAACCCTACCAATATCAAGCAACTACCATATTGTTCCCAGTAATAACTTCATAACCCAGTTGTATTTTTTTTTGTCTAAAGAGGTGGCTTACTCTTGATAGAAATCAGCAAAATTACTCCTTCACACCCACATGATCATAGTAAGCATATCTTTGTGAAGTAGCATCGAGGTTATCAAACCTCTGGAATTGATGATAATCAGCTAATCTAACACGAAGGTCAATAAGACACAACCTGAACAGCTGAACCGTCAACATAACGCAACACTTACAGAATGATCCAGCATAACAGAACATGCTCAACAATTTGCTGAACGTATCCCTGACACTTTCACTCACAATGTAACAATAGGAAGCTGTTCCTGTGCTTATTTGTTTAAAATAATTACCAGTATGACTAATTCAACATTGCTTATGTCTCAGACACAGGAGGACAGCTTATCAGGAGTAAAATATTTTTCCTGAGGATTACGTGTGTCAGTTATAAAGTATGATGATAATAAGCGGATGCCCCGTCTGAATGCCAACAAACCATGATTCACATTCAGAAGATGGACACCCATTACAGCCAACAATGTTACAATGACAGATGGAATGAACAACAGACTGCATCTGACTTTAATGCACTTACAGCTTTACCAGTCAGGCTATTACATGACTTCTGCCTCAAGGTGGCACCTGTCAGTAGTCTTGCCTGTTTTTGGGAGCATGACTTGTCTAAAAATTTACACTGACACTAGTGATAATAATCATAATAATAATTTTATTTATATAGCACCCTTAAGAACAGCTTTGACAAGGTGCTTTGACAGTCAATACATGCAAAAACAGATAATCAAGCAAGGCGTAAGGAGACAAGGCAGAGCAGTCAATTAAAATAAATAGTAAAAATGACAATAAATTGAATGAATAATTAGCTAGATTAGCATGCATATCAAAGGAAGTAGTCAATTTAGAAATCAAAGAAAGTTAAAAGTTAGAAATTAAAAATTACAAAACAAATGTGAGAATTAAAGAATTAGAGACATCACACCAAAGAACTAGGAGGGTAAAATTAAAATTAAACAAGAGAGGACATACAAAATAAAGAGGACATAATACAGAATAAAACATTAAAGGTAATTAAAGATAAAAACAAACTTCATGTAAAAGTGGGTTTTCAGAGGGGCTTTAAAAGAAGTTACTGACTCTGCAACCTTTATCTCCTCAGGCAGGTCGCTCCAAAGTCTAGGGTCCTGATGGAGAAAACTCGGTCAACTTTAGATTTAAGCCTCAACTTTGGAAAAAACAGAAGGGATCCACCAGAGGGTCTGAGGTTGCAAGGAGGCTCATAATGGCTCAACAGATTGCAAATGTAGCTTGGGGTGAGGCCCTGGCAAGCTTTAAAAGTGATCAGCAAAATCTTCAAATCAATTCTAAAACGAGGAAAAGGGAGTCAGTGAAGGGAAACCAAGACAGGTGTGATGTCGTCTGTTAAAATCGGTAAGAAGCCTAGCTGCTTTGGACAAGTTGGAGGTGACCGAGGAGCTTTGCAGGAATGCCAGAAAGGAAGAAGTTACAATAATCGAGACAGGAAAAGATGAGTGTATGTACAAATGTTTCCAGGTCTGGGTGTGAGAGCATCAGCTTAATCTTGGAGATTGTTCCAGCGAGCAAAACTGAGGTCTGGGTTAAATAAAAGGCCTCAGTTTATGACAACAAGCTTTACATTGGTGGATAATGGACAAAGGTTGTTGGAGGTGAGACTGTTGTGTAGGTTTGGAGGGTTGAAATGTAACATTTCATATTTTGATTTGTTTAGCTGAAGAAAATTTTGAGCCATCCAACGGTTAATGTCACTGAGACAGTTAGAAAGCTTGATAAAGTATTAGGCGTGACTAGTCCATCACTGTGGGAAAATAAATCCACAGAGTGGCCAGTTGGTGGCACCAGAGGAAAGTCTATTCATACTGACTCTGAATCTGTTAGCAACCAAGTTTGATGCCAAATTAACATTTTGGCTGAGTGTTTTAAATGGAAGAAAATGTATTGATTTAAACAGCTGGATCGATTTGCTCCACCCAAGATGTGCATTATGAGAAGTGATAATGGTAAACAGTGGGAAGTGTGGAGTGAAACTGGAGTCTAGACATTACAGGAGAGTGCACACACTGTTCAACCTTCCATTAGCATTATGCTGTGGGAGGGGGAATGAAGATTTTATCATTACAGTACACTGCAGTGGGCAGGATTTAAATAAATAATCTCTGTAGCTGATTATTTACAGAAACAATCCTTGCATGTGTTTAAATTTGTAGGTTTGGACAGTGTAAAAAGGAAAACCACAGGCACTGTGAGAAAGCAATGAGTAAACACCATTAGACTGAAAAATCAATAACACAGGGCATTGCAGAGAAGAATATGAAGTGAATCCAGGAAAAAAGATTGCAACAGTTCAGTAAAGACAACTGAAGCTGCTCCAGATATCTGACTGTACACCCACCACTGACTCACAGCCTGGGTCAGGTTCTGATACTCTATTTGTCAATCATTTTTTTGTTTTGTTGAATGAAGTCTCTAAAATGAAGAGTAGGATGCGTCATCCAACTAGCGTGGTGTTCTCCAAACATGAAGAACTCAGAATATCTGCGCTAACCATGACATACAACATATTTTAACATGTTAAAGTGCTAAATGTCACATGCCACACATAGCTGGAGGGCTGTGGAGGCACAGCTGAGCCTGACGGGATGAAAGTGACCACTGTATGGAGGATTTTCTCTTTTAGTAATTTATGGCTCAACCATGAGGCGGATCCTCCCATTTACCTACTGATAACAAAGATGTCTCTCTATTTTTTGATCCATCCAACAACTTTGTTTTTGGATGTTTAATGACCACTACTAACTCACACAGTTTAAGTTGGCTGATAGTCTTCTTTCTCCACAATCATTCCTCATTCCTTTTCATGCTTTATTCATATTTTTATTTCATTTTTCCGCTAACATGCAGTCAAAACATGACAGACAGCATGAAGGACTTTTTGCAGGTATAGAAATTGAGTGCAGAAACATGGCAGTGCCTGCAGCTTTATGCCTCCAGTTTAAATCCTCAAACTGTGCTATGAATTCAAACCCAAAGCATGTATCAGTGTGTAGAACCAAGACTAGCACCTTTACATAGCCCTGCAACTGTATTAAATAATTTTATATTAAGACGCTGGAATGCAATAAACATAAGGAAGTCTTCATCAGATAGTTTTTACATATGCTGCATTAAAAAAGCTTTCTGTTTCCTTGTCTGAGGAATCCGTAAAGTATAAAGTGAAACTAGACCAAGTCAGTGAGGCTGGAGCGAAGAGAAACTGAGGCATCTGTCATGGTGAGGAACTCAACCCAGTTCTGATAGAAGCCACGTGAAAACTCTCCGGTGTCGACCACCAGTCCCCACAGGCGGCTCTGGCCTGTTTTGTTCCTCAGAGCCAGCTGAGCCTCTCGCTCCGTCACATTGAAGCTGATATTCAGGACTTGTGTCACCAACAGGTAAAGCAGTCCACCTGTGACGATGCTGCTGTACCAAGCACAGGTGAAGCAAAGGGCTGTGCTGTGAAGAGGCAGAGGAGAAAACATAGAATACTACATTTAACATTTGACTTTCCAGTACTGGTTGGTTAACTCGTCTTATTTTACAGCTATTATGACACAATCCAAAGCACAAAAAAATGAAAGAATTAAAATGATTTCTCTTTCCTCTTATCTTGTTTTTTCATTTAAAATAAACAAAGAATAATATATTGTAAGAATAGTAAATACAGTACATAAATTAACTTTAGCAATGCCATGTAAGGTGAAAGGTGTGTTTTATTATCTATAACTGTTTAAAATGCTCACTGAACTTTTCAGTTATAAAAACATAAAATGTTGACAGCTTCTAGGAACATCTAAGAACAAAAAAAATATCTAAGAACAAAATTCTGCCTTCTTTTCTTTTTTCTTGCAAATGCTATTGATGACTTTCAATAGCATTCATTAGAATACATTCATTGATTATACACTATACTTTAAAAGTCCCGGTAATTTCATGTTTTTCATGATAACTCACACTTTTATTCATGTGCTAACATAATTAACCACGCCTGGGGTTACTGCATTCGCTTCGGTATCTGGCTGGGTAAGTATGTATGTGGGTGGGTGGCGGTGTGGGTGTGTGTGTATGTCCGGTCAGATATCTCTGCAAGTGCTGAAGTCAGGATAATCAAACTTGGCACTGAAGATCAGTCTAAGGTCCCCTGCTCAGTTGTGGAGTTAGAGGTCAGCAGATCAAGTAGGAAGGGATATATGTAGGATGATCAAAATTGAAAGCTACATGTGTGATGGTAGGGGCTGCACAGTGGCAGCCAGTAGATGGCGTGGTTCTGCCATCTACTGAGGGCTTTTCTAGTTTCAAAAGGGTTCAATTAGCTTTTCGACACCATTAGTTAACACGATGTAGCATTAGAAGGAGTGATGGTTGCTGGAAATGTTTCTCTGTACCCCTATGTAGATATCCCATTAAAAATCAGCCATTTTCAGCTAGAATAGTCATTTACCACATTAACAATGTCTAGACTGTTTTCTGATTCATTTAATGTTATCTTCATTTTAAAAAAACTGCTTTTCTTTCAAAAATAAGGACATTTCTAAGTGACCCCAAACTATGGACATATGGACTAACAGCAACTTGGCACATTTATATTTAATTTCATGAATATAAACTTTGATAACTTCTACAATATCAACATCTAATCTGCTCTTCCATTTATTTTTATAGTGTCCTGCAGACAGAGATCTGTACCTGGACTGACTGTAGACTCCGGGGCAGTAGAGGAGAGCTGTCATCAGATACTGTCGAGGACAGAGGCTGCAGAGCACCAGACTGATCCCGTACACAGAGGTCAACAGGAATACACAGAGGGTCAGCAGAAAGCTGCGATGGTTGGCCTGCCCGACACAGCTGTTAATCCTACAACACCTCAACAACACAATACAGTGGTCAGAGCAGGTTAAAGAGCAACAGGCTGTATCATAGTCTACATCGGGCATGGGCAAACTACGGCCCCCGGGCCACATACGGCCTGTTGGGCTTTTCAATCTGGGCCGCGAAATAAATTTGTCAATATTTGAACGGACGAAATTACAGTAAAGACCACATTCATTTGGCCTTCCCTTGCAGTACCCAACGTTTCTGTTGACACCACTAGATGGCGCTCCAGACACAAGTGACCTTTGTTGGTTTATTTTCTCTTCTTCTACTTTGCAGCTGCATTGAGCCCTGCCATAACGTCAGTGGATCAAAGAAAAGAAAAGTCGACAGTGAGTGTCGAGTGTTTCAGAAGGAGTGGAATACGAAATATTTTTTCGCTGAAGTCCGTTCAAAGGCTGTATGTCTTATTTGCAATGAAACCGTTGCGGTTTTTTAAGAATACAATATCAGCCGGCATTTTTCCACGAAGCATGCTAACTCCGCTAGCAACCAGTCAGCGCAAGAACGGACAGCTACGGTCAGAGGCTGGCAGCCAGTTTACACACTCAGCAAAATACGTTTTTTTCTGTAAACTACGATTCAAGAGTCAAGCACGAAGGCAAGTTATTTGCTAGCATTCAAAATAGCAAAGGCTAGCAAGCCTTTCTCCGAAGGGGAGTTTTTGAAAGAATGCATGGTAGAGACAGCAGGTCTCCTGTGTCCAGAGAGCAAAAATAAATTTGAAAAAAAAAATATATATCAGCAGGAGAGTTACTGGCCGTGTTGAACTAATCGACGAAGACTTAGCCAGCTGACTGAACGAAAAAGCGGAGTCCTTCAAGCTATATTCATTAGTACTGGACAAAAGTAATGGCATAAAAGACACTGCTCAGCTTTTAATTTTCATTAGAGGGATTAATGAACATCTTGAGACAACAGAGGAATTTTTGACCATGAATCCATGAAGGGGAAAACACGAGGAGAGGACTGTAGGACAGAGTGTCTGGATCATTCAGAGGATGAAGCTGTCGTGGTAGAAACTCGCCAATGTCACCACGGATGGATCGACAAACTCACAGGAAAAATGTACACGAAATGTACACAAATGTGACAGCCTTCAAAGCCAAACTGACTTTATTCTCAAGACAAATGTCAAAAAAATCCTTCTCTCATTTCCCTACACTGGCGACGCTGACAGAGGCCAGTGGACATGTGATGAAGTATAAGGAATCACAAGAAGACCTAAACGGAGAATTCTGCCGTCGGTTCTCTGATTTTGGAAAAAAATGACAAGACACTTCAGCTGGTATCATGTCCCTTGTCACAAGACCCAGAAACAGCACCTCAGGAGTTGCAGTTGGAACTGATCGATCTTCAAAGTGACTCAGTCTTAAAGACGTTCAGCTCCCTTAAACTGAATGACTTTTACGCTTCACTAAGTGAAGCCAGGTTTCCAAACATTGGGAAGATGGCACACAGGATGCTGGTGTTCTTCGGGTCTGCCTACGTTTGTGAGCAGACGTTTAGCGTGATGAACACCAACAAAGCACAGCACAGATCCCAGTTAACTGATGAACACCTCAGATCCATCCTGAGAATTGCCACAACCAGACTGACACCAGACTTTGATGCACTGACAGAAAAGGGTGACCAACAACACTGTTCCCACTGAAACTGACTGTGAGTATTCTTTACTTTGTCAGTATTGTCTTTAACATGTAATTCCTATTAGTTTGCACAATCTCCAAGCATCTGATGCTGGTCTGGCCCGTCTGTCAAATTTCAAAAGTCAATGTGGCCCCTGAGCCAAAAAGTTTGCCCACCCCTGCTCTACATTCACACTGTTGTATGTAAGATGATGCAAAACGAGCATTTAAAAGAAATTTCTTTAAGTGTACGTTTGAAAGGCCTTTGTTTAATTCCAGTTACGTTATTTTAAAATCACACATATCAGGTGTTGTAGCTGAGTGAAAATAGTTTTGGAGCAGACTCCGTTGCTTTTGTGTTCCTAGGCAGGAGCAGATGTTGGTTAATGTATTCTGTGCTAGGGCATTTGCAAGTTTTCATGTAAACTATTATGAAAACAAACCACTAGAAATGTGCAGATTTGATTATTTTTACTTAATATTTAGATGTTTTATGAGACATAAGGGCAGAAAGTCAGAGAAAAAAGTAGCCTTCTGTAGCAGTAATGTCCCACAGCACATCATATTACCTCACATAAGGGAGTTATCTCTGCCTTCTTCTGGAACTTGATGGCAACACCTTTGACCAATCGCACTCGAAGCGCTTTTTGCACTTACTAAAGGTTTTTCCTTATGTCTGAGTTCTTGCTTGTGTTGTACGTCACTTTGGACAAAAGTGTCTGCTAAATGAAATTGTAGAATTTACTAAATTCTGTTGAGCTCCATTGTTGAAAATCAGCAGAAATCCCGTCAGCAGCAGGTATCTCCTCAACAAAACCAACAAGAAAACCTATCGAAGCATATTTGCATTGCTAGACGACAAAATGGGTATGAAGTGATTTAAAAAAAAGTTTTTCTTTATGATTTATTGAAATGACTCTTTAGCTGGACAGAGACAACTGCTGCTTGTTGACTAGCAGGATGTGTAGATGTCCTTTTAGGGAATGTCAAGTCTGGACATCAGCAGGTACTACATGTGTGTGGTACTGAACTGAAATAACTGAATGTTAATCTAATAGTAAAATGAACCCTTTCCAGTCCCTTTAGTGTGATTGAAAACAATTGATGGGTGGATTTTTTTTTCTGAAGATCTGATTGTTGGTATGTAATTCAAATGCAGTAACTATGACTGAGCATTGATTCTCATGATTTCATGTAAATGTACAATGCAGTCAAGAATGAAGTGTTAAATCAGACCCACCAGATACAGTGGTGATCCAAACGCTGCACACATGATCCACAGGTCCGACAGTGTCCGGCCCGTGGAGGTCGCATTAGTTTACACACAGGACACCTGCTCCATTTAGCTGTCAGGGTCTGTGGTTTTGACTCTGAGGAGGAGGCTGCTGATTGGACAGATCCATTAAGGTGTTCAGAGTCCTTTTTTTCTGCCTCCTGATCGCGGCTGTGTGCTTCATGCAGAGCAGCAGTCACAAAGCCTGGGCCTCTCTTGGTGTTAATCAGAGACAGTATGGTGAGAATCATGCCGGTGGTGACAGTAAACAGCTGCAGCTGGCTGACGTCCCCTCGAGGTAAAATCTCTGTGATGAAGAGGTAGTACATGTGGGCCAGAGAGTAGAGGGCGAGAGTGAGGAAGAAGAGGGTGCGTCTCTTCTTTCTGTGCGTGGCGTAGTAATACCACAGCACCAGGCCGGGCAGAGCTGTGAGGATGATGATACCCAGCAGGTAGTGCAGCGCTGCAACCCTCAGCAGGAGAGGAAGCAGCAGCAGGGCCGGGATCAGGGAGATCTCCAGGTTCTGCATCAAGGCCCCAAACACTGGAGACTGACATCCACTTTTAGAGGGTTTGTCTTTGAGCCACCTGTGGAGTTTGATGCAGAGTTACAAAGATGTGTGGTTGTAAATGAGGACAAGAAGTCACAAGAAAAAATTTCAAATTAGTAGATTCATTCAAAGGGAACTAACAAGGTTGTCTTTTTCACTTTTGGGGGAAAAATTTGATTTTTTTGGTGTCTTAATAACCAAAAAAATGAGCTGTTTGGTTTTCCCCTTGGTCTTACTCTCATTTTGTATGAGATAATTAGTAATTTTTTGTGCTAACTTAATAA
Organism: Acanthochromis polyacanthus; assembly: GCF_021347895.1. NCBI lineage: Eukaryota > Metazoa > Chordata > Actinopteri > Pomacentridae > Acanthochromis > Acanthochromis polyacanthus. The sequence goes on from NC_067129.1 coordinate 13,515,051, forward strand.
AACATGCATTTGTAAAGTAATATATAACATGCAACAACAACATGAACTCAAATAATATAGATTTTAAGTTTGGGCCCATTTACAAGACATGATCTCAAGATTTTTAACTGCACTGCGTGTGGTAACTCAGCTGTCACATTAAAAGAGTAATTTCACATTTTGGGAGATTTGCTTTTCTGTCGGAAAATTCTCATGTCCGTCAGTTTAATCAGAAGAAAAGCCAAGAGAGCCTGTGAACACATCTATGGCTCACTGATTCACACATTATATAAAAACAAAAGCTAAAAATGACAAATTTTCTGGACTGTTTCTTGGCAGGGAGACACTGACGGGCGACCACGACTATTTCCAGACTTTATAATAACCAGCTGCCGGCTGGAGCTTCATGAGAGTGGTATTAATCTTATCTAACACTGGCCAGAAAGCAAACAACTTAATTTACAAAACTCTCAGACTATGATTTTTATTATATTTCATGCATTTCTGGTTTTGCAGTCCAGCCTTGGAGCTTTTTTGGGTGTCCATGCACATCTTAAAGCAGCATTTTTATTTAAAAAGCGCTACTTCTACGTGATTATGTAAGTAACACTGGGCTTCTTCTACTCTCCAGTAACAGTTCTTGATTACATTCCAGTACTTGTCAGTGCTGACCCTTTTCTTCACACCCTTCATACCTGCTAAAGGCTTCATCCAGATCTTCACAGTCACAGCAACATCCGTACTGGTAGATATCACATTCACAGCAACACATAGGATCATCTGGCTCTGGAGGCTTTAACTTCTCCCATTTCATAATGGCTTCCTAAAGACGACTGAAGTTTACAAGCTGCCACTTCAACACAAAAGAAACTTAAACCATGAACACCACAGTACCGCAGCATAAAGGTTATTAAATAACTTCATTAATCACTACAACCAATAAAAACGGTCAAAACAAAAAGCTAAATGCATTTACTCAGTACTGTACTTACTGTATTGTACAAATTTGAGGTATTTATACTGAGTTTTAGTAGTTCTCAGAGGCAAATGTTCTACTTTTCACTCCACTACTTTTGTCTGACAGCTTTAGTTACTAGTTACGTTTCAGATTACAATTTTCCTCCCCTCTCCTGTACAGTAAAAGCAGCGTTCTTCCTCTTTAAAAATACAGAAACTATTCAAAGGAAAACCTTTTGGATTAGATGTAAAATACATTGTTACAAAGCTGACAACACGGTATGTTATTCTGAGCTCACAAAAGCTGAATATTTAGAGAAACAGTTCTTAAAGGGCAGTGATGTTACAAACATATGATGATCATTTAGAATACGAGTCATTCCTGTGGATTAAACTGCCCAAGCAGTTAAAAACAGCTCAGTCTTGAACATCTACAGCTCTAAAATGCAACAAACACAATCATTTAGCATTATTATCAAGCTCAAATGTCATATACAACCGTAAAACACCGACAAGGAATATTTTACTGCACATTGACTACATTTACTTTTGCTACTTTGAGCAAAATTTACTGATTAAACTTCCTAAATAAGATTTGAATGCATGACTGTAGAGCATTTACACAGTGTGGTATAAATGATTGTAATTAAGTAAATAATCTGAACCCACTGAACTCTCCCCTCATTGTTTCTCCATGTATAAGAAACAGAAGTAATGCTGACAAATTTATAATTCTAATCCTAATTTACAAAACAAAACAGCCCAATGATCATGATTAAAGGACATTGACTCAACAGGACACAAATACACATGAATGACAGCAACAGTGTGTCCAAGACAAACAAGGCATAAAAATAGTAGAGAAAGATGATGCTATTAATACTATGACTGCATATAATGAGGCATGAAAGATTCACAATACCACAGTGTAACAATGCATGATCATACCACAACTTGTACTGGACTCAACCTCTAAAAGAATTCAAGAAAATTAATTATTTCAGTAATCACAGGGTTTTCTTCTCTTGTTACATCCCCAAGAGTTTCGAATGCAATTTGTTGAAACAAGGCCACTGCGTCCGCTGAGACAAACTATCTGGGCCAGCAAACCTAAGACCTAAACTCTGAGATGCACTTGAGTTATTGTCGGTGTGAGTTATTATTTGAGTGTTATTTGTAACTTGGGGTGACAGCCTTGTCATACAGAGCCTGACCCAAATCTATACAGGATGCAACAGAAGAAAATACAAAACATAAAAGGGAAAAAAAATACACATTAAAGTCAGCATTTGTCTGTTTGTTCTATCAGTTTTCTAATTTAACAGTTCTTGTATGCATTTGAAACATACTTTTTAACATTATTGTTTCTAGGTATTAATTGGCAAAAGAGACGCATTCAGAAAGCAAAGACAAATCTTTCCTCTGCTGACTTACCTTATGTCTTCAAAACAAAAAAGCACAAAACTATCAATATATGTCAGATTTCCCAGATGAAAGTTATGCGTCTTCAGCAAGCGTTGAGGAGAAAAATGCTGAAGGAAGATGACCCCTTGTCACCAAGCTCCTCCTGTGAGTGACTGAGAGGGAAAAAAAAAAAAAAAGAAAAGAGCAGCCTACTTTCTCATCAGTCATTTGTGTTGAAAAAGGAAATTGGCATGTTTCTGCTGTGGTGGTGCTGCGGCGACACCGTATCAGCGCAGTGGGATGGTTTTCATTTCTTGGATTCCCATGGTGGAAGTGTCCCAACAGAAGGCAACTTGAATTCCTCCTGACAAGTGCTTTGATATTGTGTTGCATCCACTGGCTCGCTTTACCCAAAGCCTATCTTTCTCACATATCATTAAATAGTTCACAAGTCTTCCTCTGGGATACTTCGCCTGCCTCTGTCTTTGCAGCTTCTATCACTTGCCATTTCAGATTTGAATACTGGCATGGCTGTTAAATATAGGCGCTACCTCAACTGGTTTGAGGGAGCCAGAGAGTCTCTCATACCTCGTTCCACAGCTGAGGGCGGCTGCGTTGAGGTGTTCAAAAGCTGCAACGGCCACCTGCTAATCCACGCTGAGCTGGACGAGGGTGCACATGAGAAACATGACAGGCACTCAAAGATGAGAAAGTGAGCGATGATCCTCGGGGCAGCCCCACCCTCTGAGATCATATTTCCTCCCACAAGCAACCTGACCTTACCACTCGCACAGAAAACTCTGGAAGTGTGTGTGCGTGAGTGTGATCACAGTCAGAACCGGTGTGTTGATGTCAGTACGAGCCTGTGTTTCTGTGCCTCTTTGTGGCAACACTGGATACCAGCAGTGACAATGTGGGATGTGACCCCTGCAGAGAAGTCCCCCCACCCACCCTCCCGAAATGCTGCTGAGGGTCAAATTCAAACAAGCGACACGTGTTCTTGCTCATGAACACTTCAGCAGAGCAGCTTCACTGCCAAAACCTGAAACCAACCTCCATTTCCTCGCTGAGTCAGTAAAAAACATTTTATGAAAATCTGACGCAGCAGATTGCAGAGCTGATGGGGGCCCCGCTGTGGTTAAAGGCATCTTTTTTAAAAACAGGCATTAAAAGTGACAGCTCAGGGAAACTAGAAACACTGGCAGCTTGATGACAGAAGGTAGGACAAAACCTGAATTTCAAGAGTCATTCTTGGAGCGCACAAATGATGCAGCATTTTTTAACCTTTACTGACTCCAGTTTAAGCATCGAAAAGTACTTTGCCATCCTATTATCTTTAACCCTCCTGTTGTCTTCATTTATGGGCACTTCAAAAATATCGTTTCCTTGTCTGAAAAAAATCCAAAAATTCAGCAAAAAAAATTCCCCAAATTTCTGAAAATTTGCAAAACCTTCAGGAAGAAAATTCCAACAATTCCGTAAAATTTTCCATGAAAAGTTTTATTTTAAAAAAAATCTCCCAAATTTGGGAAGAAAATTCTTGTAAACATTTTCAAAAAATGAGTAAAAATCTTCCAAAAAAATCCTAAAAATATCTATTGTGATTACATATATATCAGTAAAATTTCTAATATTTTCTTTAAGAATGTTCTTTAAGAATGCTCTTAAAGAAACATTTTTAACATTTCTATTTTCCACCAAAAAATGTTCAGAGATTTACTAAAAATGTTGAAAATGTGGACATTAGAAGTTTCACTGTGAAAATATATATATTTTTTCCACATTTTGAGACTTTAAACGGGATCAATTTTGACCTGCAGGACAACACGAGGGTTAAAATAGACACTTAGCATGAATATGGTTCATTTCAGCAGGCCATGCAAAAGATCAAATGATACAAAGGCACCATTATTCCACATGTGAAGGTGGAAACAGACATTATATTCTAGCTCAAAGTGATGGAACCTGCTCTCCTCTGCTTTTACTGTCACTCACATATAGTTCTGTTAATGTCTTCTTCACACACACACACACACACACACACACACACACACACACACACACACACACACACACACACACACACACACACACACACACACTCTCTGCCTGTCAGTCATTACAAATTGAACAATAAGAGAAAGACAAGCAGGCGCATTTCAAGCTACGGTCTGGTATGTTCTTAATGTCTGCACTAGTGTGTGTCTGGATGCACCGAATCAATGCAGGGAAAAGATGCTGCTCTTGCTCCTGTGGGTTCTGCTTCCATTAGTCTTAATGGAGGCCGGAACCTGAGATAGAGGCCCTAATCTATTTTGACGGATTTTAATGCGGCGCATCACACTGAACAGACAGTAGATGCTGAAGATTATGCATCAGCAAACTGCTAAGACGCTGCACATGCAGGAAACAAGGCATGACGAGTAGTAAACCGGGAAAACTGATGATGAAACCGTCCAGTTCATGTACACTACAACTGTCTGGGATGCAGTTTGAGGCACCAAACTGCATCCCAGTTTGGTGCCTCACCAAACTGGGAGCCTTATCTGTGGAGACAGGTAAGGCTCTGTCTCCATGTGGCCATTCAACAATATTGAAGAATAAGGCTTGTGGTATTCCATATTTTTGTTTGATTTCCCATCATCACTGGACGGATGATGAAACCGTCCAGTTCATACTACATCTGTCTGCGATGCAGTTTGAGGCACCAAAGCGTTTAAAAGTAATGGCATGAATAAGTTTATTTTTTTCAACTGAATAAAGTCAGAAAACAGTAAAAAAAATGAAGTGTCCTCTGTACAGTTGATGCAAGTTTTTGCAAGTACGTTTCAGGTAGGTTGTTCCAAGCATGTTGGAGTTCTTCTGTGGGTTTAAACTCTATCAGGGTGTCTCTTCATTTAATCCAGAGATCAGAGCTCTGTGGGGGCCTCACCATCTGTTGCAGGACTCCTTGTTCTTCTATTTGCTAAAGATAGCTCCTTATGACTCTGGCTGCACATGCACACTGATTTATTAACCATATATAATTATTTTTATTAGTCTTTTTTAACAGGGCGACTACTGTTAAATGTGTGGTTTGTATCAGTGTGCCTTTTTGTTTGGAGATTCTGTTATTTTAGTTTTAATGTTGCCATTTTAGCCATTTATTTTTAGTTAAGTGATTATTGATATAGCTTATTTATAACAGCAGCCTCTGAGCCAAAAGGCTTTCCAGACAAGAAATAAGACTGGCATTTTGAATACATCAAGGTTAAGACCCTGCAGTGTGATTTAATATGTGAATTTTCCTGGATAATATAAATATTCTAGTTAACACTGTTCTTCTCTAACAACATTAGAGAAGAATGGCTCACTTTTATCGGGAAGAAACCTCCAGCAGAACCAGGCTGACAAAGGGCTGCCATCCGCTTTGACCGGTTTGGGTGAGGGTAAAGAAAAGAGACAGAAAAGGAAAGCAGAAACAAACAGACAAGAGAACAATAAGCAGTGGACAGAGCGGTGGGATCAGTAGCTGCAGATCAGATCTGTGAAGCTCTAGAGCCAGGAATACCTTCAGAGACAAAGGGAAAGAAAACAGAGAGGACAAAGAACAAACTAGAGAAAGAGAAGACACAATGGTAGAAATAAATGTATGAAGGAAATGCACAGAATAAACAGAGCAAAGGTGAAACATTGTCAAGACTTTTCAATGCCTCTGGCAGATCACAAAAGGACTTTATCAGCTTACCTGCTGATGAAACCACTTTACATTCTGAACGTCATTCATTCTGTCTGTAAACTCATCTGCACCTATTTATGTCATTTGCACATCCCAGCACATTCTCATTTGCATATTTCTGTATCACTCGTGTGTTCAGATTTTTTCTATATTACATTTTACATATTTTTATCCTATGTTTTTCATTTACCTTCACTTTATGCCCTAATATTCTGTATTGTCTTGTTGTTTACCCCTTTGGTTGAATATCGATGCTGCTGTAACAAATTAGTTTCCCTCCAGGGATTAATAAACGTAATAAACTAAATCTAAGTCTAACGTGGTTGGACTGATAAAGCCAGTAAATGTACTATCGCAACTGAACATAAAAAACTGATCTGCAGCTTTGACCTAAAAGTACATAATTTGAAAACTAAGCAATATTACACTAATTTACTCAACCAAAAATTATGTTTACTTGTTAAATTATTCTTGTTGGATTGGTTGTTACTCCAGCCAAGCTAGTTAGATCTTTAACTGTAATTTAAAGAATATATCCAACTTTGCGCCCTTTTCCACAATGTAAAACGACCCATTCCAACCCCACAATATTTGGAATAGCATCCCCAATCTTCCAAGCGTGATATTCAGATTTTCCTAACTGGAATTCTGAATGGGTGGCTGTTTTTATTCCTTTGGGAAGCAAGAGAAAGAAAGACCTGACTGGCTCGTAGCAGAAGGAACTCCAGACCAATAAGACACCGATCTGGCTGCATTGCATGAGTATGAAAGTGTTTTTGTACAGTACTGTCTATACACACACATATTTTTTGTGTTGTTTTGTGCTTCTCGCCAAATCTAAATTGGTGTGATTGGTTGTGGAAAAGCAGATCTCACACTTTGTCAGAAATTAGCAACCGCTGAGGAGTTATTTGCTCATGTGTCAATCAAATCTGGTCAAACTACATCCACAGTCTTGGCAAAGCAGAGAACCTGAGTGTTGCATTCTTAATAAATAATATCTAAAGTCATGATATGTATTGTTTTCTGAAATGGTTTTAAATTTTACAACATATTTTCAGAGGTTTAGCTATTCAAAATCAGGCACATCTTCTCATTGTGAAGAAAAAATAGATTTTTAATGCTCAGATTTTGAATGTAATGATTATTAAATAGAAGTGATTAAACGATTACCGGTACTTAAATCATTCTAACAGGCTGGATGTAGGCTTGTGGTTTAAAGTTTTTTACAAATACCGAAATGCCAAACTGTTTTTTTTTTTTTAAGGGAATCGAGTATAAAATGATGCACATTGTGTTTCAAAGATTCAATTTTTTCTAACAGTGCAGATAATCTGGGTGTTTTGCACAAATAGTTAGCTTCTAACAAATGTTGAAACCAGTAGATAGACAACACGCTGTATCATATGCATTTTTCAACCTAAAATAATAAAATTTTATGGCATGATTTAGATTTTAAGAGGTTAGTAAAGAGTCTTTTTCTAACAGTCACTCTGCAGCATTCAATCTGTGTGTGTGCGCCACCTAGAGCCGAGAGACTTCCACTGACAATGTGTGTTCATGAAGTTCATCAAAGGTCAGTTCACGTAAGAGTGAAGCAAATTTCTGACCTGAAAAATCCACATTTTGAAAGACATTGTAAGTCGCTTAGAATGTACTAAAGACATAAATACAAGCATATAAAAAATCTACCTGACACAATCAACTTTAGTCATTTTTTTACATTTATTTCAGGACACAAGAACGTACCATGAATATAATAGTGACACATCTGTTACAACACAAACTAACAGATCCATTCATTCACATTTTTATACATAATAACTATATATTCCACAACATCACGATCACACTTAAGAGGTAAAAGGTGGAAGAATTCTGTAAACCCCTGATAGAACACAGTGCCTCTGTCCCTTTATCCACCAACATGTTCCCATTTGATTTAGAAATTTGTATCGATCACCGTCACATCTAGGGGAAAAGAAAGACATTTCCACTCTCTGTTGCAGCTAATAGTTGAGTGCAAGTGCAGCACTTGACTGGGGCCCGCTGATTTAAACCACAAGATGGCGCAGTGATCTACAAGTGCCACGTAATGGGCCGAGACAAGGGGATGCTGTCTTCCAGTATAGTGTTTTTGATGATTAAAGTAGCCAAAAAAAAATCTAATGAAATGTAAATATGTGCAGGTCATGGAATGTTTAGGGGGACGTAAACAACAAGGAATACAGGAGTTCACATGACTGAGGCGCACACTCAGAACACGGGCCAATTTATCTGCACTATGTCGCACTGCACTGGGGTGTGGATATGTGGGAAGAGCTGAGAGGTAGGAAACTCATTCCTCCAAGGTCCGGAAGGAATTCTGCATGTCCTCCAGCAGCTGGGCGAAGTCTGCTTTGATCTTCGCTTCGCCATCCTTTACAGGGTCCTGTAGAATGAATTAAACACAAAGAGAAGATGTTATTGATCTTGAATGGCGGATAGCACGACAAAAAGATCATCTCCCCCCAAAAATGATGGACAATCGTGTACCTTGAACTTCATGGAGCTGATTTTGTAGAGAATCTCTCCCATGTGCTCTCTGATCATGGCCCAGGTGATTTTGTTGTCGCTCTGAGCCGTGGATTCCACAGCGTGTCGGGCCATGTCGTAGAACGCAATCATGTTTGAGAGGATGCCGACAGTTTTGTAGAAGGGGCAGAACCTGTGGATGGGACAGAAGAATGTGTAAAGTTCACAAGCTATGTTACAATCCAGTCAGGGAAAAAATATTACAGCCATGTCCCTTCATGTTCACATATGTCTTCAGTTGTTTCCTAAGAAATCACATGACGTCTTTAAATACATGCATTTCTGAGATGTGCAGGTAAATCTTCAAAAAACTTCTTATAATCAGCTTTTTCAAATGTTTTGCTCTTCAACAAAAGGGACAAACAACAAAGCTAATTCAGTGTTTCTAAGTTCAATATGTTCTTCATGCATTTTCAAAATGATACAAATGGGAAAAAGCTGTTTAGACCCTTTAAATGGAAAAAATTGTGCATAGATGATTAGTTTTCACCTGTCGTAGGGAGTATAACCGTTCTGCTGCAGGAAGTCATCCTTAATGAGCTTAGCCACTTCCAGAGTAATTTTATCAGTCTCAGCGAGGGACGCCTGCAAACAAAAAAAAACAAGATCAGCCTCGATTAAATGATTAATTCTACAGCTATAACAGAAACCTGCTTAATAAAACACAGAATCAGAGATAAAGATAATCTACTAACTATTGTTGAAAGATGTGTGCTTTTAGAGAAAACGTTTAGGAAAAAAATTAAACATGAAACTACATTTACTGTTTGTTTTGGTTTCAGTCGTGCACTGTGAGTTACTTGCGTTTACTTTATGAAAGATGTTTCAGTTGTCTGACTTTCAGCTAAAATTTACAGTAGATAAACATCTTAGACAGCAAAGAGTCTGAGAAAACAACCATTTTTAGAGTGTCAGCAGCACATCCACTGGAATCGATACAGACTGATAATAAACATTGATGTCTGCTGCAACAAAAGGTCTGAGGACTGAAATACCATTAATAAAACAACACACTTGTCATTAAGACTCTTTCCACTGTTGGACTGTAATTTCTGCCTTTTTCAGGTAGTCTTGTACTCATTGTGTGTATTTAGCCATTTCGTGTAATTCTAATCTGACCCCACCTTGCCTACAAGCTGCACGATTTCAGCCAGGTCCTCCTCCTCCTGCAGAATCTCTTTGGCTTTCGTACGAAGAGGAACAAACTCAGGGAAATGTTTGTCGTAATATTCATCTAGAGCTCGTGTGTATTTGCTGTAGCTGATGAGCCAGTTTACGGAGGGAAAGTGCTTCCTCTGTGCCAGCTTCTTGTCCAATCCCCAGAACACCTACAAAGAAGAAACCGTAAAGATTCCCAGACACTGATACAGCTAAAGGAAGAAATATTGATTGCCAAAGGGAGTTAGGCCAAATGTTAAGATGGAGGGTTGAGCTGCTTACCTGAACAATTCCCAGTGTGGCTGAAGTGACGGGATCGGAGAAGTCTCCACCAGGGGGGGACACACTAAGAGGATTCACCATATTAAAGGGAAAGTCAGCTACATTACATGTCCGTGTTTGTTCTGTTCCCTTTAAAAAGTTTCACACGCAAAGCTAATCATAAGACGCTGAAGTCAAAGACCTGTTTGAGTATATAACAATAACAGGATTTGGTAAAGAGATGAGACAAAGGTACTGGGGCTGAATGATTTAGGGAAAATGTTCAATTGCAATTTTTCTGACATACTGTAAAAATAATCTGTGAAAATCTTTTTAGAATCAAGTTTAAAGCACTGACAGTGTCAGAACAGGTGAAATTCTGGGTCAGATGCACTATAAAATGTACCAGGTGTAGCTGGTAAATAAGATTGTGCTTATGTCAGTTGAACCACAGTATATACATCTGAACCATCTGGTATTAATAGCCAAGTATAAAACGCTGATAGTTCCAAACTGCTTGAAAGAAGAAAGTGAGTTAAAGCACTAGTCTCATTACTTAATAGCCACAGTTTGTGCATCCCAAAGTGCCGTCTTTGCAATTTTATAACTGCATTGTTTCAAACTGCATTTAGAAAGACAAGTTTTGCAAGTCAAACTTAAATTTTCTCAACACTAAAACAAAGTACAGCCATTTTAATACTGTTGATAAAGAAATCTGTCTATACGAAAGTCAACTCACGCTCCCACGATGCTGACGCTGCCTTCTCTCTCTGGATTTCCCAGGCACTTAACACGTCCAGCGCGCTCGTAGAAGGAGGCCAGCCTGGCGCCAAGGTATGCAGGATACCCGCTGTCTGCAGCCAACAACATTAACAACTGTAACTGGTTCACAACGTCTCATCTACTGTCTGACTGTGCCCTTTAAAAATTCACATTAATAATTCATATGCATCCAATAATCTCACCAGCAGGCATTTCAGCCAGTCGTCCAGAGATTTCTCTCAGAGCTTCGGCCCATCGAGACGTCGAGTCGGCCATCATACTCACATTGTAGCCCATATCTCTGAAGTATTCAGACAGAGTGATTCCTGAGGAGGTAAGTTGTTACATTTGATGAATTCTCCAAACTCACAAACAGAAAAAAAATGAAGCAGGCATAATAGCATTTAAGGTGTTTTAAGACACAAGAAACAGAAAATGATGTTTTAAGTGGCAACAGACAACTTTTCATCTTTGTCCTCTTGTGTTTTCAAATGGAATCACTGATGGGTGGAAAGAGGAGAAGAAAACACCTGAAGAAAAAAAACTATTCATTCTTTTAATTTACAATGGGACATGAAAGCAGAAATTAAAGGCAAAGTGCAGAGCCTAATTGTATTAGTGCAACTTAGTGATCAAGTGGAAATAATACTAACTGAATGTCATTTTTGACATTGAAGCTTAGTTACTATCACTCTTAATCTTCTTTGTTTTCTCCAGCAACGGGGCTGTTTTTTTGTTAGTGAATTTCCACACTTGTGGATATGACCTGGAGAAAACCGCTAACAGCTACCAGGATAAACAAAAGCGCTGCCCTCATTGTGTTTTTATTATGCAGATGCACTTTGTTTGGGTCATAAATCAAGTCTCCATTATTCCAGGAGACGTCAGACCCAGGGTTAGACGGACCAGCATCGTAAAAGTGATGCTAACAGGGAACCAATCAAAACACCGATGGTGTCATCCTTTTGCAATTACATCTACATTTACTTTAGCATGATAAGTTACAGCAAAAAAAAAAGTTGTCTAATGCCACTTGAATGAAAAAATACTTTCAAAAACTATAAATATACATATCGACTGTCCTCTAATGTGAATAGTTGATACCTGTATAAATGGAAGCCTCTCTAGCAGCCACAGGCATGTTGGATGTATTAGCAACCAGCGCTGTTCTCTTCATGATGCTCTCAACTTTGCCATCGACTTCCATAGTAAGCTGTTGGCACGAGGAGCAATAACATTATACAATGCGCTGAACAGTTTTTGATCCAAATATTAAAAGAATGTTTTCTCTTTAATTGTATTCTTTTCTAAGCTTAAAGTAAGGTGGATATAATGCAGCAGTATATGTACTGTATATAGTATATTGAGCAGAAATCACAGACGTGACAAAGTGAAAGCTTTATGTTCTATGACCGACCTCTGGGAAATCACGCAGCACTTCAGACATTTCATTTCCACGCTCTCCGCAGCCGACATAGATAATGACATCACTGTTGGAGTACTTGGACAGTGACTGTGAGATCACAGTCTTTCCACATCCGAAGGCTCCTGGTATAGCAGTGGTGCCGCCCTGCACACATCTACACAACAGAAAGGTCGCATAGTTTCATTTGTAGCTTCAGTCACCAACTGAAGACTCACATTTATAAGTGAAAAAGATTACACATAAATACAAAAATAAACTTGTCATAACACCACAAGTAAATTAGTGCTTCCTGCCTCTACAACTACGATCCAGCTGTTTAACACTCACGGGAAAAGTGCATCCAGAACCCTCTGACCGGTCAGCAGTGGATGATTAGCAGGTAGTTTTTCTGTCACTGGGCGGACTTGTCGTACTGGCCACACCTGCATCATGGTGAACTTCTCCTTTATACCTTCAAATTCAAGCTCCAGAACCACATCCTGGATGCAAAAAGATCAGAAGATCAGTTCTTAAATCAAGCAGAAGAGCGTTTTTCTGTAGGAGCAACACTCACTGAAAGGTCGTAGTTTCCAGGTGGGGCCAGGTAGGTGACGGTGCCTCTGTTGCGAGGTGGAAGCATCAGCTTGTGCTTGATTAAGGAGTTTTCAAACACCATGCCGTAGATATCTCCACCTGTCATGTGACTGCCAACCTGGAGAGGAGATCATGTGAAATCAGTCAGAGTGGCAGAAGAGGACAGACAACAACATCCAGCTGAAAAGGAATTTTTCTTACCCGAAGGCTCTGGCCAGGGGAAAATTCCCATTTCATATCTCTGTTAAGAGCACCAATGTTCACACCTCTCGGGATATAAATACTTTGAGTGAGGTCATTGATGTCTTTTAGTGGACGCTGGATACCGTCAAAGATGGAGCCCATGATACCCGGCCCCAGCTCTACAGAGAGAGGTTTTCCAGTTCGTAGGACAGGGTCACCAACAGACACACCAGCTGTCGCATGAAGTTAGGGGAAACAAAAAGCATAAAATCTTGGACACATAATTTGCTATCACTAGAAGAAGAAGAAGTAAAAAAAAAACATCTTAATTTAGTTTGAAGGTAAATCCTGACATGCTCTGTGGCCCTTTTAACCGCAGACAAAGGCAAAATGGCTGCAGAAAGGATACATGTCTCCTCGTAGACCTGGATAGTTGCCATGTCTCCCTCTAAACGGATGATTTCTCCCACCAACTCACTGTGACCGACACGAACCAGCTCATACATGGCTGCTCCTGCCATCGCAGTAGCCGTCACCACTGATAATTAAACAGATTTGTGAAAACAGGAATGAAAGGTATTGAAATTAATACAGTTTTGAAAAATGTTTTAACACAATACTGAGAAATGTAGTTTAATATTACCGGTAAGTACAACACAGAGAATATACTCATGTACAAACTGCCCCACACTGATGCAATCAATGAATGAGCATGTGAATTCCTTTGATTCAAAAATTCAATATTTAAGGTGTCATTTTTATATTTTAGATGAGTTATTAAGTATTACCTTCAATAATATATACAGGTTTAAACCTAAATTAGCTTGCTATTGCTAACCAACTTACGGTTCTGTGATAAATATGGTATACATTTGCCTGTTATGAGATTTTCTACATAGTTTAAACCAGTTTAGCTCTTTCTTTAATATATCAGGGCTTAATGGCCCATTGTGAGCAATAATACAAATCAAAGAGCAAGAATTGCTTCATTGCGATATTATTTTACCCATATACAGTGTCTCAGATGATTTTCTAGAAATTTCACAATATCACATGTGGACAGGTGACACATTAAAGGAAAAACTTAAAGTGTCTTAGTAAGATGCCAGAATAGCTTCAATACACATTGACATTGATTTTTTTAACACTATTCCTTTAAAAGATATCCCTTCATTTATCATTTGATTGTGCTGGAGGAGAACACAATCTAATATACGAGTCTAAAATCTCCCAAATGTGTTTAACTGGATTGAGATCTCATGACTGAAAAGGCCATTGCATGCGATTCACATCATTTTCATGCTCATCAGACCTTTCCACAACCCTTGTGCCATGGATGGGGAACAACATTCTCATCATAATCACCCCCACAGCCCCAGACAACCACCAGCTCACTTCAGGGGTCAAGCATTCAGGTTTTTTTTTAACTTGTCACCAGTCTGTATTACATCAATGTCACAGTCAAAAAGCTACATTTTACAGAACAGATGCTAAACAATGTAACCCAGCCATTTAAATATAAAGGAAATGATCCAGACCTGGTCCAGATACCCCATGGACGTATCCAAACTGGCTCTCTCGCTCCTCATCCCGGATCTTTGGAAGTTTTGAGGTGTCCATCTTGATAGTTTCTGTCCAGCTAAATCCCTTGAGGGACGATTAGAAGACACAGGAGTCATTTAATAAGAATACACTCAGCAAACAAATCTCACTGTCACTAATTATCACCAGGCTAAAGCAACACAACAAATGTTTCGGACTACATTTTACAGTGTTTGTGGCTTCACACAATATGAGGACAAGGACATTTACTGTATGTGGGCACCATAATCTGCTAGCAGCGTAGTAACTTTGTCGGATGAATGGTCAAGTATAGCAATGTAAGGACAAAAGCTAACTCAGCTAAAGCTGCAAAGCTTTTCATGTAATTCAAGAAACGACGATAAAGTGAAGTAAGCTGGCTCTGTTCATTACTGAGGACATGTTTTATTGACAGATGATAGCACAATGTTTATTACCACACACGGAACGATGAGAGCAAAGCTGATTTGTGCGTTTACGCGTACAAGTCAGGTGACTAGCTAGCAAACACTAGCTATCTTCATCATCACCTCATATAGGTTAAGCTAAACTGACAGTTATTTACGCTATACTTGGAACAAAACTGGAAGGAAAGCTGTTCTGAATACAAAACCGTGTAGCGTTAATATAAGTATCTCACCTTATATTGCTAAACAGCTGCCCAGGTTTGTCGTTACCGTAGCAGGCTGAGGAGGAGCTTCTCTGTGCTAATCACCTGCCAAACACCGGACTGTCACAGGAAGAAAACAGCTCCATTCTGGCTCTACGGACTTCCGTCACTGCAACGCAGGTGATCGTAAGAGCCAAAATGGCGTCTGACGGGCAACAGATTCGTAGTCGACGACAAGCTCTTTTGATGTCCACACCAGATGCGTTACTGACCTCTGCTGGATCAAAGTGAAAGGTTCGTCTCAATTCACAAGCTATGGCGGTGTCAGTTCTTAAATAAATGCACTAAGGCCCTATCATCTTATCTTTACAACTTAATTTATATTTAGCTTTGTTGCTACAAATTTTACCTTTTACCTAGATATTAACCATACACTTTTGCTATGTGTTTACGCCAATTTGAAAGCTTAACTATCTCAGAATTCTTTATTGCAAAATTAGTAAAACTGAAAAGCAAAATAAAGTATCTATGCCTAATTTCCATAATCACCAAGTTACATCTCTTATGAGATAATCTGCCATCACTGGGAAACAAATGATTACTAATCAAAAGATATTCAACAGCTATATCAGAATTGGACTGGCATGTTTGCTGTTGTCATGTGTACAGAAAGGAAATATTTCTGCACATGGACCGCAGTGAATCATGATTTTTAATGCATTATAGGCACTTCAAGATGGTTTTGACTTCTAGAATTTAGGAGAGATAAAAGAGGAAAGATACAAGGACGAAGACAGCAGCATAATGTTCTGTCTAATTTAGAGAACTTTAATGACATGTCCACATTTCCAAGACACATCACAGCAAATAATAACAATAATTTCATGGCAGCACACAACTGTATCCAGACTGTTCATGATATCCTACTACACATACTGTGGGACAGTGAAATGGTCTCAAATTGAGGTAGCAATAAAATGTCTAACACATAGTAGAGGGAGTTTCACATTTAGTCCAAAAATATTATCACCAACTTAAATTACATAAAATTATTTTGAAAATATACACTTAAAAATCTTTTAAACTTTTTCATTTTAGCGCTGCACTCATTTAAAATCAATAGACGTTTATTACAAACAATTTGACTAACATGTGACTAATAACATCAGCTCTTTTCTATTCAAGTGTCCCAGTTAGCCATGGCGATGTGGCAATGAATCAGCACGAACGACACAAAGACCCTGAAACTGAAGCAGCTAGATGGAAATTAGCCAGTCATGTATTATTTATACCTGTGCTTAGTTTACAGTGGCATGTCAGAATGCCTTCAGTGAAAAAGGCAGAGTGGAGGGACAACTTGTACTTGTAGGTATGGAGGTATGTTCAAGGTGTCAGTTTGTCATTACAACAGGATATTTCATTGGAATGTGCAGTTTAGAATGACAATGATACAAGACTTATGGCTCACATTGCAGCGATAGTACAAAACAGAACATTTAATAATCATAAAATCAATCTTGTTTTTAAATATGTGTACAGTACATCCGAATATTTACTTGTTTCTGAACAATGGTGCAAACTGCGTAGTCATGAAATGTAGTAATGAAATATTAAAGTGGCAGAGCAGACTTATTAATACAAGATGAAGCAGTGGCTCAGTACATAAAATCCACTAGATGGAGCCAAATTGAGAGTTTTGTTAGGTTTTTACTGAAGATCCAGTAAAGCGTGCTGTCAGTCTGACCACTCGTTTTCATCAAGCTCCGAGTCATCCTCAGAGTCGCTGTACTCGACAGCAATGCGTCGGGAAAGGATGGTGGCCACGTCGTTTCCTACTGGCTCCCGCTTGTTCTGCTGCTCCTGCTGCTCTTGAACTTTTTTCAGCTGGATGCCTAAAAAGAGATCAAATACATTAAAATCAAGTCAAATACTGTACACCTGTGTCAGTGGAGGCTGTGCACAGGGCAGCAAATAGTTCCATCATGTCGGCATTTATTTGATCAGCAACAGATCTCACTCACCCATGCGGATGGCAGACAGCAGGTCACTTCTCGCATCTCTCACAGGTTTAGTCTCAGCTCGGCCGCCTTCACTGTGTCCTGATAGGTGTGAGGGTACAGCTGGGGGAGGAAGAGGAGGAGGCGGGGGCCCTGGGGGAGGAGGGACCATGCGAGGCCCCGGAGGAGGTACTGGTGGGAGTGGGTAGCCTGGGCCTACATGCAAAACTCCATTATGCGGCGTTGGAGGTAGCGCACCCAGAGGGAAACCAAAGGCCGTCTGAGCTGATGGGATTGGTGGGCCTGGGACAGGAGGTGGGGGTACGGAGCTGTTGGACGGAAAAAACAAAGAGGATTACGCTGCTGATGAGGGAAAAGTGATATTATATTTGAATCTCTCTCTGATTACGCAAACAACAAACTCACGTACTTGTGATCTGCAGCAAGACGAATGGAGCCGTTCATTCGGTCCGCAGCGTGCGGCTCTGCTGTGGCGTAGGTTACCCTCTTGTAGTTGACATCAATGCTGTGGTATTCATGCTCCACAGGTGGTGAGGGTTCTGAGTTCCCAGGAACGTAATCATGAGACTTGGCATAGTTACAAGCAGCGTGGGCAGGCAGCGGAGGGATCGGGTAGTCGAGGAGGTCAGGCCTGGATAAACAATGAAAGAGAGAGAGAGATTCTCATGCAGATGCCGCCACAAATCCAGACGGTAGATTTATTGTTACAAAATCTAAGCTGGACATTTACACAACAAATATATTACTATTTGAGTCACATGGTCCTATTCTTTGAAAGAGATCTACACCCTCTCCAACACAAACATACACAGTAAAGACTTTAAGATTTTACTTCTGCCTACTTCAATCTACATCTTGATTATCATATTTCTGTATAAAATACAGTTACACAAGAGGTGTTTTGAAGATGAATGTTGCCTTTTCTTTTTTGAAATGTTTCATTTTTTCTTTCTTTTTTTAATTAGATACACACTCAAGGCTAAAACAAACCAAACAAAAAAAGCACTGACCTGCCATCTGGAGACAGCGAGCCCTCCGACGATGCTCCTCTCCGAAGTGTCTGTGGATGATGGTGATCTGGACGAAGCTCTTTATCGAATGCCATCATGTTCCACTCATGCCTGCGATTTCGAGCCTTTCTCACCTTCTTCACTTCACGCTGAAGGGTGCTGCTTTCTACACATCGCTTCTGCTCCTGGAATTGGTGGACGGAGAGAGAAAGAATGAATAAGCTCTCGCTGAGGGAAACACATAAACATAAAGGAATTGAGATAAAGTACTCTCACCCTCTGCCTCCGTCTTTCTTTCCTCTTGTCCTCTGTGTCCTGGAGCATCTTCTCCTTCCACAAGTCAAAAAAGTATGACGGGTCCGAGTAAAACTTCATTGCATCAGTGGAATCCTCTCTGCATTTAAAAACATTTTCCAACATGGCACATGAATTGAAACCGTAAACTGATCAGATGTTTCACTTTTGATGAAACGTACAGTACCTGTAGGATGTGAGGGTGCTGAGGGGAGGAGGCCTGTCGCTGCCTTTGTACAAGTCAGCTACAGAGTTCGGAGTGCTGCCCTTCGACAAAACCTGCTGGTCCTGGATGGCAGAGCTTTTGAACGCCTTCCTCATGTTTATGTCCTGAAGAGAGACTGCAAAACAGCAAGATGGAGAATTCAAACGCGAGAGTAAAGAAACCGAGCAATAAAGTACTGAATTAACAGTTGCTGCATATATGTATATGTATTGAATTAGGAGTTGCTCTCCAGTGGACTAACCCTCCTCCACGCTGGAGTCCAGCTGGGTGACCTTAACAGCCAAGCGGTCGATGCGGTCCTGAAGGGAGTTTGCTCGTACATAAAACGTGTTGGCTTCATTGAAAAGCTCCCCAAATACATTTTCGGCATGTTTACCTGCAACAGACAGGTGCCAGATCTCAAAAAAGAGCAGCTTACTGCACGACACAAGAAATGGAAAACAAAAAATTCACTGTACCAACTATCTATAGTTTTGTACATTTCTGGATGACTTTTATTGCTCTGGATTATACATTTGCACTAAGTGTTTGGTTAGGGCGCATGTCAAGCAGCTCAGATCCACTTAATGTGGAAACTATCATTAGACTGCCTGTGTTTGTGTCTCCGCCCACCTACTCTCCGTCTGATCTGCCTGTGATACAAAGCTTTACGGTAAGCTCTAAGCTCCTGTAACTTCACTAAATCCACACACGCGCGCACACGCGCACACACGCGCGCACACGCGCGCACACGCGCACACACGCGCGCACACGCACGCACACACACATACACTAATCAGAGCATCCATGCCCCAGATGTCCAGGAGTAAATTTGCTTCCTAAAATAGTCTTTCACTCTCACCTCTACATTTTTCTCTCTCCCTCCACAGCAACTCACACCAACAAAAACACAGGTATAGCAACCTTTACAGAGACAGTGCAACACTAAACTAAACATTTCAATGACTCTGTTTCTGCACTAAATGATTGATTAGAGAGTACATCAAATAGATTTTAGTGCTGATGACACTGTTGAACAATAATGCACACAGACTGAAACAGTTAGATGATGAAAGTGTTGCCCTTAATATCGTACTCATGTTGCTTTTTGTGTTTAAAAACCTACAGTCAAGACGCGCTGGGATGTATTGCTGATGGTCTCCGATAATCACCTTTAGAGGATTAAGAAAATATAAGCACTTCTAACACTAAATGGATACAAGTCAATATGTTAAATCCTCTGAGAACAAACAAAGAACTGTTTATCCACTGTTGTATTTATGCCGCAATTTGTGATGTCCTAAATCTCAGCGAGTTTTGTGTTTGTCTAAATGAGGTGAAAAACAACACTGAACTGATACTGCATGCTAGAAATTAGCAATGTAGTGCATTTCTCCAGTGACTTTTACTGAATCTGTTTCCTTCTAATACAGAATGAGCTTAATATGAAGTTAGTACATTTGTATTCAACTGTGGCAAAACTTACACATAGTTCCTGCGACAGTTACCATAGACTTTTATGGCTTAAAATAGGTAATTTGGGGGAAAACATGCACGATAGTAAGCGTGTAGAGTAAAGCTAATGGGTCTGTATAACCATATTTGACAGAAATCTATAGGGTTTCCTGTTATTTGTGACTCTCTGATGAAGAAAACTGTCTTTAGAATTGAGTAAATAAACTACAATTAACACAACTGCTCAAAAACATAAACATATATATTTTATTCTCAATTATTATTTTGTTGGTGATTTTCCTATGGTCGTGGCTGAAAACTCTTTGAAGGTCACCTAAAATCTCTTTGGGGGTGTCATAAATGTTTCTATGTAGGAAAAACCATGGTTACATAGAAGACGGGTCATACAGCTTCCCTCCTGTAATGATCTCAGTTTTTAAAAGTATCATTTACAGTAACGTTTTATGATGCAAACATTGCTGAATTTGAACCAGTTTAATCTTACTCAGGCTGCTGAGCTGACGGATGATGGCGGACAGCGTGTTATTGGTTACACATTCCAGCTCATTGCCAATCCCATCAGGCACGGCACCGTGGCACAGGTGCCGAGGCTCAATGTTTCTCTTGACCAGAGGCATGACCCCTTCTCACATCTCAGCCACTGCACCTGCTGTGGGACAGAGAACAGAGCTGACAGCTCACTGTGTGCTGCAACCTGCAGAGAAGACCTATCAGCACATTAATCCATATTCATTAAGCAATAACAGTGGCAATGAAACATGGAGACTAAATGCATTGGGTGCACTGACCTGTGCATTAAGCATAGGGTCCAGGTTAATGCACATAATTGCCTCTGGATTGTTATTCATTTTCCCACCAATAGCTACAGTAATGATTTCCATTATTTCTGTATGTTGATAATTTCACAGGCGACATGAAAACGAACACTAATGACAGATATAAATTGCATATTTTACAATAACAGCTGCAGTTCTTTATTTTCCTGAATTTAACATTTGTTTTGTCTGTTATCCTTTTGCGATTTGATTAATTTGAAAGGAGGGGTAAAAAAAAAGTGTAATGGACAAACAATATCAAAATTAAACGTTTGAGAGTTTTGTTATATTTGCTGTGTTGTACAGTGCACCACTTGCTGCTAAATGTCCCAGTTTATCACCATCTGTCAAAGTGGTTCACCTATTGTGCGTCACTGGGTATTTTTGTAAAGGATTTCACCTTTTCAGCTACAGCTATTTTATTCAGCAAGCTGATTGTGATGAAAGAGGAGAGAAGGCAACAGATGTCCCAGTTTTGAAGCAAACCTGAAATTCACTTTGCATGTTTTTATTAAATGGATTGGAAACAAGGCATGGTCTATGATTACAGGTAGGGGAAAGCTAGCACACCAGCAACAATAAGAACACCAACTGACCACAACTACCATAGTGTGAGGATATTTGCACCATTGTGCCACTTTAGAAAATGTTTTGTTACAAAGGAGGGCACACCACAATAAATTTCACATTGTGGCATTTTTAACTAAAATAAACCATAAAATGAGATTACAAATTCAGAGGTCTAATCCTTAATTCATGTAAAGGCTGTGTATGCTGACTTAATTTGGATGACTCAATCAGTGTAACTCTGCAGATAGTTTACATCTATATTAGGTTTATTTTATAAGTTGCAGCCTAGCAAGTTCTTGCTTCTTTTTGATTTGATAGAAAGCAATAAATGTATTTTTCTTCTTCTGTACTCAGGTTATTATTATTCTGCTGGTCACAGAGAGGGCTGCGCAGTGCCTCGGTGGTTAGCACTGTCACCTTGCAGCTGGAAGGTCAACGGTTCACGTCCTGGCCTGGGCCTGAGATCTCTCTGAGTGAAGTTTGTATGTTCTCCCTGTGCACGTGTGGGTTTTCTCCAGGTCTCCAGCTTCCTCCCACAGTCCAAACACTTGCCAAGGTTAACTGGTAATTCTAAATTGCCTGTAGGTGTGAGTGTGATTGTTTTTCTCTTTGTGTAGCCCTGTGATAGACTGGTGACCTGTCCAGGGTGTCCCCTGCCTTCACCCTAAGTCAGCTGGGATAGAACTCGCAACCCTAATGAGGATTAAACAGTGTATAGATGAATGGATGGTTACAGAGAAATGAAGGGCTTGAATGCGATACACAGCCAGAGCCTTTCTTGGCTCATATATGAAAGTATTTTTTAACTATACATGATTTAAGTAAGTATCTAAAAGGTCAGTACCAAATGTCTACTATGTATTGTTATCCCTCTGCAGCAGTTCAGAGAGGAAACATTTTCCGTGGAAGCACAAAGGTGGGATTTTCATATCAGAAAGACTTTATGGTAAGAGGAAAATACCCACTTCATTTGCCTGGCTCATACTGCTGCAGCCTCATAGCGTCACATGCACTTTAGATAATTCCTTTTTGCACAGAAACTGCTATAAGAGCTGGATCTCTGTGCAGGCAGTATGGACAGGGGAGAAATATGAAATGAAATCAATCAATTTTATGAATATAACACATACCAATTTCAATGCACAGTTGTACGGTTAGATTCAGAGGAAAAGAAAAGGTTTCCTTTCATGTAAGGGTATTAAGTAGAAATGCATGATTTAATATACAAGAATTTTAAATATTGTTGCATTGATAACACCATCATTTTTTATTTTATCTTTTTCCAAAGCTAACTGACTAAAAAATAAAATGGAGTAATGATAATAAATATATTGTGGTAGTTAATGTATAGTGGTTCTGATGACAAATAAAGGCATTAATAAAGTATATTTGAAAGAATTTAATTTATTATGCATAAGGTCAGAAAAAAAAATAGTTTCCAGGGTGACGTTCCCATAATTCATTGCGCGCCAAGACCCAGAACCGTAACCTGTCACCGTGTTTGAGCTAGCTACTTCGGATTTCTTTGTTTTTTTTCTCGACAGAAAGTTTGAACAACCAAGAAAAGGTAATTTTTCCAACTCTCACACACAAAACATGACACATATAACAATGTTTCAGCCGCTCCAGAAGATGCTTTAGTACATAACAGTGTGTTTCTTACCATAGAGTTTCTGTTGCTTGTCAGTTGGTTCGACGTACGTCTTGTTCACGTCAGCACGCAGGTAAAGGGCCAAAGTCAAAGTGGAGTCGAAGCAGCTTCATCCAAATTAAAGAGACTACTTGGTGTCCTGCTGCAGTCCTCAGTGTGCTGACAGTCATCTCTGCAAGGCGGAGTTCACTCTGAAAACAAATCTCTGGTCCAAATCACAGCTTGAGCCTCCAGAGGATTTGTCGGGCAGATTTACTCCCGTTATCCAATCACAGCCGTTTGGCATCCGCCGTTTTTTTCCAGGATGCATTAGTCCTATTTTAAAGGACATTAGCTTCCTGCCTTCTATGAATTGGATATTAATATGGCAACTTATGAGTTGTTTTTTTTTTATAGAAGAACAAGCAATCAAATCAAACCTGCGCTTAATGATTACCGATGTGTTGATGGGGGCTCAATGAATGCATTGACCTTTGAATCTCATCAGAAAAAAGCAAAAATGCTCATCACACTACCAAATAAATTACTTGTTTTATTTTAAGAAATGACTATGAAATTGCAAAATATTCAATTTTGCTGTCTGATACAGAACATGGAATGCAAATTATGATTTTGTGAGAAGAAGTGAGCAGGTTTTTTCATTTTCTGCAGACTGGCAAAGTGATTAATAAATTAGATGAACACTGAAATGTGCAAAGCGTTTAGTATTTGCAAAACTATGTCCATAACCTGGGTTAGAGCTGAAACAATTAACTGACTCAGATTAGTTGTCAGCTATAAAATTAATTGACTGTATTAATCAGTTTAATCAGTTTGAAGATTTCTCTTTAAACGACAAAAAGCCTCATTTCCCTGATTCTAGCTTTTTTGTATTTGATTATTTAAAAAAAAAATTGAATATTTTATGGTGGTAGACAAAACGAGACATCTGAGGACATAATTTGGGGCATTTTTCATTATTTTATAACATTTCATAGATCAAACAACTAATCGAGTAATTAATGAAAAAGTATGAAAATAATTGTTAGCTGCAGCCTGAAAGTATACGCATCCCTTCAGTTTCTTCCTCCAGTGTCATAGTTATTCCTCGTGTTTTACAGATGTTTTTGAGTGGTTGTGAGTGTGTGTGTGTTTTGTATAAGCTATTTCACCTTTTCATGTCTTAGATCCCTCACTTGGCATAAACAGCAGCATGTCAGTCCCAGCCAGTCGGCTAACACCTCAGTGGGTACAACTGGATTACCAGTTAAATGAGACATTCAGAATTTGATTTGAAAGCCACACACACACACACACACACACACACACACACACACACACACACACACACACACACCGTATATACACTGTTTTTTTCCCCTCACAGATGGTATAATCTGGATTGGGACTCCCTCACCACATCTGTAACCCAGATATGGTGGCTTAAATCTTCATAAGTGGCACACCATGAAACTGTATCTCACAGTTATTACAGGAAAATCGCTTGTTTTACAGAGATGTTGTTTAATCCAACTATCTCCGTGTAATCTGCATTGGTGGTGGGTGTTTTGTATGAATGAACATTTTTAAGCAAGCAAGCAGCCGTGGAGAAAACTAGTGGAAAGAATGAGGAGAAGAAGATAATATAATAATATATAATTATAGGTAAGTTGTGCACGATCCAAAAAATCTGAGCAAAGTCAAGACAAAGACAGGGAAGAATATGGGTTTTAAATTGATTTCTAAAGATGTGCACAATTGTGGCAGCTGGGAGGAAATTCATGTATGTCCAAACCTCACAGCTTGTGCCACCATCATCTTGGGCTGTGATGTCTTCTGGTTGCTTTGGGATAATAAGCTGGATAAAAGTGGTACAGGTGGCCGGCATTATAGCTTTACTGAACACTTCAGCCATCATCCCTCTCTGCCGCTCCCCTTTCACCTCTGTTGCCTTTCACCTCCATGAGCTGTAGTGCTTACCGTACACGGCATTCAGATCACACTGATGGGTGGAGGGATTTTGATCGTCCTCTTTGGCCTCTTGTCTGATCGCTGGTTTGCACAAGCTCATACATAAATTCATTTTTCCTACCTCGATTACTGTAATGCATGTTATTCTGGCTTCAGTCACAGCTCCTTGCCTATGGAGATCAGACTGACAACATCCTCAGTGTTTTTTAAACCTCTTCTTTAATCAAAAGGCCTCCATGAATTTTTGATAATGTGTTTGATGATCTCTTTTGTTTTCCCTTATGTTTTGTTTTCTGTCTTTTATTCTTATATTTAATGATTTCTCTGCCATTTTTATTGCTGTTATTAGCCATTTTAAAATATTTTTTTATTTCTGTAAAACACATTGTAATTTTGTGAATAAAAGTGTAATGTAAATAAAGTTTATTATTATGAAGGTTTTTTTTGTTTTAAACATGGAATGTGTTACAGTTTACAGATTTGACCAATGAAAGTGAAAAGAAGTTGCCATGACTACAGCTGAGTCACAACAACCCAGTCTGAAGTACGGCATTTATGTGTGATAAAGTTGAGCAATAAAGAGTAAGGTTGGTAAGGTTTTTATTATTTTTTTAATTAAAGAATGTCTAAAACTTGTTTGCTTCAATTCTATGCTAACTTGTTGCTGATTTTTGGAAGGCTAGCTGGGTATGACGGCTTGCTAGGCTAATGATAACCATGTTAGCTAAAGCTAGCTCTGTAAGAAGTGGTAATAGATGTGTGTGTTACTTTATAATTTGATGTTTCACAAGCATGTATCCCAGGATTAAAAAAGAACAGAGTATCTCATCAGAAGACATTCATTGTTTTCTGTTTTAAGAGAATATGAAGAAGTTGTGCCCAGATTTGTCATCCTCAGTTTGTTCTTTCAACCTGCAGATCCAGAACAGCGCCAGACGGCAGAATAAAGTTCAGAGATGGCTTCACCACAGCCTGGTAAGTGTCTGCAGTGTCATAACAAAATGCAGTGATTTACAAATGAGAAACAGTGTAACTACACTGATGTTCAGGGGTGTTTATTAGCATTAATTCATTTTTAAGAGAGAGATGATGGAAGTGTGATGTGTTTTAATTTGAACTGTTTTAGACACTGATAGGCTTCACAATGGACTATAGGACTTAATCACTGTGGTGAATATAGAACTGAAGACAATTGTTTGCTCTGTTTGATTTGCACCTTTTCTTCATTTGTTCTGTGTGTAAAATTAATAGAGATGGATTCAGAACAAAGTGACCTTGAAATGTCAGACACCGATAGTCTGGCGAAAGAGCTGAGAGGAGTAGTGATGGAGGAGGAGGAAATGGAGGAGACAATAAAAAACACAGTCCTCCTTATTGAACACACAGATGACAATCTTGAACTTAAGAGATGGGTGATTACATCAGGTGGGTGAAGAGAAACCAGAGCAGAGAAAAATGTCACATTTTTAAATACGGCTTGAAAGAATTGCTGACCGGAGTGGTTGAGAATAATCTGTCCTCTGTCCTCAGGCAGTACTAAGATAAATGAACTGGAGCTCATTATGCTTAGTTCTCAGAAAGAAGCGATAGAGGTAAATGAATTAATGAACTTTATTTTAACGGTACAGCTGGACTGGGTGAGGTGGAGAAGTTGTGCTCAGTTGAATTCAGAGATTTTGATTGTTTTGACTGTAAAAATAATGATATATTAAATTATACTGATCAGTAGAGACGGCTTCAATCACAGTAAACATTTCCTCTTTAAAGCCAAGTGAGACGCATGCATATCTGAAAATGTTTATTAAAGTTGTTTGTGTAGTTGCTGTTTGTGAAGAATCAAAATCTGATGCTGTTATGTAAACCAAAGTTTCACATCTTCCATATAACCTCCACAATACCGGCTGGTCCCATAACTTCCTAAAGATGCCAGTTCAGTTTTTCCATATAAAAAGCTAGTCTGCTAAATAAACAATTACAAAAAAATAATGCTACAGATCAAAAGAAGACAAATAAGGCAAATGAACTAATGAAACTAATAACTCATTCTACATACAATTTGTAGACAATGTGTTTAGTTTGCCTTTGCAGACACTGATGGAATCACTAAACAAAGGCCTGTGTCTGAGATATCAACCATTTGAAACCTCATTTGGACTTAAAACAATGAGCTTCTTTGTGCTGCTGTGAAAATACAGCACAAGTAACTTTGCTGTTTCTCCACTACAGACAAACACTCAAGTACAGCATTGTGAACCAAAGCAGCTACAGGAACATTTTTGAAATTTAGATCACTTTTTTTTGCAGAGACCCTGAATTTCCTCAGTGGGATATGAAATACTTCCTGTATTTCCCTCTGTCCTCAGGTCCGGTTGAAGAAGGAAAAGTCTGAGATTTTGAAGACTGAGAAGGTCGTTACTGGAAAGAACAAATTTATCAAACTGCTTGCAGACAAGTATGAGGCAGAAATTTGCAGCCATGAAGCACTTATCATGGATTTTGAGAAGAAATCTGCAGATGCAAAAACCCAGTAAGTACTTATTTTATCTTAACACTGAATTAAATTTTCATTTTACAGTGTTGTAATACTTGAATGTTGTCAGTTTTGCAGAAGCTACAAAGGCTAAAGCAGAGTTGGATGCTGTGATTGAGAAGCTAACTGGTGGGACACTTGAAAGGTAGCACTTTAATAACAAATTTAGCAACATGTGCACACTCTCCATGTTTTAGGTGTATGATTAGCTAACAGGTGCAAGGAAAGGAACTTAAAACAATGGAGAGAAATTTGGATGTGCAGTGATTATTTTTGCAGTGTAGTTGTGCTGATGTGGATCTAAATCAAGTCTTTTCTTTGCAGTGAATTCGCTGAGGTAGAGGCAATCCTGAATAATTATAAGAGTTACAAGAACCTTCTTTTCAATCTGTTGCTTCCACAGACAGTAGTTAGCAAGGGTAAGTCTGAATACAAATGAAGTATAAGGGCCAGAGTGGTGCTAGTTTATCCACTGATCTCTGCCTTGAATTACATCATCTTTTGCAACACAAATGCTAT
Source organism: Acanthochromis polyacanthus (assembly GCF_021347895.1). Taxonomy (NCBI): domain Eukaryota; kingdom Metazoa; phylum Chordata; class Actinopteri; family Pomacentridae; genus Acanthochromis; species Acanthochromis polyacanthus. The sequence goes on from NC_067129.1 coordinate 13,543,275, forward strand.
TACTCAAGTAATTAGTTTCCACATTGGAGTTTCACAAGTGGCATCTTTTTAAAAAAGTGATCAGAATCTTTGCTGCAGAGATTCACATATCTGGACCTGTAAGTCTGAACTGCATATTTAGCAGGAATGATCCCATTTGCACAGGTCCGGAGAGAGATTTGGAGTCCAGTCCACGTCGAGTGCTGCCTTCCACCAAAAACCCCACACTGTCCTCAGCCTCCAGCAACACTCTGTAAGAAAACACACTCAGCACTGAAAACTCAAATGAAATGATTTACTGTAAATCCTCCATCAAATGAATTATCAAAGCAGTTACCAGTTCGTTTTTTCGACTGTTGCCTCATCAGTTAATCAAAAACAAAATGTTTTATTTTGTAACAATATTTATAGAAAAATACAATAATTTACATGTCAGATGATTTATGTGCAAAAATCTTTGTAACTAAAGCTTTTAGATAATTGTGATTGGGTAAAAGCTGTGTTTCTCTTCTGAAATGTAGTGCAGCAGAAAATATAAAGTAGCTTGAAATTTAAATAGTCCACTAAAACAGAAGCTTTGCATGTGAGTAAATCTACTTAGTTACATCCCGCAATATTTTTATTTAAATTTAATGAGTTCATTTTATTTCTCTTCTTCTTATTTATTATCATTTTGAATATCTCTTTTTGCTGCTGATTAAGAAAACTACACAGAAAACCTTCTGCCATATAACAGTCTACACACACATATATACTGTATTGCCAAAGTATTTGCTCGTCCATCCAAACAATCAGAATCAGGTGTCCAATCACTTCCATGTCCACAGGTGTATCAAATCAAGCACCTAGGCATGCAGACTGCTTTTACAAACATTTGTCAAAGAATGGGTCGCTCTCAGGAGCTCAGTCAATTCCAGCGTGGAACTGTGATAGGATGCCACCTGTGCAACAAATCCAGTCGTGACATTACCTCACTCCTAAATATTCCACAGTCAACTGTCAGCTGTATTATAAGAAAGTGGAAGTGTGTGGGAACGACAGCAACTCAGCCACCAAGTGGTCGGCCACGTAAACTGACAGAGCGGGGTCAGCAGATGCTGAGGCACACAGTGCCAAGAGGTGGCCAACTTTCTGCAGAGTCAATCGCTACAGACCTTCAAACTTCATGTGGCCTTCAGATTAGCACAAGAACAGTGCTTCAGCAGAGAGCTTCATGGAATGGGTTTCCATGGCCGAGCAGCTGCATCCAAGCCATACGTCACCAAGTGCAATGCAAAGCGTCAGATGCAGTGGTGTAAAGCATGCTGCCACTGTACTCTAGAGCAGCGGAGACGACTTCTCTGGAGTGACCAATCACGCCTCTGCATCTGAAAATCTGATGGACGAGTCTGTGTTTGGCGGTTGCCAGAAGAACGATACTTGTGGGACTGCATTGTGCCAAGTGTAAAGTTTGGTGGAGGGGGGATTATGGTGTGGGCTTGTTTTTCAGGAGCTGGGCTTGGCCCCTTAGTTCCAGTGAAAGGAACTCTGAATGCTTCAGCACACCAAGACATTTTGGACAATTCCATGCTCCCAACTTTGCTGGAACAGTTTGGAGCTGGCCCCTTCCTCTTCCAACATGACTGTGCACAAAGCAAGGTCCATAAAGACATGGATGACAGAGTGTGGTGTGAATGAACTTGACTGGCCTGCACAGAGTCCTGACCTCAACCCGATAGAACACCTTTGGGATGAATTAGAGCAGAGACTGAGAGCCAGTCCTTCTGGTCTAACATCAGTGTGTGACCTCACAAATGCGATTCTGGAAGAATGGTGAAAAATTCCCATAAACACACTCCTAAACCTTGTGGCCAGCCTTCCCAGAAGAGTTGAAGGTGTTATAGCCGCAAAGGGTGGACTGACGTCATATTGAACCCTATGGATTAGGAATGGGATGTCACGTTCATATATGAGTCAAGGCATGTGAGCAAATACTTTTGGCAGTGTAGTGTATTTTTAACTTCTCCTGAGCTTAAACTCTTTCTTTGCCATTTCAGGGTTGCAGATTCTACCCTGGATGTGAGCAGCACAGAATATGAGGTTTGGTTTTCTGAATTTCAGATCAAATACCACTCAAGCAACATCTTTTCATCTTGAGTGTTTATTTGCAGCGCTCACACTGTGGTGTCTCGTCCCTCCTTTCTTCAGGAGTACTATTCGAATCCCCAGCAGCTGATGAGTCTGCTATCAGACTTGACAAACCAGAACCTGTCACAGATTAAGAACTCCACCGCTATGGATAACGTGCTGGAGCACGCCGTTGAGTTAGCCTCAGAGAAAATGTGAGAATCGTATACAGTATATCTTGAGAAAAACCGGCTTTAAGAATGAGCTTTATCCATAGATACAACAATAAAAAGCTTGACATTTCAAAAGAAAACAAAAAGGGATAAATCATAAATTGTAACAAAGCACATAAGGCACCATGGGATAAACTGCACACAGAAAAACTTACATACCTGAAAGACACAAAACATTCCTACCCTCTCTCTGTCTGAAGGAAAGAGTTGGAAGAGAGGCTACCGTCGCTGGTACGTAACATGAAGGACAGAATTGTCAAAGAGCAGGAGAGAGCGGTCATGCTTGGAAAGCAGGTTCAGCTCCATGAGTCAGTAAAATACAGGACAGGGTAAGGAAACACAATGTCCTGGCTGCAATTTTTTATGTCACTTATTTCAAATCAACAAGTCACACTTAGGGATTCAATCTAGACACATTTAGTAATAACACCCATAAATCCAGCATGTTCATTTTGATCCCAGCTCTCCTGCTGTTTGTTGTTTTTTTTCCCCCCACCTCTTTTAACAATATTCTTACTTCCAGGATATTATGTTGGATGCTGTGGATAAGAAGGTGACAGAAGTGCTTTCGTGCTTCGTGGATTGCCGGATGCCATACCTCAACATCACCAAGAAGCTGTGTAATGTAGAGTACCGTATGTCTTTAATGCTCCAGCAAATCGAGAGCATCCCTGAAGACAGGTTTAAGATACTGAAGCATATCCAGGAAACACAATGGAGGAACAGGTTTGTCACTGACCACAGAGCTTTTTAGGTATTTTGTTTACCACATTACACATTGTAGATTAGTGAGTAGATTGACCTCATTGCAGTGATAGAAATACAATGGACAGTATTAATTCGTAGCAACTTAAATATGCAGTTGGCAGAAATGTGGAAACAAAAAAGGCAAATGTACTGAAACTCCTCTGTTTACAGCACTGCACCACCATGTGCTGCTCCCATTGTGGACTGTGTTACTCTTTATACTATATACTTTGCACATCTACTCACCTGATCTGTGTGGACACCTGCGATTTTCTGAAACCTCCTGTCATAGCCTACATTTTCTAAAGCCTGAAATCAGAGCTGAGAGGAGGTGCAGCAGTCTAGTTTCCTCTCAGACCATTTTCATTACAATATGCTGAATGGTTCGTAGGGATTTTTTGTCCAATGGCATTACAAGAATAAGAAAAAGTTTGTCCAACGTCATGTGAAAACCTCTTCTCTTCCTGCATGTCGTTTCCTGCTCCAGGCTGCGTGAGGAAAAGCTGCTGCTGGAGATTGCGAAACGGCAAGAAAAGTTGGTGAAGTACATGAGAAGATCTATGGCTGAAGCCAAGAAAATTGTGAGTGACTTAAAAATAGATGCATACAACATGTACAAGTATGTGAAATTGTATTATGTATTTTTTTTTGCATTCTGAATTTTTTTTTTCACATTCACTTTAACTGCATCCTACACTGTATGTATAATTTGAGCCACTGAGTAAGACAAGATAAGATAAAAGTTCACAGATCACAAATTAAATTGCAAATATGGAAAACATCTGGTAGAGTACAGCTGTTGTGTTGTTCTACCACAGCAGTCATTAGAAAGTTGTTTGTAATTTGGAAAAACATTAAAGCTGCTGTCCGGAGTTTCCGTTTGTTTTCAATTTATGTATCATTTTTTAACAAAGCTTAAATGTGTTAGTCTAGTTCGATACTATAATATAAAGTTAGTATAACGCGATATGAAAATTTATTCCTGAGCTCCACCTTCCTCTCATAGACCCCCATGTTATTCCAAAAAGCGCCGGTTGCTGCCGACCAATCAAGTTCGAGCTTCAGCTTTGTCATGCTGTCAATCAACGGTTACGCGCACAGCAAGCAAGCCCATGCAGAAGTGGGCGAGCTACGCACTACGGAACCGCGCGCACGTTTGTTTTGCTTGTGGAGGAGAGAGCATCAGGGCTCAGCAACTTCCAGAAAAGTTACCAATCCCACGGCTTGTCAGGCCAAGAGACTGCAGGACGTTTTTTGGCTCGAGGTGCTCGCGTCGCTCCCCGACCACGGCCTCCATAGCCCGCCTGACGGCTTCGTTTAGATGCCGTGTTCGGGGAGCGAGGCGAGCACCCCGACCACGGCCTCCATAGCCCGCCTGACGGCTTCGTTTAGATGCTGTGTTCGGGGAGCGAGGCGAGCACCCCGACCACGGCCTCCATAGCCCGCCTGACGGCTTCGTTTAGATGCCCGACCTCTGGAGGAAGATGTTGGGGCGTCTGGGACATACTCTTCGTCAGAGGAGTCATGCAATTCTGAACTCTAGATAGAAATAAATAAACAATGTAACACATATACACGCGTAAATGCACTAAGTTTGATAAACAACGTCATCGAGAGGGATACACGAGTGTAATCACATATTGAAACTTTACTCGTTAGTCCTAGCAGATTCATGTTATTTTGGTATTAGGACAAGTTCGACTCAATACAGCATTCTAACGTAATTCCTTTATTATTTACTAAATGTACTAAATGTAGAAGAGGGGAAAACAGCAAAACAGGCGAGATGCTGCAGCACTCCGGGCACTTCTCTCATGTACTGCGCGCGTGCACAAATAAAGGGGCGAAATCAGAGGGAGGGAGGGAGGGTGGGACCACCAGTGTTTTGGGAGACGCTGCGATTCAAACTCCGGACAGCAGCTTTAATACTATCTTTCTGAAACAGAGGAACCAAGCTTCACACAGCTACAGCTTTTAGTTTGTAAAATGCTGAATTGATCTTTTTTCCTGATAGCATGTCCATATCAGTAAACTGATGCTGAAAACTTTGCCCTTCTGTTCTTTTAGACTGGGAGAAAGCTCATGCCCAGATGCTTCCCTGTCAAGCAGAATATTCAAGTCCTTGAGGAGGCTCCTGTCTCTCCTGTGGAGGACCTCAATTCCTACCTCTTCTCTGAGGACTCAGATTAAAACTCAGGTTCTCATGCCATTCAAATTACAAAAATGCAGTAAAAATACAGCTGTTTGCATATGATTGAATCACCGTGATCATATAAAAATCTGTTTATCAAACACACTTCCTTACTAAGACTCCATGTAGTCTACAGGTAAATGCACATGTAGATACCTCTGACATAAGCAAACATCTGGAGTCTGAGAGGAACATTTTTCTTGTTATCACATTTTAAGGACATGATCTTTTTATTAGATGTTGCCATGTTTAGTTCACAACATATGATATTACTGGTGAATGTGATCAGAAGTGATGCTATTGCATGACTGGTTAGGTTCTCAATAAGACATGAAAGAGAATCCTCTGAAAATTTCTATCAAGAAGTAGCTTTGAATGGAAAAACTATTCTCAGGAAATTACATTTGTAGATATTCAATTTTTCACTACAAATTCATATTTTACTGTTTTGACTCCACAGTCAGAAATTCTCAGCTGACTTCATCTTTTGCTCATGATATCTCAAAATGTGGATAGTTTTTTTAGTTGAATGTCCAAACTTTTATGTATAACATCAGGAAATGTGTGCAAATTGTTCTAATTATAGCAACAGACCATAATAACGTTTTCATAACATGCATGTTGTCTTCTAAAATAATCACCATATCAATGTCCTTCAATTGTGTCTTTCAGAAAGATCTGTATGTAAATAATTCATTTCAGAGATTTACCAGAAAACATCTTGGTTTTGCTCCTCAGTTAGCAGTTCCAAAAGTTTGTTTAACCTTTGAAGAATCAAAAAATTCAGACTCACATTCAATTGTCTGAATTCTAATTTAGTTACCCAGGCATGAAAAATATAGCCTTAATCTTAGTCTGGGATTAAATGTATCAATTCCACAATTTTTCAGAAGTCCAGGATATCTAGAGTCCAGTAAATGTAAAATAAAACTATAAAAGCACTCAGAAAGCACAGTAATCTGCCAAAAGCATTGTCAGAAATGCAGTATTTTTTTATATAAATGCAACATAGTTATTGGTGTTCAGACATCACAGATTTTTCTCTAGCAGTCGTCATCACACCACCTCCTACTGTGACATGCCTGTCTGCTCTGTAGGTTTTAGAGAATGTAAGGATGGAATCAACTTGTTGCTGTGGCGTCAAGAATGTTTCCACAAAACAGAAGACATCTACTTGAAAACAATGCAATACCATACAAGAGCTTTATTTATCCCCAAAGGGAAATTCTATCATCTGGGAGTCTCATCTGTTTACTTTAGAATTATACAGTCTTAATTGCTGATGGTATGAAAGCCATCACCACCGATGTTTCTTTGCTCATTGAGGGAGATATGAAGTGGATGATCCATGTTTCTCAGAATGGCTTCCACCTTGCTCAGTGCACATCTCTTCACCTCACCCTCCAGTGAGTTCAATTGATTCCGACCACAGAGCCAGCTTTTTTTTTTTTAACCAGTTTGTTCAGACGCCTTGCATCCTTGTGTTTTATGCTGCCTCCCCAGCAGACTGCAGCATAAAACAACACTTCCCACCACAGACTGATAAAATATCTGCAGGATCTTACTGCAGATGTCTATTGATTGGAGTCTTGTGAGGCAAAAGAGGCTGCTCTGCCCCTTTTTGTAGATAAAGTCTCTGTTTTTAGACCAGTCCAACGTATTATGCAGGTGTACACCTAAATATTTATACGATGTTACCACCTGAATGTACACGCCAAAAGTGTTCACTGGCTGAAGAGGGGATTTGGATCTGTGGAAATCTACGATCATTTCCTTTGTCTTTGAGGCGTTGAGTAGCAGGCAGTTTCTGTGACTCCAGTCACTGAAGGCACTTATCAGATCCCTGTATTCGGCTTCATGTCATTTCTGATACATGCCACAATAGCAGTGTCATCAGAGTATTTCTGAATGTGGCAGGACTCAGTGCTGTATTTGAAGTTTTATGTATATAGTGTGAACAGGAATGGAGCCAGGACTGTTCCTTGTGGAGCCCCAGTACTGCTCAATAATGTTCCAGAAACACAGTTCCCCAGCCTGACAAACTGTGGTCTTCCTGTCAGGTAATGTGTGATCCAAGAAAGACAGAAAGGATCCACTCCCATCTCCGTGAGCTTGTCTTTGAGTATGCTGGATTGGATGGAGGGGAATGCATTTGAAAAAGCAAAGAACATGATTCTCACATAAACTCCATGTTCCTTCAGTTGAGACAGGCCATGGTGAAGCATTAAGAGGATGACATCATCCACTCAAATGTTTTCTTTGCATGCAAACTGTAGGGAATCAAGTTTGTCTTTGACTTCAAGCCTCAGCAGGCGTAGAATCAGCCGCTCCAGAGTTTTCATGATATGTGAGGTCAGGGCAATAGGCCTGTAGTCATTTAGTTCAGTCGGGCATTTGATTTTTGGTACCGCTACAGTACAGGATGTTTTCTATAGAGCAGGCACCCGCTCCAGCACGAGACTCAGGTTGAAGATCTTGTGGACAGTTGACACAGTTGTGCAGCACAGTCTTTAAGCAGTCTTGGACACACACCAGCTGGGCTAGCTGCCTTCCCAGAGCAAAGTCTCTCAAGCTCCAACATCACCCCTGTCTCTGTGACAGAGAAGGGTACAGGTGCTGGAACGGAAGTGGCTGCAGCTGTGGAGATGTGTAGGAGACGGAGGAGAAGAAGGAGGAGCTATAGTGGAGATTTCCATATGTTGAGGAGTAGCAGTGGAAGTAGGTGTGTCCACAGTGTCAAATCTGTTGAAGAACAGGTTGAGTTCATCAGCGCTTTCCACATCAGCCACTATTGGCTCCCTTCTCTTTTTATTGTTGTGTCCAGAGATGGTACTGATTCCTCTCCACACATCAAGGATGTTGCTGTGTTGAAAATTCCTCTCTATCTTCTTTTTTGTTTTCCAGCTTTGCCATCTTCAGTCTGCTCTTCAATCATGTTGCACTTCTTTGAGCCGTTCTTTGTCACCATCTCTAAAAGCTTTTTTTTTTTGTACTGTGCTCTCTGAGTGATTTTCTAATTTAAGTTGTAGTGCTGAATATTCCACAAGCCCCTAATTTTTGTTTTTCTTGCTGGTGTGAGTTGAGGCAGGCAGCTGATGTAGTCTTCACTTGTCATACTGTGACACCGTGACGCTATCTTGCAATGACACAGAAATCTTTAACAAATCTGTGGATCCAGACTATATGCCGCTTCAGTGCCAAAACTTTATGAGGTGATCCTTGTCATTTATGACCTTCCCTGAAAATTTAATCAAAATCTGTTAGGCCGTTTTTGAGTAATGTTGCTAACAGACAGACAGACAGACAGACAGACAGACCAACACAGATCGACACATAACTCCGCTGTGTTCCTTGGGGGAGTAATAATGAATACAAGAGGAGATGCTGAATATTTTTTTTTTAATCGCAAAATATTTTTGAATGAAGTTTCATGTTGAAGTTGCCCACTTCATTTTAAAAATTAAAATCTATTTTTAATCAGACATTTTAATGTGTAGTTTTAAAGCTATTATTCTGTTTTTATAGTAATCTGCCTGGGAGCATCCACTGAGGGGCCTTCCATAATTTAGACAGTGCCATAATCTCTTAGCCAGCTCAGAAGTATTAACCCCAATACAGTATTTACCCTCCCCATTATCACCATCATTGACCCTGCTGGTCTCACACTGTCACCAGCTTACCCACTTACTGCACACTGGCCAAACACTAACACCTCCATCATCCATTACACACAAACTGCCTCTCCTCTGATATTTGTCCTCCTATTATGGCTTTCTAGTCCCTACACTATATTGATCACTGCCAATGCCTTGGCAGTTATTACCCACTAAGAGTGAGTAACACAGCATCAGTGTATAATTTCACACTCCCTTTTCATGCTTGCCTTTGCGGTAATCCACACTGTCTGACGGTATCAAAGGAAAAGTCCAGTGTTTCTGTTAAAATCATGAATGAGCTGTAAAGATGTCATTATTATAATTGAGGGTTCAGTGCTTTTCGTCCACACGGTTGTCGCCACGGCTTTCAAGCAGAGTGATGGATGATGATGATGCAGTGGAATGCGGAGAGTCTAGGAGGGGATTTGATCATAAAGCACCCACAGGAGATGAACTAATTTGGGATTTGTTTTACTTTTAGTATCCTTGTGTGGCAGAATCATGATAGATTTCATTCATTGATTCAGTATGCTTAAAATTTTAATCTTTCACTCTGCCATTGCTGCCCTGTGCACTCTAAAAGTAATTGTCGCGCTCAAATGTAGTTGTTATCAATTTCTAATAAAACTATGTTCAACCAACAAAGTACGTTGAATTAGGAGGATTAGCTTTTTCTCTACAATCAGTTATTTTTAATTACCAGTCTGACCGTCTGAAATTGTCCAAGCATGTTAAAGTAGGGAAGGAGACTTGAAAAATGATGTCAAAAAATAACCCTTTAGGTTACCTTAACTTTCATTTGTTTTTTAACCAACCAACAGAAAATTTGAGTTCACTTTACCACACAATATTAAGTTAATGCAATTACTCATGTCAGCCCGCCCTGCAGAATATCAGTTTAAAAGGTTTTTCTAAATGAGTTAGATTTTTTTCTATTGTAACCAGGCATTTAGTTAAGCGAATGGAATCGGTCGACTGAATTAGTTTTAAGTTTGCACATGTACAGGCATTTTATTAAAGAAGCAGTCTACCAGTTTTACACGACGTTTAGTTTACCCGTCGTAATAGCAGACCTTGAATACAACTTTAGAGGCTAGGAAAGGCACTTTTCAAAAAAACATACCAGTGATGATCTAATGATGATCTAACCTACTGAAATATGCCTTTATATGTGTTCTATAACTCTTAATAGCACCCTTTTAAAGTTTTTCAAATGTTGACAGATCTTTAATGCATTAGGTGAAGAAATACAAGAAATTATATTCCTCTTGCAAATTTTAGGCAAAAATCAAGACATTCTGTAGTGTAGTACCGGGATACTCAAATGCTTTCACTTTTCACTTGGTGCCATCTGTTGGTTATTGCAGGTAATACACATAAATGAGCTGATGAGCTGTGGTTTAAAACATCTGTCCTTTCAGATGAAAATGTAGTATGAAAATACAGTCCAATAGGATTGATATTTTTGTGAATTCCTAAGTCATACTGTTTGGCAGGAGTTCCTGTCTGACTATGTTATGTTTATGTGACTGTAGGTTGTTATTGTGCAGGGGAAGCAAAAGTGAGGCTTGCATGAAAAAATCTGTTGAAATAAATATATCTTGTTATTAAATAGATCCTGCTGCTGATCAGATATGAATTTACTGCAACTTTTTACAGAAAGAGTTTACTCTGTTGATATGCAAACTCAGTAGTTCTTTTTTTTTTTTTTTCCATAGAACTGTCAGGAAGTCTCAACCGACCTTGTATAATAATTTTAGACTGACAACTCAAGGTCCACGTTTTCATTTTTCTAAGGTTTTATCTGTCACATGAATCATTTGGGGATTTAAAATTTACATTTAATTGATTAAAAGATCTAATCACCTGTAAAAATAGTTATAATTGGTCATTTTTAAATTATTTGGTGTGACGATGGTTAAATTTACCAGTGCTGCTTCTTTGTTGCGTTAACAAATCATTAAAATTCACCATACCTTATCATTATAAAGCTATCATCATATTATCCAACTGTTTTCTTCTCATCCTGTTTACAATGGGCCTTTACAAAACACAAAACCTTAAATTTTCCCATAGCAGAGCGCTGCACATCACACGGCAGTGGGAAAAATAATCAGCCGGAGCTTAAGGCCGTATCAAAAGCCTCACAGTTCCTGAGCAGCCGCCTTTAGAGGGGGTGACTCTTAGAATGCCTCAGCTTGTTTGTCTCATGGTTTAAGTGGTGCACATAGCCATGGAAAGATCATTAAATCACTGTTTTACCACTTGGCTTAATCCCCACAACAAAAGGGGAAGATACAAAAAAGAGAAAATGGAGAGAAAAAAATGGTGGGCGAGATTAAGTAGAAACTTGATGGATCTAAACTGACGGCTCTGTTTCCCAGCGTTGCTAAGGGGAGTTAAGAATCTTGATTCCACATCTCCCAGGCTGGAGAGTGGTTGCTGATCGGACTTTCCCTGTTACCCCTGCAGTGGCCAGCCTCGCTTGTAGTGTCCACTGCTGTGGCCATCTGCCGGATTACCCAGCAGGATGTATTTTTATAGAGAGCATCCTATTCATATCCTGCCTGCTAAGGTTTACATTAAGGTTGAACTCGGGTGCACTTACAATGGCAGATGAAATAAGCCCTATCCTTCTTACAGCACCCCTCCCCATCTTCTCACTGTTTGAGAGACTGATAGCAGTGGGTTGAAAGGGGCTGCTTCACCGTGGCATGAAAGAGGATCTCATGCAATGCCACTGTCTGCTGCTGATTTTTATTCAGCTGCTGACAATAAAGTGGTGCCCAGCATGAAAAAAACATTTGTATGTGCCAAGTGCGATTGTTTCTTCTAATAGGCATCAACAGGCCAACTTCTCTGTGTTACCATACAGGTGAACTCATTCCTGGGAAAATGTTTTTTTCTTTCTCAGCCTTGTAGGCGCGATGGCGTCCCCCTTTTTCCTCGGCCTAACGGGATTAGTCGTGCCAGTGCTACCCCGGCTGTCACGGTACTGTCTACTTCCCATCTCTCTTCTGGGCCTCTAATGTGATTAACCCATTCCCTGTGGTCCAAATGGTTCTGGAGGGTGGGTAGAGGGACATGGGGGTGGAGGGGGGCACCTCCCTGGCATGTTCCTCCCCATGCTTCACTCACATTGGTGCTTTTGTTGGGCAGGAAGAACCGAGGTCGAAGGTCTGTCAGGATGTTGGAGATGAGTAAAAGTGTCTGAGGGTGGAATTCATCAACTCTTATGAGCACAATTTAAATCATAAAGTTGTTATTGAAACCATTTTAGCATTACTTCCATCTGAAAATCTTCAATATGGACCAGCAGGCCTTCAGCCATTTAAACGCTGGCTCTCTCATATGATCATCATCTATTCAAAACTCCTCAATCAGTGATGAAAATCTGGTCAAGCTGATTTGTATTATGGCTTCTGCTTTCAAAGACATCACCACTGAATATTTACTGCTTGCTTAAGTGGAGACAATAATGATTGCCTACGCCCATCATCTTGTCAAATGTCAGTGTTGTGGGGCTTCGCCTGTTTAACACATGTCACGCTCATTTTCGACTCATCTGTCGCAAGTCTTCTTTGGGGCATCTGCTGCACACAGAGGACCACATGCCCTTTGCCACCGCTCAGAGGGAGAAGCCCCAGAACCTGCGGGCTGCACACAAAACCCTGAAATCACCTCTGCAGCAGCAAGCACTTGTCACTTTATATTTTTATCAGTGTGGCGACATACGGCATACTGTAGCTCCTCTGTGTAACGTGGAAAATTCATTAGCATGTGCTTGAAAACTGTCCTGTGAACAAATTAGATTCCTGTTGGCAAGGCTGGACACTAGAAGGGAAAGATATTTTTTTTGTTTGTAGAAATATCACACCATCAATGCAACACAAAAACCGCTGTGCTATTGTAATCTGGTGTATTCACATTTCCTTTGTACGAAAAATCACTTTGAGCTACTCGGAAATAAATTTTTAGATGTGAAGTTTTCAGAAAATGGCAAAATTTTGTATGATATCTATCAGTTTTGGTTCCTCATAATGGCAGCAATGCAACATTTACTGCGTATAAAGTGAAATATCTGCACAGGCAGTAAATTTATATCTAGCATATTTTATTTTTGAAGATTACAGAAAGATTTTCCTCACACTCTGCCATGTGAAGGCCAAGAAAACTGCAGTCCCTGTCCAACCTCTTGCTGTGTTAAGCGCTTCACGTGAGCCCACAGCCACGGTCAGGCGACGACACGGAGAATTAAGAGTCTTAATTAAGATTTTTTACAACTCTGCATGTGCTGTTCATATGCGAGACAACAGGCTTGAATAGGGTGGGGTACGGTGGATTCTTAACCAGCTGCCTGCTCTGAAACAAACCCCAAAGTTAACATGAAGATCCACACGGTGAAGGAATGTGTATCACTTTGGTTAGATAGTATGTAAGGTGGTTTGCACGTCAGAGAAATGTCTCAGAATGTGTATTTATCAATAATAAGTCTATACGTTTAATTTTTAGCAGACATTAGCCAAAGAGAAAACAATTCAACATTGTGGTGGAAAGACAATGCCATGCATGAGGGGGTAGCACCCCTTGTGTGGAGATTTGGTGGGTTTCCAATCCTGATATCCAACACAGCACCATGTAATGGAAGGTGACACTTATTGTATTAGTAGGGGCTAATGAGTGTCTAAAAGCCTGTGTGACTGTGTGCACTGAGGAATCTCATCGTGTGTGCTGGGTGGCAGGAAGAAAGGACAATATCTCTGCAAAGGAGAAGAGGCCATGAAGTGCAGCTTAAAAAACAAGGGAGAAAAAAAGAAATGTCCACCACCATCACTGCAGATCTCAGGAGGCACGCGAGGCCTCGGAGACTTTAGTGTACTTGAATTCTAATAGAGATATAAAAAGGAGAAAATGAGTGGCCTGTTTTATTTGATGCCTGTTGCTGATCAGTTTAGGCAGGTAAACTTTAGCTGTGCTCACATAGGCATCAAAGTGTGAAATTGTGGTTTTTGGGAACCCCCAAAGAAATTAAATGCGCCGGGCTTCTGCAGCCAAAGACAATATTAATCACAACATTTGCAGGTTTGTGTCCATAAAAACAGCACCAACAAATATTAAACTTATCAAAGGCTAGTATAAATGAAAGTAATCTTTATAGCCTGTAGTACTGTATCTGTCTCAGCTCCTCTGACATGTAGCATTTGTTAACAAAATAATGGTCAGAAATCACATAGAATATGAAAGCAGCAGGAATCAGTGGTTTATTAGCATTTAATGCATTCTGGCCGACATAAGGTTAAACACTGTGGCAAACCCAGCAGAATAAATCAATATTGCAAAATATCTGTGAATAAAAATGTGGTGTTGATGTGTTTAGCCCAGAGGTAATGCAATGTTAACCCACAGACTACTGAGTGTTCATGCTGACATTCAGATTTAATATAACATATTGGTGGCAAACTGCCATGTTTGGGGTAAACGGTGTACAACAGCTTAATAAACAGTGCAGTACCACATTTTAACCACAAGGTGGATATCTAACAAAATGAATGCTTCTTAGCTTTTAGAAATAATACTCAACACAGACCAAAGTTCACTGCTAGGAGTCAGTGCAACTTTTGTTTTACCGTTTTTAAATCATCAATATATTTTTTATGCACTTATTTCAACAGGTCTCCGAAATAATCTTTGTTTTTCCAAGAATTCTCTTTTCAGATGATGATTTGTTTATAGTGTTTTCAAGGGAGAATGAAAGATTAATAGAACAATTCGGGATTTTCAGGGTGCCACAGATCTTTCATGAGTCTTTTGCATTCAGTATAATCTGAATGCAGTGTTTATGGGAACTCCCAGCTACAGTCATTCTATACCTCAGTTTTAAAGCTTGAAGCACTTGTGCAGTATGTTGACCATGATATTTTATATTTCCTGCACTAAACAGCCACAAAAACATGAGTTTAGGGTTCAGTACATGGCTTCAGTGTTGTGATAGTTGTTGAACACTGGGAGGAAGGTTTCCACCTGCCATAAAAAAAAAAAAAAAAAACACTGTGAGCCACTCAGCTCTTTCTCAGTACAGGCTCTTAAAATGGCTTCCATTAACTAATATGACATTTGCTGTACGGTGAAAGTCAGAATATGTGCAGTGAGAGCAAACTACAAACAAGCTGTTCTTTTATCTGTGTTAAATTCAGGTACATGAATGAAAATGACAATGAAAATATAAAAACTGGGAAACAGCAGCAGTTGCATCTCATCTTTTGTAAAACCTTTTTGATTACAGTTGCAGTACAGTGGATGATGCCTAAATAATGGAGAAACAAGAACGAGGACTGACAGATCCACATTTAGTGGTTGGTAAGACAATATACTGCAATTTTTCAAATTGTTGCTCCACTAATACATTGTTTTGGTAATGTGGTAGAGTTGGATGTATGACAGTCATAACTTGCTAGTTTTTACTATTAGAATCTGGATGACTTTGCTGAGGCGTCATTATTTTAAAATAAATGACCAACATTAGATCTTCTGACATCTCTTTCATGTTGGGTTTGATCCACTAATGCTGGTGCTTTTTAAAGTTGTTTTTATGTCTTTACCAGTGAAGTAGCTCCACCTCACACCTACAATGTTGCTTCATTAATTAGACCTCAGGTTTGCTTTTGACTCCAATTCTGCTGTTGTTGCAAATTATTAGCCAAGAGATTGACAGACTTATTCCAACCTGCACTGTGAAGGTTTGAATGATGTATTCAGCGTGAACAAGCACGATATAATGACTCGTGCATGATTAGTTTGAAACGATTCTGCCTGTAATTGGAACCTATATCAACATTTGATCACATTTTAGCGCAAAGTTACACATAAGTATATTCACTTACTTTTAAACCAAAGTGAAACTCTCTGTGAACTTCTTAATAAACTACATGAGAGCTAAGTCTGAGGTTAGATTGATTCAGAAACACATTAGTAATGACTCTCTTATAAGATCAGTTTGCTGTGCGTCTTTGTCAGTGACGCTCCTGCCAAATATTCCAGGCAAACAGCCCTCATCTCCTCTTTGGGCAGCTCAGAGTGTTGGACGTTTTTATCAATGGCCATCAGAATAATCAGATGTCAACAATTTAATCATCACAATTATCCCTGTAAGTGAGACAGCACTTCCACATGATAACTATCATTTCATGTCTGTCCTTTATTATTCTTTTATTGTTTGAAATGTGTAGTTCCAAAACAGACAGTATAGGCCCTCATTGCTTAATGTTTGGATGAGCTGTATGAGTCAGCCATCTGAACAAACAGCTACTACCAACTGACCGACTGAAGAATGAACACCAGGATACACACTACCAGTCAAAAGTTTGTACACACCTTCTCGTTTAATGGTGTATCTTTATTTTCATGACTATATTTACATTGTAGAGTCTCACTGAAGGCATCAAATCTATGAATGAACACATGGATTTATGTAGTAAACAAAAAAAGTGTGAAATAAGTCAAAATATGTTTTAGATTTTTCAAAATAGCCACCTTTTGCTTTGATTACTACTTTGCACAATCTTGGCATTCTCTTAGTAAGCTTCATTAGATGGTCTTCCAACAGTCTTGAAGGAGATCCCAGAGATGCTGAGCACTTGTTGGCCCTTTTGCCTTCACTCTGTGGTCCATTTCATCCCAAACCATCTCAACTGGTTTAGCTCAGGTGACTGTGGAGGCCAGGTCATCTGATGCAGCACTCCATCACTCTGCTTCTTGTTCAAACAGCCCTTATACAGCCTGGAGGTGTGTTTGGGGTCATTGTCCTGCTGAAAAATAAATGATGGTCCAACTAAACGCAAAACCGATGCGATGGCATGTCGCTGCAGGATGCTGTGGTAGCCATGTTGGTTCCTTCAATTTTGAATAAATACCCAACAGTGTCACCAGCAAAGCACCCCCACACCATCACACCTCCTTCTCCATGCTTCATGGTGGGAACCATGCATGTAGAGACCATCCGTTCACCTTTTCTGCATTGCACAAAGAAACGGCTGGTGGAACCAAAGATCTCAAATTTGGACTCATCAGACCAAAGCACTGGTCTAATGTCCATTCCTTGTGTTTCTTGGCCCAAACAAGTCTCTTCTGTTTGTTGTTTTCTCTACAAGTGGTTTCTTAGCAGCTATTTGACCATAAAGGCCTGATTGGTCAGTCTCCTCTGAACAGCTGATGTAGAGATGTGCCTGCTACTAGAACTCTGTGTGGCATTTATCTGGGCTCGAATCCGAGGTGCTGCTAACTTGTGATTTCTGAGGCTGGTGACTTGGATGAACTTATCCTCGGCAGCAGAGGTGACTCTTGGTCTTCCTTTCCTTGGGCGGTCCTCATGTGAGGCAGTTTCATCGTAGCGCTTGATGGTTTTTGCGACTGCACTTGGGCATACATTGAAACTTCTTGCAATTTGACTGACCTTCAGTTCTTAAAGTAATGATGGACTGTCGTTTCTCTTTACTTAGCTGATTGGTTCTTGCCATAATATTGATTCTTACAGTCGTCAAATAGGGCTGTCAACTGTGTACCAATCTTACTTCTCCACAACACAACTGATGGTCCCAACCCCATTAAGAAGGCAAGAAATTCCACAAATTAGGCTTGACAAAGCTGTGAAGTGAAAACCATTTCAGGTGACGACCTCACGAAGCTTATCCAGAGAATGCGAAGGGTTTGCAAAGCAAAGGGTGGCTATTTTGAAGAATCTAAAATACCAAACAGGTTTTGACTTATTTCACACTTTTTTGTTTACTGCATATTTCTATATGTATTCATTAATAGTTTTGATGCCTTGAAAGAGAATCTACAATGGAAATAGTCATGAAAGTAATGATAAGCCAGTAAATGAGAAGGTGTGTCCAAACTTTTGACGGGTAATATACAAACATGTGATTTGTGTTGTTTTTACCAATAATGCTTGATTTAAACTTAATAATCGAGTATTTTTCATCAAATCATATTCACTGCTGATGTGCATTCTCTATTGACTGGCCTGTATCCTTTAATAGCAAAACCAAGTACTTAATTACTGAAGTCATTGGTGGTAGAAGAAGTAGTTAGAGCCTTTACTTAAGTTAAAGTAGAAATACTACAGTGTAATCAGTATGTTTATGTGTAACAATTTAAAGTCCTGCATTCACAATTCTTCTGAAGCAAAAGTTCAAAGGTATTATCATCAATATATACTTTAAGTAAAAGTACTCATTATGCAGAATGGACCATTACAGAATCATATATAATTAAAATTTTCTTTTTAATTCCGTACTGCTTGGTGGTTTAACCGATAAAAACAGAATTTAACAGAGTTATATTTTAATAAATACATTTGATTTACAAAATAAGTAGCTTGTAAGCTTTAAAATTATTGCAGTGCAGTACATAATGCAATATTTGTCTCCAAAATCTAGCAGAGTAAACGTAGAAAGTAGTGTAATATGAACATACACCAACATTGTATTTGACTACAGCTCTTCAGTAAATGTGCTTAAATACACTCCACCACTAGAGGTAATCCAGTACGCTGCCAGAAAACATGCGTGGTTCAGTTTTGGATCACATCAACAAACTTTAGTAAAAAAAACCTAAACAGTTTCAAAGCCCACCTTCACACAGGATGCAGTCATTTGTCCCTGTTTTCCTTCACAAAATTCACAGTCTCAAGAGTCTCAATACTGGAATTCTTGTCATTGTTCTGAATTTATGAATAGCCTAATTTGTTACCGGATCACAAATGTGCCATTTCACAAGTGCCGCAGATTTCAGGACGCTTTCACCGATGGATGGCTGTGAAAAAATAATGTCATCAAACCGGGAGGCTGTCAACTGGAGGCACATGGCCCACTGGAGATATAATGGCATCAAGGAGCTGAAATGAAAGCGGGCTTTTTAAACAGACCGGTGCAAGCTTCCACTTGGTACACAGGTCAGCCTCAGTGCAGCCATCTGAACGTAACTCAGGTTGACACAATTTGACCTCAGCCGATACCCCTCTCTGCTGGCCTTTGTTTTCACCTTCTCCCCTGGGATTTTCATTTAATACCATCCTTACACATTCTATTAAATTTTCTAGTCTTCTAAGCTGTCATTTCTCAACATTTGCTTTTCTATTATTTCTCGGAACTCCTCGTCCTTTCAGAAATGGCCCTTTGTAGGCCTTCTGACAGAATTGTTTCTCTTGGCCTGACCTTCAAAGGAAAAGCCTTTTTAGTGGCTTGAATGAAGAGGCTATTGTTGTTAGCTTAACTTAGATGTTTCAGAAACTACAGAACATTTTCAAACTGCATCCTATTTAATAATTTAAAGCAATCTCTAAAACACTGGGTTGCAGTTTCTGCTGTGCTTGTGGACATCCAGCTATTGGTAAACTTTCCATGAAGCAGGTTAAATGATCAGCTTTACTCATCGGTTTTTGAAAGCAGTGATTCCAAAGATTTCACAGTCAAATGAGCAGCAAAAAAGTAATATGTTTAATACTGCTCACCACAAAGAGAATCTAATCTTTGCTTTCTTCTGTGGCTTTAAGCTCAGCGTCAGGCAGAGCACTGGAGTGTCTTAAACAGCTTTTTTAAATAAAATGCCATCACCTGTTCAGCAAACAGGTGTCTACTCATTTTGTCCTCATAGTTTGGTTCATAGGCAGAAGAAAGGGGGAAAAGAGCAGGTTGGAGTTTGCAGAGAAGTTTGGTTTAATCAGACTTTCATTTGCTTTCAGCAGAGCAATAAATCAACTCAATAACCTCCATTTAGATGCATTATAATTTGCTTTTTGGAGTTTATTCTAACTTTCAAATAGTCATAGTGTCTTTGATGGTGCTTTAACAGATGGTAAAGAGTTTCTTCTCAGTGTGAGAGTTAAGTTTTAATAAATGTTTGCTTTTTTTGTTCAGACTACATGAAAAATGCCAAAAACATCCCAGATTGATTCTCCAGTATGTCCATGACTGAACTACTGACTTTGATTTTCATCCCAAGGCTCAGATAACATATTTTCCTGCAAGGCATCAGCTTGAACTTCATGAGGAAAAAAACACAATTAAGTATTTGCACTTCTGAGTTTTTGTTTGCTGCCCCCCCAGCGGCCCAGCAGTGTTTCCATGTTTCTGGGCTCAAAGTGCAAAATGTTTGAAAACCTATTTATATTCTTTTAAATTCTTTTTAGGAAGAATCTGGACAAAACAGCGTCCATCATTTAGAAGTAGCAGGTGGATGATTGTGCATTTCTGGTCGACTGATCCGAAATAAAAAGATGCCCGAAAGAGCATTCAGTATGAGCAAAGGCGATGTTCCTCATTTCCTAATTAGCCTTTGGATTCTGCTTCCTTGTGCGGCATCCGGCATTGTTGCAACAAACCAACATAACAGCAACAAAACCTTCTGTATCTTTTCAGAGGAAAAGCTTCCTTTTTGGGGGGCCGGTGTAGCCGTGTTTATTTTTGAACAGTGAATGGGTGTGAGGTGTGAATCTATGAATGCTGGGAGGTCAACCCACCATGATGCTGTAAATACTAACAGGGCCAGTGGGTAATGAGTGAGGCCATGCCTGAGCTCTCTATTCAAGCCGTTAACCAAAGAGACTGAACAAGGAACAGTTTTTGTCCTGAACAAAGATACACATGGAAACAACACATGAAACAAGAAACTAATTGTCATTGATCTCTCATTAATCTTGTCTGTAGCTGCTGGAATTTTGTTGGATTTTAGAGTTTCAGACAGTGACTCTGGCCCCCTTAAGGATAAATAATATTTCAAATGTTCAAAGCTTATGTTTATAGTTATAAAGCAAGTTGCAGGTCTGAGTGAGCTATAAGCTGAACAAGAATCACATCATCCGATTTTGTGATGTGAAAACAGTGTTCAATAAAGGTCTTAGAAGTCACAAAAATAACAAACTAAACTGGCGATAGTAATACAAAATAGTATTTAGGCTGTACTTGAAGTAAAATATTGTTTGGAATTAATGTCATTTATCTTTTTGCTTTGGCAGTTTATTTTTGTAAGGTCGGTCAATTTCAAGTGATGCTTAATCCCTTTAAACTGGTATTCCACATTTGGTGAAAATGGAGATTGTGCATTTGATGTCTTGATGGGACTACAAAGAAAATACAGCAGCAAGTCTGAGGGCATAATCATGTTTAACATTTCAAATTTGGGTAAAGCAAATACTTCAGTTGGAAACTGTAGATTGACTTTCCTTAGAATTAAGTTTCAAAAATAGAAAACTGTTCATTTGAAAGGAGTTTTGGTACTTCTAACATCAACCAAATGGCTTCAACTTTACTTGTTAATTTAAATTTCATAAACTTAACATGTTTTATGCAACTTTATGATTTAGTGTTTATATAGGGATGTTGTATATAATGCATTTGAACTATTAAAATAACTTGAAATAAACCACACTTTAACCATCTGTTTTTAGTCAGAAGGCTTTTATTTCCCACCATAAAGTATGACAGTAAGATGCACGGTAAAAGCAAAACAAGAATACAATTTTTTTATACTGCTTGGTAGAATATGACAGAAAGTAGTGAATGGCTGTGTTGCTCTGACTGGAGTGGGAAGATTTCCACAGACAGCCTGCTGAGATCTCCTGCGCTGGTGTTAAATGAAGCATGAACATCGTTATACACAAATACCTTCATATGCTAATGAAGCTTTGGTCTCGATTTTATCTTGATGAAATAAACAGCTGCATATATATTGGGTTATATGCATGCTTTAGAGCAGGTTAGAGAGAAGGAAAGCGTTGAAATTTGGAAGAAAGTTTTAATCGGAGTTGGTGTGAACCTTGAGCTGAACCTGGCAGAGCTTAGATGGTCATGCAGACAACAGGATTTAACCAGGAGGACATGCAGCTTAGGCTTGTCAGGACTAAGCTTAATGCAGCAGGAACATATTCTAAGAGGAGATTTCTGCTGCAGTTTGTTCATAAAGCCGGCTGGTAGATGGCCAACAGCTTATTCACTGAAAGTTCATCTTTTTGACATGTCGCTGCCAAAAATGGGACAAAAAGTCTGCACGTCTTAAGAAAATAGAATAATAAGAACAGGTCTGAAGTGCGGCATATAGTGAAAGATTTCAGGCTGCAGATCAAATCAGTCAGTGAGGAGCTATTAGGTTAATAGTTGAGCTTTTTCTTTTAGGTTTGTCACAACGCAACTGCAGTTGCACTATTTGCCCATAGGATGTCACTATATAGAAGCTTATCTTAAAACATGTCTTTGGGTACAGTATCAAGCAAGTTGATGTAGTGCTGATGAAACTTCTCACTAAGTCGTTCATACACATTTGAATTTAATGCAATAGTCAGAAACATGTGACAGTATGTATAAGAAGGGTAAAAAGTCTAATAAAATATGGTTTATGGATGCACTGGTTATTATAGTATTTCCAGGATGGCTTTAAACATACAGTCCTCACCCAAACTAAATGTATAAATCAGTAGCACTAAAGTGAAATAATCACGACGCACTAAATTGTCTGATGTTTAACTGAATACAAACCACTAAACCCACAGTTACACCACTCCATTATAATACACGTTGTCAGTCATTTAACAGCAGATATCACTGGCCTCATTGTGCTCCTTATGACCATTCACAGCTGCTCGTTGATTTAGCAAGAATTAAGCAAAGAATTTAACAAATTCCTAAATCGAGGAATTATAATTGTCCTTTTTAAAAAGCTTTGTTTTTACAGCACCTTTACATAACAGTGACATCGCAATCAAAAGTAACAAACATCGCAAACGAGGTGTACTGATCGTTCTGTGTCATGTTTTCCACAGAGCTGAGTGAACATTAAGCTGGTTCCACAATTTGGCACTGAAGGACCGCAAAGGATGAGATCACGATGGGAGGTAATTTAACGTTTAGTCATTCTAAAAAAGTGAGCCGATGACAGAGGTTGGTTTTGGGGTGCATGCTGGGTCACATTTCGTCAGAAAGGTCACTAGTCCTGCTTTTGATTTTGGACTACCCAGTGCAGGAATGACCTCCAAGCCTCTGCTGTCATTTCCTTCTTTCATTTTATTCTCTGATTGCTGACAGTGATGAGAAAAGCAACAGTTTATCGAGTTCAGATTTTAATTTTTATCCTCCAGCTGTTCAGTTTATCAGACATTTGTGGTCTGAGTTTGATACCACTGCATCACTGTTCTACAAGTTTAGTAACCTGTAGAACCTTGTGCCAAGATACGTGATGCATCCAGTTAGGTTTTGTCTAATTTAATATGAAAGACAAAGCCCTGCAGTGTGCAATAACACGACTGCATGTCATCCGTGTGTCAGTGGAGTCTAAACACAAAGCTTCCACTTGGATTCATACCAACATGTCTGAGTTGTGTGGAAACCTAAAATATTTGTGCTGCATCTCATCTGCTCCTTAGTTAAACAGGAATTTGTCAAAGAGACAAAAAAAAAGAGCCAACTTTCTCCTCTGATATTGTTTTAGCAGACACTGTAACCTTTAAATACCTATAGCTGTTTTTAATCCAAATAAAATCAAGGCTAATGCTTCATTACTGGGTATTTTTACATAATGATCCTCATGCTGCTGCTGTTAATTTTTTTATTAACGCAATTACCGGGCTCTTAGTGGACTGGGTCAGAGAGGTCTAATTACCCTGCGTCATGCTGGTAAATAGTTGGAGGTGTCTCTGAGCAGGTGGCCCTGGAGGTAAGAGGGAGACATGGGGCATACCGAGGCGGGCAATTACTGGATGAATTTCACTTTAATAAATGTTGAGCTACATTTGGAAATTCAGATAACAGAGCTTTCTGCCTAATGGGTGCTGCACTGAGGCCACTTGAGCAAGAAAATGATCTGAAAGAGGGTTTAATTAACACAAGCTACATGATCCAGGGAGCGCGTGACAGAATGTTAAAGTGAGGGGGAGAGCGCACAGCACAGGGATAGTATGAAAATTAGCGAGGGGGATGGGGAGAGGAGGGAAGGGGAGGGATGGGGGTCGGCGTGCCAACTTTTATCTCACAGGTTTAAAGTCTAGAATGTGCTCCTGGCTTTTTGCACATTACTACGGATGCAGGGAGAGCGTGTCGCAAACATCCACAAAGTGTGTGTGGGGATATGAGGATATGTGCAGAGCAGGAGGCCCGGTGCAGCTCGATTTGATCATTTTAAGCTGCTACTACTGCAACTAACAGCACTGTGATTTGATAATAAAGCACAATCAGCTCAGGCGCAACTTTTCCAGCTGATTACTCCATATTTTTACAATTCCTGAGCAGAATCTCTTCACCCTGATAATCAGACATGATGACAAGTTTGTTTTGTTTCATTATTCAGGTGGATTGTGTGCTTTGTTCCTGTGAGATGTATCAGCTCTGTAGGGTCCCTCCATTATCCACCCATTATCTGTACACTGCTTAATCCTCATTAGGATCATGGGGGGACTGGCGCTTATCCCAGGGCGGAAGATGTACAAGTTTATTTGTCAATCAAAGAAATGTGCACCTTTTAAAGTTCCAGCAACTTTTTACTAACAACAACTTGTTGTATTCCTGTGTGATCTATTTTCTGTTTCATTTTTTTCTGGCTGTGGCACAAGAAGATGTCTATCCCTAGTTCTTCTCCACAGTGCTTTGATTGACTATTTTGAAAAAAAGCACACCACTAGATATTAGAATCGGTGAAAAAAGATAAGATAAGATAGCCTTTATTGATCCTTCTCAAGGGAAATTTGAAAAAAAAAACTGAGATGTAAGCATCAATTTGGAGATCTGGAGGATTTCTATCCAAAATAGCTCACCGTCAATGAATAGGTCAAAGATCTATACACAGAATGGTGACAGATAAAAGGAAACCTCACTATTGGAGGGTTGAACACTATTCTTCCAAGCACGCTCCCTGATTTGGTGTTTTGTTGATGGCTGGTGAAGAGTGATACCACACACATTACATTGGGCTTAAATCCTCCAGAGGTGTTCAAATATGATTCATTTTCCTACTCATCCAAGCATTTAGTCACCCCTCTCTGTATGGAAGCGTTCTTCACTCACATATTCAGGTTTTCCGTTTAAATTGTTCCTCCCCTGTGCTGTATTTCCTGCCGTGTGGGACTGATGTGACAGAGGAATCCACCGCAAACTTTCTTGACTTTTTACCTCCGGCTGAAATTACAGCAAATAGCAAAAGCATTGCAGCAACCTGACTGTTAAGCGTTGGAAAATGAATCTCCTGGCTTTCCAGCTTTCCGATGATGCACAACACTTTTAAGTGGTGCCTACTGTTGACCCCGGAGTTACTATACAACAACTGCAACCCCGCTGCCTCCCCCACCCCCACTCCCCCCCAAAACTCAGCAATGTTATACAATAAGTGCTCTCAGCTATTTATAGTCGCCGGTTGCTTGGATGAGATGCTTTTTTTAAAAAAAAGGCAAACCTGGAGGAATGCATATGCACATGAGATAGCTGAGCATGCAGTGACATGATCATATGTTTGAAAAGTTACACATAATTCAGTGGCTGCACCTGCATTATGTGTCACTGAAAGGACTGCAGCTCCTGTCACTTTTTATGTTTTTAGTGTTTGTTGCTGCACTAAAGCTGCACTGTATAGCTCCGTGTTGTGTGTATAGAGGACGCGGGGTTTTGTTTTTGTTTAAACAGTGTATATGTGTAGTTTTGTGCATGTAAGGTCCTCATGGTTTTACACACCGTGGTCTCCCTCCACTCTCCACTGGAGCTAAAAGCCCCGAAACAGAACGGTAATTGCCCAATTAGGGCCCTCGCTCTGTGGGCCGCAGAGCACTATGCGCCTCCACATGCTCACAGAGTCAGATAATTGAGCTGAAAGCAAATGAACGGATGGCAGACAAACAAGCTACTAGAAAATAATTACTTGGAGTGTTTCTTTTCAGTACCTGTACAGCGAATTTCATTATTGTCAATAGCCTCTAAAGCTGCTCGAAACGGTGGTATTTGTCATTTTCATAGAGACTTGATAATGACATTAATTTGTCTTAATGGGTTGGTTCTATTGTTAAAAATAGTAAAATGAGCAGAAATTGTCTTTCCTCAGCAGGTAGAGAGGACTTCACCACACTCCCGTCAGACATGAGGAGATAATTTGGTGTGCTTGTCAAATTTCCAATAATTTGTTATATGGAACATGAGTAATGCTAATACCATTAATGTCCATTTTCCTCTAAATTCATTACTGCCCTTTTTCCCTTTTATGTTTTTAATGCCTCTGCCATTTTTCTGTGCTTCAAGAGGTTATACCAGGACTGATTAAAAACATGCACATTTAGACTTTTGCCTCGTACACACACACACACATGCACGCAGATATAAACACGTCATTTAAAACATCTGTAAGATCAGCCTGCCATCAATCCTCCCCCTAAACAACTGGAGGGTCTGTTAGAGCTGAAATATCAATTCAGTTGGTTAGCGGGAGGATGCATTCAAACAAAAACAATAACAGCATCAGGTTTAATTTACAATAAGGTACAAAATCTGCCAAAAATCAGGTTCATTTACCTTCATTATGATTGTCAGCAGAGGAGGAATTTTGCAGTCTGTTGCAATTTGCAAATATGAATTTGTGTTTAATGTTGCAGTGTACACCTTTTATGTAACCCTCAGTGCTGATATTCACTCTTCTTTAACCATAATTTCATTTTTTTCTGAATTATTTGGTGTTTTAATTTAATTTTGAAAGACAATAGAATGTATTTTATTCAATAAATAACAATATAAGTGTCACCTCAGACATAAAATGAATGATAAAGTATTTAGTTGAAATGCTTATTTAAAATAATCAATTTAAACCAATTCCTAAACACATATTTAAAAATTGCCTTTTTAATATGTGAAATGAAGGATTATAGTATGAAAATATTAAATACCAGCCCAAGAAGTAATTACATAAAAATAAATTTGCCCATTAGTGCAATCATGTAATCAGCTAGCAGCTACATATTACTATCGATGTATTTTATTTGAATTTTCTACTCATTTTTTTAAAATCTGAAACAAGTAAAATGCACTCGCAGTGAAGGGTATTTTTATAACTTAGTGTGCTGAGCAAATAAAAAAATCACAAATGGAAAGACTGTAAAAAAAATTAACAAAGAAGCAATTCAAAAAATTTAGTGGTCAAATTTATACTTCCTGTTTTATTTCTGAAATTCAGAGGATATTCAGAAATAATAAAATATCACAGAATTTAAAGAATAGAGAAAAGGAAAGAGATTAAAGTTTGAGGACTCTGTTACAGCTGGAGGTATTTTCCTCTTTTAAAGCCTCGCTGCTCACAGGTGAAACTCCTAACATCGGTGTGTCAAAACAGCAGAAAATAACCTGAACTTGCGCAATAAGTGTCTTATGGCAGACGTCGAGAATGACGAGTTTCTCATCCTTTTCCTCCATCGTGCCTTCAACAGTCAGCAACGTGTGAAACATGAAGTGGGAGGAAGAAGAGGATGACAACATGATTAACACAAAACTCACACAGTCCACTGAGCAGACGGACCTTAGTGCTGTAGACTAATTTAGGAAAAAATGCAACACACAGCTTCATTCTTAGAAGTGTTATTTAAAGAAAGTACACAATACAGCATTAATGTTGGCTTCTTACTAATAACAGTGTCCAAAAGAAAATTATGGCCACAGTTGTAAAAAAGAAAAAAAAAACTTAAGCTCTTATAAACAATCTTATTATATTATAGTTCCTTTTATTCTTACTTTAATGTTTTTGAATCTGATTGTTTTATTTAGTAATATTTTTCCTCAGAATTAATGCACTTAACTGAGGATTGAAATGCATTTTACTGAGGCTGAAGTCTCATACACTTCTACTGATTAATTTCTAAACAAGCTTAAAACCCTGTCTAAATGCCATAAAAAAATAAAAATAAAGTGTACAGTAAATACTGAAGAATCGAGCTTTAATTGTTACATTTACAGGTGACACTGCTCAGTGTGTTCAGGTTTTGCAGTTAGAAAATCTCCCCTCAGTGATGACTGGGAAATCAGTAGCCTGCAGAGGGCGCTGGTAAAAATAAAATGAAATACTACAGTAATGACAGTTCACTGTTTCAATATTTGTTTAAAATGAGGTCATGGTACAGTAGATATGTCCTGAGTGTGGTAAATAAATGTATTAAGGTTTTTTTTAAGTAAGGAGGGCTCTTAATAATTTCCCTCCATTCAAACATACATACTAAACAAATAAAGATCAGTATATTTTTATAGTGCTCAGAAATAAGACACAATATTAGAAAATCCATCTTACTGTATAACATGGAAAACGGTCCGTGTATTTTTCTGGTAATTGGATTTTTCCGTTCTAAAAGGGGTATTGAATAACAAAAAACAAGTGGTTATGCGATTTTCGTTTTAAAATATAAAAATTAAAATTGAAATACAAGGTGTTTTTCCTTTTCATGATCAAAAAGGGATATACGAAATTTTAAAAGTGCTTTGTCATTTTATATTTACTATAACAAGAAAATAAAATCAGTAAGAGACAGAAAAAAGGTCCCTTTTTTTCATTTCCTGAGACCGGAAGTGGTCATCAGCAAGTGTGGAGCCAACATAGACTGTATATAAAGATGGACGTAGCATCTGGCTCCAAAAATGAAGCCCACCCGGAAGTGTCAAAAACTTGCAATATCACGCCGTCCGCTAGGGTTGGCTCCAAAAAGCTTTTGCTCCATAGACCCCAATTCATTTTTGGAAAAAATAAAATTTGATAGACTGTTTTTCTACAGCTCAGGATTTTTTCCCCGTTAGTTTTCATGGTCAAAATGAGAGATTAGGTGGCCGATCTTAAAATAAATCAATACTGAATTTTAAATAAATCGTTAAAGTTGGCGGAGCCAGGGGGCGTGGCTATACTTGATTGACAGTCCCACTGACCGGTCCTGCCCCGAGTTGCTCTCCGGTCCAGCCTGTTTGATGACGCTTTTTACATCACTGGCTCCAAAAAATACAAAATGGCGACCAGGAAGTAACAAAATCCGGGCTTCATTTTCTCAGCGTTGAAACTCACGGGTGACGTCACGGTTAGTTCACGCCTGGGAGCCAAACAGAGTACTACAGTGTATAGACTATATGTAATTTTTTTCGGTAGTTTTCATGGTCAAAATGAGGGATCAGGTGGACGATCTTAAAATCAATCAATATCGAATTTTTTATAGAGCATTAAAGTTTTGTGAAGCCAGGGGGCGAGGCTACTTGATTGACAGTCTTGTCTGGAATAATTGACAGGTCCTATGGAGGAGGCAATCTTCCACTTCCTGTTTTGTCAAAGTGGCCTTCTACAGGTTTTGTTGGAGCTCATGCAACAAACATTTTGGGTAACTGCACATTAATATGGATGGATGACACTGAATTAGAGTCTGTTTTAATGAGACTGAGTTCAGATGTGTAGCTCTGTCATTAAATAGGAAATTATTTCTCAGAATTCACAGAGAAAAGTCTGAAATGTTTGCTAGGTTAGCGTCCCACATGTTCTTTGGCTCAGCTAAAGCTAACTCTCTCCAACTTCTGGATCTCTGGAGTTGCTTGTTGTTCAAATATCTTGCTATAGGTGCTGAAGCTCAGAAAGTCTGAGACATTTGTTCAAAATAAGCTCATTCTCACACATCCAGCACATCCAGACTCAGTCTCATTTATATAGAGATTAAACTTCAGTGTCATTCATTGATGATAAAGTGCAGTTTTTCAAATGTTTGTTGCACATGCTCCTGACCAAACCAGTCCAGGTGGAAGACGATGTGCAGAGAAGCTCCAGAGGATGAATATCACAACATTTATGTTGGAAATAAATGTCCTTTAATTAGACATTGTCATGCAAAAGTTGGATTTCCCTTTAATGATGATCAAATCTGTCAGTGTTTTGTTGATGTTGGTTTCTAAATGTTTTCTGACACTCGGCCCCAAAGATTAAAACCTTTTACAGTTCACAAGCTGCAACAATTCACACATTAACTATCTTTATGACTGAACTAAGATAAAAAGTGAAAAACTGCCTGATTCCTGCATCATGAATGTAAATCTTTTTGGTTTTCATGACAGTAAACTGAATATATTTGGGTTTGACATTTTATAAACCAAAACAAGAAATGAATTACTGGAGACAACAATCAACAGATTAATGGACAAAGAAAATGTGTTTTCCAACATATATGGCTGAATTACTCCACGCTTTATTTTCATGTTTTTTGTCATATTTAAAATATGACAAAGTAATAAATTTAAACCTCTTTGACTAATCCAATTTATTTGTTTTTTAAGAGACTAATCGAAAATTAAAATAACTTTCTCCACTAAAACTAATAAACATGAGGACAAATAGAAACGGTTTTAAATACTGCAGTCCTACGACGACAAGAATAAAGTTTGTCAACAAAAACTAAATCTGCTGATGGATTACATTAAAGTCCTAATAAATGATAATAAAGTGTGATACTAAAGGTGTGTGGTGCTAAAAATCTCAAAGTAAAGATATCAAGTTGAACATCTGGATGGAGGCTGATAAAAGTTGACCTCCCTTCATTTCTCTGGAGCCGACTCCAGGGATTTTATGGATGCTGGTTAAAGACCTGCTCTTCTAGTCATCTTCCTTCTAGTTGCTGTAAAAAGTCACTCCGTCCTTGCCAACTTCAACACCTCTTCATGACAAGTTCTTCTGCTTCTGCCGCCGACCTGTTGGGAAACCCGTCGAGATTCGGATTTTCGAAAAACTCGTTGGGCGGGGGAAGGTGTGGTGGGAAGTGGGGGAGTAGAGGGGAGCAGTGGGGGGAGGTGAGGGAGTAGAGGGGGGAGACCGCCACCCACCTCCCCTCCTACTCTCCGCCTTGGCTCCACCCAGACTCCACCCATGTGGTCACTTTATTAGGAATGGAAACTACGATGTCAAAGGGACGACGAATTTATTTATTTTTGTCTGATCTGTAGCTCAGTGAGTTAAGGGTTTGTCTATGGAGCTACAGGTTGCTGGTTCAAGACCAGCCCCTGCTTAAATTTTTGAAAAACTTAGACAAAAAGAAAGAAAAAGGCCAGTGGTGGGTCTTGAACCTGCTACCTTCCACTTGTAGTCTCTCTTCTTACCCCCTGAGCTACTTACTCAGATACTAAGTCTTCTTTTTTTGCGCATTTATCATCTATTTTTTGTCGTTTTCAAGTGTTTTTTTTTTAACTCGAGTATCGACTCGACCGTTTTTCTCAGGAGGTTGGACTTGAGCCTTTGTGCTGGAGGGTTGAACCCTCAGTTCCAAGACTTTCCAAAGTCTCCAGACCTCCCGAGTCCTCAGGACCTGAGCTTTCACACAGTCTGAGGACTGAAATTTTCTCAGTCCCACAGTAGATCTCTGTTAGTTTGAACTTTGAGACAGTCTGAGGGCTGAATTTTTCTCAGTTCCTGAGCAGTTCTCTGTTAGTTTGAACTTTTCAGCAGTCTGCAGACTGAAGTTTTAAAAGTTTCTCATTACTTCTCTGTTAAGTTTGGACTTTCTGGTTAACAGAAGCCTTAAAACTTGTGACCATGAGTCTTGATTTCACATTTAGACCATCCATCTGAGTTCTTCACAGACCTTCACCTGTGGGTTCTTTAGAAATCCTGAACAAACTTTGATTCTCTTCACTGAACAATAAAGTTTGTGGAGATCAGAAGGTAACATTAGTTTGATCAATGCCTTCAACTACTAGTAGACTTTATCTGGAAAGCAGTTTTCTGAAATGAGCTCTTAGTAAATCTGTCCACAATCAAACCAAGAATACAGAAAGAGGAAATGTTTGAAGAAACAACTTGATGTTTTCATTTCAGACTAGAAAACTCTTTTAGACCTTTATCTGTTTTTGCTCTTTTTCATCATTTTATTGTCTCTTCTGTTAAATTTGATCTTCTAAAGTCTAACTGGTGTCTTTTCAAATGTTTTGTCTCTAGTTTCCATCCATCCATTTTCCTCCGCTTATCCGGGGCCGGGTCGCGGGGGCAGCAGGCGAAGCAGGTCTTTCCAGACGTCCCTCCCTCCAGCGACGCTTTCCAGCTCTTCCTGGGGGATCCCGAGGCATTCCCAGGCCAGACGAGATATATACCAGCGAGTTCTGGGTCTGCCCCGGGGTCTCCTCCCAGACGGACGTGCTCGGAAAACCTCCAGAGGAAGTCTCCCTGGAGGTATCCGAATCAGGTGGCCAAACCACCTCAACTGGCTCCTTTCGATGCGAAGGAGCAGCGGCTCTACTAGTTTGATTCTTCTTAAAATTTTAGTTTTGCTCTTTTCTCACCTTTTATTCTTTTCTAATGTCTGATTTGATTTTGAAATGTTTTGTCTTTTTAATGTTTGTTTTTTCAAATGTTTTATTGGCTTGTTTGAAAAATGTCCTTTTCTTTCCCAATGTTTAATTTTTCGATTAAATCTTAAAGGTTTTTCTTTTTCAGTGTTTTATCACCTTTTAATATTTAATTTGCTTTTTAAACGCTTCATTGTATTTTCTGTTTAACTCCTATTTAAAGTTTTATTGTCTTTAAAATTTAATTTTCTAATTAAATATGTATTTTTAAATGAATATTTTGTCTTTTTAAAGGTTTAATAATCTAATTAAATGTTTTATATTTTTTAATGTTTAATATTTTTCTTGTTTAATTGTATTTTTAAATGTTTCTCATTTAAAATATTTCATCTTTAATGTTTAATATTTGTCTAAAAATTTTGTTTAATTTCATAATTACATGTTTTGTATCTTGTTTAATTATCTAATTAAATATATTGTATGTTTAGTATAATTTAATTGTATTTAATTTTCTTCTTAAAAGTTTTATTGTATTAAGTGTTTTTTTCCTTTGATTTAAATGCTTTTTAATGTAATTTATTTCTTTAATCTTTTTTTCTGTCAAGACTTTAACCCCAACCTTAAAAATAAAACAAACCCTTAAATCACAATAAAATACTTCTGTTGTCACAATGAGTTAGTCAGTTATTCAGTTTATCAATTAAACTTTATTTGTTTAGCACCTTTCACAAAAATGACAAAATTAAACAAGCAAAGAGAAAAAAAACTATGATTAAAACTCAAAAACATCTTTTTAAAAAGATTTAACATGGTAAAATATGTTGTGTCCAGGGGATGGAGGGAGTTTATTGAAGCCTTCTTGGGCTCACACAGTAAATAATTTACAATAGAAACTTGATATTCAGTCTAAGGAAACTGCAGAGCAGCAGAAGAACCAACAATATCTCCCGTTTTCTCCTTTAAGGAGTCGACTCTTCTTGTGCTTTCAGACCAAAGAACTACAGACTCTTCACAACCTGCTCAAACTCTTGGTACAGGACCTCACCACACGGGTCAAGAAGGTTTCCTTCTCATTTCTACTCTGAAGTTCACCTTTTCCTGCTGAAACTGCTGACAGATGTTTCTGCTGCTCCAAAGTCTGGTCTCCAGAACTTCCTAAAAACTCTCAAAGTCTCTTCTGCTGCAGGTTGCTTTGTAGAACTGTTCCAGAAAACCTCACTAAAACACATGGAGGGGCCTCAAGCTAGTCGTCCAAATGAAACTGTACAAAAACCAAACTAGCACAACCCAAATGCTAAAGTCTACTGCAGCCTACCAGAGAACCTCTTTAAACAGAGAATCAGGACAAGAACTCTTACCTTCTGGACAACCAACGTTGGTTCACAAACAAGAATACAGAATGTGTCTGACCAAAAACCTCTAAAGACTCACTACAGCCAAGATAAAGACACAACTCAGCTGCACCAAATCCACTAATCACTGCTCATATTAGCACCATGTGCTAACTGTGGCTAAAGAACCACATTTACCAAGACAACTATCCAGTACAAAGCCCTAAAACTCACCAAGAAACACATTAAATAGGATTTTACTGCTGGAAGCTGCAAGCCAACGCCTAAAGAACAAACTAAAGCAACGGAGCCAAACCCAGTTCAGTAAGAGAAGCAGAGGACTTTGACTGCACTCAAATGAAGCAGGAAGACACTGAGCTCCTCAGGTGTTCCTCATAACACCAAGCAGCCACCTGGACAGCCAATAGGAACACAGCTCACTGGAAGTCCAGAGGGCTGGCTTAGTGAAGTAAATTTAGTTTAAAGTTGAAGCAGAAAGTTAACAAAGAAAGTTGAAAACCACCTTCTGATACCTGAAATCTCTGAGTTTTCACACAAAGAACACCTGAACATGTCAAGCTGGTTCCACAGTAGAACCTTCATTGTAAAAATGTCATAGTATGGCGTGTTGCTCAAAAACATTACAACCAGCTCTCTAGGGTCACAGAGGAGTGACACAAAAACAGGACAAACACTGGTTTCCAGGGGGTTAGGAGGCTATTTATTTGAAAGAGTAAGTTCACAACAACACAACATGAGCAGAAAAATCACAAAGTCTGTCTTTAGTTCAGCTGAAAATATTAGTTTTTGTCTTTTTTATTGACCAAACTTTTCAGGAAGTAGATGAAGAATAATTAAAGCTCTCATGTAGAAGTCCAACTTATTTTGGATCCTTGTGGAGAGTTTAATCTTAGAGTTTGTAAAGCTGTTGAGTTTTTAGAGTCACATGGATTGTTTTGACATTTAATAACCGAGTCCTGAAATAAAATTACAGTTGTGGATTTCTGTCATTTAGTCTGGACTAAACAAATAACAGCAGCATAAATCTCAAACGTGATTATGAGGAGTCTGGATTGAGGTTTCTCACTTGATAATGATCAAAACATGAATTTCAGGTTGGTTGAAAGGAATATTCCACCTGAAATCATTAAATGATGCAAAATGCATGCTAATAAATGCAATAGAAAGCTGTATACAATTATTTTGAACATATATGCACAGCTTTTGTTTTTTCATGGAACTTTGATTTCACAACTCCATATTTATTCATTTCACAGAACAATATAGTTTTTATGTATGCATATTTTCATTATTTATTAAAAAATGTGCTGCACAAAGAGGATTCAGATTTTTCTGCACATTTGCAACCAAGATTCTGACCATTATAAATATGACACTGATGAGAACTCTGAGTCTGTTTGTTTGTGCCATTTATTTATTTGAATTTATGTATCTCTCCATATTTACCTTATATGAGGTAATAAATACAGCGAGTGTTGTTCTGCACTCATTTGTTGCACCACAATTTCATATTTTCAAGCAGTGGAGTATTTTAATGCTTGTGATGGAAAATCGTCTTGCACAAAAATCAAAAACTTCTTCAATCCTGCACAGTTCTTCCTTCAGCACTGCTTACAGAAAGAAGCGTTTAACCGCAGGCAGCAGGTTTAGAAGCTGTCAGATCATCTTTAACCTGCAGGTCCACCAAGCTCTTCTTTACTGACAGCAGCTAGTGACTCAAAGTGGTGCCCATTAGTGGTCCTGTCAAGTCAATGAATCTGCTCCATCATGATTCGTTTGTCCATAACACCACAGAAAAACCTGCCGTTTGGCCCAATTTTGATGCATTTTCAATTACAGTAATTTGTTCCTTTTTCTTTTTTTCTGTCCTTAATGAATGAATATATTTTATTTAAGTGTCATGCACCCATATAAGTGCCCAGCCTGTATGGGCTTATATGACACTGGTCATCAAACAGAGAAGATGGCATACAGTTAAATGAATCACTATAAACATCAGGTTGTATAGATGGTTTTCAGTCTCAAAATCCATGCCTTCTCTATATAGCTTGCAACGGAAAATATTTCGTTTTCAAATAACCATTTTAACATTTCTCCCTCGGACATCCAAAACAGATCATGATTAACATTCTGGATTTTTGCAAACAAAACCGTTCTCAAATTCATATACAAAGGACAGTAAAACATAAAATGAAATTCATCTTCAACCAAAGACATATCACACACAATACATAGTCTTTTATCCTCGGGGATCCCTTTGTAACGACCAGTCTCAATCTGTAGAGGCAGCACTCCGGCTCGGAGTTGAGCACACAGAGACCTCTGTCCTCTTTTTAAATAACAATTTACATAAGGCTCTACAGAAAAACAGTCCTTCAACTGAATGTACGTTCATAATTTTGGTTTACGAAACAAATCGAAGTGCCACTTTTCTTTATAGATCTCAAACAATATCTTTCTCTGGTCTCGTAATTTACACTGCAAATTATTTTGAAACAAGGACTGCAAATTCATACTAACAAAGACTTCAAGGACACCTTTAGTCCAGGGATATTTATGAATTCTATCCCAATTGAATACCCTCTTAATAGTTTGAGTGTTGCATTCAGCTGAAAGAAACAGTACAATTTCAGACTTTTCAGTGTGAATTAAATCCCTTTAAGGTCCATTTTACCAGAGGTAACGAAACTATCTAATAGTTATAGACCCCTCATTAGAAGATGTTTATCACTTAAGGTCACAACCTCCCTCATGACACATATTGTATCACCTGACAATGATAAAGCATTCAATTTTGCATGGTTTGGTTTGGAAAATGCATACTTGTTTACTTTATAGTTGTGTCTGAATGTCAAGATCCAAACTTAACCCACCATGCCTGACATCAGGTGACATTTTGTCATCTTGCCTTGAACAGTGTGTGGTGTCTCTAGTGTAGCGTTGACTTTTTACATGCAAATACTCACAGCTACAGGACTGGGACACTTTACTTTGGGTGTTTTAAGGTAAACAAACACTACTTACATAGTAGCAGGAGACATTTGGGGAGATAATTTGATATGGCCAAAACACTTGAGGATCCACTTGAAGTTTCTATTCAATCGTTCTATTGTGCTTTATTAGGCATCATGCAGAGCCAAAGCAGAAGACACTGACCCTGATTCAGAGGAGTCTGTTGCCTAACTTCTTCATAGCTGACAATATTTGTGCACTGGAAGTGTTCTGTCCCTAAAGTAGATGTAAATGATGGTGTACAGAACTGAAAAAATCTTTGAAAGACTCTTCATAATGAACTTAAGAAAAGCAGGATTTGTTCATGACTGCTTCACTGGATCGCATTAAATCCCCTGAGTGTTCCTAATAAACAGGTAAGTCATTGCTGTGATGTTCTGTGTAGCCAGTCTACATAGAAGTAAATGGTTTTAAACAGTTATTTTATCAAACAGCTAGCTACAACTGCAGCACAAAGTCCAAAACAGAAGCATTGAGAGCAGTCAAACTCTTCTTCTTCTTCTTCTTCAGAGGCAGAAAATAATGTAATTTTCTCAATGGAGCCATAACAAAACTTAATCTACATGCAAATCTGTCATATATCAGTGTCCTATATCAATTATCTTTAAAAAACAAAATAAAAATAGGATAAAATCTCTTTTGTTTGGCCTATAATTGCAATTCATGCTAATTGAATCTGTAAATCTCTTTAAAAACTGACAGTGTGCTCCTACAACTAAAATCATCAAATGATTCACTAGTTTTTTCGTGGTTGTAACATTATGTGTGCTGTTTCAGTCTCTAGTATGTAGTGACAGTGACATCCACTGCAGATTGTTTACTCTCTGATCTGTTTTTGAAGTAGTTCAGTGAGTAGTCGTGATTAATTACTGAAACAACATAGCGATGG
This sequence comes from Acanthochromis polyacanthus, assembly GCF_021347895.1. NCBI lineage: Eukaryota > Metazoa > Chordata > Actinopteri > Pomacentridae > Acanthochromis > Acanthochromis polyacanthus. Next base: position 13,580,734 of record NC_067129.1, read on the forward strand.
AAGCTTTATTTCATACGACTGAAAAGAGTTGCACACAATCACTGTTAACATTGTGTACGTCCACTCATAGCGCCGAAAGTTAAAAAAAAAAACAGCGCTAATGTGCATCTAAGTGATACTTGTGCCTGTATTTAGTTGTGTTTGAGTCTTTTTATATTGTGTAAAATGTCATAAAGTGCTGTAAGTGCCACAGGATCATTGTTTGACATGATGACTGAGCTGATGATTCATTTGCGAGGCCTGACTTCTGTTTGGAGCTTCTTATGTAACACTCGGTTGAATAATACTTTTTAAATAGAGACACTCTTTCTTTCCACGAGGCCACTGATGGTAAATTGTGTCTGAGTGTGAGGTATCTTGGGATGTTACACTGCAAACAGGGAAAAAAAAACAGGAACATAACAGGGATGATGGATGCAAAATACACAAGATACATAAGATACTGGATGCAGGTTTCTTCATTTGCTGTGATAAAACACAAAATATGGGCCGTAATGCAAAAACCATCAGCTGTGAAACTGCAGAATGTTCTTCGGTATGTGCAAGAACTCTCTACACTAACTTTGTTTTATGGTATTTCCATTCGGGCGAGTTAATCTGCTGTGTTTTATCGTTTCATGCAGTCTGCATCATGTGGTCTTATCAGATGCTCTGCTGGGAAGCTTTTAAAATGTCCACTCTGAATAAAAGCTTTATCACGAGTTGCAAATGGTATTGGTTGTATTGCCCTTAAACTATTTGTAAAATATGGTTCTAATCTAAAAAAAATTTGAGCTTTCCTCCTGGAGCAAAACAAAACAAGTTTGCTTTGAATTCACAGAAAATCATATGTCAAAAACAAAGTCTCAACTGTCTGAGTATCAGTACAACAACATGGTATTTTCGATTCTGGAGCAGCGTTAGAGGAGAGCTGGGTGATAATTCAGCATTATCATCCAGGAAACTTCTCTTTGCCCAATTTTGAGCAATGCTACATTCTAAAATATTGTTGTTTATGTCTATTTATATGTATTTGGGGGCAATTTTGTTCCAGCAACATTGAGCTGAAGGAACCAGGGATGTTGTTGGTATTTCAAACCACTAGAACACATGGATACCTCAGCTGTTTTTAGTTTTACACATGAGGTAATACACAGAGTGTTAAGTGTTTCATAGACATTTAACAAAAAAATACCCTTACTAGTCCCTAAAACCTTCCAGCAGGAATGAAAGGCGTGTTTCCTTCAAAAGATGATAAAATGATCACAGTCAAACTGCATAAACAGACAGAACTGTCAGACTTCCAGCTTTCTGACAGTTCTTGAAAAAATTGAAGTGAAGAGCAAGTTTAAGCTGAAAATTGTGTCATTTCATTAAAATAACTTTATCCTACATCTGTCATTTACAAATAGTCAAAAACTAAGCATTTAGGTAAACCAGATTCTGTAAAAGCAAAAAACAATCTACAGTCTCCAGTGCAATTGTGAAACTATTAATAACTCAGCTGCAACCAAGAGTCAAGTGACAAAAATTGAGGGACTTCTCTGCTCAGCTGCAGACTGTGTTTATACTGAGCATATAGTAGGAGACCATTATGGAAACTAACTAAAACTATAAGCATCTATAAGATGTAATGAGAACATTTTTTCCCCTTAATATTGTTAACATCCCTGGACATGTTAATCATGTTTTTTTTCTCCGATTTTTTTGAAAATATACAATCAGACTTTAAAAAACACTGTTTTCTAGCACTATAAATGCATAATATTACACAAAATACACCCTTGGGTTCTTTCTTATTGTTCTTCTGTTTCCATAGAGAGACAGGACTTCATATTTCAGTGAAAATTAACCTTAAATGAGTAAAAATGTGAAAGGATCAAAAAAAAAACTGGAACTGCCTGGGGTTCAGAGGGTTAAAGTTAGAATGATTTCAGGCTCGCTCCCAGCCCTCCGCGAGCATCCACAAAGATGTGAACATGGACAAAAACCAAATAATTAAATTAGCAGCGCTGGTAGCTGCGGTGGTTTCTGGTGTTTTTATTTGTGCAAATGACATTTCTCTGCGGGCCATTGTTTAGAAAGCGATGTGATCTGCATGTTCCCCATTTATGTTTGCATTCATTGCAACCATTAAGGATTTTATCACATTTTTCATATCTCTTGTTTCTCTGATAATTATAAAAAAAAGGTTGGAAATGGTTTATAGTTTTCCTTAAAAATTCAACACATAATAAAGAGCAATGATTGTGTGTATTTAAGTATATTTATTGGCAATTTTCTGTTATCTTTCTACCTATTTATGTAGTTCAAGTCTCTTTTTTTCCCATTTGTTTCCTCTAAAATGCATAATTGTTGTCATTATTTTTATAGTAATAGTAGTAATAGCAGGACTAGTAGTTTGTTTGTTTTTTACTACTAGTCACAACTCATTTAAGCTAGAACAGTATATCACCCTTGTGCATAAATGGCAATAGAGAGCCACTAAGCAACATTAACCAAGTATTTAAATTGAATTTAAAGGATATGCCCGGTGTCTCATTTGAATAATTCATTGATGGTGTATCTCCACCTGCTTCTGCCTCCGTGCCAACGTCTGAATTTGTGTGACGGAGCGGCTGAATGGTGATGTGTGACACACTCCTGATGAAAAATAACAGCGGCCCTCAGATCTGAACAACAGCTGATGAAGAATCGCTGACTTTTATTGGTGCCGAATAAAAGGATGCGATGAAAGAGTCAAAGGCTGCGGCGGAGAGCGAGGGATTCAGAGGGAGGGGCGGAGGAGTGCAAAACAAGGCCCCATCCATCACATGAGTTGAGAAGACACATTCCAGTGCCCTTAGCAAGAGGATACATTCACTCAAAGTCACAATGGAGGGGGAATCTGGGAGAAGCTGGGAGGGGCACCCATCAATACACAACCTCACCCTTGGGCTCTCTGTGTGCGCACAAACTCAATGCCTCTTCCAGCTCAATTCAGTTCCCTCTATAGGCATGACAAATGTACATTTTGCCCCCGATGAATGTGCTCATACTCAAAACAACAAAACAGATGAAACAACAAACTCACGGCGTGTTAACAGTCGGGAATTCTCTCTCCTCTCCAATCTCTCTCCCTCCCTCTCTCTCTCTCTCTCTGTCTCTCTCATTAATCGGAGTTGGAGAAATTTGAGCCGGGGTTGTCGGATATCTCTGTCTGGCGGAGTTAGTGGGGATTTTAGGGTGGAGGGAGCAGGTGATGGCTTTCTGGAGTGCACTCATTTACACTCCTCCCTTTCTCTCGCTGAGCAGCGTGAAGAGGTGGGAGAGATGAGGGGCCGCCTCCTCTCACTCCTGTGAGCTGCACCTGCCAGGGGTGAGAGGATCAATTGTGAACTCTGACCTTGTACCTTCCACAATGCCCAATTATTGCCCACACCATGTAATATATACATTGTACATTAAGAAGGGAGAAAGAACGATATTTACTGACACCGAAGCCACATAATTGTGCAGCTGCAGGATGGAATAATGTTCTCATTATAAAACAAATAGGATATAAACAAGAAATTATATTAACCTTCTCCTTTCTTGAAGTTCATCAGATTATTTCATGGTACATTAGGTTGAATTTGTACACAGTTAGCATGACTCTACAACTATTTTATGCTAAAATAAAGCATCAGCCCCTGCCTTCGCCCAAGTCAGCTGGGATAGACTCCAGCACCCCCCGGGACCCTAATGAGGATAAAGCGGTGTATAGAGAATGGATGGATGGATGGATAAAGCATCAGCTTGAGAGAGCCTAAACATCTCCTTGTAAAATGGCAACAGAAATGTATGAGGACCAGTTCTGATTGTCGAACTTAGTAGGACATGTTCATCATTAATCTGATGAGCTACATCTGTGGTTGCTTTGCAAGTTTGAACAGTTAATTGATGTTGTATATCCACTATAAATAAACTTGAGACTGGTTTGTTTAAGTTACTTTTTGGTTGTTGATTAAGCTCCTAAAATCTCAGCTCTGTGTATCGAAGTTAGATGTTGAGAAGAGTTTTCCCTTCCTGCTTTATCGCTTTAATGTAACTGCACACCTACAGTGTGTAGGCCTATAAAGTCCCCGTCTCTCTGGCTCCACCCTGCTGCAGCTCAAGCACACCAGCTCACCTACAGCTCTGCTCAAACACTTTGAAACTATTCTATGCAACATAATGACAGATTGTATAATCAGGCTAATGATGAAGAACCTGAAGTAGAAGAATATAGAAAGGCCCATCCCAGAAGTTGACAGGATTGGTTTCTCAGGTGTGTTACGTACGAAACCCCAGAATTCTGAATCCCCGTTTTTAGGACTGTCGTCAGCACATTGCAGTTTTTACACATGATGCATCTTCTAGCAAATAAACAGCATACAGACATGTTAAAAAAGAATCATTAGAGAATGTTTTTAAAATCAACTGCAAAGACAAATGAGATAAGCACCGAAAATATCGAGCACTTGAGCATAACAAAAGCTTTTGCCTTCAGTGGTGGGTTTGCTGCTGAAATGTTCACTAATTTGAAAATTAAAGATTAATAGAGCAGAAACAACACTAAGAATCACCTCAGGGATCAACAAGAATTGCCAGATACTGTACAACGCAGTTTGCAAAACCGTTTGGATCAACAAGTATTGGTACAGTGGATTAGTGATGCATTGGAAACCATTTATAAACTCAAAGACAGCTGGGATTAAATATTTGCAGGAGCAAAGAAATAGTTTTGAGATGTGTTAAATTCAGAGGAGTTCAAATCCAGCCTACATGATGGTAGAAGGTTCGTATGGAGAAAGCCAGTGGAAGAACTTAAACCAGACCACAATAAGGGTTTGGTAAAGCATGGAGGTGGTATCATCATTGTCTGGGGCTGTTTTTCCCACAACAGTGTAGGTGGATTCGTGATTATTGATCATCCAACGCACATCAGCCACCTGTTGAAAGGATATTTTCTCTTTCAGTGGCTTTAACCTGACTCATTCATTCCTCATCACTCCAGAGACTTCATCAGTGAATTTATATCTTTCACAGCAGATAATTTTACCCACACTGCATACAAATACGTTAAGTAAGTTATATCTTTTGGCATTTATAGTTCTGGAGCTGCACCAACAGATTCCACAAGTGTTCCTGTGTTGTGCTCGTTCAAAAAGGAGGCCTCTATGTTTTTATGTCACTGCGTTTTGCTGGCAGCTCATTTTTTCAGTGAACTGGGTACAAATGGGTATTATTCAGAGTGATGAGATCCATTTGGGGGTTTTTCTCAGGACTTAGAGTAGTGTGAAAGTTGGTGTCAGTGGACCCCTGGCCTAGACCAGCTGAAAGCCAGTGTGTTAGTTTCTATGGTAATGGAGAAATAGTAACTACCTCCCAGCAGCGTCCCGCCGCGTGTCGCCTCCTCAATAGAGCGCATCTGCAGAAAACTGAGGGACCCTGCGAGATGGGCAGTGACCCGTCATCACACCGACTCACACATAGATACGGTCATATATAGACGCTGAATTAGCCTAAACCTCTTTTTCACCCTGCTTACGTCATAACTCTTGAGGGAAAGTTGAGACCGAGCCATATATTCCCCGTTTGCTCAAAAGCAGAGTGTGGGACAGAGTAAAAAGCCGCTGCAGAGGTCATTAGGATGAGGAGGGGGGAGAAGTAAAATGCAACAAAGTGGGGGGGAGAAAAAAAAATCAAACAAAAGCTAACTCCAAATCACAATGCCGGCAATAGAAATTTGAGAAGAAAAGGGGATATTGAGTTATGAAAATCATACAGGGGGTCGGCTCTTACTCATGCAAATGTCCCCAAATTTCTCATTCATTGCCTTGAAAGTGTTGCTCTCACCAAGGAAACCGACCCTTTAAAGTGTAGCTACAGTTTAATACTCGGTATTGTTCCTTAAGATTGAACAGAGAAATGTTAGAAATCATTCTTTTAGTGTTTTTCTCATTCAAATGTAATTTCTGATTTCTTCTTAGTGTTGAAAAAAGTAGCTCAACCAGAGTTTAATTGAAGAATTTGGACTTTTAAAATGTCAGAGTTTGTGTTGGCAGTGAAACCTTTGTACCCTGAAAAAAAATGAAAACAATTCGAAAACAATGGTGACTCCTGAGAGGAGGCTAATGTGACATGAATGGGGAGGAAATGGGCCAAACGGCAGGAGGTCATTAATGAGAAAACCATAAACTTTAAGGAATTGGAGCCGTTTTTTTACTTTGCGCTTCCTTTCAGACTCCAAACTGTTCTTCCTGAAGCTCATCCTGTTCTCTGGAGGAACACACTGAGACGGGCTAATCATGAACCGCTGAGCTGAAAATGAGTAAGTAATGGCTACATGAGTAGTTTTAGTGGGGTGTTTGTTTCCCTCCCTCCTGCTCTAACTCTCTGACCTCCCTCCTCCCTCAAGCTTACCCCCCTCGGTGATTTCCCATGGGCCTCCAATTGATTCAATTAAGCGAACACACAAATACCATATGCTTAAAGATGTTTTTTCTCAACCGACCACTAGACAGCTCGGCAGCTGCATCCAGAGAACATACATGGGTGCACACAGCGTTACAAAAGTTGAACATAAAGATCAAAATCACTTGCAATTTGTCTATTTTCCTTCAGCTCTTTGCTTTTTGAATTGAAGATCAGAGCCTTCGAAAATCAAAACTCAGAGAGAAAAAGTGACTAAGGGGAGGGAAAGATGGGAGGATCAGAGGAGTGAAGCGGTGAAAAGGAGGGAGGAGCAGCGAGTCCCCATCAGAAGTTGTCCTTGCGCAGTAATTCGGCTTTGTTTTCTCCACAATAAAAGTCTCCTGCGTGTTGGCCGACAGAGCCACGCTCGGCAGAGAGAAATGAGGCAAACACAACATCGCAAAAGACGCTCTGCATTCTTTCGCTTTTGTACTTGTGGGACTGTTCATGAAAGAGCAACAGACTCAAAATAGGGAACAAAGGGGGCAGTGTGGATGAAGGCACTATCGCTGACATCCCCAGCACTTTGAACAACTTGTCAGCGCAGACACTGAAGCAACTGCATTCTGTCACATTTGTGTACAAACCCCTTGAAAGGGCTTGCTGACCTGCCCATATCCCTTTACTGGGGTTCAAATGGCAAGAGGCATTCATTGTGTCTGGGAGAGTTCATTAAATTCATTGGTTTGACCTGTTATTTCTAGGCCAAAAGTCTGCTGATTTGGAAAAATGTGAGTCAGTCATACGTAAGAGCCTACTGACCTCCACAGGGTAACAAACCCTTTTGAAGAGCGTTTCAAGGCCTTCGTATGAATGGGGTCAAAGGGGAGGTTTGAGACATATCTATGGCAGAACCAATGGATTTACATCAAAAGGAAATTTGAAATCATCCAAAGATATTTAGACCTCTAATGGTTTTCTTTCTGATGCTGTTTCAGAGCACAACACAGTTTCTAATTATTTTTCGCTCATGAGCAAAGTGTGAGGATTGATGAAGTGCTGACATCAGTTGGAGAAGAGTTAACGGATGCTTTGTGCTTTAGTTTGAAGGACAAGGTTGGTAGAAGTCAAGAAAGTTCAGGGGAAAATATACTTGACCATTTTAGTTCCCATAACATCGTCACATTTAGATGTAAATGGGCTCATTAGAGGGGCCCGACTGTCAAGTTTGCATCTTCTTCTCATTTATTCTTGTCAAAAACAAACCAGGACACATAGCGTGTATTTTTCTGTCTTAGTAAGGTTGCAAATGGAAGAAATTCTGCCTTAATTTTGAAGGGCATCAGTGGGATTTTAGAAAATGAACAACATGAGAATACTAACATTACCAGAATTGTGATTTTTACCATCAGTCATTGAAATTTGCAACTGCTAATAAGAGAAATGAGTAAATCAGACAGTCGTCATCAGGTGCCGTCTTCGCTTAGAAGGTTGGCCTCCATACATCTCCATTTGTGTCTATTCTCCATAAATCAGACAGTAAATATAATATTAAAGAAACTTGAAGATAAAGAGATGTTTTTTGTTTGCAGAAAATTTTGCAAACACATGCATTCTGTAAAATGTTATTTTAAAGGTTCATTTAAAAATTCACTTGTGTTTTATGTTTTGCTGCATTTGAATCCAGTTAACATTTCTAAATGCATGATAAAAACATTCTCTACAAAGTTACTGTTGGTAGAAAGGTCAAATATACAAGTATCTAAGTCTAATGGGGTGGTTTTCACACTTTCCTTTTTTTTCATACTTGGCCGTTCTTGGCCTCTATACATTTTCAGGGTGCAGACAGAGTTCAGTGTGTTTTGTTTTTCTTTTTGGCCGAATCTCAGCCAATAATTGGGAAGACACAAAATGCATCTCAGTCCACTTCATCTGCATGTACATCTTCAATGCTTTGCAATGTGGGCTTTAAAAAGTGCTCTGTATGATTATTAATTATAAGGAACCCTTCAACTACAGCTCAGAGTGGTTTTGAAGGTAAACAACCAGAACCGAGCAAGCAAGGCAAAGCAATGTTAGACTTTTCATTTTTAACATGACTGAATGATCCTCCACATCCACAGCAGAGCTCCTTTCTAGTTTTTTTCATTAGCAGTTATTCATTAACAGCAGCCCGTCATCCACAGCTACACTGAGACTGTCAGAGCTCAGACTGTCGGTGCTGCCAGCAGAGTAGAGGCGGACATAGCTGCGAGGATGCACCTAGCAACAGCACTTGACCTGGACTCAACCGCATCAGAGAGGCTCTACACGGCAGACTGAGGCGGAAACTCAGCTACCAGATTTACCATCAGGGGACACAATATAACGTTGCCCCAAAAGGAAAAAAATCTAAAGGAACCAAACTTTCTTAGCATGCCAGTCACATCATCACGAATATTTTTAACTGGTGTGGTAATTTCCACTGATTAGGGACTGTTCTATGATGTAGGTATCTACATTCATGCTGTCTGTATGTTTCCAGTTGGCGTCCTAACTGCTTCTAGTTCTTACTCTACTTAATTTCAGAAATGTACCATTGTTATTATAATTTTAAACAAAGAACTAACGAGTTAAATCTGTAGACATTTGAACAGATTGATGGCTCTATTATAACAATAAACATCTTTCAGTCAATTTTACTAATAAAGGCTGTGGATACGACATTTTTATACTCACATAACACCCATGTTCCTTCTGCACTTTGAGGTAATCTCTGGGATTAACCTCCAGAATAGAGTCTACAAGAAGATTTTAAGGAGTTACAGCAGCTCAGCGTTGTACCATCGTGACGTATGATTCGTTTTATTCACACAGAGACGTTTCACTGTGCACATCTTAGAAGTTGAAATGTGTGGGTCAAGTGTGTATCAAATGTAACTTAACATTCTCTGCTGATTTAATCCTGCAAATTAGAAAATAACAGAGCTTATATGTAAATACACAAAAAATGAGAGCAACTCAACCTCAGTGGTTGAAACGTCCGTCTGTAACTTGCAGTATGTTAAGATACTGATTAAGATAACAGTTCAGATCACAGACGGTTGGAGTATTACTGGTAAACTTTGCTGTGTATTCTTTGTATTGATCACATGGATTCATTTGTGCTGTGTATTGGACAGAGACTGTTCTTATAAAGGGAGGGACAGAGGATTCTGCTAGATTTGAACATTTTATCATCAACCATTACATTTACAACAACACTCTTTTGGCTTCATATATTTGTTCCGAATTTGAATTTGGCTGACTGTGGAAGAACGAGATGACTCATTTGTGTTGCCTAACATTTAAAAAGAGGAGGAAGTTCTTCTACTACACCTGAACTTTCATTGTGTTCGTAAGCTGATGTCATCATTGTAGTTGGTTCTTCTCATTTCCCCTCTTTGGTAGTCTCAGTTAAATCCTCGCAATTCTTGGACTGGAATGAAACAAGCAAATGGGATAAAATGAAAAGAAAAATCACATCGGTATTTTTGATATAACAACTAAAAATTGCTCTGAAGCTACAGTTACATGCCGCATAACATGTATTGTCATGTAGAGGGAATGACTGGTCATTTTGTGCAGCTACTTTTTGCACTAAAATGTATTCATTTAAAAAAAAACAAAAAAAAAACAGCTACACTTTTGTTCCGAGAGTCTTAATTTAATCCCAACAATTACTCAACTCACAACAAATCATTGTTTGGCTGTTATAAACTTGTGGTGAAGTGCTAAAGATGTCAGCACGAACTTTATCAACTCCAGGTTTGTTTGAGCAAGTTCACCCCTTAACCCTCCAACTATTTTTTTTTTTACTGGAATTTCAAAACAAGGCAGAAAAAAAATGCCACCTAAAAAAAAAACAACCTGGTTCCAAAAATGGCTGAATACAATTCTGACCGTTTCTTAAGGAACTCTTTGTAGTTGACCGTCAAAAAAGTCTGAATTCATCGTTTTAGATTAGTGAATCTGACTTACAGCAGCTCAGCATCATAAAATAGTTCAGGCTTTTTTTCTAATCTATCTTTTGAAATGTGACTGCTCTGTGCCGTTTGTGCTCCTGTCGTATCGGTGGCATTTGGAATCTGAACAGGTTGACACAGGCAGAATTGTGACGTTTTGTGTTTTCAAGCAATAGTGAATAAAATCTGAGAAGATTCAACCAGAGCCGAACGAAGAACAAAACATCCATTTATGGGAGAGTAAAAACACACATTTCTAACACAATATATAAAGTATTGTTTTATAAAAACTGCACATCTAGAAACACTTTATTTTGTGTTGAAAATAATCCATTTAAAATTGATTTCGTGAAAGCCACACGTTTCTTGTAACTTTCATTAAAGTAAAAATGCTGTTTGAGCTGCTTAATTGTGAGGCCAGGCTGAGTTAAGCTGCACTTGTGGGTAATTATCATCTTCAAATGGTCACTTAAACATCTCCTCAGATTGAAATAATCACTGAAACGCCTCCGCTTTTTAGATATTATCAGTCAGCTGTATAAAGAAAAAAAAACACACACAAGAGAGGGAAGATTTCTTGTATTTGCAACAACAGACAATGCTCCATTGGTTCATTCTGGGTCAGATTCACCTGTGGAGCCTTATATCTGTCACATTATAGCACCTCAAGTGACAGCACCTCTTTGTCCGTCTCCCTCTCTCTTAAGGATTCATTAGTCTCTATAGACTCCTGCAGCCTCAACATATTGCACCATTCAGCTGGTACTTACGTGTCATCTGTTATCTATTGGACTGGTGTTTCTGGTGGGCATATGAATGATAATCAGGCCTTTGTGCGTCCATAGAGGTGCAGCGGGATCTGCAGTCTGATGTTGCCTCAGGGGGAGATTAGGAGGGGCAGCCGGCCCTCTGTGTCACGTCGACAGTCACAGCGCCCATCCACGGCTGGGCCAAACCCCACTGGGACCTTAAATCCTGTTACACTGTCAGCTAAAACCATCATTTGTATTAGAGATGTGTGGGTGTTTAAGTGTGTGTACATATTAAGTGAGGGGGGATAGTGTCTTAAACTATGAATTATTCATACCACAAAGAAAAGGAGATATTGACTACATCTCCATAAACAGACTGCTCTCTTTATGTCATCAGGCACGAGATCTTTGGGTATAATTGCATAAAAGCCCCTGAAAATGTGCTTCTCCAACGGCACAGCAGGCACTGGTCAGTGTTATCATCAGGGATGAATTTGAGTGATGGCAATTGTTCCAACTTAATATCTTATAAATAATTTACTATTTCAGGGGCACTGCTTTCCCCTCCCTATCAAACATTAATGTTAAGAAGCTTTACCAACCCACAGCTGTATGCTAGTTACTGAACACATGAAGCTATGCTGAATTAGTCCGCCTCATCGGTTTGTGCCCCAAAAAAAGAACAGATATGGACGTGATGATGCATGTTCTTATCAGAAGTGGCTCTATATGTGTGGATTTTTTTTTTCTAAAGCCTGGAACTAGTGCAAAAATGAGTGGTTATAATGTGAGTGGGCTATTTTCCTCGATTATTTATCTCAGTAACAAGTGATTATGGAGAATGAGATTCTTTGCACTTCTGGCCCGCGCCTCCAGAGGGAGGTCAAAACTATTTGTCAGTCTCCAGTTGGGATTGCAAATTAGGATGAGCCTCCCTGCGTGACGACCCATGAAACCTCTATTCCTATCCACGGGATGACTGCTGTACATAATTTGAAAATTAGGGCCTTTGATAACATCTTTATGTCGAGCAATGCATCAAGCTGCCACCGCGTAAAGGCGCACGGTGGCCAGAGAGAGAGAGAGAGAGAGAGAGAAGAAAAAAGGCAGACCATAATATAATTCTTTTTAAATGTGCAGCGTTTGATTGAAAAAAGGCACATTTTGCACCTATTTTAACTTCGCCACTGGAGCATAATCTTGTGAGAATAATGGCGTTTGTGATGAAAACATGTTATTATCTAATTAAGAGTGAGGATAAAAAGCGTCTGATTTGTATTTACATGTTTCAGGAGATTGTTGCAAGATTGACAGACTAGTTAATGGCTAATTTCTGGCAGGATATGAAAGGACAGAGTGATACAGAAAAGAAAAAAAAATGAAAATGGCTCTCTCGGATTTAACAGGTTTTTGTCCTAATGACTAGATCTCGTTAAAGGGTTTAACTGCTCCTAATTTGTACCTATTTTAATGGCGCAAACCTAATTACAGGTCTAGCTTTTTTGTGGAAGATTAGTGGTGTGAAGCTGAGCACATTAAGCCTCTTTTATGAGGAGGGAACAGATAGCATCACACCGTCATGTGGGCAACGGACGTGACAATTCATGGGGAAGAGACTAATGCGTAAAGCAGGAGAGCAAAAAAAAAGAGAAAACAAACAGGTGTGGAAAAACTTTATGTGTCATATTTCTCCATAGTTTAATTTCTCCTTTAAAAACTGCAGCTCAGAATAAGAGAAGCCACATTTACTCACATATTACGGCTCCGGGCCCCTTTGAAGGTCTTGTTCAGAAAGCCTTAAAGTGAAAGAAAATGTTTTCCTATTACTTAATTCAATCAGAGCGCAAGGCGGGGGCTTGACGCGCAGCGCACTGGGCTCCTCTATGACAGAGTCGCCTTTGTTGCGTCTATCCGCCGCTGTCACACACTTTAATTCGACTCTCTTTCTCTCTCATTGAAAACCCTCCACAATGACATTCAATAAGGGCCGCAGAGTGAAAACCTGGTTATTTTTACATATTCTTTCCCCCGACTCGGCAGGGGCCCGAGCAAAGGAATTAATCACTGCTCTTTAACAGCACTGCCTTCAGGCGATGACTTGTCCCTTTTTTTGTGCCCAGAAATGACACATTAACCCTAAAATGGATATGCATAAACTTTACATTCAGCTGTTGCGTTTGTGTTGTTTGACAGTAAAGTAGCCACACAAGTGCAGGCCCAAATAATTAATTCAGTAAATAATACAGGACTGATTGAGTGGTGAATTCGGAGAAATGCAGCCATACATTTTACTGGGTTTATCTTCTCATGATCTCACCAAATAGACGCATCATGAAGATGTAATTTAAAACAATTACAGGGGGAATTATTCTGCTTTTTACCTGCTGTTGCTTAAATGGAATAAACGTGCAACAGATGCATTTTCTTCTTGCTTTGGACACAATTCCAACTTAAAGACTGTTTAAGACCAAACTTCAATGCGCACTAGCTTTTTCCAAATGTGACAGAAACGTTTTCTCTCGCAAATTTAAGCTCTTCTCTATGATAAAATGAGAGTGATGATAAAAGGGAGAATGGGCAGTGCCGCCTCTTGCGGCGTGGGTGGGGCTGACAAGAATAGACTACATTATGCAGTTCATTTAGTTAACAAGTGAAATAATGGGGAAGCGTGCAGTGGGAATGCCGAGAGAAAGGCACAAAACCCTATTGAGAGCTCTTGGCCGCTTACAGCGTAACCGTCACATGGCCGAACCGAGTCCGCGGCGGCTATTTAAGGAGCGGCTGTGCGCCTTCAGCACCACTTCGCTGTCCACCGTCCCGAGGAGAGCACACACGCGCTGAACGCAGCCGCAGTAAGCACCGGCTCCAACTTGAAACCGCGCCGAGCAACAAGTTTGCAACCATGCCGAGGTCTTTTCTCGTGGATTCCTTGATTTTAAGGGAGGCCAACGACAAAGGGAACGAGAACAACCCACCTTTATTCCCCTACGCCGTGCACTCGCCGCACCACCCGCACGGGCTGCCGGGCTCCTGCCACTCCAGGAAAGCGGGGCTGCTGTGCTTCTGTCCGCTCTGCATGACCGCCTCACAGCTCCATCCGTCTCCACCGGCGCTGCCGCTCCTCAAGGCGTCTTTTCCTCCCTTCAGCTCACAGTACTGCCACTCGGCTCTGTCCAGGCAACACTCCACGTCCAACAGCGTCAACCTCAGCCACGCACCGGGGATTTACCAGGCTGCGTACTCGGTGCCAGACCCGCGCCAGTTCCACTGCATCTCTATCGGTGAGTAAAAAGCTCATTTCAGGTTTCACTGAGTGGAGCTGAGCCGCCTTTTTTTGTTGTTTTTTGTTTTTGCATGCGTTTCTGTGTTGTCTGTGTGGCTGACGGTCTCTCTTTATTTTCACAGAAAACAGCAACGGCAAACTTCAGAGCAGCAAGCGCATGCGCACCGCCTTCACCAGCACGCAACTTTTGGAGCTGGAGCGAGAGTTCACCTCCAACATGTACCTCTCCAGACTGAGGCGCATCGAGATCGCCACGTACCTGAACTTGTCTGAGAAACAGGTGAAAATCTGGTTCCAGAACCGCAGAGTGAAGCACAAAAAGGAGGGCAAGAGCAGCGGCCAAAGGACTGGATCACATAACTGCAAATGTTCGTCCCTGTCGACGGCGAGATGCTCGGAGGAGGAGGACGATGACATTCCCATATCTCCCTCTTCATCCGAAAAGGAGGACGTGGACCTGTCCGTCTCCCCCTGAACTGCCCTCTTGCCTCCCCTCTGAAAGATTTTGAAAACAGCCAAAAAAAAAAAAAAACAGACTGTGCCACTTGTGTTCAGTCGTGTGTACATAGACAGAGAATATTTAATCAGGGAGCTGCCCTGAATTATTGTATAGCTGTATACATGTTGTACGTTTTGTATGTAGTTTTTTTCTGAAAACAGTCCATTGTTGTTGCCAATCCGATGAGTATGGTAGGCATATTTGTAAAGACAAACCCCCAAAAACAACTCCAACATTGTTTATTAGTATTTGGGGGAGGACAGTATTTTGTGCTATACTTGATGACTGCTGGTTAGATTCATTCTATGTGGATGGAACTGTGACTTCAAATACGGAAAGCTGGAGAGAAATCCCCCCCCCCCCCCCCCCCCACTGTCCCATCGCTGAGACCACTCTGAAATTATATCTTCAGTGTAATTGAAAAATATTTATTTATTTAAAAATGTTGATACTTAAATAAAAATATTTCTGAGCGGTACACTACGGTGTCGTGTTGGTTCTATATTTTTGGGGGTTTTGCGCATTGCTGAGTGCGCACGGTGGCGCACATGAAATCCGGTTGATGTTTTCAGATTGAGCACAAGATTTTTCAAAAACGTTAAGGGGAAAACAATTAGATAATTAAAAATACTGTGTGAAAATGTTTAGTAAAAATGGTGACATAAAATATTCTTATAAATATTCAAACTATCGCAGGCAGCACTTATGTGGAATTGCGCGTAGGCGCAGCCTCTGTGCAAATGAAACAACATATATTTTAATATTCTCTTACATGAAGACAAAGCGTACGGGCTTCAAGAATAATTTTAAAAAATGTTCAACAGGGATTTTTTTCCCGGCAGAAAATCTTAAACAAATTTGGTGCCACGTTTTTTTCTGCCAATCTGATATTATCCTGCGTCTTCCAGGCGAACAAAAATGTTGTTGTGTACCTAATCTGCACATTAGTTCATTATGAGCTGAACGAGTAAATCAAAAGCTTGATAATCTTTAAGGTTAAGACGCATTAAAGACGTTATTGTGGGGTCCCCTTATGTGCTTTCCCTGGGGGACACTCAAGCCAGATATCACTGTCTGGCCCTTTGGAACTCTTTTCAAGTTTCATCCCAGCTGAAATGATCTGTCTCGTGTGACTGAGTTAATCATCACTGTGGGGGGATAATGGTGCATCAGGAGTGTGCATATCTTAAGATATCGATCTAAGATGAAAATAAATGAGGAAAAGACAGAGTCTGGTGTCCATGACCGACCCAGATTGTTCTCTTTGTTAACGCAGCAGCGTGGTCAAGTTTATTGTCGGTTTTATGAGCTCCAGGTGCGTTTAAGTCTTCACACAAACCCTCTCAAACCGAGGCAGTATTATATTTTAAATGGCAAATAACATAATTATTAATTAGCATATATTTTATTTATTGTAAATTGTTTAAACCACAGAAATTAAATAATGTACCAAGTCTGATAATACTATGCAGCGTCCTCAAACACAAACTGAGCCTTTTGGGTAAAAGCTAAAATATTGTTCTGGTTGAAAACAAGTTTAAGAAAAAAGTGAAAATGCTTTTTTTTTTTAAATTTCAGTTAAAAACATTTTATCTCATTGAAAAAATTACTCTCCAAAAAGACCAAACTAGGAGTGGCCAATTTTGATCGCCTGTTTTACGCACCGCTACAGCTGCTCTCTGTCTGAAGCTTTGCCTGTCAAAATAACATTTACCACAATGAGCATGTTTTAAATTATATTTGCCTCCATATAAACGTACCTCCAGACTTTTTTAAAGAGAGTGAAAACTGTTCTTAAATTGCGTACTGCACATTATCTGCGGCAGTGTGCCTGGTTTGGATGTGAAGTTTCGCTTGTAAACTTTCATTTAATTGTTCACTTAACCATTTTAACAAAACTCTAATATTTGCATTTGTTAAGATATGGGATTAGACTATTTTGTTAATTGCACCATAGAGCCCCATTTTGCTCACAACGTCCTCTGCAAAGCGCCCTTTATCCATTCAATAGCCCGGGGGTATGCGCCCTGGGGGAGCTTATACGCTCGGTGCTCCAAATGCTCAATTTATTTATTCTTAATTTTGTGCCGATCAATTCATTGAAGCAAAAAGGACTACGGTGTCTTTTTAAAAAGAAGAAAAGGGAATTGTGGACGTAACCTTGACGGAGCTGAGGAGAGGGCTCCCCTGACGCTGGAGAGCCGCTTGAGTCAACAGGCGCCCATCTAGCAGACTCGCCCTTGTCTTTATTCCGGCTAATTTTTTATTTACGGCTTTTCTTTGACATGTCTCTTATCTATCAGATTAAAAGAACAGCTTGTAACAAATCAGTCTGCACGATTTACAACAGCATTAAAAGGGGACAAAGGGAGCAGGCAGTCAGTACCTGAGAGTCTGGTAGACGGCGCGGCGCTGCAGCTGATTCGATGGTTTGAAAATACGCACGAAACAAAATACTTGAATCCTGAAAAAGAGCCTTTGTACGTTTCTTTAGAAATCAAGCAATTCTGCATGACAAAGGACAATTAATAAGCCGTCTTTTCACGACCAGCAGCTGGTTTCCCCGTCAAGGAAAGTTGGAAAAAATTCAGACTGAATGCGCGCAAAAGCCCTTTGCGCGCAGACAGCAACCCAAGGTGACCCATTTGGCACAGTTAAAATAACCAAGCCGAGGTAAAAGCGAGGGAACTGTCAAAAACATTTAAGCTGAAATATCTTGAAATTGCAAATCCCTTTATGTGGAGGGACGCTGCCGATGTGGGTTAGTCGTACAAAGGAGGTGGTTAAGTTGGAGAGGCTTTGGAAACGGACACGTGGCTTCTCAATGAGAGCTCTTTTGGACCCGCGTGGCTTGCTGTGGCACTGCACATTCAACTACTTTAAACTTATCCAGGCTTCATAAAAGTGTGTAGTAAACCTTAACAAGTTGACCTGCCAACTTTTACACAACACTTTA
Source organism: Acanthochromis polyacanthus (assembly GCF_021347895.1). Lineage (NCBI taxonomy): Eukaryota > Metazoa > Chordata > Actinopteri > Pomacentridae > Acanthochromis > Acanthochromis polyacanthus. The sequence continues at coordinate 13,598,603 of NC_067129.1, forward strand.
TAAACTTTTAAACACTTTAATGCATTTTTAAACGTGCTTGTTTAGTCACTTTAGAGGACAAATGCGAGCTGCTCCATGCTTCCAACCTCGCCCGTACTCAGTTTTTGTTGGATAAAAGGAGACTATTTTAGTAGGAATACTTCTAAAACATGGATTTAATGGTTAAACGACACTTTTAGGTTAAGATTTAACTACTTTAGGGCGTGTGTGGCGTTTTTATTGCGCGTTTTTGCCAGTAAATCTGTCACAAGAAACGTGTCTACTGTTACAAAAATCCGTGCACACTTCTGTGGTGTAAAAATGGCAAAAGTTTGAATTTTGCATTAATATCGAAAAGGCAGCTAAATATTCCATCATTCTGCAGTGTGTTACAGGTGTTTTTTCTAGATTTTTGTGCAGCTTCATCCTTACAGCTGCATCCATGGACTGTAAACAGGTTTATTTGATCCATAAGGTCTTTTTTAAAACGTCTGTTGTTCAAAACGGAACAGCAGCGTGTCTCATTACGGAGCTGTTGTTGGTGACAAAGTGTGTTCAGTTGGGCTGAAGTGGAGAAGGAAGGAAACCGCCCGTCGCTTGCCTTGAACTCGGGCTGTTTTCTGCTGCAACATTTGAACCCGTTCAGCTGTATATAATCTGTTTAACAGCTAATCAGTAATGTAAGATGAAGGGGACTGGCACGCAGCTCCACGTTTTTTTTCCCTCGGTTTCCCCCCCGACTCTAATTGAATATTCAACGCGCGCACCGTGCTCTGCTTGCCTTTTTCAGTGTGCTCAGAATGCGCCTTTTTAATTCTCGGCCTATACACAAGCAGTGGATGTCAAAGGTCGAGAAATAATGAACTGCGCAGACATGGAAGAGACCTCAGCGAGCGCCACCGCTGCTGCTGCAAAGGGAATTCAGCTGAATGTGGCCAGAATGTGAGATTTGGATGAAGCTACAGTGGACGTTTCGCTGTGTTTTCTGCATTAAGTCCATATGTAAAAAAGGAAATATTAGAATCAGAGAGAAAGCTGGGAACAAGAGGCCCACCTGCGCAGTGAGATGCCTGCTGGAAGCGACGAAACTTCTATTGAATGTCCAGGTAAAAATGATGTAACAGGTGGTTTACAAGTATTATAATGGGTTTTTATCACTTTGCACAAACACTTTAGTGTCCTGACTTGTGTGCGATGTGCCCTAATGCACTGTGTGATTGTGCACCTCTTTGCTATTGCGGGAAATCACAGAAATGTGGTTCCTGCAGCTGGATTACTGAGTCGTGACAGCGCACGGAGCTCAATGTGGTTTTATAACGCACGAACAAGCAGCTGGAAGTGAGAAATGTTTTTGCAAAGGAGGCCGGAAAGTGCATGGTTTTCTGGCTGCACAGAAAAAGACGCACGCACAACGCGCACAGACGCGTTGGAAACTGATTCACATGTCGATGCTGTTTTCTTCTGCAGGTAAAGACTGAATAACTATCTTTTCTCGACCACAGTGCCTGTGTATTAGTTGGAGGACTTCACATACCTGAATCACTGAGTTTCACTGTCTCCAGCAGTCCGTTTGTTCCGCAGTTCTTCCTCGGAGCTGCAGTGGAGCAGGAGCGTCATCTGGTGGCAAGGAGAAGAGATCTGTGACTGGCATGGAGATGTGCAGTCATGCTCTGTAGAGTTCTGAAAAAAAAAGTCCAAACAACATATTAGTCCTAGCATCCTTCAGTGTTTTAAATATACTTGACAAGAACAAACAAGCAAACCACATGAAGCTGTCTCCAGAACCAGACCCACCTTTCCAGAGGGCCCCATTTCACTTAGGGGCCCCTTAAATACTCCACATTCAGGCAGCAGCAGCACAGTCTCTGTTTTCATGGTGCTTCTCAGCCTGAAGCTTTGTGAAAGAAAAGGAAGAAAGTGTTGTCTTCATTTACCCCCCCAAAAAATTGTTTCCTTGTCTGAAAAAATACAAAAATTCAGCAAAAAATTCCCCAAATTTCTGAAAATGTGCAAAACTTCAGGAAGAAAATTCCAATAATTCCTTAAAAGTCTTTTTAAAAAAATCCCCAAATTTGGCAAGAAAATTCTTGTAAATATTTTCAAAAAATGCGTAAAAATCTTCCAAAAAATCCTAAAAATATCTAAAGCGATTTCATATACAAGTAATACTTTTGATATTTTCATTAAGAACATTCACAAAAAATCCTCCAAAATCCAGCAAAATTTGCCGGATTTTGGTTGATTTTTTTGGTAAATGTTCTCAAAGAAACATATTTAACATTTCTTTTCTCTCCACCAAAAAATGTTCAAAGATTTCCAAAAAAATGTGGACTTCAGAAGTTTCACAGTGAAAATATATTTTTTTCTCCCCACATTTTCACACTTTAAAATGGGTCAATTCTGACCCGCAGGACAACACGAGGCATTTCCATCCAAAAAGACACTGAGAATCCAAATTAAAACCACAGTTAGTAACAAGCGGACTAGCAAAACAGTCACCTGAGCACCATTTAGGGACATCTTTAAAACATCTTTACAACTTCTGCAACAAAAATTCCACATTTTAACAAATACCTAAATTAGAGAGCAAAGTAGCTGTTAAAACCTGCTAAAGCAAAGATATGAAACAAGGAAGAAATGACAAATGAATAGAGTAAAATTAGTGATCCAAATCTCTTCTTTAGTGCTGCATGAAGACCGCTTAAATGTGTGTGCGCTTCACTTGGTACACACACAGGATGTCACACAGTTGATTTCATGTTACTGTAAGTACCATAATCTTTCATTTGAGTGTCATTTGACCAATTTCCCTGTGCAAATCATGCAGATTTAGCCCCTCAAGAACAACAACAACAACAACTATCAAGTGAGTTGGACACTAGTAAAAGTGATACATCAGCACACCCACTGATTTTTGTTTTTACAGCTTTTTATTCCCATAACTTTTTGTTGTAACAAACCCCATCAAGCATCTTATGTACATTCCTTCAGGTGCCACCATCCCATAATTAAGGCCAAACTCTCACCTTTTAAATCCTCAGTTCAGGCGTTTCTCCTATGAACACACACAGTTCAGTCAATCAGTTTCAGCATCAACAAGCATACAGGAGTTACAAAACAAACAAAAAAAAACACCCCACTAAAATCTCTGTTAACACGCCTTTTTTTTTTTTTTGAAAATAACACTGTAATCATTCAGACATCCAAACAGTATAAAAACACTGTAACCTCAGTAACATCCGCGTTATCTTAAATACAATGTAGCATCCAAACTGCTTATGGGTGTTTGCCCAAAAAAATGGCATAAAAGGTAATTACAGAAGAAAAGTGACAAAAATCTGGAGATTTCAAAGTCTGACTTTGACTCGAAGCACCATCAGCATCCGAACACACTGAATACAGTCGACACGCACAAAGTCCAACCTTCAGTTCACCGTCTGATGAGCAGCTCCACAATTTCACTTCTGATTACGTCCAAGTTTTTCCATTATTGTCGAAAAAACAACAACAAAACCTGCAACAAAGTCCAAAGTAATTACAGAAAATCCAGATATGCACGAATTAAAGTCCTCCTGTGGCTAAATACTATTAATTGAGCTTCTGATATATTTAAATCAGAAATAGGATTTTTCTTTTAAATACTAGTTTTACAAAAATCACATTGACATCAGCTTATCACAGAGCCAGTCGCTGCATACAGTAAATAGTGTAAGTATCAAGTTTACTTCATAGCACGTGTAAGTTAATAAAGGAATAAATAAACTCAGATTCGTGGTTGCTTAACAGTTTAAATGTCAGTTTTTCAGTTTAACATAGCATTTTTTTTGCTAATCTTTGCCATACATTTCCAGTATTCAGAGCCCTAAAGGATGAATTCAGTTCAGTTTACAATGACAATAATCTGATTATTATGGAAGTGAATGTGTTTGCTGCAGCACAATCCTGACTGTTTAAATACTGTAGAGCCCCAAAATATGAAGCCCCTGATTTGACACAAGCAGTATTTTCTAGTCCTGATGACATTTTTTGCTTTAATGAAATCTGGAAATGGTTCAAGAAATCTTAATTTATACCTGAACTACAGCTTTCAGTTGTTCTGAGTGGAGGAAATTTGCGAATTGAACTTTCTCCTGGATGTTTAACATCTGTCCGCTGAGAAAAACGTGTTTAAACTACTGACTGGAAGTGACTAAAAGGATTTACTCAGTAACTGCACTATTATTTCCACTGCATGTCTTCATAGTTCTCCTCCTACATTTCAAATAATAATAAAAAAAAAGTACTTTTTGCTTCTCTACACTTGAACAGATTTTTTATGGATGTTTATCTCTAAAATAAAATGTTGCTCTTCTTTCCTTCCTCATTTATCATCTCCTTGCCCCTCAGATGTAGCCAACATGTCTCCCACTGACTAAACTAGTTCACCTCCATCAATATCAACAACCTAATATTGTCCATAAAATACCATTCAAAGGAACATTTTACTGCAAAATAAATACTTCTGATGCTAATATACTTTGCTGGTAATGCTTTTAGTTTATCAGGAGACTACAGTACGGGTCATTTAAAATGGAATATTCTTACATTTTTGTTATAAAACCTCCACAGGGAAAATTGAACTTACAGTCACCACCTCTCTGAATATTCAGCATAAAGTCTGGCAGTGTTTCTTCCGCAACAAATGCTTCCCAGCACCTAGTTTGTTAGTCAAAGGATGTGAGCTTCACAGTTTTTGGCAGACGCCGTACTCTGAATCTTTTGAGAAGATCTGGCAGTGATATCCTGCGACTGTGTAGCACCACATACAATCTATGTGAGAAGGTAGACTTTGAAACCAACCGTTCTGAGCTACAACATTAAAACCACTGACAGGAGAAGTAAATAACACAATCCTCTCGTAGCAATCCGGTGCTCTGCTGGGAAACCGTGGGTCCTCTCATTCATGTGGGTGTTACTTTGGCAGGTACAATCCACCTTAATATTGTTGCAGACTACAAAATCTGCTCAGGAATGACTCAAGGAACAGAATTAAGAGCCCAAAATTCCCCATTCAGAACAGGCTTGATCAGAGCTGAGTTTCAACAGAAGCCCACCATTAGTCCTGTAGTTTTAATGCTGTAGCTGAATGATGAACACTGTAACTCCACTTGAAAATGTAACTAAATGTCACTCTCAAGTCACTATTATAAATATTTCCTTCATGAATCCCAGTAGAGTTGAAACAAGTAGTCGAGTGACAGCAAATTAAATGTATTTTCTCATCATTTATAAGCCAAAAGTTCAATTGGCTAACTGAGAAACTAATAAGCAGATAATGAAAATATTCTTAGTTGCAGCCCTCATCTCACACTCATCATGGCTTCCTTCCTCTTTCTCAGATACTTCCTGGTTTTTCATTAGCCCTTTTTATATTAACTGAAGCTTTACCTTCCTATAAATGTGTGAATCACTGCACGCAAAAATCCACTGATTCACAAAGGGATATTATATCATCTTCCTGTCAGCTTCCACTGATTCTTTATGCACTGTGTCTATTTACATACACCCAGTCTGAGTCCACCTCCAGTCACTCGATCTGTCTGTGGCTCCTGCTGTCAAATATCATCGAGCGTCTCTGCGGCTGGTAGAAGCAGCTGGTTGACGTTTCCAGTCTCTGCCCGCTTTTTGGAATAGTCATTTTATTTTGAAGGCCGATCCCTTCCGGTGTCCTGAAGTTCTCCGCCATCTCTTTAGAAAAGACATTCACTGCTGACGTGTCATTCAGGCTCTTGATGGATGAGAGGAGCTTGCCGTCGTCCCCTGACGGTGGATAGTCCATGATGGGGAAAGGAGGGCTGAGCAGGATCAGGCTCTGAGGCCTCTGTCTGTTCCTGAACGATGGTCTTTGCAACAGATTCCCTCTGTTGGGTCTGGGACAATCCACAAACACCTCCAGACTGGGTGTGGGTCTCCTGGTTATAACCGGCAGTTCTGGAGTGGACGTGGTCTTCCCAGAATCAGCAGGTTTCTCAACATTGGGGTGTTTTTGGTGTTTGGGGCCTGGTTCTTTGTTCTCCAGCTCCTCCTTTAGATCTGACATCATGGGAGGAGGCGCAGAGTTGCTTTTCTCTGCAGTCATTTTAGGATATTCCTTTCCTTGTTCCTTCGCTGCATCGGAATCATTCTCCTGTCTGGAGTGAGGTATCTGACTGTACTGCACCTTGGGAGGGATGACAGGCACAGCTTTGGCCTGGCATGTTTTAATCATGAAGGCGGTCCTCACAGACGACACGCTGACGGGGGCTGAGTTTCGGCGAAGAGGCGCCTGCCGGTCATTCAGAAACAGCTCCAGCTCCGAGGGCAGCCCGTTGTTTATGGGCCCAGACGAGGCCAGTAATCCTCTTTGAGAAGAGGACAGCTCGGATGAATTACGGTTTTGCTGATTGGAAATGTCTCTGATGTATCGATGCCCCATGTCTAGGTTCAGGGAAAAGGGCCTGTGCTTGTAAAGGGAATTTTCTTCTCTTCTCTCTGAAGCAGCTGCATCATAAGACATTTGTCTGTTGAACCTCTGGGATGACGCAGTATTCTTCTGTTTCGTTGTGCTGCCCTTTCCGGTTTGAGGTTGTGTTGCGTTCAGACTCATCCGTGTGGACGCTGACGGCAAACATGTCCACTTAGTTTCTGGTTTGCTGCTGGTGGGAAAGCTTCCAGAGAAGCGTTCGCTGCTCTTCGTGAGGGATTGTTTGTTGTTTTCGGCTGGAGGAGACGAAATCTTTCCCGCCTCTGAGCTCAGAGTCTCCACATGTGAGCTGAAAGGTGACAGCTGCTTGAACAGCTCCTCCACATCAGGTGAGTGAAGGGGGCTGGTGACCCACTGCTTGGTGGAGCTAAGGTCCTCCCAGGGCTCCACCAAGTCCAGCTCCTCAGAGTGTCCTTCGTCGTCGTCGAGATGCAGCAGCTCCAAGGTGTTGCGTTTTTCCTCCAAACACACTGAAAGCCTCTGAAGGATCTCCTCAGGAATCACACCTTTCTTTGCTCCGTCGCAGGAGATTTTCTGCTCCTCTTGAGGAATCCCAGGAGATTTTCTGTCTGTACTTTCAGCACCAGAGAAAGTTGCAACCGCTGGAGCATCCTCTATTGTCAGAGGATTTATTACTTGATCTAAACTGGTTTCTTTTACAGGAAGCTGCTTGGAAACGGGATCATCTTTGTTTAAAGGCGTTACTTCTTTTCGTAGCTGCTTCTCTTTCTCATCTACTACGTCAGCAGGTCGGACGTTTACCGTCTTTCCGGCAGAAACTACATCAACGGTTTTGCGAAGAGAAAATAAGATGTCCGACTCTGAGGGCTGTTTCTTTGCAGTGCTGGATCCAGTGGCAGATATGTGATCGCTCAGAGAGGTATTTGAAGACTGCTCCCTACACAGTAAAGACAGAGACGGAGAGCTGCGGCTTCGTTTTGACTTCACGTCCATCGTCAACTTGGTGTTCTCAAAAACTGGCTTAAAAGTCTCATGCAGCAGGTCGATTTCAGGTTCAGTTATCTTCAGCTCTTGGTGGAGGTCAGACCACAGCTCTTTCCCAGCAGAAGATCCCTTGTCCTGAGAAAACATAAAAACAGCAAGATTTTTTAAAAAAAAAATGTGATTCAACCTTTCAGATCTTAAACAATTGCGACAATGTGCTGGTATGAAGTCAAAAATATGTAGGGAAAATGAGAAAACAGACAAAAAAAACCTCAATTGTTTCACCAAATTACAACTCAAAAGTGCATCTAGGTGGTTCAGCTCTCATTTTAATGGGATTCAGAACACTGTGCTACCATTTAACCTTCAGATCCTAGTCAGTTACTTCTGTTTGACTTCGTTATTCTTGACAGGAACTAAGAAGCCACTGACAAACAACCTTTTTCTTTTTAACAAATAGAAGCTTTAATCTTAGTCTCTGGAATTAAATGACAATTTGGAAATTTGTCATTCAATTTGTCACCAACAGCACAGAAAACTCAAGCTCCAGTGAAAGGGAACATCTGTCATGTAATGCAAATGTTTTACCAGTTGTGTGTCTGTGGGCTGCTTGTGCGGTTCTTTCCCAGAAGATGGCGCTGCATCTTTGCTTTCTCGTGCATTTGCAGGAGATGGCAGTTCCAGTTTAGAAATATTCCTCCCAGCTTGACCTTGTTGCATCACTTCTTTTTTTGTATCTGAAAAAAAGACAAGAAAGTTTTTTTGATTAAATCCTTTTACACGTTCATGAATTTAGATTCAACACAACAAGCCTTTTTGAATGTGACAGTGGAAGATGTCCTCACCCAGCGGTGACACTTTAAAGGTCAGCTCCTCAATGTTTTTCTTCTCTACTCCTTCCTGCTTCTTTGGTTCCAGTTGAGGGAAAGTGTTGCTCTTTCCTCTGTTGCTGCTCTGCTCCGAGGTCTCTTTGCAGGGTTTCAGTGTCGCTGCTTTGTCTTTGGCGATCCCCCTGCATGGCGTGCTGTTGGAGCTGATAACAGCTGACACTCGCAGAGGAACAGACACGGCAAAAGGCTCAGATATGTTGACGGCTCTGCGCTGATGTCTCGGCGAGGACTCCAGGGGGAAGAAGCTTCCTGGAAAGGAGGGCCGGGAGGAGCTGCTGTTGTTGCCTGAGTACAACATCCTCCTGTTTTTCGGAGAGGTGGGCTTGTAGCCGCTGACATCATCACCTTTGAACACCTTAAGCTGCTCTGGTAGGGATTTCTGAGGGGGTGAAGAAGCACCTGGTGACCCCTTTGGGTTCACAGTAGAGCTCCAGCCACCCGTCGCCCCACCAGCCTTCTTCCCTTTAAACTCCCAGTTTTGGTCGTGTTCATTCAGGTCACAGAGCGAGTCGGATCCCAGCGTTCTGGATTTTACATCTGGAATAAAAATGCTGCCAGAGCCATCAGCTGGGCTATTGCTTCCTGTTCTGTCATCATCTGTGCAAAAAAAAAAAAAAAAAGGATGAGTGATAAAAATCTATGAACACGCTCTTTAACATGATATTATATGACACTCTAAAAATGTAATGGCCTCATTTTAGAATGATGCAGAAAACACTTCAATTTTGCAAAATGGCAGCATTCTAAAAATTTTACTCCTTATTTTAAATTCCATGCAAAGTTTTATCTCAAGGTTTTAGCCCCACCTGTTGGCAAAGAGCACAAGGACTCCATGCTCCTGGAGGGACGAAGAGCTGGCTTTTCTGCACAGAACAACAACAAAAAAGCCTGAGCAACTTGAACTTAAACATGTACCAAACATCACTTTTTCAAGCTTTAGAATTTTGGAAGAAATCTTTACATTCAATGTGAGTTACAGCTTCATAAATCTTGAGATCTCAATAATGAGGAAATGTTACAAGATAGATAGATACTTTATTAATCACGAGGGAAGGCAGTTGCTTCTGGATCTATTTGGTGTCTGACTGTTGACACTGTACCTGTCATCCCCTGTGCTCTGATGAACACGCTACCATTCCGGCTCAGTTTTCCCTTTGAGTCCACAGACCTTCCAATGTTGAAGATTGACTTCCACTTCTTTGATTTCCCAGAAAATTTTCTCCTAACACACAAAGAGAGATCATTCAGCCCACTGCTGTCTGACTAGCTCAAAAGTAAAAGACATATGGACACTTTTGGCTCCAGATAAACCCCAAACACCAGCACTCTACGTACTCGTTTTGTAAATCATAATCATACTGAGTCAGAAGACTGAATCCACGTCTTACTTGTTGTCCGATATGTCTATGACGGTGTGGTAGAGCGTGGCAGTGCTGGTGTCAGGCAGACTGTTCTCTCGCTGACGTTCTTTGTGCACAGGATGGTTTGGACTCAAGGATCGAGCCTGAGCTTCTTCCAGGCTCATCAGTTTCATCGTCCCACACTGACCGCTGATGGGAAGTGTCGCATATTTCTCTCCACACATCAAACTTGGCCCTGGGGAAGTGTAATAAGTTGGTATTTTCAGTGGTAAATTAGGAAATCCTTCAGCGCAGCAAATCTCCCACAAAAGAATGTGTTTAAATTGTTTGAACGTCATACCTTCTTTAGGTTTAATTTGTGCAGAATCATTGCTGAAGATCTGCTCCGTGTGGTTTAAAATAAACTCAACCACTGACTGTTGAATCCGCACCTCCTGGAAAGCCATGTCTCCATTACCAGATGAAGACTCGATGTCTTTAGATCTGAGAAAAAAAGAAACGTTAAAATCTCTTGAAGTGTGGACAAAACATGTTTCCTATGAATATTTTCCAAAAAACAGGAAGCATGGGAGCACCAGAAAGTATAAATTAGGATTGTTTGACCAAAGGTATTTCTGCATTTCATGCTGCATTAACAATAGAAATCTGCTTTTCTGTGAAGTGCTTCTGGCACATCGGTGAAGCTTAACTCACCTTAACAGATTTGGAGCCCACACCAGAGCCAGGTTACGTGTGTGCATGTTCGTCTGGGTGCTTAAGGTGGCGAGGTGGGCCAAGTGCTTCGTCAGGTACTCCAGAGTCCTGAGGACAAGTTGATCAAAACTTCTTACTTCACAGTCACAACATTATTAGTCAGTCTGAGCAAACAGGACTCAGATGGACAACAGCTGAGAGAGAAAAAGGGCTGAAGTTCACCTGAAGTGAGGAGCCGGCAGTTCTTTGATGACCCTCTGAATGTGTAAAAGTCTCTCATGATTACCATGGACTGAAACTGCCTCCTGTATGTAAAACAGACACATAAATTCACATCAAGAGTATTTTTTAAGTATTTAGATGCTTGATCCAACTGCTGAGCGAGCATTGTATTAATTCTATCTTCATTGTTTGTGATCATGGATTACAAAAACTGCCTCATTTCTGAGCTAGACTTGATTTGAAAATGCTACCAAGATCTCACATCAGTTTTTTTTTTGTCGTTGTTTTACCAGATTACCAGTGAACAGGATCAATGTACTGATGAGTTTTCTACTTTGACTCCCAATCCAGTTATCCAGTTCAGCAAACAGACATGCTCTGGAGCTTGTGCAGTCAAACTAACACGACTGAGCTCCAAACAGCTGAGCACACAAGTTGCAATTGTTATGTGAGGTGGTAAACACAGTAGTTAAACTTGTTTAGTCTTGTGTCATAGTCCAAGTATGAGAATTAACTTTAAAATGTCCCGTTAAATCCAAAAAAAGGCCACAACATAATGTCAGAACAGATAGGTCTATCCATCTAAAAACTGAAGACAGACTTCGTTCTTTCCAAGAAAACAAGAAAGTACTTATAATCTGTTCTGCTTCTTTTTCTAGTTCAGTACGTGAAGGGCAGATTTTTCCAAAAACACCAGACTCCCGGAGTTCTCAGGAACAAGCAGCACGAGATGTATGAATGCCAAGGTATGCAAATGGACTGTCAAGGTACACGAACAGGCATGGACCAGGCCTTACAGTTTTCCCTTCTGCCCTGCTCTGGTCTTTTTCATGTCTATATTTCAGCCAGAAAATAGAGGCCAAAAGCTTCACTGTGGTGCTAAATGTAGAGATCATGTCAAAGCAATTTTGTCTAAACAGTCGTAGTCAGTAGTCTATATGTGGTTGTCAGTGAGATGTTACATTTATTTTAGGATCCAAATATACTTTTGTTTTGCTTCATTACAAACCCGAAACTCCCCTCAGACCCAAAAGTGCCAGAAACAGATTTTTTCATGTTTAAATGCAACTCCTAAGTCATATATTGTTTGAGAGCAAGCTAAAAACAGGATTTCCCACAAAGAAACAAAAATATAGCCGACAAAGACAAGAAACTTTCAGCATCTTACAAGTATGCAGTAATATTATAGTTTTGCTTTTGCAGCAAAGGTAAGACGTGCTAATCACACCATTTTCTGAAGAGAAGAGAAGAAAACAGCTGATCGATGCTAAGCCAAAGAGAAAGAGCTGAGGCTTCACTCAAGGTTGGTATCACGCTGACTCTGAGGGATCATGTGGAGTAAATACTGCTTACTAATGTCTGGTGTTGCCATTTTGTCTGTCACTAATTACTATTTGTAAAGCGTGCAGTTAGAATAGATGTGCTGTCAAACCACTTCTGAGTCGCACAGAATTCCCTCCTTCCTTATCAAAACCGCAGATGTGACTTGAACGTACTCACTGTGAATTTGCTGTATAGCTCGTACGTGAGCAGAGGATTTGGAAGCTCCCTGAAGTACAGCTTACATAAGGAACCCACACAGTGGATGTCCTGGAGGTACACTTCCTTTGTAAGGTCAGGGCACGCCTCAGAACTGAATTCCTGCCTACACACAAACACACACATAGACACACACACACACACAGAGTTAGCTGAATGCTTGAATTGTTGAACACCCTCTGCTAACTACTGATGCAGCATGTGGCTTGAAAGACTGAAGACGATCCAGTCGACTAGAAAAGCTGTGAGGAGAAAAACAACGAAGATGCTGCATGACAGCTAATTTTATGTGCATAATTTACTGAAAACACCCGTAAATATTGAGAATACGCAGAGAGGTGACACATTAACTCTACATCTAGCTGTTCAAGATTTGTCATCAGTGATTGGAGGTTTTTATGTCTTAAGCCAGATTCACAACATCATCATTAAACTATTGCAAACCTAAAAAAAAAAGTATGCTTGTACATGAAAAACACTGCATAACTACCTGAGACGTTGGATGTTTGAGGTGACCCCCGACAGTCTGTAGATCCCGTCCACAATCCCATGTTTCTCAATAAATTCTGCACATTTCTTCAGGACCTGAGGAACTTCAGTGAAGAAACAGCATTAGTCAGACACCGTTAGAGCAACTTGAACACATTTATTTTCTCCAGTTTTAGCTCCATTTACGCTGCACACATGCACATCGGACCTGATGCTCAAATTAATCTTAAAAGCAGGGGAAGGAAGCGGCTGTAAATGTAACGTTTCAATGGTAACAATGCACATAAGGTTGACTTCACGGTATGTGGTTTGTTCCACCGTGGCTGTTTTCTGCTCCTTAGGGCCGGTGATTGTAGGTGGACTTTGACAGGAAGTTAAAAATGGTTTGTTTGTTTCAGAGGAAAGTTGACACACCCAGTCGTTGTAGCTGGTATTACTTACGACATTTCCTCTAATAGAAAACGGCTTTTGAAATGTTACCACTGACCTACACAGGTTTCTAAACTACAGCGCATCACCTTGTGTGTTCGGTCACACGTTTTACAAATCTTCATAGACGTTACCGCTTCTTTTTACAGTTTGATAAATCCAACACTGATGCTCCAGTAATTGCAAATCAATATGCTTGGAAAAGCTTATTATGTACTGTAAAAAATACAATAGGTTGTTGGAAAATCTGACAGTGTAAAGTGAAGAAGCACTGTCTCCACTAGCAATGCCACAAGATAGGCCATTTTATACGATTTTTTAGTGATAAATTATTTTTTCCTTAGTTTGTAAATATATGTTTAATAGACTGCAGTTTATCACAAATTGCTGAATTTAAAAAAAGTTTCCATAAAATTGCGATTTTTAAAAATTCTTTACTGTTTTAGGTGTTTAAGGGGATTGTGCATTTTTAAGTGTTTAAAAAATTAGTAGATCTAAATGCTGGATCATTATTATTAAAGACAAACATTTCTTGAATGCGGTCCGAAGGTTTATGTTTTCTAGAAATGTTATTTACGGTAGTCACTGTAGTCTTTGCACAGTGTAAAACAAGAAAATGTTGTAATTGACAAGCAACTACAGTTACAGTTAAAGCTGGTTACACTGGTGGAAAGTTTAGTTCCGGCACTAAACGGTGATGTCTGCATTCTACTGTAGAGTACCATAATCAGTTTTATAGTAATTAAATGTGAAATTAGCTGTTAAAGTAAACTGCAATTGTCACACTAAAATTACAGTAAAATACTGGTGACTACACCTGCCAGTATTTTACTGTAAATTTTCTTAGTGTTGCTTCATATTCTGTTCTGCTGTGTTTGACGCATGCACACATGGAGAGAAACAGATAGCTAATCTTAATAAAATGCAGAGCAGATGAAGAATCTGACTTTGCTGTATTTGTGATTGCACTGTGATTTAGTCGACTGTTAACTGACAGAAGCTTGTTTATTATTTGAAGTTTATTGAGGATGTGCATAAAGGCAGAATCTTAAAAACAAATATATGTTGATTCACCTTGGCATGATATAAGAACAACAAACTCCAACGTTAAATCGGATCTCACATCTTCAGTCTCCCAAGAACCAACACACTGACTTATTATTGTGAGAGCCGGTTTATCATAGTTACTATACTTGTGGATCAATAGTTAATATGACACGTCATCAAAAGGGTAAAAAGTAGAATAAAGAAACCACTTTGTTAGTGTTTCAGTTTCATATGCTGACTTGTATTGTACGATGTATTCTTTAACGTCCCAGCATTAATTATTCTGCTGGTAGTTGCTCTGTCTTTTGTAGACTTTTCTGGGAGTTTTGTGCATCTTTTGGCATTAAATGCAAAACTGATGATGCTGCAAACAAAATTTAGAATCCATGCTCCACAAAAATGAACGTCTGAATATTTCTGGCAATGGTTAATTTCTCAGTCCTCACCACAGACACCATCAATCTGCCATTTACATTCTCATCTTTTGGACTTAATTGGATTTTCAAATTGCATGCCTGTGGTCAAACTCTGGATAATGAATAACTCTGGTGTCTATTTAGTGCCTCTTCGTTTCTGCACTGAGGGAGGACTTCAAATCTAAAATTATAAATAAAACTTCAAATTAGACTTTTTAAGATACCAATAGAAACAGATTAAATCAAATCAATACTGGATAATTGGTGAAAACATTTCATTTTGAATCTGTGTTGTTACCGAGTCAGATGGAAGTTTTGTTTCTACAATCATCTTAAATGTTCCATTAAATGCTGAAACTACCACTGCAGCTCAGTATCCAACTTAAAAACAGGACCTTAGCAGCCCTGCTGTGTCTCTTTCTTTTCTGAGGTCTTGTAATCACATTTTACAGTAACATTGTTGTGTGTTGACTTCAGCTCCTTTAAAGGTTCTGGTTTAACAAAACCTTGCTATAAAACTGCTCACGTTTGTGCACTACTCTGCTCCAGAGGCTGCTACTTTCTGAAATACAGGGTAAATGTGCAGTTTAACATCGACATTGACAACATGATAGAAATGTGCTAAAGAAAACAATATGATAAAGTGAGAAAGGAAGTGTGCGTTTGATGCCCTTTCTTACCAAATACAAGATTGTCATGGATCATTCTTATTCTATTTTTTATTATTTGAGATATTTTGGTGTTTAATTTGAAGAATGCAGAGATCAACATCAATTTTTTTAATAAAAAATTTCTAATATCTTGTGCAAAACAAAAGGAAAATTCAACAACTGCGCTGTACTGGATGTATTGGAGCTGTTGTGATGCTAAAATTGGATTTATTTCAGTACTTTAGACACTAAAGTAGGGCTGTGCAGGGATCATGTGTGCATCACAAACAGATATATAAGCAAGCCTTTGATGGTCATCTAAACTTCTACTTTGTGGTGCTGTTGGTAGTTTCCAGGGGTATTCAGTCATTTTTATTAAAAGGCATTAACAACTTGAAAGCACAATATGTCTGCTGCTGCCATGACAGAGGGGTTCGACCAGAACCTCCTCCCTCACTTCCTGCACTAAATACCCCGCCTTGCAGTGCGTCCACTCCATCAGGTCTTCCTTAAAGTTATCCTAAACACAGCTATTCATACGTGTCTGCACGTGGGGATATTCTGTTCACTCTTTTTTTCTTTCTAACATATGCCAAAAGCAGCTGAAAGAAAAGAAGAAAGCACTACAAGAATAAAAAAGAAACTTCTCGTGCAAAATCTGACCACTTGGACATTTTATGATGCCTTTTGTTTGTTTCGTTTCTTTTTTCCCTTCTTCTTGGCCCATTCTTCTAAGCAGCAGCGCCGCCCCGTCTTTTGTCAGACACTAAATTAGTCATAGGAACTATAGTCACCATAGGAAATTGACACAAAAAATGTAGGAGCCACACCCAAAATCACAAATGACCATTTAATGAGCCAGTGGGTGAATGAATGGCATTACACAATGTAAAGCACATGTGATAATGCATATATGTAACTTTTAAGGACAGGCTGTATTTGTTACATAACGACACCTTTCTCCTTCCTGTCTTACTTTTACCACGTTTATGCAGACAGTTAAAATAGTCAGCATAATCTGAGAAATGACTAATCAAGCTCAGTCCTCACTAAAAATGTCACCATCTGTGTCTGAATCAAGTAATCCATGAAGGAAATAATGTGTAGTTTGAGTGTAGCTGCTGGTAAAGGGATATTTGATTTCAAAAGAAGAAATAAAAAGAAGTTTACCATCTTGTCCTGAACTCTGGAGATGTTCTATCAGGTCACAGCCGAACGCATTTTCATTTCCTTTCTTTTTTGGCTTTTGCTTACTCCCTTTATTCTTCATGTGGCTCCAGTTAGTGGTCCAGATGATTAAAACAAAAAGTTCCTTGAAAGCTCAGCGACTGATCCATATGACCTCAAGAAAGGTTGAGATTGCAGGTCAAAAAGAAGCCGCATAGAAATCCCAGCAAACAGCTCCCAAAAGTCTGCATCCGCTCACATTCTGACTAACCACACTGTTGGAGGCTGAGAGCAGAAGTGACGTCACTTCTGAAACTTAAAGTCCGTTAGATTGTTACAACTGCAAGAGATGACCGAAGAAAAGACATGGTGTGAGAGCTGGTTTGCTCAGACTTGGCGGTCCACTGCTTTATCTCTGAAGGATTTGCAAAAACAGCATTAGAATCGGCCGGTTTCCTGTTGTTTTTTTACCCCCAGCCAGTCTCCCTCTGCTTCTTTTTATCTCCTCCTCTTTTCCTTCATTCCACACAGTCTCCCCTTTTCACTGGCTTCTCTGTTGCTGAGACATACAAGCATCATGAGAGGAAAACCCTCTCATGAACAGTAGTTTTCATTTCCAATCCACTTCTTCTTTCAAATTTTCCGAAAATTCTCTGTTTGAGATGGACTCGTGGCAGTGGTGTGGCAGGGATTTTTGAAATGTTCAGACTATGTAAGGGGAGGGAAGTGAAGTTAGGGGAGGAGGAGGAGAACAGCTGACTTCTGTTTCTCTCCTGGTTTAGGAATTACTGACCTCTTTTATTCATTTTTTTTCCATGTGCCCAAACTTGGAGCTAACGGGAAAGCAGCTCTCTGCCTTCCTGAATGCTCCCAATGTATACAGTTTCCTGTGCAAAGAGTCCAGGCTCGAAAACAAAAACAGACGGGTTCTGAAGGAAGAGGGAAGTGGGAGGTGACTGAAGTGAGGGCCTGAAGGGCACAGATGGGAAATGGGGGGGAGATAAGGGGGGTGACGATATGAGATGGACAACACATGGTTCTCGTTACTAACCGCTAAGCAATGGATCTCTTTCTTTTTAAACCGAACAGCGCACTACACGTGTAGCATTGATGTTGTGGAAAGTAAATGATGTTTCCTGCATCCACGTCTTCAGTAAATATCCAGTTACAGCCCTGCCTGAGGACGATCATGCACAACTCCATAAGGAGTGAGGATCCATTCCTCACATTTGCAGCCTTCTAACAGCTTCACATGTGAAATTACAGAAGCTAAAACCAAAATTCCATAAATTGAGGTTTGAAATTTTACAGCTGTAAAACGCTGAACTTTCCGGGAAGTGATATTTTAAGACCCAATCACTAATTGCAGTATATCTGCCCCTGCTGGATTACTGTCAAACCGCCACTGGTTGCAGTGATTTGTTGGATAAAAGACATTTATCAAATTATAATTCAACACAAGTGAAGCCAGAAAAAGCTTCTGTATGCAGGCATCTGACCACATGTTCAATCAGCTCTGCATGTTTGGGGCAAACCGATTTGGTTTTGGAATAAACAGAACCACCATCTAAATGTGACATAAGAGGGGACATCCACAAAACTGTACTGAGCCCTTGGGGACAGCAAGCAACCCACATAGGTAATTTAGCCAACAGTTGCCTATTTACACAACCACCAAATGTGCTTGCACATTAGCATGAATTCAAGGTTGGCATTTGACCATCTTACGAATATAAATTTCACTTTTTTAGCTCTGTTTTGGTCTCCACCAGCTCCTCTGGGAATCATCTGGCTCTTGAGCTGCTAAATGGTAAAATAGTAAATGATCTGCACATAAATACCACTTTTCTGGATCAAAGTCTCACAAGGCAAGGTGGGCACTTTGCATTCAGTGTCTTGTCCAAGCATTTTGGGCTTGCTTTACCACATATATTCACCAGCTAACTGCTAACATTGCCTATCTCTTGTTGAATGCTGCTTAGCTTGTGTACTGTGGATTCATTAGAGATTTGTTGCTACAGCTGCCTGTTTCAGCCCAAACGCTGACAGGAGCAGTGAGCGAACCAAAGTTAAGTAACAGGCTGGAAATCCAAAACAATGAGCTGTCAGACACTGAAACTCTGAGCTGAGATAAAATTGCAGAGCTGGGTGATAACAAATGACCCCTTTCACATCCAAGTAGCCATGTGATCCTGTGTTGGTATAAAAATATTCATCAGCGCTGCTTTTAAGTTGGCTAGTTTTTTCATGCTTTCCTTGAGGGCATTCTATTTCTGCTTCTGCTGTATCTATTGAAGAAAATATGGGAACCGCTCACAGAATGAAATCTGTCTGATAACGCACAATCACGTACACACACATGCACTACTCACATAGTTTTCAGTTCAACTGACCTGCATAACTTTGAGTTGTGGGAGAAAACTGGAGCGCTGAAAGGAAACTTACACAAACTCTAATCAGAGTACAGCACTGATCTGCTGAAATGACTTGAAATACTGCAATGACAAAACCTGACATTAGCAGGCAATTTGAGCCAATCAAAAGCCTTCTGCAATAAATGATTACTTTTCTTATTATGCCACTATTACGTAGATTCTTACACTCATACATTGGTTACAGTGTTTGCAAGCAGGATCAGTACAGTACACATTGTGGGAAAGACTGGCCTTCTTGTGTCTCTCAATGGTGTGGTTTGTAGAGTAGATCATAGTGTTCAGACCAGCAGAGTTGATATTTTTGTGCTAAACGTCTTTTGTGAATGTCACATGTAAGCTAGATGACCAGGCCTGGCCTCCGCAAGACAAAGCTTTCTTTCTGCTCCATAGGAAGTGGAGATGACATCATTCTGTTCATACAAAGCCTCAGACATCCCGCTCTCTCTTTGCATTGGTTAATAATAAAAAAACGTGTCCATGCTAAGAAGACATTGCATTGTGTGGGGGAATAATAAGGGGTTATTCTCGTCTTTACTTTGAGAACATGTCCTCAGAGCGATGCAATGTCTTGGATAATTGAGCTTCAGATAAATGAGAGAAGAGAAATGATGCAAGGACAGGAAAAAGAATGTTTGTCATATATGAACACTGTTGATCTGAGGTGAAGATAATATACTTTAAACTTCATGTTACTCACCGATAGCTGCTGTCTGTTGAATGCCTGTGAACACGAATAATGCAAACAACAGTGAAATTCTTGTAAGATCAAAAGTTTAGCACAAAATTTGTGTTAATCTCCATAATTATTCATGTGGCAGAGTTTGCACTTTATTATATTCAAGTAAAGCAGTATTTTATATAATTTTACTGTGGTTTTATCCCTAACATTGTAAATCACTCAGCTAAAATTGCACCAACCCCAACTTCACTTTTTAGTGTAAAACAATTTGGTGGAGCAGCTATTGTTTTACACGTGTTATATAAGAACAGTTACTTTACTTAACTACACTGAAAATGGACAAAAGCACAAAAAATATTCGGAAACAAACAGCTTACAGAAGAGTAAATACAGAACTAACTGGAAAAAAAGAAACACGAGGGATAAACAAAAAAAATGAGACCCATCATGCCAGCACCACAGTTAATGTACCAACAGTTTGGTGTCATTTTCATGGCTTTAAGTTACAATGGTATATACGACTTATCATGACCTCAACAAATTAGTTGAGTGTAGCTTTCTAACCTCCCAAAGAAACCAACATCACAACAGATATTTGAGCATCAATTGACCCAAAATCTTGTAGTAACACACAATGTAATTACATTAAGACTCCAAATGAATAATTCCATTAAGCAAAGAAAACATGGTGAAAACTCAGCTGTACAAAATGACATCACTTCGCCTCTGCAGGTTCTTTAAAGTACTGTTCTATTCATGTCTGGGATGCCAGAGCTGAAATTCCCACCAAGTGTCTGCTATTATTGTAAAGAGCTGATTTGATTACCAAACTGACGTACTGTGTTCAAACTAAACAAGTCCTCTTAAAACCACATCACGTCTGAACATACACCACTGTGCATTTACCAACCAGCAGAATGAACTGTTACTTACCATATTTCTGTTGTTGGTTCATCTGGAAAATCAAATATTAAATTTATAAAGAAATCCATTTACTTCAGGTCACACTTGCTGTTGTTCCATCATATGATCCATGTTTGTTCTGTGTTCTTCTTCCCACAACCAAATAAGACTGAATCACATTCGTATCATTATGTGTTTAGACTACATTTGTGCAAATTGCCTGGTAATAACAGCAATCTCTCTTTAATTTACAAAGGAACAGAAACCTCCTTCAAGATCGTCTTCAAAAGTGGAAGTTGTGCTTTCAGCGCCCCCCACTGGTCAGATTGTTGCTCTGCAGACTGCTACCATCATGGTGGGAGGTGAGCCTGTTACACAAACATCATTCTACCTTCACACAAAAACATCAATTGCATAACAAATTACTGTAATATGGCAGGTTTTTTATGTAACTCGCTGCAGGGGGAATTTCAGTTTAAAATTAGATATCTAATTGTACCTACAAGTACTGCCAAAACATCTCTGATAATACAGATGCAATATCAATTGCTTAATTCAGGTAAAGATCATAAGGTTTTATTTTCCTCTATTACTGTAGTTGTGGCATAAAAGTACCCCTGGTCAATAGTTTGATCCATTTGTGTCTTTCTGCACTCTCGATTGCTACAAAACAATGTTATATTCTAATATCAAAACTGAAACATTCTGCCCTGAAACATAAAACCACAAGACAGTTCATAGGAAAAAATACTATTTATTATTCATGTGTTCTAAAGAGAAAGCAATCCCATTAGAAATGAAATGCATAATTACCTCCTCTACCATGACCAGTCTTCTCAAAACAACTCAAACGAAACAAGAAATCATCCAAAAATCAACAAACATTTGAAACAAAATCCACACGACATTCTCAAAGAGCCCATATGGTACTACTTTGAATTTGAAAGTCAGTCAAATTCTGAAATGCTACAATATTACCACATGATTTACTTGGTTGTGATCACTTTGCAAAATCTTTGCTGGGAAGTTGTAGTTTAACGTGTGCACGTAGTAATATTTTTAATTATATAAAAGTTTTAATCCCACAGTAGAAAACAAAACATACATTCAGGTGTGGAGATGCAACCACGAAATGAAGTGACCGTCAGCCCACAAACAACATGGGAACCTTGTATCCATACTGGCTACAGCTTACTGCAGAATTATGAAGTAGTTCAGCTCATCAAAAGTGCAACAATTCACATGCACAACTCTGCAAGTCTTGTTAAGGGACAATAAGAACATACGATAAGAAGTGTGGAGAAGTAAAGTGTAACATCTGTCAGTATAGTCAGTAATATTGCTCAGTCTTCAAAGATTTGCTAGTCAGATAAATAAAAACATGTATTTGTGACATAGCAACAGCTATGCCACATTTAAAGTAAAATAAACTCATTTAACTAATCTGATATGTCAGTCAGACACACGTTTACAAGCAGCATGCAATGATCAAAGCAACTATGCAGATTTTTCTCCATGAATTCCTTCACATATAATAATAATAATAATAATAATAATAATAATAACACGGAAAGTTATGTTGATTGGTCTAAATACAATTATCGTTTTAAACATGTAAAAGTAATAAATAATCCACCACCCATAACGTTCCACTTAAAAACGTACAAAAACATGCAGTATAAGAAAACATGTTTTGTCATTATGGCTCAAAAAAATACTTTCCAGGGGCCTCATTTATAAAGCTTGCGTATGCACAAAACAGGGCTAGAAAGTGGCGTATATTAGACTTGTAGAGCCGGATAATCATAAACCCTCATTGTTGTAGATGTTCATAAAGTGCGTCATTCGGCCTACGACTGTATTTGCAGAACTATGTTCATATATCAACAGGGGCGGATTGAACGTTATTTCATTCGGTCGTTTGACCGAAGGGCCGGTCCACATTTGGGGACTGTGCGGTGATCTTTATTAAATAATTTTGTTTCCTGATCACCCGGTGCCTGTATGGCCCATCGGGGAAAGCAGAAGACCCATTTGCAGGGGTGGTCTCCGACGTAGTGGCTCGGGTTCGATTCCTGCCCGCGACACTTTTATGTATGTCTTCCCCCTACTCTTCTCCCCATTTCCTGTCACTCTTCACTGCAACTATCACAGTAAAAAAGCAAAAAAAGTAAAGATTTTTGTTTATTTATCCATATGCGGCCAAATGGGATGAGCGTCCAACCATTAATCAGCCCTGTACAGACACGCAGACACACATGCTTCACACCACAGCCCCCGAGTGAAAATGAATTTGTCTATGTGAACCGAAAAAATGTACATTCAATCAGTTTACAAATTATTTGTACATCGGACATGATCATAACAAATTTAGTGGCAGAGTGGCCTGGGTCAACACATGATTCATTCATCCTGACGCACAGCAGTGAAAAGACTGCCGGCCGGCACTGCGTGAAATGCCGTGGATCAGCAGCTTATTTATATACAGATACATTCATGAGTTACTTTGCATTGACCATTCACGGTAAAATGTGGGTGTGTTGTGGGCGGAATGTGAGGTGGATCCACCTGTGCAATCTTCCAGCTGGTGTGTGATTTATCAAGAAATTGCATGCAGCTGTGCTTACGCAAAGTTTTATAAATCAGGGGCATACGCCCATTTCTGATTTTTGGCGTACGCAAACTTTAGTATGAATCCTACGCAATGTTTTATAAATGAGGCCCCAGGTCAGTAACATCCGCGTGTGGTCAAGGTTCTCATGTTCTATAAATAAAGACAGCCCACAGCTTATTTTTATAGCATATAACGCTAAAAATACTAAGAATAATTTGGGTTGATTCTCGAGCAGAAAGAAGTCTACACAGCCTACTTAGACCTATGACAGGAAATAACCTATTCTAGCTTTGCAATCGGCTGACTGTAGCTCATCGATCAGCTATATATATATATATATATATATATATATATTTTTTTTTTATTGCTTGAGTTTTCCTTCTTCGACACACAAGATTCATCCGTCGTCCTCTTTCGGACTCAACTAGACCACTATTCTGTACCAAATGAGATTTTTAAAACAATCACTTTAGGACACAGAGCAGTAACTTTATAGGCAAGTTTAAGACGAGGAAGACCTCCGATATCAAATATAATTAAGACTACTAGGACTTCATTAATATGCTCACACAGCACTCATTTGTATAATTTGCTTTGTCTCTGTCACCAACTTTTAAATGTTTCTAGTAGAAAACTGACAAACCAACAGCTGGATTTGATGTAAAAACAGCTACAGTGAAGCTTTTAGTGTATCATTGTTTAGTTGAGTATTTGTTTCCATCAGCTGTTCCCACTGTAACCAGTATAGGGTTGTGGAGGGCCTGTCCCAGCTGATATTGGCAAACTTTAGGATGTCAATGCATCCACATTATGAAGCACACAAAATACACATTTTCAATTTGTGTACATCATGCAGGCAAATAATAAGGCATATGTGTAAATAAATCAACAGCTAATAGTTGGATGTTTTGGCAACACAATTAAATAATAGGAATGGGAGTTAAAGGCCAACTTATTTGACCAAAGCCAGTCATTCCTCATGAGAAAAGCCTGCTTTAGTTTTTCAGCAGGCTGGTAACAATATAAAGAAATGAAGGCAGCATGATATGCCGGCGGAGAGTTTTCACTTCATGTCTGTCTGAGCACTTAGGCAATCATGTATTGAGTGATGGCTCTGAGAGCGGCATAGCTCAGTGGGTAAAGTGGCTGTCTCGCAACCGGAGGGTTGCGGTTCGAACCCCGGCTCATGTCGAGGTGTCCCTGAGCAAGACACCCAACCCCTAATTACAAAACCCAACCCCTAATTGCTCCCGGGGTGGCATACCGCAGCTGACCCTACGGCTCTGACTGACTGACCCCCCCCCGGGATGGGGGTATATGCGAAAATCAGAATTTCCCCTCGTGGGATTAATAAGAGATAAACAGTGTGTCGGCTAATGCCAAATGTAGCTGAATTTGAATATGTAAACTAATCAAAACAATGTGCATTCTGTGTAAGTAGTCCTGTACTCACATGTAGTAGCTTTTCTGCACTCAGTGGCCTGGACTTCATAAAATAGGTCAGATTTTGTTTTCTTTTTGGTCACAGCAAGGTTTCCTGTTTGAGATCTCAACTCTGTGGCTTACCAATGTCCACAGTAACATTGACATAAAGAGGTAGCCTCTCCACTGACAGAGTCTTATATGAGCAGCTGTTGAGTCCATCCTTTCTCCACACATGTGGTGTTCGTCCTAGCAACCTCATTCTGGAGAGCAAAGAAAAGGTTTACGAAGGTATTAGCCACACAAATAAGGATGGATACATTTAACTTACTTGTAACATACTGAAACGAGTACAACACTTTATCCCCATCTCTACGATGACTAACCTGTCTTTGTTTATTTCATTGCCACTGTCCCGCTTGTGAAACACCATGGTATAGCGGGCTACTTGAGCAGGTGGCCGCACAATCTTCATTTTCTGCAGTTCAACTCTGCGTGACACGACAGCATGCATCAGGGATTGAATGAAAGAAAACGTAATACATCTGCTTCAGCTTTAATGGAACAATAATAATCTCATTTGTCGCTGCCTTACCTGATGCGAAGGTCATCATCTTCTCCACCCCAACCCCAGTAAATGTTGGAGAATCCATTCACTTGGAAAAACTGTTCTTTGGTCATGGCAGTGACTCCTCCGAAGTAGCCTTTGTAACGCAGCCTGACAGTAAAATGTTACAGTTGTTTGCTTAAAGATGATATCAGATCTTTTAAGATAATAACAGGCCTGAGGGAAGCTTCCCTCTGTTATTACAGCATTGTTTATTCACAAGAGAAGAATAAAGTCTAACTCTTGACTCATCACTTACAGGAAATTACTCATAGCTATATACGTACTTGTATCCTGTCGCATTCCGACCAACCACCAAGTGTTTGGGCTGCTTGTCACACATGTATAAATTGTGATCATTTTCAGGAACCAGATCCACGTCATGGAAGATGAAACACTCCCAACTGTAGTCCTTCAGCGCCTCCAAATAGCCAACATTCAGCAACTTGGCACGGTTAAAAGTTGCATCACCAGCCTTTTGAAACATAAACGCTAAAATTACAACATGCCATAGTCTTTTTCTGAACTATTATAGTATTTCATATGATTAAAAAAGTAAAGAAACCACTTAATCTGGATAAATATGTGACTGTACACAAGTTTGGGCATAGTTCATTCACAGTACAAGTAAATAATTCACCTCCTAGCTGACAACAGAAATTTGCCTAGCTCTGTCTATTTTTAAAACATATTTGTATACTACACAAGCATGCAATTCAGAAATAGTGTTTGCATGTTCTATGGTTTGCTTTCTGATAATAATCATTTCTTCTTTGACAACTTTATATGGGGTCAGAGTATTTTGCGTGAAAATGTGTTGCCTCATTTGTTTCCATGGGTTCATGAGAAAATTTCTTAGTTTTTTGTACATCAGTCAACACAACGTGTTGCTTTCATTTGATGTCTTCAGTTGTTGCAAATTCTATGTATCTGATTGAATGACAACAATGCCGTTTTCGGCAGCGTTTGAATTTTTAACTACATAAAGTTTTATCAGCATTTAGGTAATGTGTAAAGTGACACAAAAAAGACCAAAGATTCCAACAAATAATTAGATGTATGCTAGAATCTGCTCAAGAAAGTTGTAAACAGGACAAATACAAAAGTAGAAAGACTTACTACTTACTAAAATGATAATTTACTGCAAATAATAAATGGAGTCTGGTCTAGGTGCGTGATCCCTAAACATAAATTGATTGTGTGTGACGTAGAGGAATACCTGCTGGATGACATAGATGGCGTAGTGTAGTTGCTGCCGCTGCAGAAAGGGATGCAAGTGGTGCAGGAGGTAGAGGAGGTGTCTCTCTCGGTTGCGATGCGGGATGAGGATCGCTACGCTCTGCCTCGCCGTACAGTCTGACGGCTCATACTCGCCTTCGTTCACGTCTTTGTTTTCACCCTCCACATCCTTCAGTTTCAGGGAGGACTCAAAGGACAGATTCAAAGCACCCTCTGGAGAGAAAGCATTTACAAATTAAACGAGAAATCTGTGCCTGTCATCCAAATTTGAAGTTCATAAAAGCCCGTTTTAATCAAACTGAAATCCTTGGCACAAAAGCTACGGTCAAGGTTAATAGCAGGTTCACTGGTCTTTCAATCTTGTCATTTTTAGAACCTTCCAACCATTTATAATTCTCTTCTCTAGAGTTGCCCCAATTTTATTGAACAAATTGCCCTTGCACCTTAGACAGGCCCCTTCCCTGTCCACTTTTAAGACCCATCTTAAAATAAACTTTTATTCCCTGGCTTTCCATTCATGAAACACTGATTTTATTTTGTTTTCAGTGCCTTTATTGTGTATTTCGGATTTTATTCGTTTTTTAGTGTCTTTTATTTTGTGATTCTATTTGTTTTAAGTGGTTTTATTATCTGTCTCTGATTTTATTTGTTTTTGTGCTTAGTGTATTTTTATATTTTATTAGCTTTTAGTGCTGATTTTGTTTGCCTTGCTCTGTGTACATGTATGTTCAGCACTGGTTGTTTAAAGTGCAACACAAATAAAGCTGGACTGGATTGGATATAATTTTTAGACACTAATCAGTCTGCTATAAACACCTATGTCAAAGGTTTGATCACAGATTAAGGAACATTATCCAGCTATTTTCTTTTGACATACAATGGAAAACTTACAGACAGAATCATAAAACCGACTGCCTTTCCTATTTAAAAAGTGCGCAACACATGTAGAAAAATGAATTAACTTCACAGAAGAGAAAAAATTTTCTTTAAATTTGCCAGAATGTTAAAACTAAATATGTACGCAGCAAGCATATCATCTTCAGCATACTTACGGAGCAATGGTGACTTCTCAGGGCATTCCGTTTTTAGTGGTTGAGTATTTACGCGGTCAGGTGCTGCTGTCCAGGAGTTGAGTTTGTCCCTCAAAGTCACTTCTTTGACCAGAGCTTGTGTTGTGGCCGATGAAACCAGAACAGATTTCACAGTTTCACCTGAAAAGGTAGCTATCCATGCCAGCACTGACAGCGAGAGGATAAGCAGTACAAAATATTTCCCCCTGCGCAAAATCTTGCACACAGGTGAAAAGAAGCCCATGGCTGTTGGTGACGTTGCCGATTTGAAAACAGTTCAATGCTGTTAATTAGTTACTTAATTATAGTTTAAGATATTTCCTCTGTGCAGAACATTTCAGCAAAAATACCGACTGCCACAGATTCCCTGATCAGTCATCCCATGGCGATAAAACATACTGATGGACTGCACAGCTTGCAAAGCAGATGCTCGCCGTGAAGTAAGGAGTACTTATTGGTGAAAATCCATTGCTGAATCCTCGAAGCCCATTTTCAAGAGGTCAGGCCAAAGACTGTAAATAGATTTAGAAAAATAACATTACTTCTAAAGAAATGGTGTATTTTCATCGTAATCTGATACAAATTTTCTCATGCAAAATCTCTACCCTGAAGGAGCAGTTCTTGGAGTTACATCCATTACTTTTTACATTAGAAGAAAAAACACCTAATTATATGTCATCTTAGAAAGCTCCCAGTTAAGTACAGTCGAGGTCAAAAGTTTACATACACTTGTAAAGAACATAATGTCATGGCTCTCTTGAGTTTCCAGTTATTTAGTATTTGGTCACTTTTTCTGTTAACCCATAATAAAATCATAAAAGAACCAAACTTCATGAATGTTTTTTGTGACAAAGAAGTATCTGTTCCAATCACTCGATCAGAGAAAAACCAGAGTTGTAGAAATAACTGGAAAGTCAAGAGAGCCATGACATTATGTTCTTTACAAGTGTATGTAAACTTTTGACCTCGATTGTATCTTTAACTTTCTCATATGTCTTTTCCTTACTTTTGTGTTCAGAGCCATTTATCCTTGTACACGTTACTGAAAAGGCTTCCTGAATGGCATCTACATTCAGTAACTGTAAACCAATCCTCACCTTTCTCTTCCTTCTACACCATGAAACTGAATCTACACATGTGATTACTGATATCTTTTTGAGTACTGTTGCGGACCAAGTCGGTGCTATTACGAGTTTTCTCTCAAGTATTGTTGTTTGAAAAAGAATCTGCCTGGTGACTGCTTTGGACAAACATAACGTAAAACTATCAGACATTGACTAGCTGGTAAAACTGAAGAATTAATCAAAATATTATTGCAATTGCAAAATCCAAATTGCAGGAGATAATATTTTTGATAGAAGTGATATGTGTCACAAAATGCTATTGTAAATGAAGCCTTGTGGTGGTAAAGAGACGCCCAGGAACAACAAACTATATCCTCCACACTCAACTAAAACATAATTGTTTGGAACAGACTGCAACAAAAGTCACATCATCATTTTTTTCTTCCATTAGAAAAGAAATGAAGAAGCATTAATTTGGTCTCTGTAGTTAACATCTGAATAACAAAGCAACACAATGGAATTCATAAGGTACCTGAATAAAACACAGATTTTACATTCACTCAATACACACAAGTTTGCATACGTATGAGTTTGCATACGCACGAGTTGACCAGTATCCGTTCATAAACCAGCAAACTATGGCCTATCCAAAAACATTACTTCCTTACACACAACACTCACTGCCTTACCAATGACATATTACATTTGGAGATACTGAGTCTAACTTTAGCTCTCTTTGCATTTTGTAACAGCAACAAAACTATTGTTGCTACATCTACATCTAGCTAGCAGACATCACAGTCGAATTTTCGATGTTTTCGCTAGCACAAAACGCATTTAAACCACGTTAAACCTTCAAACTGTGTTTTCTCGCAGCTTCTGCATCTCTTGTGCTCACGTTTGTGTTGTGGACAGAAACAAGCTAGCGTAGTTAGCTTACCACAGCAAGTGCCATAATGTATTTACTGTTACTAATATGAACTGACACTAACGAAGACACGACCTTTACATCGATGTCAGCTCCTTCTACTGCTGCTTACCGTTTAGGGATTAGAAAAAGTTCATTTTTGTCCCGGTAGCGGTCCGTAGCTTTGCTCAGATGGACTCTGGTGGACGCTAGTTAGCTGACGAATGCGGATGTAACGGTGAGGAGTTAATATTTAAGTGCGATAAAAGTTGAATATTCGCATTACAGCAGTCACGCATCGCAGACGTAAAACACAATAAAGTGTTAGTTCAGGAAAACACCCACCAACACCATCCTTTGCTGACACAGAGCTAATGTTACTGGTTTGGGTGCCGCATCTTACCTTATCAAGCTAACACCACCGTTACTCCTGATATAGCAGTAGCAAAAACAGTGAGTCAAGCTAACACAAATACACACACTATATCCGGATAGACTTCAAAATAAAAGCTCTCACTAGGAACGCAGTTCGTTTTCATTTGAAACTATTTATCCATACCAACTTACATGGTGAAGTTTACACATTATTAGTCCATAAGATAAACGTTCAAAAGACTTTTACAATGTGATGAAAACATTGTCGAAACGTTTGTCGAAAAAACATATGAGTACCTTTTTTTTATTTTTCTCCATCCGTCGTGAGATTCACACTATCTTTCCTGAATTGCTTGGATTGTAAAGGTAGAATTTACAAACATAATTTTTTTTCTTAAACAATTGACTTGAAACTTCTATTTCCCATTTATCCCGTTTCCTACAGTTCTAAGGTCAAACGGCCCCGTAAAACTTGACGTATAATGCATGTTTGTGATTACTTTCAAAGTAAAAGTCGCCAATGTTAGCTGCATTTTGGTAACACCCACCTGATACATCCACCATGGGGGGTTATAGCCAAAGGAAAGCCTCCTCCTCTTATATTTTTTTAGCCGGAACAAGGGCTGTGCCAGATGTTCCCAGCATGTAGTGCTTCCTGGTCATTTTGTCCAATATCATTCTACCCTGTAGTTTAAACATACAACATGCTGGTCTTGCTGCTGGGCTGTATTTATGCCTCTGAGGATAAAGGCTCTTTTTTCTTGTTAACAGCGGAGATGGTTGTCCAGCTGCTCTTGCAGACCGGTCCAGGTCAGTCATGATACCGAATATGTGAGCAGCCCCACTGGTATGGATATAAATGACTAAAACATGGTATTGTCTTGCATTTCAAATCACTCTTCATTGAGTTGCTCAGTAGTATAGTATAGAATGTGTCGTCTTAAGTAACTATTGTAACAAACTCAGCTATTTATTTACTCAAGATCAGTTTGGTTTGTTTTACTGTAAGCTTGTTATTTGAGGGCCAAGATTCCCTTTCCCTTCACCTGCATGTAGTGGATATTGCCTCACAGATTTATCCTAAGGAATAGTTCCTTAGGTGCATTCCTAGGTGGTGTTGTTGAGCTATAAATATCCAAGCCTTGGTCTTCATCATACAGTATGTGAACTCTTCATTATCAGATTTTCTGCAGTAATTGGTCATAAAATGTCATCCAAACTTCATCTAAGTCACAAATATACACAAAACAAATGTACTGGAGCTAATAACACACAAACAATCATAACACAATGATGCCGTCACAGTACTGGTGGAAAAACGAAGTGAACCCTTTGATTTAATAGCGGAGTAACCTCAAACAAGCACTTCTGGCAACTGCAGATCAGACCTGCAGAACAGTCAGAAAGACTGTTCATCTTTACAGAATTCTTTTGGCTCCCCCATAATAAGATGTCTTGTGTGAATGGCTCTGTTGGCATCTTCAGCAGCATTTCTGATAGTTTAAGGCCTGGGCTCTGACTGAGCTGCTCCAAGAGCCAGTTTTTCTTATTTTGATATTTTTCTGTACCAGTTTTTCTTCAGTGTTCTGGGCAATTGTCCTGCTGCATCACACAACTACAACTCAACTGAAGTTTATATGGTATGCAGTTATCTGGACATTACTCTGTAAGATGTCTTTATAATCTTAGTATTTAATCATGGTGAGAAAAGTAGCCCGAAATCATGGTGCCCCCTCCAACATGCTGCACCTTATGGACATTGTTAATATGCAGTAGTATTTATGGCATACGTAGTATTCCTAAACAGTTCAGCCTTCATGTGCTCTTCAGCAAACATCAGGCAAACACAAATCAATGACGAAAGATGTATTCAGATCCCTTATTCAAGAAAAATCAATACAGCAATGTACAAGTGCCATACAAAGCTAAGCTACAAAGTAAGTGCATGTAACTCGAAATTGTATTTAAGTACGGTATTTGAGTAATTATGGAGTATAATAATTTCCTGTATGCATAATTTACATGCAATTGACCCATGAACACAGATGTTCATCAATTCCAGTGATTCCTTGAATCCTTTAGCTGGTACTCTGAGATGTGTTCAAAATTTGTGTTCAGCAAAATACACTAATATATATACTTACATATATAGATTGGCAGTTTCATGCAACTATAATAATAATGTACTCTGTTGTTCAATTATTGTGTTACTGTAAAGAAAAGACTTCTCTGTACTCAGGAAAGTTAGTTTATTCATAGCTGACAATCAGTTTGCAGCTCCTGCTTCCCTTCTGCACCTCCTACTGTAAAGACATGACTGTGAAATGAAGAGCTATTGCAAGAATGACATTAACATGTGAGACAGGCTGGCACTGTTTGCAGTTGTCAAAGACTTGTGATAAGCAAGCTGCAAGCTGAGAGGTTTTTCTGAGAGATCTACACCAAAATACTCCATGCACCTCCTTCATTGTGTTCATTGGCTCTCCAACTATTCTGATTTCTTTCTAAGAAAACGTGGGTAATTTTTCTTGGCATTTCATCATAGGCAATACAGTGTTGTGATGTTTCAAGTAATTCCATGTTTCAAGTTACACAATTGTGCTATTTTATGGTTCTATTACAGCTCACAACACTCAGAATTTTCAACATAATGTAACAAACAATGAGATTTTGTCTGAAGGTGATTAGAGAAATACAGAATATCCTAACATGAAAAAAAATCTTCAATGTAATATTGAAAAAGAATATCTGTCTAAGATGGGAGCACTATGCCAAAACAATAGATAACAGCTCTACCTGAAGCAGCAGAGATCAGAGAGGGTTACTCTGACATATTACAGTCTTTCACAGCCCTTTCTCTTGTTTTACAATGCCAGAATCCAAAAGTGCCACGTGTTGATTAAGTACGTTTACTGAGGCGTTTTTTCCAATGTGTAGATGATTGAAAAACCCTCCCAAGACCAAACATCTGACTTGTTATATGTAATGTTTTTAATTGTACAAAATATTTTGTTTTGAGCAGACTTAGTGTACATTAGGTTTATGCTGAAAATAGTCAAATTTATAGGATTTGTGAACAGTGTACAATGTGTTTTCTGCAAGTGACACATTATATTTCTGCCAAAATCTGAAGAAGAC
Organism: Acanthochromis polyacanthus; assembly: GCF_021347895.1. NCBI lineage: Eukaryota > Metazoa > Chordata > Actinopteri > Pomacentridae > Acanthochromis > Acanthochromis polyacanthus. The sequence continues at coordinate 13,631,385 of NC_067129.1, forward strand.
AATGGAAAGACGATAAAATCTACATGTAAATGAATCTTACAATAAAGTCCAAAATACAGTCCTAATAATGGAGATTGATGAAACTGGAGTTTAAAATATCCACTTACATGCTATTACATCAAAGAACTCCTCCTCGATTCATCAAAGCTCAAGGACAGAGTAACTGTTCCACTGCCAAAGCTCACCCTCGGCCTGTGCTTCCCTGAAGTTCGGTCACAGTCGTTTCCGTTGGTCTTGAGGCTGATGGATGAGGACGGGCTCGAGGCTGACGACCCACCAATGCTACTGGACTTCTTTCTTGAAGCCGTGTTGTGTTTTAATGTAGCTTTAGCTGCCACTTTGAAAGCGTGGGCTGCGGTGCTGCACCGGACTTCTTCGATGGTGTTCCTGGAAGGTTTGAAGAGGATGATGTAGACCTTGTTGAAAAAGATACAGGCCAGCATCCCAAAGCTGGATGCCAGTATAGCAATGACCTCAACAGCAGAAACAAACTTGCCATAAGTGCTAAAGTATGCAGGGATAAAAGAGATCCAAACAATAAAGAATATGAGCATGCTAAAAGTAATGAACTTGGCCTCTGTAAAGTTTTCTGGAAGTTTCCGAGATTTAAACGCAAAGAAGAAACATATAGCTGCCAGAAGGCATGTATAGCCAATTAGAAACCCAAGAGCCATCACAGAACCTTCATTGCATGTGATAAAGATGATCTCATCGATGTCATGATTCTTGTAGCTAGAAGGAGGAGCGTTGTAAAGCCACACCACACAAATCATGACTTGGACGAACGTGCACAGAAATACCAGAAGAAACTGCAGGTTTAATCCCCACCATTTACGATGGAGACTAGTCGGGATCTTGGCCTCAAACACCAAAAGCACCCTGTTAGTTTTCACCAGGATGCAGGAGATACAGAGAACAAAACTGATCCCAAAGGCAGGTTGACGTAAACGGCAGGTCCAGTCCTGTGGTTCTCCGATAAAGATAAGAGAACTGGAAAAGCAACAGATAAGTGAGAACAGGAGAACGTAGGACAGTTCCCGGTTTGTAGCCTTCACTATTGGGGTGTTTCGAAACCTCACAAAGACTCCCATCACAAAGGCTGTCAAGACAATGCCCAGCACTGCACATATGGCCAAAGCTATGCCGAATGGTTCTGTCCAGGAGAGAAATTCGATTTCCTTCACGAAACAGAACGTGTGGTTCCCATTTGACCAGGAGTTATTTGGGCACTTGGTGCAAACGCTGGCATCTGTAAAAATAATGAAAACAAAAACATGATCTGTATAAAAATTGCAACATTAACAAAGTGTAGCATTAGCAGAGACTCTTAATGTATGTCATCTTTTGCACCTTTATGATTGCTGTACTCTCCATCTGAGCACTCAGTGCATTCAAAGCAGCATGTGGGCATACTGTCGATGATCCCCTTTCTCGTGCCAGGTTCACAATCCTCACTGCAATTAGAGAATGGAACCTGTAGGACATAAAACATTCAGGAAAGTCAAATGAGGAGGGCAGGAAAGACAGGATAATGGATGCAAATGTGCACTACAATTTAACAAGTGTGCAGTTTTAAATACGATAAAATAACTAGGGCTTAATTTTAATTTTTAATCTAAGCATTGGGCCAAATGTGAAAAGGATCACTCATCCTGATGAACCCACTGAGAGACATTGTCCTGCTCTGCAGCTTCGCTCAGTTCTGAAAAGTGTTTTAGCATCTTCTCCTTATTTTGATCCTTAAAATTGCTATTTGGTTTATTCTCCCTGCTCTTGATAACCTTAGATCCAGAGCTTATAAGCTAATTTTATGGTAACTTCTGAAGACTAAAGTTGTTAAAAAGCCAGGTATTTTCCTCAGGTGGTGGACATCAAAAAAGAATAAACACAGCATTAATGTTACAAAGTGTCAGCTGGATGTGCTTATAAGCAACTCTTGGCTAATGTTTTCCTGAGAACAGTATTAAAAAGTCCAAAACTTCTATTGTTGAATTTATAGCTGCTGCACCAAAGTTCCCAAAACACATTGCAGCAAAGCCTATCTTAACCTCAAAGGAGGCACAATCAACATTTATTTAATAACACTGTGTCTGATGGCACTATGAAAACAGTGGGAGAATGTGAAAGGAACACCACTTTACACTTTTGGTTCTCTCTCTGTGTTTTTGTAGCGTTTTTGTCGGAAAAACAGATGTATTCAGTTTAAACTTCACAAACACCACCAGCTCCGCACCAAAGTGGAGCACTTACCAGCTAAAGAGACAAATGTTTCCCTAGGCCTTGGCAGAGAACACAAACAGTGCTAAAACAGAGCAAATATGTGGACACAAACATATTCAAATTCTACAACAAGATGTGTAAAGAAGTATAAAGTAAGAAAATGTAAGAAAACCTTCCGTAAGCAACTCAAAAGTGGATTTTTCAATGTTGTTCACTTGGTTCTCCAATTAAATGTTCTGCACCACTTGTAATGCTCTTTACAGCAGATTTAAATGTTTCCCTTTCCAGCTGTAATTTCCTCATAACATTTCCAAGGCAACTGGGCATAGAGAATGAAATATACATTTAATGATGAGAAACACCAGAGTGCATTAATTCAGGTAACAACCTTTAAAAAAAACTGGACTGACCTCTGAACTGTATCCGTTCCAAAGAATCTTGGTCTTGTCAATGAACAGTTTGGCTCCTCTCTTGACATGCATATTGTAATATCCAACCTCCTCAAACACCACAGAACCATCTTCAGTCGACCTGTGCCAGTTTACGATGGTGTAGTTTGCTGCCAGGTCTGCATTCTCATCAAAGTGTATCTTTTCCCCCATACTGTTGGTGTAGTTCAAATGTCTGAGCTGCTTCAGGACCTACGATGCAGAACCACATATTTGGATGATTCACGTATCAGTATATTAGGCATTTAACTGATTCAATTGAGTGTGTGTAAATGCTAGATATTGTACCTGCCATGCTTCCATTTTCTTTATATCTGCACATGAATTGTTAGCAAAAAGTCCATGTCCGGGTGTGCAGGTGAGGATGTCCTGCAGGGCTTGTGCAATGGAATAAACTGCAACATAAACATTATAGGAGATGCGAAGGTGTGTGTAGTCCAGGTATGGGGTCTCAACACTTGTGATGTCTTCCTCACCAGTACACAAAGGCCTGAAACTAGTGCTGCCATTTTCACTTTCCTGGAGTCTTGGGCTGTCCTCCAGATAACAGTTGAAGGTTTCTTCCCAAAACTCTCTGACAAATTCATTATGACTGTCTTTCTTTGGTTGGACGTTTTGTAAGAACTCCTTAAAGCCGGGTATACTCCCTGACTTTAGAGCAAAGCCAATAGTTCCCGCCACAACATCAAGATATTCTGGTTTAGCAATAAGGGAGGAGCTGGCCCACGCTTCACTAGCTAACCAAATCCGATCTGTGATGTTTCTCCTGATCATCTCTTTGATCAGAGGCTCAATGTCTGGGCCACTGGCAAACACAACAATGACTTTGGCTGTGGAGTTCTCAATCCGGTCAGCCAGAGCTTTAATTTCATGATCCTCAAAGTACTGAGAAATAAGCTCATTCAGGTGGATGCAAATGTCTCGCTCCTCCATCTCCTTCTCAAACTTTTCAATCCCTGGACGTCCGTAGTCGTCGTCAGAGGCAACAGCGATGACCCAGTTCCATTGAAAGTGCTCTATGATGTCTGCCATGGCTGTGGCTTGGTACTCATCTGTAGGAATGGTTCTCATGAAGGACTTGTACTGATTCTTGTTGCTCAGTAGACGACTGGAAGAGGCATAACTGATCTGAAACAGGGGAGATTTCAGGCAATCTATCATGTTTTCATTCTGTCCTGCTTGCTGTTGTTTAGGGTAACTCATGTCAAATCATCAGGGGCCTTTTTAATCATAAACTATGCATACTAATATTACATGTAAAAGTTTTGCTTAATATATCAAATACTTTCTAAGATAAATTCTTCTTAACAACCGCCCAGAAACCCACTTTTAAGCATCATTTCTGACATTGAAATTTGACGCTACATTTGAACAACAGCATCACAGGAACTATAAATGATAAAAGCCTGAAATTATTTCTCATCATGTTATTGATTCAGAATCTGAAGTGTTCGGCAAGTAGATCAAATAGCCTCTAATTATGGGACAGTTTAAATAGGGGGAAAAAAAGCAAAGCAGTCACAAAAACATTACTTGGAAAGTATTTCATATACCAAGCAAAAAATTTCACAAATATCTTTCTATGTGTCCATAGTTCATAATAATGAAATTTCTTGAGACTATCAAGCAGAAATTGTTCTGAAAATTTGATGATTTAAAATGCTATGACTCTTAACTATCTTTAATTATTATCAAGGTTTTGTTAGTTTTCAAACATCATTCAGGTTTTAGCCACTTTTCCTACAGAGAGGAATTTTTGTTGCAACCTAAAAAGATTTTACTTAGCTCAAAAAAAGAAATTTGCCAACACCAAAATTATAAAAAATTTGGAAACAAACAAAAAGCAGTTGTTGTGGTTTCATCTGCTTAAACATAAAAGACATTTTTGTTCATCACATGGTCAGAAATAACAAGAAAATGCACAAATTCAAGTCAACTTGAATCTACTATCTGCTGTAATCGCCCCTAAAGGCCCATTCTGAGTCAGGAATAATCCTTGTTAGAGGGTCACAATGCAACATTTGTTCTGATTTAAGGCCACAATGAGGAGGAGTAATGATGTGCTGCTGACAAAGCCACTGTCCAGTTACTCACCTGAGGAATATAAAACAGACCCAGCAGGTTTGCGACGGCTGTAGAGACTGCAGACCCAGCAGCTCCGACTACTGCAATGGTTGATGGGATGTGATCCGTGCAGTTACAAAACTCGTCTAAATTCAGCGAGTCGATCTTATTTTGGGCCACAAAACTTAGAGTAGCCTCCAAAGCTTTTGAAACTGTGTTGCACGTGTCGAAGATCCTGTAGCCGAGAGTGATGTTGGGCAGGAGTGTGCTGCTGTTGTTTATCTCATCAATAGCAAAAATCATGGCTTGGAGCCAACGGAAACCACGGAAATTGAACCTGAGGAAGCAAGCAAGGCACATGTTTAGACAAACTCGACATAATAAGTTTAAAAAAGAAAAACAGTGTCATAAATCAGCTGTAGGTTTTACCTGACACACTGTGTGGATTCTGGCCGAGCTGCAAGGTCTTGATCTTTGGATGCGACACCAAAGTGTATGGGGAAAAGACCTCCAAGCAAAATGTCACCGGTCATCTGCGCTCTCTGATGGGGCCCGTAAGTGGAGATCACATAACTGGACCCCAGCAGTACCACATAATACAGAAGCAGCCTCATCTTTCTTGCGTGTATAATGGTTAGGATGGTTTTCTCTGACTTCCCAGGGTGAGGAAATTTTCAATCTTATCTTCTCCCATCAATCTGTCTACTGCACTGGTTTGTGTTTTTCATGTTTGCACTGATGAGAATTTCTGCCTGTTAGAAAACATTGGAAAAAACACGTCACGCTCGTAAGTAGACAAATTGGCTATAATTACAACTGACTAGAAGTAATCGACACCAGTGCTGAGGCTGTGTGCGATACCATCAAATAAACTCTAATCCATGAGCTCACTGTTCCCTTTTAAACAAAGAGAAAATGGTGTTAGAGGCCAACTTGACCTGAGGCTGTTATTAACCGCTCTATTCGGAGTGCACAGTAACATATGTTTTTTAAGACTTTGGATTTTTTTCATGAGTTGACTTCTTTAGTTTCTTTTCACACCTCACTAACAGGGTCATCGGGCTGCTTCAAATATCCTTCTGCACCGAAATAGACGCAGGATTTACATGAGCTGAGAGTGAAGTCACACTCTAATGACCCTCCTTCCTGCAAACGCTCTCCGTCTCACGCTGTGGCCAGTGAACCAAGTCTCCATGGAGAAAAGCCATAGCTGCCCTGCTGCATCTGGCTAATACAGCTGGAAAAATGCTGGGGCAGAGCTGTGATAATGAAGTAACCAACACCCCTTACAGCCACTGTTGGCCACATTACAGAGAAACAGACGGACTTTTGGGTACATTAACAAAAAAGAGTGTTAAACTTTTCAAATGATTTTTTTTTTCATTGTCTACATTCATTTTTTTCCCTTATCTTGTCTGTAAATGTGAAATAAAAACTCTGAAAATGCTGTTAAATGGCACAGATTAAAAACACACTAATGCTTTCAAATGATGTAAAATCCACAGTAAATGGCTTCTTTTAAATTACTGAGAGCTTTCATGACAATCAAAAGAATTGTGGCTGTGTTAAACAAGATAATTACATGCTTCAAAATTCCAATTAAAGCAGTGAAAACATCAAATGTGGAATATAACACAGAATAAAACTTACCCCCTCAGTTCCGGAGTATTTCGTAAATTTGCCAGAAACACTCAATTTGAAAATATACACAGATTTTGAGGACTTTTTCCAAAATATCCTGGGTGCTGAATGAATTCACAGACAATACTGCCAGCCTCTGAACCCCTTTCTGCTGATGAATCATTAACAGAGAGAGGGATTGTCCATTTCCTTCGGCTAATGAAGTCTACTCACAGCTCACTCCTTCTGAACTAAAGCAATCACAACCCAAAAGTGGCAGAGAAAGAGTTGGGAAGCTTATATTTATCAGTAATTCTATACTATTACTACAACATTACAGGTCTACAATACTGTAAACTACTTTCAGTGAATAGCCAAAACATGAGATAAAAGATTTGTGAAGGTTAAAACTGTCCTTCCTTCATTTGTGTTTTAAGTTATATATGTGAGTCTACATTTTTTCAGTTACCAATACTAATATTTCTTCTCCAACCTCACCACACTTCAATCAGTGGTTTCATCAAAAGGAATAAAAACACATTTCAAGCACGTCTGAAATTGAGTTCCAACATACCACTGTGCAACGTAACTTTAATCAGTTTTCTCAGCACCACTGGAACACACAAATGTGAAAAAATCCAGTTATTCCTGTGTGGGATTGCATTTTCTCAACATCCGCTGATCGGTTTTCCATTGCTCATTGTTTTTTAACTGCAGGATGATACCAGGAACCCCTGGAAGCAGTGGATTGCACCATAATGTTGCTCAGACTATTAGTTGACTCCTCATGCTCTGATGAGCAAGTCTTCAATTTGTTGCTGAGCAGTGAAAAGTATTTCAGTTTACAACATGTTGACTTATCGGTGTCCCAGCCCAACCCTGTGTCCACGAGACATCAGGCAGAGAGAAGATCCTACGAGGTTAAAGAACACAAGTCTGCTCTGCTTTATACTTTCTTATTTGTCTAAATCAACTTCATAATAGCTGGAACAAGGTTGTCCAACTCTGCGTGCAGACCGTAATGTGCTGTTTAATCAGCAGAAGAATCAGAAATCCTAGCATGCTTTGTATTAGCGTTAGCACTGCCCTCGTGTGGAAGATCAGAATAGTCATTTTACTGCAAATTAGTGCAAGATTACGGTATTAGTGAGAGAAATAATGAAAATTTGGTGAATATGTTTTTATTTTTACAGCTAATGTTAAATGATAAAAATAAATAACAAATAAATAGTTTTTTTTATAGTAAACCTACACAAAACTGTCTATATGTACCATCCAGTGGGAACAATCTTTAATACAGGTATCCAGAAGTTTCAGAGTATTCAATTTACTCTGAATGGCAGTAAATTCTCCTGTTCTGTTTGGCCTAATTTCATAAGAAACAAATATGATGCATCCGTATAATTTTGGTAGTTCTTTATTTGAAACTGAAGACCCGACATTAGGCGCAATTTGACATGCCAGTAGTGTTCTCAAAGAAATCATTCTGATCCTGTTTTTTTTTTTTTTCAGAAATGGCACATAAGTCTGAAATGTAACATAATGTGTAAAAAATGTTGGGCTGTGAAGAGTTCACAGTGAATGGGTTTATCCTCACACATAGAGTGTGGAGTGGACAGATCAAAACACAGTCACACGTTGCAGTGTCCAGCTGAAAAGGTAAGGATGCTTTTCTTAAATTCATGAGTATAAATTCTACTTGATGTGAAGTGAGTTGGTTAGATAGTAAGTTTCATTAGCTCTTCTTAAAGTCTTAAAGATCTTAAAGTTTGTTCTTTTGTTCTGCATCATCTGAAAACACAATGTTCTGACTTATGATGAATGACTGGCACATTATGGAAGCACTAAAATAAAACGAATAATAGTATCTACTTTAATTTATTCTAGTTTTATACACAAGTAGGCCATTACAGCAAATTATCCATAATACACGAAAATATTAGGAGAAGAAAAAAGCAATATGCCTGACAAAGATAAGTAAAAATGGATGAATATACTGTTTGATAGTGGTCGGAACTTTTTATTGTGTGGGAATAAAATCCACTTACTGTGCAGGAACAGCACTTTGTGAACGCTTTAGTTAATGAATGAAGGGTGATGTGTGTGTGTGTGTGTGTGTGTGTGTGTGTGTGTGTGTGTGTGTGTGTGTGTGTGTGTGTGTGTGTGTGTGTGTGTGTGTGTGTGTGTGTGACCTCAGTTTTACAGTACAAATTGTAAAACTGTACAGTGGTGTCATAAAAATAAACTATTCTGTGCAGTATGTTTGTTCCATAAAAGTTAAATATCAGACTGCGGCAGTGTTACTGTCAATCTCAAAAGTAAGACACTGATCAATTAAATAATGAAGACAAAAGCTAAGCTGCATAACATCTAACTTATAAATGAGTTTATTTGTGTGAACTGTTTCTGATAGGAGCATGTGATTTGGACAGTTCCATGCAACTTTTACCTACATTATAGATTTTCTTAAAATAAATTTGCTCTCTTTGATAATAAAAAATGTACAGAGTGTGTTTTCTTGTTTGATATTCTTGTACGGACATTACAGCTTGATCACATTGCCAGCTTTTCCTGATTGAAAATCTTAAAATTTTTTAAACATACGCCACTCCCTTGCAGCATTTCTTAGCTTTGTGTGCTTTGTCTTGAACAGGCCTCATAATTAACACAAATTGTCTTGATTACCAGATGTCTGGGGCAAAGGTTCTGCTGTTCCTGCAGAGCCTGTCACGTAGGAAACCTCTGGAGCCAGAGGGTGAAGTGTCCAACTTTCGGCGATGCCTGACCACCCTCGACCTGGTGGCTCTCGGGGTCGGCAGCACGCTGGGGGCCGGAGTGTACGTGCTGTCAGGAGAAGTGGCCAGAGCCGTGGCCGGGCCGAGTATCATAATCTCCTTCCTGATAGCAGCCGTGGCCTCCGTCTTTGCAGGGCTGTGTTATGCTGAATTTGGAGCTCGTGTTCCCAAAACTGGCTCTGCCTATCTGTACAGCTATGTGACTGTGGGCGAGATATGGGCTTTTATCACTGGCTGGAACCTGCTGCTGTCATATGTCATAGGTAACAATAATGCCAGCATGAATGCATGCACTCGCTTCACAAAAGTTTCACAGAGTTTGTGCATGTCGTTGCCTATCTCTTTCTGTTTTTAAGGGACATCAAGTGTAGCCAGAGCCTGGAGTGGCACCTTTGATGATCTCATTGGAAATGTCATTGCCAACTCTCTGGGCAAACAGGCTGCCATGGATTTACCTGGATTAGCTCCCTACCCAGACTTCTTTGCAGCTGGCCTCATAATGCTGTTGGCAGGCAAGTTTCAGAACCTAAAGCCTTCACAGAAACTGAGGTTACATTAATACAGTTTATCTGGACAGAAAAATGAAGGAAGATACCCCAATAAGTAAATGTCCAAAATTTGTAATGAATGGGGAAAATCTTTCTATATTTGACAAAAAGAATTTCCACTGCTTTCATTGTATTTTCTGTATTCTTTCTTTCTAGGGATTCTTGCATTTGGTGTTAAAGAGTCGGCCATTGTAAATAAGATTTTTACAGCAGTTAACATCCTTGTGTTGCTGTTTGTTATCCTCTCTGGCTTCATTAAGGGAGACATCAACAACTGGTACATCAGTGAGGAGACTCTTCTAAATGGAAATGAGTATGGACTTCTAATTCTGTATTTTTATTTTGTATTTTCTAAGAGGCTTGAATAACCAAAAAACTACATGTTTATTTTTTACAGAAGCTATACGTTCTTGAATGAAAGCAGCACATATGGCAAAGGGGGATTTTTTCCTTTTGGCTTTGAAGGAACTTTAGCAGGAGCAGCCACATGCTTTTATGCGTTTGTTGGATTTGACTGCATTGCCACAACAGGTAAAGGAGAGTCAAGATGGGCAAGACAGTTTGATGTTGCATGAATTTTGAAATTCAAAGCCAGTGTTAATCATGATGATTTACAGAAGCAGAGTGAAAAAAAATGCTCAAATTTGTTGCAGATGATGAATGTCATTAGTATCTCCACATAGAAAAATAACTTAATGCTTTAGTATATGGTTTAGAATTTACACAACAATGGTACAATGCAATGAAAGACTGTAATTATGAAAGACACAACCTTTTGCTTTATGTGTTTTTCTCTTTAGGAGAGGAGGTTCAGAATCCTCAGAAGTCGATCCCATTTGGGATCGTGGCGTCCCTCCTCATCTGCTTCCTTGCTTATTTTGGTGTTTCTGCTGCCCTGACTCTTATGATGCCGTACTATTTGCTCAGTGTTCACAGCCCACTGCCTGTGGCCTTTACATACATTGGTTGGGGCCCTGCAAAGTACGCAGTGGCTGTGGGATCCCTCTGTGCACTGTCAACAAGGTAGGAAACACAGTGTGCCATTTATAAACCCAATGCCGGCTTCAAGCCAAAACAAGACTGGTTCATTGCACTTTAAAAAACCCTTTTTTAATTTTCGGTGTTCAGAATTTTTCTGGAAAACAGAAAAAAAAGTTTGTCCTTATTAACATGCATGTTATACTGTGCATATAAAAATTATTGACATCACAAACTACACAAATGAAAACAGAATCTAGTAACATGAAAAACTAAAGAGTAATTGATAAGACATTTGGGCTTTTTTCCTGCAGTCTCCTAGGATCAATGTTCCCGATGCCTCGTGTTCTCTTTGCCATGGCCAGAGATGGATTGCTCTTCAAACTTCTCAGTAAAATGAGTGACAGACAGAATCCTGTCATAGCTACACTGGTTTCAGGGATTGTAGCAGGTAAAACTGCCAACACAAGGCAGAATAAGCTGAAGACTTTTCACAGAATTTTTGTAGAAGATTTACTTCTACACTCCTGCACTATATTTCTGAAGTGATTGATGCATAATTATGACGAACACATTTTAAATATTCTAGGGCAGCATTATCAGTGTCAAAATTCTTCCACTGAGTGAATGAATAGTTCAAGCACGGTTGATTAAAAAAGATGTCAAACAAAACCATGTAAGTTTATGTAAATGATGTCTTTGCAGCTATCATGGCATTACTGTTTGACCTGAAGGCGCTGGTTGACATGATGTCCATAGGAACCCTGTTTGCCTACACACTTGTCGCCATATGTATCCTCATATTAAGGTATGGATCATCATTAATATGTACATGTGGTATTGTTGCTCTAGTTACTATGCTTGTGAAAAATTCACCTTTATGTGAAGTGCCAATGTTTTTGTGTAACTCAAAGCCTTAGGCCCACACTGCAACCTTATATTGCAGTATATCTAGTAGTATGAAAGATAATGATTGATAATACACACTTCCTACATAGTCTATATGTGTATAATCCACAATGGGATATAATAATAACAATGGCAATGATAATGATAACATCGTGCAATAATATGCAGTTTCAACTTATAAAAAGCATATTTTTTAATGAAATAATCATATAATATCTTGAAGTATGATTACATTGACCGGATATGTTTGGAACTGTACATATTAAACTGTATGTTAGACCCTGATTCAAATAAATTGATGTCAACCTGGAGAAGTAAGAAAACAAGAATATTCAGAATATTAAGTTCTTACAAGCATTATAAAGGCATACAAATCACAGAACCCCCTTTTAAAGTCCCTATCTTAATAAATAAGGGTTGCATAATCTCAGTGCTTGGGTATATTTATAGATATTTTCTTATTTTTACAGGTACCAAGCTGACCTCAGTGAAGATTCAAGTTTAAACAAAGCAGAACCATTTACAATTGGTGGAGTGTTACGTCCTCCTTCTCAAGCCACCACGCAGACATCCAAAAATGTGTCTGTTTTAACTGTTTTTATTAGTAAGTGATTTTTTTAGTGTCATCCCATATATAAAATAATGTACACAGCTCATTTTCATTATTAATTATTGGAGCTTACTTTTTTGACTGTCTCCAGTCTTTCTAGCTGTCATCCTAAGCGTCTTCATATCTGGAGCTGTGGACGCCCTGCAGGCCCTTCGGTGGTGGAGTTTACTTTGCGTCTCAGTCATTATACTGATACTGGTCCTTACTGTTCTGATCATCTGGAGACAACCACAGAGTACAAGCAAAGCTGCTTTCATGGTATGCCACATTGATCTTAAGTGTAGTTTTTATTAGAGGCACAGAAAAATGAAGTTTAGTATGTTTTTTCTTACCATTGATATGCTTTAATAAAAGAATAAATTCATATTTTAATTATAATTTTAATTAAATGTAAAAAAAATCAGTCTTAATAGGAAAATAGCCTGCCAGTACTAACATTATATTATATCCCTTGCAGCTATAAAGTTATCAACACAGAAATTCCTTTTTTTTAGATTGTGTCTGTTATAGCACTTCTGCTCTTTCATATCTACAGGTTCCTTTTGTGCCTTTGCTTCCTATTTTTAGCACCTTTGTCAATGTTTATCTTATGGTTCAGCTTGGATCAGACACCTGGATCCGTTATGCTGTGTGGATGGCAGTAGGTATGTGAAGAATATTATCATAAAAGATGCATTTTCATTGAAGTTAAATGTACAAAACATCAAATAATGTGATCATGACCATCGATGATGTAACTTTTTTATTTTACTTCTTTAAAAAACAGGTTTATTCATCTACTTTTGTTATGGTGTTCGGCACAGTGTGCAGAGACAAAGGCTTCAAAATTTACATAATCGAGTCAGTATTCACAGCATCACCACCACAATGGAGCAGAACATTGAACCTGGACAAGATTTTAATGGATAAATGTTCCAACGTGGTTGCTTTGTTTGATGTAGACCTTTTAATTTCAATAAATATGTAGCTGGTTTGCATAAATTTTATTGAAATGTTTGTTTCAGGAATTCACAAACCTTTTCTCAGAATTCGAATGTCTGAGAAAAACTTTCACAGTTTCATTTTTACAGCTCAAATATTGTAGTGAATCATACTTTTATAAATAAACTATGTTGACATCACTCCTCCATAAGATGTCATATTCTGCATTCGTGTTACTGTTTTGTTTACGATGTTGATACTTTCCAAGCCACTGTGTGTGTAATGTTAAGTGGTTTTTGCCACTTTTGAAGAACATCCTTTTATTATTGGGCCTATTCAGGGTTGATTGCCAAAAGACAACATTTTACTCATATGTACATGTTGTATATAGATATTGATCCTATATATCAAATTATTTTGTAATGAATATAGCACAGCTGTTAAACAAAACATGCTAGTTTCCTGCATTCGCCTCGTAGACGACACAGTCATATTACCCATGTGGTTTAGCTATATAATATATTACATTGTCAATTGCAGGGATTTGCTTTGTTTTCCACTGAACCTAACTCCCAGTGTAGCCCTGTATCTTGTGTAATTAAGCAATGTTTAATGTATTTGTATTCCTTTCTACTATCATGCAAGATGTGACATGCATGCAAAATAAACATGATATTTTAAGTTTTGCAATTTAGAGTAGTCAATTAACCTCAGCATATTTGTGGCCTGTGGGAGGAAACCGGAGCGCCGGGAGAAAACCCACGCATGCACAGGGAGAACATGCAAACTCCATGCAGAAAGATCCCAGGCCCAGAAAGTGCTAACCACTACTCCACTGTGCAGCCCTTGGATAAATGTGTGCTCTTTCTTTCTCTCTTTCTTTCAAGAACCTTGTTAACCCAATCCTACATCTACAATCCACACGTACTTCCAAACGTGACCTCATAGGAACTAATGAAAGCCGTCTTTGTTGAAGTAGGCACAGTTTATATGGCGCACCATGTGAAAATCTGCTACCCAATCAGAGGGCAGGTCGCTGTGAGTTTTAGCCAATCAGCGACTCGTCCTGCAGGGGAAGCGCATTGTTCAAAAACCAAACGCAGACCGGTAAAATACCTACGTTGAGGCTTCGATCAGTTTCAGGTGACTCCGACTGATGCAGTTATAAAACAGTAACAGAATTTTTGTTTAGTCACGTAGTTCGGTTTCGACGATCCGCGGAGGACATTCAGCCACCGAACGTCCTGGAAACAAGACGAATATCGAACCGTCGAGGCAAGTTAATTTAACGTTTGCTTAATGGTTGTTATTGTTGATAAACAACAGTGAACTTTTAGTCACGACGAAGCTGTAATTACTACAAATATGACTACACCAGTGATAGTAATATTGTGTTAGTATAACTTAACATAATATAAATGCTGTATTCGGTTACAATCTGCAACCACATTTTATCTGTTTTTTGAGGTGGGAGTGACTACACGACGTTCAAATATTCTAAACCTGGACGAACTACTTAAGTTAACATTGTGTACTCACTTCACGTAAAAGTACTATTGTGCTAATTTCAAAGTAAACCAGAATGAATTGTCTTTTTAAAAGTTCACGTAAGCTTTGAAGCACATTGAACTACCAGCATGGCTGAGTTTTCTGTTTACCACATGCTACATGGAGCTGAGGGACAAATAGCCAAAGGGTAGCTACCTGCACAAGACGTGACATTTTCGCCTTGAAAACTTGAAATGCTCTACATAGTTTGTAAATATGTTTCAACTTTATTGCTGCTCAGTTTTATGAATGGAATAATAGAAAATTACTCCACTTAATGTCAATTTGTGCCCATTGCACAGAACAAAAAACAGAGAACGTGTGTGGTTCACAGTTGAATTGATTTAAATTAGGTAGTTCCTCTGCACCTACTTTTCTGAAAAGATGATATCTTGGCAGAAAAAAATCCTGTTTCACTACTTAGCAGGCACTGTTTGGCTTTGAAGGTCAAGCCAAGCCTTCCTTCAGTTTCTGTGTTTTCTCAGCTTGTAGCTCAACACACCCATATTCTAGCTAATCCACTTAGAATAACAAGATGGTGCTTGAAAACTGCATAATTGCAAAGATATGCTGCAGGACAGATTTCTTTCCTGATCACCACATTGTAGGCTCATTATTAAAAAGAAAAAAAGCCTATTTTCAGTATTTATGCACAAAAGTATTCATTTATTTCTTTGTACTGTAACTTCCCACTTCCCCATTCTGAGCCGCTATGTGAAGTAACATTACAAAATGGCTTTTGCTTGCCTTTACTGACTCACAGGCAGGTTTGAAATGTGTTGTGATCACTTAATACTTATGAGGATTTGTCTTCTTTGTCACAGGTAAGCATGGCGCTGTCTTTGTCCTCACCATGTGGACTGCACTCAGATGAGGAGGAGGATATGGCAGTGTTTGAGTCTACAGCAGCAGAGCATGGAGGCCTGGGTAGACCACGTCTACCTGAGCTCTCTGTTATTTCTCCTGGCCTGGACATCCGCCCATCCATTGCAGGACAGGTGAGAGCCGACAGGAGTATTTTTTTTTTTTTGTTGCAATGTAACCTGTGAAGTTTTCATGGTAAACTGTCCCTAATGTGTAGCTAGACATGCTGAATGCAAACTTGTGTTTTTTTTTCATGAAAGATGTCTTTAATTTTTGTGTTCAGAAACTGGCAGTGAAACGTGGAAGCTGTGATGAAGGGACCACAGAGCGAGTCAAGGTTTTTCTGCGCATCAGGCCGCTCACTGACATTGAGAGAGACAGAGGAGAAGAGCAGGTAAGACAGTGAAGTCAACATTATATCAGTCACTTGTTCTGTGGCTGTTTGTTTTTTTTCTTTTTGAGGATACATATTTATTGCTTGGAGTGCACGTAGTGCTTAAGATTCACTTTTCTTTTAGGGTTGTGTGGCTGTTCAAGATGAGGAGACTCTGCTGCTCAAAGCTCCAAAGGAGTCTCAGAACATGAGGGCAGCAGAAAGAGGCATAGCTCAGAGCATTCACAAGTTCAGTTTTTCGAAGGTAGGAGAACTTGTAAATATTTCCTAATGGCTGTTCCTTGCAGCCAGTGTCAGTATGAACGAAGGGAATGTGGAGCACCACTAGCCTAGCCGCGCTAAACAACCCACGGCAACGAATTTAATTCTCTGCCAGGGTGGGTCTAGTTACCCTCCATAAGGCTCGAGGCTGGATTCTCCTAAAACTGGCCGGACCAATCACCATGAAGTGTAGAGTCAGAAGGCGGGTGTAACGAAGTGACGACAGAGGCGCGACGATTCTGACAGAAACAACCGGCGCACAATAAACAGTTATCTTTCGACTGGGCTTTGGCCACAGCCCTTAAAGATTTGAAGCTAAAATTCAACTTGAAAGATAAACAAAGGACGGCACTGAAGTGTTTCATTGAGAAGAAAGACGTATTTGGACTTATGCCAACGGGATATGGCAAATCCTTAATATACCAGTTGGCTCCGCGGCTCCGCTGGTTGGGAAGCTAATGGGACTTAGCCACAATCCGCCGGTGCTCTCGGAACTACGTCAGCCTATTCGTTGCATTGATTGGTTGTATAGCTACCCAATTGCTGCAGAGGGATTTGATAGACAACCTTTTAGCTCGCCTCCCTCCCTGTCGAGCTTCCCTAGACCCTTGTGCCGTCAGAAACATGGGTGTAGCGTGGCTAGGCTAGAGCACAACACTTGTTGATTAGATTTTCTAATGTAAAAAACCTGAAAACCTCATACAGATGTTTTCCACTGTTTATCTTTCATAGATCTTTGGTGCAGAGACAACACAGCATCAGTTTTATGAGAACACAATGAAGAAGATGGTAAAAGATGTGCTTCAGGGAGAAAACAGACTCCTTTATACTTATGGCGTAACCAATTCTGGAAAGACTTACACGGTTCAGGGTAAGCTTTTTCTCCTGTACTGATAATACTTGAACACATTGACCCTGGTTTTACTGTGATGTTTGTTTGCAGCTCTGATGGTTTTTTTGTGTTGTAGATGCTGATCTAGCATTAGATATTATGGAGTTGGTTAAAAGTTCAAAACATAAACTTTAAATATCAAACTCTGACTTGCAGGCACCGGTCGAGAGGCTGGCCTGTTGCCTCGTGCCTTAGCATCTCTGTTCAGGAAACTGCAGGGCCGTCTCTATGCTGCCATGGATCTGAAGCCTGTCATGTCTCAGGATGTGAGGCAGCTTGGCCCCGGTGAGGTCAAAGCAGAGGAAATCCGCAGAAACTCTCTGCTCAAAGAGGTAAACAAAGGACCACCAAAGAGTTCAGTTTACTACAATGTAACATGAATAATTTGAGCAAATTTGAGAGTCTGGAACTGGCAAATATTTGGAATTTTGCCATTTCTTTTGAGCTAATCGCTGCAAATTTAGTTTCAAACCTTGAGAAATATTAACCGAGTTCAACAAGACTCTGTTTGTTGGACAAATCAGTGCACCGTGGTGTATGCTTAGATAATGAAACTGCTTGACGTTTTTCAAGGTTCCTGAATGTGTTGCACCACCTTTATGGCTGGTTTAATTGATATTTTAGAACAGTACATTAAAAGACTTTATGAAAGAGTCTGGTTGTGCTGACTAACCTACAGAGAATTATTACCTGAATCAGCAGCTTTTCTTAGTGCTACAGTGAATTACAGCTCACTTTTGTTATTTACTTTTACTGTTCCAGCAGCATTGTTTTCAGCTGCAACAGACAGTTCAGTGCAAAAAAATCTCTAAAAATCAGCGAAACAGCAGACAGAGTAGCAACTAGAACATGAAGAACACTGAGGTGTTGGCAGGTTTTGAGATAATTACCTCAGGGAAGTTGGTACAGACCAAAAACAAAGCAACAACAGAAGGAATGCTGAACATCTGCCAGCAGCTGGCCAGAAATGTGATTTTGTACTGAATAATTAAGCAATAATGACTGTGGAATAACTGAAAATGTGCAGCTGTTTATGTGTTGGTGTTTTTTTCCGGCTTTGCAGTTGTGGCAAGCTTTAGAATATTAAAATAAAATCTTTTTCGTTGAAATTTAGCTGATTTGAGTAACAAAAACTTCCAAAACTATGACTGGAAGAATTTTCTTGAGTATCTGGACTGATGAACTCCTCTTGTGTGTCACAGGATGAGAGTTCTCGTCGAGGTGGTACCACTACAATCTGGGACAGCGGCATTGGAGGACTATCCTCTGCAAGCAACATCGCCAACCAGCTTGAAGGTAAGGATGGGGACAAATTTTGGAATCAAACACCGACTAAATAAGCTTCAGTGCAAACATAGCAGGCATTGTAGAGTAGAATGCAAACTGCTGTGTGATTGCAGAGAAGTTTAAGAGGAAATTATTGACCATTTACAGATCGGTGCATAGTAGGAAACCATGAAAACATGACTCCATGATAGATTCGTTCTATATTTTCCCCTCTCTCTGCAGACACTGACAGTGTTTGTCTGGAGCCGGACAGCCTTTCCCACAGTGGAGGGGACGACCTGGAGGAAGGGGTGCAGTTTTCCATCTGGGTGTCCTTCTATGAGATCTACAACGAGTTCCTGTATGACCTGCTGGATGCATCGCCCTCCCTGCAGCCCCGGAAAAGAGCCACCTTGCGGCTTAGTGACGACAAGCAGGGCAACCCCTATGTGAAAGGTAACACCGAGTCATTCACAGCAGTAATGGCTATACTGCATTCAACTGTTTGATTACTGCACTGTGTATCAGTTTGGACCTCCTGAAGCTCGATTCCATTATGTGGCTTCTCTCATCTGATGTATGTTACACGTCATTAAGCAGGAAATGATGTAAAAAAAAAAAAAGTGTAGACTGCTTCTCTCATTTTCTCTGCCGCTCTCTGCACTTTACCTGCAGTCTTTTTACATTCTGTTTGAGTGTGAGTGCAATCTTATAAGAAGCACTTGTGCAATAGATGGTCAGAAGACTTTAAACACTGTTTACTTTGTTATATTATTCGCAGATCCACTAAAAAATATACATTGTGTTGTGGCTGCTGCACTCATGTTGCAATAGGATAATTTTTTTTCCTCTTCTATCAGACCTCACCTGGATCCAGGTTCGCAGTGCTGAGGAAGCTTGGAAGGTTTTGAGGGCCGGACGTCGCAACCAGAGCTTCGCCAGCACCCACCTCAACCAAAACTCTAGCCGCAGGTAAGAAGAGCACATTAAACCGTTGCCGTTTAAAACCTTACTTTGATTTATTTTGATGGATTTGTTTGACTCACACTGACCGGTTCTCTTCTCACCCACTTAGCCACAGCATCTTCTCCATCCGTGTCCTGCATGTCCACCCTGAGGCAAGTTCTGGCAAAGCCATGCACATCAGCGAGTAAGTTCACCTATTGCTACTCTAACTGCACTTCAGTTTTCAACGATTTACATTTAGTTTTATTGAAATAAGTTTGTAAAAGTAACAACATATGGCTTTCACTGTCTTCTTTTTAGACTGACTGTGTGTGATTTGGCCGGATCTGAACGCTGTAAAGAGCAACGTAACGGTGAGAGGATGAAGGAGGCCAACAACATCAACACCTCCCTCCTAACACTGGGGCGCTGTATTGCTGCCTTGAGGCACAACCAGAATAACAAGTAAGTGTTTGACTGTTACTTAGACACACAATTAGCGATACTTTCTTAAAAAGATAGTAAAATATGGTGTTAAAAGTAAATCAGAAAAAACTGAATGTATCCCTCAATCGACCTGTAAGTGCACCTTTTACTTTAGTTTTATTTATTTATTTATTCAACCAAAGTCAAAAAATGAACGTTTGTGCTCACTCCTACCTATGTAATTTGATGTTAACTTCTGTGGCTAAGCTAGTTTATTGATGGCACTGAATCAGTGTTATAGCCTAGCCACGCTAGACAACCCACGGCAACGAATTTAATTCTCTGCCAGGGTGGGTCTAGTTACCCTCCATAAGGCTCGAGGCTGGATTCTCCTAAAACTGGCCGGACCAATCACCATGAAGTGTAGAGTCAGAAGGGGGGGGTAACTAAGTGACGACAGAGGCGTGACGATTCTGACAGAAACAACCAGCGCACAATAAACAGTTATCTTTCGACTCGGCTTTGGCCACAGCCCTTAAAGATTTGAAGCTAAAATTCAACTTGAAAGATAAACAAAGGACGGCACTGAAGTGTTTCATTGAGAAGAAAGACGTATTTGGACTTATGCCGACGGGATATGGCAAATCCTTAATATACCAGTTGGCTCCGCTGGTTGGGAAGCTAATGGGACTTAGCCACAATCTGCCGGCGCTCTAGGAACTCCGTCATCCTATTCGTTGCACTGATTGGTTGTATACCTACCCAATTGCTGCAGTGATTTGAAAGAAAACCTTTTAGCCCCTCCCTCCCTGTCGAGCGGCCCTAGACCCTTGCGCCTTCATAACATGGGTCTAGCGCGGCTAGGCTATCAGTGTTAACAAGTGATTTACAAACAAGATATAATTCAAGCATAATACTTAATACTTACTCTTCTAACACATCCACAGGTCACGACCTCCTCAAGTGGTGCCCTTCAGAGACAGTAAACTGACTCGGGTCCTGCAGGGTTTCTTCTGCGGGCGAGGAACCTCCAGCATGGTGGTCAACATCAATCCATGTGCCTCCATCTATGACGAGACCCTCCAGGCCCTCAAATTCTCTGCTATTGCCACCCAAGTAAGAAACAAACCTGTACTTCTAACTACATTTTTAGACATCAGGTCCCGCATCTAAGGATAAGGCAGAAGAAAGGCTAAGTACTAAAATACCCCACCTATCATTTCAGCTCGTCCACGGCCCGTCCACAAAGACCAGAGTGGCCTACATCCTGTCTCTACTTCGTGAGCCGACAGCAAACGGTAATGAAAGCACGATGATGGAGGAGGAAGAGGATGACAGCGATATTGAAGATGGAGATATCACCATGTTAAATACAGAGGTAACACCCTCCGCCTTCCATGTGAAAGCTAAATAATTATTATTCCTATTACCATCCTAACCACCTTCATAGCCATTTTTCTTCTTTCTATCCATCTGCATCCTAAAATGTTGCCATTAAGGCTTTCAGTGGGAATATTATGCACATTTAGATGAACACGTGGGTGCTGCTTTTTAAGATGATCTGGAAGCGGTTAAAGGTAGAAAGTACGGAGAGCACTTTTTCAAAAGCTACCCACTGTTCTAACACCCGACTGTACTTTGTTAGGCTTTGCTGCAGGCCATTGATGTCCTGAAGAGAGAGGTGCAACGCCAGCGGGAAGAGAAAGAAGTTCTGGAGGCAAATGTGAGAGAGCAGGTGGTGTCTGAGATGATGGAGGTCATCTCTGGAATGCAAGATGGATTCAGGTGTGTGGTTGGTTTAAATTAAAAGGCAAATTTTGCCTTTTTATACCAAACTGCAGGAAGCACTTTTAATAACAGTATTCTCAGCAGTGTTTTAGATCCAAACCCAGAAGTCCCTTTCTAACTGAAGGTGCTAGCAATGGCACACATAATTTCTGTTAATTTTGGTATTATTTATCAATAAGGGGGAGATGGACAAGGTCCTCTTCCAGCAAATTGTAACAGTACAGTTGGAAAATGCTGGATTTTGTGATAATACAGATACTAAATTGTGATGTCGTCTCACCCTATAGTGAGACCTTGGAGGCGGAGAGGGCCCTAATCGAAGAGAGGTACGAGGACAAGATAACTAATCTGCAAAAACATCTGAAGAAATTCTACAGCCAGGAGCTGAAGGTCAGAGCCGATGAAAAGCAAAGTTTGCTATACTTTCCCTCATTGTCTCCAGTAATGGTGTTTCACGACACATTATCTGCAAAATCTGCAGTTTAGCTAAATAACGTCCATCCCCAAATGAGTGCTCACAATGTCGTCTTATTTGATATGCTGCATCTGTACTGAGATATTTGGATTTATGTGCTTTGAATTTTCACCAAGTGTCTTTTCATCCTTTCTCTTAGGAGCGCGATCAGGAGATTGAAGCTTTGTCTGCTGCCCTTGAAGAAAAAAAGAGAGAAGGTGAAACAGTTCCTGTAACAGCGCCGCCGAGAGACTGTGAGGAACCTCGACGTTCTAAGCGCCTCACTACTCAGAACGAACTCAGCAGACTGCGTGTTGATCTTGACCAGTGTCGCGCCGAGCTGCTTACCAAAACTCAAGGTACAGTCTGACTGGAAGGTTTCTGTAATTATGTTTTAGTGTTAGGATGTTGCTGACTGGCTTGTTCTATTTGCCTGTGCAGAGGTGACCAGGCTGAAGATGCAGCTAGAAGTACCAGGTTCAGCTGGCGCCCTCACTGGTGCTGCTGACCGCAAGCTGGAGGAGGGCCAACGGGTCAGTATATCAGTGTAATATAACACAGACACTGTTTGTTTTGCTGCATGTGAGCCTGTTCACCGTCAGAAATACTAAATGTGTGAGTTTTTCCAACAGAACCTGCGTCAGCTGCGTCTGGATTTGCAGAGGCTCGGAACAGACCTGCAGTCTGGTGAAAGAGCCTGCTGTCGCAACACAGGAGGAGAGAGGCTGCGTCACGCATTAGCGGCTGCAGATGAGACCCTAGTCAAACAGGTATAACTGTATAAAATTCATATTATGTAATCTGAGACTTTAAATCCTCCAGGGGTGTCAAACTCATTTTAGTTCAGGGGCCACATTCAGCCCAATTTGATCTCAACTGGGCTGGAGCAGTAAAACCAGAGCATAATAACCTATAAATAATGTCAACTCCAAATATTTCCCATTTGTTTTAGTGCAAAAAAAAAAAGTACATTCTGAAAATGTTCACATTTAATGAACTATCTTTTTGCAAAACATTATGAACAAACTGAATTTTTTTTAAAGAAAAATAAATGCAATTTCAACAACACTGTGCCTCATTTACACATTACAACTTACAGATCAGAGTTTATCTACAAAACATTTAGTCAGAGTCGTCTGGAACCGAACAATATAGTATTTTACTTTATAATTAAAACAACTTGTCAAGCTCTAGAAGTGATTTTTTTTGTCAACATCTGTGTAATAATCCTGACCTCCTGGACTGACACACCACACAAACTAAATAAGAAGAAGGTTCAGTAACCCTCCTGCCTTGAAAATGTATAAACTTTATACAAAGAACATACATAGAAGGCAGTGCAGTGGACAAATTTAAAATAGCTGTAACTTTTATTGAATGATTAATTTTTACAATTTGAGGAGTAATTCCGCGGGCCAGATTGGACCCTCTGGTGGGCCGGTTTTGGAGCGCAGGCCATATGTTTGACACCCCTGCCCTAACCAAATGCATAGAATTCTACACATTGAAAGTAATATTAGTTAAGGCACAATCAAAACATTTCTGAACCAATCTCAGAAAATACTCTCGTCCCTTTCTGCACCTCATCATGCAAGATATCAGTTAAAGCAGAGTTTTGACAGGAACTAGGTCTTTTCTCATTTTGATACTGATTATGACGCTAACTTTGGAGATGCAGTAATTATTATCCTCAAAGAATCATCCGGTATATATGCAATTCTCATTTTAAAATGCTCCTTTTCTCTCCCTCTACTCTCTTTCTAACATGCTTGATGCACAGCCAGCATTTCAACTAAATATAGGTTTCTAACATGTGGAACAGCTGATTACTGTGCTAGAGCATGTTCAGCAGCTGCAGTTTGTCTGACTCAACCTTCCTCCTGCCTTATCCTTCACTTCCCCCCTCTGTGGTCTTCTCTAACCCTCTCGACTGACTTCTTCTCAGGACCAGATCCTGATGGAGCTCCAGAATGGTCTGACGCTGGTTAAAGCTGATTTAAGGCGGAAAGCAGAGACCCTGGCCCAAACACAGGCCGTCCGTCTGCCCCCTTCAGCATTTGCTGCCTCCAGCGCAGCCGGTTCCTGCAAGAAGAGGGGCTGTGGGGCCGCAACACCGAGCGAAACTGAAAACCGGCCTCCACAAAAACGTCCTTTTTTCCAGTCTCTGTTCCCAACATGCACCCCGACACGTAAATACAACACTCGTGCTGCTGAAGAAGCAAACATCACTCCCTACTCACGCATCTTGCGGTCTCGCCAGCCGTCTCCACCTCGCAGCCCCGTTCCCACCGCTCGTACTCTCAGGGGGAAGTACTGAGCTCTGCAGAGCTTTAAAGAAAGTTTCTTCCTGATTTTATGCAAAAACAAAGTTAGAATTGCTGGGAACTTTATATTATTTTTATATATCTTTTTTGTATCGTTCACTGTTTTGCAGTGCAGTTCTCTCACTGTCATTCAAAATATATATTATATTGTTTGTGCCAGTAAAACAAATAATGCTTTAAGAAAGTCGCAGTAAAGGTTCTCGGTAGCTAAAAGGACTGTTGGTCAAATCAGTGCATGTGTGTGTAATTAATCTTCTCTGCATGCCTTTGCTGTAAGTAGTTTTATTCACACAACAAATATTGTGTAGTCTGAGTACAGTCACATTTTAAGCTGTACTAAATTATATTTTATTTACTCAAGTGTTTTTATACTGTACATGTACTGAGAAATAAGAAAGCAGTCTTTGCATAGGCGGTGCTTTATTTAGTCTATTGACACATATACAGCGCTGCTGAAGTGTGAATGCAGGTCAAAACATGTTTGTGTTCTATATGGTGTGGGGGTGTATATATGTAAATACTTAAGGTGGTAGTCTGCCCTAATTTATTACACAACTTATTTTAATAACATAAGGAGTCAGCACACAATATTTGGTGTTGATAGCTATTTTCCTTCTGAAGATATTTGTTCCACAAGATTTTTTGTATCTCGCCAAATCTGTTGCTACCATGGAAACTATAAAATGTGGCACATTTTAGATAAATGTAAAATGCTTCTACTAAATCTATCTTTCTTTGTGCCAAGTTTTGTGTTGATTGGTTGCATTGTTTAGAAATTATAACAAAATAAGTTGTTTAATAAATTAGGGTAGACTACCACCTTAAAGGTTTCCCTTCTTTGCTTTGGATTCTTCATCTTCTTCATTTGTACCCTTTCACACTATTGATGTGTGATTAAATTTTACAACAAAAAAATCTGTATTTACGTTTTCTTTTCAAAATATGCTATAGGTTCACTGTAGTAGCTTTTGGAGGGTTTGTGTTTTACATTTGCAGTGTCAAGTTTATCATATCCTGCACAAAAATGATCAGAATTGCAAATTGTTACAAAAGAATGCAATTTATTGTCATGTAAATCATTCCAACACTGCCTTTTGGCAAAATTTGCAAAGCCTCCCTCTGTCCACCTCCCCCAAAAGTTTCATGTCAGGATTCCCAAAGTGTCCGTTTTAAGGCAGTGAAGAGGTGAGCGGGTGTCAGGGTGTGAAGGTGATGAGGTTCAGAGGAGACACCCTCCTGACTGGAGTGTTGTTGTTTGAGAGAGGAGCAAACAGATCTGCTGATGGCGTCTCGATCTGATCTCTGACCTGCGAGATCTGCCTCAACAGAGCCTTTCCCTCTTCACGTGCCTGCAGAGTGACCACCAGTTAGTCCTACTACTGACTACTGCAAGAAAAGAGTGCTCAGATTATGCAGGAACACTTACATCATTGTAGTCACAACATCGCTGAGCGCAGAGGGACGCCTCGTCGTAGAGCTTGCTCTTGAAATAGTACTGACCCAGGTACCTCAGGGCTGTGCTCACCTCAGCATGCTCCAGTTGCTCCTGGAAGGACAAGATTTTATTTGAGATTTCTTCCAACCAAATGCACCAGGTGGACTTCAGTATCAGCCTAAATCTCCTGGAAAGAAGTTAGTAAGATTTTTCTCCATTTTAACTTTAGAAGTTAGGAGACAAATGCTGACTCACTGCCAGCTTTCAAGTTCATCCGTGGAGGCTGGTTGGGCTCTATCACACCACAACAAAACCGTTTTTTCAGAACAAAGTTGGAAGCTCACTGATCTATTATAGTACGCTGAAGCACTATCATTTCACTGAAAGCTGAGATAGGCAGTATTTTCTTTTGGGTGTCGTTGGGAAAATTTCCATAATAAGCTTTCAGCATGTTGTAATTCAAGAGGTCTGAGAGGAAACTAGACTCCTGCATCTCTTGGCTGCGTTTTCAGGCTTTAGAAAATCTAGTTGGTGACTGGAGACGAGCAACCAAGGCCACATTAGGAGCAGAACGTGGTAGCTCAGTGAGTTCTGTTTGAAACTGAAAAGGAACTTCAATTTTGCCTTTTGCTCATTTTTTATTTGAATGAACTAAGTGACGCTTAATGACCTCTGGCCAGTGCATGAGAACCAACAGAAACAACGTTGGTATATCCCAGTTGAAAATGACTTCCATTTTTGCCACTTGCTTCTAGTGCTCAATTGAAAATGGATGCATAAATAAAACTGAACTGAGTTTCCACAAAATAAGATCCATCACAAATTGCTGTGACTATGTTCCTTCTGAAATGCTTACCCCACAAGAGAAAATGTCTTGAATGTAAAGCATGTAACACTGGGCGGCATCGTCTGATTCGGTCAGCTGTTCATGCAGCCTGTCGAAGAAAAACAAATTCACATTTAGTGCTTCGAGATGGAAGAACAAAATGCAGACCTGAGTTTCATTTATTCAAAGCATGACATTAAAACATCAATATATTCTGTGGGTTTCCAGCTAAGGATTCGGTGATGAACACTTACTTTGCCAGTTTGAGTAGAGCCATTTTTTCTACGTCTCCGACAGAGAATGCCCTCCAGTAACACTGCAGAAAAACAGAATGTAATGTAATGTTGTAAATCCAAACGAAGCCTGGAACTTACAGAAACCAGAAGTCACTGTTAGTTTTAAGATGCTTGCCTTCTTGGCTTCGACTTGCTGTGACAGTTTTTCGTAGCTTTCACCCAGTGCAACTAACATGCGCGAGTCATTGGGTCTAGAAGAAGAATGGAAAAAAGACAACTGCATATTTCAACATATTTCCTCTCCAAATAGTTGTACTCTTTATAACACCAGCATGAAAAGCCCTTTATTGAGTCGGAATCCATACCTGAGCTGGTGAGCCTTTCGATAATAGTACAAACAGTAAAAGGGCATCTTGAGGATCTCATACGTCTGACCAAGACCATACCAGGCACGGTAGTCCCGCTTGTTCACTTCAATGGCATGCCTGATAGGAAATCAAATTATCTGAATCTCTACACTTGTGTGACAGGTCTGGTTCACATGTTGAGCTAAACAGTGAGGCCTCCGCTGACCTGTATGCCTGGATGGCAGCAGAAGTGTTCTTCATTTCCATGTACTCATGGCCCATGAGGGTCCAGGCACCGAGACAGCGAGGGTTCAGTTTAAGGGCCCGCTGGAAGTACAGAGCTGCTTTCTCATGCTGAGAGCGTAAGCTGTAATAGTTACCTGTGAATGAGACACAAAATATTCCAGTGTTTGTGTAGAAAACATTGGGTTTGTTGACATTATTTCAAGGCTTTGGTCCTTAATAAAGAGGATACAAAGTTAACAGAAGACATGGATGGCATTAGTTGACATTTGAAGTCTATTTTGTTTTTAAATTAATAATTTTGGTTTACTCACAGATTTAAAAAGATATAAATGAACACATATTTCCAGATTTCAAACATTTACAGTAATAGGCAGGAAAAAACTACTAAACTACTCAATCACTAATTTTCTAACCGAATAAAAAAAACAGACGTGGGAGTAACACATGTGAAAGTCTAAATATTTTACATTTTAACTGATAATTAGCCACTGAAATGACAATACAGCGTGTGTATAAAACGATTCCAACTAACCACCCTGATTAGCTCAATGCTTACCAATAACACAGCACGTCTCCACTCTGTACTTGTCGATCTCTACCAGGTTATGGGCCAAGTAGCTCAACTCTGGTTTCATGCTCTGTGGAAGTATAAATTACCATCAGCAACACAAACAAACTCAAGTTCAATACTGATTTCTTTTAAATAACATCAATCTGTTCTCTCTTTTTTTTTTTTTTAGAATGCATGCTAAAACCCCTGATATGATCCAGAAATCAGTCCAATAAAAAGAGCTTCTGCACCAGCCACTTTATCTATATTGACTTCTATCTCTAACCTGAAGAGTCAAAATACAAGCGGTGAACTTACTTTGACATAAAGCAGGTTCGAGAATGTGTCCATGTTGTCAATGCGATACGGATCCTGCTCCCTCAGCTCATTGAACAGGGCCAAAGCCTGGTCGATATCTGAGATAAATGGAGACAAAGAGCTGAAAGACTTTTCCTTCTGACCTCTGAAACTCTTACTGAAAAGGCAGGAAATAAACCTCTGATGTTGTGGTAGGCCACTGCAATCTGTGAGATGATGTAGGTGCTCTTAGAAAAGCCGGCCTCGATGAGATTCTGGTATTTCTGCAACGCTTCTTTGATCATCTGCAGCTCTGTGTACATGTGGGCCATGAAGAAGTCTTTAATCCAGCAGTCTGGCAGAGACAGTGACTTCAGCTGAGGAGAAACACCAAAAAGACGAGGTAGACAGAATCACTGCAGGGTGATTAAGATTCTAAACACTGATCAAATGTGAGTATGTGCTTGGTTTTGTTCTGAGATACTTGAAAATTTGAAAAGTCAAGTTCAAAATCATTATATATGAATATTAAAGTGCTGTATAGATTTATTTTTGGGTGTAAATGGCTACTGTAGACCTATGCGTGAAGTTAATGACACAATGCAATGAAAGTCTGCATTTTCTGTCTGTTTAAACTCAAGGGTTGTTACCATTTCAATATTTGTGACGAGGTTACTGAGCTCCAGCCAAGCTCCCCAGTGAAGAGGAAGTGCATGAATTGCCTCAACAAACACGTCCACCGCCTCCTTCAGCAGATCCAGCTTTCGTAGAACCACTCCATACCTGATTTCACACACAAATAAGATAGTCTTTGAAAACTCTATCCTATTCCTCTGCATAATGTCAGGAAAACATGTACACTTTGTAGAAAAGGTCCTTACAGATAAAGAGTGAAGCCGTCCAACTCCCCTGCAGTGTGCTTCTTACTGAGCTCCACCCGTAGTTCTCGCAAAGCTTCATTGCGCACCTGACCCTTCTCCAGAGGACCTGAAACGGCACAGAAAAATACAAAACGTTGATTGGTAAAAGGTTAACAGAACTCCTCTCAGTTGTATTTCATTGGTCTAAAAGGACAAGTCCTCACCGAGGCTGTCCACAGTCTCATCGTCTTTCTTTTTCTCGCCCGACTGAAGATGAACAAGACAACAGTTAAAAATCTTTTGCACGTACAACGATGAAAGTAAAATCAGCCTTGCCTTGAAATTAAATTCAGGATCAAAAGATGCAGGCAAGCCCGATATCTATAGAATCTTACCAGATAGCGAGAATACATATAGAGGAAATAAGCCTTCTGACTGCAGCATCCTTTCAGAAAGTAAGCAGCACGGTCGTACTCTTTCAAGTCAAAGTATGATTTAGCCAGTGTAAGCGCATCGAGGTCTTGTGCATCGTCCTGCAATTGGAAGAGACAATGAAAAAAAATGTCATCCAAATCATCTTTATGAATTCATTTTTAAGGCTGGAAAAAAGATGATCACAAAGCTGCATTCATTGTAGTAACTGTCCTAGCTATTCCCAATTGACAGAAAATGAATTTCTTCATTTAAAAAAACTGTCAGAAAAAAGATGAAATGCAGCTTTGCACCTTATATCTCCAACATCGATTACCTGTATTTTCTTTTTTGCTAGACATTGTAAAATGATCAAATGCATCTCAGAAATGCTCAGAATTAACAATGACTTACTCTTGTAGGTAAAGACTGTCTGTAGCCAAATCCTGACAAAGCTTATAAAGCTACATATTAAAATTAAAGGGCCAGAGACTCTTGACCTTCACTATCCACAAAGGGAGTTAAATTCAACTATTGTTTTAATTTTTGTAAATAACTAGAGCTAGAATATCTTATTCTAATCATATTTGCATTTTATCTAATCTCTTGAAATCATGCCATGACCTCTACTTCTCTACTTTACGTACTGCTTTTTTTTTTCTTTTTGCAAGAAACTCGCTAAGTTGGAAACCACTCCCATAGATCACAACTGTCGTCCACATATGGCAAAATATCCCTGATCACACCAGTTCACTAACTGACTTGTTTCTTTATGACAGTAAACGTCGGTATTTAATTTCATATTTTGAGGAGACCCCATTTATAACATCATGTTACTGTAAATGCATAATACCAGTTGTGTGACTGAAAATAGTAGGTCTCACACAGATGTGATGTCTACATCTGTTTGGACTTTTTGTAAAACTAGTTTCCAACTACTTAAAGAACTTAATTTGCTGTTATAAAAATGACATTGATTAAAATCCCCAGTAGACTTCAATAGGGACCACTGATGAGAGGAAGGCTCAGTTTTGATGTAAAATACATTTTCATGTAACTAAGTATTATTGCAGCCAAGAAAACATAGATCAATAGATCAATGTTTGCTCAGTGTCAACATCATACAGCTTAATGATGGATTGAAACTAGAACGTTCTGATACACTATAGTGAATCTGGATGGTGGGCAGATGAAAAATCATGTAAGAAAAGCTAATGTAACCCAAAAATATCTCTGGCATGATAGGGTACAAACCTCAGTAAAAGGGGGTGATGAGGGTAATTCATCCTTGGGAAGAGGATCCAAAGCAAATGCCAACTCAGAAGCCCTAAAATATAAACACAGGAAACGGGTGACATAACTGTGACAACGGACACTGAGAGTTCAGTGTAGTTTTATGTGGTTAGATTTCTTCTTTCGTCGAGCAAACAGCAGAGAACTAGTGTTTGTTTTCATCTACCAAGAGCTACAATCTAAACCAAGTGAAGGCAGAGGAACAACAATAACGTTGCAGACGACCATGATAACATACCAGCTACACATATATGCAATGGTGCTGTTAAAGACTAGACTGACACTGAAGCGAACGGCAACTCTGACGGTGACATTTCGCGTAATACATTTAATGTATTGTATAAGCAGCTAGCTAACGTTATCTGTTATGTTGAAACGACGTTTGGCAGCAGCAGAGCTCACGTAGCTAACAGACAGCTAACTGTAAGTTAGTTATCGAGCTAACAGAGTAAACACAAAAGCAGCTAACGACACATTAATCACTGTCGTTCTCACCACTTCGCGCTGTGTAAAAGTCCTCTTTCTTTACAAAGCGATATCACAGATATCAGTTGTTTCTTGATGTCTACCAGATTCCCAAACTCACTACAGAGAGCCGCCATTTTCATATTTTGCCGAGCAGGTTCGCTATTGGTGGAAGCGAGTAGCAGGAGGAAGTCCATCCGTCCTTCAAAATAAAACTCACTCACTGCGGTGTCTGAACACAAAAACACATCAGCTGCTCAAACCACACTTTATCTGTTATGCAGGGTTTTTTAGGTTTTATTTTATTTTTTTACTTTTTGTTTTATTTGTATGTTTACCTACACACCCATATATGAATAACCTATAAATGCAAATTTGTGTATTTTAGATACTGCTTCCCTTAACATTTATCAAGCAAATACTGTAATGAAGGATAAGCTCAAGACAATTATTTACACATATTTTTCAGAAAACAATAAAATAACAAAAATCACAGATAGTATCAGTCTCATAATATGTATTTTCTTGTTCATTTTAAGTCCTAAGAAGTAAGGCTGGATTAACCTAAGAGGAAAACATTTATAGTTGAGTCCCTATTGTTATGCACAGAAATAGTGGCAGTGTTTCCTCACAAATCTAAGAAACCAAGACGATGAAATGGTTTGCAAATCAGCCAATTAGCGGTTTAAGAGTAAATCCATTGGCAACACTATTATCCTTTCAGACCCCTAAATAATAAAATTAGTGTCAAGTTCCTCAGTCATCTTGCAACACATGGTCCTGTCCTGAGTCAGGTCAGCTTCTACACAGAACTGAAACTGTGTTTTGTTGTACATAAGATGAATATGATCTCAACAGTGTTACCTCAGCACATTTTCTACATAGAAACTGGTGCTTATCATTCTAGGCCAATAAAACTCTGTAACATCTACCACCTCTGATACAAAGGTTTTCATTACTGTTGCTGACATGCTGATGATGGCTTCATTTGTTTAATCTGTCAATCTCTCTGGTAGTTTAATGCATGTGGATTAATTCTGCAATATCATGAATTGAAAAATGAGGCATTCCATTGGCCTAACAACAAATATGTCTTTTAACAAACCTGTTACATACAGTAGCTAGGTCTGCTGGTGTTTGAATATTATACCATTCATTCTGTCTGTTTTTTTCTTTTCCTTTACCGACAAATATATACTGGATAAAGACATCATAACATCATTGGGACTTTTCACTCTATATTTAGTCTTTGGCTGAGATCTCTCTTAGCCCAGGGCTTACAGCTCCGTTAGCCCAGAGCTTATAGTTATTTTGAACTCACATCTTCAAATGTGGGATATCCCATCCATCAGCCAGGGCTTAACCCTGCAGCAGAGCAGGGTTATCCCTGACTTTCTGAGGGTATGGAGCTAGACGATCAGGGTTAAAATAACTGATGTGAACTGACATTAGAGCAAAGTAATGGGAGTTTTTATTTTTCATTCAAATCATTGTGAATACGGAATAACTAAGTCAAGGGCTTTGGATACTCTGAAGACGCTGGGCTCTGATTTTTAAATGATAATACATGACCCTTTGCTTTGCTCTAGACTTTTGGTACACTAAGGTTCAGGTTAGTTTTTCCTTGGGTGTATTTTTGGAGCATTAATATAAATACATCAGCTTTCTTTTCCATCCTATTCCACTATTTCCTGACATGTATGTACTATTTGCACAGCAACAAGAGGATCACAAACCTGCCTGTGTGATTCTGTATAAGCGGATTGATTTCTATTGTAAAACACTAACATTTTTATAAATAAACAAAACCTTAATTAAAACCAGTGTGATGCAATTGTCTGTACATCAATTGGTCCAATCTGAAATGGAGGCTTTAACAGAGATGTTAATAGTGTAAAATCTTTATGCTGTGTGGAACCCTGCCACTGCTCTGCCAGTAATATCTGCAAATTATTGTACAGAAACAATAGTTACTGATTGCATCAATAGCTAAGACAGCAATGAGTTTTGAAAGGGCAGAAACATTATAGCACTTTCTTGTTCCAATAATGAGTCTTGTGTGATTGCCTGCTGCTCCTGTCACTGGCCTCTGTGCTCCACTGGTGCAGAGCTGACACACTGTAGCTCATCAACTTCTTGTCTGGTAAAAATCAGCAGCATAACTGCTGTGTGATTTCCACCACACTGCACAGAATCAAAACTTTTTTTATATGTAATGTTCAAATTCTCCCTCTTTCCTTGAGTATGATTTAGATTTATATCACAGTTTAGCTATCACAGAGAGTCTCGTTAAATGAAAATGGAGTGAGGTTCACTTTGGAGTTTTCAACCATAAGTTCAGTGACACTGGGGCTGATCTCACAAATCTTTGTCAGATGTTAAAGTTCAAAAGTTGTAAGCGAGAAGAATTCCAAATCCACCCCTTCCAAAGACTCAAATGTCACGACAAAGTGTTGAGTACAATCAATAAATCCAGGACCAGCATGCGTCCTTGAAACAGTAGACCAACAGGTGTTCGCACTCGGAGCTGCCGCTAAAACCCACGACATCTGCTGAATGCTCTTTGATTGTGGACAAGGTTCATTTTTCAAGTACAGCTGGGACAAAATGTTTCTCTTGCAGAGTTTGGACCAGAAACAATCATCTTTTTCATGCACACAGGGACGGTGGACAGCATAAACCTCATATAGTCCACAGTCTAGAGAAAAGAAAGCAAATGAGTCGGATCAGTAAACCACCACATCCTTATTTTTTTAAACATTTTTTAACCTTGAGTTGACAAATGATAGATTTGGCTACATAGTTCACACATGAGCCTTGTGTGCACTTTTTAAAATGAAACTTTCTCTGTGCATTCATGTCAAAACTATGTCAGGGTCCCTGATAATAATAATAAATATATGCAATTATGATGCTCTTTTCTTGAATGATACAGAAATAGAAAAAAAGCATTAAACAGGATTAAACAATGGAGTAACAGCTGAATGTAGAGTGTAATCTTACCTAAAATCCCTGTTATTAAGCACATAAATCTTCTTGTCACAAATGCATTAACGGTGCAGTAACTCCATTCAGTGTTAGGGTTAGTCTGTTCAGATTTAACTGTAGGTGTCATGGATGAAGCAGCTGTTTTGACCTCCTGGTATTGTACATCACTTTAGTTTAGAGCAGAAATCATACGCAGTGATCTGAAGTTTAGTAGTTAGATGAAATGTATGAATAACTGAATACCTCATTTTACCAAGAGGTGGCACTGTCTAACCGGATTCACCCATTCCAAAATTTTGCATTTTGTAAAACAGATTTTTGTTTGTTTCTATTCATTGCAGAGATCAAATTATGAGAGGAAAATAGGCTTCATTATGGTAATGTGTTCCTTTGAAAGTGCTGGCTTGAAATGATCTTCCAGTATCATCATAATTCCTCTACAAACCAGACCACAAAGTTGGCCATCCACATCCTTCTCTTCCCGAATCTTTGAAAGGTACCTTAGGAGTAGTGTCTCTGAAATGTCTGCCTTAATTGCTTAAAATTTATTCAAAGAACTGAACAGAGATTTGGTATGAGAAATAAATTGTCCCTGGTCCCTCAGGACTTCTTAAGTATATAAGAGGATGGCACAAAGGAGTTTTTAACTATACGCTGAGTGAGAACAAGCCCTCCACAGAAGTGCTACATGATATGGAGGATGGTTGTTGGCTTTGATACAATACATCCAGGCCATCAAAAAAAAAAGAAAAAAATGCATGACTGATGATCCCGTACTCCATTATTCACCCACAAGACAGCAAAATATAATTTCCCTTCATTTGGATGCAGTGTCTCCAGTCATCTCCTTGTATTTCTTCCTCTTTGTTGGACATCCTCTGTCAGACATGTCTCCCTATTTTCTCCACAGAGCAAAAGCCACTTAAAGAGACTGACAAAGTAATCAAGTAGCAGTACAGTTTACAAGGCCAAGCACATGGCTCACTGAGCAGGTTGAAGAAGGTGCTTAGACAGGCCGTATAGTCCATCCCTTCCACTCAGCCTTGCACTTACACTTGCACAGTTGTGCACATGCACACACTTCTGAAGTTGTATTTTTCTCCTCCTTGCCGCTATAGTGCTTCACCTAAACATCCCACTTCCCCCACCTCCAGGTATGGGGCAGTGAAGTGCAAGACGGAGCTGCTGAGACAGAAATTTGAGACAGCTGTGTAATTGAAAGGGAGAATATGCCAGCAGTGATTGGTTGGTGTGTTCACGCCTGCACCTTCACCTTGGGACTAGCAATTCATTAAAATCCATATAATGCATACTTATTTACATAATGTGCGTTTTTTTTTAATCACCAAAGCCACTTTTTTAGACCAAAGTGCTTCAATAATGTCTGCTTATGTGAAGCTGGCGATAAGTGCACATTCTCTGTGTGTATTAGTAACAAAAGCATCAATTTATTTCTTCATTGTGAAAGATCAAAGGTCTAAATTAGCTTAATGCGGCTGATTTTTAATGTCAGAAAAATGTGTACTCATCCTCAAAAAAAAGAATCCTGGATTCTGTTACTTTCATTTTTTCCTCTCATATTTCTTTGCAGCTGTATATCAAAGCGGCATTAGATGGTGGAGCAGATTTGTTCTCCGGCAGCACGACAAAAAGGGGGAGAACTCGAAAATAATATCAGCCAAAATGTCTGAGGCGAAAGGAAACATATCTCTGAGTGAAAATGAATAAATGAATAAATAGAAACAGCAATACTTCCCCCGTAAAGCAAAGCAATTCTGTACATCTGTTACATTTGTGCAAGTAAGCGTGAAAAGAGGCTTTACAGACATGCCTGCGT
Source organism: Acanthochromis polyacanthus (assembly GCF_021347895.1). Taxonomy (NCBI): domain Eukaryota; kingdom Metazoa; phylum Chordata; class Actinopteri; family Pomacentridae; genus Acanthochromis; species Acanthochromis polyacanthus. The sequence goes on from NC_067129.1 coordinate 13,667,452, forward strand.
CCCCCCGTGGATTTGATCTTCAGGGCCCTGCGCAGGACCTCGTGGTTGGCTGCTGATGATGTTGTTTAGTTGGACTGAATAGCAGCCAACAGCCATGTCTCATCAGGGCAGCCACCACCTGAGCACTGGGCACTGCACCCCACCGCCTGCCACAGGGACACAGTCACGTGCTGGTTTTGCACAGGGGCTTTTTTTAAATTAATTTTTTTGCAACCATCATGAAATGGTGACACATCAGAGAAAGAAAAGCATTCAGTTCATGATATCGAAGCAATTTCAAGGTCTTAAGTCTCTCTTCTTTCCACCTCAAAGTGCACAGATAGGTTGTCAGCTACAGGGGGAGTTTTTTTTTTATTCTTTACCATGAAGAAAGTGTTTTGATTGAGGTCACATGAGGAGACGGTGGGAGGGAGAGTGGGTGGGGAAGAAAAAGAAGCATACAAGTTGCCGAATGCTGCAGTAACTGCATCCTCCATGTCAAAATGCCATGTGATGTGTCAGAAACATGTCAGACCATGGATAATGGTTGAGACAGATGTGCCATGTCTGTGCACACAAGGGGAGCGAGGGATATGTTTTGGTTATGGGATTAATTGGCCTTTTGGGACAGGTGCTGAGAGCAGCGGGAACAGACACAATAACTCTAATGTTACATGCAGCCCCCTCCTAGCTCACTGCTTCCACCCATAGAACTCCAAAGTACAATGGGAACATGCAACTGATTAATTCATACGGAACATCTCTGTCAGCGATGTGCTTTTACTCCACTGGTATTACGTCCTGTAATGTGAAACCTCTTCCTCTTTGTCAGCACTGTTTTTTGGCTGGTAGCTCTAATGTAGCCAGCTGGTCATAACAAATTACTGGATGCTAAGCCAGTCTGAGTCACAATTGATTCAAACTAGACACTACACAGAGTACAGGTTTTACATATTCAGGTTTTATTCATTTCACATCACAGGCTCTCTGGTCAGCTGCAGGAGTTATATAATGAGGATGGATCTAGACATATAATAAGCCACTCAAATGTAATTATCAGCAGATGTAATTCAGGTCAGAAATGGCAGCACAGAATGTGGATGGGGATGATGGGTAGCTGCACCCAAGGCTATGTAAATACATTATTTAATATTTTATGATTCATGACTTTATACATGAATTCTGATATCAATTCTCTTCCCTCCCCTGAAACCCAGAAGAAATATTGCAGATTCAGGACTACATGCTCTCTGTTCCCTCCAGCAAATGGCGCAACGCCTTCGGGTAATTAATATAAAGAATCAACAAGGCGTATTGTTATTAAACCTTTTCCTGCTATAGTTAAATACTGCAGATTGACTTCGATTTAAGGAAAAGCTCCAAAAAGTAACTGATAAAATGGTTTGATCTGTATTGGAAAACAAAGTGTTTCTTAGCTGCTGCTCGACCGCAGACTGATGATGATGGCATCCAAGATCAATGTAAATGTAATGTGAAAAACCAACATGTCCACTGAGTTTATTTGAAACCGCTAAATGTCAGTGAGGAAGAGCAGAAAAGTTTTTGTGACCGTCTCCCCTCTAGGCGTCCAGAATACTGCAGTTAGAGAAACAACTTTTCCAGCTGATCCTTTGACCTCTCCAACCTCGCTGACCTTGTTGAAATTCGCAAAAATTCATTTTGACTTCTGGTTGCAGATTCTTATAAATATCAAATACACCAGGCTAGTCATAAGATATGAAAATTGTAAAGGAAAGGATACACAAGGCATTGAATATATCGCTCCTGGGTATAGATTTTGCATACAGCTTCAGTGGAGAGCAGTAGCGACTTTGAACAGCATGAAGTAAGCTTATTTTCCCATCTGGAATGTGTAGCAGTAAGTGAATTTCTTTGCCACTTGTTGGGCAGCTCAAACAAGAAGGCAACACAATGTACACATATAAAACACATCCACCAGTTGTCCGTCATTTATCGTCTTGCTTCTTGCTACACAATAACTCCTTTTGCTCCGGACTCGGTTTCCTGCTTCTGAAGGAGCTCTTAAGCCGCTAAATGCTCATGCTAATATTGTATCTGTCCGTGGTTCTCGAGCTTTTCCACGAACAACAGGTCCCTGAAGTGGCTTTTAATGTCATTATGAGCGACGCAAATAGTACAGTAAAGCTGAGCAATGAGCTGAAAATCGATACAAGCTTTGTAAAGCTGCGTGAAGCTGCAGATTGAAGCGATAATCTCTGCTGATTCATCATCACAAGCAACTCATTTCTCATCATCATACTGTTTTCACATTGTAATTTAATACAGTTATCACAATGTAGCTGCATTAAGGCTTATGAGGGGGAAAATGATCAAATGCAACTATTTATTTTAAAAATGAATTCTTGCAAACAACTTAGACTGAAAACACCTGTTTCAGAGCTGGAAATGACCCCTTCAGTCCTCACCATTTTTCATGCTGGCAGGTTGACTAAAGTACTCTTTGATTTTAAAGCTGAGGTTATTTCCTCTTTGGTTATGCACTGCTGCTGCCACATCTCCACATAGCAGGTTTATTCACCTCACTGGAAGCAATCACATCCATTCTTCCTTTGAGGAGAACTCATTCTTATTGTTGTGACCCATGTTTACACTCACTGCCTTCTTTTGTGAAGGGACTCACCTCATGTCCTCAATGGAAGGTTCCCACGCTCCGCACTGCTACCGTGTTTGGTAACATTAACTGCACCGATCTGCCTTTGCAGCTCCCTAATGAGAAGGAACAGATGACACGTCTCTGTGGACAAAACGCTCGAGCAGAGTTTCATGTCAAACACTGATGCTTCGCGCCTGCTCCTGCCGACTCTGCTGGGACTGTCTGACCATGCCATGCTCCTCCTCTCGGGGAGTGTTCCAAGGCTACAATCTGGGTTGTGTTGACTGCAGCTTTCTTGGGACACTTTTGATAAACTCCCTGACAAGAAGGTGTCGCACAAAACATTGTGGTGTGTGAAGATGTGCAGCCAGTAAACACTGACAGTGAACCAGTCTTTTTTTTGAGATCAAGGTCTAGAAGAAGCGACATGTTGAAGACCTCATCAAGGCTTGCAGAGAGCAGGAACATCACTGAGTCCCCATTATGCCACTGTTTTATCAGTCCCAATCAGACTGCTTGTGGCATTTCTCTTGCGGGTACATGGTGAAACACTTTGAGCTTTTAAAAGCTGGAAAAACCATTCATTTACAAAATAAAAGAACATCTATCCCTCTCTCTCGCTTTGTCTCTGCTTCTGTCTGTCTCTTTCTGTGTCTCGCGCTTTGTTTCGTGCTCTAAAATACATACAGTGAAACTAATTAATTAAAAACTTTGTTCAATAATTAAAAACTGATGTGAATGAGGACAAAAGAATCATTAAGATGACAGGACAGCTGTTTTTAAAAAAAGACACATTAGTTAGTGTTTTTTGGTTTCCAGAAAGCGTTTGATCAGCCAGTCTATATCAAGCTGCATTTTAATTTTGAGTGACATCTTTTATATATTAGGTAAGCTTAAACTATTCTTCCTAATTATGGAGTTTAAAGGATTATTAACAAAGATACGCATACTCTTTTCCATCTGACAGGAGAAATTTCTATGCTCCTGTTTGCATTTTCTACAGCTGGAATGTGTTATTGTTACTGAAACTGAATTGACAGCATGTGACACAGCTTTTGTGTAAAATTGTTCTTCAATTATTGGACATTAATAACTTCCAGAAAGGTGTTGGATTTAATTAAACATTATTTATGCCCCACTTGTCATTCAATTCAGTTGATGTTCTTGTGCATCACTACAATATTACGAAAAAAAAGAAAGAAAAAAAAATAGCAAACTTTCCTTGACCACTCGCAAATAAGGCAATTCACATTGATTACGTCATACCTTCAGATTGGTTTGCACACAAAACAAGGTCATGTGTTTTTCTGGTGCTACAGTGTAATGTGTCTGATCATCAGAGAAACAATTGACCCCATGCAATAAATACAGATAGGTGACAAATTAAAGGAAAAATCTTAATAAATGAGAGGAAAGACACAGTGAAGACAGATGCTTCCACACAGGTGCACTTTGGGGTACAGTTAGCAATTAACATCTAATCTTGTAAATGACTAGAGGAAAAGATCTAAGCGACTTTGAAGGAGGGTTCATTGTTGGGGCACAGATGGCAGGAGTTTCAGTCACAAAGACTGCTCAGCTGGTTACTGTTTAAATAGGAACAGTGGCTAAAATGACATCCACATTTAGATGTATGGAATAGACATCAGTAAATAAAGAGCAATTGTGGCAGGCAATGCACATTTGTATTAATATGACTTGTAAGGAAAAACAGAAGAGCAACTCTTTCTCAAGTGACTGAAAACATCAGTGCCAGACATGATCAGGCTGTCGTTATGTACAGTTGCTAGACAACCACGATGGTTGCAGTGAATTCTTTTACGGTATATACCAAATACACCTTCATTTACATAAATGAACGAGCATTTGTATAGTAAAAGTATGAGCACTGTCTAGTCTACAGAGATGTGGAACAATGTGGTATGATCAACTGGGTCTTGTGAATAAGTGGGTAAGTGAGTGCATGTTTGACAAAAACCAAGACGACAGTACAGATCTGAATGTTTGACCCCTCCAGTGAAGAATCCAGTGGTTCTGTTAGGCTGCTGGGAGTATTTTGTTGGTATGGTTTGGTTCCACTTGCTCCTGTAGGGTGAAGGGTAGCAGCTGATAAACACCAAGTTGTTCTGAGGGATCATCTTTACACTGTGAAAAAACACTTCAGTCTTGATGGGAGTGGGCTGAATGCCATCCGAAAAGTTTAAGGGCTCAATGACGGATTATATAAGTATGAAAATTATGTAAATCATAAGCTATGACTTTTATAGTGACCAGATCTCAATACAACTGAACTCTTTTTGGAGATTTAGGACTGCCCTATCAGACAGCACTCCCCAGATAGCAAACTATGGGTGAATCAATGTTGAATCTATGTTGAGACCTAACGTCGAAATTATACAGAAAGCGCAAGGTTGATAAAATGTTGAGTCAACATTTGCTTACATAGATTACATGTTTGCAAACATAGATTCAACATTAATTAAACATTGACCTGTCAAACATTTTAATTGAACCAAAATATAATGTAGATTCAATGGTACACAAACTTCAATGTTGACAAAATGTTGTTGAATCAACGTTGATCCAACCATCAATCTTCAACCGTAACCAAAATTCAACCTTCTTAACCCTAATTCAACATTGATTTAAGATCTTTTGCTATCTGGGTAAAGTGTGATTTATGGTTGAAAAGCAACGTTGACTCAACATTTTATCAACCTTGCGCTTTCTGTATAATTTCGACGTTAGGTCTCAACATAGATTCAACATTGATTCACCCATATTTTGCTATCTGGGTCTCTATCACCATCATCAAAACAACAAATGAATGAATATCATCTGGAAGAACAGAGCCCTTCCAGTAGAGTTCAGAGAATTGTTACCAAGGTGACCTGCAGCTGTTATAGTGGCACATGATGGCCCAACACCTTACTAAGACATTTAATGTCATTTTTTCCTTTAATTTGGAACCTGTCTGTACATACATCTGCTTAAAAGCCTTGAACCACACACAGGTTCATGAAATTTTTACCATGTATCTATGATTTATTTATGTTTTCAAGATTTAGGATGACTTTCAAGCGGGATATTGCAAATAATTCAAGCAGACTTTTAATATAATTTTGAATACCTGCAGAAATAGAGCAAAAAAGGAATACTTGTGCAGGTCTCTGATGGTTTGTCGATGTTGCGTTTGGTCTGCTCATGACACAATGATTCTAAATCCAAACCCACTGAGATAGGCAGACTCCTCTGATATGGTCCCTTAATGTGACACTACTGTGAATGTCATAAGTGTAAAATCTAAAACTTAGTGTCACATTTTTTATTTCAGTCTCGTCCGCAAAGCAGAGGTACTCTAAAGGACAACTCTTGAGTCAGCTCATGATTAAATAGATGTATGGATCAATTTTTCATCCTCAAAACCCTTTTTTAAATGACTTGAGGCAATTACTGCAGAGTTTGCCAAAGGTCTCCTCTGTCTTCCCTCCCTCTGTCTCCCACTCCCTTGCTTTCCCTTTGCTTGCATCACTCATATCTCCCTTTGTGAAGTGAATTAGTAAAAGAGTGCACTAATAAAAGAGCAGCCAGCCAGAGCTGACTGATTGAATTAATAAGCAACATAATCATAGCTGATCTGTAAAGTTATCTACATGCCGAAGCATTAGGAGCGTTGGGTGTTGCCCACTGGAGAGCGTCTGGCTGCCTGTCACATCTCTGCCTCTGCTCTCTGCTGCTGTCAATCCTATCTTCACCTAATTGCTCGAGATAGAGGTTTGCAAATTGTCTTAAAGAGCTCCCTCTCTATTTAATTTGCCTCAAATAAAGTTAGAGATGCTTGGTTTGTTTACCGCTGCCTTCTTTGAATGTTCACTGCTGTGGAATCAAAATAAACAGGGACTTACCCTCTTAGATTTCTAAGCGTAAGATACACTTGCAGTTATTGCTAAAGAATTAGATTTTTCCATCATCACATGACAAAATACAATATTTCCCTGTGTGTTACTCTTACGGAAACACATCCTGAAGCAACACAAAACTTTAATTCAATATTCACAAATTTGCAACACGGTACTTCTTATCTCTTCACAAGATCACACATTGTACATTTATTTGTTGCTTGGCATCTAAGCTATTCAAGCCCAAAGAATGGTATATTTCATAGTGATCTGAATTAATTCATGGCTTCAAAGGCTTTGGGTTAAGAGTGCCTTAAAGGACAGAGCGGCAACCAGCTAGTCTTCATCGTAATGTCATTGGAATGCGTCACGCTAAATCGCCCTCATTGTCAACAGAGATGTGCAGTGAATCATGGGAAATTTGTGGGAAAGTGCCACTTGGCTGGGCCGTAACTCAAACAAACCACATGATTTCTACCTTCTCTGGGTGAAGCTACCAACATCTCAAAAACAGGAATTCAGAATGCAGTCGATATTTTTAGCCCAGCTATCTGCATGACTCCCTGCATGGCAACATCAATCTATCAGTTCTCTGCTTTGGTCCGCAGTAGCAACTAGTGGACTGATTGCTATGACATTTGGTACAGACATCATTGTTTCCAAAGGAATATACAGACTTTGGTGATCCCCTGATGCTGTGAGGCTGACATTTGTGGTTGGAGTAAAAGGTCTTGACAACTATTGAATGAACTGAGACGCCCCTCTGAAGATCAACTTTAATAACTCTAGTGATCCCATGACTCTCTATCCAGTACCACCACAAGTTCAAAAAAATCACTTTGTCTCGTACTTTGGTTTGCCTTCAATTATTAATTACATTCCCGTCAGCCTCAGCTTTGTGTTTGAGGCAAATTATCAAAATGTGCCATCGCACTTAACTAAGGTGGTGAGGACGGTAATCATAATGTGAAAAACATCAGCATAATAGGATTGTCATTTGGAGTGTTAGTATGCTGACATTACCATTAAACTCAAAGAACCTCTGTGCCCAAGTGGAGCTCAGTGACTGTATAAAGGCATTTATACACAGTCTATGGAGCCTTTGTATGGCTGAAGGCTATCGTATTGTAGCCGGTGCTTTTATAGAAGACGAAAGAAATCCAGTAATGTTGAGAATGAATAAGGTCATAACACTAAAGGTAAGATCCCCATAGATTTTGAAATGAAACCCAATCAATACAGTACCTGACTATGTTACTCTTACAAAGAAAACATAAATGTGTTTCTGTGTGGTTTGTGCTATATAAAATGTGTTTGATTGTGACTGAATCAAGTGTAAGAACATTGAAAATAAAACCAATAATGTAGTGCAGTACATCAATACATGTAAAATTACTTTTTCTCTACATCAACTGCCCCCCATTTTTTGTTTTACATACAAAATACACTTGATATTCAGCCCGTTTTGTGTGTGTGGTTCAGACTGGAGTGTTAGCAGCAGTAACCTGCCAAGAGCACCAACCTGACAGATTCTTGAGAGTTGTGATATCTCACAACCTTCTATAAAATAAAATCAGTATCTCCTCCGATAAAAACTGTAATATGACATATTGTTTCTACCCTCTGGTACGACCCATAGCAGCAATAGAGATTGTATTAGATACGCTGCAGATAAACTTTAAAATTACAGTTGAAACCGAAATAAGTAACAATATTATGACAAGACAAGGTAAATGCTTTGGTTTAGATAAAGATCATGTGTTGTAAGATAAATAAGCACTTTATTAACACTTAAGGGCCTTGCCACGATGATTAAGGCCAAATCATACTTTTCTGGTCTGCAAAGTTTACATAAAAGAAATACTTGTGTGCAGGAGATGCTGTAGGAAGAGATTCTTGGTCATCCATGCTTTAATTTAAGGAGTTGTAATTGAAGTAGTCACTGCTGGACTTTGGAAGAGCTCCGATTTGTACATTATTTCCATCAATGGAGCCCAAACACAGGAGGTAGTCCTAATTCCTCTACAAATCCTCTGTTATGTCTGCCAACTGTACTCGACACACCTTCAGGAATAATCACATTAACACGGCGATACAGTGTAATCTGTTTCCAGCCGCTATAGCCTGTAAAAATACAAAGTCACAGCCAGCCTTTCAGGAACATCCATAGAAGCTCTGTGCATTTTTCTGTCTTCAGTATCAGGGTCAATGCAAGTATTCACATAATAGACTGACAAATTGCTGCTGTAACATGAATAGAAGTGCGTCCGCTGTCTGCTTTCAAATTCACCAGATCGGTCACAGAAAGCAAGAATTGGCCCTTGCAATAATAAACGCAGCATGAAGATTATGGAAAAATCTTGGTTAAAAGGAACAACGCTGGCTCTTGGTTTGAAAAATGTGAAAAAAAAAAGAAAAAGAAGAAGAAACAGTAGTGCTTGTGTCAAAGTGTTTGTTAACCCCTTTATCTACCTTTACATCTTTAGTATGAATACTGAGTGGCTCCATGACAGCATCACCTGACTTCCTCCTTTGTTCCTGTCAGGATGACTCTTTTGCCTTTGGATAAAACAGGAGGCTTGAGGCGAGAAAAGATGCAGGTCAACCTGGTGTTTATTCACCAACAGTCACATTAAAAGAACACTAACAGCAAAGGTTGTTAACTGGTGTGTTGTGACTCACCTCTCTTTCCCCTCACTCACTCAGCTGCCAGTCTTTTATAGGCATCCTCCTAATCAGCTCCTCAGGTGTACCAAACATGAGGGTCAACCGAAATGATCAACACAAGAATTTCACAAAACTACAATATGTTTTTAATTTAACTATAATAACAACATTAAAACTGGATATCCATTTCTTAAAAATGACTACCAACATCCTCATCAAGCAATATATTTATTTTATCACCTGAAGAGATTTTTTCTCACCCTCTCCTCGCCTGCACTTGGTTCCTCCCGGTACCTTTAAAAAGATGTTCCAGGCCATGGGGACTCTTTGGCTGGAACACCTGCAGTGACAAAGAGAGGTGAGTCTTGTCACACTCTCATTTTGCATTCTTAAAGAAATGCCCATACCCACTTCCCAGGCATTCAGTTATAAATTAAGTTCAGTAACGTAATTATTGTACTAAAACTGTTATTTTCTGTCTTGTGTCTTACATCTTGAATGTGAACTCCATATAGGTAATGAATCTGGCCTACATTACAGTTCCCTTAAAATCACTACAGCTGGAGTGCTGTCACTTGAAGCCAAACATACTTGTTTACCTCAACCGATTCTTTTTATAGCTCTTAAACATTATGTGCAACCTAAACATCTATTGCATTCATGATTAATATTGAGAAATTAATCACAAATTAACAACATGCTATTTCATTATTGTGCTTCATGTTGCGACTTTGAAATATTGCATGAGTTTTCTTTCTATGGTTAAAAAAAAGAAGACCAAAAGAGTACCAAGCTCCATCATATTCCATCCTTGTGTCCATGCACAGAAACACCAATACACACCAAACAGTGTAACGCCAGTGGCCACGCATTGGACACGGCCAAACAATTCACATGCTCATTAATGCTTACACCCTCGGCTGTGCCTGAGACTGGCCATGTTATTAAATTCCATGCGTTGGTCTCTATGTTTATTTATCCACAGAATTCCTGTAAATAATTGGCGTTTTGTGGTGGAGAGCAGCAGTGTGAAAAAGTCACTGATACCCAGTCTATTAACTTGTGACACTTTGGGTCGGTCTGACTCTGGGCTAATGTGGAGTGTGACGAGCAGAACCATCTTCTTATCCTGGCGTAATGTTTCATCGCTTCGGGCTTGTGCACTGATGGCCACCCACCCACTTCTGTGCCTCCACCTCTCTTCTTCTATTGCTCCGTGTCTCTATCTTCTGTAAATGCGCGGTTATGAACGGCTGCTTGCCACCCAGCATTTCTTTAAAACGTTTTTTTCCACTGATTTCTACTTTATTTCGCCCCCACCCCCACCCCCACCCACCCACCCATCCATCTCCTTCTTCTGCTTCCATCTTTCTCTGTAGTGTCAGAGCTTTATTGCATCATCTTTCTTTGGCGAACTTGCACTCACATTTCTTCCTCTCATTTTTGCTTTCGCCTGAGATGCTGCCATCTGTCTGCATATGCTGGCCTGGCTGCCTCTTGTATTATTTGTACATCTCCTTCACAATTTTGGGGCTAAATCACAGCTGCTCTCTGTAATTTCTCTTTCCTCTGACTGTGTCTGTCGTGCGATGAGGGTTTTCAGCTGATTTAAGGTAAACAGACCTCGGGACAGCAGGGTGTCTCTCAAAAGCTGAAAGAATCTGTGATTGACTGCTACTTGAAAATATTATATCCATGCAATAGGGACAGTTACTGCTCTGTGAGGAAGCAGCGCTCTGAAGCTCAAAAATTGCGTGCTACGCCTCTTAGAAGTAATGAGTAATGAGTAATTCGTAGCTGCGACGGGGAGTCAGGGGAGCACAGTGGCTTTTGAAACGTGTCCCCATTTTACTTTATTTGCATTCTTGATCCTTATTGTAAATCATTTCACATCTACATGAGCTGAGCCAATTAAGTTCAGGGAGTAAACAGCTTCAGAATCATTATGCATTAGAGGAATAACAAGTGATCTGAAGCTGTCCAGAAGAATCTCTCGCTGCCTTTCCACGTCTTCCTCAGACTGTCACATTGTCACTTGCTCTGTCAGGAGCTCTTAAGTCAAGCTAGGATGGATGCAAAACGAGAAAAAAAAATGCTTTTTCTTTAGTAAGATTAATATACACAGATGTGAGAAGGGGGGAAAAAATGCCCAAAGGATCAACCAGGGTGCAAACTATCGATTTTAATACAAAACATGAACCTGTTTTTGTACATCCTATCCCATTCTCTTCCAAATTTCCTCACTCTGTCTTCCCCAACTGTCTAAACAGCGTAAGTGTTGCATCCCGATCTTGGAACAGTGTCTTATTTTCTGTTAATTAATAATTTAATTCGCTGTAGTAGAAAACAAATCCATGGATGTGTGCTTGCTTTTGTAACAGAAAATGTGAGCAGTTACTGAAGGAACTTGTCAAGAACAACCTGCAAATGAATTAATCATTAATGAGCACCAAAAAGCAAACAGGGGAGAAGGGGAAACGCTGATATTGTATGATTTTATAGCCATTTGTCAAATTACATGTTTTTTTCCCCTCCGTCTGGAAATTCTAAATCCATTAAACAAGATGTGTAGTCTCTGTGGGGGATTTGCCAGTGCTGGTTCGTACATTACAAGCTCAGTGTTGTGATGTTACAGTTAAAATGGATGGCATTTTGTTGTTGCCTGTTGTTTGGCAGATGTTTGCAGGTTTATGGCCTCTATTAATATTCTTTTTAATCAAACCTCAAGTTCGATTTTAAAAACTTATCATTTAACACTTATCTTCTCTGCTTGAGGACTTTGTGGTGGGGTTGAGATTTGATTGAAAATGGATGTTTCAAATGTGGCTAAATTCTGATTAGTTCATGTAATCATGTGAGGCTGCTTTTTCAAACTGAACTCCACCCATTTCAGTCAGCACTGAACTAAAACTGACTTTACTAAACAGCTGGATCCAAATGGGATTTACTCGTGATAAGAAGCTGATTGGAAAAACAAACAAATAATAAGATTTTCAGGACCTTTTACTTCAAACTAAGGGCTTGCAGTCACCTATTGACCCCAGCTATGAAGGTGGGGTCTAAAAGCAGCTGGAGACGCTGTGTCAACACATCCCTATGCTGGGCTGCACACTCCCTGAGCTCTGAGCTGTGAGTGTGACATGATGAAGACCATCCTCCGGTTCTCTGCTGTGATTGGAGGAAGCTGCAGTCCAGTGTCCCCTGAGGTCAGCCTTGTTGAACCTGCTGGAGAAATTGTTCAGCTGGCTGACAAAGGAGGCAGAGCTGACTGACCTCTGAGATATTACCAAGTTCCTCTTCCACTGCAGGCCCAACTATTTTAACACAAAAGAATCAGCAGGCTATCGCTGACAATATAAGCAAAATATGTATTTGTTCTGGTCAGATCTCATTATTACAAACAAGTATAAACAGTAAATCTTCTATTTATTTGTATTATATTGACTCATTCATCAATCACAAGTGAGCCACTGTTAATCAGTGAGTTAAAAGAGAACCCTGTCATTTAAGAATTAAAAAAAGAGGTTTTGCAACAAAGACAGCAAAATTGGTTGTTGTATTGATCTTGCAAACTGACAACTGTTACATCATTAGCTATAATGCAGTAAAGAAACTTGAAATGTTGGCAAAACAAACTAAGAAGGCTGTTGCATCATATACATTACTGTTCAAACGTTTGGGGTCACCCAGGCAGTTTCATGTTTTCCATGAAAACTCCCTTTTATTCATGCGCTAACATAATTGCACAAAGGTTTTCTAATCATCAATTAGCCTTTCAACACCATTAGCTATCACAATGTAGCATTAGAACACAGGAGTGATGGTTGCTGGAAATGGGCCTCTGGACACCTATGTAGATATGCCACTAAAAATCAACCGTTTCCAGCTAGAATAGTCATTTATCACATTAACTATGTCTTAACTGTATCTGATTAATTTAGTGTTTTATTCATAGGGGAAAAAAGATTTTTCTTTCAACAATAAGGTCATTTCTAAGTGACCCCAAACTTTTGAACAGTGGTGTACCTTCAAGGTCATGTCTATTGAATTCTATAGTGATGACATTAAATCAATGCTAATAAACTAATAGTGCAAACACTAACTTTGAGATGTATATCGTGTATGTATCAATTCACAATCTAAATCTGATGATGACAGGAACTTCAGCCCTGAACTGTTGTTGACTGACACGGACTTTTTTCAGATTTATCAAAGTGGTCACAGGATAATTTTTGCAGCTCCTGATCAAAAGGAATCAGCACGTCTTAATGAGCTCCTTTTACTGTGAAATAGACTGAAAATAGCAGCCACCCAAGTAGAATGGAACTCTAGTAAAGACCCATTCCAATTGTTACCGTCAAATTTCACGTGTTAAGGTCATTTAATGTGTGAGGACATTCTCGCCTGTACTGTCAAAGCTTGTTTATAGGTAGTACAAGATGATCCTATGTTACCCTGACAATATCAATCACTTGTTCTTCGCTCTCCAACACGATTCAGTTTGACATATCTAATCGATTTCACATGTTGTGATTGGCTGAAATGCCACGCAGGTCTCGACCCGACTGCACTGCTGATGAGAAGGATTCATGTCAAGAATAATGTTTCAGTTTCTTCTTTATAGGCGCTTTCCTTTTTAGCTCATTTTTGATTTTGAGATGTTTTCCCATTTCGTCTTAAGATGCACAGAGTCATGTCAGACATTGTGTGGCTCGTATGCTCTTATTTCCTTAAACCACCTTGAACCTCTGCTGTATTTGAACCTTTCGTTCCTTTCAGTTCAGGTTTATGACTGGTCTCTGTGCAGTGACTCCCTTTGCACGGGCCCCGTAGCTAATCAAAGCCTCTCTTTCTGCTTAGCTGTCATGCACACAAATTCCCAACACCACATCCTTATTAGCCCTGAGTTTTAAAGCGCACCAAAGTCAACTGACAGGCCCTGCAGGCCCTGGAGGAGCAATTCTTAAGAAGTGTTTCATTCTATCTGTCAGACACATGTGAATCGGAGCTGATGACTTTGCATCTTATGTCTGAGTGTTTCTCCTCCCACTACGATGTCTGTGTTCAGGGCGTAATGATTTCAGTGGAGGTGGTTTTCAGCTGCATGTTCAGCAGCTGTAATAATTTTGACCCAGGCACTAAAGGCAAAATTTTATCTGAAGATCAAGCAAAAATGTTCCCAGAGCCACTTTAGATAACATCATCAGTAAGTGTCCTACTTGTCCCCAGAAACTAGGTTTCAGTGTTTTGGTGACGAGTGATAAGGTGTTAAGGTGCATGGATTTTTTTCACACCTCAGGGTTTATGTGAACTGGCATTGCGGTAAATGGATAATCTCGTAAAGAATGAAACGGCTCTCTTGAAAGCTGAAACCCCAAACTTTGAAGCCCTGAGCATGCTGTTGCCGTCTGAAGCTGTGAGAGAAAGCTAAAAAGAAGATGTACTGAAAATATTTGCAGAGCTGTAGGCGAAGGTTGCAGTTGTTAGAATATTTAAAATTAAATATGAGGAAAAACCCAGAAAGATGCACCATCCTCTTTTTAACGGGACCTTCACCGGATACAGCTGCTGAAAAATACTAAAAAGATGTGCCAGTTGGAATCATATTCTGAAGATAAGATACTGAAACATACATATATGATATTAATGGATACAATGGCTCTTCAGTGTTGATATTTGTTGTTGCTGGTACTGACCCAATAAATCGAGCAGAAGTTCATCTCAGTAACCAGATTATCATTTTTTTGGTCAAAATTGTGTCTTTCGTGTACAAATTAGGGCTGCTCCGTGGATCAGTGATAAGCACTGTGGCCTTGCAGCTAGAAGATCCCCAGTTCGCATCCCAGGATGCCCATCTTTCTGCATGGAGTTTGGATGCTGTCTCTGTGTATGTTTCACTTTTCTCTGGGTTCTTCAGCTTCTTATCACAGTCCAAACACATGTTATGGTTAAATGGTGATTCTAGATTGTGTAGCCCTGTAATAGATTGGTGACCTGACCAAGGTCCTGCCTTAACCCTAAATCAGCTGGGATAGACTGCAGCCTCCCCGCCACCCTAAGAAGGATTAAGCGTTAAATAGATATTGGTTAGATGGATGGCTGCCTTATATGAATTAATAATATGAATTGAATACAACATTTAAAGAGACTAAGCAATTTTGACAAAACAGATATTTTTCCAGTTTCAACTCATGATTTAACTTTCCTTTGAGGACTTGAGACTTAACTCGAAAATTTGCTCGACCAGTTTTGAGTCTCGACTCTGATTTGCTCCTTTGGAAACATTAATAAGTTCTTAAACCTATGTGAATCTTTTATATAATCAAAGGAAATGTGAATCTCTCTGCCGGTCTTCCTGTGGCTATGTGCGCCTGCAGATGTGCTCACACCAGAGCTTATTCTATTGTTCTGTGGCAGTGACAAGCCGATGGATTATTCAATAGTGTAATGAATGGGATGCCAGAAACATTCAGCTCCGCTGTTGGGCAGAATGATTTCTCTCTGTCTACCTCTGCCCAGCTGTACATTGCTCTCATTGATTATGATGAGACTTTCTCCTCTCCAGTTATTACAATATTGATCTCAGACAGATGCAGAAGAAGAGAGCGAATAGAGCACTGAAGTTTCAGGGGCTGAGAAAACTAAGAGCAGAGGCAGCGAGGAGGAATTGATGGGTTGGGACCACATATGAGCTCACTAAGATAAGTTTGGTATTTCTGTGAGAGATCTACACAGCATCTCATTGTTTTGCTGGTTTATTTTGTTTTGAGGGGTTTATTATTGGAGGTGGCACACCTGTGTGTTTCTGCAAATTTGGCTTTCTCCACAGAGGAGAATTGTATTTTTATTTTGTAAGACTTCTCACAGGAACAGCTGTTGCCACTCCAGGCAGCGGATTTTTTTCTCTGCTGTCTGAGTTTTTTCTTCTTTTTTTTTTTTTACGTTTGTACATTCTGGCCCATGCTAAGATAGATTTTTATTTTTTTTACACTCTTTGTTTAAGGAAATATGAACTATAATGACACTGCAGACAGCTATTGTGAACCGTCTTTTTTTCCCCCCATTTTTCAAAAGTAGATAAAACCATAGTAGCCCTGAGAACTCATCACAGTGCAATTTAAGACTAAGAAAGCATCTTCACGAATTTCACAACAAACACACAAACAGCATTTTAGAAAAATGGAGCAAAGTAAGAAAACAGCCAAATACTGAAAGACGCTGCGTGTACAGACACGACAAAAATACTGAGAGGCTTCAAGCAGCCACATTACAACAGAAATGGGTTTCAAAACAACTGTTCCCAGGGGACACTAAAAAGTAATGAACAGACCTGGACGGAGCTACATGCTTGTTGTTGCCATTTTTCATGTGAAGTTACAGATGTCAGCTGTACGTCAGTGGTGTTGCAGATAGTCTGACAGTCCTGAGTTTATTCTTATCACTTGACAGTTTTAAATGCTGTACATAAATGGTGATGTGATTTGCTTCATTTGTTTTGTCTCTTTGTATGGATTTGTGAAGTTGAGGACTGAGCTCTCAGGGCCCACTTACAAAATCCCTTTTGTCAAAAACGTGTGATATGGGTTCTGTGTTGGTCTTTTACATGGTATGAGTGGCATTGGAACTTCTGTAATGTACATATGAATACTGATACAAGTTTTTTTTTTCATTTTTCTCAAGAAGCACACAGCATTGACTATGCACTATTATTTCGATGTAAAACTCTAGTCTCGTTAAAACATTTGGCATTTGGAAGGACTCACTGTGCTATGAAGTTTGTATTTCATGCATACAGTTGCTGCCAGCTGGCATAGCAAGTTCCAAATACACCTTCCAAATACAGTGCTTATATAAACTATTCATCCTCCCTGGAAGTTTTTCCCGTTTATTGCTTTTCAACATTGAATCGTGGTCAATTTAATATGTGTTTTTGGACACATATATATATATATACGACAGTATATATACGAAAAGACTCTTTTATGTCAAAGTGAAAACAGATTTCTAAAAAGCTGTATCAATTAATCTAAAGTGTACAACCAAATATAAGTGATTATATATGTATCTAGCTGCTTAGTGACTCACCTATTTCACCACAGGTTTCAACCAGTTGGTGTGAGAAGTCACGCAATTCGTGAACGAAAGCTCAATCATCTGAATGCAATGAATGTATCCCAAGCAATTGTAGCATAAAGACACCTGTATGAGGAATTTCCTGTCTCTGGTGAATCACAGAACACCATGAATACAAACACTCCAAGCAAGTCTGTGAAAAAGATATTGAAAAGCGTCAGTCAGGGGATGAATACAAGAACATTTCCGAGTCACTGAATATCCCTTGAAGAACAGTTAAATCCATCATTAAGGAACAAAGGAAACATGGCACATGCATAAATCTACCTAGAGCAGACCGACCTCAAAAACTGACAGACCGTGCAAGAAAGACACCATTGAAGGAGGTCACCAAGATACCTATGAATACTCTGGAGGATGGATGCAAGAGAGGCAAGGAGAAAGTCAACATTAAAGAAAAAATTGCCTGCATCTTTTTACATTTTATATTTTAAATCAGTTGACTTAGAAATCTGATTTCACTTTGACCTGAAGGAGTCTTTGTTGTAAATTCTTATCAAACAAGCTACTTTATAATGACCCTGATTCAATTTTGAAAAGCAGTTAAAGGAAAAAACTTCCAAGAGAGGACAAATACCTTCTTATAGGCACTCTACTGGTGTGTTTATCCCATGTCGTACTAAAAAAGGTTTAACTTTCATTAGCTGTCTCTCTCTTATGCTTTAAGTTGTGGCGATGGTAATATGGTATCCTAGATTTGGAATCCTGCTGAATTTCATGACCATCACATTGTCAAAAAAATAAGTTTGTGTCAAGTAAGACTTCACTCTGACCAAACCTCTCTTCCATCTTATGTTTAATTTCCATGGATGTGAGTAGGATTTTACGGAGGTCGTCTGCAGTGTGTCCCTGGCTGCCTCCCTTCACTTTGTCTCTAAACACAAACTCTACAGTCATGAGGTCTGGGGAGGATTGCATTCCCTTAGTTCATTTCTGTGTCTGTTTGCTTCCTTCGCAGAGCTTAGTAAAGCAGAAAGCCAGTCTCTCTCCAAACTCAGCCTCCCCTGGTGTGCGACCTCAATTACAGAGGCAGAGAGATTATGGGTCAGAATTAATACCGCTCTTAATCTGTACACACTCCTCTTCAACTCCTTCTCCTTGCTCTCACCCACCGTCTTTAGTGGCTTGATTCAGTGCCAGTTTCATTTAATAAACAGAAGATGGCCCGATCACTCATTCTTCCATCACTTCACTTCCTTTTTGTAGCTTTTCCTCTATCAAACGTGCACAGACATTCATTTCCTTCACCTCACCTGCTCTGTAGGCTTTTTAGGCTGTTTTTTTTCTAAAAAAGTTAGCTTATATTATACTTTTGTGCTGATGTGTTTGCTATTTACAATCATTGTAAGACAGGTGTTGGTTTATTATACTATAGCTGAATTAAATGTTATTTAAACCGTACACTCCTATACATTGTTTGTAAGTCTAGATTTTCATGTGTATTGAGTGGGTTTGTGTTGATTTGTTCATTTCGAAACCAGGCCTTCTTTCATATGAGTGAGTGTGATATAAACGGGATGACTTCTTGTGGTCTGAGGATGGAAGCTACTGGCTGCTCAGTTGGCAAATTTCATCACGAGATAATTTCCATATAAACTACACAATCACATTTCAGTACATACACAGTAAGAATTTTAGAGAAACCATTAAAGTTGGCTGCTAATGCATGACTTTATCATGTTGTTTCCAGTTTGCTCAATACCACACGTGTTGGTATCGGGACATATGGAATTACTTTCCAACCTTGAATCAAGAGCGTAATCTGTCAGTTTAGGATGATTTTTTTAGGACAGCATCGTAGCTGGTATTCACAGTGGTTGAGGAATTTTGTCGAGGTCACAAAGATCTGAGGGCGAGTGTCAAATTCTGAGAGCAGAAATGTTGTAAGCATGCAGAAGCAGTGAGAGCATGATGAGACACTGAAACTGAGGTAGAGAACATTGGTGCAGCAACAGTGAATGTGAGTGCAGACGAACAGTTTTAGGCAGAAGAAGAGCAGATTTGTACCTGAGCTGGGACTATCTGAGAGAAATCAGAGTTTTTAGAGAAAGTATTATATATTCTGAAGTCAAATTGAAGGAATAATGCTCTCAAACTGAAAGACTTGATTAAAGGCAGGAAAATAACTCCATGGGGACAGACAATGGATGTATTCAGACAGATTGATGTAATGCTGCCACTCAGCCTTACTCATAGTTTTTCCAAGAGCCCACTCAGTACTGCAACAATAAAATGCTGCAACCCAGCTACTGCTTTCCGTTTCCTCTAAACCAGACTTATTGCCAGGACTGTAAGCAAGGTCTGTTTTTACTGTTTTAATTGTGAATTTTTATTCCATTGATTTTTATTTGGAAAACTCTCTCAGAGCTGTAGAAAAGTGAATTTGATTCGAGCGATGCCAGCCCAATGTAAAGTCTAGCAGGAATACACAAGTGAGGCCACAGGGGAAAACACTGATGTGCATATACTGGGGGCTGCAGGATGCAGAGACAAACCTGGAAAGGTTTTTTTTTTCTTTTTTTTTTGGCTCATGCACCAGACAAGAAATTTTCATTCAAGTGAGGAACGCGTATTTCAGTCTGTTTACCAAATCTCCATAATACATCCAGGGAAAACACCCATAAGGTACTCTTTGTCTGCCATATTGTGCATTCTTTTCTAAAAAGCCCGAGATTATTCAGCACCATATTGTTCTGCAAGAACATAGTGCATTGCATATGAGTGTTTCCAGTACGTTTTAATCGTGTGAAATTTATAAATGTCTGGGAATAATTAACAATTTGAATTCACAACTAGCTAACATTTTTTTTAGAAAGTATAAATAGGAATGAAATAATAGGAAAATCGAATAAAATGGAAACAGAATTCTGCTGCAAGATGTTCTGCCATTGCTAGACAAGATAAGACACAGAAATCAAACAATATGGAGAATCTAGTGCCACGCTGACAAGTACAGACAATGAAAATGCTCAACCAGTGACTGCCAACAGAATTTATTCTTCTTGTTTGTTTGCTCCCCAAAAATGCAAAACGAAAGAAAAATGTCACATCAAATGTTTATCAGCAACAGAAGACTAAGACTGCCTTCATTTATTATTGTTGTAATTATCACACAGAAAAGAGAATCCTTCTTGTTTCTGTTTCTGCACTGCTGTCCTCTAGGATCTACTCCAGACATCTGGAGCTGTGAAGTAACGTTTTTTTTTTATTTAAATCCAAAATGAGATTTGATAAAATTGCTTAAAAATTTAGCTGTGTGAGAGTCCCATGACTGGCATCGCCTACGCTCAGATAGACGAATATATTTTGGTTTGAGATGAAAAATGAAGATGTATATGAGCAAAAACAAACACATGCTGCAGTCAGTACAACTTTAGTGGTCACACATAAGCAGCTAAAAAAATCTTCAAAGCATGGCTTGTAAATATTAGAAGATTACAGTACTGAAAATGAAAGTAAGTTATTATTAAGAGAGTTGGAAAATAATGCAGAGAGGCTTACAGCATGTTTATACAAGTTGGAGCAGATGATGTCAGCTTTCTCTGAGAGTTAGTGTACGTTTTACTTCATTACTGCACATTGCCACTATAGCAGCGCAATAAAGTGGAAGCTGAATGACGTAGATGCTGAAAGGCATTAGTTCACAGGTAATTGGGATGAACATTTCCTGATAATAAAGAGTTCCCTATACATCGTTTGAATGCGGGAGCATATTTTCTACTTCGGGCGATTCCATATAAATGGCTGTATTTTATTGATAGTGCAGCAGAAAGTCTGTTAGAGTGTGTTTCTGCATTTATGTTAGTGTCTGTTTATGTGTGCGTGATCAAGGGGGGAGGGAGGAAAGGGAGGAGAGTACGGGCAGAAAGAAGAAAAAAAAACATATCTCTTCAAGAAAGGAGGATTTACAGCTTTAAAGCCCGTGGCTGTAATTCCACCTCTGAGATATCCCATCTCCTCTTCTCCTTCCTCTCTTTTGCTTCCATTCTTATATCCCTTCATCCCCCCCATAATTCTCCACATTCCCAGACATTTTGCTGCGTTGCCTCCATCCCATCTATCTCAGCAGAGAGGACCAGAGATGAATCCATTAAGTTGCATAATTTACCCGCAAAGCAAAAGTCTCCAAAAAGGGCCTCTGCCATTGTATGTGTTTCAATAGAGGGGAAGTGCTTTTGTGTGAACCTCACCCTTGCAGACTGTAGGCTTTTAATGTCTGACCACTGGCCATGATGTACTCAAAGGGATAAAACGCCAAAGAGGAATCAGCTGACATCTGTCCTGAGATGACTTTAAATAATATTACATGAGAAAATCACAAACTGCCACCGATAAAAATGCAGTTAACATCCAAAACACATCTTTCTATTAAGACTTTATGATTTCATTATGTGGCTAAGTGTCTTGGTTGTGCTTATCCTGGATAATATTGTGGATATGTAGGTGAGTGGGCCAATATATTTGGGGAAACAAAAGGCTGTCATCACTCAGCAGAAGTAAGTGCAGTGACATCATCACAGACACTCTGTCTGGCATTTATAATGTCATAACAGTCACATTTTGTGTGTATGCAAGCGTAACGAAGTTATGCGTGCGTGTAAAATAGTGTTGTGTGAATATAAGCACTTTAAATCACAAGGTGGATTTTAAATCTCAAGGTGAAATACAGTGAAGTGAGAGTCGACTGTTTGGAAAGAGTGTTAATGAGGCTTTGAGGCTGTCCTCAGGCATGGCTTTAGTCTAAATGATCAGAAATCAGTATATTTACACACTCACAATGACAGTGCTAACATGTTGATATTTAGGAGAATATTTACCATATTCAGCATATTTACTTAGTGTTTGTTTGTTTGTTTTGCAGGTGCTCAGAAATAAACCAGATAAAAATACAATGGCATCAAATGAGAAATGAAAGATTGCCAAAGTGATTAAAGTCCAACCTTAACAAACATGAATGTGATAAAGTTTATGGCAGTCCTTCATATTGCTATGTAAACCTCATGATGGCACCAGAAAGTGTCTTCAAAATTATGTCTTAATGAATCATTTCAGCTTCTTTCAAACAAGCACTTCTTTTCGTCACTCTGAACGTCTTGGCTTCAGGTCTTATCCGTGCCCTGAACGCTTTGTTGTAAAAGTCGCAACAACAATCTTATTGGGTCGGACTAGTGACCCAACATCAAATGCTGTCACATAAATGGATCGGCACCACAAGTGATATACTTCAAGTTGTGTGAAGCTATTTGGGGAAGACTTTTTCCTTTTTCTAGTACCAAGAGTAAAGAAAGACAGTTTGAGGCCAAAATCATAAAACATCTGTATCAGTCACTTTGACCTACAATGTCACATCAATTACAAACTAGAATGCCCACAGAAAAACAAACTTTACTGTGATGAAGACAGCCTTTACTAGGTCACACTAATGAGACTCCCCAAATGAATGTAATCCATGTTTCTAGGCTTCCAGCTGTTTGTAGGAGTCTTTCCTCTGAGTTATTTGAATACATGCAGCTATGGCCAGCAGCAGGTTTCATATGAGCCTCTCCAAAGTGTGGGAGTCACTGAATGAAGCCATGAGGAGCACAACTTAGTCTAGGTTAGTCTAGGTCTTCCGTCTGAATGACAGAATGTTTTGTGTACTTTGTCTGAAAAGGGCTTCCGATGCTGACACCCCATCGTAGTGCAAGATGACGATTCAGGGAGTAAACAAAGATCACAATTTAAACTAAGGGAACCATGAATACCTGCACAAAACTTCACAGCAATACATCCAGTAGTTACGATTAGCAATGAGTGTGGAGACAATTCAGTCTTGATCAAAATAGAGGATGAACTGAACAATGGGTTTGGCGTTGTCATGTGCAGAGCCACGTATATAACAAGTTTTATCAAATATAAATCTTGTTTCCCAAAGCTTGTTTATATCACTGTCACTGGTGTTGCAGAATCCTTTTTAGTAATGTATCAGAAAGCACCGTGTTCTCTCTTGAGGATTACATGGCAGTATAATGTACCGCGACAGAACCAGAGTACAAAATGTACAAATAAACAGGCACAAAAACTTCGAATTCTTTATTCTTTCACAAACTCAGTTTTCAGTCAAACTGCAGGCTGCTGATATACAAATGATCTTTATGCCTCCTTCGAAAAGGAAAATGAATATTAAATCAAACGTAAAACAAGATCCAGTCATAGTTTAAAACTTAAAGACTTAATCAAGCATGAAAATGCATATAAAGTATGTTTCCACATCTGACAGTAAAACTTGTTGGCTGAACTTGTTTTGATAAATTGCAGATCAAGTGAGAGCAGTGCAGAATAAAAATCATTTGAGAGTGGAATATTCTGTTGGTCCATAAAATCACTAAAGCTTAATAAAGCCGCCCTGCTTTTGAATTTAGCTGTTTATGTCATCGTGGCTTCAAGCAATATTCAGAGCGGCTAATGTTCACTGATAATACATGATGTTAATGTAAACTCTTGCAGATTACTGAACCCAAACACTTTTACGAGTTGTAAGGACAATAAATTGATTTTCATATCCAAAAGTAGAATCCAACCTGAGGCGTAACTGGTCCTCCCTACTTGCTGTAATTCAGAATTACACTCCTGTAACACCGTTAAACTGATGTTGGCCACTGTTTTAAAAATGATCAATGCAAGACCAACAATCTGAGTGTGTTATGCCGGCTGTGACTGATGTCGCCATAAAGTGCTAACCTCAAACTTGAATTTTTAAAAATGTCCAACTTGTAGCTACTCGTCAGATTTCCCGCTGCTCCCTCTGGAGCTTTACGCAACTGTTTTGTATGCAGTGTTACTCTCCAATACCTGTGAACAGACTGTTCTGTGAAAAAGGTGCATTTCCCTTTAAATTCATGTCCTCAGATTGGAAACAGAAGCAATGTGACAGTGAGGAGAAGATTTTGTCACTTTAATGTAGTTATTATGTGAACATTACTTAAATCAGACACAGTAAGGTTTGTCATATAAAGTTGTTCACAGAAGATGTGTTGAAAAAAATAGAAACGAAACAATTTTTCTGGTTTTCTTCCTTCATGCCGGTAAATTACATTTTCATCTGATCCGTTTCTGCTGCTTTTCGATGCCATTTCCTGGAAAATTACTTTTATTTTGTATATTTTGTAGAATAATAAACAAATTAAAAATGCTGAGCTACACTGACTGCAAAGGAAGCTCTCATTCTGGTCACATTCTGCAAACAGTTTACTGAAATTGCAGTTTGTGATTCAGGACTAATTCGCATTTTTGTTGACTTTTTTTTTTTTTTCATATGTTCTAAACAGATTGGTGCTGCCACTTTTGTGCCAGCACTTAATTACAGCTGTGTTTTATATTCACAGGCCTCCTTCTTGTGCCTTCAACACTGTGCATCCCGGAGCATGAAGGTTTAACAGTGCAAAGCTCTCACTCATCACCTTTTATGCTTACGCTGACAGGCCTGCCCTGTCCACTGGCAGACTTATTCATTGGCAGTGTTTTATCATTAAGGCCACTCTTGTTCTCGAGACATACATCAAACACTTCATCTTCATTTTCTCTCCCCCCTCAGCTTTCTCATATCTCGCCGCTCCTCCTGCAGACACATTGTGACTTTACATTGTTGTGTAATGTGCAGTTTGGCTCACTGACATGCTCTGAAAATACAGTCACTGTTTCACTGTGTAAGTGTTAAATCAAAATTGTCCTCTATGTTGTAGCATCATACAAAATCACTATCTCAAGCTTAATTGGCTCACATGTACTGTATCATTACATAGTGTCAGGGCTACAGCGTTTCTCCTATAAAAGTTCTGGTGGTAATTCAGCGGAGGCAGGGCTTCACCTCCCCTCCTCTCTCTGGAGGATCACTGCTGTCAGCCTCTCTGGGCCTCTTCCCTCCATCTGTTGCCTTGTGTCTCTCACTGTGTGCTCTCTCTCTCTCAGAAACATTCCCTTCACCAACCCCATCAACCGACAACACCCCCCAAACCTCCAAAAGCTGACACCCTTCTTCGTCTCAGTCATTCTCCTTGTTGCTTTTCGCAAAGAAGATCTGCAGTGCTGCCGGCCTGTATTTGTCAGAGGATAAACCGGAGCATTAGTTTCTCTTTGTTCTTCGTACTTTCTCTTCAAACACAGTCCCTTTATAATACGTGTGTGTATTCTCACTCTAGATATCTGTCTCTGATTGAGTATTGTGGGGATACCAAAAAAAAACAAAAAACGTGAAGGTCTCTGTTGCGGCTCTCGCACCTTCTCCCATATGCCTGTTTCTTTCAGTCTCTGTGTCGATGATGGAGTCTGTGGGAATTGCTCCTCTGTCTTGCTTCCTCTCATCATTCTGTCCCTCCTCTAGGTGGTTTTACTTATTCAGCCAGCTGCTGTGTTTTGGCTGAGGCTCATCTCCCCCTCACCGCCTTTCTCTCTCTGCTCGTATTGTTTCTTTGCCCAGGCTTTTTTCTTTTATATTCTTATCTGCTTTGTCTTCAAACACTTCCATGTGGTCAATGCACATACCTTTAAGATTCAAATGTCAACTTTTTTACAAGTCTGACTGCACACCTTATCACTGAAAGGCTGAGAATCTTTATTCTACATTTTTTCAAATCACACTTTCCTCCTTTAATGACTCCAATAATATGAATCTTATGTGTCTACCATCTACTAGCATATGTCTGGTTCTTGGCTAACACTGGTTTGGGTTACTAATATTCCTTATGTGCAGGGATGCAGATTCTTCCAAGCAGTATGATCGTGCTAACTACCACATAAATCACCAGTGACTAAGGCTTGTAGCCTTGATGCAACAATGATTTAGGCATAATGGAAGGTATTACCAAAATATATTTGGTAATTACTCAGTGTCATTGGTATAAACTCTGCACATAGAAAAAAAAACAAACCAGTTTTAAGTTAACCCTCCATATAATACCAACTTATTTGAAGCAATTTTGCATCGTGCCATAAGTAACTGGACAACTTATTTTGCAATACAGGCTCTTTTTCCCCTAAAATTTGAATATTATTGTTCAGTTTTTTTTTAACTTATTAAAACTTGAAATTTCTGCAGTTTGTGTCTAAAGCCCCACAAATAGAGTTTTACATGTATTTGAGAAGCAGAAAAAAAATGTTAATGAGTCAATTTTTGAACATGTAAATTGTGACACCTTTTTTTCCATTCCTCACAACAATTTAACGAAGCAGTCTTCTCTTAAAAACAGGTCCACTTTTGTGCTGTTTTATTTCCAAATACCTGAATTTTACAGCAAAAATTTAATTACTTTGGGTTCAGTTGGCTCTTCATGCAATTTTTTGTTTTGAAAAATGAAAATTGGATCGGGCTTTGTTTGTGGCTCCATATTTACGCACTGTGAAGAAGGACATTTTTAAAAAATCTGAATTTTATACAGCATTGTGGTTTCCAGCATTATACTTTAAATATAATCACCTGCAAAAAATTTATCTTAAACAGTCTTTCATACTTAAACAATCAAGCTTTACATAAATCTAAATAGCACTTTTCAAGCAAATCAAGCATTTCAATAGCAATCTATGAAGTTTTTTTTTTTGTCAAACCAACTCCTAGATGTCTCAGTTGTTCCCTCTTTTGTATTATTTGCTTAATGTAGCCTCTTCAACATGAAATACCAGATTAATTCAAAGCTGTTTGTTCAACTTTGGTAGGGACAAGAGGTTTATATTTTACAGACAAAGTACAACAATAATATCATGTATTTGTTGTTAAACCTTTATGTTAAAGCAGCTGAATGGTTGAGTGAAAAGCCTCTTATACTTTATAAGCTGTTTAATGTTCACACGCAAAGACAAACAACAAAGGAGAAAAAGAGGGCTTGACTGGATGAACTTGTTATTCAGAGTTGAGTGTGTGTGTATGTGTACTTGTAATGTTCATGTTGTGGGGGTGTAAATCAGTTTACACAGTTACGTTTTAGGGACAGGCCTCTCTTACGGGGACAAATCCACTATAATCAGTACAATTTTGGTTTTACTTTAGGGTAAAGGTTAAGGTTAGACAGACCGTTGTTAAGGTTTTGGTTCCAACAATGTGATGTGAAGTGATGGAAACATGAATGTGTGCGTGTGTGTGCATATGTATGTCAGGGGTCCCCTTAATTATAGTGGTGTGACAGGGACAAAACAGAAAATAATGATGCATCATTCCTCATCAAAATCAGAGCTGCAGTGTCTGAAATGTCACCTGTGATATCATGTTTGATAGACATGCTGAGGACAGATTTGGTCCACATAGACTCAGATTTCCTTTGAAGGATTACCTCACTGTTTTTCAACCAATGCATGCAACTACAAAAACAGACACTAGGATATGCAACACAGCGTTAATACGAAGGGAGGAAAACTGGCATCTACTAAGCTAAAGCATTTCTAAGCTCTTCTAATTTTTACTTGTGGTAGTTTGGTCTCTTGCGATAAAGATGAGCACATTCAGCGCAGAGGAAACTAATTGTGAATTAAGCCAGTAAATATAATCAGACGTAGGTTTTCCTGCACACTCACTCACTTTATACTTTAGAAGGCCGAAACGGATTTCAATTGTTACTATCAGGCATTTGGATTTCTTTGCAGCTGAAGCACAGCAACAGTTTAAGGAGATTATAAAGTGCAACCTCAACTACTAAACAGCAAATTTACAAGTTAAAGCCTTCCTCGTGTGGCTTTGTGTTGGCAGGGGAAATAAACCTATCCAAACGAAGTAAGAAAAGCTTAAGTACGTGAAGGTAAACGCAAAATGAAACTGGTATTTTCAAAGTCGAAAGATTTAGCAGCCAAAGCTGGAGCACTGTTTCAGCAGGATGCAAATGAAACTGAGGAGCGCAGCCAACATGCACAGACAGTCAGAGCTCAGGCATGATGGGATATTTTAGGGCAGGTGCAACCCAGGCCACATGGCCATCAGGGAAAAGATGGTTATGGAACAAATATAGGAGGATGCGGCAATGCTTGTCCGTCACAAAGTCTTAAGTAAAGCGACAACAGAGACTGATCTGTGAGGACATGAAGAAACTCTGCAGAATGGTTGTGTAGAGAATGATACATCTTAGTGAAACCAGATCTGTTCTCAGGTTGCTGAGAGAATTGAACTGACTCAGGTGTCAAGGTCTTAAAGTCTTCTAAATCTGTTTTGACATAGAGGTATTGAAACTGTGGAGTCACAGGAGTGCCACATCAAAATATAAATAAATAAATAAATAAATGTGGAAATATAAAGATAGATAGATAGATAAATAAATGTGGAAATATAAAGAGAAATTAATAAATAATAAATAAATAAAAAAGAAATGTGGAAATATAAAGAGAAATAAATAAATAAATAAATAAAAAGAAAAATTTTGTCTTTACTTTTACCTTTTCTGTTTTTTCCTTTTATTTATTTATTTCTCTTTATATTTCCACCTTTATTTATTTATTTATTTATTTATTTCTCTTTATATTCCCACATTTATTTTTTTATTTATTTATATTTTGATGTGGTACTCCTGTGACTCCATACAAAACATCTATGGATCCTTTGACAAATCTTCCACACACAGCAGCCAGCTTCACAGAAAACTATCCAGTACACCACAGACTCAATGACCTGTGTCACTGCAGCTATAGCCTATGGTCAATAAAACCAGATTGGCCCTCGGCTTATAAATGTACCATTATCACCAAGTCCAATTTATGGCATCATCACATCGTCCTTCAGTGGTAGATGAACATGATGCTCACATAAATTTGTGTTCACATAACAAAATTTGCATTTCTGAGTTCTCAGGAAAAAATCATCTCACAAATTGCAGCCTGGCAGGCCCAAAGTTACAGCATTGTCATATTGGATCCTTGGCAGTGGATGTGAATCACTGTAGGGCAATGTTTATATGCAAAGTCACTACAATGCCGATTACAACTGTCTGGATGGAAGAAACTGTGTAATTTGTCACTTTTTCCGGCATTCACCCATTCAGCAGTCTGAGTTGCGTTGAATGAGGGATCGTCTGTCAGCATTCGCATATGTTTATGATCACCGGGAGAAGTATTTGCTTCATTTCATTTTTGCAAACACCTGCAAATACTGAGGTAGTGTTTGTCAAATAAAAATCAGAGCAGAGTCCAAAGGTCTCAGACATAAATGACAGCTTTGCAGGCAACACTTGCAATTAGGATGCTAATTAAGCAGCTAACTATTATAAATGCGAGGTTCTTTTTCGAATGTGCACCTGCAAAAAAAAAAAAGAAGCTTTTTCCAATGTCACTTTGAGAAAATCATGATGAAAACTAAAATCTGTGATTTTGCTGTGGATTTTGTGAGGGACTCGTCAAGAATCCCCTAAGGGATAGTCTTTGTGGAAAACCACAAATTGTTGTTTGTGCACTGTGGTTTAAGTACAGCTTCATATTTACTGCACGAACAATAGAACATTATTGATCTTCTCAGCAAAAAATGAAGAAACCTGTTTTGCAAAGTGTAAAACTATCTCTTTAATGGGTTAATGTTCCTTTGAAGTGACATTATTTTTGCAAAAATCAATGTATACATCAAGTTAGTGCAATGTGCTACGTACTTCAGCCGTGAAGACATGAATTCTGTCATGTTGACAGAGCTTGTTCAGATGTGCAAGTCGTCTGTCTAAAAAGAGACAAAATATGCCAACATATTATAAAAAGAAATGGTGAGAGCATCTTCAGTCTGTCTGACGAAACTAAGCAGAAAATTTAAAAAAAAAAAAAGTTCAACATCAGCTAATATTATTCATCCATTTTGTCAATTAGGGGAAGTAGGAAGAGAGGAAAATGTCATGGCAGGTGGAGAGCCAGCTCACTGACATTTGAGCTCTGAAGCATTGATGAGCATTTAATTGCTGCTGTGTTTACTTTACTTAAAATAATGAGCATTTTATCTCTGACCTCAGCACAGTCTCACCACAAAATGTTTTATAGCAACAACACCAAAAAAGTCACGAAAAAGGTTGCAAAATTGTGAAAATTTTTCAGGGCCTACACCTGGTGGGACTCATTATCTAACCAACCAAGAAAGCTACCAGAGCTCTGCATCAGTGTATTCCAACCAAAATTGTGATTTTTTTTTTCCTAAGCCGAACTTCATAGTTTTGTGGCATAAACCAAAGCAAAGACTAAAAATGAAAGTAAACAGCAACTGAAAATGCAGCAAAGTTTATCAATATTATCTAAAAGTAAGGCATAATGGGTGATGAGGTGTACATTGCCAGGTTGTGTTGGAAACTGTGGAGGTATAAAGAGAGGTACATAGAGTAGTATAGTATAAAGAATAATCCACACAGGACTGCTACTCACGTCTCTTGGGTGAAAGTTCAGTGTTCAATCTGTGCTACTACTACCATCCCTCCAGCCTTCAGATCCAGTCTTTAGTGCTCCCTTTCTGTGCAAAGCAAAAGAAACTTAGAAGTCACATGACATGAATGTTTTGGCTTGTTTGTATTTTTTTTTAAACCAATCATAGATGTCTTGGGTTGTGCCAGCCCAGGATGCAATGACGGTGTCCCTCTAAAATAATGCCAGGGTGAAATTTTTTAAATGGAACACTTTACTGCAGGAAGGTTAATTAGCCAAAAGAGCCGTTAAGGTCTGCCTTACTACACAAGTCTTTGGCAAAACTTGCCATTTTCAGCATGTAGGTTTTGATGACAGTTACATGCAAATAGCAGAAATGAAGACAATATCACATTAAATTGCAGGATCGGTATAAAAACTGAAGCCTCTCAGAATTCTACAGCCTTTTTGGTGGAAAAAGTAAATCTATTTTGCACTGTGGACCAATTTAGCTATTATACATTAAGGATTGAGACTGGGTTGAGGTCAGACAAAAAATATATTATTGTTATTATTGTTATAGGTAAAGCAAACAGTGCAAGACATAATGCTAGTCAATACAATGCACTCACACGCTCAGTAAACCAGCATGTGTTTTTGGTGTTTCGGAGCTGAAATGTCAGAGAGGCTGCTTTCCACATGCCATGACATGACCTTCCCCCGACATGACAAAAAGGATGCATGTCATTTGAAACAGTTCAACTTGTTATTGACTTGAAAAATCAGACAAATTAAAGACCTTCTTCTTCCCTTTCTTTTTATAATGCTTTTGCATGTTTTCTTAAGTTTTGCACAGACAACTTTGGACACCTTAAGTTCAGTTGAGTCAATCCTATCCATAGTTCACTCACATAAATGCTCATGAGACTTAATTCGTGTCTTCAGCAGATAGTGCAAGGGGAGACGTGATGTGCAAGCAGGCTGGTAGAAAAGAAAAGGCAAAAAAAATGAAGGCATCTCCCAATATTACAGCCTTTATTGTCAACTAATGTGTTTCGCACTGTAGATCAACACAGCTTTTATACATTTCGGAATAAGTCTGTGTTGGAGACCTCAGTCCTTTAAACCTTAATCACGGTAAATCCTACAACTACAGCTGAACCCTTGAATGATTCATTTCGTCCTTCAGTGGAAGGAGTGTTCCAACTATGTGACCATGTAAACATGCACTATTTGTGGTCCAACAATGTACCACATGCCACAAACACACAGACACACAACTGAAAAGGGAAATGTAAACATCAGAAAAACCCTGTTCTCTCTGGAGCAGCAGGCACCATAAAAATGCTGGAGTGTGTAATGTGTAAGTACCAGACAACAAATAATATTTAACTGGGCTCATCAGTCCAAAATCATCAAGCAAGAAAAGCCGTAGATAAATAATTTGGCGATTACATGGCTGTTATAACAGCCCCGTTCCACTGCAGCCTCTAAGGGTTTATTCACTGGTGTAATAAGATAAAGGGCTCTCTAACAACTCAGTCAGACTTGGGAGCTGCGTGGATAATGAAATGAAAGGATCAGATGAACACATTTTATTGGCAGAGAAGACAACCTAATGGGAAATATGGACTGCGTAGAGCTGAAAATTAAATCGGTAGAACTGTAACTACAGGCAGTTTCTTGTTCATCTGAAGTAAAAGTACAGCTAGACCTTCACCACAAGAGCCTCTTTTGAAAAACACAAATTTCTAACAATACAGAGTTGTTTAACTTTT
This sequence comes from Acanthochromis polyacanthus, assembly GCF_021347895.1. Lineage (NCBI taxonomy): Eukaryota > Metazoa > Chordata > Actinopteri > Pomacentridae > Acanthochromis > Acanthochromis polyacanthus. The sequence continues at coordinate 13,699,857 of NC_067129.1, forward strand.
CTTTTTCTCCAGATGATTTTTTTCTTCCTTTTTACTGCAAGTTTTTTTCAAATGCTTTTCAAAAGCAGAAGTCCTTGGCGTATGTCTGAGGAGAACAATTAAAGACTACAAAAGAAAATTAAGAGCAAAAGCGTCGGATGATTAAAATTGATCTCCTCTTTATCTCTTTTCAAGATACATTTTACAGCAGGGAGTGAAGGCCAAGACTCCTCTTATTGCTGAATTGGAAGTTCACATTCCCCCATGATTTGATTTGAGAAGAAAAACTCCGAATTACTTTGAAAGCATTGTTTATTCACTCGCTATTTTTTTCTTGCGTGCCCTTGAACAAGCACCAGGATATTATTCTTCATGTGCAACTCTTTTGTTTGCTTCAGTCACAATGAGTTTCTCATGAAAAAAATTAACTGAAACAAGCACACACACACAAGAGCGTATCTCCCCACTTTTTCCTTGTGATGAAGTTTTTGCATAAATTCAATAAGGAAGATCTATTCCCTCACATTCCACCTCTGTTCCTCTACGCTGCTCTATTGTCTTCACCTCTTCTTCTTTCCCATGTCGTCAAGATCACTTCATTCTCATTTTCAACATCACTAGTCCGGCCCAATGACCTGTCTGCGCACGTTCTAGTCTGGCTTCACTTCATTATCATTCTCCTATAGTGGAGAAAAACACTCTGGCTGGTTTGTATTTCTTTAAACCAATCACAATCAGGTTGAGTGGAGCTATAAGCGATGGCTGAGGCCTCTGTGCTCCCTCAAAATAGTGACAGGGAATTGTTTTGGTGGAACATTTGCATGCAGGGAGGCAAGAACTGTGATTAAAATGGATCATTTACCAACGAAAAACTAGCAGAGGGCCGCCTTATTGGGCTGTGTGGTGGTTCGGTTGTTAGCGCCGTTGCCTTGCAGCTAGAAGATCCTCTGTTCGCATGTTCTTCCTGTGTAGCTGGGTTTTCACCGGGTTCCCCAGATTCCTTCCATGGTCCAGAGACATGCTGAGGTTAATTGGTGATTCTAAATTGTCCCTAGGTATGAATGTGAGTGTGCTTGTTTGTCTCTGTGTAACCCTGTGATGGACTGGTGACCTGTCCAGGGCATCCCTTGCCTTCACTCTAAGTCAGCTGGGGTAGGCTCCAGCCCCTCTGTGACCCTAATGAAGATAGAGCGATGTGTAGATAATAGATAGATAGATGGATGGCTGCCTTACAGCTTGATGCAAATCCTCTGGAAAATATTTCCAAGTGTGGTAGGCTGCTAGCCCAGAGCTCGATGTTGGATTTTCAAAACAATAGATAGTGAAAAGGGGCTGCACAGTGGATTGGTGGTTAGCACTTTCCCCTTGCAGCTAGAAGATCCCCGGTTCATGTCCAGAACTTCCCGGGATCTTTCTGCATGGAGTTTGCCTGTTCTCCCTGTGTGGGTTTTCACCGGGTACTCCAGCGTCCTCCCACAGTCCAAAAACATGCTGTGGTTAATTAGTAACTTTAATTTGTCCATATGATTGATGATAGTGTGACTGTCTGTCTGTATGTGTCGCCCTGTGGTAGGGCTCACAGGTCACAGGGTGTCTAGTGTCTTCACCCTAAGTCAGCTAGGGGAGGCTTCAGCACCCCTGCAACCCTAATGAGGATGAAGCGATGTGTAGATAATGGATGGATGGATAGATAGTGAAAAGGGGAAGAGAAAGCTCCCTGAAATGCTCGGCCAATGACAGGCTTATACCTGCAGTCTACATACACTTAGTCAGAATAATCACTCCTTTATTCCCACTCTTTAAAATCACTGTAACTCTGTCACTCTGCCTTTCAGACTGTCTGTTACACAACCTTCCTCCTGCCTCCACTTCACCAGGGTTGTTCAGGGAGCCTCGACCAAACCGTCCATCAGCCATCTGCTCACTCTGCTCCATCACCGGTGGGCCCTGTCCCTGTGTCATGCTGTGATGCCTATGATGTTGCTTCTCATGCTCTCACCATCAAAATACTTCTATCTTGTCCATTTTCCTACAATAGACTTTGCTGTGTATTTCCACAGGATCTCTCCTTAAATCTGCAGTGTTATGCTGCGATTATATTATATTAATATTTGAAACAGAGCCCAAAGCATTAAAAAAACGCAGAAAATTTATTAGGGTGCCCACAGTTCATTCATATCAGCGCTTTTTTCAATTGTGTGATGAGTGATGGTAATTGGTCACCTCTTCTTATAGATTCACATCAAAGGGCCCTCTCTCTTTCTCACATGCAATCACTTCACAGGCCTGTGGTCTCTGCAAAATGTACATCACAATTTAGTCTGCATTGTACAGAGGAAATCATGGATTGTGCATCATCATTCTTGATTTGCTGGACAGGAATCTACTCCAGAGGTCCTGTTTGTACAGGTGTGGCGCCTGTTGCTATTTCTGCAGAGAGTATTAGGGACTACAGATTCCAAATAGCCCCAATATATTTAAAAAATCATAATAATGCTGACCTGTACTTCATCAAATGGGTGGCAAAAAGGACAGTTTTGTGTTGTTGGTGATTTTCTCACATCAAAAAATCTGAGTATCAGCAGCTATGTTGCTTTTTGCATGTGGCATCCACAATCAGCAGGTGAACCAGCTGTTGGAACCCGTAGGAGGTAAAGTGTCAGGTGAGACTTTCCAGTTCAGAACATTACCACAATAAATACTCATGAGCACCATTATGAAGGAAAAAGCAGCTCAAAAATACAAATGCTGATCTGGTTGTTGTTCTTTACTACATTTTGAACATTCTCAACCCAATTCCTACAAGAATCATTTCCAATCTGTGAAGTTTAAGCAAACAGAACAGAATAAGACAGGAGCAGGCTGGTAGTTCAGGACTTAGAAATGCGACCCTAAACAACTGTCGGCACAAGCTTCATATTTAGCATACAGAAAGAGTGACATGAAGCTTCTTGTTAAACTCCCAGCAATAAGAAAAATATTCCTTGAAATAACTGAGGATGATACAATGAAAAACAAGATAAAACAAACAACATTGAGCTGTTGCCCTCAGACTTCTATTGCAAAATGCACCCCAGTGTAAAAGCAATAGCCCTTTAGCAAACATCACTCTGGAAGCTCCACAAATCCATTTGCAGCACAACATAAAAAAAAATCCAACTTTGGCACAAAAGAACATCCACAACTTGAAAGCACAGTCTGTTCTATTACAGCTGAAGAGCTGCCAAAATATGAGCGTGGCTGCGTGAAAAAATAAAGTTGAAATGCGGTTCTTTGAAACAACAAATCTAACGCTGCACTTACTTTTGCTGATTAGTTTACCCTTTCTCATCCAAGGTGTGCTAATCAGTGAAATCATCCATCATCCACTGCTGCATTCTGTGATGATGAAAGCCTACAAACATTTGACCTGTGAGGGCCCACAGTCGCCCACCTCTACTTTACTGTCTATGCACAATTAGCTCTTCATTCACTTTAAACACCATGTTTTCAATCTGTTATTGTGTTCATTGTGTTATACAAGCAACTTTTTTTCAAAAAGCACAATTATGTTGTTGAGAGGAGTTTTCTCTGCAGTTTGAAATCTTTGCTATGTGGGCTAGAAGCTAAAAAGCAAGTGTGTTAATCTTTTTAATTGCGTAACCAATTTATCTGTGAGATTGTCCAGGTACATGTGCGATAGCCGAGGCTTAGCTGGAGCATAATTAATTGTAGCCATTAACAGTCAGTGACACCGAAACGGAACACCACCTCATGGATGCCAAACAGCTGAATCTCAAAAGAAAGTCAACATTTTTGGGATAGAATCAAGTTCGTATAATCACGAATATAACCACAAACTCAGATGTTTGTGTGAAGCTTCTAGAAACCTATAAATAAGATTTTAAATGCAGACTCATGAGGCAGAGGCTCAGAAGTGAAACTCTCTTAATGTGGCCACTGATTTTTACATCATGATACATAATGCAGGGTGACAGGCAAAAAAAGAGAGATGGATTGGAAGTGAAGAAAACCTAAAGCTGACAAAGATGATAATACTGACTGGGAAGTATTAATACTGGGGTGACTGGCTAATAGTAAGCAGGTATGTGGGCACAAGACTTTAACCATGGCTTTTTTATGTTTAAGTGATCCAATAAGTTCCAAAAGTGTGTCATTAGAACCCTGTCTCCCAAAACGGACATTGTTATACAGCTACACCGCATTCTCAATCTAGCATTGAAATGAATAAATCCCCCCTTAAAAAGTAAGACTGGAAATGATGGTTATCCAGTTTCAGAGTCACAAAGTTTATTTCAGCAGGTCGGAGGGGAGGTTGGAGGTATAAACTGGACTCTCACCCTGGAGACAGTGGTCTGTGTCCTGCATTGCACCATTTTAAGATTTATTTCCCTCCTTTTTCACTGTTGGTTTAGATTTGCTGTTTGGCTAAATGACCAAAACAATGTGGTTCGGTTTAGGAGAATATCACTTGAATTGACACTTTCACAATGATAATTACAAGTTAGTAGTTTGGTTGAGTTAAAGCAGCAAAAGAACTTAGTTTGGTTTAGGAAAAATAGCACAGTCTGCTCTCTCCTCCTCTGGCATTGGTCTCTCTCTCTCCTAGGTGTGTGTGGCGTTGGAGCTGGCAGCAGGTGTGGCTCGTTGCAATCAGCAGATCTGGTGCAGATGGGAGCCACTGATTGTCACTCTGGCTTCTCCACAGCCTTCACCCGTCCTTCAAAGCTGGACTGTTGTCTAATCTCCAATTGGTACTGGGAATAGAAGCAGTCTTTGCCACTTACCTGGTACCATCAGTAACCCTGTTCTCTGTGTTTAGAGGTTGACTCCTGCCTGCTGGTTGCTGCCTGGATTTCTGTTGCCTGCTGGTTCTCCGTTCCTTCAAGGATTCTGCTACCCACCTTCTGCCAGGTTGCCTTGGTAATCATCAGCCCTCCACCAGGGACGTATAACATCACTGAGGACGCCAGTCTTCCGCCTCACTCCACAAACGCCATTCTGCCAACTCTGTGTCAAACGGCTGGGAGCATGGAAGCTGGAAGGAGCCTGGTCCAAGTCCGAAGTGTCCCCTTATGAGAGTCGGCTAAGTTCTCCAGCCTTGGTAATATCACACTGTCTGTTTATTCAGTAGTTTACATGTTGTAGTTCTTAGATCTCATTCTGTGTAGACTACTGTTATTTGTATTTTATGCATAGAATAGTTATCAGTATTGGAGGTTGGTTTCAGGGTTACTGTAGTCTAGGCCTTTGTTTAGTTTCGTATTTTGATTTGTTTTCCTGCCTTGGTCATACCAAAAGTGGGTTAACTTTAGGTTCAGTTAATTGTTGTTGTTGTTAGCCCTCTGTGCCAGTAGATCAGTTCTGTCTATAGAGGTTCTGTAGTTCTTCCTGTTCTGGGTTTAGTTCCGGTAATCATTTGTAGTTCTATCTTGTTGTAAATAGAAGCACTGTAAAACCATAATCTCAGTCAGCATCTTCATTTCCTGCTTCTGAGCCTTTTTGCACTTGCCGTAACAGGAAAAAGCAGCGGAAACTGAAGAATTAGATGAAACAAAAAGTTGCAAAGAGAAAACAATCTAATTGTTGATGTTGCAGGCATCTATTCATCATATTTACATGTGAAGAAAGCTCTTGCTGTGATGGAAATTCAAAATTTTCGTTCACTGTAACAACTAGATATGTTCTCCAGGTCTCTAGCCACTCAGTGATTGCTGTCCATAACAGAACTCGGCTGTACACAGGCATCTGCTTTAATAATTACTATTACTAAAATATTTTTTTCATTATTCAGCTTCTACCATGTGCTAAGGGGGTTAGGGGTGGATAACATACGTACAACAACAAATTGAACACCCATTTTACATTTGTATATTACACAGTTTTCTATTTGGAATGCATTTATAATTTTGTGTTGTCCCCCCCCGCCCCTTACATGAAATGACACATGCATGTCACTTTACAAAGCTCAGACCTCCATCACACTGCTGCAGTAGACAGATTCTCCTTTTAAGGTTTGTTCACTTCCCTACTCCATGAATAGTGAGAGGAAAGTTCTATAATAAGTTAAACTATTAGGCAGCAGAGCATAAAATCTGACTTCTTAAAAAATTCTATCTTGCCCAAAGGAAGTGAGCGCTGATAATGATGCACCATATCAGCTTCACACAGTTGCTGTCTGTGAAGTTGAGACTGTCTTTTTACCTCGTAGACAACGATCTGTGAGGTCAAAATAAGTTTCTTCTCTACAGCTCCTACACTGCCTGCATAGTGTTTCTTCCTCATAGGCAGTCATGCAAAATTACTTAGTACTTTTACTCAAGTTTAATACTTCTAAGGTACTACCATTGTATTCATGTACTTGTATTTTTTTTTATAGTATTTCCATTTTTTGACACTTTATACTCCTTCCTACAGTGGCAAATACTAGATTTTTTACTCTGCTTTGACTGTTTTAGGTATTCAACTGTAAAATATTTAATTTCTCTCCAGAGAATGCTTTAAATAAAAGATATTATATAAAATGAGTAATAGTTTAAGATTACGTCAACAGTTCCAAGGATTCCCTCTTTAAAATATCAAGTAATGTTCAAAAAGTAAACCTAATCATGTGTTAAGCTGAGCTTTGTTTTCACTTTAATTATTTCACAAGGGACTTGATTGATAAATTGTGAACCAGTGGAAGAAAATAACTTTAATTTTTGTCAAAACTAAACCCATGTGAGCTATATACACACAACACAATATAAACGCAACACTGGTTTTTGCTCCCATTTTTTATGAGATGGACTCAAAGATCTAAAACTTTTTCCACATACACAATATCACCATTTCTCTCAAATATTGTTCACAAATCTGTCTAAATCTGTGATAGTGAGCACTTCTCCTTTGCTGAGATAATCCATCCCACCTCACAGGTGTGCCATATCAAGATGCTGATTAGACACCATGATTAGTGCACAGGTGTGGCTTTGACTGCCCACAATAAAAGGCCACTCTGAAAGGTGCAGTTTAATCACACAGCACAATGCCACAGATGTGGCAAGATTTGAGGGAGCGTGCAATTGGCATGCTGACAGCAGGCATGCTGACAGCAGGAATGCTCGTGTATTGAATGTTCACTTCTCTACCATAGGCCGTCTCCAAAGGAGTAACAGAGAATTTGGTAGTACATCCAACCAACCTCTCAACCGCAGACCACGTGTAACCACACCAGCCCAGGACCTCCACATCCAGCATGTTCACCTCCAAGATGGTCTGAGACCAGCCACTCAGACAGCTGCGGAAACAATTGCTTTGCATAACCAAAGAATTTCTGCACCAACTGTCAGAAACCGTCTCAGGGAAGCTCATCTGCATGCTCGTCGTCCTCATCGGGGTCTCGACCTGACTCCAGTTCGTCGTCGTAACCAACTCGAGTGGGCAAATGTTCACATTCGATGGCGTCTGGCATGTTGGAGAGGTGTTCTCTTCAAGGCTGAATCCCGGTTTACACTGTTCAGGGCAGATGGCAGACAGCGTGTGTGGCGTCGTGTGGGTGAGCGGTTTTCTGATGTCAATGTTGTGGATGGAGTGGGCCATGGTGGCGGTGGGGTTATGGTATGGGCAGGCATCCGTTATGGACGAAGAAAATGGGTGCGTTTTATTGATGGCATTTTGAATGCACAGAGATACCGTGACAAGATCCTGAGGCCCATTGTTGTGCCATACATCCAAGAACATCACCTCATGTTGCAGCAGGATGATGCACGGCCCCATGTTGGAAGGATCTGTACACAATTCTTGGAAGCTGAAAACATCCCAGTTCTTGCATGGCCTTGAAACAAAACTGCACCTTTCAGAGTGGCCTTTTATTGTGGGCAGTCTAAGGCACACCTGTGCACTAATCATGGTGTCTAATCAGCATCTTGATATGGCACACCTGTGAGGTGGGATGGATTATCTCAGCAAAGGAGAAGTGCTCACTGTCACCGATTTAGACAGATTTGTGAACAATATTTGAGAGAAATGGTGATATTGTGTATGTGGACTGATTCCTTTGCATAAACATAGTAAAAAATTATCAGTCAATAGTTTTGCTACATTATCCTCACTCTTGCTTTGATCAGTACATTTTTACTGATAAAACTTCATTTATTTTTAGATGCCTTTTTCTTGCAATGAGATATTTTTTTTTCACATAATATTGGTACTTTTACTTAAATATTTCAGAAGAAACATTAAAACATCTGCTGAGACATATGAAATTAACTGCTTTGTGGTTTTAGAGGTTAAAGCTCCATTTTTAAACGCCTCAAATGACATCTACGCCTCCTTCCTTATTAAAAAGTTCAGAATCTATAATTATGCAAATATTTTCAGTTTAAAAAAAAAAACTTAAGTACTAGGTAAAATATGTCTCCAACATCAGCAAGACCATTCTCAAGTCATGTACAATGCAAGCTTCAAGTTCGCACGTCACACTTGTGTCGGTTGCCTGTTGGACCTGGACTGGCTTCCTGACAAGTTGTCACATCACAGATTCTGCTCACAGGTTCACCCATTAAACAAGAGTTTTTAGGCTGAGCTCAGAGAATGTTTCTATTTCAGCAGAAGAATCTGAGAACAGTCTTCTAATGTCAAACATTGCACATCCATCATTCTTTAAGATGAAGTTCAAATATTCAAGAGAAGCAACATTGATCAAAGCTCATTTTTGAGTAGAGCGAGACTTAAAGTAAGGGGTCTGAGTGTTTCTCTTCTCAGATCAGTTTTCACCAGGTAATTGAACTCTTCATGGAGTGAACTCGCACTCTGAATAAATGAAGCAGTAAAATCAGTTAATGTATCGCCCTTTTACCTGAAGTGTTTTTTAACCTGATTACTCATCATTCACATGAATTGCATCCAGATTTTTTTTTTAACATATTTTAACTTTTTTTGGTCGTTCTTGTTTGTGTTTACTGCACACTGTGTATCTGTGTGGAAACAGTCTCGACAAAACAAGAACAGCACGCAATATTAGAAACTGGAGAGAAACTAAGTGGGTGATCTGATTAGACTGTGCAGTTTCTTGCTGCACAAATTATCATATTAATAAGAACCTAATTTTCCTCAGTGCTGTAAGATTTTGAGTTCATGCCTGAGTTCATAATACATTCTATGTAATATAGGAAGACAGGTACTGTATATTGACATAGGATTATCTGCAAATGAATGAACTGATTTACTTAATTAATAACCACATTAACATAACTGCTTATCTTCTATATATTATGAGCACAGTGCTGGGATATTAGGCAGTTCAAGTGTCTCCTGGGGCACCACAGTAGCTCAGTTGTGATTACTGTCGCCTCGCAGTTAGAAGGTACTGAGTTTGAACTCAAACAGAGCTATACTGTGTGTGGAGTTATATCCTCATATTTGCTGCCGTTTCCTCGCACCCCAAATTTAAACACTAGAAGCTGCTCCTATTGTCCTTAAATGACCACATGCTTTAGCTGAAAAACATTCATAACTTGTATTTTTGCTGACAATGCACAAATGCAAATAATTTATGTCCTATTGTACTTCTCCTTTCCAGGCATCCACTAGTTTCCAATCTCTTGGTCTGAAATTCTGCTAGCATGCTTATGAAAGTTGTTCTACTGCAGTACCTCATAACAAAAGGCTAATGTAACTTTAACAGAATATCCCCTTGCTTCATACTTCAAGTGGAGGGATTAAATAAAAAGTCAGGAAATGCTACTCCGGTGCAATCTGCTTACATGGCTAAATATCAGTTTGAAAACTTTTGAAACTTTAATCCTGCAATCCTTAACAGTGAACATTAAAGAGCCCATATGATGCACATCTACAGCTTTATGATTTCTTTTCTGGGGTCTACTTGAACATGTTTACAAGCTTACATGTTCAAATACCATGTTATTTTTCTCATACTGTACATTGCTGCAGGACTTCTTACTTTCTGTCTGAAATGCTCCATTTTAGCTCCTTTGAGGCCCCTCTCCTGAAATCAGTCTGCTGTGATTGAACAGTTGGTTTGATTAGAGCGAGGTAATGTACTGACCTATGAGTATAGACAGATGTAGTGCTATGGAGGAAATTATGTGAGAAAGACGCTCATTGTTTGAGGGCATGCCATAGTAGCTGAGTGACTGACGTTATGCAAAGGTATAACATGGTGATGTAGATGAGCAACAGTAGAAAACCTGGACTTCAAAGGAGGTGTTTAGGGTAGGTAAAGAGAGGAACTCCTTTTGGCTCTGTAAGCTTTCTACATGTTAAAAATGTATCACAATAAAGAGAAGGGGGAAAAATCTCCAAAACATAATATGGGCTCTTTGAAGTGGTGGTCTTAAGGATCTCCATTTTGTTGTCTTTGGCGATAAGTAAATTGTCACACACTTGGCAGCTGCCACCTGACCTCGCCTTATAATATTATTCTTTGTCTGTGCGGTCATAGTGACATTTACTGGCAACTCCAGCAAAGAAAGAAACTCAGGCACACAAGTGAGTTGAAGAGTGAATTTGTCACATTAGCTTCTCTTACCCTCTCTGACAGGAAGATATCTGCTGAATGGTGGAACACCTGGGATTTTATGTGGGAACATCACCGTAGACACCAGTTTAATACTGTAAATGCAAAGACTTTTATCAGTAATTCATCAGCTTAGTCACCATTATGTTAATTAATTTGGTGATGATAAACAGGCATTTATTTAAATGAGATTGCCGCTTTAAGTCAAACATTAAGAGGCAATTATTAAGCCTCTCTCACTTGTTTCTCATAACACAGTGGGGAAAGTACAATTGTAAGTAATAAATGAACAGCTGGATTCCATCGAGCTACTTCACTTTTTCTATTCCTGGTACATAAAAGCCATTACATCTTAAGTGTTTTGTGCAGAAAGCTTATTATGAGCATTGCGGTATTAGCACAAAGGAAGAAGTCTGGTGGCATTGCTATGAAACCAATGTAAAGAGAGGAGGTTAGGGTGGATGAATGGGTCCAGAAATGTTCTTTTACGCATAATGTTCCATAACCTTAATCATCTGTGTGGTATTGTAAGCAAATTTTTGTGCCTAAATCTTACTAAACCTTTACCAGAGTGGTGTCATATTACTACAGGGTAGGTTATTTATTATTCTGCAGTGATTTTTAACCGTTTATCAGTGATAGATCTCCTGCTGCTGGGAGGGTCAAATGGGTTGTATAGGAGGTTAAAGTGAAGTGATGTAGAGATGGGTGAAAAAAAATAAATACTAAACCCTTGACATCTACAATGAGGAGATTCAGTGTTTGTTAGGCTGTGGCATTTTGTTGGCATAGTTTGGGTCCACTTAGAGGGAAGAGTGACTGAATCAATACAGATGCCATGTGCAGATGAGGTAGAATTGTATTTGCGCTGTGTTGCACTCTGGGCTGCAGGCTCTTCCTGTGCTAACGCTTGACTCGTTAATATTATTTCTGCCAGTAGTGAGAGCAACATTGTTTGTAAAAATGTTTCGCTGTGATTTAGAGTGGAAATGATTAGTCATAAATGGGCAAAATATACAAAACCACTCACATCTGGAGAGTTTGGTGGCCACCCATGATCATAAATAGTTAGAATGGGGGAAAAATGTAGAAGATTCTTTTTTTTTTTGTGGGGGATTATCAAAGTAGAACTTAACTCTGTGGACAGTTGGCTGAGTTTGGACACACACAAAAAACAAAGGCCCGGAGCCCTCTGTACTTTTTTGTAATTAAAGCAAAGGCTGATGCCAGGATCCGTGGCAGCCTTTTATATTTCTAAAAATCATTCCACTGTAGCTTGTTCGTGCCACAGTGGTGTCATTTTGGATGTAGCAGCCCCAAGACCCTGTAATCACCTGTCACTCAGAAGTGAAATACAAAAACAAGAGTCCTCGCCAAAGTGGAACTATAATCCAGGGATAAAACAGTGACTTACCGGTCTAAGTCATTTACTTCTAATTAAAACAAATTAAGTTCTAAGAAGTCCTGTATATTTTAGCATGTATTAAAAATATTGACTAATTATCTCACCAGTTTGAACTTAAATTAACATAAAAATTACCAGCAATATTCCCAGTCCATCAAGATCTTTTCTTGTCAAAAGAATTGTAAATAAGAAGAAAGTGTTAATATGTTCATACAAAGCCGACATTTCTTGGTCATTCAAAGGCAAATTTGTTCTGTCAGACATGAAAATTTCCAATGTGACTTTTATTCTTTTAACAAATTGGCACACTTTCTGCTATGTCACAAAAGTACACAATTAATACACATCATAGTTAGAATTATTTGGCATGTTTGATATGTTTTTACAAGAAGATTACTATGTGAAATCGTACTGTACATAGTCTCACAACTTTCATGAGATAACCTACAAACTTTTCTAACTTGGCAAATATTCACATATTTTCTTAAGGAATTTGATTTATGGATGGTGATTAAGCTTTTCTTTAAATCCTTAAAAAATAAAAACAACATTTGATGTAAATGTTAACTTTACATAGTTTACAAATATAAACAAACTTACTGAAAAGTAAAAAGACATGTAAACTCACATTAAGTATTAAGGCCAGAGCACACTGGATGCAGTTACTGACACTTGTCACTGGATGCTGTTCGTCAGATGCTTTAAAACTCACTGCAGCGGAGAGATTTGAATTAGCAGCACCGCTGAGGCTGCACTGTGATGCCGTAATGTTTAATCAAAGTGTTTATTTAGCGCCGTGTCTTTTCTACGGTACGGTTTATAAATTTGAAAACCAGCTGGATGTCCAGTCAGGCTTTTTACTTCAATTATTCAGTCCAAATATGTTTTCTTTGCACCAACTGAGCTTGCTGTCACACTTCAGAGCTTTGCTAGCTCACCTTTTTCCTCTTCCATCTCTTGGTTTCTCTCAACCAGAATGTGGTCAAAAACCTGCATGATGTCATTTTGCCCTAAAGTGGGTAACAGTCACTGCAGGTTTACTAATCTTACAACATCCAGTCAAAGTCCAACTATGGCTTCTATAAACTTTGAAGTAGAGGAAAGACCTGTTCTCAGGGAAACGGTTTCATCTGCTGCCAAAGCATTTCTGCCTTTAAACTATCGATCCGTATCCAAAGTTCAGTGAATAAACCATCATGTAAGCAAGGCCAGTAGTGGAGCAGAAAAATGGGTCATGTAAGTTCGCCAATTGATTTTGTAAAATCTGTTTGGAACGCTGTTTGGGGTCATCTATAGCTGCAATTCTTCAATTACATACAGTGATGTCTTTTTAAATAAACATGAATGTATACCTACAATGAATCAATAGTATAGTACTTTGTGTCATTAGACACAGGAAGCAATTTCAAATTTTTCCTTGCAGAGTTCATACTCGTTAGTTCTTACAAACTCATCAAGTTTATCCCTCTAAAAAACTTTTCTATACTTCTCTTTACCTACATCCCTGCAGCTGCATAATTTCGCAAGAAAATGAGCCATAAGAGAAAAAATCATTAACATCAGCAAAAGATATTTCAGGCAGAGAGAATGGCTCAATGTGCTGCTCAATGATCAGAGCAGCCAGCAGGCTTTACAGCCTCCTGTGTCCGTCGCTATCGCCGCATCTTGCTCTCACATCTGAAGTACATGATGGGGGAGCAGCACTAAAAACACATCTCCTAGGGATAAAGAAAGAAGTGAGAGGCTATGACAGCAGTAAATTGGCTTTTTCCTCCCCTGAGCTTTACTCCAGACTTCCCCTGCATGCTGAGCAATTTGAATTGTGCTGTAATTGCTTATGTTGCTTTTCTCTCCTCGTCATTTTTACAATAGAATTTGATCTCATTACTTTTGCCTGTGGTAGAATTCTCAGCCACTCACTGTGGTAGGAATAATACTAAGTGGCATGTTAACAGAAGAAGGAGAGCAGAGTGACTGTTGCTTTCTACTTCCTTGCTGAACAAAGTGAGAAGAACCATACCTAATGTGACAACACACCGGTTCACATCTTATCACTTTGTAAATGAAGCAACTTCAAAAAGGGGTTCCTTTTTATTTAATGGCACAAAGCAGTTTAAGTGCGGTGCAGGTTCTTATTAGCTTGTTGCAAAGTGGATCATCTTACTCAACCACAGTATGAAGGAAGGAGAGGAAAAGCCGAAGGGGCAGCAGAGAAACGGATGTGACATGAGTCATGAAATACAAATCAAAAGCTGCGCTCATGCCTGGTTGCAGTGGAGCAGACTGGTTATGGTTTTTGGGAGCACGTATAGTGTATGTGGCCTTGGGCGATGTGCTTCTTGTTAAAGGAGGGGATGCACTTTGAGTGTGAAGCAGGCTCTAGATAGAGTATTTGCCCAGACAGCACTTCTCAAATCACCCGTCCACTCATGTATCTGCTCACGTTGTTTCCTTCCTTTCATAGATGACTCGAGCAAAGACAAGGTAGATACTGCAGAGCTACTGATATCTTTCAACTCCTGAACAGGCTCAAGAGGAAAAAACATAATTATAAAATAAAGGCAGGATTTTTTTTTTTTTTTTTTTAAAGAAAAATGTTATGAGCATTTACATTTCTTCTTCACAACCGTCTGCTGTGGTTCATTCTGGGCGCTGACATGGATTTGACAAATGTAAAATGTAAGCAGAGAAGGAGCAGGAGGCTTCAGTAGCTCCAGCACTCCCAGTCTAACATGAGTGTAGGCAGCAGCAGTAATGGGAACATGGGCACTGCTTGGCTGGCTGCTCCTTGCTGACTCCCTCTGGCACCCGATTCCATGTTCGAGTCCTTCTCAGAATACGGCGGGATGACGTTGAACTCCTCGCTCGCTTCCTCCTCCTGTTCCTCTTCCTCGCTGTCCTCCATCTGTAAAAGCACGGAAAGAGTGATTCCTCCAATTAACACAAGTGGTGAAGCATGGAGGGGAGGTCAGGGAGAGAAAGTCTACATTAACACAGAATTTACTATGTATGCAAATATCCTAAAGCCACGAGGAAAACAAGCATGAAACAGAGGCATGGCTGTGGGTCAAATAACAAAAGAACAACATGAATCATATGTGTGGGTCAGAGAGGTGGTAACCTTTGATAGTGAGCCATGAATGACGCTGTGCAGATGTTGCTTTTAATGTGTTCATGTACTGTCTCCCTGTGTGTGAAAAGTGAATCCTCACAAACGATCACTGGGCTGAAAATAACGCACGCATCTGTTTTGGATTATACTTACATTTATGCTTGATATGAAAATAAATGAAGGCGCTGATTATGATCACGACTTGTTTTTGAATTGGTAATAGAGCGAATGCAGCAGCAGGATCCCTATCTTGCATTTCTTGTTTATTATCATGCGGTGAGCCTGATTTAAAAGTTTCCACAAAAACGCTGTGCATAATTGTGAAAATATTGACCTATGTATTGGGATAAATTTCAGATCTACTATAGATCAACACCAAAATCTGTCAAATATATGTCAAATGTTTGCTGCTTACAGAAATATAACTCAGAAAAACAACATTTCCTGTGTGTATCAAACAGGACCGGACTCTACTGTCTGATATGGTGCCTACACACAGTTTTGGTTTTTCTTTAAAACAGAGGGCAGCTCCACATCAAGTCAAAACTAGCTGTGGAGGACAGATGTGGAGAAACTACACTGTATATAAACAAGTAAACACACTCCACTGTAAGCAGGAAACACCATAGATCCCGAATAATGCAGACACCGTATAAACTGTATTGTACAATATAAAACAGTAAAAAATGAAGAAGCTCATAATGCAATTGTCCTTGGTGGATTTCACAGCCCTGCATAATTCTGTATCAAGTGTAAAAATAAGACACATAAAAATGTAAACTTGTAGTTAACCATCTAACTCAAATATTATATCCATTCTAAATATTATTGAAAGCCACATTTAAGGATTCCTTTGACAATCTCCAGTGTTCTGTATTACAGTTTCATTATCACATCGTTATATTTTAGTTTAAGCAACACTAGAAATAGAGTGGTGGGAAAATGTTACACAGTTGTCATGATAATAATGATATCTTAGTTGACTGCAAATTGTCATACAAGTAATTGCCGTTCATTTTCCGCCTCTGTTAGTTTTACAACAGTGGTAATAACACCTTTGATCGCCACCTTTCTGCTGCAAATCCAACAAATTTGCCTACAGTAAGTTACTGGACTCGCCTTTAACATTTGGCTTAAAACCAAAACGTGCTCACAGCAGTGATCTAATGTTTGACTTTGCAACTAACTCCATGACGCTGACACAGATGCTCATTGACATGCAGTAGGTCGAACGTTACAAGCTTAGCACCTTGAGATAAACAGTCGGTGTGATGAAACCAAATGGTGAGTGAAACATAACTTGTTTTCATGCAGGTGAATGGTACATTATGCAAAATGATTATGGTGAAATCACATAATCGCAATCAGACGATTATATAATAATTGTGAAAGTTCTAGCTGTAGTTTTTCTTGTAATCTGTAGGTAGGTTGTTCGTATCATCCTGGAGACCTCGCTAGAGCTATTCTATGAACTTTGGCCATCTCTTCTAGAAAAAAAGACTGACTGGAGTTGAAATCAGGGCTCTGTGAGGGTCATGCTATCTGTCACTGAAGTTAGTTCTTCATCTCTGTGCTTGGGGTCATTAACCAACGCTGCAGTATGATTTTGGAACAGATCAAATGTCTCAATCGGGCACTGTATGATGGATAGGAATCTCTTTTTTTTGCATGGTAGTGTATATTTTGAAGAGGAAACACTGACAGCAACAGGTCACAGGTTAATATGAAGACAGCAAATGTTCATTTTCATCCGTTTTTACTGAAATATATCCGAGATGTGAAAAAATATCATCAGCCCCGGTCAGTCTGTTCTGTCAGATTATATTTCAGCTCACACAGCCAGCAGTAGTCAGCCACCAGCAGGTAAGCTCAGTAGTGGTTGTGCTGCTTGCATGTAGGCTGAATGTCCTCCACCTGAAGGTTATAGGGATTTGTTGAAGTGATGCAGAAAAGTTCTCCTGGGTGTGTCACTGTTGGAAGTGTAACAGAACGCAGTTATAACCACACCCAGCCCTGATCCTGGATGTGATCAGAGGTACAACACAACTAAAATCTTAAACTGCAGAGGACAGTGTTGCTTCAGTATTTTGCTGGGTTACTATCAGACTTTAACATTCAGTGGTTTTATGTTTTTGCTTGAGCCTGAGTTTTTTACTTGATTCAAAACAGCCTTGACATGTCACTGGCATGAAAACGAGAGAAGAAAAGTTGTTCTTCCTTTTAATTGTTTCACAACAGTCCATTTTTCAACATCCATTTGAATATTTTAAAGTCTTCATGGACAATTGATTCAGAAATTTCTCTCAGATCAGATTTAAAGAGCAGAGAATGTTGTTTTACTGCAACAGATATTCACCTTATTGTTTCTGCTAGGGTTCATCATCTGATTATTTTAGTGGTAGTGTATATAACAAATAGGAAATTTAAATGGATCGCCTTCAAATGAACTCTGTTTCTGGATGTGCTATATATTCAATAAAGCCAGGGCTTCTGTGCAGCAAAGGTTTGTGGGATGGGATATGAGGAAGAGGAAATGCGGAATGAGGAGGATTAAGATGGTGAGAGAATGGGGAATATGAAGCAGATGGGTGTGCATATATGAATATTAACAGTAAGGGTTGAGTCTAATGCTGCAAACACCTACGGCTAATCCTCAGCCACAATGAGAGGTATGGGCAGCAGAAGGGAGGGGGAGAGAAATAATCTGAGGTTATACAAGGAGCTCCTGGACCCAGCTCACTGCTACAGTCCCTGGTAGGTGTTACCACCTGATATACACTTCTTCAGCTGATCTGGTACCAAGTGTCGAGCACAAACATATGAGACAGCGTAGAGAGTACTCACACTGTTGAATTCAGGGAGAGTGTTAACACTGACATGGACCGTCTCCTGGTAGATGCGTGGGGAGGGCTGAGAAGCTGGCACTGGAGTGTTTTCCACAGGAGGAGGTGCGGAGATTCCCATGGAGCTGATGGCATTGCCTGAAACAAAATCAGCAGGGGGCATTTTCATTATGTTCACATCATTATTCATCTTTGACGCATCACCAAAACATTATCAGCGGAGCACAGTTAGAACTAACAACTCTGTAAATAATGTGCATAATTGGCGAAGGTATGAACATCTGATTATGTCCCTTTAAAAAAATATTCTTACTTTTAAGTCGTGTCCAGCACTTTGGTTTAGACAGATTTATCTCCAGAGTCATTGGATGGCTTGATATGAAAGTGATACATACATCCAAGTGCCGGATGGATTGGATTCTAAAAGGTGAAATTTGCTGAATTTTCATCTAATGCAACCACCAGGTGAAAACTTTTATTTGTTCAATACTTTTGGTTTGTTCACTGCACACACAAAAATTGGATGAAAAAAATGTAATTATACATCTCTTCTAGACTTTCCAAATGTTATTGCCCTTGACCTAAATCCAATTGAGCTCCTGTGGGCTTCCATGGACGGAAAAAACTGTCAGTTCTGTAGTGATAAAGTGAGAGATGGCTGAAACATAAAGGAAGCCTCCATCACAGTTATCGGCCATCAGGACACACTGGGACTGTCAAATAATCTCTTTGCCAGCCTGTCTAGGCGCCGGTCATGTGGTGTGCTGCATGCGTGTTCGTATGGAATTTACTCATTGACCCAAATGAATCTGAATTCCTGTCCCAGTGCACCCTTGACCTCAGTTATTACAGACACTGGTTTATTCCATGCCCAGATGTTGTCAAGCACTTCTACAAGTTAAAGGATGCCAAACTAAAACATTAACGATTTTTTAGTGAAACTGCTATTAGATGCCCAATACTTTTTTGCCTCAATTTTGCTCTATATATCGAAAGTTTGTCAGCTTAGACCACCGTCTAATACCAAACCTATTACTTATATCTTTGTTCTGTTTGCAGTCATTAATTTTAAGTCTTGTTTATGTATCAAAATGCTTTCCAGGGCCACTGTTGATCCACTGTAGTTTATCTGACATGAGTAAACGGGTAGGATATATACAAAAGCAAACAAATGTTAATGTGGTAAACTGAAAAACAGTCAGTGTAGTCTCTGCTGCCTTTGTTTTTCCAGCTTCAGTAGCTTTATTTTGCGTCAGCGTGCATTAACAACAAATTTTACCCTGAGCTACAGTTTTGGAGAACCAAGACAAGTAATGTGATGTCGGAAAAGTGGCTAAATTGACATCTAGAGGTTGATTTGAACTGAGCTGCACTTGATGTAGATTCGTATTCCAATTAAGAAAGCCTGTTTGGCATTCAACTCTTATTATTTTACTGTTGCACACTGCATTATATACAAAACAATGGCGAGTGCATTCAAATTTGACAGTGAGTGAGTTGTCTTTATACTTAAACGGTACTTCCTAAGTAGGAACCTTTGCTGCTCTTTCACCTATTGTGGTTTGGCAACAATCCAACAACAAGTCACATTATGTTTATCACATTTGATGAAAGGATTCATTGACTCCACAGAGCCTGGAAATCACATTCGCATTTGGCAGCCAGCCACACACCAGCGAAATTGTCTCTTGCCATTCATTTATTTATAAGAAAACATTACGGTTCAGTGGTTCGCCCTCTCAGTCATCAATTATGACCCACCTCATTTGAATTCCGCATTAATGCACATTATAAAATGCTCAGTTAGATCAGAATCTCGACATCAATTTAGATAATACTCACATTTGACAGCTAAAAAGGTAACATTTCCCCTGTCATTATGCTGACACAGGAGGAATTGGCAGCTGTGGCAGACTTTGCCTGAAGATGAGCAACGTGTCTGAAGTTTGGGAACATTGCATCACTCAAACTGCTGGACTGATTTGTAGGAATAATCTACTGTTCACGCTTCCACTCAAAAGTCTCAGGACCCGAGGTGACCCGTTAGCCAAGGGGTTAGAGCACATCCCACATGGGTGCAAATGCCATCATTCTGTTGCTCTCTTTCCCCACATTTCTGGTCTTTCTCCACCGTCAACGACAAATGCAGGCAAAAATGTCCCCCATAAAAGTCATGGGAATTTTAATACCACAAATTTCAATACAAATATCTCAATTTTTTAAAAATAAAATGAACATTAGCCAGCAAATCCTCAAGTACAGTAAATATACAGTCTGGCTCATCAGTTGCAAGTATAAGCCTGCCATGGGCCAATAATCTCTCAGCTATCTGCATGTTATTGTTTTGTTCACTACAAGAAACAAGCAAAAGTGGCAACTGTGGCTCGGGTGGTGGAGTTGGTCGTCCATTAATTGTTCAATCCCTACCCCACCATGTGCTGAAGTGTCCTTAGGCAAGACACTGAACCCCAAGTTACTCCCAGTGATAGGCTGGTACCTTCCATGCACACCATTGATGTGTGTGTGAATGGGTAAATGAAAAAGAAATACATTGTAAAGCACCGTGTCGAAGCTAGCTGAGGTTAAAAGAAGGTACTATATAAGTGCAGAACCATTTAACAAGCCCCAGGCTGCAACCTTAAACTCAAAGTTTTGTCAAGACTTGTTCATATGTTTGTGGATTGGACTATCCATTTTAATCACAGTGCTGGACTACCTGTGTGCAAATGTTCCATTACAACTATTTCAGTGTCACTTTTTTGTTGAAACACTGAAGCCGCATCTTTTGCTTAGTCCTGCCCCACAATGGTTGTAATTGGTTTAAAGAAATACAAACAAGCCGGAGTATTCTTCCCTATAGTGGAATGATGGTGTGGTGCAGCTTAATCATTATGTTCTCCAGAATGGGCAGCAAAGTGAGACTAGGTAATAAACATACAGCAAACGGCCAGAAAGTTCCCAAGTGCTTTCATTCATTCTTAAAGTTAGCACAACTGCATTATCTATACTGATGTTTTAAGCATCCTGAAACTACAGGATGACAGTTTGGTGCTGGATGTACACGGTTTCTAACACCAAGAGCTTTAACATCATTTGTGCTAAAACTTCTGGGCTTCTGTTTCTAATACAAACACTAAACTCATTAGCACATATGTAGGTTCAATTCTATGCTACAGACAAGCAGCAGGAAGGCTGCACTGCCTTTCCTAACCTTGACTTGTTTTCAATTCAATTCAATTCAACATACTTTATTGTCCCACTTGGGGAAATTTGTGTTGGACTTAAAGCTGTGCTACCAGTCTTGCACAAAAAACACATAAAAACAATATTGTGCATAAAAAACACATAAAAGCAGTATTGCACATAAAACACAATATAAAAAAAAAACAGTATTGCACATAAAACAGTAACTCACGCAGGCATATGTTGCTGCTGAACATGTGCAGGATGCGCTGACATCCCTGCCATTCGTTGCCGCTGCCTTCACATGTGCACCACTGGGACACCTCTGTGCTGCTGTTGCTCACATAGTTGGGAGTCATGATGGTTCCTAGTTACAGAAAGAGGGCAGAAGTGTTATTGCAGGTGCAACTTTAAAAACTTTGCAAATAGTATTTTACACAGACTGAAAACATTTTCAACACACACCTCTGTGGAAGAAAAGACACAATCTATCAGCAATATTAGATGCACTGTGGATCCAGTGTCACTACTTTTCCAGTCTTTCATATTGATAATTTCAGGTACATGAAATTACTTTTCGGGCGCAGGGAAACAGAAGGAAATAATACTGCCTGCATCTTTTTGTGGAGTTGCTGGAAATGCAATTTTTGACTCAAGTTTTAAAAGTGATGCTGACTGGATCCCCAGAGCTGCAGTTTTTTGGCAGATGACCATTTAAGAACCCTTGTGGAGTTATTTTGCGCACCAAAATGAAAATTATAAAGGCCAACTATCACTGTTAGACACCCGCTGATAACAGGTTCTGAGTGGCTTTCTGCCAGTTCTTCTCTGAGCCATTCATTTTTTTAGCCTCCTCTACCTCTTTAATTTGTTTTCCTCCATCTCACCTATGAGTCCAGCATAGGCCTTCAGGCACATGGCTCTGCTCTCTCGCATACAGCCAGAGGCAGAGAGAGGCGAGGGCTGGCAGTTGTGCTGGAAATCAGCAAATCGGGATCTGAAACACACACACAGAGAAAGGCAGTGGAAAAAACTGTTTTTTTTTTTTTTATATGTCAGCACAGAGAAACAGAGTGTGCATTTTAAAGTGTTTTGACAATTTCATTTTGGGATTCAGGGTTGTGCTGAATCAAACCAGCAAAGGCAACACAAACAACAACATAGTGTAAGAGCACAAAACACAAAGCCGAGACAGAGATAGCTATGCACTCGCATTATAAACCATGTGCTAGCTGAGTGCAGCTTTAGGATATTCAGTTTTCTAGCACATCAGCCACTTCGCTGTAGTAAACTATTCAGGAAGTTAATCTAACAGTATAATGTCATTGTGTGTCGGTAGTCACATATGCAGTCGTTTACAGATCATAGATTTCACATGTAGATGATGCTGACAAGGTTTATAATGAACCCTTTCCACCCAGGAGGTATCTGTACCAGAACCAGGCCATCTCCAGTAATAAAATACGACCTGTTGTTGAAGATCTTGCTGATCTTGGCACACTAACATAGACTCCTACAATAATTAAAATGGAAGCAGGGCTGCTGTGCTTCATTTCTTTTGTATCAATTCTGGCTGCTGAGAATTTTTAGATTTGAACCGGCAGCATCACAGTCTACTCAGTCACTGCAATGAGGTTGTTTTTCGACCTCTAATCTAAGGTATTGATTACGTCAAGAAAAAATGAGAAGGTTTTGCTGGAGTTGTTCATATCTCACTCTGGTCTGGTTTTCAAAATTCTCCAAAGTGTTTTTTATTCATAGAGTCCAAGGTGGGTCTGTTTGGCCTTACAGTTCAAGAGTTGTTCCTGACTGTATTTTTCCTCAAGCATACATTTCAGAAAAGCAGTCAGGGGGTTAATGTATTAAACATGCACACACTCAGTCTAAAATATCTTGTCATTTGTGGCTGAATAAATCATAGATTTCATCAATAATCAAAAACAGATATATAACTGTATGCCTTGACGTAAAACTGAAGATACTCTATGGCTGTGATGAGTTTCAGTGCTCTTCCAGCAGAGAAATTCATATTAACAATGCATGCGAACAGAAGAATCACGGCTTGTATTATTTTATTTATTTTTTGTGTACAATCTGTTACTAATAACTCAGCTCTCTAATCAGGCTCATTTTCAAATAACTCTCCAGTAATTTTTTCCTCTTTTATCATTAATAAGCTCTGTAACATTTACATGAAGATTAGAGTGTAATTAATGTAAGTCCTATACATTTATGAACAACAAACAGACAGACTACGCACTGAAATTAGCCTCACAAAAGCTGCTGTAATCACACTGATGATTAAGGGGGTAGCTATGGATGGATTCTGGGCTTCTAAAAGCAAACTGTTCACTCCCACATCTTTCTTTTCTGTCTGAAAAACATAACCCTTATTGAGTGCTGCTGGCCCCAGAAGAATTGTCACCTTCCTATACTGAGTTTCTCTGAAGAATTACTGAAGAAATGACACACTGAAGATATAAACGGACTCTTATAATTTGAGACATCTTGCATTGTATCACTGTGTTCCTGCACAATTACTCCAAGCAAAAAGAAGGGATGTGCTGAGCCTTGAGGCCAAAGAGACCCTTTGTATGGATTTCTTTGTTCTTAAAGCATCTGCAAAACGATTTTTGAATAATCTGAATTTTTAACATCCAGGTTCATATCAGCTAATAGTCCTCCTCCTCTGAGGTAGCTCACCATCCCCATCAGTGGAACAGAGAAATGTTAAATAGCAATAATTTACATTAATACCCTTTCTAGTCAGCTGAGAAGTGTATTTCATTCGGGTTCCTCTTGCACATCTACAAGTTTGTGCTGTTAGAGCAAGATTAGTCAATTACTTGATTCATCAATGAACAGAAAATTAATTTGCAACTGTTTTGATGATTGATGGATCATTTAAGCCATTTTTCATCCACACTGCCATAAATTTGACGGTTTCAGCTTCTAAAATGTACGAATATGCAGCCTTTCTCTTTGTCTTATATTACAGTAATCTGAGTATCTTGGACATTTTGATTATAAAAATCAGGTTTTTAATGTAATGTTTGTGACTCCAAGAAAAAGCAATGATGATTTCCTTTTTTGTTATGCATAGCTCAATCAATAAAATAACTGGCAAGGATTAATCAGTAATGATAACAATCATTAGTCGCAGCTTTACGTGAGATGCTAACAACACAGAGTCCCTCATCAAGACACTGCTCAGTAGAGCAAATGCAGCTCAACAAAACATCACTCTGCTTTAATGTTGCCTTTTTTTGTGCTGAATGCTCTGTTGATGTACTGGCTCAGAGATTCTCAGAGACTTTGTCCTCTGAAAAAAAACCCATTCTGAGACAGTATGTTTCTGTTCTGTGCCATTCTTGCCTTTCTGAAACGTAACTTAATGGGCCAAATCAGTACACTCAAATGACCGTCTTACCTACACAGCTCGTCTCTGGAGCAGTAGTTCTGCAGGCTGAGGCAGTTGGGTTTGCCCACTCTTTCCTCCCCTCTCGCGCTCTCCTCATAAGAACATGACGGGACGATGGTTTTCCTCCGGCGCTCCCCACACAGAGTGTCAGAGCAGGGACAGAAGAGCAAAGCAAAGCTGTACTCCTCTGGCACACGCTCCAGGAAGCGCCGCAGGGCTTTGTGGCATTTCTGGCGGTTACAGCTGTTGTCAGAGGCTGTTGCTCGCTTGGTGCAGGCTACGACATATTCTGACCGCAGGGAGCCACATTTCTCATAGAGGCCACAGTCCTGAGCCGCCTTCAGACACTGGTTTTGGCCATCCACAGAAAGGGTGGAAGCTTTAGGATGAAATCAGAGTAATGTATATAAGGAAATACAAATCTTACATTACATTAGAGGACTAAAGTACATAAAAATGGTACCCTACCTGCCATGATGGAGGCCATACGGGACATCTCTATGTTTCTCACCAGATTTAACTCCAGTTCCTCGTATGGAGACACGTCATATTCATCATATGCTAAAATAAAAAGCACAGCAAAGACCACAAGAATAAATGCAGATGAGAATTCAAAGAACCCCCCCGCACCACACAGAAGCCAATTCCTGAACCCACCTGCAAATCTCACAGTCCAATAAACCCTGAGGCAGTGTTCCTCCCTGCGAGAGCCACGCTGACACTTGCAAACTTGAAGGGGGCGATAATGCTGCAAGGAGTTCTGGGCCTCCAGGCACTCCAGGCGGGCATCTGGGCCGAGGGGAGACACGGCCTCCTCGGCAGCACAGTATTCCAGCAGGCGATAGATGACCATGCAGGACTGCTCCTGGATGCAGCCCTGCTCCGCCACCAGACAGTCTAAGGACGCAGATACTGGCACACTACCTGGAGGAGAGGGTGATGTCTTCAGTGGACAGAGCTGGGTTTATGGTCCCACCATCCAGTGTTAGTCTTTAAGCTAAGTAGGCTTTAATTGAGCGAGGCAAGTGCACTCCAAAGACATGCCGCTGTACTGTGGGTTACTATAATATCCAAAAAGGACTGAATTAAATTAAATTGGAAACACAAAAGTGTAATAGAGTAGCAACGTAGGCGAAACCTCAATGTTCCTCCTAGAAACACAGGAGTCGAGAGAATAATTTAACACCATAGGGTTATGTTGTAGTTATAATTGCTTCTTAATTATTTCTTTATCTTCTCTGTGGGAGTCCTCGTTGACTCCCTCCTAATGTTTTTATGCACACAGGCTCACAGTGTATCTTTGACTTTTTATTAATGCATTGCAGTATGTTAGTGTTTGTATCAAAGAGAGTTGCATGTCCATCCAAGCTTTTGAAAATGTTCCAGCTGTCAGTCTCCTCACATTGTGGTACACTGGAGCCAGATACTGTGAGTTGGCCTCATCTTTCTTATCACACACCCCAATGCTCCTGGATAGGTGAGCTCAAAAAAACTTTCAGATAATTTTTGTGAATTTATGGTGCATTTCTGTCAGGTTTCAAACCTGGCTGTCAGTCTGCAGATTATCCTACTCCCTGCACCCTTTTTTCCCCTCTTTTTTGCATCCTGCACAAGCTCCTAATACTCTGTTTTTGTTATTTTTGGAGGAACAAGTGAGGAAAGACGAGAATTCTGCACTAGTCACTAATCATTTCGATTATTTCAGCAATTTAATCCTCAGTTGGTACACAAACGCAAAGAAAAAAATCATTTTCCTCTCTGACTTAACACTCCTATGCTATATGATCCCACTCAGTGGACCATCTCCTCGATTCCCTCGATACATTGCAGGATTTCTCCCACTAAGTTCAACAATACTCCTCCTGAACTTTCCAAAGCACAACTTGAATCAACATTTAACAAATTCTCATATCACAGATGTTCATTCCACAGCTACAACATTTTTAAGTGCTCATTATGGTGTCACACATACTTTTGTGTCACTTGAAAAACTGTCCTCCCTCATCTGTTCAAGTGCTTCTTATGAAGACTTAAGAGCCGTCTGCTCAACAGCGATGCATTCATAAGCTAGACAGAAATTCTACCTAGAAGACAATCAAATGATCATGTTGTGAAACAAATTTGTTTCCTGCATCAAAAGGGATGCTGTTCAACAGCCACCTCTCATGTTGTGGATGCCTCTTTGATCTGCCAGTACTTGAACCATCATCAAGAGAGAATATTCAGAATAGTCCTTTCCTATGTGACAATAACAACATTTTGTTTTTAAAATGAAGGCCAGTAGCAGTCTGGAAACCAGGAAATGTGCATTCACCATTCAAAGCCAGGGATATCCATTGAAAATCATTGACAGATATGTAAAATAACAGGAGTTTGGTACTTTTAGACATTCAGAGCTTCAGATACTTGTTCGACGTAGTTGTCTCCCACCAAAACACTGCTGGTATTATTGAACTGCTCGGGGCAAAACCTTTTGCAGCAGAGTCTCTTCCATTTTGAAACAAGCTTTACTCCAATGTCAGACACTATCTCCACCTGTAATGCCAGAGACAAAACCAATTTATTCAGCACTGTTCAGCTATTCCGACCATCCAACCAATACTTTTGTTTCCAATTTTGCTTTCACACAGAGACTCAGTCTGGATATCACATTCAGACAGTGGCTCAACTCAAATGTACCCTTTGAGGATGTCTCCCCCCCCCCCCCCCCCCCCCCCGAAGTTCTATTAAATGTATAGTCTGAGGCAAATATTTTTATCTGACAGATCCATCAGGACATGCTGCACCTACAAAACAGCTGGCTAGAAGATGCTGTGGGTTTACAGTACTAGATATATATTTAAACTCATTCATCCCAAAGAGCAATAAAAGGGTCAGTCTGTGCAAATGTGCTGCATATCAGTATCCACAGTCCCTCCACATCTAATGCGATATTCAATAGAAAAGCAATGCTGGCCCATAGTGATTAAGCACTGAGCATATTTTGATTGGCAGTGTTCTGTCTCGAATGACTGGAAGTGAAAAACTACAAATCATTTCATAATGCTGATTGTTGCTCCATGAAAAGCACAATGCAGGAAGGCCAGAGGCAGCCGGGGGGAGGCGAGAGAAAAAAGTGAAAGCCCTGTTCAAAAAATGTATTCTGACGGAGCATTTCAGGAAATTAATTTTCTCAAATGTGACACATAATTGTCCCCACAAATTACACTTTTCACACAATGATTCAAGACTTAGAAAGAAAGCTCACTTGGGCAGGCAATATGCAAACACTTTTCCCACTTTATCTTGTTAATTTGCTATATCCTGTCATTTTTTAACAGCGCAAAAAGAATAAGCTGGCAGACGTATAAAATATGCAGCGTAGTAAGGAATTAATGCGTCAATTTGACAGATAAATATACGTATTTTATCCTCACGTGTGGTTATGCTTCAGCACAATATACATCACAAAAGCTCATATACAAACACACACAGCATTGTGTTAGATCGGTCACACACTTCGATTAAGCCCCTGCTGACTGGCGGCACAAAGCGCGGCTGCAATCCAATTCTGCGGCTGCATGTTTTGCAATCTCAGACGCCACATGAGGTCCACGTCTCACTTTGGCATGAGACATATCATAAACAGAAGCTATGCTTCATCGCCGCTGCAGGAAAACTTCCAAAGCTACTGCAGTGACTCCATGGGGGAAGGTGGAGGAGAAAAAAAACAGGAGGCTAACACACAGGGCAGTGAGTCATATTCACAGTCACAGCTCTCTAAGGTATGTATAGGTGATGATTACCTGTCTGTCTGCCTATCTATGCATCACGATACCATGGTAATTATACCAAACTGTTAAATCTTACCATGTTTAGCTGCAATTTAGACAAGCTTCACATAATCTCCTGTTTGGGCAGCGAACAGTTTGTTCATTATTCCTTCTCAGTGTTTGCTCCCTTAGGCTCACCATTGATAAAGAGAGACTATCAGCAATTTCAGTTCCGAGCTTTTCTTTGCTCACACACACACACATACACACACACATATATATGCACAGATAACTAAACCCTATATAAAGTACAGAGCAGCTCTTTTAAATCTTGTCCAGCAGACAGGTCAGAATTATTTTAATAATTCTCACACTATTTAATGTCATGGTGATAAAGAAGCACTGTGCTCATATTAGACTGTTCACCACGCAACAAATTGCTAAAGCAAAAGTCTGGGTTAAGGGAATTCTGACAGTGAGGGTTGGGTGTGAGTGTTTTTAAGAAAAGAAGGAGAGAAAAGTGAAAGGGAGATGAATTGCTGTGATATGCGAGCCACAACGCACTCTATTGATTTCTCACTGGGGTGATTAATAGAATTTGTGAGGCAAAACTGATGAAGGTTAACGCCACAAACGACAAAACCATGCACAACACGTACCGACAATCGCCAGTAAAAAAAAAAAACTAAAAAAAAACAGTTAGCCAAATTTTCTCCTTCGTCCTTTTTCAAACACGTGGGGATGGGCTGCGGAGCGTCCAGATTGTCGGGCAGTAATTTGACTTGAGACGAGAGCGTGGCGGGAGAGCGTGGCTCTGATGTGAAATGTGCTCGGGGATTGTGACAGAAGGGACTTCTTAGAAGGAAGTCACAGGCTCAAGGAGGAAATGGCAGCAAGGCGACAAGATGGAGCAAAAGTGAGAGTGGATAAACATGTTCACGACTGAAGCTACTTGTTACTAAAGGCACCTGTTCATCTCATCTACAACCAAACCGGTGGGAGTCTTGACTGGGCTGAACATAAATTAGTTTTTAACATGCACATGAATGTTTCATATAAAGGCCTGCATTTGTTTTTATTGGAATCTGGTGATGGTTAGTGGCTACAGATTTGTGCCTTTCGATTTTCATCTCAAGTAGCATCAGTATTGAAATTTCTTCTTGCAGGCTCTAAATGTGAATGCTTACTGGTGTTCTTAGTCAAAGCAATGAAATGTTTTTGGATCTGGATCAAACTTAAGTCCAACAAAAGAAGTGCTTTGAAGGTGTCAGATTATCTTTGGGAAACTGTTAGTAGTAGTTAGTCATACATAACGTCTGTCCTGTTGTGTTCATTACAGCCATATCACAGCGATGATTGATAACCAGCATATTTATTTCTCTTTTTTTATTAAATTGGTTTAAATGGAATGTAGTATTTATATGTACTTCCACATAAAGTACATCATGGAATATGCAGTGCAATTTCTTTGAATTTATTCTTTTGTCTTCTCCAAAGCTGCATTATTATGTGTTGTTGTCATGGTTTCTTACACGTTTATCTGCCTGGCTGTCCTGTACGGGATCTTAATGAAGACTGACCTGAATATTCAGACATTGATTAACAGAATTTTAATGTGCAGGTTAACACACTAATTGACCTCAAGAGAACAAACAGGAAAGCATAAGGGTAATAAATGTGAGCAAGTAAGATGCAGAACAAAATATGTTTTGATGCCGAAAGTGATAATATTAATCCTGGCGAAGTGATTAGCCTTCAAAACAAAAAGTGAATGACAACATCTCAATCTAACAGATAGACTGAATTATCATACAAAAAGTGGAATTAAAAGAACACGTGTCAGCTTGTGTAGTAGTGTTTTGCAAGGATCTTATTGGACTTCAGCATTTCTAAACACATTTCTGTTTCAGACTTTTTGCTGAGTCCTCCTGATTTTGTCTGCATCATAATCTGAGCATGTTTCCAGGCTGTGTGTAGCTGTGGACGGAGGTGTTTCCTCAGGAAGGACACAGATGGTTAATCAGTGCTGATTAAGGCTTGTGTGGCTCCTTATTGACACAATCATTTCTGCTGAGCACTAAATTTTGCAAATTCCACCACTCAGCTCATCGGCTTCGAACATTAAACTTTCTATTAACATTAAACATATGCTTAACGGTTCGCACATATTCTCTTTGTTATGAGGAAACTCCGGCACTGCCCTGGGCAACCTCAGTCAAGCAGATCTTCTTAAAGAGAGATGGAGAAAGTTGCTTCTATAATTAAAAAAACTTATTTTTTCACTGTGTGAGGAGATTACTCCTATTAGCATGCTATTTCAAAAAGTATGCATTTTCTTCAGATGTGGATTTCTTTGCCCAAATTAAATTTTTCAAAATATCTTCAAAATACCTCAGTTGTCAAACAATCCCTCAGATAAGTTCATTCTTGACACTGAAGACCTAATGTGGTGAAAAT
Source organism: Acanthochromis polyacanthus (assembly GCF_021347895.1). Classification (NCBI taxonomy): domain Eukaryota; kingdom Metazoa; phylum Chordata; class Actinopteri; family Pomacentridae; genus Acanthochromis; species Acanthochromis polyacanthus. The sequence continues at coordinate 13,730,528 of NC_067129.1, forward strand.
CAAGTGTTTATCTTGTTAATGTGGTGTTTTTTTTCATGTTACAAGACATATAATTTGTAAAATAAGCAGTGCAGCACGATGACTGAGTGTTTTTGCCTTGAAGCTGAATTGCAGAATCCAGCACAGCCAAAATTTTTACATGTGTTTTGTCATCTTGCAGGCTGGAGCTTCTCCACAATCAGCTTCCAGTTCAAGAACATATGGAAAAAATGCCACTACTATTGTGTAGCAAAAAATAGTTTTACAATGTTTGAGCAGAGCTGTAGGTGAGCTGGTGTGCTTGAGCGGCAGCAGGAAGCAGATATGTAGGTGGAGAAAGAGGCAGGGACTTCACAGGTAAGTATATTCTAAAGAAGGAAATGGTGTGAAGTTACATAAAAGGAATTTTGTGACAGGAAGGGATTATTTTGTAACTTTGATACACAGAGACAAGTTTTTAGTGGTTACATCGACCACGAGAGAAGAACTTGAAAGAAAGAAACTTGCTCTCATTTATAAGAAGTTGTATTACATGTTCATACACCCTCTCTGCCTGTCCTGCTCTCATCTTTGCACCTTCTTCCTCCCCAGTTTCTCCTTACAGCTGCACCTGATGGATCTAATTAGTCTTATCAACTGCACTGCCAGCCCTGCGACAGACTGGTGACCTGTCCAGGGTGTCCCCTGCCTTCGCCCGGGTCAGCTGAGATAGGCTGCAGCACCCCCGTGACCCTAGAGAGGACAAAACGGTGTATAGAGAATGGATGGAACAGCACTGCCTCCAACTTTTCAAATCATCCAAATCTCTCCACACGACATCCACACCTTTCTTCAAACAGTAATATAAGGCAGCAAAGACAGGTCGATGTGAAAATAAAACATTCTCACTCTTCAGTCTCACACTGTCTTCACCAAAAGGTGCTCAATTGCTAATTTTATCTCTAAAACGTTGTCCAACAAACGTTCACACTCCCCGATCCCGGAATTAACGAAAACTGCCTAGCACACTCAGGCGAGCCACACCTTTGATTAGGCCATAATTTTAGCAAGTTAACAAGATTGAACGTCTGTGTTACTGGTGGGTTAAAAAGAGCTGTACAGTTGCAGTTTCTTTAATCAGTTTTTAATGCATACACCCCACAGAGAAGACTCCAGGCCTTCAACAAGATGTAGTCAGGAATACGCAAGTCAACCTGTGACCATTCTCAGTATGAAATCATTAGAGATGTTGAGCATAATCTCTGTTTTGTAAGAAAAAAAATGTGGCAACGCTTCATGAATCCAAAGGTCACAACTCTGCCAGTGTGTACAAGAATCATCATTTCATGTTCTGAATCAACAGTTTCCCCGTGCATCTGGATCATGTCTCGTTTAATGAACTGCGCCGGCAGCCTCATCACGCAGGCAGCATCTCTGCGCTGTACTCAGGTAAAATGCATCAGGTGCCGCATCAACCAGTCAGTGTGTCGAGAGCTGTGTGAATATTTTAGGACTTTGCCTTCTGCTGCCTGTAGCCATCCTAAATTTCAGCGTGCCAAATAATTTCTTGGCCAGACACGCAGACACACACACTGACTGTTTCCATCAGGCTGTGGGGTTTTGTTTGTGCCATCAAGTGTGTACAAGTGACAATCAAGATGCAGAGCGCACACAAGCCAACTGACTATAATAGACAATGGCACATAAGTGACACAAATTAACCTTCCAGAAACTATTTTTTATGCTACAAGCCTGACAGTGAGAAATCAGGTGTCAGTCAGACCCACATTTACTGAAACATCAAATATTTGAACGGCGAATTCAGAAAGTGCATTTGATGTTTTTTTTATTTTAGTAATGTCCACTGGGCACGCTGCCAATTTAATTTTTGTGCGCTGTCGTCCCAAACAAAACTGAATTACAAGCGCAGAGTAAAGACAGTACCCGAGCACAGAGAGAGAGAGTGAAAAGATAAGTACGTGGCACAGTGGGAAAGATAGAGAAGCCAAGATAAGCACGAGGTGAAGTCAAACAGTTAAATAGAAACTGCTCAAGTATGTTGATATTTGGTTCATCTCAGACCTGTGTAACTTCACGCAGCCTGAAAATGAGCTCTAATAAATTTATGACAACCATGGTACAGCTCAATCACGTCCACTAAATGAGGTACCGAAATAGCTGCACTCAATCAGCAGTTGCAGCCTGTACTGGGACTTTAGCAATAATCCACAGGGGCCTGGCAGCAAAGGGTCAAAGTCAGGTTAAATGTCATTCAACAATAGCCTGCTTTCCATTAATACATTTGGCAAAGACGGTGCACGGCCACATTCAAAGGGATCTCGTGCATTATTTTGAGATTCCTTTCCATTGTACTTTTCATTTAGTCAGAGTCACAGATGAATGCAATGACACATGCAAACAGTGAGCATCGCTTCTAGAGAACAACTGATGTGTTGTCTTAGTCTGACGTCAAATCAGAGGCTCAGCAGCTTAGAAATTTTAAAATGTGCTTTCAAGAGGATTTTCCTCATTATTTTGTTTGACAGAGCCACTCTGGTGAAAGTCAAGGTTTTCGATCAGGTTCATGTCCATATATTATTTTTCTATGCTTTTTATATGTCTTGAAACTGCAGTGTACCAATAAACGCCTCAAAAACACAGGTTCAGACCGCTACCGTTAGACGTAACAAACCCAAACAACCAAACTATTCTTCAGACTGGTTTCCATTTCTAATGTATGAATGAATCACTGCAATATTACAACTTAGTTTTACAGTATCTGAGCAGAGTTGTTGGTGAGCTGGTGTGCTTGAACTGCAGTAGCACATGGCTGGATGGAGAATAAGACGGGGACTTTACAGATCTATGCATTCTTGAGGGAACATCTAAGCCAATTCAAGGCATGAAAGGATTATTTCAACTTCTAAATATGTAATTTTAATACACAGAAATCAGGTTTTTAGGGCTTTCATCAATGACCGAAGAGGAAATTGAAACTATTAGGTCCTGAAGCAGATTTGGCACTTGTGTTTAAAGAGAAGAAATTGTGTAATCTATTAATTCCAATTGTGGTGACATGCTGGAAAGCCTAATGTGTACCTCTAAAGTTACCACTGCTGGTGTTGAGATCACCGGGCTGCACAAGGTCACATACATTACAAGGTAAAAATAACATTCCTTGAAATTGAATCCAGTTCTGAGAGGCTCGTCTATTTATACGAAACCTATAGACAGGAGATGCTGATATTTTAACACTTATATTAACACTTAACAGTCTGGTAAACTGCCATGTAGAGACAAAGCAGCTCCGCAACAGATTTGTCCAAAACCAGAATATGATTCGAGACCAGATTGTGCACAGATTTTGCTTATCTTTACCAAAGTAAGTTAACGAAGTTTGAAGCCAACAATTTCTTTTTGCAATCAGGTATAATGTCAGAACTCAACATCGTGACAGACTATCTAATTTGCATGTGTAATGATTCAGATCTCAATTAATTAGCACTTGAAAATAACTGCTTTTCTTGGCGTGATTCCACCTAAGTGCCTGACAGGTGGGCTTTACACACTGCATGATATACTGGGTGCCTGAAAGCTTTGACATTCACAAGAAAGCATTTATCATTTTATGATACTAATCTCTAATGGGCACCCTCACCTGGTGTTATCTGAATTTTCCTAGATGCAGAGGAGCCGGTGCTTCCTGTAATACTGACATAATCCTAACAATTACAGTATTTGCATGTATTTCTGTAGTGAGAAGCACAGGGGGGAAGTTGTATTTCCTTTAAAGGGCATTTCATATCGTCTTGTGTAACAATGGGTCAAAATTCATTACCTGTGAACAACCACAGCAGTTTGAGTACTTCAAATTAAAAAGAAGATCAGACTTGATATAGATCAAGATCAATAAGCACAGACCAACGAGCTTTATAGGAGATGTCTTATCCAGCCAGCCATATTATTGACCCCAATCATTATAACTCATTTGGCCACAGCTTAATGTGTTGTACATCTTCCAAGACAAAGACTATTAAAGCTCTGGCATGACAAAGTGGCTCCTTCCTTTCTGCCACGAAGTTATGAATGTTAGTTTTCACCTTTTCACCTTCTCAAGCACATTTTTATGTCTATTTTAACAGTTCAGGTTTGATATTTCCATGATCTGGGACAGTCCAATCAATACTTGGGAGAACAGATTAGCTCTCTTTGGAACGGATCCAAGGCAGAAATAACAGATCTGAGCCAATGATGTCATCCACATGTAAAATCTCAGAGTGCTTCTGCTTTATGCTGCTATATGATTTCATGGACATCTTAAATGATCTTCGGAGGGCTGCTTTCAAAGTCAAACCAGCAACATGGATCATAGTCTGAGAATCTGTGAGTATGTTCCTTTTGTTGTTTAGTTGTTTAATAAGTCTTTTCTACTTTTTTCTTTTACATATCATAACATAAAATTGAGTCATATGTAACATATGAGGTTAGATGAGCAAAACTAGAGCTCATTTACAAAAAGTTAAACTCAGAGTCTTCAGAATCTAAATAATCATAGAACATATTCATTCATGCATTTGGACTGGAAGGTTTGTTACAGCCTATAATATGTTTGCATGAACACATTTGAAATATATACATTCCTATTCAAGTTGTGCCTACTGGAAGACAAAGAATGGATCCAACACTACCACACTGGACAGACTACATAAATGATAACATCTGAATGCTCGATATCGTTTATTACAGGCTGATCGAAATTAGAAACGTGCGGCTTACCATGAGAGAAGACATTGAGCAGAAGTCCAATGATCAGCATCCTGTCCGGTGACATTGGAGAGTTGGTGACTGGAGAAACTCGCACCCGGCTCGCTGCAGCTCAGTGACCCGTCTCCTGCTGCCACATCCAGCCTCCTCCTCCTCCTCTGCTGCTAATGCTGCTGCTCCCGCGCGGACTGAGGCGGATCGGATGGTCTAGTACACAAAGTTGGCAAAACTGAACCGGAGCGATTCAAGTTCTCGCGATTTTTGTTGTCCCATTTAATTTTCGGATTGTATTGATCTGCGCTGGACGCATCCGGCTGATTGGTTTTTTTTTTTCTTTAAAGATCCGACAAGAAAGCAGGAAAAAGTTTGTGCAGCTGATCACCACTGAGCTCCCATCAGTCAGCCTGCAAGTGCGACTTGTGCCGCAGTTGCACTTGTGTGTGCGTCTGTCGCAGCTCCCCACTTGTCCAGCCAGAGTTGAGCTCAGAGCCCAGAGACTGCATGGCGCAACTCTGTCACAGCCACACTGTGATTGGCCCCTGAAAAGACTGAATCTGCCCATGGGATGCTGGAATGTTTCCTGTGGGAGAACAGCTGGGTTGGTGCAGGCAAGTTTGGGCTTCAACTTGATGGACAACAGAAGGTGTAGCCTTTATCCTACTATTCATTTATGAAAAATGCTCAAGGCGTTACACATTTGTAGCAGTCACCTAATTACTATGCATCTAATGGTTTTAAATCATATTTAAAGAAAATGTCTGACCTTCAATCTGAGTTTATAATAATAATTGGCTTTTGTCTCACACCAAGCTGCCTTCACTGAGCTTTCGATCAAAGGAAAACTGTCCTCTGTTTCCATCTGGATTGTATTTCCATGGTTATAAATGTTGGTTATTTCCCCTCACAGTTGCCTTAATATGTCTGCTGAGGTGAGCTTATTAAACAGTCCCCCTCCTCTGCACTGAGACCAGTCTGCAGCCTCGCAGGCTTTTCCATTCATATCAGCTTACAGCAGGACTGGGACTGTGAAATCTCCACTTGTTCCAGTGCTGTAGCTGACCTGTGGATGAAAAGCACCCATCCAGAAGGGATGACAGACAAGGAGAAATACTAAATGATATGCTACTCACCTGTAACCCCGAAGTGTCATTTTTATTTCCCTTTTGTTTGTTTGTTGTTGTTGTTGTGACTGTGTGTATAGGATGTCATTCTCTCTATTATTTCTCCCCCAAGGACATAAACAAAACCACATTTTAACATGCAGCAGCTTTTCAGGGAAAGCGGTTTAACTTCTCCAACACACATTTCACACAATCATTTTTGTTTGCACCTTCTGAAGTAAACAAGGAGTCACAATGCTATAAATAATAAGAATCTGATACACTTCTTGGAAAGAGTCGCTCAACACTGATATTTTTTTCATTTTGAGGTGTTTGTCAACAGTGACTTAAAGTTTACAAAATTAACCACTTTACAGATAAAAAATACTGCACTCAAAATATGATTAAATAAACCCACAGCTGCCTCTCACTAAGAGAGAACAAAAGCAATTTAAAATTGCAAAGTGCATGCCATTGACCTGCTGTCCTCGCTGTAATTAAAAGACAGCAGGGGGATTAGTGGATTAATTTACACATCCTGTTTAACGGGATACTCAAGTGGCAGTAAGAAACACAAGTGGACAGTGACTGTCATTAAAATGCACAACCTGCCAAACAAGAATAACAAAATGAGCCATTTAATAAGGCACTGTAGAGGTAACCATGGCAGCACAACCTTGCACTCAAACTAAACAATCGTTTCCTGCAAAAGCTTCTTCGAACATGAAACAAAATTTTGTAGCATGTGGGAGAATCATTTCGTACAACTTGTTGCACAGTGTGCCGTCGATTAAGAGAGGTTTTAATTCTGTTATCTCCTCCAACTTCTGGGGCTTGGCAATGGCTCGATTCCTCAGAGGAGGTTTGACGCTGGCTGCACGGCATCACAGCAGCTCCTCCCTGTGGTCAACACCGAGGTGCACATGAGATGAGACCCGCACAGGTAACCACAGGTCAAAAATGCTGCAGTTATGTCAGTGTTAGTTCGGCGCTATGAAGTAAAGACAATTTACTGTACAGCCAGCATCAGCAGCAGTCTTATATGAGTTTTGTGTCGCCACATTAAACATGGTTTAGTATAATGAGCTATCAGTGAGGCCCTGGAGACAGCTTTACTCAACAGCTCGCATCATCGTAATGAGAAACATGTTTTGCTCCCGCTTGTGTCATTTGATGAGGTTTAAAATACAATAAGCAGTTTGATAAATGGTCACAGGAACATGCGATTCACTGAAATATGGAGACTCTGAGTGAAACAGGACGTCAGCTACATGTCCAGTGTCACCAGTATTTTGGATCCTGGAAAACACGTCAAAGTGGGTTAGAACTCTTATTTTTCCCTCCACATGTGTCCTCTGACACTTTCATTCTACACTTTACACAATTCTGTGTTCTTTATGTGTGTTTCGCTTTAACCATGCTAGTGCAACATTGCAGCACAGACTATCCTGGGCTTGTTTGTGTTAATATTATATTATAGTTTACATCATATGAGAGATTAAAGCAAAACACACAGCCAGTTATTCATTTTAATTAGCCTTTATTAAGCTAAAGGCCAAAAATGGTTTAGTTGCTTGTTTCACTGTTTGTAATTACCGTTCTCCATGCAGGACTAGTGTTTGGGAGGAGGCCGGCCCAGCACTTCCTGAATTTAGGGTATTAGTGATGTTAAAGTGACATCACTGGGCCAGAGCAAGTGGAGGGTCTGTTTCTTTTTTCGTCGAACGATTCTTTTGCATTAAAAGGATTATTCAGTAGTGATTTCAAATGTTTAGCTGTAAAAGAGATATTTAGGAATGCTTACAAGTTTGTAGTGTGTACAGAGATGTTTGTAGTTTTGTTTGCATCAAGGTTATGGAATCGGTCACCATGCTGTGTGATGGTAGGACTGAGGTGATTAAGGTGTGAATTGAGCACCATATATAAGAGGGTGAGATTTTCCTCAAAGAGAGATTATGTTGTGCTTCTTAAAAGAAAAAAAAGTAACTATGGGTTAATTCTGTAAGTATTTTTCCTTGTAAATTATTTTCTTGTAGTGTTTTGTCACTTTAAGCTTCATATGGATGGAGAAGCACTGCAAATGCAATTAAATCTTCATTTCATTTGCACATAAGAAGTCTGCCTGCCTTCCACATTCCTTGAACTTTTGGCCAAAGTTCTACAGAAATAATACAAAGAACTACACTTACTTCACTTACAGCAGTAGAAAGATCAGACTGTTTGGTCTCAGCACAAAGATTATGGAGACATTTTTATTATGTTGTAATGGAGAGTCTCATCAGATACAGCAGCACGGCAGTGTGATTCAGCAGCTTCACTGTCCAGGTAAAATAAAAGAGAAACAGCTTGGTTAAAACAGCAATAAAAGTGACAGGGAGGAAAAAAATAATCACACCCATGCCTTAACACCGTCTATGAAAAAAAATGTTGTCGAACATGCACTCAAGATCCTGAAGGACCCCTTACATATTTTCTTTTCAAAGAAATACTTTCGGGGTGATGTTACAGAAACTGCAAATGTAAGAGCAACCAATTTGAACTGTCTTCTGTTCCTTTTTCTATCACATTGCTCAGCATAAAGGCAGTTATAACCAAACTTTTGATGTGTCTGGCCTGCACATTTTGAAGACTGACCTCTGGATCAGTGGTTTTTCTTTTTTTTTTCCTTTCTTTTTTTTATCTTTTTGTCTGCAAGTCCGCTCAAAAATGACACCAACCAACCATGGTGTCATTGCTTAAGCTTCATGTGCAATTTTTTTTCTTCTTCTTTGTGACTGTGACCATCACCTGTCCTCATTGCAAATTAACCTATCATGTTTATTTCAAGCTGTTTCCTGCATTATGCCATTGAGGGCTGTGCACACCCAAGTGAAACAAAACAAACACAGGACAGACAGAAAGTTGAGGCATAGACAGTGTTCTAAGAGAAAAGGTGCATTTTATTTGTTTGTGCTCTTTGATTCACACCTTAAAACCATTTACAAATCTAAAACCCTTCACAAACACCAAATACGACAAAATCCCAACTGGATCAATCATGAAGATGTCAGGAGGCCACAAGAAGGATAGATAGAGCAGAGTGAGATCCACAGACACTAACCCAGCAACATCCACTGACTCAGCGACCGGAGGAACAAACTCTATTGAGTTTTGGTAGGTGCCGGTGTGGTGAGTCTGGCATGCATGAAAACCTCCACCAAAAGGAGGGAGCTGTCTCCTCCAGCCCAAGGAGGTCCACACAGCCCCCCCGCAGGAGCCACCAAGCGGAGACCCAGCCCAGGAGCCCGGAGCGACCCCCGCCGACACAGCCAGAGCCCCAAGGCCCGCGCAAGAGAACAGGCCATAGCAGACCCCCACGGCGCTCCACTGGCCCACAGCCCCACTTTCCCCACGACCACCGCCCCCCCCTCCCCCACAACCCGACCCCCCCGCCCCCCTGGATCAGTGGTTTTTCTATTGGAATTATTCATATATTTACATAAGGTGCAATATGGAGCTTTTATAAGTGTGATACATACACACGTGGACAAAATTGTTGGTACCCCTCAGTTAAAGAAGGAAAAACCCACAATTCTCACTGAAATCACTTGAAACTCACAAAAGTAACAATAAATAAAAATTTATTGAAAATTAAATAATCAAAATCAGCCATCACTTTTGAATTGTTGATTAACATAATTATTTTAAAAAACAAACTAATGAAATAGGGCTGGACAAAAATGATGGTACCTATAACTTAATATTTTGTTGCACAACCTTTTGGGGCAATCACTGCAATTAAACGATTTCTGTATTTGTCAATGAGCGTTCTGCAGCTGTCAACAGGTATTTTGGCCCACTCCTCATGAGCAAACAGCTCCAGTTGTCTCAGGTTTGATGGGTGTCTTCTCCAAATGGCAGGTTTCAGCTCCTTCCACATATGTTCAATGGGATTCAGATCTGGGCTCATAGAAGGCCACTTTAGAATAGTCCAACGCTTTTCTCTCAGCCATTCTTGGGTGTTTTTGGCTGTGTGTTTTGGATCGTTGTCCTGTTGGAAGACCCATGACCTGCGACTGAGACCAAGCTTTCTGACACTAGGCAGCACATTTCTCTCCAGAATGCCTTGATAGTCTTCAGATTTCATCGTACCTTGCACACTTTCAAGACACCCTGTGCCAGATGCAGCAAAGCAGCCCCAAAACATTACTGAGCCTCCTCCATGTTTCACCGTAGGGACAGTGTTCTTTTCTTCGTATGCTTGGTTTTTGAGTCTATGAACATAGAGTTGATGTGCCTTACCAAAAAGCTCCAGTTTGGTCTCATCTGTCCAAAGGACATTCTCCCAGAAGCTTTGTGGCTTGTCAACATGCATTTTTGCAAATTCCAGTCTCGCTTTTTTATGAGTTTTTTTCAGCAGTGGTGTCCTCCTTGGTCGTCTCCCATGAAGTCCACTTTGGCTCAAACAACGACGAATGGTGCGATCTGACACTGATGTACCTTGGCCTTGGAGTTCACCTTTAATTTCTTTGGAGGTTGCTCTGGGCTCTTTGGATACAATTCCAACGATCCGTCTCTTCAATTTGTCATCAATTTTCCTCTTGCGGCCACATCCAGGGAGGTTGGCTACTGTCCCGTGGGTCTTGAACTTCTGAATAATATGAGCCACTGTTGTCACAGGAACTTCAAGCTGTTTAGAGATGGTCTTATAGCCTTTACCTTTAAGATGTTTGTCTATAATTTTTTTTCGGATGTCCTGGGACAATTCTCTCCTTCGCTTTCTGTTGTCCATGTTCAGTGTGGTACACACCTTTTCACCAAACAGCAGGGTGACTACTTGTCTCCCTTTAAATAGGCAGACTGACTGATTATGAGTTTGGAAACACCTGTGATGTCAATTAAATGACACACCTGAGTTAATCATGTCACTCTGGTCAAATAGTTTTCAATCTTTTATAGAGGTACCATCATTTTTGTCCAGGCCTGTTTCATTAGTTTGTTTTTTTAAATAATTATGTTAATCAACAATTCAAAAGTAATGGCTGTTTTTGATTATTTAATTTTCAATAAATTTTTATTTATTGTTACTTTTGTGAGTTTCAAGTGATTTCAGTGAGAATTGTGGGTTTTTCCTTCTTTAACTGAGGGGTACCAACAATTTTGTCCACGTGTGTATTTAAGATTAGGTTCTTGCGCTAACGTAATTGCACAAGTACGGTATTACCCTTTCAACACAATTAGCTAACACAATGTAGCATTAGAACACAGGAGTGATGGTTGTTGGAAATGTTCCTCTGTACCCCTATGTAGGTATTATATTAAAAAACGTTTCCAGCTAGAATAGCCATTTACCACATTAACAATGTCTAGACTGTTTTTCTGATTAATTTAATGTTAACGTCATTGCTAAAAAAAGCTTTTCTTTCAAACATAAGGGCATTTCGAGGTGACCTCAAACTTATGAACGGTATTTCAATATTTTACATCTACATGGCTTATTGTGTGCCTCAGCATGTATTCTTTGTTCTAGTTCGTGTTGTTTGTAGATAGATAGATAGATAGATAGATAGATAGATAGATAGATAGATAGACAGACAGACAGACAGACAGACAGACAGACAGACAGACAGACAGACAGACAGATAGATAGATAGATAGATAGATAGATAGATAGATAGATAGATAGATAGATAGATAGATAGATAGATAGATAGAACAAATGCACACACAGTTAATACATGCAAGGTGGATATCTGAAATGAAATGAAGTTTACAGTACTGTTTTTCAGTACTGCAGGCTAGCATAAGTGTAGTAGGCCTTAAGGTTATGTTCTTCAGCTGATTGAAGGTGAACATACAAATCTTTTGCCGCCCTCTAGTGTGCATGTGTGGCAAAAAATCACACTGGATGAATGCACAAACTTTTTTTTTTTGCATTTCTGTAGCCCTTATCGCCATCACACTAGCACTTAGTGTGTCTTTCTGAAGACCTAACATGTAACATTCAGCAGGTGTCCACATACTTTTGCGGTGGTGCCATCAGAGCAGCTGCAGATATGTGCATGGTATCAATCAGTCAAACATCGAGCATATAATGACTTTCAAGTTTTGCAAACAGCACAAGGTTAAATGGACTCAAGAGTTATTTAAAAAAGCACTCACAAGCTGCAACAATGATTCTCCTGTTAATAGTTTACAGGTTATATGGGTTATATGTGTGATCACCTGTGTTACTGCAGAGGAATGCATCTCCAATACTAAACATACAGAGTTATTTTCTTTTTCTGGCGCTTGCAACAAGTTGGTGTGACCTTATTAGTTATGGGGATTATGTCTCCTCGCAGTCCTTGACAGACTGAGCTCAGGATGTCCCCATGACTTTCCCCCAGAATGCTTCACAGCACAGATCTGTCAGACGGATGTTTTCTTGCTTATGAGCGTGACTCTGAGCAAAAAAAAAAAAAAAAAAAAAAAAAAAAAACAAGAATCAACCCACACAGTGACTCATTTGATTTTAAGTCACTTCATGTGTATTTAATTATGATATCAGGATTTGCCATAGACAGTCAATGGGATTTACTCGCCTAGGGCACATAAAATTACGCTAAGTGACGACAGCACTTCAAGACGGCTTGATTGGCCCAGAGCCACGTGACGCTGACGTTTGGCCCATGCCCACAAACTGTAGATCCCGTGTAGTATCGCGATTCAGAGCGTTAGATAAATCCTCAACGCGGCTACACAATCGGCCATTTCGTCGGTGCAGGCCATCAGCCACAGAGGGCAGTGGGGGTATATTGAGCGTACTGGTTACCTGAAAGGCACATCAAGAACATCGCACCATGAGTGAAACAGCTATCTCGTTCGCCAAGGATTTCTTGGCCGGAGGTATCTCCGCTGCCATCTCCAAAACAGCCGTCGCCCCCATCGAGAGAGTGAAGCTTCTCCTTCAGGTAAAACTCCTTCTTCCGGAAGCCTCACTTCGCTAACCGGCTAGCTTGTGTGATTTTGCTAGCTGCAACTGAAGTAATTATCGCAGTCGTAACAAATCCACAGGTTTAGGGTTTTACGTGACTCAGTAGTATGTGTTGTATATGTAGAATTAATAAAAGTATCAGCAGTGTTGGGTTCAAGGATTTAAGGTCATCGTAGGATGGGAAATGACCTACACGAGCCCGGCTGCTAGCTTTAGCTTTGCACGTTAACCTTAGCCGGTGTAGCTAACAAAGGACAAACGCTCATAGTGACATTGGAACACTGTGTACAAATAGACGACAACTTCTCTAGTTTATTTACAACTCAGATATTTTATATGCTGCTACAACAGAACAACATGGCTGTTATATTCTCGGTTAAATTTACGACGACATCGTTGCGGTTGTCAATGTACCCGTTGCTGTGGGCTAGCATCAGGCGAGATGGTTGTGCTGAGGCCCAATGGCAGTCATTCACAGCCGGGTCAACAAGTTTCACATCCTTTCCTGTTCTGCTTGCACTACGGCATTGACTTAAAACATTCTTTTCGTTATCTATGTATATCTAACTACATTTTAAGATGACGTTAAGACTAATTTATTTGTCCCAAATTGCACTAATCAAAACACACCAGCCTTTATCATTGACAGGCAGTAAGCTGCTCAGTTTAACTGCACTGTCTTGAAGTCTTGGACCTGCTTTTGCAGCTTTGACATGTACCAAGGTCACAACAAGAGGACCTTGTGATAGTCATGTGTCCAGCAGTTGATTGACTTTACTGTTTTCAGCTGAATTCTTTATCTTTCTTCTTTCTCATCATTTCAGGTCCAGCATGCTAGTAAGCAGATCACCGCCGACAAGCAGTACAAGGGTATCATAGACTGCGTTGTCCGTATCCCTAAGGAACAAGGATTCCTTTCCTTCTGGAGAGGTAACCTTGCCAATGTCATCAGATATTTCCCCACCCAGGCTCTCAACTTCGCTTTCAAGGACAAGTACAAGAAGATCTTCCTTGATGGTGTTGACAAGCGCGCCCAGTTCTGGAGGTACTTCGCCGGTAACCTGGCCTCTGGTGGTGCCGCCGGAGCCACCTCTCTCTGTTTCGTGTACCCCCTCGACTTCGCCCGTACCCGTCTGGCAGCTGATGTGGGAAAGGCTGGAGCCGAGAGAGAGTTCAATGGTCTGGGTGACTGCCTGGTGAAAATCTTCAGGTCCGATGGTGTGAGGGGCTTGTACCAGGGCTTCAATGTGTCTGTGCAGGGCATCATTATCTACAGGGCTGCATATTTCGGCATCTATGACACAGCTAAGGGTATGTTGGTTTCACACTGAAACATAAGAATCAGCTAGTCCACATCTTCTGTATCTGTAACTTTTCTAATTCCCCCTTTTGTGTTTCCAGGTATGCTTCCAGACCCCAAGAACACTCACATATTGGTGAGCTGGATGATTGCACAGACTGTGACGGCTGTTGCTGGCCTGACCTCCTACCCCTTCGATACTGTCCGTAGACGTATGATGATGCAGTCCGGACGCAAAGGAGGTGAGTTTTGTTGTAATACTGGAAGCCTGTACAGTACAGCGGATACATTCTGCAGAACACAGATTAATATAGTACTGTACACACTGTCTTGTGAATTTGGTTTTAGTTCTATCCACTTAATCTAACTTTGGCTTGTTTCTTACCATCTTCAGCTGACATCATGTACAGCGGGACCATTGACTGCTGGCGCAAGATTGCACGCGATGAGGGTGGCAAGGCTTTCTTCAAGGGAGCCTGGTCCAACGTGCTCAGAGGCATGGGCGGCGCCTTCGTGCTGGTGTTGTACGATGAGCTGAAGAAAGTCATCTAAATCTTCATGTTGTCAAATCACTGTCCAATTCGGCTAAATGTTTTAACTTTCCAATTCTATGGACTCTGCATTCTGCCTTATTTATGGGAACAAACTAGTGTCTCACCAATAAGTGTGGGCGATGGCTGTACGTTGTGCATCTTTATGATTTTAAACGTTCCACACCCTCTTTACCAATGTCATTCCTGTTAAAGAAATCTGATACCTCCTCCTGTCATTCACTAGGTTTGTATGGTCCCAACTTGAATAAATCTATTCTGGGGAACAACTTAACCACTGATGTCAACTGTCTCCTCCACTGTCATAGCATGAGATGAACACTCACTGGATAATGAAATGCACGAAGTGGATTACACCCAACTGCTATATTTACTCACGCTTATCTCTCCCTGAGCCTTCCTGGTTTGACCGTGGTCACTTCTAGGATTGTAGAGTAGAACACCTGAGTCTCAGCTCCTTGCACAATGGCGTGACATGCCACTTAGGAAGTTAGCTGCACGAAGCGATTTGTGTGCCCGTTCAATTACAGGATCTATTGAAGTTTTGTTTTAAGAATAGTTCAACAGGAAATATAGACTCCCTTTTGGTCTGAATACTCAAACAGCAGGGAGAAGCAGAAGTTTTATCATACGTTTTGTACATTTCAATGGCACAGAGGAACATTATGATGCATCACATTGCTCATGCATAATATATTGCTCTAAAATCTCGCTTTCCTTAAGGGTTCACATTTAGTTTTAAGGCTTAAATACAGCAGCACCTGCAATGCCGAATTGACGTAATTCTATAAAACGAACTGTACAAATCAGTTTTGACACCTGTCATTAGTTATGCTGTTAGATATATGGCATTTGGTTGTTGCCATAGCTGTCAAATGTGTAATTACAAGGTGTGGCAGGTGTTGGTGAGCATTCAAGCTTTCACTGGCTAAATACTTTCCTTATTAGTCATACTAACGGCCAGTGATCTTACGGTGAATGCACTCTGTAGGGGATTTAAAAAATGCATGCTGTAGATCTTTACTAAAGCAGATTTAATGCGACCTGACTTCAAAACGAAGGCATTACTAGTAAAATATGTTCAGAATTACAGGAGATCTCAGAAAGCAAGACATTTTTCCCTTTATGTAATGCCACAGCAAAGAGAAAACAAAATTGTTGGGTGTCGCAACAAAACGCACAAAAGTTTAAAAGGAAACTGCCTCCCAGTTTTAATTCTTCTAATCTACTTACCCTGAAACACTAAGTACTGGCAGCAGAGGGCGCTGGTGGCAAACAAGTGCGAAACCTCTTGCTGTGCTCAGACATGCTTGAAAAAACGTGATTTATTTTCTTATCAGAATAGAGTGACACTAAATAAGGTGACAGTGTGTCTCTGGTGTATAAACGGGGGGCAGAAGCACCACGAACACCTGTGCGGTATTTTGCGACACAGTGCACTAACTTGCATACACTGAGCCCTGCTGTCTTTATGAACACTTAATGGAAGTTTAGAGATTCTCATGCTTATGTGTATTTCAGTAGCTTGTGCTGTATGTAGTAACATGCTGTTGTCCCTCCATCGCATTGTAAGAAACAGCTTTACAGCAAAAACACGTTAGAAACTATGACAAGATGAAGGAAGAGTAATTGTCTTGTACATTAAAAATAACCTCTGTGTTTATTCAAGTGTTCATAAAGCAGCTAATAAAGTGAATTGAAACAGAATCATTCATATAGCAGTGCTTTGTGTCTCTGAAAGAATTTACCATTAATGTATTCAGTCAAGTGATATACATTTTTGCACCTTTTATGACCAGGTACCAAAACGGATCTGTTTTATAATTGACGAACAACGAACATTATTTTTCATGTAGAATCATTGGGTAATACACCCACATGTTGAGAGTGTGGGTTTAGCCTTAATATATAAGCGTGCAGGCTAAAAATAAATGGGAATAAAAGGAAGAAAACATTAAAAGCTAAAGCTCATTCGGAATCACTTCAATTTAATGTGATTATCATTTGAAATCAATTTGACTTACATCACTTCTTGATGAAATACATTTTCACTTTATTTCATTTTGCCATTTTATTTGTAAGAACAAATGTGCTATGTAACGCTCATTTGTTGCTCGCAGCACGTGCAAATCTGCATCAATAAAAGCTGTTATTGATCTTTTTTTATGATCACATGCGCGGTAAGCGAAAGCCTTCAGATGAGGTTTGATTTATACGGTTTATCTTTGTCCAGTGCAGCAGCTCGGGGGTTAAAACAGACACGAGCCCACTCTTTGCTTCCTGGAAAATCTTTTCTGTGTAGAGTTTCTACGTTGGCTGCATCCTCCCACAGTCCAAACACTTGTGAGTCAAGTGGACTACACACTTGAATTGCCTGTAAGTGTGAAGTGAAGTACGATTGTGGCTGCTATTAATCATTGTTAGATTTGTAACCAACTGACAGCTTGTCCAGGGTGTTTCCTGCCTTCTGCCCAATGCATTCTGGGACAGCGTCCAGCCTGTTGTTAAGGATCTCGGTACTTCCAACTGTATTTGGAATCAACACACAGCCCAACACACCAGGCTAAAATTATTTGCGGGGCTTAATTTTAGCTCCTAACAGGTAATTAATCTGATTATATTTCTATTTCCTCCTTATATTAATCTGGTTTTAGATTTGCTGGGTGTCTGTTTGTAATTTTTCACTTGCACGGAAACCTCGATGCACAGACTTCAACCTTTTGCGGACAAAATGAGTATTTTTGAAAGTATTCCTTTGCAGATCGTTGCACAAAATGCACAAAACGCGTCGGAAGGAAGAGCAGAAAAAGAAAAAGGCACCAAGACTTTCTGTGAAGTACAGGAAAGTACTAGTTTTTATTCCTTCATAATCAAACTTCACAAACAGCTTGAACTTGTACAATACCTCAGAGAGTGAAAATTACAAAAAAAGTGCTGGTAACATTTACAAAAATCATCCTTACTTAGCAACAATCAGTTTATTCTTCCACACTTTTTTTAGTCTTTTGTATTAAGGCTTAATACTTCTGTATAAAGTATATGCAAGATAAGTCTTCACAGTTTTTCGAAAAAAGTCACAATATTATGTAACATAATGAAGCTTTTACGGCTATTTTCTTTATAATAACAAATACACATCACTGGTAAATATATGTGAAATACAGGGCTTATTGTAAAATGGCAAGTAATGATACTGTTTGCTGAGATAAATTGATTCCACACACTGTTATAGGAAAGTTTTGACATACCGTTGCTATAACTGAAGGAGGAGGAAAAGAAAATGATAAGCATAAACACTTGGGAGATCGCCTCCAAACTTTGGCACATCCCATGAAACAATTTCACAAAATATGAGATTTATTTATGAAATCATACATATGGAAGAATAGCTAAACTGGCGAAAAGTGAAAACATGCTGTGTAGTAAGGTGCTAAATCAGAGATATTACATTGCCAGCCTTTTTTTTTTTCCCCCTCATGGACTGACATGAATAAGGTGCATTTGTAAGACTCAAAGCATGTAGGTCTTTCTTAGATGTCAACAAAATGTGTAATAAATACAAGTTTTCAAAAGCAACCTAAATGAATTTGACCAATAGTCTTGAGGCGACCTCGAATACTCATGCATTCCCATGGATTCAGAAAAATGAATATCTCTTCTGCAGTTGTGTAACTCTAACTGTGGCATGTGAAAGTAAAAGCTGTGTTGTGTTCATGGTATGTGTTATTTGATTTTTTATTTATTTTTTTTTGGATTTTTTTTTTCCCCATTTTATTTTACTTTTAACTGTTGAAAATGTGAAAAAACTTGATGAGTAAGGAGATGGAATTGAAAAACTAAATGCGAAACTAAGCCAAGATATATTCACAAGATCCTCTAAGCTGCACTGGTTTACAGGTCAACAGATGAGAGCTCTAGCCCTAGACTTACCAATTTCACCCTCATGCATACTGTACGGTTAAAGTGACGCAACAAGCTTGCTTAAATAGTCTACATCACAAAAGCAATTTGGTTTTAGTGCAAACACAATTGGCTGGCTTCAGCTTCTCAATAATAACAAGCTCACCAAGGAGATTACAAGAAGGCACATACTTATGCTTCCTCTAACACGCAACATATTTAGACAAACCGCAACATCTTTCAACAACACCACAAAGCGGTGAAAACAGGAAAGCTACTACATCCAGATAAAATGGTGAAGTTTTGCTGTTTGTGAATTATTGAAAAATTTACACTTATCCATCAACAAAATAATGACGTTAAGGTCGGCAATTACTGCTGTTGCAAGTGACCTCGTTGAAAAAGGATGAAGTATGATACATTTTGGTGGACGCAGATTCTCTACATAAGTAGCCAATGTTGCTGTTTTTACCACAAAAGGTGCAGGTTTGTAATTGTTTTTTTTTTCGCCTCTATTTTCAGTATTTCATCATTGTTTTCACTTTAAAGCATTTTTTTTGTAACATCCCAGAAATAAAGCACTCAAAGTGACCAAATATGCAGAGATCTAAGACCAGTGTAGGCTTTTTTTTTTGTTTGTTTTTTTGTTTTTAAGGGAACGGTGTGCACGACAGTGGACAGCTGGGTTTATCTTTTGGCATTTGTGTTTCTCTTTAAAAACGTGTTGTCGGCTGTGTGATGAAGACAATTGACATCGACTGATGGTGAATGATTCCTTCCCTCATAACATCCCGTCTCTCACTTCAGATCTGTAAGAGCTGCTCGATTTGTCCAAAACAATCACAGGAGGAAACAACAGTTTTAATGCCCCTCAAATCTGGACACTAATACTCGGGGTAACTGCTGGGTTAGGGAAAAAATACAAGACCCTGCTACGAACGACAGTATGTGGATGTCATGTGCATTTATAAAGGCGACCAATTCTGTACCTTTGAATACAAAAAAAAAAAAAAAGTGTCAAACATCACCATTTACTCAGCATTCCCACTGTGGGGACAGCGACAACCGTCCGATACTATGGTTTGAAAAATGTGTTGAGTGAATTATATTGCTTTTGATAGAAGAAGACCAAAATCAGTCTAGTGCAAATCTCTTTTCTGGTTTGAGAAGTGGTGGTTTGGTGTAATGAGACACAACTGCCATATCTGCTCTACCATAGAAAGAACATACCGGGTGATTCTGAGAACTGTTTAGCTGTGAAGTGGTATCCCATTTGTGTTTTTCTGAATATTTAAGAGAGCACTCTTTCTTTTTCAGAAAAGAAAAGAAAAGAAAAATCGGTCACCAGTCTATGCCACGCAACAATTTGGAAGGAAAGCCCTAATAAATGTTTCCTATAACTCATCACCCAATGAAAGCAATTAACCAGCACAAAAGGAAATATCGTAATTTCTTGCATCCAAATGACTCCTATTTTGAACGGGAGGATGGCGGCCATGTGTCACCCTCCCCTGTACAGCTGGGAGGATGTGCTTCGTCTGTCAGCTCACATCTGTGCTAACGGGTGTCGTCTGTGCAGTTATGTCTGTCAAATACATCTCTCAACTTGGAAATGTTGGAAAACTCACTCCAGTCCAGTGTTTGACAAATCATATTATAAACACGTCCTTGCACATACATTAAAAAAAATTCTTTATCCCCTATTTCAAAACAGCAGTCAATACATTTCAAACAAGCTTGTTTCATAACAATAATAATAATAATAATAATAATAGTAATAAAATACAAACCAACTTGGAGCATAAATTATCAAAAACAAACTGAAAACACATTACTGCAGCATATATTTCAGGGTTGCTTAGTTGTGATGTTAACTACCTTTACTACAACAGCTCCACTTCTGCCAAGTTCAGAACTATATAGGAGAAGTATTTTTTTTTCTTTTTGTAGGGAAAATAATAAAATATCAAGCTAACATAGGCAAAGAAAAAATGCCTAACAAAATATACACATATTTATAAGCACATCTCATAGTTCAACTCAAGTGCATGTTTACAAAAGCATCTAGATACATGATATGGCAGCAAAAAGCCTGACAGCCTGATGAAAAGAAAAAAAAAGCTGCTTATTTTATTTTTTTTTAAATTCGGGCGCATGTCATATCTGGTTTACAATGTGAATATCTTCGGACCAGGTACAAAATATTGCCTGAAATACAGTAATTCAATTTCCTATTTTGATAACACAGAATGAAAAATATACAGCAGATTCACCTACAGTAAAACAATATGGTTTGTTGCCAAATTTACGCCAAATGGTTGACATTCTGCTTTCAGATGATGCGATGTTATTACAAAAATATACTGTGACCTAATCGGATATTTGGACCACATTGTGATGTTTAAATCTATGTTGCAGTTTGGTTCTTTTATTATCATCACATGATGGCTGGCTTTGATGCTTCCTTTGTTGGTGAAAGACTGTAATATTTGTTCATGTGTCGTGAGCACCTCAGCTAGATTTGAATTGTCGAGACTGAAAAAAGTTGTGTTACTATTCCTCTGTTTTTGGCTTTAATAAACAACTTACAAATATGTGCAAACTTAACATCTTGGTCCATCTCAAGTATAAATGGCTGAATGCACTCTAAGTCAGATTAGTATTTTCAGGGCAGCCTTGTAGTATCAGACAGTGCCAATATTCCGAGTAAAAAAAGAACACATATCAGACAAACTGTTTAGATATAATCCAATGTGAAGGTGAACAGGTGTACACTGACTTGCTAAATGTGTGTATAGAAGACATAACTGATGATTACTGAGTATTAGGTTTTGCCAGAGGAACAATGCAACATTTACAATCTTATACATGCGATAGTTTACATCACAGCTACTGTGTCAGATTCATTTTTATGTTTTGTTGCATTTCTTATAAAAAAAAGATCTATTTTGGTCTACAATAGGCAAATTAACACAACCACAAAACTATAAACAACTGATCAAGTGACAAAACATATATGCATTTTCACAAGCACCCTGCCATGAGAAGAAAAAAACACATAAAACCAAAAAAAAAAAAAAGTTATCATAATAATAACTGTAGCAACCCGAGCCCGATCATAAGAACCCCACACACATCAAAAAGAAATGCTATTTTCTCCAAAAAATTAAATTATCCTAACCCTTCTTTGGTTTGTCAAAACAAACATTGTCTAGTACAGTTTTTTTTTTAATGATTATTATGATTAAATTCTAATGATTAGCATGGCCCCTGTTTAGCAAATTTCCACCACGAGCTCCTTTTATGAAAGTTACAGTGCTAAATTTTTTAATCTAAGTCTGCAGCGATGGCAGAATACGTGCTGGGTGAGACAACAGTGGCCAACATCATGATGACTTCTCTTTTTGCTGTTTTTTTTTTTCACTATTATTATTGGTGTCTCTGCTCTTTAAAAAAGTGACAGAGAGAGACAGAGTGATAGCATAGTGCATGTTGTCTATAAATCCAGTCCACATAAGCAGAAGAGCTTATGAGGTTCGTGATTTCATGGCAAAATTTGAATAAAGAGTGAGATGGGATTTTTTTTTTCTTTGCTTGTTTTTAGAAAAAATGTGATTCGTTTAAGGGAAATGCTGCTAAACTGTAATGTGACAGGTTACTACATGATCAAATATTGCAACAGATGTGTAAAACAATTAAGCACTGGAAATTCTCCTTAATATTAATGTTAGTTAAGTGTGGAAAACGAATGCCAGACTGGGAGTTGGAATGTGCTGGACTTAAAACAGGAATGCATGTATTTTAAATTACGCTGCTGCACACTTTTTTTTTTAACTTAAAACTCATCAAGCCAAACTAAGTCAAAAAGACTACAGCGACTGCGAACACAAAGAGTGTTTAGTCCTCCTCATGGATAACGAAAAGACACTGAACGCTCGTTATCAGGGGACACTCAAAATACAGTTTGTGCTCCGTCAAAAACAAAGGGCTCCCCGATAGGGAAAAAAAAAGGAAAAAGCTGTGTAGACAGGACTGCATGCTTCATTTGGACTGATCGATGGTAGTCACCTGATAGTAGACGTTTTATTTTAAAAACCTCACCAGGATTAGTGTAATAACTGCATGTTCGGAGAAAGCATCATAGTGAATACAATCTAGGTGTTGCAATAGCTTAGTATAGCTGCGTTGTACTGTAGAATCTGAACAGCTGCTTCACTGTATGTGTGTAAAGCCTAAAAATCAAAACAGACTCTGGACATTTGACTGTAAAAGTCTGAACAGATGCTGTTTCTGAGTATGTCATAGTGTGACAGTTGGATGACAGGGACTAGCTATATCACATTGCCTATATTTTTTTAATGCTTATTTTAACATTAAAGTTCTATGAAAGTAACTTGTTTGTTAATCATAGCTGTTTTCTCCTATTTACTTGAAAACTATGTATTATGGAGGATTTAAAGATTCAAAATAAAGGCAATCACTTTCGCTTTCGCACGAGAATCGTATGAAAATATTCCTGCACTTTTTTGTTTTTCTGTTTAGTTCTCACTTCTAATTTAACAATAGTGGTATAATTTGAAAGGCCCCCCCCCCGCCCTAAATTTGGCACCGTAACAAGGCTGGGTAAGGTTAGAGAGAAAACTGTGGTAATTAGTCCACAGGGGACAGTATAATAAGCCATCCCAAAACCTTTTATCTAGCATCCACTCAGTCCTCAAACTTGGTTTATGGTTTTTTATTCCACCATATTTTCTTTTAGTTTTGTTTTCATGTTGCTCATCCAACCACTTAAAGACCATTATGCGAGGAGGCCGTGTTTGTCGCCAAAACTTTGAATTTGCGATCTCATTTTGCCTCCAAGTTGCGGTAATAAAAATTAGCCGGTCTCGCGTTTTTAATAACCATTTTCTTCGCTTCCCGTTGCTCGTTGCTTGCCCTTTACAATTTCAAGCTGTACATAAACAACAAGGCTTGCGAGATAAGATAAAACTTTAATGATCTTTGTGGGGGGAAACTGGGCAGTGGCTTGCATGTGGAATGGCCTGCCAGAGGGGTCAAAGCACACATGGTGCACTTTGAAACTGACTGAGGATCCAAAAACAGATTCCAGCTCCAACGGACTGCAAACCTCTTTTTACTCCATTAAAGAAAGTGCCAGTGGAGGTAAGAGCCATGCTTATAGATGTTGTTATAATCTGACCAAAATGGCAATATTTACCCACAAAGAAATTCAGTAACATCCAAAAATTCAACCGTGGCAGGCCGAGTTTAAACTTCACCTCTTGCAGCTGATGTGTGGCTCCCCCTGCTGTCCACAAAGTGCCACTGCCCTCTCTCCCCAAACATTCAGTACTTGGTAGTATATGGCTTGTTTGCAAGAATGGCAGAAAACTGAAAAGAAAAAATGCCTTATCAACGAGAGACAGAGAGAGACAGAGCAACGTGAAAGAAAGAAAAATGGTTATTCAGTTTCAACATTTCCTACCTAATTTTCAGCCGTTATCTAAACCTACTAGACAATATATTTGTACATTTTTCTAGACATTCTAAGTGTGATTGCATTTTTATGTCTTTGAATCCTCCAGACGGTATAAATGTAAGATAAAAAATAAAACTCGCAGATGTTTACTTTACTGTATATGGATAAAACATTTCAGGTATTTTAAAGGGTTCTCTTACGATGCACTCACAACCACCAGGTTTTTTTTTTTTAGCAGTAATAGCATAAATAGTATATTTTTAATAGTCCATTGTGTATATACTGTATTTGTGCAATGTAGGAGAGAAAAACTATGAATATTCTGTATAGTAGCTGTACGTACGGATAGGCACTTGATAGGCATATTCCCTATATCCCACAAGGTATTGTATACTCTAGCTGCAATTATCAAACTATCTGAAAATGTATTATTCATCTGTGTGGAGATGGTGATACTTAAAATATATATAGTATATCTGTAAGAAGTTATCTATTTCACTCTGTACTGAAGAAGGACAGAAAATGCAGTTATCTGAATGGTTTCATGTGTTTTCTGTATTTTACTTTGTGACTTTAGTCATGCCTAAATACAAAAAAGAAAAAATATCCGACTTAAAATGTGTGGAGACAGACTGAAAGACAAACAGGAAGACAGACACATGCTTATCCGAATAAAATGAACCTGTTCCTTACTCAACATGACCCTCACCATTACTATCTTCCATTTCCTTGTTTTCATCTCGACGCAAAGCATATATGCATATATAGTACACCGTGAAAAATAACCGACTATCCTTTATCCAGTCGCGTGAAGCTATGTATGTATAAACAACAACCACTATGACCACCAGAGAAAAGCAGGAGGAATTCTGAAATAAAGAACAATGAATTAAACTTACTGCAAGAAGGACAACAATGTACTGTAGACCCTGTGTCTCTACACTAAGATAAACAAAACAGAAACAGGAATATATTTGAAACACAATACAAACAGCTGCAGGCTCAAAGGCTATTATCTACTTTTTCAATATGTTTTGTTCTGGAAAATATGCAAACACTTTGCAAACATAAAGTCTAGACTAACAACTAGAAGAAGCACGATTGAGATAAGGACTTATTTTCTGGATAATGCTGCAACTTTTCAACAATTTTTAACTGACGTTTTTCCGCAACACTGAGAAAAAGAGAATTAAGCACCACCACGAGTAGCTGAAGCAGTATAAGGAATATATAACTATGGACAGTGAAGAGCATGTGATGCTAATGCAACAGGGGAGGGAAAAAAGCCTGGGTATGCTATAGCACGTTATGACACACTGGAGAGAAGGTTCTTCCCCTTCCGAGCCTGGTCTGCTATCAAAACACCTTATGATACAAGAAGTCAACTGACGATGGGACGAGTTATTAGCCCTCATCCAGATAACGTTGAGATTGGCTACTTTTGTTATTCCAAAAAAGTGATAGAGAAACAATTGATAGCGTAATTCTGAAATCAAATAGTTCAAAAAACCAACATCGAGCTACTTAACCTACTATTTAGACCAATGATACCACAAAGCTGGTTGTACTCATCTAGCTACAGTCAATAGTGCATTTGATATATGTGTTTACACAAAATATGTAAAATTTAGGTGCCATGAAGGAATGCTAGATTACTGAATACACACACTACACTGAAACAATTCAATTAATGTCTCTGCCTTTGCTGTTAACGACGTGATGATGTTAGTTTGGCAGTGTTTAACTTGGTACTGAACAGACAACAAACACCAACATCATGAGCTGTGTGCCATTACATGTGGCAATACTGTTGGAAAGAGATCTCGGCAGTTGCTTACATATTCTATTTAGTGCATTGTCTGTTAAGGCATGAGATTACCCTCCACGTGCTGTGTAGAGACAAATATAGCACTAGCATGCAGCAATATTGCCATCCTGGCAACAACAGCTACAAACAGGAACCATACAATTTAGGCTTATATGCACACCATAAGAGACAGGCCCAATCAAATGTTTAATAATGTGCTACTTTTACTGAGGACTTTTTAGTACGTTTCTCAAGTGTGATCGTTTTTTTTTTTAAGCTGTGGAGAATATATCTCTCCAGGTCTCACATGTTCGTCACTTGACTTCATCTACTGGCAATCGCAAGAAATTTAGCATCAGAACGCTCGACAGAACTGAAGTCAACAGTACTTGACCTCAGCTTTAGTCAGATCTCAGAACAAATGTTATAGGTGCCTTATTAGCCCAAACGGTTTGGAGAGCTGCTTCTCATAGTACCTGCGCTGCATATTGCAAAGGAAGCCCTACAGTTCAGATATTCCACTTATCAACAATTTGATTAGGCTATATACCACTCACAGACACTCACAGACATACAAGCACGAAGGAAGGGACACAACTACTGACAGACAGATATCAAAGAAGCTGCATTCCATCACCTCCTCACACCTTTACACCCACAGAAAGTTGTTCTAGGACACACATATCATTTATGTTACACACACACACACATTATAAATGTATTATTGTTAATAATATAATAATAGTTATTATTATTACCACCGCCAACAGAGTTGGAAGGGATTTTATTTATTATTACTGTTGTTGTTTCACTGTTAATGTTGTTTGGCTTGGATGTTCTCATAGGAAAATTCTGCTCTGTTTCTAAAGAAATGCAATCAAATAAACTGTTATAGGGAGCTTACTCCGAAGAAGAGTGAATTAAAAAGGTTAAAACATAGATGAGCACACGTAATGGTACAGGTTTAAATAAAAATAAATGCTTGCATTAACACGGCACAAGAATATACTGTAGGTAACTGCAAGCAATAACAAAAGCCAAGAATTGCTGAATTACTTAATGTAGAAATTGAAACAAAGCTATTCTATTACATGTGAAGTCTACAACCAAATGTTAGATTTAAAAAAATCCTCTTTTCTAAAACTATAATATCTCTGTTAACAGTAGTGCACTTATTGGTTTAAGCAGTGCAACATATATGCAAGAAAATAATGCAGTCCACTTATCAGGATTTTTAAAAAAAAATGTTTTTTTCCTTTGAAATTGAATAAAAGAAAATCATAGAAGTTCATTTAAGGAAAATGATTAAATATTAAGCACAGGCATTTTAAGAAAATGTGCAAAGTAGCACTTTATTTTTTTTTTTGAATTGACAGCAGGTCTTTTTAAGACCCCAGTATGCAGTTAGTTATTTTTTTTTTTTGACAATACAACTACGAAAGTGTTTGCTCACATACATGAACAAATCCTTCAGATTGCAGTTGCAGGCAGTTGCATGTGTGTGTGTGTCTGTGTGTGTCCTATTTTGGATATAAAGCAATATAAAATAATTTTAAATATCAGAAATGAGCCTTAAGTGATGTGATGCATGGATGACAACTTGCGCACACTAGCTTCCAAATCTATTCTGTACATGCTGTGTCTAGGTTTTTAGAAAAAAATCAGGAATGTATGCTATTGTCTAGAAAGTCCATCTGCAGCTTGTGGTATATCATGAAACAGTGTGTTATCACTCAGTCAATTTCCTTTCAAAACGTTGCATGCCATTTGAGCCCGCAGGGAGAGTAAATGCATAAAGAGTAATTGCATTTAGCTCCCACCTGCTGAAATAGCTTTGCAATAGTAGTGAACAGGTTATACATGGGGTTCTAGGATCAGGATGGCATTTATTTCCATTTTAGAATTGATTCAAATTAAATTACCCCTTTTCTTTTACAACACTGTTGCAATCAACAACTAGACTAACAGCCCGCAACCACCCACCCCACCCCACAATATTGTAATTCAATTATCAAATTAAAACCATATAGGCTACTCAACAACAGCAATAGTTGTAGTGACAATTCTCTTTAGTTTTTTTTAAAATCTATATCCCATAACAGTCAGGTGCAAGTTGAGGAGCAGCAATTATGAAGGAGAGAGTTTAGTCGCATATTCCAGCCTGCCATAAACTGTGAATGTAAAAGGCTAAAAAAAACCATCAGCAAAAGAATCTTTCTTTTTTTCTTATGTTTTTGAAATGGAAGAGGTCTACTAGCCTTAACAGTCTTTTAAGATATTAGTGGCAGTGTATGCAAATGAGTTAAACTCCAAACTTCAGAAAAAAAGAAACATATTTTTGCTCAAATACTGTCTCATCAACACACCATAATTTAGTAAACGTAATATTAACCATCAAAATGCATGGACAATAATTATAAAACATGTGAGAAACATTTGTCCCCTATCACCACTGACAGGAAGTTACATTTGAGTAAAATGATTGAAATTGGTACCTTGACAACAGCTGCATTATAATCCCTTAATACCTTAGGAATAAATAAAACCCAGTGTCAAATTAACTACTCTCCTTTTTTTATTTTATATGAGAAGGCAATCTTGTGACCATCAGTATTTTTAGAGGGAATATGTAGCCCAACCCCAGATGATTTTTTTGTTATTGTTGTTGTAAATTATACCACAGTAAGCTTGGACATCTATAGTTTCCAAACTGGTCAGTATGGGTTCACAACTGCCATGATTTATGTCTCATGGCAATGTACACACACACACACACACACACACACACACACACACACACACACACACACACACACACACACACACACACACACACACACACACACACACACACACACTTGGACAAACAGACGGACACATGCAAATACTCAAACGCTCAAACATATATGCACATGTATATTCATTCAGACGTATCTACACTAAAGGTGTGTTTGTGTGTATGTGTTTCTTTCGTAGGCCTTTCGGTAGTGTTCAACACATAAATCAGTATTTTAGGAAAGCATACATTTAGAGGCCTGTAGTTAGGATCCATCCAGTAGATCAATATCAAACTACTAAGCCTTAAGGCCACCATCTTTTTTTCTTTTAGAACAACAGAAAAAAAAATCTTTTTTTTGGGAAACTTAATGTGCCAGTGTCTATACTCATTACTCTTCATACCTCAAAATAAGAAAAGGAAAATCTAGTGCCATTTCATTTGTCATTCTTTTTGAAAGAAGTTTATCTATTTGTACTTATCCATCGGAGACATGCATTCGCATGTGGTCATTGAAGAGCTCCATTTGGTCGAACTTGGCAGGGCAGACGGAGCACACGTAGGTGGTCCCTTCTTGGCAACTCGCTTCTGCAGCTACACCCACTCCTGTTCCAACCCCAGCCCCTACTCCAGCACCTCCACTTACTGGCATGGCGAGGGCCACCACTCCAGCTCCAGGCTCAGGGACAGCCATAGGCATGGGAATGGAGACGGGGCCCGGGTTACCTGCACTAACCGGCAGCCCTGTGATGGCGCTGGCTGTGCTGTGCAGGGCCATGTGCCTCTCCAGCAGGGTCTTGTGTGAGAACTTCTTCTTGCAGATGTAGCACTCATAGGACTTCTCTCCACGGTGCAGCCGCATGTGGACGTTGAGAGAGCTCTTCTGGGTGAAACGCTTGTTGCAGATGCTGCACTGGTAGGCTCGCACCCCTGTGTGTGTCACCATATGTTTAATTAAGTAATCCTTCAGGGAGAACGAGCGCCAGCAGATGCTGCACTGATGAGGCTTCTCACCTGGATGTACATGCAAGACAAAAGCATTATGGAGAAAAAAAGATAAACTTTGGTTAGGATTCAGGAGAAAAATATGGGGAAAAAGAGTCCTGAAAAGAAGCTTCAAGTGCCTTTTACATTTTTGAAAAATCATCTCTGTACATGTCATTTATAGAAATTTCAGAATGTACCTTTGTCTATTTCTATACATGCAGATGTTGCATACACAAATTCAACAAGCTTCAACAAAGGCTAATACTGGGTTTGAAATTATTCTTCAGAATAAAGTGTCCTATATGCATCACACCTGGGAGTATTGTTATGAATGTAAACCTCCCCCACTCTATTGGCATATCTTTTTCTAAAGCTAATTTGGCTCTGGCTGTTTATCACATAAACCGCCATCTTGATAAGGGCATTCACTGAAATGTCAAAATCTGTCTGATGTGGTCATTTTTAATGAAAGATTCCAGCGTCTGCATGCTGCTGCGTGTGAATCAGCCATTATGAAGGCACATGTCTGTTTTATTAATGACAAAAAAACGAGCAAATTAGCAGCTGGGAATTGAATCAAGGCAAATTTTGATGCTAAATGCTCTTGAAACACAGCCAACGCACTCTTAGCACTACACAAACAATGTGGCAGCATCAGCTGACTTCAACTTGTACAGCAGCATCAGATGCCTGAAGCCAGCATTGTTACTGTTCTAGTACAGGAACATACCTGAGGCTAGAATTATTTAAACCTGTATTAGCTTTGTTATGATGCTGCTTTCACTAAGTGATGAATGCTACAGCATTGTGGGAAAGGTTTCCATTTGAAGCAGCTGTGACGCAGTTATGGCAGCGTGTACAAATTGCAAAAAAGCGCGATTAAACAGAATGAAATTTCAATAAAAACATACAATAATGTTCATTTGCATACAACTGGAAAACAAACAATTTATGCACCTGTTTGGTATTTCTGCCACACTGTTGAGATGTAAGCTCATTTTACATAATTGTCTCTGCTGACATTATGGGCCGTAAAATATTAACAAATTAATAATTACGTAAAACGAACAGGTAGAGGGAGACTGATAACGCCGCAAATGGGCCAGTTGTATCATGCAAGTTAATGAAGTCCTGTGTATCTCTTGTTTTCTGCTGCACTGAGTGAATTAATGTGTTGCTACCTGCTTTGATTTAATGAAACCAGTAATTTATACTTCTACTTTATCACTTTTTCCCACTGACCTGACACAGCAAAGGTCAGATTTCAGGGTCAGATACACATCAGCAGCTCGGAGACACACATACTGTATATAATAATTATGTTTATTGTCTTGCTCTGGGCAGCATATTTGTAATACAGTGACTCATACCATTGAAAAACTGCCTCTCAGCCTCTGACAGATTTTTGATTGCAGCAAATGACACATTACCTCTGTCGCACATGCTATCATGCCGCACTGCTGGTGTGTCTTTTAGCTATTTTGAGTGTGTTGCATCACGGTGCCTTGTGAAGATGCACTATATTGCATTTGCCAACATCCCTCTTGATTGAGTTTTTTTTAAACAAATAAAAGATGAGAGTGTGTTTGATGTATAGTAATCTCAAAGGGACAGCAATGCATTATTGTGCTTTTTGAATCCCAATGATGCTTTCTTTTTTGTTTTAGAAGATTAGCAAAGATAATCCATCACTGGCTGCCATGGGATGTTCAGATGTAGTCGAAGTGATTGATCGATCAGTGATTTTCCATCTCAATATGTCATCTCTCTGCTGTGTGTGAGCAAAGCAGGGAGTCTAATTCCAAATTGCCTTCACATACCGAGTGGATATGGCAAAGCAATGGTTTGTATGAAATAATAATAGATATTTGAGTAGGCAATTTTTATGAGATCATCTAATTATATGATATTTAATTCTTCCTCTCTGTGATGATGATTTCTACAATATGTGATTGATAAGGACTGCCGGTGCTTGAAGAAGGCGACGTACAGTGAGACGATGTGCCGCATGAGCACTCTACTGGAACTGTAATTCAAATACGAGTGATAACAAAGACACTAGTCAGCTGTGACCTAATGAATATCATTTTTGGCTGTTTTTATCGGTCTGTAATTAACCTAAATTACTAACATAGGTGCTGGTTTATTATTTAATGGAAGTAATGTGAGTGTTGCAGCTGGTAAAATATCCACACGACATGAAGTCATACTGCAAACTAATACTGTACACTATGTTCTATGTGGAAAACTCAACAGTATGCAATTAACACTACTGATTTCTACTGCCAAATAAATAGAACAGTATACAAGGAAAACAGAAACCTATTCTAACTATGGATGGAGGGGCAGAAAAAGGCTCGGCGATGGAGAAGCAAAATTCAACATAAGACTGGAAATGGACAAAAAATGTATTATATATTTCTAATTTTACCACTACCTGAGTGTGAACGACCAATAATCTCAAACCTGGTGTGGTGCAGTATGTTTAAGGGCCACAGCTCCATCTTGTCCTACTGGCATGTCAGTAACAGCATTAATGCAGATGGACGCTGTATTATTTAATTTCTTGAGTTAACATCATGAATAGTTAGTTTATGATGACCAAGTTTTCTTCTACTACTTCAATATCATAATTATGTTAATCATGCCACCCACTAACCATAAATATTTCTATAGTGTGGTGGAAGCTACAAGTGCAGCTACTACCTACATTTACTATGAATAATACAATCATTTAACTCTCTGAACCCCAAGCAATTTGTGGCCATTTTTGCTCTTGTCACATTTTTACTCAGTGTGGGCTCATTTTTCAATGCAATAGAAAGTCCTGCACCTCTATGGATACAGCACAACCATGGCTACAAGGAGTGAGAGCTCAAAAAAATACCTTCTTTTTGCAGTACGACAAAGTTATGAAAAATAAAATAGAGAAAACAAATGTTGAATTTCTTAATTTGATGATTAATTTCACCAAAGAAAAACTGGAATTACATGTGCAATATTTTCACACAGTTGGTACCAATACTGGAGAAAAAAACGGTGCGTTTCCAATAATATACATAATTAATTGCACATGGTTTTAATGTGTTTCCATTTCTTATCTGTCCTGTGTAAACACTGCTTGCAGTTCAGCCCAGTGCAGCATAAAAGTCTCACAACATTGGTAACATGACCGCTTGTCACAGCTGAGTCACTCTTGGCTTCATGGGTGCACTGAGCAAAGTTGGAAATTCAGTGATTCTCCCTATTTTCAGTTTCTTTTTAAGATAAATTGTGTCATTCTTGTGATTTTCTGAAAGATGGCATGCTTTTCAAATCTGGGGTTCAGAGGGTTACAGGAGCACTTCAACTTAAAAAGGACTTAGCTACATCTTGACTTACCAGTATGGACAAACATGTGTTTGACGTAGTTCTGTTTTGCAGTAAAGGTTTTACTGCAGAGAGTGCATTCATAGGGCTTCTTTTCCCCTGACCAATTCCTCCGGCAGCCTGCTGCTGCTGTGCTGGCGCTTGCTGTACCGACATTGGGTTCGGGAATGATGGCATTGCAGGGGCGGCACTGCCACAAACTGGGGTTGCTGCTGGCCAGGAAGGTAAAGGTAATTCTTGTGGTCTCTAGCCGGCTGTGTAGGAAAGAGTGTGGGCAGGAAGGTGCTTCCAGCAGTGCCCATCACTTGGGAATTGCTGGTCACGGTGATCGGCATCCTCAGATTGCTGGTGTGTGATTCTACCTGGCGCATGTACTGGGACATGGGACTGAGTTTGATTGAGTTTGGCGGGGGCTGCATCATGCTACTGTCACTAGTGCTGTGGGATGTGTCCCCGTCCTCTGTCTCTTGCACTTGCTCAGGGGACGAGTCATTGACCACTATCTGCATTGGAGCTCCTTCACCATGATGCCCTTCCCCGCCCTCCTCTCGGCCAAAGGCCGTCAGGTACGGCTTCTGCTCCATGGTATCTGGCTCAGTACTGATGGAGGAGCTCACCCCTGAGTCAAAACTTTCAACCTTGGATTCACTCTCTACGCCTTCAGTGTGGTCAGTGTCGTCTTGGCAGTCCACCATATTGTCATAGCAGCTGTACTCATCTTCGGCCTCCTGTTTTATGTGCATCCCTCCTGTTTGTATGCGTACCGGTCGGGGTTGCTTGCGGCAGTGAGTGGACTCTGCTGTGGAGATGAAGCGGTCGACCTGCTGAGATCTCTCCTGGATACGGTTCATCCAGGGTGGATCTTGAGATTGCTGGTCCTTCTGAGTGCTGAGAGTCGTATCATAATTTGTTGACAGAGGGTTAATGTAAAGGGGACGCTCGCGGGTTCCATTCTGCAGAGAGAGGCCAGGGTAGGAGTACAGTGATGTGTATGCACGATCCACATTTTGCTGTGATGTTGCTTGCATATAACCGGACTCTGCGTCACTGCTGGGCCCAGAGGTGCCAGACTCCGGCGTGCCACGGGGAGTTTCCTGACCAGAATCACCTGGTATAACAGGGAAGCCCCCCGGCCCGGCCAGGCCCACATTCTGGGACACGATGCGGGTACACTCATCAATGACGGTCTTAATCTGTAGGATGCTGGCAGCAGTAAGGATCTGCAGGGCCTCTGACTGAGACACCCGCAGAATCCCACTGTACATAAAGTCAATCAGCTTTTGGATGGATTGCACTGAGACCACAGAGGGGATCTCAATGTCGCTGTAGCCCAACAGCAGCTTGTCCTGAAAGAAGGGGCTTCCAGCAGCCAGCACGCACCGGTGAGCTCGCAGCATACTTCCATGGATCCGAACAGTCACGTCACAGAAGTGCCCACGGTTGCGCTGCTCATTGAGGGTCTCAAGTACAGAATTGCTGAAGTTGTGAAGATTGATGTTATGAATGCGCTCGGTCATCCCCTTGCAACTGATGTCACCTGCGAGTGGGAAGCAACACACCTGACTGAAAACACTCCCAACACACAATCACTGCATTATACAACTGGATTGAACACACAATTGTGTCTAAAATGAAGCATTTAACTTAGCAATATTTCTCAGCATGTAACAGCAACATTTTGTCATTGCTGGTTCACAGTACTGGCATATTACGAATATTAAAACGGTGCTAGTATGCAAAATGAAAGACAATGGTTATGAGGATCACAAAAAATAAACTCCCTTTTATGCAAGAAAATTGCCTTTTTCCAAACTACCTTTACATCCTGTATGCAAAAAAGTAAACAACCATGATACAGTAGTGCAGCTAATTCAAATACATGATA
Source organism: Acanthochromis polyacanthus (assembly GCF_021347895.1). Lineage (NCBI taxonomy): Eukaryota > Metazoa > Chordata > Actinopteri > Pomacentridae > Acanthochromis > Acanthochromis polyacanthus. Next base: position 13,765,359 of record NC_067129.1, read on the forward strand.
AATAATACTGCTGCTTATAATAAACAGACTCGTACTGTTCATTGGAAGATTCCTAAAACAATAACAGAGATATGGTAATTTCAATATTTTTCCCTCAGTCCAGTCTCATAATATTAAGGCGAGAATGAAATAATTTTAATTTCTTTCTTCGACCGCGGGTTTAAAAATTCCACATTGCCATGGTGAAGGACAATTAAGATGGTTCCCATCTAATTACTCCAAGTTTCTTTCATTCAGTGTGTATGTCTGAAATCCCTCCAACCACCATTAGGTGGTGCACTGGGCTTAGAGGACAACAGGCCTCTTTTGTTAGCCATGTGTTCACGGTGATGGCGCTTCCTAACTATCTAGGAATACACTAGATATGACCCGGCTGATCAGTGTTTAAGATAATTTAAGGTGATTTTCTTGCCAGTTACGTGTTAACAGAAATTATTATCTATATGTAAATTAGACAGATATTAAGTGTAAGAATTGTGGGTTGTTAGAATTGCTTTAAAATTCAATAATTTTGTCTATAAACATGCTTAAGTATATCTTTTTGTTGTTGTAAAGTAATGCAGACGACCTTATTTGAATTATTTTTAAATGCAGAACTTTTCTAGAAACTAAGACACCTGTCCTCATTTTGGTCTTGGAAAATGTACAAATCCACGACAGAAATTTTAGAGATAATTTGTTTACACTGTGTCCGTCAAGAAGTAACATATTAGAAAACTGATGATAAAATGTTAAGTAGCATAGGACACATTAGTAAAAGGGGAAAAAAAGTTGAAGGAGTGAAGAAACGCTTAATAATTTGGAACATAATTACATACTGAATAGACATAAATTTTACATTAACAAGAAAACTACAGAATTGAGTTTAAATTAGTGCAGAAGCAGTACTAAAGTGTTACCACAAAGCATTAACGCTTGTTTCCAGCTTAGTTACTTCACCATTTAGAGAAAAAAAAAAATCGAAGCTGTCCAGTACTTACAGTTAGATGACGTTGTGTTACGAAGATGCTTGTGTGGCTGGTGATGAAGTGCGGGTCAAGCTTCAGTTTGCTGGTGGAGATGGCTGATCAGGGGCCTGGTGCTAGGCAAGGCTGTCAGTCCTCTCTGTCCAAATCATGTGTTGCTCTGCCACAGTGTTTGAGGGGGGGAGAGAGAAAAGACAAAGACAAATCTTAATGCCACATTTTGCCTCGTCGATATTGCCACTCCCTTAATGAACCCGGATCCACAGTAACAGGAATTTCTGCCACCAACGGGCTGCAACAGATGTGTGAAGAGTTTTTAAAGCGAGACGAAAAGGACGCTCCTGTGTGCACGTGACCATAAATTACAAATCAAGGGTGAAAATAATACTGGCACTGGAGCCAGTTCTTTTCTCAACAGTTATCTGAGCTGCTGGGCAACAAAACCACACCCTTCCCGAGAAAAACGATCGAAATTTTTCATAAATTGACACAGAGGGCCTCTCTAAATATTTTGGGAAGCGTGCTCAATCATCCACGTGTGTGTGTGTGTGTGTGTGTGTGTGTGTGTGTGTGTGTGTGTGTGTGTGTGTGTGTGTGTGTGTGTGTGTGTTTGTGTGTGTGTGTTTGTGTACGTGCGTGCGTGTGTGTTCTTTATCACATTTCAAATACACAAATTAAACAACATGTATGTCCAATACAGATGTAGAGCAAGATTGGTGGTTGTAATAATAGAAAAGAGTCAAATATTAAACACACAAGGCATTCATTGAAAAATACAAGAAAGGCATTCAACATTAAGCATGTGATGAGCTGGTTTGGACATCCTAAGTAAGCCTTTGACAATTGCTCTTATGCTGTGGAAACACTTGAGTATACAAACGCTCGGCCGCAAAACTAGAAATAAAATGATGTAAAACTAACCACATTCAAGTCACATGCTCATGGGACCATCTAAGGTCAGGCACACTGAAAAAAAATGCACTGAACCGATACAAAATGCCCCTTTCAAACAGATTCTTTTCTATTAGTTGCACATTGTTCAAGTGCCGTCAAGTATTACAACCAAATGAAGCTTTAAAAGTGTCTGGAAATTGTGCGGCATGTTGGGATGAGAACGCTCGTGATTAATTTGAGTTCGGATCATAATTGCAAGTGTGATCTGACACTATTTTTTTGGAACTCGAGTAAAAGACGTTCAGGAGCAGTCACGCTTGCTACAACACGAACTGGAAAAATCCAGTAACTACAGTGTGCTGCTGAATGAACAGAACGGGGCAAGGATTTGACCAGACCTGCACATTAATGTTGACACAAATTATTCTTTTACGGCTCTCAAGTACATTTCAAAGAGTACACCTCCCACTTTGAGACGCGGAGGTGAAATCCACATATGAAAACTGTGAGATGTAAAGCAGGTGACCTTTTTTTTCTTCCATTTATGCTCTTCTCATACTTCAAGGCAACATAACATTACATGCCATAAGTGTGCCTCACAGTTAATGATTCTGTTCAGAATTTAATACATAGAAGCAGAATATCTGAGAGAAAAGCAGCTGAAGTGTGAGAACTGAAAAAGCTGCGTCCACAGGTCTCACTTTCAGAGGAGGGAGCAGGATGTGCGGCTGTTTTCCTCAACTCGTCTTGTCAGCGGACAAATTTGGTGATTTGGTGAGCTCGAAAAAGTGTTTTTGGCAGCGGAGGCTGATCACTTGATACCGAAACAGATCATTCTTTGACACTAAAAGCCACGTGTTTGTTCCTCTGACTTGATCTGGTTGTTAAATCTCATTAAAATCTTTAACCCCTACATTTATAATCACATTTTAACTTATTTCTTTTATCGTAGCTGAAAATGTAGCTCTAAAATTAACCTAACCCATCAAAGTAACCCAACCAGACATTCTGTTATAGGCCTCAAAATAAGCCTGAACTCAAAACATGAGTCTTGTTCAAACACCCAACTTAAAAACTAGCTCTCACCCAAAGTACAGCCTGCTGTAAGTGCAACCTTTGCTTTAACCTCAACCTGAATAATCCTGAATTGGCTTCATCAATATAAAAACCAACTGAAATGCCATTATTCTAAGACCTTTTCTTTATCATGCTGCACCCAAACGCATGAATCTATTACAGATGCCGATATTTGACCTTTTTTTCTTTTCCTGCAGGGGTTAGTTTGAGATGCAACTGTATCCTGGTGCCATGGGTCTATTTTTTGTTGTTGTTGTTGTTGTTGTTTTTGTGGCTACTGTTAGACAATGCAAACATATATGTTCCCTCTCTGGGTTCCCTTCTCCCAACCAGACATGTAAATCCACCTGCCTAAGGGGTAAAGTGAGGTGAATGCTGGCAACAAAGGAGCAGGCCAAGGGAAGCAGGCTTCAGTTGCCCAGACTGCCACTCACAACAGTGATTCCATTTTAGCCATGACACAGTGGGTGAGCAGCAGCCAGCGCCTACCTGCAGTGAATTCTAATCAGCCCAGGGGTCTGTCTCCCTCCCTCCCTCCCTCCTGTACCCTGCCTTGGACTAAAGGGGCTGATGATCCTTCAAAATTAATTAGATCCTTGTAGGAGGCGGCCATTTTCTTTCATTTGCTAATACAAGAAGGGGAAAAAAATATAAAAATGTAAATCAACTAAAATCGGCATGCGTAACCCCCCACACCCAATATTGATTTCTTTCGCTGCATGTCTCTACCTGTTTCCTGTTTCATCACGTTCAAACTCTCTCTCTCTCTCTCTCTCTCCCCGTCTTTCCTTCCATCCGTCTATCTCTCCGTCTGTGCCCCCACCTCTCCTTCCCTTCCCTCCCTCCCTCCTTCCCTCCGAAACCTTCCCCAGCACCCTCCGCCCCTCTCCGGCTGCCTCCATGCTCCCAGCTCTGTGTCTGCCTCTGTGGAGTTTGCTGTCAATAAATCCCCAGAGGTCAGTTTGTCTGCTGGAAATCAGACACAATGCTTCAGACCGCCAATGCAATGCATGCTCTGCTGCTGCCGCCACAACAAAGACTGAGGAGGGGTGTAGGGTGGAGGGGGGAAAGGAAGGGAGGGATGAGGGAGAGGGGGGGCAAAAGAGAGAGAGAGAGAGAGAGAGAGAGAAAAGAAATTAAGACAAGGGAGGGTTCTGCAACTTCACCAGCCAGACTCCAGGTTAATCAGCTGCCTATATGAGGTGACAAGCTCATGAAATACGCTGCATCGAATTGGACATTAGTTAATCAAGGGGTGGGGGCGTGGGGGGTTAAAATGGTGAGGGTGGGGGATGGGGGTTGAGAACAGACATAAGAGGCATGCTTATGAAAGGAGCAGTATCAGCCATGTGAATAATGTACATCTTGAATATGCAAATAGTGCTTACAACACACACTACAAGCATATATTCAAGGGCCTTGGTACATTTCAATCTGGAGACAAAAGGGCCACGGGGCATTATGAAAAGCTCATGTCCATGTTTGTGCATACAGCATCTTCATCAACCTGATGCAGATTTGCATTTATCAAAAGGGGTTTTGTGCTACCCTATATTAACAGTAAGTTTTTGTGGTTTTTTTTTCAACTTAACAATCACTGTCCAACATTAAAATCCTTCATTTTTTTACAGCCTCCATTCAGTACCAATCTCTAAAAATCTACAGTTTAATAGAAAGGTTTGGATCTAAATGTGCAGCGAGGAGGACACTGGAAAATTTTAAGCAATAATGAAGTGATAAAGTGTCAATCTGATGAGAGATAACTGTAGGTGTGTTTGATAAAGAGGCACAGCATGTCCGTTTTACTCCTCTGATGAAACGCGTCGTTATCAGACAACACCTCCAACTTTTCGGAAGGCTAATGCTATTGTGTCATGGCTCGCTTTGATGTGCACAATTAAAAATTATTAAAAATAATTCATCTCTGACCAACAATGTTGTGCTGGCTGATTAAATCAGAGTAATTCAGAGCTCCATGTCACTTATTACCTTTGAGTGTTTCTCTATAACGCTGTGAAGCACTTAACAGGTAAGTAACGCGCCTAACTCGCATACACATCAGGAGGAGCTGAGGAAAACACATCGCAGTCTCAAGATTTAATTGATTTGCCTTTATAGCAGTCACTAAAAAAATCACCAACAAGCGCACGTAGGCTGTTGACAAGTTGAGCCAAGATTTTCACACAACATTTTGTCATTTTGTCCCTTGACTGAAATTGTAGGGTGCAACATCACGTAACCAGTGAAATAGTTTAGGATGTGTCGCCATGTAAAAGAGGTGATAATTGGAACAGGTTTGGAATGCATTTGAAGTACATTTCAGACGTCTTTCTGAACTTTGAACTGGCTCTTCACCTACAACAGACAAGATCCAGTGATTGTTCTATTCACAACTACAGTTTCGATTCTAATCTCGCCTCCAGGGACGGTTTGAAAAATATGCAAACACTATAAAACAGCATTTTATTAATTCACAACAGCATTTTTTTTTCCTCTTGCAAATGCTTTCTCATTTGGTCATTGTGAAGTAATTACACTGCTGTAATGTTATGACTGCCGCTCAATTGAAATAGCTGGAATAACTGTAAGATGTTGGTGCATTTCTGTGCATCACACACGAACTAGAATTACTGTTAACTCTTTACAGTCCCTTAAATTTAATCTGACTCTTCCCGTTTAGTTCCACTGCCACCAAAATGCCTCAAATAGTGCAGCCGATCAACGCGTGAAGATATTCAGTCCAACAGAAAGCTATGTGACAGGATGTGCGACTTTCGAATAAATTCCTCAAGCACACAAATAACAATAAACACTGCAACACCCTTATGCAAGTGGAGGACAGTTAAAGTATTTTTTGACAGGACAGCTTGTTCAACTTCGTCATTTTTTGTCAAAAACACACCCACCGCCACCCGTTATCCATAGCAGATCCATTGTTTGTTTACAGATGGAAGGATAATCTACTTCTAATATACTTTTTTTTTTCAGGCAAACTCCACACAAGTGCTCACAAATTTGTGTTGCCAGTAATTTTTCCATACTGAACTGTTACTGAGAGCACACAGGGGGAAAACACAAACAGCCAACGCTGGCTTGTGGCCAATGAAATTAAAGACAGTACGTCATTTTGGTGACGGAACAGACGCCTTTAAAAAAATATCTCAGAATTGGCAAATGGCTCAGCTTTTGTTAATGAGCATTTGACCAAAAAGAACCATCTGACTACTCATATGATAGTCTCCAAAACACCTCTAACCCCCGAAGCAGATAATGCTAAATTCAAGAGTTATCATTTAATCACAAGTGTCCACAGCAACTGCCTCTCTACAGCTACTACACACGTCAAGGACATTTCGCCTCTCCAAAAAAGGACCTCATAGGCCATTAAGAGATCTTCATGAACCTACACAGATGCTCATATAGGACTTCTCTGTCTATTACTGGTGTATCATGATAAAGAGCAGTTAACACATTCAAATTGGCAAAAAAAAAAAAAAAAAGTATTCAGCATGCAACTTGTGTGTCTCTGCTTATGGCTGGATGGTATACAAGCAGGCGAGATCTCAACAAGTTGACTGTGTAGCAAAGAGGAGCTGTAGCGCTTTTATATCATCCAAAGAAAACAAAGTGTCTCCTGACTTTCTGTCCTTGAGAGATAAACCAGACAAAAAAAAAAGACGCTTTGTGCTGAATTATGAGAGGACAGTGTGGTATCTTTGCAAGCGTGCGTGCACTACTTGCATTGTCGAGAAAAGCACAGCACAGTGGATATGTTCAGGTTAAGCATATACTATGTTGGTCACGAGAGAAAGCAAACAAGAACGAAGCCACACACTCACAATATGCAGCATTCAGGAAAGCAGCTGCTCACATATGTTTTATGTATAGCTGAGCTTCATATACAGCACTCAGAATACTTACAATAAGTTCCTAGTGAAGGTGTTGTGTCAATCTTACACAAACACACAAAACCACACATGCACACATGTGGTCAAACAGCAGTGTCTTAAATAACTGAACACTGTTCTTCTGCTATTTTTCTACAATGACACTTTCACTATTACATGCCTGGCCTTGTAAATTTGTTTGCAATTTGAACCTATAATCTGAATCCCAATTTAACTACCAACTGTGAATTTTCCATTATTATTCCACCATGTGCGAGGGTAATTGTGAGCAGCATCGGAAGCTCGGTGCCATGTGTTTCACCAGCAGCTGCACGAGGGTGCACGAGCCAGTGCCACGATGGTCCGGCAAAGAGCTGAACTTTCACAAACGCGCGAGGGTGCTTTAAGCAGTTCAGCACAACTCTGCAGTTTTTGGTAGCTGCTCCGTGCTTCAAGGGTCAGCAGTCCAACCTCTCTGCCAGGAATTTGGCAAGGCCGATATTTGCGATTGTAAAAGGCAACAAAAATGACGTTAGCAAAGGCACAGAAAAAGAAGAGGGAAAGGGAACGGCGAAAATGGAGATTGCAAAAGGTTTCATGATGTAACATATTTCTCCAGCTTGTAGCTACAGCAACAACAATACAAATGCCATCGAGGTGAGATAAAACTGAGTCATTATTCAGGTGAACTCGTCGACGTGCTGTCTTGGAGTACAGATTTTTCTCATTATGTGAAGAAGATATGAAATCCAAAGGACTTTATACAAGCATCCTGTGCTTATTTTGAGCTGTATGGACGTTAGCGCTGTTTAGTGTATTTATAGTTGGGCAAGCTGTTGTGTAGTAAATACAGAATATATATGTCTCATCAGCTCGTTTGACATATGATCCATCTAAAAGTGTAATGCTGACACACTGAAACACAGCCGACCACAAGAGTGCCCTATACACACTATCACCAAGTTGCTGCTACGTGTGGTCCAGTGGTCTGCAGGCTGCCCCAGCAATATAATTTAGATCTGGTGACTTAAACAAATGCTGGCACAAAGGTAAGATTTTCTGTTAATCCAACAAGGACGTGGAAGAAGGGGGGCAATATAACCACAGTGGGAAACTTTATCCATACAATGCTGTGTTGCAATTCACACTTGTTAAGCAAGCCAACTACAGAATTACACAAGAAAGGAGAGAAAGGCCAAAAACTCGGCCCTTTTAGTATTGTATCCATCATACTCTAGTAGAGTCAAGGAAGTGTAGATCAAATATTTAGAAATTCGAGCCCACTGAAATGTCAGTGCAGCACACTGAACGTGCAGATAAGTCATCAGTCCCATGAAAATAGGGCTTCAATAAGAACAATAAGGTCATTCATCTAAAGAGAGTATCAGCTGTCATAGGGTAGTTCTGCAAAACTACTGTACCTTAATAAAATACACTGTATGACACAAAGTGCCATTCAGTAAATACACTTTTGGACAAAAGCAATGACAAAAAGCGAATAGAGTCGCTACAATTTTTTACAAAAGCCTGAACCTATGACAAAATCCTGCTTACAAGCTTCACATGAGTCACATTTATCAATACTGATTCAGTGGGAGCGCTCATTATGTGCATGTGCAACACTTCTATCGAAACAGAAAAACTGTTAAATTGTGAGTCAAAATTTAAGGCAATCTTTGGAAAATGACAACTGTGGCAAATGCATTTCTTTTTAATCTGAGGCTGGTGTTCGGGCTTTTCTTTTTGGTGTGACATTTTGTTATGAATTAGTTTTGCAGAAAAGTTTTCCCATGTGCACAACCTATTTTTAAGAGCCACCAAGTTCAAGAATGACTGCAGGGAAAAGTATGTTGGGGCCACAAGTCGGTGTGGTTGTACTAGTTCTATGGCATATTATTAGTTTTGTCTACAGACACTTATTATTCCTACTCCAGGTTGCTAAACCATCCATGTGTTCTTTTTAAAATGTTGTCTCTTTGGTTATATATTTGCCAGAGAAGCCACTGCCAGCCGTTTATTAAGGGGGTTAAAAGAACACACTGTACGATTTTTTGCAAATGAATTATGCATGGTTTTTCTATTACTTGCTCACTTTGCTGTTGTCCATTGTATCCCCAAAAAATTTCATAAAATACTTTCATTTCATCTGCAAAATCAATGATATTTAAAGTGATAAAGCTGAATTAAAAGGCATTAACGTGATTGGGAAATAGCTGTTTTTTTCCACTGACAATTTTTGCTGTATAATTTGACTTTTTCCTATTACTTTTTCCACAGAGAAAAACTCGTGTAGCTGTACAAAGCTGCAATTAAAGCAAACCCCAGTTGGTTTGTAATGTGTTTCCATTACCTTAGTTGGCGAACGTTGTTTGTTGCTACGCAATGTGTCACTACCAACACTGCAAGATATTTGTCCGTTCATCCCTACTACACTTCCTGTTCTGACTGGAGAACGTTGCTGTAGGTTGGGTTGTCCTCGCTGGTCTGCTCTACGTACAGAAAGCACAGTCACCTCAGCACGAGGCGGAGAGATAACATGACCACCCGTCAGCTCCGTTTATGATAATCATCAGGGCCTTTGGCCTTGCTAATGCTCATCAAGTGTTGGTCAGTGCGGTCACTTGAATGCAGCAGAATTATTATCATTGATGGCAACAATCTATAAGCTCATGAGGCCCAGAGTGTAACCTGAACTGGTCAGCTGTTTCTGGTAACATTACTATAAAAATCATGCCACGTGGCTGCGAGTATTTTCAGCAGGCCATATCACAAATGTGCTACTTCTTAGTCATTTGTACTGTCACGGTTACACAGAGACGTTGAGGAAGGCTTTTTTACATGTAGATTTCAGTCATCTTTATTGCAACACGACGGTTTGTTCAGTGACTCCAGGAGTATAGAGGTATCAGCTATAGTTGCTGCTATCTCTATGAGTGTCTTTCTCTGTTTGTGTGTCAGCTCAGTGACCTGCCTTCCTCTAAATGCATGTTGGGATACGCTGCACTGACCGCGAACAGTAGTAGGAATAAAAAACTAGTGCCGTGAATGAATGAATGTCGAGACACTAGCCAGCAGCAAAGCCCACTACAGCCAAAGGCAATAAAAGATATTTTGTCTCAAATGCATTCATGTCAGTTAACCCATTCATAGAAATTATAAAAGAGAAATAAGCTTAATGTTAGTTTAAACAGCAGCCATCACAAGGTCTTTTATACAAAGTTTTTAATAAGGTGAAAAACGCTGTACCACCGCTGCCACGACTGACAACTATTACATTGGTGTTCTAACCACCTAAACATCTCATGAACACGTGGGCTGCATCTGCGTAGAAAACATCATGCAGATGTTATGAACACCACGAGAATGATCAAACTGTTTTTTTTTCTTTATCACTGATACATGTCAAATGTATTGTAAAACAAGCCCGACAGCACTGATAAAGCTGCACAAATGTCTTCTCATGGGTTTGTTGCTGAACAGGTCAGGCACCTGGACCAACTGTCACAAATTTAAAAAAAAACAAAACAGTAACGCAATGTAAAAATTCCTTTCCTAGTTGTTAAAACAGTGGCTCAAATAAACAAAGATTTCCAGCTGAAATTTGTCTTTATAAAGGTAAATTCAAGCCAGTGAACAATGTGGACGACATCAGAACAGACACTCCTTTCATTTAAAAAGCAGCTGTGTCAAAAAAAAAAGAAAGCAGACTTACTCAATAAAAAGAAAAAAAATGCAGTTGTAGGTTCTGTGGAAATACTTTAAGGCTCCAACAATCTTCTCTTTTTTTTCATAAAACTGCAACACAAATACTATTGTGTAAATAATTCCCCTTGAGTTTACCCAAAGCACAGTGCATACCGACGTACCTTGAGTGAGACTCTGCACAATCCTAACATTTTGGCTACTGCGAGTGCAGTTTGCTGGTATGAGGCTTAACAAGTCCTCCCGATGCCAAGAAGGGAGCAGAGAATTCACAGGATTTTTTTTTTCTCTGTATAATAGTTTAAAAAGTTACCAAGGACTGTGATACTTTGTTTTCTTAAACCCTCTTCCGATACTTTCCCCTTCAACCAGGCACTGATCTCACCATGACTTGTAGAAAACCATATGGGTAGCAGGGTGAACTGAGGACACGCATGCAGCTTGGCAAACATACAACTTCGCTATTAGAATCCAGGATACATTTTTCACATCAGTTGAATACCTGAACCTTCGTGTGCATTTCAAGAGAGACTCACGAATTAAGCTTAAATGCTTTTTAGGGACATACAGAGGAGAGGTTTTTTTTTTTAGGAGATACATTATTAAAATAAGTTCTGATTAGGAATTGAAAACCATCCAAAAAAAACAAATAAATTCTAGGAACTTCTGTGCTTGTTGTGAAACAACTTTTGGTCAAGTTGTTACATGATATTTTTGGGCCTTACAACAGAAACAGCTGACTTAATGGAAAGCTTTGAAACCAGCATTTGAGATATAAAGAAGCATGAATCAACAGTCTGCTAGAAATTTTAGCAAAAGTAAATGAAAGCACATGGTCACAGCCACCAGTGGACTGTATGTGTACTGTATGTACTGTATATATATCAAACAACAGGAGTGTAAACACAAAAACACACATGCAAGCTGAAAATCTTCCTTTAAATGACAAACACCATCTGGAGAATTATAAAAAATATTTTAAAAATGTATGATAGCAGTACCACAAGCGTCTATTAGTTCCTGTTGCATTAAAATATCACATTAAAAATAAAATAAATCAGAGGAACGTCATGAACTGCTTCCTTTTGGACGTTCATTTTACAGTTATACATATTGTGTAAATATTGAACAGTTGATCTAAACAAAGCTTCGTCTTTACCATCAAGCTATGTGAGAACTAAGGATACTAAGTGCGTTTCATAAGACTTCATAAAGTTTTATAACCGAACAAAAGCTTCCTGACAACCCCTTGGCACATTCGCAAATACTTATTCAGTCTCAATGTGTGCTTTCATTACACATTCCTGTGATACTTGCAGCGAGGGAAGATTCCAAAACAAAAGTCCTTTGAAAACTGAAAAGCATACCATAAAGTTTTTTGTTTATAAGTTCTCTACACACCGGATGATCTGAAAGTCGAAGAGTTTTGGGTGAAGGTTTTGTAGAAGCAATTTTTCACGACTGAACTTTTACATTCTGACTTCCAATTAACTAAAAGAGAGGGGAGTAATTTTTTAAAAAATTCCTTCTTGACGAAGTGGAAAAAAATGAGCCAGTCTGCAGCTGTCGTGCGAGTCCTCTTTAAGCATTATGAATGGATAATATACGCAGATTGGTTGCAAAATCATAACCTTCAGTTTTTATTACAAAATGTTTTTAATCCTGGCTTGGCCAACTCATCAATAAACAAGATACATTTTCCCTCCCCTTAAACAAAGGCTATTATGTTCCATTCTTGCCTTATAGCTGCAAGGAAATCACCATAACTCATTGTAATAGCATTTTTATGTTGCATAATGCAGCTGAAGGGGAAATTCTCTCCTTAATTACAAAGGCATCCTATACAGATTGTCAATAGGTTTTGTGATTGTGTTATTAGTATTTACAGGAATAAAAAAAAATTATATAATATGAAGAGAAGCATGTTATGTGTGAAAAAGGTGATTTGTGGGTAGAAGGATCCATGCCAGTTAGCCAGGAGGTAGCCAGCCTGCCAATAATTTCGAGTTTGCAAAATGTATTCCAACAATCCACCAAGACAGAACTGGCTGGGAGTCACTAATGTCATTATATTTTACTATGATGAAGAGATATAGAAAAAATAAAGAAGTACGTTGTGTTTAATACAAAATAATGTCTCCCCTGATGCTTTAGGGGTACCTGAGTTGTTTTTTTTTTAAGGTTGTCATGGTAACTGGGGACTCAAATGTAGTATTAAAGCTGAAACTGCTGTAAAACAGGGGTCTTTGCAATAAACATCAGGTGAGAAACTTTATGCGCTCTTCTTAAAACCAAACCTAATCTTTACGCTTCAAGTCTATTAAAGGCTTATAGGCTATTCTGTAGTTAATTATGAGACTTAATATCTTTAAGATGTGCACCTGAAAACAGTCTCATTTGGCAGTCACATCAAAGATGAGCTTTACTCCATGGGGGGATATTCTTCTAACGAGCATTATACAGACAAAAAAGGAAAAATTAAAAAAAAGATAGCAGAAAAAAAAAAAAAAAAAGCTGGGAAAGGATAAACTCCGTCTGAGACAAAAAGGCCAAGCAGTTAACAAGCACTGTGACATTCTGGATGCAATCCACAAAGTGCCTTGTTATATCGATGGATCTCTACTGCATTCCCAAAATGGCTGCCAAATATGTTCAACTGGGCTAGACAAAGTGCCAGAACGGACTCAAGTGCAAGTCTTTTGTCATAAGATGGTAAAAATACCCCAACTTGAAATTTCAAATTACAATATTCATTTTACTTCTTCTGTAAAGGCTCACCAGTGCTGCAAAGAAGAATTTCATTTGATGCATTATTTTTATTCTTCTATAGCCAGAGCATGCCTTAATTTGCAACCAAAATGTGGACTTTCTGAATTTTAAACGGCATAGAAATGTAAGAAAATTTACACATGGCAAAATGAGCAGCCCTGTGTGATTCAGAGGACTGAGGAAAATACCACTCATGACCAATATTACATGCCCTCTGCCTCGTCTAAAGTCCTTTTCACTGTGTAGTGTAAAAACAAAATCTGTTTGAGAGAGTTCTACGGAAACAACACAATGATTACATATTTATAAATACATTTTTGGAAGTTGTGGGCCACCAGGATTACCTGGTAACAGCCTGGTGAAGGTGGCTGGATGGCGTGGGAATACCAACAACCAGAAATGTAGCATTGCGGAGGCTTCAGAGAAGTCTCTGTCTTGTCTGTTTGGGCAGCAGTGCCTTTTACTGCACTTAAAAATTATTTGGACCACTGTCCTGCCATCTGTGTGCGTGTACAGTACAAGATGATTGTTTTTTTTCTCTTTTTTCCCATTTTTTTTTCTTTTTGTTATACGTCTCCACCAAAGAAGCACTCATTACATTTGTACAGCATGGTACCCTTACACATTTTCACTTGAGTAAACCCAAATAATCAGGTGGGAGAAATGTGCGAAAGCGTGACTGAATCAGTCAAAAAAACATTTCAGAACTGAATGGTGTGGACACATTATGCCAGTTTGTCGGTCAATCACAAATTGCTGAATGTGAAGTGAGGGTGACAGGCTACAGAGGACGAGTGAAGGATGGTGAAGCCAAAAGAAAATTGGGATTGATTGCCGGGTGTGGATTAACTCCCTCCCCTCACCCTCCTTTTGCCTTCATGTGAGCAGGTCTACAGTTCATCTGCTGGGTCTCCTTCATATAATAATGGCTTCCCCTGATCTGCAGACATACTCTTAAATATTCATTAGTCATGGGTGGGTTTTAGCCGGGACACAGAAAGCGGGCAAATGGCGATGGCTCTAACACTGTGAATATTAATGCATATGTGTGGAATATATACATACAAATACTCATTAGCGACTTAGCTGAGATGAAACTGGGCACCTGATATTCGGACTACAAACACTCCCAAAGGCACATAATGGCTGACTGTCTCCCAGCAGCTACTGTACACCTCTGTTCTGATTAAACGACAGTTTTTGACATCAAGCCGTAGTGAGAGCTCACTTACAGACAAGACAAGTACCCTCCAATAAATCAAACAATAAAACGTACAAAAAAATACACAGGTGTTAAGCTTTTTCTTTTTTTTTCAATGTGGAGTTTCTTTTCAGATGAAGGGAGTGAGGACGGAGGGAAGAGAGGGGGGAGAGAGAGAGAGAGAGAGAGAGAGTCAATCCGGCACACACAATGTGTGACAATATAATTTTGACTTTCTCTCTACTTGCTCACCCACATGCAACCTGTCAAATCAATCTGCTCTAATTCAGAGGACAGATCTGCAATTATGCCTGGCTGAAATCTCCACATCAAGGTGAAATTTGGTGCGGCTACGCACACGGGCTCTGCATTCTCCAAAACGTGTCCATTCAGAAAACAAATGATCCGGTGCAGCCACCAATTACATAACCGAGCCTATAGGACTGCAACCCGTTTACGTTGTGGAGGCATATTCTGAATGAAGGCGGGGAGAGGAAGTGATCACAACAACACACAAAAAAAGTGAAAAATGGGATGAACGCACAATTACGTGGAAAAAACCCTACACACACACACACACACACACAGTGAGAGAGACACACACACATACAGACACACAGGTGCAGATCCACTAAACCGTGTCTGCGCTACAAGGAGATGGACACAGCGTCCCTCTGCTCCTGCGACCAACCCGGGACCGGCCTTCTTGTTTGTGGCTATTCGCGGCTCCAGCGGCCACACCGGGACCAAACCTCTGACATGACTAATGTGTTGACGCACAGCTTTCTACCTGCGCACAACTTCTGTTTTACAGGCGAGTCTGTGCCCATTAATCGGGCACAGAACGTGCTGTATTGTGGCAACTATCGGTGGCGCTTATAATAGACAAAAGAATATGCAGTATTACTGTCTTTATCAGGCAAAGCCAAGCGCTTTGGGACAACATCTGTTTGCCACACGCACACACTCTCTGTCCCTTTTCCACACACACACACACACACAGAGAGATAGACGTTCGCGCACTGATAGATGGATCCCTACACAACCAGACTGACATGTTGCTCGGGATAAAAACTCCCCTCGGGCCCTTCCAGAGAATTTCTGGGGAGGATTTTTTCTTTTTTCTTTTTTTATCGCGCAAACCCATGCACATAATTTAACTTTATCCAAGACGCGCAGCACCTCTATGCTGCTGCCATCTGATACACAACAGCGAGAAAGGAATCACGAGTTGCCCATGAATATTTTGCAACAAAAATGTCTCAAAGGGCACCACAGAAAGCGCCTCTTGCAACTTTAATTACACCAGAGCATGGCCTCATATCTAGGCCACCCTTTGCCAAAAAAGCAGCTTCACATCCTAAACATTTTTCCCCAAACACAGTGCAAGGATATATATTATTTTAAAAAAGCAATTAAGGGGAAAGAAAAGGCGGATCGCGACAGCTAAAGTGATCATTCATTTAGGAGTAACATGGCACCAAAAAAATAAAAAAATAAAAAAATAAAAATCCAGAGCAGAGTCCCACTGGATCTTATTTATCTCAGAAACTGAACCTGCAGTATTGTTTTACCTTCAGACACAATATTAGCCAGCCTCCCTGCGCCTGCTGAGTACATCTTAATGTAACCCCATCTCATAAATGCCACGCCGTATTGATATTAATTCACAAAAAAATGTAGGCTAGACATCTGTCTGAGTGTACGCGCTGGATGAGCCGCTGATACAAACGATGTATCTCACTCTCTCTCTCGCACACTCAAAACGCAGCAACTTCACCAAAACCCGTATTTACGAGGCACATTTCTACTCGGGAGCGTGTTAAAAACGCAACAAGGAAACGCGTTTTCCTCTCGACTCAAATAACTGACCTAAAAGCCAAATGCGCACGTCGGCTGCCACAGTTGTTCCGGGCTCACAGTCAGTGTGTAAAATGTGAGCGAGCAGCACTGCGAGCATCGCTGAGAGGTTTTTTTTTTCTTTTTTCTTTTTTTTGCTCGCTGATTGAGAGACCTGTGAGCACAGTTTGGACCGGAGTAGTATTGTTCCCCCCCTCCCTCTTCAAGTGTCCCCCCGGCCGGCTCCAAATCCGGCGAAATCCGAAAGTAAAGCGCTAAAAGATAGAAAAGGGGGCATGGTGAGAATAATGACAGATGGGGAAACTTGCGTCATGCCAGGGCACAGCGCGGTTTTGTAGTCAAATAGAAATGGACATAAAAAATACCCCAAAAAATCCCAAAACTGAGTCGCCCCAACACGAGGAGGGACTCGATTTATTCCATTTCGCTCCCGTTTATTGAACGTACGTGATCCTCCGAGCGCATGAAGTTTCCGATTATGTGGAGCCTTAATATTTTGGTGGGTAAAGCCAGGCAGCAACTACATGGAAGTCAGCGGCATTTTTTACGCATTTCATCTTAAAAGTCAATGTTTAAAACGTCGGCAAAATCCTCCCCCCTCGCTTTGTAATTTCTCCCCATTTTTTAATAATAGCGCAGGAGAATATTGTCAAGACCCATCCCTTCTCCCTTTACTTTTTCCTCTCAATTTCTTACCTGCACTTCGAAGCTCGTTCAAAAAAGTGGCGACAGCGTTTCCACGGCTCCCCCTGTTTTCCCCCGACGAAGCGCGTTTTTTAGTTTGTTTCAGTATGTTCCTTTACTTTGTTCATTTCTCACTTCCATCTTCTTTTCATCTCATCAATAAACACACGCTGCAGCCTACCTTCATAGAGCAGCTCGGTTCAAGTGTGCCCTCCCATTTTTTAACTATACATCGAGTACTTTGAGGGGTGGGGGGTGTGGAGAAGAGGGGAGGAGGAGGAGGAGGAGGAGGAGGGTAGCTGTGAGGTGGTGGTGGTGGTGGAGGAGGAGGGGGGAGTGGAGTGGAGGGGTGTTGGTGGTGTTGGTGTTGGAGGTGGTGAAGGGGTGGGGTGGGGTGGGGTGGGGGGGACAAGGCACGCCTTTTCACTTAAAGCTGGCATTGGAAGGAACAGTGCACTGTCTTGGGTTGGATCAGAAATCCGTCAACATTATTGTGCCCCAATCGCAGGGCGCACGGTGGGACGAGTGAAACCGGCTCCATTATGGCTCTGTGGAAGTGGTGGGAGTTATAGTAATAGTAGTTGTAGTAATAGTGCTCGTCCCGCTGTGTAACTTCGCCTCAGCGGCGCTTCTCCAAAGTGGACACGGGGATGCGAAACGAAGCCTGTTTGCAGGATTTGGGGGGGTTTAATAAAGTGATGTTCCAGGACACCCGAAGCCAAAGCGCTTCCTCATTAACCCACAAATCTCTGCTTTTTTTTCTGTTTCATTTACGCTTTTTTTTTCTTTTACTGTGTTGCTTCCAGTTCCTGCTCCTCCAAATATCGGCGTTCACAAATGTGAATGAACTGTGAAATGTATCCCCGGTTTGGATCAAAGCGAACCGGGGAATTGTCAGTTATGTGTCCGTCATGCGTCTGAACTTTGCATTGGACGCCGCCTCTGCCTGTACAGTGAGCCAGCTGCGCCTCGGCCTCCCATTGGTCCGCGGCGCCGTCAATCATCTCCAGTGCCAACAAGCTAGATTGTCTGCCGTGTCTTCTACTTTCTACGCATTTCTATTTTCTCATTTATTTATTTTTTAACGTCCCGAGCTGACCTCGAGTTTGCGAGCAGGGGGAAAAATGGAGCCGGTTCAGCCGGCCAATCAGATTTGGGAGAGCGATTCTCTTTTTCTCTTGTTGTTGTTGATTTTTTTTGTCATTATCGAGCGCCTTGAGATATATTCTGGCTGGCTCGGAAAAAAAGCAGTAATGGGTCATGTGGGATCCCCCCCGCACCCACCGCCTTAGTGCCCCCTCCCTGTCTAGACAGTGACAGGTGTGCGTGTGTGCGCACACGCTTGTCTGTAGTTCAGATCTGAATAATGAAGCACGCTGAGGGCAGCGTCTAATAGATACTTTCAATAAAATATTCATGTGTGTGATTAGTGCATACAGTGGAGAGGATGTTCAGTGCGCGCAGCCTAGTCTCTGAAAGACAAGCTTTTACTGACAAAGAGGTCAACTAAGGTTACGCTCGATCTGCCCGTGTGATAAAGCGTCCTGCCCTGGAGCTGCTGCTGCTGCTGCTGTGCGTAAAGGCCCGTGAACGAGTCCCTTAAAGAAAAACTGCTTGAAACTGCTTGAACTTTGCCTGCGCAGCCCTCCAGCTGTACAGGGGAGACAGAGGTGTCGCTTCAGACAATCGCCATCTCTCAAGCTGGGTCGGCTCCATACGGATATTGTTGTGTGAGCACCGTGGTGAGCACCCAGGGCACTCAGTTGACTGTGCGCGCCATCTGCAGGACTGCAATGTGGATTAATACCGCGGGTTCAACGGAGGACACCCTTCCGTCACTGCTTTGACCTACATTAACCAGGAACACCGTAGGAACACCGCTGCCGGCCTTAATGCGATGCTTTGCAATCCGACAATGAAGCACGTTTACAGAAATGCTTTCAGTATTTATTAAAAGTCCGAACTAAGTCGTTTTTAGGATCATAAAGCGAACATCCCAAAGCTGCAGATCCGTGTGGCGCACGCCTTCCCGGAACAGTATTTAAGATACTTCGCTTGATTAACATGGCTCAGCCGGCAGCACGTGTAGGGAGGATTCACCGTAGAGAACATTTTGTTTCAGTGGAGGCTCTGAGGAGCTTTGCATGTTTTACCGGACCTGCTTTATTTGGCACCGAATTGAGAAGGAAAAAAAATCTAATCTGAAATATGCTCAGTTTTTTTCATGTTATATTTCTGGAACAGATGCACACAAAAAAAAACATTAGACATTAACTGAACAGACTGATGGCATATAATTCATTCAGTAAAGCTTTCTGCCACGTGTTTTTTTTTTTTAATTTATTTTTTATTTAAACATGTTGTACAAAAAATTAAAAATTAAAATGTAAATTGCAATACAATTATACACCATAACTGTGCCATTGTATTGACAAATAGGACAACAATTTGAGAAAAAAATGTGATATAAACAGGAAATTATTTGTAAAGCAGGGACTGGAAATATATTTGAAATTAACCATTTAATTATAAACAGTTCTAATATCCATCTCAAGAAGCAAAGCATGACACGATTTTACAAAAGAAAAATGTAACAAAAAATGACAACAGTTGGAAAAAAGGCCACCTTTGGTTGGCAACATGTTCCCTGTGGATTATAAACAGCCTAGAAGAGTGTCACATTTTCTCATTTTCAAGACGACAAAACAGATCAAATAATAGTAATAAATAAAGGATTTATATTTGCAGACTTTCCAAATTTGCTAAGAAATAAATTAAGATCTCAGCAGCACAACAGTTTGAGACTTAATCAAGTGCAAGTATGAATCAGACCAGAATGCTGCCATGAAAGAAAGCAGTCGATGATCAACCTGGAAAGCAGCAACCCTAGAACAAAACACATTCCCTGTATTTTAAATCCTTATATGTTCAATTTAATCACCAGTTTAATTAAGTGCAGTGTTTCCCACTAAAGAAAAGCAAATGCTACAGTATCTGCTACATGTGTAAAATACATTTTTAAATCATCCAGTGGCAGATTTTTTACTTTATCACCATTTGGTTTATATAAAATTCCCAAATTTGCCATTTGAATCTAGTTAACAGTAATGATAGTTGTCAAATTTGACCACTTGCACAGCTGACACAGACTGTATTAAATACATCTGCAGAGCTCCTGCTCGTCTTTATTCATTACACATGAATTCCTAACCAGTTTTCCAACCAACAAATACAAAAGCAAAAAATCACACAGCAAACAGAAGACCAACATGTAGTTTTTAAAATTGTTATTATTTGGATTTGATTATACCTCAGTTTAACCTTTTGCAAACCACAACACTGCAATCAATCAAAGTGCTTTTTAGATATATTTTGTGATTGATGTTTTACAAGACATTTGAAATTCTTGCCATGGCCAAAAAACACTGAAATGTTCTCTGGAGTAAAACTGGAACAAACTGTAAGTCCAGTGATTTCACGTTGCCAGGTCAAGCCACCTCTCCCTCAGCTTTAAATGTAGCCAACAGAGGGCAGCACTGTGACTTATCTTTTTGGACATTTGTTTATTTATTTATTTGGTTATTCATTCATTTATTTAATCAGTGTCCATGCCATCCTTTCCTAGTCAAATGCGAGGCGCGCCTTTGGTCTTGGCTTATTTGCAAACGACCTTTGATTGTCTGGAAGTGTCCTGGATTTCACAGTGATATCTAGTTAGACAATAAATCCATTGTTAACTCAGTTCTTTTGGTAAATCAGCTTTCTGGGAAGTCACGTAGCTATCAACGGTTACATATTACAAGCTGCTACTTTGACTGCTTGGATGTAAGATTTGGGCTAAAAAACAGAGCAGGTTGTGACCTTAAAGTATGCTGTAGTATCTGACCAGCTACTTGTGGGAAAACATACATTTCCTTTTTCCCTATGTAAGCAGGTGGTCTGTGACCTGAGATGTGCGTTTCTGTCTGGGAATGTTTACGTTAAAGTGGCTTCTGTGCCTGGGAGATCGTAAAGTGAAGTGGGACCTGTCATTGAAGGGAAGCCATATGTTATGTTAGGTTTCCATGCATGGACCGATATCAGTGAGTGACGTCTGTTATCCTAGAAGAGAAACCCTATGCTACGTTGATTTAGGGGTGCATCCTGTTTTTACCAAAGTCGTCAGATGTTGAGCTCATATCCTTACCAGAAGGGTATAAAACTGACCACTAGCCCATTGTTTGAGAAGGAATCAATCGGCGGGCTCCTTCCGGGCATCTTCTGTCTGTATTGATGCTGTTCTTTCTTTTAATAAAAAACTGTAGTATCTGACCTGTGAGGCCAGACGTGTCGTTAGACATGATTCTTATGACCTGAGACATGTGATGTTGGACGTGTTGCTAGGCATGTGCCGTATGTTTGAATGGAGTGTATCTTCTTGCTGAAAGAACTCAGTGTTGTATTAGTAGTTCCTAAGTCTAGGGAATTATCCTATGGATTCCGCAACAGGGTTTATCAATGAGGCTCTTGTTTTTTGGTCTTCTAATACAAATCACATATTGTGAAATGGTTCCACTTGTTTAAAACATAAAAGTGACTGCCGTTTGCTGTTCGGGGAGATTCATTTGGCCAGATTATCCCAGACAATCTCTCTGTCTGATCGATGCTGTTCTTCCTTATAATAAACTTATTATTAAGCAAGTCAGTGTCACGGACATTTCTCCTTCACCTGCACATCACGGACATCAGAAAAACTACGACAATCCAACATGGAGAGACGTTGATTGTTCGCGTCCACTCGCAGGTGTTGTCCCTGTGCCTCATTCTATTTTAATGCATTCCTCTAAATGAATGGCCCACAGGCGTTCATTTTACAAACAGTCTAGACAGCTCATGGTGGGGCTGCATGGCAACTGACAATGTGCAAACTGGTTTAGGGTAGGTGGAATTAGTTTTCATTCAGTTTGTAGTGCGATTACAATGTTATTTGTGTTGTACCTCCCTAAGCCTGCTTTGTTTTAAACCCAGCTGGCAGAAACCTGTGAGTGGCTTCTCTCATCTCAGGATCTTTTCTCATAAAACTTGTTATGTCCGCAAGATGTTGCACAGTGAACAGTTTGCAAGCTTTGCAAAGCATTTTGGTCCAAGTTTAACTTCAGCTATGCACAGATATTAGCGAGCATGAACACAGAATGGAAATGTAAAAATGTAGAAACACCAGATTGATAAAACTGCTTGCAGCCTTGCTACTGAGCGGTTTATTAATTCATCAGGGCTCTATGTTTGGTCACATGCTCATAGCTTAACATCTTTACCATGACCAAATGAAACCTTTTTATCTGTTAACTGTCTCTTTCCTGTTCTTTGAAAAGAACAGCAAGGGGTGGTGCTGCTGCCAGTCCTCGGCCAAGCGTCGCCTAAACAGGCCTCTGTACTCTTTAAATCAGTTTGCAAGGTTATATCACACTCCACCACGAGCCTTCTGTAACGCTTCCACAGAAGCCATTATTCTCTGTTATCCTGAGGTCAATCCAGCATGGATCTGCTTTCATTTTTTCGTATAAAGATACTAGAAAAATTCCAATTCCAGTGCACATTCCATGTATGAACAAATGAGCCACGCCTCGATACTCAGTCTGAGTTTGTGGCTTTACCAGTCTGATGATTGAAAAAGATTCACAGGGACAAACTTACAACATTCATGCATGCATATTATTAGATTGTTTACTGTTCATTCTCATGGCTGCAATCTGAAACGCATTTGCTTTTACAGCCACAGTGCAGCCGTCTACGCTGACTATGTGACCTCGTTTGCACCCTCAGTAATTACACACACGGCGTACCAGAGGATTTATTAAAGGATTCTCACACACGTGGTGCTGGTCGCTGCCGTTTTTCCGACTTCCCCATACTTCACATATTTCCAGCTATAAAGAAAACAACAGCAAAGACAACATCTGTGTCTTGTCCCTTGTCACGTTTTATGTATCTGGGAGAGAAAATGAATGGCCATTAAAATTAAAATTGCTAACAAGCTACCCAAAGCTTGCAACATTTTGTAATGCACAGTAAGTTTGCAATGCAGAGAGCTACTCGCCTCTCATCTTCAAAACTGGCTGCAGGCAGATTGTTGACAAGTACAGACAATAGCATTGCTTTGTTAGCTGTTCTTCTCTTCTCCTTTTGGTTGTTTGGTCTTTGGTCTTAATTTGTCAATTACTGGGCCTAAAATAACTTTTCGTGTGGCCGTGCAGTATGTCACTGACAACATTAGTATTACATGTTTCACTGAAACTCACAAGAAATGATCACAGACGAGCCAGATGTGACACAAAATAAGGCTCCTTACATCACAACAAGTGCCTCTTTTTTTCTTCCTCCTTGCTCGGGACTCCTCTCTGTCTCTAGCTCGGCGTTATTAGATTCTGCCGAAACTGTAAAGCTGCACTTCTTCAGGTCGTGGTGTATGTGTGAGGCGAGGCAAATACTGTAGCTCCTGCTCTTTACAGAATAGCACCAACTGTTCCGTGAGTCATACATCGTTTGAGGTTAAGGATTTTGGAGAAAAACAAAACCAAACAAAAGGAGAAAAAAAAGAATGTGTAAAATCAGTAGCTTGTTCCTCAGGTTTTAACTCTTTAGCAGTTTGATTTAGGTTCACATGCTGGAGTACAGCTAGTACTTCAATTGTGCACCTTCTGGCAGAATAAGTGAAGCGAGGAATCATTTGTGTGCTTGCAACACACACTGTCAGAGCGCTGTGCTACACAATGCTGTTAAGATCTGCATGTTTGGATCGCACCGGAGGAATAAATGCTACAGCACAGGTCTCAATACAGCACTGGTTTTAGAATATAAGCAATGCTTGGAGGGTAATATTTACATGAAAGGACAGCAAATGAAGCCTCAAAACTTAAACATGCATGTATCTGTAGATAAAGTCAAATAGGATGAACATGTTTTTTAAGCAATTTTATACGACTTGAAATGAATTGCAATGGATATGTTGAGTTCACGCAACATGTGCAGTTAACTCTTGCAGCTGTTTGTGTCAAAGTGCATGCATGCAAGCAATTAGACAGACAATGCACAGACGTGACCTGTGTGGGAGGCATGTCAGAGAAAAAGCCTCTGCTGCCCTAAAGAGGGCATTAGAACAAAATTACAGTTTGTCAATGAACATACAGTCAAAGAGTGGGTCTTGTGGAATAATTTTCTCTGTATAGATGAGTCAAAGATGGAATTGTTTGACTACATAAGTGTTTGGCTTTTCAGGAGAATAACCTCATACAATCGTGAATCCTTGTGGATGACTTACTATAGTTTGAAGATGCTTCGCTGTGGTTATCCAAAGATTTAAAGATTCAGAGTTCAACCAAAACACTGCCTTGTACATGTCCCTTTAAGAAAGACGATGGAGGTAACATAAATGAGTTATCATAATACTGTCTTTTCGAGAACACGGTCCAAGTGGTATAAATGATTAATAGGTCTCTTCACTTGTCTTTCAGCTCTCAAGGGCCTCTGTCTGTGTCAGCCTTGTAGCTGAGATATAAGAATAACATGCCACTGGTTTCCACAGATTCTTCCTCGATTCTCTACTTTGTGATTCATATTTCATCTCACCTCTATGTGCCACAAGCACAATTAAAAAAAGTGCGTCAGAAATGTGATTAGATGGTGACTTTAAACCTTCTGTTGGGTTGAAAAGTTTTCTCTCCGCTGATTTTGATACACAGACTGTCTTGAGTTGCCTGGAGACAGCACAGGTTCCCTTAGTTGTATTCACCTGAGACAAAAATTCATGTTTTATGCTCCTAACGAAGCTGTTTTTCATGCTTTTTTTGGTCTTATAGATGTTAACATTCACAGATGTCGTGTGACTTTCGGCAACCGGTTGCATTTATAGAGTCTGAAGTGCAAAAATCATAAAAGGAAGAAGTCACAGTCCATGCAGAGGGTTTTCCACAGGAGACACCGTTTTAGTCATTGGCTTCAACCTCTCCATCAAAATGTAAATCATGTCAGTAAGTGGAAAGCCATAAGCCCCCCTGACCATGCCTGTCTTTCAACAGTCTCTTTAGAGCTTCCATGGATGACCTGATGATGATAAGTTCCCCGGTGCAGAGCTGCAATTGACTCCTCCGAAGGCCTTGGGAAACTCGTCAGCTGGACATGGCCGTTCTTCAAGTGCAAATTCCAAGTGTTGGCCAGAAAAAGTGTCTGAGCAATTTTGCTTCTCCCTAGGAGGCGTGGACATTCATCCCTCAATGACTGCTCTGTCAGAAGCTTGGCCAAGACCTTGAATGGCCATACAGGTGACAGGCTGGCAGTCAGAGCCGTGGCAGGTGGTAGTAGGCACAAGAAGGAATGTCAGAGCAATTCAGAGCCCAGACTTTGACATCGCCCCATTTGTCCTGCTGTCAACTGCTGGGGGCTTTGAGAGGAAACTGCTTTCTATTTCTGCACATGCATGATTGTAGCACGAAACCTGACTGCAACTGTTTCATACGGGCAGAAGTAGAAAGTTAAGCTCCGGCTTAGCATCTTGAAATAAGTCAAAGGGCTCATTCATTAGGTCGTGTGGTGACAGCTCCTGGATGCTGGATACTCACACAGTTTCAGTGCTAGAGGTTACAGCACACCAGCAACAGTGCTATGATCTCTTTATTTTAACATACATGGTAACTAGCCTGAGTGTCAGCAGTAGCTATACGGCATAATAGGCATCTTTGTTTTAAATTTAAATTTGTTTTAAAACACTGAGTAGATTGTTAGACTTGCCCTTTTCCCCCTCAGTTCTGACAGTTCTTACCCTGATCCTTGTCAGTCATCTTGAGAGCTGAATACCTTGAAATGGCACCTGTAGCCTGCAGCTAAGTTGCACAGGCATCTGTGACTCCACAGCAGGTGTTGAATGAGCAAACACACGTGAATAAACTACAATTACCTTGTCATGATTGATCCCTCACTAGCTTGTTGGGCTATAGGATACATGTGTCTATCCAGACTTGACCTCTGACCTTTTGTCACCTCTTTATCATTTTGCCCTTGTTGTACTTTCTCTGATGTCCGTGATGTGCAGGCAGAGGAGAAATGTCCGTGACACTGACTTGCTTAATAATAAATTTATTATAAGGAAGAACAGCATCGATCAGACAGAGAGATTGTCTGGGAGAATCCGGCCAAATGAATCTCCCTGAACAGCAAACGGAGGTCACTTTTATATGTTTTAAACAAGTGGAACCATGTCACAACATGTGATTTGTATTAGAAGACCAAAAAACAAGAGTCTCATTGATAAACCCTGTTGCGGAATCCATAGGATCATTTCCTAGACACAGGAACTACTAATACAACACTGAGTTCTTTCAGCAAGAAGATACACTCCATTCTAACATACAGCACATGCCTAGCAACACGTCCAACATCACATGTCTCAGGTCATAAGAATCACGTCTAACGACACGTCTGGCCTCACAGGTCAGATACTACACCCTATAAGACATTTGCGTGAAATGTGGAAATAATTAATGTATGAATTCTTAAATTCTGGCCATAAACAGCGCGGCAGCCACTAAAAAATATTTTTCTATAGACTAATTCATTCACTACTGTGCTTTACAGAATAAAATCCTTGACTCATTCATTTTCTTACAATAAATACAATGAACCATTTTCATTCGAGTTAATCGTGTTTTTGCATTTTGAGCATCAAGAGTGTATTCAGCAGCTACAAGGACACATGATATTGACAAGTTCTCCTTAGCTCATACTAATAAATAGATCATGACTTACCTTGGTTTTGCCTTTTTTTTTCATGGTGCACCTTCCAGAAAAGCGCCAGCGTGTTTTTTCTTCTAGTGCTTGATGCATTCTGTTTGGGCTACCGTTGCATGTCATTGAATTACTGCACAAATACTTTCTGTGATCAATTAAATGCTGTACTTAAACACTTTGGAAGCCTTGGGAAAAGTTTTACAGTAAACTGTTTCCGCCATTTCCTAGAAATGAGTGCAGCTTAACAATGACTGAACCAATTGAACCAAAGATGGCTGACTAGTACAAAAGAAACACAGAAGTGAAGCATTTTGGACAAAAAAAATGTGTTAAAATATTGATGTCAACGCATTTTTATCATCAGTGTCATTGATTATGCTGACTAAACTCAAAGCAGCCCTAAAAATCTTCTTATATGAGATCACAGCAACCTTGACCTTTGACCTTTGAGCAAAAAAAAATTTAATTATGCCATTCTTGAGTCTGAGGGAATATATTTCTGCCAAATTTAAAGAAAGTCCATCCATGCTTTCAAGCAATATCAAAAGAATGAAATGGACTGACATACAGATGTCTGTACAACCCTAAAGCAATTCTTCAAACGTGTTCTTGTGCTCGGTTTTTCTGTTCTTTCTTCATTACCTAATTTTTCAATAAAGTTTCTTTGTGTTTTTAGTGGCGGGGACAGTGAAGAGGGACCAAAAAAATAAAAAAGAGGGAGTTTTTCTCCATGGATTTGGTATTTGCCTCATAGTCCCAACCACCCAATTATGAGGTTACCCTCATGGTACTGATGTTATCTCATTTGTTTTTCACTTGTTATGAGTTCCACTGATTCTGTAGCCACAAACATCCCAAATACACGATAACTGTATCTGTATCAGATACATATTGATAGTTTGAACCAGCTGTCTGAAATTTGCTTCATACTCTACACTCTATATGTAATACTTCAGATGTGTTCTATGTTAATTGCATGGTCCCTGATCAAATAAATAAATAAATAAATAAAATAAATGTATAAGTAGCAGGAATACCACCAAGGAGACTGATGCTCCATGTGGACTCATTATTTTTTCATCATTTATGTGTGTCATTTTTTTTTTTTTACTTAATCACTTAGTCTTCACTTGCTGTTTGGACGTTTTAGTCACCAAAACTAATTAGTTAGCTTTAAAAAAACAATGGTCACTGTTCGGGTTAAAATGCACCATTTAACCCTCAAGCGACCAAGCTATTTTAGCGACTAAAATGACCGACTGGGGTCATTTATGACCCCATTATATTTTACACAGGAATGTCTACTTTCTTGCCTCTTTTTGTGCTTTCTTACCTATTCCACTCCACTGCATTTTAAGATGGATATTATAAAATAACCTTCCTTTATTATTCATGTATTTTAATCATTTTTGACTCAGAGCTAAAGTAAAACCATATGAACAATATGATGCATTGTAAGAACGCAATAACATTTATTTAGACACGCTTTGTCTGCCACTTCTTTTAAAACTTTATTCTTTTTGTTTCCTCAATAGTAAATCAAAAGTACATAAAAACAAAATCTACACAAACATCTTGTCTGTATGTGTGCAATGTAACATGCAGAGAAGTATTTAGATTAGGGGTGGCTGTGGCTCAAGTGGAAGAGCCGTTCGTCCAATGCAAGACACTTTACCCACCTTACCTCCAGTGCTGCCACTTACACTGGTGTATGAATGTGTATGCTGTGTAATGTTGGTGGTGGTCAGAGGGGTTGTAGGAGTGAATTGGCAGCCAGTCAGTCTGCCCCAGGGCAGCTGTGGCTAAAAATGTAGGTCTACCAGCTATAGCGCACTGCAAAACACTGATATATAGCGATTAGAGGTAAAAATAAATAAATAAAACTAAGGCCTACAATAGTGAAAAACCTATACATCTTTCTGGGGTCATAAGTGACCCCAGACAAGTTTCCATTATCCTTGTCACACCAGTTGGCCGATCTCTACAAAAAACTATGAGCAGCTGGAGGACAAGTAGATTGACAAATTCATGGTAGGAAACATTTTTCAGATAAAAGATATAAAAATGGCAAATATAATTATATGGCTGGGGTCATAAATGACCCCACTCGGTCGCTTGAGGGTTAACAACATTAACCACATGGAAAAAGTTCAATTTTTAAGTTACCAGGGTGAAACACCATCTCAGTGGAACTATAAATTGTGATATCTTGCCTTCAAAACGGCCCATGGGATCACACAGGTGGAAAACTAATATTATGTATAAATATATAATTGCTCTGTTCTCTTCTGTTGTTCCAGTTAGCCATGGCAGTCTAGCAGTCAACCAATGTACCCAAAACAAGAGCCTTAACACTGCAGCCAGTTAGAACTCAGACATTATTTATTTTGTGTTCCTCCCATATACTGTGACATGTCAAAACATCTTCTGTGAAGATTGTTTCTCCGATATTAATGTTTACCATCTTGTGATGCCACAAAGGCACTTGCAGTAAAATCTATACAAGCATGTCGCCTTGTGTTGCAAAATGAACAATTATACAGGTTTGCAATTAAAACTAGTGGGACACGTAATACCTCACATTCAGATTAGTAGTAGTGCAGAATTCTACCAGCAGATGGTGTTCAACTCCATGCAATAGGACATGAGATTTTCTTTTCAAATGAAGCACAGTTCACTGTTAGGTAACATCTTAGAGAGCCTTGAAACTGTCATTTTGAGATTGAAAAGTAGCAGCAAGGAATATTTCTAAGAACTATAAACATCATTTGTTGTCATTTATATCATATATTGAACTGAATTAGTTAAAAAGAGACATGGATGTAAAAGGACATAGCCTTAAATGCCATTTTTTAAAATTAGTAAATATTAAATAATCATTAAAATCCATTACATTTTAACTCATCATTCGAAAAATGTTCACATTCTTGGTATTACTTTCCAAATCCACAACTAATTTTGCTAATTGGCAATAAAATCAGTTTTAATCATGGTTATATTGAGGTTTGAAGAATATTTTTGAAAAGAAATTATTCAAATAACACATTACTACAACGTCATTAAAATTCAATTAATATAACAGATTATGTTTAGCATTCTATCTACCTATCTATCTGATCATAAAACGCTTCATGCTTTTTGTTACTCTTACAATTACCTTAACTTTGCGAGTATAATTAATGCTTGCCAGCTTCCCACACCAACTTAAATCCATACATTTTTCCCCACAAGGTTATGTAATCCCAGTCACATTCTACTGTCAGATGTAGCATATTTTTCAGATTACCATTAAGGCGTTACTCCCACCAGAAGCTCTGTTACTCATGCCGAGAGGATGAATGTGAGCTATATCATTACATGCTGCAGTGGACAAGTGAATGCATTAGCACCCTTTGAATTCCCCAGCTGCTTATTAATTAGCAAGCTGTGGGTTGGTGGGAGCTACCAGCAAGGAAAGGTTACTGCAAGCTAGCAAGCTAGGCTAGTGTTAGTCAGGGAAGTACCTTGTTCAATTCGCTCAATCAGTGTGCCAAATGCCATTTCACCAGGCTGTCCGCTGAGCAGACGGCATGCACTGACAAGTGGAAGTGAGGTGGCTAATGACATAGGAGTGGTATTTAAAATGTGCTGGCTGTTGGCTAAGCTGGCTGCAAATTGTGAATAAATGCAGAATGGTTTTTGTCTGTGTTTGTGTTTGTATTTCACATCTAGATGCAACCAGCAAAGAACCTGAAACATAAGTGATCCCTGTTGGTGATTTTCAGCCGTGTTTTCGTGCATTACTCATGGCGCTGGCATGTGTGTTGCGCCCACAACAGTTAGCCAATGTTCTCTGGAGCAGCCTGGTTTACTTCCACCAACCGCTGACGTATCAAGGGCTACAGGGACGGTTTGAGTTTTATCTTAGCTCCGCATGGTGGTATCACAGCACAGTCTGACAGTCAGGCAACTTCTCTGTTTATCTGCACGAGAATCATGGGATATTTGCCATTGTCTAACATGTCGTCGAAGCAGTGGCTCCACAGCTGAGGAAGAATGCAACAAAGAGGCGCCGAGGCTCAAACTCATGCCCACTTGGCACCAGAAGCAGTGTGAAGTTGGAAATGATGATGAAGATTCTCTTGAATGATTTAGTCACAGTCAAACCGGATCAGCAAGATGACAATGAGGTGGCTTCTCACAACATCATGTTAGCATCACTTAAGTATACATACCCTGAACAACTTTAAGCAATGCAACCAGTTCTTCTTTTTTAAGCAGCGCCGAAAGACATTTTCATTTTTAAAAACTGGATCGTTCTCAACTGACTCTTCACTATTGTGCGCGGCATGCTGGTACATGTAGGCAGTGTGAGACAGGCTCTCTGAGCTGGAGAACAATCATTTCTCTGCCAGAATGGGTAGCAAATTATAGTGTGCTGTGCAGTTGTACTACACCCTTAAAATTCTTCAAAGGCCACTGGCACAGTGTGTCCACATAATTAGCAGTAATATTTTCCTTTAATTGTCAACTTTAAAGAGTATGAAAACTCATTTTCTCAGTTAGTGTACTATGAGCAACAGGGACTGGGGTAAAAACGATCTTCGCCGCCAAAGTTAGAAGAGATTTGTTTTTTCAAAGAGACACTTTTACGGTGGTGTTCTCCTCAGTGGTATCCTCTCTAGTTTGAAGAGGGCGGGGCTCAGCTGGAAACATCTCGGTACAACAAACAGGATTTTCAACTATCTGACTCAGACTGTGAGTCAAATGTGAACTGAAAAGTTTGAAATCTAACCAACACGCCGAGTTCTAACAAAGAAGTTTAGCTGGGTTTTTGAGCATAAGCGTTTCTAGCCCATTTTTGGGGGTGCTCAAGCACCCCTAAAATTTGAGAGAATTTTTTGTATTGCATGTCTTTCTTTTAACAAACCAGAAAGGTGTAAAAACCATACAGTACTTGGTTGATATGTAATGTTTTAACAACAGAAATAAATCACCCCCCTATCTTGCCTCAAAAATGGTTCGATCCCGCCCAACTTTCCCAACTCGGGCTCTGAACCTCTACTATGGCCTCTACCTGCAGAGCTAAGCACTGCCTCCCAGCATACAGTCTATGCTTCCCAGAGGAGCTCATGTGCAGTAGTGGTGTAAGTACCTGGTTTAAACCAGAATATGTGGCACAATTCTTAACTTCTACTACTCAATAGCAACACATTATTATCATTACAAGTCCTAATTTTTGCTGCATTTAATCACAGGTTACTGTTTATGTTGTTAGGTAGGAGTTAGCTAATTTTTTTTCTAGCTAGCAAACGTTACAGGTGGTCAGTGTCTGTTTGAACTGGACTGAGAAAAGCCAGCTATTGTGTCAAACGCATGTGCTACTGATTAGCTAACTGACTGCATGCCCATTAACATTATACTCCTATTGTGTGTGTTTCTGTATGTGTGTAGGCTACAGACAGACAGACAGCCTCATCATGGACATAAGATTGATTTTTCGACAATAAAGAGCCAGGTTCAGGTAAGAGTGTAAAATCAAATGGTCTGTCTATCAAGAGTAATGAAAGTTGAATCAATGTATCAGTGTTTATGTCTCTTATTAGATATGAAGCACATTATTTGGTTCTTTTCCTTTAGGTTGACAATACAAAGAGAGAGAAAGGATGTTATTTGTTCATATTCTTATTGGTATTTTTTCATATTTATGTAATTTTTCAACTAGTTGAATACAATCTATTTGTGTGTGTCAGTCCAAAGAGGGAGAGACGAAAAAGGGGAAGGAGAGGAGAGAGTGCAAGGTCAGGAAGAACCAGGTAAGAAAACAAACAGAGAATAGTGGCACGCAAAACAGCACCTGTTAAGATGACAAAGAAAAACATCCATTCACAATATAATTTTACATATATGTCATAGACGTTATGTGTTCTCCCCGCATTAAATGCTTTCCAGAAGGACACTGAACAGATATCAATGGACTGCATTCTAAACAGGACATCTTCATTACATTTTCCTAATTATCTGTATGCTTTACTATTTGCTCAATTTCACCATACAAGGAGGAGGAGAACAGGGAGAGAGCTGACCAGGGAAAGAGATGCTCTGCATCGCATTTCGACTAAAAGTCAAAGAATAAGTCCAAGGTCCATTTTTGGTTTGTTTGGTACTTAGTATAGGGGGCTGGTTTACTCCAGAAAAGTACATGCTGTTTATGTGTATGTTGAGGAGCTGCTGTATCTGAATGAATTGTCTTTTCACAGAAATTAGGATTAGAAATATATTTATTTTAAGATTCCAGTGCATTCCTCCTTTGCTGTGACTCAGCATCTACATAACCTTTATCAGACTGGATGGTTTAGTCACAGACTTTTTCAAAAAGTGTTATGCTTTTCTTTCACAAATGTGGGAATGAAATTGCATTAAAATGTACAAAACAGTGAAATTCATCTTGCCTGGCCGGGCACCTCTGATCCTAGAATTGCCCCTGTTTTTGTGTGATAAACTCCTAATCAGAGCCTAGCATTGGATTTTGGTGGCAGATGTTGATTTGGGGAGTAATTCTGACATCGATGTATCTGTTAATACACACACACACACACACACACACACACACACACACACACACACACACACACACACACACACACACACACACACACACACACACACACACACACTGTGTTTTCCTATCATTGTGGGGATCTACCATTGACTCCCATTCATACCTAACCCCTAACCCTTATCCTAACCTTAACCCAGACCAAAACAATGCCTAACCCTAAAGAAACGTTTTTGCACTTTTACTTTTTTCAGTAACAACAACATGGCCAAGAAAACACTGTTTCCCCCCGTGGGGACCACATTTTTGGTCCCCACCGTGACACGAGTCCCCGCCAAGATAGCGTGGAGCCAAGTCAAAGTCCTCACCAAGTCCCCACCGGTATAGATAAACATGTACACACACACACACACACACACACACACACACACACACACACACACACACACACACACACACACACACACACACTCATTAATTTTCCAGCTATGTACTGTACCTCACAAACTACTTAGCAGCTTACCATGGTAAGCTGGCAAGGACTTTGCTTGACTCCGCACCATCTACTGCTCAGCTGGGATGCATACTATACATGTGCTGTATAGGGTGCTGAGAGGATTGTGAACAATAGAGTCACAGCTGTCAGAATACCATTTCTAGATCTCTTCAAGCATCTTTTTAAGCAAAGTCTTTTACAAAAGAAAGTTTTCATATCAGTGTATTTCAGACGACACATATTCAGATAACAATATATCTGTGATAGACCAATATTGGTTGATAATATTGACCAGCTGATATAGTGATCGGGCTTTACTCTAATTTTCTTCCTTAAAACTATCACATTTACTTATTAATACTTGTTTTTTTTTTAACAATTTAAGATTTGAAACATGAGCTGCAAAGCACTCAAGTGATACTTCAGCAGTGAACACCTTATTCATATTTATACACCACAAGATGTTTTTGCCTTTTTCAAAATGTCAAAAGCAGGAAACAAACATAATTAGGTATTTGGTATGTGTTTTTAAAGCCCTCTGAGTGGAGTCTGGGAGAATGTAGGCAGCGCATTTTTTTTTAGAAATAAAAGCAGGCACAAACATGTGGTGTATTTCTTGTCAGTGCAAAAATATAGTTTCACTCCCAATTTCACCTCTGTTCAAGCTTAGCAGGAGCACCACCCCTCCATTATGAGCATCTAATAAACTCCAAAGCCTGCGTTCATGCGCATACGCAAACCATGCAAAAGCAATCTGGAGAGATAGTTTCTGTCGCATCCCGCAGAAACAAATGTTACATACATCAGCCAAATCACAGAACATCTGCCTTGGGGTACAAAAAAAAAAATCCCAGAATCCAAACAGCAGCCTGTTTCCTGAGGAACTCACATATGGTACATTGCACATATCACCTGCACTAAGGATAGCTTTACTTGAGGGAAGCTGCAGTAAAACTGAGAGCAGGCAGGCAGGCCCAGCTAGCAGCCGCCAAAATCGCCTTCACAGTGATACCCCTAAACAATACGACAAAAGTGACACTTCCAAGCGAGTGTGCAGATACCTGTGGGTGTCTCCTTTCTTTGGCAAATAAGGAATAGTCTTTATTGCCAGCTGAATATTTTGGACCGACGAAAGGGAGATTCTGAAAAGGGAAATTCTAGTAATAGTAATACCATTTTGGAATAAAACTAAAACTACGACTCATTGTGTTGGCCTGCACCACTTAGCTGTAATTAGCATTTTAAAGAACATCAGTCAGTGTTGTTGATTACGAAATGTTTTAATCAGTGTGTATTATCACCTGACCACCTGGAAAGTATCATAGCAAAAGCAGATAATTTAATCATCTCAATAAGGCAGAGCTGATGAAAATCGCGCTATTGGCCCCTGCTAAAGATAAATCTGGCTGCAGTTCAAACAGCAGCAGCATGATCTGGATGTTCTGCCTGGGTTTAGCCTGTTTAGATGACCAGTGCTTGTCCTTGGCCTACTTTTTGATCAGAGGCAAACCAAAGAGCCAAAAGACTATAAGCAAAGCAGCACAGCAGGATGGAGACGGCATATTTATGGGTGAGTGCTTTTCAAGTCTTATTAAAGGACTATTATAATGGAGGTTTGTGGACGTACATCAGTGGAAATGCTCTCAGTATTCAAGCTTGTCCACAGGGAGAGGTTTTTCTCTTTGCTACTTCTAGCATGATATATTTTTAACAGCATGTGCATGTGTAAGTGTGTGCGCCTGTGTGCATGCGTGGGTGTAGCACAGGCAATGAAAGAGGGTTTTTTTTTTTTGGTTAAAGATATACACATTCTCACCATTTACATAATTATCATCAATATTGTGATGTTTGTGCATTTTTTTTTTTCATCTGTAGACAGTTTTAGCTCAGTTACAGCTCATGCTGTTCATAATGTGCACCGGAGGAATCGGAACTTTGAGAATGTGAGAGTGCTCAAGTTTTGGCAAAGGAAATGTGAGCACAGAGCTGCATGCTGACTCGAGAGCTGAATTATATAATCTTGTATACAGGTCAGCCATATTAGGATCATTTTCTGAGAGGAAACGTGTGCTACGTACAGTATGCGGCTCACAACTCATCCACTGTCATCTCATATTGGCCACATACATTGGAAAATGCGCATTAACAGCAGCCACAGTCGCCTGATCACCTCCTGCACATGCTGCTACACTCTTACATGAATTACTAATGCATCCACATGCACATTATGTGTTTTCCCACTGAAATATTTACACAGGCATGAAATGTTTTCGGAGTCCTTTTTTCTTAAATACACAGCAAAATGTGTTCACCTTCATAGCGGAAAAAAATACTAAAACAGATTTTTATTTTTACCGTTTGCTTTGTGTACCGAGAGGCAGTTCCGCTTATTTGTTTAAAATGGAAGAGGAGGCAGTCAAATAAAGGTAAGTCAGCTATCAAGGCTGAGGGCACAATAAGTACCGCCACACAAATGAACAATTAAATGAAGAACAGAAACCCCACATCGTCACGGGTGTGATAAGTGGAAATAATTATCTGTGACATTTGCAGGTGATTTATAAAGTCATTTCTGGCATTTAGTCAAAACTAGTTTAGCACAACAGAGCGCAGAGGGCCGCGACAATGCACCATAATGGCATTCTGCAGAGAGGAGAACAAACTACAGAGGAGTTAATTGATTTTGTTGGGTTTTATGAAAATTCGGAAGTTATTTTCAATACTAAGAAAATTAATTAACAGTAATCTAATAGATGGATTTAAATGGCCATACGTAAATTGAAAACTATATTTAGTCGCTTTTCTAGCACTTGACTGCAGTTTTTCCACTCAGATTGGGCCTTTGGGGGGAAACTCCACAACAGTAAACATGATAGGTACGCAGACAGTAAAGACAGTGAGTCTGTGTTACCTCATTTGACATAATCTATGCATTTTCTTGTTAAATCTGACCTAAAATTATGAATTCACAAATCATAAAGCTGGTTAAAAAATAATTTAATAATGTCTTTCAATCATTCGTGGTGCTGGTGATTTTTCTTTGGTGTCGGCCAAAATCGCTTTGGGGATGCCAAAAATTTCTCTTTATGTGGGAAAACCCCTGCTTTAGTGTATTTTTTGTGTAAATGACAAAATCCAGTGTGTTCTGTGTTCTGTGTGTGCCTGTTCCTTCAATTTAGCACAGAATTCCTTCTGTGTGTTACTGTTCCTCACTGCAGTTCAGCGAAGAAATGCTGTCTGGGGAAACACATGGAGGGAATCTGGAAGAGAATTTAATTAACTCAGACTGCTGAAGCCTCATATTAACCTGAGATAAACTGGAGAATAGAAGTTCATTTGTTCACCAAACAAGGACTGAGCATTTCATCCCCCAACACAACCAGTGAAAACAAGTTAGCAGATTGTCCAAGGACTGTTTTCTCTTTTTCTCATATGATAATAAAAAGTCATTATTTAGCTTTGGATAGCCAGACATTGAAAAAAAATGGTAGAAAACCCCCTGAATTTTTGATTATAGCTTCACCTGTACTGGAGATGCTGATTTTCATTTGTCCTGAAATTTCTTACTACTTATTGGCGGATGTATTTAATTGCAGTATATTGGTGTCATCCAGTTTATTTGTCTAACTCTGTATGTGTTGAGTGTCTGTGCATACTGGAATAAAA
Organism: Acanthochromis polyacanthus; assembly: GCF_021347895.1. Classification (NCBI taxonomy): domain Eukaryota; kingdom Metazoa; phylum Chordata; class Actinopteri; family Pomacentridae; genus Acanthochromis; species Acanthochromis polyacanthus. The sequence continues at coordinate 13,802,857 of NC_067129.1, forward strand.
ATAATCATTGCCTGTGGCCCTTTAGCTTTTTCCAAGCAGATACTGAAGTAAAACTTGCTCAAAAAGACAAACACTAGCAGTGAAAAGTTTTGGACAAAACTTCTCATTCAATGCTTTTTTAAATTCATATTATTTTCTACATTGCAGATTAATACTGAAGATTAACACTTTTTTGTTTACAGCATGGCTGTACAGTGTAGTAGTGGTTAGCACTTTCGCCTTGCAGCAAGAAAATCCCCGGTTCAAATCCCGGCCTGGGCCTGGGATCTTTCTGCATGGAGTTTGCATGTTCTCCCTGTGCATGCATGGGTTTTCTCCGGGCACTCCGGCTTCCTCCCACAGTCCAAAAGTATGCTGAGGTTAATTGATTATTCTAAATTGCCCGTAGGTGTGAATGTGAGTGTGATTGTTTGTCTGTATATGTAGCCCTGTGACAGACTGGCGACCTGTCCAGGGTGTCCCCTGCCTTCGTCCGAGTCAGCTGGGATAGGCTCCAGCACCCCCTGCGACCCTAGTGAGGATAAAGCGGTGTATAGAGAGAATGGATGGATGTTTACAGCATAATTGCATATATATTCTTTTACTGTTCTTCAGTAATAATTTACAATGTAGAAAGCGATACAAATAAATAACTAGAAAAGCACTCGGAGAGCGCAGACCTCCGCCAGGCGACCATCTCTCAATTGTACAGAGTCCTTCAAAAAAATCCTGGATCTAGACGGTGATCCGGATCACCTCCAAAATCTAATCGATTGTTACTTTTGCTCTTCCGGACATCCTGTAAAAAATTTGGTGAAAATCCGTCTATGACTTTTTGAGTTATGCTATGCTATGTTAACAGACAGACAGACAGACAGACAGACAGACAGACAGACAGACAGACAGACAGACTCCGGTGATTACATAACCTCCTGGCGGAGGTAAAAAACACTGAATGTGAAAGTGTGCCCAAACTTTTGACTGGTAGTGTTAAATTGTAATTGTAGTGAAAATGAAATAAGCACTGAGAATTACATGTTTTTGAAAATATCTTTTGTTATACTTACAGTACACTACAGACAAAAGTGCAATTTCTAAATCAGTTTCTGTAGTGTTCATACTTTCTGACTTGGCTGCTAAATGCTGCCTGTGAAGTTGAGCTTTTTTACTGCCACAGGGTTTTATATGTTAATGAAAACTGTGTTAACATGACTTCTGATCGCTCATTATATTGTTCTTTTGACTACAAATATTAAATACTAACAGTTCAAATACTTATTTCTATAGAAATCATCTGATCCTGGATTCTGTGCTGTCAATGCTGTCATTTTTCTCTATAATTTCAGTGTAAAACTGACAAAAGTACAGTCTTAAAAGATCAATTGGGAAAAAAATATTTGGTTTGCAGTTCTTTAGTTTTTTAAAGCTCCTCTGTGGCCATTGATTAAACCCCTAAAAACTCACCTCTGTGTATTAGTCATGCATTAGAAGCATTTTCCAAATAAATAATCCCTCCATGCCTTAGTGAGTTTAGATGCAACTCTCCACTGTTGCTTCCTGCAGAATGTGCAGGTCTATGAACTTTGTTCTGTCTCTCGCTGCAGACTGAGCGCACCAGCTCACCTATGGCTCTGCTCAAATGCAGTTTCTCTATGCTACACTACGGCAAGCTGTGAAATCCAGCCATATTAGGACCACAAACCAGTGAAGAAGAAGAATGATTATGAAAAGACCCATCCCATAAGTTGACAGGAATGAAATATGAAACCCTGAAAGCCCGATTCCATATTTTTGAGTCTGTCATCAGTATGCTGCAGTTTCAAGATGGAAATACTCAGCCGTGGTGTTGAGTGATTATTTAGCTCATGATGTGTCTTTTGGCACATAAAAACTACCATATGGACATGTTAACAAGTTTTTAAAAATTATTCTCACTGGAGGGGGCCTTTAAATACATAATAGAAGGAAGTTATACAAGGCTAGTGGGAGTTATTAAATGTTATATGAGGATAATGTGAAATATTACTTTAACTGCCTCTGCTGGAACCTCTTCTGGCTTCCTCATTAAAGCTCAGTCACATTAATCTGCTGTCTGGCTCCTAACAAGCTCGGTCTGTGGTTCACTATGAACAGGTATTTAACGTAGCACAAATGGAGTAAATAAGGTTGTCTGTCTTTACATTTAATTACAGAGCTTGACATGTGTGAAAGCTTGACTGCAGTGTATTTATGACGGCGGCCATCTGAAGGATGTGGCCATCTGTGGATGGAAGTGTCTGTGTGTTTGTTTCTTGCACTGTACATTTCAATCAAAGCCTCTACTTTTCACCCCGGGGAACAAATGTGTGTTCATCATTTAGAATTGCTTTATTGCTGCACCATTGCTCTGGCATTGTGGGGAGCTGGGAAGTGGGGACGAGGTGGGGTGAGGGGTGGATTTGTACAATTATAGAACTGATGATGTAAAGACGCTAAAGCACACATTCCCCCTTACATAACCCCAAGTGGTACAGTCCACAGTCTTAAAGGCAGAGTGTACTGAGAGCAGAACATACATTTTTACACCATTTCAGTTAAACTAAAAGGAAAGAGCAAATGTGATGGTAAAGCATAGCAGAAATCAAAGAATAATTCCGATTCTGATTGGTTTCTCGAAGTTTTCAAAAAATCATAAATGGCGACTGAAGCCTATATTTAGTAATGCTTCATGTTCAGATGATCCAGTAGATGATTTCTGGTGATTACTTATTTAAATCTGACTGTCCTTCATGGTTCTCTGCCCTCTGTTACTCAATGCAAACACAGCTGCACACAAACACACACTTACAACAAGATGTGCACACACACACACGCACACACACATCCAGGTGTGTCCATCCAGCCCAGAGTTCCTCACTCAGTCCTCAGCACTACAAGGGTGACCATATGACAACAACAAGCCTCCCTATTGCCATGGCAACAACTGCACCATTGCTAAGGCAACAGCTGCAGAGTGCTACAACAAGCAGAAAAACCTTGATGTATTTTCAGTCTCATTATTCCATCCGGTTAACACAAAAACTCCTGTTTCATGTGATTCGGTCTTCTTGGAGTGGCTCTCGCGGTGCTTCGTGCCTTCTTTTTCTGTGATGCATATGTAATTCACACTCTCCTCCTCAACACATTTTCTTTCGGTCTAATTCCTTCTGTCTTCACACACGCGCGCGCACGTACGCGCACGCTCATGCACTCACCCACTCTCCCTCTCCTTTTCTCTCTCCTTCACTGTCCCCTCCCTCAGTTCTTCCTCTCCATCCTCTGCTGTTTTGCTGTCTTATTCTCTGTTTCTCTTTTTCCCTTTTCTTTCCACAGTGTGAGCCCCCCTCCCCATTTTTTTTCTCTGTGTGTGTGTGTGTGTGTGTGTGTGTTAATCCCACAACCTCTGCTTTCCATCTCCATCCTCCATCTCTTTTCACATTCACCTCATCTTTTCCTCTTTCTTTTTTTCCCACCATTCCTTTGTCGCCTCGGAGAGAGAAGAAAAAACAACGCTCACCTTCTCCTTTATTTCCACTCTTTCTCCCTCTCTCATGCTAAATTCCGAGACCACCCTCTCTCCTCTCCTCTCTCTTTTCTTTGCTCACTCTCTCTATTTCCCTGTGGCCCTCCCCCTCCCTTTTCATGTTTCCCCCTCCCTCCATCCTCTCTTTCCCTCGCTGGTTCAGTTAGTCAAAGAAGAGACTCACGGAAGGAGAGAAAAGGGGGGAAAGGCAGGACGAGAGTGAGAGCGCAGGAGTGGGGCAGGCTGGGGAGAGGGGTGTGGGGTCTCAGCCCTCTGTCGTGGGGGGTTGGGGGGGTTGAGATACACCCCAATATTTTGTTCTAAGTACCATGGACTGCCTCTGCATTGTGACTACAAAGGTAAGCCTATCTGTTGTTCATTACTCTGTGTGTGTGTGTGTGTGTGTGTGTGTGTGTGTGTGTGTGTGTGTGTGTGTGTGTGTGTGTGTGTGTGTGTGTGTGTGTGTGTGTGTGTGTGTGTGAGAAAGAGAGTGAGGCTGCCACAACTGTACGTGAACACAGAGAAGGCAGCTGTCATCTCTCAATTACAGAAGTATGCCATCGACATGTCGTTTTTCCGACTGTATGACACAAAAATGTTGCTACTGTTTTTGCAATTTGAACATTTGAGGAACACCACGGGGTGAGCTGAGCTGACTGAGTGGCGTGGAGACTGAATACTGTTTGATATCTCCCTCTCTGGATGACCCTCTCTCCCACTCTCTCTGCATCTCCTACTCTGTGTCATGCTTTGTGAGTGTATAAACCGGGGCTGGCTGACCTGCGTGGATGTAGTAAAAGCGGGAGAGAACTGGCGCTCGGGTTGCCTGTGCGGGGCTTTGTGAGCCGCAGAACATGTCAGGGAGAAACCATGGGAGGGCTCTCTGCATGCTAATATCCGTGTATTTCCAGCTGCTTTCTCTTAACCCCGACACACGTTACGGTTACCCGCCGTGCACCTGAACACATCTGCCTCTCACACACTGGCAGCGAGTGACGTGTTGCATCGCACACATGTGCTCGGCGGCAGAAGCACCGCTGCTCCGTGGAGGCAGTGCTAGACATGAAATTGGCCAATATAGAGAAAATTGAAATGGCTTTAATGTAGTCTGGCTCAGTACACACTCTGGGGTCAGAGCCTGTTTGTTCAGACGGCTTCAATCTCTTCCAGACCTTCGAAAATCCTGGTGGGCACACTTGCACACACACGGATTGAAAAGCAGGTGAACAATGTACTGTAGCATCTGCACCTGAATGGAGCTGCTGGCAGGAAGTGATGAAAAAAAGTGAGAAACACACACACACACACACACACTCACAAAGCAACTCCTACAGTTGCGTGAAGGTGGTGAGGATTTAGAAATTTTTATTTGGACTTATTTGGTGTTTGTAGAGCAGACGTGAGTGCAGCTGGTGCTTTCAGATGTATTACGTAAATTTGTGCTTAACTGTGGCACATTCATTTGCTTATGAAGCTCTCGGTTTCTGTGGCAACAGAAGATCATTCGTCAGTTAAACATAGATAAGCAGGTGCAGTCATAAGGAGAAGCAGCACTGTCGAGGTTTACAATAAAGTACATTTTTGTCTATATTACGTCATAAAAAATGAAATAATTTCACAAGATGTGACATCTTCATCTGATGAGCTGACTTCCAAAATGACAAGGGTCTGCAGGTTCTGAAAACCTATCACGATGCAGGGTGACAAATTCTTGATGAGAAAACAGAAGAAAATGTCAAGGTATCCCTCAGTAACCCCGAAACATCAGTCCCTCATGCATCTTATTTGCCCTGAGGATGACTCACTGAGTTAGCTTGAATAAAAGAAGGAGGAAAAAAAAGAACACTGTAAGTGAAAGACCACAGTTGGTAACAGTGGATATTTCACCAAACTTGTCCTGCATCGCTATCGAAGTGACAAAAGACTTACTGTAAAGCTGGCAAAGAAAAGCCGAGTATTGCCAAGAACTTGTGGGACAGATGGTCGGTTTATAAAAGGGTAAGCTAGTGCACAAAAGTGCGTAAAAGGACGCGCTGATGGATCAGCAATGCAGGCCGGGCTTTGATCCACCAATGAAATGAGTGGCTCCATTGTCACATTAAACTACAATCAGCATTTCACTGGGCAAAATGAGCTAAACCTTTGACATTCAGTGGAGATTCATTTGTCTTTCCACTGTGTACGTTCACTTGAATCCGTTTTCTAAAAAAAACTCGGTGTATTCCTTTAAATGTGAGTTATTAAACTTTAATGGAGGCTGGCTGCATTGCAGGTGAGGAGTGTGGCTTGCCATCATGTAGCAGATGATGGGTGAGCAGCTCCCTGTGTGAGCTCTTCCATGACACCCACATACTGCTTAACAGGTTATGTGAACAATGTTGCTTCCCTGCAGGTCTGTGCACAAAGTTTTGCTGTGTGGGTGAATCCACAGTGAGCCAGTGAGTGACAAATATCTGATAACCCCGTTCAGAGCTACACCGAGTTAAACTAAAGCACTACTCTGCTCAGGGCTTATTTTAGCTGACATACTCGTAACACAATACGAAAACAAGCTTTCAATGGCATCACCAGTGAGCTACATTGTTCGGTATTTTGGTAGAAAATTCACCCTGAATTTCCAGTGAGATATAAATGGACCTTTTTTGATAGTAATAGAAGCAGTGCGATTTTTGTGAGGGAAAATAAAGACCGCTCAAAGCAAGCCCATTTGTAAGAATACTTTCTCATTCTTGAGGTGAAATTGTGAGAGTATTTCCCTTTCTTTCGTAATGCCAGTGTTATCTTCACACATCTGCCTACTCTTGAGAATTTCCAACATTTGGCTTGGATAAAATCTCAAGTAAGATGGCCTTCTGTCTCCCAAAGCCTCCAGAAAACCCCTTGGATATTTGTTTTATCTTTATGCGGCGAACACAGCAATCTTTTAAAAAATCAGCTTTCAGACGAATCTAACAAAATTTCAGCTGATGTCTTGTGAAATGGTGTAGAGATGCTCCGTAAATGCTTGTAAATTGAGCTAATTTCTAAAAACGGATGACCAGGAACAATTCCTACCAAGGACTACATGCTCCTGAGTGTTCAATTGGACTTTTTAACAGCTTATGTAATTTTCTGCTTCTTCCTACACTAACATCTAAGAAAATAAATAAATAAACAATAAACTGCAACATATGATACCAATGAATCATACAGAAGTGCCATTACATAACATTTAGAACTGGAATATTAGAGCATATCAGCTCGAGGAGACGTCACAGGATTTATATTTGGCTGCAAGCCTGACAATACCTTTGACTCTCCCTCCCTGTATGGCACTGAGTCAGAGAAGGATGGTTTGATATTTCAGAGGCAAGAACAAAGATGGTACACACAGTCAAAGAGATTCAAGCTAAAAGCGGCTAATGTTAATTCTATCTTAGAGGAAATTATTACAATAAAATCAAGTCCTCCTCGTGTGCGTGGGGAAAGGAGGACACGTTTACGCTACCTCTTTTCTGCTGCCTTAGCCCTTCTTAGCTTGTCTTGCATTCCTTTGATTATCACTCCTCTCCCTGTTGTCACCCTCGTTCCACTTCTCTGCGCTCACATTTCCAGTTCCACTATTTTTTTTTGTCCTCTCTGCCTCCTTCACCTCTGTAATCCCTCACTCGGCCCCTCTCTCCCAGCCTCATCTTTCCTTTATCTCGTTTTACCTCCTCTTCCTCCTGCTCTCCGCTCGGTAGCTTACCTCCTGCCCTCTTCTTCAGCACTTTCGAGGCTTCCCTAGTTAGTGCTTCTTCTAATGAATTATACATTTGACAAGATGTAGTCAAAGTCAGCAGCCCCGTGTGCACATTATTGGCTTCATGTATGGCTACATGCTCCAACATGAACATCCTCTTGCCTGGAATGGGTTTTACCACTCATGTTTGCTGCCAGCTGTTCTTAAGGTTCAATATACTGCCTATGAATATTTATACCCCCTGAATGTGTGCGTTATTGTGCGTGCATACAAGGATGAGCAGCTTACAACTGCTGCTTTCTTGCTGTAGCCCTAAGAGTCTCCAAAATGGAGTTAGGCTAAACCCCCGTGCTCATAAATCAAACAGAGCCTCCTCGGTATTCATTCAACTCATCCACCTTAACAAGTGTCCATTCACCATATAACGTGCCATGCCTGCGCATGTGTGTGTGTTTGTGTGTGTCTGTGTGTGTGCGAAATACGGTAGTGTGCTGCGCGTTAGGATTAGCGATCCAGTGGAGAGCTCAAATGATCTCCACTCAAGGGCACGAGCGTCCATCAGGCCTTTTGTATGCAGCCACAGAGACACTGATCCTGCCAAGTTGCTCCCAGGGCACAGTGAGTGAAGCAGGGTCTGCCCCAGTGCAAGTCTGATGCCATGACTGCACAGTGCCGAGGTTCTCTGCTGGCCGATAAACAAACACAGCAGAACCGAGGGGGAAATCAGAGATGTAATGCTATACAGACAGACAGATGCTTTTTTTTCTCCCCCCCCCCTTCTTGATTTATTTGTCGTCATTTCAGCTCCAATGACAGCTCCAAATATTGGCAATTTCTGGGGTTAGCCATGGTTTTGTTTCATCTTTAAGTACATATTGCACCACTCACCCACACATTCTAGCCGCTTTACCGAAAGAAAGCCACACACCTACATGATCAGACAGAATTCGCACAAACTGCAGAGCATCTTGCTCCAGCACAAGTGGCTTCTGCACTGTGGATTGCAATTGCAGCCCTGCTTGATTTCTTGCCTTAGAACACTTGTAAGGTTTAGTTAAACAGGAGGTGGAAGCTTGTAGTGTGGTGCTACTTGTTTTTTATTCTTTTTTACTACAGGTGTTGAATTCAAACCGCTTTAGTTGTTGAGAATATTCTTGTAGAAATGAAACATCAGATAATTAGCAGTTTTTATCAATGTGGCGGGGAAATCAAACGTTACAGTACACGCTGGTTTCACCTTCCTCAGCTTGCAGAATTAACACTGGTGGCGGCTCACTTCGTATTTGAGCTGCATGAGCATATTTCAGCTACTTTCTAGTGCCCATCACCCCCGCCAGGCGCCTCAGCCAGCAAGGAGGCTAAGAGCTTCTCTTTGTCAAATGCACACAACACAATCTGTGCTCCATGCTTTTCTTGCTGTCTTTCGCTTCACTCTGCTCGACAGTCTCGTCCAATGACATAACTTTACCTTGAACGTTTAGATATTATGCGTCGATATTTCAGCGTTCCACAATGTGATGAGGCCAGATTCTACATCTGTATCTGTAGTGCTTGTAGTGTTTTTATGTATCTTTCTGTTTATGGAATTTAAAGAATTGAATTTTCTCTTTTTTCAGCCTGATTTTGGACAGGTGTTCATTGTGGGGATTGTGATGCCCTAATGTTTGCTGTATCATTTGTTCATTTCTTGTTGATTTGACAAATATGAGCAGTCAACAAGCCTATAGACTATCAGGTTACACAGGAATGAAAAAATCTTTTGTCTATTATAATTCGAAGCAGCAGCAGAGCTGTCCACCAGTAGAGCCTGCTTTGGGTCTGCTGGGATGTGTATTTTCAGTGTTTTGGCTGTCAGAATCTCTGTCCATCCTAAAATTGTCCATATGACAGGTGACAAATTAGATCCATCATGGGTTGTTTGGGCTAGAGACTTTGTCATCTCACATTGAGCGAGAAGGCTAATGACGAAACACGAGCTTTCTATGGTGGACCGTGAGGAGGACCGCGGCTGACAGCTATTCTGCACTGAATGGGCAAGAAACACAACAAACTGTTGTGGTAATAAATGAGAAATATCGAAATCAATTGCAATGATGGATGATGTATATTTAAAGATGTTGACAGATTCAATAGAGGAGGTTCTGTAGACCTCATTAGGTCGGAAGCTAAGGCTAAAGAGGGTTAACTTCTCACTAGGTCCCTCTGTAATAAAACAGTATGACTACATTATAGGCAGCTTCGTCAAAGGCATCAGCTAACTCGTGTATGTAATGTGTGGGCTGCAATGTGGATGTGAGGGGGCACAGGAAGGAGGAAGGTATAGAAGGAAAGTGACAAAAACAAGGATGACAAGGATGGCACTGCTGATATCATCGATATGAATAGCACTTGCATTAGCTTTGCAAATGGGATCAGATTTTCTTAGAGAGCTGTGATGACTTTTTTTTCAGTACAGCACACAATGACACCTTGTGGCACATAGTTAAATTACAGCACAGGAGCCCATGACAATCTGGATCAGGGATATTGTCAAATTTCAGCTGCTCCATGCGGACAGTTTCATGCTCAGACACTAGATTATGCTACATTAGCCCGAATCAGAGAGCACATATGTGGTGTGTGTTCTCTAAGGTCGAGGCTCTGTGTGTTTCCTCATAATTAATAGGAAGTAGGCAATCAGATTACTGTATCAGTTATTCATGGGCAGTCCTTTGTCACTGGCATTTATAATGCTCTCATGTGAAATTCATGTCACGGATTTAGAGGTTTTTAACCTTCTCAATCTGCAGAAGACTTCTGCGAGTACCAGCCACATTTGAATTACATGCTTTGTAACTCTAATGATACACCTTGCTGCCTACATGTGTGGCTTTGGCCCTGAAAAAAGGGGGAAAAAAATCAACATTTCAATGGAGAACATGACATGAGTTAATGACACCGTGAGAGTTCAAATACAGATGTGCTCACAGTCAACATAGAAATGTACAAGCGCACATATTTTGTGTGGATTTGTTTGTCTCTGGCTTTGTATCTTCATGTTCCTCTTATAGGTGATGTCAGTTGCCTAGCAACCAAGCAATCAGGGCCCGATTGTTGCCATGACAACATGGCAGGGGTATCATCATGGAGAGAATAGAGATGAAAGGAGGAAGGGAGGGAAGGGAGAGAGAGAGGAGAGGAAAAGAGAGATAGTGAGCGATAGAGAGAGAGAGAGAGAGAGAGAGAGAGAGAGAGAGAGAGAGAGAGAGAGGCCTGCCATTGAAGGGTGTTGATAATGTGAAGCCCACAGCGTGCAGGTAGGAGGATGACCTCTGTGTAGGCGGCAGCAGAGAAGGCTCATGAATGCGGAGAATGGAAAATTAATGTTTGGTCTTATGCGGCTGGATCCGCAGGTTACACAGCGTTTGACACTGTTCTAACAGGCTTCGTTCCAGATGGAAATGTCACGATGTGCTCCAGTTGTCTTTAGTTACAGACAGCGAAGCTGATGCAGAAGCCACAGCTCAGTGTGTCGCTGAGGTCCAGAGGGCTTTGGGCCTAACCTCTGCAGGTGTCATAACCCATCCATCACCCGACAGCAGTCCACTGTAAAACAGTCCAATGGGGTCATGGTGCATTTACTCTGTTTATTCCTCCAACCAACTCTGTTTCTCCCTTAATACAGTTGTGTAGCAGAAAGAGACAAGGCCACAGAAGGAAAACGCAGAAACTACACTCAAATATGCCCATTATTATGACAGTTAAGCGATTGATGGGAATAACATTTAGTGCCAAAATATTGACTACACTGACAGGCCAACTAACACTGGCCAACATGACTGTAAAATACGACATCAGTATAATAAATGCACTTTTCTTCACGCAGCCTGCTGTCCCCAATTTTAGCAATTTTATATTTGGTACAATAAAACTACTCTCTCATTCACTAACAATATTAAAATCAAGTGTTATTTTTGAACATCCTGGCATCAAAATTTTATGAGAATATTGACTTTCACCATCTAGTCAGGAACTATTTTGTTTCGCTGCAGGAACACACACCACAGGGGAGTGATTCAATGCAGCTGCTTTGGCGAAAGGGTTACCATAAAGCATCTAATACATCCCTAGTGTCAACTCATTACTCTGACTGTACACAGGAACGTATCTGAATTTGTGATGTGGACACAGGGATACAATTGATTGCTGCAGGATTGTAAGACTTCGTACAGAAAGTCTGTCTTATTGTATTTACAATTTGTCTAGTAAATATTGATCATCATGGGTAAATCAAAAGAAATCCTGAAATGTAAAAAAAAATCTGGGAGCACAATTTTTTAAGGCATCTCTAGGCCTTTTATGGTAATATTTAGCCAATGATGTCAAATAATTGATTGGTTCAATGTGCCTATGACTTAAATGTGACTATAAATATGAATTATCATCTGTTTCAGCAAACCAATACTCCTTGTAACACCTGTGGTTTAAGTCTTTTAATTTACTAGTTATTGCTGTGCTTGGCTGATGTGAATCGCTGAGGTGAGAAGGTGCAGTAGGCTATATTAAGATACTATTTGCACCAAAGGCTGTCTGAGACGTCTGTTTTTGAAAAGCATAATAAAAAAAAAGCATCCTTTATATAGAAAGAGACTTGAATACTGAGCCGACAATACTGACAACCATCACAATCTCAAGGTGCAATTTATGTACAAATAACACATCAAATGAATGAAAGCGTCAAGAGCACAGTCAGTCATCCATCTAGGAAAAATATCAAATTTGATGTTAGATTGTAAAATATATTTTAGCTTAAAAAAGATCACAGATAATTATAACAAACTTAAGAGAAAATGAGAATGAACTGCCTTCCCTGCAGTAACAGACGGAGCATAGTGGCTAATTTTATATCGCTAAAACAGTTTACGAGGCACAGTCACCTTCGTTCTCGACACTTAGTGAATGATTTTTAAACCGAGATCCTGCACAGTTAGGTCTTGACATTTTGCACATTACTCTTTAACAGAAGAACCTCTTCGATGGAATGATGAGAATCCTTTTTTTTTAACCCTGATAACATGTACATATGGTGTTTTTCAATGCTTCAAGACGTATTATGAGCCAGTTAAGAGCTGAACACTTCCTCCGTGAAAGGAGGTGGGGATCTTCTTCTGAATTGATGTACAGGTTGAACATGTTCAGTGGAGTTATTCCAATATTGTTTCCATTGTGTATCATGGATTTATTCATTTTACAGTGTTTGAGTAGCAGATGAGCTGAAGTGCTTGAACTGCAACAAGTAGTAAAGGAATGGAAGGAGAGTTTCATTGATCTACACATTATAAAAGGGCCATTTTAAGGCAGGAAGGGATTATTTTAACAGCTAAAAACAAGTTTGATACGCAGAGATGAGCTTTTGGGGGTTTATTCGGTGACTGAAGAGGAATTTTAACAGATAGCTTTTGTCTACAGTGATAAGTGCCCAATTTCCTCTATTCATACAGCTCTTTATATTTTTAAAGTTCTGCATCTTTCAAGATCTGCAAATAAAACAAGATCAAATTGTCAGTTCTTTGCTACTGTACTTAAACTGGCCTTCTTTCATTCATACGATATATTTAATTTGAAGTAAAAAAAAAAAAACGCTTTTATGATACAGAAATGTGTAGTCATTCTCTTTCAAGTCAACCCCCACCTCCCCTCCGATATCTTCTGATATAGTTTCAGTTTGCCATAATACAAGTGGGGCTGCAACAAAAGATCACAATTTCATGATGTCAAAATGTTTTGATTGTCTAATGAATGTCAAATCAATCAACTGTCACCAAATAGGAAACAAAATCCCTGCATATGTTCAAGATCCCATAATAATGTACAGTGATTTGTTCAGTCTGATTAAGGTGTTCAGCTTAGAATGCGAAACTGGAAAAAATAAAGGGCACAAAATCTCTACTGTGAAGCTGCAGCCACAAAACGTTAGGCATTTTTGCTTAGATAGATGACAATTAAGCAATTATCAAAATTGCTGTCAGCCAATCAACCCATTAATTGTTTCAGATTTTGAAATCCGCACATCAACAGGGTCAGTTTGGAGCACCAGTGACACGAATTTGCGCCTAAAATCGAGCATATAGGCTGCAGCGAAAATACCAGCTGCAAAGAGATAAACATGTAAACACACTGTGATTGTATAACTGAGAGATCTGTGTCAAAAATGCTCCCAGTTCATCAGAATGTTTTGCCTCGGCTTGACGTATGCATGCTGGGTATGTGTCTGACGATGTGTCACGGGGGGAGCAAAGAGCCGATCGGATAGAGGCGTACTGTTAGTGTTTACTTAAAAAGAAAACAAAGGAGGGAAATGAAACAATATAGACGGTTGACTCTCCGTCTCTCCTTCTTCTCTGTTCCCTCCCTCACCCACCGACAGTGGCAAACATATTTTATGAGTCACGGCTGGAGCAGACTACCGGTCCTTCTCGATTCAGACCCTTGCCTTTAACATCAAGATATATCCAACACCAACAACTCTGGCTTCCAGGAAAACTCTCTCTCTCTCTCTTCGTCTGCTACGACACCCCCTCACCCCCTCCCCTCCCCTCTCTCCCCCTCCCTCTTTTTTTATTTCCCCTTCCCCAGCCTCCCATCTCTCTCTCTCTCTCTCTCTCTCTCTGTCTCTCTCTCTCCCTCCCTCTCTTTCTCCCCATCCCTCTCCTCTACTGCGGGTGTCTGGGAGGCTGTTTTTCCTCTGTCTCTTGCTCATGAAGGGCCGCACTAAGCTCCCTTCTCTCTGCCCATGTGTGGTAGGTAAATTCACCTCTCCGTTTGTGTCGTCCTTCTCCTTCCATCTCTCTGTTGCTGCCTCTGTTTTTGCATGTTAGCTCAAAGTCTGCTAGTCATTCTGGCAGGCTTAGGGGAGGTCTGTATCTACATCTGTGCATATTGCATCGAACATGCTTGGAATCCGCTCCACCGTCATAGATTCGTCAGAAATATGTGTATGAGGACATTTTTTTTCCTGCTCTCCTTATACGCGTGCTCTGGAGAGGTTTAATTATCCACTTCGGGTATTACGTATGAACGTGGCCTGGCACATGTGGGTGTGTATGTAGCTGTGAGCCTGTATAGACATGGAGAAGGAGTAAAACTCTCGCAGACTTGTTGATCAGAGCATTATAGATTCATGTATGTGGCGGTTTGATTCTTTGGCACCTTTATCCTTGTGAAGACCAGTGTCCTTGTGTGAGGAAACCCCTCCTGTTGACAGAAAAAATTGTCGTCATCACTTTGAAAAAGATCATTTCATTTCTGGGGTTACAGTGACGGATGTAGGATCAGCATCAGGTTAGAGACACAGATTGTGGTCGAGCCTTTTTCTCATGTGCAGGCTATTCATTTTTGTTGAATGTAATATACAGCGCCCTCCATAATTATTGCCACTCCTGGTTAAGATGTGTTGAAAGCCTTAAAATAAATTCAATTTTTATTGCAGAAGCGTACTCTCGCGCTGAAAATTGTACAAAAAATGTATTATAGGAGAAGATTAGGTGCTGTTTTGTTGGCAAAACGGGCCTGTACAAAGTATTAACATCAAGGTTGCTAATAATTGTGGCACACATGATTTGATGTAAAAGAAATATTTCTTAATGTGTGATTTTTTTCCCCACTGAACAAAGGCACTTGAATTAAAGGTTGGATTTTGCTCTTTTTTTCATTGTGGTCCTATATTATTTAGAAAAAAATGAATTTATTAGAAGCTAAAGAACACATCTTAACCAGGGGTGCCAACAATTATGGAGGGCGCTGTATTTATATGCATCATTATAGTTGTGTATGCTTGTGAAAATGAAAAGAGAGGAAAGTCCTGGGCTTCTCCTCCAGTCTTAATTAGTTGAGAAGACAAAATGAGCCTCTGCTCTGGCTAGCTCAGTGTTATGATACCAGAATGCCACTTATTGCAATTCCACATCCAGAAAACACCGTCCATGTACGTGGTCGAACGGAGCTTTGAACCGTTCTTATGGTTTATTCGTCAGGTCGAATGGCAGATTTACAGTGTAAGTGGCCCTGATTAAGGAGAATCATTACTTTTTTATTGACTTTATAATGAGAATACACTCTGCAGTCAATACGTTATAGGGCATTAACTAATTTTTGTTGTTTCTGTGCAGCAGTGTGTTGGGCTTTACATCGACAAACCCTGAAGTGGCGCCTCTCTGCTTTAATTTAAGTCTGTTTACATCCACATGAGATGGATCTTGTTGCAAATGTTCCCCAGGCTTTGTGGATTGCATTTTAAAAAAACAAGTTTTGTTGATTCTCGTTGCTGTGTAAATTTTACATACAGCCCATTTACATCAAATACAACTACCAGGACAAGAATACAGAAGTACTCCAGGAAACCTTTAGACTTCAGGATCAAAGTGTTTTGGACAGACAAGACAGAAGATTGACTAGTTCATGAGTGATGGGAGGATGAAAGTGTGAGACAGCTCATAATCAACGGCATAGCCCATCTGTCAAACATGGAGGAGGTGGTGTTATTGAAGGGGTGTGTAAAACTGCCGTCTCTGGAGTTCATTGATAATTTCACTTCTAACAGCTGCAGCAGGATGAATGGGTGTATAGAAACATTCTGGCTGCTCGCATCCAAATGAAAGCACCACAACTCATTGAACGATCAGCAAGATACCACTAAGCATAGCAGCAAAAAGGGCTTGTAGGACCAAGCAGTGCGGTGGCCTAGACCGACAGAGTCCTTAACTTGGCCTCAAGTTTAACTGAGCATGTGTTTTATTTAGTGAGGGACAGTTTGATGACAAAAAAACCCCCAAAAAGGCAAGAAACTGAAAATGACCTCAATCCAGGCGGGTCAGAGCATCATCTAAAGCGATACTAGGAATCTTTTGAGGTCTCTGGGTGATAAATATTGATCTACCTCTGACTTTAAAGGATTTTCAACCACATCTGCTAAGCTTACTTGAATTTGTTTGATTATATTTCATCCTAAGCTTGGGGGACTGTGTATAGAAATAGTATTAATGCATGCAGCTTCACCTGATGAGGATCTGCTGCCCTGATTTTACTGTTTTATCACTGGCTTTGCAGTTACAGATTTTCCTTAGACTGTGCCTTTTGTTGAAAGAGATAACAAAGACAAGAACGGGGGAGTGACATTTTGTAAACATTCCCCGACCGTGTGTTGTGCGACCGTCATCGGGTCACCCCTGCTCTTGCTTTTTAGGTGAAAACTGATCGGGGGCCACTACGCTGAAGCAACATGATCCACCAACATTCTTGTAGGACAGAATGAGAAACATGAGCTTCAAAAGATGCTTAACAAGCTAACACTTCAGTCCAAGCTGTAGCAGTGAGACTACATGCGGTTGTTCTGATTGTCTTTTGTCTGATCGTAAACTTGTTTTAAGTGATGCTCCTTTTACAGCAATGTACAGCTTCATGATGATGGGCCGTGTGATTGGTCAACTGGTGTGTGACAACAAGGATGCTGACAAGAGAACAGAGACCAATCATATTTATCTCTTATTCGGCTCATACTCAAATGTTTTCTTCATCCAAATGAGACAGAATCCAAGCTTGTGGATTCGTTATGTCTTTGCAGAGGTGATTTTTGCAGATGTCCAAACTGACCCAGAGAGTCAAAGCTTCAGTATTCATCCGGTCTGGTGAAGTTTTCATGCCTGTGTGTGAATTTCTTGAATTCAAAAGGCAGATCAATGCAGTTAGTTGCCATTTCCAACAAAAAGAGCAAATCCCGTTTGTTGTGTAGTTCTTACTCTGTTTTCTGCAATCATGATAACAACCTGTATTGAACCAAACACCGCTTGCTAGTTAGCACACTGGATAATTATGGTAAGATGTTAATTACTATGCTCTCTTAAGTCATTGTTAGCCAGGCATTTTAGTGCTTTTACCTGAGGAAAACGTTCAGTCTGTTCTAATGATCCATTCTGCCTATTTACTGCCATTCATAAGAAATTAGAGTTCCCCTGCCCACAGGATTGTCATGTACCAACAAGCACAACAATGAGTGACCCCACATTACCTCTGCCTGCACGGCTTTGCTAGATATCTTTAGCAGCCACAACATCAGATATTGCTGGCCATATAAAACAGTGCTGTGTCACAGAAGCATTTATCCAGCTGAGTCAGTTTCTCCCGTCTTCATTTTTGTCAGTGTTGTTTCCTCCAGTTTACAGTGTCATACGCTTGTACTTCTGTTTTCAAATGGCAGCTGTCGACAACTGGAGCATAAATACTGACAGCCAGATCTACCTGTTGGCACCGGGCGGTTCTGTTTTTATCATCTTGGCTAGAAACTGTTCTGTGGCCGACCAGACCGATACCCCGCTGTGCTCGCTACTTACCGAGCCAAAGCTATGTGGTGGCCTGGGTTGCTTTTGTTGCATTTCATCAGAGGTGGCTCCAAGAAAAAAGAAAACAAAAATCGACTTCCATTCTGACAGTCTATTAAAAGTATGAAGCCGTTTCTAAGTTCGACAACGTGCGCTCACCGCTGTGAGCTTCAGTACGAGTCGATCATAATTAAAACATGTCACACAAGTCCTCTTCATTACACAATGATTTATTCAGCAAATGTTTACGCCGATCGTTCCTTCATCAGAGAAGCAATCCATAATGACAACTGCTCATTTATGCTTAAAAGCTGTCTGGCAGTCAACACTAGAGCCCGTGATTAATGTTAGACTACTGGAGAAAAGCAACATGAGAAAAGTCAGTCAAGTCACCCTTATCCTGCCGGATGAGTCCTTTGAGCTGCATGTGTGTAAATGTGACGCCTCTGTAAGGTCAGGAAAACTGGCATTTCATGGTACCTGCTTCATAAGCGTCACTGTTGTATATTCAAACTACAATAAAATGAAAAATACATCAACTTTGGTTGTATTTAATACAACATTGTATTAAGTAATGATCACCAATGTGCTGCCAAGTAGGTGAACTCTAGTGAGTCCTGGTCATGGTCGTGTTAGACAGCTTACAAAATCCCACAAAGCAAATTTCTACACCTAATTATAGCCCGAGCTGCAGCCACAGCCGTCGGCAAAGAAAATTAAACTAGTCCCAACTAAACTGTAGTCTTAGCACCGTTATCAGAATAGTTCAGTGAATCATGAACCTTGCTGCTACCGTTGCCACAGAAACCAATGCGAGCCTTGTCGACACAGTGGAAACACGGCTACATGGAAAGACATTTGGCTTGTTCTCGCTTGTTAGCTCAGAAACAGACATCGATACTGTGTGTATCTGGATTTGGCGAAAGTGCATGGGACTCGTTCTTAGATTTGGGAGAACAAAGCTGAACATGGCTTCTCACTGCCACAAATATCAGCCAATGTCTAGTTTATATTGTAGCACCTGAACTTAAATCTTCAATGTAAATTAATGGAATAAAAGTGAGTGTCAGTAGCACACTTAAAACTGCCCAATATATCAGGAATCTAAACTATATTTGTGCAAAAATATGCTTCACCAAGGATCAAACTGCTTTTTTACCATTATGTTATTCAGTAGTGATGAAGGATCTGTTTAACATCATTTTGTTTCATTTTTACACGGCTGTGATTAATAAAAGTAGAGGTATGTACTGTCCATTGCATTCATAACATTACATTAGAACCACCAGGAGTCTGAATTTAGATGAACTCGAATTAGATGCTACTCAGTTAAATCGAGGAGAATCAAGTGAATATATAGTATATTATTGCACATGTCATAAAGCCAGACATTGCATTATCATGATCACAAGATTAAAAGTGAAGGCAGGAGCATGACGGCTGGTTCTGATTTAAAATAGGCAGATTCTGTTCAAGGTTAAACTTTGAGTTGACAGTCTGTGGTGATTTTACATCACACATGTTTAAGTGTAAGGACGGCTGGCAGAGGATGGTTGCATTACTGTGGACATCACACCATGGCTGTCTTTAGTGTGGGAGGAGGCTCAGCAGAACCAGTCTGTACCAGAGAAAGTGAGGCGACGGCTGTAAAGAATCAGACCAGTAGCTGCTGTGAGACTTTCTTCGCCTGTCACAGGGAGAGAATCGTCTGTGTGCTTTCATGATTACGCCGTGGATGATGTAGATGTTCTCATCCTGTTTGAGGGTGGTGCAGATAATTATACCCAAGAGCTCAATTTAACCATTTAATACCTTTCTCTAAGCGTGTCTGCTGCTACCAAAAGGAGAAAAACAAGTTTGTTCCTGGGGTAATACATTTTTGGCTTTTGAAGTGCGTTGAAGGTGTAAAATGCACACCATACTTCATGCATAATGCATCGCTCCAAGTCATCAACTGTTGATGATGACTCCATTTGGCCATGTAAAATTTACACAGCTGGATGAGTTTGCAAGAGACAGGCTCAAGAATATCAGATGTGAAACACGGCGGTTTGCCCGGAGAGCAAACTTTGAGTGCTGTTGTTGCACCTGCTGCTGATCTGGGGCATTGCTGCACCCGTGGACTGTATAAAAAGATGGATGCAGACGCAGTGAGGTCACCCACTGGTCTGTGGACTGCTGCTCTGAAGACTCGAGTTTGGAACTTGTGCTGTCAACATATTAGTTTTTTAAAAGGACTAGACAATCAAGGTGGATCTGACTGAGGACTCAAGGACACTATAGGCAGCCATGTGACAGCTACTTGTTAATCACAAGATAGCCTCACCCTAAAATAATCCCAGTTTTATCATCTATTTCATTTTAACTGCGGCAAAAAAGCATTATGTTATACTAAAGAAGGCTTGAAACTACCGATTGAGATCATAAACTTGTTAGGAAAATGTTTACTTGCTTGACAAATGAAGTGAGAAATAGGGCCTTTTTCCTGTAGACTTTTATACAATCTGACTTTTTTGCAACCAGAGGAGTTGCCCCCTGCTGGCTATTTGAGAGAATGCAGGTTTATCGCACTTTTGAATTTGCCATCTTTTTTATAATTCAATTCAATTCAATTCAATTTTATTTATATAGCGCCGATTACAGGTCTAATTGTCTCATGACGCTTTACAGAACCCATATGCCTTATGCAGTCTGTCGCTCTACCACAGGATTCAACATGTCCAGATGTTAGATATAATATTGTTTTAGTTTGTAGTGCTAGGATGATTTAACCCTCAAGCAATTTAAGGGTAGGAAGAAATGGTTTTTAAAGGTCACCACAAGTCCAACTTATCATTCCGTGACATTCTGAAGAGTGAATTACTGATATTACCCAAATAATATTGTTTAAAGGCTTTTCGGGAAACCAATTTTACTTGTAAATTATTACAAGGCCATGTCCTGTTTGACTTGACCATTTTTCCTTTTAACTGTAAGCAAAATCAAATATTCCAGTGGAGAGAAATCAGATCTCGCAGGTTCTGTGTAGGTGTGAATACTACAATTCTCACCTTGGGTGTTTTCCTTGTTGGTAGAGCTGAGGCAGTCTCAGAGCCTCCGGAGATTCCCAGATGTGTTTGCACTTTAGTTAGACTATTTCAGTGTCAAAGCTGCTGAACGCTGGAGGTTATAGAAAGCTAGAGTAGAGGCTTGTTATTTAAGTATGATCCACCGTGAGAGACTGTTTAGATTACCCGTTTTCTTTGTGTGGCAATAGGTATAAATCTTGCAATCACTGTCAAATTTTCTTCTCTGTTGGCTTTTCCTTCACCAACAATGGTCCAAAAAAAATGAAGGTTCTTTTATTATCACCTTCACAATTGGGATGAATTTGTTATTCATTGGAGAATGTGTGAAAATATGGGCTTTGTTATCAGTTAAAGGGTAATTCTGCTTTATTTCAGCCTGGAGTGCCCTTTAATGCAGCTATTGTGGCTCTATGAGTCATGCTAACTTTACACTCTCCACTTCTACTGTAGAAAGGCTACACAAAACAGTAGAAATTGCACTGTGTTCTCTGTTCAAATACATAGCATCAAACTGAAATGACTTGCAATCATCCTCATTTTCGTACAAAATAGCAGCGTGCACTGATTAATGTGCCGGTTGATTAAGTCGTATAAGTGTTCCCAGATGATGATCTTTAATGTAATCAGTGAATATCTTCTCCAGGTGGGTAATTTTTGTAGGAAGTCTTAGTAAGACTCAAAAACATTTTGGATTCAGACTTTGGTTATTTCTTACATCACAAACCGAAGGAACCAATGCTTTAAACCTGCAGGGTGGAGCTTTACATATCATTACTCTTCTTCAAAATCTGTTTACATTTGAATATGACTGGCTGAATCGATGCTAATATTACAGCTTGATATTGTGTAATGTAGAGTAGACTTTCAATGTTTGAGTAGACAAAGGCGAGCTGGTGTGCTCCATCTGCAGTCAGCAGGGAGGGATGAGTGGAAAGAGCAACAGGGATTGTAGATCTGCACATTGTAGACTCTGGAAGATAGACTTTAAGTTGGAAGTAGAAAGGGTATTATGAAGATAGAACTACAATGTAACTGAAATGGGGCTGCATTTACATTCACCATGTTATTGGCATTGTTTGGGGATAAAATGTATGAAATTTCTTCCTAAGAAAGGTTACTGGTTCTCCAGGTAAAGACATCTAGTCAAAACTATTGATCACACTGACATGAAAAATAAGCCGACCCAATCCAAACTGTATCACATACAGTGTATTCAATCTGAATAAAGTGAGATTTTTTTTAAAAAGGTATTCAGTTTTTCTGATTCTAGATTAAAAATGTACGATTCCTTACAGTCAAAAGTAAATTTTACATTGTAAGGTCTTTGATAACGTTCAGTGTCAAGGTTCACCATTAATGGCACGTCTTTTTATTCATCCACTGTTAATAACAAGATTCAGAAATGGCTACCGAAGCTCAAAGAGATGCGAAAATGTTCAGTATGGCACATCTGGTTCCACCTACAGGGGAGGCTTAGCACAGTTTTTGGCACCTGCAGGCTCAGTGGGTCGCTCTTCTAGTCACAGCGCTTCTTTATATTCTCTTTCTATTTGAGAAAAAAGTAAAACTGTGACATGTTTCATTGATATTGCATGTAGCAGCAGCGGAATGAGACACCTGCTATTACGCAGACAATCACCCGTGACAGGAAGAGTCATGTTATAGATACAGTGACCAGAAAGCTGCCTGCAAGTGGACTATTTGTTAGGGCTCTGCCACCCCCTGCAGATGTTGTCATGGAAACACTCTTTTGGGCTTCTCTCTCTCATACAATGCAGCATTAGGATGTTAATGCCACGCTCAACACGCCACAGTTCAGGTTTCCATGTGACTCCCACACTTACATAACGCTGTAGTGGAAGGGGAAAGCCTCTTACAGTATATGATAACCACGGAAATTATGCTGTACGTATGGGGATTATAGATGTTGTTAGCCATATGCATCTCTGTGCTTCTTGTATAAAGGTGCCTTTATGCAAGTAACCTATGTAAATGTATAAAGATGAGTGCATTTTTACATTTAGAAAAGCATACACTGTATACGGTGCAGTTTGGTAGGTTGGTCCTGCAGTATACGGACTGATTAAACTAGAAAAAGTGATATGAGTTTCTGTGAAAATAAGCGAGAGGCAGCCCAGATATGTACTGTATATACAGTCATGGCTTCTCTCTTGTCGTTCCTTTACACAATTTGAGCTCAATGGACAGAGAAATTCAATCAAATTCATAATCAAACTGTTGCAAAAGAGGTTGCAAAGTTTGAGCTTGCCATTTTATTTTTTCCAACTCAAACTGTAACTAAATAACCGAGTAGCTCTCCCCGTCTCGATACCATCCATAATTCTAAAGGCCATTTTTGTTTACGTCTGGTTGCTGATTTGATGATTACACATTGCTATTGTGAGACTACACCTAAGAATTGTCTATCAAAAGCTCAGTCGGTTACTTTCAACAGTGGAGTTTAATGTCAGGGGAACACACAAAAGGGGAAAAAAAAAACTGCGTGGATGTAATTTAAATGGAGGAGTGGAGGCGTGGAACCACCCTTGTGTGATTTTGAAGAGGTGACCTATTGCAAATCTGTTACTCACTGGTGCAGTCATTTTCAGTGTACAGTCAATGCCGTCCCTTATTAAAAGGCACTCTCTGCTGCAATCAAGGACAGACTTTTACTTTTTTTTCTAAGAAGGAATATCCATGGTAACAGCTGTTGCAGTCTTCGCTGTGTCCTTACGGGGCCAGAAGCAGGGGTCAAACGTCATAAATCTGGAGAACTAAAAGAAGAATGTGAACAAGGCAATGCCCACATAGTCAAACACACACAGAGAAAAGAGAGAATAAACTGTTATGTGATCAAGACTGAGGATTCTCTGGCTGTGTAGACTTTACTGTTCTGGAAAATTACCATCTAAGAAGCTTCATTTGGATATTTTCTATTCATATGCTGATTTACAGACTTGCTTAATTAGTATGTTGCTGTATTATTTTATCCCTGAGAACCTGACACTAGTCCACTCCACACAGTGTTGATATTCAGGACCTCCCTCTGTAGGTCTGTGATAAACCTGCTGATGTCTTTAGCACATTGCAGATTTCCCAGGATATCCCCAAGTCTCCGGGAGGGTGATGTAGTTAAAAAAAAAAAAAAAAAAAAAAAAAAACTATCAGCAGCACACTGGTGTATTTGGAACGCTCTCTGTGTTCGATTTAACGCTGACGTCACCCGGGAGCACTGAGCCCTGCGCCGCAGTCGGTCCTGAGATGAATGCACAATATTTAAATCTAGCCTACCTGGTTCTCTCACTCCACCCTGTGGGCTCAGCATGTCAGCACAATCAGTGGAGTGGAGGGTCACAAAACGCAGAGAAAACGAAACCATCGAAAACCTCATCTTTATAAAGACATAAATAATACCGAGACAGAATGATTTCTAGCATGGAAAAAAAAGAAAGTTGCTTTTAGACATTGCTGATGATCTTGAGTGCTGACTTTAGAATACCTTTTTTTTGTTCATAGATATTAAATAATGTAATACAGCGGGCTCATTTTCTGGACATCATAGGAAACTATTCGGCATAGATTTAATTTAAAATGATTTGATCTTGTTTGTTGTTTACAACTGCATACGACGTAATTCACTCCACACTACAACTCCTGTGCTTTCTGCTATTTCTCATGCATACTTTTACAGCTCCTACCATCTCAAGCAACTGCTAGGAAAGAATTTCCCCGCAGCGATTAAGTTTTTTGATTCAGCTTTAACTTTGAATTAATTTACTTTTTATTTCAAACAGTCAACCAAAGACTTAATATAGCAATTTATTCATTCAACAACACTACTGTCACTGCTTAAGTCAATTAAACAGATTTTTTTTTTAATTCAGTGAAGTTTCAAACCAAAAAGCTGTCCTGCAATTTATAAGAACCACTTGAACAGCAACTATCAGGGTCAATAAAGCAATATAGAGAACAAATACTTGTAATACTCAGTGCTATGCTATTTTACATTACTTGACATGCGTAGCATCAATGACTTTGGCCTTTTCAAAGCCTGGTTCAAAATGCATTTTTTCAGACTGGCTTTTAATACTCAGCAATGTGGTGACATTTTATTTTATTTTATCTTATCTGATTTGATTTTATTTTCTTGACACGTATTTTATTGTTGCTTTCTTTTAATTTACTTTTATTCTAATTTTACTGTTTGATTTTAACTGAAAAGCACTTTGGTCACCTTGAGTGTTGTAAAGTGCTTTATAAATAAATTTTGATTAATTGATTACTTTCCTGCCTTTTTTGTGACTGTACGTGTGTTTCTTTAACAGACACGTCATATACATCAGCGTCCCTTTTTCCCGTTGTGAGTATTTTTTAGCATTTTATGAAGAATGTTGGGCTCATTAATAATACTGCAAGATGACGGATACAAACACAAGTGTGCTGATAAATGACAGTTTCACCTGAGGACGTTTCCCATTCTTCAAGTGCTGCTCACTGGATCTGAGAGACTTCAGCACCCTGGACAGATGCTTTTATCATTTTTACCGCAGTGATCCAACAGGGGGCGCAGCGACCACATTGTTCCATGTGGTGGCGATCAGGGCTGTTTGATGCTGTATTAGAAATATTTCCCAGCTCCCACTGCTCTGTAGCGGGATATTTCGGTGTTTTATTGTAAGTTTGACGCCGCTCCTAGTATTATCCCCATGCATTGTCGGTGACTCATTGATAACTGCGCGCTTTTCAGTCTTTTCTGTGTGATTCCAGCTGCGCTTCGACTACAAACTTTACGGCCAATCAAGTGCAGAGAGCGCGGAGAGGAAGAGAGAGGGAGAACCTGTGCACGTTGATGCCGCCAAACCTTTCGGACAACATGGCTTCACACGCACACACACGAAACAAACATGAACGATCTGAAGCCATATGAGGATTTTGGAGCCGCTGCGGTCACATTTCACCGGGGCTGCCCGCCTATTAACGGACACCACCGACTCCCCCCCCCTCCCCCCCCCCCCCCCCTCTCCATCGCCCCCCTCCTCCTCCATCCATCCCTCCCTCCTCCCTCAGCATCCGCGGCTCTCGTCTAATTGCATCGTGGCTCTGTAGTGAGTGAGTGAGTGGCGGCGGACCGACGCGCTGTGGTCTGTGCTGTCTGCCCGGTGTGAGGGTTTGGACTGATGTCTCTGCCTGTCAGGAATTTAAAGTGTCTCTCGCCGGTCATGTGCCAGTGTAAGGTCATCTGCAGCAACCGGACCCTGTCTCTGATGTTCGGCTGCAAGGTAAGATCGGGCTGGCTGCAGCGGTTTTCTGTGCATTTTGTGCAAATGGAATAAAAGAGAAAGAAATATGAGAGGGGGGGAAAGGCCCCTTTGTGACATGTGTGATCGCCTTTTGTCAGCGTTTCTCTGTTGCTACAGTGATCACTCCATCTCCTGTCCATCTGTTTCCAGGTGGCAGCTTATTCCCAACGTATAACCTTTGGATCATCGCGTTTTCATGGCCGTTTTTCATCCACACACTCACACACACAGATTGTGCTCAGCATCGTGCATGCCTGTGTGTCTTTACCATTACAGCTGTTTAATGAATGAAACATCACCCCCCCCCCCCCCCCCCCATCACATTTTTTTTGTGCTCCATACCTGCAGGCCAGGTCACCTCAGGGCTACCACTGGTTCACATTTTTACTTTACAATACTGCAAAAGCAACCAACATGCTCTGCTTTTGACCTTGGGAGATGCACTTTATTGCTCAGGGGCGACTTGAATATCATTCATCATCAGAGAAATCGAACACAGCAAGGGGAGGCTTAATCCCAGCTTGGAATAAGGTAACAGAAACAGTGGCCCTGCTGTTTTCCTGCACCAGCCTACTGATGAATCTGAGCCGGGCAGGTTGTTGTCAGCCGCTTATCAGCAATAAACAGGCTGTTGTGTTGAGCGTCTGTGTTTGCAGTATATGATTTTGGTCTTTGTGTGTCACGAGGGGAAATAATGTGTGATCATTCATTCATGCACTGATCACATCCCAGATTTCCCTCCATCCCTTCCCTCCCCCAGCTTCAGGTGTTTCCAGTATGGCAGCCAGCTCAGAGTTCCCCTCCACATGGCACTATAGTCTGTTAGCGCCGCGAAGCCAAATCTGTCTACACTGCTCCGCCGCAGCCAGGAATTGTCCCAACACTTGCCAAAATGATGTGTACATGTGTACAGAGCTCCAGATAATTTGTTTGTGTTCACTCCCGACATTTTGGGTTCGTGTTCTGCCTTGTTGCTCCATTCACTTCCTGCATTTGATTAGTTGTGTACCACTGGATGCGAAATAGCTGGATTATATTTTATAATACTGCATTAACCGCGACTGTTTTTATCTGCCGAGACGCATTTCTATATTTGAAAGATGCTGCCAGTATAAATTAATGCGGGTGTTTGCTCTCCTTATTTCTGAAAGACTGCTCCTGCTGTGCTCAGTGTTGAGTATTACTAGCTCAGATAATCCCATGCGTCCCCATACATCGCTCCCTCCTGACTCATATCTTTCTCCGTAACTCAATCGGCTTCTTTGTGGAAAACACATCAACATTCTTCTCCCATAGATTCACGCTGCTCTTACAGTCATCATGACCCACCAGTGAAATGCAACTCCATGGTAAACACTAATTTAGTAATAAGAGCAGCTTTCACAGCTCAATTAAAATGAATTGTGCTTGGTTTGCAGTGTGTACACTGACAGTTTAAGCTTGTATTATAAGCAAATATTTTTGCTTTTTGAGTGTTTGAGAGCCTTTTTCTTAAGCTATTAGCATATTTTCCCTCCCTTCTATGAAGCCACAGTTAATGTGTGCACAATGAGCTGTCTTTTAAAACATTCTAATCTTGCCAGGATTCAAGATTAGCCTCTGCATTGTTCTTTCATGCCCAGATACCTGCTCTGCACATATGCAGGTTTAACAGAGAGCTTGTGTCCAGTCGATTGCAGTCTCATTAGGAGGTTTAATAGGTGTTTTTTATTTTGGATCTTTGGGATGTACAGGAGAATATACCTTTACCACCCCTCTGTATCCTCTCTTTTGTTGTCTCTGCCCTTGATTGTGTTTGCTAAACTTCTCTGTCACAATAGCTCCCACATGAGTGGTCATTTCCCAAGGTGATCCTTCAAGATTATTTATTTGCATAACCTTTGTTCTTAAACAAAGCTCGGCGCAAATCCACTTAGTCATTTCAAATTCAGGATCTTAATTAAAAAGGTCTTTATGTGGTTGCAAGCATTCAGCAGCGCTTTAATGCGCTCTTTTACGCTCAACGCTCGCTGATGGCCTCACAACATTTAATCAAGACATTCTGCCGCACCGAAGTTTGTCTTTAAGCTATGATTTAATGCAGTACTTAAACTGAAGGCCGCGCCAACTAGCCAAACCGTGGAGTTTTTAATGGAAACCCAGTATTAATGTAATGAATGATTTAGAACTCAGGGATCAGTGTGCCTTCATCTCAATATCAAGATCGATAATCACCTCACCCCGAGAATCGATTCTCAGACGACTTTACTGGAAAATGGACAGGAAAACGGCCCACTGTCACTCATTACCAGCCAACTAATCAAATGATCAAGAGTGTATAAAATATTGGATGGCGGTGATATCAAAGGGGAGGTGACGTGCTGTGCGTTGTGATGTGTAGTTTGTGTTTCTCTGTGTGCTGGGCGCACTGGTTTTGCATTTCACATCCGCACTGTGCAAACACACATCTCTTCCTATGGATTTGACCTATTTTATCCTGCTGTCATCTTCTTTTACAAAGAGCGGTGAGCCACAGCGCTGACGGTATGCTTGAAGAAACACAGCAACAACAATGTGAGGCAACCAACGTTTACGAATGCTGTGTTTGGATAATATTGAAGCATTCAGGGTCGCCCCTGCCTCGCTAACTTGGTCCTCTGCATGTCTGCTATCAAATACGGCACCTGGTGTTATGTGAGCAGCGGATGTGCAGGTTGTAGGAGTAAGTAACACATTCATGATATAAAAACCAGCACTGTACAGAAACGGCCCTTACTACGTCTATCAAGGCCAAGGAAAAAAAGCTACACCTGTTCCTCATTCAGGTAAACAGTGTCTCACTAATGGGTGCAGAAACTAGAGGCTTTATGTAACAGACTCGATGGCTTAATTTAAAGAACTTCACCATGATCCTTTATAGATGTCAAAGCCACCACAATTAATCTCCATATTACCGGCTTTCACACTTATATGGTTTGTTGCTAAAAAAAAACCTTGAGGTGTGCACATCAAAGCTGCAGAAACTGCAGTGGACCACTTGGAAAAGCCAACAGAGGCCTTTGGTAGAGTCACTGTTCAGTCATGAACTGGCAGTTATTAATACTTTGAATTGATCGCCTTTTCAATTCAATTCAATTCAACCGATCAGGATATTATACATTTTTAAAAAGCCAACCTAACAAAGCATCTGGCACAGATATGCATCATCAGCTGTTAAAATTAAATTCATTCCCAGCCTCAGTGTGGTGCAGAATCACAGTTGCCCTCCAGGACATGGATGTTCATGGAAAGCAAAGCACATAAATAAAGTCTAAGGCAGCATTTCTCTCCAAAAGCCAAAATGAAACTCTAACATCATGTACAGCCAAGATCTAATCATGAAAGATTTTCCAATTTCAAACTTTAGCTATAAAAATCAGACTTAGATTTGTAGGCTTCATACATGTGCTCTGTTGTATGTATTTTTGGATTAGGAGTGGGCTATATCTGTACTTTGGCAAATTCATCTGCAGTTCAAGCGATTAACCTCTGATTCTTTTTATTTTTACTCTTTGCATGGCCGTCCAATAAGAGAAAAAGGCATAATGACAAAGAACTGTTTACCCACAAATGCACTAGTAGCAATGTCATATCAGATTTTTACTACAGAATTACTGATGCCAAAAGAATTCACAATTCTCACAATATCTACAAAAGATTTGAAAAAAGAAAAGCAATTTTGTCCGTTAAATTCATCTCTGTGTGTTGCACTGTCTGCCACTGGAGTATTTACAATAGTATTGTTATTAAGGGTACTATTAACATATCAATATTTTATTTCTTAAATGTAATAATTATCATCACTACTGATATATCCCAACACCCCTACAGACTACACTCTAACTGCTCTGCACCTGAGAGGCTGCAGACAATCGCTTTATTACAGAAAATACCCACTGCTGCTATTACTGCATGCTCATTTCTGATGAAACCATGAAGCAGTGTTGCTGTACTGTGTGCTAAAATGGCCTCCCCCTGCATGCATGCATGCATGTGTGTGTGTGTGTCTGTATAAAACAGAGGACTGCTGAGGAGTTAACGCTGCAATCCCCCCATTACAAGTGCAACATACATAAAAATGTATGTACTCAGCACAAAAATGGTGTGTGCATGTTTCTGTGGGCAGAGGGGGGAGGGGAGGAAATGATCGCAACTGCTGGGCTCCTTATGAGGTCGCACCTGACCTGCAAATTGCAAACACAGTAGGGCGTTTTATGTATATTTAGATTTGGGTTAATTAAGTGCGACTGCAGGTAGGGCGAGACGATTTACTTGTGCTTTGACTGGTGCTAATTTGTAATGGGTGCTCGCTGGTCATGCATATTGTGAAGCAAAGCCTGCAAGCTGGGTCATGTAACTTCAGTCCACAGCTGCAGTCACGTGACATTCTCCTCACTGTAACAAATATCCAGCACAACCTTTTCATGTTGATGGTAGGCCTGCATGATATCTGGAAAAAAAAAAAGGCGATATATTTTGAGCGATATATTTTGTAAATTATAAAAGTAGAGGAATTTTCACGTAAAGATTAATCATTCTAGACAGACTGGAGTACATATGTAGAGTGCATCGGCATGGAAAATTAAATACAACTAGAAAAAAGCTGTTTGTAGCCTTTTGTTATGTGGTGTAACACTGGCAAAGGCATCCAAAATAATGTTCAGACCATACAGAGCTTTGTGGGGCTGATTTAAATGTTCACGTAAATTAGTTGTGTTGCCTCATGTGATGCAAGATACTGCTGATTTAGTAGCTGTTTTTGGTCAACATAATACTTTCTGTAGGCAAAATATTTCTCTACCACTGATGTTGCATTCTAGCCTAGCCATGCTACACCCATGTTTCTGACGGCACAAGGGTCTAGGGAAGCTCGACAGGGAGGGAGGCGGGCTAAAAGGTTGTCTATCAAATCCCTCTGCAGCAATTGGGTAGGTATACAACCAATCAATGCAACGAATAGGCTGACGTAGTTCCGAGAGCACCGGCGGATTGTGGCTAAGTCCCATTAGCTTCCCAACCAGCGGAGCCGCGGAGCCAACTGGTATATTAAGGATTTGCCATATCCCGTCGGCATAAGTCCAACTACGTCTTTCTTCTCAATGAAACACTTCAGTGCCGTCCTTTGTTTATCTTTCAAGTTGAATTTTAGCTTCAAATCTTTAAGGGCTGTGGCCAAAGCCGAGTCGAAAGATAACTGTTTATTGTGCGCTGGTTGTTTCTGTCAGAATCGTTACGCCCGCCTTCTGACTCTACACTTCATGGTGATTGGTCCGGCCAGTTTTAGGAGAATCCAGCGTCGAGCCTTATGGAGGGTAACTAGACCCACCCTGGCAGAGAATTAAATTCGTTGCTGTGGGTTGTCTAGCGCGGCTAGGCTAGTTGCATTCCTTTTTGCAACCAAATCTTCCTTTCCAGTGATTCTCTCATGTCATGCTCTTTGCTTATTTCGTTTTGCACATGTGCAGATCGCATGTCAACAGACTCTACATTTTTTAAATATAGCAAATTAAACTCTGTGGATACCATTAAATCAGCGTGTATTATGTTATTCAAACAGGCTTCTTTTGTCGATTAGGCATGGAAAATGAGAAGTTTACTTTCCATATGAAGCAGCAAAAGAAGCTGTCGCATGACGTGTTCGAGTTCATTTGCCTTACTTAAGATTGCACTTTCTGTGATGTGATCGTTGCCCATGCACACGTCGCGATTTCAACGTAATGTGCAGCTCTACTTGGTAATGTACTTAAATGTGGCCTATTCAATTCACTTTTTGTCATATTTAGCTGGTATTTTCTCATGATTCATTAGCTGTCTTTTCTGTCTCTGTTTAAAAAACCCTAATATCTGTTGTGCATACACATCCCTGGATATTTAAGTGGGAAACAAACATAGTGGCTCAAAACTAATTCACACAACTCTATTCTATGCTACATACGAATGCACAGGACAGAGGGAAAGGGAGTGGAAAGGAAGATGGAGCAAATGGAGGCAGGGAGAATAAGAGGGATCTGCCATGTACTAAGTAAATGTCATCAATCCTTCTCACTCCTTTGCTGCATGTGTTCACCTGAAAGCTAGTCATCTGTCGGCTCTGAGTCTAGCCTCCTCGCATATTACGAATCCGCACAACGGGGGAAGTTACTATCGTCATATCCTTCTAAATTCAGCTCAGCGTTTTCCTTTTTTTTTTGCGTGTGGAGCAACAGGCTCAGAGCCTAAACGCCAGGCATTAATTCTGTACATATTCTCCATTTACATAATGATCTGTTTCACATGAGTTGGCTGACTGTTGCCAACTCATGAAATTGTTTCTTGTCTCACAATTAAGCGTGAAGTTCCTGTGAAAACAGGCTCCAGACTGACAAGACAAGATGGAAACCTCCCCCCCTCTGCACAAAACCTCGGCAGCAGAACCATGGCCAAGCACCCACTGTGGCACCATCCACTGTATCTATGACTCTAATCTGATTATTACATTTGACGATGATGCATCTGTGTGGGTCCTATCAATGATGAATCATCCCACAGAAAGGAGATTCAGAATCTCATTAAGATTAGATGAACATAAATTAACAAGTGAATATTTAAGACTGATAGGAGGTATAAAACAGCGCTGACTGTGTGTCCATGGAGTAAAAGAAAATAGGTTTCTTTATTTATTTTTTATGGCTTTTTGTGTTTCACTGTAGCATAACAAGCCTTCTGGAGGTGAAGAAAGCCCAGTGACACTTTGGGGATTTATTTTTATTTTTGGAGGACGTCTTCGGATGGATGGGACATTAATGAGCTTTAAAACATGCGCCGCTGAAAGTATTTTTACATGTTTGATCAAAGTTTTCGTCAGGTATACTGAATATTTCCGCTGGGCAGAATGGGCACCCAAGTCATCTGCCTTTGGGGACAACGCAGAGATGCGGTTGAGGTGCCGCTCGATATGAAACACCTTCATTCTGCTGCCTAGGAGACTCTTTTGCATTCAAAGCCGCTCACACAAAGCTATTGTACTCCTCTTCTTAACACACGACGCCACTTTTGTGCTGCTGCTTTTGGAGCTTGCTTTATAATAATAAATTCATTAATGCATCATAAATAATACATTAACAAATACATTTCCCCTCTTTCCATTTTGTTTTTGTGTTATTAGGCATGCACTTTGCAACTTCACTCTCACAAAGCTGTCTTTCTTTGTGGCTGAAGTGTTGCTCAGGTGGAAGCTTTGCATTCGCTGTTAATTTCCAGCATTACAAAGAGATTAAAGCGACTACACCCAACAGCAGTGTTAGATTTGGGCGAAGAGGGTGAATCTAGAGCGTCTCCATGGGGGGATAAGAAGCTCTTCTTTGTTGCGGCTCCAATTTTTGATTTAGGCTGGATGGATTCTTACATTAAGATCCCAACTGCCTGGTGCAACTTTAAGCATTCTGCCCCCATGGTAAATGTAAAGTCTGTTGTTATTGTTGAAGCACACATAGCTACAGGATACTAACACTTGTCAAAGTGTTGTGCTGAAACACCTTGGAGACTAGTCTGAAGTTATCACTGGCAGGAGATGAGTGAATTTCCTGTCCTCTGAGGCTTACATATACATGAAAAAAAAACAGTTGTACTGGTAGGTGTTGGCTGGCAACAGTGATTGTGATAATGCAAATGAGATGAAAGCTGTGTTTGAGGTTTGGCACTCGCGAGCACGCTTGCGAGTGAAAATCAACTGCGAAGGCAACATTGACTGTATTTTGATGGGTTGTGGTGAAGAAGAGAAAGTTCAGATGACCGTCACAGACGACCACTGTCCTCTCTGCTGTGCTCAGTCGAGGTGACAAGGAGTGGCGATGCTATGCTGCGATAAGTGCGTAATTTTTCTCATCTGTGGTCAGTCTGATTTTAAAGACAGCATTCAGCTTTAACGTAGCTGGTTTATAATAGGTTCTTGTGGGCTGGTGTGAGGGTTTGCTCACTGACAGCAGGTGTTCTGGCCTACATACAGTACTGTATGTGTAGGGAGATCGTACTACTGAGGAAAAAGTAAAGCTGGGTGAGGCATATAGTACATTTGAAATATCTCTTCAACCAAAAATATTTCTTAATAAATCTCCAGGATGATGTCAGCTGATGGCAGAATAGTAATGACCGTTGAGTATGTCATTAAAATTAAGGAGCTGCATGAGGCGCTGTTAAAAGGGTGAAAAAAATAGGCAGCATTGTCTAACAGAGGAGGCATTGTAATAAGGAGCAATTGTGTATGTTTTGGACAATCAATTGCTTGTTTGTATGTTTTAAATGATTATTGAAATGAGCCGCTTTGTTTGTGAGAAATGTCACTTGTCTTTGGCTCTGTGATAAATTTGCACCTTTACCTCTCCAGATATGTTTCACTGAGTTCTATTGTTCTTCGGGTTCCAGCAGGTAGTTCATTCTTACAGCTCTGTGAAGCATCGCACCGACTTAGCACCCAGCAAAAGCAAAATCCCTGCGAGTTCATCATCGCAGCATTACAGGAAAAAGGTTTCATCATCATCATAATTACGGAGGAATGTAAATAGATGAACATTCAAAAGCGTAAGACCTCAGAATTCTGTGGATTTACCACCTTTAATTTACACCTGAAGAGCTTCTCATGATTACACCTCACATGTCAATGCATTTGCAGTCTGAGTGTCTTGGAAATTATATACCCGAGAGGTGAGGTTAGCTTTCATTCCATTACCTAATGCACAGTAATTTAAAAGCTCGATCATGGTCCTTGAATTAGAAACTGAGATGATGGTAGATACCATTTGACATTTGGCTCTACATTAACTTAACTCATTTAACCATTAAAGGAACAGCTTATTCTGCCACACCGTGTGCAGTTCTTATTACAGTACAGGACAGGCGGCAACTGCTCCTGCAAACTGAGGAAGCTCTCCTTATAATGACCTTTACAAAGGAGTAATTCCTTCAAGATGTATTGGATTCCTTGCATGATGATATACTGATACAATAAAACCTGGGGAACTCGGAGGAATTTTGTTGCAGGGGTAATTTCGTGGGCTGATTGTACAGTTAGAAGAACATATTGGCTCTTATAAACCCCCCCTATTGCGAGAACAGAACCCCAGGAAAACAAATTTAACTGGCACCATGTCCAATTAGGTATATTAAAACAGATAATAGCCTATTATGTTTGACGTGTATTAATTCAACTTCCATTACTTCAATCCTATAGCATTAGTACAACCTAAAACCACACAGACTGTACTGCAGACGCAGAGGCGCAGTTGTTTAAACTACGTAAATAACAGAACAAAATTAAACAGCATCAATCATCTATACAGTATAAATACCAAAGTTCAGAAAGAGCCATGCAAATTGGAATTATGTTTTCAATATAAGTTGTTCACTTTTTACGTATTGCACAACATAAACAGCTAACAGAGCTTTTTCTTCTGTTTAATGGACACTAGTACTGATGGTAACATGTGCACTAGACTGAAACATAGATACATCAAATTGAATAAACGCTCCAAACATTTAGTGATGAGTCAATTTGTGTGAAACTGTGAAGCTTCTGTTAGAGGCTGCTGGCATGGATAAAAAAAATCATGGACTCGAAAAATACAACCGCCGCCGCACGCCATCTCGAGCAGAGGTTCACTGTCCTCATCATGCTCCTTTGTACTCAGGAGAGAGCGCTGCCTGTTTGCGTTTTAACCGTCTCATCATGGACTGATATCTGGAGCACCAGGTGAAAGCGGCGATTAGTAATTTTGGAGCTGGGAAACCGAAATGAAAGATGAACTTCGATGATACTCAGGAGCGAGAAAGATCCTTTACTGACGAACCAAAATGTGCCTCTTGGTCATGTTGGCACTGGGATAAATGTTGCAAAAAAAATACCCCGTCACATTTTAAATGATGCTGTTTCTGTTATTGACAAAAATCCTGTCCACGTAAAGCCATCTCCAGAAGGACGCTTTGTGACATATCATTGAATGTCCATCCCCCACCAGTGGGACAGAAGGCAACATGGCAGCATGAACATTGGTCATGCAGGAAAAGGGGGAGGCAGTGGAGACCAGAGAGCTCAGGGCTACTCTGAGCAGTGATTCATGATATTTACTATTAGTTCCAGGTTTTAAGTTAATGTTTTCTGTTATCTAATACAAATCTTTTTTTTGTACCATCCGCTGATACCGGATTAGGATTGAGAATACTTAATTAAATCTGTATTGCAAATAGTTTTTGGTGTACAGTTACATAATATTTAATCTAAGTTTACATTAATATAGCAATGCCAGTGTGTGCAGTACTTAATACGGGGGGGGGGGGGGGGGGGGGGGGGATCAATTGTTTCCTGCTTATTAACTTGTAATTATGGAGCTGTGCTTTCCATGCCCATTCATTTTCTCTGTCGTCTGCACCCGTGCAACTGTTTTCTGTTTCCTAATATTGATGGGTTCACTTTTTTTTCAATTTTACCCATCCCCCTCAATTTCTCCTCTATCTTCATCTCTATTTCACTCCCTCTCTTTCTTGCTGTCTCAGTGTAATGTGATCCAGGACCGATGCTGGCAGCCCCAACTGTGGCACTGCAATCTCTGCTCTGCTCTGGTTGCTAGGCAGCCTGTCTGAGACAGGGCTCAGTGATGCACCTCCCTCTGCCGTCTGCCTTCAAAAAAAAAAGGGGAAAAAAAATGAAATAAATAAATGCAAGAGAGCGTAGCAGGGTTGGCCAACAGGTCACCAGCCAAAATTCGGTTGATCCATTCAGATTCCTGTGTTTCTCAGAACAGGCAGCTTCACATCTGCAGTGCCGCATCGTAGTGAGCCCGGTGGAGACGAGGGGCTTCGGTTGGGCACAGATTTGTAGAAAACACAAGCTCTTGCCCACAGGACAGTGTGGCAGATCTCCACTGTGATGCTGCCCACCTTCTCATGTTGTTTTGTGATGGAAAAATGCTGTGTGCAGATTTTGTGTCATCGCGCCTAGAATGAAACCTACCGTGTGTGGCTAAAACAGTGGGCTGCTGGCAGGCTGCCCAGGTGTGGGATATTGGTAGGGGACTGAGGTTACTAGGAAGAAGCTGCATGATCTGCTACTTTGGAGCCGCTATGAGTCACGGCTCTGGTTGCTCCATGTGGTGGTGGAGGACGTTGGCCTCGTTCAACGCACAGTGGAAACATTCTGAGGCCTATTTTTCTATATCATCAGTTTGCGCTTGTAGGCGTCACACATGTTATGCGATATACCAGATTTGCATATAGAGTGCTCACATTTGGCTAGAGATGCCTGTTCTGATGGAGGTACTACTCTGTGCCCTTGATGAAGAGACTGTGTCATTTACACCACAATTTTCTAAAGGACATCAGACACCAGTGACAATACAGAGACTGACAGTGAATTCGGCTTGTTATTTAAGCACCATCAACCTTTAATCCTGCTCATACGTGACACCTGTGAACATCTATTTGTGTTTGTTTGTGTTTCTACAGAAGTACAGGTACCAGGATGAGGAGACGCCCCCCTTGGAGCACAGTCCAGCACATCTGGCTCCAGGGAAAAGTGCAGAGATGCTTCACATGAGTGACAAGAACCTCGCTGCCATGGAGGCCATACACGGCTACACACCACACACACACATCTCTCCTGTCAAGGTAGGATGCACACTCCGCTCATGTGCATTGTTGATCAATACGTAACACGATTACTGCAGCACAATGCACTCAGCTGTCAACACTCAAGAATGTTGGCGCGCTAGAACAAGCACACGCTTCCTCGGGAACACGTCGCAGAGCACGACACAGCCAGTAGATCACAATTAGAGCTTTACTGCAGTGCTGAATATTCATTGTGACATCAGTGAGGTAATTCTGACTTCATATTCAAATACACTCTGACACTCTGAGTGTCACTATGTGAGTCATTTTGTTGTCTGGGTCCAGGAGATATTTTGGATGCAGTTGAAATTGGGCTGCAACTAACACTTGTTTCTTATTTGTCTGTTAAAATGTGGATTATTTTCTCAATCAATTAGTTGCTCGGTCCATAAAATGTCAGAAAATGTGAAAACAACGTCCATCAGTGTTCTCTTAGAGCCCAAGATGGCGTCCCCTGATGCTGTTTTTGCTCTCAACCCAAAGATATGCAATTTGCTGTCACAGAAGAGAAAATACTTAAATTTTAATCAATCATTGAAATATTTCATGGTTAATTTAATAGCTGACAATTGATTGTCTCCTTTTACTACTAATATAGATGTTTGTAGGTGTATTTATAAAGGGCTGTATTAGTTTGGGTGATGATGTTTCTCACTAAAACAAAATGAGACAAAAAAGAGATATCCCTGATTACTTGCAATAGATTGTCATGCTATTATTCTAAACTGTAGATCTGAATTCTCAAGTTGAATCACCAAGCAGATTTATAGTCATCATGGTAATGTGGTTTGCTTCCTTCTAATTCCCTTCATTCGGAGACATAACGTGCTCTAAAGTCGTTAAATTTATATTAAGGGTTTCTTTTGGCTCGCACATAATCTACGACAACTTTGCACTTAACATGATGTGTTTTCTGTTTTGAAAGTCTAATCCCCCAACAAAAGTGCTTTGATGGGAACATAATACATTTACGAGGAATAAATACGCCCTCTGGCATGTTTAAGTGTCAGATAACTTTACACCTTTAAGAACACGCACGTTGGCCGATATGATATTGGAGACTAGAAGGATGAAAATCAAAGTGCAAGTGGACACAAGATGCATTCGGGATTTATATTCGTAACCTGATCACTTGATCAGGATGTGGTCAAAGTTTTCGATTAAGAAACTGAAATAAAAGCTCGTATTATTAGTTTAGTAGAGGAAATATTATAACAACAGATATCCTCATTGGCACATGTAGTAGCACTTACAGCACTCAGTAGGTACTGTCTGATGCTGCAGCATGCCTTTGTTAAGAAACAATGCTTATGGTCCTCTTTGTAATTCAACAAGACGCCTCATTTACTATAAACTCAAAGAGAACCTTGACACTGGAAAGGCTTGATTTTGAAGTGGAACGACTATTACACAACTTTGTGGATGCTA
Source organism: Acanthochromis polyacanthus (assembly GCF_021347895.1). Taxonomy (NCBI): domain Eukaryota; kingdom Metazoa; phylum Chordata; class Actinopteri; family Pomacentridae; genus Acanthochromis; species Acanthochromis polyacanthus. Next base: position 13,841,901 of record NC_067129.1, read on the forward strand.
ATGGGATCACAACGGCTCTCAGTGCAAACACTGAACCTCTTCTTATCACCAATTACCTCGGACACACGTCCTACAAACACAACATCTAATATCTTCGAGAGCTCCATGATAAAGAAAAAGATATGGACACAGAGCGCTACCGGCAACGCAGTCGGAAAAAAAATACAGCTGACATCAGTAGGAACATGAGCGCTTTGCCTGGAGTGCATTAACGAACATGCACTGTAGCTACAAATGTAAAGGTGTAAGCTATAATGACCACTTAATAATGATCCGTCTCATATGCCCACACATGTTTTTGAACAGCTGCTATTAGGGCTAAAGAGTTTCTGTATTTATTTGCTTTTGGGGGGGGGCCTTCTCTATCTCCCACATGGGACTACATTCAAGTCCCCAGATATGTCCATTAAAGTGCAATCTTTTAATGAGCAAAGAGGGGAGGCTGAGTTATTGTGCCTTACCGCTGCTGTTTAAAATATGAATCTGCCTGTTCAGCATGAGCTGGGATGACCATGTAACCCTTTTCGACCAAAAAGAACCAGATGCTAGTTCGGTACTAGTTTAGTGTTGGTGCTTAGGTTGGTTCAAATCTCGTGCCTCCGATGAACCGGTTTGCTTTGTCATTGGCAAAGAGTGAAATGGAGCCACATCACTGCTTCATCGTAAAACGTCAGTACGTCACTGCATGTGTAGCCGTTCAACAACCATGCACGTGCTGTTCCTGACTTTTTAAGCCTACATTGCGATCCAGAAACAAATAATCAAACTGTTAGTCTCCTCCTGAGACTGCTGGTGCGAGAATTTGGCATCCATATTTACCGGTTTTCAGGACAGTAACACTAAACACTAGTACCACTACTACTCCTTGCTTGGCTGTTAAAAAATGGTGGTTCTGTGTTTTCACTGTTGATCGTTGGTCACCGTAACACTGCCCCCAGCCTGTGACATACTCGGTTCTTAATTCTGGCCCAGCAAAGAGTCGGTGCCTGAAAAGCACCAGTTTCTGGAGCCTGGAGCCGGTGCTTAGGTGGTGGAAACACAAAGAACTGGTGCTAAGTCAGGCACTGGCTCTGAACTAGCACTGGAACCAGCTTGGTGGAAAAGAGGCAGGGAGGTTTCTCCTTGAGGGTACTGAGAGTGTGTTTAGGGACACTGTCAAATAAAAAACCAGAGCAGTGGCATGGCAGAGTCAGTTCCAGTCATCATATGAGACACTAGAAACCAATCATTATATGGCAAAGTGCATACGCCTTCCTCTAGAGACAGATTTTAAATGAGTATCAAATCAGTCCCAGGCTAATGAAGTGCAGGAGTGTTATAAAAAAATGAGTGGAAAAGCGCTATATGTATTACATCTGATTTATTGCTTTCAGGCCATTAGGATCTGAAAAGGATCCGAACGAAGAGCAACTTGAACAGAACAGAAAGACCACTGAATGACACGGAACAGAGAAAACAAGCCCCGGCCGTAATTTGGTTGCAGCAGTTTTGTCTGTCAGTCTCTGTTTGTCTCCGACTCTTAGACGCTCCGTCAAGTCAAAGTGTGAATCCAGCAGCTGCTGAAGCTGGTGGAGGTTGACAACAGAAAGGTGGCACATGTCAGTCACTGTTCAACCAGTTTTGGGAGGTATTGTAGGGGTGATCACAACAGTCAGAAAGGTGCATTAAAACCAAAACAACCTGCTTTTTCATGCAAGCAGTCACTCAGATTTTAATACGTAAAAAACCTGTAGTTGTACACTTTTGCAAAGGGTGGACTTGCTGTCCTTTCCTGACCTTTCTGGTTGGTTTGATTAATCCCTCTGATCTCAGTGGAGTTTGTCATCCAGCACATGCCAAGGGATCTGTAATTATTCACAGCTGAAGGGTGCATCATTTATTACGGTGATGGGATGGGAGACTTACTCCTTTCTGTAAAATCCACCATGATGAGGTTATTTAAGTCTGTTTAAGAGAAAATATAAAAAGTGATGTGCGCCCTGCAGGGTTTCAGATCCATTACGTGACTCAGTCAGCCGGTTTCCAGAAGCTCATATTAGGTACCAGTATGTCTGTGAGATGACAGAAAGGAAATATCATCTTGTACCTAATCATGATTACGTCATAAGTGCAAATTTAGTAAGTGTAATAAGTGTCTAGGTTCGAATAAGTTCCATTAAAGGATGAGGCAGGTAATCTTTTTTTATATTGACAGATCTCATGCAAACACCACAATCAGTAAATGTATTACCTAAAGTCTGACAGCACAGAGTGATATCGTGTATGGAGTGACTTTGTGGTTGACGCCATCTTTTCCAAAGACCTTCCAAATCAGGGAAGAGCCACTTGAAACCTGATTGGAACATTTAATCCAATACAGCATCATTTGCGTGTTACCTAACGGGCACGATGCACCGTACACGTTTTAATTAATGCGAAAATTGTATTAGAAGTGGAAACCATTAAGAAGAAAAAAACAAATATTTACTTACTGAACAAACTGGATATCAGAATCTCCTGAGGGTCTGTTAATGCAATTAACGGCGGAACAAGCTATAATTATGGTGAACGAAAAACTGATTAAAACAAGCTAACGAACAGTAAAACTTTCTATACAGAGTGTATTGCTGACTCCATTGAGAAATGACAACAAAATAAGTATTTTAAAACAACGTCTCTCTGGTTCACCAGTGAATTTGTGGCCTTGTCAGTCAATCCAGACCCGCTACGTCAATCAAGCCACTAACATCTCTCTCTGTGAACCACGTTATCTACTTCAATATAGAATTCTTTTCAAAATGACCACCAGCACACTGATTAGAAGGAGTGAATTTAGCTAATGGCATCATAATGACCTGTAGAAAAAAATGTATTGACCTAGTATTTCAAGCCAATGCTGTCTGAATGGGATCCCTCAGTGTTATTGCATTTTAACGCAGTCTTGCATTGTTGGTTGGTTTATTGATCCTCAACTGAAAAGTCCACAACAAATGTACAATTTACTCTTGTGTGATTTTTTTTTTTGCGAATAAGAAAACATCCTCACCAATTCAATGACACAGAATTTGGAAAAATGCTGCAAATATAGAAACTACAATCAAATATGAAACAAAATAAAGTAAATAAAACTCACACTGCAGGAATAACAACAGATATCTGATATGATGACAAATCAAAAGCCTCTATTTTAGCTCATTTCTCTAGTATTCTCCAGGTCGCAGAGTCGTGTTTAAGCAGGTTCATCACTTTTTAGTGTCATCTGGCAACAATTAAAACTCATATCTGCGATAATTTCAGCATTTTCTGTATTTGAATTGTCTGTACTGTGCTTCTGCTTTTAGAGGTTGTCTTAGTTTGCTTGTGTTTTCTCAGTTTGCATGCATTCTCTCAAACTACATGAGCTCTCAACGCCACTGCAGATTTATTGGCTAGGAAAACAAGCTAAAGCGGTGTTTAACTTAAACAGAACATGGCATTTACACAGACTTGAAGTGTTGGTAATGTAAGTGTGGGCAGTTTGCACTTCTGCATCAAACTATGTGAGCAGGAGGCAAAGATTTTAGCCAAGAACCTTCATTTGGCATCAAAAGTAGAAGGTTTGTTGACGTACATTTCAACACATGATGCAAGTTTCCCTCCACAGTGTTAATACGTGTGTGTTTGCACAGCCACTGACTGCGCTACGCATCTGTGTTGTCCTTGAGATTCTACATTATGTTGACTCCTGAAGCATTTTATAAATCAGAGAACAAAGCACATTCTTCTGGTTGGTTACTTGCTCATCAGTCAGTCAGTGGTGTTAGTAAAACATGACTTTCTACCTTTAATTAGCTCCATATTATTCATGTGTTTATCTTGCATGATGCTTCTCTTGGGCCTTGGGGTTTTCTCATCTCAGATCTCAGCTCTTGAAGTTCTTTTACACATATCAGTAACTGATTGCATCATATACACACATATACATGAAGTTTTGCATATTTATATTAAGCCATACAACTAATTACATAATAAATCTATGTTTGAGACATCGATTTATATTTTGTCTTCTGTTTACAATGTCCCCGTTTCAGTTCCAGCTGGAGAGCTTTGTTGCATTCATGTTATTTTATATGTTTGGCAAGTCTGCTATGTAACTAGCCTAAGTGCTGGAGTCAGAAGCACTACTTTCATTAACAAATTGATTCCTTCTGACACAGCAGATGCAAAATAAGCTTTAACATCTTTGACATTGGAGTTAGACAAGATCTTTAAACTTCTAATTTGGTTGGTTCCTGCTACCTTGCTGTGTTTATTACACAAGAGCACTCGTTTCTTGAGAAGTTTGTGGTTCCACATCATTTAACCAGATACACTGTGTAAAAAATGTTGTGCAGCTCTATCAGAAGAGCGATCCATTCCTCCCAAATCTCTTAAGAAATACTGTGAAGATTTTCCCTCATTTGCACCAATGGAATTCTGGTTCCAAATTTATGTGTGACACAGAAAACTCAAACAGAAACCGTGAGGTGTGGAAATGTGAAGTAGTGGGGAAAGATGTGCTTGCATTTCAGCTGTTATTAAGACACCTACACTGCAGCAACATTTGGTCTTGAGGATATTTTCTCTATCACATGAAAGGGAGCATGTTGATGTTGTTCACAATGTTTTGGGAACCCGGACTGGCCCTATTTCTATTTCTGGAATGCTGCTATTATTTATGAAGTTTTGAGTTTCTCTTCAGAGAGAAGCGATGCACTATAACAGTAGTGAGGTGTTTTTTTTTTCCTCCCTGCTATTTGTTGCTGATTTTAATAAACAGTGGGTGATGATGATGAATTTGATGATCGGAATAATGAGGATGGCGATGATGATGACGATGATGCCTGGTTTATGTGCACTTTGTCACTTCCTGCACTACTGGTCCTGCTTCCTCACACAGTGTCATGACGACCTTATAGAGTCTCAGTCTTGACATTGTGGTTTTATGACCCTGATCATTACTGTGTGTGCATCAGCGGACACCCCAGCCCTCAACAATCCCATTTCCCAAGTTTTAGTTTCACATCTCTGATAAGTTTTATGCTTCTCCTTCCCCTTTTTCACACTCCACACCCTCCTCCCTGCTCATGACTGGGTGCTAGCAGCAGAAAGGTTAACGAAGTTGACTTGTAAGCACAAGCTTGCCAGTTTGAAACTCTTCATCTCCAAGGAAAGTCTTGGTGGGGATAGTGTGATTAAATAAATTAGTGCTACTTATAAGCAGTGTGTGAACTTCAGAGGAGCCAGGGGGAGTTTAACTCCTCTTAATAAGACATGAACTCCCTTGAAAAGGTGATTTGTGAAATTCGACCGGAGTCTAAAATACGAAGAGTATACTATCTTTGCCGTACATTTCTATTTTTCTGTGTCCTCATCAACATGGAACATGTGTAAAATGAGGTTTTTATTGATGTATGATTCATGCATGAAAGAGATTCATCACTGATTCACTTTAATGAAGATACCGACATGCATGCTGGTCTTGCCGTCGCTACTGAAGTGCCATGTTATACACTTCACTCAGTTCAACCCAAAGATTGGGGTAAAAAAGAAACATTTTTCATGTCAACCGCTATAAAAACAAAACAGAACAAACAGCTTTCTATCTTGAAAGCAGCATCTGTTTTCTCATTCTGATTAATAATGATAAATAAAATCAAGTCCTTCATTAATATTGAATCTATTGTTTCTGAGTATAAAAAAGCAACAAAAAAAACACAAGTGAGTTCCCAGTTCAGACACTGCTTACGAGCCCTAGTTGGCTCCAATACTATGTTTTGCCGTTGAGAAAGGCATGTCCAGGATGTTTCCAGTGGTGCCTCGAGCAGAGGGCCATGTCTATATTAGGAAAGAGAAGTGCACTGATAGTGTCTGTAAATATCAGGATCAGCATGAATCCACCTGCCAGGTACTCTACTGGATCAGCAAATACAGCTGCCACAACATTCATACTTTAATGATGTGCTTTGTTGCACTATAAAACTTCTCCAACGGGAGCAAAAGTGTCTCCTGACATGTGAAAATGCTGCACTGCTGCAATTTGTAAAATTTAGGGTACACTGTTTAGTGCAGCAGCTCCAGGTTTGCAGAGTAATCCATTCTGTTTTAGCAGACATTAACAATCCCATTGTGTGTTTTTTAATTGATTATGTGTTTCTGAATCTGTTTTTCATTACCCCATCTATAAGCTGTCAATGACTAGTGGGCAAACAAGAGATGCGTTCTAATCAATCATGTGAAGTTGTGTGTTTTCTGTTCTGTTATCGGCCCTGATTTAATTTGGTGTACTTTGCAGGAGTCGGTGCATGATGGGATCTTAAGTAATAGATAAAGACAGAGTATCTTTAAATTCACGTGTAAAATCTAGAAGGTGTTTGTGTGGAAATGTCTTTCCGCACAGTCAGTGTTACTGTTTTTCTTTGTGTGTCCTCTTTTACACCGATTTTATGCTACACTGCACTAAATGTGCTCTATATGGTACGCTGCTGCAAGTTTCCAGTGGTTTTCTATGTGGATGTGTATTATACATTAAACATTATGGCATAATTGCAATATGGGTCACTGAACTTTCATACTTCAGGCACACACTTTGTGGAGAGTTCTTCATAAAAACACAGTATCAATAGTCATATCTGATAACTGATGGAAGGACAAGAACAAAGCGGTACCCAGTGTTCCTCCCCTGTGTCCATCCACCATGCCCTGCACAATTACCCTCTCCCTTCTGTTGTTTTGCAGCCTGTGTTGATGTCTACGGGACACACTCCAATGTACACCTCCGCTGTTTCCACACTGGTAAGAGCACAGCGATCCGTGCCGCTCCGTCAACGTCGAAAGTTACCAGTATCATCATCAGTCATCATCATCAGTGTGATTTTTATCCTTGTTCTCCGTCTTTACTGGATTTTGGTGTCCCTTCGACGGACTGGCTGTCTCGCTGCAGAGAGACAGCTGCCCATTCATTGCCATTTTATCTGTACTGCCAGAGGATGAGGTCATCTGTTTTCTGATCATATCGGTGTATTCATACTCATTGCCATTCAAGTCTCCTTTGTCTAACAGATTTGTTCCGCTTGTTCTCAACGGCTGTTTTGAGGGCCTGACATCACATGACTGCAAATGAAAAGTTTTTAAATGTTGCACTCCAGTAACGTTGCGATCCTTTGTTATGTTCAGATTCCTCTTCCTAAGACACACTTCAATCTTGCACCTGAGCTACCAAGCAGTGAATGTATCAGAAGCATATGCATTGTGGATCCTGTTTGACTGTTAAAAAAAAAGGCAAAATTGCGTATTTCTCAAGAATCTCAGGCTGATTTTGCACACACACACACACACACACACACACACACACACAAACCTATCCTGAAATATGCAAATTAGTGGAAAATCTGCGACGTTATGAGACGTGAGTAAAAGATTAAACTAATCCTAATGTGTGTCACTGCTAAACCTTCAGCGGTGTGTTGAAGGTGTCATGTGGCATTGGGCTTTGACAGACAGATAGATTTAATCTTTTTGCAGGACAGACTGAAACCTGTAGGTGTCAGTGTTAGACTGTGCACAATGACTTTCATAACCTTGAAAAAAATGGCTGTGCTGCTTCCCCAATAGAACATTTTTATGATCAAGACAGGTTGCATTAGCCTCATGTGCAATGAATTGCTGACATGGTTTTGTCAGTCTTGCAGGGCAAAACATATATAATATAGAACAGCAGAGGAATAAAGTGGCTTTAGATGCTCCTTCTTACCTTTATAAAAGCATTTTTAAATATATGCACATGTAAAAATTCAGAAGATCCAAACACAAAAGCTACTTAGATGGAAATAAGTGGACTGTAGAATCTGGCTTTCAGTCTCTCGATGTCTGTTGAACAAGTATTTACTCTAACTATGCATCATTTCTTGTCTCTGTGTGCTTGCCTTGACTTTGAACACACCCCATTTAATAGTGCATGCTCATAATTAAACTGTTTAACATATGGAACATTCCCCACCCTTCAGCATAGAGTCATCAGTAAGAAAAATGCATACATCCCCCTCATACATATACAGAAGCAGTGGATTCTGCAGATGCATGCATTCAATTTTCCACACTGGTTGGTTAAAGTGTGTACTGTCCTCAAGATGCATTGCAGTAATGCCTTTGTGCGTGGACGCCTTTGCAGCCAGTGTAGTGCCCGTGTGGTTGTCATTGATGTGTAGGCGGTGTCGTCAGTCTGTCTCTTTATTGCTTTAATGGTGTGGGGTTTGCCAGTACCACTCCAGGACCCATTGATTTATGGGTAGGATTGTCTCTGGAAGCACTGCAATGGTTTGGCAAGTAATAGCAGGTCTTTGGGTTATGTACATGATTTAGCAAAGAGGTGCTTTAGCTTCAACTGACATCAATTCTTTTTAAACTTATTGTGTAATGTAATTAGAAATCTTTTTTTCTTCACACTGCACAGAACTTTTGATATTGATCTGCGCTCAGACTGATGAATCTTCCCGCCTCTTGCTCGATATGACTCTTTAAGTCTGCGTAAATACGTGGGTTGATGTGACATTATGTGCAGGGTGCTGTTCTCACTGCTGATTTAAGCTCAGAAGCAAACACAGGGTCCAAATAAAGGCTTTTATATGTCACACTGTATACAGTTTAGAACATAAAGCGCTTTCTATATGAGACGCAAACCTCAATATTTGCTTTTCTATCTTAAAAAAATTAGAAAGGAATATTGTTTTTCAAAACTAAAGCTGGACTAATGAGCATGAAGTCTTAAACCTTCAGTGTTGCAGAGAGGGTATTCCCCTACCTTTGCCGTGGATCCAATGGGAATCTAGTTATTGAGCTAAGCTTGGCTTCCCCGATTGTGTTTGAATCTGAAGAAAAGTAGGCAAGTTACCACAATTACTCCAAAACCAGTCTACGTCTTTGAAACCACATGCTAACTACCTGGAATCATCGCTGAAGCTGCTCGTAACATCCTCCCTTTGACTTCATTCACAGACAGGGAGCTGTCTTGAAAATGTTCTCAGGGAAACAGTTTTTTAACAATGTATAAGGTACATTTATCGTGACAGATTGGAACTCTTGAGTTGGAAACACTGCACAGCATTTATCATTGCCATTTATCCTTCACCTGACAAGCCGAGAGTAAGAAGCAGCAGACATGAAGTGCTTACTGAAGACTTCCACCAACCAGTTTGTTATGCTCTGTCTCTTCAAATGAAAAAGGATGCATATCACTTTCTCTCCTCTCAAACCACACAACTGTCCCTATATACTTATATTTATACATTGCACACAAATCTTAGCAAAAAAACAGCCAATCCCTCCGAGACGAGTTTGACACTTTGCAAAAATGCGGTTGTTTTTAATGTAAGGATTCAATTACTGTTGTCTGTAGTGTTTCCCCCAGAGCTCTCCATTATACTCTCCCCTGCTCTGTTCTGCACTCCTGTCTGGCCGGTATCTGGTTTCTATCTTCATTTTCTCCGTCCTCCTTACTTTTCTTTAATAAATGTTTAAATATGTCCCTGCAGCTTCGGTGTAATTACTGTGCAGCCGCAGCTCAGGTCCTTTGGGAAGGAGAAGCGAGAGTGAGAGAGAGAGAGAAAATATGCATGCAGAAAGAGGAGGAGAGAGCTGCTCATGCTGAATGGCGGAGTGCAGGATAGAGAGGCCCTCGCAGTTGGAAGGGTGAGAAAATTAGATAGGTAAATGGAGGAATTTTATTGAACAGAATGAGGACGTCAGCTGTCAGCCTGTCCTTCAACATGTCCTTACATAAGTGTATTCGGTGTGCAGGCCTCTCTGTGTGTGCGTATATATATTACACGCCTGTCCATCCATCTGTATTTCAGATAGAGAGGGCCTGAGTGAGCTGTGATAAAAGCTCATTTTGAAAGTGAATTCTGTGCTTCTACCTGTAAGCAGCTGTGGGAGTTCACATAGGCTACATCCTCCACAGTTTATTCAAGGTAAAGAAAATAAATGGCAAACCACATTTGCTTTTCAAACCCTTTTCCTCACAGGCATTTGAAGAGTTTTGCTATCAATGGTGCTGAATTCAATCACATCAGAATGGCAGAAAAGCTTGTGAAGGACATGTCAGTCCTCACGGAGGTCTGTTATTAATATTCTTAGCAATTAATCGAATTAATAAAGAATGAAAATCTGCAATTTGCACACTGAAACTACATTTTTGGTACCTGAAAACTGATGAAAATTGAAGACGGATTTGCAAGTCTTTGCATTACTGTGAAAGCTGTGTGCATGATCAACAACACTTTTGGACAAGTAAAATCAAAGAGCAAGGAAAACTTCAGTGACAAACTCAAATGATCAGATGTCAAGCTGCATTTTCCCACCCTCGCTGTCACCACTGCGTTGAGGTTTCTCTCCTCTGACTGGGTGTATTCTCAGTTTCAAGTGCTCCCTAGGACGAGCCAGGCGAGTTTGAGCTGCTTGTCCTTCTCAGTTCAGTCAAAGTATAATGCATCCCCCCTCTCACATCACCAGCATCAACATTATACAGAGAGACAGCTAAGTAATTGCCATCAAACTTTCCTGCTCGCTCCTCTTTCCCTCGGCAGCAGGGATGGGAGGGGTACAGTACAGTAGCAGCAGAAAATATGAACTGCGTTCTCCCTGAGCACAGACCAGTAGCAGGGAGGCACCGCTATCGCAGTCCACCGCCACAGAGACCGGAGGATGGAGGGAGCTGTTTGTAAACGCTCATTTTTATCCTGGATGGGGGATTTCTGACAACAGGACGAGCCGGTCTCAGATAATCAATTAGCCCTATCGGCAGCAATTTTTTTTTTATAACTCAAACCTTGGTGGATTGAATTGGGTTTCCTTAAATGAAGTCTGGAGCAGCGACTCAGCAAGAGGAAGGCGCTAATTGGGCTGTGCTCTTTATGTGATTCTGGATTTGAATTTTTTTTAAAGGTGCATGCCAGGTCTAAAGCATGCAATCTGTGGTAGTTTGTTTTATTTAGATTGGGTTTAAGCTCAAAGGGCATGTGTTAAGTTAAAATCTAGATTTTTAGAGTCTGGACACACTGTGGTTTCAAACCAACTGTCATGGATGGGCCCAGATCTAATGGCTCACTTTGCAATAATACTTTTGTGGTACTTTGCGTTGCTTTGGAAAGCAGATGCTTCTAGAGTGTACTCTAACTCTTCCAGCACACACTCAGTGGCCTGTTTGTTATTTTTGAAGGGTTTGCTTCCCAGTATCAACTATTTTAATTTCGGATCTGAGGCACAATGTTCATGTCAGTGTGGTACGCCAAAAAGATGGGCTGCCGCTTCCTCAACAATGTACGGAAAGCCAAGAAACATCGACATCACAGGATGGTAGGCATGTTACTTTGCTTACTTTACATGTTTGACCATGATAATACCTCAGCATATTTGGAGAAATCTTTATTAGCGTGCCATTGGCACAGAGGAGTACACTGGATTATGCTGTGTTGTGGAATTGTGGCTTTGTTCTGCAGCATCTGCACAGATACACAAGTCAGGTCAAGGCTGAGGCTGCTATTAGACCCATGATAGACATTTTAATCATGGCGAGCCTGAGTAATCAGATCTGGTAATACTAATCAAATCCTGCTCAGGATGTGCCTGTGCGGTAATAGATGTTTGAGTCTCGCTGTAATTGTGTCAAGGTGGCATTTTGAGGTTTCATTTGATGTTTAAACAAACAGGAAACACCAACCATTAAACTCCATTCATACACGTGAGATTTGATAAGGAATCAGTGAGTGAGCAGTGAAACATCCAAATTAACCTCTGTCACATCCTGCGTTGACGCCCACACACAAGCTCAGCTGTGGTTAATTCATCAGCTGCATGTTTCAAAATACTTCTTTCATTTGAAATTTCCATTTACTAAATATTCATGCAAAGCTTTAAGTAAGGGTCAGTCTGGAGTCTTGCATATGCGTCTACTGTATACAGAAGAGCAGCAGTTCAGATACTAAAACCGCGCAATAGCCTTAATGCTGCTCAGTTGTTGCGGTCAGAACCCCCTTTTACCTCATTACAGTTTGACATTGGCACATTCCAGTGCAAGTCGTTATCTTGCTTATCGACTAGATGGCTTTCACATGTTAAAGGCTCTCCAGCTGCTGCAAGGTGTGCAGGACATGCAGCGTTAAAGCCTCTAATGCAACCTTTGGTTTGTATCGAGTTTTGGCTGACACGTGACATCGTCCCCTCAGTATTATTGGCACACTTAATCTCAACAGAAAAGGCAAAAATAGGCTTAACTAAACAGGTGACTGTCATTATTATTTGGGTTATTTTATGCTCTGTGTCTAAAAACGTCCATCAGGCTGCTGGTGTGACTGTGGGCTGATGGGTTTATGAGCAGACGGACTTGCATATTTGTAGGTACATGTGCACTAGAGACTAATTTGATGATGTGATTTACATATGCAGGAGAGAGGACAGCCTTGACACAGCATGTTTGTGTTTTTTTTAGTATTAATCTGTCAATAAGTCACTTATTCGGTCCCTAATGAGGAAAATGAATTGATTCAAACGTCTTGCTTCAATACAGTGTATGAACGAACACTGAGTTTAGTCACAGTGTCACACTAAACCAAGAACATCTATACTTTTCACTTTCATTTGTATGAATGTGCACATCCTGGTAGTTACCGTGCTGCATATAAATTCATTAGAGGGTCTATGTGTAGATGGATGGTGGTGCTGCTCGTACAGACGTGGCAGACAACTGGTTGGCTGAATAGGTGGTGCTAAAATATAGGTGGGCAAGAGCAGCCAAACACTGTAAATCCTAACAGCCCTGATGTTGAAAGACTTGACAGAGCAGAGAGCCGGAGAGAGGGCTCTGTCAAAATCCCTGCAGGGAAACTGCCTGCACAGGGCTTAGATTTCTGCTGGCTACACTCATTATTTCTCTCTCTAGATAAGGATGAATTTGACGTAACATTCAGCAGCACCGCCCGTCGGACGCAGCTGCACAGGCACCGTTACAATCCAACAGCGAGCAGTTAAAGCACTCTGGCATTTTGTGGAGGGTTTTATGTCTTGACCCTACGTGGATGAGTGTTTTCTCATAATGATGGCAGATATAATTAGCACCATCCAATACTGATGATGATGATGATTTCTAATGATAAAAGGGGCTTGAAGCGCAAAATGGTGGCCTTGTGGAGGGAGCAGGCTTTTGACAGCACTTTTTTTTTTGCATGTTAAAGCATGAAAATCAAGGATGTAATTAACAATCTTAATTAAAACATGTAGCGGTGTTGACTCTTTGTTGTTGTGCATTATAGCTCGCTGAAACGGAGCCATCATTTATGTCACCAGACTTACCTGCGCTTTTCTTGCTGTGACATGCCTACCATGGAGCTGAGTTTATTGAAATCTGATCAATCAAAGGCTTCATTTACACCAAAACCTTTTCTGCTCGGATCCGATTTATTTATTTGACTGTTCACGTTGTTTTTTTTAAATTGTTGCCGGTTTCAGATTCGAGCGTGAACTGATCTCAGTCCTGAACTGACCCGCTTGTGCAGAATAAATCTGACAAAGACATCACACCTAGAATGCTGCCATGCGCCAGTAAACATGGAGGTCACTGGAGTCAACGTTTATGGCTTCATTTATGAGTTGATGTGCAGTGGACGGCTGTGAATTTGTGAGCAGACGATACCAAGGACGAGGAGAAAGACAGTGAAGATTTTTAATTATAGTTTCCTGCGGAACAGTGGCTGCTACTTCCATATGGAGGTATGTGGGTGTGGAGTCAGAGCCAGGAATGCCAAGTTAGTGATGGGAACTGCTTAACTAAAACAGATTTCATCCAAAATTTCAGGATGTCAGAGGTTAAGTTTAACTCCATCTGTCAGCACCTCTCCACGAGACTGTTGGGACTCTCGGCTGAGGCAGCCCACCCCCCTGAGAAAGTATATAGGAGGTGGGTTGTATTCGGAGTCAACAGTGTAGGGTTACTGCATGTTTTCTAAACTGTTTGGTATTGCAAAGTCCTTCATTTGCTCGATTGTCCCACCTGCACAGAAATGTTGCTCTAGAGGAACATAAAAGCCACATAAATTCGAATGTCTCTTCAGACTCAAGCTGTGTTGCAAAAACTCATCCCTGTATCTGATCCCTCTACTGTACACACACAAAACTGGCCCAATTTTAGAATTGAAAAGATCAGAATTCTCGTGATTTGTGCTGTTCACACTGTTCAAACAGATCTGACTCACATGCGAGCAAAACCAAATCTGATTTGGGCCACTGTTGCCTGCAGTCTGAAAAAGGCCTATTTGAAACTCCCAACAAAAAGCTCCAGCAGTACTCATGAACATGTTTGTGATGCAGTTGCACTAATGGGGTATACTGTAACATTTTTAAATATTCATGTATGAGAATAAAAAGAGGATAATGTTATTGTGAATTGTTTAGCAAAGACAAGGAATTCCTCCTGTGCCTTGTTTTGGACATATGGATATTTAATTCGCCACGATATAAGAGAGAGAGAAACGGAGCAGATTTTAGGATATGACTAACTGTAATCAGCAGATGCTCTGCATTTTACTTGATAAGCCACTTCAAATAGCTAATCTCCACAATGATAATACTAGCACTTCAGTATTTCTTAAAGACAATATGAAGAAGCTCAATCAGCGCTGCAGTGTGTTATACATGTACATACAGTATACCAAGTGCAGTTGTGTTCTTTTCAAAGACGATACAAATCAGTGCACAACAGCGACTGTTTGTTCTTTCAGTTCAAATATTGTAGGGAGAAGAACAGACTGAGTGGAAAAAACAACTTACCATTGCGTCACATAAAGGGTATGAATGTGGAATAGTTTTTCTTAAAAGCGGAGAAAATGTGTTCAGTTTGGTTCGTGGAGTTGTTTGTGTGCGTCGGAGCTGTCAGGTCTGTGAAGGTCAGCAGGCTGGTTTTATGCTGCTGTTTGCTGTTCTGTAAGCACTTTAGATGCACAGTGTCTCTCCCATGCTAATCAGCGTGGTAAGGAGCAGTAACAGAAATAAATACAGGAGTTTACATTGGGAGTCGACTGCATCCTGTAAAGACAATACTGCACACAACAGCGTATTTACATCTTCCAACTTCAGACACATTGATGATGAGAGTAAACCCTGGAAAGAAGCGTGAAAGAAAGAGAATATGTAACAAAGGCGGATTAAAAGAGGATGAATAACGATAATAAGTGGGGGTTAACTGTAACACTTCAAATGAGCTGACAGAGAAAAGTCTTGGCTGGTAAACCCGAACCGTAATGAATGCCAAAAAATCTCATTTACTCGCTGTCTTTTCTATTATTTTCTGTATCACTTTGTTCCTGATGAATAAGTGGTTGAAATGTTGAGATTCAGTTTGGCTGCACAAATCATAATGGGTCCATTGTGGTTCTGGAAAAAAAAAAAAAAAAAAAGAAAATCAGAATAACTAACCGTCAAGCGAGCTGACATTATACCCATGGAGTATAATTGGGCTAACTGTGCTGTCTGTCACTGTCTTGTTACCAAGTTACTGCGTCTTCATCATCCTGCGAGTGTGCTGGGAGATTGCCACCATGTGCTGTCAGTGTGGCTGCATATGAATTACTGAGAGGTTTGTTTTGAAGTCACTGGTGGGCAGGAGGCGGACGTCCACAGCATTCACGCTTACAGCACCAGTTACAAAGACTATACTATAATTCTACGAGCAGCTACACCAAAAATAAACTATCGTCCAAGAATTAAAAAAAAAAACATGTACTGTAAAATGAATTATTTCTGTGTCCAGCATGGATGGATAATAACAAATGGCTGTGGAGCTGCACCCTCTATCCTTTAGCAGAGTGACAACCATAGCAGAGTGAGAACAGTGTTATCACAGCTAAGAGCTAAAATGGCCATCAGTCTTGGCTGTGACTGTGGGTTTGAGGAGTATACTGAGAGCTCGTCCAGTTTCTGCCTTTATTTCTTAATAATCATGTTTCTTCTCCCTCTGCCTCCAGGGAAATACTCCTCCAGTGGTGGTGAACACTGACACACTCGATGGCTCCCCATATGTAAGGATTATGTTTAATCTTCCCTTTATTGTATTATTACGTTAGGCTCAAACACACGGCTAACTTAACTGCCTTCACATTCACTCTGTATTGTCAGTCCAATTTCATTTCTTTCCCACCATCCAGGTAGGTCTTTGCTCATTGTTTAAATCTGAATGATAGCAGTAATTAATTTTTACTCCTTTTTAATTAAATTAGCTTCCTCCGTTTGATATACATTTGACAGAACAGAAATATTCCTTAATTTGATTCTTTAATGATGCCATTTCTCGAAATGAAAGCAGCGAGCGCATTATCATGAGTTGCGTGGGATTAGAGAATGAGGCTTTGCAGTGAAAAGGCTGCCTTTCACGCAGGGGTATTTTTTTGCACCACTACACTACAGCACTAAGAAAAGTTGTTTTCTAGGTCAGACTCAAAAAAAAAAAAAAAAAAAAAAACAGTGAAGTCTGAAGTTCCTTAAATTCTCTCTTCCTCTGGGACTTTCTTAATTGCAGAGGTAAAGCTGATGTGTAGCTAAGTTGTTCATCCAGAAGGCAAATTAGACTGAAAGAATATAGGGCTGTGATTATCAGCAACTCTGGTTCACACAAGTGGCGTCTGGTGATCAAAGCAGAGGACACATGCCGAGCAGAAATTGTAGAAATCATTTAAAATCCAATTCTCTCCGATGAAGATGGTCACTAAAGAAATCTACATTTTTAACAGGTGAATGGGACAGAAGGAGAAATCGAGTATGAAGAAATCACACTGGAGAGAGTGAGTTTGATGTGTTTATTCCTAACACTGTATGTATATTTCAACAATAATGAGTACTGATAAGGAATCATGACAGATCCAACGACACTCTGAGAAGCAGAGGAGCCTCGAGGAACCTTTTCAACTCTGTGACTGTGAAGAACTGCTTCAGGTCAAAATGGAAGGAAACACTGCAGCAAAAATTAATTGATGTTCAACACTTAAATGATTATTAAAACAAAAAACTAGTCATCTAAAAGTAATAGGTCGAATGCTTAGCTAAAAGGTATACATAGATGATCATCAGTAAATTATTAGGGAAAAATAGATATTAGTTGAAAGCTGTTTGTGAATTTGCGCTAAGTGTTTGTCACTTCTAGCTAACTAGTTGTGACATTTAGTTAACTATTGATAGTTTTCAGCTAACCGTTTGTGACTATTATTAAATGTTTTAAACGTAAAATAAAAAAATAAAAAACGTGTAAACACAGATGTAAGCTTCATTTAGGCCAACAAGAAAATCCTGAAGGAACGCCTTTTAATAAGGTTACTCCAGGAACATCTTCTCTGAATTGAGCTTTAAAATACTCTTTCAGGATCCCCCCCACAAAGCCAGTTTAGTTCATTGAATATCCCTCGAGGCTCTCCTGATTCTACAAGGGTATGTATGGTAATTTCTGTCTCTATACCCTAAAGGTGCCATCACATGCTCCTGATGTAATAAATAATAATGTGTATTTTCTTTGCATTTGGGACTGCAGGGTAACTCAGGACTGGGCTTCAGCATAGCAGGGGGAACAGACAACCCTCATGTGGGCGACGACCCCAGCATCTTCATCACCAAAATCATACCTGGAGGAGCCGCAGCTCAGGACGGACGGCTGAGGTAAAAAGACCCAAAACTAAAAAAAACTGCAATAAATGCAAAGCTAAGCTACATGCATGCCTGTTCCCACGCCCGAGAAATATGACATTCGAAAACACAATCAGAAGCACAGGAGTTGACTGATACAGACAACCAGCCGCTTTTATACCAGAAAACACACTTAGAGAAGAGAAGAAGCTCATGTAGAGCATCCCGTCTTCATTTTAAGTGCAAAGTACTGTACCGCAGCTCGTACTATAGACCAATAACTGTCCAGGCTAATCAGCATCAAAGTTACATCGGAGAGGATCGGTCTGTTTAATTCAAGATCTGAATGCCTGTACCAAATTAAAAATGCCTGTTGTCTCTCTGCTTTTTGATTCTTAGCTGAGTAGAAGTAAAAAAAAAAAAAAAAAGGTTATGTAAGTCACAAGAGTCGTCCCACTTCAAGCTGATACCATGTAATGGCAAGAAAAAGTTAAAAAAAAAAAAAAGAGTCATTTTTTGTTTGTCAGGATTAGCACCGTAAAAAGCCTTACCAAATAGACTGTAGTAAATTAGATGTTAAATTAAATTCAGAAGAATGAAATCCTAAAGGATCTCAGAAGAATATGTAATAATAATTCTGTTTTGCCATGTTTATAACAGGATTTACAGCAGAAACATCACATCATAGGCTGTTTCCCCGATTACGCTGCAATAAACAGGCCATGTATGGAGGCATCCTCTTCTTTACAGCTGACCTATAAACGTCCATCTGGAATGATTTCACAGTTTGAAGCAGTACTTGAAGAAAACACACATATTTGCCTGAATGCATATTTTTTTCATGGCCTTTACTGTCTCCTAAGCAACATAATCTCAAACACCTTGAGGTAAACACTATGAACCTCACTAATCCTACTATCTAAAAATGGAATTCCTTGAAAACCTTATAAAATTTGCACTTTGCGGGTCTTAAATACATTTTGCTTCGAGACAGCTTGAAGTCTTTATTTGATGGTTCCAACACATAATATTGTTTCTGTCAAAGTGATTCTTGAATAAAGGGTAAAGACCCTGTGAGGTTTGTGTGTTTAAGTGTGTTTATATGAAGCTGATTTGGAACGTTTAATCCAATAGTTTGTTTCATAGCGGCTGTGTATAAACCCTTGTGAGTGCAGAGCTACAAACAACATAAATAGATGCTCAGTGCTGCAAAATATATAATATTGCTTCACAAATAACATGCAGCACAGATGGTATAAAATCCTTTGCATTAAGATGTCAGGTTCCAGACTGGTTCTTTTGGAGTTGGTTTTATATCTCAGCAGTTAAACCTCTGGAAGCCCTCAAGAATTATTTCAGTCTTACAAAATTTTACACGCTTTCATTTTCATGGCCATAAAATGCAATTTGAACACATGAATGGAGCCACAGTAGTTTTTAGGCCTTGGAGGAAAAATGTGTACGTCTTAAAATAGCTACTTTATCACTGAAAATCAGCTTCTCTTCTGCTCTCAGGCTGTCAGTTTCACTTCACATATCAGGTTTTTATCACTTTTATCATTTTCACAGTCAACACAAAGAAGCTGTAGCTTTACCTCATGTGAGATCAATGGAAGAAGGTATTCGATCTTATTTAACATTGGTTAGAGAGAACTGGGGGGAAAGGCCAGATATAAAACTAGATTCCCAACACAGATGTCATAGAAATGCTTCTGAACTCCTGGTGGAGGATTACAGCTGATTTCTTTACCAGAACAAAACTTCATTTTTTCTCTCCTGCTCACAGTCTCTCCATCTCTCTCCATTTCTTAGTGTGAACGACTGCATCCTATTTGTGAATGATGTTGATGTCAGGGAGGTGACACACAGCCAAGCTGTAGAGGCTCTTAAAGAGGCAGGTGCTATCGTCCGCCTCTACGTTCTCCGCAGAAAACCAGCAGCAGAAAAAGTCACTGAAATCAAACTAATCAAAGGGCCTAAAGGTATGTGGAAGTGTGCGCTGGTGTACAGCATCGACGCTTTTGTGTGGGCTTACGGATGCTTTATACCCAGCTAAGCTATGCCCTCTGGATTTAGCAAATCTGCTCTGTGTTAACCCGTACCTCCTTCGTTCACTCGCTGCTTCTCTTCCTTTTCTCAGGATTAGGCTTCAGCATTGCTGGAGGGGTGGGAAACCAGCACATACCAGGAGATAACAGTATCTATGTCACCAAGATCATTGAAGGCGGTGCGGCTCATAAAGATGGACGCCTGCAGATCGGGGACAAGATCTTAGCGGTCGGTCATGTATAATAGCATGCAAAGATAAATGTGCCCACACACATTTGTGTCACTTTCACCTTTAAAGCACGTGGACACATATACACACACTCACATGTTGTTTACATAAGCAGCATTGCTGTATCAAGTGCCAAGATAAATTACAGCTGTAATTTCCACGGTCTGACCTTACATTAGAACGTTAACACTTGTGTAGGATGGGATCAATGTTTAATTGTAGTTTTGCTCAATAATTACCAAGTAGCATTACTGCCATCTGCTGGGGAACACAGAGCTCAACACCAGCAACTTCAAAATGGAGCTGGCTTACCACTAAATGGTGTCTGAGCCAAGGCTTTACCTCTAAATGTCATGTAGCTACTTGCTTTTGTTCACAAATACATGAATTGTGGTGCTTTGGTAACAGTTAAGGCACACAGTCACATTGTCCACCATGCTGCTTGTCATATCACCTCTGCCTGCCTGCATTTGTAACCTGAACACACAGCTATAGTTAGGGTGGAAATTTGCATATTAGCTTTAGGGCATCCCAATCCACAGGGAAGCTTTAGTTTTAGTTTAGCTCATTTTTACTGGAAACCATGGGTTGTATATTTAGTTTTGCCTGAGGTAATAAATAGTGATGAATGGTGCTTTGGATTTCAACTAATTACTGCTTATCAATTTATCATCTAGTTTTTACGTAAAGAGAGAATTTTCAGTACAAGTAGCAATATACGTTACCTTTTGCAGAATGTAAACTGAGGTCTGTTTTATAACAAATCAGTTACAGCTTATTGCAATAGCATTAAAAATTGAGGTTTCATTATTGTCCCACCTTTGAAGTCATTCATTATTTACAGACTAACATTTTGAGCACCACTATAAGGCCTGTCTGCTTTGCAGCTCGTGACCCTGCTTGTGTTTCCCTGCTTGTCATGAACAATCAGGTGAACAATGTGTGCCTGGAGGACGTGATGCACGAGGATGCGGTGGGGGCTCTGAAGAACACAGCAGAGGTGGTGTACCTCAGGGTGGCCAAGCCCAACAACCTGTTCCTGACCAACTCCTACAACCCTCCAGACCTCACCAGCAGTAAGACGCCCTCTGCTTGTGTGAATTTCTCCACCATGTATCGATCAGAACGCTGGGTTTCTAAGAATTGCCAGCAAAAATCTGACCTGAAAACCAAATGTCCTGCCCCTTAAAAAAATGTGCATCCATTTAAAAAGAGAAATTTTCCTTAGATTTGGAACAGTAGCGAACAGAGAAGAGGAAATAACTTGTTCTTTCGAAACCACAAGAGATGGCAGTAGGAGTTCTCTCAAAAAACTAACCTGTACAGGTTGAAGTTGTTTTTTTTCCCCTCTTTTCTTCACAAAAGCAGAACATTTCCTTTGACCTGAATTCGCTTCTTGATGAATGTCTGCCCTTGTAACGAAAAAAAACCTGAGCAGAGTAGCACTGTTTTTTCAGTAGGCTTTCATGAGATCACTACAGAGAATATTTCATACCACACAACACAATGCATTTAGTGAGTGGAAAAGCAAATGGGTTGAAATTGGAGCTACATTAAGATATTACATTTCTGTGTACAATACCCCCTCTGGTATGTTATACCTCTTTTGGTTTCATGTCTATTTTTCCAGCATATTCCCACATGGATACTGAACTCAGCCACCCCAACTATCTTGGCTCAGATTACCCACAAGCCCTCACTCCCACCTCGCCGAGTCGGTTTTCTCCTGTACTGCACGGTATTATGGGAGATGATGACATCCCCAGGTGAGCAACGATCCTTTAACTATACATTTCTCATGCGCATTGATTTATTTTGAGTATTAGCAGTTATAGCATTAGAACGGGGACGGCCGGCTCACAATACGATTTGAGTTTGTATTATTGATTAAATGGATGTCAACTTTCTTTCATCTTTCTCAGGGAGCCTCGCCGAGTTTTGATCCACCGAGGCTCCACAGGTCTGGGATTCAACATTGTTGGAGGAGAGGATGGAGAGGGAATCTTTATCTCCTTCATCCTGGCGGGAGGGCCGGCTGACCTGAGCGGAGAGCTGCACAAGGGCGATCAGATCCTCAGTGTAATGACACTTTTATCTATAAAAAGTTGTCACACACACCCATGCACTTTACGTGGCACATAGTGACTCTTCAGCTGTATCGCTAACAATCATGCTGTGTGTGTGTTTCAGGTGAATGGCGTGGACCTTCGTATGGCCACACATGAACAGGCAGCTGCAGCATTAAAGAACGCTGGCCAAACAGTAACCATCATCGCTCAGTACAGACCCGATGGTAAAGATAAAGCTGTGTCATATAAAACACCTTCTTACAAAGAGCAAAGAATCTGAAGAGTTATGTGGATTTTCAAGACAACTGTTCAATAATTCCATCAACAAACCTGACAATTTTTGCTCAAAATTAGCTCCAGGATGTATTTGTTCCAAGATTATTTTTTTTATGAGGTTTCATTTGAGGACTGTCATCCAGCAGAGAGATGTGCCTGATTTGGCTTTGTTACCTCTGGCAAAGAATGTTTGTGTATTTGTTGTAGTTAGCAGAATATCTCCAAAACAGATTACAGTAAAAATAAGCTGGAGATGTAGGCCACGGGCAAAGAATCAAGCAATTAGTCTGTAATTTGCCATTTAAATTCTATTGGAAACAAACAGAAACCTTCAGTTACGCGCATTTAGTCATGCGGTTCAGCCACTGACTCACATTTTAGTTATTTCGTTTTTAGACCAATGCAGTGAATTTTTCAATTAAGGTGGAAGAGTTCTGAATTGGTGCGGTGAAAGAAAACTACTGTCGCATCTTTACCACTTATGGAGCAAACGTTTTATGTTTCTGCCTGTAGAATGACTGTTCTTTATATGCTTCTGTTTCTTTGTTTCAGAGTATAGCCGTTTTGAGGCGAAGATCCACGACTTGAGGGAGCAGCTGATGAACAGCAGCATGGGCTCTGGGACAACAACGCTAAGGAGTAACCCAAAGAGAGGCTTCTACATCAGGTCTCAGAAGCTTTGTAGCTATATAGCAATTATGATACTGAAAGTTAAAATCATTTTACACACGTAGGCTTAGTTCCATTTAATGTGGCTTTTAATGACGAAAGTATATTTTGATTGATTTGGATCAGCTTGTTGATAATCTGGTTACAGAACGCATCCATCTGCATAAAAGCAAATATTATACTAAACATATTTAACAAAACAAATGTCTGCATTATTCAGTTCTAAATGGATTAGAGCCAGCCATCCACTACAGCACCATTATGGTGGTGTCTGTGGTTGTTACATTTACAAAGTAAGTGCAAAGCCTTTTAAGAGTTGAAATGTTGAGATTTAATAGTGCCAGTATGATTCATAGTCATTGGAGCAGAGCTTGATTATTAATAAAAATGCGTTTCCTGCACCAGCAGCACTGCAGACAGAATTTGGAAGCCAGAATAGAGAGATAGAATGACAAGACAAGACACTCCATGAACACAGATCACAGAAAACTACAAATATGACAGACAGGAAAGAGGAAAATGTCATGAATCAGTAGCAGTAGAATGTATGTGAGTAGATGTATCCACCAAATTTACTTACTACAGTAGGCTGTTGTTTGATCTATACAGTTAGGGTTATACATCTGAAAAAGACTTAAATCATCATGTCCCACATTACCATAGTTCCTTTACATGGATCTTGCTACCATTCAGTTCAATCAAATTTTAGATATACAATTATTATAAATAATAAGCCACCACTGCATTACTGCTATTGTTGGTGATACGATTTAATATTTACCATTCATTTAATCTTCACCATCGAGGTCACTGAATGGGGAAAAAAACCCCAAAGAAAACACTATGATCATTCCATGCCCATCTAACTTATACAAAGTCTCCTAAACTGCACCACACCCCTCATCACATCTACTATCAAAGAGTAATACCAACCAACCTGCCACAGAATGCAAGTTGATAGAATTAACTGAAGTCAATTTGAGAAAAAAGAAGGTCATAGAGGGATTATTTCATGGTGGAAATTATGTTCATAAGAAGCATCGCAATCTGCATATTCAATTCAGATGCCTCAGTGAGCAAAGATCCAATCATCACATCACATTATGCTGCAAAGAGTAAAGGAGACACCAGTCTCTTCTTCAGAAGAACTCAGTGATTGATTTCATGTGGTCATGCTTGGAGTTGTCTTTGTTGAGGACAGTGCCAGTTGTTTGTGGTTACATTAATATGCTGTATCTGCCTTACAGAGTGTACATCGATCAGGCATAACATTATGACCACCTGTCTAATACTGTGTTGATTCTGTTTATGCTGCTAAAACTCTTCTGACCCAGTGGGGCATGAACACAGGACCTCTGGGGATGTCCTGTGGCACTGGGTGGCAGTGAATTCTGTGGGTCCTGTGGGTTGCAGGGTGGGACCTACCTAGATCAGGTTTATCCTGGTACATGCCACAGATGCTTAATAAGATTTGGATCTAGGGTGGCGCATGTCCAACATCCACATGAATGTCAGGACTCATGGTTTCCCAGCAGGACATTGCATTATAACAAGATGGTCAATATTATTCACTTCACCTGTCAGTGGTCATAATGTGGCTGATCGGTGTATATAAAACATAGATGAGGCCTTTAAGACTGAAAACTGAACATACACAGTGAATTGAATCTGCATTCTATCTAACAGCCAGCAAGGGGCGACTCATCTGATTGCTAAAAGATGTGTGCATGTATAGAAGTCTACAACAAGATTACCTTATTTCTCCTTTGAATAAATACCTCAGTAAAGATTTTCTTAATAAGTTTATAGTTTCAGTCACTACTTTGAGACATTTTTGATTACAGCATGATGTCTGTTTTGTAAATTGTGATCGCATTTTGAGAAAAAATGACAGTAAAGCAAGATGTTTTTAAGACAGGGCTACCTTGTGATTGACCAGTAGCAACTGTATGAATGTGCAGAGCGTCCTCTAGTTCTCAGTAAGATCCACGCCTCACCTGTTGTGTTCAGTTTCAAATTAGCTAAATTCAAAAATCAAGGCTTCAAAATGTCCGTCCACCAGTCAGTGGGTCACGTCACAGTCACTACATCCATATGTTAAAGACAGCAATGATTTCCCCAGCATTAACCTCAACATCGCTTCTGTCTTCACATCTGATGACAGTGAGGTTAGCTAGCTAATATACTGCTGAGCTAACATACTAGCTGCTAGCATTCA
Organism: Acanthochromis polyacanthus; assembly: GCF_021347895.1. Classification (NCBI taxonomy): domain Eukaryota; kingdom Metazoa; phylum Chordata; class Actinopteri; family Pomacentridae; genus Acanthochromis; species Acanthochromis polyacanthus. Next base: position 13,867,063 of record NC_067129.1, read on the forward strand.
GGGTCCAGAAGATGTTCACGCATCAGTGTTTTACCGTAATTGACAAAGTAGGCTGACATCTGGTGGCTGGAAACAAGATTGCATAAATGGAGATAAAATGTTTAGCAGAACTTCAAAAATAAGTCCACACCTCAATCCCTCCCCTTCCTGCTGTATGTCTAAACACACCACTCAGCCCTCCCCACTTGGAGCAACACAGCCATCACTTAGTCATGTTGTCAGTCTGAAAGTATGACTTACCACGGACCACTCATCCATCCACCCTCCCATGAAGAAACGTCCACCACAACTTTAGATCTCCTCCATACAAGTCAGCCTAATCCACAACCGAGAAGATCAGTGTTGCTCCAGAAACGCTGTTAACTGCATCAGAGAGTCCTCAGATGTCCTCACTGAGCAGCTACAACCTCAGAAACACTTCTCAGGGAAGGCCAAAACGTAATTATTCCCCCCTCAACTTCCACTTGTTCCAGTGTTGATGTCCGAAGCAGGTGAACCTCCAGAGACGTCGCTTCTCGCCGCATCCGGAAGTGATCGTCCTGACGGATCTTCTGGTGATGTCCCTCCACATGACGTCTCCAACCGGATCGCTGTAGATCTTCGGAGGGTACAAAGAGAAAGACTTTACCTGCCACCACACTGATAGCAAAGTTTAACTATTGTAACTCCTAACAAACTCCCGGAGTTTAGATCACGTGATAAACCACAACAATCCTCCAGCCAGCAGACGTATTATCAAACATGACGTCACCACATGACCTGTAGCTCTGCCCAGTTAGGAAAAAAATGCAGCCTTGATGTCTGAAGCAGGTAAACCTCCAGAGAAGATGACTCATTCTCTCTGTGCACCCGGAAACACTCATCTCACTCCCACATTCCTGACAGTTCTCCTGAGATGTCCCTCTACATAATCCTCTGAACAGATTGTCATTGGTCCTCAGACAGCTTTAAGAGAAAGTCTTCACCTGCCACCCCGCTGACAGCAAAGTTAAACTATTTACATTTCAAACTTTCAGAGTGTTCAACACAAGATAAACCAATTGCCATGGCTATGCTCCTGAGCATGACGTCACCAAGTTCTCCAAAGCTCTGCCCGAGTTGCCAGGTGTGATTCATCCTATCCACCATTCCCTACACTACAGCAATCTGTTCCTAGCACCGCCACTGCAGCCTTTTCTGGCAATGGGACACCAGCTCAGCTTTTCTCCCTTGAACTTTCCCAACAATATTTTCCTTCCTTGTCTGGCTCTGGGCTGCCAGCTTCTCCCTCCTTCCTAACTGCTTCCCAGCAACCTCTCCTCTTTCCTTCGCTATCAGCACCACATTGCCAGCTCAACTCTCCCCATCCTCTCTTCCCAGCAACCTCTCTTTCTCTCACTACCGGCACCGAGCTGCCATGTTACAGCATAGGAGTTTGACAACAATCTGATTCTTAACAAGGCCATCCATCTTGGAGACAGAGGCGTCAACATTCTTATATAAAGCTTGCCTCTGGTGCTGCAGCTCACCTCCAAGAATTCAATTAAGACACCTACTTTCGATGTCGCAACTAGGAGTCGTGCTATTGCACTTTTTCAGCACATTTATCTTTAACATGCAACAAATGTGATTAATTGAATCACACAGTCACCACATGTACTGGTCACGATTCAAAGTAGGTCTTATTTCTACTATCATCTTCACTCTACAGCATCATTGCAAGCTGCTGTTCTCAAGGCTGTTGCCACAAGGTATCGACATAAAGGAAAACGAGTGCTTCAGTGACAAGGACAAACCATCTGCAACAGTCTTAACCACAGCTGTTTACCCAATTGCACCAGTTTCTTCCACTAGTATACCCGCCCACACTCTAGAATCCATGTTTCTGTTGGACTTCCTTGATTTCCGCAAAGCACAGAGTTCATTACATCAGCCAACGATTCAAGTTCGAGCCATACTGCCCCACCCAGCCATACCCCTGCCCTATCAAGTATCCAACCCTCCTCAGTCTCAGAAGACTGCAAGATATTGTCATTCAAGCAAAAAGCAGGCAGTCCAATGTCCATTATGTATTTCAAACTCGATTTACACCTAAGCCCTTAAGAATTTCTAGTACACCATTTACCGAACAGAAAATCTCAAGATGCTTTGCTTTCTGACCCTCTGTTTATTAATAAAGACTGTTCAAGTCCCAACCTTATCTGGATTCCTTTTCCACTCTGAGTAGATCCTGATAGCATCCGGTATCTTAGCCTGTTCTCTGACCACTCATTTCATATTAGCATAGCTTCCATCTTAAACCCTCAGGACCTACGTACGTTATACCCATTCTTCATTTCATTCTTATTGGAGGCTTTTTGGGAGTCCACCAGCCCGGGAACCAGAGCTGATCCATGACTAAGCCTTTACCCATATCACAACAGCTCAACTCAGTCATCTCCAGCATGACACTCATTTGCATCCAATAAACACTCAAGCTTCAAATTGATGGTGTGGTCCTTGCTTGTGATTGCAGTATACATCTTTATGTTGCTTCTATATTTATTAAAGATATGAAAGAAACTTCTTGTAATTTAAAGAAGTGTTTCTTTCATCTTTATGAACAACTTGAATGTGTTCCAAGGACTCCCTCTGCATTTTGTCAGTGTACTTGTTATTGACATTAAACGGTTTGGACATATGTCATGACATTATGTCTCTACTTAAGGCTAAATGAAAGTGGACATTTTGGAATATTGGTTGCTAAGTTGAAATGTTTTTTTAATGATTTACTTGAATTGTTTCATCTTTCAGGGCTCTGTTTGACTATGATAAGACTGCAGACTGTGGCTTCCTCAGTCAAGCACTGGGCTTCAAGTTTGGTGATGTGCTGCACGTGTTGGACTGCGGAGACGAGGAGTGGTGGCAGGCTCGAAAGGTCAGCCCACAAAATGAGGCTGAAGAGGTCGGCTTCATCCCCAGCAAGCACAGGTCAGACACAATTTTCACAGTGAATGAGTGTGGGAGGGACCGATCTTTATTTGGGTTTCAGCATTTATTAAACTCCCCGTTCAAACATTACCACTCTGTGTGTGACTAAACCTAGTTAGCATACCAAATGTAATTCATGGACAAGCTTAGTAGGAGGTTACTCATGGTAGCTTGTCTGTTCTGTCTCTAAAATTGATTTTTTTTGTCTTTCTTGTTCACTCTACAGGGTGGAAAGAAAAGAGTGGTCCCGTGTTAACACCAAAGAGAGGGTACGTTCAATCACTAGAGCTGTTTGAATGAGGCTAGGTCTTTCAAAGGGTCTCCCAAAGGGTAAATCTCTGCTCTCGTCTCTGTTACAGGACCATGGTCGAGACACCTTGAGCACTCAAGGTAATTAGTATGAAGCATAAATGTATATTGACACTACAAGCGACTATGTACCCATGTTATCGACTTAAGCTGATTACAGTTAATGCTATAATAATGTAAAACAATACAACAAAGGAACATAATTTGCAGACCCATGAGTACATACTGTCAGACTGTGCTATTTGCATACATTAAATGCTTGTGTTTATATGTGAACTAGCCACTAGACACTCTCTGTACTGCTGCTTTCTATCCCAGAAAAGTTCAATGCTTCCATTAAAGGTGCAGTAGGTTCATAGGATAATTGCTAATACTTGAAGAGTCAGAGCAGTCATTTCTTTACCTTGACCCAACTATTTAGTATCGTTGTCATCTCCAAATGCCTCATGAGCACAAGCGGTCTTGTGTAATATTTTTATCCACGCTGCCATCCAAAGCACACTTCATCTTCAGCGCAGTCACATCTTTACTGTTCTTATCGACGGTGACATTTGATGTATTTGCTGCCACCCCTGAAAATAGATGAGATTCAATACATACTAATGCAGACGCACCACATGCAGTCACAAACCTGAATGTCATTTTCAAATGGTGAAAAACGAACCTTGGTTGAATGTTGTGTCTATGTTCTGTCACCAGGGAGAGATAAAACCTCACACAGTTATGAGACAGTTACTCAAGTGGAAGGTAAGGTCATAAAAAAGATTGTGTGAAATCCTCTATATAAGGCTTTTATATGACATTTCCTTTTTGTTTTGATTTCACTGTGAATGATCCCGCTCTCTTTATTCTGTCTTTCTCTTCATGATAAGTACATTATGCGAGGCCCATCATCATTCTGGGTCCCGTGAAGGACAGGATAAATGATGACCTGTTGTCTGAGTTCCCTGATAAGTTTGGATCTTGTGTCCCACGTGAGTAATTATGCTGCCAGTCACAGAGACTGATCTGCTCTCTAGTTTTCATTTGATGTCACTGCTGCCACCTGCGGCAATTTTAGGCTGACGTCTGCACAGCACATCCAGTATCCAGAGAAGTTTCATTTTGCTTGGAAATGATAAAAAGTGTGACTGGGTGCACTGTTTTGCAATGTTTTGTTCTTCATTTTACAGACACCACGCGGCCCAAGAGGGAGTACGAGGTGGATGGGCGGGACTATCACTTTGTGTCGTCACGGGAACAGATGGAAAAGGACATCCAGAGCCATCGGTTCATCGAGGCTGGACAGTACAACAGTCACCTGTACGGCACCAGTGTCCAGAGTGTCCGAGAGGTGGCTGAACAGGTGTGCCACATATTAAATTGAAAATACATGGCAATGATAAAATTTTATAAAATGCAATTAGCACTTTCACATCCATTGTTAAACCACTGACTTAAATCACTACTTTTATTGGTACTAACTTTATAACACTAGGCACAATGATTAATATTAACGTATTCATGAGTGATCAAAGATAACTTTCAAGTGTTAGCAGGGTTTTAGAAGAGTAATGCTTGTCAATTTGACTGTCAGTTTTATTAATTACTAAGACAACAGTTTGTGTTTAATTATCCTCACTGTTTCTGTCTTTGCCTGTGTACTTGAGCAGCAGGGGAAACACTGCATCCTGGATGTCTCTGCCAACGCTGTGCGTCGACTACAAGCAGCTCAGCTTCATCCTATTGCCATCTTTGTCCGACCCAAGTCACTGGAGAATGTCCTGTATGTACTCAAAACACCTCTTTCTAAATGCTTGCTAATCAGATAACAAATATGTTTTACATCACTAAGACAAGTGTGACAGTGAAAGTTTTGTGTGTGATATTAACAGAGAAATCAACACTCGCCTGACCGAGGAACAGGCCAGGAAAGGAATGGACCGAGCCCTCAAACTAGAACAAGACTTTCTAGAGTGTTTCTCAGGTAAGAGTGCCCAGAAATTATGTGTAGACACAGAGGATGGGATTTCTAAACACTGAACTTGCAGAACGTCTGCACACACTCTTTGCTTACTAGTGGGATTTGGTATTAACTGGTGGCAGCACCATATGAGCTTATGCATCTGTGTTTGCACTCCACTGTAGGCTTACTCTTAATCTATTTGAAAAGGACTACAAATCCTAAAAACCCTCCATTTTATCATTAGAAACAACAAGTTGTACATATTTCTGTTCATTGCTTGTACACGCATTCCTTTTAATAACATGTACATTTTAAACTTTAGATTTTTTTTACTGTTTCATGGCACAATGATGAACTTCACATTTCCATTTTTCCTGGCATAACTGAATAAGTTAAAGGAGAAAAAAGAATGCTTTTGTGTGAAACTCTATGCATTTTAACATTTTAGAGATGCATGTAGGTCAAATCTCAGCAGTGGACTGAATATAAATGTTAAATCTGCTGCTGTCTACAGTTTCTAACAAATCCCGAACAGCGCTGGTGTGTGACATTTTATCAATCACTGAAAAAATGTGTGACACTGAATAAATATATGGGAGAATGTGTCGAAATACTTACATGAAGGAAATGTGTCTGTTCTTTGATTTCGTACAGAGATTGTAGAATTACATTCATAATTGATTATTCCTTGCATTGCCTTGAAAACGTAGCTGATAAACATCCATCATTTCCTCTGTCTCTCTATATCCCCCCCTCCATTTTTTCTGCTTCCTTCCCTCTCTCTTCTCTCTTTATTTGCCACTGTCTGTGCCTTTTTTTCCCCTCCTTTTCCTTGTTGTTTTCCCTTCTCCTCTCACACATGCTGTGCCATGCGGCAGCTGTCGTCGAAGGGGACAGCTTTGAAGAGGTCTATCACAAAGTAAAGACAGTGATCGAGGAGCAATCAGGGCCTTACATCTGGATTCCCACCCGGGAGAGGCTGTGATGCTGCACCCGCTCAACCACCCCTTCCCTCACAACCACCAACCAACACCGCCCTTCACCCTCACAGCCAAGCCAGCCTCGCCTGCCTGTCTGTCCTCCAGCAAAGTCAGTGCTTAGGCAATCACTGAGAATGACACAGAGAGACAAATGCATACTAAGACAAACACAGAGACAGAGACAAACACAGGAAGTGACACAGCGAGGCAAAGAACGATACCAAAAAAGAGACTCTGAGACAGATGTGAACACAGCGATGTGTCAGTAAACTGAAAGAGACGGAGAGAAAAAGACTTAATCAGTATTCCACTTTATATGAAGCAGGACTGAATATTGAGGCCCTGTTCACACTTTGCATTAAAATGCGTCTTGGATACAAGTGGACAGCTCTAAACACAGCTGTGACTGCACCCGAAACCGGAGAAGCAGATTTCCTAACCGCAGTGTAGTGATGCTAAATAACTTGTGTGTATGCACACGTGTTTCCTCTGTTTAGATGCAGTTGCAGTTTCCCAATCACAAGTGATAACTTGCGACAGATTTCAGATGCATTTTGATGCCAGGTGTGAACTGCAGTCCACACCATCTGGATCTTAACACAGTCTAGATATATCTGGACGCAAGACATTAGGTGTGAGCAGGGCTTGAAAGAGAGTAGAGGGTGACCCCGCAGGGATGGACCGCGAGGTAGTAAAATCGCCTCACCCTCCCCATCCATCTCAAGTCTCATCCCCCCACTGAACACCTCCACGCACCAATGTCTGAGATGGAGGTGCCCAAAAAGACACTGGCCCCTCTTTTTATATCACCCTCCTGGCTTTCTGTCCTCCTCCTCCTGTCAGCTCTGCTTTGTTTCAGGACAGGAATGGGGGAAGACTGAGAACAGGGGGCCAAATCCTGCTGAGTCCCTCTTGACCAGGAGTCTTTACTCAGAAAACACCTCCCCCTTTTTGTGAATCTCTTCTTGGTTCTGGGTGTGAACACAGAATAGCACCTCAGTGACCAAGACAGGCATTTGTTCAATCACCTATGTTGAATATTGCGAGGCATTAGTTCAAATAATTATAATGATAAAAACTCATATGCTGAATTTGTGCATGCATCCTCAAAGACAATGGAGACGGGATATGAAAACAATGGAAAAATCTGACAAAAAAAGGGAAAAAATATTCAAAAGAAAGGCGAATAAGTAAGGTGTGTTCTCCTTCTCCACCTCCTTATTGTGGGGGAGTTTTTTAGCATGTCTCATGAAGGAAGAAGAGAGACGTGGTCATGTGATATGGTCATGAGAGGCCGGTCCTGAGCGCTCTAGATGCTCTGACATACAGTTTAGCCTCTACTCTCTTACGCACACACACACTCACGCACCCACACACACAAACACACATACACTCTCACAGCCATCCAGTGACACACACATGTAGAGTCATAACCTCAGCTGTAACCTAGCACACTCCTCCACAGGGGGGACTGGCTGTTCTGACCTGCTAGTCAGAATCCAGGATGAATGTTATCTCTCTAGGCACAAACAGCAGAGCTCTTATAGCTTCATCGCACCACAAGCTACTCACCGGTCACTCTTCCAAGAGATCCCCTCAGCCGCAGACGTACACACTGTTTCCAGTGCCCGCAGTAAAAGCCATGGCGTGTGCGTATGTGTCTGTGTGTGTGTGTGTGTGTGCGTAAGTGCGTACGTGCCCCTGATCGTGCACAGTCGTGCACATTCATGTGTGGAAACTCCTCTGTGTGGGAGGAACAGGTCTTCTTTTATTCTCTCTCTTCCACTTTTTCTCTGCTTCTTTCTCCCTCTTGTGTCCACACAAATTAAAGCTAAGTCATGTTTAACAAATAAATGGCCTATATATATAAATATATATAAATATATATATATATCTTTTTTATGACAATTTCTAACGGGACTAAGTCTGTAAAAATCAACATTTCCAAACAATATTCCATTGGTTTCTTTGGGTAATATTGCAGTTTGGTTGTTGAATTTACTCACATTCCCATTTTATTGTTGTAAAACGCAGCGAAAAGCTACACCGAAATAACTGAACCATTCAAAGTCGATGTAACGCAGACCTCACACTAGAGCTTTGAACTGACATATTTGACATGTTGTTGTGTACGTTGAAAACAAACCGAAACACATGTACAATGCAGCTGTGTGTGTCTGCGTGACTGTGTGCGTGTGCATACGTGTGTTTGCTGCTTGTGTGTGCGAGTGGCAAGAAAGTGTGTGTTATGTATAGAATATAAATGATACTATATGAGAATATCTATCCTTTATAACATCTACTGGTGGTTATAATGTGTAATACATATATGGGTGGTGCGCGTATGTGTGTGTGTGCCAGAGTGAGAGAGTGAGACACACACATGAAGATGTAGTGCAATACTGCTATGATGTTATGCAATGAAGATGGTTTTATGTGTCTTAGATGAAAAACAGTATTTATGAAGTTTGCACTGACAGCATTATATGCTACAGGTATGAGGAGGACAAAGATGGTGAGTGAAAGCAGTAGGACTCAAGGTCAGCGTTTTAAAAGCATGTGTTTGTATTTACTTATGATTTGTTCTGAATTACAAGAGTGAAGGTGGAAATATTGATGGAAGTGATCATTCATATTTGTTTGATTTTTGCTCACTTGCTTCTCTCGGCTCAAAGTGGAACAGCTGAGGCTTGTGAATGACGAAGTATCAGTTTCAGATTTTTGTTCACGGTTTATTATTTATTCAGAACTGTCACTAGTTCCATCTCAAGTCTGTATATTTTTGTAATTTTTCTTTTTCTTTTTTTTTGTTTTCGGTTTTCCACATTGAGAGAGTTCTTGGGTCTCGGCCAGAAGTGCTGTAAATATAATCGAGATGTTGGAGTGCCGTGTGGCTTTAGATTTAGCCGTTCACACTGCTGAGTTGATGCAAGTAAAGAATCCATCAGAGCCACAGCCCAGTTTAACTGCTCAAACACAGAAACAACAACTGCACACTCCGGGTGGGCAACACACACACACACACACACACACACACACACACACACACACACACACACACACACACACACACACACACACTCACTCAAAGATATCAGCACGTCCACACATGCATCTACATTTACACATCGAGAGAATCACAGAAATAACAACACATCCATGAATTGAGTATTACGTTTTCAATTTCTTTATTTGAGAGTTCAATGTATTTCTTAATATCTCTCTCTCTCTCAGCCATCCGTATCATAGTGTGATATTCCTTATAAAGTATATGAATTTTTACAGAAAAGACTGAATTACAAAGTTACAACAAAGTCGACTGATGCAGAAAAATATATTTAACAATGACAATATCAAGCAAAATAAAATGTTCCAGTTCAGTGAAGCGCTTGTTGTAAATTAGCTATAAAATAATAAAATTAATTTAAAAATGCTTTCTGAAAGTGGACTCAGCGGCCTCCTTTTTTTTTTTTTTTTAAATGTTTGCTTTATTGTGCATATTGCTGCTTTAATCCCTCACAGCTCCACAGGTGGAGACAGCAGGAGGAGCAGCGGGACGACCAGAGGAGGGCACTCATTCTCCATTTTAAGCTGCTTATACAAGCTCCTCTCAGCTGCATTTGCACAGACTTGCTCCTATTTTCTGGTCGCCTCCCCACCTCCCCCCCTTTTTCTCTCTCTCATCAGGGGAACCATTTTCTCTTTAGAAAAGCACACAATCATGAGGATCCTTTTCGTCTGATCGCATGCTATGCCGTAGTGTGTGTGTGTGGGTGTGGGTGTTTGTGTGTGAAGGAGCACACATTCATCCTATATCCCTGTAATCGTTTATGGCTCGTTGCATATTTGTATCATCTGCATGGTCTCTTTTTTTCTGAAGCACAATCTGTCACACCAATGCAAACAAACGGCTAATCCAACCACTAAAGCATAAGCTTGGAATTTTTTGTTTATTGCTCAGAGACCCACGTGTATTTCGCCCGTGTTTTGGGATGCTGTTGAATTACGGTTTTCTCATGTCCGTGTTGTATATGAAGAAAGGATCATGTCTGCTCGGTTGGCAAACATAAACACGCCACGTTTAACTGCCGTCTCTCTGTTTCGGAATTGACTTCCTGTTTATGCAGACACAAATTACACATTGCTCCTTGAAATTTGTATATTTACACTCAAAAGGGCCACTAAAAAAAACACCCAACAAGCTGTTAACTCATTAAACCTCGCTGACCTACCAGTGGGACATTCATTACAAACCTACGCTGTGCAGCCAAGCAACCCACTGATTTTGTGTTTGTTTGCGCTTGTGTGAATCGCAGTTTTACTTAAGATCTCAAATATGTCAGCTGGATTTGAAAGAAATGTACGAGAAGCATAAAAAGCACTGAGTCTTTGGTTTAAATTTTCAGCCTGTCGACATCACGGGGCCTATTTTCCTCCCCGCGATGGAGGGAACAGGAAAGATGTACATTAAGAGGTTTGAATTATGGCGTTTTTCACTCCTAAAAGTCAGAACATCATTCATCTGTGTGACCACAGTCTGATCCCTGCTGTATTAAATCAACTGAAAGTGGCATACAGAGTCAAACGGAACGAGCAGAGAGCATCCGTCAAAGGATCTTAACCTGCAAACTGTTAAGGCCTTATAGCCATGAGGTTACTCCCATCCACGTGACGCCGTGATCCTCCTGTCAGCCATTATGTCTTGTCCATGTACCATGTGAACCAACTACGCACAAGCTGGTGCAAGAATCCACAGTTGGACTCTAGAGGAAGACAGATGCGTGACAAATGGATTAGTGAAAAATTTGCCAAAGTAATATGGTTACTTCACAATTAGATGCTTCCTCCTAATTAGGAAAGCGACTCACTGAATAAACTCGCTCTTTAATCAGCGAAGTGATTCATGTTTTGAAAAACCCTGTATTCCGCAGATGTACAAATACTCCACTGCATGAATCCTGTCCTGCTGCCAAGGAGGACAGTCATTTTAAAGTAAGGGGGAATTAAAAATGAATGCTTCCAAATGGAATAATTAAATCATGCTAGTGATTAAAATCAAATTTCACTCCAAATGTGGAGAAGTGAAATAAACTGTCAAACTGTTCAATCTTGCAACTCTTGGTGGCTTTAATTTAATAGTCATTATGTGTTGCAGGCAGTCCTGCATCCCCAGTAATCATTTCCAGCCTTTTTCTCGATAGGTTGATTCAGGAGTGATGCCTCTTTTTGCCTGCCGCTGGGGTCCAAAGCTGCAGAGACGAGGCTGGATTTGGACGAAAGAACAGCTGACGTGTGTCATGTCATGTGAGTGCTGGAAAGAAAAAAACTCAAGCAGGAATTATTTCAAAGCATTCGAAGCAGCCTCAAAACTTCTGGATGGAGAAAAGCAGTGAAGCATTGACACAGCTCAAAGTCAGTATTATCAGCGGACCTGAAGGCACAGCAGCCCAGGTATTCCTTGGGCTTTTACCTTCAGTAGTCTTCTGAAAATATGCCCTCTGCAAAACTGATCCACATATTTTTTAAAGAATGTCTCATTGCAATTACAAACACAAATTCCCAATGCCTTTCCGTTGCATGAGCTGTCAGATGGGTGTGTTTCTCTGCACAGATTTAATTCTTTGGTTAAGGTAATCTCCTTTCATGGGGATGATTATACGGCAGACACATTTCTATCGAGGACTTTCAAGAAACTTCAGCGGCTATTGTTAGTCATACACTTACTTCACTTCACTCAGACAACCAAACACACTGGCTATAAACAGAAGACTGTCAGCATCATTTGTTACCTTAATTACAACATGACAGCTACAGCCTGAAGCAGAGGATCAAACACACATCCTTTCCACGCTCATCTTTTATTATTCATCCCAGCCTGCTGTGTCTTCTTCTCACCGACGCTTTGTCCTCTTGTTATACTTCTTCCACCCTTCAGGTCCCACCTGACACACAGCTAACTGTCAGTGTAGAGCAACTTTGGCTCAGTTGTTGGGATTCTCTCGATTGTGTTGTACTTTGTGCTGTATTCGTATATATCTGGGTGATGTCACTGCGGCGGCTTCACTGTTCTTTATCCGTGTATCAGACGGACTGCGTGAAGATCAGATGATTCATCCTCAGACTGGAGCTCAGCAGGGTGTGGTGCAGGATTTTACTGTTAAGATGCCGCTTTACAGTGGTGTGAAAACAGCAGCCGTCTTAAATTCGTAGGCCAAGATAATACCTGCTCCTGTGGCTAAATCTAATAGGTTCCTCTGCTTTTGTGCGACTCTCAAGGGATTATTAAAACACCACGTTGGAGACAACATGTTTTGTGAGAACGAAATGAAATGGATTGTGCTTCACTTCTGCAGGGGGAAAAACACCTTCCATGCCACTAGATAAAACACGGCTTCAAAGCAACATTGCCTTATTCTTATTATTAAGTATAATATTTACATTATTCCAAAAAAAAAAAATGGCAAAGATTTTGCACAGTGAGGTTTTAGCAACTGAGTGAATGACAGCGATTTTAAAATACAGCCTTCTGGTGTGACTTTATAAGCTGCATCTGCAAAAACAGAGCTTAACCCTCCAAAGGCTTATAATGTCACCTGGGCCACATGCACACTTTCCCTTTGTAGCAGCAACGATAACATATGATCCCAGAATTAGGATGATGGCCTACGGGAATGTGCCAGCATTTGATATTTTTACACTTGCCGTGCCTACTGACATAATCCACAAAACACCAAACGCACATTCAAGAATATGTGCTGTTGGAAAAGAGGAGATAATGGAAACATATGCTTTGGAGGACAGAGGAGAAGGGCTTGTGTTCTGTCTAAATGGAACCGAAGAGAAGCAGAATTGAAAATGCCTATTTGGTGCTTCTGTAATGAGTCAAGATAGGAGCTCCTGCACTGCTCTGCCAGAGGAGCTTGGCAAAGAGAATGTTAATGTGCATTTTTACCAGTTGTTCCTAGCGAGAAAATAGGGTCCTTCTTGGCTGTTTAGCTCATTACATACCTTGTGCCATTAGGCCTCTATGACTATATATTGTGCTGAGGTCATTACAGGTCCATAACTATTGATATATCCAAATGTGCTGCTACATCTAAAGAGCAATCTTCATATGCAACATGAACGAATCCTAATGGGACAGCTGGAGCCGAGCTGGAGGATGATGATGGGCCATTGATTGCAGGGCGATTTGCATCCCATCACATCCGCATGTCAAAATGTCCTTGAGCAAAACACTGAAGCAAAAACTTCAAATAATGTGTGTATGCAGGGGGACAGTCAAACATAAGAGGCCGGGCTGTATTTTTCGTGCGGCTTAGCTTAGACACAGCGCTGCTTGGTCAAACGAGGAGGCAAATGTGCCGACATAATGTCTCGTAGTTTCTCAGACGTTTTATGTAAAAGCACAAATGTGAACCTCACGGTGGCCCTCGAGTGATCTCGAAAATTGTTAAGATTGACAATCTAGGAAGCTGGGGATGAATTTTCTGCCGGTCCTTCTAGATAAGGGATTCTCTGGGAATCTTAAATGTGTGTTTGAAAAAAATCATCCAAACTTGGGGCGACCTGATGGCTGAGCGATGAGCACGTAACACAACTAGTTACCATTTGCTGCATGCATTTCTTTGATTTCTGTCCTCTAAACTGTCCATTTTAAAGAAAATCCAAAACTAATCTTGAAGAAAAATGTTTATTTATTGTTGAGACGTGTCACAAAGAAAGCCTCAGTCTCATGGTGCTGCAAAAGAATGAGTCCAAAGGTCAGCAGAGTGTGGATGTTTTGTCCTTTGGCGGTGGTGATTTCCAGAGTCACTCATCCAATTTTCACTCCAGACTAAAGTAGCTGACAAACCAACACTCTGACTTTGCCATTCCTGCAGCAAAACCGCTGTGGCTAAAATAAAGTCCCGTTGGTTTGCCAAAGAAAATGTAGGCAAACCAAAATGATAACGTTGGTCGTATTACAGAAGCAACAACATTTTTGGTTTTGATTAAACCCCTAAAAACTCATCTCTGTTTATCGAAGTTACATATTTAGAAGTCTTTTCCATAAAAACAACCCTTCCGTGACTTAAAATGGCTCAGATGTAACTCTACAATGTTGCTTCCTCTAAAATGTGCAGATATTTGAAGTCTTCTCCTCTCTCCATCCACCTTTTCACGACTTCCTTGACTTCGAGCACACCAGCTCACCTACAACTCAAACACTGTAAAACTATCCTACCTTACAAAATGGCAAATGTGTTTAAACTGATTCTAAACAGAAATAATGATACAGAAAGCTACACTCTGCAAACGGAGAAGTCTGGCTCCTTGTGTTTGTGATGTCAGAAACCCTAGAAATCTGAACGTTTTTGAAATAATCTTCAAGACGCTGCAGTTTCAATCATAAATGCTCAGCTACAGTCAGGAACGAAAGTATTGACACTCCTGGAATTGTTCCAGAAAATTTCACCCATTTTTTGAGTTTTGTGTAAAATTATGTCAATTTTGTCTTTTTTTAATTCTGCTTTTTTGTGCTTTGCCAATGCGCATCAAGGAAATAAACGTGTATACCAAAACACATTTGTAATTGCAACAATTTCTGAGAGAAATGGTGTATTTTCTGGAAAAATTCCAGGGCTGCCAATACTTGTATGGCAGCAAATGACTGTATGGCACTGACTGCTTATTTTACTCATACATATAAAACACCATATGGGGATGCTAGCAAGCTAAAAGATGTGATTTTCACCAGAGGGCAGCTTTAAGGTGAGGTCAGGGCTGTTGTCACTTGATTCCATGTAGTTTGCCCGACTGTTTGCTCCAACACAAACTCCTTCTGCTCCTTTTCCTTCGTCTTTGTCCTGAACCAGCCTCATCAATCTCTCCATGCTGTGCTTTCTTACAGGCTTTCAACGCTGTGTGACAATCAGTGAAACGGGGATGGTATTCAGGTGTCTGATAACACAGCCGCTGCAAAAATAAACAAAGTGTGCACAAACAGCTGACAGATAGCCCCGGTTTCCTCCCACCGGTAGGTCACTCGCATCCCAGAGCTCTTCTGTCTTACACTCAAGAGGTTCTGCAAATTGTAGATTTAGTGTGAAGACGAAAAAGATGAATCTCCCAAGGACATTTTTTAGTCTCGCTTGTTTCACAATTATTTCCTGCTGAAGCTCCCACTGCAGCTTCCCAATGCTGCAAGTGAGAGTCTGATTAAAGATTATAAAGAAGAATTTCATACCCCGCATACGGTAAATGTGACAGCTTTGGAGAGCCGAATACCCCGAGGCGTCATCTTTATGCATGTTGTTTTGACTTTCTAACCACTTTCTGCAAGACACTAGCATACAAACAGAGGAACAGAGAGGAAAAATAGCAGACAGGAGAGTGCAACAGGCACTTTTACAGAGTCAGGAGGAGACTATTTTTATTGATTTCACTTATTATAGTCTGCGGCGACGCTAAACTGCAGTGCAATCGAGCACAAAGACGCGATAAGAAAAGGAAGCAAACCAAAAATCAAACCCTAACTGTGCTTTTTGTATCACTTCATCTCACTTTTCATGAGGCAACTTTCACAGCAGAGAAACGGATACTGATGTGGAGTAAATGAGCGTTATAATGAGACTATTCTCCCCACAGTCTGATGTTTGTGCATTTTCAGATTCTGACATTTGTCTAATGCTGGGATGGGTCAGATTTTTGGGAGATACACCATCGACCGTGTACTGGCCTGCAGTCATGTCAATATGTTGTATTACTGAATGAATGGAAATGCGACTGCTTGACAGACATCGCATAAAGAAGCAGCAACACAAGTTGACCCCAGAAGAACGAGAAACACTGGTCTCGCCTTGCCCAAATTAAACATTGGTCTGTCCTTGTTAGCCAGCTTGAATTGCTAATGTCTTATTTACATTTTGTCATTTAGACTTAAAATTTGCATCTCCTCTTATTTATGCCGCTGTCTTTCCCACATTTTCTTCAGAAAAGGGATCCCATCCAGTTCCCCTTGAGGAAAACAACCATTAATTAAATAAGAAAATAGGCTGCGCTGCAACACTGATGTAATGAATCCGTAATGTCATGGCGCTCATTAAAATAAAGCCTGTTCAGAAGTGGTAGCTAGTTGTTGGAAAATATGCACATTCCAAGGAGATGTCATGAAACAGGCTTCACCAGTGAGGTGGTGCAAATGCAGGGGGGGCAGCTTCCAATGCTAGCAATGCTACATGGGCAAAATCTGTCTTTTTTCCAGTAGACTTGGGGAGAAAAAAATATATATTTAAAAGTTCTAAAGTCAATATTGCAGAAAGGTTGCGTCATGAATCAGGTGAAGAACTGAGCTGGCCCATCAGCATCTCACAAACATCAGCACTTTGGACTTTAATGAGAGTTCACACACTGCACATGTTCAAACCCCTCGGAGGGTTTCGGTGGTGATGTTCTGTGGTCTCTTTAAATACAGTCTGTGGTCTTTAAATGTTAAATCAAACATGCTACAGATGTTCTCTCTTTTGTCGTCAGCACAGTAAAAAAAAAGGCTGCTCAGTCCCATTGCCTTCCCAGTGGGTCACCATCAGGAGTCTGAGCTCAGCTCTGTGGGGGTTGAAGCCACCTATCTGCAGCTCTGATCCACAGGACCCTTCACCCTTCACTGGAACTGCATGTCAGTGCTTGCAAGAGGACGCACTTAATTGTTGCTTTGGATTCGAGACGCTCAGAAATATTCCAAATAACACCGGAGATTGAGAGAATTTGCTGTCAAAATAAAAGTATTGGCTACTGCATCATGTCCAGGGAAGCAATAAAGCTCTGTTTGGCCAAGAACCCAGCTGAATAAAATTAGTGGGAAGCACAATCTAATCCCCATAGTGCTACATTTAAGTTCATGTATGTAGAATTTAAGTATCTGTCTTATTGGATGGTTGGTTTCCTGTGATTTTTCTTCCCCTTGGTTGTGTATTGTGGTCACAACCTTTAGGGTCAAAAAAGTAAATTAATTCTTAATTACTGGTAAAACACATTTGAAATAATATGTGTTTCCCTTTTGTAAAATGCTTTCCAATAAAGAAATAAGACTGATGTTACACTACAAGTTAAAATAATAAGCTTTAGAGCAATGCTACAGCATTATTTACAGCTATTACATAACTAACAACTTCAAATACAATGTATAGTAATAATACTGTTAGTACTAATAAATCAACATATGTATATAATTCTAACAATACTATGTATAGCAATATAATACAGAACAGTATGATAAACATAGTATAAATAACTTGCCCTATATAGCTTAAAATACAGTACGACTATACTATATATGTAGTGAATACTATAATATTATAAATAGCATACCTACTAAAAATGCTTAGCATATCATATATTTATAATAAAATATGGTATAATCATAATTTAATAATACTATATATAGCATATGGGGCTGCGATCTTTCTGCATGAAGTTTACATGTTCTCCCTGTGCATGTGTTTGTTTTCTCTGGGTTCTTCAGTTTCCTCCCACAGTCCAAAAACATTCTGAGGTTATTTGGTGATTCTAAATTATCTGTAAGTTTGAATGCGAGAGTGATTGTTTGTCTGTATGTGTAGCCCTGTAACAGACTGGCGACCTGGGTGTATATCATATTAAATGATAAATACTACATATAAATATGCTATGTGACAAAAATACTATAAAACCATAAATAGTATAAAATACCACAAATCCAAGTACTAATCTATGTAGTATAAAATATTGTAAAGCACTGAATACTGCAATTATACATATGTGGTATCTAACATACAATGATATATATAACTATATTCATCACCCTAGTTTAGTATTTGACCTGTTTTGTGCATTTCTTTGGCACTTTAATTTACATGAGATAAGTAATAGTCAGCTGTGAGGCCAGTAGACACAGTGTGAGTGTATATATCCTCGAACATCAACGGGGTAATTTTGAGGTAGCAAAGCCACATGTAACAACATTCAACAGATGCTGTAATTCCTTTTTCACTACTTTTCAACCCGCTGGCAGTGTGTTTTATTTTGAAGGTGCTCCCCGGATGCGCTGCGCCTCGTCCTGCGCTCTTGACGCGGCTGTTATGGGAACAGTGGGCGGAGCTTGCTGCTGCCATTCGACTCCGGGTTTGATGCGGTGGTGGAGTCCTCGGTGACCAGCTTACTGTAGCCAGTCCTCCCAGCTACTTTAGCGCACAACTTTTAATATCAGCTGTGCGTCGAGTCCGCAGACTTCTCCAGTGCGCAAATTAGACGTTTTTCCTCAGTTTCAGCCTCATCCTGCCTCTGAAACCAGGCCAAGCTAGACCTGTCGCGCAACATCCCCACCACCTTTTGTGGATTTTTTCCCCCCTCCTGCAGCCAAACAGTCTGGTGCTTAGAAGGAATTAAAAACACATAGGGGGGAAATCAAAGCGCACTTTGCCGGATTGTTTAGCGAGCATGGCGAGAAGATGTGGAAGAAGGTGTGAAGCCGCTGATGATGAGGATTATTCCTAACAGACGTGCAGTGAGGTACCCTGGTTGCGGATTCCGGCTGCTCGGTCATCGACCTGAGGGGGAGATTTTTGGGGAGAAGTCGTGTGGAGCACAAAGAGCGCATTAAAGCCCGACTCCCAAGTTTTTACGCATGCATCTGCTGTGCGCACTGACAGGACCGAGGTGTTAGAGCAGCTCCAGCACTCTGCTTTTGTTTAGAACTTGTTTTCTCCTCCAGACTTCCAGCACAACACAAAAGTTGGACAAGTTTCCAGTGTGGAGGGAACAAACGCGCTTTGAATCCACCACCATCTGATTAACCGCATGTAGCCACCGTGCGTATTTTCTCTGCTGCGGTGTTTTGAACACAGTGTGAGGCTTTTTTTTCCTGAGCTCAAGTCCACTTTAAATGCGGACTGGTTTGCGGTCAGTGAGTGCAGAGCCGAGCTGTCAGTCGAGTGGCTGTCAGTGCCACTTGGTTTGTAACCCAAGTCCAGCCATCTCCAACCACGTACCACCAACACCATGGAGCTGATATACACAAGCATCGTCCTGCTGGGCTGCATCTTCCTGGACTGGACTCCTCTGGGTGCTGCAGAGGAAGGTGAGTCTAGATTTTAATTTTTTTTTCTCTCAGATTCTGCTTGGACTTGTTTTCTGGCTGCATGTACTCCAATTAGTGTTGCATCCTGTTCCTAACCAAAAGTAAGTGCAGGAAAACCTCAAGATGTTTTAAAAGCATGCAATGAAAACACAACGCCAGACTTCAATCTCAGTGGAATAATCAGAAATATGGATGGAACCACAACCTCACTAATTAGAATCACTGATGCACAGCATTCATCTTAATTCAATATGAAAATGTTCATGGATGATGCTTCTTTTTTTTTTTTACTTCCTTCATCTTACTGTGGGTTGAATATTGGTTTGTGTCTCCAGAAAGTCCATTCCTAAGACCAACTCCCTATTAGTTTTCACTTTCAAGTCATCAAAGGGTTCCTTTCCTGTTTCCTGGGGGACCATTAACCAGCTTACCCTAAAATCAATACTAAAACATTCAGTGCATAGAGCCTAATACAGGCCTGGTGTGATTTCAGCGGGTTATTGCAGAAAGCTGCAGGAGGCTTTTTAACTTTCACATTAAGCTCTGAAGTAAAGAAGAAAAAAAAACATCCAACACTTTGCATCAGATATGTAATCTGAAACATAATTTATATTCATTTCTGGCGGCAGACTTGACATTAACAAGCAAATTGTCCTGGATCGGCTTTGTGGACCCTGGAGGGAGAAATAAAAGAGTCTGAAATTATCTGTCATAATGTTAAAGAAAATGACGGTTTCCAACAGTCGGGTTTCGCAAGCGAGTAGAGCTCAACATCATCAGCATAACAACGGGGGCAGCGTGTGGATAATTTGCCTAATGCAAGGGTGGAGGAGCGAGTGTCAGCGAGCCACACCGAGAAACCAGACGCCTGGGTGTTTATTTACTATTTCTAATCTTCTTACACGTCTGTCTTTTTTGTGTGTGCGCGCCACTAATAGTGAAGTTTCAGTGCTGCGAAGTGAAGTGAAAACTGATTCAAGTGCTGCTGAAACATCTTGCAAAAAAAGAACACCTTTGATAGAAAATGGTCTTTGGCAATAATAGGCCCGTGTTTACTGAGGATCAAAGGATCACAACTGGGTTTCTTTAAGAGCTGTTGAACTGCAGGGTTTTTAAAAGTAGCGTGCTGCTGTGTAGGCTGCATGCTGCTGCTCACCTGTGAGGACTGCTCTTTATTATTCGCCTTTGTGCTTTTTCTGGTGGCTACTGTTTATAGCAGCCAACAGTGGGTGGAAATTTGTAACGAGTACACAACTGTTTAAAAGGGATGTTGCTGCTCTCTTAGCATGTTTTTTTTTAGGCTTTTTTCCCTCGTGAGAAGAGGAATTGACATCCGTTTTTTGCAGTGCCGGGATTTCAGGATGTCAGACTTTCAGTACACAATTCTCATGGCTAAAAGCAGCATTGTTCTGATACCTGTAGAAAACTGGTTGTTGGTTTGTTTATTCTGTGTTTGTCTCTTTTGCTATATAAATTACACTCTAAATGCAAGTCTAAGGACATGGAGAGTTTGTAGCCATAACGCATACATTGACATAAAACTAAAAGTTGACAGAACAGCCATTTCTCTGTCATTTCCCGACATGATCTCCTACATGAGGTGGGTGTTTTGCCCTTAAAAAAATAAATTTGCTACGACAACAATGAGAACTTGTAACAATGAAACTTTTCCAATCAGAAGTAGTTGTAAACAGGAACACAACGAACACGCATGGCTTCACATATTCTGTGGCAGGAACACAAATCTGTCAGTTGCGTCTGTTTTCAGGCCTCAAACCTTTCTTCTCACGGAGACTTGGGGTTTTGCTGTTCTGCATGGATGTGGAGTACATGTGACGCCACCCGCGGCTTGGATCGGATTTGCCTCTTGTGCTTACACGCCCAATAAAGTGACATGTTAAACTACCACAGCTACTGAGGATCCCAGTTCTTGCGGGAGCGACTTTGTTGACTTTGTATTTTGAGCGAGAACTTTGGGATTTTCCCAAACACTTCATTTTGGCCGGAGTTTTGTGGGAGTCAGGAATCAGGCCATTAATAGGGCTGCAGTTTCTTCTCCAGCTGGGGCTGCACCATTTTGCAGCTGAGGACCTGACCTCTGGCTCAACTCTCAATTTTTCGTTCCTCTGTCTTCTTCTTAGGGATTTAGGATACTTGACCTCAGATCTTTCCGTGGGAGATGAGGTCCCATTGGTTTCTCTCTTTTTTTGGTGGCAGAAATTATTGATGACACCCTCAGATTGAAAACTGTGAATAGTCTCAGTAGGCTTGGCTCGGGTTCACCTTCCTCTGATGTTTACAAGCTGCTGGTTCCAAACAGGTGCAGCTCCGACACGACGAGGAGAACAGGCGGGAGACGAGGGGTCGTAGCGCCTCGTCGACCGACTCTAGAACATCTGTGTCTTGCCAAGTGCGAACAAGATGTCTGGTTTTCTGTGTCTTGGGTAATGGGCCCTCTCCTCTGCCAGCACGCTCTGGATCATCCACCCCCCGCTTGTTCTCCACCTAGTAGGGAATTCTGTAATGAACTGATGGGAGGGCAGATGAAGCTCATAGCTGCCAAATCTCTCCTCCTTTTCCAACTAAAGGATAAATGACTCACTTACACACACCACTTGCTTGTTCAGCGCGTGGATCCCTCTTCCTTCTGTCTCTATGAAGATTAAAACACAGACCTCTTGATCAGATAATTACTTTGGCTGGAAATTCATAACATGCTTTGGCTGGAAACTTGTATCGAGGACACACATACAGTAGAAATAAACACTATCTCTGCTTCGGCCTGCATGTATACAAATGCACGGAAATGAAAAAACATAAGCTTTTTAACCAATATTAATATTTCTCCCTTAGAACATCTTCATAAATGCAACCATAATGATTCCTTATCCTCCCACACACACACTCAACCTATAAAGTGCCCATTTTGTCGTTCTCTCAGCCCCTCTTTATTCCTCGCACATACAGTTTCTCTCTTTTAGCGATGGCAAGATGCAGCCGGTGACAAAAAGCGCTGCAGTCTTCTCCACCTGTTCAGGTCCACAGCTTTAACGATACCAGCGCCGTTATCGGAGGCGATCTGTTCTATCTAATATACGGAGCTTGAAGGCATTTTTGGGGGCGAGTGCCACCGAATCATCTGAGGTGTAACAGGTTTGTAGACAGCCATTCCTAATGTCGCTTCATACATTTATCTAGAGCAGATTTTCACCAAGCAATCACAAAATTGGAAGGGAAAAAAAATGCAAATGAATGTGTTTCCATCTGCTGCTATACTGCTGCAGTTCTCCATTCAAGTGGTATTAAAGTGTGCTAAATTAAACTTAATCTTCAAACAGATGAAGAAAAATGTGCAGTTTAGGTTTATTTTATGTATTAGTGGTCCATGCATAGTCTCTGTTCACCGTCGTTTTTAGTTTCAGCAGCAAATCACATGCAAAAGTTGCACTTTTCCACCTCAGTCGAGCATAAAAACCCTCTTTGTTATTCATGTTTCCGACATTTGAAATGCGCTTAATGAAATGCACATGAGCTTTTGGATGGATGTGTTTGTGCTATTTGACCGTAGATCAGTTCTGGTGGAGACACGGCTCAGACCCCGAAGTCGATGAACTCTGCTGTCAATGCTTTAGCTGAAAGACTCGTACAAACTGCGCGCAGTTTAAAATTCTAAATCCATCTTTCTCGACGGCAATATGGATTTTTTACTGCAGCTGCAACTTCCTGCTATTTACAAGTCATCTATCGGCATAGTATGCAACAGCTGCCGTAGTGATTTGTTTGGCTGAGGCCTGTTTTCTTGCTGGGTTTAAAGACACAGACAGGACTTTTTAGACTGTAGCGATGGGAGGAGGAGTGAAGTGTCATCCTGTCCCTCGCAAACTTTACGCACCCGCAGTGGCTTGTTCCGTGCTGCTCCCTTTCTCTCAACCCAAACAAAAGAGGCGACATTAACATCTTTTTGTTTGGCACCAGAAAAGCTACACGTGCGCTCTCTTTTCTGAACAGTGAGCTCACACAGCCAGAAACTGGTGGAGCAGAAGCCAAACAAGAGTAATGAGACATCTGAGTAGTAAATTCAGATTTCAAATAGAGTCACATGATTTAAACCTCTGAACTCCAAAACTGGAGTTTAAAAGGCATGCTGTCTTTAGAAAAATTGCTCAAATGACACCATTTATCAGAAGCAGAGACTATAAAAACACCAAGAACCATTAGATTTTCAACTTTCTGACAGGCCCTGAACTGCTGATCTGTGGCATGCTGTTCCAGTGGGAGACTTTGCCAAATCTAAGCTTACAATGATCACATTTCAAAATGACTTTGTGCTATGTATCTCAAATTTTAAAAATCATCAAAAATAAGCCTTTTCTTCTCGCCTCATTCAGTGAAAATCTAATTACTCTGCGCTCCCCTGCACCACTGTGAAGCCATTAGTGGCTCAGCAGTGACCAACGGTCTTGTGACAAAAAAATCAGGGAGTCTTCAGTTTAAACGTGGATAAACTGCATGCAGAGCAGATAGGAGACAAGTACTGAAACAAATTAACAATGTAATTAAGTAATAAAGCATCTACAGTACGCAGATCCATATTATTTTTCTAGTGTTGCAAACAACTGTGAAAGATGCTGATGCCTTTTTTTCAATTTTAGGGCTGCAGCTAACGAAGCCTCCAGTAATCGTCTGAGCACGATCCGCGTTTAGATACAGCTGTATAGTAAACGCTGACATCTGCGCTTACGATAGATCGCGGATGTCCGCGCTGCATCGTGCATACATAATATACGCAGGATGCAGCGCCGATGTCCGTCTGTGTTCCACGCTCCGGTCGGATGGTGATTTCTGTTGCATTGCGCGCTCACTTCCGCTTTTGATGACGTATCGTGCTCAGACGATTACTCGAGGCTTCGTTAGCTGCAGCCCTACAAATATTTAAAGAAATTCAACAATTTTTTTTTGATGATTTGTGGATTTTAATTATGCTATACGCCACAAAAGATATTTTTGAGTTTTGTCTACTGCTAGCCATGGTTGTGCTGTTTCCATGGAGGTGCTAGACTTCATACTGCATTGAAAAATGAGCTCACAGTCAGTAAAAATGTTGTAGTAAAAAAAAAAAAAAAAACACCCAGAAACTGCTTGGGGTTCAGAGCTTGAAACCATCTTGTAAATAAAAGCCTCACAGTAATTCATGATCTCAGATATGTCATTATTTAAGGTTATATTTGAAGCAGCTGTCAGGTAATAATAGGGTTGAAACAGCAACAGAGGCCAACATTACATCAGTAGTTTGTTGAAACACGCACCAGTTGCTGAGATGCAGCTAAACAACATGTAACAGCCTGAGACATTATTGGACCAAATTCTTGTTGAACAGTTAAGGCACTAAAATGTCAAAATACTGGCTGTAATAAATAAAAAAATAAAAATGCATTGCATAAATGTCACAAAAGGACTCCATAGACTCTTGTGTGTAACATGGTGATGTGTAGTTAACTCAGACATCTTGCTGAAATGAACTTTTTTGGAACTGTTGCTGGACAAAGCAGCCCCAAATGGTATCTGGTCAACAGTGTGTGAGTAAAGAAATCACCCACAACATGTGGTCCATCACCAACATGTTCCAGGTGGAGCTCGCGTGGAATGCAGGCATGCAGACATAAATTCTTGTGGAATTTCAACTTTGCAGACTCATTATCTGCTGGTAGTAGACCCCCTTTGGTCAGAAGATAAGACCGAGGGCTGCCCTCTGAAAACTCTCAAAAAAGCAGGCCCTTCTCTCATTTTTTATTCCATCAGTCTTCTGTTTATTCTATAACCTCCCGACTCCTTCGCAGCACAACTAGCGCGATGAATAGCATAATGCTGCTCAGCCTAAACTAAACCTCACTAAGTGTCACCAATGCAGAAAGGATGTTTTTATCTAAGAGGCCTTACTTCAGCCCCAATCCCTGCTTTCACAGACATGTACCCTTTTCTTTTGCTACTCTTTCCACGTCCTCTGTCTCCTTGATGTTTGACTGGTGCTATGCTGTTTTCTCTTGCTGACTGTCTCCCCTGCCGTGGAAATGTGGATCGTTTCCCAGAAATCCTTTTAAATGGAACCGATTTTTATAAGAAAGGGATTTGCATTTAAAGCAACCTCCCCCCTCTCTGAAAGCCTGTAGCCCATCATCCTCAGTACCTCAATCCGATGATTAGCTTCCTCAAGAGTTAAACAGGCATCCGAGTGCCACAAGTACTCTCAGTCCGTGTCTCTCCCTCGCTCTTCCTTTTCTCCCCCTGCTCTCAGAGAAGGATGCATATGGCAGCTGGGAGTTGCAGGTGGATGATAGTCGAGCTCGGTGAGAGGATACACCCCCGGCCCATACATCCATGTCAGGCATTCACTTTGGAGGGTCAGTCTGTCCTCCACCCACATGCTACTCTCGGAGAGTGGGACACAATGGGGACAGGCTGCATCGGAGAGGGAATGAGGCCACAGCCTATCAGCCATAAGCACCAAGGAGAATGGCACTTTTAGAGGGATGGGGAAGGGGGGGGGGGTGTTCTCTTTGAAGTGAATCAAGGAGAGATGGGGAGACTGGCATGAGTCAACGAAATAGAAAGAGCAAGTGCAGAGAGGGCAAGGAGGGTGTGAGCATGTGCAAGTCTGCACAGCGCATAATGAGCAAAGTATGTATTCTGCCTATTTGCATTCTCTATCCCTACACACCTGGGGCCAGATGTGTGAGATACATGCGATGGGCTGATTGTGTGATTATAATAAAGAGATTAAAAAGGCCTTTAATTAGGAGGCAACAACAGAGGGGGATCTGTTTATCTCAGGTCCATCTTCCTCATTTATCTTGCACCCTAATCACAGCTGGATTTTTTTTGAGGCACGCCGAGCATTGTGTGACAAAATAAATCCTTTGTGAGACATTTGTGTGTGCCATTGTTGCACGATGTCTTGTGATGTTTTTTATTTTTTGTCGCCACATTCAAAAATAGAATGAAATCTTGAAGGCGAAGCGGCAACATGAGGCTGCTGAGACGTCTGAGGCTGCATGTGCAAGAATTGATTAAAAAAAAGCAACCTTGATGTAAAAATTTCCCCGCTTGAAGCTCGCGCCATCAGTAGACTCGATTCGATTCGAGTCTGGGATATTTTCCTTCCTGCGTCATAGGTTGACCTACATCTGGTGTTTGATATGGTCGTTTTAAGCTAAAATGCAATCCGCTTGGTTTCGACGTCAACCTACAGGAACACGTGCGCGTATGCCGCTACCTTCATCCGTGCACACATCTAGAGTGAGTCTCCCAGGGCCTGCTTTCATATACCGCTCTGAACCAAGTGGGCTCTGCTATATACAGCATAACAGAGACGTTCCTGTGCGCTAGCTGCCCTCCTACAGCTCTCACACAGCTAGGAGCTTTAAGAGGGAGTCATGCTCCAAAATGGAGCGGGTCAGTTGAGTTAAAGAAGTATTCAACACTTTTTTTTTGCCAGCGTGGTATCTTGGTATTTTATTTTTTTAAGGGGCGCTGCACAGAAAATGTGCTTTCACTTTTTGCCACATATTCGTACGTGTCACAGTTGCTTGAATAGTAACTGGCTGCTGTCTCCGCTCAACCATATTCAATCACTGCATTGAACTGTATTATTAAAGTCTGTCTTTTTTTCGTAAGACTGGATAAAAGTATGGTTTTGAAATCCAAACAGTTTGTAAACTACTGAATCCGCCCCCCGCTGGAAGCATAGTATGGCTGGCTGAGGAAGCAAAATGATGCTCTTTGTACTCGAGCAAATGGCTTCACATCCGACAATGAGTTTATCTTTATTCTGGATATGTCGGTCACCGCCGCAGAAGCGCCCAATTGCAGGCTTGTAGGAGCAACGCGCAGGCTGATGAAGAGAATTGGCTCTCAGTGTGTCTGTTGTCGGCTGAATGTGAAAAAGTGCGATGTGTCGCAATGAAAGAGAAAAATTCTCGCAAAGAGTCTGTACCCTTGTATCTTTACTTAGATGTGTCAATCCTTAGATGGTTTATTTAGCTGGAGTCTGCACTGTTAGCTTCAAGCTGTCCACCTCCCACAGCAGATTAGTCACTGAAAGCTGTGGGGCTTTTTTTTTTTTACTTTTTTTTTGCAATTTTTTTATTATTTCATTTTTCCCCTAAAATGAATTGTAGATTCTGCTTTGAAAAAAAACTGTTTTAAGTACAGCAATAGACATTTTTGGGGCTCATGAAGAGTTTGTCAGAGGCATCACAGCAGTAGACGGAGCTGTGTGGGTTTTTCATCAAGCCAGATTTTAAATAATATAGGTCACCCGTTATATATTATTTTACAGGAGTTCACATTTCCGTGCTTTTATTTTGGCTTTTGACTTTTTTATTTCTTGCTGCAAATCTTTTTAGCTCTCTGAATAGCATGAATCTTAATCTTTTGTAGTCACGACTAAGAGGCACCAAACACAATCATGCTAATAATTAATCTATAATTATCTAACTGGAAAGCTATCGGGCCTAATTATTGGAAGACAAAGCCAACTCAGAGGTGGCAGAGTTCCCCGCTGGTTAGGGAGATCATCCCAGATTTGAGCTCTGCGTGACTCCAAAGTGTCCACCCTGCAGGGGAGCCAGTCGATGAGTGACCCAGACCCCAGCCTCCCTGACAGCCAAAGACAAGAGGATGAATATCCTCTTCAAAGACTGAGAAAGGGTTTGATGACAAGCACATAACCTGCACTTTCCCACATTGCTTCTGTCAGCTCTCCAGCTTTTCAGACTATTAGCTGCCTTCAAGCCCTCTATAAAGAAAATAGCATAACTTGAGGCTTGCTGATTTGTAGAGAGCAGTTTTGACTAAAGTGTGATAACATGTGATCCCTGCCAGGTATAACGCCATGAAGTGTCGTTTTAAACGTGTTAGACCTGGATTTCCTTTATGAGGATGATAAAAAAAAAAACATGAATTGACAGCTTTCCATCTTAGTAATGTGAGTGTGAAGCCTTTCCCAGACGATAAGTGATCTTTATATTTTCTGTTATATAACAAGCAGACAATGTGTCTGTTTGCTTTTGAACGTGGAAATGTGCTGCTTCTCTCTGCCAGCTCTGATCACAGGATTTAGACACTGATGTAGACGAGTACATCAGCCAGCTGATCAATCAATGAGGAGTTCTCCAATGTAAACACCGTCTCTAAGTGAATGAGTTTAGCTCATTTTTGCTTCAGCTCTACAGTTGTGCAGACCGTAACGCTTCACAGCATCTAACAAAGTTGAACCTTTTACCAGAAGCATACCTGTGAAGACCGTCAAAACAGAAAAAGACCAAATTGTACAGGACTAAAGTGCTAAAATGTACTATGGCTTTCAGTCCTGTGGCATCAAGGTCTTTGAAAAGGAAAAAAAAAATCACACATTCTTAGGCTAAGAAAAGATTACCGCATGAGTTCAGCGACTGAAAGATGTGGCACGCTCACAAAAACCGGGCATTCCTTCTCTCATCATGTTGGCATTTTTGTCATTGATCAGTAAGATAATGTGTCAGAATGGATGTTTCTGTAATTCACTTTGGCCCCTTCAGTATCACTCTATACACAATGCCATACTGGAGCTAGAATCTTCTACCAAGGCTGATGCTCTATCTCACAATTTAAAGAAAAAAAAGTGACCCAGATTTGCACGAGAATCCCCGTGCCTGTGCTGCACCTCTCTACCAACTTCCATGAAATTCTTGCCTGGTAGTTTTTTTGCATAATCCTTGTGACTGATAGACAAACTCAGTTCTCGTCTTGGCAGAGGAATTACCTCCTCACGGTTGTATGCTTTCACCAACCAGACCAGCTGCAGTTTACATCCATGTTTGTCCAGACTCCTGTAATCTACTGTACGTGTTTAAGTTCACTGAGGGAAACAACATAAACAACAGAGGGACATTCCTTGCATGCATCCACATGCCTGGCAAATAAAGCGGACTCTGAAAAGGTTGCAGCCAGATAAACAATGCTTGAAATATGAATGTTGCTGCAAAGAAACCTCCAAATTCTAACATGTGGAGGCTTCACACTCATTTTCAACCCAGCAGTGTACAAGATCTATACGATCACCACAGTTTTAAGTTTGCCACCTAAGATTAGCGTTGTTCGGTAGTCTCACTCAACAAGTTTTGGCAACAAAATGCTCTATCTTGTTTGGATTCCTTTAAACAAATTTCAGTCATCTTAGGTGGAGCTAAGCAAAAGATCCAGCTTTAGTGTCCCCTCAAAATAGTGACAGGTGGAATTGTTTTTGGTGGAACATTTGCATGCAAGGCGCCAAGTGCTGTCATTTAAATGGATGAGCCACCAAATAAACAGCTAGCAGGGCAGCCTCACTGCACCAAATTCTAAAAAAAAAAAGAAAAAAAAAGCAGGCTGATATGAGCAGCCAATGACAGGCTTAAATCCACAATCTACATCTGGTGAGTCAGACTACCAAATCCAACCAAATGTGGAATATGGTCACAATCTCCCCTTCTGTTCCTGAGTTATGGTGTTAAATATTCGCCAGAAAAGTTACACAGAACACTGTAAAGTCACAGTGAAGTTGATCTACTGGATATAAAATGTTATTTAATTCGGTCAGACCTTTGTGTGAAATTTTGTCAGAATTCTTTGTATGAATTTGTGAGTTGTGGCCAAAATTTGAACCATTACATCCTCTACATTCAACTGGATGTTTGTGCCGGATTTAAAGCAATTCCCAGATGGCATTACTGAATTATTAAGAATGAGATATGTGGATAAAAAAACACAAAAACACAATTTGGCATTGACTTTTTGGCACCACAAAAGTGCAATAAAAAATGTTGGGCCACACTAATCAATACATATAACCTGGATTTCAATGAACCTCCCCTTGGAAAAATGCTGAATATGGGTGGATAAACACTGATGTCTCTGTATACTTGTTTAATTTTAGATTTTTGGGCACTAGTTTGGGAAGAACAATATGGCTTCTGATAATTGTCATCTGAGAATGTAAGCTAAATTAATTAATAGATAATGAAGAAAGGGAGCAAATGAGAGTGAATAATAAGAGAAGAAAGAAACGCGGTAGAGGAGAGTCAATAAATTGATTAGACTCGTGACAGAAAATGAGTTGCAGACAATTTTGATAACTGAACAGTTATTTTGCAGCCCATCTTTTTCTATGCAGAAAAAAAAATACTGCACAAATATCATTCAAAACAATTAATTAAAAACGTTCCGTAGTAAAATTAGTCACCAGGTTATAGTAGAAATAACCAATTTGAAGGTCTGCCTGAAAAACCGATAGATCACACAACACTCGTTTTCCTACTTTTTAGGTGTCATGTCAAGTGGTGTCTCTTTCCATCATGCACGGTGTTCTTTATTTGAAGGCAGCATGGCTTGTCAAAATGCAGAAGGTTTGGAGAGGTGCAGTATATCCTCCAAAATTTAATGATTTGATTTGGAGGGGGGAAAAAAAGAGCCTTTTTAAGTTCTCCTTTGTAATTCATTCTTCTTCTTATAGGGTTCAGTATCAGGAAGCCACCAGGGACCCGGTGTAGCCTGCAACAATGTTCTCCAGAAGCCTTTCGGTTTTTCACAGAGTTGGGTTATTTTTGAAGAGGGCTTGAGAAAGTGGTGCCCATAATTGGAAGTAGCAGGAGGTGAATTCTCTCAGTGGCAGATCAATATTCCAAAGAAGCTGAAATGCGCTGTAAAGCAAGGCAATTTACCCAATCACACTGTATGAGAGCAAGTCCGGGGCATTATGTGTTTAAAGCCTCAAGTTTTTAAATGTGTCTGCTGAGAAATGAATTCTACATGATTAACAATTTAACCAGAAAGAATGATTTTTTTTGCTTCCTTGCTTCCTACTGGGGATTCAATTCAAAAATCTTTAGCTTTTGCTTCTCCTTTACGATATTAGGCAGCTCCTGTTGTACAGATGTCCAACAGCAAAGACTTTCTACAATAACACTCTAATCCACTGTCAAGCAGGCGTAGAGGTCACTTCTCTGTAGATAATGCTCAATTTTCATCTCGTTTAGTTTCTGGGGGAAGACCTCATGTCTCTGATTTATGTTTGTCTGAGAGCAAAGGCCTGTTTGAGTTGAAGATGCACAAGTGCTGTTCAGCGGTTGACACACGGGTCAAAACTCATTACTCGCAGGCGGCAGTATAAAGCACACACAACCAAGTCCAGACCTCACATCCTCTTAACCTTAACCTCTCATTTCGTACCAGGGTCGAAACTTTTTATAATGCCTGTGATTAGAATATTTGCTTTGAACCCGTGTAATTTGAATAATGCCACAGTTTTCTCTTTCACTTTAATTAAAAGCGAATAGGAATGCGTCATAGGTGGATTCATTATCAGCGTTTGTTTTGTGCTCCGACACCGCAGAGGAGCTTTTGTTGGGATCCACAGATGAGTGCACATTTAACACTTAGCGAGAATTAAACTAGAAACCCAAACAGTGTGAGGGTTGCATTGAATTTATTATCCGCTGAGGCAGAGTAGTCCTTCTGATCTTTCACATGAGCTCTGAGACTGACCAGGAAAAACACATCTTCACCTGGAAATGATTAACAGGATGATTCCATCGAGTCAATCTCTGATGACCGTGTTAACTTTAGTCAAAACACTCGGAGGTCAGGTATCGCTGGCCAGAGAGCTGCACTGTGAAGCAGGATTAATGAGTTATCGAGGTATGTGGAGCTTGAAGATTGCAGCATCAGGAAGGTGTTTTTCTTTTAACCTACTGGATCTCCATAGTAGCTGCACAACTAACCTCATCTGGGGGAGGTTTTGTTTGGAGTTTGGGATTTAAATCGGCTGTAAGATGCTCCCCCCCCCCCCCCCCCCCCCCCAATTCTTTTCCTGGGATTCCCTAAAAGCGGTACAGATTCTCAGCTGAGCTACGTAATGTGTGCTGACCTTTTGTGCTGTAAATTAGTTGTATTGCCACAGGAACCAACATGCCCCCAATTGGAGTTCATATGTTTCGTGCTGAATTCTTGCCCAGTCCATTACCCTGCCGGTACTTCAGCTAATAGAACAAAGGTTAGAAAATTGGTTAGATTGTTTGTATATATTCAACAGTAGCATTATTTCACCTTTTTTATGGCCAAAAACTCAACAGATTTCCATGTAGCCTTTATTGTGGAGCAGTGTCAGACTTAATGCACTTGTTGAGTGTTGTGCTTAAACGAGTGGAAGTTTAAGAGCTCTAATGTGCAGCTGTCATGTTGGAAATAAAAAGCTGCACTGAGTGGTGAAATAAATATATTAACACACAATTATCAATTTCCTACCAGCATTCCTCTCTTGCATTATTCGCAGTAGCAGCGCTGTTTATTGTAATGCATTTTCGTATTCTTTGTAACTCTCTTTTCTGACATCCTGTTAGTCTTGACTGAAGTGTCCAGCACAGGATTTGTGCAGAAAAAGAGTCCATACATTTTCTGTAACACACAGCGCGTGAAGAAGAAAATCTATGTTTACAAATAAAGTTGATATCGGCCATCATGATATCTATTATCTGTAACTGAGGTTTTTGCCAAGCCAGCAAACACAAAGAAAGCCTCACTGTGTCAGATTGTTTTGTATCACACCCTGCTGGTCTAAAACCTCAGTGCTTTGGCTCAGTCAGTGTGATTCCCAGCACTGTTGATCTTCCTCGTAGCATCTTTGGTTTCTGTCCAGTATGAAGCTTCCTCTCTAACTAGGCCACATCCTGTCCTGGGACAGAAACCAACCGCAACACTTACTGATATGCGTCCTCACAGACAAGGAGGGAAAAGGGGTCAACCATTAACACCTCTTCTCGTCTCACCCTTGCTCCTTCCATCGTACTACTCGGTGACACGTACTTAGAGTAGGTGTGATGCTTCACACGTGCCCTCTGAGGCTTTTGTTTTACAGTAAGCATGGAGTGAAGCCGCTTGGCTGCTGTGCATGTGAATGATGTGTGTACCGGCGGCCGACACCCACCGAAACCAGGAGACAGGATGGGGACAGGAACTGCAGGAAGCTGAGGTCTAATCTCACCAGACATAACTCTGTCAAAGACACACAAACACGGTTCATACGCTTCCAGTGCATCATTTTCTAAACATTAATGTCCACGTGCACACGCTGAGCTACACTGAACAGCAGACACGTGAAGGAAAATCACCGGTTGATGACCTGTGTATATGCAGTATGTTCTTTCACCATGTGGCCAGTAATACCTTGAGTACAATCACTTGTACCTCCTCAGATTAACCAACCATAGAGATGACAGCAGTATCAATACTCTCATCTAAAGCCGGATTATTGGTTTGTCTGTGCTGCATGTCGGAGAAGTCGGACAGCGCCTTAAACCTCCTTCTCTTAACACCTTCCAGCTTTCTGTAACTTTCCAAAAGAACCAGCCTTGATTCACACCCACTTCACCGGCCAGCTGAATGGAGGTGAGAGAAGAGCCGGGCTTTGTGCTCCTCGTCCTGTCTTTGCTTATTTATTACTTAACAATGTGCGGCACTTCTCATGTGACCCACCTGATGCAACACTATCACTGTCCCCCTGAAGGGACCGTCTGAAAATGTGATCCACCATCTTCTTACATGACATCCACCCTCTCCATGAAGGCCAACTTCTCCCTCCGTCCTCCAGCGTGGAGGTTTTTTCGGAGCGACATTAAACACATTTTGTATCTGATGTGCTCAGACAGCATGTGTTAAGAACGAGTTCTGAGAAAGCATAAGCCGGCTCCTAATTCTTGGCGAGAAAGCAAATGAAAGCAGGTCCCAGAATGTTGAGTTATTGAAATATTGCTTTATTTTTTTAAATGGAGATGTCAAATGGACTAATGCTCTGGAGCATACGCATGTCTGATTTCAGGGTATTAGCTCTGCAAAATTGCATGTGCTCATAGTATTCCCTGATACACTTGAGAGACATTGCTGGAGGACATCAAGAAATTACTTTTACCAAGAAACAAGATAAATCTTCATATCAAAGAGAGGACAGCAGTTTACAGTCCCAAACCATCAAACATGCACTATCCAATGATATTCCTTTGCTTAGCAGGTTATTAGAATTCCGCTTGTGTGTGTTGTATTGATTAGAGCACTTTCTGGGGAAAACACCTGATAAGAAAAATGTTTTCTCTGCTTGTTTTTATCTCCAAATAATTAAGTTGCACAGTTATTACATGTAAATGTTAGGGAGATGTGATGATAAAAACCACTGAGTGTTGTCAAGTGGGGCCTAGTTATTTGAGATCCCAGGAGCAACCACTACCTAAATAAAAGCTTTAAGCAGACCAATGAAAAGTTAAAATGAGAAACATTATAAGTTAACCACATGATTATGCTTATGCTTGATGCAAGAATGATTTTAATAGGCTGATATATATTCTGAAAATGATGATTGCTATAGAAGAGAATGATTTAAAATGAGTTATTTGATCATGGTAAGAAGAATGATTCAAAACTAAATGAGTTTTGAATTGAAGTAATCTGTGCTGTTCTGAGCTGTATGCAGGCAGGAAAGAGAGAAGCAGAAGTCTCTTCAGAAATGAGGAACTTGGAGTTTCCACAGGATGACAGGATGGGCTCAGGCCTACATTGTCATGACAACTGAAGTGTGTGTAACAAGTGGATGTGTTAACAAAAAAGATTGAAAGAATGATGTATGTGTAATAGGAAGAAGGTTGTGTCTTAAACCTATGAATTAATCACCTGGGCATACCTACTAGTTAGAATTGTGTGTAGAAATGTGTATGTGCTAAGCTGAAGTCACGCTAGGGTATAAAACCCAGAGTCAGAGACACTGAATTCGGAGTTCTCCCCCGGAGGGGGGAGATGCTGCTCGTCGGAGCTGCAAGGGAGCTGCCGGAGAGCATTGCAAAAGTTCTGAAGAGTCGACACCTGACCTTTCGCCCAAGAGAC
Organism: Acanthochromis polyacanthus; assembly: GCF_021347895.1. Classification (NCBI taxonomy): domain Eukaryota; kingdom Metazoa; phylum Chordata; class Actinopteri; family Pomacentridae; genus Acanthochromis; species Acanthochromis polyacanthus. The sequence goes on from NC_067129.1 coordinate 13,902,281, forward strand.
GTGAAGACAACGCAGGACTAAGGCTGCAGAGTTCTTTGAGGATGTCGTTGGAAGCAAAGTTGTTCTAACTTTGTTCAAAAGAAGAAGACCACACTCTGCCAGACGGAGAGTCCTGAGAGGTCTACAGTTATCCAAAGAGATGAAGAGAAGACAGCACCTACGACATCCAGAGAGGCACAGGAGGCAACAGCAGAGGGCTGCTCCACTCCAGGGGCTGGAGGACCCAGTGACCCACCACAGCCTGGTGAGACGGGGGCTTTCCACCACCACCACCCAACTGAGAAGACAGCTGAGATGCCTGCACTTGTGTTCCAGCTGCTACTAAAGATAACTGCCAGACCAACGATTGGCTTTCGGGACCTCTCCACTCCCCCTGCCTAGGAAGAACACCCTCCGCCCACAAAGAAGACTTCGTACCGAGTCTACTGGTCGATCGAGTGGCTCTCCCAGATGCTGGTCAAGACTGGGTAAAACAGCGGTGGCCATGCTGTTCACTCTCTCTCCTAAATTTACTAATTAGAGAAGATTCTTAGGTACGCTCAGCTTAGTTTAGTTTAGTTAGAAATAATCAGAAATAATTAAATTGTTTAATCATGAATTAATGCTGTGCCCCTGCTAATAATTGCTTAATAAAACGCTATATTGCATTTAAAGAGAAGTCTAATGAAATTATTAAGATTCACCTATTCTGCATAGTGGTAAAAAGTTAAGTTGATTGTGTGCATTAAATCTAATGGTTCTTAAAGGTTACTTTAATCCAACTAGTTATTTAAACATTACCCCTGAGGTTAGTTTTCCAAACCTCTAAAACGAACCTAGGAATATCAACAAGTGCCACAGTTTTAAGAGGAAAGCTGTCGTTAACAAACGTGGTCAATAAATCAATTCTACTACTTAGGAGGGCTGCTTAGTAAGAGAGTATTTATTGGAGTAAGAGGGGTAAGACGTTTGGAAGAAGACAGTTAGGACCTAGGCGAGTATTCCTCGACACCAGCTTAATTATTCTGCTGAAACCTGTTAGGTGGAATACTAATAGGCAGATAGAATCTAACCCTTTAAACGGAGAGCTGGTCCTGATTTAACCTGAGGCAAGGGTTAAGGAAGGCTATACTGACCGACAGTGTGCAGTAAAGCTCGTATTCGTGTTGGCCAGCCTAGATACTGAGCAGAGTAGCTCAGTGAATGTAGCCGTAATATTTGTAAAACACACCGATAAGCCCATCTCATTTTTGTGCATTTGTCATATGTAAACCCCAAATCTTCTGACATCTCATCCCCTTCGAACATTCTTCTTTTTCATTATCCCCGTTCTTCCCCTCCGTCTCCATTCCTCTAGGTGTGTGAGGGTAATTGGCTCTCTGTTTCTTTAATTAAAATGGGGTCTAATTGTAGCTGAAGCAGGGCAAATGTTCATAGGCCTGTAATTTCCCTATCACACTCCAGCGCCACGGAGAAAGTGGAAAATAGGGAGGGACAGGGCATGCAGGGAAGGAATTAGCGTACAAGTCGAGAATAGTGAATGTTATTAAAAATAAAGGGGGGATTCACATTAAGTGGATGCTGCTGAATTTGAGGCCGCTTGTTTAAAACCTGAAAACAGCTGTGTTGAAAATGATGTTGTTTTTCTGCATAGCTCCCCTTTGTAAAAAATACAGGGTTAAGTTTTCAAAAGAAAACCGTGTACAACACCCTCTATTGTTGTCTCCCCTTCACACAGAAAACCTGATACCTCAACCTTAATAAGTTTCGCCTGTGTTTTTCTCATACATGGCTTATAAAATAAAGAACTGCACCATGCTAAGACTGATATCTCAGCCCTCCTACTTCAGACTCACCTCTCAGTTTCTCCACTCGAGAAAAATTGGCTAATTTCTACTTGTAATAATCACCCATAGTCATAATTCCAAGGCTCAGCATTACTGCCAGCGCCAGTATCAGTTTAGACTTCTCTGGTGTCTCTCCTAATGTAGACAATTGTCCTGTAATTACTGTACAGTTGTTTGTTTTGGGTGTTAAATATGGCCAGATGACGAATTTTCATTGTTCTTACATTTTTCTAGCACTCGGGGCAATTTTCCGGCGGTGGGTGGCCGCCGCTCCAGAAAGAATGTAGGGGAAAAGCCGGCTTCCTCTAACAGAGTTTAAGACTGTATCTGCTTGAGCGAAAGGCAAGGCCGTGCAAGCACATAATAGGAGCACTCACCATCTCATAGAAACACTCACGCTCACGCATCCTGTCTCATAAACCTTAATGATAGGGCAGCGATAAACAGTGATTACCATGCCTCGGGGGGTGGGGTGTTTCTTTTTCACTCCTTCAAAAGTAAGAAATTAGAAAAAGGAATCGCCATATGGGGCAACACGGGCAGGTGTGCGTATTAAAAGGCGGAGACGGGGCACGTGCACGGCGAAGCCTAGGCGTGATGAAAGTGTTTTTCAAATTATGCCGGAGTGAACTGGAGGTAGACTAAATGTGGGGAAAGCACCGGCCTGAACTTTGTCACCCAATTATCCTCCTCATCCACCTCTCTCCTGTTTTTCTCTGCTCTCTGCGGACTTTTTTCTCCTCTTTATCGCCTCAGATTGTTAGCTGCGAGGTTGTTGGGCTTCTGCAGTTTTCAGGTAGAAGAGGTTGGAAAGCACAGATGTTTGTGTTTCTTTTAAAAAGGAGCTTTCACCCAGAGAGTAAAATGGGAGAAGCCGCTGATTAGAGTGGCGTGCATCACGTACCTCTGCGTGTGATGCAGCGACAGACCTGCTGCATATGCAACCCTGTCGATTACTGATTCCATGTCACTGCTTTTTATATGCATTGAAGCAGGTCACCCAGATGATGGGAACGAGGAAATGACACTGAGGTGGAACGCAGCAAGAAAGATTTAAGCCATTCGGCAGTGAGAGAGGAGAATGAATTCTGTGTTTGTATTAAATTAGGAGCGGAAATGTGATCAGCGGTGGGCGTGATTGTATTGGTCATTAAAATCATGATGGGAAAATTAAAGGATAGAGAGTCGGATATTTATGGATGGCACTGTACATAAGAAACGTGTTTTCTCCCTATTAATTATTTTCTATTAAAATGCATTTGTGCTACATTTATGCATATTTATTTAAGCGCAACAGAGTGCGATATATGCGTTCAATCCCTTAATTAAGCTATCAGATCAATCTGCAGTGTGCCTTTGTCTATATTCTTACTGAAATTGAGACTTATGATCAACTTTGATACTGCTGTGTTATCCTCCTAATTCACCCTATTAATATTCATGAGCAGAATCCGGGAAGTAGGGTAATTCATTAAAGCAGTGAAGAAAATGAAGAAGCTGGCTGAATCACCATCATTAGGCACAATAGAACAACAGAGATTTACATGCGCAGGATCCAAGCATCCCTCTATGTTTGTGTTGACTTCAGCTATGGAAGACTTTTTTAGGCCACATTGTCTGATCTTTGACCAACAATTAAGCGTTCGTTAGCATTGGAAAACAGTGTCCGTCTGTGGCCGGCTGCAGCTGCAACATTCGTCTCAGAAGAAGCTAAAAAAAAAAAAAAAAGTCAGTTTCTGTTTCATCCCTGATTTTTATTTGTTCATTTTCATGCCTTCATGTGTATTTCATTGGAATGTGGGCTGGTAAGTGGTAAATGTGATTGCGTCTCACTTCACACGGGATCACAGAGATTAGTAACTGTAGGCGTTGCAGTTTATTTTTATAAAATACTACAAGTGTTGGTGTTGCGCAGTGTTGTGTAAAATATATTCAAAGAGCAGCAGGCGTGCCTGACAGCATTCATGTCCTCATAATTTTGTGTGCAAAAGGTTTCCCCAAACATCCTCCTATCCTGTACACAGTCCTCCACAGGCAATGCAGAATAATCACTGGGATTTGCATTATTATTATTATTATTACTAGAAATGGAAGAAACTGTGAAAGTCTTGTTGGGAATCTCTTTAATCACACTGGTAGTCATCAATCTATTGGAGTTAGCATGAAAAAATGCATAAGATATAAGTTGTTTCCTCTCCTTTAGGGCTAAGAATTATTTGATATTGATTAATCTGTCATGTTTTTAGATAAACACACAACACTATATGTATCCTGGAGCTCACAGTGATACTTTACATGGATATTTTCACTTCTGAATAGCTGGAACCAAATAATTCTGGTCATTTTTTTCAAAATGCGACTGAACTGATAATTGATCATTAACGTTATCGGAAATGTTTTCGTGTGACTCACCTGATCAGTGAAAAAGCCAATCATTTCACCACTATAGCTGACTCAGTGGGAAATGTTTCATACTGCTTTCACCATAATGAACGGTTTAAAGAATATAACTATACAATAACTGTCAGTTTTATCTCTAATAATAAAGTGGTATTATTGGAAATTGGCAAATACACAAATCCATTATTAAAGCCATAAAATAAGAATTATTGAAGAACTAGAGGTTTGTCAAACCTACAGATTCAAACAAATACACATGGAATCATTCAGGCCTCATCCAGGGTTCAGAGTGAAGCATCATTTATTTTATGAGCGTACCAATCAACTTTGCCAGTTACAGTTAAATGAAGCAGCAAGAGTACAAGGCACTGTGTTCCTATGTTATTAAAATTTCAATTTTCTTTTAAAATATAGATTTGATTGCATTTCACATCAGTATTTATTTTTTATATAAAGAACGGCTGCAAATCAATCAATGTGATGGAAAAACAGTTGCTTAAATGGACCAAACTGGGGAAAAATAAATCAATGAAACTGGGAAAATATATGATTCTTTCAATACAGAGGCAGCTGTAGTGTTGTATTTGTTTGTGGGCGTATTGTCGAACCTTATATTGGTGAGCTAATTCAACAAAGCACCTTAATAACCCCAATGATAAACCCACACCGAAACCACCATTTCCTCCAGCATCCATTTCCATGCAAGTGCTCTCCTTGATCGTGGCCACATTAAATCTTGTTTATTGGTAAAAACCAAACTGCCCGGCCCTGGAGATGAGCTCCAGTGGGGAACAGGTAGAGCTTTAAAAGCCGCTCTTTGACAGATACCTCATCCCATCAGTATAAATATGAGTCACAGTCTGCTCAGACAGCCGGGGGGAAAACAATGTCCTCACATGAAAAAAACGTCCCTTCAGCCGAACCAAACTGTGCTCCGAGTTACATGCAGTTCAGGTCTCTGATTTTATTGGGATACTGAATCACAGCAGAAGTGCTCGGATTGTTTGTGAGCTGGCAGTCTGCCCCTCAAAAGATTACAAAAAATCAATTCTATTGTAATCACAGATCGTGACCAGAAGGGCTTAAATCTCAGTATGTATGTGTGTGTGTCACTCCGAGTCTGGTCGATTCTGCCGTTCTGACTGCTTGTCCCTGCTCTCCCCTGACAAAAGCAGACTCTTTTCAGCAGGTTTAGTGTGACCACAGGCATGGTGTGTTGCTGGGAACAGAGGGGACGTGGGGGAATAAAAACAAACATGAGAGGAAAGACAATTTTAGGGTAGTGGGAATGTTCCTGTAGATGTAATTGACTGGTGAAACTCCATCTTCTCCCCTAATCCCAGTCTAAGCCATAGCTGATACTTGGCAGAGCGCTGGGGACTCGAAATATGTTCAGTCTGTGGTTTTAAATTCATTTGTGTGTTTCTCTGAATGTAAATGAGTCTCGTACGTGTCGTTTTTTACATTTCCTGCTGTGACTGACATTATATTTTCCGTCTCTTTTCACAGAGGTCCTGATGAACACTAAGACGGAGACTTCGGATCTCAAATGGACCATCTTCTCGCGTGCCAAACCCGAGGTATGTAACTCCAGCTTCACCGTGTTATCTGTATTCCTAACAGAGGCCTGGTGGTGACTGGGGATTTTTGGCTTCCAGCTGTTCCTTTGTTACTTTGGCTATAAAGGAATTCCTTATATGGCAGGTAACTGACAGAATAAAAGAAACGCCAGTACGAATGTGGGATTTCAAGTATATTGAAAGCAGATGCTTTGATATATCCCATCAACCTTGGAGTCGAAGTCACTGGCTGCCCACAATTTTGGATACTGGAGCCAGAAAAAGACATATTTGTAATTTGATCAGCTGAGGAGTGGTTGCTAGGGTATTTTTGCCAGCAGTGTCAGTGACCAAAACTGCTCAACTTGCCGACGTCTCAGAAGGAAAATGGTCACAGTGATGCTGGCAGGGAGATTTTCTGGAACTGGGCAGAAATACTCGACAAATGTGTCTGCTTTTGATTAGGATGCAAAGCAGCACAGGCCGACGGTCTCTAAATAGTCTCTAAATAGTTTTTGCTGCTATTATCATTTGAGGCAGTTTATCAAAAACCTTGTGTTGCCAAAAATGTGGCAGGGTTGTGTTTTTTTTTTTCATCTTTAACTTAGCACAAAAGAATATCAAACAGTGATTGAGTTTGTGATGACAGGCAGCAGCGACAAGATGCCAAGAGCTGTCAAATAATGCAGACATCAAAGAGTCACTATATAGCATGAAGTAGATATTTGTGGCAGCTTCCAACCTACTCACTTATAATTTTCTGGCTTCTCGATTACAGGCCTTATCTTTTCCATGTGTTTCGGCATTTTGTCCGCATGCAAATGTAGTTTTAGATCATTGAAATGTGACTTCTGCCAAGGTGAAGACATGTAGAAACTCTGCTTTCAGTGTCCACATGTGGAGTTTATCTCCCTTATTTACATGAGGCCATTTTGTGCAATGGCAGATGTGGCCAAAATAGCGCAACTGCTAACCTTACTAACAATAGATTTTACACATAAACATAGTTACTCTTCTACTATGCAGGAACAGAGGCGTCAGAATCAGTCTGCCCATATGAGCCCTCCCTTCCTTGTGCCTGCCAGGAATAGAAAACGCCTTCTGAGGCTTCTGATTGGACATTGTAGTGTTAGGATTACAGTTATATTGCTGTCTTTTGGTTTGGTCTGTTCTTGACCGTGGCATAGTTGTGTTGTTGGGTTTTCAGAAATGTCATTGTAAATGTCAGTTGTTGCATTAATTATTCATAAGGAGGCCAAATAAAACTATTATTCATGTTAACCCTCTGAACCCACAAAAGCCACAGGTGGGTTTTAAAGACAAGTTGACTTTAGAAAATTGCCAACATTACACCTTTTATTACAAACTGTATAAAGAAAACATAAAAAGCAAAAAGAAAGGAGCATTTTGGGTTTTTAACTTTCTAAAAGTTTTTGAATTTTTGCTGTTTTATCAGGAAAGGGCACCAAATCTAATGATATTTCATGAAAAACCGTCTACTCTACATGTCATATCTGTAAATTTGTCAAAAGTAAACCATTTGTACTAAGTAGACCATGTTGGAAAAAAAAAAAAAAAACTTCTCTCCGCAGCACAATTGACAAATCATAAATTACTCAGCTGTGACTAACAGTCATGTGACAAATTTCACTTACCTTTATTTGAACTGCGGGATGCGTTTATACAGAGCACGTAAGACAGGTATGGACGTGAATTAGGGAGATGGAGAGCAAAAAAAACATTCTTGATCATTAAAATAACTGCAGCATGGTTCAAAAACAGCATGCACAGGAGCAAGTAGTTAGAAGATACGTTCAGCATGATGAAATATGGAGTTAAAAATGTGGAAAATGTCTGGTTTGTAGCGGCAACAAGAGGTAAATCGTAAAATATCTTTAGTATGTAATTTTTCTAGTACTGGCAGCGAGTAAATGTTGATTCCAGATAAATTAATCAAGCAAATGAAACTTCACTTTTTCCTTTTTTGAGCATTTATGCCATTATAGCTGTGTTCTGCTGCACGAAAGACATTTTTGAGTTCTCTCTGCTTCTAGTTGTGATTGTGCTTTTTCCATAGAGGTGCAGGACTTTGTGTTGGAGTGAAAAATAGACCAAGAATTGCCAAGAAAGTGCTTGGGGTCCAGAGGGTTAAACTTCCAATGTAATAACGAACAGCTGTCGCCAGTTTCCTGCTTCTAGTCTTGTGTGAGCAGTAATAATACAGGATTTACCCGGCTATGCGTATTAGCTCAGGTTGAATGTATATGTCTGCATCAAACACAGCTTTTGTGTGAAAGTACCTCCCTTAAACCTCAAACAAGCTTTTTGCAGAAAGGAATATCCAACATGACTCCCAAACTCTATCTTCTGGAGTGGGATTAATTTGATTGGCCTTGCAAGAATCCAAAACAGCAAGCCAAATCAATATTCCTAACGAAACTCATGAATTTGCTTTGAAGAATTTGGTATTTTCTTTGAAGCCACACGATAAGTTGAACGTCAAATATTGATGTCAGTTGTTTGTCCCATTTAACTAAATCTGCTAAATCTGTACATTTGTTGTTCATCCAGGTTTTCTTTCATAACAAACATTTCTTTGAATGTTTTATGTCCAATCTACACAAGTCCTGTGGGAAATTTTCGTGCATCTTCATCACAGAAAACATTTTGTTCACACTCAAGTGCTGCCAAAGTCCACAGTATATATTTTCCTGGGATTAAAAGGGAAATTCTCCCTTCCAGAGATTCAAACGTGGCTCTCGTTGCTCTGCTGCACTGTAATTCAGTCAGACCAGTATTCTGCCTCACTCAACACATCATCTGCAAATGGATTTTTAAAGATTTACATATTTACATAACTGAATTTCTGAGCCTCAAGTTCAGCAAATCTCCTAAATTTTGCCTCGAGTATGTTAATTTCTTGCTTGTTTCCCGCTCTTGGGAACATAGTGGTGGTGAACGTGTTTGCTGTTGACTCAGAAGTCAAACATTAATGCTGTTTTCAGTTGCATTTGGCTCCCCAACAAATGTAGATTTGTTTGGAGGGTTTACACTTCATACATATTCGCGATAGCCCCTCTGTATTTTCTTGTATTTTCTTCTATGAGTGTTTTTGAGGGGTAAAGGCTGTGTCTGTCTGGAATGCTGTGTGCCGTCGTGTGCTTTGTTTGACAAGTGAGGCTTGTATTCCCACTCGCTGTGCTGCAGCTCAGTGGGAGGAATGATTTAACAACCCAGATTCAAATTTGGACTGGATCAAAATTCACAGCAGGGCAGGTCCGTCCCACGGGTCTCTGACAGGTACAGTACAGCAGAGGGCCAACAAAGACCTGCAGCGTTATTTTGATTGATAACACCGCTAATGTCACCGATTACATGTAAGCGAAAGAATTTATGGGTGAATTAAATCTACTCCGTGTCCCCAGTTTTCTGGGTCAGATGTCATTTTAAAGGTGCAGTCTGATGTCTCCTTTGTTCTCTTTGCTCGCAGTGGGAGGAAGAAAGCGGCTTAGACGAGGAGAACAACAGTGTGAGGATCTATCTGATCTGCCAGATGAACAGTTCATCCAGCAACTGGCTGCGCAGCGGCTTCATCCCGCGACGAGGAGCGTCGTATGTTTACGTAGAGCTGCGATTCACCATGATGGAGTGTTCGTCCAGAAGCACCCACCACCGCAGCTGTAAGGAGACCTTTAACCTTTACTACTACCAGGCAGACTCCAACGAGGCCACAGCGACGTACCCACCCTGGATGGAGAACCCTTACGTCAAGGTATTTCTATGGAATTTCCTATCATTATTATTTTAGGGGTTTAGTCTGTCTGTGATTGTTTGAGGAGATCAGTTTTCTTGTCACTGTGCTGTATAATTTCTTCTTTGGCTCAGGAGGAACCTTTCCATATTCAGTGACGTAATTAACTGCTTTTTTTGATTATTGAAAACATGCCGATTATTTTCACCATCAGTCAATGGAGCCGTCGCCTCGTGGCTTTAATTGGCTTGTTTTGTTCAAGCTAACAGACCAGAATCTAAAGATTTTCCATTGGCAGTTGTGAATGACAAGGCAAAACAGAAAACCTTTCTATTTGGGAAGTGAGAACTTTTGGCGTCTGTGTGTGAAACGAGTGAAATGCTAGTTTTCTGTCACAGCGACAGAGCAACTATGAATTTGAAAGTTTAATTTTTAACACCTGTGTATAAACTAAAGGTTACCAGGCAGGAAGTTCCTAACAAAAACAAGCATTTAAACTACAACCTGCAACGTGTAGTGTTACCCTTACTGCAGACTGAGCCCTTGTTTGGGGCAGACATGGCTTAGGTGTAGAATGGGTTATTCACTAATTGACCCCTCACCCTTCCACATGCCAGAACGTTCTTGCAAAACACTATATCTTAAGTTACACACCAGATCTGCAGCCTGTGTGTGTGTGTGTGTGTGTGTGTGTGTGTGTGTGTGTGTGTGTGTGTGTGTGTGTGTGTGTGTGTGTGTGTGTGTGTGTGTGTGTGTGTGTGAATGAGAAACACATTGTAAACCCCTTTGTAGACCCTAGCTGTGGTTAGAAGCTGCTATGTAAGTGCGGACCATTTACTATTTTCAGGCATGGAACACATAAGATTGTAGGTTCCATCTGTCCGTTCAACGACGTCTGTTACAAGACATAGATCACTTTTACATTAATGCTCACCTCTTTATTCACATTTACCTATGACAGCGACAAAGAAAGCCGCAGTACATGCGCAGGACTGTGAATCAGAGTTTAAAGCACTGCTAATAAACAAAAGGATAAACCAAAATTATTAACAAGCTCATCAACATGGAGGCAAGATCGGTCAGAGTCTAGCAGCCAGACAGCATGACACTGTGTGCTTTTCTTGACTTCTGACAGGTGAGCCATCACACACAAAGTTTATAAGCCACAGTCAGACAGATCGTCCTCAGATTGAGTCCTGAGCTCCATCCCTGCTGTCAGGTTATTATTTTACTCAGAGTCTGATCCGCTCATGACAGACAAAATATTTTTCTCTCATATCAAGCTTTCTTACTAGAGAGTTTTCAGTTTCACAGTCTCTCAGCAGGATAGTTGGAATAGTAGCCTAATTATTGTCCACATGGATGCGTTCCAAAAACTATGTATAGAACATGACATTCGCACTACTGAACTACTAAAACCGAGTCGCCTGTGGAACATTTGTGCCTTCGCGTAGTTCAAACCGCATGCAGCTCAAAGTTCTGTCGTGTTGAAAGTGATGTGTAAATGTTACTAGATTCTGCTCGGTAAGATTGCCATTGCAGCTTTTATGGAAAAAGTGACCTTTCAGACATGTAGCCGACACGGCATCAGATTAATGGAAGTGTATGTTTGAGTTAAGTCTAAAAGGCAGGACAATTTGACATCTGTTGGACTGAATATGACTGTTGGCGGGATGCCGTTTTAACTGTTTTACCATCACAAATGGGAAGAAAGGTTTCCAAAACACTGTGAAGAAAAGTTCATCGAGGGTTCCATTAATCAGAAATGTTCTTGTCCCTCTTGTTTTTGTATCCTGATGTATGTGTACTGTACTGTAAGTGAATGTTGATAGTTTTCCAAAGCACACAGTTTTTTGATAGATTTCTTTAATTCCAATAAGCATCAGTAAACAAAATCAGTTTGCAGGAACTAAAAAGTTTATTTAGTTACATAATTTGTTAGAGCTACATTCAGTCACTTTTATCGCTTGAACTTTGAGTGCGTTAATTAAGTCATGGGAGGATTTTTTTTTTTTTTTTTGAAAACTCTGCCCGCCTGCACATTTAATCTGCTTCACAGCCTGCATGTTTTCTTAACATTTATATTCTGGGTTTTATTTCCCAAACACGTAGCTTATGAACACAGCCTTCTTCTGCATCTAATGTCAAACCTCTGATTGTTGCTGCTTCCTTTTACACAACACCAAAGAGTCGCGACGGAATCATTCCTACTCCTCAACTTCATTCCCTCCTAATAATGTAACTTTGACAGAAAAATAAAAGTGATGAAATGTTCACTGTGATGAATTACCTTTCTCTGCAGCAAGTTTCAAATCCCTGCAAGTTCAGGTTCAAAGCTCACTGTAACAAATGGGAAACAATGGCTGCCAGGAAGGTAGTGAATCAATCTAAAAATCACAGTGGTGTGGTTTAGAAAATGTTCAATAATGCAAAGCATATGTGATGTCAAGCTAATGGACTAAAATGGCTAAAACATGCAAAACTGCCAGTCTGGTTGTTCTTAAGACTGAATCCTTTGTGCTGGAATCCGGCCATTGCTTAAGATCCTTTCTCTTTCTTCCTGTCTTAGGTGGACACAGTGGCTGCAGACTTTCTCCTAACAAAGGAAAGGGAGAGGAAATTTAATGTGAAGACCTTACGAATCGGCCCTCTGTCCAAGAGAGGTTTCTACTTGGCTTTCCAGGCTCAGGGCGCCTGCATGGCCCTGCTGTCTGTCAGGGTGTTCTTCAAAAAGTGTCCACCCCTTGTCAGCGCTTTGTCCTCTTTCCCCGAGACTGTTCCCCGTACTCTGGTGCAGGAGGCTCAGGGCGTATGCGTGGACCACGCCGCTCAACAGGGGCCCAGACCTCGGCCGCCAAAGCTCTTCTGCGGGGAAGACGGCCAGTGGGTGGGCCAGCCGACAACCTCCTGCGCCTGCCTACCTGGATACGAACCAGCCGAGGGACACACGAGATGCATAGGTGAGAAGCAGGCGAGGTTAAAGCCACATAAACAGATATGTATGTATGTAGACTACACCCACATAGGCAGCGGAGCAGGCAGACTAAACAAGAAAACAATGGTACGATGAGGGTGGGGGGTTCACCGAGGGTTGGAGAGGAAATGAGAGACCGAGGAAGTTAATGAGGCAGGGGAGCAGCGGTGACACAGAGGGGACAGAGAGAGAGGTCAGGTGGAGAGGCACTTATCTCCGAAAGGAAGAGCGGGGTCAAAGGCTCACCGCTGCGACAACTCATGGCTGAGCTGAGATAGAGGGAGCTGCAAGAGGACCGGAGAGGTGAAGGGAGCACAGGAGGGAGGTGGTGCTCCGGGTAAAGATCATATCACTTTGAGAACATCAAAGCAAAGCAGACTAAAAAAGAAGGAAGAAACAGGATGATTCTCTCAGGAGCTGTGCAGCAGCTCTGTCTAATGAGTCCAATTAGCATGCCTCGTGCATGAACACCCCCCACGCGCGCACTCACACACACTCGTACGCTCACCTCATCGCAGCAACACAGACAAACGTTGAGCCCTAAAAACAAAGAAACACAGGAAGAAAATGCCACGTTTTCCAAAGAAAATGTGTGGTTTCATCTGTCTGTGTTTGAAGGTAGGCTTCAGTTTGATCTCTGTGGGAGGTATAATGATTTTTTCGTAACAAAAAATAATTTCCGACATTTTGCCGCCGCTAGAGTGGCATTTCCAGCGTTCTGTCACTGAAGAGAGCTGTGAGGGGGAAAACACTCAGTAGGCCATAAAGGGAAATTGCCTCCATAGAAAGATTGGACAGTTAATTTGCTTCGTAGGCCGGTCATTTCAGAAAATGAAATCGACATCTAGGTTTAAAATTGAATTCATTTTGCTGTAATGCCAACGTCTCCCAGAGACAATACATATATTTTCTGGGTCAAACACAACCGCCTGACATTAAACTTATGAAGGCTGCCAAGTTGATTTAGTGTTTGAGATGAGCTAGATTAGAATATTTCAACCACCCTTAGAAGGCTATAAATACTGCTACATGGGAGGGGAATGTTTCCTCATGTGCTGCTAGAGCTTTGCTAATATATAAAACAAGCAAATATGACATCCTAAATATATCAGAGATAGACACCCGTCTGCCTAAGAAGTTATTAATATGAATCTTTGTATTTGTAAGTATAGTTTTGACATCATTTTATTTCATCTGAGGTTCTTAATGGATCCATTTTGGTCAGAAAAAAAAAGCCTAAAACATCAAAATAAGGACTTTTTTTTAGTATGGACTCAACATTCCTACAGATGAATTCACTGAAATATATAAATACTCCTTTAGTGATCAATAGTGGCTGCTGCTGTAAATCAGAAAGTGTTATTTTTATCATCTTGTGACATCAAAATAAGCACCTTTAATCCTGTCTTAATATAGCCCTTTTCATTTGACTTATTTTAACACCGACCTGTGCATTTTTTTGAGCCGATGAGTTATGCAGCAGCTCTCAGCACACGTTAATCATTTTTTTTCTGCATGTGGAAAATTCCTACCGCAAATGTCAGTCGGAAAGGATTGGCGGTGGGAGTGTTGACCCTGTGAGAGACGTCAGCCTTTGCCGTAACAATGCTCCAGTTGGCGTGAGAGTTTATTGTTTAATTGCTCTCACTCAGCAGCTGCATTTCAACCGCCACGCTGCTCACAGAATGTAAACACGGCAGGTTTTGGTGACTGTATTAGCCGTTACAAGGTGACAGCTTGTTACACATTCGCATGGAGGACGTGAACTGTCGCTTTGTTGGATGTGGTGTGGAAGCTGAGGCTGTGGCTGAAACTAATGACGGTTATCACAATCAATTCTTCTATATTGTATTTATTTTGTGTTTTAGATTGATGATTCAGCCCATAAAATGTCAGATGGGGATATAAAATGGAGAAGAGAAGTAGTTTAGTAGATTTCAGAAAATTATTGTCGATTGCTTCTGTCAGGGAACTTATCAATAATTTTCCTTTCAGCATTCAATGAGGCTCCATTCACTGTTTCTTTGTGTCCCGACTGCCAGAGTACGGTTTTTGGCTTCACAAAACAGACTTGGAACAACATTTGAATCAATAAACAGACAGTTCTTCATGAGGACTCCCACATGTCTGCTCTCATTATTCAGATATGGTCGGGTAAATTCAATGATAAGAGGCATGTCAGTGACAGACAGGTTTTTTCACCAAATTGGCTATTAGTATCCGATTCATTACTGTGATTGTCTGCGTTTATAGCCCTCATTACATTGTTCTGTCTGTCAATCTGCAACCATCTGGCACCTGAGTACGTCAAAAGAAGAAAAAAGAAAAAGAATGCATTTGCAAATTCCGTTTGACCCAGGTCTGTGTAGGACACGGCGAGTGTGAGGATTTTGTGTAATGTACTGCAGTATTTGCAGGTCACGTCCAGAATCAGAACTAATCATAATCTGCCTCGATTCGCTCTCCCTTCCCATCTTCTCCAGCCTGTCCTGTGGGTCAGTTCAAGTCCAGCACGGATGGCCAGTGCACAGGATGTCCAGGATTCAGCCACGCCACCATCAGAGGAGCATCGGTTTGTGCGTGTCGCTCTGGATACCTGCGAGCAGAGGCGGACTCTCCCGACACCGCCTGCACTCGTAAGTACACATCAAACAGCCCTCAATCCACACGTGGAGGTGCTAAACTCTCAGTAGCATCCCCTCACTTGTTCTCACACTTCACCTTCCCTTGTTCTTCTTTCCTTTGTTTTTAACATCTCTGCTGCTATTTCTTTTTTTTTCCTGTTTGGTGTCATTTAGCCGGACTCCCCCTAAGCTGCATTGTGTCCTTTGTCCCACTGCTATGCATTGAGATGCACGTCTTTTGTGACAGGTTGTTGAAGGGGGTGGGGCTCTCTCTCTCCAAAGTGAAGTAGGCATTGATGGTCTGAAGTGACACCTCCATGCAGATTCAGGAATTTCAATTCAGCTACATTTTGGATGTGTGAATGGGAGGGACTTTTTAATTAAGTGCGCTCTTGGAACGGCCATGAAGAGGATGTGAAACTGGGTGTCGCCGGGTGTTGACAGTGTGTGTTCTCTACAGGTGTGATATAAATACCAACAAGAATTAGCATTTGTTATTAGTGATAACTTTAATTGCACAGGCTTTATCTTAATTATTAATCACTTAATTAGGCCGTTCCTATTATACATTCTGTTTTTGTCCTGTGCAATTGTGCACGTCACATGTTTTCAATTTAATTCCCACCCAACTGTGCCATCTGTACATCACACAGGCCTTTTCCCCTGGAAATGTGTTTTACATTATTATGACAGCCATGGTGATTTTAATAAAGTGGATTCTGATTGCTAAGACATAAAATGTATCACCTCCAAAAATCCTCATTTCCAAATGTTAAATTCAGAATTCATACGCGCCCAGATTGAGTGTGATGTTGCCCCACTTGGGCTTCCAATGAGAACGCCATTAGCACTTAAGTTAGCTGCAGGCTCAGTGACAAAGCTCTGTCTCCTTGGCAGGAACAGAAACTCATTCACAGTGCCTGAGTGGTCTTGCTGTTTAGTTATGCTTGGCTTGAGGCAATAGCTATCTTCTTACAATTTTCAGACGGTGATCATTATCATCCCGTTTTAGACAAACGTAATTGCACCAGTTAAATTCTGCCACACATATGCTCCTGCTGTGACGCAAAGCCACTGCAAGAGCATTGTTCTGCTTCGTGACTCCATGTGCAGACTGAATAAAATGTCTTCAGCTCAGATCAGAAGCCATAAACAAATGGTCTATGTGGGTCACGGAAAGGTAAAGCAGCGGGAAAATGACACAATAGAGATCAGCAGAGAACTTTTATATGCTGTGATGACACTTGTGGCTACGTGACACCTGAAAAATTCATGATTCGACTTTTTTTTTTTACCGAATAATGTGACAGTAAGAGAGAGTAAGTAGTGGCGGAGGTGTTCAGTCATAGGAAAAAACAGAAAAATGATAATAGCTAATGTTACTATAACAACTTTGCTGAATTGGTCAAAGAGATTTGAAAAATTGTAGCACTTGAACCTGTCTGCACTGCCGCTGTTAGGATCAGAAACACTTAAATGAACAGTTTGGTGTTTTGGGAGATTTTTTACTTTCTTAGATGAATTCTGATGCCATGTCTGTAAAGTAAATGTGAAGCTGCAACTTCTGAAAGGTGTTGAGTTATGTGACTGACATGCACATCATAGAGTACTGTTCAAAACATTGGGGTCACTTAGAAGTGTCCTTATTTTTGAAAAGAAAGCTTTTTTTTTCAATGAGGATAACATTAAATTAATCAGCAATACAGTCTCGATACTGTTATTGTGGTAAATGACTTTTCTACTGGAAACGACTGATTTTTAATGGAATATCTACATAGGGGTACAGAGGAACATTTCCATCAACCATCACTCCTGTCTTCTAATGCTACATTGTGTTAGCTAATCGTGTTGAAAGGCTCATTGATGATTAGAAAACCGTTGTGCAATTATGTTAAAAGAAAAGTGTAACTTTTTATGGAAAACATGAAATTGTCTGAGTGACCCCAAACTTTTGAATAGTAGTGTATATCCTGTTTTAATGCTAAGCTATGCTAACTGGCTGATGACTGTAGCAACATGAAAGCGCCCTCAATCTCTTCATGTAATGCTCAAAAAGCAAAAGAATGTTATTTTATGTCAGCTGGTTTGCCATTGCAGGAGTTAAATGATCATCCTTCTGCTGATTTGCAGTATTTACAATATGGACAATACAAAATCAGTTTGTTTTTTTGTCACTGTAGGAACGCCCTCTGCCCCTCGCAGCATCATCCCCCAGATCAACGACACCACACTGAGCCTGGAGTGGAACGAGCCTTTGGACAACGGCGGCAGAACAGACCTGAGCTACTCGATCAGGTGCTCCCTGTGCAGGTCACCCAAAGGATCGTGCATCCCCTGCGGAGACAGCGTCAGCTACCGGCCCGCTTCGGAAGGCCTGCTGGGTCGCAGGGTGGAGGTGTGGGGCCTCCTGCCACATACCACGTACACCTTCACCATCCAGGCGCTCAACGGGGTATCCGAGCTCAGCGGCAAAGAGCCTGCCAGCGAAAGTGTCAACATCACCTCAAGCCATGATGGTAAGAGGTGGAGGGGAAGAGGTAGAGCTGTATAAATTGTCGGATTTTCATGTGGTATTTATAATTCTGCTGCCATCTGTGCAGTGCCGTCGCTGGTGTCTGTGATTCGGAAGAGCGACTCCACAGAGAGCAGTCTGACTCTGCACTGGTCAGTCCCTGCTCAGCCACACTACACCATTCTGCAGTATCAGCTGCGCTACTGTGAGAAGGTAAGAGCTCCCTGACAATATCTCTCGACTGTCTGGTCACACAGTATTGAGTTTATCAGGATATTGTTCCCAGACATACTGTGGCTCACAGGATTAGCGAGCTTTCTCTCACAGTGCAGATGTAAAAAATAGGGTGTGGCGTGGCTTTTATGACTTTTATATTGTGGATCTCCACCACTTTCCCAAAGCGTATAGGTTTGGTCAATTGGGAACAAAATTGCCTGGAGGCTAAAAATTGCCAAATAAATGCTTCGGTGATTTACTGGTGTTGATGACACATGGCAGTATAACAGTTCAAGACATGATCATCTCATTGCTGGAAATAATACTGAGTGTTCTGGTAACAATGACTGAGGTGTACACAGTGGATATGGGTGTGTATTTGACATTTCTATGGCTACAGTTGTGTTGTCAGCAATCAGCACTTCTTATCACGCTACTGATTACGACTGTTTATTTTTTATATTCTGTAACTGGACTGAATGAAACTCAAGGTTTAGTTGAGGCCAGTTTGACTAAAGATAATTAAATCCCTGTAGGTGGCTCTTTGGTGACTTTTTTCAGCCTTTCTCACTAACGCTGCTCTCTTTTGATAGGAGCGGCGCAGTGAGGATCAGTGCCACTACACAGAGAGCAGCAGAAACCAGGCTGTGCTGACAGACCTCCGCAGGGCCACACAGTACGAAGTGCAGGTTCGGGCCCGCACCTCAGCTGGTTATGGCAGCTTCAGTCCCGCAGCCATCTTCCGCACCCTCCCTGATGGTAAGGAAAGGTCTTGTTAGCTCTTGAAGAAGAGTCTCACCCAAGTTTTTTTTCCTCCTCATTTCCATTGGGAAGTTCTCTCAGATTGTTTTCTGCATAATCAATCCCTGCACAGTTTCGTATTATGAATTTATTGCCTGTGTCCTTGCATTGAGTTAGCGTCCTTGTGCTGAGGCTCTTGATTATTATAAATTCCAGTCATGTCATGTCCTTTTTTTTTTTTCCTTTTCATGCTTTTCTTTGCCGCAAATGTAAACCTCCTGTCATGACTTCTGTCATTATAATACTTTCTCTTGCTTTCTGTCTCCTTTTCTTTTTTTTTTCCCTCTGTCTCTTTTTGTTCGTCTTTTCTCTCAGGACATGACTCTGCCTCCCAGTTCTTGGTACCTGGCATCCTTATCGCCGTCGGGATGCTGCTGCTTGTCACTTTCGTCTTTGTGGCCGCCTTCTGCATACGGTGAGAACGAAGGAAAAGGAGGGAGGGAGAGAAGCAGAGAAAAAGATAGATTTGCAAGGGAAAGAAGCTGACAAAATAACAGGAAATGGAAAAAAAGAAAGGGGGAAATCGAAAACCAATAACAACCGCGACCCCAATTTTACAGTTTTGCACCACTTTGTTCTTTTGTTTATACAAATCATATCTTATCAGCGGTGGATTTGCACTCTGTTACCCACACCTTTTTTTTCCCTCTGTAGAGGCAGTTCAGACACAAAGCAATGCTCATGATTTCTTTTGCTTACACAGCTAAAAGCTATCCTGCTCATTAGAACATTTTCCTTAGGCTTCATTGTTTGAGTAAATAGTGTTGGATGCCATCACAGCGAGAAGCAGAGAGGGAGAAAGTGCATGCGTTTGTGTGTGTGAGAGAGATGACGATAGAGGTAGAGGGCAGGGAAAGACAGGATGCAGGCGCTCCAACCCTGTTTCCACAGGACAGGAGAACAATAGCTGTGACCTTGTGACATAGACACACACACAAATACACACATGCACACACACAAACCAGTGACTGAGGCCCAGATCTGCCACTAACTGAGGGTGGTGCATTATTGCTATTTTAGGCTTATGAGGTGGGAGAGAGAGAGAAATGGAGGAAGGCATGGATCCAGTAGCTACAGGGTTGTTACAGACTTGTAAGGATGAGTCTGCGCCAGCAGAATTATAATGGAGGCGCTTGTGTCAAAGAGCGGAACCATAGGGGTTGGCTCAGGTAGCCACCATTACCACAAGCCACCGAGTGTTGTGTGTTTAAGGTTGCCGAGGATTGTTTAGAGCCAACAAAAGCCTTCCACAACAATCAGTTTCTGTGTCAAAAGGGAAATAAAAAGGATGGACGTGTATTTTGAACATAGAGTACCTTTAGGATACTGTATTGGCTAGAGGATAGTTAGCTGAAGTGACCCCTGACCTCTCGGTGAATGAGGCCAATGTAACAGAGTATTACCAAAGGGGATCAATAAATAATCATATTTTGCTATTCCTATTTGCATGCTAGAGTCTCTTTAAAAAAAATAAAAAAAACATCGAACAAAAACAGACATGCAAAGTGTGATATTTGGCTCATGTTTTTTTTTTCTTTTAGTTTGATTTCAGCCAGTGAGGCATTGTTATTGCTATTGCATCTGAACAGTCACATTGTGAGACCATTGATTTGCATCCCATTAGGCTGATAAAGCATTAGGACTACTTGCCAAAGAAATAAAATAAAACATCCATTCTTCAGGTAACTGCACTGCCTTCTCTAATCTTCTTGTATTTATTCTGATCTCTTTCTACCTGCAGCCGGCACAGCCGAATAAAGGATCCAGAGCTGAGCGACAAAAATAGCCAGTACCTTGTCGGCCAAGGTAACAGATCAAGGACGTGCACACTAAACCTCAGCTGTGATTTACAACTCATTCACGTCAGGGAAATCATTTTTAATGTGATGGGCCGTGTGCTGCTCGTAGTTGTTTAACATTTCTGCTCTTTCCTTTCCCACGGCTCTGTTTGTCTTACTCTCACAGGGGTCAAGGTTTATATCGACCCTTTCACCTATGAGGACCCTAATGAGGCGGTGCGAGAATTTGCCAAGGAAATCAATGTTTCCTTTGTCAAGATTGAGGAGGTTATCGGTGCTGGTAAGCCCTTATTATATGCTTTTTCTATTATTAACAAATGCATAAACTTTGTATTGGTCAACTCTGTCTGTAGGCTGTTTTGTTTTTGCCAGAATGTTCTCTTTTCAAACAACATGATTAAAATTTATCTAATTTACTAAGTTGAATTGACTAACTGTCATTTAAAACCATTGTTTGGATTCTTGTTTATCAGCCGCAATTCAATAAGGCTGTGGAAATAAAGCAATTAACTAATAAATATGTTGCCAGTATTAGTGGCCCTCATTCAAACCAAAGGGCATCGCTAGCTGCAAGCAAGCTTTACATTTGCTAAGTACAGCAGTTATCCTCATAATGTGGCAGAAAAACAGCAATAATGTGTGTTTGTGTGTCTGTGCGCTGCAGGCGAGTTTGGGGAGGTGTGTCGAGGACGGCTGAAGATCCCTGGGAAAAAAGAAAACTACGTAGCAATTAAGACACTGAAGGGAGGCTACACCGAAAAGCAGAGACGAGACTTCTTGTCTGAGGCGTCCATCATGGGACAGTTCCAGCATCCCAACATCATCCACCTGGAGGGAATCATCACGGCCAGCTGTCCAGTCATGATCCTCACTGAGTTTATGGAGAACGGAGCTCTAGACTCTTTCCTCCGGGTCGGTGTGACACAAAAAAAACACACAGTGAAACTCACTGTCATGTCAGTCATCCTCCAACTGAACTGTATCTCTCCTCTCTGTAGCTGAATGACAGCCAGTTTACACCCATCCAGCTGGTGGGTATGCTGCGCGGCATTGCCTCTGGCATGAAGTACCTGGCAGAAATGAGCTACGTCCACCGAGACCTGGCTGCCCGCAACATCCTGATCAACAGCAACCTGGTGTGCAAGGTGTCTGACTTCGGCTTGTCGCGCTTCCTGCAGGAGAACTCCTCTGACCCAACCTACACCAGCTCTCTGGTGAGATGACGGCACTCCTCGGTTAACGCTTAAGAAAAGAGGCCTTTCATTCAATCCATCTGCCTGTAGGATGGCGCTCATACAAATCATCTTAAAGAGTTCATTTTATGACTCCAATGTGCAAATGGGAGACACTGATTTGACAAATAGATCCGGTGATTATGCTTGAGTCTCTGCTGTACAGTAGCTGAACGTTGTCTTTTAATATAATTTAATACACAAGATTGATGCACAAATTGTATAAATATTAAAAGATATTATTTACTCATGTTTTACATTTGTATAATTGTTATTTTGGTGTAAAAATTCATTATTTTGCATGAACCTGAAGTTGTTATTTTACCCTCCTTTACCTTAAATCTCTGAGCATGTTTATGTGAAGATTAAGAGTGCTGACTGTTTGCTTTTCTGTGCAGGGAGGTAAAATCCCAATCCGCTGGACAGCACCAGAAGCGATCGCCTTCAGAAAGTTTACCTCTGCCTCAGATGTGTGGAGCTATGGCATTGTCATGTGGGAGGTCATGTCTTTTGGAGAGAGACCCTACTGGGACATGAGCAACCAGGATGTAAGTTTAAGCAAAAAAAATAAAATCAAAATAAAAAAAACATGCTGAACCAGCCCTGGCAATGATTTTTAAGGTTTTGACAGGCATAGCACAAAGCCAGACAAAACAAAATTTAATATTTGGATTCTATAAAATAGTTTTGCAGGTGATCAATGAAGTGTCAAATGGATTCAGAGCAATTTTACCTTTAGGATTTTCTCACTTTTCCCTCCTCTTTTCCCTCCCTTCTCTTGTTTGTGCCCTTACTGAATTCTTATCCCTTCAAGCAACTTGAAATTGATTTAAATACCACTTGGTTAGTGCATTTGCTTGAATGGTAATCATTTTTCTTCCTGTCAGGTAATCAATGCCATAGAGCAGGACTACCGGCTGCCACCGCCGCCTGACTGCCCCACACACCTGCACCAGCTGATGTTGGACTGCTGGCAGAAGGATCGCTCGGCGCGCCCTCGCTTTGCGGACCTTGTTAGTGCTCTGGACAAACTGATCCGCAACCCTGCATCACTGAAAATAGTGGCTCAAGAAGGAGCGGGGTGAGAATGCAGATGCTTTACTTTACAACAGAAAGTGTATAGTTTGTGGGAGTGTAGTAAACCAAAGAAAATCTCAGTCAACCACAATCATAGCTGCTCATCAAACAATCTGTTTGATGAGCACGGGGAGGAAAAAAATCCACACATGATCTCTAGATGAACCAATTTAGTCTAATCAGTGCTTACAAGCCTTTATGGTCTAATGAACTATGAATAAACACAAAAAAACTATTATTTGCAATATATTAAATCATTTCACCCTGATTATTTTATACTAACATTCTAAATTTGGAGCAGACCACCGTGAACCATATTCATATTTCTGAAAACTAAACTTGGGATTGCAGCACAGCAACTATTGAGAAATATAACACAGACAAGTCAATCTACCGTTTTTAGATGATATGCATATTAGTTGTCATGCTGTTTGGTCAAGTTCACATTTGAAATTTTGCAGATTAGTTTCAACAGACTGCAGCTACACCGGCAATTTATTTAGCATGGTTTTAGTGAATTTGGAACAGATGCCCAGTGAATATTCAGTAAATGTAAAGTAAGTTTATCGACCTAGCAATCTTCATTAAGTTTGGATGAGATCAAAATTGTGTAAACATCCCATTTCCCACAGGTGGTCTGTTCCTCCCACCACCAGAAATTATGCATTAATCCTGGAATGCTGTTGATGTAAAGTAACACCTGCAGCTGTCCAACCACTGAGAATCTGATTGGCTGAGAGCATGTCAACCAAACAGTCAACTTGGAGCCTTCAGCCCTAATAGCTTAAGAATGAACCAAGTAAACACAAGCATGCCTGTCCTTTCATAATGCGTCTTCCTTAGTGTCCATTTAAACTTCTGACAGTCCCTGTTCAGACATTACCCTCCTACTGGCCAGTCTTATACACCTTCTCAGTGTCCTGCTGTGACCTGTCAGCCACTTGCTGTGCCCATTTCCCTTCCTCCACATTCTCCCTGTCAGCTGGTCACATACAGCAGAAGACTCTGCACCCCTGACAAATCCCATTGTTTGTCCCTGTCAGTCACTCAGTCTCAGATTATACCTCTGCTTGTCACAAGGAATGTTGCTGCAGGATATATATAAGCTCCTCACTGTTGTTTTCGTGGCAGTGTATGTAAGTTATTCCTTTGTCTCCGGACTCCGTCCCTTTAGGCCGTCCTACCCCCTACTGGATCAGCGTGCACCTTTATCTCTTTCACCGTGCGCTACAGTCGGGGAATGGCTGAGGGCCATCAAGATGGAGCGCTATGAAGACAGCTTCCTGCAGGCCGGTTTCAACTCAGTCGACCAGCTGGCCCAAATTACCACACAGTCAGTGTCTATTTCCAGTTTTCTTATCTAAATTGATACTTATCTCATTTTCACTTTTCAGTTCACACTTCCTGGCCACAAGGTCGGGATGCTGCAATCAAAGCTTGCAGTAGTGGAAATAGTAAACAGCTGAAGTGTTAGTTTCATTTGAATTCAACTGAAAGTGAAGTCCGGAGAGCGAACCTTGGGCTCTTTTGTTGTCAAATAAATTCCTATCTTTCTTTTTTCCCCCCTGTCCTTCACACCTAATTAGTGACTTTTTCCATCTGTTCAGGGATCTGCTGCACATGGGAGTGACTTTGGCCGGGCATCAGAGGAAAATCCTTTCCAGTATTCAGACAATGACCTTTCGGAACAAGAGCACTGCAACTGTGACCTTCTAGCAGACCTGCCTTCTACCCTGGATGAGAACACCAGCACACAGGTGCCGCCGTGTACTGAGAGCACTCTGGATCCTCTCCTGTGACCCACTTTGAACACAGGCTCCAAGGGACTTTGGAGAATTTATTCATGACCAAGAAAAAAAGGCAAAAAAGAAAATTAAATCAGCAGATAAGGATGACTGATGAGACAGTTGTCTAGAGACTGTCAGGACTCCAGTGACCCGTGACCACGCCATAAAGCTGTGCAGACTGACTCAGCCTCATTTTTACAGTTTGTGGTCAGTGTTTTTACATCTACCTAAGGTTAGGACTCAATACATGTGCCAAACCAAGAGGAGCGACAGACCAGAGTTTACACAGTTTCTGTAGTATCACGTCATTTTGAAAACAGGACAGTTTACTAGTGTGTTGTCCCAAAATGTCACTTTTACCTTTCACCAAAGGAGACTAAAAAAAAGCCAATTCAAGATGTTTAGTTTTCGTATTGTGTGTAATTATGAATGAGAACTGCTTTCACCTTGGGTGTCTTGCATTAATCCATCTGGATTACATTACTTCACAGACACCTTTCACGTCAAGACTGAACATTTCAACGGTGGGATTTTACTTCATTTCATTTCCCTACTGAGTTTAACATTACCTCCTCTTTACTCAGGTGTGGTGTGTAATGCAGACTTTGGAGAGCGCTGTACTTGCCCTAATCATACTCCTCTCATCTTCCACTGTCTGGCTTTTCCCTCGCCAGCTCAGCAACCTGTGAGGAGAACAAAGACACAGAGACATATCAGCAGTTTTGTTGTTTCAAAATGAATTGTAATCTTCAGTTAACTCCATGTGTTTCTCTTGGAGCGTAGAAACTGGCTATTTCTACTGCTGGTGTTTCTGCTGGCAGCTCAGTTTTATTATAGTCAGACTGAACAAGGACCAAGTGGACTCAGAGACCAGAGAACACTGTAGAATTGGATTTCTTTGTAGAAGTTTACCAAGGAAGCTATCTGGCCTCAAATCTTGTTTTTCTTGATATAACTGATAAATTTTTAATTCTCTTACTCTGTATTCTCCATCTTCCAGTGCCATTCATTCGTCTTTGTGGACTTAAATGCCAATTTTATAAAGCAGAAATCTCTCATGAGTGCATTCAATTTTGTCTCATTTAAATGTACCTTAAAGGGTTACGTTGACATTTGGAAGTTAAGTGTATTTTGCTTGCTGTGCAGTCAGCAGAATGTTTTCTGCCTTTGCCCCAAAGCAACACAAGAATGGTTTCTTAACATTTAGCATGGAAAACAATTCACAGCTACCATCTAGTAGGCTAGTTTGTAGACAGGACTATCCAATTGGTTTCAGCGTGGAATGCTAGTAACACCGATCACCTGATGTTTTATTATCAGACAAGCTTCCTCACATTTTAAACTGGGTGCATTAGTTTCCTCCATGTGATGCTGGTCAAATACTTTCCCACCAAACAACACAAAAATACCCTTATCATTCAACATGTGAAACATTACACAGGTGTTACACAGGCTAGCTTGTAGCCACGAGTATCCACTGGTTTTAATGTTGAATATGAATAACTTCTCGTTACTACTGTGTAGTTCTTTTACATTCTCTAACATTTAGCATGAGAGAACAGCGTGCAGCTAATAGCTAGCAGACTAGCTTGTAGCCAAAAGGTATCAGTGTGGAATGCTAACAACACTGTTGAGCTGCTGTTTCTTAATCAGACTAGCACCACAAATATTTTATGTTGGGTATATTTATTTATTTTTTTCCACTGATGAAGGCAAAACTCCCTCCATTTCCCTCCAAACAACACAAAGGTAATGTTTATTTATCATTTAACATTACACGGCTGTCAAATAACAGGCTAGCTTGTACCCAAGAGTATCCACTTGTTTCAAGGTTGAATGCTAATAACTTGTTTAATTAGTAAAGCGATATTTTCAGTTAAAAGCATTATGTTCTTTCATCAGATGATGCTTGTGTGGCTTTTTTGCATTCCTTAACACTGAACATTAAAAACGGCACTCAGCTAATAGCTAGCGGACTAGCCTGTAGCAAGTAGGATCCAATTGGTTCAGCGTGGAATGCTAACAAGACTGTAACACTGCTGTTTCATTATCAGACAAGCACCCCTTACATTTTAAGTTGAATGTGTTATTTTCCTTCATGTAATGCTGGTTGTGTGTGTGCATGTGTGTGTTTTAGCATTAACAAACATCTAGCACGAAAAACAGTACTCAGCTAGCATGCTAGCTTGTAGCCAGCTTGAGAACTGTCAGCAAGACTACTGTAGCTCCAAAACTACACAAAAATGGTCTCTTAGAACTTAGCAATCAAAACAATGCTCAGCTACAAGCTTACAGGCCACTTTGTTGCACAGTGTAGTCAGCAAAATGGTACGGCTTTTGCCCCTAAAATACCAAACACGGTTTCTTTATGTCCAGTAACAGGCTGGCTTGTGGCCCATTGTATCCACTGGTTTCCCTGAGGAATGCCAAACAACACTGTTTGAATTTAACCCCCGCAGCACACTCCGTTATTAAAGTGCTTGTTTAGGAGGAATATCTGACCAGAGTTCAAAATGTCAGAGTTTGTTTAAAGATTTTGCATTTGTTAAAGGATTATACCAGCCCTTTTGACATTTTGGCTGTGTTTAATTTTCCCTGGGTAGCTCACAAACCTGCAGAGCATCAAACAGCCACCAAAACATACATAAACAACTATGTTGAAGCGCATAACATGACCTTTTCTTCATGGTTTAAATTTGTGCCATTGGACACTTTTGTGAAAAAAATTCCTCTTAATGCCTTGTGTTTGTAGTAGTTTTGATCTTTCTGAGAGGTTTACATCTCTGCATCACTATATATATATATATATATGTGTGTGTGTGTGTGTGTGTGTGTGTGTGTGTGTGTGTGTGTGTGTGTGTGTGTGTGTGTGTATGTATGTATGTGTGTGTGTGTGTGTGTGTGGGGTACAAGTAGAGTCCACTTTAGCTCTTTTGGGGAATTAACATGGTATAATTGTTATATGTAGTAATTTTGTAGGGTTTCAAGACGTTTAAAATGCAATTTATATATCTTATGTGCATTCAAAATTCATTGAAAATTGATTCAAATCCGTTTTTTTCAAACCAAAAGTGAGGTGTTGATTAATGTCCTTACACTAAATCTCAATGATTGTACGGTATTGGAAAAAGACCCAAATGTGATCAAAAGTCATCCATTCTCTCTCTTAATGTAAATTTAAAAACTAACAAGCCTTAGTCAGAAGTATTGGTATTTTCACACGCAAAACTGACACATTCCTTTAAATATGATGAGAAATGGGGTCTTCACATTGAAGATCTCAATTAAAGCAACTTTTAAATGGCAAATAGATACAATAGGTTTTGGCTGCTATTGTATGTGTAGGCTAGTCAGGATTCAAAATAAAGATATACACCATTAAAGACTTGGTTCTGAACTTAGTAACACGTCATATGGCCTTTGTGGGCAATGCGAATTTCGAAAGTCATTTTCACTTTAAGTGAAGCATGAAAACTGCAGAAATATGCATGAATGTCATTGTATGGAATTAGTAGAAATTCCTGTGTGGCCTGAGGAGAAGATCCACAAGAGTTATCTGTCTCTGGTCCAGCAAGCAGCTACATCTTGGCAAAACACACACTGATGTTTCTGGATTCATCTAATATCTCTAATTTCATTCCGCTGCTCGTAAATGTGAAGTAAATAAATGGTTCTTGGCTGTCTTGTTTTTGTCTTTGGTTAGATAATGTGTTGCCGGAACTGTCTAAGATCATGGAAGTAAAATACGGGAAATAACGGGTGTTTTCTTTGTGGCTCTTGTTGCAAACATGCCTCTCATCTATCCCGCCGCCCCATTTTTATAATAATGAGAGGAGAAACAAGAGACTGCACTGAGTAGAATAGAGGCTCACTCCCCCTACATCTCCCAGTGTTGCTTTCCAGCAGCCTTTCCTCCTGCCTTCTGTTTCTCCAGAGAGCCTTTACCCCTGAGGGCTCCAGGCTTGTCCTCCCCTATGTTTCCCTTCCTGGTCCTCAGCCCTTTTAATCATGAAGAGATGTTCTTTTCTTCTCCTGTGCCTTGGGCTGAGAGCAGCTTATAGCGCAGCATAAGCTTAAACTCCCTCACACACATACACCGTTCATCTCCTCTTCCCTTCTATCTCCAAAGCTACATAACCAAGCTTAGCTGCCAGGGCTTCAGAAAGTGTTTAGGTTCATTGATTAATGTACTTTGATTATCTCTGTGTTACTGACTCATTCCTCTTGTTCTATTGCTCTCGTGTGGCCCACAAAGTATAGACTTGCACAAATGGAGCGTCCATGTAGTGGAGATAAATAAGAATGACTAACTTACTGTGGGCATGTTTTTGAAAAAAAAATCAACCCCACAGTGTGTTTTGGTGATCGTGAATCTCAATGTCGGAGTATTTCGGTGTTTGAAAGAGAGAGACAGGCATTCATCTCTGGTTTCTACTTCTGTCAGTGCTTTGGGTGACCCCTGACCCCACCGTATAGTACAAATCTAGCCTCAGCTTTGTCTGCGTCTCTGAATGGCCATTCATTAGGACTGCTGTTGGGCAGAGAGCAGACCAGGCCGACCAGGTTTTTTAGCATTCGTTGGATTGTGTCATTCCCCTCACATTCCTCTGTGCATTCAAGTGTGGAGAGTCTGTGTGTGTATGTGTGTGTGTGTGTGTGCATGTGTGGATGTGTGTGGGTGGGGGTCAACCACAGGGACAGGTACATGCGTGTGTGAAAGCAAGTGGGGAAAAGGAGGGAGGTAATCTGAAAGGGTTTCACTCTGCTTGGAGCCAAAGAAAATCAGAGTGTGATCCTGCATCAAATGTGTATTGTTAAAAGTGAAGTCCAGCAGTAGTGTTGCGCTCCCATCAAGTCGGTGCTCTTGCAAGACAGATTTAAGGCAAAATGGTCAAATTCAAAACAGCTGAGGCTGAAACGTTTTGAATATTAGCTTGTAATGTGGGCCAGAAACACTGTACGGCCACATTTGCATGATTGTTGTATTTCATTCCTCTTTGTGGATCTGCGGCGGGACTTTGATTTTAAACAGTAGCTTGAGGATGGAAATTTGTGTTGGAGATCGTCATTTCTGAGCCACTCTGCCACCGCTTCAGGTGCCAGATTTCATCCCTGAGACGACTTCCAGACAGTTTGATCAAAATGGCCCAATATATCTGAGCAAATCCACCAAGCAGCCAGCTAAGATTATTTTTCACCTGTGTACGCAGCATGATTGTGCTGAAAGATGGAAGCCACATTGCTCGGCAGAGCGCTTCCACTCTGTTTCGTATTAAATCTGATCACTGGGAAAGTTGTCACTCTTCGCCGCTCTACAGCATATCTGTTGACTTTGCAGGAGCCTGTGCCAGACCATTGCTGTAAATAAGAATTTGTTCTTAGCTGACCCACCTGGTCAAATAAAAGTTGTAAGAATTTAATTATACTTTGATGCTGCAGTGCAGTTTTATGTGGAATTAGGCTGCTATTTTTCATCATCTACTTGATCCACTTAATCAATGTAAACCTTTAGATTACCGGCCCCTGCTGTCTCCTCCGTATTATTATTGATGTAGAGGAGTATTCAAACATTGTTATATTATCTACTTCCAGGCTGTCACCTTCACAATTAATTATTTTGGTAAAATCTCAATTTATTGAAACTTCTCAAATACTAATTAATAACATATTGGGCCACGGCAGCAGGTATAGATCCATGTCTTGCCTGCTCTGTTGTGCATTTGTTTACCCATAAAAAATGATTATTCATAAAGCCAAATCACTTCTGCTATGACTCTGAAGCCATAAATGATATATTTAGTACCCTCTTCCCCTTCACCAGGCTTCAGAGAACAGATCGCATGTTTGATGGAGTTATTAGCAGGATGAGGAATGTGAATATGGACGTCACCACCTTCAGGACAGGCGCCTGGCCGCTCAAAGTGTGTTTGCAGGTTCCTGCTCTGTCTCAGCTTTCAGCAGCCATCCATCTCCCCGGTGGCACCCTTTTGTTTTCCACTCTGCTAAGATGTGCTCCTTGCCTTCTGTGAGGAAATGAAAGGAGTGTGACCTTCCCGCTCCTTATCCTCTCCGTGTGAATCACCCCATATTCTGAAACTCAATCCACATGCGTCAAGGACCACTATGCTAGGGGGGAATTAAAAAGTAGGGGAAACTTATCAAATAGCTCTGAAGAAGAAGTAGTGAGGCTTCAAAAGGAGTGTCTGAAGTGGAGGAAAGTTCACGAAAAGGCCATGAGTGGAAGTGGCAACAATCTCCTGTTAAAGATGTTTCTGATCAGTGTGACTGATTGGCGTTGTGAACTCGTCTTGCCAAACTCAGATTGATGAGTTTACTCTTCAGTCTTGTGCTTAACCTCTCACACAGGCCTCATCTTTATGTCCTAAGTCAACCCAACTCCTCCACACCTCTGAACCCCACAAGTGTAAATCTTCACCATCAGATGGAAGATATGTCTCCACCAGAATCACTACGAAGAAACAGCCTTCTCCGACCGACCACCCAGCATTTTTGAGGTTTCATTTAGTCAGACAGAAGTTTGTAGAACTTTGGAGAAACTACAAATCAAAATCAGCTTTAAACATCCCAGGGTTGTTCTTATTCCGCGCTCAGTTTTGTCTGTTTGCTCGTTGCGTCGTGATTACAGTGAACGTTGGTCTTTCTATTTGTATTGTGGCCATGACTGTTTACCATAGCTGCATGTTTCTGCTTCTTTTCCCTACATTCAAATTATAGTTTGCCAACCAATAGCCCGAATTAGATATTCTCATAAGTGTTTACCAAGCAAATGAGCAATAAAAACAGAACATTCAAATAAACACACATACGAGTGGTACCACACTGGGAACAGATTTTGCTCTGAAATGTAAAAATCTGAGCCTCACCCCCCCACGCACACACAGCAGGACGACAGATGAAAGCACCCCACCCTCAAAACTGCACATGACAGTCCATCAGAAATGTCTATTATGCTGTGAAAACATGACCACTCACGTTTTGCACTGACCCCGTGAACAAACGTGTTTTTTTCCCCTGCGCTTACATTGTGACAATGTGGAGGGCAGCGAGGGCCCATGTGTATGTAGAGCCCACTTAGAAATCTGAGTAAGGAGCATATGGTTATGATTTACCAAGCATCTGGATGCAATACAGCATGGTTTAAAAAGCATAAAGTGTGCGTCGGTGTGTGTGAGTGCGGTATTGACAGTAATCAGATTACTAGAAATCAAGAAGCTGGAAGCCTGGGCATTCTGTCATGGGCAGAAGGAGCAATGACCACCACCCATCTCCAAATACATAACAACCAGAGTAGAAAAAATTATCACACACATGCATACACACATACACTGCCTGTGTTTACTGTGTTAAGGGCTCCCTCTAGTGTGCAGAAAGTGTGTTGTCTGTTTATTCTGATGGCAAAAGGAAGTAGTATTTGCTTTAAATGGCATTTAATTCGACTCATGCTCTCAGATTCACATGCGTTTTGATAGAATAAAGTTAATTAGGGGTTTGAAATCTAAACTACGCCCTGACATTTTGCATATCAAACACGCACGTAGGTCCATGTCAGTGCGCACGCAGCGGTGTCTCAGCATGTTTCTGATCCGACACGAGTCCAACTTTCCCCTCAGAAAACCTGCTGTCTGAAACACGCCTGCAGCAAAGCGTTTTACTGCCCGATTAGTTTCGTCTGTCACGATCTGTGCACGGTATCTCCTCCGAATAATAATAATAAAAATTATAATAATAACCCCCCCCCTCCCCAGCTCCGTGTGCAGTCTGCGCCACTGGCTGGACAGAAGCGGAGGAGGCTCATGAGGGTCTTTAGATCTCATCTGGAGTCACGTCAAATGATCCATATCAATGCGCTGAAAATGTGTGTTATCATTGCGTTATAAAGGTTGAGCCTCCGACAGCTGTTTAATTAATAATGTCTGACTCCTGGTTATACATCACACGCAGGATCAGTCCACTCAGTCTAATTATAGTTTTGCCTCGTTATGATTCTGCTCTACGCGGTAACTTTGAATCGCCGTGATTCTGCTGCGCTGCTTTGTCGCCTCCTAGTGGCGATAATAGACCGTTGCAGCCTCGAGGAAAAGCAGAGTCATGTTTGACAGAGGCAGAGGAGGAAACAGGCTTCCTCTCAAAATGAAGTCCTGCTATATGTATAAAGCTCATGCAAAAAATTGCATTTGATATTTGATGAAAAATAGTTTCACTCTTTAGGGAAGAGGTTGAATTTGTTATTGCAAACAGACATCGAACCAAAGTGCTTTCTGTTTAAGAAATCAGATTGGCATTCCATATTTATGTTTAAATATTAAGTTTTAGACACTATAGCATTATTTTTATTTCAGGTTTGTCTGACAGATCTAAAAATGAAGACCACAAGCATCTGATATTATATATATTAAGATAATACATTATATTGAGTACCCTAAAAACTACAGTGAAAAACCTACAATAATATATGCTTTTATGCCACACTAAATTGAATGTTAACGTTCTGAGACTACAGTGGCATCTGTCATGTAAATTTAATTCAATAATTGAAAGCATACAATATTAAAATAATATACATTTATAAAAATGTATTATACATTAAGATTAGGGCCCTACATGTCATTTGTCATGTAAATTTACTTGACCAATTTAAAAAGTACACTTAAGACTCTACAATATTAATATAATGCACATTTTCCTGAATAGCTTTAAGGTTAAGACCCACCAATTTAATATATAATTCAAATCTACCAGACTGACATATCAGGTTTAAGAACCTTAGTACCATCCATCCATTATCTATACATCACTTAATCCTCATTAGGGTCATGGTGGGGCTGGAGTCTATGCCAGTATAGGCTCCAGGGGGCACACTGGACGGGTCACCAGTCTACCACAGGGTTATGTATAGAGGCAAACAAGCACACTCAGATTCACACCTACGGACAATTTAGAAACATAAATTAACCTCAGCATGTTTTTGGACTGTAGGAGGAAGATGGAGTACCCAGAGAAAACCCATGTATGCACAGGGAGAACATGCAAACTCCATTCAGAAAAATCCCAGGCCCAGGCCAAACCAAGGATCCCTGGCTGCAAGGTGACAGTGCTAACCACCGATCCACGGTGCAGCCCGCCTTAGTACCAAAACTATCAAATCACTTAACTAATTTAACAAAAAAAAAAAGAAAACATTAAATTTTACATGAAATACCCCATCCAAAGACTGTCACTGAGCAGACACATTGGCAACAGTGGTAACAAAGAACTCCCTTTTAACAGAAAAAGAGCCTCAGCAGAACCAGGCTCAGGGTCAACAGTCACCTGCCTCAAGCCATTAGGGTGAGGATAAACGTTGGGAGAAAAAAGACAACCAGACAACAAGAAAGCACAAACACCGGACAAGTTGGTGGGACCAGTAAACACAAGCACAGACCACAGGAGAGAGAAGATACAACATTAATAACAGGCATAACTTAATGGACATAAAGTCACAGCAGTAACAGCAAGAATCACATAAAACTCCAGTATGAACGCATGTGAAGACAGCCTGATGAACAGGACAGCCAAAGGAAAGCTCATTGGGCAGACTGCCAGTATGACTAATTCTTCCTTCCTTTCATGTTCACATTATGCTATAAAACAATGGACACACAACACAGAACTATAATAACAATAAGAGCCACCCTTCACTGTAGCAGGTACACAGAAATACAAAAACACCACATCAGTGCCTCACAGAGGGGGGAAAAAAAAAAGAAAATACAATCATAAAATGTAGCAATGAGTCATGTGGATTCAGACATATTGTTTTAATCTGTCTGTCAGTAGAAAAGGAGCTGTGCTAAATTATCAGGGGTTCAGGAAAGAGGGACAAAGAGGGGATTCTATGCAACAGTGTAAGGCATTTCAGAAAGTCCCTTTGCAATAACAAGTGACAAAACCCTCTTGGAGTCGTCGTAATTATGGCGGAAATAATGAAGGAGGTGATGTAATGTTGTTTTAGAGAGACATGGGGTGAGTACGCAGGAAGTCAGGGTGGAGGGACGGGTCAACAAAACAATGGACCTCAATATTCCTGCTTGTAGCTGACAGTCAGAGTAGTTTTTTTTTTTTCAATCATGGGGGGAAAAAACAAGTTGTTTTTGTGCCAAACCAACCAAACCAAATCTTCACTCTTGCCGGCTCATAAAGCAGATTTATGTTTCAGCAGTGATGACAGAATGTTGCCATGTAGGAAAAAAAAATGCTGTGTCATCCTAGAAAATGTGACAAATTACATGTTTTGTGGTTTGATTTGAAAGGCTGGCTGAGTGCTTTTTCTACTGCCCCTTAATGCGGTTTGTTGATCTGCCCGGCCACCCACCAGACTCTCCCAAACCAACCACCCCTATAGCAAAACAATAAAATAAATCTGACATCCTTCGGCGCTACAGCGTGAAAAGGTGCTCGTGGGTGAGTAACTCTGAAGCCAGGCAAGGATCCAGAAAAGCGGTGGTATGAATTTGGATGAAAGGCTTCTCTGCCACACATGAGGGGAAAATGTCTCCATCTGCAGTGGACCCACTTCCCTCACAAACAATTGAGCTCGCCACATGCTCTCATCACTGTACAGTATGTACAAGGTGGCAAAAATAGCTCAGCTCCATCATGGTTTTGAGCTCTATATTCCTGGGTTACTATACTGTAAGACTGACTAAATCTATCTTTGCACTGTTACGCAACAGATCACTAAAAACAAACTTCGCTGTTCTAACCCAGATCTCTGACGGTTATACAATGTGGATTGAGACCAGGATCGCTTACACAAATCCAAACGTATATTTTCCCCATCTAGCTCTTCTCCCATCGTACATCGTAATAATCCCACTATTTAGAGCCAACGTGTGTCCTGCCTGTCCCCGAGAAACACTGTGTGCTGTAATTTACACTGGGAAGATCAAGACTGACCCCCACCAGCTGCCTGTGTGACTGCGGTCAATCGAAAGAGCGATTATAGCAGCTTAATCCCAGATGATCTCTGCATTTAAAAGCCACTGCAGCAAAGGCTGGGAGGATCACAGTTTAGGAAAAGTGCCTGACCGCCATGACAGCTGGAAGACGAAGAAAGAGGGACAGTTAAACAGATGCATGAATGAGCTGTCAGCCAGTCAATGAACTGGACTTCTGATGCAGTTTTGTCAGCCATTAAGTCATTGATGGTTTCTTTAACTCTAATATATCCAATTATTTCAACTGTACATCTTCTGATTGTTTTCATTTCAAATAAAAAAGATGTTTATCTCAGGGAAGCAAAATAATACCCTACTGTTGTTTCATGCTGGAAGAGAATCAATTAATTTCTTACATGTAAGACAAAAAACTAATTTTGAGATCCTATTATTGTTTTTTAAGCTGGGATTTAACAGTTATGAACGTAGCAGATTAAAACGTGGACTCTTTGTACGTACTGTGGAGAAGCTGACGGAGAAAAATAATCCTCTTCATGACTCTTATCTTTCCTTATCACTGCAACATCCTGTGTTTTCCATAACCTTTCTGTGTGTCTAGATTTAAGAGTTTTCATTAATTCTGTTTCATTTTGGCGCACAGGAGATGTCCTGTCTTTCTTTTTTTTATGATCAGGACATCAGTCGTAAGAGGTTTTTCTTTCCTCTCCAGTGAAAAGAGGCTCACACATTCTGTGCTCCTTTATGGTTTGTGTGAAAAACACTCGCAGGGGGCTTGGCTCGCACATTAACCCAGACCCCGACGATAACACTCAGCACTGGCCTGCAGCCGGCGCCGGGCTTGGAGAAGATGCCACTCTCACTTAGTTTGAGCGGAGAGGAGCTGGAAGGCGGCAAGAGTGTTGGTTGTGATGACACTTCCACTGCAGATTGACTGATCAATTATCCATGCAGGTGAAAAAAAAATCATCACCAGTTTGTTTCTGAAGAAAAGGTCAGAGTGCTGAACTCTCACAGAGGCCAGTGATTATATGGTAGCCACTGCAGTACGCGCTCTTAATCTGAGCAAATGTAAGCTGGTGGAGCTTCAGCACAAATCCCTGACTGTCCCTCCTTTGAGAGATAAAGAGAGAAAGATGCTGATTGCTTTCCCGATCCATTTTTTACTCAAAGAAGCACCTCACATCAGCAGGAGTCATTGTTTGTGACTGGGTGTTGCTGCTGCCATGTTGGGACTGGCTTTGTTTTATTTTGGATTTCGACTCCACAAAGGAGGAATCAAGACTTTTTGATATTTTACAGGTGCTTTAAGTTCCCGTTTGGTGCAGTTTGATGTCTGACATCCTCGGGCCGGATGCTTCAAATCTTCATGAATCTCTATCAAAATAGCACTGCCTTGTTGTTTTGTTTCTAACTCAGAGGCAGCTTTTGCCAAAAGTAGATATAGCAGGTAAAACCGAGCAAACGAGAGGAGAGATTTTTCATCAGCTCCTGCGTCCGAATCCAGATAACAATGTTCGCCAGCCGTGGTGCCACCGGAGGAGGCAAAGGTGGGAAATACTCAGTGGAAGACCTCTATGGCATCAGTAAGAAACCCAAGGCGTCATCCTCCTCTGGGAGCATCGTTGCCAAGTCTGGAGCCCGGAGCAGCAAGACCTCGGAGCAGAGGACTGAGTCGGAGGCCTTGGCTTCTCAGATCCTGGAGGCGGCCCACAGACTGGTGGAGCGACGTCGGCTGGAGCTGTACCTGAGAGAATGTGGCCTCTCCCTGGCCGAGTGCGAGGCTGAGCGCTCTGCAATGACATACAGGTGAGAGGCAAAGGGGCAGAAAGAGGTGAAGTACAGCAAAATCGGAGGATCACCTTAAGATGAAGTACTTCTCTCCATTTCATGAGTAGTGATGGTTTCAGGCATTAAGGAAAATAAAAGCTGAACATGTACATGAATGTGCCACACCTACACATTTAACAAGAAGTTAGATTTTCAGCTGCTTCTTGGAAGAAGAGACGACTTAACTGAGCCATCTGTGGATGATCCATTTAAATATCACGATTGATATTTTTCTAATACATTACCAATGCATGAATGTTGTTGGAAGAGGACTGCAATTGAAGGCAGCGAGTGGAGACATCATTCGTGGGTGAAAAAGAGAGAAATATATTTGCATTTTTTTCTTTCCCACCGGTGACCTAGAAAGAAATATCAGGCGTTTGATGAGATTTCAAAGCAGAGAGCTGCTGAATAAATGTGGCTGGACTGCAGAAGCGTCTGGTTGCTTGGGGATCGCAAATGAAACTTGTACATGAGCCATTGTCTAATTTCCGGCAGCCCGACGGGGTCAACATCAGTGGTGCAGAAGTTTCGGGTTAATGATGCGTGGTTTGACAGCAGGGGACAGTTGGTTGTTACAGTGCTTGCATCTCCCTGTTTAAAATGTTCCGATTGTGGGATGAAAAGGTTGCAGTGGCTGCTCGTTCTCTAGAGTTTTGCAATATGTTTGAATAAGTTTCTTTTTTTTTTAAAGCACAGAAGTATTTAAGATATACATCAAAATGGTGCATTTTTCATCTGTTTTGATGCATGTGCATGTAAAATAATGGCTTATTTGTGAATGTATTTGCTGCTGAAAAATACTAGTATATGAATATATTTGTTGTTTCTATTTCATTAGTCAATGTGACATTTTATTACACACCATATTCCAAAGATTTAGACTCCTGGAAAGCTGCCTCTAGGTGGCAGCGTGACTCTGGTGTGAAGACAAGCCAGCCCTGTGACACAATGTCTCAAAAAGGGAATAACATCTGCAGCCTAAAGGGCATCATCTGTAAAATCAAGTTACAGTTGGAAGATCTCAAAATATGCTCAATTGATGCTCCAATCCAGAACTGAAGCATTTTCTGATAACTGTAATCAATTGATGCCTCACCAGAGTATGATTCAGCTGATTCTCTCCACCTCTGGCAGATCGACTTCCATCTCTTCAACTGGCTCTTAAATTTTGTGATGGCAGCAGTTTGTGCAGCCTCTGTGCCTGTGATCCGCTAGCCTCGGTTAATTTGTTGATTGCTTGCAATCAGTGCAGAAGCTGCATCAACATCCACCGCGATTCTCTCTCTAATTTTTTACTTTTGCTGGAAACAAACACGCTCCACATCTGCTGATCTGCTGCAAATTTAGGAAAGCGACACAGATACTTAGATTTTGACAACCAGATTACGAGGGCTGAAAGCATAATCTTCCCTTTTAATGAAATAAAGCTTAAAGGTTAGACATATTTAAAGATATTACAGTCAGAAGGAGATGGAATTTTGATGGATTATATCGAAGTAAATCTACTAAAAGCACCGTCCTTTTTTTTTTTTTTTGGCAAACCGAATTGCTTTAAGATGAGTTAAAGCCGTAAGAAAAACAAGATGTCTGAGGGAATACTTCAAAGTCACAGTGTCAGTGCGGATAAATGCCTTCAGCAGTCTTAAACTACATGCACATTTCATGTTGAGGCCCACCACAAACAATTCTCAGCATTCTTTCTTCCTATTTTTGTTCAAGCATGTCAAAACCAGCAAAAAGTCAGCCAAAACCAATGTATCACTGTGGGAGATGTCTGCTCCATGTAGATTTCCTGCTTGAAAACATTATTTTTGTTGTTGTTGCCTCAGATTGTTGAATGGAAATGTAGCTGAAGGGATCACAGGTCATGTCGGTCTGCACATGAGAGAAAGCATTATGTAAAAATGCTTATCTCAGATGGAGACTTTGCTGTCTGTAAAGGATCACATACTTTGTAATGAGCTTTGGTGCTGAGTGATGGCAGAGTTGTATAAATCAGCTATCTTGTCAAGGACGTTCATATTATACAATCGCTTGTATAATGCCTTTCCATAAGGAAGATCATCATCCACTGCATCCCCCCATTTCCTGTGGCCTTCTTTTGACACATCCTTCTCATTAGTGGGAAAGAGAATAGATGTATCCAAGACATTTTGGTTGTGTCGATCTGGAACTCGGAGACGGAGCATGAAAGTGAAGTGAAGCCCCAAAGTGTTGGTGATGCTCTCAGTTTTAGCGCAGTGTAGCCTCTGAACTGTTGGGCAGACTGAGTCATTGTCACATCCGTATAAAGCGATGATGGACATTATCTGGAGTGAAAGTGAAGGTTAAGCTCATGTGGAGATAAAGATTTAGTTATTATGCTGATGTTCGGAAAAGGAGGTGCTTTAAAAGGACTGGAAATGATTAAACCTTCTAGTGTCCATATTTTCTGTCTGCCTTTACAGCTGGAAACTCCCCCGCCGCCCTAAACTCCAAGCAGTGAATAGCTCCTTTTTAAAAAGAGCTGATTGCCAAGTCAAAGTTACATTCTGCTGTCAGCTGACTCCCGCGCAATCTGCTCTGGGACCGCACGTTTGCTCTAAAAACAAGACTTCATTAGATGTGAGAACAAATTGACAGATATGATGAATGTGTGTGCGTGCGTGTACAGTTTTGTGAGATGTTTTTTTGCAGATTGGCCCTGCTGTGTGAAGCAGTCACAGCAGGGCAAATGCCGAACATGGAGACTGGAACTTTGAGGATTGACAGTCTTCTCTGGGGATATGGCAGCATAGTTTAGACCGTAAACACAGCCTTGAAGGGACAATTATCATTGCCTGCATGGTCACTGAATGACACATCCCATTTTGTTCTCACACGATGTGATGTGATGCAATATGAAACGATATGCCATGCAATTGCTGTGTGCTGATGTGATGTGATGTGTCTCGGGAGTCATGTATCTGCTCTGTTTCTGACATTTGAATCAAATCTTGAAGAACTGCTTTGGATATATAGCAGATGAAGTGTTGCTTTGCATTGGAAACATGGGTGTGGTGGAATAGACTCTTGAATGTGGAGGGGGGGGGGGAGCCACGTGTGGGGATTTAGTGGAGACTAAGTGAAAAATAAAAATAAAGTGGATATGTAAGAATTACTGCCATGTCAAGGGTTATTTTTGTGTGTGCGCATGAGGGGAATATTTTGGTGCAACCAGCTGAGAGGGAAGAATCCAGCCTATAAATGTGAGGATGTGATGAAATGTATGTACACCAGTGTGATGAAAAATGTAGAGATCACACCCGAGGAGAGAGAGAGAAAGAGAGAGAGAGAGAGAGAGAGAGAGAGAGAGTCTTGCAAACCCCCACACTGCTTGTGTGTCGTGAACATTTTGGAGCCTAGAAAACGGGAGGAAGAAGAAGAAGGAGAGGAAGAAGAAGAAGAAAAAAAGGCGGACTCTGAACTGACAAAATGATGCTGAGGGAGAACCGAGAGGCGGCATCGAGCGTTTGAAATGTCTGCTGCAGCTGATTTTTGGGCCACTATGCCGGCGTTTTTTTCACATCCGTGCACCGTGAGATTCTGTCGAATAACGGGAGACCCGCACAGCTGCTGCCGGTATGTGAACTACTCCACACACTGAAGGTAAAAATAAAATTTAAAAAAATTACCAGCAGCACCGGCTCTTGTGCTTGCAGAAATGTTGTTGCTGATTCCTCTCCATCTCTCTCCTCTCTCTCTTGCATCAAATTGATGCTGCGTGAAGCTGCTGGGCGATGATGCATCGGTGGGGTTTGACTGTGTGAATTCTCATCACATCAAGTCTGGACTGTACATGTAAATTCGAGCCACTTCTTTTTGGTTTTTTCCCCCCCTTCTCTCCTGACCCACCTTGCGACAGATAATTAGAATAATAACAAGAAAAAAATTTGCCTTATTTCGACGCGAGGTGCGAGGATGCCTGGAGCTGTGGTTGTGTCATTGCTGCGGCACACTCCGGAGCTCCTCAGCTCAAGACAGACCCAACTAATCTCAGCTGAAGAGAACAGCAAGCTGGCAAAAGTGCTTTACCAATCAACACATAAGCCATAGGAGCCTGTGCATGTATGTGGGAGGAGGCTGAGCGGCTGGCACTCTTGAGGGGAGGCATCTCTTGCACTGAGGTTTTGGGGGCTTCCCAAGAACTGCCACATCCCCACATTCGTCTGAGGACTGCTGTGAGCTTACAAGCCTCCTGATGGTTTCTGGAGGGCAGCCCTGATGCATCGTGCGAGTGTGAAAACTCCAAGAGCCTTCTGCCAGGTTTGCATCACCAGACAGGAGACGGAGCAGACGGCAACTCTGTGTGTGTCATGTTAGAGGCTGGACTCTCGCCTGCTCCCTCCAACTCTCAGCCAAAATCTCTGACCTGCCCTGTCTGAGTCCTTTGCATCTCCGCGTTGCCACGACAGCACAACGGGGAAGACAGTGTCAGGCAGTTTGTAGACATTACTGTTTGTGTGACTTCCTATTGACAGCACTCTGACTCTCCTTAAGAGGCTCCAGAAACCTCGGTCAGGATGCAGGTGTCCTTCGCATGCACTGAGCACAACCTCAAGAGTCGCAGTGAGGACCGGCTGTGTGGCCTTCGCACTGCTCCACCTCCCGGAGGAAGCAGTGGAGGAGTCGGGGGAGGCGGTGGAGGAGGAGGAGGAGGAGGCGGTGGTGGCAGTGGAGGAGGAGGAGGTGGAGGAGGAGGAGGTAGTGGACAAGGGAGCAATGGCAACTACATCACCCAAGGCTCCGTGAAGACCAGGGAGGGGCCCGGGTCCCGTCAGACCCCACAGGGCCATGCCCACATGAAGGAGGCCATTGGGCGCCACACCAGTATGAAGTACAGGTGAGTATGGGCCTGAGGAGGAGGAGACGAGGAGCTCCAGGGCTCAAATCGACTGACACAGGGATGGTTTTTCATTTCGCTTACGGCCTTTTGACCTCCCGGGTGTTAGATTATCATAACGAACGTCAGAGGCGATAATCCTCCACCACAAACAAGGTGACAGCTGATGAGTTTGGGCCTCCTCTCATGATGAAGCTCTGCTTTTCTTTATTCCTCATTCTGTCAATCTCTTTGTTGAGATGTGAGGTGAATTCGAGGTTAGCTTGAACGGTCAGCCTCCTGTAACAAACTGTGCACACTGCCTACATATCCATTAGCCAGATGAGAAACACGTTGGCGAGTGCACAGACAGCACTGATTTCTCTGACATTATAAAAAATATGTGACATTTACTTCTAAAAACGCTGATGGATGTGGAAATGCTTATATAATCCATACCAGAGAGCCATAATGTTATCACAGTGTGGCAGACTTTTTGCATATGGGAGCATTTGCCATAGACTTTATGTAGATTTTGCCCCGGCCTCTTGCTCATTGCAACAGATTAATAAAAAAAAAAAAAAAAAAAGCCCGCTTTCAATAACAGCTTTGCTAAAATCACCCCAGGACACCCAGCTTTTTTCTTGGAGGTTTAAAAAGCATTTAATTTTCATAAAATAGCGTCGCTGCAGAGTACCTTATGCACACAAATCCACACACCAGGTCTGAGTCATAATGTGGGGAAGAAAATAAGGCCAGATAAACAGCAAGAGAAAAATGTCATTTGTGTGTTTTTGTGCCTCAGAATTAGATTCTGTTCACCTTGATGGATTAGAGCTTCAGCTTGACAAGGACAGCTGTTCATGCAGCCCCTACTCACAGAGGGGTTTGTGGAAAATAATGCACATAAAAACACAATGCATGCACTTTAACAGTACTCTCAAGACCAAAGCCTCGTGTCATATGTTTCCCTCATTTAGACAGTAAAATTCAATAACTAGGAGGAGAGCTTTAACGACCTGTTTCCCTAGTAATCAGGTTGATTGAATTGCTGCCATTCTCTTCAGTCAATTTAGTTTTCATTTAATAGGATACTTAAAAAGGGAATGAGCCACAAGACAAAACTGGGATATCTCCATTTCTATTTATTTCCTCTCGAATAGCAGACATACTTTTGATTGGGTTGGATTATCCTGGTTGTTCTGCCATCTCTGGAAAAGTGTCACTAATAGGGAGTGCAGCAGCACAATAAGTCTATACAGCATATGGCCAGCTCCAGTTGCCATTGGCAACACCCCAGGCATTGCCTTTAGTTTTTTTTGTCTTATTTTCTAATCAGCCAGCACTGCTGTCGCTTATCAGTCCTTTCTATGACTGAGTCGGCTTGAAGCTCCACCACCTGGCCACAGTCTGGTTGTGGCAGTGCGTTGTTCACACATTCTGTATTTTCACACCGTAGTAACAATCAGACTGAGACCAGGAGGAAGCAGGAACGTACATAAAACGTGTCTGCGTGCCGAGTGAGGGAGGGAGGCCGTGAGTATAAGATGCTGGAGATTTCTTGACATGATTGAGGCCAAATTAATATCACAATAGAGAATTTGATCTCAGCTGCCTCCCATTTTCTATACAGCACCCACATTTACTCTGTTTGATGACATGTTTTCTAATTCCCCCTGTGCTATCTCATTAACCTGAGTATTTATGGTCTCAAACAAAGGGCCCTGCTGCCTGTTACAACTCCCATGAGCCCCCGCTGCCACCCAGTACCCTGATTCTTTCTATGTGACTCTTTTCTTTACATCCCTTCTGTGATCTACATTTCTGATTTCCTTTAAAAATACTCCCCTTTTTATCTTTTTTTGCATTGCTTTGCAGTATTCTAGTGTGTGTGTGTCTGTGTGTTCGTGTGCAGTTTTCAAGACACAAATAGAAGTGGTTGGAGGGGTTACTTTAACAGACAGTTCTGTAACTCAGCATATTGTCTAGTTTCTATAACCAGGCTCTCTGTTTTCACCACCTGCAACCTGGTCAGCCGGATGGGTTTTGTTTGTTCATTTGCACAATTCATAAATGATGTAAAATAATTTTAAAAAAAAAGATTAAAAACATGACAAGGTAAGATTCACACAGTCATAAGAAATGTGGAAGCAGAGCCAGAAAAGCCCAAAGGTCCAGTTTCATCATCACAGCGAAATATTTCAGCTGCAAAACATCTACAATCAGCATCTGTGTGTTCATCTGTGCAAACCTGATTATTCAGAATAGAAAGTGACTCAGATTTGACAATTAGGAGATCCCTAACACATATTTGGAAAACATCTGTGGTTATCTTTCAAAAACTGCTAAGAATAGAACTTCCAGTAATTTTGCAAAAGATCAATATCCAGTATAGATTTATCTGCCACTGTCTCACTCAGATTTTGAAAGTTAATGGCCACAGGGTGGGTTGTGTTAGTGGCAGGCAGCTGGATGACTCTAGCTTAATGCATGAGTGAAGGTGGCGCATGTGTGGCAACATTCAGGACTGTGACGCACAGAGAGTAGTCGAACACTGATAAAGAGGCAACATTGTTTAGTAAAATGATGGTTTTACGCTCTAAAAGAACTCCATGACAGCAGGAAAGACCGGAAGGAGTTCAGGAGTGACGACACACGACAAGAATGCCAATCTCTGGGT
The DNA here is from genome assembly GCF_021347895.1 of Acanthochromis polyacanthus. Taxonomy (NCBI): domain Eukaryota; kingdom Metazoa; phylum Chordata; class Actinopteri; family Pomacentridae; genus Acanthochromis; species Acanthochromis polyacanthus. Next base: position 13,947,147 of record NC_067129.1, read on the forward strand.
TCTCAGGGACTAAAACTGAGTTTTTTAGCAACGGTTCTGTGGTTCTGTGCAGTAAATTGAACTCATAATTTGTTAAAGGTATAGGTCGACATTTTGGGAGAAACAATAATTAGCTGCAAAAAGATTGATGCCACTCTCGTGTTTGTACACTAAACATAAAGCTGCAGCCGGCTAGCTTAGCTTAGCACAAAGACTGGAGATGGAGAGTGTCAGTTGGTTGCCTGGCAACCTCATAGACACATGAAGACGGCAGGAGGTGAGCCCACCTGGTCAAACTTGATCTATAGCCTGGTAAAACAAAAAACAATCACAATGTGTTGTTTTTACATTTCAGTTTTTGTGAGGGTGAAACAAACAAGATGTAACATGTTAAAGCTGCAGTAAGCAGAAATCTGAAGAAACCAGAATTTGACATCATTCAGCCTCAGCTTCCCTCTCTGGTCTAAGCTGCTGCCGCCAGACGAGCAAACACACAAAGCTAAAAGTCAACATTCATTTGTGGTTTCACGTGGATTCAAACCCAAGTCTGCCGAGTGATCTAAGCCAAAGCAGCAGCACATTCTGCTCTCACTGTGGACTTTGCTATTTATACAATATCAGTAAAAAGCCCTGTGATTTGCTAAAATCTCCCATCATGGGCTAGATGATCTAAAACCTAACAATGGAGCCAGCAATAGGTGCAGACATCTAATTTCCTCTTAGACCACTTGAGTTACAACATGCTGAAAGGTTAATATGTGTTTTTTACCCAGTCATGATAAAAAAAATACTGCCTACCTTAGTTTTAATGAGCTTTGCAGTTCAGTAGCCTTAGTATCTTCTAATTTTGACATAAAAGTCCTTGTAGAGCAAATTTGCACCTGTAATAATTACCTGTAACTGAACTAAACTAAGAAACACCAATGAAAAATAAAGTAAAATTCAGTTCCAGTGGCTTTTAACTTTTGTATTTATTATTAATTAAAAATGATTTTAACACAAAATCCACAAGTTCTTTTGAGAAATTTGAACCGCAGGTCAAGCTCTCGAAAAAGTTTTTTGCCTTGAATTTCAATTCATTTGTCACGCTGCTATTTCCAGGCTCATTCTATGGTAAAATATCACTTAACACCTGCTGCTCTTGTTGCTCTCATGCTGATTTCATCTTCTTGAACTCTGATAACTGCTATTGACACAACATCAAACAAAGTCACATCAAAGCCAACGACAAACTGAATAGTTACATGAGGCAACAGACTAAAATGTCCATTAAAAAGCGATGCATCACAGAACAAAACAGTGTAGTAATGATCCCTAATATTCGGTTGCATGTTTAACTTTTGTATGAGGATCTGAAGTGTTCTGACATTCAGCTGAGCAGAGAGGTACTGTTCTCTGACAGAAGCACACTCGAACAGGGAGCTTTGAAAGGCTTTAATCTGAGCAGCTGATGAAGTAATGGTTCAGTCGTTGGTAGTGATGAAGAACCCCGTCAACTTTTACAGATATATTGTGGTCATTTAGCGCTATGAGACAGTGATCCGGCCCCAGTGTTATGACTCTCACAGTATGTTCCTTGTTACAGTCAGACTGGACTGCTTTCTATGCTCTGAGGGCACTGTGACGTCAGTTTGTTGATTTTTAGCTCAGATTCACATGTAAAATGTAAGATAAAATAGCAAACAATGTATTCCCACTTCTGTAAAACCCAGTGGGCACACCTTGCACTGAAGCTGTAACAAATCCTAAACAGTGAGACACTTCAGGAGGGTAGATTCATCATTAATAATCAAGTGATAATTAAGCAATTTGGCCTCGTATTGTTGCCATGATTAACAATCAGTGGAAACAAATGGTTTGTGTAGCAGGGAGGAGAACAAGACAGCAGGCTGCTACAGTCTTGACCTTCAACTCTCCTCTCTTTCTCTCTCTCTCTTGCTCTCTCTGGATTCCTTCTTTTTTTTTTGTTACGTTTCCAGTTGACTTAACAGATTAGTGACTCACTTTGAGAGCCAACAAGTTTTGAGCAAAGTCACTCTGTAGCTTCACTCGCTTCCTTTCAAGTTGGCTCATAACCAGAATATACCCAACCTATGATCTGTATTTTAACGCTTCACTCTGCCTGCTTATTTCACACACCACCCACTAATATACATTAGCAGGTTGCTGGATGTTACAGTTCTAAATTGTGGAAGCGAACAAGACTTCGACTGTTTGTGCAGCTGTGTGTCGAAGAACTTTAAGCCATTTAAGGACTCGCACTTTGATAAGTACATAAAACAGACGACTTAATCTCTTCAAAATGTGAAGTGACCTCCGGGTCAGTGTTGTTTTGACGAGGCTTACATCCATCAATAATTAACTGCGGATTGGAACAGCAGTCAGCAGGCTTGTTCTGAGCTGTGAGCGTCATAATCAGGGCCAGAAAATCCAAATCACGTCCTCTGAGTAGGCTGTCTAGTCAAAGTCAAAGACTGATATTGTCTTCTGGCGGAGGCAAAGTCATCATTGCATGTTGTTATGTAAGAGCAAAGCGGAAACACAGCTTAATGAAGAAGAGATTTAGAAAAAAGTCTGAGAAAGTATTTAAATATAATATCATTTTTCTTATCAATGTGCCACAGCTTGGTGAAAAATACACTGTAAATAAATGTCAATGCTTTCTCAAACGTAATTCATTTTGGCAAAGACAAGAGCTGAGATGTTTTAAATCACGGGGAAACAAGGACACGGGGGGAACGGGGGCATGTCGTGACACTCAAAAACATCTCAGAGACCGTATTTAATCATTTTAAATTCATCGAACTGTCACTTAAGAGATGGCAGACCAGGAAACTGACGTATCATTCAAATATTCATCTTCATCTGTCTCTCAACAGGCATGAAACAGGTAGCAGGACGGTGCAGCGACCTTTCCAAACAATGGGTTTCATTAACATTTCAACATGCTGAAGTGACTGATTTTTTTTTTTTTTTTTTTTGTACTACTCCGCTGTCAGGTTCCATTTTACAAGTAGTCAAAACAAAATCTGTGCCACAGTAAGGAGTGCTTCTCCTGTCGTCATGTCTGTTCCAACACTTTGAATAGAAAAACTTGACACAAATACAGAAAGATTCATCATTTTAAAACCGGCTCTTTCCTGTTGCCGCTCCACTACATGCACTTTCAGTTTACTGGAGAGTCACGACCATTAATAAAGTGTTAGCAGCGTTGGAGGTGAGCAGCGAGATTGTGTGTCTGTGTGAAGGTGTGTGTGTCAGAGAGTCTGTCTTTGTGTCTTTTTTTCCATTTGCTCCACTCACAGCATGTGTATTTTATAATTAGGACAGACCCACTTTCCTAACTAGTTTAATGTAATTGAATTAAAAACATCACATTGCTTGAAAGTCTGTTGTTTAGCCTAATGCTTTTAAAAATAGCTGAAGCATGGAATTAGCACACTGTCAGATTTTACGCTGGCTTCTTGTCCCTCAGAGCTAAAGAGCCAAAAAAAAAACCTTTTCTCACTTAACTTGGTACCTAGCCATGCAGATAATTTGTTTTTATTTGTCCAGGTTTTCAGATATCTGGCTCTGAAATTTCAGATTCAAGTCGGCAGCAATTGAAACTGATACTTTGGGTAATATCCAGATCTCGCTGACCACTTTCTACCAAAGAAAAACTGTTAACTGGCCTCTGGATTTGTGACACTGGTTGTAGACAAGGAAATTGGTTGTTTCTTTTAAAAAACAGGATTCATCTTGTTAAAAAATAATTGATCTCTGTTGTATTGAAAGAATACATCTCTGCATGGATGAGAAAATATGGTCTTTAATTTAGGTGAAGTGACCCTTTAAAGCCCAGAAACAGTGTATACAGCATTATTAAAAAAGAACAGACAGTCCACCATCTTCCCACAGTTTGTGCTCAGCAAATGCCTGTAAAAGCACACACACACACACACACACACACACACACACACACTGACGCGAGTGTTATTAATATCTAGGTGTGCTTCCCTCTAGAGAAGAGCCTGCTCAGCATGTGTGTGGCATTTTATGACAACTGCAGGAAAAAAAACTCCATCATTTGCACCTAACCATCTGTATATAGTATCTTCCTCCTGTCTCGGGTGAAAACTAACTGTAAATGTCAGCACAGGTTAAAATGCTGACTACACCATGACGGAGCACCTGTGCGCCTCCTCTCTCTCCTCCATTAATAATGTATCGGACGGACCAGGCCCAGTCCCTATAATCACCTTGTTTGCAGATGGTGATTTATTGCGAGAGAATAAAAAACAGACAAGAAAACACAGGGAGCCCTACTTAGAAAGGCTACAGAGAAGCATCTGCGTTTCTGTGTGCCCTGCTCACGAGTGCATTCATGCATGTCCGTATGTAGATCTGTGCCTGAGCTCCAGTGTAATTCCCATCAAGCGTGAATGTTCACGCGAAAGCATCGACCGGCCCCGTCACTGCAGTATAGATCTTGTCCGTTTTCGCAGCAACGTTTGTCAAAATCCACATCACACGAAATGTAGGCCGAGTGTCTGTGCACATGCATGCGTGGGGGCCTGTGTGTGCATGAAAGGCTGTCATGGGGGAGATAGTGAGAGGAAAGAGGGAGCATGTGTCTCTCCAGACTCACTGATAGTAATTTAGCAGACTGCAGCACTGCAGCGAGCAGTGGAGTTGAGAGCAGGGAGGGGGCGGCCAGTTGTCACACACAGAAACAATGACAAAAAAATAAATAATGAGTGTTCTATGTGACACAGCAGTCATGGAATTTATCCAATAATGCGCACCGGTTTACCATTTCATTTCGTGATGTGTATATTTGCAGCTAACCGAACCTTTAATGTGTTTTTTAAAAACACATTAAAGATGAGCACATAGAAACAGAAAAATGGATGCATTTGTGTAACAGCTGTGGCTGCCACTGGGCTCTTGACATTCTCTGAAGGCTGACTCATGTTTTGTTGTTGCGTTGTTGTATTGGTCACACATAACCTTTCTGCTTGTCATCATGGCACAATTTAAAAAGGAAAGTATGGAAAGATGGTGGCCTCTTGGTGGTTAACAAGCCTAATTAATGTCTGTAATTCACATATAAGAGCCTCAGATAAATAAAAGGCCCTCATAGATAATTCTAAGCATTTTTCTCAAAGGTCTTTATAAAAGAAAAAGAAAAATACGTAGTAAAATCAAAATAAGTGAAGACGAGTTTGGAAATGATCCTTGACAGGCATAAATGTTATTCCTGTGCTCTCGAGACTGCTGCTACCTTGCGAGCTATTTTTAATCAATTCCAAGCTTTGTTTTAGACATGAAGCCGAGCAAAACTGCAGGGAATATTTTTGGGATGCTGCTATTGGCCCAACCTTGTCAAATGTTGTTTGACAAAAATATTCCTTTAACTTCCCCCGACTAAAGTGGAGGCAAAAAGGCGTGATATGATGGATGTCACAGAAAAACACCAGTGAAAGAGAACAAAACAGCGAATGAAAAAAGATAAATAGCTGATTTGAAATGCACTTTAAATGAGAAAAACTCTCTGAAATGTGTTTTTCCCATGTGCCTCATTTATATTTACTCCCAGTGTTCAAAGTGAGTGAGAACAGGCAGAGCTGTCACTGGTTGACAAACGGTGAGCCGGAGCCATATTACCATTCAAGGAATCAGCCGCACAAACAGATTTTCCCTTCATGTAGCCTCCCTGACCCTCCACCTGTGCGCTAGTTTGACAGAGTTTAACGTAATGCCACAAACAATATGCATTTCACGCCCACACGCGGCGCACATATGAACGCCGATGCCCCACACACACGCACACACACACACAGTGGCACACAAATGCTTACATATGCAGGAATCTAAAAATAGCTTTAGGTCGGGCATTAAAAATAGACCAGGAAAATAAAAGCAGGACTCGTTCGACTGAGTCTAAATGCTCTGACAGTCTGTCTTTCTGCATTTGGCTATTTGTGGTGGACGCAGGCAGACAGGGAGAGAGGGGAGAGGCGCTGGAGATGAAAAGACGGCGAGCAGCAGCGAGTTGCACTGCAGTTCTGCTGCCTCTCCAGCTGGCTCCCCGGCTAATTAGAATGGGGGAGAGCACACATGGAAGAGGAGGAGGAAGATGAGGAGGAGGAGAGCATGAAGCCCACATCATTTTCAGCTGTACATGCTCCTGTGGTCAGAAATGCAGCTCTCTGCCGCTCCCTGCCCGTCCTTCAAAATCCAGCTATCTGGATAATCAGATGTGACGTGTTGGGTAATGGACTCCTCGTGAGCGTATGGAGCATTTTGGGCATTTATCGCACACACCAAAAATGTTGTAATTTTTGGTTAAAAAATAGGCTTTTGCTTTTGCCTGGACTCCAACTGATGTGAGCTCTGTCCCCTCCAGCTGTTTGACTGACCCACTGTAATACACTGAACTGTTAACATATGAAGGAGGAAAGGTCAATTGTTCAGACATAATTAGACACAGGCAGTAATTTAACCACAGGCCAGAAAGACTTTCGCTCAGCAGATGTAGCGGAGGAAGCGCCCAGGAACATAACTTATGTTAACGATTCGCTTTTATCCTCTGTCATAGTTCGTATCAAATCATAACACCTGGTTTGTGTTAACTGGGATTTCATTTAGTTTAACTGCTTATATAATCTCTGTAGGCTGGTGTCCCGTGCAAAACTTCGTCTTCCAGTATTTTAGTTTTGCATGTGCTCAGACAAGTGTTTAGTAGCAGAACAAAATTGCACAGATGCACTTTCATTAATATGAAGCTGGTGCTTTGTGTATAAAATCCTAATTTTCCCTGTAAAGTAACAATTTAATGCCCCTGTTTAGCATTAATACATAGTATAGCACAGAAACCTTTAATAAACACTATCATTTAGTTGCAAACAGATGAAAGTGGTTATTAATGTGCTTGTTAACAACAATAACCAAAGCTGTGGGGGGGACGTAAATGAAAAAATATAAGATATATCTTTATAGGTTAGTATAGTACAGCTACTTTAAAGTTAGTCATAAATGCTTAGACTGCTAATACATATTTAATAAAGGGGCTTGTTTTTTTCTTCTGAAATATTGTAAAGTATAAAATAAAGTGGAAAAACTAAAATGAAATGTAAGAAGTTTGCTCCAGTTTCCCTCACTGTTTAGCCAAAGTGTCTCATCATTCGAGATTTATTTATGCATTTATTATAGGATTATTTCTGCTCATCATTCACAGACATCAACACACATCTTACTTGTTACTATGATTGCATGTGCACATGGATCTCAAATGCCCACACTTCACACTCTTTCTTCTCACTGTTTATTTTTAAGCCTGACAGGCTGCCTTCTTTTTCCTAACCTTCTGATTCTTGTCTTTCACAGGAACCTGGGAAAGTCAGGCCTGCGTGTTTCCTGCCTCGGGTTAGGTGAGTTGGTTTTGAAGGCAGGGGAAATATTCATTTCTGTTTCAAACCGTCAAACCGAGCAACGTGTCTGTCTGTCTGTGCTCTCGTTCAGGCACCTGGGTGACATTTGGATCACAGATCTCTGATGAGGTGAGAGCTCTGTTGTTTCTCTGTTTGTATGAGCAGCAGATTTTCCAACACCTTCACTCGTGCTACTTTTGTGGAACGCTCTTTGAACGCAAATCTCAGTGTTTTTTCAATTGTAGAAATGTTTCAAAAGCCCACAGACCTTGAAACTGTAGTAACTTGGTGAGGCATTGTACTGTATTATCCTCCCTGCTAGTGCCCTTCACAAATGACCTCTGGGTAATTGGAATTTATCCATCGTCTCCCTCTCTCAGTCTCAATTTTTGTGTTCCCTCAGATGGCTGAGAACCTGATGACCATAGCTTATGAGAACGGAGTGAACCTGTTTGACACGGCGGAGGTGTACGCCTCTGGAAGGTCAGGCTTCACTTTCTCCTTCCAAGCCTCAATTAAAACTTTTCTTCTTGTCGAGTTTTTTTTCTTCTCTTCCTCTGCCTCATAACCTGTAATTTCTCTCCGGAGACAAATGAACAAGTCAGAAAAAGCGCTTCTAGGATTCTTAACATGTGTTTGCAGATTTAATATCGTTGCACAGCGGTCTGAAGTTAGCATCAATCCATCACAGTCAATGATGTGTTTCTCCACAGGGCGGAAATCACTCTGGGGAACATTATCAAGAAGAAAGGATGGAGGTGATAATACTCATTTTCTCCCACTGACTCATGCATGTGAAAAAAAACTCCATTAGACCCCAAATGTTTCTGAATAATCCCTAATAATCCCTTTCTGAAGTGCACTGAATTGCTACGTGTGTTTATTACTGTTGGAGGAGGAATGCCATTAAATTATCTCATGGGAGATTCAGACTTTTTAAAATGAAGTGCTTTAGAATCAGGAGACTATAAAAGGGCAAAAATGTGGAAATAAAGTCCCAGATCATAATATTGGGTGCAACAGCAAAAAAAAAAGAAAAGAAAAAAAACACGTAGTAGTGCAAATATGTATTTTTTAATGTACTATACTGATGCCAACATGAAAAAAAGAAACCGTGCTGTTTTAGAAGCAGAACTTTGCAGAGAGAAAAAGATTGAGTGTGTCTGTTAAAACTTATTTTAATTGTGTCCTCGTCAGGCGTTCAAGTTTCGTCATCACTACAAAAATCTACTGGGGAGGCCAGTAAGTACAGCAGATTATATACTAACCTGCACATTTTTAAAATCAGTGTTAATTTCATCATTTCAGTATAACATGAATAATGTGTATTTTCATTATTCCACAGAGCCGAGACAGAGAGAGGGCTCTCCAGAAAGCACATTATTGAAGGTAGAGTCTCATCAACTATTTACCCAAAACTATTTCACTCCTGACATTTGTAGAAAATCATAGAGGACATAAAAGAAGCTCCGTTTATGGCCTAGAAGTGCCGAGTTTAATCGTCTGGCTCCAGTCTCAGGACATGTGTTCCTACAGTATAGAAAGGGAGTCAAGCTGCAGCTTAACACATTTCCAGATCAATTGTAGTTTCTTGAGATGTGCTGCATTTTTATTGTGTATAAAATGTGCATCAGTTCAACCACTGAGCAGACAGTTGTGATGAATCATTCGCTGTCTCTGTAATCTTTGAGTGGGAGCGCTTTTGTCATTTAAAGCCACTCCATGTTACATGTTGCAGTAAATACATCAACCGGCCATAAAATCAAATAAACGTCTACGTTTCACAGCAGCTAATAAAAACTCCTTTGCAGGAGTTGTGAAGTTTTGCTCGTGGCTGATGCTGGTAAAATATGAGGAGTGTGATTTTATCGAAGGCGACATGAGACTTTGAAGACTGATCACAGAGAGTCGAGTTTCGGAGGTTTCAGTAGATTGTCATCAGAAATGTGTGGATCAAAAGTACAGAGGGTCAGATGAGGAAACGTGGAGAGATGAGCCCAAATAGACATCTCAAGATTGTTGCTTTTCTGCCACTTAATCAGTCCGCCCTCCCAGAAATAATCCCAAAAGAGCTAAGAGGCTGTTGGCCTTTCGGACAGTCAAATTCTTTGTTTGTTTTGTAAACGGTAAGGCCTTCAGGTGACCATTTACCGAGGAGCTGAATGGGCTGATTGACTGTTATTGTCATGAAGCTTTTGGATTTGAGGCCATTACGTAATCAGTGGAGTTTCGTTGCTTTTAAGGCTTGCAGCTCATGCATGACAACGCTCGTATCTGGGCTTCATACAGTATTTCGCTTACTCAAAATGGTGACATACTCAAGGATGGAAAGCTGGCACATGGCGGACGCCAGGACAAAACATCTGAGAAGCAGAAAATGTGACATAAAACAGTTCCGCCTTGGAGTAAAATGTATTTTTATCATGCACCAGCATAGATTATGCGATTTCTTAAGAATCTGTACTGCTAAAATGCTGTTTAGATGCTATTTCTCATCTATTCCTACCCCTTAAATGATGCTGTTTTTACCCCATCTACAGTGGAAATATGTCGATGTTAAAGCCAGTCGCTCGGTCAGTTGGTTAATGCACTAATTTACTTCAAAGTTAAAATAGCTCCACAATAATTGGATGGACACTCATGGTGCCCTGAGGATGAATCTTAATGACTTCAGTGCCTTTTAGTTCCACAATGAAATTCAGTGATTTTGAGTGTAATATCTGAACTTCTATTGGATGGATCCAAGATTCGGTGCAAACATTCACACCAGCTTCAGGTTGAACTGTGTAAACTTCCAGCTTCATCAAGCATAATGAAAATAGTGGAACTTGAACTAGTGATCAAATACCCACACAACTATTGCTATTGCATTCAGAGTTCATGAGCTTATCAACACAGTAAATGTGGTCAACATTATATCTGCAAAGCATTAGCATGTCAGCATGTGACGTTAGCATTTAGCTCACTAAAACTGAAAGTAACTATAATAATAATAATAATCTGTTGTTTATTGCAGGTTTAAGAGGATCCTTATCAAGACTCCAGTTAGATTATGTGGACATCGTTTTTGCCAACAGAAATGACGTCAACAGTCCCATGGAAGGTCAGTTTCAGAGGTTTGAATTGCTGGCAGATATGTAGAGATAATGTATTGCTATGTTCTTGGTGCCTCAAAGCAATCTAAAGCATGTAGCCTAATTTCACTGGATGTAATTTGCAGAGATTGTACGGGCCATGACGTTTGTAATAAACCAGGGTATGGCCATGTACTGGGGAACCTCCCGCTGGAGCGCCATGGAGATCATGGTGAGTGCTGAGCTTCTATTCTGAAAGTGTCACTCTTTCACACATTTAATGCCGTCAGCTTTCTTGCATAAATGCTGATCGGTAACTGCTGCGTTCTGTTTCTGTTTGGCACCAGGAGGCGTACTCAGTGGCGCGCCAGTTCAACCTGATACCACCTGTGTGTGAGCAGGCAGAGTATCACTATTTCCAGAGGGATAAAGTCGAGGTGCAGCTTCCTGAACTCTACCACAAGATCGGTGAGCATTCACAGTCTCACAGCTCTGTCTATCTCTGTAACCGAAGGTTTCATTTTGCTTCATTCTCTCTCGCTTCACTGTTTCAGGTGTGGGAGCAATGACTTGGTCTCCACTTGCTTGTGGATTAATCACAGGAAAGTACAGTGATGGAGTACCTGAGTGCTCCAGAGCTGCAATGAAGGTCAGTTTTCATCTGGGGTTTCTCTCACTCAGAATCAGCCTCGGTGTAATTGTCCACCTTTTCAGTTGAGTCTTACAGTGTAGAGTCGGCACTGTGTCAGTGATTTTCTCCATTTTGGTGCTGATGTAGGGATACCAGTGGCTGAAGGAGCGAGTGAACAGTGAGGAGGGCCGCAGGCAGCTCGCTAAAATCAAGGAGCTCCATCTACTGGCGGACAGACTGGGCTGCACTGCTGCACAGTTAGCAATCGGTACGAGCCAGGAAAAGGCCTAAGTTTTCAGCATGGACACACATACAAGTATTCTTTGTGTGTTTTACTGAAATCATTCACATCTGCACATTTTTCCCATCTTTAATTGTGCCTGTGGTACTGACAGAATCACAAAACTATTGATTCAGTTTACTGAAAGTGCAAATACAAAGGTAGAAAGTTCACAGAGACGGTTATACAACAGACCTGAGGTCAGCATAGTGTGTCACACTCTGTCCAATGTCTGTGAGAAGATTTTTCACTTCTGATCAGTGACCTTATTAGTTAATCACATGACTTTTACCATTTTAGTCATAGCTGTTTATTTAAAGTGAGAAATAATGGCTTATCTATCACATATCCTTCTTTGTTTACTATTAAATGTACTGATTTGGAATCCTTGTTATAGTGTTATTCTCATTAAAATATGTTGAATATATGTTCTAAAAAGCAATAAAAAGTTAATTACAAAAAATGTTGAATATTTAATTTGGCCATTAGATTTTCAACAATGGCATGTGATCTGTTCCTGACATTAAAAAAGATCTACTGCCATTCTTTGATTATCATGGATATCACAGAGTTTTAACTGAGCATGACTTTTATCACTTTTCTCTCCTTCTCTTCCAGCCTGGTGTCTGCGCAGTGAGGGAGTCAGCTCAGTACTTCTGGGTGTTTCTAATACAGATCAGCTCCTCGAGAACCTGGGTGCCCTCCGGGTAAAATTTTGTTCCTTCTCTTTCTCCCACATCAATATTTTTGCCTCACACACTGAGCCACACTTCTTTAACAATGTGAACCCCAAGCAGTTTCTGGGCGTCTCTTTGCTCCCGTCATTGTCACTGTGGACTCATTTTTCACTGCAGTATAAAGTCCTGCACCTCTACAGAAACAACACAACAATGGCTAGAAGGAGAGAGAACTCAAACATATCTTCTGTACACCGTGAGGGAGTTAAAATGTCATAAATTATCAAACACAAAGGCTGAATTTATTTATTTATTTTACAAAAAAATGAAAAAAAAATTCAGTATGTACACACGTGGACAAAATTGTTGGTACCCCTCAGTTAAAGAAGGAAAAACCCACAATTCTCACTGAAATCACTTGAAACTCACAAAAGTAACAATAAATAAAAATTTATTGAAAATTAAATCATCAAAAACAGCCATTACTTTTGAATTGTTGATTAACATAATTATTTAAAAAAACAAACTAATGAAACAGGCCTGGACAAAAATGATGGTACCTCTATAAAAGATTGAAAACTATTTGACCAGCGTGACATGATTAACTCAGGTGTGTCATTTAATTGACATCACAGGTGTTTCCAAACTCATAATCAGTCAGTCTGCCTATTTAAAGGGAGACAAGTAGTCACCCTGCTGTTTGGTGAAAAGGTGTGTACCACACTGAACATGGACAACAGAAAGCGAAGGAGAGAATTGTCCCAGGACATCTGAAAAAAATTATAGACAAACATCTTAAAGGTAAAGGCTATAAGACCATCTCTAAACAGCTTGAAGTTCCTGTGACAACAGTGGCTCATATTATTCAGAAGTTCAAGACCCACGGGACAGTAGCCAACCTCCCTGGACGTGGCCGCAAGAGGAAAATTGATGACAAATTGAAGAGACGGATCGTTGGAATTGTATCCAAAGAGCCCAGAGCAACCTCCAAAGAAATTAAAGGTGAACTCCAAGGCCAAGGTACATCAGTGTCAGATCGCACCATTCGTCGTTGTTTGAGCCAAAGTGGACTTCATGGGAGACGACCAAGGAGGACACCACTGCTGAAAAAACTCATAAAAAAAGCGAGACTGGAATTTGCAAAAATGCATGTTGACAAGCCACAAAGCTTCTGGGAGAATGTCCTTTGGACAGATGAGACCAAACTGGAGCTTTTTGGTAAGGCACATCAACTCTATGTTCATAGACTCAAAAACCAAGCATACGAAGAAAAGAACACTGTCCCTACGGTGAAACATGGAGGAGGCTCAGTAATGTTTTGGGGCTGCTTTGCTGCATCTGGCACAGGGTGTCTTGAAAGTGTGCAAGGTACGATGAAATCTGAAGACTATCAAGGCATTCTGGAGAGAAATGTGCTGCCTAGTGTCAGAAAGCTTGGTCTCAGTCGCAGGTCATGGGTCTTCCAACAGGACAACGATCCAAAACACACAGCCAAAAACAGCCAAGAATGGCTGAGAGAAAAGCGTTGGACTATTCTAAAGTGGCCTTCTATGAGCCCAGATCTGAATCCCATTGAACATATGTGGAAGGAGCTGAAACATGCCATTTGGAGAAGACACCCATCAAACCTGAGACAACTGGAGCTGTTTGCTCATGAGGAGTGGGCCAAAATACCTGTTGACAGCTGCAGAACGCTCATTGACAAATACAGAAATCGTTTAATTGCAGTGATTGCCTCAAAAGGTTGTGCAACAAAATATTAAGTTATGGGTACCATCATTTTTGTCCAGCCCTATTTCATTAGTTTGTTTTTTTAAATAATTATGTTAATCAACAATTCAAAAGTGATGGCTAATTTTGATTATTTAATTTTCAATAAATTTTTATTTACTGTTACTTTTGTGAGTTTCAAGTGATTTCAGTGAGAATTGTGGGTTTTTCCTTCTTTAACTGAGGGGTACCAACAATTTTGTCCATGTGTGTACATGAAGTAAAGGTTTTGTTTATTGATGCTAAAAATTATCTTATGGCTGGGTGATATACCCAAAAATAAATTTTACAGTAAAAGGTCAGATTTTACTCTCGTCTTTTTTAATTTTTCTTAAAAATATGGATTAACCCTCTGAACCTCAACCTGTTTTTGGATGGGTTTTTTTTTTTTTGCTCCTGCCACATTTTCACTCACAGTAGGCTCATTTTTCACTGCAGTTTAAAATCCTGCACCTCTTTGGAAACAGCACAACTATGGCTGGAAGAAGGGAGAAATTAAAGGTGTCTTTTGTGCAGTATGACAGTTATAATACCATAAATCATAAAACAAAACAATGAACATTTTTCCATTACCTGCAAGTGTTGCCAATAGTGGAAAAATAGTGATTGTGTCATAGACTGTGTATATATAGTAGACGTAGCATCTGGCTCCAGAATTGAAGCCAACCCGGAAGTGTCAAAAACTTGCAATATCACGCCGTCCGCTAGGGTTGGCTCCAAAAAGCTTTTTCTCCATAGACCCCAATTCATTTTTGGAAAAATAAAATTTGATAGACTGATGTCCTACAGCTCAGGATTTTTTTCCCGTTAGTTTTCATGGTCAAAATGAGAGATCAGGTGGCCGATCTTAAAATAAATCAATACTGAATTTTAAATAAATCGTTGAAGGTGGTGGAGCCAGGGGGCGTGGCTATACTTGATAGACAGCAACAGAAGCCTCTGTGGTAAAATGTGGCGGGATAACAGAGTCCTCAGCCAATCCTGCCCCTAGGTGCTCTACCGGTCCAGCCTGTTTGATGACGCTTTTTACGTCACTGGGCTCCAAAAAATCCAAAACGGCGACCAGAAGTAGCAAAATCCGGGCTTCATTTTCTCGGCGTTGAAACCAACGGGTGACGTCACGGTTAGTTTACGCCTGGATTGTGTATATACTATAGATGTTTCACTGCTTACATTTTTACTTTGTTTGTAGAGTTATCTTCTCTAAACACAGCCTGCAATTCAGACAAGTTCAACTGAAAAAGTCACAGAATTTTTGTTACATGACTGTTAGTTGCAGCTGAGTCACCGAAAGAAACAGAATTTTATTTTTTCGCAGCATCTGGTTAAAGCATGTAGTTTGCTTTTGTCATATTTCTAAACGGGGCATGTAGAACTTAAGTTCTAATCTTGTTTTTTAGTTTCTCTAACAACTGTACATCACAGATGAGTAGTTCAAGGACCATCAGAAAGTTGGCGGTTTGTCTGTGATAAATTATGTCACTTGGCAGTATTCAAATCCGTTGGTGGGCTTTGGGGTTCAGAGGATTAAACTAATAGATCTGCGACTCTGTTTCCAATAACAAAGTGACAACTAGCATGAAAACAACAGATCACAGTTTAAACTCATCGCTGTTTCCTCCCGTCTTCCTTCCAGATTTTATCCCAAATGACCCCTCAAACCATCACCGAGATTGATGCCCTGCTGGGAAACAAGCCACACTCGAAGAAAGAGTCACGCGCCTGAAGATGCAAATCTAAGTGACAGATAATGTTTCAAGAAGACGAAGAAGATTATGACATTGGGAAACATCGCTTTTGCTCTGCTGTATACTCAACAACTTGCATGTCCTCAGCAACATTATGCTTCCAGTATGTGCGCAGATCCATTTTGCGCAGTACATTGTATCATGTATGAAAAAAAAAAAGAACGAGAAAATCTCTCAATTGTGGAAGAAAAAAACAAAACAGATCATATATTGCTCACTGTCGATTGTTCCAACTAATTATTTCTACACAGGGGGAGGCTGAAGCTGGTTAGACTGACGGGGTCTCTGCCAAGCACAGAAACCAAGAGAAGGCGAAAGATAGTCAGCAGTTGTCAAAGCAGATTTGACTCTTCTTAAACAAATGTTCTAGGAAAAAAAAAACCACCTCTGTGCTAAAATGCAACTTTACTGCGTGACGGTTGCTTTCATTTGACATGTGAGTCTCCTCCATGTGAGTCTCCTCCCTCGCAGCTGCCTGTAATTCTGTATGATGTTTAGTACCCAGCAGCCAGAGAGCCAAAAGGTAGCACTCATGAGTCCTAGCCTAACATTCCCATAATGCTGCATGTGGACTGGTCTGCCACGCTCACTGGCTTTTACAGGTTGGGAAACCAATGATTAATTAGTGGGAGTCACTCCAGAGATCTGACTGTTTCAAAAAAAATCTTTGATCCTTCTGGGTAAACATGAGGATCCCATGTTGCCTTAAAATAATGGTTTAAAAGACCAAGATCGTGTGACTACAAGTGAAATAATCACGGGATTCTTGGCCACTAATTACCTTGAGGAAAAATGTTGAAATTGGTAATCATATATCAATAGTGGGGGGGAAATTTTGAAGGTAAGCTTTCCCAACCCTGCTGCTTTCTCAGCAGTCTTTTTGCTCCTCTGTTTTGTAAACTGTGCGCATGTCCCTTTAAAGAGAGAATAGCCCCCAACAGGGTGTAAATGTGGCATGGCTTTTATGGCTTATGTAGATTTGCAGTGCCCTTGTAAGCCATTTTTTTTTACTCTAAATGGTCAGGCAGTTTGATCCAGGATCTGTTCTGCTGGGCACTCTTGCTTTAAAAGACTCTCAGCGGTCTGTGTGTCCATCTGACGTATAATCTTTGTATTGTCCTACACTGTATCAAAAGATGTTTGGCATCGCTCTTGATGATGTCCTGTGAAGAGCGTCATTGTTGGTCGAATCAGAGATTTTGAGGCATTCGGGACTAAATGGAAAGAGAAGGTCGCTGGTGGTCTGACACAAAGATTTGGACACACTGTGGTGAAATGAATGATGAGTTTATTAAATGTAATACAACTCTTGCCACAGGTCACTTGGGGTAAGATTTAGCAAATGTAATTTTTCTTTTTCTTTTTTTTTTGTGGAAGCCTAAAAATATAGCTTCTCTGCTCATTTCTCTGGGAGTTCTCTCTCTGTATTATTCATTCCCTTGATTCTCGCACACATGCACGATGGATTTTATACTGTGCATTTCATGTCTTTTCCCTTTAGTTCTGTGTTGATTTCAATACTTTGTAATGTGAAGAGAGGGGGGTTTGTTCCTTTTGTGATTTCCCATGAAAACAGCACTAATCTCCAGGTTGGAGTTTTTGATACATGGAGTTGTTTTAGCTGGCACAAGGTTACACTGTACTGTATATAGGCTTATCTGTTTGGCAGTGACATGACACGATAACAGTTCAATTTATGAAAGTTTTCCTGAAGGAGCTGCTGAAACGTCGCTCTCCTGTGTGACTCTGTGACAATGTACAGTACGACTGAGTGTAGCTTCCGGTGTACATACAGTAGATACTTCAATCAAACCTTGAAAATGTAACTTTGCCTGCATAACTTATTTTACTGTCTTGCAACAAAGAGAAACCAAAAAAGAAACAAGAGACAACTGATATTGAATGTATCATGACTGTTGCTCAAACCTATTTAAGAGAAAAAGCACATGGCAAATTTCAAAAGTTCCTTCTTTTTGTGTTTGAACCTGTTACATAAAAACCCACAGTGCAGTCACGCAAATATTTACATTGGGATTCAGCAGAAAAGGCGGTCTACAGAAGTTTCATGCGCACACTTCGTTCTGATTCCAAATGTTGTCACCTGTTTATGAGTCAGATATGACTTTGTACTTCATAACCTGAACATATAAGATGGAATAGCTTCATCACAGCTGTTATGTTGAACCTGACCTTCCGCGTTAGGCAACCCTCCACGTCAATATTTGGAATAAACTGTTTATTTGTGTATATATAGGGATATTAATTCATGAGGTGCATACAAACAGCATATTCCAAAAAAGAGGCATTGACTGACATATGGGCTTTTACTATTACCCACAATGCTGTTAAATCTGGTATTAGAATCACAACACCGCCTAAATTTTCATGTAACGTGCTTTTTTGATGAGTTTTAGCTTCCTTATGTTTTTTATGTTCGCTTCAGTGATCATTTAAGTTACGCATTGTGATTAAACAGTCTCTTCAACAAACAGCATTGCCTGAGAAACATGCTATTCAACATTTATAACTTTAGCTAGCAGATGCTAACAGATAACATTCCAAGCATAATGCATACTTTTAAAGGTTAAGAAGCACTTTTCATTACTGATACTCTGATTTCCGACGCTCACGAACGCAACTTCGTTGTCCGACTGCACCTGAATGCACCAATGACGTTAATTAGAGCTTTTGATTGTATTTAGTTAGGATTTGAAGAAGCTTTTAAGACTTTCCCTGATGCCAGAGGAGAAGACAGCAGCTTTGTACCTTTGCGGTAAGAAGACTGGCCGTTTCTCAGTACGTAACTGTCCGTACTTGCCTTCTCACGTACTGGCGAAACGTCATCATCCAGACTGCATAGGACCAGACCAGTGAGCATAAATATGAATCTGTAGAATGGACCATAGATATGAATCAGTAGATGGGACACACCCTTTTGAGTTGCGTGCTATGGCGAGGCTAAGCTAGTGGGGGCAAAGTTTCAGTGCATTCTGTTGATGTAGACGGTGTGAAACCAGAAACAAGTATGCCGCTTCACTGTGCTGCACATAATTGCACACTATGCCATAAGATTGAGACAAGAAAACGCGGAATGACTTTTCATAGAGCAAGAATAGTTTTTGGCTCTTTTTTCATTATTAAATCTTGTTGAGAGCTTCCAGTCTATGAGAGCTAACTAGTTAGCCACTAGCAAAACACTTAACGCGAGCTAGCAGCTTGACAACTATGAAGGTATTTCAGGTGCAAAATGTTTGAGCACCTGTAACATCGAATTTTTAATTGTGTACATTGAATTTGTATGTGTATCAGCAAATCTGATTTCCCAAACTCTACGAGTTGTGTACTTGTAAAATAATTTCTTGTATGTGTCGATTTTTTCTTCCCACAAATACAACACAAAAATACACATTCACAAAATCGTAATTCCAGGTGCACAAATCATATTTACAGGTGCACAAATCATATTCACAGGTGCATAAATCCTTCTCTACAAGTCACATATTTCAACACTGACACGCTCACATTTTGCACCTATTGTTGCAGCACACTAAGTGAAAAACATACTTGTGCACCTGTATTGTACGAAGTGAAGTTGAGGTGAGAATTTGAATATGTGCAAATCTGAATGTGAACTTGTGCAATAAGTATGTGAAATAATATACCACGAAAATAGCTGTGTCCTCTAACACACGATCACAAATTGCTACTTACAACCACTCGAATCCTGCCCATGAGTCACACATTCTCTGTTTTCTACAGGTGCAAATCAGAAATCGTACTTTCGGTCCCGCTGAGATATTTGGTGCAAAACTACAAAACGATCTGATCTATGTACACACGTGGACAAAATTGTTGGTACCCCTCAGTTAAAGAAGGAAAAACCCACAATTCTCACTGAAATCACTTGAAACTCACAAAAGTAACAATAAATAAAAATTTATTGAAAATTAAATAATCAAAAACAGCCATTACTTTTGAATTGTTGATTAACATAATTATTTTAAAAAAACAAACTAATGAAACAGGCCTGGACAAAAATGATGGTACCTCTATAAAAGATTGAAAACTATTTGACCAGAGTGACATGATTAACTCAGGTGTGTCATTTAATTGACATCACAGGTGTTTCCAAACTCATAATCAGTCAGTCTGCCTATTTAAAGGGAGACAAGTAGTCACCCTGCTGTTTGGTGAAAAGGTGTGTACCACACTGAACATGGACAACAGAAAGCGAAGGAGAGAATTGTCCCAGGACATCCGAAAAAAAATTATAGACAAACATCTTAAAGGTAAAGGCTATAAGACCATCTCTAAACAGCTTGAAGTTCCTGTGACAACAGTGGCTCATATTATTCAGAAGTTCAAGACCCACGGGACAGTAGCCAACCTCCCTGGACGTGGCCGCAAGAGGAAAATTGATGACAAATTGAAGAGACGGATCGTTCGAATTGTATCCAAAGAGCCCAGAGCAACCTCCAAAGAAATTAAAGGTGAACTCCAAGGCCAAGGTACATCAGTGTCAGATCGCACCATTCGTCGTTGTTTGAGCCAAAGTGGACTTCATGGGAGACCACCAAGGAGGACACCACTGCTGAAAAAAACTCATAAAAAAGCAAGACTGGAATTTGCAAAAATGCATGTTGACAAGCCACAAAGCTTCTGGAGAATGTCCTTTGGACAGATGAGACCAAACTGGAGCTTTTTGTAAGGCACATCAACTCTATGTTCATAGACTCAAAAACCAAGCATACGAAGAAAAGAACACTGTCCCTACGGTGAAACATGGAGAAGGCTCAGTAATGTTTTGGGGCTGCTTTGCTGCATCTGGCACAGGGTGTCTTGAAAGTGTGCAAGGTACGATGAAATCTGAAGACTATCAAGGCATTCTGGAGAGAAATGTGCTGCCTAGTGTCAGAAAGCTTGGTCTCAGTCGCAGGTCATGGGTCTTCCAACAGGACAACGATCCAAAACACACAGCCAAAAACAGCCAAGAATGGCTGAGAGAAAAGCGTTGGACTATTCTAAAGTGGCCTTCTATGAGCCCAGATCTGAATCCCATTGAACATATGTGGAAGGAGCTGAAACATGCCATTTGGAGAAGACACCCATCAAACCTGAGACAACTGGAGCTGTTTGCTCATGAGGAGTGGGCCAAAATACCTGTTGACAGCTGCAGAACGCTCATTGACAAATACAGAAATTGTTTAATTGCAGTGATTGCCTCAAAAGGTTGTGCAACAAAATAAGTTGTGGGTACCATCATTTTTGTCCAGCCCTATTTCATTAGTTTGTTTTTTTAAATAATTATGTTAATCAACAATTCAAAAGTGATGGCTGATTTTGATTATTTAATTTTCAATAAATTTTTATTTATTGTTACTTTTGTGAGTTTCAAGTGATTTCAGTGAGAATTGTGGGTTTTTCCTTCTTTAACTGAGGGGTACCAACAATTTTGTCCACGTGTGTATAAATTCTGTGCTCTGAGATTGACAGACTTTTCGGCCAGTCAGAGAGACGCTTTGCCCGCCCAGCCAATCAGAGGTTTTTATTCCATCCGAGGTCTCTTTACCAACTTCTGGGTGTGGAATTTCACGTTGGAGAGAGTGTAGGCTTTGATTTCAATATACTAAGAGGAATGGATAAGTTATTTGAGTCACTGGGAAATGCGCAATATAGAGATTAGAGCAGACCAGCCGTCCAAAACAAGAACTGTCTACACATCCAGCCACAGAACTTTCACCTATATTTTAAACGAAGAAACATTTTCAATACTGCCTGCCTTTTGCCTGTTTTTTTTTCAAGATTTTTTTTAACTCAATTTTTATTATTCCCTTAATCCCTGTAAACAGGCCCCAAAATGCTCTTAAAAGTACACCAGAATGCTAGCCTAACCGCGCTAGACCCATGTTCTGAAAGAGCGCAAATCGTCTAGACCGCTTGGAACAGGGAGGGGAGGCGGGCTAAAAAAGGTTGTCTTTCAAATCCCTCTGCATGCAATTTGGGTAGGTATACAACCAATCAGTGCAACGGAATTAGGCTGGACGTAGTTCCTAGAGCGCCGGCGGATTGTGGCTAAGTCCCATTAGCTTCCCAAACCAGCGGAGCCAAACTGGTATATTAAAAGGAAGGGGGATTTGCCAAGTATCCCGTCGGCATAAAGTCCAAATACGTCTTCTTCTCAATGAAAACCACTTCCCAGTGGCGTCCTGTTGTTTATCTTTCAAGTTGAAAATTTTAGCTTCCAAATCTTTAAGGGCTGTGGCCAAAGCCGAGTTGAAAGATAACTTGTTTATTGGTGCGCCGGTTGTTTCTGTTCAAGGAAACGGTCGCGCGGCCTTCTGTCGTTCACTTAGATTACCCGCCGCCTTCTGGACTCTACACTTTCATTGGGTGAATGGTCCGGCCAGTTTTTAGGAGAATCCAGCCTCGAGCCTTATGGAGGGTAACTTAACCCACCCTGGCAGAGAATTAAATTTGTTGCCGTGGGTTGTCTAGCACGGCTAGTCTACCAGAATGCAGGAATAGGATCAATAATTTGCAAAAATTTCTGGGGGAGGGCCCCCACACCCCGTCAGCATCCCACAAACCAAATCTAGCTCTAAGGTTCTGGTCGTCAATTGGCAAGCCCTGCATTTATGCTTTGTTTGCACAATCACTCACTATATTTGTAATAAAGGCCCAATCTACATAGTAAATACCTGTTGAAAGCATTAGGAAAATCAAGGTTTGAAAAATGGCACAGTTGAAATTTTTAAACTAGCTGCATATCAAAAGGTGCCAAATTTGCATTTCAGCATGCAAAACCGGGGTATTCTCTGAAATTTGGTTGGAATGACTCTCATCCTTGATTTGAAAGACTAAAACTCACTGCTTTTATTGCTGCTTTTAAAAAAAAATCCAAACGCACACCACAGCCTGAGGGATTCCTGTCATTCTCACGTCTCCCAAATGTCTGCAGCTCTTCATCAGTGGGCCCAGGGTCAGTCGATGGATGCTACAAGAACAATATCGCAGCCGCGTGTCCGGCGCTGTCTGTGCTGCTAAAAGAGCCGTGCCCGCTGGGATGCCACACATGCTTGCCTGCAAACAGGAAACATCTGTGACGCCAACACTGTAGCCTCTCTCTTGCTTAACTCCCGGTGTCATCAGACTGACAGATGAGACATATGTGCTGAAAATGTTGACTGCCTCTGCGCCAACACTGTCAGAGAGAAGCAGGGTTTCGCCTCATGATTCATCCTTTGTGTGAAGAGCGGGCTGGACCAAGGTGATGAAAAATGGAGATTAAGGAAGTGGCCAGTCAGATAAGCCACATCTGAGATCTAAAAGCCCCCACAGCTGATAACACCACACTTCATACCTTTGCCTATATGTTGGTTTAATACCAGTTGGGGTGATTAAATAAGCGATTACGCTGCAAAAAATCAAGAACTTACCAGTCTATTTGTTTTATTTTTAGTCAAAATGTCTCATACCCATTGATTAAGATAAATTCACTAACAAGTGACATTTCAGCAAGATGAGGAACTTGTTTTAAGACAATGCATCTTAAACATTCATCTTGAAATGATCTTGTTTTGAGTTGCATTTTACAAGAATACTCAAATTAAGTTTAATACATCTCAAATTAGGAGGTTACATGAAAGCAAAAATCTATTTTTGAGTGAAAAACTACAATTTTTTAGCATGTCTGGCTTATTTTAAGACGCCTAGCTTTACAATCCTGGTAAAATAAAGCTTAAAATAAGTTTGCGAAGCTAATTTAAGATCTCAATATTCTAATATCACATCTTACTTCAAGAAACCTTACCAAGCCATTTTTCACTTGTTCTATTGGCGGATTTTTTTCATTTATTTCAAGGTAAAGTTCCTTGAAATTATTTTTTTCCTTGTTTTTTAGAGGGGCATTTTTTCCAGTGTAGGCCCAGTGCTGAAATCCCAAGGAGCCTGTAGCTGCTGTTGCTGAGGTCATAGGTGTCCACTGAAATTTCCTTACAGCTGTAATAGTGCAATCAGTCTGAGCTGAGCATTCGAGCATTACTACATTTCACACAACAAAGGTTTGCTCACAAGAACCTCAGATCCGACATAAGGGTGCGGAGAAGAAACATGATTGGAAAGTGTCTCTTCATTTCAGTGGCTTCTGTAGCCAAATCCTCATGTAGCTAATTGCTCCGTGTTTTCGGCCTCCATTATCGTCTAAAAGCTATTAAGACACACCCAGTCACACAAAGTACATGTTTGTTCGTTCCTATTAACCACCACCGCTGTTAAGAGTCCCAATGAAATGCATTATTTACTCCAGTTTGCCCTGCAGTTTTAGGAAATAACAAAGCTGAAATATGTTTTTTTTAAACAATCTGTCTTTAAGCAGGAGCTATATGGAAGTCAGAAACAGGAAGATTGTTGGTTTTGATCTTTGCACGGGATCTACATCTTCCTAATCGTTATCCTTTGAGCTTTTACTGACGATCCAGCATTACTGTAATCTTCCTCTTTAGTGCTTTGTTGCCATCAAGTTTTATGAATGAATCGTTTTTTGTGACTCTGCTTTTAAAGCTATGCTTCTATTTCTTCAGATGCTCACTAATGGCACTGAGGTCATGCTCACAACTAGGTTTCATTTGGGGATTTTAATCGATCAAAAATGCGGGTAAGACGAGAGATATGCTATTTAGGAAGCCTGATACATACGGAGTGTCCACATTCCATCCCTAAATAAAATGCTCCTGCTTGTCCGGAATTCTTTCTCGCTGTTTGCACATCTGCTGAATCACATTCAACTCCCCACAGACCGCTCTGCAACAGAAGTCCACGACATCATTTCAAAATGCTGCAGCCCTTAGCCTCTGTGGGCTGCTGAGGGAATAAAATACTCCCTATAGCTCGAGTGTTTTTCAAAGCTGCTTTCAACAACCCCTTGCATGCGCTACATATTCTTTAAATCCCTTGACCCTGTTTCACAGCTGATTATTGTTTGTATCGTCAGTCCGCTGTTAAAACACATTTATTACTGTAATTACACAGCACAAATAGAACAAAAGAGGAGTCAGGTGATCACAGGTTACTTTTATTTTCTACTAAAATACATGTTTCATGCAGGTTTTTGTCACTTTCCACAACAGAAACACAATTAAACTAGTGTAGTACCACCTCAAGGCGTTCTGCCTCACAACAATAGGCAAAGATGGATGTTTAAAGTCACTCATTACAATAGTCTGTATGTGCAAATTCCTAATGGCTTCATAAATAGTGAATCGTCATCTGCTGTTACATGCTTTCATTTGACAACCAACAACAAGCCAATCATATCTTGTCGTAACGCTGCGTTTAATGAATAGTGCTAAGGAGAAAAAAAAAGCCTGGTCACAGAGTCATGCCAAATGTGCCGGAAAATAAATAATATTACCCAGTGAGATATTGCTTTTGGAGATGAGCGTAATAAAAAAATCAGTGTACAGTACAAAGTAGCCCAAATGTTCTGGATGGATCTCTTAGAAAGCCCGTCTCTATGAATCCATCAGCTGTCTTAAAAACTCACAGATGCGGCTCAGTTTCATTGGTCTCTTCACTGAAAAGCTGAATGTAAAAAAAGGAAAGCGAACCTTTTCTTTCCAGTTTTGTTGGCGACGTTGCAACCTCCAGAAAAGGTCGCGTACTGACAGGCGGCGCCACGGCCTACGTTTGAACAGCGGCGTAGAAGGCATATGTGAATCAGAGTATACTAAATGTAAAGGAGAGACTGAGCACGGAGGAAACTCTACGCTCTTCTTTACAAGGCCTGCTATGATCGTCGTATGAAAATAAAAAGAGGTAGGCAAATTCTCTCCACTGCTCAGAAAATACTGACAGTTCAGTAAGATGCAAAAATGGGTATGTAGTGCTTATCAAACATGCTACACACAAAGCCTGTTTTAAAAATGACAGCATGCTTAAAATAAACCACCCCAATCTATTAAAAACTCTTTCTTTCCTTTTACAGCTTGTTGCATATTAATAATATTAAGACTTGAATTACTTTCTCATGTAAACCAGGAGACAACAAAACACACGACTCATGCATGCATTATCATCTCCAGAATGTAGAACGATAGTAAACACAGACGGATGTTACTGCACAGTATATTTAGTGGCTTCGGCTTGGATTTGTTTTTGTCCTTTTTTAGGTTGCAGGAGAACATTAGAGAGCTTCGTTAATACAGAAATAAAACGACCACGATTCAGCGCATCTTCTTGTCTTTCTTACTGCCCGTCTGCATGACATCATTGAGGGAAAACGACATGAAAGCTATCTGCTCCAGTTCACTTTCTTTCCCGCACTCCATCAGGCACGAAAACTGATCCTTGTCCCCGTTGTAAGCCAGGTCTGAGTAGCCGCTGGGACCGCTGTGGACAATCCTGGGCCGGTCCCATCCAGATGAGTGTAGAGGGGACCGGTTCAGATACACACCCATGTCCCTTCTGCTGGACTTGTTAGTCGGGTGCATGAAGAGGAGCCAGGTTTGTGTGTCTGGTGACAAGAGCGACGTTCCGCAAGCTTTGCTTTCAGCATCGTCATTAGGGACAAATTCAGGAGCAGGGAAACCGATGACGCTGCCTTGACAGCCACAACGTGGCTCCACCAGCTCTGAAGCCATGTGGGGCTTGTCAAAATACACGCCGCTGTTTTCACTCAGAGCCTCACATCTGTGGCCTCCGCTGCGACGAGCATTGCAGTAAAGATGACTCCTGCCCTCGTGATCAATTATCTCTGCCATTTCACACTCACATGACTTCTTTTGAAGCATCTTACCTATGCGCCATGTCTGTCCAAAGTCCTCACTGTAAACTGACATAGCCCGTGGGTAGACTGTAAAAGGGATTGGGAATGAACAGCATCTGTAAGGGACATAATAAGCGTACGCAGGGATGATCAGTCTGCCGTTCTCCAGCTGAACACCATGGCCAGGACCTACAGCGAATGTGGCCCACTTGTGGACAGCCTCACCAATCACACTCTCTGTTAAGTCTCTCACTTCACTCCAAGTTTGCCCATCATCACTGCTGCTAACACAGCAGAGACGTGCCTTGTTCTTACCTGTGATGATCTGCTTATTCTCTTTTGTGTTTCCCCAAACACAGATGAAAAATAAAAACAGAGTTTTGCTGTTTTTTTCAAAGACTGGGCAGGGATTCATAGTGCGGTGGTTTGATAGGCATGCTGTTGTCAGCTCTTGACTGGAGGACCACTGGAAAAACAAAATAAGGGACAACATTTAACCAGATGATTACATGTAATAGTGACAGTTTTTTATATTAAAGCAAACGCTTCTGTTGGTTACTGAGTGGAAATAATAACCTGAACAGTTCCATCTTCTTTCAGCGTTCCTCTTCTCATCACAAGAATTTTGGCATCATGGTCAAAGGGCGAGGATCTTTTCTCAGCAAATGCAAGGAAGGTGTGACAGTGCCTCAGGTAGATCAGAGCAGGAATTCTGTACGTTATCCCACTTGGCTCCCTTTCAAACAAAGTTGTTTTGACAGGTTCCTCTCCGCTGCCACTCTTTGATGGCCTGTTTCCCATGGTGGATCAGAGTTCCTGTGAAGAGAACAGGTTCCAAATGCATGACCAGCCTTAGCTTGTTTTATAGTCTTGTTATAACAACCTTTAAAGCACAGACTCACTGGAAGAGTTCACACTCCAACAGCTCCTCATAGACACAGATGAGTGCATTGCTATCAACAGCGTATACGGTGCGTGCACAGCGCAGCCCTTACCTTCACTTGTCTCTCTTCACATGTGTTACTCTTGATCTTTAGCATTATACCGTGTAATTGCAGTAGAAACCGGGGACCTCTGATGTTCACGACACTGATGTTGGGGGTTCATCCGAAACGAAGACGGCGTTGAAACGAGACAAACATTCACCCTCACTTCCGTGATCGCTCAGGCACCCCTTCGATTAAACCAGACGTCGGGTTTATGAGCTATTTCGAATGGAGCATCGAAAGTCCAGCCTGTCACGTGCTTGGGCATGTTATGGTTCTACACAGTAACCAGATAACTAACAAAGTCGCCAGTAATTATGGGTGTTATCAAAACAGCCTCCCATCACAGTGACGCCTCCTTGGGGCGCAGCTAGCTAGCTAACCCAGTGAAACGAACACCGCTCAAACGCAAACATATTTTGACTCGTAACTATTAACCAACGTTACGTAGGGTAAACCGCTGGGTAGCTGTACCTGAACATGTTTAACGTCTTTAAATACTTCCAGTTGGCTCGGCGGGGTATTCTCTCATCAGTGAAATTAATCTTTGATAAGCGACGCTCACCGGTCTCTTCCGCTGTCGTGTGTGAATGCAGCGTGACGCCGCCCCCTGCTGGACGGGAGGAGCAGCTCGCCGTCACTGCTGTTGCTAGGATACAGAGCACCACACTGAGGCTCAGGATCAAATGTATGGAGGCAGCTCAGTTTGTGAAAAATGTAATTTTTGAACTACTTATAGTTTGTAAAATCCTGTAACGACTTATATAAGAAGCTGTGTACTCAAGATATGTTGATTTCAATCGGGATGACTTCAGGACTCTATAAGTTTGATGATGGGCAGAGCTGTCCAACCAACTGTTTCCCTGCAGGGACATTACAGCAGAGAAGCAAAGAAGGTGGGTTTAATTATATAAAGTCGTTTTTAGGACATCTACTTTATATATACCCTACATTCAGTTAAATTATTAGCCTACTACAACGGTAGTAGCTTAATATAATGCTGGAAATTATGTGACATATATAAGAAATAAAGAAATATTAGTTGTCTTGAGACAGACAAGTTCAGGAAATACTTAATATGCTTTCTAATATTATGTGGTCAAAGGTAGAAGAAGTACTCAAATCTTTTCCTTAAATGAAAGTAATAATACCACAGTGTAGGAATACTCCGTTACAAGAAAAGACCATGTATTTAAATAGTCACTTAGTAATACAAGTATCAGAATATAGTTAAAGTACTAAAAGTAAATGTACTCAATATAATACCCGATAATTCATGTTATGTGTTTACCGCTTTAATGTTGACGCTAGTAAAAATTATCTAACTATTTTATACAGTTTATCTGCTGGGTAGCTTGTGAATTTCCCCTTTCGCAACACTAAAGTTTTATCTTAATCTATGATAGTTTATCATAATTTCAGAATATGAATCTGTTTTATGGCCAAGTAGATCTGGACAAATAAGGAAGTTCACCTGGTGCTTATTCAATAACTTAAAGGACAGTATTGAATAAATCCAATTATCATATTTAGATATTTTTTAAAGCAGCATTATTTATTTATTACTATTATTATTTATTTTAAAATTTGATGGGAATTTTTCAGCAATTTATGGGAATTTTCAAGAAATTTTCCTGCAATTTTAATGGAATTTTTCAGCAACACTGTAGAGATTTCCCAGCAACTTTATGGGAACTTTCCAAGAGTTTTAAGAGAATTTTCCTGGAATTTTATGTGTGAGTATGTTCCTGGAACCACATGGGAATGTTATGTGAATTTAGGAATTTTCCATTGAAGTTTCACAGAAAAAAAAAAAAGAAACTATGCAAGAAAGCTTCCACAGAAGAAGAGAACATTTTCAGGAAAGTGTACCTGCCCTTTGCTCCAAAAACCACAAACTGTCGCTTTCCATTAAATCCTGTGAAGTTCTTTTGTGGATACATGAATACCACTGTGTATGTTGTCTAGTAGATAATGATATGAAAACTTTCTTTTACAGAACAAAACACATAAAAAGTTTGTTGGGGTGTTATAAAGTCTCTATCATCACATAATTTGTCCCACAGAACAGGTCAGAGTCCATTATTTATAATGAATTTGTATTTGTTCATTGTTCTACCTTTAGGTGCTGGTCATTGGCTTGTAGCCTATAGAAAGGCAGAGAAGCAGAGATACAGGAAAGTGGAAAGGAGAATTAAAGAGACTTATAGAATAGAGGAGAACTCGTTTGCTGATACTCCTCATGGTATCACACTCAATCGATTCTTCCTGGTAAGAAACTGAATTCTCCATCTATAAGACTCATTTAAGTGGCAGAATATTACTTTCTTGTGACCTCATACAGTTAGAAATGTCAGTTTTCTTTTGTAGCTGCAGTTACATTGTGTGGATGAACCATCTGAGCTCTGCTCTGCTGACATCAGTGAGCAGAAACTGAATTCTGTAAGAGCCATTTTTCACATTAAAAAATGCATAGTCTGTGGGTAAAGATGACTGAAGTTTTCCTTACTGTGTGCAGGTTGAGCCAGAAGACTTAAAGGTGTTTGATAACATAGCTCACATCAATGCATCTATTAACTCCCTCTCTTTAGGTGATTATTATTATTATAATTTCATGCAGATTTATCTTCAGCTTGATTGTTTGCCTCACATCACAAACTGCTCCTGGTGTGTTTTCTTAACAGGATCTTTCAGCAGTTTTGTGTCTCTTAGAGAACTCAGTCTGTCTTTAAATGGAATTCGGAACATGACATTTGATGCTACTGACTTCCCTTATCTTGAGGTAAGAAGAGTGACTTCAATTATTTCGCTTATTAAATAAAATAACCGCTGCACAATGTTCACACAAGGGTTGAATTCTTAACCACATGACACCAGAGCAGGATTAGAACACAAGTTATTCTAGAGAATTATAAAGTGCCTACCATTGTTTTTCTTCTTTTCTTGGCAATTTAATGTATTTCAATCCTCAGGTTCTGGATTTGTCCTACAACAGTTTATCAGCTGAGGCTATTGTTTCTCTCGGTCAGCTTCCACATCTTAAAGTCCTTCATCTGACTGGAAATAAGCTTCATCGTCTTCCTCCTAATCTGGGTTCCTCAAACCGTGACCCCACTCAGATGTGAGCACCTTACTCTCCATTAAACAGCGTTACAGGAGTGACTTTGTGCAGAGATTGTTATTGGATTTTTGTTCTATTCATAGAAACGCTTCCCCGGTGATGACATAAGCTGTCATTTCAACTCAGATGATAAACTGAATCTTTTCTCTTATAAGTTTTCATCTTTTTCTGTCCACTTTTATGTGAATTTAGGCTAAGAATCTAAAAATAAATACGTTTCAATTGCATCTGCTTATTTGTTCTGAGAAAAATAATAATAAAAATGAGTGTGATCTTTCTCTTACATACTGACTGCACATAGAGGTCAGAACAAACCTGCTTTCAATATAACAAGTTATTGCAAAAAATCTCTGGTATGAGTCATGGTGAAGCTGGCAGCACGAAAGGCAACTAATCTGTTCTGTTTTATTACATGTCTCCAACAGCAAAATGTGAATTTGCCATCTGACTCCAGGCCAGGCTGGTTTGATAAATATCACTGCGCTGGTTCAGATTGATGTCACTAATTGTGCTTTTTCATTACATGCATTTTATCATATTTGTAATGGATTTAGGCTTCAAATAATGATGCAATTGTTCTACGGTTTTATAGTCACCTTCCAAACCAGGTATGTCAGTTATTATTTGTTAGGTCATGGGTAAATCTTGCTCAGTGTACATAATCAGTGCATTGGTTAGGATTTCACGTCAGAGCAACTTGTCCGAACAGTTGTCAAACCGACCAGCAGGGGGAGCACAAATGTTCTGATTTCACACTCCTGGTCGTGGTGAAGGAAATATATAGACATTTAATACACCTGCTTTACAGTCAGGTAGATAGTGGAGGTGAACATACGTTTACTAAATAGTATGCTGGTTTTAATTTGTGAATTTAACTGAATTATGAAGCATTTAGTGTGTCAGTGAATTGTACTGTTGTTGTTGTTTTTTCCAGGTCAGCTAAAGATGAAGATACACAGTTTAACACTCTGGAAGTCCTGACTCTGGATGACAACAAGCTGTCCTCTGGAGTCTTCAACAGTCTTACAAACCTGAAGAGGTCATGCCATGGATGGAAGTTTGCTGTATGA
The DNA here is from genome assembly GCF_021347895.1 of Acanthochromis polyacanthus. NCBI lineage: Eukaryota > Metazoa > Chordata > Actinopteri > Pomacentridae > Acanthochromis > Acanthochromis polyacanthus. The sequence continues at coordinate 13,978,660 of NC_067129.1, forward strand.
AACAAAGCTTTATATGCATTTCACAAAGTTAGTGGAAATATTCACGAAGCATTTTTTATTTGCCAATAGCAGGTTGAAGCATTTAAACCTGCAGAAGAACCGTATTTCAGAAATACCCTTCATGCAAGCAGTGGGGCGTTCAAAACCTGAAACTGAAGAGCAAGCCGAAGAACAAGGACGAGGTAAAAGCTCAGCATCCGCTTTATCAAGTTTCTAAATACACAGTGGAGCCATTTGTCAGAATTTATATCAATGTTCTTAGAAAAATATTGATTTAGTCATTTTTACCTCCCCACTCTAGATCACACCGAGTCCAGTCCAAACACAGATGAACATCTGAGAAATATCTCACAGGTAAATCAATGTACAGATGATTGAGATGTCTTATTGCTGTACTCCACAATCTTTGAATTAAACTCATCTGCTATCCTAGATCATTCCCAAACACAGCTGGGAGGAGCGCTGCAAAGGATCCAGTTTGCCACTGCCAGAACTCCAGTTCCTTAATTTAGCTGAAAACAAGGTGTGCTACTGTTTTATAGAATTCCACTAACCATGACTGTTTTTGAAAAATGAGCTAAGGTGTCTAATAAGTGGCTTGTTATCAGATTAGTGAGGAGGAAGCGCTGATGGCTGCCGCTCTTTTCCCAAAGCTTTGTGAGATTGACATTCACTCCAACCCTCTGACCACACGGAGGAGAGGTAATGTTCCCACATAGGAGGCAGTCATTGGGATGAATTTAGAATTCAGAAATTATCTTCTTGTCCCTTTTTGAACACAGGGGACCCTCCTTTACTGACCTATTACCTCCAAGAGAGACTGGGGATAACAATAAAGCGGAAGACGACACAAGAAGCTGTGAAGCTCCCGTTGAAGGGGTTCACTGATGTAAAATGGAAGGTTGGGTGTGTTCTTGACAGATGCTGCTGTGTGATAATGAGCCTCTAGATTTTGCTGTAATGTCACAAATTGGCTCTTGACTTATTTATGGGAACCAAGATAAAAAAAAAGATTTGAATCAATACAGTCAGTATGGATGAATAGAGATGTAGACAAGAACTTAAACATAAGTGATTGACTTCTTGTTTTATTTCTAAAACGCAGAGTCCAGGCAGCACATCAGATGCAACCATTTATTTCAGAATAGCATATATTTGTGTTTGGCAGTGACTTCTGTCCGTGTGATGCTCTGGCACAATCGAGCAAGCCTGACAAATAAAGTCCCTGCGATCACAACCCTCCCCTCTGGCAGAGTCGAATATTTACAAGATTTGAGAAAATGAACACAATACGAACAAAAAAAAGCAATATCATGCAAGATGAGAAATGAATGCAGATCTGAAATATTGTAGGTGTGTTAATTTGGTGGAACTAGACTGGACAGACAGGGATATGAGTGACTTTGTGCGACTGTGAAACTCCATTTGTGCCAGTAATTCATCTTTCTTGTTGTCATCTCTGTGCTGCAGATGGAAGAAAAAATCCCAAAGGTGTCAAACAAGTCGCTGCTGATGAATACAGCTCGCCCTGCTCAAAGTCGGGCTGAGAAAAGTCAGGCGACTGTCAAGAGAACAGCCAGAACTGAGGGCAAGAATAGCAAAGGCCTCACCTTTCATGAAAACACAGAGCACTTCTTTATTACTCAGGTAGGTACATGTTTAGTTTTCAAGGACTTAAAGTTCCTCTCAGTCAGGAAATATACGCTCCCTGCCAAAAGTATTAGAGCAGTGAGGCCAGTTCATTTATTTTTGCTGTAGACTGAAAACATTTGGGTTTGACATCAAAAGATGAAACAAGAGATCAACATTTCAGCTTTAATTCCCAGGTATTTATATCTGGATCTGATACACAGCTTAGAAGATAAAACCTTTTGTTTGAACCCATGTGAGCAACAGAATTTGACTGAATTTCCGAGATAAAGTTTGATGGACTGAAGAGACTAAGATGAACCTTTACCAAAGTGATGGAAAGGCTAAAGTTTGGGCAAAGAAAGGATCTGCTCATGATGCCAAACATACAAGCTCATCTATGAAACACAGTGGAGGTAATGTCATGGCTTGGGCTTGCATGGTTTCTTTTGGGACGGGCTCATTAATCTTCACTGATGATGGAACACATGATGGCAGCAGCAAAATGAACTCCGAAGTCTACAGAAACTTTTTGTCTGTCAATTTAAAGAAAGACGCAACCAAACTGACTTGGAGATCCTCCATCGTGCAGCAAGATAATGACCCAAAACACACTGCCAAAACAACAAAGAGCCATGAGGGGCAAGAAGTGGAAGGTTTTAGACCGGCCAAGTCAATCTCTAGACTTAAAACCTATAGAGCTGCATTTTACCTGATGAAGAGGAGACTGAAGGGAGTAACCCCCCAAAATGAACAACAATTGAAAGAGGCTGCAGTGAAAGCCTGGAAAAGCATCACAAAGGAAAAAGTTTGGTGATGTCAATGGGTCCCAGGCTTGATGCAGTTATTGCAACTAAATATTAACTCTTATTGACTTTAATCTATTTTAAGTCTATCTGTTCCAATACTTCTGCTCACCTAAAAATTTGATGTTCTGTTACAGAAATGCTATCTTCTATGTTATGTATCAGATCCAGATGTCAGTACCTGGAAACAAAAGCTGAAATGTTGATCTCTTGTCTCATATTCATCTTTTGATGTCAAACCCAAATGTTTTCAGTCTACAGCAAAAATAAAGGAAAAGGCCTCACTGTTCCAGTATTTTGGGAGGGGAGTGTAAATTCTGTATGGTGGTCCATACATTAGATCTGTCTCCACACATAAAGTAGTTCCGCATTTTTAGTGAAGGTTATTATATGAAGTGGAATTTAATGTGGCTGAATGGTATTTCTTGCTCAGGCAGCAGATGTGCCTGAATTTAAATGGGATCTTCCACCTGAGGAGAGAAACAACCTTGTTTCTCAGCAACTCCCATGCAACGAACTGCTGATGGATGCAGAGCCACATCCTGATGCACTGAAGCCCGCTGGTGAGAAGAAAGGAGCGAGAAATGAGTTTCACCTGCAGATATTCATTTTTTGTGTATCGCCGTCAAGCCCTAAAACATTTGGCTCTACAGTCACCCCGCAGAGAATACTGATTTTTCTTTTCTTTCAGCAGGAATCCACACGGCTGTTAGGATGCTGGAGCACGCACTGAAGAATCTTAATGTTTACAGGGACTCCAAACCAAGGCTTGATAGCATCCAGACGCCCTACAGGGAAAGAGAGAAAAGGGTACAAAAGTTGACTTGCACTCACGTCATTTCTCTCAAATTCACATAAATCCAGCAATGTCATCATCTGAACGTTGTTTCTGTGCACAGATTAAAGACCTGCCACCTTTAAAACCAATAAAGCAGCCGACTGAGAGGGTCGATGAAATGATCAAGAGTATGAAAGAGAGCACAACAGTTAAAGTAGTCGCCTTAGGTATGTATATGTCTTATCTATAGCATGAATGCCAATGAATTGACCTGTCATGACCTCATCTTTCTTCAGGCAGTGCCATGCAGAGCACACATGTTAACAGGAAGGAATATAAGGAAGCTCTGTCACTGCTGACAGATATGAAGACAAAGTATAAGATGGTCCATAAGAAAACAATGGAACAAGTAGGAAGCGATGAGTCTGAGGGAAACATGGACCAAAACGGAGCCGAGCCTCCACATGGGCAGAAGCTTTAATTCAGATTCAAAAGCTGAGCTGAACTATGACTTATTTTTGGTTTCATGAACACCTTGTTGATGTTAGTGTGACTGGAAGTGACAAATATACCTCATGTCTAAAATAATAAAAAGCAGTGGTGAGTGAGTCCTGTGCATCTTATTTAAAGTCCCTCTGCTGTCACTGATTTCACTTCTAAAAACTCATCTCTGTGTATCAAACTTGTGTGACGATAATCATGTGAAATGGCTTCTTCTGCCTTGCTCTCCATCCACTAGTCCACCACTTTCTGCATCTTAAGCACACCAGCTCACCTACAACTCTGCTGAGACGCTGAAAAAACGCTACATTACACAGCAGCAATTTGTAATATTGGAGTAATTCACACATGTATGAGCTTGAAATTGATTCTGAAGAGGAATAATTGTACAGAAAGCTCCATCCTACTGACTGCCAGGACTGGATCTTTAGGTTTGTTATGTATGAAACACCAGAAGTCTGAATCTGTGTTTTTGAGGCTGTCATTGGTACACCACAGATAATATGGAAATATTCATCCATGGTGTTCACTACTTATTTCACGCATTATGTTTAGCCTAGCATATAAAAATGAACATCATATCGACATGTCAACAAGACAAAAACTGGATTTTCACCACAGGGTATCTATAAAAACAAAGACTGATTTCTTTTTTGCCATCATGGAACTCCCCAGAAATCAAATTTATGATGTTAACCAACCAGAAACTTGGAGGGTGCTTGCTATGTGTGGTTATTAAGTAATGTTATATTTTAGTTCAGTTGAGTTCTTGAGGTTCATGTAGATGCAAGTGTCTTTCATTGTGACTGGGTAGCAACTTCAGGAATTGTGTTTCTGTCTTTTCCTGTGGATCTGATGGTTTTAAGCAGCTGCACCGTCACGACCAGAATGAATTTAGCATGCGTGCATTTAGCATAGCATGCGTCAAGTGTTTGCCAGTAGGACTCGGTAAAAAGAATAGCATTTTGACAGGGTGAACTGAATGTATCGTTTCAGCCCAAAAAGAAGCTTGTATATTTTCTGTGATACGTTGCAACATCTGATAAGCCTCCGCCCTTGCTGCAAATGTGAGTGCTCTGATTTTCTCCATCTTGTGACAAATACTAGAGAATTGTGCAGATTATAATAGCACAATAAGAGCCACAATTTGCTCTGTGATAATTGAAAATACAAGTGTTGTTTCTTCATATTTTGGGATGAATCCTCTTGGTAAACCTTTAGTAGTATTTTGTTCAATCTCAGACAAAATTAATATATGCAGTATAAGCCTGCAGGCATTTTAAAATAGTTCTTACATTTGTTTTGACCCGAGTATTCTCTGTGGTAATGGTGGACTTTTTATTGTGAATCATCCTTGATTGAATTAGCTGTAATCTTTTTGTATCAGACAGAAACGTGAGTATTTGTTGTAGCTTCATGTGGTTGTCTGTAATTTTGAACGGACCTCGTCGGTTCATTGTGACCCAAGCAATTCAAATTATAACGTGATATTGTGCCAAAACGTGAAATGCCATGTGTGATATTAGTGTAAGCATAGCATACAAGCTGTTCTGTATCTCTTGGCGTGACTTATTTCAGTTGTTCATTCCCTTTTTGATTTCATGGTGTTTTCGGTCATCTGATTTCCATTATTTGTCTTGATAGCAGCTTGCAGATGTGGAATGCAGGTTCAGCCTCAGTGGAATAAATCAGTTGGAACTCTGGGATGCACCATTTCTACATTCATGCTTGGATATTTCCCACTTCTGCATGTATTGAATGATGAATAATGTGTGTGTTGCATGCACTTACACCACCAGCAGACACTTCGCGGCTACTGCATCTCGTCACTGTCATATTATAATGTCATTGTGTTTCATTTAAATATTATGACCTGCTTTTCTTTCAGAATTGTTGGAAAAATCATTGTGAGATACCCCGAAAACAGCTTTGATATTCAATTATTATTCAAAGCTAACCGTCGAATGACTTGTTTAGATTTTTTTACAATGACCAAAATCATGCACATGGTGATGCAAACACGAATGAGAACACTTACTTTGTGGTCATTAAATAACAGTGCAGTAGAGCCACAAAATCTCAACTGTTATATACAGCCCTATGAGTAGTTTACAGACACTATATGACAATGTGGTCTAATTTAATATTAAAAGCTACTTTTTTCTTCTAAATACTTTCATATATTGAAAACAATCGGCATATTTCTGACTGATGCCATCAGGTGAGCACCTGAACTCCAGTCTGTGGTTCCGATTGGGGTCTTTTCATCTCTCACGGTATATTTGATGGTAATGAGGAGGCTGTGCCAAATGGAAGACACACAACAGAAATACTGTTTTCCAATTCATTGGAGCTCAGTTCCACTCGGCAGAGCTGTGTTTCAACGATATCCCACAGTACCGGACACCACAGCTGCTAGAAATCCGTGACGCGTAATGTAATTTAAATCTATCAAATTTGTGTATTATTGTATTTCTCTGTAAGACTTTTACTGCTCCCTCTGGGCTTGAGTGCAACTCAGTATAGGCCTTCTGAGAATTTGTTGTTGGGTTCAGTAAAATGACGGAGTTTGTTCTTCAGCCAATGAGTCCTGGCATGAATCTACTTTGCCTGACCAGAATGCTGTTACAAGGTAATTTTGATGTGATAATGATTAGTACAAGCGTCTACGGTTGCATAAGAGCAGTTATTTCATGAAGGAAATCTTTGATGCAATAGAAAACATTGACACGTACTGTTGGGTGTTACTTTTCCATGATTCTGGGCAATGATCAGTCACTTTAATAGCTGTTATATTCCAGGAACATTATAGGCATTCACTGATCTCATCACAGACTTGCAAAACTCTTAAGTAACCTTAGGGAACAAATTCTCTCCCACGTGCATGGTGAAGAATTACATAACTGGTAATAGATGGCCATCAGGTTTTTTGTTTGTTTTTCTGTGATATTCACCTTCTCTTTTCTTGTGTTTCTTTGGAAGCGTTTATGAAGGCGTACCTCCATGCTCCCTGCCACGTTTAAACATATATGTTTTGTTTCTTTTCAGTTAAATCAAATTAGAGGTTTACTTGTGTTACCATTTAATTTCAGGTATCGCAATAATCTTCGACATACACCTCCACTGCATTTTTCTCTACTGTCCTAAAAGAATTCAGCAGAAAAATCAAAGGAGTAAATCCAAAAGCAGCTCAGATTCTCTTTTTAGTCTGATCAGGCAATCAGTGAAATTTTACAGTAAATTATGCAAGAATCTGTTGCTTTCCATAGATATAAACAAATATTCTCCAACTACATGTATTTTTATGCGAGCACACCAGTTTTTTTTTTTGTTTGTTTGTTTTTTTTGGAGTGCAACACATCAGGACTGTGAGAAAGTGAGAAAACAGGTCAATTACAAATGGACTCAGATTCCTCAACATTTAGTCCTACACTTCCCATGATGCAACTTGATAGCAAACGCCAACAGTGCATTAAAACTCCATAGGCCCAGTTGGTGGAAAAATTTTGTTCTTACAAATCTGAACTTTTTTAACACCAACTGAGGCAACCCAGATGACACCACTGTGACACCATAGTGGTTGCTTCAGACTTCAGGGTGGGGTCTCCTACAACCACTGAAGGCCTCACACAACCATTTTCGTAGTTAAACCTTGATTTTACTCCCTTGTGGATGCACAAACAGGCAGCTGCAGACACCACACACACATGGCTGTTGTTATTATGCTGCTTATTGTTTGCTTGAGAGCTCTCGGAGACTCTTACTTGCACAGTAAATCAGCATCTGCATCTTTTGCACGTGTTTTAAGCATGTGCGCTATTGCCCGGGTACCATAGTGAGCACATGGACAAAGTGTACTCAAATTTAAGCTTCATGCAGTAGTATAAAAACAGGTTTATTCTGTCCATATGAGTATGCGAGGGGTCCATGTTATGTAAATTTCGTCATCTTTTGAAGTCTGCAAGACTCAGCGCATACTCCTCCACTTTTACCCCAAAGTTTGTGTCCTTGTGGACAGTCTGCACAGCAACTAGGCTGCAAGGGCAGTAGTGTGCATGCTCAGCAGTAATGTGTATGCACGGACTACATAAGGATGAGATACTGCACAGAGGAACAAAGTCTTCCAAGCAGACTCCAGCAGACCAGAAAAGAAGTTTAATTACCTCAACTCCACAACAGTCCATGTGCATATCAAGGGAGTGTAATCACGGTTGGAAATTAGTACTCAGCCTAATGTGTAAAATGTGTGCAAACGCTCTTAAAAGGTTTTTCCAAACGTGTGAAACATCACTTCAAACACTGCTATCTGCAATGACAGCATTGGAGATTTACACCTACTGGCCTCTTGGCGGCATGCAAGCTGAAGAAGTGAAAACAGTCTATTAATATGACAGATCGCTGCCAAACTGGAGATAATTACTCAGTTCACATATGTTCTGCAAATAAGGAAAGTTACATTGCAATCATGCCTGTTTTAATTTTTCTTGGGCTCTTCTTCACATTAACATGAACACAGAACAAACAGACAGAAAGGCTTAGTTCTGCTTCCCCTATAGTCTTGTTTGCTCTTACCGTGAAAAACTGATGAGGTGAGTTATTAACTGAAAACACATTTCATCCATGCTCTTGGTGATATAACAAAATCTGGCAGCAGAGCAGGATTCTCTGCCCAAAAGCAAAATAGCAAAAGACATGGTGAAGAAAGGCTTTGATTGTCTGCGTCTTCGGCAAGACAATTCTGTGTTTATATGCCTATATGTGCTTTTTCCCCCCCGTATGTTTGAACACAAAACAGTTTCACATCTGGAGCAGTCATCACGGCAATCAAGTCGGAGAAATGTTTGGGTAAGATTTGTTTGACTCTCAAATTGAGGGCCAACAGTTAAGCTTTGAGAATAACCCTGTGGAGACTCAGACACCAGATTTGGCTCAGGAAGAACAGGCCTGAATACCTCATCAACACTCCTCATTACTCAAGTGCCAAATGAGTTCACTGCAGACTGGACCTATTCATTATTTCTTTTGATGGACAATTGAACTGTAACACACTTATCATGTAATCCTGGAAAGGTTTCAGATACTCTGGCTGACATCGGAAAAGAGGCCATGATTAATTACAGATCGTAACTGTAAAGTTGTTGTCGCTCTGTCTTAGGTTGCGAAAAAAGTAAAGACCTCGCTGTGGTCTGCCTTAAATAGTTTACAGTCATTACAAGCATGTGTTTAAAATGTTGACCTTTAAGCTCAGCCGCTTGGGGTAAAAGGATCTAGACTAAAGTGTTCATGACATGTAGCCTGGTATTGTCCATGCTTTCTTGGCTGGACTCCAATCATCAGCTAAAATGATCAGGGCCAACTTAATTAACGAGAGGGTAAGGGTGTAAAAAACAGAGCCCTTGATAGATTTCGGAAGTATTTTGATGAAGTATAAACTCGGGGGTTCTGCTGAGCACCTTAATCAGCTATGAAAGCAAACACATCTATCAGACTTAATTAACTTAACACAATTTGGCTCCGTTTGAATCAAAAGACTGCCTGATTGATTTGCAATGCTTCAGTTCCTCACAAACACTGTATGCATCTGCGATGGACTACTTGCTGTGGCAGATTAGGGAAGTATCCTATTGAACTTTTTTGAAATTAATGCAACTCAGCTGCTTTCACTTGCACCACTCCAGAATGTGATTACTACCGAGCTACAAAAACCTAATCTGCAATAATCCTGTGTGAGCGTTAACACTACCCAAGCGGTGTTTTCTGCAGCATGCGTGAATCGATGTTCTCTGACTTTCTCACAAAGGAAGTTGCATATGAAACAACTGCCAAACAGATTTGTTAATATCACAATTTTGGCCAAGAAGTGCCTCCAGTGCTGGGCCGAGTCATGACCCCCAGTCTCACATTTTCTTCACTTCCCACTGAATCCGGTCTACACGGGCAGCGGGGTGGAGTACACATACACAGAGAGCTCACCAACTGTATGATTTATACCTAGTGACTGCCCCCAGCTGTTACAATTGCCAGAGCCAAGACTAAGCATGCATAACTGAATTAGCCCACGAGATGAATTCAAACATCCACAAAATGTGCTCTGATAGGATTTCCATCAAAGGTGACAGCCAGCGATGTCAAAACATGCAGCTAAAGGATGACTGTTGAGAAATCTGAACATCTGATGATCATTTTTAATGACCTGCATGGGGAAATGACAATGTGGAAACTGAGGTTTAATGCTGCCAATTTAAGTTGGCAGCAGTAAAGTAGAACGCCCCTTTCTCATCCTTTTGACTGGAACAGAATCTCTGAGCAACTAAGAGAGAGTGTTGCAAACTGTCGGGTCCAACCACGAACACAAAAATATGACAGGCTTTTTTTGTGAGAGTAATGAAGGCATGCAAGGGAAGTGCGTCCGTTTCAAAATATTGTTTCATGCCTTTAGTGAGAGATGGACAGAGCTGTCTGGCGCAAAGTGTGAAAGAAACACAATGAGTCATTGTCTGAGGGGAGGGGACAGAGCGAGCATGTCGGGAGTTCACAGAGAAGGGAAGCAATATTATTCTGGAGCGCCCACTCAGTCTACCAAATCTGCAGTTGCACACTGAGTCATGGGAACCACAGTGATAATTTGACACCTGTTGATCAAGAGGGCCTGCAGAAAGACTGCACACGGTGCTGCTGAGCAAAAAGACTGTAGCTGCTCTCACAGATCTCACTTACATCCATTCTTTGCATGTTAATATTTCCCTGACCAAGCTACACTGCTTTGAATAGTTTGTGTTGCGGTTGCTCTGGTCTAATTATTATCTATTATCTGCTTCCTTTGCTCTGTCTTTTATAAATGCAGACGCCCTTCAGTTTCTTGGCCTACATTTAGACCAAACAGCGCAGTCATCCCTCAGATGATAACAATAGCGAAGTCTCCACAACAGAAATTGAAAACATTAAACCAGAGATGTGTTTCTCATTAAAAACCATCGAAGAGCAAAAACAAGGATCCAGAAAATGTGGTATTCATTTCAAACTGCGCTCTCATGTTAGTTGCTAATATATAAAAATCTGATCTTGTCAGTTTTGTCAGAAAGCCGTCTATTTATTTTTTATTATTTTTTAATTTCATTGCAAATTTTGCATGCCATAAGAAGATATTTTTTCAGTAACAATTTTGGCCACTTGGGGCATCAGACACAAGTTGTGAAAATAATCAGCATTTGAGGTCACATGTAAAATTATTTATGTCTCCAACTAAGACAAAAATGACATTATCACTCATTTAGAGCCAAGTTCCTGACTGCCTGGTGAATCCAAGTCCAGTATTCATTCTCTTCGTTATGTTTTTGGTCTCTACCAGCTCCTGAGTAAAACTATCTGGCTCAGTAGCTGACATATGCATCATTATGTTTTCCATTTAGTCACTTTGTCTGTCTTGTCTCTTCGATGCTGAGCAGGTTAGAAGTGAACCAAAACAACAAAATTATGGGTAGAACGACCAAAAAATAAACTCAAATAAAGTATGAAGTTCCACAGAGCTAAGAGGAACTGCAGAGTCAGATGATGATTCCCTGTGGCTTCATTTGAGTAACACCAACACCAAATAGTGTTTTGTTCATATACAAAGCACAAACTATAGCTGCTTTAATGTTGGTTTTCCCATTGGCTTCAACTATAATTACCCCATTAGTGAACTATATATGTATCTATATCATGTGTGATTTTAGACAGATTAATAATTAATCCTGTCAACACTCAGGAAAGTATTCCAGCTTCTAGCTCTGAAACTTTCACTGGCACATACAACCGAAGATGTTCTCAGCTCTTCTATTCTCACCCACTGTAAACAATAAAAGATTCAGAATAGACATTTAAGGCACATATGGGCCAGTAAAAATCACATTTATCGAGCGTTTAATTGTTAGGGGAAAGTAGACTGATTACATTGTTGTCTTATGAAGCTACAGTGGCAGATAAGTGATTTGAAAACACTGGTTTTGGGAAACTATGGTGTGTGTGTGTGAGAGAGAGAGTTTTAGGGGTGATGAAAGCTTCAGCTTCTGCTTTTGATTTTCATGCCTCCGATAACATTTCATTTCCACAGTTTATCCAGCCTTCCGGAGCTCCGTCTAATGGAAGCCTTCGGGCGATTACAGTGTTGGGATTGCTGTGCTGTAGCCGGCCTGCACACCATTGATGAATCAGCAAATCATTCTAAAGACCGCTCTGAGCACCGAGACTCGTCTTGTCTCAAGTTCGTATTCCCACTGTTTTACTGTGGTTGACTCTGAGCAACAGCCAGAAACGAATCAGACGAATATTTCACTGGTGTGAAACCTGACAAAACTTTATAGTTTAAAACTGTGAGCTGAGTTTACAGAGTGCATTCAGTTACATCGACTATACCCACTGAAAGATTACAATTAGCCTATGTGGAGTTTGTAAAATGGCAGACTATGACAACAAACCAAATCCTGCAGCTGCTTAAAAATAGCTACAGTAGGTCTTTATTTGACATCAGAGAGAAATAAGCTCTGTTTCCTTACTAAACAATACACAGTTGTGAAGTTGCTGTGCATTTATTCCTACATAATGCCTCCGGCTACATCACGGAAAAAAGCCTTTAAACAGTCAAATATATATACAAAGAAATAATACAATACACTTTAAATAAGGTGACTGACAAAACCTCAACTTGTATTTACAATAAATATGTCGATCATAACATCCTTAAAAAACCTTTTACATTCTAAACAAAATGCGGTCCCTTGCCAAACAGATTCAAAAATACAAAGTACTTTCTCATAGTTAAGCAAATGTTTGTTTGAGAAATACTGATCCCACAACGTAATCTATCACTTTATAAATGCACATAAAAATGAGTTTATGAAGTCCCCACCCTGAGATTTATAACCGGATGAGGACACTCTGAGCTTTATACTCCACATTCATATTTTGTTAAGTGCTTCCAATGACATCCATCAAATCTACTAATGTCTGAATTATTACAAGTGCAGTTTTTGACCAAGGCAACTGTCAAACACGCAGCTACAGTCTGTGTTGTTCAACCTAATAATTTACAAGAAAGTCTGTGATGATTAAAACATGATGGACAATTATGTATCAATTAACTGATAAGAAAAACATTATAAATGAAAAATTCCACTCACAAGAATGGCATCCAAATACACCATGTGAGCTTTAAGTACATATGTGAGAGTGTGTTATTGAGAATACTGACATGAAGACGGACTATTACGGTGAACATTGGCCTTCAGTTTGCTTGGGGTTTAAGAAAGTCACCATCTCTCGAATGCCGTCTTCACAAATTGTGGTCTGAGGCGCTTTGCTCAGATTTGCTCCCTCGTCCTTAAATTTTTTCCACGTCTCTGAAAAAGAACTAGAGTCATAAATCTGACACTAAAAACACAGAAGATAATATTCTCCAGATTCTAAACATATAAAAGCATCATGCATATTCTTTTCTCAGAACCATTTAAAGAACAAACCTTCATCAAGTGTTGTAAGCAACGTGTAGTTTTCTGGATGATCCACAATGTCTTTTCTTTGAACATCACCAATTTCCATTAATTGTAAAGCGCCTGTAAAAGTGAAGAACTCAGATGAGAATCAAACAGTGAGGCAGCAATGCTTGGTATTTTTCTTAAATCAATACATTTAACATTATTCCCACTGGTGGCAAGAGTAAGTTCAAAGATCTAATATCACTGTTTTGTTTTTACATTAAATATAAAGCTAAAGTGAGGAGGTAGTTAGCTTCGCTTAACATAAAGACTAGAAACATGGAGAAATGGTTGACATGGCTTAAAATCCGCAAACCATCACTTCTAAAATTAGTGAATACACTGCGTCATATGTATTTGTTGGAAAGACTATTTCTTTGCTAGCTGTTTCCAGTCTTGCTGCTAAGCTATGCTAAGCAACAGCTAACTGTAGCCCGATATTGAACATACATTTAAATGAGTGGCATCAATTTTCACATCTAAAGACGTTTTTATGTTTTCCACATCTGTGTGATTTTGTCTAATTTCAGTCCAAGTCCATGAGGGGCATGTGGAGCCCACTGCACAGATGGACATGTACCAAAATATGCAAAATTTTAAGGATGTTGTATTTACTACGTACATATTTGCTGGAATATTCTGATGTTTTTGAGACTGGTTTTGTAGGTCTGATATAGTGAAAATCCATTTTATTGTGTATTCTGATTGTTGTAAACTTGGAGTAGAAATAAAAGCTGTTATAAGAAAACTTTTGCTTCTGCTATTCCTGAAGAACTACCACACCTAGTCTCCCAGCTGTAACATCCAGTAAAAATTCAACCCTGGTGCTTTGAACATCTAGCTAATCAATAGTCTTTGAGCTTAAACAGTTTTCTTCCTGAAGAAGGTGGAAACAACAGCAGCTCATTGGTTTTCAGAGCAAAACAGCTTGTTTAGAACATCCCTAAAACCTGGAGTTATACTATCATTGTGAAATTAACCATCTTTTAATATTTAGAGCTAAAAAACTGAAACACACAATGTGAAGACATGTGAGACTTTGATTAATTTGCTGAAACGAGGCAGAATACGGGACCTTTAAAGGCAACTTTATGGAAAGTTCTGGTGGAGTAACTTCTTATATGTTGAGCAAATTGTGTCAAATCATGTCAAGTCTAGAGCAGCTAAAATTCAGATACATACTGTTTTTTAGGCAATGCTAAAATAAAGATCGTCTTATTAACAACGTTTCAATATTTAACCAAAATGTAGCTTAGAATGACTCCTGAATGACGAGGGTTCAAAAATACTGATTCACTGTCAGTTACCATTGAAAAGCCAACATTTAGTCTACATCAGTTGTAACAAGCGCTTTATATTTGGTTTCAATGTTGGCCCGAAACGTAGATTCAATGCTCCTGCTTGACAACATTTCAGATTCAGGGAGATTCTTGGTCTTGCACACCTTTACAATTCATCTTTAGAAGTGTTCTACTTGAGGTTGTCACCTGCTGGACTTTGGAGGTACTATGATTCATAGCTGTTTTCCATTGATGGTGCCCAAACACAGTGGGACACTTACAATTCTCCACAAATCCTGTGCTATGTCTGCCCACTGTACTTTGACACAGTGCTACAGTCCAGTTTTTATATGCTACTATGTCTGTCTGCTGTCCATGTTTACATTGGTATGCTGAAACCATGAATTGCCCTTAACTCTTGGCAAGAAACTGCGTGAGTAAATTTCAGTCCATAAATATGGTACAGTACCTTCTACGGTGTTCCATACTTGTACTTCAACCTCTGCAGTACTTTGTCTTTCAACAGCAATGATCCTGACTGTGTTGGGTGAGTCAACTTTCAGCGATGAATCTACCTTATACACCAGGAGGTTATTTTTATATCCGAGATAGCACTGGGTCTGGTTACTTTCAGCTTTACTCTCTGGAGAAAACAAAACAGAGACAAGTTGGGTGAATGATGTTTACAGCCAATCAACATCCTATCACAGTTTATTGTGCTACGAGCCATGATTGACTACCTGGACATGTCTTGCAGCACTTTCCCGCTGATTTCATAGGGTGTTGGCATGGATACTGACTGGGGCATGTGATGCGTTTACAGTCCTGGAGGCCGTCAGTGCAAGTGCACAGGATGCATTCCAGGACCTTCCCCAAAACTGGATGCCACATGTCTCCATGAGAGTATGTCTTGCCATTGTACAAACACGCTGAGAGAAATGGAAAACATCTGAGCATCTTGCTGCATATGGAAACAATCGTAAACTTGTGAGGAACATGCCTATAAAATCAAATACCTATAAGTGATCTTTGTTTGGACGACGTCTCACCTCTTTGGTGCTTCCTCTGCAACAAAATCTTCACAGTGGTCTCCGAAGCCCCTTTGAGGTTAAGTTTACTAAGGCTCAGGCCTCTGGGAGAAGTCTTGACCCTGGGGGGAGTGGCCCGGTCGGACCGCACCCTGTTCTGCTCGCCAGAACACTGGTCAACTGAATGCCTCTTTTGTTAACACAGAAATAAAAATAATCTGGTTACTCTTCATCTATTCAGCTGTTGGCTTTACTTGCATCTCCGAGTGGTAGCTGGAAGAGCATCACATCAGTCACTAAATCATCGACGTTCAAAGCTTGGCTCTGATATCTGAATCAATGCCGACATTGCGAAGCTTTTCAGCAGCTCAAACAGAACAAAAGCAAAATCCTGCAGTCCCATTACTGAGCCACATGGTCCGTGGATCTTGTCTTTAACGATCACAGCGAAATGGATGAAACAGAAACAATTAGAATAATGTGAAGTGAAGTTGAGCAAATGAATTTGAGGATCCTTACGGGAAAAAATAACTGATTCGATTGTCCCCTGCAGTGCAAATAACACCACTTTCCACTACAGTTAAATATATTTTTTAAAGTTATATTTCACACATATTTCACAGCTTATGACAAGAGCAAGAACGTACAACGCCTCTGTTCAGCTGCTGGTTTCCATCCTCGGTTGATGAGGATCCACTGGAGCCATGATCTAAGAGAGAAAGAGAAGGACAAAGTGACTACGGTGGATAAAAATGGCAGCAATTTCATTAGTGCTGGAATATCATTTGTTATTATTGTATAACAAGAAGTGGCTGACTTTCATTGGAATTGTGTAATCATATGATCTTACTGTGTTGTTTTTCTGTTTTTAGCCTGATTTATCACATTAAAGGGGAACAAACATTCATTTTCAGTGTGTTTTTGCATCCATTTCCATACTGTGATAAATATATCTTTGGAAAACACCCTCATTAGAGAACACCCCTATCAGTCACCCACACTGCTCAGCTGTCCTCTGAGTCGTAAATTCCTGAAAACTATTACTTCAGGTTGGAAACAGAATAAAGGCATTTTCTCGGCTTGGAGGAGTTCGACTACCTTTACACACCAAACAGCAGGTATCTGGAACTGAAACTGGTGAGGAACAGGTGATGGGTTGGCATGTTTTCAGAGCGCAGAAGATGTTTCCATTCTGTGAAAAGAGAGGGAGAACCACCAGCCCCAAGCCATGCCATGAGAAAAACAAGATGGAAGAGTATTCCAAGTTGAAAACTGCACTGAATCAGAATCACACAGAAGCGAATGTCGCATTGATAAACAAAACTCTGCATTGTGACAATAATACAAGTTACAAGTGTAAAAGGATTAACATTTATTAATACTGATTTAACATGCATACTGGGAATCATTTTGTTAGATTTACCGTTTTGTATTGTCATCTTGCACACCTGGAAACATCTGTTACCAAAACATACTCTACAGCTTATTAAATCAACTTCTCACATAACGTGACCTTTTAAGAAAAACAAATAGCCTGTGTCAGTTTTCGTTCCACTTCCAATATCTGTCAATCACAACCAAGTAAAGCCAACAAACAAACCAAAGCAGATGTTTTTCACCGGCTACAGTATGAAAAAACAGAAATTTAACGACGCATTTCCCCTTTCACTGCACAACAATAACAGCTCTCACTCAGCGGGGAGAGCGACTCTTCGCAAATATGCAGCAAAATTACATGTACATCAAAAACACAACACACACATATAATGAATGCTTGTCGATCGGAAAGTGTAAAGCCTCTTAAATATTTCTAATATGAAGCAATATTAGAAAACAAATATATTTTCAAATCTTTGGAAGGATGTTGTGGTAATAACTTTAAAGTTTCATGTTTAATCATTAGTATGTTGTGCTGGCAGTGCTTCAAAGGAGGATTATGAGGAATTGACGAATAGTTATTTATTGCAAGCGCATTCACCACTGGAAAACATCTGAAAATCCTGCTAGTTGTTGCATTCCTTTCAATTTCTTTCAGTTTTATATATCTAAATTGTATCTGAACTTTATTTCAGATCAATAACAAAGCACTCTGACTAAAAACAAAAGCAACAAGTTAGATTGAACTTACAGAACATGTGCACATAACACACTGGTTGCTCTGCTTGAATGGGAAGAGGTCGTGTTTAGTGAAGGTCTCCCCCGGCTGGTAAATACTTCCATTATACCTGCAGGATTTCACCGAGGCTCTCAGCCCCGCAGGGATCCTGGGTTCATCTGAGGAGGACATGTCGAACATAACAGGAGGCTGTAAAATCAGAATTTCTTCTCTGTGAGCTGATGAGGCGTTCAGAACAAGGACAGTCTACCTGTGCATCTTGGACAACACTGCTGAGGCTCAGCTACTGGGTTCTCACATGGCAGAGTGGGACACTTGATTGTGTTGCATTTCACATGGCCCGTCTAAGAGACAGAGAAACAGCATGAGGTGCCTTTAAAGTTCAACCACAACCACATATTTCAGTGTAATATTCCTTTAGTTTGGTAAAGTTACCTCTGTGCAGACGCAGCGCATGCAGAACATGAAGCCGAAAGGCTCCAGATAGGGATGCCAACTGTCTCCTGGGCTATATGTCTTGTCTTTAAAAGTACATACCACCCCGGAGGAGCCTGGGTGTCAAGAATGAGAAGGATGAGCCATTAGGAAACGCATATGGCGCAGATTAAGCGATCGACAAAAATTAAAGGCATTTTCACGTGCGCAAAAAACATCTTCCACAGCTTCGAAGTAATGCAAACTGGGCTAAAACATGCAAAACTGCAAATGCAACTCACTCCACTTCTTCTCACTACCTTTTAGCAAAGCAGGATTAAACTTTGAGAGTCTTCTGTGACAGTATTAAGAAAATAAACTTCACAACAAGACACCAACGTTGTGCTTGGAGCAACAGAGGATTGAAAATGTAGCGCAGTCCGAGCAAACTTTTCTTATTTGAGTGACATTTTCACGCCTGTCCACATTTAAAGCCCCACACGTTTGATCAGGACAGAATAAGCATCAGCAGGGTCTGGTCTTACCTTTCCGGGGTTTTAACTCTGCAGCTGCAAACCAAATGATGGAAAAGAAGAAAAACGTGGACTTCATTTTTTACATGTGCGTGACTGAGTACTCAACGCGCAATAAATATGTGTTTCTGCAGGACAGAAACTGCAGGACAGTGTGAAACGGATATAAAAAAAGAAAAAAAAAAGAAATCCACCGTTTGTCTTGGTTAATCTATGGCGCCTTCTTCAGGAGACAAACAGAGATGACAGAGCAGTGAACGCATCACGCTAAAATAAAGCAGACAATGACCCCAAAACAGAGGTGGAGGAAATATTTAGCTGTTTACTCATATATATAATTAGAAATTCAACACTATAATAATAATACAAGTAATGGTCCTGCATTAATAATTTCATTTAAGTGGAAGAAATGCCAAATAAAGGTATTAAAAATATAAAAATTAAAAGTGTATGTCTATTTTGTTTTTAAAAATGTTTATATTTTCAACATCAACGTAATATGTAGACAAGAAATATGCTTAGCTGAACTAATTTAGAGGGTAATTAGGATGTAATGGACTACAGTGAAACTATAGAACTAAATGTAAGGAAAGAATCCGATGGAGACATTTTGACCCATACAAGTATGTTACTTTTACTGTGGGCAGTCTAAGGCACACCTGTGCACTAATCATGGTGTCTAATCAGCATCTTGATATGGCACACCTGTGAGGTGGGATGGATTATCCCAGCAAAGGAGAAGTGCTCACTATCACAGATTTAGACAGATCTGTGAACAATATTTGAGAGAAATGATGATATTGTGTATGTGGAAAAAGTTTTAGATCTTTTAGTTCATCTCATAAAAAATGGGAGCAAAAACAAAAGAGTTCATTTGCAAAAACAGGTAACTCTGTTTTGATAAATTTTCAGAAAACTTTTGTTTACTTGAGATTATATCAATCAAACTGAAGTTGAGTGGATTTGACTCAGAAAAATACATGACAAAATAGAGAAAAAAATAAATTATTGGTGTTATCTCAAGTAAACAATAAAAAAAATCGTTTTCTGAAAATTTATAAATTGGAGTTACCTGTTTTTGCAAATGAATATATATATATATATATGTATATATACACACACACACACACGGATGTTTAGTCGACACTAGCAAAGAATTATGGCTAGCTAGCTCGTGCTACAGCAAGCGCCATAGCAATACAGCATAACGTTATTAGCTCAACATAAAGTCAGCTAGTTAGTCTTTTTACATAAATGATAGAATGATACATTTTTAAAATTGGTTAGGTATTATGTTACTGTATTAAATGATTCAGCACATAAGACGACTGCCAATCTTTGACATCTATGGCAGGAGGTTTCTTACTATTTGTGTTACATTTTAGATTGCTGCAGAGATTGTTTTGTTTATTTTTTTGCTCAAACTAATGGATAACTCTACATAATAGTAAAAAGTTTTGCAGTGGTCAGTACGTAAATAGAAAAATATACTTAACATTATGTCGCACTTACGATGAAGTTGTGGATATATTGGCTGTTATATTGAAAGCAGAAACGAAACGTGAAAATCTAATTCTTTTCTCTGTTTATTAATACACATGAGGATAAAACAGTGCAACCATGTTAAAACAGATATTAGGAGATGCCAAAGAACTCTAGCTTGATGGCTTGATGATGACAAAAAGAACAGATGTGGTGACCCATATCCCAGCAAGATCTCTGGTACTCCTACTCCCTACTATGATGCCTTTTGTCAGCCCATCACACAGCTTAATAATAAAACACTTACGCTGGAGTAACAGAGGAATTCACAGTCAGTGCAGATGTATGGAAACAAAGAAAAACACAGACTTTATCACATATTTCTAAAAATCAACAAAATTGTATTTTCTAAAATGGGGTTTAGACAGAATGGCATGCCAGCAACTTTAGAAAGTTCTCAAACAATTTGAGACTAAGGGAAAAAAAAATCAACAAATCAAACCAAAAGCTGGTCAAGAGATGGCAGTGGGACATTGAAGTTAAACATTCCTAAAACCTGGCTTTCATCCTGTGCTGCCAAAGCTCATAATCCGCCATATTTTCAATCATAAAACTTGGACATAGGACTGCAAATGCACATCTGCATTAAAAATGTCACTGGTAGCTAAAATTTAATTCTTTTAAATGACGTGTTTTGAAGAAGCTGAACACCTCAACACATTTTTTTCTTCTGATTCTTCCACTGTAATGGTCCAATCATGTGTGCAAGAAACTTGAGAATTGACAGAACTTCACCACCAACATTAAACAAACGGATAAAATAATCCACCTCTTGGATCAGACACACCTGAGCATCCCCCACTGAACAAGATTTCATAATGTCACCACAGTCAGAGAGTGGTGTAAACACTAAATTCAAGGCCTGTCGTATAAATTACACCTTTAAATGTGTGACGTACAGGATATTGCATTTTAAGATGAATGAGACACACAGAGTGCACACAGACTGCACACAGACACACTAATGCACTCAGACACTCACACACATGACAGCAGACAGAAAACAACAAAAAGAATAGAGCCTCAAGAGCTGCTGCCGTGGGCCCCTGTGTCGTCCTCTCGCTTCTGCCGTTTCTTTGCTCTGATTTCATTCATGGCTTCTTCTATCGAGCGAGTGTCCCTCTTGTTGGCCACCGGCACTGGGACAGAGAACGACCAAAGTTATGAATGAACAGAACGATGAGAAACGGCGCGAGGCAAAGTACTGCAGCATGTCTTTGAGACCGACACTCACCACAGCCATAAGCCCTGTTGGCCTCTAGTGTGTGCGCTGCATCTTTTGCAGCTGAAGTGCCGATCAGGTGACTGTACTTGTCTCTGTAGTTGGAGTTGGGACATGCCTGTGATGTTTTCGTCTGACTGGATGCTGCTTCTTCCAGTGCAGCCTGTTCCTGCAGGAAAGAGGAAAGTCAGAGACCATGAGAGAAATTCAATGTAGGCTTATGCATCATTAGACACCATCGGGCTGGAAAGTGAAATGTGGTCTAGGAGTTAATGAAACTTTAAATGCCACTTTCCTTAATCCTGCCTCACCTTCTGTTTCAGTAATTGAATTCCTTTATGTTCAGTGTCGGTGCTCCGAGTCTAATTCCACCCGCTGCATAATTTAGAAAAATGCTATAAAGTCGCCACAGAGCTGAGAAGGAAGGAGGTGTGGATGTGTTAAGAATGAATTCCTCAGTAATATTCCCTGGACAGAGAGAAGTGGAATGTGGCATAAAATCTGTCACACCTGCACCACAGAGAGCTCTCTGGAAATGTCTGCATTTTCCCCTCCACAGTCCCGTTGAGCTTATACGAATGTGGTGGAAGACTATAGTGTCACTGCAAGCCCTTAAGAAAAATACACATCTGTTTCCTGAGACAGGTGTGTAGGAGATGGGCGAGCATTTCCACAGCTTCACACTGTCTGCAGGGTGGTTTTGGGGTCAACTTCTATCACTGTCAAAAGAACCGGTCGAAACTATCGAGCAAAACATATTGAAATATATGAAGTGGATGGTTATCTGAAAATAGCATGAGAATGACAAGTTTTATTTGAGATATACTTGAGATTTATCCTCAAACACACCTGGAGCATTTGTGCAATAAACATTAAAACTTAACACAACTATACCTGTGAGTCAATATAAAACCTACAAACTAGCCTACTTTTAACTCTGTTCTGCTTTTTGTTTTCTCATTAATTACCGCTCTGTTCACCCAACATCACATCGCCATCAATGATTCCTTGAGATTTAAAAGAAGTTTGAGTGAATTACCATTTCGGCATTGGCTTTGCAAGGTTCAAACTGAATCATAAGAGTAACTGGTGTTTCGCACCATTTTCAACCTTGACAGCCCAGTGTTTAGAAATTTGGTAGATATGTCATTATTAACACCACTTTTTCATCACAGTAGAGCCACATAAATTATTTCACAGCACAAAAATCATGTTTAAGTGTACAGTAACTTTTACATCCAGAGTCCTTGGCATATATTTTGAACTGGTGGTGTGTTTTAGACAGCTTACAAACACCACTGTTTACATTCAGATACTTATTGATAATAATATATAAAATGAATGACAAGAAGAGTCAAAATAGAGAAAGACTTGTAATTGCACTGGTTTTATTGTTATATGGTGCTGTCATCTAGAAAAAAACACGAGTGTATTCAGTATTAACAACACAGAAGAGTATCCAGTCTTACCTTTAGTCTGCGGCGTTGTTCTGCCAGCTGGGGATCCCACTCCTCTCCTTTGCGATAGGCTTCCAGCTCTTCATCTGATGGAGCAAACTCCTACCATAGCATAAGGTGGAATATCGTCACATTCCCCAAGAATTATCTCCTCATAAGTTCAGTCTAATGAGATGGTTTTAATGTCTAAAACTGAATAAGAAAGTATTCAGACCTTCTTAAAAAGCATGACATAACGGCTCTCCTCGTCCTCCCCGAAAGAGAAAGAAGTCAAACCAGCCACTTCTGCAACATCATGCCTGTGACACAAGAAAAGGTGAAATTCAAACACTCATGGGTATGATCATGTGGTGAAAAAGGCTTATTTTCCCTAGTAATTAAAGCAATAACTACTTACAGTATACTCCTTTCAATCTTCCCCATAGGATTGTATTTTCTTTTCTGCTGTGAGCTGTCTTGGATGAAGTCCGACACCTCTTTCTCCATCTATACAAGACATTCAGGGAACCACAGAGATAAATATCAGCAACAGTGACAGGAGGTCACAACAACTCAGTGCCAGAACTACATTAAATGTGTATGTGAATGTAACTCTTAAACTCTCACCTTTTTCCTGAACTCTGCTTTCTTTCTTTTCTCCATCTCTTCCATCTTCTTGAGTCTTGCGGCTTGCTCTTTGAAGAACACAAGTTTGTTTTCATTGGGTTTATTCATGCCAGAGAGTAGCCACAGGTTCCATTATAAAGACAGATCGCCCGGTCTTACAGCTACTTCTCGTCCCCTTGTGGTCTTTAATGACTTAAGTCACAAAAAGGCTAATCAAGAGACAGACATCCTGTAATCCCAAAACCACATTACCAGATCATTTGGGGCTCGAGCCTCAAATCCGGTGACTCAGATCCTATTATTTGTTGCATGTGTCTACTGACAAACACTCTCTGATGTTTTATTAGTATGTACACTCTTAACTGACTTAATTAAAGTGATTTGATCTTTTTTATTGATCTGAATATGTTCTCACAACAACTTAAAAGAGGATAAAGTTTGTTTGTGGCAATACTCCAGTGAGCATTGCAGCAGTATTGCAAATCTGTGCTTGGGAACAACAGTTTAAAGTCTACATCTGCAAACAGGAAATATGATGAGGTCCTCCAAATGTTCTATGATTTAGTGTAGCTACATGACATCTATGGGTTACTGCACTTTTTATTACATATAAATGGAACATAACAGGAAAACAGCTGCTGGTTGTAACTTTATAACAAAGTATTTAAGGAAACTATCAATAAATTATAAAGTTAGGATTTGTTTCTAAAATGAACAAACTATTATTGTATCTACTTACTGTAGCTCACTAAAATGGCCATAACTCTGGCTAATAGTAAAGGCAGTATATTCTGAAAAATCTCTTCATCGGCAGAGAGATAAGTTAGCTAAAACTGATCAGGAATTGAAATAACACCTGTTAAAAAGAGAGCGGAAACAGGCTGAGCACTGTGACCCCTCAGAGGTAACCTAATTTCTGAGGTTGCCCCCAGGAGGCGCAGCAGTTACAGCAGCCCTGGTTGTTTACAGAGTGTTTTTAACAGGTTTGTGTTACAGCAGCTGTCTGTAGTCCAGACGGTGGTCGGCAGCAGTCTGCAGCACATGCGGGTATTGAGGCGGTGCTAAACCCGAGTCAACACTGCTTAGTTGAAAGCTCAACTGACCAATAGCAGAATGAGTAATGCTCTGTTTTTAATTTTTTCATACCTCTAATTATTCCATCATATTCATTACAACGGCCTCCAATTAACACATAAGGAGTTGTTGTGTAGGTAATACATCGTGTACCTCGTGCCTTTCGTCGGCTCTCCTGGTCGCCGACTGTTGGAGGTTTCTCCATCGAGTTTAAGATTGAACCCAGGAGGTCCGCCATCTTGGAATGATAGGGCAGACCAGAGACTGCTGCTGCAGCTGTAAAGGCTGCGCAGGCGCAGAGTTTCCGACTCTTCTTCGCTTGTGCAAAAAGCAGCATTTAAAAATATATGTCGCCACCCTGCACCAGAAAGTTGCATAACAAGCCTCTTGTGATTTTGCTCACAGTTAACATCGACATTTTATAATCATTAAACTTCCTTTCTATTTCAGTGAGCCCCTTCAGAGCAGTCAGAAGAGCATGAAAAAAATGAGCCAGGAGTTACCTTCCTGCTTGTAAACTTGACGTTTGTCTAACAAGGGCAGTTTTTTTAAGGTATGTTCAATCATTTTAAGGGATTTGCACACATATTAAACCTGTTCTATCTCTAGTTTCATAAAGTGTAATACCACTCACAATGTGTACTGAATAGTGTGCATTTGTTGCTGTTTCTATGTAGGCCTTGGTAAAAACAGAGAGGCTGTATTCTATTTATACTCTAAGTTTGAACTATCCTATGGCTAAACAATATATGGAAGCTCAGCACTGGAGTGATTCAACCCTAAGAGTGTCTGGTATTGAGATCAGCTTTGATGCCAACCGTGGGTAGAGATAAAATCAACTTCCTCAAACAAAGAGCTGTTTGTTCCCTTAAGGCCACCAGTTACTTTTGTTGCAGTGAGGATCATAACCTTTCACCATTACCTAGCTTGCAATTTTGGGTCTTTGTTATTCTATTTTTCTGTCCTTGAGTTGATAATCCAATAAGAGTTTTTTCATTTAGAGCCCCCTTGGCTGTACTCAACCCAGTTTCCTGGTAATACAATCACTCTGTCTGTTGTGGTTTTCTTATCTTATTGACTAATGCTGATGTAAATAGTTGTTTCCAATTAGGAATTTACCCTCCTATGTCTACATCATCCTTAAATAGGAAACAGTTTTTGTCAGCCTGTGAGAGAGACTTTGTTTTATGTTTTTGTTTGTCCTGATGTTCATGCAAAGTTTGACGCGTTTTGGGGTATGTTTAGTGGAGTTTGAAAAGACGGGAAAAGAGTGAAGAAGAAGAAAAAAGAAACCCTAGAGTTTCAATAGGGTCCTTCGGCACCGTCGGTGCTCGGACCCGTAATTATCTGTCATTGATCCAAATTTTACAATTTCTTAAGAAAAGGGAGCGTGAAGTGTGAGATCATGTCAAGTCAAGTCACCATTATTAATATTAAAAAAATATGGCACATTTAAAGCAACAGCTGCTGTGACAAAGAACAATAAGATTGGTGTTGCAAACTAACCTCACCAGTTTAAATATTGAAATTAAGCCCCATCATCTGGTTTTATGAGGTGATTTTACCGGAGTAGTTTAAATACAGGGATTAAAACCCCATAAAATGTATATAAAATACAACTCTATCTGACTATTTTAAATATTAAAGCTAGGATCCTAGGGTATGATGAAAAATGCTTTTTAATTTGACACTGTCCTGCTACTTGAATGCAAACAACTGTACTGATGCTAGTCCTCTCCTGCTCACTTGTTTTCTGGTTTTGTTGGAAAAAACATTCTTTGGGCTGATTATTCACAGATTGTCTCTCCTTTTTTTCCTTCCCATTAGTGGTGCGTGTGTGAGCGAGAGAATAAACAAGCAAACAAACATCTTTACATAAGCACTAGGGGGCATGCTATACAAATACATGTCTGTGTGCACATGCCTTGTGTTGTTATTGTTGTGTTAACAATCCTTCCCTGCGTCACCGGGGCGGCGTGTTTTGTGCAGTTTGATTGCAGTTTCACAGCATCAGCAATAACACATGAACTACTGCCTATATTCAGATGTGTGGAGAGCAGTGGATGAACAGAGGGCAGCCCCGAAAACACAGCAGGACAGACAGAATTGTACTGCTTACTGTGTCTAAAATAAACAGATTAGATAGTATTTCACCTGTGATTTCAACTTTTGCAGGAGTCCTTTGTGGTCAGTGTTTACTCCTCTGTCCAGCCATAGGGGCGTATGTAAGTACAATACCAGAAAACTGTCCATTTTTCATTTAGATTTCTGTGTGGGTGAAGAATAGAGAGAATTCCTACCATTAAATCACACTACAAACTATTGCTTTGCACATTGAGCACAGAAAATTGCAGAATGGTGCTTTGTAAAAATGCTCAAAAGCAATCTCAAGTTCTCAAGGGGATGCAGCTGTTGACTAAGCTGAGTAAGCTTATAGTCCTGACCTCCAGCCCTCAGACTCCCATCATTCAGCGATACTCTGTTATTGTGATTTGGACAGAGCACGACGGACTCCTCCCCCGTGCTTGAAATGCCGTATAAATGCAGCATCAGCCTGTCAACAGCAGTGTCTGAAAGCTTATTGGTACCCAAACATGAAGGGACTGAGCTTGGTTCTCCTTGTGCTTCTCCTGATGCTGGCAGTTGGGGAGGGTAAGCAGCAAATAACGCGTCCGTTTTCTTACCGCGGGAGATCAAATCAAGCAAATCATGGCATGAAAAATGCTTAAGGTGCATTGTGGTTAGACTGGGCCTGTTTGTGTGGTTCTGAGGGGGTGTGGAACTATTACAGTTTTCTTTAACATTTAGCTACTTAAAATGTCACTTATTTTGAAGATGCAATTATTTATTGCCACCAGTAAGTCAGTATTTATCAGTGATATTGAAATATCTACAGGCGAGGATCCAGAGATGCAGTACTGGACCTGTGGGTATAGAGGACTCTGCAGACGGTTCTGCCATGCCCAGGAATATATTGTTGGTCATCACGGTTGCCCTCGAAGATACAGGTAAGTCTACATAAAGATCTTTATGCAAAACTGTCCACAACTTTGTAATATAGATACAACTCTATAAAATTCAGCAGAACAAAAACATGTCTTCTCAAGAACATAAAGAGAAATTGCAATTTTAACTGAAGTTGTGCTGTGATCCTTTACAGGTGCTGTGCCATGCGGTCTTAGCACCCTGCTGGTGGTCTGATGACGCCCCCAAGATGCCACATTCAGCACAGGTAGCTGGGATCCTGCTCACTCACACGGCATTCTTCTGGATGAACCACTTTCTTGGCCTCCTAACATCGTGTGGAATCTGAAAATGAGTGCGTTTGAAGTGGACTTTACGCAGTTGAACAAAAGCTCATTTACAGCTGTTGGTGTGGAGCTGCGAGCATGTTGTCCATATTGTTTCCTAAAACTGATCCTGTACCTCACACTGTTAACAGTAACGGTTCTACTCTCTGACATGCAGTGCTGGCAATAAAAGCGTGAAAATAATTGCATTGATGTTTGGGTTGTTGCTGTTTAGCTCGGATAATCCCCATCAGCTTTACATATATTGTCCCAAATATAGAGCCAAACAACTAAAAAAAGCATGTTGTTAACATTTCTATGTGGCGCTCTCTACCCCACTTGGCCTGACCTTTAGGGAAATAACAGCATAGAAAGCAGTCTGAGCTGGGTCTGGCATGCTTTCACACTGCCAGGAGACAATAATGGTCAAGTGACTGACCCAAACAACCGTGATGGAATAGAGCTTTTGTGAATGAAGTGTTATGTCTGTGTTTATGTTATCTCACCATTCTGTCTGTCTGGACAACATTGTCTGGATCAGACAGACACCATCACAATCCGCCGGTCACGACTGCAAAGCAAAATTCATTGTCCTATTGTCTGTGTGCCTCAGATTGTCAGGTTAAATGTCACTGCTGGTGAACTTTGATTTTATGACTTTTTCTTTTAAGGAAGCAATATAAGTGGCAGATAAAAGCAGATAACGCCAATTAGAGACAACAAAAGGCCCTGCTATAATAAATTACACAATGCTGACACCAAGCAAGCAACTGATTAACACTTTTTATTACCCATGTAGTCATGTTGCTGAGGTAACTGAGCCCGGATCTGAAGATGGCTGATGGCTGGCCTGGTGTAGGTGTCAAAGGCATGGATGCTATTTGTAAACAGGAGCTAGCGTATTGTGTCCTGTATTGTCATCTGGGTTTAATCTTTGTACTATTCAGACAGCGCAGCGTGACCAAACTACAAAGGGGGAAACGCCCCGCCCCTCCCCCCCAAACCTGTTTACATGTCTGTCTTCACAAAGCTGACAGCTTAAAACAGAAGGTTATTACTGAATGGATGTATTTTTGAGTTGTGTCGCTGCAGTGAGGCACCAAGACGCCGCAGGTGCGTTTTAGAAAGTCAGAGAAACTCATCACTTTCTATTGGTTTCGATTTGTCAAAACAAAACAGTCATTTTAATTAACCCTCGTGTCGTCCTGCGGGTCAAAATTGACCCGTTTTAAAGTTTAAAAATGTGGAAAAAAATATATATATTTTCATGGTGAAACTTCTGATGTCCACATTTTCGGGAAATTTTAGAACATTTTTTGGTGGAAAAAAAAGAAATGCTAAAAATGTTTCTTTAAGAACATTCAGGAAAAAAATCAACCAAAATCCAGCGAATTTCGCTGGATTTTGGTTGATTTTTTTTCTGAATGTTCTTAAAGAAAATATTAGAAGTTTTACTGATATATATGTAATCACTTTAGATATTTTTTAGGATTTTTGGAAGATTTTTACTCATTTTTTGAAAATATTTACAAGAATTTTCTTGCCAAATTTGGGGGATTTTTAAAAAATAATACTCTTAAAGGAAACTTTTAAGGAATTAGTGGAATTTTCTTCCTGAAGGTTTTGCAAATTTTCAAAACTTTGGGGAATTTTTTTGCTGAATTTTTGGATTTTTTCAGACAAGGAAACAATATTTTTGGTGCCTGCAAATGAAGACAGCAGGAGGGTTCAAAATTATACATTTGAGGGAAAATACAAAAATAATCCTGGAAACTGAATGTTAATTTCATAATAATGGAACCCAAACTAAACAGATTTCATATTAAACATCACCAACAAAGGTTTGATTCAAGACGAATTTTGACTTTTCACCATTATATAAATTTGGCATAATATTTAAAATGACTATTTCAGCAGTCACCTTTATAGATGAGATGCTTTTAAATGTATCTTCTGCTTTGGTCTTACAGAAGCAGAAGAAAGGCTGAAATAATTTCTCATTGACAAGTGACCTGATTTTTTTTTTAAAAAAAAGAAGAAATGACATGAATTTGGACGACGACTGAATGACTTAAGGCTTGTCCCGAAACCACTCCAGTGCTGTTTTGTGCCTCTGGCTGTTTGTTAAAGGGCAAATCTTTGCTCGGGTTACAGTTCTCTGGGTGACATTTAATTCGAAATATTTTCCATGACTTTCAGTAATGAGCCTTGACCAGTCTCATAGACCCAGCAGCTGAAAGAATCTCTCAGGATGTTGCCACCGCTATGCTCTGCCATTACAAGCAGAGCTACTGTAGATATTCAGGTCAGAGTTGAAACCAGAAAAATTCACGAAGTTGTATTAAATAAACCACCGCTAGGTAGATGATTTCATTTTCACAAACAAAAGTGAGCAGACTGATAGGGAAAGCTGTCATTCTCTGCTGCTCTATTAAGGATGATCTTACAGGTCTCTCATCACTTCAGTGAGTAGAAAATGTTTCTACACTTTTCCTCCAGTCTTTTTACAGTTAGACACATTTGCTCAGCCTTGACCTTTCATAGGTTTCTAAATCATGTCCACTGAATGCAGAACAATATTCAATTTGAAGAAACATCTAATGAATGGCAGTGTTTCTCTAAGGTCAGTGTGGAGTACTGAAGCAAAAACAAAATCTCAATTTATGTGCGTGTTTCTCTAAATGAAAGAAAAGTACTCATGAATTCTAGCAACCACAGGCAGAAAACATAAAACAAGCT
Source organism: Acanthochromis polyacanthus (assembly GCF_021347895.1). Classification (NCBI taxonomy): domain Eukaryota; kingdom Metazoa; phylum Chordata; class Actinopteri; family Pomacentridae; genus Acanthochromis; species Acanthochromis polyacanthus. The sequence goes on from NC_067129.1 coordinate 14,009,187, forward strand.
GAAGAAGCCTCTTGGATAAGAGGTGAAACATCATCAGGAAGCTAGAAGAGTTTCTTTCTACTGAAGCTTCAAAATTAAGACTTCAGTCTCTTTATAGAGCAGTAGCCACAAAACAGGGGGGAAAAAAACCTCCTGGTGGCATCCATTAACCTTGACCTGATTCCAAATGGAGATAATGGATTTACTTTTCACTCATCGCTTACTTCAAAGCAGCTCCAAAGTTCTTCAGAGATGCTGCAACAGTCAGGCCACAAGTGTTGCTCAATCTTTGTTGCTTATCAAAACGGATACTGAATACAGGAAACGTAAAAGGCAGCAAAATATAAAAACGCTGCATCTCAGATAAATAACCCTTCAGGATGCTGTACGTGCAAATACTCAACCACCAGATCTGGAACCAGTTTTAATCAATGAAAATGATAAACACAGAGAAACATTCAGATAATCTTGTTGTTCAGAGGCATGAAAATTAAAAGCTTCCCTGACGAGTGAGCTGGGCGGGGTTATTAAACAGATGTTTTTTTTTCCAGAAACCTGACTCTAGGAAAGTTAAGGTACATGAAAAACATCAACTTCAGCTGCAAAAATGTACTAAACTAGTTTAATCCCCATGTTTCATATCAGTGCAAATTCAACATGAAGAGATGAATTTTAGTGCTGCTAACAATCACGCACCCCCTGGGTTTATGCATTTGTTGTGCTCCAAAGATAGTTTCAGTTTAACTATACGCAGCTTTATGTAAAATATGGAATGCAATATTAACTATAGCTGCTTTGTTGAAGCTTTATTGCATTTCTGACAAACACTTAATCGCTCAAATCCTCTAATCAGGTTGTAGCCAAAGGATGGAAATATTCTGTACCTCTGAAAACTGCACTGCAAAGACAAAACGTTTCGGTATAGAAGGAGTTCTGTGACTTCTACAGGTGTGTTGCACAAGGCAGAATTAATCCATTTTTTTGCATGAATTTGTTAAATAAACCTCAGAACATCTCTTCATTCCAGCAAAATAAACTGAGATCACATGTATGACCTGGAATTTACAACATGAAGACAAAAGATCCCTTGTCTTTAAGTTGTAAAGACAAAAAAAATCATGAATAATTATTCATCTATTTATTTATAGCAAAAAAAATCATTAATAAATGCAATAAAATGTTCTTATAGTGCGGGTCGAACTATTTTATTTACTTTTTAAATATTTTTTGCAACATGAAAATCTGGATCCTGTAGCTTTTAACATTCAAAACCACACTAAGGTTTTCTTCATTTTAATGCAGCCAATAGTTTCACCAATTTTTGTCAGCACAAGGGACAAATTTCATGAAACTGCACTGCACACGACTACAACCTGAATAGGAGATCTGAGCATTTTGAAACATTACACCCTGTCAAAATCAAGGGTGGTATTTCTCTTTTACCCATTTTTTTTCATGTAATTTCATTTCATGTCGCACCGACTACACACGACTTGTGCATAACCACAAGGGGAGCACAGAAAGTTGACACAGCACTGTATATTACAACATGTAATTTCACATCTCCAGCAAAGACATGCTTTAGCTTGGACACCTGGACTTACGAGTCAGGCAGAATGGGTTAAAATCTGTAAGATACCGCTGCTGCTGACACAGTAAGGTGCAATCTTTAACATCGGCGGCAAAGCACAAATTAGCGTTAAACAGCTGGTTTCTCAAATAAAACGACGACCGTATGAAAGAAAACATTTGTTAACAATGCAAAAAAAAAACGAAATGCCCTTAAAATTACAGCAGCGGGCTGATCTAAGCCTGAGAATCCGATTGTCTTAGCTTAGGTGAAAGGTACGATTTGGTGCCGTGTCTGAACTTGAGGCCAATTTACTTTAAATTCAAAATATAACCTGTAGCTTCATTTTATAGCTTAATCACTGTTTTACAAGTTGTTAGAAAAAATTTGATGGAAAAAAAAAACTAAATTGTTCCTGTTCTAAATCATTTTAAAAAGTCTACAACGTGTCAAATGAAGTGAAATGAGAGTGCATCGACACCAACACTCCTTTCAAACGATTTATAAAAAAAAAAAAAAAAAAAAGAAAGTAAAATAAAGCACTAAACTAACAATCCATGTGCCTGCCAGGACAGAACAAAGCAAAAACATCAGAACTTTGCAATGTACATACTCGTGTGTCGTCACAAAGCTGGATTACAGATCTGTTTCAGGACAAAAAGACCTGTGACTACCTGGTAAATTGGCAGCAAACATTTGAAAACAAACAAATAAAACCCCACTGGAAAATGACAAAAGCAGTGACAAACTTAAAATTGTCAACCATAACACAAAATTTGCAAACTTATTTACATTGATCACTTACTAAAATAGAACATATATCATCCATCTTCGCTTGCCCTAGTATGCCAAATGCTAAAATTGAACCAGTCAAAAAAAGACTTTCTTTTGTCCAAGCCACTTAGAATGAAACGTAGATGAGTGGTACTCAGTGCAAAACAGTCAAGATATAATCACAGACTGACTACCTGTAACTCATAACTGTCCTCAATGGGTCAAAGACTGAGACAGTCATGGCAATAATTTGTCAAACAGAGACCCATGAAATATTCTGGCAGCGCTTCAATACAAACAGCATTTTCATATTCAAATTTGTTTGAAAAAAAACCCATCAATCTTCTACAAATGTATGTTTTTCATTAGCTTTTAAAGAGTAACTTGAAAAACGCTGCAAGTGATGCTGTTTCAATCTGAGCCTGTCCAGACCAGTCGTGCAGGTGTTCAATTCATACAGCTCTGAAGACGCTGCATGAACTCTAACAACAGGTCTCTGCCTCAAATTTGACACTCCGTTATATTTCCAGTCGGCATCTCATGAAGGACATCAGAAACAACACATAAGGTAGGGCTATGGCTTAACTGTAAAAAAACAGATCACTGCATGCTACAGATCAACTTTGCAAAATAGTCCTTGTGGTCGCTGTGCTGAATTATCTGGAGCTGAGCTGAGTGGACGCCGCCGCAGCTATAATGTGCTTCCAAACATTAAGATGGAGCACTAAAAAAAATCTTCAAGAACCTTTGAAGTGACTTGTTGCTTCCTAATTGGTCCACATGTGGCTTTGTAGACGCTTCACACTCTGAATATCCCAAACTCTTCATCTGAAAATGTAGATATGTTGGGATTTTTTGGGTATGAGGTACCATGTAAGCACTAAATACGGTCTCTGTGCCGAAATGACAACAAGTGTAATAAAACTATTGTTTGACGACTGCATTGTCCTTCATGAGGACAGACTTTAAGGTGCAGACTGGCAGAAACAAAACGGACAACACCTTCAAAAACATTTTCACTGTGAACTAAACATTCACTATTTAAGTCAATGTTTGTCGCTGTGGCTGTTCAGAGCGATTTTTTCATTGTGCATCACCGTCTTTGACACTTAGACAAGCCAGTTGTCACTTCTTAAGGTCTTTGTGTCATTTAGGAGCTTCTCATAATGTCCACTTCAAAATGAATTGTTAGACATTTGACAGCTTTGTAACAGATTGAAGTTAATTCAGCTCACAGGGATATTTTGCAAAATAATAAACAAAAACAAGACACACATTAGGGTTGGAAAATGGGACAAATGCATCAGCTATTAGTGTTACAATGACTCCGTGACTGATTGACTTTGTTCGGCTGTTTCAAATTCAACAAAATGCGTGTGTTTATATGCCTGCTGCAACAGCATTAAAGGCTTCAAGCATTATGCAGATATTTTAAGCATTAAGGTGCATTTCTATGCCATCAGGACTTGCGATGAAACTGCCAGTATGGGGCTTAATTGACCAAAAGCCTGCACAGCATAAAACATTACCTGGACTTCAGTGTGGCTTTTAAAAAGGTTTGTTTTTAATATGGGTTTCATGGCTTTGTAATCCAGTGGTATAATGTAGCTTTGCAGTTGACACTTAGAACATCTGTTTCCTGTTAAACTAATAATTGAAACTAGTAAACTGAATTTCCCTTCAGGGATGAATAAAGTGTTTCTATTCTATTCTAATGGCAACCAGCTGGATAAGTCTGCCCTATCGCCCAACCCTAACATGTATAACGTGTGGTGATGTGGTGGCACAGAACTACGTCATGAAAGTAAAGATATATGGCCAAAGATCTTCAAACACAAGTAATGGCCGTGCATCAAACTGGCATCATTAGCAATAGGATAGTCCAAAGAAAGGATGAGATGAGTACCGCTCCCACAGTCCGGCCAAACTAGGATTTCTGGCTCCAGGTTAAACATTGCGGAGCTGTATCTGAGTTCACTCCATACCTTGTTAAGAATTTGCAGTCACTGAGGATTCTGATAGGTACCTCTTCTCAACAGAGCTCATCTTTTACAAAATTAATTCCACTTTTGGTCCCATTTTGCTCTCTCATTTTCCTCTTCAGCATCAAAAGCTGGAGTAACTGTTAAGGATTCGGTCGATTCCTTGCAGTCCAGTGCAGCTGGCTGGCTTGAATGTATGGTGGTGGCTTAGGCTACTCACATTCAATGATGTTCAAGGCAGGGGCGGTCATTTGTGAAATACATAGATTGGCCTCTGAAAACCTGCCATAGTAGGGTTAAGCAAAGAAAAAAAAAAGATTAGCGTGGCATCAAGCTACAAAGTTAGAGAATAAATCTGTCCTGACAAATCACTGGGTAGTTACCTCTTACTGAACACTTGGGGGCCCCGAGGGACTCAAAACTGGTGAAGCCCACCTCAGTCGTGAGAAATGATGAGAACTGGTCAGGTTTGAGGCAGATGCTGTGATAATTCCTGCTAATATTATCCTGTTAAATGAGAAAGAAAGAAAACATTTGTTGTATTACAGCCAAACAACCAAGCTTTAACAGCACTGCTGCTATACACACATATACACACACACACACACACAGAGGCAGATTTGCTTGGCTGCAAAAGTCATGCTTTGTATCACAACAGCCCTTACAGTCAGCTTCTTTCTCCTCACGTAGGACTCCCAGGGCTGCGGCTCCAAGATGAACATGCCTCCAGGACGGAGGTGTCTGTAGACTCTCTTGAAAAGACGCTTGAGGCCACTGTCCCCCCAGTTCAGGTGAACCCATTTGGTAACGCTCAGGCACAGGATCACATCGTACTCGGGCCGCTGAGTCACAAGAAGATTATCGCTCTCCAGAACGTAATTGGCCTAAAGGAGAGAAGAGGTGAGGTAAGAAACATTAACGTTTTTGTGCAATTCAGTGGTATAGCTGTGATAACATAAAGAACAGTTTTGATTTTTGGTTGTAGCCAAAGAAGTGAAAACCAAAAAGCTCAATTGAACAGCATTCATAAAAATGTCTTAGATTTAGTCTATTGCACAGCAAATAGTATTAATAGACAAATCAATCTGAATTAATTAATAAATCCACTTGCATATCAGCTGAGTGTCAGTCAGAATAAGAAACCATATTGTTTGTAAATCATAAACAATGAAATGTCATTAACACTCAGAGGCTACATTTAAGATCTGTAAATGCATCCTATAATTACATAATGCAAACACTAAAGATTTTGTGTGATATCGATTCTTTAAAAAGGTGAAGCAAATTACGCTCCACTTCTGTGGCAGCACAAATCAACACCCACAAATGCAGGTGTGAGGAGGAATACCCACTAAATTTTACTGCTGCTCTGTCAGAACATTTGACTTACAAATAGTGCAAGACTGATATGAATGCTTATGTTTGCAGGAGTCCAGAAAGGAATTTGTTGCAATGATCACGTTATCATTTTAAGAAATGAACTAAGTACAAATGGCATTGTTTTGCTACCTCCAACCTCTCAAATGTGGAGATATTATGCTTTTCTCTTTTTGTCACATTTCTAAAAGTTGATATAACGTTAATAAGCGCAAGAACAGAAAACATTTACACCAGTAGGGCTGGCCCGAATAGTGGATTCTGGTCTCCGGCTATTCGGGCCCTATTAAAGACAAATATCCGAATATTCGTTCCGCCCTGTAACGTCCGGGGGGGGGGGGGGGGGGCGCGTCGCGGAGACGGCCCAAATATTCGAAACCATTCGTCTGGTCTTCCGGACCGGAGGAGACCCGCCTGAGTATTTGGATCCATTCGTCTGGTTTCCTGGACGTAAATTTTGCACACTGCCTTCGTTTTGTCTTCAGTTAAACTGAAGAATTGCCAAACAGCGGAGGTCTTCAGCATCTTGTCTTGTGCTTATGCAACGAAGTGAAGCATGACGTCAGAGTCGACAGCCACCTGGCCATCCGGGTGGTGGTAACAAACACGAATGGATGAGCCGAGATAAGCCAAACACGGCGGGATGAGCCGAAGTGGGGCAAATGTTCGGATACCAAAATTAATATCCGGATTCCGCCGTAGCGAACGAATATTCGGACATTAGGGTCCAGCCCTATACACCACAAGGACAAAAGGTCACGAATAATCTGGATTACAGCACAGATATTCCTGAACAGAATAACACTGACAGTTACCACAGTAACTTCTTCTGCAACTTGATGGCAACACCTTTGACCAATCACACTTGAAGCAGTTTCTGCACTTACTACAGGTTTTTCCTTATGTCTGAATTTTTGCTTGTGCTGTACGTCGCTTTGGACAAAAGCATCTGCTAAATGAAATTGTAGAATTGTAATGTCAAAGCGTGGATGGATGCATAGTGATGGTAAAGGAGAAAAAGCCGAACAGAAGAACTTATTGAGGAGGAACAGAAGCACAATGTGAGTTCATCTACATCACCCTTTGAATAGAACACAACTGGGAACAAAGTTTGGGAAATGTGATCAGAACAGACCTGTTTTACAGCATTTTGAAATGGAAACGCACAGATGTCAATAGTAATAGCTTGGACCTAGTCGATCATACATTCTTTCATTTATCATCTTTCACTATCAAGGCAAGTCAGTTAGAAAAATAAAAACAAAAAAACAAGCCACGCTGAGTTCTGTCAACACCCTCAAGATGTCTTCATAAGAATGCTTCGCTCTGATGAAGGCTTCCAGCCAAAACAGTTTTTTTTATCAATATACCTAAAGACTCCGAGCGCTTGGGTTTTTTTTCTCTCGTTTGCAGTCACCATGGATTCATTTGTCAAATACTAGATATCCTGATATTTCTCCCTTGAATCCACCTTGTTCTTCATCGTCTGAGGGGTCTCAGGCATTTCAGTGATTTGCAGAATAGGCTCAGTGCTGCCCTGCTGTTATCTCTAATGCTCCCGGCAAAAAAGGAGGCAGTTAATGATTTCATTCAGAAACACTACAGTTAATCTGCATCTAACCACTTCATGCAGCTGCCTGCACAAAGCCTGTAAGGCACAAGGCCAATAGACTGAGGACATTTCCAGTGAAACTATAATAATAATAATAATAATAATAACAGTCATTTATGTTTCCTATAGTAGCCTTTATCATTTAGATTTGTGACAAGAAAGCAGTTGGGAAAATTGTCAGCCAAAAGGTGGCATGTGACAGGGTGATGCCATCAGAAATGCTTATAGCCTTCCTCTTTGTCACTTCCATCTTTCAGTTCTCAACACCACTGGTTGTTTGAGAGATTAGTGAGCCTCTAAGGATGACAAACACATGGGGATGGAAAATCCCTTGAAACTCAATTCAAGCCAGTGTAGATAAACATGTAAGAAGTGAATCAGAAAATGAAAATGGTGCAGACACTTCCCTATTAGAGAACAAAACTATAAAAGATGCTAGCTAACAGGTTTGCGTTATACATTATTTATATATATATATATATATATATATATATACACACATTATTCACATATATATTGCATGTATATAACCTATTAATTTATTCATCTGTAGGAGAAGAGATACCCAGCTCGGTTTTATAATGTAATGGGAATTTTTGGTTAAAGAAAATAATCTTTTTTTTTTTCCATCATATCATATGCTTTTTGTCCAGACACGCTACATGGTGCACACTGCATGCTATAATGGAGTATGCAGTAACAGTGCTAACTGAGAGGTTATAAGATTATCATCATCATCATCTGCATCAGGTCCCAGTGAGCGGAAGAGAGTGCACAAATTACATCAAGTCCTCTTGTGAAATCATTCAGTCCTCAGAACGTCGTCCCAGGCAGTCGTATTCTTAACATACCTTTTTTTTTTGCATATTTTGAAATGTTAAATCCCATTACCTAAATAATAATGTATAAAACACAGTCATAACGCAGGCAGCGTCTAATTGTACTGAATGTGTTTTAAACCCCATTTAGGCTCTCAAGATGCAAAAACACAGTGATATCTGACATGCTGCAAAAAATGTTCACATAGACATCTTACCTTGATGAAAGACACATTTGAGGGGAACACCCCAGGCTGTGTGCTGGATGTTTCTGTTAGTGGTGGTGCAGCGATGGGCCCCCTGGAGATCCGTAGGGACACAGGAAAAGAGCAGCTCACAGAGTGATCAGCAGGGGGTGAATCACAATCTTCTTTCACCATTTTCTTTGTTTTGGTGTCCTGCCTCTGGGTCCCTGTCTCATCTACGTGACAGGAGTCATTGTCATTTACAGCCTCTGCAGGGCCACTTTCTCCTTTCACTGGTTTTCCATTTTCATCCCTGCTCTCGGCTTCATTGTGCTTCTTTTCTGTGCCTGTGTGACTCTCATTTCCATTCCTCTCCTCCTGTTTAGTTGTCTTTTTCCCCTGCATCGCACGCCTGGCCTCTTGGGTCTGCAGCTCAGACAGATAATGTCTGATGTTCTTACGAGCTGCATTCACCAGACCACTGTCAATATCTAGGCCCAGTATGCGGGCAGGCCTTAGCATTTTGGCAATATAGAGTGTAAGGTGGCCCGAGTTGCATCCCAAGTCCAATACATCTTTACCTTCAAACCACTCTGGACGAAGCACGCGTATACGTGGGTCTTCACTGCAGCCCGGGTTGCGGTAGCCATAATACTTGTTGTAGTTCCCATACTGGAACTTCTTCTGTGGTACCTTTGCCTGGTTGTACGGCTGCTGGTGCTGGCGAAATCCCATGCTTGATTTGGGACCACTTCTTGGTGTGTGAAATGAATTTTTTGTGCCCCCCGTACCACAACTCCTGTCTCCAGGTCCTGATTTTGCAACGGGAGTGGAATGGGTCACAGGAGGCTCAATTTTGCCTGAGTTGCGCCTTCGCTTGCGTCTGCTTGTGTGCTGGTTTGGTCCCCCTGACAGGGAAGACGTGGAATCCTCCATCGATACAGATGTCATCTCGTCCTTGCAGCTGGCTGAGTTGTCAGCTGTGTGCTCATGGGAATCCTCTGTGGCACTGGAGAAACTGTTGGACTCTTTGGAGACATCTAGTGCAGAACATGTGGCTAACATGCCTGAAGGCAGTGTGGAGGTGCCAGTTTTTGCCTCACTTTTTCCTGAATCTGAGAGGCTGATCTGTGTTGAAATCCCACTACCACCACCTCCTCCTCCTCCATGGTGTCTGTTGCGGTGTCTTTTCCTTCCACCACTCTTGTAGGGGGACACCAAAAAGCTGCTATCTGCTATCCCGCTGTTCAGGTTCAGAGGATCTGTAATGTCTCTGGGGATAAGTATCTCCACAGGGTCTCGACTCTTCGCTGGCAGCGGGGAAGATTTGGGTGTCTCTGCATTCAGGGCTCTGTTGACATCCTCATCCAGCAGACTGTTAAGATTCAGTGGGTCAAAAATGTTGCCACCCAAGAGAAAGTTGGTAGGCAGGACGGAGTCACTCTCAGAGTTGGCCCTTCGTCTCCTCTTGCCAGATGTCGGATGCTTAAAACTAGAGTTTGCCGTGTTGCGCCGCTTTGTTAATTTTGTTTGCTGCTGTTTGGCATGATGAAAGCTGTTCCTTCGACTGATGCTATTCTCGTGCCCTCTGGCTCTCGGTCCAGCACTGTCAGGGAGGGTTAGTGCGTCAGTTGTGCTGGTGTGTTTTGGTGAGGCTGCAGTGCCCGGGACAGGACAAGCAGCTGCAAAGTCAGGGGTAGCTGCAGTTCCCTCCATCATCACGGACAGACTGCCGTAACCTCCAGTACAATCTGAGAGCTGCAGAGATGATGTTGAGCTGGCCCGTGGGCTGCCAGTTTTTGCGGATTCCTCTTCAATAGACATTTCTTTAGGTTTCCAGAGCTGATGAAGACATGGAAGTGTGTCTGGGTCTGGAAATCACAGAAAACAAATTTTAAATGAAAATGTGCAACATGGAATCTACAAAATCTTCAAAACATGGTGAAGAATGTTAGTTTAAATCAAATGCTCCTCTGCTGATGCAGCAACACACACTCAGATCTGCTAAGTAAAGTCACTAAGTAGCCTAAGTTGGCAAACTTACTACTAGGATATGCTTATGGGATTCTAGTAAGTCTAACCACCTGTAGGGGTCAATGCAAACAACACCAATGGTCAATCACGTCATATTGACAAATGATGGTGAATAAAATAACCCCTTATTTCCCGCTGTTATTTCCTAAAACATTACTGTACTAATAGCACAATTCTTCCTTTAAAATGCAGTGAGTCTCAAGAACTACACCCTAACCAGAGAGTTAATCTCCCATCTGAAGTGTATCTACTCAGGGGTTACTGACCTGAAAAGTTTGGGAGTCCCAGTGTTATCTAGTTAGCAAGCTAGCTCCTAGCTCCTCTATCGCGGGCCAGAGAACTGAAACGTCGAGTAAACGTTCAGCTCCACTCCGGTCAAAAAGCGTTATGAGACAAACAGTGAAGTACCCACCTCGATACGCTACTGCCTGAACCCCACTAAAATCGAGAGTCGCACTCATGAAAGTGATACTACCTCCCAGATGGTCACCTATTCCCATGCAGTCACCAGTGTAGTCACCATCAAAATAACAGTCTCACCTCGCAGCTCTCCCCGCCTCCGGCCGGACTGTCACTACCCCGCACTCTGCCGACTCGAGCTAACGTTAGCTCAGCTAGCAGCTCACAAGTGTTCCTATAGCGATACGGCGACGGTTAGCAGCGCCAACACGCAACTATTCACGGCGCCGATATTCCGCGCTGCTGTGTGCACCGTAAAGGCTCCTCTGCTACTCAAACTGCCTTGTCGACTTCTTCAGTCAACTCCTAGTCAGCCAGTGTCAGGCAGGTTGGTGAATAAATTATTCCATTCGCTGCTAGAGTCGGCATGGCGGCGCATCCGGCCTCCGAGCTGTAGCCCAAGATGACTGGGGCGGAGATCCCTGACTGGTGCTCGCAAGGTGGTGGAGAGAACTCCTCTTTAGGATATTATAATGAGCTCTCTGCTGCTGGGTAACACACTACTTGGCCTGCGACGACACATTACTTCACACATAGATGAATAAGTCAGTTAATATAAATCAATTCATTGTTAAGTTTTTTGTCAGAAAGTAAGAAAGGAACAACTTCATGCTACAACAGAAACAGGGGCGCCTCTAAAATTTCTTACAGGGGTGGCAAGATGGCGCCACTGAGAATCTTGGGGTGGCACACAAAAAACAAAATTATGAATTTCCGGAATTCTGTTATATAGTTGTAGCATGAGGGCTAGTTCAAATAGAGACTTACAGAATTGCATACTTCCTATTTAATTTTCCTAATTATCTGATTTGCATAGACTAATACAGTTAGCATTTTATTTTTTTGTAGCCACAGTTGTATTGAAAATATCCCAGAAAAGAGACAATGCAGTGCATTTGAAGTCAAAAAGTCACCCAAAGGCCAAACATCAGTAGTTTATTTATGATTCCAACACTAAAGAAATCTGTCTATGTGTGATGATAACATATCTAATTACAGGCTGTTATGGTACCATAAAATGTGTTTTCATTAACTGTTGCATTACATATAAGTCGTTTTGACAATTAGAGAGGTGACGATCTGTATCCGTACACACAGTAATACTCTACAAATATCCTGCTGTGAATCAGAAAACTCTCCCTAATAGAAAATCCTAGTATGACCTTTACAGTAAAATCATATCCAACTGTGATAAAGGTTAGGATCCAGCTGTGTAACTAAAACTTAGACCGCAGATTATAAACAGTTCAAACACTGAGTGAGTTTACCCGTTTGAAGTGAGGAAAAGTACACTTTGTTATTTACTGTTACATCCTGGCTGATCCTCTCTCAATGTCCAGGATCATTTATGATGTTAAAGTAAATAATGAAGTTGTTCCTGTTGTTCCACATTTGAGACACTCTCTTTTTGGAGCTGCAAGTAGTAAACAAACTCAGAGGAAAGACTCCTACAAAAAGCTTGAAGCAACAAATGGGTCTTTAGCTTCAGTTAATGTTGTGATGTCTGTGTGTCACTATAGCAACAAAAGCAATACAAATGGTAACTTTTGCGCTTTGTGACGTTTATCACAGTACAGTTGACTGGTTAGTGCTATGTCATTGTATAAAAATATACAGTCTATGTGCTATTATAGCGCATAGCTGTTACAGTCATCTAATGGTGCTGTCAATCGAACTTGAAAACAGTTGCATTCACTGGAGCTTGGATATCAGAATTTCAGTGAATTCGCTGAACCGATCAGATCTGGGGTGGCCATAAACTTTTAAAATTTCGATTAAAATTTATTGACCGTTAATTTAATGCTGATCAATTACCCAATTAATCTCTGTCATCCTAACAACATACTCCAAGGTTCTCGCCAGGATTTTTTACAGCGTAACGGCAGGTCCTCCCGCACGCGCATGCGCACGTACACGCGCAATAGCCTTCATTAAATCTCGCGAACGGCCGGCCCAGATGTCAGCCAATGAGCGTCACGCAGATGCTCCAAATGCTCGTGATTTAGGTCACTATTCACCATACATGGCATCACGGAAACAACCAAGACATGCTAATTGTAACCCCGAGATTGGAAGCGACTCTAAATTTTAGACGGGAACGGGTCAATCGACAGGAAAGTACGGCTGAGGTGGGGAGACATAAATTAACCTAGATAGGCACCCAGTCGATAAAAACAAACGCACATGGCATTATCTGTCAAAATAACAGCGTAGCTTCCCTAATCACAGCGTAATCTTTTAAACTGACAGCGCAACGGCCCGTTGTGACAGCGTAACGGCCCGTTACGCTGAAATGCGCTGGCAAGAACCCTGTACTCCATTCTGTGGTTGTATCTGTTGTATCCTGAAGCCTCAATAGAGTAACATTGGGTACTCGTTGTTTCGCTTTCGATATATTTTCATCTTAAAATGTCGTACATATCTGTAAGTTCAAACATGCAAATCTTCTTACTTTGTACTTTAAAACACCATAAAGCGATTTAATCAAATCAGCTTATCTTTTCTGGTTGACTTAAAATAGGTTAAATGCATGGGTTTTTGCTCATTTTTAGTTAACTTACCCTAAAATGTCTCATTTTTATATTCAGGCCACATTAGAACCTAAAACATTAGCTCTTTTAACTTGAGTCTTTTTGACTTAAATGAGTTGAATCATAAACAGCTGACAGTTTACTGAACTCATTAAATTAAGTTTATAGGACACACACCTAGCAAATAAAGAGACTTCCCTGGATGTATTGTTAGAGAGTTAAAACTTCCTGGTCATAATTTAAACAACTGTAACCATGACAAAGGTCGGTGCTGAATTTATTCCCTACAATTGCAGGGTTTATCATATTAAAAATGTACTATGTTATATTATGTTTATTTATACTTCAGTGCAACCGGGAGCTGCCCACAGGCTGTCTTTGTAACCACTCCAGTTAAGAAATGACTTCAACAGATGAGACTGTAAATTCTCATTGTTAAATGGAAAAGAAACTCTTCAAAATTGGAAAGGAAATTAATCCTGTCTGTAACTGTTCATGTGGCTTGTAGTTCAGCTGAATAGCTTGAGTTTATTGAACTTGGTTTCTAAAGTTAAGATGATTTAATTCCATAGGTTTTCCATTTTCACAACTACTAAGATAGCTTTGAACTAATTAATCATTTAAGTGCAGTTAGGTCACATTTTTCTAGAAACTTATATTTTTAATCTGAATGAACTTGAATTCATTTAATTTACTGACAAGCATTTGCCTAATATTTTCCTTCTCTTTCCTTTTGCATATTCATTACTGAAACAATATTTCAAGATTTTAGAATATTCACAAAACAGTATTCTACTGAGATGTCCATATTCCATGAAACTCGTCTTTGCACTCGGAGTAGCCATAAAAATAAAAGACTCCAGCTGATTGCAATGAGATTAAAAAGACAAAATCCCAAATTGTATGTTCTTCTTTTATAGACTTGTGTATTCTTTCTGCACAGAGATGTGTCCACAGCATTACATTTGTGGCTGCAGTCTGCAAACCAGCTGCTGGCGCTTTGGTTTTGATGGCACCTTCAAAGTAAACCTCAAAGCCACAGTATAAGGTAGGTTTATTCACCGTCTTATTGCTCTTCTGACCAGTGTTTAGACAAAGCCTGATATTAGAGCTCTGGGTGTGAACTGGGAGGAAATTTTTCTGAGGTAGCAAGGCGGCTTCTTGTCACTTCTATTGCCACATAATTGTAGTTGTTTACCACAATACTGCAGCTGTTGACAGGGTTTGATGAAAACCAATGTTTAGCTCATATATTGAGGACACACAGTGGTTCAGGTCTGGGAAAGACAGATGATTCAAAACCACTCTTTTACTGCATTGTCTTTGTGATCTGAATTTTAACCATCAAGGTTTCCCTGGTAGTGAGAAATGAAAGTTTTGACCTTACAGCTAATGGTGGGAATTTGTCATCTTTTTGTATGGGGATTCAGCTAACGTTCAGCTTTTGTTTTGCTGGCCACTTTATCAGTCAGTGAAGCAGAAATATCACAGTTAAGTTTTACAAGGAGAATTGTTGAACAACTGCAAATAAACATTTCAGTGCAAGGGTTTATGTGTGAAGTTGTTGCATTTAGTTTAGCTATGTTAACTTCCTGTCTTTGGGAACACACACACACTTACTTACTTACTGCCCATCATGCCTGTGTGGCACATAGGGCAGCAACGAAATCCTTCCAACTCTGCCTATCTTTAGCCAGTTTTTCAATGGTGCTCCAGCATTGAGCTTCCTCAGTTCCTTCTCTATAGTCCTGCGTCAAGTTGTTTTCGGGCGCCCTCTGCTTCGTTTGCCTTCAGGTGTCCAGTGCACTGCAATTCTGGCTATGTTGTTACTAGCCTTCCGCATCACATGTCCAATCCACCTCCATCTTCACCTGGTGACAAGTGTACAAATGTCCTCCTGCTTGGTTTGCCTCAGTAGCTGGTCGTTTGATATTTTCTGGGGCCAGAAGATTCTCAAAATCTTCCTGAGGCTAGCTGTGTGGAACGATGCTAGTCTTGATAGGTCCTGTTCTAACATTCGCCAGCATTCCGAGCCGTAAAGGAGAGTGGACAATACGCAGCTCTGATAGATTCACACACACAGAAAGGTACCAAATAGAAAGTTCATTGAAATGAATATCATACGGTGAATCTTAAACACAATATTTTGGCTTCTTTTTGTATGACAACAAGGTAGTTCACAGTAGTATATGCAAAATAGGTGAAAATGCTTTGAAAGTACAGCCTGGTGTGATGGAGAACAGTTGTTGTACCATGTTTAATTTTGATTAAGTGGTTCGGTTATGCTTGTAAAACACTTCTTTCTATTGTGGAAACAGCTTAATATAGAATACAAAATATTTTTCATGATAGTAACATTCACTTGCTCCAAAGTTTTCTGTTTTATTTTCTTGTGTAACTCAGGAAAAAGGAGGACATTCCCAATTTCTCTCAAGTAGTAATTAAGTTTTGAGTAGTAAATTTGTTTAATATTTTTCCAAATGCTTGTTAGTCAATGTGGGACACGACTCAGTCGTTATGTAAAGAGATACTGAGCTGAAGGTGGTGCCGCAATACAAGGGGGCATCTGATTTTACTGGAGATGATAGCTGTCCTCAAAACAACCACAAGGGGGAGACAGAATATGACCATAGCAACACAGCATACTGTACTTTACACCATATGCTGCACGTACACCTGCAGAAATGCCCCTTGACTGTATTCAATTTCTCTCTTTGTTTCTCTCTAACATCATACTGTACAGAAGTTGTCATTGTTGCACTGCAGCAAATTAAAACATAAGATTTTACAGTTTAGTTTAAGTTTATTTTGGAATAAAAGAGATATAGGAAGACACTTCATCTCAGAAAGTAATAATGTAGTCATAAGAAGCTATCACACTGTGGCTGGTGTGATTAATGAGTCAAAACAACAGTGCGGCCTCATTCCACCCAGAGAGAAGCTCCAGCGCTGCGTTCTGCAGCTGTGGCAACAGAAGTGCTTATGTTTCTTAGATAAAAGATGCCTCCTGTGGAAAGAAAAAAACAGTTCAGGTTTCAAGGAAACTGCCAAAGTTCTACTTTGAAAAGATAATGGAATGTAGAAGATTTTTATTGTTATTCTGTTCTTATGGATTAGAATATTTGACACGCTAGCATTTTCCAAATAACTGGGCGATTTCATGTTACCTCTAAACTGAAAAAAAGTAGCTTTGCATTCCCAGAAACACTACAGCTGCAACAATTATATTAGTACTCAAATAATAATTAACAAATGTTCCTGCAGGTTTGTCTCAAGCTTTTCTGCACTAAAATATTTTTGCAATGGCAAGCTACAGGTTTATCTTAGCAACCTCAAAACCCAGCACAAACATCCATTAAATATGAGATTTATATAGATTGAAACCATTTCGCTCACAATTAAACTTGCATGAATGATTAAAAAACAATGGTGTTCTAACTATAAATACTGTAAGTCACCCAGAAAAATTGCAGTAGTCCTCCTAGCATCATAAAACTGTAGGAACTGTAGCCACATATACCAGGATACACTATTTATTAAGCATCACACATTGTGTGTTCATCTATAATGCTGCCCCATAAAGATAATTTAGAGTCAGGTATTCCTGGAGGCTAATAGGGGAAATCCAATATGAAGTAAAATCTGACCTGGAACCCGTCAATATGGATGAGAAGAAATAGATTTTTTTTTCTTTACAGCCATAGATGAGACCATTTTTTTTTCTTTTTATCAAACCAGATCCTCACATTTGATATTCTCTGCTTTTGAGCTTACAGCATGTCCCTAATTGGGTTCCAAATCAGCGCCACAAACTCTATTGGGTAAATGAGTTTCCCCCACTCTCTAATCTCTATAGAAGGAAAATAGGAGTGAGGGTACCTGTTCCCCCGCCTCTGTCTCCTCTCTTTTCTCATGTTAATGGGGGTGCGGTCCTCAATCCCGGGCACCATCTGCCCTTCCTCAGGGTTTGGGCCCCAAGCTCTCCAGACGTGTCCAATTGTTTGTGTGTGTCCAAGCAGAAAGTGGTGAGTACACACGGTTCTTGTTGCCCAATAGGGTCCTCCATCAAGAGCACGAGCCTGCTGTTCATTAGCCTGCATGTGACAGAGGGAGGGGGCTGCTCGCGTGGCCCTGTGTTCATGAACATCAGGGGCCATCCACCGTTTGTTCTGTGTGCTTTTATTTCATGTGTGATGTAAGTAACCGTTGGCTGAGGGTCACTGTGACAGGTCAACATGCTTTTAAAAGTGTGTTTATCGTAAGCGCATTATATCACAGATAGTGTTGCTGATTGTGTTTTGATGGAAAAGCAATGCTTAATTCATTCAAGTATTGTTAAAATATAATCATAATGTGTGGTGGAAAGGAAAGGAAAAGAGTTTATGTTAAGCTTGAGTCAAACAGCACTACACAAAAATAAAATTGGACAGCACACAAACAGTGAAAAACAAGATGTCTCTCCGTGTAGTAAGAGAGAAACGTGGTTTTCAGGGGTCATATCCTTCAGTTTATTGTTCCTACAATGAACCAAAGGAAGTGGATGTGGGGCCTTTCTTGAGCTAATTAGTAAAGCTTTGGTGACATGCATCTTCCCCACTGAGCTTGGTCAAAATTGGTTGTCTGAGATGTGACAGATGGATGAATGAATTAAAGAATGGAGACCAAACTGCCCTTTCTCAACTTCATTATTGTGGGGGGACGATAAAATGACAGATCAAAATGTCATCTGAAATTTCGGGAAGAGTAATTGCAAACGTGCCGTGGTAACCTTTGATACTATTACTGAAACTCTCAAACTGAAAGATTGAGAGTTTAATCAAAGTGGCAAATAGTCAAAGTCAGATTAGGTAAATTAGTTTCAAAATATGCTCCCTAGGAGCTGTGAGCACATGTTGTTGAATTTTAACTAAAAACAAAAGTGTTTCGCCTTCACAATACCCCACAAGGACACTTGAAAATACCCCTTTGTCTGAAAATTCATGAAAAAGTGTTCATCTCAACTCGTGCAGGTGAGGTGTGTGCACTGTTTCTGACATCTGGGAATCCTCATGTGAACCGACAAGGTACCAGTTAAGCGACGCAACATTGTCAAGCAGATTACGACTTTCCATCGAGCCTGCCCTCCTCATTTTCAAAGCTACATGCTGCTGGCTGCATTGAGATTAGTTATTGAACTGTCCAAGCAAAGGGAAACAAGGCCGCTTCAGAGCCACAGTACACAATAAGCCAGCTGTCAGTGGGAGGGGTTTGCTCAGACCAGTGTTGTCATGGATAGTACTTTTGTGTTGTGTTGCCCTTTGAGAGCTGATAGGTGCTACTATGCGAAGCTGCCATGCACTGATTAATATTGACACAAGGCTTGATTGAGGACAGACAAGTGAGCAGAGTTAAAGAGTACAGCAGGGCTTATTTAACATAGAAATGTCAGTAAAAGGTGAAAGGAACATGGATAGTCTGTGCTTTGTGAATATGCAGGAGGGGAGACAGTGTGCAAAGTGTGTGTTCGTCCAAAATTGGTAAAATTAGGCTTAAGTAATTCACCACAAACAAGACAAGAAAGTACAGGTTGATTTGAGGCATTGTCCGGGAAGCGTTCATGTCTAAAGATGTTGAATTGCGCTACATGTTGTACAGACGATGCTGCTGATTACTGGCTTAGCCAATCCTTTTTATAATACTCATGTTACAACTGAATAATATAACTTATGTTTCTAAGCACACACACAAACAAAGCCCTTCTCGCTAATCCCCAGGGGTCACTGATTTGCCTCCCCACACCTGTTTTACATTCAGAAGTGTGCTTCCAAGCATCTTCTTCAGTAGCAGAGCTGATGTCCTTGCAGAGCATTTTAGAGTGATTTCACTTTGCTATACTGTGTTTTAACCCGCGTTCTTTTGCTGCACTAATAGTGACGTAATATAGAACCAGAGATGTTTAGGCATATAATTGTTATTCACAATCTTGTATATATCAACACGTATGACATTTTAGAACTGCATGAGAAACAGATCCATACCAATATGCCATATTAGTAGATGTTATTATGACCTTTAAGCAGTTCATTTGTATGATTTATTTAGTAATTACTTAGAACATTTCATCAGCCTGTCTGATTTTCACACTCAGCTTGCTAAACATCACATTTACATTTGCTAACCTCCACTGACTTCTTTTCACACCATTATAGCATCAAACAGATGGGAGCTGCCCCGTTTTAAAGTCCAAGATAATTTAAGTGTAAGATGGATTTGTATATTGTAGATTCCACTGTCACACAAATGCCATAATAAAAATCCCCAAATCCCCTGTAAGACCGGATTTGCCAGACTGTGTTAGAGTCCAGAGGTTCTAGTATGTTGAATGGTAAAAGTTGCATTGTAATGTCCAAAATACAAGCCAAATGTTCCACAGCAGGATGAGACTATGTAACAGTTGTGAAATGTAGTTTTAGGTTTTATACACATTTCTGTCATTTTGGTTAGATTGAATACTTTCCCTGTACAGCTGAGTAAATAAATAAACCAGGAAATTTCTGTATTTTTTTAAAGATGATACTACTACCCTTAGTGCCATTTAAATATTCGGTGGTAATATCTGTGAACATCTTATTTTATTAGCATCACAGGTCGTTACATATTCGGGGAAACTGCTATAGTCAGTTCACATTAATCACATCATACTAGTCTTGCAGTGAGGGCAGACTATAATAATGCAAAATGTCAATAAGACCCCCCTCTGTACACGCCCACCCACACACCTCCCCCATTGTCGGAAGCCACAGATGAACAGTGTGAGGATGAAGGAGTTGTGTTTGATGGCACAAACTAGCATTCATGATCCAAAACCTACACTAGAGTGACAGTAAATTCCCCCTTTTACCCCTCATGTCCTCTTTGAAAAAGCAGGTTGAAACACGTAACATAGCCTATATTTAAATTTTGGCAAAAGGTGTTAAGTGCGCAATATTAAACCCAAGCCGTAATCTGTAATTACTGTGCTTGGCTTTCAGCGCTTGCATTTCGGTCAGGCATTTTTCGCCCTGAAAAATGAGCAGACTTAATGAGCTCTCATAGTAACCTATCAATAGGTTAGCCATAATCAGCAGGATGAGGCCTACTAACCTCAATTATATTCCTTTGGGGGTAATCTCTGCTGTGCCAGCACATACCAAAAGTTTTCCTGACTGCTGCTGTGGCGTGGATGAGCATGACCCATTATCTTTTACATGCCAAGTTACCAGTGCAGGGCTTACAGAAGTTAATCTGATATGGTAAAACGAAGAGCATTTAATACACTGCCTGCACCAGCCCTCTCTCTTTGGTTTTATCCACATGCCTCACAAGCACTGCTCTGAATATTGTCAGAGAAACATCTCAGTCAAAACTGGTAATATAGCATTTTGATTATAAAAAAGATTTATAGATAAAGTTGTCTACACTACTGGAGTTAACGTTTTTGTGCATATTGTTTGCAGCCATCAGTGTAACTACATGCTGTTATAGTACAATAACCGGAATTATAATTTTTAAATACTGCATGTTGAGTATCCATGTTTTACTGCTCAGTGACCTGACTGTTTTTGAAAAGCAGAGGACATTTGTGGTGGAGTTTTATAGAGGTAGAAAAATCTGCTCCATCACAATGAATGGCTGAATGGATCAAATAAGCCAGATTAGCAGTTTATATTATTCAAGAAACCAGCAGGACACAAATGTATCATGAAAGTGTGTCTCCCTAAGCTGCACTAAGCTGTCGGCATCAGCTGAAACAAAGTGCCTAGTCGTTATAAGATATATTTACAAGCACAGGTGAGAGATTTTATTGATGCCCATAGCAGGAAGCAAAGTTTTGTTCAGTGGAATTTACTGACACATGCTCCACCCCTCTCAAATATCATTTCCTGTGAGGCTTCTAAGTCTCTCCGAAGCTCCCTTCTACTTCTCCTCCCACGGCACAGCGAGCTCCACCATAATATGATAATCTAAACCATAATTTGATATCTTTCATACACTAGTGATTGACCAGAACTGTGATTATTTGATTCTAAACCCAGGAACCCATCATCACAGAGGTCTTCCGTCCATTTTGCAGAATGATACATTCTTCTTGGACTGATGAAGAAGGCTCATCAGGAAATACTGCACACAAGCAGGAGGGCAGTTTCATATTTATACTGCAAACATTTGTTTTGCACATAAATGAGTGTGATGTTTCTGCTGATGGGATTTATGACTGGCCTTGCTGAGTTGGTAAACCAAAGTGAACACAACAAAGACATTGAACTGAGCCATAAAATGAGAAAACCTGTTGAGCACACCACAAAAATGTGTGACATTTACTTTTCCCCAGAAGGCAAAGACTTACAAAGAAAGAACAAACCAAACCAGAACAGGTGCACAAGTCTTTGTCTCTCGTATAGTAATATACACTAGATAACTATTATAGCGAAACAATACGAGGAGACCACATCCTTGCTAGCAACTGTGTGATGTTTTGTGCATACAGCATTCCAACATGTATAATATTTCTTAGCTTTACAATCTCTGTTTGCATTTTAGTAGGGTAGTGCAACATTGCCATCTCTACCTGGGCTAAAACCCTACCTGTGTTAGACTAGATTAGTATTTCCCTTACTCTCCCTTTACATTAGTCTCATATTGTGCACTTGTTAGTAATTTGCTGCTATAATCTACATGACACATTGATGAAAATATTTTCAACATGCCGTGCAGAAAAGTAACATTTCACTGTTAAGTAAATTTTGAGTTGTAGTAGAATAACAAGGCTGTGACATGATTTAAATTACAGGTAGCAAACTGTAAACCAAATTACTGCCCTGCTTTTTTTTTAACTTGATAATGATGCTGATTATACTATTAGGATGTATTTTACATAGATATATGGAAAGCTGTTTCCCTGACTCTGCCCACAACACTAGTAAATTCCAGACAGGGCTTATTGCAAAATGTCACCACAGAGATGTGCTCTGCCTCTAA
Source organism: Acanthochromis polyacanthus (assembly GCF_021347895.1). Lineage (NCBI taxonomy): Eukaryota > Metazoa > Chordata > Actinopteri > Pomacentridae > Acanthochromis > Acanthochromis polyacanthus. The sequence continues at coordinate 14,031,505 of NC_067129.1, forward strand.
GGATATTTATAGGATTCATTATATAAATCTGATCCCTGACAGCAGCCTATGGATACTAGTAAATCATGCTCCTGTGTGATGCAGCTGCAAGTTGTCCTGTCAGCGCCTGATCTCAGCTTTTACTGTCAAGCATTAGGAAATGATCTACCTTGCGTATTACTTGGCTAAGTCAAAGTAAACAGTGCCACATATTTAGCACAGTCTTGCATAATTCAGGGCAACAGTGAGAATGAAGACGACATTGCGCTCAGTATGGTCAACACACAAATACTCAGATACTCTTTGAGAATATATAAACAGAGGGGCATTATGTGTGCAAATGAGAGGTGTGTGTTGTTCTGATCCTAATTAAGATGTTTTATGCATTCTCCTCTATTGTGACTTACAATTAGGGCGCAGGTATGGGTTCAGAGCTTCTAAAGGGCATAGTGACAACACACATGGCTGTGAAATGAACACACTGGCTTTACTAGAAAGTCTGTGCCCTTTCTAATCATTGTTGCCATCACAGTTTGTTTCTCTCAGAGAACAAAGTGCCTCCTCTTCTCATGGACCACACTGAGCATGTTAATCCAGGTAATAGCTAAAATCCTTTGTTCATTTCACCTTTTAAATCTACTTGAATCTACAAAACAAAGGCAAAAGAAAAGGAGTGAGGCATCATCTGGCTGTCACATAAGCAAGTGTGTGTTATTTCTTTGTTGGGTGGTGGTCCAGACTATGGACAGGTCCTCATAAATGTGGTGAACTAACAGCCTTTTATATATGTGGAGGAAAACTCATTATACTGTGATATTCACTCTGTGGTGGATGGCATAAACACAGCTTGGCCAAAAGCACAAAGCTGTGACTGCATTGGTCCACATGAAGAAAATGTGATATTTGAGACCATGAATTGATCGGTTCTGGTGCCTCCAGTGACAAAGTGGTGGCTCATTGGTTAACATTGTCACCTCGCAAAGCTGAGATCATCTTGCATGGCTTTCTGTTTGTTTGGATTTCTCTTGAATTCTTGTGAATTAGGTTAATGGTGACTCTGAAATGGTCGTATGTTTTGTCTGCCCTCGCGTTGGACTTGTGATGGACAGCTGACTGGTCCAGAGTGTTTCTTGTCCAGCAGCCAAATGTCTGCCGGTGTGGCCTCACTGTGACACTGACTGCTCATAACCACTGAAAATTAATGAATTACCGGCTGCTGCTGTCTTAAACTTACATGAGGGTCAGGTTGGAAAGATGTAACATAAATAAAAGATTTAAATACATTATAGTTGTGGTAAAATATACAGTCTAGTCAGTATTATCCAACATTTGATATGCTTTAAAGGCTTTGTCATGTGCGTTGTGTTGTCTCAGATTCAGGAGTGTTTTGACACAACTATGCCTTTGCTCTGTGTGAGTGTACAGTGATCAGGGGTGTCAGGAGTTAAGGGAGAAATCTCATATCTGCTTTAAAATGCCGGTGTGGCACAGCATAACTAAATTCGCATCACATTTCCATGTTCTCTCTTGCATATGTTGGTACGGTTTAATCAATTGCCTCTATTTCACTGCTTAGAAACTCCTGAAAATCCTTAAGACTGCAGAGTTTCATATGCATGTTCCCCCCAAAAATCTAAATTTCCTAATCATTTAATTTACATCATTTTTTTCTAGACTTTCTTAGACAATATAATTCAAATGTTTTTTTTCAAAAATCACAAAAATGTGCTTCTCATGTGAATGAAATAATGATGAAGGATATTGTCTTCTTGTGATCATCAGGTTCTCCATTTGAGTGAGCACTGTCACAGAACAGCCATATTACTCTCCAACAAGGAATCGACATTACAGGGGTTGTCAGGACAACCAGCCATGATTCACAGAGCCTCAGATAGGCCTCCACCTTGGGCTAGAAGCACTAGCCATGAGACTGAGCAGATGCTGTGCAAGTCAGCCAATCACAGGTGAGATAGAGGAAAAAGATGACATCATAGGCAAATTAGGGCAAATGCAGTAAGTATTTTGGTTGTTGTCTCCACCTGCTTAGAAACCCAGAGTCACTTTTACGCTCAGGAAAAAAGAGAAACTTGTAGGTGTTTGATAAATAAACATTAATACTCTCAAAAATATTTTTTCTTCTCTGTTTTTATTTTTGTTTTTAACTGGCATTATTTCAGAATATTGAAACCAGCTCATTTAAAAGTTAACTCAACGAAAGAAAAAAGAATTGCTGTTAGGAAAGGTGGAAAAGACGTGCAAATTTATTTTTTTTAAATCATGAATTTCAATAACACCACTTGTGAATTAACAGCAGCTGGCTTCTCTAGAATGCACCAATCATGAATACTTGTTTGAAATATTTAAAGTGTGTAGTCGGACAGACTACCTTACATCAACATAAAATCTTCTTTAACATTAATATTTCACTGTAATGCACCAGTTTAGGTCCATACTGGTGCAAGTTGGTAAAATATTAATACACTGCCTCACCTTAAAACGTTATGTTGATTGGCAAAAGAAACACATGTATTGAAGATAATCTCTTAGAGGCTTTGTTAGTTCAATTATTTGAAAATAAAAACCCATATTTGCTGTTTGCTGTTCTTATTAACTGAGCTGTTGTTGTTTTCCAGCCTCCATACCTGCAGTATTAAGAGGTAAGCAGCAGAGACCACTGCCTCACAAGTTTGCTAAAGAAAAGCAGTTGAGCTGGACATCTTTTCTTCCCTCTCACTCAGCAGAATCAGTCTGTTAACCAGAAAACCAACTCTGTCTGCCCGTTGGCTGCCTCCTCCCCTAGACCTGCTGCCTGCATTAATATTCAACCTCTCAACCAATCAGCAAAGCAGGGTGGATGACATCATGGGCTAGGGAACAGTGAGCAGCCAGTGAAGCATCCAGCCTGCCGAACAAGCTTGCTTTTAGGGTCAGGAACTGGTCTGACAAGAGAATGGCAATCCTGCCTTTAAACTGTCATTAGGACTGTACGGCTGACGATGAATTCACCACGACTCCAGGCCCAACGGCGAAGCACTGAGCAAGAGAATGTGAAGACATATTTCAGGTAATTCCCTCTCTGTGTATGCAATAAGGGATGTGGAAGGGGGAGGCAGAGGAGGGAGGAGAGGAGAGGAGAGAGGAGAGGAGGAGGAGGAGGAGGGGGAAGCTCTGTATGTAGGGGTGCTTTGTAGCCTTTTTTTCTCCTTCCTCCACTCTGCATTCTGCCCTGCTAAGGAGGCAGCTGTTTCATCAGCAGTCTGTCCGTGAGGGCGAGATGGAAATGGATGCCTGCATCAGATGGGCTGGACGTGTTTTATATCATCATATACCATCCTCTGCATCACATCATCTCCGTCTACACTCCCCTGTGCCTCACAAATAGCATCTTTATTGATGGGGAGGTGTTAGAATCAATGGTGGCATTTGTAGCGGCCTTGTCTCTATGAGTGTGTGTGTGTGTGTGTGTGTGTGTGTCAGTCTTGGAGAAATGCAGCAGCTGCAGTGGCAACACTGGAACAAAAAAGAAGCAATGCTATTTTGGGTCTGTAGACCCGAGGCTGACTGATGAATCTGAGCTGTATATGCTGTGGATGGGGGGGTGATGGATGGTTAATATGCTGATGGATGCTCTTTTGTTATCTCTGCACTGCCTCACGTATGGCCTTCGAGAAGAAATGGCTTTTAGTTCCATTCCTGCTTTTCAGTGATCTCACACACAGCAGAGATGCGCCTCCTTGGCCTGGCTTTAACGTGGATGTGTGTAGCAGCTTCATGGCGGCTGTAGTGACAGGGAGATATACAACATCTGGTCACCTGACTTCATTGGGGATCGGAGTGGGGGTGGGGGCCGGTCCTGTGAAAGCTGAGCTATTCTACCTCGGATTCTTCCACAGCCGACAGCGCTAGAGGAGGATGGGATGGAGGAACTGGCTACGGTACAGTCCGAATGTGTGTCTCTCCATCACCTCTGCTCATTCTACTTGTGGTGTCAGAGTCAGTGTAGAGGGAGAGATTCCTCTCCCAGGAAGCGCAGTCATCCTCAGAGAAGCAGGGCCTGATGGGAGACCTGTTGTCTGGCTGCTGTGTGAAGAAGGGATGTTAGGGAGTCATGTCAGTGATTGAGGGCGGGTGAGATGATTGTAGAGGGGAATTGGGGGATGGGTTACTGAAGGTGCTACTCCCTGTGAACATTGGCCTGTTACATTGATACATACATGCCCTTCCATTTAGACCTATCTGTGCAAACCTCGACTACCTTCCACTGTCTTTGGACTGTACTGATGAAAGGCTTTATACATTTTTGAATAGAAATAATAATATACATACAGCGTCCTTTTATTATCTTCACCATAGGCTGTATCTTTGCCCTTTCTCAGTTTAATATCATCTTCATTTAATGATGTAAACCGATTTCTACCTAAAACTCCCTGGAAATTGTGTCAGTGCATAAAACAGTTTGTTCCATTACAGCTCAGTACCCAGCACTGAGTTTGGCAGAAAAGAGTAGTAATCTAATGCAGTGTCACAATCAGAAGGCACAGAGACAATCAGATGCTGTGCTACACCATTAAAAGTGTGGATGTGCAGGATAATCGGTCTCCATGCCTCTCCTGGTCTCAGACGACGTGCTTCTCATGCCACCTGCATTATATATTCATCACACCTTCATCTGTACATGTCTGTTACAAGCAAATGGAAAATTAATAACGCTGGCTTTTGTATCTGTGTGTGGGTCTGTGTGAAGCTGCTTACCATTTATACATTTCAAGCACCCCTCATATGGACATTACAGAACACAGAGACAGGGTGTTGGCAGTCAGAAGGCTAGAGGTTTAACATACATAATGTATGTTCTGTACCACTAAAGATAAAGGTAAAATTGCAACCCCCAGCATAGTGTTTACAGTAAAAACATGAATTATGCAGGCAAAATCATCACCTATTATGGCTTGGCTTTTAGTGCAAGTGTTTTCACAACTTGTGACTGACAGGAAAAACTGAACTACCATTATCTTTATTTTTATCACCCATATAAATTCACTGAACTCCTAAATAAGATTGAATTACTTTCAAGACTGAAGGGAGGCAAACAAGGAAGGAAAACTATTTTCTGAATCTTCAGGCTAAATAGACATAATCCACATTTTAGATAGTTTAAAGTATTTTTCAAGCATTGCTCATATGTAGAATAGAATAGTCACTTTTTGGTCAAGCAGAACATACACTAGCTAGTGCACATTATGAATGAAATTATGTACTGCGAAAATGAGGATTTTGCTTTTCCTACTTCCCCCAAAAATGTGACATTTTCCTTAAATAATAAATGATTTTACTCTACCTTGATCTGTCAGGCAGGTGATGTGTGCAGGGTTTTGCTGAGGAGACTACCAGGACATCTCTTGGATAAATCTACTATTTTATGTTTTATATTCTTTTGTTTTATTTATGTTTTTATTTTTGTCACGTGTTTAGGCCAGTATGACCAAATTATAACGGTTAAAATCTAATATGCTGCCTCACTGAAGCATAAATGGAGCTGCGTTGTTACTTAATGTGCTCATTGGCAGCAAATTCCAAAAGCAGCTCTGCATTTGTGCGGTCAAACAATGCAAAACATGTCTTATTTCCAGTTTGCCAGCCTGCTTGTCTCCATGCGTATTAGCGTGCTGTTCCGGGCTTCCCCATGTTTTCCACTGGTCTGTGTAACCCAACACACACAGCTTCTCTTACCTCACCTCAGCTAACAAAAGCAGTAGACACGGAACCTCATCTTGGCCTGTAGCCTGCTAACTGGGTTGCTTGAAATATGATAGTAGGACACACACACAACACATTGAAGTAGGCCTCCATCTGTTGAGGACTTAGTCAGGGTGAGTTATGCTGCTATTGTTAAGTGGAGTTACGGTTTAGGACTCCTGTTGACAGTTTATGTGGAGTCGCCTCCACATGTGTGGGGCGTTTTGTGTATTTGTGCTCGCGTTTAAGGGCAGAGGAGTCTACAGTGGAGCAGTTAGTCTTGTGGTAGGTGTGTCAGAGCTACAGTCTGTGTGTTGTGGATTAGCATGTAGGATTGGAAGCCATCTGGCCATTTTGTCTCAGAAAGGGGAGGGGGAGTAAGAGAGAGAGATGGATGGAGAGAGACAGGGAGACAGAGAGAGAGAGAGACAGAGGAAACGCTCACACACTGACACATTGACACAGCTCCCTCTGTAATCTCCCTACTTGATGTCTGTTGCTACTTAGAATAGGGTTGCTTCTATGTGTGTCTCTATGTGTTCATTTGTTCTGCCTGTGTACACTACAACTACAGAAAGCCCTCATGACTTATATAGTTTCTGGTGTATCAAGCACAAACTGTAAATTTACCTTCAGAGAAATGTCTTGAGGGAGAGTCAAGATTCCAGAAAGTAGGAAGTTTTAAAGCGTACAGTAGGATAAATATTCCACATGGATAGAGACTGTGGAGAATAAAAGGATGAAATGTTGCAGAGGAGGAAGAGGGGTCAGAGTGAGTTAAGAGATTAAGAAGTTTCACTAGGTCAAGAGTTTACAGAGAGTTACAGAAGGGAGTGTGAACTTGATTTGTTTGAAGTTACCCAGGCCGAAGAAAGTAAAATGTTGAAGGCCATTAAAAGTTGGAAGGGTTTTCAGAGAATGAAAAGAGATGACCCGCAGATGCTGTTCATAGGGTTTGTTCTATAAGAGAATATTATCTGAGTATCTTAAATTCACATTTCAGGCCTTTTATGCTAGATTTCTGTTCTGTTTTGTATGCGTTTTATGTTCTGAGGGAAGAATGTATCATCTGTTTGATCTACAGTTTTTTATACTCAACTGTGAGACTTTACTTTCAGCTTCATTGTGAAGGCAGAATACCTGGTGTTAGGTCATATCAGTCAAAAAAACAGTAGGATTATATATCAGATATTCTCAGTTTGTTTGCCAGAAAATTAGTTTCCAAAAGATGAACCACAGACATAACTTTGATGCAAAATATAGAAAATCTGTAGTCATGTCCATCTGATCCAAGTCTTGTAACTTCAGGTACAAGAGAATTACTCATCACAAATAAACAACACATCTGAACCAAAGATCATTCAGAGCAGCGCTGACACACTATCACTTTGCTTCCACATAGACTACAAACAATTCACTTTCTTTTCTCAGCTGCATGGAGGTGCAACTACCATGTGTGACAACATGCTGCGTCTCACTTGTTCAACTTGTTGACACAAATATTACTCACATGCTAGTGTTTGTCTGTTCAAAACCAGGATGCAGCTATATGTGTTTGGCAGGGAGGAGTTATCAAAATGAAATGCCACACCGGGTGGAATGAGAGAGCATTATTACTGCACAGAATGCTGCAAAGCCCGGCTTTCTAGATGTAGAGGCACATTTCTATTTTTCCAAACAGCCCCTCCATACCTTGCTGTAAAAACACTTTTTGACTTCGTGCATATATCTACAAGCTGTTCTCACTCTTCCTATGATCCGTTACAGTGGGTGTGTTTTAACCCTTTCGACTTGACTCAGAGCAGGTGCACCAGCTGGCGTGGCAGGAGGGAATCCACTCCCCTCTCTGCCTCCAGCTGGCACTCAAGCATGCCCAACCATGCCACACTAACGCAAAAAAACCCACTTTGTTACCTTAAAGCCGACAATACACAATGAGTGGCACTTAGCTGTACTTGAATGTGCAGAGGATGAGGGCAAAAAAAACAGCAGCAAGCCATTTTGAAAAAGCAGCTAAACTATTGTTTGGTTCAAGAGTGAGATTAGCAGAAAGTAGCCTGTTAACTGTGGTAGGTTTGTAGGTCTGTGTGATTGCCAACAAGTCCTTGTGCTGTGCTTTTCCAAGTTCATGGTGAGACATGACAACCATAATGATAGGCTCATAGATGCTTAGAGTAAGGGTTGGCTGAGAACGTGTTTGTCTGAAGGTCAGTTAAATCGCAAATGTGGTAAACTATTTATGTCCTTTGCTTGTCACCTTGAAAACTGATATATTTTATAGCTTTTTACCCATAGTGTATTCATTTCATTCATATATTCATGCTTTGTAGCCACCACAACATGAGATATAACTGTGTCAGGACTGTATGAAGTATTCAAGGTTTTGGGCCTAGTAGTCCAAAAGGCATAAATTATAACTGCAGCATGTTTTGTTTGAGTCTCCTTCTCTTTCCTGTTAAGTCAAATAAAGCCTTGCTCCATCAACAATCACTAACTTCTGCATCCATCTTGTGCCTTTGTGTTGGACCCAAAATCATGCCCAATTCATAATTAGAGTTTCAGAAATCACGTTTAGGTGTTATGTTTATTCCAAAATTCTTCAAAATACTTTCAGTCCAGGTGTGTTTGGTGAAATAAAAATACTCTGACTCTTTGAGTAACAGTTTGTGTGTTATATGTTCACACAAGTTCTTAAAGTCGCTATCTATCATTGATGAAACCCCTAAAACTCATCTCTGGGTCTCAGTTACATATAGAAGAAGTGTGTACATGAAAATAATCCTTTTGTAAATTAGAATTGCTCAGATGTACCTCTATATCATCACTAACTCTGGAATGTGAGAATTTCTCTCTTTACTCGCCTTTCCCCACTCGTTACAGTTCCAGCACACCAGCTCATTGCTCAAACACTGTAAAAACTACTTTGCGCTACACAATGGCATGATGCAGTATTAAAATAAGTCCGCTACACATGTTCAGACCAGAAACAGATTCTGAAGAAAGATAATGACATGGAAAGCCCCAGGTGTAAGTGATCAGCCATGGTGTTGACTGCTTATTCCCCTGTGATACGTCTTCTAGCATAGAAAAAAACACCATCTGGACATGTTAACAAGGTAAACAACTTGATTTTCCAGAATGGGTCTTTAAAATGACATATAAACCTCCTCTCTCATTCAAAAATACAGAATCTTCATGCTATCAAGGCTTAAAGTGTCCATGTCGCACTTGTGTAAGTCGCCTATTGGACCAGGATTGGCTTCTAAGCTAGCTGAGATGTTACAAATCCTGCTCACAGGTAAAGACCTTACATTCAGATTTTAGGGTAGAGGTAGAGAAAGATTTCATTTCAACAGATGAATTTGAAAACAATCCTTTTCTTGTACAGTGAGGCTCAAACACCCAAGAGAAGTAACACTGACCAAACCACACTGCTGGGTGGAGGGGGGCTTGAATGTTTTAGAATGAGTTAACAAACATTCTTGAAAATGAGGAATGAGGAAACTCATTCTGTCAGGAACAATAGATTGCCGAGAAATGGGCTTTGCCAAGCAAGAAATGCCTGTATGAATAAACTAGCAGTTACAGAAATGTGCTTTGAATAAAACCTGGCCTTTCTGTCAAAAGAGAACAATCTGTCCAAGCAGACAGCCTGTGATGTATTAAAGCTTCAAAATAAGGTAGCTAATTTTATCGTGTTCCTGTCCACTTGACAGAATGAGTATAGTGGTACCCCATTCTGATCGAAATTTACTACCTGACAAAATACGCTGCTTCAGTTAAAAAGCACTTCTATTCCAGAGAGATCAGCTCAAATTGTCAGAACACAATGCGCAACAGTTTCGTCAGCTCTGACCGTTCAATACTTTTACTTCGACTCCTTAATTTAATGTTGTCTACTCTTGTTGCTGACATTTGTTTACTTATTTATTCATTCATTTATTCGATCAGGGACCATGCAATTAACATAGAACACATCCGATGTATTACATATAGAGTGTATAGCATTAAGCCAGTTTTCAACTCCCGTCTCTGGTTGGGCTTTCCGGTAAAGGCAGTCAGAGGACCAACAACACCAATAAAAACAGCACAGACAACATTATAAACCTATAACCCCCCACCCACCCACCCACACAAACACACACAATGACACAATCCACAGTGAGTCGGACCTTATAGATGTCATAGGTGGGTGCATTCTTGTTTTTCTTTCAGCCATTATTAAAAAAATATGTACACAGCTAGTTAAGTCACCGCAGAAAACATCTATTCAAAGCTGATATTTTGCATTGTTGATCCAAAATCTACTGAAAGTGAGACAACTAAGGCAACACCAATGAGAATGTGTGTGTGTTTCTGTCTGTCTGTCTGTTGCATACACGCGCATGAGAGAGCAGCAGTGGAGCAGGTTCACCAGAACTAAATATTAAATGACACAGCGAGCTCTCAAGCCTCCCCAGCGGGAGAGATTGGGAAAGGATGATGCCTGGTAAAATGAGAGTCATGGTGGAGTGTAGGCTGTGGGGATTAAATGGGTCTTGAGTGTAGACTAACCTGTTTTTTCTGCTCTGTTTTGAATATGAAGAGTGTTATGCTCCAGCCTTTGAGCAGAGGGTTATTTAAAAGAAAGTAAATCAAACAGGGGGATATTGTGTCGTAAAACCACGGAATCCTTTGAATGTAAGTAGTCGTAATTAGCTACTGAAGAGAAAATAAGGCAGGCTTTTATCATCATGCTTTTCCAATCCCATTAGAGCTGTGCTAATTAGCATTGGACAGGATCAATGCAGAACTTCAGCAGCCAAACAAAAGGTGCATTGCAGTAATCTAATTCAGATTAGATAAGTGAGAATAATCTTCATGTATATTACCAGGAAATCAACATCCCAGCTTGAACTCATCAACCTGAGACATTTAATCTTCTGCATTTAAAACCTAAAGTGAGTTATTTAGTTGTTAGAAGAAAATTAACTGCAAGATAACCTTGTTTGTTTGGGATAGTAGGATTTTATAATAGATTTTTTTTTACTGATTAAAATTTCTGAAATGACATGAAAATGCATGGATTTCTGTCAAATAAAGCAACAGACTCTTTACTATATGGGGGCTGATCGTGCTTATTGTTTTGAATAATCACCTGAAAAGGTTCATTCTCAGCAATCAACAGCTCTGTTGCTGTGCATATTTTTCTCATTTGTGAATAATTAAAGTAGAAACATTGCATATAATAAACACACATGGTGCACAAAGTCAACAGCTCTGTTGCTGTGCATATTTTTCTCATTTGTGAATAATTAAAGTAGAAACATTGCATATAATAAACACACATGGTGCACAAAGTCAGAAGTACGTGTCAGCATTACAGTAATATTACCGGGCTGAAGTTTTCAAGACAATCTGGAAATAAATGCCATGATTAAGTGAAATAAGATGAGACATCTGGCTGTTGGCTAATAATAGATCAGAGATGTTCATGCAATGTGCTGTTTTTTAAAATAAAAAATTGTAAAGTATCACGGCAATAGCTTGAAAAACAAAGTGATAATAAAGAAAATAATCTTGGCAGAAAAATATACTATATGTGAATCACCAGTTATTCAGATCTCCGAGGGATCTAATAGGTCAGTGTGGATGGACAAGAGCATCTATTGCATTCATTTAGTTTTGCCTTTGAAATTGTGTAATCATGCTCTAGTTGGCGTATTGTGAGCGGGCCTAAGCCTTTTATAGCAACACCATCAAAAGATGTTCATGGCCTCCCCCCAAGGCCGGCGTGTCCCCTAAAAATAGAAGTTGGAACAAAAAGTTAGTTTTGTTTGTTGTAATCAAACATGTGATTCTGTTGCTGTGAGGCAATATAAAAACAACGATCATAATCCCTCACTGTATGAAAGGTGACAACTGAATCAGTGTTTCTGAATATGCAATAAAGCTCTTCCTCAAACATCATTGATATTAACATGTTTATATGTTAGTCGAGAAAATCTTTCTACAGTTTAAGTTTTACCTGCAAAAGAAACAGGAAAGTCTGTACTTCCAGTGAACTCAATCATGTTTATGTTCATTACAATCAAACTGATGAGGAAGCTGTGACTTGTCCCTTTCATGAACCAAACATTCACAGCTGTATGCAAAGCAGGGTTTTGCAGGAGGGGCACCAAACCACAGAGGTGGAGCCTCAATTCACAAAAGCTTATATGAAACATTTAACGCACAAGAATAAAATCATCAGTTGTGTGCAACAGTAGCCAGCTGTGTGCTGTGTGGGCTTCCTAATGTCAGATTTCATATGCTAACATTGACTTTATCAATCCAAAAACTCTTGTTGCAGAACAGCAAAGGAGATATAGTGTGATCATTTGTGAGCTTTAGGCCTGCTGGCATGCAAATTGTGTTACTTTTGAGATGAGCAAGGTTATCTGTTTCTGTTTGCTTTCAGTGCTTGTGCCAAGTTAAACTACTTGCTGACCGTAACTTCATGTTTACCATTCAAACATGAGAGTGATATCAATCTTCTCATCTGCAAAAAAAGTAGACAAGTAGTTTCCCCAAAATGATGAAGTGTCAAAAAGTGTCGATAATGCTGAAAATTCAGCAAAAACTTATGTTTATGTTTTTTAAATGTCTAGTGTGTAGGATCTAGCAGTGAGGATGTGGATTCCAATCAAATGAAAACTCCTCATCTTGTCCTCTCTTTTCAAGCATGTAGGAGAACCAACAGTTTTCCACTGAAAACACAAAAACACAAAAAGAGCCGGTATTTGGTTTGTCTGCTCTAGGCTATTGTAGAAAAATGGTTTTGCAACGTGGAGGACTCTGTAGCAGAGGACCTGTAGCCTCTGTAGACATAAAAGTCTCATTCTAAGGTAAAGAAAACACAACCATTCTTAATTCAATGTGGCTATACACGAATATACACATTACAATCAATATGTTAGATTCCATTTCTGTCAATAGGGAGAAGTCTCCCTAAATCCTACATACTGTACCATCCGCATTCGGTCGGTTGCTCACATTCCTGAAGAACAGTGAGTTCAGTGTGGTGGTTCCAGCCATCGCTATGTTGGAAGTATCTGACTCCTTCTAACTTTTACTCAAAAAATGAATAAAGAGGTAGAGTTTAAGTGGAGCTGAGGTGGGCCACACACTTAATTATGCATAACTTTATGCTTTAATAAAATCTAAGTAGGACAGTTTTCTAAACATTTACCCCTCATACAGCTGTTATGACGAGGAGAATTAGCTATAGAGACCAAAACCATTTCTTTATACCAGGCTGTAAACATGTTTATTTCTGCTGTACAGTTGGACATTTTAACATGGTGCTCTGTGGGATTGACTCACTTTTGGAGCCAGTGGCCATTCAAAGAACTGCAGGTTTTCGCACTCCAAATAGCCTTCATTTTCAGCCCGGGAGGTAGCAGCTTGCATGGAAGTAATGGATCTTCAGGAAAAGCTACATATTGTCTATTTAATAACATAATAACCATGAGGAATCAGTGTTCAATCACATAGTCTTACGTTCCTAAGTGAAAAAGACAGCTTTGCTTTTTGTGATTTCTTTGAAAACCAACTACTGTATGTTTGACCACATGATGTTTTAGTCTTGTGACCATTAATTCTCCTAATTTTCCTTGAAAAGGGACTCCTCTTTAATTGAATTAAAGACCAGACATGTCCTTCTCCTCCCCCAGCCTCCATTTGGAATTGAAGGGTTTGGCACTACATAGCATCTGCACTGTAACCGTGTTTTATTTCAACCTTGAGAGACCAGCCATGTGAGAGACGAGCATTTGTGTAGTAATATGTTCACATCTGTGCATCGAAGACCCCGCTCTGCTTCAAAGTCTGGGTGAAGCGTCCATGTTTTGTTGTGCTTTTCGGGGGGGGTTTTTGTGTTGGTGTGTTTCTGTTGTCATGTGAAATGGTCTTTTCTTTGTGACTCTGTTTATAAAACTCTCATCAGTTGTCAGTAAAAATACTGTACAGACAGCACAAAGATGAAGGAGATAACAATAGTAAACTGCAGTATCCTTCCTCCCTCCTTATCCTTTGAGTGTCCTCTAGCTGTCCACCCCATCCAAGTAATCAGCATCCTTCAAAGAAGCACAGCCAAAGCTAAAGCCAAGTCAAACAGAGACCGTGTCCTAATCAGGGGCATGGAGAGCCGAGCTTATGGAGCCCTCCCCCACTGCGGGGCCATTACTGGGCTGCCATGGGCTCAAGATTAGAGCCTCTTCCTGTGTTAGCCATTCAAATTCAGCATTAATGTTTGAAAGAGCAGAGAAAATGCCTGCTCTTCATGGATAGATTAATATTTTATGGAAGAGAAATGTGAAAACATCTCCAGTAATATCTGAGTTGAGTTGGTGTGTCTGTGGTGGTTTTGTGTTCTTTTTTTTATACACTTATACATTCCTATATCATAGTCATACGTTATATTGTGCCAAAGCGAGTCAGACAGAATGAAGTTGGGGGTAGAATTTCTGCCAAGTTAATCTTTTACATTTTCAATATAAAAAATGAAGTGACAAAACAATGTGAGAAAACTGTGTCGAAACATTTTTCTTCCTTCTGTGCTGCCGCGATGTAGTTCAGCTTCAAAACAATATCCTCAGTATCAGGTGAAAGACGCACATAGAGTGATTTATAATGCTGAGAGACTGGCCTGCATGCGTTTCAGAAATAGGGGCTGCTTGTTTCAGGGACAGTGCGCTCACTGACTGCTTTCCTGCCTGTCAGTCTGTACAGTAAATAGGTCACTGTTTTATGTGAGTGAAGTATCACTTATGTCTGGGCCTTCGTCAATTTGCCATCTTTAGTCGTCTGACCGCTCAGCAGAGGTACTGCAGCAGCCAGCAGGCAGGTAATTAGCCAAAGAGCCACGCAGCATCGAGGACCACTGTTCCAGAATTGTAATATGAAGTCACTCAGGTCTTTGTTTGGTCTTTCTGAAGCTGGTGGCACAGATTCTCTCTGCTGCTCGATGTAGAAATGACCACACATAGCCACACTGCTCTCCAAAGGCAGTTGTTCACTAAAATGATCATATTTATGAGCATGCCCTCATTGTTCGCTTCAGTGTTTTATGTAAGTGTATTCTGTGCTGCATGCTCCCAAGGGGGACATGAGTATCGATGAGGCAAAGGAGTACAGTATGACTCACCTAAGAAACCTCAAGAAAATATGAATTCCGTGTTTAAGAGGTTCAAACCCTCCTGTCACCTCAACATTGTGTGATGCCGTAGCCGCTCTCAGTCTTCGTTGACCAGATCGTGTTGTGAACATAGACTGTATATATAGTGGACATAGCATCTGGCTCCAGAATTGAAGCCAACCCAGAAGTGTCAAAAACTTGCAATATCCCGCCGTCCGCTAGGGTTGGCTCCAAAAAGCTTTTGCTCCATAGACCCCAATTCATTTTTGGAAAAAATAAAATTTGATAGACTGATTTTCTACAGCTCAGGATTTTTTTCCCGTTAGTTTTCATGGTCAAAATGAGAGATCAGGTGGCCGATCTTAAAATAAATCAATACTGAATTTTAAATAAATCGTTAAAGTTGGCGGAGCCAGGGGGCGTGGCTATACTTGATAGACAGCAACAGAAGCCTCTGCGGTAAAACGTGGGCGGGATAAGAGAATCCTCAGCCAATCCTGCCCCTAGTTGCTCTCCGGTCCAGTCTGTTTGATGACGCTTTTTACTTCACTGGCTCCAAAAAATCCAAAACGGCGACCAGGAAGTAGCAAAATCCGGGCTTCATTTTCTCGGCGTTGAAACCAACGGGTGACGTCACGGTTAGTTTACGCCTGGTTGTGAAAGATTAAATCCCTGCTGCTGGTGTCAAGTCTTGCTTGTGCCACATGCACATGTTAGTGAATCCATTTCTATGCATGACTGTAAAAGCTGTACGACATACTGCTTGCAACACTGTTTACAAGATAAAGTTAATGGATTAACAGAGGCGTCGGTCACAGCTGCATTAGTTATGCGGGGATCCCTTGTGTTTGTCATTGTAAGGAACAACAGACAAGGTGAATATATGTAGGGGATTATGCACCGCAGTGTGTAACATTTGAATGCTACTTTATGAAGTTAGATCACTGAAAGTGTTTCAGTAATTGCCCTTTTTTCTAATAGAGGTTCAGCCAGTCTGGTTATGGATAATTTAGAAATGATACATAAGTGCCGTGTTAAATTAAACCTTAAAAAGGAACATAAAACAAGTATTTGTCAGCATGGGGAAAACTGAAAGCTCAGTGTTGCTTAAATGCTCAGTTCAGCAGACAGTATTTCCTCACTTAGACCTGGTGGTACAGTATTAAGCCATATAGCTACATAATCCTTTAACTAAACTGGGGTTGCCTTAACAGCTGTGTTGTCCGCTACTCCCTGTTGCTTTAGTATGTCATCATGGTGACATTCCTTTGTAAACAGCGGAGTTTTGCTGGGTTTTGTTGTTGGTGACACGCCTAAGCTCCAACCTAAGCGAACCTGTTTTCTGCTGTTGTCTGGACTCTCACCTGGAACTCACCCAGCAGAAACTAGCAGCAGCAGTCCACCCCCACCACCGGTATATCTCATAAGATCCTGAAAATACGCCAACAAAATAATCATAAGGACATGGCTGTATTCTAAAACCGTCGAGTTTCTCAGTAGCTGCCTGGTTCTTCAAAAATAGTGGTTGCCCTCCAGCGAAGCTGAATCAAAATGAAACTTTAGTTAACCCTGCTGTTAGGTGTGAGTCACTATTTTTCATAAAACTGTCTTGGGAGAGGGTAATTCAGTAGTTGCACGTGGATGCAACTGATGTAACCTCTATCTGACAAAGATGCTGGAATGCTTTTTTATCTGTTTTTTTATCATGTTCAACACTTCCCCGCTGCCAACCCTGTGCTTTTTCAGCATTGAACTCATGTCCACCATTTGTTGAGCTCAGCTCAGATAAGGCTCAGAAATTCAAGCTCTGTCGGTATTGAAGGCCGGTGGTGTACAGGCTGATATCTGCCACATAATTTCCTGCAGTCGTTGTTGAATAAGTTATCTAATTGAAAGGATCACATGCAGGTATCTCAATGCAATTCACTAGCAGAGGAGAGTAAAAAATGGCTTTCTGATTCAGTAGGAAACATCAGTTTGTTGGTAGCCTCCAGATCAATGTTTGATCTGAGAGATTTTCACATGATAAGAATGGATATATATTTCATATTCTAGTATATATGTGAGAAATATTTAAATTTAATGACACATGAATGCATATTTGTAATTTTACCTAAAGGAAAACGGTTGGATTAGATGAAAAAAGTTCATGTTTTGTGGTTTGTTTTCTTTTTTATCAGAGATGTATCAGAGTCATTGTACAGTTATAAAAACAGTAAATATGCTCTGAGAGATCGTTGAGTATTTGTTCTGTTTTCCTGCCTGAACAAGTTTATAGGGAAATGACACTTTACATGTTTCCCAAGAACACAGTTAGGGGATGCACAGACGTCTTGTATAATAATATCAGATTAAATCATGGCTTCTTATCGTGTTACATCTTCCCTCTAATCTAATCTAATTCCCCTATTCAAAACCAGTTCTTTGGGAAGTTAACAAAGAGTGCATTGTGACCTATCAGATTTTGTCTTGTGCAGAAAATGCTTCTATAAAACTGTAAAGGCCACACTGAAGGCACATGTGTAATTTGTCAGAGGCAGTGCGCACACTGTAAGAGCTGAGGAGTGTGTCTTTGTTTGCTAATGTAGGTCTCCACTGAGGGGGCAGCCTGCATGGCCCGCTTTCTGGGATGGCTGTGCTGCACATCACATGATGGGCTTGGCCTCGGGGTGAGGCAGTGAAGGAGCCTAAGATGCTAGTGGGATGGGTAGATGGAGGATGAGGGGATGAGTGATGGAAACGTTTACTCTTGCCAGATTCTCTTAGAATCAATTCCTCGTTACCGTTTTCACAGCTGAACAGACCCACTGGACATCAGACTCCACCTCGGTCCCAAAGATCCTCTGCTGAAATAGCAGGGGGGAAACACGATTCATGCATTGATTTTTGCTGTGTCCTCTTTTAATTCTAAATAAGAGAAGATGTGTTAACAGAGAATCTGTAAGTTATCAGACCTGAACCTTGTGATGCTGCAGTGGGATTCCTCATGTTAAAAAAGTAAAATTGGCCAAACTTTGAGTGTATTTTACAGTCTTCTGTGCATCTGAAGAAATTATTTGATTAATCAATTAATTAGGTTATCAACCAAAAAAGCATTCACTGCTTCCAACTTTTCAAGAATGTTTGCTGCTTTGCTCTAAATCTGCCACTGCTGAGTGTTGAATTGATGTCATCTTGGGCTGTAGGAAATTGTGATGTCCAATTTCATATTGTTTTCGGACATTTTGTAGATTATTGTACTGTGATAGAGTTCACCGAGCTCAATAGCAAATTTTTATATCGTCAAACAGCATCCCCAAAGCCATTTCCACAAGGTCGACCTCCGTTGCTTGCTGCCGACCTTGATATTGACGGTAACATTTAAAAATCAACAGAAGCAAACTTGTATTTCTCAGTTTAGTCCCCTGATATTTATTGTATTTTGTACATTTACTGGGGTTAAGTACAAGTCAAAATGCAAGGTTGTTGAAAACCAAAGGGATTTGGGAGCCGCCATCACCTGCTTCTATTCGAGCTTTTGCTGATTTATACACAGACACTAAAATCTCTCCCGCTCTTTCTCTGTTTCTCATTTCTCAGGACATTGTGAGTGCTACTAAAGATGTCTGATAGTGTCGATATTGAAGAGAAGCCACCAGCCCCCCCCTTGAGAATGAACAGTAGTTCCCGAGACTCTTCATCAGTGAATCACGCATCTAAACCGCTTCCAATGGCTCCTGAAGAGAAAAACAAGAAAGTCCGCCTGCGCTCCATCTTCCCCGGGGGAGACAAGAGTGAGTTTCCTCCCTCTTTCATGTGTCACCTTCACGCTCAGCCCCACACTGATTCACACAGTTTACTAGTTTCCAATGTGTAAAAATCAGCCTGTAATCAGTCTTTTGTTCACCTCCTTTAGCAAACAAGAAGAAGGAGAAGGAACGTCCTGAGATATCCCTACCCTCAGACTTTGAACACACCATTCATGTGGGCTTTGATGCTGTAACAGGAGAATTCACAGTGAGTATCCCTTTCACCTGACAATCAGGCGTATAAATAGGGACTGATGCGCTTCTAAAATTTACCTCCCATCTGAAAACAAAATCCCAGGTATGCATTTCTAAAATCACAACTCCCTGAGGTGACAGACTCAACGAATAATTTATTTTCCTCCAAATAATGTTGGTAAAACAAGTGACTCGAATAGCAATCGCTACATCTTCCCTGTCAGCTGAAACCTGCTCTGGAATCCTTTAGCGATTTCTTGGTAAATTACATATTAGCTGCAGTTTCAGTTTGCAGTAGATGACGTTACTATATACCACTATACTATATTTCACTTTAATACTGTCAAACAATTAGGGATTCTAAGCAGATGTAGAGTAATAAAAAGAAATTCATTCATCTGTTTGACACGCTTTAGTGAGTTCAGTGCAAAAAAACAAAGCCGACAAAACTTTCATTGTTTAATGGAAAGGTTTAGGCTCAACTGAGATCGTTTTTTAGCTTTATGATCATTTCTGTGGTGCTACTGAGTGATAATGTTGGATTATAGTATGATACACATATATCGGAAGACACACCAGACATTAAGTCCTCTTCTTTACTATAGTTGAATAGAATTTTTTGCAGGAGAATTGTATTATGTTGTACAAGTGTTCATTATGTTGTTGCTGGTTGATTAATTGGAACTGATAAGATCGTCTTCAATGGAAAAAGTACTAGCATCATGCTATAAATGATAAAACAGATATAGTATCGATTTAAATTGGTTATGAAACCGACCATGATAACAAGGATAAACGTGAACCTGAGCGAGGCCAATCTGTAACACAGAAGTTAAGTATTCTTTATTCAGGCCTAAGGGGATTTTTTTTCCATAATATAATTTCTGGGAAGTTCAGATGTTATCTTCAGCCCTCAATAAAACACCAAGGAATATATATTCTGGTCTATTTGACTTCCAAATAAACTGCACCCTGTACTGTGCATGATATCTGTAGCAAATAGTTCCTTGTTCATTTGAAAAGTGACACATAGAGCCCCATTAGAACAGTTTTAAACCAACCACTTTGCTTTCACTTGTTTCGTGATTTTCTGGGAGAATAGAGTGTATTACTGTTGATTTGCCTCTTGATCCTCCTCCAAGTCTAATCTTTTTCTGACCCCCTAACGCCAACGCTTCTGCTGCAGAACACTGGGCTGTTTTTTTTTTCCAACAGCACAGAGTATTGTTTAAAGTGTAAAGTATGCACAATATTTCAAAGATAAAAGAATATTTCAGGACAGTTAGCCTCTATAAAAGACTTAATGTCAGTCTGCAGGCTATAAAAATTGCAAAACGTGACATAAAAACATACAAACCTCTTTAAGAAATAGTTTGGAAAATACACTTATTCACTCTCTTGTTAGAGTTAGGAGAGAAAATCAACATTATTCTGGTAAATGTTGATTGAATATGACCGTCAAGCAAATGGCTTTCCTTTAACATGTAGTTCTTAAAACTCCAAAAACTCAGAGAGCTAAGATGCTAGAAACAATATTAAATGTAGTGTTTTATACAAGATAAAGAAGATATTTTCAGCTGACTGAAAAGGGTCTCAACTTGTTGACTGTTTCAGTCGTGATAAGTTGTCTACCCAAATCCTAAAAGCCTGGTTGCTACAACAGAAACCCAGCTTCTATATCTGTGATCTGAGGACAGCTGACTCAGTCATTCCTTAAGAAACAACTTTATTATTGCAGCTTTAACTGCATTTCTGTGTAGAACTTTTAACATGTGACCTCTGTCTGTTTGTGCAGGGTATACCAGAGCAGTGGGCGCGGCTCCTACAGACCTCCAACATCACTAAACTGGAGCAGAAGAAGAACCCCCAGGCCGTGCTGGACGTTTTAAAGTTCTACGACTCCAAAGAGACCGTCAACAACCAGAAATACATGAGCTTCACCTCGGGAGGTAAGCTCAGCACAGCACTGATGAAATAATACCACCCAAAACATTTCATATCTATTCCCATGTCTGACACAAAACATGATGAGTATTCTGCTTCTATAAAAGTGTTCTTTTTTTCTTGTTTCAGACAAGTCAGCACATGGGTACATAGCAGCAAACACTCTGGTGAGTTCCTGTATATCTAAACATACTTTGCTACATACAGTTGATGATTATTAATGTTTGTAAAGAGAAGACACTACATCAAAATCTGACAAAAAATATTTGCCGGTTGGAGGCTTCCCTGTCTGTTTAATCAGCATTTTAGTTGCTGTCTTTGCATTCATAGACACTCTGGTTATTATCATAGTTTAATTACAAATCAACAGAATCTCTGGTCCTTCGCCAGACTCTCTGCAATATTTTATTACTTTCGGTAATCTCTGAGTAATGTATCGAGGCAAATCTATTTCCTCGTGATTTATCAGACAGTGTAATGATTAACAGGTAAGTTGCAACATTTTGTGGCTTTATTTCTTTGTCTTGAACCTCTGAGCAATTATGCCTCTCCAACTACACCACAGTAAATCTTTCTCACTTCACTCGGGACTCTTTCTGGGAATTTCTGTAGTAGGCTGTGGTGTTGCTCTCAGGCACGTTCATTTCACACAGACTTCCCCCTCCAATGGGCAAAATGTGCGCGTTCCCCTCTAGAGGCTTACTGCCCTCGCGATGTGGCATAATTCCCTGAATTTTGCATACATGCCAAACAGTTTTGCAGCTCCTGCACAGAAACGGTGACTGCTGTGAGAGCTACTGCTGCTCATTGTTTATTTTTCCAATCTACTTAACCAGATTTTGAAATACCCGTAGACGAGCTTCACTGGAGGCTCAACCGCATCTAGAAGGACTCCCGCTGTGCTGACCTCATTCCTGGCTTTGACCAGAGTAATCTATGCTTTGAATGCCTTGGCCTGAGCACGCTGTGTGAAGAAGTGGAATCCAAGTCTGTTCAGTAGATTCTCTGCCTGAGGCAAACTACACTGGGATCTCTTCATGCAGGGTTATTGCTTGAAAGAGCTCTTAGCCAGTGAAGGGCAGATGGGTGTGGCAGTCAGTCTAAAAGGTTGTGAGAGTCCAATGAGGGTATTTGAGAGCATCTCAGTTCTGGACTGTCACAGTGGTCCATAGAACGCAGAGGTGACTCAGCTGTTGGCTGCAGTGCCTCACATTTTATCTTAAGATTGGGCCGTGCTGTCTTGGCCAAGCAAAACTATAGGAAAGCTGCCAATAACTGGTCTAAAGAAGCAAACTGTCTCTTTTCTCAGAGAAACAGTAACCCATCACGAGCTACCTGATGCTCTCTGTCAGATTATTTGTAGCAGCTGCTTCCACAAACCTGCAATGCAGGCAAATATTTGAGAACGGATGTGCTGTTTTCTGTAAGCACTTCACTTTCACCACTTATACTTACCACCGAGGCTGTCGTCAAGGATTAACAAATCTAACAGTTTGAAGTTATTTTTTATAATCCTTTAGTTAGATGCAAAAGAAAGAACTATTCACTGGGATTGTGAGATTTATTTGACCTCTCTGAACATCCATTGGAGCCTGTGGTTCACATCTGGGATAAAGTGTCTCACCTTGGCATTAGCTCAGCGTACATTTGTGACTGCAGATATTGGCAGTAGAGACACTGAGTTGCATCCTAATTCAAGCATTGGTCAGACCACAGAATAGAAATCCAAGTCCAGATTTTGGAATCTAACATGCTAAATTATGTCCTCAGAGTGTGCCAGATGTTAGATTCATCCCAGAGATTGTTTGGCTTTTACCTTAAAAATAATTGAATATAGTGAAAAAGTCAGAGTAATTCTTCAGACACACTGACAGTGCTCATGATGTTTGTTGCTCTTTGTTGCTGCTTTAGGTGACTGATTTCTTAGTCTTGGTTTTTCTGTTCTGTTGCAATGCCAGTTAAGTCGTGCTCACTCATTTCACATTAGTCCCGAACATTTAACTTTCTTAAGTTTGAGTGTCAGACACATATCTGTCGACGAATACAGAAAGCTCAACCACAGTTCATAAGCTACATTCACAACATCCACAGTATTGTGATCAGCGATGCCTCACATTGCTCCTGATATTTCATCAATTGTGTGTTGATTACTGTCCTATTTCACAGATACTTCAGAATCCAGCATGGTTGGTGCATGGATCTGTTTTAAGTTCATTTCTTGTGATGGGTTGCAGCAGAAGTATTGCAGCTAGATGCTAAAGCACTTAATGGTGTTGGAATTATCAAGTCTATTGATAATCTGAATTATAGCAGCTCAGCAGGATTGATTGGATTATTTTTTTTAAGTTCAGTCAAGTCTAAAAGGCACATGGCTCTGACATTTGTACGCCTAAGAAAACTCAGTCTCAGGACTTCAAAATTGTAACATTTTAGTCCCTACATTTGCAATTCAGTGGAAATATATTGATACTGAGAAGTAAAACATTACAAAGACATAGATGCATGAAAAGATGCCATTGTGTTCATTTATACAGCCATTTATATGTTACATAGCGAAAAGCAGGATTAAATATCAAATAGATCAGCCAATCTTTCATTATTTTCTTTTATGAACAGCAAATCCATTTTCCTGTCAGATAACAATTATGTTCACCTATCCAAGGCCATCCTAAAGAACACAAACAGCAAACTCTCCTCATGTGGAACTCTGCTCTAAAAACTTTTCAGCCTGTTCCTGAAGTGAATAAGGCAGCATTGATTTCAGTAACAATGCCTTCCTGCCAGCTAATGCAAGGTGACATTGAAGACTCAAGTTTTCAGGTTTCTAACACAATGTGTGCCTAAAAGTTCTTCACAGAGCAGCATGATAAAGACTGTGGAAGAGAATTAATGCTAGTTTTAACAGCTGTTCATTTCTGTGTATGTTGAGTGTATTACAATATTTAATGAGTGTAATCTCATTTTGGTGGTTTATTAACTAAGGAATCTTTCACATTTCATGTGGAAATATGAAATCGGGTATAGACATAAGGACTCTGAGTGCATGAACTGAACTGAAAGGTTTTTATGTGTATTGTAATGTCCAAATAAAAGGACAATATTTGAGCTTATGCAAGAAATCTGAAGAGAAATAATGTAGTGGAGAATATTGTTCAAGGCCTATGCCAAGGACAGACCTAAGGTGGCATAAGTCCTCTCCTCATACTGTACCTGGGGATAATGTATGGACATGACGTCCACCCCACAGCTGCGTCCCCCTGCCCCATCCCCACCCTCCCCTGAACTTCACTTAGTCTTACAAACTGTGTGGGTTTGTTTTGAGTAAATCCTCCCATTTTCAACCTTCACATTCAGAACCGACTGCTGTCATCTGGGCCTCCTGTCAGCCTTAGAACCTGCAGCGCATTATTTGACAAGGTAACTCCTCCATATTACTTTCCACATGATGTATCTCTGCATTGGCCTTGAAGCTAAATTGAACTATTTGATCACCTAATATTGATTATGCCACCTGGCTTATGCAAATTGCATACAAATATTTGATTTTAGAGGCATCATCACTCTCTGTATTGAAATTTCATGGGGGGTATGATTGGTTCTATTACTTTATGATGTTATAGATGTATTTATTATCTTTCACCAGAGCACCTCTTAAAAGATTTTCTTTTGAATGGACCGTGTCTGAAATGGCAGGACAGTGGCGCTTGCCACAGAGGGTTGTGATGACTGTCAAACTGCATGTATGAGCTCATATTCCTAACAATTTGATCCACATTGCCAATAAAATGCCTGTAACTCCATCACCATTGTAGACATTACCGCATGGCTCTGTAAAAAAAATAAAAATACACGCCCCTCACTGGCTAACTGCTTACAGTTAGCCAGACACTCATTTCTGCACTGCAGTCTTGGCCCAGCCCTCCTTGGAGCAGGTCAGAGGCCCAGTATGTCTGAATGAAGAACTGGGACTTCCCTTCAGCCAGACCCTTTCCCTTTAATCACTAGAACTAAGCTGCACTGATTCATTTATGCATGACGAGACTGGAAATGGATGAAGTGTTTTCCATTCCATAAGAGGAAGATGATCCAAGGCAAGTAGAGTTTTGGATGGGGAAAAAGAGGCTGAGCATTAGGCATAATAAATATGCCTGAGGCTTATTAATCACACTTGTTAAAAGGTATCTTCCATATCAACAGGACGTCTGCAGTTCATCGCCATACTGCACACTGCAGTGCTGCAGTATGTTTTCTCCTATAGCACAGTTAAATATGTAACAGATTGTTACTTCCAAACTCATTCTCATCATTTGTTCATGGCACACCTTCCCAGACCCCACAGCGCAAACTCCTTCAGATAAACTGCACTGAATGCTACCTCACTCCTTAGCTCCCACTCGACTCATAATGCTTTCCTTTGCTATCAACAGAACTTTGCTGAAAATTAACCCGATTTTTTTGTTTTTCTTGTAGAATATTCAAAAAGCTAAACAGTTTTCTTTTTATATGAATCACAAGCAGATTTTTTAACCACTTCTGAATTAAATGTTTATTCATATAATGAATTTTTAGTTTGAAGTAATCCGAGTCTGTTATGTTACCCAGTCGATGCATGTTACACAAAATCCTTCTGAACCTCAACTGGCCAGAACTCAAACTGTGGCTGGTTCGGGTTTTGCAGGCTGTTCAATTGTGGTAACAACTCAAAACAGAGAAAATGAAATTTGTGTTCAATTTTTGGAAAAAATTTGAGGATCTGCAGGTACACTTTTCATTCCATCCTGCTTGCGAGGCAGCCAGACTCACTTGCATCGCTACCCTGCAGGGTGCCAAAACATCATCGACAGAACCCCCGATTGCTCCACCTGTGTCAGAGGAGGAGGATGAGGAGGAAGAAGAAGAGGAGGAGGAAGAGGAAGATGAGGATGATGATGATGAGCTGCCCCCGGTCATTGCCCCTCGACCCGAGCACACCAAATCTGTGAGTTAAAATCACACCACTGGTGAAATCATTCAGCTATAAATACAAAGCCCTCTGCATCTCTTAGACTTTTCTGTCCTCTGCAGATCTACACCCGCTCCGTCATGGAGCCACCAAAGCCTCCCACCCCTGTGAAAGAGGTGCTGACCCCACCAGAGTCGCAGGTCCAGCCGGAGAACACGTCCAACACAATGTATCGCCATACCGACCGGCAGAGGAAGAAGTCAAAAATGACGGACGAGGAGATTCTGGAGAGACTCAGTATGTGTCTTTAGAGCTGCATGTTTAGTCATTCATGCAATCAAATCATTCTTTACACTGCCATGAACAAATCTGGTGTACAAAGCCAAAATTTTGTCTTCGGAAAAAATCTTCATGAGCAAAAACAATACAATTAAAGACATTGAGTCTAAAAATTATCATAATTATGCAAAAATAATAACGTAATGCCTCCAGCGTTCAAATCTACATACTACCTAAAACAATGTTGAAGGTGTGACCTCTGCATTGTGCCCTGATATTACTGATATTATTATTGTGTTTTATGATTCAAAAGACAAGCAGGGTATCACATCTTGTGCACCTCTTCTGTAAAAGAACAGGGAGTACGAGTATAATGCCATTTAGACAAAGAAGTGCTTTTTTCATTGATTGTGGCTTCTTTACTCCCCCCACCCCCCACCCCCATCTGCAATGTAACTTTAGCCCAATAACCAGAATGCACTGTGAAGTACAGATACATGTACTTGCACTTTGAAGCAGCATCTGTCTGAAATAGAAAAGTGGAAAAAGTTCTAGGGATGTTCATTGTGTGTCTGTATGAAGCTGTCATGACACCTACACGGTCTGGACATTCATTATGTTTTTCTTTCCTCTCTGACTCAGGGAGTATTGTGAGTGTGGGGGATCCCAAGAAGAAGTACACACGCTTCGAGAAAATAGGACAAGGGTAAGTCTTTCCGTGATCATCAACCGGCCGACACAGGTGTTGAAACGGTGAAATTTCAGGAACAGTCAGTCTCTGCGGGAGATATGGAGCTGTAGTGACCACTTTAGAGACTTGGAGGCAGAGAGAGGGTAAGGTTGAATGACTGGGAGAAAAATAAGTCGAGAGGAAATGAGAACTGTATCCTGAAAAGGCCAAGAGCCAGATTAGCTCAGCCATCTCCCTCTCTCCCTCTCTCTTTCTCCTTGTCTTTCTGTTTTGTATTTTAACGCTGTTGCTTTTCTGTCAGTGTTCCTGTTCACGACTCAGATAAAACAGCGCGGTTGTTATCTGCCCTGTCACTATTTCCATATTTGATCAGGAAGCTTCCACCTAAAGCAGTAGACGATTGTCTGTTTACTCTCTGTTATCATTAACTTATTAGCACCAGGAAGTGCGCTTCATTATTTATACCTCCTGACAGTACACAGGTGTAGCTGACAGCGAGAGAAAGGGAGAAAGAGGAAAAACCAGAAGGCTAAATTCACAGAGGAAGGTTTTGAGTTTCATGAGTTACACTTCCAAATAAGGACAGTGTGGCTGCATACCATTCCTTTGACCAACTATTGAAACCATTGCTCAAGTATTTGAGCTCATCACTGCTAAGGTAATTTAAATGAGGATATCCAGCTCATTAAAAGAAATAGTAGCATTAGTGTAAGTACTATTCAGAAGTTTTATTTAATTAAAACCACCACTAAAATAGTCCACTACAAAAGAAGGTTCTGCAAACCTACTGAAGTTAAAGTATGTCAGTATTATCAGCTGATTCTTACCAAAGCACAAAAATTAAAAGTAATTATTCTGCAGAAAAACGTTCCCTGACAGCGTTTCATTGTTACATGGGATGTTTTTGGATTAATATTAGTATTTGTTGCACTTTACTGCTGTAGACATTTAAGGTTGAGCAAATTTGACATATTTAAGATGCTGCAGGTAGTTTAATCTACAGCAGCGCATTCTTATATAAGATCATCATGTTTGCATCATTGCTCTCCTGTTAGAACCACATATCTCTGAAACGTCAGCCTTTTATGAGCTCAGAAAAAACACTCCTGTCGTCAGCATCACGATGAGGCATTTTCCAGCAAATTCAAGAGGATTTTTAAACAGATAAATTAGCTTAAGAAAAAGGAGAATTTTCTCAACCCGTTAAAGGAACAGTTAGTTCTTCAGTTTTTTTTCAAACATTCAAAATCACCACATCTGGCATGGCTTTCACTGGAAAGGACGAGTATGAAATTTGAAATTATTTAACAAGTCATTTAAGCTGTCAGTCAAAGGTAGTGGAGTGAAAAGTACAATATTTACCTCTGAGGTGTTGTGGAGTGCAAGTATAAGGCTTCATAAAATGGAAAGATGCAAGTAAAGTACAGCCCTCCTGAATTTGTTCTTAATCCCAGTACTTTAGTAAATGTAATTGTCTATGAGCCTTTTTAAAACTCTATAATGGTGCATTACTGATGCGATTTTGATCTTGTGTTTCATCAGAGCGTCTGGCACTGTGTACACTGCCATCGACATAGCCACTGGCCAAGAGGTAAGTCAGACTATACTTACAACTTCACAACATCCACATACTGTATATTCTATGTATGTTGTTTATTTTCCCTCAACAAGCCATCAGGGTGAATTATTCTAATCCGCTGCTGTCTTGACTTGTTTTCTCAGGTGGCCATTAAACAAATGAACCTGCAGCAGCAGCCCAAGAAAGAGTTGATCATCAATGAGATCTTGGTGATGAGGGAAAACAAGAATTCCAATATAGTGAACTACTTGGATAGGTACGCTTTCACATGCAGAGTCACATTTCATGCAGAATTAAATGGATTAACCCTAACCCTAACCGTCAACTGTACAAACAGGGGTAAGGCTGTTTTATGCTTGTTTTTTGTAGATTTTTGATCCTCACTGAATAGAATTTTATGGCCATGACATTTTCCATGACCTTCAATGTCTTGAAATTGCTTGTTTTTCTCCGGTCAACAGTATCAAAAGATGTTCAAACTCCTTTGATATAAAAGAAAAAAAAGCTGCAATCAATCTTCATGTCTGAGAAGCTAGAACCACCAAGTGTTTAACATTTTAGCTTAATAAAGGGCAGATGATATTCAATTTTCAGCACAAGCGCAGATATACTGCACATATTTACATGATATAGGAAAGGGCCTTTAAACACAACATATACGGATTATGATGGTTTTCCTAGTAGCATATGAAATCATTTTCTATTTTTTTTGTTTTTCTAAGATGGTTCTTACACAAATAAGCTCCCACAGCAGTATGAATGTCATATTAATTTGAGTATGGTGTCTGAAAGCAAAGTAAGTGCACGTCTCCATGATGGTGCTGTACTGTTACCATAATGACATTGAAGGATCCTCTGGGCTTTCTTTACAGATCTCTTGCTTCTTTTTCTTCTTCTGCTGTTCTTAGCTCTTCTTCATTTTTCATTTTCAAAGTGGCCTGCATCCATCTTAAGGTGTATTACTGCCACCTACTGTTGTAAAACATAATAGCTTTTTGGTTCTAACACTTTTATAGCATCTGTTCCACTTGGCCCTGATTTCATGATACTGTTCTTCATGCCTTTGTTCACAGCTGGCAGTAACATGCTTGATCATCCGCTTCTTGTTGTTACTGACTATGCATCAAATGTTGGAAGCTTTGTTCTCATTTTCTGTACAAGTTTCAGCCAGTATGCCAAGACCTGATTTGATGAAGCAACAACTGAACTGTAAACTTCATTCTTCATTATGTTTTTATCTCTTTTTCTTTATCTTTCTTGCTGTTATCAGTTACTTGGTAGGAGATGAGCTCTGGGTGGTGATGGAGTATTTGGCTGGAGGTTCGTTGACAGATGTAGTGACTGAGACCTGCATGGACGAGGGCCAGATTGCTGCAGTCTGCAGAGAGGTAAGAAGCCAAGTTTAGACATCAGCAAAACCACCCACTACATCTGTGGTTGTGACGAGCTGACCCATACAATCAGGTGGAAACCTGCAAACGCACTGAAGCATTTCACCCAGGACGATCCAAATTTGTGTTTCGTACAGGCTTCTTTCTGTGGGTATGAGTGTTTCATATTTGTACCTCTCTTCATAGTGTCTTCAAGCCTTGGACTTCCTCCACTCCAACCAGGTGATCCACAGAGACATAAAAAGTGACAACATCCTCTTGGGTATGGACGGATCTGTCAAGCTCAGTAAGTCTTCATTTTTTGATACATGTATATTTTCCTTTGACTTTATTCTGCAATAATTAAAGTAAAAAGCAGCCTAATGATAAAAAATGGAGAGTTAAGAGACATTATGTTGTGTTAAATGAAAGACCACTTTGCTGAAACATTGACAAATGTGGAAATGCATCACTAAACATTAAAACACCCCTGCATCTGTCTCTCTGCCTCCCTCTGCAGCCGACTTTGGCTTCTGTGCTCAGATCACTCCAGAGCAGAACAAGCGCAGCACGATGGTGGGAACGCCCTACTGGATGGCACCGGAGGTGGTGACTCGGAAGGCTTACGGCCCAAAGGTGGATATCTGGTCTCTGGGAATCATGGCGATAGAGATGGTAGAGGGAGAACCGCCTTATCTAAATGAGAATCCACTCAGGGTAAGACATAAAATGTACCCAGGACACACAGCATTTGCTCCCTGGTGGTCATACAGTATACATGGAGATGAAACATTTAGTTTTTTTCCTATATGGTCCCCTCATTACTTGACCACCTTCTCCTTCCAGGCGCTGTACCTGATAGCAACCAACGGGACTCCAGAGCTGCAGAACCCAGAGAGGCTGTCGTCTGTGTTCAGAGACTTCCTCAACCGCTGTCTGGAGATGGATGTGGACCGCAGAGGCTCTGCCAAGGAACTGCTTCAGGTAAAACTGACACTCAGTCCCCAGTATATTTGTCACACTTTGGGCATTTTTGATATTTTGTACATCTACAGTATTAAGCATTAACCAGGAAGCAATAATGTGATAATAACAAAACCTTTACCCTAATCTTACTACTGGTACTTAATGCTATTGTTTCCTAAAAGAAAGTTTATTCACATCCATTCCATTTTGTTTGTATTGCACTAATTCATAACTTATGGCACTTCATTTAGTAAAGTAAAGACCTTAGAAAATTCTGAAAAATAAACCCAACAAATCCAGAGTTTCCTTTGAATTCCCTTTCAACAAGTACTTGGCAACAGTTAATGTTAATGTAAATAATTTAGTGGTGTATAAATGCACAAGCACTCTGCTTCTGGAAGCACGAGTTAAAGATGATGAACATACTGGTGGATCTCCCAGATTCACTATTTTTTGTCCTCTTCACACTATATCTGCTACTTCATAATCATAAATCTGTAGCTCTTTTGGCTTCATACTTACTTTTTTTTAATCCTTCCTGTCTGCAGCATTCCTTCCTAAAGCTGGCAAAGCCTCTATCCAGCCTGACGCCTCTGATTGTAGCTGCGAAGGAAGCCATAAAGAACAGCAGTCGCTAGGGTGTGCTCCCTGTCCGCACCCGAGGCTGGAGCCCTGCCTGTGAAGTGTGCGTTCATGGCAGCAGGGGCTTGGGTGTTTGGGTAGAGGGGCGACAGTGACAGCACAAGGCGGGGTTTGTGTGACTTACCGTGACAGCACAAGGACAAAAGACCCCCAGGCCTCATATGTAGGATGGACATCTGGCCTTGCAGCCTCTCGGCCCATGCTGCTGAAAAGACCTTATCTCCTCGTTTACTTCTCCAGCACTCTGTACATGTAGAGCAGTCCATCACAAGTGTGTGTGTGAGTGTGTGGGCGTGTGTGCGTGTATAGAAACTGTGCACATCTCTTTGTGTCAAATGTCTTGTTTGGGAGTCTCCCCAAACCCAAAAAAAAAAGAAAAAAGAAGAATAGGGTGAAAAAAACTGAAAAGAAAGCATTTTCAAGAAGAACCTGCAGGAGTGAAGAGGAGAAACAAAACACAAAACTGAAGAGCCCGTGAATCCCTCCCTGCCCGGCTTTAGGCTCGGTTCTCTTTCCTCTAGTCCCTTCATGGAGCACCATCAGACCACACCTGCACCTGCAGTGACCAGCTGATGTGAGAGAGTGACTCTGGACCCAACCTTTGCCTGCATGATCTTCGGCTCTGTGCAGAAACACCGCTACTCCTCTGCAGATTGTCACATCTCAAGGTGGCGTATTTTTGTGTATGTGTGTAGGTGTGTGTGTGTGTGTGAATGTGTGAATGTGTGAAGGGGTGCAGCTACAGGGGAAAAAAAAGTCAGGAATAATTTCACATGACCTATACCAGCTTTAAACAACTTTCAATTATTCATCTCATATCAGTGAGGAGATGCGGTTTTCATATTTCATTTGAGCTCATGACGGCTGCCTGCAGTGAGTTCACAGATTTTCTCTGTAGAACTGGCTGCATAACATCAGGTATAATGTTCTCATTATCTGAAATATCAAACCAAAACTATACTGCAGCATCAGTCTATGATGTGACCTGTGATATACAGTTTAATATACATACTTTCTTATCGGTTTCAGGAGCAAAGTGGTTCCTGTTCAGTCGTTGGGGTTGTCGTTTTTGTGGATTACACTGATATGTAGATGCCGTGTCACACATTTAACTATTAGAATAATTATAGAAAGCTACAATATTGATGCAAGCATTTTATTCAACGGATCACTCTAAAATGCCGTTTGCATAAAACTGTAGCATCTCAAATAAGATCATTCACAGTATGTATCTGATGAATAAGTGCAAAAAAAAAAGGTAAGACAAAACAAAATCAAACAGATGATAGACAGTAATCCTGAATCCCAACAAAAGACTGTGTAGTTATTTATCTGCAGTGAGTTGATGGTCCAGTGCCACATTTTATTGCACCCACAGTGCCCCGAGCATCCCAGTGTCCTCAGACCTTAAGCAGGATGTTACAAAATATCCTTTAGCAGGCAATTAATGCAAACAAAACACACTGATTCAATAGAAAATGGACAAACTGCAACATGGCATGGAGGGAAAAAGCAAATTCCTTCATGTAAACATGAGCTATTAGTAATTCTTGTGGTCTTATCATGTTATACTAAAGAATATCTTATATGCTGCACATGATTGGGTTGCCAACGCAAATCGAGACAACATCCACGTCCGCTGAGGCGCTGCCCTCCTCACCCGCCTCCCCCTCTCCTCCCTTTAGTATCTGAGATGCTGCTTAGTGTTCATTTTTTTTGTCTTTTAATCGTGTCTTATATGACTTTTTTTCATGTGGTCTTTACATTTTGTAGTGTTATCGTGTGGCAGATTATAGAAGGGGAATGTTATCCACTGTGCTAAGTAGTGAGTGCCATTTTTATGATTGTACCTTTGCCCTATACGAGCACCGAAAACAGAAACTGTGGTAGAAGCTCGCATTGTTCGCTGACATTCCTTCCATGCCTGGTTAGAGTTTAAACTCCCTCCTGTACAGAAGTTATCTCCTCTGTCGATATTCGGTAGCTTCGTCAGGCGTTTCCCATGTAGCATCCCTCCTGTGTGCGTGCGCGTGAGTGTGTTTGTGTGTTAGGGGGCTACCTCAATCTGCACTAGAAGATGCCTCACTCGTGTTGTCCACCTTGACTCTGAGGTGCAGGGTAGCTGCTTAGTCATATTGTACCTCCATTGTACAGCAGATGTACAGACGATGAAGGAGTGACGTTAAGACAGGAGGATGCAACAGAATTCATGCATGTAAAACAAAACTATACACTGTATCTCATCTTCAAATAGGTTAAGATTGTTAGGATATGTATGTATGTATGTAAATATGATGGGAAAACCAACCCTACCTTCCCCCTTTTTTCAGAACTATGTAACTTAAAATGACAATATTCAGGTTGCTCTATGGTATGTATCAATAAATGTTTTGCACCCTGGAAAAAGAGAAAACAAAACACACACACTCGCTGTCTCCGCACTCCTGGATCCACCGCTCCTGTTTGGGCTTTGTCGGACACTCCTTCATCCGGACAGAGAGCCGATGAATGCAGCACTCTGTGTGCGGGCCCACACAGTCTGTCCTGAGTACCACTGCTGAGTGTTAGTATATCTGTGTGTGTGCGGTAGGTAGGTAGGTAGGTAAGGAGGTGTGGGTGGCCTGTCAGGAGGCTTCGCTGACCCTGAGGACTTTTGGCCTCTGCCCCATGTACAGGTCTGAACTATGAGCACAAAGGTGAATTTCGGGACAAGAGACACCGCTGACGTGCCCCTTTTTCTGTGGTTGCTCCTGTACATTCCTATCTTCTGAATGTGTAAACCTGTACACGTGGTGTGAAAATTCCTCTATTAATGTGTATCAAGAGAATGGAACAAAGACAAAAAATGTTACTTTTTAAATTATTATCTTTATTATTATTATTATTATTACTCTTATTATTGTCTAGCTTTGTAAAACTGCTGATCCATCTGGCATACCTCAGCAGGCCTTTCCCCAACTTTGAAAAAGGACAAACGAGTGACGGGGAAATGAGGTTTTGGATAAACTATTTTTAATTGTGGTTGAAGCAATAGACTTTTTGAACTTTGAATTGTGCATGGCTGTGTCTTGAGTGTAAAAAAAAACAAAATATTGCAGTTTGGGAACTGGACTGAAATAAAAAGAGGAAGAAAACCAGAGTCGTGGCAGTGCTTGGTCCTCAAATTGATTCCTTTTTTATTCATTTAGTTGCTTAGGATTATGCAGCTAGTTATTAGAAATGCCAAAGAAATGTGACTGTAAACTGGTGGAAGAAGGAGATAGAAGATGGATGACAGAAACAGATGCTATTATGACTTGTACACATAGGACGTTTCCCTGCATAGTGATTATTTAGATAATTGTGAGGCATGAAAGATAAATTTCCACCGTATCATTCACAGCATCAGTAATGTGAATACCATAGTGCTCACTGTATAGTGTAATGGAAAAATACATTTACAACAACATCATTATAAAAATGTTCGATACAGGGGCGGATCCAGATTAATTTTAGTGGGGGGGCACAGGGGGGTACAACAGATATTTTGGGGGGCCACCGAAAAGTTGTAAGAAAAAATAAAAGCTGCAACCGTCCTCTCGCTTTTACAAAGTATTTTTCATGTTTTTTTGGTTCTTTAACCCAATAGGAACGCTGTATATGACCTTTTCATTTCGGACTGTTAATATTCAAATTATGATGGACTTGTTTCCTTGTTTATGTGAATTACAGCATCATTAGCTGCAGCATCTGCCTGTTATGCAAAACTAGCAAGTTCAACGACAGTCCTGAGGACAATTAAGTGACAAATATTGTACAAGAACAGCACTTATACAACCCTGTGGATTTCCACTTCTTAGAATGTTTGCTGACAATTATCACACCTAAAATAAGAAATAATATTCTGTACTTTTAGCAACTAGTTCTCAGCTGTAAACCAGAAACATCATAGGGTTCTGTATGCTAATCAGCCTAAATCAAAATGAGTGCTACCCAATACACAGTGAACAACAACAATCTGTACTTTGATCTGTGATAAAATAATCTGAAATGTTCTGTGCAGTAATTTAAATTTTAAAATACAGTAAGTAGCATTCTATACATTCAATAGTAAACCTGAGAACAATAATAAGCAGTAACAATACCCCATATTCTTAAATCATTTAATAGTGCACAGCTCAGCAAACATCATGGTGTTCTGCATAGAAATCACAAAAAGCTGCTCTCAGTAATCTTTCACAGTGAGCAGATGTTCTTGTGTTTCAGGTCCATGGTCCAGACGTGACCATTGAACAGGTCGGGGGGGGTCTGGCACCGTCTACTTCCTAGAGCACCTCCTCTTTTTGCATTCTTCATATGGGATGGAAAGTAACATTGGTTTAGCATGTCGATCAAAGGCCTGTAGGTGTAAAGCAGGAAGCCCTCCACAATGAGGATGTGAGTCTCCTGCTCCTCCTTGTGGTCGGACGTCGTGACGATCTCTGTGTCCAGGGTGTTATTAACGCCATGAGACTTCTCAAACTTCACCGGGTTCTCCAGCCACGCGAAGATCGTACTCATCATGGTGTCCATGTCCAGAGCAGTGATGACATCGTACTGCTTAAAGCCATCTTCACCAACTTCATTCTGATCTTGGCACTTGAAGAAGTCATCCTGATGGACCACACAGCAGTTGGGCAGGTTCTTGATCAGGCGGTTGGTGAGGGTGGTTTTACTGCTGATGCTGATGATGTACTTCATGTTCTCGGATTGGTCAAAGCTCGGAAAAAGAGTCAAAAACGTCAACAAAGATGGGAGAGATCGGACGTGGAAGAAAGCTGAAAAAGAGAAGGTTGCAGCAGGAAACGTCAACTACTCGAGTCCTCCATGGCGCTTGAGTTTAGTGACTAAGGTAAGAGCAGAAAGGGAGCTGCCACTCGGACGCAGTTCTTCTGCCCAGAGAGGACCTCTTTCTGCTGTCGCTGCTACACATACTGCTCTAGTTGAGGTTTTAGGTGGAATATTCCTTTTAACCAGCCCCTCAGGTTTCTTTGAGAATTTCGGATGAAATACTCGGTTAAACCAACATTTTAGGTGCATGTCCAGGGATTTTTGGTGGAATGTTCCTTTAAGGTGGATGTGTGAGGACCTTGTAGGTGGAATACTTCCTGAAGCCAACCTTTTTGGTCAACATTCAAAGATTTAAGGTGGAATATTCTTTTAAACCAACCTAAATTTCATGTTTTGATCATTATCAAGTGAGAAACCTCAATCCTTCCTCATAATGACATTTGAGATTTCTGCTGCTGTTATTTGTTTAGTCCAGACTAAATGACAGAAATCCACAACTGTAATTTTATTTCAGGACTCGGTTATTAAATGCCAAAACAATCCATGTGACTCTAAAAACTCAGCAGCTTTACAAACTCTAAGATTAAACTCTCCACAAGGATCCAAAATAAGTTGGACTTCTACATGAGAGCTTTAATTATTCTTCATCTACTTCCTGAAAAGTTTGATCAATAAAAAAGACAAAAACTAATATTTTCAGCTGAACTAAAGACAGATTTTGTGATTTTTCTGCTCACATGCTGTGTTGTTGTAAACTTACTCTTTCAAATAAATAGTCTCCTAACCCCCTGGAAATCAGTGTTTGTCCTGTTTTTGTGTTGCTCCTCGGCGACCCTAGAGAGCTGGGTTGTAATGTTTTTGAGCAACACACCATACTATGACGTTTGTACAGTGATGGTTCTACTATGGAACCAGCTTGACATGTTCAGGTGTTCTTTGTGTGAAAATTCAGAGATTTCAGGTATCAGAAGGTGGTTTTCAACTGTCTTTGTTAACTTTTTGCTTCAACTTTAAACTAAATTTGCTTCAAAGTCAAACATGTGTGCTAACTAATGTGTGCAGTGATTAGTGGATTTAGTGCAGCAGAGTTGTGTCTTTATCTTGGCTGTAGTGAGTCTTCAGAGGTCTTTGGTCAGACGCATTCTGTATTCTTGTTTGTGAACCAACGTTGGTTGTCCAGAAGGTCCTGTCCTGATTCTCTGTTTAAAGAGGTTCTCTGGGAGGCTGCAGGAGACTTTAGCATTTGGGTTGTGCTATTTTAGGTTCTGTATGGTTTCATTTGGAGGACTAGCTTGAGGCCCCTCCATGTGGTTTAGTGAGGTTTTCTGTAACAGTTCTACAAAACAACCTGCAGCAGAAGAGACTTTGAGAGTTTATAGGAAGTTCTGGAGCTCTGCCATTTCCAGGTTCCTTAAACAGCATATGAAGTTTCTATTTTAAATTATTTACTGTGTGAGCCCAAGAGGGCTTCAATAAACTCCCTCCATCCCCTGAACACAACACATTTTATTACCCTGTTAAATCTTTTTTTTTTTTTTTTAATGTTTTGGAGTTTTTAGTTTATTCTCTTTGCTTGTTTAGTTTTGTCATCTGTGTGAAAGGTGCTAAACAAAAAATAAATTTGAATTGATAAACTGAATAACTGACTAACTCATTGTGACAACAGAAGTATTTTCATTGTGATTTAAGGGTTTGTTTTATTTTTAAGGTTGGGGTTAAAATCTTGACAGAAAAAAGATTAAAGAAATAAATTACATTAAAAAAGCAATTAACTCAAAGGAAAAAACACTCAATACAACAAAACTTTTAAAAAGAAAATTAAACATTAGATTAAACAGACAATATATTTAATTCGGTAATTAAACAGAAGATGCAAAACATGTAATTATAAAATGAAACATTTTTAACAAAAATATGAAACATTAAAGATGAAATATTTCAGATAATTAAACATATAAAAAACACAAACATTAAAAAAGTACAAACATTTAGATTGTTAAATCTTTAAAAAGACTAAACATTTAATTAAAAAATTAAATGTTTATTTAGAAAATGAAATCTTGAAGACAAACTTGAAATAGGAATTAAACAGAAAATACAATGAAGCATATAAAAAGAAAATTAAACATTATTGAAGAAGAAAAACCTTAAAGATTCAATTGAAAAATTTAACATTGGGAAAGAAAAGGACATTTTTTCAAACAAGTTGATAAAACATTTGAAAAAACAGCAATTAAACATTAAAAAGACAAAACATTTCAAAATCAAGTCAGACATTAGAAAAGAATAAAAGGTGAAAAAAGGGTAAAACTAAACATTTAAGAAGAATCAAACTCAAGACAAAACATTTGAAAAGACACCAGTTAGACTTTAGAAGATCAAATTAAATGGAAGAAACGATAAAACAATTAAAAAGAGCAAAAACAGATAAAGGTCTTAAAGCGTTTTCTAGTCTGAAATGAAAACATCAAGTAGTTTCTTCAAACATTTCCTCTTTCTGTATTTTTGTTTTGATTGTGGACAGAACTCATTTCAGAAAACTGCTTTCCAGATAAAGTCTACTAGTAGTTGAAGGCATCGATCAAACTAATTTTACCTTCTGATCTGCACAAACTTTACTGTTCAGTGATGATAATCAAAGTTTGTTCAGGATTTCTAAAAAACCCACAGGTGAAGGTCCGAGAAGAACTCAGATGGATGGTCTAAATGTGAAATCAAGACTCATGGTCACAACTTTTAAGGCTTCTGTTAACCAGAAAGTTCAAACTAACAGAGAACTGCTGAGAAACTTTTAAAACTTCAGTCCTCAGACTGTCTAAAGCAGGGGTGTCAAACTCCGTTCCTGGAGGGCCACTATCCTGCATGTTTTAGATGTTTCCCTCTTCCAACACACCTGATTCAAATGATCAGGCTCGTTATCAGGCTTCTGCTGAGCTTGATGATAAGCTGATCATTTGAATCAGGTGTGTTGGAAGAGGGAAACATCTAAAACATGCAGGATAGTGGCCCTCCAGGAACGGAGTTTGACACCCCTGGTCTAAAGGGTCAAACTAACAGAGGAACTACTCCAGAACTTAGAAGATATCAGTCCTTGGACTGTCTCACAGTTCAAACTAACAGAGATCCACTGTGGGACTTAGAAAACTTCAGCCCTCAGACTGTGTGAAAGCTCAGGTCCTGAGGACTCGGGAGGTCTGGAGGCTTTGGAAAGTCTTGGAACTGAGGGTTCAACCCTCCAGCACAAAGGCTGAAGTCCAACCCCCTGAGAAAAACAGTCGAGTCGCGACTTAAGTTAAAAAAAAACTTGAAAATGGCAAAAAATCGATGATAAATGTGCAAAAAAAATGAAGAATTAGTATCTGGGCAAGTTGCTCATGGGACACGAAGAGAGACTACCAAGCAGAAGGTCGTAGGTTCAAGACCCACCACTGGCATTTTTCTTTCTTTGTCTAAGTTTTCCTAAAAAATTAAGAAGGGGCTGCTCTTGAATCAGTGACCTCCAGCTCCATAGGCAAACCCTTAACTCACTGAGCTACAGATCAGATAAAAAGAAATAAATTTGTTGTCCCTTTGACATTGTAGTTTCTGTTCCTAATAAAGTGACCACATGGGTGGAGCCAAGGTGGAGTCTGGGTGGAGTCAGAGCAGGGAGTACGAGGGGAGGTGGGTGATGTCCTCCCCCCTCTATCCCCCACCTTCCCCCACTGCCCCCCTCTACTCCCCCACCTCCCCCCACCACACCTTCCCCCGCCCGACGAGTTTTTCGAATCTCCACGAGTTCTTCGAGTCTCGACGGGTTTTCTGGAGTTTCTGGAGTTTCCACGAGGTTGGAGGCAGAAGAACTTGTCATGAAGAGGTTTTGAAGTCGGCGAGCATGGAGTGACTTTTTACAGCGACTAGAAGGAAGACGACTAGAAGAGCAGGTCTTTAACCAGCATCCATAAAATCCATGGAGTCTCCAGAGAAATGAAGGGAGGTCAACTTTTATCAACCACCATCCAGATGTTCAACTTGATATCTTTACTTTGAGATTTTTAGCACCACAAACCTTTAGTATCACACTTTATTATCATTTATTAGGACTTTAATGGAATCCACCATCAGATTTAGTTTTTGTTGACAAACTTTATTCTTGTCGTCGTGGGACTGCAGTATTTAAAACCGTTTCTATTTGTCCTCATGTTTATTAGTTTTAGTGGAGAAAGTTATTTAGTCGATTAGTTAGTCTCTTTAAACCAAATAACAAATTGGATTAGTCAAGTGGTTTAAATTTCTTACCTTGTCATATTTTAAATATGACAAAAATATATAAAAATAAAGCGTCTTGAGACAATTTGACCTGTAATTGGCGTTATATAAATAAAATAGAATTTAAATTGTATGTATCTTGTAATGTTGGAGTAATTCAGCCATATATGTTGGAAAACACA
This sequence comes from Acanthochromis polyacanthus, assembly GCF_021347895.1. Classification (NCBI taxonomy): domain Eukaryota; kingdom Metazoa; phylum Chordata; class Actinopteri; family Pomacentridae; genus Acanthochromis; species Acanthochromis polyacanthus. Next base: position 14,072,012 of record NC_067129.1, read on the forward strand.
TTTTCTTTGTCCATTAATCTGTTGATTGTTTTCTCCAGTAATTAATTTCTTGTTTTGGTTTATAAAATGTCAAACCCAAATATATTCAGTTTACTGTCATTAAAACCAAAAAGATTTACATTCATGATGCAGGAATCAGGCAGTTTTTCACTTTTTATCTTAGTTTAGTCATAAAGATAGTTAATGTGTGAATTGTTGCAGCTTGTGAGCCATAAAGGTTTTAATCTTTGGGGCCAAGTGTCAAAAAACATTTAGAAACCAACATCAACAAAACACTGACAGATTTGATCATCATTAAAGGGAAATCTAACTTTTGCATCAAAATGTCTAATAAAAGGACATTTATTTCCAATGTAAATGTGTGATATTCATCCTCTGGAGCTTCTCTTCACATCGTCTTCCACCTGGACTGGTTTGGTCGGGAGCATGTGCAACAAATGTGAAAAACTGCACTTGAACAACAATGAATGACACTGAAGTTTAATCTCCACATAAATGAGACTGAGTCTGGATGTGCTGCTCTGTAATTAACGCTTAAGTTTAGGGAAAGTTCAAACAAAAGAGGACAGTTCAGATAAGACTTGAGAATGAGCTTATTTTGAACAAACATCTCAGACTTTCTGAGCTTCAGCACCTCTTGCAAGATATTTTAACAACAAGCAACAAACATTTCAGAATTTTCTCTGTGAATTCTGAGAAATCATTTCCTATTTAATGACAGAGCTACACCTCTGAACTCAGTCTCATGAAAACAGACTCTAATTCAGTGTCATCCATCCATATTAAAGTGCAGTTACTAGTGATGTTAGGAGATGTGCCGAGGCTTCGAAGCGTGTGTCGAGAAATAAAAGGGGCGTTTCAACGAAGCGGGTATCAAGGCTTGCTTCATTTAGGGGAGGAGCCAAAAATGATGACGACCGAAGCCTCGTTGCCTGGCTGAACCACGTGACTGCTTCGGAAAGTGGTTCAGATTTTGACGCGAGGTCTGACAGCAGAATAAACTCCTCCCTTTCCTGTACGTCCTTGTCTAAGTTACACAAGCATATTCAGTACAATCTTCCAAGTTCCACAAGCACTTTCACTGTCCTCTGCCTGCATAAGGCCATGCCATTTTCCTAAGGTGACAGAAAGACATTATTACACAACCATTTTGGGGAAAATTTACACACACAGAATACATGAAAATCTATTTTATTATACGCATATGTGATTATTTATATATAGAAATTATTTGATCATACTTTTTTGTTTGTTTTTCATAGTCATTCCCAACAGCTATAATGAACAATGATTCAATGCATCAGGTATGTGGTTCAGATACAGCTGCCTGTGATTATACAGTTGACCAGTAGGTGGTTTCGTGTGCTCATGAAGCTTCAAGAAATGAACCCTTTCTCGAACCAATTGGCTCAAGTGGTTCAATGCCTCATGAGGCTTCATCTCACCATCACTAGCAGTTACCCAAAATGTTTGCTGAATGTGCTCCAACAAAATCTGTCCAGGTAGAAGGCCACTTTGACAAACAGGAAGTGGAAGATTCCAAGCAGATTTATAGAAGGGGGAACCGGACTGCACTAAGTGTGGTGGAGTATAGAGGGGTGTTTTGTGGGTTTTTAAGGCTGATAGTGATTATTAGTGAGATTTGGAGTGGATATTCATTTGCAGTAAATACAAGTATTTAAAATCTTGGAGTTAAACTTAGAACACAAACTCTAACAGAAAACTTTGTTGACACGTTTTTGTTTTGTTTACAGATGTTAAGTTAAAGGAGTTTTATTTGTGACGTATAACCAATCAAATCACTCTAGAAGACAGAGCAACCACAGCTGGATAGGTAGAGCATCGGAAGTCGGAGTATTAGTAATGTAAATTTTCCAACAAAAATTTTCCACTGCCCCCACCCCCCACCCCCCCGTGCCCCCACAGAAGATCCCCCATTGATTCTATAAATTACGCAAACACTTTTTAAGGCGCAATAAAAGCAGTTCAACATTTCGAGATAATTCACCGAAGTGCAAATAACAGCATTGCACCAGTATAAAAAGCTTGTACTGCTGCTGGTTTTGGTGTGTTCCGGATGGCACAGGTCAAGATGTTCACCGCATAGTTCAGAGCTGGAAATAATTCGGCTCTCTCAGGTCACTGTGGAGGTCATATGGCGGTCAGCTGAGACGAAGTGACGATCCTCAGGCTGATGTTTCCCGGCATCTCGTCGGCCATCTGCCCGCCTTGCTTCCTCAGCTGGAGCCTCTGAGGGTCGGTGGAGTCCTTCACCGAGCCAGACAGAACCACTTGGCCCATAAACTCGTCCTTCACTGAGTTACTGTTCCACACCTGAGGAGGACAAGTCAGGTTTTGTTTGTTGCTTTTAGGCCTTTATTATATAGGAAAGTGGCGAGAGAGGCAGGAAACGTAGGGGAAGGACATGCAGCAAATGACCATGGGTTGGACTCAAACCCATGACCGCTGCATCGGGGACTACAGCCTCTGTTTGTGGGTCACCCGCTCAACCACCTGAGTTGCTGGGGCGCCCCACAAGTCAGTTTTAAAGTGTCTCTCTGGTCAAAGTTACCTCTGTAGGATGTTCTACCTTCACTGTGCACAATGATGTATGCTCAGAGTTTGACACCAGGAGACTGTTTTTAGATCCTTCTGCAGAAAGTGACACATTTCTCTGAGGCCATCTGAGCTGTATGCTCAGGTTTGGTGGACTTCCCCCTCTTTAAGGTGTGATAGACACTTTTTCTAATTTAATTATTAGGTCCTTAATGGCTTCCTAATCCCTTACATTACTTTATTGCTGTCTTTGATCATAGACTTTTCCCAAACACAGACTAATAATTGGATTATGTTGCAGTTGCCAGCTGTTTTTACTGTTTTACTGAGCTTGGAACGTCCAGTTTTACTCACTGTGTACCTGTAGCTTCAATCAACATGCAAAACAATCCAAAGTTTGACTTATTTTTACATTAAGGCAATGTCACTTCTTAATTTCATGTAATTTTGCCTCCAACTGTTCTAGTTTTAGTCGATTCATTTATTTTCACCTTTAAAATCTCTTAACAGTTTAATTATTTTACTAATTTGCTTTTTAAATAGTTTTATCATCATTCATATCTAAATTTCTCAATTGTGTGCCAACATCTTTTGCTTATTTTCTTACTCAGCAAATGAAGCCATTATACCTCAGTGTATTTGGAGTGTAAGTAAATGTTGCATTAATGTATGAAATGTGAGTTTGAGCTACTGCTTGTAGTATTTGTGAACAAACCAGTTCTCTGTGATGTAAAAATTATGATCCTGCTGACGTAGTTCCTCGAGCGCCGGAAATCAGAGGATGCGGGAGTTCGGTGAAGCCTTATTTATACAGTCAATGGGTGAAGCTCAAGTATATTACAGACATGTTAACAGAAAGATTATTCAGAGTCGGTGCTCATGGAGCTCAACGACTGTTGTCGTTTTTGTTGTCGACCCTGGCAGAGAATTAAATTCGTTGCCGTGTGTTGTCTAACGCGGCTAGGCTATTTGTTTCCGGTTGTTTCTGTCAGAATCGTCGCGCCTCTGTCGTCACTTAGTTACGCCCGCCTTCTGACTCTACACTTCATGGTGATTCGTCGGCCAGTTTTAGGAGCATCCAACCTCGAGGCTTACCAAGGGTAACTAGACCCTTGAGTCGTAAGAGCTGGGTCTAGCGCGGCTAGGCTACTGAAGACCCTGATTTGGTTACTTTTGGTGATAATCAGGCCAATATGATGTACTGCTCCCTCAGTTACAGCTAATGGATATCACAGCTGCAGATTGATCATGAGCTAGTACATGGAGTCAGTATGTTTATTTTTAGAATTATAGAGAGCTCTAAATGTTCATATTATATAACAAAACTTTGAAAATAAATGTAGAAATGTAATAAGAATTCAGAGACAAAAAACTGTGATGATTAATTCCCCATGAGTGAAAATTCTGCTCCCTCTTGTTCTCTCAAAGCCTCTTAAAAAGCAAGTTCAGTCATTGAAAAATGCATCATCCTTGAGCTGAAAACATGGCTGATTTTCAATGTCTGAAAAGTTGACATTTTGAAGATTCATGGCTTTAACAAGACACTGACATGCAGTCAACTTGCTCCACTAGTCCCTGATATTAATCACAGTCAGCTGGACAGATGACAGATGCATCTTACCTCCACAGTTATGGGCTTCCTGGGCTTTTTCCTGTAGAAAATCCCACTGGTTGCAAACTCTGGTTGCAAAGTGTCCTTCTTGATGGTGGATTTTACCGAGCGGCCCTCGCAGTATATGATCACATAGGGGTCAGCACCTGCATGAAAACATGTAAAGATGCGTGTTATTTAGGACTTTACGTTCTAAATAGCAGGTTTGGAGTAGAAAGTCTGGCTTGGTGAAGGTCCTCTAACCTCCTGAACTGTCCTGGTTCTGAAGCCCCTCAGCTCCGTGGATGTAAACGTGAGTCACAACCTGTGGATACCCAAGGAAGGAACTCCAGCATCTTATCCTTGGCTTGTCCACTGACAGCTCCCTGTGAGAATAGAGGAGAGTAAAAGGACCAAGATGGAAACTGAGCGTCTATCTCTTGCTATTCTGACCTCGACCTTGTTATCAGCAAACTGCGTTTCATAGACAGAATGCTGGCTTTATCATCACCCAGCTTGGATGATTTGTGGTGTATATGAGCAGACATGATTTGTTCATGATGTGAGCCAAAAAGAATGTCAGAAAAAAAAAATCTAAATGTGTTTAAAAACATCTTTTGCCAAGAAAAGCAGTCAGAGATTTAATGTGAATGTTTCAATTCTCCAAAACACTACGCAGTTTGAGTGTTTTTCTTGGAGAGTATGAAATGAACAGTCACAGAACAGTTGTTTGTCTTAAGACCGATAATTGTTAGATATGTGAATGTTATAATTCTTTTTGGCAACACTGTCAGCAGCCATGATGTTGATTTACTCAGAATCAGCTACACATTATCCCTGATTTGACGCCACACCTGTTATCATCTTACCGGCAGCCTGAGTCCACATCAGTGAAGACTCGGATCATGTAATCGCCCAGCGTCAGAGGCTTGAAGGTGGTGGGAATGATGATGTAGCGACCCTGAGTCAGCACGCATCTCATGAACACTGTCCGAGCGTTGATGTAGGTGGAAGTCTGCACAGACTGCTGGGTCAAGATGTCGTGCAACCGATATTTCCTGTTCAGTTCCACCTGGAAGAGAATTTGAGGTTTTACAGAAGCAGAATATAACTCAAAACATTGACTCGCCTACTATACATTACAAACGTACAGTTACATGTAGCTGACGAAGAGCTTACTGTTTCTCCATATTTCAGAGGATACTATTGTACTTTTCAACTCCATTAAACTTATTATTATAGCTGTTATTTTACAAGCTTACCTTAGCTTTACACTTTACATTAAAAAAACATTCAGTGAGCTTTCAGTAAAATTAACCTGGACCATACAATACAATGATCTGTGGATTTGGTTAGCTTTATTTCCTGTTTGGACGTCCCCTTTCCCTTGCACATGTGTTTGCACTTTCTCCTTTTATCTGTTCCCCTTCTTTTTTGATCGTTCATTAGTTCCACCTGTGTCTTTAATCTTCCATTCGTTTTCTTTGTACATTCAGTATACTCTTTCATCTTCCTTTGTCTTCCTGTTTCCTTTGTGCCCATTTAGCTCTTGCCCAGTTGAGTTTTTGTACCATCTTGGATTCTGTTTCTTTGGCTTCCTTTCTTCAGTATTTGACTTGGTGTTTCCCTAGATTCTCCAGCATTAATATGGCCTGACCTCATTCTACAAAGTAATTCAGGGGACCACTAATAAAAATATCTAATCTGGTGATTTACTTAAACATAATTTTGAGCTGTGTTGACATAATTATGTTGGCGACCACACTAATTTACTATTGTGTTTAATCTAAACCTAAACATCTATGTAAATTGACTTGAAACAAAATTCAAGTTGATGTAAATTAATTTAAATGACTTAATGACATCATTTTGTCTGCATCGACTCCAGGATTTCAAGTCCTTAAAGACTAAAAACGTCTGTTTTATGCTTCCAATTTTTAAATGATTTATCATTTAATATACTGGTCAGGGTAGAAGAAAGCCTAATTTTTCCAACTTAATATAATTTATTGGCTGGACATAATTATATTAGAAGCTGATAAGTGCATTAGGTAGTGAGTCATAAACCAGTCCTGCCTCAAACACTAAAATGCTGCTTTACCAATACAATATATAATATAATATACTTTTGGATTACATTTAGCGATTTATGCTTTCATACTACACAACATTTTGATGCAGGGCTCCACAAATGTATGTTCAGCTTGTCCAGCATAAACTATAATGCATTAAACATCATAATAAGGAGTATTAGGTTGCTGTTTGCCTTTTGTATAGAATTTTCTGCCTCCTGGTGGCAGAAGAGTGAATAAAACCTGAATTTACCTCAAGCTACTGTTGCGGTACTGTAAGTGCAGACTGCTACAGTTCTGGTAAGATGATCAGTGTGTTACTTCAGTAATATGGAGAAAACAATCCCTTTGAGTGGGATACACGGTTATTTTACATATCCTTCATTGCCGAGAAGCTAAAAGCCAGACTAAGGTTATCACATTAATTTAATCCTCAGGCTCAAGGCTTTCACTGAGCTGCTTGGATTCCCCTTAAATTTCAACTATATTTAAAATCTTACATTGAACATATCATGACTGCTTGCTCTGTGTCTAAATAACACTCTTTTACTGCTCTCCAAAAGGAAACAATGAAGCGAAATGAGCAAGGACCTAAAAACAGATCCAGTCTGGAATCAATCAGATAAATGATAAGTGATGATGACCAAAGACGACAAGGGTTGAATCGAGTTTAACATTTCAGCCTCTCAGAAGCTTTACAGACCCTGTGCACAAAGTTGTTTTACTTTTAATCGCAGGCTCTTTACGGCATCAGCGTTTGTTGGTGTCCAGTACGTACACGTTTTGGCAGCACTTCTGTCATCACGATAAGAGGGCATAGTGTGTGTTTGAACTTAGCCAGATCTCTGACAAGTGAATCTCTTCAGAGGAAACATGAGGTCAGTTTTGTTTCATGCAGCTTCAAGGCCTCATTTGAATGTGACAATCTAATCACAGCATGTAGGACACAATTTTTGCTGCTGTTTTAAAAGAGAACTGAGGTGACTGTGCAATATAATAATCAGCTTAAATCTCCACTGAAACTTTACTAAGTTGCACTAATTTGTCATTTTACTATTTGTGTTTTTATTACTCCGTTGTATAATTCGGCAAATCCATGTATTCTGATTTGTCCAGCATATTGCGAGGTTGTGGTTCCGTAATTGCACAGGAAAGAGTACTTTAGAGAGAATGATAATACTTTTAGTGCTCTTTTGTTCTCTAGCAACTAATAAACCTCCTCAAAACTTGTGAACATATTCGAATGTGTTTGGCTTCACACTGGTCTTCAGCTTGAAACAATCAGTGAAAGCATGCACATTCTTTGTGTCATTTAACCTATGATTTAGCCTCTTACTGAAAAGCGCTGTTTTGATTCTGATAAAACTATCAAATAATGTTTGCCAATAATTAATAAGTCCGAACTGGTCACTGTTTTCTCGACAAATGAGGAGAAAACTCAAACAAAGCCAAGTTCTTTGACGAACGTGAAAGCCAAAATATGGCGAAATTGTCCAGCTTTAGCCCAAAATAAACTGAAATTCGATCAATGTCTTCTTCCCAGACGAACATGGTTTCTCCTGTAATGAGTTCATCTTTAACCCTTGTGTTGTCCTGCAGGTCAAAATTGACACATTTTAAAGTTTGAAAATGTGGGAAAAAAATATATATCTTCACAGTGAAACTTCTGATGTCCACATTTTCAACATTTTTGGGAAATCTTTGAACACTTTTTTGGTGGAAAAAAGAAATGTTAAAAATGTTTCTTAAGAACATTCACATAAAAATCAACCAAAATCCAGCGAATTTTGCTGGATTTTGGTTGACTTTTATGTGAATGTTCTTAAAGATAATATTCGAAGTTTTGCTAATATATATGTAATCACTTTAGATATTTTTAGGATTTTTTTTGGAAGATTTTTACTCATTTTTTGGAAAATATTTGCAAGAATTTTCTTGCCAAATTTGAGGGATTTTTTAAAATAAAACTTTTAAGATAAATTTTCAAAGAATTATTGGAATTTTCTTCATGAAGGTTTTGCAAATTTTCACAAATAATGGGAATTTTTTTGTTTCAGACAAGGAAACAGTATTTTTTTGGTGTCCGTAAATGAGGACAACAGGAGGGTTAAAGAGGCTCACCATGACCTTTATACAACTTCAGAAATCTTTCACCGCTAGTTTCCCTCTGATATTGAAATCTTTTGGTGCCCATAATTTGCTATTAACCATTCATTCAATCAATAAAATATGGTGGAAGAGTTATACTATGTTACCCTGAAGACTCCGAAGCCGATGGTTAAATTTTCTCCTTGACCAAACTTTCTGTGGATCTTCATGTCTTTCTGTTGCAATGAGATCAGGACCTCATCTGCCTCCTTTGTAACATCAAACAGGTACTGCAAAAGAAGTTGAAAAGGATTCAGTATATATGTGCGGATGGTGTGAGGAGAGGGTGCACTGAGAGTTTGCACTACCTGTGGGTTCTGCAGGAATGTCTGTTTGTGATTAGCACAGCCTCCGCAGCGGTTTAAGAGCGGCTCTGCGTTTTTGGTCCAACTGCCGAAGTGCACCACCTCATGCCACGTCTTATGGATGCTGATCACCGAGGTGTTGATGAGACGGCAAACATCTGCATCTGTGAAGAACTTGCACCAGTCTGTGAATGACATCCTGTAGATGTGAACAGAAAATGTATTTTTACACATCCAAAAAGAAGATAAACTTCACAGGTGGACTTTTGTAACTAGAGGAACTTAACAACTAACCAGAACTCTCCATCATCCTCCACTGTGAGGCCAAGGTTGCCCCTTTCTGTGTCGCCAACCTTAGACCACTCTTCAGAGCTGACAAATAGAAAGCAAAAGAAGATATAATGCACCTTTGAGCTGCTCATAGACAGAAACAAATAGTTTTAAAGTTCATCCATGAATCATCATTTAATCATTGAATGTGCCCAATAAAAAAAAAAGCTTTTTCATAGAATATATTGTCTGCTGCAGTCAGATTACATATAAACAAGATGACATGCTCCTCAATAGCCCCCGCCACATGTGATGTCTATGAGTCTATATCCAAAATATTGATAAAGGGCCATAACTCTGTTAAATATTATCGCACAGGTCTAATTTTCGAACTTGATCAAGGTGTCCATGGTGTGAAGCTACACACTAAATTGTTAGCTGTAAAATTAAATGTTCACTCACATTGTGTGCATCTCCTGGGGGCTAAGTCCCCCCTGTCCTGAAAACCTAGTGCCGCCCCTGCAGCAGTTTACAGCTTGTCAGCTGCAGTCGCGTTCTGTCGCTAATAATGGGCTAATCGTGAATGCAAATGTAACCGGATGGTGAGTGGCAGGATGAGTCACGGAAGAGGTCGGTATGTTTAATGTTGCTGTAGAGTGAAAAATGACCGAGAAACGGCAGTTTTAAAATCGCTGTGTGTGAAGCAGCACAAGGCCTAAATTTGCATTGAGCCTTATGGAGGGGCGATTCAGGTTCCCACGTCAATTAAGGGCTGGCGCGTGACGTAACAATGTGCCAGGTGAACAATGTCGGACTCATATGAATGTAGAGAGTCTTTACTATAGTCTGTGAAAGGATTGTCCTTGTAGTATGTACCATTTGGCCAGGATGGCGATTTAAGTAAAAAAAAAAAAAAAAAAACGGACAGATTTTGTCCCTCTCCACACTCGAGCACCAGAGGAGCACATGCTCTAACATGGGATTTTTTGCTCAACCTAGGGCTTTTTGGAGGCTCCTGTATGGAAAACCATAAATCCCACCGTCACAATATGTACATGCCTGAAAAGAAGAGAGTTGGGGCTTTTTTTTAAGACTAAAATGAAGTCTGTAGGTGAAAGTATGGCGAAGCAGTAGCGTTTGGAAAACAGTGCATGACATGGTCATCAATATCCCCCGCCACATGTGATGTCTATTAGCCTAGCCATGCTACACCCATGTTTCTGACGGCACAAGGGTCTAGGGAAGCTCGACAGGGAGGGAGGCGGGCTAAAAGGTTGTCTATCAAATCCCTCTGCAGCAATTGGGTAGGTATACAACCAATCAACGCAACGAATAGGCTGACGTAGCTCCGAGAGCACCGGCGGATTGTGGCTAAGTCCCATTAGCTTCCCAACCAGCGGAGCCGTGGAGCCAACTGGTATATTAAGGATTTGCCATATCCCGTCAGCATAACTCCAAATACGTCTTTCTTCTCAATGAAACACTTAAGTGCCGTCCTTTGTTTATCTTTCAAGTTGAATTTTAGCTTCAAATCTTTAAGGGCTGTGGCCAAAGCCGAGTCGAAAGATAACTGTTTATTGTGCGCTGGTTGTTTCTGTCAGAATCGTCGCGCCTCTGTCGTCACTTAGTTACGCCCACCTTTTGACTCTACACTTCATGGTGATTGGTCTGGCCAGTTTTAGGAGAATCCAGCCTCGAGCCTTATGGAGGGTAACTAGACCCACCCTGGCAGAGAATTAAATTCATTGCCGTGGGTTGTCTAGCACGGCTAGGCTAGATGTCTATGAGTCTATATCCAAAATAGTGATAAAGGGCCATAACTCTGTTAAATATTATCGCACAGGTCTCATTTTCGAACTCGATCAAGGTGTCCATGGTGTGAAGCTACACACTAAATTTCGTAATCCTAGCTGTAATAGTTTCCGAGAAAAGCTGTCCCCTTCACCTCGGACGCACGCACGCACGGACGCACAGACGGACGGACGGACGGACGGAGGCCAAACCTATATCCCGCTTTTCCACTTCGTGGAGGCGGGGGATAATAAGCTCCAAAAGATTCTAAAACTATGTGTTCATACCAGGGGTGAATCGGAGACAACATCCACTTGTCTGCTATCCTTTTATAAACTCAATATGTTCCAAATAGTCATTATTTTTGACCAAAAACAATAAATGATTTCCTCTAAATCATTACACATGACCCTGGTGATCTTCAGAGTGAGGGTTTTGTCTGCAGCCTCCCATTCCTCTGCTGGTCAGAATGATACTTTTGCCAAAACCAACAATCTGATTGGTTTTAGCAATCCACCATAACCACCATGAATTCACGCTGGCCACAGCTTCTGTTTTCCATGAAAGAACTCACTAGTAATCATAGTAATCGTAACTTTGTAAGGCTGTAAGTGTTCCACTTTGAAGGTCTTCATAAAACTTTGTATGGAATATCACCTTTAATGGAATAAACAGTGGAAACAAAATTCATTTCAACATGCGTCCTCCTCACCTGTCACTCCAGGCTCCATTCCATTCAGTCTTGCCCCAGGGGTTCCTCATGCGGATCATGGGGATGGTTTCATTTTTGAAGTAGGCCAGCAGCCCATGACCCAAACGCACCTTCTTCACTGCAGTCACTGAGTACGCATGGCCCTTCACCAACCCGTTTGCCATCCTCGCCTCAATTTCATGAGGCTGCGCCTGTAAGATTTTAAGAAAAATGATAAATCCAGTGTCTCTGAAAAGTGGAGACAGAAGATGCAAACATTCAGAAACAGCACAGACCTGAATGGCGCAGCTTATGATTCCTCCACGGTCATACACCTTCAGCAGGTCTTCAAACAGCTTGTCTTGTTTTTCCTGGTCATTATAGTAGCCGCCTTCCTCCACTTTGATGACTTCAGAGACAGCACCACTGAAATCCACCACAGCGTCTCCAGTGTTTCCCCCTTCAAGGGACTCATAGCAGCCAGAGAGCCTGGATACACACAGATCACAGGTTACGTTAAAGCTGGGATTTGTCTCAGAATTTGTAATGTAAACCAATGTAATGCCACTATACTGTCATTTATCTGCAGCCTACACACAAGAACAGGTTTTTTTTCATCGCTCCGTGCAAGGAAGTAGCTTCTCTTCTTCTTTTCCTTTCAGCTTTTGCCTTCAGGAGTCGCCACAGCGAATCAATTGCCTCCATCTAACCCAGTCTTCTGCATCCTCTTCTCTCACACCAACTACCTTCATGTCCTCTTTAACCACATCCATAAACCTCCTCTTTGGTCTTCCTCTAGGCCTCCTGCCTGGCAGTGGGAAACTCAGCATCCTTCTACCAATATATTCACTCTCTCTCCTCTGGACATGTCCGAACCATCTCAGTCTGGCCTCTCTGACTTTATCTCCAAAGCCTCTAACATGTGCTGTCCCTCTGATGTACTCATTTCTGATCCTATATTAACTGCAAATATATTAGTAGTAGAATAGAATTTATATTTGTAGCAGTTATTTTGTCATAATTAAATCACTAATAAAATAAGATTATATTTTTATGTTTTCAACTACACATAAGTACAACAAAAAACTTAAATTAGCCCTTGTGTCATCCTGCGGGTCAAAATGGACTTGTTTTAAAGTTTGAAAATGTGGGAAAAAAATATTTATTTTCACAGTGAAACTTCTGATGTCTACATTTTCAACTTTTTGGGGAAATCTTTGAATATTTTTTTGGTACAAAAAAGAAATGTTAAAAATGTTCCTTAAGAACATTCACAAAACAATCAGTGAAATTCCAGTGAATTTCGCTGGATTTAGGTTTTCTAGATTTTTTTGTGAATGTTCTTAAAGAACTATCAGAAGTTTTACTGATATATATGTAGTCACTTTAGATACTTTTAGGATTTTTTGGGAAGATATTTCACTAATTTTTTGAAAATATTTAGCCAAATTTGGGATGGGGAGTCAATTTTTAAGGGAAACTTCTAAGGAATTATTGGAATTTTTGTCCTGAAATTTTTGCAAATTTTCAGAAATTTGGGAATTTTTTGCTGAATTTTTGGATTTTTTTCAGACAAGGAAACAATATTTTTTGGTGCCTGTAAATGAGGACAGCAGGAGGGTCAAAGCTTTGTTGCTGTATAAGGGTCAATTTTCTTTAAGTTTACTGACTTTGCGTAGGCCTTCTCCAGCAGAGCACTCCAGAACTCGTTGTTGTCTTTAGAGTGACAGTAGATGAGCTCTCCGTTGATGGTCGGCAGTCGGTCGTCCACCACCACGTCGACCCACTCGCCAAAGATCCAGAACTGAAAGTGGAAGATTCCAGCGTAGCTTCCTGGGTGTTTGTCGTCCCACTCCTGCTCCTTCCAGTCAGGAATCACCTGGAAACATGCAAAAAGCAATACAATTTTAACAAACATTTAGACACACTAGAAATGTAACCTTTAATTTTTTCACAGAAGCTTTTTTAAAATCATATTTTTAATGTATTTAAACATATTTAATTTCATGCTTCAAGTATTTATGAACATAGGTGTAAAACACATTATCTATTTCTCTCATATTTTCACAAACTGCAGTTTTTTGTGATGAATTCTGTTCATTTCAAGAGTATAAAAAACATCAGCTGAAGGTATTTGTGGCTTGAATAACTTCTCACAGATGTTTCCTTCCTTAAAAGTCACACAACCTGTTGGACATTTACTTCTTGGGCAGTTTGTCCTGTGCAGTAGTGCTTTGTGAACTTTTAACGAGGATAAGACCAAACTGATGACTGGATAGTTTCCAAAACCTCCAGACTTTCTGTCAGTTTCACTTTGTGTGGTAACTTCTCTGCACAGAAGTTGGTAGAAAAACCTGTGAGAGTTTTCCAACAAAACTCTGCAGAAAGGATTGAATGTGAAGTTTGCTGTTGGCATTTGATTCTCACTAGTTAACTTCTCCACTTCCTCATATTGTTACTTTCATGTTTCCCTCTTTTCCAAGTTGTTGTTGAACATACAGTGCTTGAGTTGATCCTCTGAAATGCAAAATAGTTGGCTATAGTTTGCAACTTTATTTTGAAACTTTAAAAGCAGCTACAACAAGATTCACAGGGCTCACTCAGACCTTTATCTGTAACTGTTGACGCAAAAGTAGTAAAACTTTGCCAGTCTAGATACATTTGACCACAAAAGTCACTTTGCCAAACAGATTTCATGTTGCTGTTAAATGTGAATCCCTACTGTTGAGATTTGAGCTGTGCTATCAGCTGGTTACAGTTTTCAACATTAACCCACCTCACTAACCACAGCTACAGTCCATACATTAGGTATAATACTAAGCACACCAGCCTTTGGCACCAACATCTGGAAGAGCAAAAAGGGATAAAATGACATCACCTTCTTCCAGAGGTTTGGTTTTGAAGCCAGACAGGAGCAGGCGGCAACAAACCAGCAGTTTCCCACAACTCCCTGGTTCAAGTCGTGGGAGCTGATGCCCTCCACAAATAGATGAGGTGCCTGACTGATCTCCTGCAACAGACAAGTTAACAGACTTTACACTCTTTAGCTCAGAATATTTGCAGAAGACTCTACCATAAAAAGAAAACGAATGAGTTTAAGTAGATTCTGGGTTCAGATTGTTGTGGAGGTACAGTATCTCTAAGACAAACCTGGAAAATGTTCAAAATAATCACATCAGTATGTACCTTGTGTAAAATAGTGACTGTATTAATATGCAGGAATAATGTAATTCTCTGATGGAACAACAGCCACCACTTCCTGCCACTTACCCCTGGTCGTTTCCATTCCACCAACCCCGGTGGTGGTTTCCTGAAATATAGAGATGTGTTGGTGGCGGGGAACTCTGGATCCTCAAACAGCGTCTTGTCATTGATGCAGTCCCTCTTCAGTTCAGCATAGTGCTGGTTTTTGTATGGGACAGCGGAGGAGAACATGGTCCAGACACAGAAGCCTCACAGCTGCAGATTGAAGTAAGACACCAGATGTTTCCAGACTTTATATATGGGCAGCAGCTTTCCTCTGAACTCTGGTTCTGATCATTTTTGGGCAGTGTGTGCTGAAGTGTATCCTGTAAATCTCTGTGCTGCCTCATTTCCAGACCACATCAGACTGCACTATGACCCAAAGTCCCTGTGGACAGTCTAGGTTTACTGATGAGCATACTGAAGTCTTATAGTCAGATGTGAAATTTTGTTTTCACAACACTGCAAGACTGAAACATTTTCACTGAAAATTTGGCTTTGAATGCTATCTGCTGAAGGTAGCTCACAAAAACTAACATTTGCTGTATTTTGACTGGTGTGCTGCTATTCTCTGACAGACAAAAGATTCTCACAAGCCTTTTAAAGTGTACTTTTCAATGCATCAATAGCTTTTCTTCACATTTTACCAGCAGGCAACAAAGGCTGCCATAGTGTTTGTGATTAACACTGTGAAATGGTTCCAACTCAACCTACTTTGAAATGGAAGAATAATTACCTCCGCCAAGGAGGTTATGTGACACCCGGCGTTTGTCTGTCTGTCTGTCTGTCTGTTAGCAAGATAACTCAAAAACGCCTGGGCAGATTCAGATGAAATTTTGAGGGGATGTAGACTATGGTAAGAGGAAGAGCTGATTTAATTTTGGTGGCAATCTGGAAAGGATCCTGGATTCTGGATCAGTTTGAATTTTTTAGTATGTTTTAGTATGTGGTCCAAAATATGACAAAAACATCATAGGTAAGTATGTCGTCCAACAAATTGGAACAAGGTGTCCAGATAGCTCAACTGGTTAAGAAGGTGTTTCATAAACAGAACTGTGTCAGAGACGCAGGTTCATTTCCAGCTCATGATCCTATACTGCATGGGTTTCCTGTTTTCCTCTCTATCCTTGGCGGAGGTCTACACTCTCTGAGTGCTCTTCTAGTTTGTATATATTTACGGTTGAATTACGTCTCATAGAGGAGAACTGAACTTTAACAGACTGCGTGATGAAAAACACAGCTGTATTCTCTGGGGAGCCACTTTTGAACTTTTCGTCCCCTCATGCTGACCGGTCAATTCTGCATTTGGACAACATGAGCCAATATAATTATCTAGCAAATAACTTGATGTTTTCTTTCTGCCAACAATAACACATCAGGACATACCAAGTAATATTTACTGGCAGTGATGGAAAAAGCATTTCAGTAGAAGTACTAATAACATAATATAAAAATACTCCATTACATGTATAAAATACATTCAAAGCTAAGTAAAAGTAAATAAGTATTATCAATAAAATGTATTCAAAGTATCAAAAGTGGTCGTTGTTCAGTAAAAATGTTGTTAAGTGTTTTACTGGCGTCTGTGAGGTTTTAAGATTAATATCAGTGCTGCGTTAACGTGGATGTTAACATGGGCATGATGTATATTATATTTGGTCGTTTAATCTACAAGTTTAACTTCATCAGATTCTATCATGATGATCATGATGTCCTCTGAGAACCACATATCTGTAAAATGTCAAGTTTTCAGCAGCAGTCCCATTTTTATCCTTGTTGCAATGCATTTTATAAGCTAAATCAAGCTCATTTTTTAAGTTCCTCTCTGATCATTGATTTACTATCAGAGAGGGAATTTAAAATTACATATTTAAAAACATTTTTCTATAACAAAAATGTGCTATTGCCTCCTCTAGAATGTACAGCTCTATAAAGTTCCCACCTCTCTTCACCGCTCACTGCAGCTCCAGTGCACCAGCTCACCACAACTCTGCTCAAACTATAAAACTACTCTATGCTACACAATCTGAAAACTCAGCCATACATTTTGAGACCAGAAAATGATTTTTATGAATAATGATCATGTGGAAACCTTCACAGTTCTAGTTGAAAGGATTGGTTCTTTAGGTTTGTTATGTTTGAAACCTCAAAAGACTAAATTTATGTTTTTAAGACATCATTTGGACACAGTACCTTTGTTGACGGCCTAATTCAATATATAAGACTAAAAAGCTTTGTTCTCATATGAACAGAAAACTAGATAGTTGCTCTTATCCTTCTTAAAAAAAATACAAAAAATGTAAGGAAGTGATGATGGCAGTGAGAAGGTGATTATAGTGAAGATTATTAAGTGAATATTGCATCGAGGCAAACAATTATACAGTTGTATATATGAGGTACCAGTGGTCACTGTATAGACAGCAGATAAATCACAGTATAAATGTGTGTGTACGCTATGGTTCACACACAATGTGTCTTTCTGCATATAAAAAACATCCCAAGGACAAATTAACAAGGCAGAAAAACTTGATTTTCATCAGTTAGAAACCAGTCTGTAACCAGCCTTTAAAAAGTAGGAGAATATTCACCACAAATAAAGTGACACTTTCGGTACAAAAAAAAAATCTAATTCAAAATGACTAAATTATGAGATAACTCGGTTTTCGTTAGACAAGGATGGTCTGAAAAACTGGAATCTGAAATTTAAGCTGAAGTTGTCAGACAAACGTGGTGCCATAAAATATAAAATACCTAAGAAATGTAGTTGAGTTGAAGCATGAAGTTGAATAGCACAGAAACATTCCCATGAAGTCCAAATACCATGAATTTGTTCTTAAGTACAGCACCTGAGTGATTGTTTAATTCTGACACTGTTTACTGGAAACAAGTCCTAATTTGAGAGATATTCTGTCTTTCCCTAGAAAAGCCTTTTGTTCAGAGGGCAGGTGATTAGTAATCAAGGAAATGACGCAGCACTTACATCTATAGTGTACAGAGATCCAGCACGAAGAGACAAATGAAACCTCTGTAAAGAATAATTACCTGAATGTACTGTAAAATTAAAAATCATCACAGGTAACTGTAAGAAAAGGAGAAACGTAAGATGCTGACCGTACCTCTCACACAGCTTCTGGATTCTCAATGAGGAAGTTTCCACGTCTTGTACCTGCCTGTCTTGCCTTCCCACAACCCTGTGGCCTATTTATGCATGTGAGCTGTTCAAAGCCACACCCTGGCTGTGTTTGTCACTAGACACTGGATTTTATTATTCCCTAGTGTTACTGTTTCACCTGAATCCTTTATGGCCACTTCAAAGAGAAAATGAGGGCTTCTGTTGCTATGGGTGAGAGGTGAGGTGAGGTTACGAGTCGGCTTGGTGCTTGTATGAATGTTATCCGTTTGAGGGTTCCTGGCTAATGTGCTCAGGCAAGTTATTTTTGGTTCATTATTTCAGTTACCCTTCTTTAGCAGGCTAAAATCAAAGTACAGGTCTCTTTGTTTCTGGCATTTTGCAGTATGTTCTTCTCTATTCTCTGCTAAATCTGTGTCACGTGCGTAAAGGTGAACACAGGTAACATTCCCCACATTTCTGGCATACATGTCCACACATGGGGAGATGCTAGAGATACTGTTTTGAGAGTCCTTTTGGATTTGTCCCATCATTTTTGTAGTCGGGTTTATGCTCACTTGTAGCTGAGAAACCATTTTAATAAAGCTTTAAATGGATACAGAGAGTCTAAAACATCAACACGTCAGAAATAAGTGAGAGCAAAAAATGAAGGCTTGAGGCGAAGATGTTAAACTAAAGATGGTAATGAAGTCAGTCAAATAGAACAGGAAATGCCATATAGTCAGCCCCATGAAACCAAAGTGAAGCAAAACACACACGAATAAGGTCTTAAAAAGCAGCACTCACCAGGTGAGTCGTATTATCCTCTCAGTGTTGAGCTCAAACTCATTCAACGTCCTGTTAAGCTCCTTTAGGATGTGTTCAAATCAAGCTCTGCTACATAAAAAAACCCTTCTCACAACCTAATGCCGTTTCTCCAGTTTCAACTTCAGGCTGCGAGGGCTTCCACACACTAACACATCCCGAAAACTGGTCTGACAAGCACCTCTCTGCAGCAGGAGGTGTTGAGAAAAGACTGGTATGGTGATTAGAAGAAGGGAGGGAAGGGGAGATCGAAACTGAACACCTTCAGTCCTACCACCCTGCCAGCCCATAGGTGAAACAAGTAAAAACCTGTCCTGTTTATCACAGCAGCATTAGAAAACTGACATTTAATGCAGTGTTTGTGTCGCTGTATGTGTGTTTGTGTCGCTGTATGTGTGTTTGTGTCGCTCGATTGCAACATTTATCTTTATTAAATCATTCATTATGTGTTGTTTTGCTTCACCGGTTAGCCAAAGCTCTGTCAAATTGAACAAACATCACTAATAAGCCGTGTCCTATCCGTGCACTGTGAGTGAACTGTGGGAATAAGACAAAACTGGCAGACACTCAGTACTCTGGGTTTAATACAAGCACTTTGTGTTTTTCCCTCAGACTGACAAAAATCTAGTCGGGCTAATTCCAGCTTTCAACTGAGAGCAAACAAGGCAGCTGAAGGAGAATGTTTTCAGGGAGCCAATATTAATAATTTAAATCCATACAGGAGTTAAGTATACAGGCCAAAGAAGAAAATGCACAACTTTTTCAAATAAAAAGAAATCACTGGGATTAGTTATGATCTGAGAGGAGACCAGTGCAGGGTTGTGGATGTGAGCAGTTTATGAGGAAAGGGTGTTGCAGTGACGGGGGGGAAATATGTAATTACACCATGCGTGACGGGAATCAATTTCAAAGGAAGACAGCACTTCCTCTGATAGAATGCAGGAAACGCCGAACAAGCTACTGTGCTGTAAATCTAATGGTAAACAATTCGCTGGGTAAATCAAGGGCAGCCTAAGTGTGGCCAGAGGGTGCATTCAGGGTCACCTGATAAAAGGTCACTTCCTTGTGGGAACGTATACGTTCTCAGAAAAACTGCATTCCAGTCTGACATTTATGTTACACAGAAAATCTGAAGTAATCGCAGAATTTCCACTCTGTGAAAGATATAACAGCATTTCCATTAACTGTATATAAAAGATGGATGCAGTCAAGATGTGATGCAACTTGTGGTGTCATTGTTTGCATTTGGTTGTAGCCACCTTGCTCTTTTGAAACCAACTTGATGAGCAAAAGGTGGATCTGACTGAGAACTTGTGGACACTAAACATGCCAATATGGCAGTGACCCTTCAATCACGAGGTAGCCATTCCCTACAACATATCCTACTTTATCACCTTTTTTCTTCTGCATGGGAGCATAATTTACACATTTCTCATCGTGCTGTATTCCAAAAGTCTTGAAACTAGTGATTGAGACCATAAATTCATCAGGGAAATGTTTACTGACATAGAAGTTGAGTCATTTTCTCATCGACCATACAATACAATCAAATGTCTTTTGCAACCAGAGGAGTCGCCCCCTGCTGGCTGTTAGAAAGAATGCAGGTTAAAAGCAACACAATGGCTTCACTTTTCAGACCCAGCGGCTACGTCCATCTTTTTGCACAATTCATGACAGAGCTTCAATATTTATTTTAGGTAGGCTCCGTAATCTATAGTGCCATTGGATCTTAGCTATATTATTATATTTAATTTAGTTTATTCTGCATAATTAATAAGATCTCATTCTAATAAATATTATGGTCAGGTAAAGTAGAAGTTTGCATAATTATTGAAGGGTTTTAATCCCACATATGTAAATTATTCAGGCAAAATCACACCACAAACAACACTATGATGTATATTCAAACTTTTTAGGTTAAATTCCATCTTTACATAGTGGAAAATATTACAGACCAATGAGGGTCGCTGTCACCTCACAGCTCCAAGGATCTGGATTCCAGTCTCGGCCTGTGGTCCATCTGTGTGGAATTTGCATCCAGGTCCGGCTTCCTCCCACAATCCAAAAACATGCTGGGGCTAATTGGTGATTCTAAGCTGTCCGTTGGTGTGAATGTGACTGTGATAGTCTGTCTCTGCATGTAGCCCTGTGATAGACTGGACTTGTCCAGAATGTTCCCTGCCTTTTCCCTCCGACCATACAGAGGATAAAGCAGTCTAATGTTTTGATGAAGCAATCATTTTATCACAAATTTGTTTCTAAATGTACAATGTGTGCATTGTAAAATATAAGAGTTTGGAATAATTTCAGAAATTTCTTAACTCATGTGCAGCTAAATAAGAGGAGAAGTGTCATGTCACATGACTTGTCATGACTTTATAAAATAACAACTCTGAAAACAGATATTTTATATTTTTGTAATATGTGGTCTCACGTGTATATCCTGTAGGTTTTATTTATGTTACTATTTCATGAGGATTTTGTTGTTGTTTATTTAGTATTTAACTCTTTCAGATTCCATACATATTTGATTGCTTAGCTTAGGTCTACTGGCCCACTCCAACAGAGTCGGGAACCCAACGTTTTATAAAATATGTTGTTTATATCGATCTAGCAGGATTAATCCTTTGACCACCTGAAGTTTCATTGGGCATGACCATAATGCAAAAAAAAAAAAAAAAAATCTATATGTACTGAACAACTTTCATGTTCCTTTGAGGATGAACCTTTATACTTTTGGACAAGCCAACTCAAGGCTGCAGCTAAACAGCGATACATCACGTCCACTCCCTGTCCAATCAGAATCCTTCCCAACGCCCAAATGTTACAGCGGAATGAAGGAAGGGAAATAAACGTGCAGCCCATGTTAACCTTTATTCGGAATTAATATTTCCATGTAAATGCGAAGCACAAAACTTTAATTCCGAATGAGTTAATTCTGAATTAATAATTCCCAATTAAATAAAAAACTTCATGTAACCGTGGCAATTGTTGCATCCCTGCACTCTGTCCAGCATTGTAGTTTTACAGCTTCTTCAGGCTAATAGAGCAGATTTAGACTTCATTTATCTATAGACTACTTAATCTTCATTAGGGTTGCAGGGAGGCTGGAGTCTATCCCAGCTGACTTGGAGTGAAGGCAGGGGACACCCTGGACAGATCACCAGTCTATCACATAGCTACATGAAGAGACAAACAATTACTCTCACATTCACACCTACAGATATAGAATGACCAACAAACCTCAGCATGTTTTTGGACTGTGGGAGGAAGCCAGAGTACTGGGAGAAAACCCACGCATACATAGTGAGAACAATTAAAACTCCATGCACAAAGATCCCAGGTTTAGATACCAGCTAGGAATCTACTAGCTGCAAGGCAACAGTACTAACCACCAATGTGCATTATTATAAAAGCAACAGTTTACGACATTTTGCTAGTACTCACCAAAGAGATCTCTCCCTCACTGATAAATATAATAGACTACTTCCTTGTCATAGTTTTCTTAAAAAAGAAAACCCTAATTGCCTCAAAAACACACCATGGAGACTGTGTTTGAGTCTGACTAGAACAGGAAGGATTAAGGAGAAACATTCAGTCAATACACAAAGTTGTCATGCCAGATAAGTTGTTCACGAAAAATAGGTAAGTGCATTGTTCACAGATATTGATTTTGAGACCTCAGGAATTACAAACATGCATATCTATAAAACTTCTTTGCTAGAGCTGTTCTCATCAGGTTGCCTTCCACTGTTTTTTTCCCATATTACATTTTCAAATACCAAAGGACCATGTGTCACAGATGATTATTCTGACAGAATGACAAATCAGCTTCACGTTTGTTATGAGTGTTTTTTCTTCTACAAAAAATAAATCAGTTTCTTTGTTTGTAGTTGCATTCATGGAGAAAAGACTAAACACGCTTTTCAGTGGAACATTTCTTATTCGAACTGAACAAACAATGCAGACAACAGCTGTGACATCATGGTGCCTCACTTCTGTGGAAACTTCTAATTATAGAAAATGACCTTTTACTGCTAATAATTAATACTAAAATAGGTCTGGCATTCCCTACATTACTTGGCATCAACAGCAGACATTCAGTTCTGATGGCTCATGTTAAACATTTACAGTCTTATAGTACGTTAATGAGATAAGCACTGATAAATTACAGTTCCTGTGTATATTTCTTCACTTTTGGCAGAATGCCTACCCCAAAATAGATCTCAGAGGAATTCAAATGTTGATTTTAGTAGAGAACTGTGTCAACTTTTAAGGCTTATTAGGGAGAAATGTCAAATTCTTGCACGAGCGGATTACAGCCAACAGATGGCAGGACAATCGTAGCTAAACATGACTGTCCATCTCTACTAGCAGCATGGGTACATCCAGTAGAGAGCAGCACAGACACATAGTAGTGAGTCTGATTATGCAGTAGGTGGGAGGAGGGGACTCTGTCCAGCAACTAAACAATGAAAAAGTGAATCTGCATAAATATTTGGTGTAAAGACTCATTTATGGCTATGAATTAAGATGCAAACAATCTGTAAATCAGTAATGGATGATTCTAAATAAGTAGGAACAGTTTTAATACATTGAGACCACTTAGTATTTGGCAAGATAAGTAATAAGCTACCACCATGTATGACTTTACAAGGGTCTATTTCATTAACAATAATAATAATAATAATAATGAATATTCGCTAACTCATTAATAAATAGTGATGTGTTTTGCGGTTTACAATAAAGATTAAATGTTAATAAGTCACTAGTAAAGTATTTATTTGACATTTCAACAGCTAATCAAATGATTCATGTTACTTGTTTGTTTTGCCCTATGCCCTATACAAGTTATTTGCACAAGGAAATTCACAGTGTTCTCCTACTTTGTGCCCTGATTAACCTATTTACAGATAAAACCAGAATGGGCAATTCTTGGAGAAATTGCAAGTGTGATTGCAGAAAGTTGCCGCATCTTATTTTCAGTCACCAGAGGTCGTACAATTCAGCGCATGTAATCTAGTTTGCAACCTTGAGATTAGAAGACAACCTCCTCAGCCCAACTGAGCCACCGTGTTAGTAACTCATAAATACATGGCCATAAAAAAACTAATATGACAGCAGAAATCAATAATGGTTCAGGGAGGCCACAGATATTTTACCCTCCTGTCGTCCTGCGGGTCAAACTGACTCGTTTGAAAGTTTTAAAAATGTGGAATATATATATATATATATTTTTTTTTTTTTTTTTACCGTGAAAACTTCCACATTTTCAAAATTGTTTTAGGACATTTTTTTTTTTAACATTTTTTGGTGGAAAAAAACAAAAAAAATGTTTAAGAACATTCAGAAAAAAATCAACCAAAATCCAGTGAATTCTGCAGTCAAATTCGGGGATTTTTTTAATTTAAAAAATTTTACTTTTGAGGGAAAATTTTCAAGAATTTTCTTCCTGCAGATTTTGCAAATTTTTAAAAATTTGGGGAAATTTTTTCTGAATTTTTGGACTTTTTTCAGACAAGGCAACAACATTTTTTGGTAAGGACAACACGAGGGCCTTCAGGCCGGTGGGACCAAGAATGACTGAGCAGCACACCAAGCAAAGGTGTAACACCTCAAATGCTGTCGTACAGAATACGCTCAGAAATGTGAAGCATCACATTGCACCTTTTAATATCCATTGTGATCTGTGATTATTATCAGGTTGGCTCCTGACAGCATGCTAAAAATGTCAATGCAAATATTGCCAAAGCCTTAAAGTCTGAACCTCTTAAGTTCATATCCCAAATGACCCATTGTGACTAAAAAGATATGCTGACAGGGGCTAAATGCAACTAACAATGACGCTGCTGACAAGTATAAATGCTGATGGAGAAGAGCCAGAAAGCAAAATGATCA
This sequence comes from Acanthochromis polyacanthus, assembly GCF_021347895.1. Classification (NCBI taxonomy): domain Eukaryota; kingdom Metazoa; phylum Chordata; class Actinopteri; family Pomacentridae; genus Acanthochromis; species Acanthochromis polyacanthus. The sequence goes on from NC_067129.1 coordinate 14,096,511, forward strand.
CTTACGTGTGAGGCTGAACAATACGACCTTTTTAATGTGTGAACAACTTATTAATGATTTATAAAATGTTCACAACCTAATTAATAACCTAATTATATACATTTTATAAATCCTTTATAAGGGTAGCTTTATTGACAAGCAACATCACATATTTCATAGATTTTATTGGATAAATGCGCAGGACTTAATTTTTCTGACTTAATAAACCCACTGTTGTGCTATATATGTGAACCAGCCATCATTGTAGAACATTACTGTTATATTCCATGTCTTGGCTAAATATAGGGATTACTGGGTGGGGTGTAGGTGTAATGAATACAAAAGCTGCCATCAGTGATTTTGACTTTAAGACTGTCAATGTGTTGCTATAATTCAGCTGTGTTCTGCAGCTATTTATACATATTTTTTGCAAGTATTTTGTATTTGCATGCCCTTTGTGCTAATGGTTACATACCCGGCACAAACTGGAGCAGTCATTGGTTTACATACAGGTGCATCAATTCATATCCTGTTCATCAATTATTCAAACCTGATAAACACTCACTCACATAGTATTTGACTCAACAATCAGGTCACACAATCAAGACTCATGATTTGTTCCAAATGTTGTCAGCACAGACAAACCAGCACAACACATTATGATGCGACGCTATTGCTACAATATAATTATTTGGGAAGTTTAACTGATCAGCTGTTCGACTTCAGCTGACCATGTGACATACTTCCTGTTCCCATGGTGACGAAGACGTAGAAACCTTCACAATGAGCACAAATACTATTTTTTTTAACTCATAAATCTTTCATCTACTCATTTGTCTCTCAGTAGAGCCTTGGCCATTCAGTGTTGTACACACAGACACTTCAGTTTTCCTTTCAGAACTATTATTTTATCAATGAATAAGGAAGAGGAATGAAAAGCCAAGTGTTTTATTGAGATCTGAGACAAGCATGTGCTTGAATGTGTAGAATTAAAAATTTTTAGTAAAAAAAAAAACAAACTCAAGATCCAACAGGTGGAGTACAATTGTTTTAATTGCAAAAGGATACCGGTTAATACATTGAATGAAGCACTGAAACAAGCCACTGTGACATTGCAAAGTACCACTAAAAAGGACACTGTAGATTTCAGAGAAAAAAAAGTCATTCATTCGATCAGAAAAGGCATACATATGAAAGAGAACAGGAAGGGAGCGTATTTACACCATGACCATGTGTCCTGTATCTCAACAAAACAAAGTGTGTTGGGAGGTCTCCTCATTCAAGACGTTTAAAAATGTTTTACAAAGAGCTGTTAACAAAGAGCGAGCTATTGATGTCCCATTTCGTGTTTTTTTTTCTTTATCAAAAGACAGGAATCTAAAAAAAAAGGCACCACTGAAGGTGATGAATCACACCATCCATCTTACATGGTGGCCGCCGGTTTACACAAGACAACCAACACTTTCTGTTAATGCTTTCTAAGCAGTAGCGCTGTAACAAGCTGTAGAGAGAAGAAAAAAAAAATCAAGGAAACAAGAACATTATTAGCTTGTAAGGTTGTACAGAACTGACCGTGACAACAAATAGGGCTTTTGTACAAAATGGTGGATGAAGTGAGGAGTCCCTGCTGTTGGATTAGCTGATATTATTGGCTGCTGTGCTGGTGTAAGAGCACTCCCTGCAGGAGAAAGGTGTAGTTTACAGCACCAGAGAGTTAGTAAGTGATGGTTTGTTATTGATTGAAATACAGCTACTCAAAGCTTATCCATGTGCAGGCACCAGATCACTCTGAAGACATACAACTTTCAGACCGTCACATCATCACAATGGAATAACTGCATGGAAATTTTAGTTTTACCTTCTTATTAAACTATTGGGTATAAAAAAGGCCATTCCTACAGAAAAGAAAAAAAATCAATTTTGTAACTATTCTGCAATCCAAATGCATAGATATTAATTTAAAGGATGCTACATGTGCAGCATTTTATCAACATATTGAGAAACTGATCGTGGTGGTACACAGTAAAGTGTCCGTCATAAATAAGTAGCTCCCTGCTTTGTGCTTCAGTGTCGTCCAATTCAGAGCTTTCTCAGGCTTGATTCCCTGCAAAAAAATCTGAGTAAACTCTCTCCAGTAGATCCGTTAGACACACGATAGCAAGTCGTCGTGATAGAAAAAGGAATATGGTGATACAAAGTTGCACACAGAAGCGTGGAAAAAAAGTTTAGCGCTCATGTGAGCGAGTAAACCTAGAAAAAAGTCCTACACAAGTACCCTCGATATAAATAAGTAAACTTTATAAAAATTTAAAACCCCACACATAGATTTAGACAACGGTTATGTTTTCATCACCCCCATATTGGAGAACTATGCTGAGCCATGCAAAATAGGAGAAATCCCACTACGGTTTAGCGCCCCGATGAAACTAATGGCCTCAGATGAGCATGATTTAATCTTATTTTGATGCCTTTAAAGTAACATGCATAAAACTCCAGGTGTGCTTCCTCCAGCATATTTCATAGCTATTTAAATTACATATCTCCCCTCTTTCTATAATTAATGGTCCAAAAACATACTTTGGCTTTGAGACCTTTATTTATTATTTATTTCAAACTATAAAACTGTCACCATGAGTCGCGGTGAAATCATCTCTAATAAGTGGAAGGGAAGTCGCGATAAGCTGGTCTAAAGGGAATTATTTAAACTTTGTTGATAAAAACTGTGCCCTGAATGTATGTTTCCTTTCTTTTCTTAAAAAAAAAGGGACTACTTGTTTTTCCTTTGGTTGGTTTTTTTTTGCACCGTTAGGTCCTTCAAATCAGCTTTCTACATGCTCAAAAATTTCATGATTCATCAACATCATGCACTGCAGTTTGTGAAAAATCTAAAACACAGTGGGTATATTCCTTGTATTAGCCTACTCTGCATGTAGGCGGTCAAAATAGGGGAAACACCAACATGAAGAGCTGAGGGACGCTTTCTCCTTTGCCTCGTCTCTGATTGGACAAGAAGGATGCCAATTATTTGCAGCACAAGGACTCTGAGGTCTCTGTGCTTGTGGTGGTTTAACTGTAATTTTAGAGGCGTTTTATAATGTTTCATGTAGTCTAATCTGGGAACCTGGATTCTCATTGAGGAGGCTTCTGACCAACGATCCTCTTCAGTCAGTAGCTGCATCCCACTTCATTTTGGTTCTTCTTTTACTTTGACCATACCCTGTTTCATGTTGAGAAAATGTTAGACATTGTAATGACATTATGGAAGCACAGCAATGGACATTGGGCAGAGATGTTATGGTGGATAACTATACACAGTATTTACAGCGGGTTAGAAAGACTTAATCTGGCTTAACAGACTTCCTCTGACAAGGAACCTTTCACACCTTAAACTACAGGGCGGAAGGACAGGAGGACATGGAGGAACATCACAAATACGTTAAGTGATACAAAAGTTGAGTCAGTTCTGACTAACACCCCTAAAAATACCCATTTGCTGCTTGGAATCTTGTGACAGAAACATTAAAGTAAGCTTTATCAAAATGTTTAAAACCAAAGTGATTCTGTTTGTTTGCACCATTAAATCTGTGGCTTAGTGAACCATGTAGTGGCTATAATCCAGATAGAATAAAGTCTGAACATCAGTGGGCTGATTGTTCCACTGTGGTTGAAGTTGATTCTAAAAAAATAATCCCCGTTTGTGTCGTTTCTCAAGCAGCAAATGGTGTCAGCCCTGGTGGCTAAGGCCTTAAAAAGAGACAAAGAGTGGTTCTCCTAAACAGGTGGCACTGTGAGTGATGGTGGAAAGCAGCAGAGGTACTAAACTTCTGTGTTTCAGGCCAAAAAAAAAAAAGCAGGAGGCTGGCGGCAGGAGGAGGGTCTACATCGATTCGCCGAGGGAATCGTCGTCATCCAGAGATAAGGGCAAGTAGAGATCCTGCAAACACAGAGCAGCACATCTGTAAACTCACAGCATCAACTTGGAGAAGAAAAAGGAGCAACAAGATAAAAGGTCAGAGGAGGAGGAGAGGGTCCAGGTACCTTCTGCTTGTTGTTGAGGCCTGGACTGGTAGGGGTGGAGGTGGGGGAATGCTTGGAAATCGGGGTGGAGAGCTGGCTGCTGGAGCCGGTCCCGTTGGCTGAGAGAGCCGACAGAGCAGAGAGGAGGGAAAGGAGGAGGGATGAGGGAGGAGGAGGAGGGCAACAGAAGCAAGAGACGCAATGTGGATTAGAAAGTGTGCAGCAGAGGTCTGAGTCTGTTGCTCTGCAGAAAAGTCAGACCTGAACTGTGGCCTCATTTGGCTGCAGTGCAGAGAGACGCTGCTGCAGGTCTGAGAGGCTGACGGGCTCTGTGTCGGTTAGATGACATTTTATTCACTCGCTCTGCGTCCTGCCACGTTGCTAGGATCCTCTTTGTGGGGAACATTGTGTTTATATCTAAGAGCAGTGTGATGTGATGTAGATGTGTGTGTTAAGTGGCTTAAAAGGAGTTTTTTGTCTTTAAGAGATGAAAAGAATTCGGAGGGACTATGAGCCAGATGGCCAGTTTAAGTTGAAGCCAGCGAGTGATGAAAACAAAAAGTGGATAAAGCTTCATTGTTAAGCCACTGGCTTCGTTTAACCACTCGACCAGATAAACAGAAACGCAAACCGATTCGACACCTTAAAAGGAAAAGCCCGGCCAAAAAGAGAGAAATCACGAGTTTTATTATCTTGAAGCCTTAAAAATCAGTCCATCTAAACATGAGCGGCTCTCCCACACAGACTGAGCAGACGTTTTATTTAGAGATCAAACAGAGACAGAGCAACCTTTTCTCTATATATCAGAGAAGCTGCTCACACGTTCTAGGGTTACACTCTGGATCTCTACACCTAAGAGATTTATTAAACCTCTGTAGAAAACTTACTGCAGTGTGGTGATGTTTAATTAAAGAACAGTGATTCATTTTTGTGCTTCAGTTTCTTTCAGATTCCAGAAGATAAAGAAAGAAACATTGCATTTCTATTATTGGATATAAAACTGTAGACTAGGAGTCTTATATACATGATTATAAAGTATATATATTCTCCCATAAATACCAACATTTGTCAAAATACCGCTATTGAAACACACATTCCAGGACACACATTATGTTGATTCATGTTCTGTACATGACACTTTTAAACATGCACGAAATTAGTGGAAACGTCTGGCTTTATATGGCTGTTGTTGAAGTTTGTTTTAAGATATTTAATTTATATGGTCATGTGTTCAGCTTTAACAGACCCATAGCAACAGGTTTAGATTATAAAACTATAAATATTTACGCATTTATGTCGCAATTAGAGATGCTTTTATTAAATCGTTGAAGAACATACTCGAGTCACATGCACTGCCTCTGCTGCGTCCCCATTATCTGCCCGTTGACCTCTTGGATGCGACCACGAAGGTAGTTAATGCTCAGACTGTTTACTGACGACCATCTGCCGTGTTAAAGGCCGGGCCTCCCCCTTCAGTGAGCCAGAAATATTCAAGACCTCTAAAGGATTGAGGAACCCATCTCATATTGTAGCAGCATTACATTAAACATGAACTCTGTCAGATGCACCCACACAGCCAAGTCTCTCGTCTCTCTGCGCTGCACTGGGAATTTAACTACTTGCTGCAGCATCTTTCCACTGTTGCAGAAACATGGAGACAGTTCTGCCATAACTACTGTCCCCCCAATATTTATAGCTGAAAACATATTTTTTTTCTCTGACGCCTGCATAAAGTCACGCCTGTATTGCCATGCAAACTCAGATAGCGCTGTAACATTTAGCTGTACTGTTTCTCTCGCGATAAAAGCTGCTGTTAACATTAAAGATTCAAAGACACACAATAGCTGAGCCTCTGTTCTATTGCCTCCTGGATATTATTAAATGTTAAAATGCACGATTGTCAGACAAATAGCTTACAGCTGTTTGTGTTGTCTTTGTTTACATTTCATGTTTTATTCATGATTTTTTAAAGATACTGCATTAGCAACATTATAGTAAATCTCATCGGATTACCCCCAGTAAACAAAGGCTGGAGTTTTACTGTAGTCACTCTAAAGGTTTTTATGAGGTGTTGTAATGAGATTAATGAGCTGATGTTGTTTGGATCGCCCACTAAAATAAAGAAAAGAAAAAAAAAACAAAAAACACCTCTCCGATTCCAGCTCTTGAAACACAACCAGGGAGAAACTACTTTGTTGCCTTTGGTCAAATTCTAGACACAAAATGCAAATTATGTTGAACACGACAGGAATGGGCTCATCTAAGGTAAGTTCGACTTGTATTTGAAGCCATTTTCTATTTCACACTATTGATCGTAGAGGAAGAATTCATCACCTACGCTCACCATCCCCCTCAGAGCAGGGTCAGAGGTCGAGGGAAGCTGCATCACTCTGCCGTCATATTTTACTCCGTTCATTTACAGCAACAGAAATCGTCTAGTTTTCTTTTCCACCAGCTTTGATTTTTATAACAAGGTGCGGTCAGCTTCTGCGGTGCTTTAAACAGGAAGAGCTACAGTGTAGGTGAGATAATAATGGGCTCACTCGATTCAGCAGGAGACTTGCTGCGCTTGATCGGACCAGGGCTCTTTGCTAAACCACGCTGGGCTTTGGGTCCCTTCATCACCCTGCATTCTGTGGAGAGAAGCACGGAAAAAAATTAGACATCAAAACGTTTTTCTCCAAACAGAACCAGCAGAGCAGCAGCTGTTCATGTCTGGAAGTGTAGTTTAGTCCAATGTATGAATTAAAGGTTCCTCACGGTGTCTGACAATAGTAGATCAAAACTTGGCAAAGCTCTTTTTAGAAATAACATGGATGCATAATAATAATATTTATATAAATAGAGATTTTCCCTAAATCTAATGCTCATCAATCTGTTGTCCTGTGAGCAGATTTTACTTCTAATTTCCCTGATTTGACTCAACTTGCTGCTCCGTTTCCTGTACCGTCTTTCCCACTTTTTAAAACTGTTTATTTTCCATATGTTATTTTCTCGCAAACAATAAACAGCTTCAATTTCCCGACTGCAGCGGCATGTTTGTTCGCTTCCTCGTAGTATTCCAGCTTCAAATAATGTAAAGTGCATGAATGCACAGTTTTGGGGCTCCCATCAATGATATACATATGATTTAGACGTATCATATGAAAACGGATGCTGTATATTCTGGGTCACTGTATTAATCAGGGTAGACAGACTCCAGACACTGCTGCTCCTCCTTCTGCATCTTCGTCTGTTTGTACTGCCAGGCTCTCTCTCTCCCCTTCCTCCCCCTCTTTCCTCCACTTTTGATGCTAATTATACTATCTGTCCTCCCTCCATCTCCTGGGAACGCACCACGGCTGTCTACTCTCTCTTAACCTTCACACACTACTGGATACAGACGAGCACATCGATGTGCTGCCGTTTGCAAGGTGTGCCACCACACCTTTTGACAGTACTTCAGCCTGGCAGCTTGTCTAGTCTACTCAGAGGTCTCGAAATAGCCCCGAGTCGATCAGATTCCTTCTCGGCTTCGGCTGACAATGTGTCTGCGTAAACAAAAGATGCAGGTACATGCCTGCTCTTCTCTGCTCGCATGTCCATCTGAATAGTCTTGTGTTTAACATAAAGAGTGTCAAATGCAACCACGAGGGATTCAGATCTATTTTGGTATCGCTGCCAAACCCAACTTAAAAGCAGCGATCATGCGATTGGAGGATAAAGGAAAAATATGTTCAATGTTTTATCTCTAGCTAAGACAAAAGTAAAGAATGAACATTTCATGGCACGTGTGCATCTCAGATTTTTGCCTATACAGAACCTCAACTCCCAGAAAACATATCAAGGGCGTTATTTCCATCACAATCTGACCATAAATCATCCAGATTGATGAGTGTTATAGATACACAGTTCAGCCATCATAATGTCCATGTGATGTATGACAGACAAGCCTCTCTCCTCCGACTCAATGATGTCTGGATGCTCGAGACTCTTTTATTCAGCGTTGGCCTCAAGGTTATTATAGACTGAATGAAACAATTTAGCTCTGGTTCCATTAGGGGGAGTACGCTGAGAGGAAAGGACCCAGATTATTTTGAATTAACCGGCATCTCCATCCTGCCAAGGCCTGACAAGAAACAAACGCAAAGAGCAGGAATAAAAAGGAACATGATGACAAATCAGCCCCGTATCGGTGCTGTGTTCAGATTAAAAGACAAGCGGAAGATGCCGAATGTTTCGAGGCGGGGACATTAGGTGGAAGTGGGCTGTTAAAAATAGGGTTTTTCAGGCCTGTGGGGAGACTCAGTGAGAGGATTGGTTTTACATTTTCTCTCCTTGACTTCTCAGCAGTATCAGCAGCAGCAGATCAGCTGGCCTAAACCTGTCACCGGACAGATTAATGGTTCTGCTTCTCCTGGTTTTTCCTATGCCTGCTGCCGGCTGCAGATAACACATTTCTCTCTCTGACTCCATCTCTCTCCGTCAGCCTCCCTCACACATTGTCACTATAAAGAAGAATGCAGCTTTGTACATTAATGTAGAATCGCTTCTGAAGCATGACTATATACCTCTTTATCTCACATTGTAGGTATTTTCATTATATATATTTATATCCAGGACAGGATACATTTTAGGTGCAATTTTGGAAACCAGGGGGCAGCATACCAAAAAAAAAAAACCCAAAAAACTGACCAGTTTAAACTGCTCGTTCTTTAATTATTTAAAGAACCTGTAATATATAGCTCCTTGGAACTATTTAAATCAAAATTCAGACAAAGAATGCGAAAACCCTGTCAAATGTAACTAAAAGGACAGGTTTATGGGTGATGTTCAGCATTATTGGTTTAATGTTTATACAGCAAACGTTTTACTGTATTTGAGTTGAAATTACTGCAAGATTAACATAAAGCTCAGACTGTACCAAGCGCAGATATACTGGCCGAAAACTATTGCATGTCATCATGTAAAACACGGCCTAATGGAATCATGCTCACCGTTCTCATCCAGAGAGAAGTCGTCCTGTGCGTAGCGGAATTTCTCTGGTCCACATGCAATGAAGACGTCGTCATCACCAAAGAAATCTTGAAGGCAGGTAACCTGGGATGCAAGAACACAGAAAACTTGAGAATCCACCATCATAACATCCCATATTATCATAACAAGATAAGAGTCCAGAGTCCTGCCAGCAGCTCTGGGAGGCTTTTCTTCAGCACATCAGTAGTTTGAGATAAATACTAACATCATGCTCACAATGTACAAGTATAATGTTTTCCATTATCACCAACTTAAATTTGTCTTTTCCTTTGCAACTAGCAAGCAATGAATATAAAGTTCAGTCTAGCTATTCAGGTATTTAGTCAATTCAGTTTATTAGTTACCCATTTGCATGAATTTTTTAGTGATTGGCACACCCAAATGGAAAAGCTCATTACAGAGGGGTCAAAATTCCTCTATGTCAGTTGAAAGCATCTTTACTTTCCGAAAATCTGCTTGTTTAGCAGTGCCTGAAACTATTTCAATAGTTTCTCTGCAATCTGGTGGCTTTGCAGAGGTTTTAAGAGATCATCAAAGCTACTGGGATACACTGTACATCCTGAGGGGAATATGAAAGAGTGCTCCAAATCACATGGCAATTTATCCAACAGATATTCCAAACCACAGATGTCAACCTTTAATTAGTGACAGAAGAAAAAAAATAACAGACCAGTCATTGATTCAGATTCCTTCATTCAATTCTTCCTCTAAGAACCATGAGTGTCTGGACCAAAGAAGTGGATTAACAGACTGACACCAGCATCTCTAAAGCCACAAGACTAGCATGGCTAAAGAGACACATTTAAAAGCTAATAAGTGATTTTACTTGACTTACTCCAGAAACTGCAAACAAACAGATATTCAATGTCATTATTGATAAAAATGTATTCATAGGATTTTGACTGCTGACTTCCAATTCTGGACTACTTAAAGAGGACATATTGGGCACATTTATAGTTAAAAATCACATTTTGTGAGGCCTAGCAGAACATGTTTACATGCTTTAAACGTTCAAACACCCATTATTTTTTATATTGTACACTGCTGCAGCGGCTCTTCTCATCCTCTCTGAAATGCTTCATTTTAGCTCCTGTCTATTTAAGACCCCCTTACAAATAGTCCAGTTTGCTCCAGTTGGTCAGCTGGGCTAACAAAAGTGAGGCAACATTGGTTGCATATTATAAACCCAAATCTATGAATATAGAGATGTAGTCCGAGCAGAAGCACCTCCGATTAAAACACGTAATGGTGGACTGTGAGGAAGCTCCTCATTCTGTATTTGACTGTATACAAATTTCTATTGATTTATTTTTAATTATTATTAACAAAGACATTCATACAGTACACGGGGCAAGATGCAATAAAAGCAAAGGACAGAATTACCAACAGCTTCAGATAGTTGATTACTGGAGTTTTGGGGCAGTTATGTATGAGGTATGACTGTATTATCGTGAGTGTGTGTACCGTGTACAAATCTAGCCATGAGGCAGGCGATATGCAAATGTGTTACATGGTGATGTCGATAAGAAACACAAACAAAGCCTCCATTTCAAATAAGCCATTTCAGCCAAGTAAGAACCAGTGTTTCCTGAGAGAGAGAACAACTCTCCTTGTTGTGGATTTTGAGCCTTGTAAGTTTGCAGACCTAGCCTAGCCGTGCTAGACAACCCACGGCAACGAATTTAATTCTCTGCCAGGGTGGGTCTAGTTACCCTCCATAAGGCTCGAGGTCGGATGCTCCTAAAACTGGCCGGACCAATCACCATGAAGTGTAGAGTCAGAAGGCGGGCGTAACTAAGTGACGACAGAGGCGCGACGATTCTGACAGAAACAACCGGAAACAACTAGCCTAGCCGCGCTAGACAACCCACGGCAACGAATTTAATTCTCTGCCAGGGTCGACAACAAAAACGACAGAAAAAACAAAAACAGTCGTTGAGCTCCATCGGCACCGACTCTGAATAATCTTTCTGTTAACATGTCTGTAATATACTTGAGCTTCACCAAACTACCGCATCCTCTGATTTCCGGCGCTCTAGGAGCCTATTCGTTGCGCTGATTGGTTGTATACCTACTCAATTGCTGCAGAGTGATTTGATAGACAACCTTTTAGCCCGCCTCCCTCCCTGTCGAGCGTGTCTAGACCCTTGCGTCTTCAGAGCATGGGTCTAGCGCGGCTAGGCTATTGCAGACCTGTAACATGCACAAAAAATGCACAGTAACACACTAAAGGAAAGGCTCTTTAAAAACCATCATCCAGCTGAGTAGTTCTTTCCAACAACACTGCTCAAAGCTGTGCAGAGGAAACGCCATGAAAGATGATGAATATCCCAGACTGAAAGCTGATTACATTTAAAAATATTTGCTGTGTAAACATGTGGTTTGATGTGGATGAATTTACAGACTAGAGGCCTGCCAACAAACTAAAGCTTCAAGTTGTAGTCGTCTTTGTGTTTGTCATGTTAGGATGCCTTTAAGTAAATTAGGTTCAAGTAACAAAAACACACTCACACAATAAGGCACAAAAAGCCCAAACCGAGATGATAATGTTACACCTTTGCTGCAATGCTTAAATGATTCGACTTCCTTCCCCGGGTTTTTTCCCCCCCATTCTATAGCAGCTGTTGACACAGTATTGCCTACTTAGTGGACAGATGTCTTTGGGCCACACCTTCTCCTCTGCTCTCCATTATACAAACCCTATAACCAGCTCAGACACGCCTATTAAAGCCATTGAGGCTAAAGGCTGTTCTTTTTTTCCCCCTTTCTTGTGCAGATGGGATTTGTTACAAAGCATCCCGGTTCAATTTCCAGTTTGCCTTTCAACACCTGTTGAAATTTGTTCCTTCTCATTTGGATTAAAAGATCAAGTCATGTACAGTACTACTACTGTAACGGAACTACGCATAACCCTTCAGGCAATTTTCTGAAAGCAGGCAATTTTTGCTGACGTAAACTGTCTGCTGGTCTCTCTGAGAGGTCCACGGCCTGAAGGGTAACTCCGTGTTGGGGTATTTGCGAGGACACTCAAGATGCATCATGCTTTCCTTTGTGATACACATCCAAACTATGAGCTGCAGATAAATTGGGAACACCCCACCCCAACAGCTGCCATGTTGGTCCTGTATCCTGCTAGACAAGCTAAAAGCATGTGGTGGTGACTCGCTGGCGTGGCATCCAACAGCTGTACCTCTCCAAGTCCCATCAGATTCCCTGGATACAGGCCTGGCAGATCCCTGCTGAGGCACAGAGATGGTGCTTTGACTCCCGGGATCAAAATCTAATTGGTTTTTCAGCCGGGGCTAATTTACAGGCTGCACTTTTGGGTTTTCTTCCGTGTTCATTATCAAGAGATTAGATACATGTTACTTTCATTAGGTTAAACTGTTTTGCGGCAACAGGGGCACCTGACAGTTAATCATAAGATGGAAGCATTAGGAAGTGCTCTTTTTCCCCCCGAAGGCCGGCGGGTAAAGGAAGGGAGATGGAAATGGACTGGGATGAGATGGGAGGGTGGATGCTTGTCCATGTTTTAATAGCTTTAAGAACAGAGCTGATTAAAGGGATAAAGTGTTTATCCAACAGACTACTACCTTAATCTTTCTTAACAGAATCTCTGTCTAAGATTAGGTTTCTGGTTGCACAGCACACGGGGCCACTGTACTTCTTAATGGTCTAACGGTCTGTCCGATCTCTGATCTAGGAAAGAATATCACATAAATACTTCAAAACAAAGACGTGGCATTGGTTTAAACACTGAAAATTACTCAGCATCTGGATTGCTACAAAAAAGATTGTTGGCATTGAAATCAAAAAAGCCTGCTCATTGAATGACGTGTAGTTTAGGTGTCTCTGGATCTGAAAATAGGATGCTATCAGGGTTTAACCCTACATTTCAGAAAGCATCGATCCTCTTAAAGAGTCCTTAGCAAAAACTTCTAATCCCACTAATCTTACTCCCAACAGGGATCACTTAACATCCACATTATCTGTACCATTACAGTGCAGTCCTCTTTGCATTATTAATCCACCAAATACTTCATATACAGTCTGTATCAAACTTTCCACAGACACTCCAACAATCACCTGATTAATAACATCAGACATTGTTTTTCTCTCTCACACGGGATGTCTGTCATGGCTTAACAGTCACTGTATCCCACCAGTGAAGTGTGGCCTGACATCTGCCTACAGTTGGCAGAAATCATGTGGGAAAACTGCTCGGCTTTGCATGCAATTGGATCAAACGGAAAATGTCAGCGTCCCTTTGAAACATGGCAGGAGTGGGGAAATGGCAGGGCAGCTTGGGAACATTTGGATGTAGGTTAAGAAGCATCCACTCAATCTGAAAAGGTCAAACTCACCCACCTGGCAACGGTATCCACGAGAAGGACGACATGAGGCAACCTGATGCCATTTAACTTAAAGTCTATCACAAGCTCTGTCGTGCATCAGATTTTTACATGCTGCCCATGAAGTGCACACGTTAAGGTTACTGTATCCATTTGTGTTTTTTTAAAGGCAGTTGGGTGGGGTTTTTCCCCAAAAACTGGCTCTTCCCAGACTCCAGGTGCCCTCCACCCTCTGTCCCACCAAGCCCATCCCTAATCTCTGCCTCACCAGCTGTCAGGACCACATGACCCCTAAAAAACCACCAACACCACCAGCAGCTATGCAGGGATCCACCAACTACAACAACTGAATTATTAAGAGTTCCTTTAGCCCGACTCCGGCCAAATAGGCCGCAGGCCACAGACGTTTCAGTAGGTGATGAGGCTCACATGAATATAGAATTAGAAGGTTCTGTAACTCTGCACTTGTAGTGGAGAAGTGGGTGGGTTAGAAGCTAGTGTAATGGCTCTAGTGCCTATTTAATTTACATGGAGCAGACATTTACCAGTGTTACCTTTCAAAGGAATAATTCTCGAAACAGTAAAACTCAGAAATTCAACCCCAACACACAGCACAGTGTGACCTCTGTGAAAAATAACGAATGCTAAAGGTGCAATGGCTCACAAAACTCACAGTTTGAACCCTTTCATGGCTTTTGAGTCATGGATGAAATAATTTTAGGAACCGACAGGTGATGCCATGACTGTCACTGTCAGCATCTTTTTTTAATACCTGCTTTGTATCTTGTCACTCTGCATCAACATTCAGGGCATTATTCATGGCTGAGGCAAAAGTATGTTGTGAGTTTGTCTCCGTGTGGAAGCGGGGTTACACAAAAACTACCAGGTGCTGATCTGGATCATTTTCTTTAAAACTGACAGATAGCCTGTGTTTCAAGAGTAAAATGTGTACCTCTAGCTACTTTAAAAAGCAATTGAGGCAGTAAAACTACACTTGCTTTGTTTATGATTGTTAAACTTTACAATTAATCCTTGGTTCACGTGTGCACCAAACTGTGGGCGGGCCAGCAGTCCATTACACCACTTATAAATGCACCGTTCCATTTTCTACAAATTCAATAAAACACAAATGTATTCTATAAAGAGGATAGCAAATAGGAAAACGAGTGTAGTACCACAACCACAGTTAGAAAAATAACCTCAAGTAGTGCCTCAAAGCTTCCAACACATGGTATAATATACATTTTTAATGGCGGAACTCATTTCAGGTGTAACTAAGATACATCTGTGTGAAGCAGCAGGGCAGCATCTCCACACAAAGCTCATGCATCTTGTTCCTTCTGCAGACGGCTGCCTTGTATTGACTTTAACTCATCCTTTCAGCTGCACAGTCAGAGCAGAAATGAACAGGCAGCCGATGATTCACAAGGAGTCCGTCTCATCTGTGACTCGACAAAGCCATAAAATCGATCTCTGGGCAGAAGTAAAGCTATTCAGTGCTGCATTGGGGCATTCTGACTGACCATTACTAATCTGATGAAGAGGAAAAGCTTAACGCGAGGCCTAATGAGTCAGCAAATGCTTAATCAGGAGTATTAAATGTTTTACTGTTGGGCTCTCAGGTCAGTTCAAGAGGGTTTTCTTCTGTCTTTATACACATCAGCTGAAAATGCGAACATGAATAAGACTTGAAATTCAGCTGGTGCAAAGAGCCGCATTTCATATTTCACTGTGCGTGGCTGAGGATATAACTCCGGGGAAGGTGTAAGGTTGAGCACTGAGCATTTAAATAAAACCTAAAGAAACAGAAAAATGAATCGCTGCATTGTGTAGTCTCAGCATTACCGAGCTATGCGAGAGAAACCCCGAGTATAAAAGACTGAAAAAGAGCCAGCAAGACCTTGGTTTGCAACCCATGGGGAAACACCCACACCATTCCCTTCACTGTAGGCACACAGACCCGATCAATATCAGCGCCTCTGCACTGACTGGAATTTTCCTCCAAAATACCCACACCGTCTCCATTTTGTCCATTTCAACTGAGGGTTTCACAGACAGCAGAAAACATAAAAAACAACATGTCAGCACCTCGACTGAAGGATAGCATTTGAGGACAAAATCCAGCAAAGCAAATTAAAGAAGAAAGCGCATATGTGGGCATCAGTAATCGCTCTGCGGGAAGTTGCTGTTCCACTCTTACAGGGATTTTCAGTACATGTGGCCTTCCTGACCTGCCTATGACCTCTGTGCACCATCATACAGTCTGCATGCTGCTGTAGGTGCTCCGGATGCATTTGGAGCACAGATGAGCCAGTTAGGCACTGATATCTGCACAGTCATGGGGACCAGCTGGTGCCTGGATGTTGTTTTAACCCCCACCCTTCCCTTACTCCAAGGAAGCAGGCTTTCCATTTGGCTGACTGATGTGGCCTAAGCATTATTAAATTGCACTTCCTCCTCTTTCCTTCCCCCCCTCAGGTCATGCTCACTTGTTGATGTGGTGTTTGTGCAGGAAAGCAGGGCTGTTAGGAGAGATTCAGGCAACAGGGGCTGCAGACTGTCTTCCACGAGAAGCCTCATGGTGGGGACCACGCCCCTCTGTCAGACTGATTGTCTGCCTCCATCCCACAGCGTCTGTGTGCACGTGTGGGTGTGTGAGCGACGCAGTGTGAAGGATGAGGAACGGAGGGCAGGCAGGTAAGACCCGATGCAAAGAGCACACTCAGCGTATTACACCCATTGTCACAAACTGAATCCATCACGGCAGAGCTTATTGCCATGACAACTGCTTCTGCAGCATGGCAAAGAGCAGAGGCAGACTGCAAGAGCCCTGATAACCAGAGGAAAGCAGGCTTTTCTTGCCTATTAGTGGATGTATTTTAATCGTTCAGAAGCCCTGAACCCATGCAAGCATCCATCCCTTATTCAGTGAATAATTTCTTGCCATGGTTATTAACTTTTAAAGCGAACTCGAATCTTTTGTTCTCCGACAATAACAGTGTGACCTTGTGCCTGAAGCATGCCTGTAGCATCCATTTGTTTTATTCTGTGCCGTTTTCTTGACAAATCAATTCAAAAAAAAGAAGAAAGGAAACCGAAATAAAAACCCGGGTCAGGATAAAGGGGCAGTCGGATCCGTTAAGGAGCCCTCTGCAATGCTGCGGACTCATCAAGGTAATTTATCAGGACTAACCACACAGCAGCACAATAGACCGGCAACACATCTCACAAATGATATTTGAATTTGGCATCTGTTAGACGGAAAACCTTCTCCGAGTGCAATTCGGATAAAGTAGTGGATCTCACATGCAAATCAGAACTATTCTCCTCTGCAGACACCTCTATCAAAGAGGAATGAATACAAAATGGCTGCCAGCAATTAAATAAACTCTCCAATTTAATGTAGCATTTACAAACAGTAAGGGCAAATCTAGTAATGCGTTTTTTTTTTCATTTTTTCCAGACTGGGGGAAAATAATTACTCCCCATTAAGGGAAATAAAATGATCCTAATTTGCTCTTAGAATGGTAATCCTGAATCCGCCGGCCCCACCCTCCCTGATTGAACTGCAAAGCACCAGCGTTTGAGGGGAAAATGGGAGTGATTTTGCTCACAACACTGACAAAAAAAGAGGAGGGGGCAGGCTGCCTTTAGAGACTATACAGCTCCAAGGAAAAAGAGAAACATTAGGCATGAAAAGTAGCCATTTTAAAAATGCTAGAAAGCACAACCTGAACATCTTTTTCTTAAAATCACAAACGGACCTTTTGAAACTGCACACAAGCTACAGTCCATAAAGCCTCGCCACCAACGATGGAATGTACACAGGTGAAACACATGACAAGTGATTTTTACACCAAAGGCTTGCATTGATAGTAAACTCTCACACCCACTACAGGATGTGGTATCTGACAGACCAGTCCACACCAGCTGGGCTCTCTTTGTGCCTGGGATGTGGTCTCCTAGCAACCAGTCCCAGCAGCTATCGCAACGGAATGGGAAGAGGAGGATCGGCGCAGAGTCAGGGAGGGGCGGGCACTGCATCAATATTGCTTCTACCATATCACCTCCACCACAGAGCAGCTGCAGTGTGCCTCTGCACACAAAGACGCCACAATAATGTGCATGGCGTTTCTCGCATTTCTGTGCAATGCAACGAAGCCGGGAGTCCCTGGCATGAGTCAGAGATCAATGGATGCTAATTATAAAACAATCTATATCCATACTGATGGCAGCATAATCAATGTGCCCGGATTGGAATTACTGCAATACGGTGGCTATTAAATTCATTTTGTGGGAACACACCATTAAAAATTCATGGTTCCCCAAAAAAATAATAAATTTGCACGACATGACATAAGGAGATTACAATCTTCCAGCAAGGGTTTCTGTACAAACCAGTATAAGACCCGGGGCAGCCAGACTGCACCCCTGGGAGGGAGCATTAAAATCAAATTCCCCCATCTATCATTTCACAGTCCCTCCCCTCCTCCAAGACACATGTGATTCAGAGCTCATTAATATGAAAGACCAAAAATAAAATAGCACACCACCTAAAGGTTACCCCCAACCCCAGTCCATCTGTAATCAATAAGACAAGAAAAACGTCTCCACAGGAGAACAAGAGAACATTTAACCATATCAAAGAGTGGACTGAGGAACAGATGTCCAGATCCACACATTTCCACGCTTGCTCCTCATCCCTGTCTCTGTTAATCTGCATTGATTCGCAGTCGACGACAGTTAATCACAGGTAGGACAACTGCAAGATGCACTCTCTCATTAATGTTTTGGTAATGGAAAGGTCAAAATTACCCCAAATATTAAGAATAATTTTTGATTCTACCCCCCTGTCCAGAACCAAACAGGTTTTTATGTTATTTGCTGGACCACACCCCTCTCACTCTCTGTATTTATCACTTCACAGAGTAACACACATCCTGATACTAAAGATATATTATAATAAACGCACGACCTCAGAGACCTTTCTGCAGGTTTCCAGCTGGGTGACCCTGCACGGTCGTCCTTCAAGACTATTCTGATAAAATGTGAACATGAATAAAACATTATGTCCTTTTAGCTTTGAGAAAACAATAGTATTCCCCTGGGACTGACTTTTAGCTAATGTTTAAGTGCGAGCCTCATATAGGCAATGTGAGCAGCTTTAGCTCATTTTGTGATTTTTGTTTCGGGCAAGTTTATACACTGAAATAGCAGCTGCGTCCTCACTTGGTCAGCTTTTACTGGCTGCACTAGTCTATCTATAAAATGGATGGACTTAATATGAATGCAATATGAGACAGTAATATGGTAATATGGGAATAACTGGAACAGAATTGCCATGCGAGCAATGTGTTCTCTCACTTAAAGCTGGATCGGTGGATGCAGTTTATTGTCTTAGTGTTCAATTTTTCCCTATTTTTTTTTAAAGTTAAAAGACCAGTAGTATTGGTTGCTTGGACACTTTGCTCTCTTCTAAAAAAATATGTTTGTCTTTAAACCTCAATCTACAACTAAAGTATCGTCTCAAATAGGGAATTCATGCTAAAAACTATCATCTCTGACAAAAAAAATTTGTCGTAAAGTTGGTTGCCTTCTTCCAAATTCTTTCTTTGTTTAACAAAGCTAATAAAGTAATACATGTTTCATCCAATTCGTAATGCGTATTCGAATTTTCTGTGCATTAATGTTCCATCATGCTATAAGAGTCTTTAGGACTGATCTGAACTGACCCAGGTTAACTGTGAGGATGCAGAGTTTACAAGCTTCCGTGTCCCAGTCAAGGTTTGTCTCGACCCACATTCTCACTGCTTTACGAAAACACCAGACTAACAATGGGGACAAAATGATCAAACACAACAATACAGGGTTTGGTCTTTTGTACACCACCATAGAGGGTGGAAGGCAGAACTTCCCAGGACTTCAGAGCTTTTCAGTGACAGATGGACTCAGACATGCTAGTGGCCTAAAAACTAATTCCGCAACAAAAGGCTGCTGGATGGACTCTGATGTCCTGAACCACAAGATAGGAGAATATGTTGAATAAAGACGGCTGACAATGAAGGTCATGGCGTACAAAGGTTGTTCTCATGGATGCTCGGGGTTCTCATGGGCCTGCTGTGTCACTGTTGACTCAGGGTTGGACCGAACAATAAGATTTTTCCCTGTAACTACTCTAAAGTTTCAATAAAGAAACCACTGAGGAAGCAGTGTGATGGTTTGAATTTTTTTCATTTCCATGCAAATATTTCAGTTTCCTGTTTTCCTTTGATCCCGATGAAGCTCCACTAAATAATGAACTGTCCTCAGTCTTGACCACAAATTTTCCTATTGTGTAGTGATGTTTACATACTGTACTGTACTGCCTTTATTTCATTTATTCCTAGAACAGAGGGCCCTATCGCAAATCAAACAAATGTAGACAGAAAAATCCACCAGCAGCTTGGTCGGTTTGAATTTCTCCATTGGTAGAGTTTCTCATATGCATATGGTGACTCAGGGAATTCAAATTTGGAGCAGCACATGGAATTCAAAGTCTGATAGCATGATGGCAGCTGGACAGTAACTGAAGGTTTGACATACCTGCTTGCCGTCAAGCGTGTAGATCCTCTTGACCACGCCGCTTTCCAGTTTAATGGCCTCTGTGATGTCAGTGAGCACCTGCTCGAAGGAGTGCGCCGTTTTCTTGTTGAGCAGGACACGGACGGCTTTGCGTGGCTTCACACCGCTGCGCATCACCGTGACCAGCTTGGGCCGAACAAAGTCCTTGCTCTCTCTGGGCTCGCTGGCCGCCTTGGCAGCTAAGGACTGCATGTTCTTCTGGCTCGCTGAGGCCTTGACATTCACGGACCAGTTGGGGTTGACGTTCTTTGTGTAGTCGACCTTCTTGTAGAAGTTCTCTGATGCGCAAACGTAGCTTTCCCCTACGGAGAAGGAAAATTGGGTTAGTGTGTTGTAACACATCCAGCTATTCAACACTGACACCTGAGAGTCCCGGAGAGTCCACTCAGAAACATGTGAACCTCCAGGAACTATCCAGACCAGCAGGAGGATTTACATCTAGGATTTCACGTCTTCAAATCCATCGATCTAATGACACCTAAAAAAAAATCATTTTACTCTGTAGAAGAAAATAAGTATCAGTGTCAATTTTCTTTGTTTCACTACAAATCTAACCAAATACAATCATTTTACATTTAGATTTAAATATAGTTGGCTTTTTTTGTATAAATGGATTAACTTGTGTTTTCTACAGAGGATCTTTGTATTCAATTCATTTAACACATCACTTGCCTTGTCTTGATAATCAGCTGTGTTTGTATTTGAGTTATTTTTAACTAGACAAAGCACATGTCTATATATGGGCTTCTTTTACATTAACTAGGCTCAACTAGAATGCTTGAAATTTGTCTTTTTGATCTCATTTCAAGATTTTCTGTGCCACAATGACAGCCTGACTTACATTAAAACACCCGATTAAATTAAATAAACTTCCCTTACGGCACCAGAAGCCACATTTACTTGTTTTGAGCACAAGCATGAGAAAGTTTGGTCTTAAATTTGACAGGAAACTTTGTAGGGCGGGCGATAAGTAAGTGAACCATTTCAGATGACACATGATACTGCCCTGTTTCTCCAAAAGTTATTTTTGATCCTCCACAAACTGGATTATCTAGCTAGTTGGATACAACTTGGACGGATGGAAAAACATGTTTTTTACTTGTAGGTTAAGGTGCACAACAAAATCCTCTCTCACAAAGGACATTAACTTGTTTCATCTTACACTAGAATGGGTATAAAAATGTCTTTAAAAACCCACACACACTGCACCTTGGCCTTCAAACCCACTGAAAAAAACCCAACTAAATTTAGATATATAGGATGAAAGAGTTACATATGTAGCGGTTTCTCGTGTACAAATAAAATACCAGAACAGACACTTGCATGTCTTTTTCTGGTGTTGTAAGAAAAAGACAGGAATGAACTTCAAGGTTCTCCCATGAGGCCACAGCATAGATTAGTCCAACAATACCCATGAAAAATAATACCATAGAAACATTTTTAAGCTTTCAAAGACTGTTAGTTTTGAGATTTAATACATGTATCTCTTGGCTTGGTTTGAGGAACCATTGTGCATCATGATGCCTGCTTTAGGAATAACAGAATGCTAGAACAGAGAAAGAAATATTTTGGTCATATGGATATATTCAGGTGACTGTATTATTGTGTATTTCTCTAAATAATCTGTCAGATTCATAATCGTATATCAGCTCCTTTGTCTTTTCTGCAGATTTTGCAGTTCTTGCTCTGATGGGTGGCCTGTGAAAACAAAAGGCTGCAGGGGCAGAAAGATGGAGAGAAATTTTGGCAAAAAAAAAGAAAAAAAAAAAGGGGGAATCCAGAAGGCAACAATTAGGCCAAATGTAGAGAAATTACAGCAAAGACAAAAGGCACAAAACAGGATTACACTGTGCAGAGGAGATTGAGCAATTAATTATATCCCGCAAGAGGAGGCACAATGAAATGCCCCCCCACCACCCACAGTGCTCACTCTGCTGCCCCATCTTACTGCGCGCACACATTTCTATCTTTCCTAAGCAGCTCAGGAAGCAGAGATGATCACCTCATTTTAGACAAATTAAGCTGCAGTTGATCTTCTAGCTTTACCCCAAACTCACCCAGTCCACCTCATCCTGCTTCTTTACAGGAATCTCATCAGGAAAGGTCTCCCTAAAATTATTCTACAGAAAAAGTCTTAAAATGACTGAGGGCTGTGGGTTCAGCAGTATTCAATAAGTACTCCTGTCCTCAAAAAAAAACTTTTGCCTTCTTATCGCTTTAGCACCTCTAATGTCCCTAAATTCTTAAAATAAAATCTATATATGCTGTTGCACATTAGCAACAGTTTCACAGAAGTATGACTTTTCCCCCCAAGCAGGTCAATGCGTGGATCATCCCATCTGATGCCACGCAAAGGCTTCATTCGGTTACCAAAAGGGATTCCAAATCATCTTTGGCAACTTTCACGACATGAATTTGGAGGCAAAGAAATCACTTCTTGTTCTAAACAGCCATCAGA
The DNA here is from genome assembly GCF_021347895.1 of Acanthochromis polyacanthus. NCBI lineage: Eukaryota > Metazoa > Chordata > Actinopteri > Pomacentridae > Acanthochromis > Acanthochromis polyacanthus. The sequence continues at coordinate 14,118,954 of NC_067129.1, forward strand.
TGCCAAGTATAGACCAACACAGCCACTGTGGCAGCTGCTCATGAATCTGGCGATCTTTTATGCTTCTGCATCTATCGGACAGAAGCTGATCAGCTCCAGTATGAAACATGTCATGGTGTAAAGTCTGGCTGCTGAATCAGAAAAATCCTTTCTTTTCATTTTAATTAAACGGTGCAGTCTGAGTTGGGATTTCCACCCGCTGTGACTACCGATGCTGATGGAAACGTTTGACAGGTAGAAACTCAAAGAAATTGTGACTGGAGGTTCCTTTAAAGAATTAGATGCTAATGATTTCTATTAATGAACTGTTATCCCATGCTGAGCTGCAGCTAGCCGACTTTACAGCTCAGTGTGAAGCCCACTGAGAGACTCGGCTAAATGTACCAAAACTGAGGCCACTGAACCCCATTCAGATGAAGGCAGAGAACCTGCTTACTACACTACAATATATCTAATAAAACTAACAGGAGATATTTTAGCAGGTTTGCGTATGTGGGTGTTTAAACTGATTTTTCCTTCAGAGTGCTGCCTCACATTTGCTTTGCCCTTTGGGAGAAAACCGCTTTGCAATAAAATCTAACAAAAAGAGAACCAGTTTCATTTTAAAAGAACGATTAAGCAAAGCAGACCATGTCAGTCCACCGCGGCAACACAGTCCTTCAGATTAGAAGTTGATACATCAAATGGAAGATTAGAGGAGTCTAGACTGAGCAGATGAGACTTCTAATCTCAGAAAACTGTAATCGTTATGTTTCTAAATCTTCTCAAGTCAGAAACTGACTCGAAACTGTACATCATCTTCAACATGATGGCTCCTGATGCTTTCTAAATGCTTAGTGGGTCCTAGTAAAACACGCTTACCTTCCTCTAGTTCATCCAAGGTAGAGATCTTGCGCATGCCATCGATAGAGAAGATGAAGCGGACGCCCTGCGGCAGGTTGATGTGGTCGGACAGAGAGCGCGTGAGGTCGGCCAGCAGAGCGTCGAAGGTGCGAAATCGGTCGTTGGCCACAGCATACACGATGCCCTTGAAGTAGCGGTCTCCGTTGCGGTAGAAGCGCACCTTTTTGGCTTTCTTCTCATTGGTGAGGGCCTGCAGGGTGCGTGTGCGGTAGAAGCTGCAGTGGGCGCTGTGGGTCGGGCTGGGGAGTCCGTTCAGGCGTCCGCCCCGCGGGGTGCGGGAGGCCTTGTCCCGCTCATCAAAATGTCCAAAGTCTAGCTCCATGATGACAGAAAGTTATGGTGGTTGTGACAGATGTGTGGTGGTGGTGACCAGCTCCGGAGAGTCTAGGAAAGAAAGAAACAAAGCATGTAATACATCACCAAATCAAAAACTGTTATAATAAAAAGAAGAAGAAGAAAAACTAGGAGTAGATTGATAAAGTTTTTGAGGGCAAATACCAAAGCCAATGTTTAGTCAACAATGAGCTCAATATAACAAAAATGCATTTGTACATTAATGTTTTACTTGCGTAAATTTAAAAAAAAAAAAGAACTTTTAAACATTTATCCTTTAGTGTTGATAGGCTATGAGACATGACATGTAACCAATCAGATTAGAGACTGATCCGAGTCACAGTAGTTCACCTTCACATTATTTTATTTTATTGCGATTTAAAAAAAAATATTATTATCAATAATCAGAAATATGCTGAATCCAATAATCACTCAGGTCAAAAACTGGCTTATCCCTGATGATGATAAAAATAATAATACAACATTGTAGTTTAATCTTCTGTTTTGTTCAAGAAACATACACCAGACAACCAATAAATTAAATTACTTCTTTTTCCTTTTTTTGACCTTAAGCACAAAGAAACTTCTTCCTATTCTTTTCTTTCCATTTTAAACACAGGAGAAATCAAATGTACATGATTTTAGCTGGATTATTGTACATAAACCTGCAGTGATAGCAATGATTTCATCAGCATACAGGTGAACAATGAAGCATTTCCAGTAAACTACAGGACTGGTGCAGAACACTGGACTTTGAGCTCTGGACAAATGGATTGGAACTGAAAGTAGTCTTGCCTCAAACACCGACATAATCCAACCACTTCAAAGGACATTGCGTGTGTAAGTGTGTGTACTTTTATTCATGATTTTAATTGTGAAACCTTTTCTCCCATCAACAAAGCTCTCATGATTGTCAGTAAATGGGTCTATGGCTACTATTGTGCTGAATATTGCAGTGCTTTGGTTATTTAAATAGCTTTAAAGTCTGGATTAAATGAATCTTACAGCGGAGCTTTGCACCTTCTGCAGATGTGATGCCCTGCAGCATCAGAGAGTTTCCAGCAAAGCATTCTAATGTCAAGTAAGATAAATCCCTTCAATGCCATGTTTAAATATTCAAAAAGCCAGAGTTTTGCTTCAGTCGGGGATTCTAATGGGCATGTAAAAACAGGATTATACACCGAGATGAGATTAAGATCATTAACTGACTAAATTGGGTTTCCAATGGCAAAGATTTGGTTATTAAAAACAAGAATAACCCCAGAAACAATGTAAGACTATAACTAATTCCACAGTAAAGACACGGTACGTTAAAGGTGGATTTATTGGTTGTACCCATGTAAATGTTAGGGACTTGCATTGCTGTGGAGCAATTACCCAAAATCTGTTCTGTTTCATCCAAACTGCTGTATGTGACACACATGATATGGCCCCGTCTCTTCCTCTGTTCCCCGCCTACATACACCTGTGAGCAGCTGTCTCACTTACATGAATCAGGACCTGGCAACCAGCCAGCTACTGAAGTTCAAGGGCACCGTTTGGAAAATTAGCCTTTGATAGAACATTTGGTAACTTGTTGATCGCTGAGATCAATCAAATGCCAGAAATCTTAAGAAACCATGTACAGCCAAAAGACAGGAGGTGTGCTGCTATTCTGTCCAATGTGCTAAAAGTATAAGAGCTTAGTGTCAATGTAAAAAAATGCTAATCTTTTTACATTCTACTCATGAATGTCATTCACAAGTGGGCTGCCCATTTGCAGGACAACTAATAAATAACAACAGTTCTGTAATAGCTGTCTTAACATCAATATGCTAGTAGATTCATTAAAAATTAAAAGAGTAAAGTTACTTTATGTTGTCTCAATGAGTGGGATTGTGTTTCTGGAGCCAAATCTTGAGCACTGGTATTGGAGAATCTATAATACTTGAGTCAATACTGTTGAAACTCTGTGTATAATATTGAATATATTATTGTAAAACCCCGTAATACAGTGCAATGTGGTAGACTGGCTCCAGAACATGGCTGAGTAGAAATTATGGATTCTCACAGGAGTGTTTAATATTTAAATAGACAAACTGTTTCAGTAAGTTTCAGTTCTCTCATCTTTTCCCATCATTTGAAAGAATATTTTGTGTAGAATTTGACTGTTTGCAGGAAATTCACCGTTTCCTGCTTCATAGAAATTATGCAAATGCTCCACCTGTTCAGCCAATAAACAATAAGCCACTTATGCTATGAGGCAGACTGGCCAAAGTGTGGAGCAGCCTCTTCCTGCTAACCTCCCATCTGATGACCACAACCAAGTCCTGAAAAACCGCAAAAACCAATCCAACCATATCTTTCAAACGCTCACACACACCCACATAAAAAAGGAAGTTCTCCATGCAAAGTTTAAAGCCCTGCTTCCCTGACAGGACCTCTTTATCCATTAGGTGTTCTTTACAACAGCTTTGGCAAGACAGAGCTCCACATTCACAAGTAATCTAGTAAAAACATTTTTAAAAAAAGGTGAAAAAGTCATGCATGTCACTGGTTTCTCTTGCAGGTCATGATCTCCTCACAGGACTTGACAATATCGACTGAAAGGTCGCTGCTCTTTGTACACAACTTGGCTCCAAAAAGCTTTTTAACAGTGCACACCATTTCTCAGTTTTGCACCGTTTCTTTGAAAAGTTCTTTCAAACCATGAGAGAGCATTTATGAGGGGCTCTGTATTGCAATGATGTGAACAGAGAAAAAAAAAATAAAAAGCTTTGGTGGTGTTTTGTAAAATTCTGACAACAAATTAAGCTTTTTCAGTTTCTTCTCAACATAAGTGATAATTTTTATCTAATATATGCACAACAATGAAACAATTTACTGCTTTGAATGGAGCTGACGTTATTTGAATAAAAATTATTAGATGGCAGACAGAAAGTCAGCCATTTTAATAATCATTGATTTCACTTTTTTTTTTTCTGTAAAAATGTCAAAATATTGCTGGTTTCACTTCTCTGATATATAGATCTGTTGCTTTTCATTGTAATATCAATGAAAACTGAAATTCTTTAGGTTTTGAATGGCAGGTAAGACAAAAATAGACATTAAAGGACATCTTGAACTCTTTCCTCATATTTCATCATATTTTATTGAGAATAAGTGTCAAATTAAGCAGGAAGGAATATGATTGTAGGTTTGAGGCCTTACCTTTACATATCAAACTAGTATATTATATCAATTTTAAAAATATCATCAAGCACTACTTCTCACAAACCTACAATGTAATGTAAACCACTGATGTCTGCAGTCCTTCATTGTCCTTGCCAGCTTAACCCCCGATAAGATGCATATAAATATACAGCACTCTATAGGAGGGAGATGCTGTCGCCGCCCATCCATGTGGCAGGGCCCTCCAGTCCCAAGCTAACCCCCTGGCCGAGCTGCTGACTCGCGTTTTATGACAGATCCACGCTGATAAGGGGTGGGACCTCAGTGGGATGGGTGCTCCTCAGCTGACAAAGGCCAGGTTTGGAGCCCATCTGCTGCACTAATGGGCAGAGCTAACAGTGACCCTTCCCCAGTGGAGCATCAACTAGGACAGTCCATTGTCTCAAGCAGGGTGCCTGCCTTCAGAGTGACATCACCATCAGAGCTGCTGCAGTCGGCTTCAGCTCAAGTCCAGAAAGTGCATCTTCTCACCGGAGGATTTTTCCCTTACAGCTATGATACCATCAAATCCCTCCAGTGGAAAAACTACATGACATGACAATCTTTAAACATGATCATCTCTCTGCCTGGCTGATTGATATCAGCTGCATTGAACACAGCCATCACAGTACAAATGCAGGCAATCAGCCTAATTAAATCCAGACCTGGAAATTAAGCAGCACTGCAGCAACATTGTGTGCTGTCACTGGTATATTTGGCTGGTTGTGTGTTCCTGACTGAGCCACCCACACAACACCCCAATGACTGCACACTCCTGACAAACCAGCACCACAATTATGACTCCCTCAGTCACCCAAGAACTGATCTGCATACAATATCCATCACACCAATGCAGAGAAATAACAGCCACAAAGGCGAGGAGGGGGAAAAAAAAGTTTCATGATAGCACACTTTTATGATGGAGGCCACATGGCAGGAGAGCAGCAGCAGCTTAAAATGCAAGTTTTTTTCAGTAGGAGGAGGAAAAAAGGAAGGCTGGGTGTGCGCACACCTACTCACAATCCACCTGCTAAAACGCACAGTGGAAAATAAAATAAAACAAAATCCTCTCTTCTAAACACAAATCACTACAAAGACAGCTCAGCTTGCTCCCCTGCAGTAATTTGTAAATGAAATCCGGCTTTTGTTAAATCAGTGGAGTGTGTGGATGATCCCACCCAGAAGCGGACTCACCTGCGTCGCTGCTTGCGGAGTGAAGGGAGTGTGTGTGGGGGAGTGGATGTGAGAGTGCGAGTCGATGCTGCAGGATAGCGGCACGCCGTCTCTCCCCTCGCCTTTGTCTGCTTCAGTCTGCGAGCAGAGCCGCTGCCTGCCTCACTGGAGCAGCCACTGGGTCCTAAAGAGTAGTGGACCCGCCCACTGTGGAGACACTGGAGGTGCCAGTCAGCGTGGGCAGGGCCGGAGATCACATCACCAGAAAAGTAGTCCACATGAAGAAATAAAAATCACATTTGTAGATGAGTTTTTTTTTAGGTGTTATAATGTGCCATCATGAGGCAGATCTTTTTGTACATTTTCTGTTTCTAGCTGTTGGTTTTATTTTCTCATCACCCTCCAACAACATTAAGTCTTTCTCTGTGTGTCTGTGACTGATTCATCACGAGTCCCTTTTCAGACTAAACCACAGTTTGCTGCTTTCGGTCTGGTGGAGCTCTTTGTTCACAGCAGATAAAAGCTTCACCACCTCACTGCTTGTGTTTGACTTTCTTTTTTTGGTTTCCCCTTAAAGGAGCACTTCATTGTCAGAGGATTGTGTGTTTACTATCTCAATGATGAAAGCTCATGTAAGAGGTCAGCCGTGTTCAGACAGTTGACACGTTCAGCCCGCTTTACCGTGGTTGCTTTTGACAGAATGTGTCTGGAAATGTTTCCCACAGCTTCAAAGTAAAGTTAGTGTGCTTTGTTTTGAATTCTGCATTTCAATTTCATGTCTGCGCTCAGAGATAACAGAGGTAATGAAATGTATGATAAAGGTAATGGCGATTTCCTTTTTGTTTTGCAGGAATTTATGAAGCAGTTTGAATAATGGATGGACCAAACTGATGTCACTTAAGGATCAATGACTTTACTCATCTATTGGTGTATATTTTGGAGTGTAGACTTTCAAAATTTTGCCATTTTGCCATTTTGAAAGCAGACAAAACAAGCAGTTTGGATCAGAGTAAGAACTTAAGGTCACACATGATGACACAATAGATGAGCATCGTGCTGTAGTGAAGGAGACTTGAAACTAGCAAGTGAGACCATAAACGCTTCAGGAGCATGTTAATCGAGGTAACAAATCAAGTGAGAACTAGGACCATTTTCTCATAGGCTTCTATACAATTGTACATCAATTAAAACCAGAGATGTTGCCTCGTGCTGACTGTTAGAAAGACTGCAGGTTTCTGTTTTAGCGTCACTGGAGGATATGTCCACCTTTCATACACAGTACATTCTACACAGACAAACCTACTGTTACATTATCCTTGGTTTCCTGAATAGTATCTCAGTGTGGTAGCCCCTTTCAGTGTCTGATTTTGCCAAACTCCCAGCTAGTCCAGAAGTCGATACAGTCATGTGTTGGAAATCAGCCTATTCTAGAATTTAACAAGCCAACAGAATATGTGTAAGGCTATTTCCGCCCAGTTCTTTTGATGGAGTAGTCAGGAGACTTCTTCTTAAAATCAAAAGTATTTATTACAGCAAAATTGAATGTGCGATACGGAGCTCTGGGCCTGAATCCTCTGTCCCTAACCAACAACAAGTGTTCAGTCAGTTCGAATGGAATCAGACCGCTACCTGTTCCTGGCCCGGTCTTCTTATACTCTAACAGTGTGTATAGCTATCTAGGCTGGCCGCCCCCTCCGGTGCTGCGTTGGTCCTCTGTCACAGCTGATGTTTTGTCATTATCGCTCTCGTAGGAATGACTTCACCCCTGCAAAGCAAGATTAGAGACTGCACACACAACAAGCTCATGTTCTTTACTGATTACAGCTCACGTCAAAAACTATCTGTAGCTTTATTATCAAAAACTGTCTGTACTTGGATTATCAATCACCTTATGTCTTGATCATCCTTGCATTCAATCACATGAGTAATAAGTAAAATAAAGCATAAGCTCCTTCTTATCGATTCTGGACTTTTCTTCTCTTTGTTTCATTACAGTCACACCGTGGTAATGATGCTCTTGACCTTCCATATTCCTCAGAACCAATACAACTCTTTAATATGCACTCTTAGCAAATTATAAAACACACCATTTCTCACACACGGATGAAAGTATTGGCAGTCCTCGAATTTTTACAGAAAATAAACCATTTCTCCCAGAAATTGTTGCAATTACAAATGTTTTTGGTATACATGTGTTTATTTTCCTTGATGTGCATTGGAAAAACACAAAAAAAGCAGAATAAAAAATTCAAAATTGACATAATTTTACACTAAACTCAAAAAATGGGCCAGACAAAATTGCTGGCACCCTTTTTGAAACTGTGGATAAATCATTTTATTTCAAGCCTGGAGAAATGGTGCATTTTCTGGAAAAATTTGAGGGGTGCCAATGCTCTCATCCATGACTGTAAGAGTGAAGCCAGGCAAAAAGATTTGGGCCAAAAACTGTCCTGTAAAGGCATTCATCTGTGACACAAAATGACAATACCCTTAATTACACACAACTTTAAGCCTTAATACAATTTAAACGGCTATGTTATATAAAAAATTCACTCTCTCTACAGTTGTCATAAATTGGGCAAAAAGCTATAAAGACCAAAATAATTCCTTCAACCCAGCTGTTAATGTGTTTTTTTTCGGCTGTTAATTTGGGTATTTTAACATGAAGGTCTTTGGGGATTGAGTCACTTTTGATAACAGCTCCATGTGGCCATTTGTGGAACTGCGGGTATCAGCACTTCTGTGTTAAAAATGAGACTGTCGTTTATATATTCCAAAAAGAGGAACTGACACTGAAGGAGGCAAAGCAAATGAGTTATGCCGAATCCCATTCTGGTCTGTTTCACATATCAAATGACCAATTTGTAAATTTTGCTCAGCCCTTTGTGTATGAAACCTGTTTCAACGAAAAAAGCTGTGTGCTTGTTATGTTAGTGCAGTATCAGTGACACTGAAAGCTCTGTCATGCTAGTAGGGGCTCCACAGGCAGCGTTACACATGGGGAGGGGGGGCTGTAGGGCTGCAGAAATGTCACATGATCCTCCCAACAGGCCAACATGAGGCAAGAACAAATGTAACATCGGGTCAAACATCACGGAAAAAATGAACTCCATTGTTGTGACATTCTTAGGCGAGAAATTACTTCTAGACCTCAAAAATGGACCACAGCAAATGTCTAAGGTTTCATAGAGTTCATCTTTGGTGTAATGGCTGAACAATACTGACTTCAAGGCAAACAGAGGATGAAAATGTGTGTTGTTTTGCGTATTATCTATTTAAATGCACAGCAACAAGCTTGTCATAAAATGGTTTTTGGTGTGATCTGTGATTGTGGCAATTCATAAGATGACTCTTGTCATGAAATCTGATGGGTTTTTTTCCTTCTGGTTCTCAAAAAGCAAAAGTGTTTCTTCAGAGAAACTATTTTCTGGTCCTAAAAACTGCATTCTTTAAACCTTCCTCTGCTGATATAAGGATAGTTTCTAAATCTTGAGTCATTTATTTTCATGCTGCGGTTTTAAAAAAAATACATCAAAGATTATATTTTTAATCTAACTGCCAGTGGAACTTGGATTTGGATGGAAAATAAGATGTAAATCTGCTGTACACAAGTATAATCAAATCTCGCAAATTCATGGCTAAATCCAAATATTAAGTTTGTAAATTGAGTAAGTCAGAACATGACCTGATGGGTTGGTCACTTTACAAACTGTATAACTACATCCTTCTATTCATTATCCGTGTGGTTGCACATGGGATTTCAACTGTTGAAGGTGTGAGAATATTAATTAGGCCAGGGATTACAGGAGGCAAAGATGATTTATACATTGGCGACCGTGTTCTTTAATTAATTGTTCTACATTGACGGCAAAGACATCACCGAGTAGCCCACTGCTCGACAACGAGAAGACCAATGGATAACAGGTTTCTGTTTTTAAAGAGCCAACAAAAGAAGTTGACTCTTTTCACAGCAGGCTGCAGTCTCTTTGTTATCTATTCCTCTCCCCTCAGGCGGAAAAGCCTCACTTTAAAACTCAGCTGTTGTCACATTCTGGAGCCTCTCCTTTGCATGTCACGCATAACTCTAATTCACTCTGATCACTGGCTGCTCCACACCTCCCTCAGCGAGCTCCCCAAGGACTGCTGCCCGCTGCATGCAGCCCGACAGAAGAAAGTGTCAATGCAGGAGGCGGTTTATTGGGTCGAGGGGGGGCATATGGGAAGAGGGGCAGATTTGGGTTTTTTGGCTCTCAGCTGGGTGCTGTGTCACACGGAGCCTCGTGCCAAAACAGAACATGCACACAGAGACCTTCCAAATCTGGTCACATAATTCCTTGCTTGGCTATGAAGTGGTTGTGCGGCGCTTTTGTTAGACTTAGAGGTGTGTCTGACTTGAATTTGAGTTTTTCTTTAACCTTCCTGTTGTCCTTATTTACAGGCAACAAAAATATTGTTTCCTTGTCTGAAAAAAAAATCCAAAAGTTCAGCAAAAAAATTCTGAAAATTTGCAAAACCTTCAGGAAGAAAATTTCCCTTAAAATTTTATTTGAAAAAAATCTCCAAATTTGTCAAGAAATTCTTGTAAATATTTTCAAAAAATGAGTAAAAATCTTCCAAAAAAATCCTAAAAATATCTAAAGTCATTATATATATCAGTGAAACTTCTAATATTTTCTTTAAGAACATTCACCAAAAAATCAACCAAAATCCAGCGAATTTCGCTGGATTTTGGTTGATTTTTTTGGTGAATGTTCTTAAGAAACATTTTTAAAATTTCATTTTTTTCCACCAAAAAATGTTCAAAAATTTCCCCCAAGAAGCTGAAAATGTAAACATAAGAGGTTTCACTGTGAAATTATTGTTTTTTTCCCCCACATTTTCAAACTTTAAAGAAACTTTAAAGAAGAAAATCCAGTCTGGTGTCAGAGCTCTTTGCAATGTGAATTACTGACAGTAACAAATGAGCTCCTCCTACTGTAGCTGCTGACTCACGAAGCTCCTCTTAACCTTAGACCTAATTGCAGTCTTTGACACTGGAGACCACTCCTCATTCACAGCTTAAAACAAAAGGCTGGGGTCTCCAGTTCTGCCTTTGACATGACCTCAGCATGCTTTCACACATCATTAGGCTACTCCCAGATAAACAGATCATTCCTAATGAACTGTTTGAACTTATTCAGTCTCAGATGATGCATTCTGGTCGCTAATGTCTCGTTAATGCACAGCGTTTACATTGAATGCACTTAATTTCGGGCTAAAATATACTAAAAACATCATAAAACACAGATCAGCCCTCGGATGTGATAAATATATTGTACATTTTTAAGATTACAAGTTAGTAGGAGCCTGTATTTTATATTTTGAGGGTCATTTTTGTGGGCCACCAGTGCAGTAAACATATGCACAATTTCCAATGCCTAATCTATTTATAAAGTAGCCCAGTTGCAGTGTGCGTATATAGATAAGATGTCAGTGGATCACAAAACTAGCACATACAGGAAAGTGCAGTGACCATTTCGGTGCCACGCTGGCAGGCGCTGTGACAGGGCCGAATGAGGTGGACTGCAGGATAAGCATAAGTGGTTCACAGCTGGTGTCTGGAGGAAACACGAGAGAAGGGCGGAGAGGGCCGGCCGGCGAGGAGGAGGAGGGGTGCGGCGGCGATGGTGGACGGGGGGCCTGCAGCCATGACGACTGATGGAGGAGGAAGTAAACAGATGTCCACAAGCTGGCAGACAGGCCCAGAGTGGTGGAGAGACAGGTGGGCATCCAGGAACACAGTGGGACTGCACAGTCACTGCGAAGCCAAGCAGGGCTTTCCGTATAGAACGCAAACGCTGGAGCCTCTCATAAATAAATCTGTCAGTTTATCATTTATGTGAGCTTCAGAGAAATGAGCTCCATATTGTGGCTTTGACATCCACTTAGTAGAACTGCTGTAGGTTAATCAGCGTGCCACCAAATCCGAGGTCTTTGTTCATTGTACTGACCCACAAATGTGACTCCATCTGGTGGTGCCGGCTATGTCAAAGTTACTACTGAGATGGTGTCAAGTAAAATTTTCAAGCCTGCTGATGATGGCTGATGAGTACGAGCGACCAAATGCTTGATCGTCTTCACGATCCTAATTGCTTTCTTTTTAGATCTGCTGGTGGTTGAAATCATGAAATGATGCAACAGTAATGATGGTGCAGTGAGAAAACCCTCATCTCAGCAAACCTAATTAATCTACCACCATCCTTCTTCTAACCCACTTCCTGTATTTTGCAGAGTCACTGCAGCAGCACTTTTATTGAGAATAGACTTGAGATTGGAAAGCCATCAGCTTAAATCCCCTGGTAAGCTGCTAAATCTGAATGCAGGAAGCGAAGGAGACATGCTGTCGCCTCCCTCAGCACTGACTGTCAACATGACCTTGAGCAAGGCACTTCAGACCCAGCTGCTCTGAGATGCACTCCAACGCTGGATGTGACTCGGAGGACACAAAGAATAATACTTACTGAAGGGGAAAAATGCAAGTGTGAGGACAGCAGGCTGGCAGGGTGAAGGTTAAGATGGCTTTCAGCGAATCGTCCAGCTCTGATGGCTGTGGTGGCCAGAAAACAATGATAAATGTGCTGCCATGTCTCATTAGTGAAGTGCTTTCAGGTTAAAGGATTGTCATCATTTATTATGAGCGAAATAAGATACTCAGTCAGTAGAGGATGAATCATTCAGTGTGTCTGTTGCATGAGGGCTTAGGGAATGTTTATGCCAGTGAATGAATGAATGAATGAGTGAATGAATGAATGAATGAATGAATGAATGAGTAGACCCTCAAATGGATTAACAAAGCTGTGATTATGGCTAATATGATCTATCAATCATCTGTCTATCACTTTGGTAGAAACAGAAATATATAATAAAGTATAGGATTAGACATTTTGAAGACATCCATGTTTTCAGGAGGATGAATCTCATTGATTTTTTGGTCCTCTGACATCTCTGTAATCACCATAGCAATGTTGATGTCTTTGATTTTCCCATGTTTTAAAAACACACATCAACAGCTATAATCATGGCTGATCAAGGCCTCTTCTTCTTCTTCTTTGTGAAAAAATGTTATTTTAGAAAAACTATCCAGACCTTTTCTATCAAATAGAAGTAGCAATATCAGTATATTACAATATTAAGACCTCCATTCAAAATTCCACAAGTACAAGTTAAAGCACCAACGTGTTAGCATCTCTAGGCATCGTTCAGCTACATGAACAGTCCCATAATCATCCCTTTCAGCCCTTTGGTTTCCATTGTGGTGTAAAATCTGACAGTTATGACCATGATGTCAACTCATAGAGCACCAAAACAACAACAAATAGAAGCTACTGGATGTAAGTCTAGTTCAAGGAGCATGCAGGAAGTAGAACAATGAAGGGTTTGTTTTGTTGGCCAGTTTTGTATTGCCGATGGTGATGTTAAAGATTAGAAGACTGATCCTTGACACGGACATTGTAAGGGCAATAAAAATGGCGCCTGTTGTCTTTCATGAGTTTAACCAGTCAGCACTGACACCTCCACAGTAGTTTATTTCAGGACCACTCATCAGTACTTCAGCCTTGGAAACTTCTCTGAAAGAAGCTCAGCAAGAAATAGCCAAAATTGAAAATACTGAAGTAAAGTAAAAGTGCAGTACATGATTAAAGGTATTTACTTCCATCTATAGCTGTTTATGCAGCACTAACTCCTAAACAAAATTGTAACTGAGGTCACCTTCAGCTGTACTTTGTGTTTCTTGTTATAAATTTGTGTTAGGATGCTAAATTAAGACACAAAACATAAAACACTCAACACTTTAAACATCACAATGTTAGCATGCTGTTGTTAGCATGTAGCTCTAATCGAGGCTGTGCCAAATTGGTTCAAGGCTTGTTTTTCCAGGAATATGAGCTGGGGTTTTTTTTTGGTCTTTTCTCTGTAATTTCTTGCATGAATAAAAAAAAATGCAGTAATTGGTTTCTTCAAACATTTGAGAAAAATAATCTGCAGAGTGAAACTTCAAATCACTATGAAAGAATAAACTAATCCATGAGTTCACCTTCCTGATCCCGGAGGGTTTAAATATAAAACGTTTTGAATCAGACTTCTGCTCAGAAAGTCTGACTGCATCATGACTCCTGATGCTGTGATGCTGGTGTTACAGGAAATATAAAGATGAGCAGGACGGACCTCTTAAGTGATGTCAGCATCGTTAAACAAGGTCTCATCAGTTACCATGGAAGCTTGTTCATCCTCAGGAAAACCTTGAGAGGCTTATTCCGAGGCTAATCAGCTGCAGCCTCTCCAGGAAGACCCTTATGAGCAATAGAGAATGACATCATGCTTAAAGGAGTTGAAATAGTCGACACAATGTGGCTCATTTTCCTTTTTTTCCTCCTCGTTTCTCCTTATATCTTGCTTTGTTATCATCATCACAGAAAACATGTATTTGCCAGCCTTGTCTATGTTACCTCAATGTTTAAAATGTGCTTAAAACTAAACGGGTTGATTTTGTAGGTGGGAGGCTCAGTGGACAAGTTACAATTAGAGAGAGAGGATCTAAAAAAAAAAAGGTAATACATGACCTGGATTCTCTCTATGCTCATTTAAATCACCATGTGGGGAGTTACTATTGTTGCTGCCTCAAGTAGCTTTGTCTGCTCGGCAGATTTTCTAATGAGAGGCTTTTGGAGGAGGATGACAGAGCAGTGTGCTGTCGCGGAGGAGGGGCCTTTAAGGGAAACGACAAACGCTCCATCCATGGATACGCCTAATACTAGATCCCCCCCTACTCAGATGCCCTGCTGGCAGCTTGGCAGCACCACAGGACTGAGAAGGGTGGCATTAGTCTGAAACTCTCATTATGTCAGATACACTGAAAACCTCTAATCCAGGCACCAAATGATAGGGGGGGAATTAGAGCCAAACTGGGCAAGAAGGCAGCTGAGGTGTAATTCAAAGCATTCAAATCTGTTTTTTCTTGTATTTTGCACAGGACAGCTTGGTTTCGAAAGCCAGATCCTGTTCTCCAAGTATTTACTTGTACTGAATAGCTTAAAGTAACAATCCATTGTGGTTTCGTATAAATCAGTTCTGTGGTTTCTCATTGTGGTCTGATTGCTCCAACACAACATAAATGTGCAGTCAGTCAGAAGGTACTTTCCCAGGAAAACTCCCAGTGTGCACAGAAGCAGCAAGACATGTTTATTTTATATTTATGCATTATTTTAAGTAGATAAACTGTGAAAAAAGTAAATACAGAAATGTGAACTTCATTAACCCTCGTGTTGTCCTGCAGGTTGATATTCACCCGTTTAAAAGTTTGAAAATGTGGGGAAAAAATATATTTTCACAGTGAAAGCTCTTATGTCCACATTTTCAACATTTTTGGGAACTCTTTTAACGTTTTTTGGTGGAAAAAAAGAAATGTTAAACATGTTTCTTAAGAACATTCACAAAAAATGAACCAAAATCCAGTGAAATTCACTTGATTTTGGTTGATTTTTTTTTTTTGTGAATGTTCTTAAAGAAAATATCACAATTATTACTGATATATCTGTAATCACTTTGGATATTTTGAGGATTTTTTTTGGAAGATTTTACTCATTTTTTGAAAATATTTACAAGAATTTTCTTGCCACATTTGGGGGATTTTTTTCAATAAAACTTTTAAGAGAAACTTTTATGGAATTATTGGAATTTTCTTCCTGAAGGTTTTGCAAATTTTCAGAAATTTTGGAGATTTTTCTCTTTTTTTGCTGAGTTTTTGGATTTTTTCCCAGACAAGGAAACAATATTTTTTGGTGTCCATAAATGAGGAGGGTCAAAAGAAATTTGAGTTGAAAATCTCATCGGATACAGGAATAATTGCTAGAAATATAAAGAAAAGAAACAAGCAGACCTATCTGAACAAATTCTATTTCAGTAACTGATTTTCTCTTTTGTTGTCATGTTATTATTGTGAAACAGATGTATGACAGTTGGTCAGTAAATCACTCAATCAAAAACGTGTGAAGAAGGTCGGACGCTGACTGTATGTCTTAGAGGAGGAGATGGTTTGTCTGCACTTGTGTTAATAAATCTGAATGTAATCTTAAAAAAACTGCTACAAATGATTTAGTTGTATTGTCTCTTCTCGATGGAGAAAATGCTTTTTGTCATTTTTGGTGGAATCAAACAGTTGTTTAATGAGCAGCATCCAGATTGCTAATAAATGCACTGTGTTAGCTCATCATCTCATCATTTTTCCGTTAAAACATTTAGATCCCTGACATAGATTGTGCAACAAAACATCACTAGAGGCACTTTAGAAGTATTACCGAAGACATAAAGGTTAAGCAGAATTGATAACACTAACCCTCCTGTTGTCCACATTTATGGGCACCAAAAAAAATGATTCCTTGTCTGAAAAAAATCCAAAAATTCTGCAAAAAATTCCCCAAATTTCTGAAAATTTGCAAAACCTTCAGGAAGAAAATTCCAGTAAATCCTTTAAAGTTTATCTTAAAAATTTTATTGTAAAAAAAATCCCCAAATTTGGCAAGAAAATTCTTGTAAATATTTTCAAAAAATGAATAAAAATCTTCCAAAAAAATCCTAAAAATATCTAAAGTGATTACATATATATCAGGAAAATTTCTAATATTTTCTTTAAAAACATTCACAAAAATCCACCAAATCCAGTGAAATTCACTGGATTTTGGTTGATTTTTATGTGAATGTTCTTAAGAAACATTTTTAACATTTCTTTTTTTCCACCAAAAAATGTTGAAAGATTTCCCAAAAATGTTGAAGATCAGAAGTTTCACTGTGAAATTGTTTTTCTCCACATTTTCAAACTTTAAACTGGGTCAATTCTGACCTGCAGGACAACATGAGGGTTAAGTCAGTCTAGATCTTCTTATCATCTCCAGTTTCATTTGACAAAATGCTGAGCTTTTCATCAATAAGATCAATAATCAGAGAAGACTTATAGCTGCCTGTTAAACTCTGTCGGAATTTAGTCTTCCACTGGAGAACTTCCTGAATTACATAAAGCTGAAGATATGAAGTTCACCAGATATTTCACAAAACATACATAGTGAAGAGGAACCACATAAAGGACCACACTGTTATCAAATCTGGTCCAATTTTATACTTGCCATTCAATTGCAGGGATTTATTAGGTGTGCTTTTTTAATCTGCAGCTGTTCATGCGTGATATTAAGCCAAGCATATGCTTAGACGTGGATCATCAAAGTGTTATCTCCCAAGAGAGGTAAAAATATCAATGAGCTCGGCCTACACACCGGCTGTGCGAAGACGCCAAAACAGGATTAACAGAAAAGCCCAGCAAGCAAACAGACAGTTCTACTGTTAAAATGTCACACTGATTTTCAACTAGCAGCGGATTATTGTCCATAAAAACGCTGCTGTTGGTAGTGATACTGCTCATAAAGTGTCATTTTTTACAAAAGGCACTCAAATCATAGTGGTGTGTTAGTGATAAGTGGAAGGGATAGTGTTTTGGGAGAGTTAAAATATCACATGTCTGCCATCTGCTGGACCAGTGCAACATTACAACATCTGTTTCATCTGGTTTTGGACAGTGTCACCAAAGGGGCGGTTCACAATGTGGTTAGATTCCATTCACAGAGTCTATAAAGACATGAGTACAGCTTCAAGAGAGCAATTAATTCCCCTTGGGGTGAAAAAAGACATAAAAATCTGGACTGGCCTTTCAATCCTGCACTGTACTGCTGCCAGAATGTGAAGGTGGAAATCTTTACATCCTAATTTGGCTTCTTACAGCTTTGTGTGTGTTTTGTCATGCCACAGATTATTTATTTATTTATTTATTTTAGTGTATCAGCAACATTCTGCCACTTTCAGGAAGCACGTGTGGTGTCAGTATCTCAAAAGCTTTCTTTTAAAGTGGAAAATGTGAGTTATTCTGAGTTTAACACAAGAAAATAAGAATATATATATTGCATTCTATAATTGATGAGGTCCTTATCCTTATACTCTGTGCTCCTTTGTATTCTCATTGTGTTTAGGTCCCTTTTAATTGTGTTGCTCCTCCTCTCTTGCTGTATAATATGAACATTATAGTGTATAAAATGTCTTTCTGTATTTAAATACTCTGACCACATGTGTGTAGGCGGAAAACTGCTCAATCTCTGCCTCTTGTAAAGACTTTCTTTGACGGACTCGCTGTGAAAACATGCTGCTCTCTTCCAAGAACTTAAACAGGTCGAGTTCCCTGATTTGTCTTTCAGAATAAAAGCACCGAAATTAGCATGGGACGTTCAGGACGCTTGTGTATCAAGACAAGGTACTCTGCTGAAAATCTCAGTTAATTGAAGAGCATTTTTTTTTGTTTCATTTAATGTGTCTGTTTTAACAGAGCTTTTTGTTTTCCCATGAAGAAAAGACACAGCTGCAGTTCATGCATATAGAATAGACTGGAATCAATCAATAGAAATACAATAATCTATCCCAGCTGACTCTGGCGAAGGCAGGGGACACCCTGGACAGGTCGCCAGTCTGTCGCAGGGCTACATATACAGACACACAATCACTCTCACATTCACACCTATGGGCAATTTAGACTTATCAATTAACCTCAGCATATTTTTGGACTGTGGGAGGAAGCCGGAGTACCCGGAGAAACAGCCAGGGCAAGATCGATTTGTGGCACTGGCAGCTAGCAGTGACACTTTTTGTGGCACCGCCGGATGTCACGGTTAATGCCACTGTTTGTGCCACTAGCAGTGGCTCTTTTTGTGGCACCGACGCGGATGCCACAGTTAATGCCACTGTTTGGGCGAGATGCCACTGCCGCAGCGGCATTTCCAGTGGCCTCTGGAGATGCCAGCAGAGATTCCAAGGTTAATGCCACTGTTTCGTGGTCGGTAACTGGCGGCCTGCAGGCCAAAACTGGCCCGTCAGGAATAATATCTGGTCCGCCAGATGATTTTATATTTATAAAATATAAAATATTTATTTGAAGTCAAAATATTAACCTCATGTAATGGTATAATATACATATAGAACAGAACAGCATAGAATATTTGTATTCCTCTCCACGTGGCTCAGCACAAGAGCATTTATTTTGAAAGGCCCGTCTGGAGGGGAAGTCTCCAGTTAAACTGTCCCAGCTGGACAGAAACACGGTGAGTAGTAGCAGTAACGGGTTTAGAGGAGGCAGCAGACGGACTTGCAGCTCGTGTATCCGGCTGAAAGATGTCTGTGAACGAGGTTTATGTGTTCCGACCCTTCAAGCTGATCGCGCTGCTCTGCGTCTTCCTGGCTCTGTGTCTGGACGTGGTGGCTCTGCTCAGCCCGGCCTGGGTCACCGCAGACCACTTCTCCCAGTCCCTGTGGGAGTCATGCTCCCAGTCCGAGGCCCGGCATCCCGACGAGGAGGCTCCGTGGAGCTGCTACTCCACCCTCGCATCTGGTAGGAAGCGGCGCCTTGTTTGTTTTTGCACCTTCTGGTTTGTTTTTGCACCTTCTGGTTTGTTTGCTGTTGTTGTGACTGTGCGTCCTTGGAACTGGGATGTTGTTGTTGTTGCCGCGGTGAGGAAAAGCTACTGGACAGATTGCGAGCTTTTGTCTCACAGAAGGTGAAGAAAGTTGCAGTCTGAAGGTATTTCTAAAGTACTTTTATGCGATATGGGATGGTTGTGGTTGGGTTGTGGAGGTTTGTACATGAGGGAATGATCAGTAGCTGGTTTTCAGGGTCTGTTATGCTGCACATGTTTAAAATAAACAAAGAGGATGTTGAACTGTACAAACCATCATCATCATCCCCCAGACAGTTAGTTTTAGTTGGCTTGGTGCTGCAGCCACTAATACAGAGCTTCATTGTTACTGTTATTGACCAGTTGGCAAATGGCTGATTAATATGTGTTTTTTCCCCTTTAAATACATTATTTCTGTATTTATGAGTTTAGTTCAGTTCAGAAATAGCTTTAGGATGTGCTGTTTTTACAAGCTGATGTTGTGGAGGTGTTTCCACATGAGATGATGAGTTTTAGTTTCCCAGCAGGTGCTACTACAGTTTATTGGAATAAATAATTGTGGCGTTAAAAAGCCGCCATGGTTGGAAAATACTGGCAAGCAGGAATCTCTACTAAACATGTTTATTTACATGTGATGTTACAGTGATTGATGATGTTCTCATGGATGAAAAACATCAGAAACAAAACAAAACACTAACAATATTCAAAGTGTTGATGCATACGTTTGATTTACACTCAACCAAGAGGATGTTGAAGTGTCCAAACCATCCTCCAGAGACCGAGTTTGTTTTATTTGGCTTGTCGGTCAGCAGCTGAGGCATTCAGGCGTCCTCATGCTGCTGATAAATTTCCTCTGTGCATACCAGAGAAGTGACGTGGCGTCACTGTGACAAACAAATTGTGATGCTTGACTCATGAAGCAGGATTTCACTGATTTATGAGACGACTGAGCTCTAATTTAAACCGATAAATCAGCTGGGGAATCTAAATCTTTAACCCTCCTGTTTTCTTCATTTACAAGCATCAAAAAATATTGTTTCCTTTACTGCAAAAAAATCCAAAAAATCTGCAAAAAAGTTCCCTAAATTTCTGAAAATTTGCAAAACCTTCAGGAAGACAATTCCAAAAATTCCTTAAAAGTTTCCCTTAATTTTTTTTTAAAAAAACTCCCCCAAATTTGGGAAGAAAATTCTTGTAAATATTTTTCAAAAAATAAGTAAAAGTCTTCCAAAAAAAATAAAAAAATATCCAAAGTGATTACATATGTATCAGTAAAACTTTGGTTGATTTTTATGTGAATGTTCTTAAGAAACATTTTTAACATTTCTTTTTTTTTACAAATTTTCAAAAAAATGTTCAAAGATTTCCCAAAAATGTTGAAAATGGGAATATTAGAAATTTCACTATGAAAATATTTTTTTCCACATTTTCAAACTTTAAAAGCAGGACAACACAAGGGTTTAATACCTGATGCTTTTACATTATTTTTTGGTTGATTCAAAGTCCCTGTCTGTGTTTGGGATGTAGCAGACGAAATGATCACATGTTGTTGACACACAGTTTGGCACACAAAGAGTTAACCCGCTCCTGCAGGCAGAAGGCTTTCAGTGAAGACACACCTTCAGCATCTTCACCATTATCGACCTCACCAGGTTGCCTTTTGTCAAGCAGAGAAGCTATGGCAGCAGAGTTAAAGCCTCCGACCCCCTTCTTTTACCCACAAGGGAGGCAAATCCGCATTATATGTACCAGATTTGGGAGCTTTTAGCTTCTGGTACAGTAGGTTGTTGTTTTTTTTTACTGAGTCCAGCTTACTATTAACTCTCATGTTGTGCTGTCGGTCAAAACTGACTCGTTTTAAAGTTTGAAAATGTGGAGAAAAAAATAGATTTTTACAGTGAAACTTCTGATGTCCACATTTTCAACATTTTTGGGAAATCTTTGAACATTTTTTTAGTGGGAAAAATAGAAATGTTAAAAATATTTCCTAAGAAAATTCACAAAAGTGATTTTTTTTTTGGTGAATGTTCTTAAAGAAAACATTGGAAGTTTCACTGATATATATATGTAATCACTTTAGATATTTTATAGGTTTTTTGGAAGATTTTTACTCATTTTTTTGAAAATATTTGCAAGAATTTTCTTGCCAAATTTGGGGGATTTTTTTAAAATAAAACTTTTAAGGGAAACTTTTAAGGAACTATTGGAATTTTCTCCCTGAAGGTTTCGCAAATTTTCAGAAATTTGGGGATTTTTTTTTTTTTTTGGCAGAATTTTTTAACATTTTTTCAGACAAAAAAACAATATATTTTGGTGCCCGTAAATTAAGACAGCAGGAGGGTTAGTACATGTCAAATTAGGAGGCTACATGAAAGGGAAAATCTATTTTTGAGTGAAAAACTGCTTCTTTTTTTTTAAGCATGTCTATATGAGCATGTTATTTTAAGACACCTAAGTTGACAATCCTGGTAAAAAAAAATATAGCATAAAATAAAATTTCCCTGCTAATTTTAAGATCTCAATATTCTAAATATCATATCTTATTTCAAGAAGTCTTACCAAGCCATTTTTCACTTGTTCTACTGGCAGATTTTTTCATTTATTTCAAGGTAAAAGTTCCTTGAAATACGTTTTTTTTCTTATTTTGAGAGGGGCATTTTCTCCAATGTTGTTTTTTTTACTGACTGGAACTTACTATTAAACATACAGTTGCTGATTATTAAAGTAGTAATAAAAAAGACTAAACCTTATAAAATGGGGTATAAATTTAAAGTGCATTTAGCGCTGCTTCCCTAAAGCATATTTTAGGACTTTTGGTGCGAGTTTATTAACATCACGGACACAAACTGGCAGAGAGTCAGAGGCAGCCCGGTGTGACTGACCGCTCTGATATGGTGGAATGTGTGGGGTGAATAGGAGGCGGGTTTGTTGCTCTGAGTGTCTGCAGGGCTCATTAAAACAACAGTGGAGGGGTGTGTTGAGGTTAAAGGTGCAATTCGTCCAAAAGGCACCGCAGACTGATCGTACACATATTGTCACGCTTGTTCCTGAGATTCTTGGATGTCTTTGGAGTGACATCACTTGGACGAAGTTCAATGCGGGGATAAATTGCAGGTGACTGGAATAATAAAAACAGTATCGTGACTCTCTGCTTAGAAAAATACACTTGCAATGCGAGAACTGTTTTTCGTGTGTGCGTCCAAACCAAAATTATAACCGTATAATGGGCTAAAGATGGGAGAAGAAAAGATTTCCTGAAGGTTGAATCAAATTGAGTTCAGATGTCAGTGGTGAAGTGTTTCCTTTTGCCATCCTGGAGACAAATGAAGCAGAAGCTCAGAGAGAGTGAGACATCCGATTGTAAGCTGAGCTTGTTAACTTCACCAAAATGCAAATTCTGCGTTTGAGTCGAGCCTTTTGAGGCTCAGCTTTCTACTGACGCTGACAAGTGGGACATCAAAGAGAGAAAAAGCACAATGCGAGCACGGATGGAAGAATAAAACATTTTTTGCTGAATACATTTCTGGTTTCAGAGTCTGTATAAATGGAGAATTAAACGACAGTGCTGTTATAACAAGCTGATGTTGTGGAGATCTTTCCTCGGAAGAATGATGAGTTTTACTTTTCCAGCAACTTGGAATAAATAGAATAAATGTGGTGCTAAGAAGCCACAGTGGAGGAAACAAGATGGAAAAGTCTGGCAAGTAGAAACTCCATGAACCAAAACCTCCAAGGAAATATTAACAAACACGTCAGCTCATGTTTATGGATGTTCACATGTAAAAATATCATAGAAGTACAATAAAACATTGACGATATGCAACTAAATACAGTTGAAAATGAAAAAAAATGATTGAAAAAATAGAATAAGATGTTTAAAAGTATCCACTATGTAGAGATTTCTACAGCAACATGTAACTCAGGGATGTTTTTCATATTGATTCTGTGTCTTCTGAGTTTCAGATTCTTGTTATTTTTATTCCCGGTGGAGTTTATCTCTGGTGCAGGCCTCAGTCCGTTCTGCTCCATTCACTCCTCTGTGTGGGATTAGCTGTTGTTTTGTGTTTGTCAACACAGCGGTTCAATTCAGCGCTGCTGTCCTGTGAATCGAGCTTTTGTTGTTGCGCCCGATGCTCCTCTCTAACCTGCGGTGTGTCCTGTCCTGCAGACTGGCAGATTGCCACCCTGGTGCTGCTGGGGGCCGGAGCGGTCGCAACTCTGGTGGCCTTTCTGGTGGCCCTCATCTCCCTGTGTAGGGGCACCCAGAGACAAGACTACCGCACTGTGGCGGGGTTCCTCTTCACTGCAGGTACGTCACCGTTAAGACAAACACCTCAAAACTCCTCTCCACCCTGTTTGAATTCTTATCCAGTGTTCCAGCACGTCGTGGTTGCGCACATTTGGATACACAAAGATGGTTCGGAAGAACTCACCACAATGGTTTCCATATAGGCATGTTTTTCTCGTTCCACTGCTCACATTGAATAGAAAGACGCAGAAGGAAAAGACGCAGCCGAACGAGGCTTGCTGGTTGAGCTCATTTTTTTCTGTGGTGTGGAATCTGGAGCGCTGCCGCCTCATGAGCCAAGAAAAAACAGCCGCAGAATTTGCAGACTTACCAACAAAGTGAAGTCACTGAGAGGAAAAAAAAAAAAGCCACCACAGACTCCTCGCCTAGCACTGCCTCATAGTTGGACTGCTGCTGCTGCATGCTTTGTGAGAAGGTCCTCGGGGTGAAACCAGATTTTGACAGAGATGAGGGAGGATCTATGTATAAAACATATCATTAAAATGAAGGGCCAAGACACATTGTTCCATACACTGTACAGGCAATGTCAGAACTGACTCACAGCGTGTGCTTTCTTTTACACTGATGAAACACTAACCACTTACAACTACTTAACTTGTGCCCAATTCCAGGTTTGCCAGTTTCCAAAATAAAACTGGATTATATAAGAAGCAGACGTCCTGTTGAGCATTACAAATTAACCTCTTCTGCAGTTTTACTCTGTGCCTCTAGATTAAACTTAAAGAAACAGTCTGCAGTTTTTAGAAACTCACACTTAAGACTTGAAACAGTGGAAACAGCCAGCCTGCTCCATAAAACCAGTACATAAAGAAGATGTTTAATTTGTGGGTTGAAGATGAGCTGACAGGTAGATTTTGTTACCTTTAGATAAAGAGAGTCTAGCTGTTTCCTCCTTAAGTATTCCAAAAGTTTGCATGTGTAACTTCATATTAAAGAGCCCATATTTCTTTTAGTATGTTATAGCTTTAATGTGCATGTAACAGGTCTGCCAACTTAGAAATTTCTAAGTCAGCACCAAAGGGAGTTTCCTTCTCACAGAAAACACATACAGGAAATGCCTCATTAGAAGTCGAGGCTTTTTTTATGTTACTTATCTATGTCACTATGTAACACATTTGCACTTTTGTAGCACATGCTATTAGGACTAGCTAGTAAGACTTCTGCTAGGCTAGGGCTACAGCATAGACTGTATATAAAGATGGACGTAGCATCTGACTCCAAATTTGAAGCCCACCCGGAAGTGTCAAAAACTTGCAATATCACGCCGTCCGCTAGGGTTGGCTCCGAAAAGCTTTTTCTCCATAGACCCCAATTCATTTTTGGAAAAAATTAAATTTGATAGACTGATGTTCTACAGCTCAGGATTTTTTTCCTGTTAGTTTTCATGGTCTAAATGAGAGATCAGGTGGCCGATCTTAAAATAAATCAGTACTGAATTTTAAATAAATCGTTAAAGTTGGCGGAGCCAGGGGGCGTGGCTATACTTGATAGACAGCAACAGAAGCCTCTGCGGTAAAATGTGGGCGGGATAAGAGAGTCTTCAGCCAATCCTGCTCCTAGTTGCTCTCCAGTCCAGTCTGTTTGATGACGCTTTTTACGTCACTGGCTCCAAAAAATCCAAAACGGCGACCAGGAAGTAGCAAAATCCGAGCTTCATTTTCTCGGTGTTGAAACCAACGGGTGACGTCACGGTTAGTTCACGCCTGGGCAACATCCATATATTTATAGATCTGGGGTTATGGTATATAAAACCAATGTTGTGTTGTTATTATGAGCTTGGCCGACCAATCGGAGCAGACTGGGCTTTTGGGAGGAATCCTTAAAGAGACAGGAGCTACAATGGAGTGTTTCAGACAGAGCTGCTGCAGCGGTGTACAGTATCAAAAAATGAAGTGTTTTTCTAACATTAAAGTAAGCAAACATGTTTGAGTAGACCCCCAAAAATAATTGTATAAACTTACAAATGTGCATAATATGGGCTCTTTAAAGTGGCATTCACAGAAACTCTTAGCGAGAAAACAATGTGAAGTATTTTTTAACATAACACAAAGACAATATCCTCCTCAGCCCCTGATCCCCTGAGATGTGTCCATTGTTTCAGATGCCTGGGATGTGGAAAGACATCATTAAGTTTGTTTAAAAATGCACACAAGCATTCTGTTCTCTGTATAAATCTGCATAAAATAACAATTTACCGTTGAGGGAGACTGAAGGCGACTTGTAAAGGAACGCTTGTCTTTTTCTGTCTCCGCAAACACCAGTCACAGAGGACCAGTGTAGTCGACTCGGTGGCTTTGACTGTTAGCCATTTGCTGAAAATCGTGGGAAGGCTGTGTTATCCTTTCCTGTGTGTAATTGCTTTAAGAGCCTTGCAAGAATAAGGTCTCCACACAGGCGCACAGTCCTCAGCAGAGCAGCAGCAGAACGCTTGCACTGTTAAATGGCCTTTGGCAGGACTGCGACTGTGTGGTATTTATTTTCTGTCCAGAAATATGACCTCAGCAGGCTGCGAGCTCGGTCTGGGCTCCATCAACACCACCGCTGTCTCAGGCTACCGTCATTTGTCCCGCACACTCACTCTTCCGTCCTGTAGGAAGGAAAGGTGGAGCCATAGTTACACAAAGTCCTTTTCCTCAGGAGTCACCTAGCAGGCACGAGAAGGAACTGAATTTGTTGGCATGAGGGTCGACTGCAGCACGCCTTTGATGGTACGCACAAGGGGCTCTTGGTCCTGAGTGACGCAAAGGAAAAATGATTCACAGCAACGTACCCATTCAGGGTTGTTTCCATTGTGCGATGTTGAGATTGAAAGAATAATGACGATTATTTGAAACCGTCTCGCATTTCACAAACTGTAAGAGCTACAGGGGCTTTACTGTGGGGTCCTAAAATATGCTGCTGAAGCCTGTGACTGTAAGGGAACAAAAACGGGACACTTCAGAAAGCACTCAGTTTCCACTGAGCAAGAAACCCACAGGGAGGTGTGTCATAAAAATATGGTTTTGAAAAGCATTTTTGTCTCTTTTTTCAGAGATATCAGACTAGAAAAGAAAAAGAAATGCATTAATGCTTCAACATATTTTTTATCTTCTTAAAGCAATTTTGGTCTTGAAAAATGATTTTTAAAAAAAGGATAATTTTATCTTACTATTGTTCAATGCACAGTTTTGTTTTGTAACCATTTTGAGTTTTTTTGTTTCCATCCAGTCAGTAAAGTAGTAAACACTGTGCTACTCACACTAGAAGTAAATAAGATAAGGCTTAATGGGATCAAATTTCCTAACCCGTTTTGACACATATTTGTTTTCACCTACAGGCTCCTGAAAGCATTCAGTCATTCATGCGATGGTGAATATATAGTGACATATTATGATGAAGCCGTCTGAAGGAGCTGAAACACTGACACGAGGAAGATAATCACTTTATATAACCATTCTCTGGTTACCTTCAGTGGCCGTGGGCTCTTTTTGCAGACACAAACAAACCACCTTCCACCTCCATTAGTATCCTTCAGTCTCTTTTCAAAACCAGCTTTGGACAAGTTTGCACTTTGCAGCAGCAGCAGTCATAAGATCTGTGCTTTCAGAATAACAACGCCAATACTGACGCGTTTTCACCAACTTTAAATAGCTTGCAGGAGCTGAAAGCACAAGTATTTCTTGTAATGCTGTGAAATGAGAAGTAAAGAATGCATAAAAAGAAGGATTAAAGGGATGGTTGAGCTTCTTTGAAGTGAGATTATATGCAGTACTTATCCATAGTCAGGATTTTTCCCTCCAGTAGATGGCAGGTTTGTCTGAAACATTGTGATAAATGTGTTGGTTTGTATCTGAGAGAGAACGTGTTAAAACTCTAAAGGCACACAATAACATAATAGCAGAGGTTGTTTTCTGCACGATACAACTACTGCTGCTTTTGTCAAGAGAGTCTGGTGGCTTTAAAGGGAGCAATGTAACTGCTTCAGTTCCCTGTCGGAAAGCTCTGATGGAAAGTTGAAGCTGTGAAAATAGTCTGAATATGCAGTGCTTATAAAAGTATTCACCCCCATTGGAAGTTTTCCCTTTTTATTGCTTTTCAACATTTGGCCGTGGTCAATTTTCTCGGCTGAAGAATTTACCAAAATTACCAAGTGAAAGAAGATTTCTACAAGGTCATGTAAATTTATTGAAAATATAAAGCATAAAAAAAGTGATTACACACATATGCACCCCCTTCAAGTCAGCTTTGCACATCTGGACAGTGTAGTTTTACACCTTTTACCCTTGCAAAAGCTCTTTCAGGTTACAGCTCATGAGTGAACAGTCATTTTCAATTCAAGCTACAAATTCTCTACTAGATTGAAGTCTTTCAAGTAATAATTAAAACAATAACAGGTAAAGTTCTGAGCTCTGCTTATATGTTCTGCTGCAGTTATTAGTTGATGAACTGATTACCTGTCATCTTTTATGTTAAACGCTAACAAAGTTTAATTATTTATTATTGCTTTTAGTCCGCTTACTCCAGCTTCATCACATTCAAAGGTTTCTGGTTTCTTTAGTCCTTTATGACAGTAAAATAAACATCTTTGGGTTGTGGTATTAATGAGACATTAATGACAACAAGTCATTTTGGGTTTTGGGAAACACCGACCAATATTTTTTTTTTTTTACCATTTTCAGGCATTTTACAGACCAAACAACTTATTAATTAATCGAGGAAATAATGCACAGAATAATCAACATCTAAAATCATGTTTCTCATGTGTGACTCTCTGGTTCCAGTGGTTCTGCAGGCCTGCGCTCTGGTCCTCTACCCGATCAAGTTCATCGACGGAACCGTTCTGCAGACCTATCATGAGTTCAACTGGGGCTACGGGCTCGGCTGGGGAGCCACCATCTTCATGCTGGGCGGAGGGATCCTCTTCTGCCTGCGGACGGACATGTACGAGGATGCAATGTACTAATCCTTCATCAGCCCTCACTGCAGGGAACACACACAGACACACAGAGACCTTCTTCACTTTGCACACGGCTGATGTGAGCACAGACCTTATCTCTCAGTTTCTCTTGCCGTCTTGCTCTCTTTGTTATTTTTAGAAGAGGTTATGAAGGCCTAATTTAGGCCACGGCTGTATGAATAGAATGCCCCCCTCCCACCTCCGTGCAGCCAGTGGGTCCCTCAGCCCTGCTGGTATCGGGGGCGAGGTGGCAAAGCTAAAGCGCAGAGATCTTTCTGGACGGGCTCGAGCCACTGTGCTGGATGTTTCCACTGCACGATGACCTGAATCTCTATTGTTAGAGAGAAACAGGACAGTAGATTCTCTGCACAGTCCTGAATGTGCAGTGGCTGAATATTTAACAGGACTGATTTGTCTCCACATTTCCTTTTTTTTTTTTTAACATTTTTGTAGCTTTTCATGAGGATAAGCTTGTTGTTTATGTATTTATGGCATCATTTTCCACTTCTAAATATTGAAAACCTGAACTTCTCCCTCGAACTGTCTTAGCTGAAACATATCTAGTAAGTGTAAATTAGTCAGCTTTGATACATGCTATCGAGTGTTTATAGTTTGTTTGGACAAAAAAATCACACCGGTTTGTCTTGAATGAAAAATGTAAATGTGTACAAAGTATTTCTACATGAAGGAGAATTCAGAATAAATGACTGTAGTTTTGGGAGCAGTAGGAGTGTAAAGTGTTGTTTTCACTGTGAGGATGTGGCTCCTGTGGTTCAGGGACTGACCTTTGACAGCATTTTAGGAGAGGATCCATCAGGGGTACCCCAGTTTTAGACCGGACAGCAGTGAGACAAAAATGCAAACCACTTTCATTATCCAGAGCACACATTCCTCAGAGGAAACCATCCCCGACTATTTAAAGAGGCATCGCCAGGTTAGTGGCTCGCACCTAGCTGGTATGTAAAATATGATGCATTGGTTGAAACATGAGTAACACAAAACATTTTATTGGAAACCCCAAAACCAAATGCCAGTAACAGATAAATGTGCTTCAGTTTTAACATTACAGCTGTACAACAAAGAGACAGAGACTGTGAAAACTCAACTGCGGTTACTTCATACACTTTTTTCTTATTGTGTTTATTAAAGGAAAGCTTTAAAACTTCTGTATCATTTCCCTGCAGGAAAAAAAAAACAGAAGGCGTTTCCACACTTGGTGAAGTTTCCCCTTCACACTTTCTTTACTCCACGGAGTTCAAACTGCAGCAGCTGGTTGGAGAATCTACAGAAAGGGATAAACATTTTTCCACAGCTGCAGCAGTGTGAAAACTCCCCAGCTGTGAGCGGTATTTACACTATAACCAACAGCTCCTGGCGGGAAAGGACGCAAAGTATTGCAGCGTGTAAACCTGACACTCGGCTCCTGTGAATTGTGCCGTGTGGTGTTTTTTTTTAAGCGTGAGGTGGAACATCCGGGATGCCTTATAATAGTTCCGTGGAATCTTTGAAATGTGCCTCATGAGTTAAAGGTGAGGCGGTTACATGACAGGACAGAGAGGGGACACATTTTACAGCATCCAAAACACGACACAGATGTGATCCTGTTACTTAAGTGGAAAGTAACAGGACAAAAGTGAAAAACAAAACTGACAGTGAGATGTTTTAACAAGTGGATCATTTACTGTCATTCAAAAAAATATAAAACATCTGTTCTGTGAGAATATTTAAAAAATAACACATGTACACCCACGTTAGTTCAGTTGCTGCACATTCATGACACAAAGCAAGTTTTCTTTGCTTTTATTCTGCAAATGAGGCTTTTAAAATATGCACTCGCTGGTGTAGTGATATGCATAAAAATATATAGGAACTATGTGAACACAGTGCGACCCGGACCTGTATTAATGTAACACATGACTGTGTGTCAATCTATATAGTCCCCACTGAGACGTTAGTAAACACTGGTCAACATACCCTAACGCGTCCTCTGTTTGCCTTCCTCATACCACCCATAATACTACAGCTGGTTCTGGCGTGTTTCAAAGGTCAAAAGTTGAAATGCCAGTGGGTCTTCATGCTCAGCACTTCACCCACACACTTACTACTACTCCTGCCTATCAGGCCACAGCCTAAAGAAGTACATGCACTAAAATAAAAGCCCTCAGCAAAGACATTGTTCATGTTTTTTTGGTAAATCTAAGTGCCAGTTGCTAAATTCCACTCTGTTTACTTCAATGGGCTTTACATTTAACCACACCCACAATGTTAACTCTCTGTCATCTTCCTCCACCTAGTGGTCAGACTGAGGTGCTGTCAGGGGGAAACTTTAAAATTATTTTTATTTTTTTAATCTCAGCTGAAGGGTGATATCCAAGCAGTGGCATGTTCAACTCAAAATGTTGACACAAAATCAGTTTTGATGGATTTCTTCTTCGTAAAGAAAAAACAAGTGGAGCGTAAAAAAGTAAGCAATTTAACGTTTGTTTTTGTTAAGATATGTGGGAAGAAAAGATTGGCATCTGCATTTAAGATTGTCTTGATACAGACACGCCCAAGAAAAGCACCAGAACTGACCTGCTACTACAACACAAATAGGTGGTAATGATTTTTACTGAAGCTACATTTTAAATGGACTATTAAAAATATATTTGCTTGACTTGTCAGTTTTATTTGTGACTGCACAGCTGAGTTCATTCTGCAGCTGCTGCTACATTCATGATTTCATCTCTGAATACTTTGGACATGTTTTTCCACAACTGCAGAAGATGCAACACAACTGTTTCTGTATGTCAGCAGTATCTGGCAAAACCAAAGCAAAGAAAAATCCTCCACTCAAGCCCAGAAGACAGACAGAACATTTTCTCACATTAGTTTGTGTGAGTTGGATCGTGTCCGGCCTGTGGAGAGTATTCTGGCCCCTGGGTGCAGTAACCAGCCGGGCCCTGCACACTTTCACTCTGCAGGGACAGATTCCAGTTACTGAGCCTGGGGGACAGAGACAAACGCCAGCTCTGACACTGTGGGACCTGTGGAAGAAAAACATCATTTTACAGATGCAACTGTGCACAGATGTACAGAAAATCCCCCCAAATTCTATGCTACAAACCAGAATGAAGTCCTTGTGATCTCAGCACGTGGAGGTCCCTGCAGACGAGGGTCAGCAGGCTAGCAAAGGCAGAAAGTGGACTGAAAGGCAACACCTGGGCTATACATTACTGTCCTATCATTCCTCTACCAAGATTGGCTCCACCAAAATTACATATTAACCCAAAAAAAGTCACTCGCTGCTCCTCCGCTATCGCTCTGCTACCACCTGCAGCCCCCTCGATCCCATTAAACCCACATACTGCTGCACTGAGCTCTGAGGACGGGGAAGCCTGGTGTGAATACAACAGAAAAGTGATATTTTACGTGCCTCTTCAGAATAAGTCTGGATGCTGTCCATTAGCCTCTATTTTGTCATGTAGTGTTTGAATGATGAGATGTACAGCAGCTATTCAAATCGTGTGTGCAGCTTCCATGCAAGTATGAAACTAAATATTGCCATTGAGTCAGTTGAGTAAACAGGGGATATGGACACATGCACATGGACGGTCTGGTAGGAACAAGGCAGTGTGGGAAGCTGTCAGCTGCCTGAGTGACCTTGTTGGTGTCGGTGAATGTTGGATCAAAGACTAAAAGCTGTGGTCAGTCTGATGCCAGATGGTTACTTTCCCGACATGAAAAATAATATCCTGTAGTACAATATTTAATTTACATTTGTGCTATATGTGAATTAGTTTTGGAGACATACGTGTGCAAAGTGTCAACAAAATAGTGTAAGTTGTGTGTTAAAGGGAGGGGGCACACAATAGAAAAGTACCTTCCTGAGACATTACTGGCAATGTTTAGTAGCGGTCATGTGGACCTCAGTTAAATACCCTCATATACGGGTACTGAGAGATCCTGTAAACAAGACACAGTGCCAGAGTTACTTAACCATGTTCAAATGTGACAGAAACAACTATGAAAAGTGTTACACAATCACTGAATCCCCAAGATCTCAGAAGACAATCCACCGAAAATACAAAAAACATGTTTTATTTATGAACAGTGTTCTGCACACTGTCTAAACAGTAGTATCGTCTTTGTAGTTCAGTTTCAATAATTGATTAAACATTATGTTCACATGGAGCATGTCTTCAGACTAATTGAGATTGTTTCAAGTTAACTGACATATAGATAACTATAGTGTTGAAATACTGGTAGGGGAACATGCCACAGAGCGCCTTAATCTGCCTTTTGCATAAGACACAACAGATTGAGGAAAGATCTGTGCACACTAGGCATGAGATGAAGAGATGCTCTGTACCGCCCTGCCTGTGTCTTGCATTTCCACTTTAGTCTTTTGCAAAGAACTCAGGTATTTGTATCTTCACTTTCTCCCTAAGAATGGAAATGTTGTTTATCGTAGTCTTGGCCCTCCTTAGCCATTTCTTTTGTCACAGCTGCGTTCAGGAGAAGGTGGTGTTTCTCACGTGGTCCAGCGGGCGTCTACACTTCGCTACAGAAACACCCCCACACATGAATAATTAACTAAACCTACCAGCACAGTAATTTGTAACACATTGCAGACTCCACAGCACTGTTCAACAAGTGGTCTCAACTACAATAATTCATCTGATCTGTCAAGTGGTGACTAGAACTGGTTCACTGTGACTGAACACTGCACAGACAATGGCCTGTCTGGTGTCATAGTGATGCAATGCTGTGGCCCTCCAGTGCTTTTTGTTAGTTTAGTTGCTTGCTTGATGTCCACTTTGCAGGATGATGAGTAAACACTTTAAAATTGGGCTGTTTTCACATTTATCTGAAGTGGTAAATGTGAGATTAACTCATGATCTAAGTAGTATTAAGTCAAAATCTACAGCTTACATGGATAATGTACAAACTTTACAGTGAAGATGGAGACATTTATTGTCTAGCAGGTAAAGTTGAAGAAATAATTCATGTAATAGTATTTTTTTAATGTATTTGAACTTCATACATACTAATTATTATGAAGGAAATAATATTTATGTTTTAAAGTGTATGGGAGCTTCTGTACATTTGTAACTGAGCCACAGAGCCAGTCACGATACTTGGGTGGACATTTTTTATTTGATAGTTTGATAAGCTCTTTGGAGTTCAGATTCACTTGAATTTATCAGTTTTGAAGTTATATCTAGATTTATTAATATTCAATTAATAAGTAAAACATTAAGAAATAAATAACTGGAACATTTTTTTTACATTTTTCTTTCAAATTGTGATAGTTTAGATTTATTTACCAGCAGCATTTTCAAGCAAAATCTATTTTCACACGCTGTCTTTTCCTGACAGTCAGCATTGTTAGATTTCAAGAGTTTTTAGAATGATTGTAGTCTTTGAGAAGCTTCTTATGTAGTACTGTGACTTCAAATATATTAAACATGTGCAGTTCAATTTTTAAGCATTACAAAGTTAAAGATTTAAAAAAAAAAGAAAAAATAATAAATTTCATCTTCTCCTGCTTACATTAGTTGGCCATAATAGACATTTTAACTGGGACTCTGTAACATATTTGTCAGGTATCATAGTTGACATTTTTGCTGTTTTCAGGCCTAGAATTAACCAAACACCACAAGGCATTTTTACAGAAAGATTCTTCGAAATATTATATATACACTTGAGTAAATTTGAAATTGATAGCGATTTATAAAGATATTGTAGTAACACTGTTAGACTTGACTCACAGACTACATTAAATAACTAAGAAAGAGGAGAAAGAACAGACCTTGGAGTCTTACCAGTCTTTTCTTCAGGAGGAAATTACATCATGTGGAGCAGGTCATGTGATTTGAAATGAACACACTTCC
This sequence comes from Acanthochromis polyacanthus, assembly GCF_021347895.1. Taxonomy (NCBI): domain Eukaryota; kingdom Metazoa; phylum Chordata; class Actinopteri; family Pomacentridae; genus Acanthochromis; species Acanthochromis polyacanthus. Next base: position 14,153,193 of record NC_067129.1, read on the forward strand.
TTGAGAGGTGTTTTTGTAACGGGTAACTTAGTTGAAAGTGATATTGCCAAAAAAAGAAATATCTGTCACAGCTATCTCAACTTAATAAAACGAACACAATCAAAACATTTTTTGAATAAGCTCGTTTTATTATTGTTTCACTAATTAGAAGGGGGTTGTTATTAAATTTGGATATTTTAGTGATATCCAGTCATTTTATGCTAATAAGTGATTGTTTCTATAATAAATAATTGTGGAATTTGTAAAAACATGATCATAATGAACGTAAAAAACAGTAGGTGTTTTTGTTTGCTTATTTACTTTTAATAAAAATGTATACAAGATACATCTCAAACTCTCTCAATTATATATTGACCCTGTCAGTGAATATTTCTGGTGTTGTTATCAATCTGTAGCAAAATTGTTGATTGTAATAGTTTATTTTAGACCTATGAGTGAAACAGCAGCACTGTGTGAGGCCTCTTCATTATAGCTGGATCTTCTTTTTTTAGCTGTTGGGTAACTGAGTTCTGGGTGAGGAATGAAAACAAATCAATAAATCAGTCAATTAGTTAACAAGCTTGATATCAGGGCCAGCTGCTGGCATAAACACTCTATGCCGTTGTTTATAGCCACATCCACTAGAGGGGGGCCACACCACAATAAGTGTGTGATTCGCATTTTGTCCCTGTCTTTATTCCAATAAAACATAAATCTGTTAATGCTGTTAATCATGTGCATGTGTGTTTTAACCCAATTACAAGCTGTGCACGTGATTTGGTAGTTGTCCTGTGCATGTTTTGGGGCCACAAAAAAAAAATCTTGCTTAGAGCCACCAAAGTCCTAGGGCCGGCCCTGCTTGATATTCAGCTAACACAGGAACCTATCCATCAAATTTGTAAAGTTTCTAGTGGTTCTCAACCCTGTTCCTCAGGACCCCATGTCCTGCATGTTTTAGATGCTTCCCACACCTGGGAAAAATGCAAACCACTCGTTATCAAGCCTCTGCAGAAGCCTGATGACGAGCTGATCATTTGAGTCAGGTGTGTTGGAGCAGGGAAGCATCTAAAACATGCAGGACATGGAGTCCTGAGGAACAGGGTTGAGAACCACTAAACACTCACAGAGAGCTGGGGTCCGTTTCACAAAGCAGGTTTAGTGAAAACTCTGAGTCTGTTAACGCTGAAATGAGGGAATCTCTGAGTTTTCTGTTTCACAAAGGGAGGTAATTCAAACCAGAGAAAGAGGGGTAACTCCAGCCTGTTTCACAAAGAGAGGTAACTTAAGCTCTCGGTCAGTTACCGTAGCAACAGACCAGGGTTTCCTCAAAACCTCGAGTCTCGAACTTTCTCTGTCTCCGCCCTCTTTCAGCCACACACGCTGTTTCATTTCCTCATTCATTCATTCATTCAGCAGGCGAGTTTTGGCTTATCCTAGTTTTTCCGTCTTTCTAAATGGCATGTCCTTTCATTAACGACCCAGTGGATGAAGGAGCAGCATTACTGCGCAGAGAATTAAATATTCGTCGGGAGATTGTTATCAGACCGCGCATAGATGTTCTCGCATTTCCGGACAATTATCTTTTGGAGCGGTACCGTTTCAAGTCACACTCCATAATCTACATACACAACCTAATCCGTCCTTACATTTGCAACATTACCAACCGCAGTCATGCTCTCACATCCCATCAGATATTGTGTGTTGCGCTGCGGTTCTTTGCAAATGGAAGTTTTTTGTACAATGTCGGAGATGCAGAGCACATAAGTAAAGCCACTGTATGCAGGGCGGTCAGGAAAGTGTGCCTGGCCCTGAAACGACTTCTACCCAACTTTGTGGTCTTCCCTGGAAATAAACCTGTCAGAGCCATCAAGGAGGAGTTCCACAGGATTGCAGGTGAATAATGTAGAGATCTGTTAAATGAATTTTAAATCAGATTCTGTTCATGACATTGTGCTGCAACCTCAGACTGGGATTAGTCATTTTAATTTCTTTTAGGATTTCCCAGTGTGATTGGCTGCATAGATGGCACACACATCCCCATCACAGCTCCCTCACATAATGAAGCTGTTTATGTGAATAAGAAGTCCTTTCACAGCGTAAATGTGCAGGTACGCTACAGGTAGATTGACTATGGTTTCTAAATGTTAAAGACTGCATCATAGTTCAACATCTGTCATTCTCTGCACTGTCCAGATCATATGTGATGCTTCATGCATCATTACCAATGTGGAGGCCAAGTGGCCTGGGTCTGTTCATGAGTCGAGGATTTATCAAGAGTCTAACCTGAGCAACAGACTGCAACGTGGTAAGCAGCCTAAAGATTTTCACAATATAATTCTCTTGTCTCCCTCCTTTAATATACTCTGATGTATCCACTACACATTACAGGAGAGTTTGATGGCCTTCTGCTGGGTGACAGAGGTTACCCATGCCAACCGAGGCTGATGACCCCATACCCTGACCCTGAACCAGGCCCCCAACAGAACTTCAACCGGGCTCACTGCAGGACTAGAGCCCAGGTGGAGAGGACCATAGGCCTGCTGAAAGCCCGTTTCCAGTGCCTGCGTCACCTCAGGGTGACCCCTGAGAGGGCCTGTGATATTATTGTGGCATGTGTTGTTCTTCATAATATTGCCACTATTAGAGGAGAGCGACACCCTGCCGTACAAACTGAAGACCCAGATGATGACCCCATCCACCTGCCAGCTATGCAAGACGGCAGAGCAGTCAGAGACACCATCTGCAATGATCACTTCAGAGATTAAGTCACCATCATCACCACCACCACAGCAAATAAAGACATGATACACATTTCATTTGGTCTTCTTTATTTCCTACAAACAAAAGAGCTAGTTTAGTTAATGTTCCAATAGTTAACATCATTCACATGTGATCATGCCCCCACCTCTAACTTGTGCTCCAGTATTTCAATTTCTCAATCTGCCCTCCTAATCGGGCGGTCCAAGTATTGCATTTTTTAATCTGTTTTTTTTTTCTCAGCAAGTGCAGTTTGTAAATCTTTTTTAATAGTAACTGTGAATACATAGAAGACATTAAATTGTACAGTTGCACATGAATTCTACAGAATGAACCTCTGGTGTTTTCTGAACATCCATCTCACTGTGTCAGTCTGTGCAGTAGAAGTTGAGGGACCATCCTGCTGCTGTCCAGCCATGTTCTGTTAAAAAGGATGAGAATGTGCGATACTTCAGTGTAGGCTAAATGTCACACTCTATATTCCACCAGAATGTTAAGAAATGTGAATCGGAAGAGAACTATCGATAACATACCTCTATATGCGTTTCTGGATCCCCCACTGTAAAGGCAGCAGACACAGTTTCATCCTCTTCATCCTAGATGAGTGATATGCTTCAGTACGCTTAAACTACCATTTGGCTAGATCTTTAGAGTATTGCCTACTTACAGTTACAAGGTCTGTTGTGGCATGAATGGACTCAATTCTAAACTCAATATATTTGGGTTTGACATTTTATAAACCAAAACAAGAAATGAATTACTGGAGACAACAATCAACAGATTAATGGACAAAGAAAATGTGTTTTCCAACATATATGGATGAATTCCTCCAACATTACAGGATACATACAATTTAAATTCATTTTTATAAAACGCCAATTACAGGTCAAATTGTGTCAAGACGCTTTATTTTTATTTATTTTTTGTCATATTTAAAATATGACAAAGTCAGAAATTTAAACCACTTGACTAATCCAATTTATTATTTGGTTTTTAAGAGACTAATTGAAAATTAAAATAACTTTCTCCACTAAAACTAATAAACATGAGGTCAAACAGAAGGAACAGTTTTAAATATTGAAATCCCACAATGACAAGAATAAAGTTTCTCAACAAAAACTAAATCTGATGGTGGATTCCATTAAAGTCCTAATAAATGATAATAAAGTGTGATACTCAAGGTTTGTGGTGCCAAAAAATTCAAAGTAAAGATATCAAGTTGAACATCTGGATGGAGGCTGATAAAAGTTGACCTCCCTTCATTTCTCTGGAGACGCCATGGATGCTGGGTAAAGACCTTCCTTCTAGTCGCTGTAAAAAGTCACTCCATCCTCGCTGACTTCAACTCCTCTTCTCTGGAATTTTGATCCTTCGACATGAAATTTCAAATGCTGTGTAAATGCCCTGAACATGCTCCAATCTGCCTGAAACTTTACATGTATGATCAGAGTCCTGCCCTGATCACATCCATATGATGAAATACACCCCTTGTCAAACGTTGTAGGACAGGTTCTACTTTATTTGAATGAGACAGTGTCCTAAAACTTTTGACGGGGAGTGTACATCATCAACATCGGCGGAGTAATCAATGGAGGGAAAACCCCCCTCACTAAAATAAATCTGGATCCTGCTTTTGTTCTGTTGGCTGAGTAGAAGTCTGTGTTAGTTTAAATAAGCTTAATTATTTAACAGAACATGATATGGATGCAGTCATTTAGGCTGTGTGTGGGATAAACAACTGCACAGTCGAACAACCACTTAATATTTAGGCTACTTTACAATGATCAAAATGAGGTACCTCCATGAGATTATGCTAAGATCTTACCTGTTTGAACAATGCTTGTTTCATCTTGAGCTGCTTCCACGTGCGCTTCTCCCCTGCGGGATTGCACCTAAATGAAATAACTTAATAGGCTACCATTCAAACAGTTTTCCCCTGTAATATTATTGTGATTGGAAACGACTGCATTTAAACTTACACACTGACCCGGGCAGCAATGTTCTCCCACACTGACTCCCTCTCTTTTGCAGCTGCAGTGGTGTTGCACTTCTTTCTAAAAACGTGTTCAAACTAGCCATGTGAGCGCATTGAGATTTCCAATTCAAGTGGGGTGATAAACGCAGCCCTTCTCTTCCCCGTTGCCATGGTGACTCATCGAATGGTGCCTCCATTGATGCTGTCTCTTTGAAGTTGTGGTGCACGCGCTTAACTCCGGGTGAAACTACTCCGAGTTGATGAAACCAACTCACGTCAGCTGTTCTGGCTACTCAGAGTTTCCTGTCTCAGAGTAGATCAAGTCAGAGTTCAGGGTTAAACTCAGAGTTTGTTGAACTTGCTTTGTGAAACGGACCCCTGGTGTCATCCTGTTTTCTAGTAGATTATGGATGGATTCAGCATCCCAAGGAGGCCGAAAAATGTTCGCCTGTCCTTACGGGTTTTCTGGTACACTTGCATTTGGAAACTATTTCAACAGACAACCTGCTAACTCACAGATGTGTTTGTTCAGCATTTGCATAGATACACGAAAACAGCAATCACCTACCTGTTGGTTAATTTGTCTTGGTGAAGTCAAGAGATGTTTTTAATTTACAGAACAAGTGCAGGGATTATGTCCAATTCTGCAAAACCATCTGCTGCATGACAGACTCGAACCCTTTAAGTCTTCAAACTCTCTTTGCAGAGGTTTAGAGAGAAGATAGAGATCAGGGTTGGTGCCTTTATGTAGCAGGTGATAGATATCTACTCGATATGCATCAGCTGAACCGATCGTTAAGCTTCTGATTTGGTTTTCAAGATAAAACTACAAACACAAATAGGGGTCCCTTATCTTCAGTGACATTTCCATTTTTATTGTCCGATATCTAATATTTCAAGCCTCTTTAGCTTTGTCCAAAATCTTTCAAGTGTAAGAAAGGCTTGTTTGCAGAAATTGTTGAATAATGAAGTAATATAGTATCTTCCCATTTTTTATATGTAAAAAAAAAAAACTTTCTTTGTAATATATACAGTCAGAAATACCTCAGAAACTTATTTTTGTTTTAGCTCCTAAGTTATGTTTAGCAAGATGTGTCAGCCATAACACATAATTATGAATATAAATTATTGCTACACAGAATCAAAATTTGGTTGAATGAAACATTCTTGATTGAAGTTGTTTATTTTTTTTTATTGATTTGACTGTAAAACATTCAGCAACAAACTAGAAATGTGGATGTTCTGTACCAAAATTTGAGCGGCGAGGCATAAAATGAATTACAAAAAATGTCAAATATTTAGAATTAGTTAAGGATTACGATAAAAGTTTCAGGATTTTCATGTAACTTCTTTCAAGAAAATCCATTAAATGAATACGCTAGCTTGAATCTTCACTTCTTCAACGCTCTCTTTTCTTTGCAAGTGCAGATATCACAGTTGAAAATTATTATTATTTCCAGATGAAGTCCTTATTGTTTTCTCCTGTTTTTCCAACATACTGTGAAAACCAAAAGCCACATGTGTCTTTGCACCATCGGATTTCACAAAACTGTGCACGGAAGGAGCTGATAAGTAACAGAACTTAATGTCTGCTGTACGCATACTTTAAAAACAATAGTTATACAACTTTAACGGGAACAGATGAAGATAAATACAGCACATTTACAACATTTTGATTATTATTCTAAAAGTGACATGGTACTGAGTTTGCTGAAGTTAATTTCTAGTCCATTAATGACTCTATAAACAGTATGGACAATTACAGCAGTCATAACAGTGACCTTCGTAACCCTGAGATTTTTCTGCAGGAACAAGGGCATTTTTAAGGGTCGAAACATGCTCAAAAAGTCCTGAAAATTCGCACACACATCAGAACTCGTGAAAATGTTTTACCTTATGGGAATTGTGCATGTGTGTGATAAAATGGCTCCACAATGCCCCTTGAAAATTTGTTACATCTACTATGTGCAGCATTTTTAACCTGCATCTACCAAATCAGTGCCCAAAATCCTAAACCCGCAATAAACTTTGGGAAATTTGATGATTTTTGCTCATTTTCAAGAATCTAAAACTCAAAAGGGTGTAGCTCCAAATCACCTCAGATTTTGCCAGTTTCATCAGAGCCCTGTGCCAAAATACATTCACAGCATGTGCCATACCGCCTCCTGTTGCATTTTCAGCAAATAGTCCATAAAGCAAGTTTAACCTACATCTACGAAATTTGGTACGCATATGTAGCACATCAGAGCGAAGAAAAAAGCCCTAAATCCAGCAGGAAGTCCATCAATGCTGCTTATTCTTTGTGCTTGGCTACACAAACATGTTATGACAGACAAAACTGATAGATCAAATGATTTCAATTATGAAAGGCCTGTTTTTATTTTCACTCAACCCTATTCATTTTAAGGAGTTCATTACCTCTAAATGTTGACTTCTGTCAAAAAAAAAGAAGAAAAACAAAAAGAACCATAAGCCGGCATTTAATCCACTGAACCAAGCAATCTTTTATTATTTACCCACATTGTTTTGTCTTTTGAGGTTCCTGGGAGAGACAGCTTTCAACAAAGCGAGGAACTCAACAAGTTCAGCTGATATTATCAGTTTCAGCTGTGGTCCCTCCCTTTGCCCTGAATTACACTCTGCTGCTCTTTTCTTGTAAGAATTTAGTATTTGTTAACAAGCTGTCTTTTAATGCTTTTTCACGCTAAGGTTTATTGTGCTTTAGGAAAGACACTTCTTTGAAATGAAACAAAATGTTTATTGTACATATGACATTGTTCACGAATGATGGAGCTACAATCTGTATTTTAGATTAAGCAGTTCAAATCAGTGTGTATCTATTAACAATGTAAAAGTATTTAGGCTGTAAGATATGGCTTATTAGCTTTTAATTGCAGATTAAGAACAATGTTAGGATTATTTTAACCGACCCTCCATTTTATTGGCAAAAAAATGCTTTTCCATCCTCTAAAATGTTGCTCTTCTGTTTCCTTTTGTCATGTTTTCCTCCATTGTACCTATAAGTACAATTCTGGTACTTGATTGATACAAAACTGCAATTTTTTTAAAAGCAAAAATTGCACAGTATGCCCTTAATAAAACATTCAAAGCCTCCCTTCTTCCAACTTTTCCATCACATCAGCCTGTAAATGGAAGCATTTCAAATTAAACAGTTTTTATTACGGCCTGTGGACATTTCTTCTTGCATTATTCTTCCAAAACAGCAGGAGACAGTTACAAAATTCCTGAACTCTTAATGACAAATAATTTGAAGTCAGTAAAGTCATAAAATAACAGGCTGATTGGTTATTATAAAACATTACATGTTGTATTGCTTCTTACCCTAAAAACCACAAACAGCAACAGAAAACACAAATAGACATTAAAGATATGCAAACACAAAGTCACATGTGATATATTTTTTTATAAAATAAGTTGCAGATGATATCTTGGTTTCAGTGTTCCTCCAAAGTTATTTGGAACAAACGGATAGCAATAAAAAGAACATTTTGGCACTTTTTTACGTTGCACAGAGCTCATTAAAAACACAGCAGGTCATATTGAACCAACTCCACCATTTAGTAAAATAAAACATAGTGTAACGTTAATTACAGCATGATGTTGAATGTGATTCAGGAATCTTTGTATGTGATGCCCAAAACTGGTTATTGTACTTAAAACAATACTGTTGATCTTCGCCTATGGATTTTTCTTCTTGCATTACCTTTCCACAACAGCAGGTGACAGTTAGAAAATCCCTTAACTCTGACTGAGAAATAATTTCAACTAAGTAAAGAAAGGCTGATTTTTTTATAAAATGTGCCTAAAAACCACAAACAGGAACAGAAAACACAAGTATCCTAACTGATGCGAGAACACAATCGTCTTTTGTAAAAGCTGACATTGTAGTACACAAAATACACTGTCTGGCCAAACAAAAACTAAAAAGTTGCCAGTTGGATTAAATGATGCAAATAGGTAAGAGTCTTCCATTGGACAATTACTGCAGTGATGAATACGCTTCAGCTCACAACTTATTTGACCCTATCTGATACAGTGAGGAGCTCCTCATTTCTTAAACAACCATGTTGGAAGACATAACCTGTGGTCGTAGAAAAGATGTTAATCTGTCTCAGAATGGTCAAATTATTGACCTGCATCAAAGAAAACAACTGAGGAGATTTCTGAAACTCCTAAAATCAGGTTAAGAATCACCCAACGCATTATTAAAACCTGAAGGATGGTGATGAACCATCATCTTTGAGGAACAAATGTGGTGGTCATGTGGTCTGAGGAGTCCAGATTTACTCTGTTCCAAAAGGTGACGGGTGCATCAGGGTAAGAAGAGAGGTGGATGAAGTGATTCATTCATCATGGCTGTGGGGGTTAGGGTTATGATCTGGGGTTGGTCAGGTTCAGCAACGTTATGTTCCCAAAGAATGAGTTCAGCTGACTACCTGAATATACTGAATGACCAGGTCTTTCTATCAGTGGAGTTTATCTTCCCTGACGGCATGGACACATTCCAAGATGATGATGCCAGAATTCATGGGGCTTACATTGTGAATGAGTGGATCAGGGAGCATGAGACATCATTTTCACAAATGGATGGGCCTCCACACAGTCCAGACCTCAGCCCCATTGAGAATCTTTGGGATGTTCTGGAGAAGACTTTACACAGCGGTCTGGCTCTCCCATCATCAGTATAAGATCTTGAAGAAAATGAATGCATCTCTGGACAGAAATAAGTGCTGTGACATTGCAGAAACTAATCGAAATGATGCCACACTGAATGAGTGCCATACTCAAAGCTAAAGGCGGTCCAACAAAATATTAAAGTGTGAGACTTTTTTTTGTGGATGGGCAGTGTATTGTTTAAAAATCATTAGAATCAGACGGATAATAATTTGAAGCAGCCAAAATACAAAGATGCTTTTTATGTTGTCCAGAGCTCATAAAAACACAGCACGCAATAGTGGACCAACTCTACCGTTTATTAGAATAAAACATATAAAAGTCAAACGGAGCATGAAGTACTTTAAGTTTAATGTTGAATGCATTCTGGATTTTTGTACGTGTGGAACAAAAATGGTTATAGTAACCCCAAAACAAAAACAAAAAAAATACAGCGAAGCAAAAACTGGCAAGTGCTTGTGGCATTCAGAACACTTGAGACATTTAGTCTGAATCATTCATTTACATTTGGAACTGTTCAGATGATTAACAACTTCACTGGCTATAAGTGCTTAGTAAAGACGCAAAACTCTAACACATGTATTAACCCTGCTCTGTGCACTAACAGGCCAAACCGTTTTATTGTCTGAGCTGATTGGCAAGACTTGAGGCACCCAGTAAACAATAAAATAGCAAGACACAATAAACCATGAAACAAATTTCAATAAAAAATTTTTTTACGTCTCACAATTAAATAGACCCATGTTGATGAATCAACTGGCAAGATATCTGGCAAACGGTGAAACTTCAAAAACAAATTCCCAAAGAATAAGTAACTGCAACATCTGCAAAGTAAACCCTGTTGACTGAATCAGCCCATAAAAGTAAACAACCAACTGAAAGGTCCTGAAACGAGGGACTTTTCTCAGTAACATTTCCAGGTCAACATGACATGGTTCAAACAGTTCATGTAAATTCAAGAATTTGTATGAAGTAGCAAATAGAAAAGGCAACTGCAGTACTTTAAGTTGGAATAACACACTGTGACCTTCAGTCAAACATGGAATATATTCAGTAATGTGGTAGCAGTGGCTGTAATCTCTCTGATTGCAACCATAGACCCTGAACAGTGAGAGAGGAGGAGCGCAACAGTAACATAGGAGCACTCTCTGAGAGCCATGAAGGTTTACTCGCCCTTTTAGGCCTCTCCGGCTGTAACAGTGACATTTCTGGGAAATAGGGTGGCGAGCAGAGCGTTCGGCCTCTTCTCTTGTCTTGATTTCTTCCTACAACAGAAGGACATTTTGGAGTCAGGTCATTATGTATCTATATGTGTTTGCACATTACATTGTGTATGTGTAGACTACCAGTCAAAGATTGGACACACCTTCTCATTTAATGTTTTTTTCTTTATTTTCATGGCTATTTACATTGTAGATTCTCACTGAAGGCATCAAAGCTATGAATGAACACATGAAATTATGTAGTAAACAAAAAAAAAGTGAAATAAGTCAAAACATGTTTTAGATTTAGTTGGAAAACCATTTCAGGTGCCTACCTCATGAAACTCATGGAGAGAATGCTAAAAGTGTGCAAAGCAGTAATCAAAGCAAAGGGTGGGTGTTCTGAAAAATCTAAAACATGTTTTGACTTCAGACTGGCGACCTGTCCAGGGTGTCCCCTGCCTTCAGCCGAGTCAGCTGAGATAGGCTCCAGCACCCCCCGTGACCCTAGTGAGGAAGCGGTGTATAGAGAATGGATGGATGGATGGATGGATGGATGGATGTTTTGACTTATTTCACTTTTTTTTTAACTACGTAATTTCATGCGTTCATTCACAGTTTTGATGCCTTCAGTGAGAATCTACAATGTAAAGAGTCATGAACATAAAGAAAAATCACTGCATAAGAAGGTTTATCCGAACGTTTGACTGATAGTGCATAAGTATTTACTCACACTTTGAGTGCTGCCCCCACACACAGAGACAGGACCAGCATGGCAATGATGGCAGCAGCAATACATATGTAGACAGGTACCACACTTGGCTGTGGTTCAGGTGCGATCTCTTTCTTTTCTAACACAAACACAAACAAAGTCTGATTATTTTTTAGTTGCTTTCACATATCACATCACCCAAAAGCAACAATTGACACAATTTACAAAGAGAAATAAAATAGAATCTACATAATTGATAATGAATCACCAAAACGCTGCAGAATAATCTATATCTTGACATCTTATAGATCAAAAAAATTCTTCTTTTACTATCCAAAAATTAAGCAGACTAAGGATATGCAGGGCTGCAGATTGTTCACCCAGTGCAGATGTATACACTGATGTAATTTAAGGGCTAAAAGTCAGAACATCAGTGTTGTAGTCATTGTTTCATGTGGACTGGAGTAAGTGAATGCATCACCCTCCAAATATTTGCTGGCTGTTCCGCACAACTAAAAAAGACATAACACTAAATCTCAAATGTGGAGACTCACTTCAAACACAAAACAGATTACAGCTAAGCTCGACACTCATTTACTTAAGCTTTGATTTAATGGTTCTTCATTTAATAGGTTTTGTTAAAAGACCAAGCACACATGAAAGCAACCAAACAATTCAGTCAAGCAAAGCAGTCCATTTGCGCGAATTAAAGCAGTCACAAAGGTCATTTCCAATATCAGCAAGCACAACATGAAATATTCTCAGAGGACAAAGTTTATCTAAGTCTCTGAGGTGTGTAGTGCTGGAAATCAGTCTGGTCTGTTAAAGAGATAAAACTTTTACTGAGACTAAAGTTGTGATATCCGGTGATCCAGTGACACATTGTTGAAAACCTTGAACTTAACCAGGCGCTTTAACGTCAGTAGGAGCAGTATACGCTGGATGTTTCAGAATCCAGTTTGATATTTTAAGGGTTTCAACTCTAAATATGAGCTCTGTAGGACCCAATTCCAGCTGCTAAGTACTTCATGCTCTTTCTTTTATATTTATGGACAGCGGTACTCTCGTCAAATGTGTTTTTACTGTATTTATAGTTGATAAAAATTGATATAAGAGGTCTGGATGTTGGCAAAAATGCAGTGTCATTTTGAGAAGATGTTGTCTGTAGTATAATCTGTAGAATACAAAGTTGTATTGTTAGAATGAAAATACATTTTGCAATGTTCAAGTGGAAAATCATTACTATTTTAATAGCATATAATTGTTTTATTTAAAGGATAATATTTCATCTACTGAGTGCACTGTACTGTGGATGGGAATCATATGCACTGATGTCTACGTGAGATGCAGTCACTGGCTGAACCAACCGTTAGGATTTCAACAACACTACAGTTTGACATAAAAATTTATTTTGTGAAAACATTATGACGTTTCATTGTAACATTACATTGTGTTTCATTGGTGAACCTGAAGACAGAGATACTTCATCGGAAGCTGTAGAAACAAACATCCTCAAAAATACAAAGTTTGGACAAAGTGGCAAGTGATGTGGCAAGTCGTTATTCTTTAAACATGAAAACATCCACCCAAAGAAGAGAAGACAGGATTATCTAACATGTACTGTGGACGAAACAGTCTTTGACAATGACTGTTTCACTTGCAGGGGCCCAAATTGCACTCTTGGGCCCCTGGTTGTCCACCCACACTGTGTAAAAATGCTGTTGCCTTCATGTATCCATAGAGTGCTGTGCACACAGTCAGCGCCGTGAAGCTATGGCAGTTTTATTAGAGTTTGCTTACAATTAAGGAGATCAACCAGCACTGCTACATCCAAAGAAAACTATTGAAGTTAGTACCTTCAAAGTACAGATTTGGACCTACAATGACAAAAAATGCCCCCGTAATCAAAATGCCACATTAAGTAAACACTCACATCACTGTGCACTGCAGTGACCAATCTTCACCCGGAGGTGTAGACACAAGGATAGTGTGTAGACATAAAATATAGTTATGATTCAGTCACTGTGCCACCTCAAATAACTTAACTAACTGTACATTTAGTGGTAGCTGTGTTTTTACATTTGTAACGCGAACCTTCAAAAACTACGGTGTAGCTTAAGGTTTGGTGAAAACTGTGATTCCTCTCAAGAGGGGTTATTATGGGACATCTGTGAAAAATGTACGTACAAACGCAGAAATCTAGTAATCTATGTCAAATCCCTGCTCAACACAAACTGAAATATTAAAGATTTGAAGTATTTTAGCATAGATTCAGATCCCAAAATGTCTTTTATTCTTCATTTTGTTCAGCATGTCGCCACAGCCTGTGAAGCCAGAAGATGATCCTTCAGCGTTTCATCCAGAGTGTCTGACCACGGCAGCGTAGACGGCTGTACAAAATGTAAAAAAGGGAACAGATCAGAAAATGATCCCACATTATAAATTCTGTTGGGCTACTTTTTGTTTTGTAAAATGATTATGATGTCAGAGAGCCTTTCATTTCTTATTCTGACGTGTAAATCAGTTATTTAAATATGTTCCACATTAGAATGAGATTATTAATTGATGATACTGATGAATTTTTGAATCTCTGTTGCTACTTCATTGAACACAATGCTGTTTAGCTCTGAAAATATTGTGGAGCAGCACAAACTGAAGTTAAAGTTCACATAAGAACAGAATATATGCAACTTATCTTCTCCAATACCCTAAAAATGTCTGAATTCATATATCTTCAATAAACAATACAGTTCAGACTTACTACTATAGTTGATGATGACATCGGGGTCTTCCAGCTGTGAATCCACAACGTTACAGATGACTTGTTGGCGTGACTTTAAACAAAGGAAATGCTTTGCAGCTTAGTTTGTGAATCCGTTACTCACTGGGAACACTCTCTCAGCAAATTGAAACCTTTAGTTTCTCTACTCTAAGACTTGTTTTTTAAAACTTCCTGCCTGTGACAGAAATTCATGTAACCAGAAATTCGGAATGGAGCAAAAAAAACAAACAAACCCAAAACTGACATGGAACCAGATGAAGACAGCAACTTAGAGAGTATTGGAGGCTAACTGAGCATTTACAAACTCTTGTATATTTTCCAAAGCTTCTATGCTGAATTTTTTAAGTAGAGATGCTATTTTAGGGTTTTCCTGGAAGCTTATAAACAACTTTTATCAGAAAGAGGCATGAAAAGCACAAATATGGCCTTTTTGTATGAAAGGGAAACATGATTACCTTGGTCGCATATTGGTTGACTCCAGTCACTCCAAAAGCTTTTGTCTGCACAGTACTTGCTGAGTTTGGATCGAACCCTGAAGCAGTTTCTCTCAGACTTGTGGACAGAGGTTAGAGTCAGGCTGGTCTGTCTGGTGACACTCTTTGTCTGGTGATAATAAAAATACATACAGAAATTATTAAAATACAATGAAAGTTAGAGTTAACAGCCCAACTCATGAACAGCTGCTTTAATCCATTTAGTTTTCTGTAGAAGGAGTGAATGAAATGTACAAGGGGTTTATGAAAGTGAATTATCACATGGCTCTACAGAACATTTCAGTCTCTTTTAGCTCAATGTTTTGGTGTTAATATGACCCGCTGCTATGACTATCTCGTTTTCTAACAGCATCAGGCAGCTGTTTTGAACCCTGATAAATCACTTTGCATCCCAGTCTGGGATCTTTCTGTGTGGAGTTTGCATGTTCTCCCTGTGCAGCGTGGGTTTTTTCTAGGTACTCCGGCTTCCTCCAACGGTCCAAAAACATGCTGAGGATAAATGGCGATTCTAAATTGTCCACAGGTGTGAATGTGAGTGTGATTGTTTGTCATTAACATTAGGTTTAACTCTGGGTTTTCAGGGTTGTGATGGTGGTTGACTTCTTACAGGAATACACACGTGGACAAAATTGTTGGTACCCCTCAGTTAAAGAAGGAAAAACCCACAATTCTCACTGAAATCACTTGAAACTCACAAAAGTAACAATAAATAAAAATTTATTGAAAATTAAATAATCAAAATCAGCCATCACTTTTGAATTGTTGATTAACATAATTATTTAAAAAAAACAAACTAATGAAATAGGGCTGGACAAAAATGATGGTATCCATAACTTAATATTTTGTTGCACAACCTTTTGAGGCAATCACTGCAATTAAACGATTTCTGTATTTGTCAATGAGCGTTCTGCAGCTGTCAACAGGTATTTTGGCCCACTCCTCATGAGCAAACAGCTCCAGTTGTCTCAGGTTTGATGGATGTCTTCTCCAAATGGCATGTTTCAGCTCCTTCCACATATGTTCAATGGGATTCAGATCTGGGCTCATAGAAGGCCACTTTAGAATAGTCCAACGCTTTTCTCTCAGCCATTCTTTGGTGTTTTTGGCTGTGTGTTTTGGATCGTTGTCCTGTTGGAAGACCCATGACCTGCGACTGAGACCAAGCTTTCTGACACGAGGCAGCACATTTCTCTCCAGAATGCCTTGATAGTCTTCAGATTTCATCGTACCTTGCACACTTTCAAGACACCCTGTGCCAGATGCAGCAAAGCAGCCCCAAAACATTACTGAGCCTCCTCCATGTTTCACCGTAGGGACAGTGTTCTTTTCTTCGTATGCTTGGTTTTTGAGTCTATGAACATAGAGTTGATGTGCCTTATCAAAAAGCTCCAGTTTGGTCTCATCTGTCCAAAGGACATTCTCCCAGAAGCTTTGTGGCTTGTCAACATGCATTTTTGCAAATTCCAGTCTGGCTTTTTTATGAGTTTTTTTCAGCAGTGGTGTCCTCCTTGGTCGTCTCCCATGAAGTCCACTTTGGCTCAAACAACGACGAATGGTGCGATCTGACACTGATGTACCTTGGCCTTGGAGTTCACCTTTAATTTCTTTGGAGGTTGCTCTGGGCTCTTTGGATACAATTCCAACGATCCGTCTCTTCAATTTGTCATCAATTTTCCTCTTGCGGCCACGTCCAGGGAGGTTGGCTACTGTCCCGTGGGTCTTGAACTTCTGAATAATATGAGCCACTGTTGTCACAGGAACTTCAAGCTGTTTAGAGATGGTCTTATAGCCTTTACCTTTAAGATGTTTGTCTATAATTTTTTTTCGGATGTCCTGGGACAATTCTCTCCTTCGCTTTCTGTTGTCCATGTTCAGTGTGGTACACACCTTTTCACCAAACAGCAGGGTGACTACTTGTCTCCCTTTAAATAGGCAGACTGACTGATTATGAGTTTGGAAACACCTGTGATGTCAATTAAATGACACACCTGAGTTAATCATGTCACTCTGGTCAAATAGTTTTCAATCTTTTATAGAGGTACCATCATTTTTGTCCAGGCCTGTTTCATTAGTTTGTTTTTTTAAATAATTATGTTAATCAACAATTCAAAAGTGATGGCTGTTTTTGATTATTTAATTTTCAATAAATTTTTATTTATTGTTACTTTTGTGAGTTTCAAGTGATTTCAGTGAGAATTGTGGGTTTTTCCTTCTTTAACTGAGGGGTACCAACAATTTTGTCCGCATGTGTATATCGCCAAGGTCTGGAGCAGGTTGTGTTTAAGATAACAGATCAACACGTAAAAAGTGGAGTTTAATGAACACACAGAGAGTCTATGAGGAAGGGAAGAGTTTTGAGAGAACATGTGCATTCTTTTCTTTCCCTAATAGGCAAACAAAGCCTATAAAAAGCATTCTGGCTTTTCAATGTCAAAGCAATGTCAATTAATTACAAATCTAAAATGAAAAACAGGTGATTGATTATTGGTGTAAATATTTTTCTCCTTTAAGTCAGTCTTTAGCAGATGCACCTTTGGCAGAATTTATAACATGCATTTGTAGCTTGCAGGGATGCGGCTTAATCAGCTTTGCACATCTGGACACCCCAATTTTATTTCATTCTTTGTTGCAAAACAGCTCAGACAGTGAAAGTATATTGACCATGTTTCAATGTTGAAAAGCCATAAAAGGGGAAAACTTCCACAGGGAGTGAATATGTTTTATGGGCCCTGCAGATATGAGAGATATAGGTTAATTCTCATTGGAGGGAACTTCAGTCTTCCTTTATCTTTTTTTTACTACTTCCTGCAAGCAATTTCAAAGAAGTTCTATTGTTCTTTTGGCCTTTTAGCAGAATAATAAAACAGACAGATTAAAGTACCAACGCCTTGTATTTGTTGACCTTATATGATTTGAATTGCACAAAGCTGAAAGAATAAGGTCAAAACGGTCTTCTGTGCTTTAGGAATACATCTAAGTAACACATTAGTTTAATAAAACACACAATTACAGTCAGATCTACTTGTGTCCTAATGATGAGACAGTGATATTGTTAACAGTAAATTACTTACACATTCACAGCTGGCAATTTCTGACAGTGTTTATTCCTAGTATAGACATATTTTATGTAATTCTTAATACTGGATTCAGATGATGTGAGAATTATGCAGCTTTAGATCTGGACTGGCTAAAAAAATGAGAAGCAGCATTGTGTGACTGCTTAGTGTGATAGTGTTGTTAGGTATTGTAAAGCCAGATAACGAAAATGCTGAATGTGCTTGATAGTCCAGGCCCCAGGAATAAGTGAAGGCAAAATTAGGAATAAAAGGTCATTGAATATATAATAAACTTTTGTCAGGTGACAGAAAACACAATACTACTGGTCAGATGTTTAGTTAAATGTACATTTATCTTTCAAACTATAAACAACTGGAAGAGGAAGCTGTAAAAGAGCAGTGATGACGAACAGCATATATGAAAATATACTATAAACAACATATATTTGTCTTCGTAGTTTTCTTCAAGGTGATCGCTTTAATGAAGATGATGTTGAGGCGTTTTAATGCTGCCACTCTTTTATGTATGCATGGTCATATCCAGCACATTATTTTTGTTTCTTTTTTATATTTCATTATTATTATTGTACCCTGTTTGTCTTGGATTTGATTTGTTAAAGTGAAATGTGAGATCATGTTTGTGTAACCAAGCTTTCTGACACGCCAACACTTTCCCAAAGTCAGCAGTGTTGTGAATCTCCAGTTAAGAACTTGGATCAGCAGTTTAACATTGATGTGCTGCACTATGTCAGGTCAAGATAAATAACGTGTGTGCCAGTAAAGCAAATGACTGCCAGGCAGGTTATATAATGGAATTAACTTCTACGCTGTAGAGAAAATGCTCTTGCAGTTCTAGGTTTTAAAATTGTATACTTATTATTTTACTTTTCAGAATGCTGGCATGATTCTTCTAACAAAGTGAGGGTAAAACATCACTGCTGTTTTCTACAGTGGGCCCTGCTGTGCTCTCATCACTTCTGCATCTCCTTCAGTCCATTCAAATCAAATGAAGGCGGCAGAATCTCTATTATAAGACTGTAGGTGGTCGAGTGAGTCTGGCAACAAAAAACAGTAACTGAATGATAAACCATACCGGTGGTGTTTTTCCCTTTTGACTGTGTTCCACTTCCCATTCCAGGCAGTGTCCAGGAACACTCCCAGCAGGACACTCCCACTGTAGTCGCAGTTCCATGTCTGGGCCTGTTTGCACACGCAGCTTGTTTGCGATTGCAGGCTTCACTGCATGAAAGAAGAACGGATTGCAGAGAGTGACGAGATGACGAGAGGAAAAAAGATGTTTCTGATCTTGGGAACATTACAGTGTTGCAAGTAATGATGCAAATATGGAATCGAAATATGGGAGCAAGAACAACTTTGTGATCACTGTTCATTTTGGCATTGTACTACTTGAGAAGGCAAAGACATATGTACCGTGGTTTTGGATTTGCAGGGAGAAAAATGCTGGTTTCAGGGGCCCTTTAGGAGAGGAGCCATTTACACAGAAGTTGATATCAGTGAATTTAGGGAGAGAGGTTCCTGTGAAGTTGCAGCCGCTTCTGTCACCGCTTGACACAATGTAGTTCGGACAGTCAACTGCCTGAGCCAGTTTTTTGTGCCTGAAGAAGAGACGGACCAGATAAGACATGGCTAACTGTAAAAGGTTTAAAATCATACACTCTATATTAACTATAATATCAATTTGGCAAGAGTCAATGTTCTATTAGTTTGTGGTGTTCAAACCTTAAAAATACAAATACAATTTAATTTTATAAAAACAAAAAGACTCAATTGACATCCCAACAACTTGAACTAACATAAAAACCCAGTCCAGCACGAGTAAAGTTTAATACCAAACATCAATTTCAAACACTTTGCTTGTCTGATTCATGACAGTTGACATCTTAATTGCGCCTTCTATCTCCTACAGCAAACTGTTCTATATAAAAACGTCAGTGAACTATGCGTGTAACCACACTGCAGTTTTACAAGAAGGCTGATGAGTTGTGATGAGCAAAAAGCATCAGTGAAAGAACTGCTGACACATTTCTGTTTTTCCCAGGAACTTGCTCAGGCCTTCGGGTGCAGTTTGTTCTGTCAGTTCTTTGGACAAGTTGTGTGAGATGTAAGAGAATTATTTTCCTCCTCTTCTCCTGAATTGCTTGTTAAATCAGATGTATTTATTTAAAAGTCCACAGCCACATGAGAAGCTCTGTTAGTCTCTAGGTTTGTTTTTGATTTGTTACTGGCTGTTATCCTACAACATTGTTAATCATTGTTAGCATTCACCATCTGAGTTCAGTGTGTTAGCATGCCAATAAGCTAACAATCACTAAACACAGAGACTTATGGGAGTGTCATTCATTTTAACAGTTATTTGGAGCCAGTGACATTATGATTTGCAGGTGGCTGTAGATGAAAGGAGAGAAACTCATTACAGTCTATCCTAAACATAAATATCCTTGCCAAAGTAATGGTACTGGAGACATTTTGTTCAAGACCAAAGTAGCTAAAAAGTGCCTGTTAAAATCATACCAGAAATACAGATTATGCTTTGAGTTGGCCGGTGTCTTTGGGTTTCTTCTCCACTTGCATTCCAGGTACTCCATGTTATGGAACAGACAGATAAAATCCTGGACTTCAGTATCCACAATTCCTAAATACAGGTGAGTAAAATAACTCAATATAAGTCCATATGCTTTTGAAATTGTGTTAGAGTTTACTCATTTCTCGTTTGTCATTTCACACAAAGACCCTGAGGACTGACCTGTGCTGGGAGGTTTCTGAATCAGTTCAGTGTAGTTTGTGCTCTTGATCATTTTGTTGTTGGTGCAGGGTCCGTCCAGTATAGTGAACACTCTCACTTTAATGTCTTTCATCAGATCAAACTGGACACTGTAGCTCCTTATACTCATCCTGGCGGCCTGTTAGTCAAGAAACACACACCTGTTGTTACATCTTAAAATTCACTTTTTCCGGATTTTCACTTTGTTCCAGCGAACAAAACAGATGCTTATAGGGATTTTGCTCAGAAAACCGACACTCTGAACGCTTTTATCCAAAGCTGATGGTTGTCATTCAGTCCTCTAACAAAATCTGAGACTGTTCAGAAGCTTTGATCATGTGTAGCTGTGATCTGTGTCTTAATCATCATAGTCACAGTCATAGCATCAGTCATCTCCGAAGGCACAGCTGTGATCACTGCCTTAGTCCCTACACAGTAACTGTTGTATAAAACGACTCCTTGCTGAGTAAGACACCAGCATCACCATGTAAAAATTTGATTTCAATCTTGCGTACTCAACCTTATCTTATAAACTATGTTTAGTATGTTCTTCATCAAACACAGAAGTTGGAATTAAATCTATATCCAAGGCGCTAAAGTGCTACACTTACATATACTGCTATTTCAATAATTCCAAAAGCAGTAATGTTATTACGGTTACCTGTGCTTTTTTTTGCCTGTTTCCTTTCTTTCTTTAATGTTCTTTCCTCTTCCATTGTTTGCCTCTTTTCAAATATAAAACCCAAAACATATTAGCAATTTAAAAATAAATAGTGCCAAACAGATCAGTTAATAAACCTACTGCAGTCTCTACACATTTAATCTAGTTTGAAAAGTTTAAGATTATTATTACATTATATACATCATTATTTTGCATTGTTTAGTTAGTACTGTATGAAGTCAGTCAGGTTTCACACACACACACACATCGCAAACCCAATCCAACCTAGACACCTAGCCAAATTTTACAGCCCTTTAAATAGCCCGTTTGTCTGCTGTTGCCGCTGCATGAATATAATTATAGAGACAAAACACAACATTTTGCATGTATTAATTGCACATATTGATTGTCCCGTTAGCACAGCTGATCATGCTTATAATACAACGATCCTTTTAGCAGGTTAGACAAGTTAAGTGTCTCCATGTCAAATTTAAACATTTAAAATGGTGAACACTCACATTCCAGCTGTTCTTGTAAGTGTTGAAGTATTCCAGGTGATACACTGTTGAGCAGTTTGTCATGTTAATCAGGCTACCTGGGGGACTCCATGAGATCTCCAGATGTCCAAAATGACCAGGGTCTACCACTGTAAGGTTCTCAGGAGGATCCACTGCAAATGAAAAGGATATTTATACAGATTGTGCCTATTGCAGGAGCCTTTTTAATATGAATATAAATGCAAAGACTAAATTAGTGCAATAATAACCATCTTTTTATTTGAAAACTCTGGGTACAAAGCTATACTGGAAACCATCCATTCCCTGCAGGCATTTACAGTGCAGCCTTTGTGTTCGATTTCTGTGCAGCTCATTAAACATTGACTGGGTTTTAATTCATTCACATCAGCAAGAAAAACTGAGGAAAAACTAAACTGGACCAACCTGTAAGTCCACTGCAATTCAGGCTTTCCTTCCAGGTTATAAGGAGCAGCATCAGATGAGTCAACCAGCATTTAATGACCATTGTTCTTTAATATCAAGACTGAAAAAAAAAATAAACAGAGAGAAAAAAATACATTAAAAACGATGATTGCTGTTTTTTAAAGGCAAAACAGAATTTAAAAAAAAAAAACATAGGCATTCTGCGTGTTACCTCTTCTGAAATTCGTCTAATTGAAGATCTTAATGTTTAAATGCTAAAAAAAAAAAAAATCAAATAAAATAGCGACAAACAAGCAAAGACTTACAAAATAAGATATGAGAGAGTAGCTTTCGTGCTGCAGCAGGTTCAGACGGAGTCTATCACACTGGCGCACTGTGTGGGTGGACTGGCCCATTTGTAGCTCCGCTTCTGTGTGAAAGAAGGAAATGTCACTGATGGGAATCGGTGAGTAATAGTCCTGCATCCACCGGGGAACTGCTTTGGCGTTATAATTAATATTAATGTGGCGCACGGAAGCTGGGAGGATAAAACCAATGCAACCCACTTTATTTACAGTTGCACTTGTTATTTCTTGTCGCATCTTGTCCTGTTTGCTGATGAATAAAAATTCCACCGAAATCCTCCTTACATGTGTACGCAGTGCTGCCTCTTTGTTACACAGTGCAATAATTATCTGATTTGTCACACATCTGTGTAATTTTTTTTTTTTAAAGTCTGGCGTCGGAATCTTGTCAATGACATTTATTGATGTCTGATCAAGACATGATTTTAAACGTTCAGCCACTGGAGGTCACTGAAGAAGCCTCTTAGCGAGTTGCTGGACTGTTCTTAGTAACCAAATTAAATGTATTTCTACAGGACGCATTTAAATATTTCACGTTTACCAAAGAGCTGTGCATGTGTTACAACTGGCATCAATAAAAATATGTTCAAAAATATATCTTAACTTTGACGATGTCCAGAAGGTAGCTAATGTCAACCATTAGGTTTCAAAAATGGAACGTTCCTTACAGAGGGGGATCGCTAGACTCTTCTTCTTCGTTGTCAGTCACATTTGTCTAAAGATGGCTTTTTAAAATTTCTATTATTACACAGATGCCTTGAGAAAATTTGCACATAGAAAAAGATCACAATTAATTGTTCACAAGTGTTCAATTAAAAATTTATGTGACCCCGCAACTCTCTCCTGACATGGTCTCACCCAAATAGGATAACAACTGGTAAGATCACATTCTAAAATAAAATCCATATAAAATTTTAACCTATTAAAACCACTGAGAGTAACCAAAAGCCATCAAAAAACATGTTCACATTGGTATTTTTCTTAAAAATAACCAACAGAGGAGGAAACTTGATTCAAAAAGCAAGGCTATTCCAAAGCTTTAGAGCTGACACTGTAAAGGCCCAACCCATCCACCCACAGGGATGTGCATCAGTTACAAGCAGCTCTTCTGATGTACTCTATTTACCCACACGTTGTCCAGTGTGAGAAGTTCACTTCTCTTGTACTGTGGTCTCTGTGATTCCCCTGTGGCAGGAAGTATTACATACAAATGTGTGTTTCAGCAGGCCAGCTGTCAGGTGTTGGGTCTATTAGTCAGCTCCTGGTAAAGTGGAATGTACCTATGAACTCTCCATAGGTACACTCAGATACAATTTTTCAAAAGACCTCAGCAATTCGGAGAACTTGTTGCTGGTACGCAGGTAGATTTGGTCTGTCTCAGTGTCTCTTCATGTAATCGCACTGGTTCCATGATGTTGAGATCAGGGCTTCACCATCTGTTGCAGGACTTCTTGTTCTTCTTGTCACTAAGGATATTCTTTGTGACTCTTGCTGTAGACTGTGTTTGAGATCTTTGTCATGCTGCTAAGTGAATCTGGGACCATTCAGATGCCTTCCTTATTTTGTTTTCCCTGGTATTCTCAATTCCTAATCCCTGGTATTGCATCATAAGTAACATCTAAAGTGTCCAAATAGTTTTTACACTAGTGTATATACTGTACATAGTCTGTTACCAGGAGTCTTCCCTGGAATGGTTTGAAAACTGCTCCAAGGCAAATCTTACCATGTGTAGTGTCATTTCAGAATTTTACGAGAAAGCTTGGAGTCACCAAGCAATCACTCAATCACCCTTTTATTGCAGTATTGTTTGTCATGCTGGGTGGTAAAAATTTGGAACACCTGATTTCTGTGTGGGCTGCACAGTGGGTAGTGGTAAGCACTTTTGCCTTGCAGCAAGAAGATCCCTGGTTCAAATCCCAGCCTGGGCCTGGGATCTTTCTGCATGGAGTTTGCATGTTCTCCTTGTGCATGTGTGGGTTTTCTCTGGGCACTCCGGCTTCCTCCCACAGTCCAAAAATATGCTGAGGTTAACTGATGACTCTAAATTGCCCGTAGGTGTGAATGTGAGTGTGATTGTTTGTCTATATATGTAGCCCTGCGACAGACTGACGACCTGTCCAGGGTGTCCCCTGCCTTCGCCCGAGTCAGCTGGGATAGTCTCCAGCACCTCCTCGCTACCTTAATGAGGAGAAAGCGGTGTGTAGAGAATGGATGGATGGATGATTTCTGTGTAGGGAGAAGAATTCACCTCAGTTGGACAAACTAACTTGATACCATCGAATGATTTTCTTCATATTGAAACAGAAAGCAAAGATAACAACAGTTTTATATGCATCATCAAATTAAATATTTCAACTTCGTTAGAAAAAATTCCGATATGTCAAGCAGCCTTTAACAAGAAAAGGCCCAATAACAAGCACAAATGATTAATGTCAGCACACTGATTCCAAAACACAAGATGGTTTAATGTGAAGACAACGTCAGTTTTAACCTTAATTGGATCATCATGATCTGTTGAAAGGGCTGTGGTTTAACTTGTGGTTTAGATTCAGCCCTCTTACTTACTTAGGACTTTAAAACCAAGTAAATCAAGCCTTCAAATCCTTGTGGTTTGGACTCAGCAGTTTCAGTTATGACTCAACAAGATTGATGCTTGTTATTAAGAGGCTTAGTGTTAACTTAGTTATGATATTGTTTTATATTCTGCAGAACCCTTGCCAAACTGGGGCTGATTTCAATCTGACAATTGCCTGGAAACTGTTTTCCATGTTTTTGTTAGCTCGACCGTCTGCTGAGTACGGGGTTCACTCAATCCAACCTTAGCTGACTACAGTTTGGTTCAGAATGCAGCTGCCAGGCTCTGAACTGGTAAAAAATAATAGACACTACAGGCTCATTTACACTGGAAGTCGTTAATGGTTTAGCTCCATAATAGCATAACAATAAATTTTTTCTACCCTGAGGCCGCTTAGGTCAGCCTCACAGTTACTCCTCTGGGTCCCACATTCAAACCATTTTGTCGTACTTTAACCATACATTTTTAAGTTACTTTTGTAAATTCACATCATAAACAACACTACATATTAACTTGCCACATTTACAACGGCAGTCTTATTTTCTGACTGGAAAGCATTTTGGCTCAACAGCTGTTGTTTTTATATGCTGTATAAATAACAGTGACTTGACACGGCTAGATTTTTGATTACAAAATTATGAACATGCCACAATAACACAATCGTTGTGTGTACGATTTCAGCAGCACAAGAAATGGTGTTATCTGTTGTGATAAGAAATAGTGTTTTCTGTTGTGATACAGAAGCATGGGGTGGTGATCAACTATAAAAATAACCACCACAGTTTTGATTCCTTATCTGCATTATACGTGTGCCCCTATTCAGTTACAAACATACGTAGACATGGCAGATATAGTTTCTTATGGTTGCTAATAAGTAAAAATCGAACAGACCAGGGTAGGAATTAACTTGTCATGGCAGGTTAATTCAAGAGCCACACAACAATCTGAACAATAGAATCAGTCGTGCATGTGTTGTCTACATCAAAAGTCTAGAGCAGTTTAGGAAGCCTGCCAGGAGGCTGGAAACACTGAAGGAAACTCTTGAAAACAAGCCAGAAAAAAACACCTGGTGGGTGGCAGGACAGGCAGGGAGGAGAAGCCCAGAGGATAAAAGGAAGTGAGTTGCTTAAAAAAAACATATAGGGCCACAGAAAAGTCAACAAAGCATGAAGGGAAAAAGTTCTCACGAAGATGAGGCAGAGGATGAGAATGCAGAGGAATCGACTTTGGAGAAAAGCTTTCCACATATAAACAATAATTTAACAGGTATTTTCAGGAACTCTTTAAACTGAACTTAATGTCAACTTGTTTCTCCATAAAGTCTGGTACTAAGACATATAATATTCCTTTATTTCTGCAGTTTTAAATTTGCAATCAAACAGCTGTGACGTGATTAAATTGCACACTTCAGATTTAAGTTAAAGTTGAGGTATGCTATTATAATCCAGTAAAGTTTTTGTCAGGCTGTGAAAATATCTCCTAGTGGTCTGCTGGATGGCATTTGTGGGCGCTGAAACTACAGGCTCCATCTTAAACAATGTTTACAGACACGAAAAAAATCTCACTTCGTTTTGTAGTTCCACTTTTTCAGGGCACCATAATGTTTGGGACATTTAGCTTCAGAGGTGCTAGTGACCACTCAGGTGTGTTTAGTTTCTTCATTAGTGTCGGTATGAGAGAGCTAGACTTGCTTCTAAGCTTCAGATCACCTTTAGAGTCTGTGGCTGCCATTTTTACCTCCGCCAGGAGGTTATGTAATCACCGGAGTTTGTTTGTCCGTCTGTGTGTGTGTGTGTCTGTTTGTCTGTTAACAGCATAACTCAAAAAGTCATGGACGGATTTTCACCAAATTTTTACAGGATGTCCGGAAGAGCAAGAATAAGAATCGGCCATCTCTCAATTGTCCTTCGACCTTCAAAAAATTCCTGGATCCAGACGGTGATCCGGATCACCTCCAAAATCTAATCGATTCTTACTCTTGCTCTTCCGGACATCCTGTAAAACTTTGGTGAAAATCCGTCCATGACTTTTTGAGTTATGCTGTTAACAGACAAACAGACACTCACACACACAGACGGACAGACAAACAAACAGACACACGGCATGGCGGAGGTATGCGCTCTCCGAGTGCTTTTCTAGTTCAACATGAAACCAGAGTTTTATCTTTAAAAGGCCCAAAAACAAGAATGAAACCAAAAAGGACATCAGATGCAACATCATTAAGAAGAAAGAGCTTAATTATTGCAAAGGGACAGGCCAGGGAAGAGTTCAATCACTCATTAGAGAGAAAAAATCTCACAAAAAAAAAAAAAAAAAAAAAAAAAACAGATTCGAAACACTCTGCATAGGGTAGGTGTAGATGTGACCAACAGCGGTGAGACTGCAGAACCTTAAACAAGGCTCACCCACAGAGAGCTGTAGTTTGAGTTCTGTAGGAAATATTTGGATAAACTAGCAAACATCCTCAAGCTGTTGTCCCCTCATGCCTCAAGGTCAACACCTTCATACCAGTAAAGAAGTCACCAGTTTCAAGCCTCCACAAACACCACCCTGTAGCAATAACTCCATCATAATAAGGTCCTGTGAGAGACTGGTCAAGGATCACACAAAATACCTGCATCATTTGAATCACTCCAGTCTGCATATTGTCCTTACATCAGCATGTACCGTGAACCTCGCACATCTGGAGAATCAGAAAAGTTATGTGCTCTACCTTCAACGTGATCATCTCACAGCTCCTGGTTACAGACTTGGCCTGCTGGATTCCAACATCCAACAGGTTATTAGACTTTCGCACAGACAGAGTTCAGTCAACACAAAACTATTCAGAGATTCAGAAATGTCTTCTTGGTCAAAACAAAATGTACACAGATAGCCCCTTAAACAAAATATCATGTAGAGTTTCATCATTTGAATGTCTTTTGGTGTTGTATGGTTTAGAAAAGACCTACAGAGGAACAGAAGTTGTCTGTAAGAGAAAAAGAAACAGAAAGAAGATAGAGAAAATAGTGAAAATACACAAAGGAAATCTAAAAATAGGCTCCATGTAAATACTGAGAGCCGGTATATCTGGAATCCTTGACAAACTCACTTTTCCAAGGAAAAAAGTGCCTGCAACAACACAGGACTTTTAGCAAGTGTGTGCTTGTGTGTCTTTGTGTTCAAGTACCAAAGGTTGACGCTCCTAAGCATACTTGTCAGATGTGTCAAAGTCCCTACAGTAAACCAAATGGAATCAGTAAATAAAGTGCTGTATATGCAGTCCAACTGCTTTAATCAGGGGGGCAAGCTTCAGCCCATTATAGTACTGCAGAGATGACCTTCAGCAGGCAGAGAATTAATGTGTGTGCATTAGATCTCCCACTGATCATCCAACAAAAATAGCTTAGCTGCATCAGCCTCCCACAAAACTGCATGCAGTAATAACCTCAAATTGGCACTACGCACTCAGACTTCAAAGACAAAGAAAAACTACTGTTCATCCGTATCTGTGACTGCAGCCCATAATCTACAAAGATGCAAAAATAATACCATAAGTTATAATAATAACAATAATAATGATTTATGAAGGGCTGCTCGGTGGAGTAGTGGTTAGCACTTTCGCCTTGCAGCAAGAAGATCCCTGGTTTGAATCCTGGGGTGGGCCTGGGATCTTTCTGCATGGAGTTTGCATGTTCTCCCTGTGCATGCGTGGGTTTCCTCCGGGCACTCCGGCTTCCTCCCACAGTCCAAAAACATGCTGAGGTTAATTGATGACTCTAAATTGTCCGTAGGTGTGAATGCGAGTGTGATTGTTCGTCTGTATATGTAGCCCTGCGACAGACTGGCGACCTGTCCTGGGTGTCCCCTGCCTTCGCCCGAGTCAGCTGGGATAGGCTCCAGCACCCCCCGCGACCCTAATGAGGATAAAGCGGTGTATGGAGGATGGATGGATGGATGATTTATGAAGAACTGTCACAGTTCCGTTCCTCTGCCCTGTCTGTCTGTCTAGTTGTCTCCCATCCGCTTCTCTACCCTGTCTCTCCTCCCACAGCTCGGTGCCTGAGTGGAGTCTAGCTTCTCAGCTGACTCCACTCAGGCAATCAACTACCTCCACGGCTCCCGGACAGCTGACTATCATCTCACTAACGACTCACCTCTACAATAAGTACCGGCTCAGCCTTCCACTCCCTGCCAGAGTATTGAACCAGAACCATGCAGTTCAGTTTGCTCTCTAGCCTTTAACATTTTCTGTTTGAGTTCCTGCTTATTCTAACTTTGTTTTTCTCCTGCCTCCACGCAGCCAGCTGTCCTGGAACCCCTCTCCTGCCTGGAACCCCCTCTCCTGCCTGGAACCCCCACTCCTGCCTGGACCCCCCCTCTCATGCACTCTGGTTTCCCCATCCTGGCCATTATTCATCCCCAACAATAAACCACTTGCATTCAGCCAGCCCTGGTAGTGTGGCTTTCTGCTTGGGTCCACCTGCTCGCCGTGACAAGAACTGTATGGATAATAACAACAGTCTGTTGGAAAGATGTTTGTTTATCTTCTGGGGAAATACAGCAGAATATTTCTGGTAAGCAGTAGTTGTTTTAAATTGGAAACGAGACTGAGTTCTATGGAAAGTTCAACATAACAGCGGAAAAGAAGGAAAATCAAAGAGTTTAAAGATATAGAACCAGGGTGGGAGACATATGTCAATAAGGTAGTCAGGACTTGGCAGCAGAGAGTCTTAAAAATTTGGAGTTCTGTGAAAGTAACTAATTACAAGTTGGTATACTGACACAATGAATCAGTGTCTAATTAGCAGATGTCGCTTTAGGGAAAGACAACACAGCCTGCGCTGCAAAGAGTTCGACTTTATTTATATTCACCATGTTTGTTTCTTAAGAAAACCCTGGAATTTATACAGATGATATGTACAGAGGTTCAGCTTCGGTCATTCTGTAGTCTTACATGCATTAGACTAGTTTCAAAATACAAAAAGCTTATATACATGAGCTTGGATTTTGTCGGCAGTGTAGTAGTTGGACATGACTCACTGTTTCACTGTTTTGCCTCAATGAAATGACAGCGACAGGATGTTAAATCATAACAAGCACAATGTAATAAAGACATTTGAACCAATAACAGGTACTGATGTAGTTAATGCCACAGATTGATCACATATGCACTAATGAAATATAGATCAGCACCACTATTTGTAGAAAATGATATGCCAATTTAACTTATCCATATTGCAAGCATTTCAGACTGTTCATTCAGTTTGCTGTAAAGGGAAAGATCTGTAATTTAAAGAAAAAACAAAACAACATTTTGTACATTGCCCTCCCTTAGAAACACAAACTTGCTCCCAGGCCTCAAAAACATACAGAACCCTCTATGAAGTCCTCTATTTATTAACCGTACCATGAACAACAGAAGTACCAAATAGGGAAGAACTTCATAGAACTGTTTTTGAGGTAAAACATTATATTCACAACTCATATTTAAAAAGAACCTGTAAGTTTGACGAATAGCACTTTCAGAGACTATGCGATTTTCACCTCTTCCAAACAGTCGTTTCGAAGAATTGGTTCATCTGTTATCAATTCTGCTTCTGAACAATCCTCACATGCTCTTAGTTACACTGAGAGAGCTTCCAGTCACTACAACCATTCCTCCAGTCCATGCTGGCCAAGAAGAAATGCCTTGTTGAGTGGCTTCTGAAGTAATCGAGAATAGACCATCTTTGTTCTCCGTGAAAATATTCCCATAAGGTCGGCCAAAGTTAGAAAAGATTAAAAATATCATGTGTATTTCTTCATTTTGGTCTTTTCAGTATGACATTTTCTCTTTGTGGTACCGTCCTGCTCAGCAACATGATACTGTATGTGGAAGCACAATGAGGACATTTCACATTAAAATGACTGGATATTTTGAAGATACACAGTTGATTTGTATGACTAGAGCTGGCAAAACTTCATGCTATCTTCAGCTGTACCGCAGAAACCACTGTTGCAAGATTTCTTGTCATCCCGTATAAAAAGGAGGAATGTTTGTGCCACCTGCCAAAAAATTATACCAACAGACATCTGACTGGAGCAAAGACCATCTATTTTGCAAGTGCATCTAGGTGATTCCTTGTGAGATATCTGTCTGCAGTTATCAGACAGTGGCACCAGCAGAATCTTCTACTCAGATACTAATTGGCGCGATGAAATGATACCCTTGAAGTAATGAATTCATGATTTGGCACTTGGTTCATTTTCAGTACAACTAATAAAAGAAAGGGCATGGCATTCAGTAGTGTTTGCAGGTAAAACAAGAATAAGGCATCAGTGTGTTGATGACATAGTTACATTGCACAGGCAACAGAGATCAGGGCTGTTGCGATTTCCTTTGTTTGAATCAAAGAAAACTGAACATTTCTTCTACTGAGGTGG
Source organism: Acanthochromis polyacanthus (assembly GCF_021347895.1). Lineage (NCBI taxonomy): Eukaryota > Metazoa > Chordata > Actinopteri > Pomacentridae > Acanthochromis > Acanthochromis polyacanthus. The sequence continues at coordinate 14,184,553 of NC_067129.1, forward strand.
TCCCTCACATAGACACCAAAGCAAGGAACTGGAGCCCCACACTTAGAAGTTCAGCATACAGAAAAAAAGCACAATATCAATTAAACATCAAACAATTCAAAATTGTATCAATAACTAAAATATTTCAAGTTGACAAGAAGAGTTTGAACTATTACAAAGAATCCAAAACAAATCCTGTAGAAACACCATATTGAAAATACAGGCTCTAAAGAAGAAAGTCAGTGTGACAAAAGTGAACACACACACACAAGCTAGGAAACCTGTGATCACAAAACAACAAAAAGTGAACACACCTGTGCATTAACATGATTATTAACAGATCTGGTAACCTGAACTTTCTCAACTTAGGACGTATGGGCCGTGTCTGTCAGCATGTCTGCATCATGGCTCGACATGAAAAAGACTGTCAAAGAACCTAAAAAAAAGTCAGACTTCACAATAACGGAGATGGACATAGAAGAATTACTGAACTAAAAATCAACACGCAGTTGCAGCAACAATCAGCTGTTTTTGGACAAGTAATAGTTCGACTAATAGGAGTTGCATTAGCTGTCCTAAAATGACGCCACTGACAGTGCACTACTTGTACAATCCAGCTCTGTTTTCAGAGATGGACAAGCGCTAACCTTAACCCTAACCCACACTACAAATCAAGAGTTTCTGTGACAGCATAGGCAGTGCAAAGAATAATGCTTATTGTCTATTTCTATGAATACCATTAAAAAAACAAACTTGCTGCTTGGTACAAAACAGCAAAATCAAATATTGCTAAGTAACATGAAAAGAAAGAATATTGGAGCACATTCTTTGGCCAGATGAGGTTTCGCAACGTGTATGTTTACGACCACAATGAGTGCATTGTCCTAACAGTGAAGCACAAAAGTGTAAGTGTGATAATATGGAGATGCATGAGTGCAAAAGGGGAGATGACATTTATAGATGGCACCATGAGTGTCTGCGGATGTATCAAAGCACTCTGCTAAAATCCCAGGAGACTTTCTAAAGAAGAAAAACTGTCAACTAGCCAAATATGCACTTTGTTTGAATCCAACAGAATGCCCTGAAGGTACTTCAAAGAGAAAAGACACAACACGACACAACCCCTCCAGCTATAAGCACAAATTGTTTCTGGAGAATGGAAGAACATCTCTCTGGAAATTTGAAAGTTAAATCGCCCATGCCATGTAGGTTTGTGTTTGTCATCAAAAGACACCGGTGGACATAAAAAATAAATAAAAGGGCTAAATCTCAGTAATAAAAGGTGGATTGAATTTCGTTGGATTAAGTTCATATACTATGGGGCCTGTATTTTAAATACAGTAAACCTAATCTGCTCGTTTTTCATTTTACATATAAGCAAACACCCCACTGTTTGACTTGTATCCAGACTTGTGTACAAGGTTGAATCACTTGACTTTTAAGTGCACTTCTGTTGTATATAGTAAGTCTGTACAACAAAAACATTAATTGGAATTTTAAGACTTAAACAGCAGATTGAATGTGCCAACAGGTGAGTGATTTATGGATAGTTTAAATGCTAACGATAATTACAATGAATGAACATCGGAAATAAAGCTGTTCTATTTACTTGGACTGAAACAGTTGGTGAGTTATGACACACCCAGGCATCCAGTGTGTGCACAACAAGAAAATACACAAGAGGTAAGTCACATCCAGCACTTGGACCAACTGCACAGTGATTAATTGCCTCTGTTACAGAGACTTATTTTCATCACATGAAGTCATCACACCTTGTGAAAAAAGCGTTTTATGAACCTATTATATGTTTTATGGGGATAACACCAGCTACATGTGGGTACACACTCATTCCAGCTTCAGTAGAAGGTGGTTTGGATGGTTTGATCTCTTTCCTTGGGAGAGAAAATTTAAGACTTGTTTATTCTATGATTTACCCCTAATAGAAGATCTTTAATCCCATGGAAAACCACAACCAAAACAATATCATGAATGATGAGGAAGCCACAAAATACTAATACTGTGCAAATAGTGCCAGAATCAGAACAACGCGTTCAAATTCAGTTCCAAAATTGCCCAACTTCTTTACAGCTTTCCACTCCAATTACTTTAAATCAGAAAGTACACATACAGTAAATTGTGGCCAGATGTTTTCAACTATGTTCAACTTTTAACAAGAATTATTTAAACCCCCAAAGTTGAACACAGCATGCTTGAATTGGGTTCAGGTATCAGGTCACTTTCTGCTTTCCAAGGCTGTAAATATACACCGATGCAATGCTGCCATCAGTGCTGAAGCCTGTGACTTCTGTGGTTCAGATAAACCCATCCAGGCGCTGTAATGCTAACACAGGGCAGTGTGCTACAAGTTGGGTGCTTGTTCTTCAGATTTTATATGTATAGTGTCGCAGAATAAATGGATCTCACATGGTGATAAATGCCTTGAATGATGGAGCCCACTGTTGAGCATTTCTCTTGATATGTTTCTATCTTTTAAAAAGCCGCTTCTTTGATAAATAAATAGCAGCCAGGACCATAAAAAATTGCCTGTGTGCAGCAGCAGAACATAATATAGTGGTATTTATAGAGGCTATGACTGTATGTAGCCAAAAAACAGATCAGATTAATACACTCACTCAAAGATATCCACAGGTTTTTTCTGCATAAGAAAAGGGTGTGACCTGAGTCTGTGGTGATCTGTGTATATTTTACAAGTGAGATCTGATAAACTGGAAGCTCTGAATTGTTTTGTATCTCTGTGGCATCTTTTCTTTGGAATATGACGGCACAAAGTTAGTAAATACAGCCTATTCAGAGGAAGCAGAGCTCCTCATGAGAAGCAAATCGGAAGATCTAATCAGTAATGGTAATTCGCTAAATTCAGCACCAGAGTGGGTGTATTAAGCCTCAAATACAAGCCAATAGACTATGGGTCTTAACAGTAGCAAGTCCACTTCAACTTACTCAATGTAGTGAATCAGCTCATCAACAAAGAAGCTGTTTTTGCTAAACAATCCAAAGCATTCTGTACAGGGAAGTCATTAGATAAAAGACCAATTCATGTATTAAAAGAAAAAAAATACAGATGAATTTAATAAATTTGTGAAATAATACAAGAAAAAAACAAAAGATACCTCTCCTTTATGGCACACTATGCCATGTCACAACGATGTCTGATGACTTTCAAGGTGTTGAAATGGTGGCAAGTACTGTTGTCCTTGGATGTTTCAGCTAAGAAAGACTTTGCGTGTTGCTTTGCTAGATCTTTTGGCACTAAAATCTGCTCTAAACACCGTGTATAGTTTGTAAAAATGGGAATTTGTGTCAGCCCTCAGCAGCCACAGCTGAAGCAGCAAAGCCTGGGCCATCAGAAGCCGTTTAACTGATGTCGATGGAGTTCATGAAGCAGCTTTTCTTCAAAGGTGCATTTTCAAATACAGTACAGTCTGGAAAATGGAGCATGACATTCCTCGGTTTTATGTGCATACATCTCCATCCTACGCATGAAAATGGTGTGTACTGCAAATTAGATATTGTCCACAAATCAGCACAGTTTGGATGTGTTTGCTGCTCTGTGACATGCTCTGTGACAGGAAAATACCGCTACAAACCATGAAAGTACAGAAACAGAGATCATTTGGCCGGCATCACCTTCGCTGTCACTTTTAATTTATTCATAGTTTAATTGGAATACTTATATTTAGAATCAACCAAAGAGATACTTAACTTTAATTTCCAGTCTAATTACTGTCATGCCAGAGTTGGCGAATCAAACCCCAAGTACATGTTGGAGACCCAATTCTGAAATGAATGGCACACCACACCTGCCTGAGGGAATGTTATGTTTCTCCAAAAACGTCAAAACAGTTACGCCAACTGTCTGGCAAGAAAACTGATATCACCCTTCAGACATAACAAAGCACACATAAGGAACTAAAAGCATATAGTTTTAGACAAAAAGTAAACTGTAATTTAATGAGATGACAATCCTGTTTGACTGTCATAACTTGAATTTTCACTTCAGAAATCCTTAATTCTTTCGTAAAAGTGATTGATTCCCATACAATGTTTGTGCTACTGAGCCACACCTCTTTTATTTAGGTATGTTTGAAGCTGTCAACTCTGTTGTTTGCTCAACTGACAAATTACACACGGTGTGAAAATGCTGAAAATTGTGATGTAACAACTGGAAAAAAAGTATGACAGTTGTCACCGATGTGTTTAAATTCACCTGCACTGACTATGAAACGTCTTTATCCCCCTTGAAAGTTGTCCTTTTTCATCACTGAATCCTGGTCAATATAATTTGGCTTTAATGACAAGAATTTACAAAAAAAAACAAAACAAAACACTGTTTCATGTCAAATTGAAAATGGATTTCTACAAATTAATGCCAATTAAATAAAAACACAAAATGTCAGATGAGCGATTGTACACGTATTCACCCCTTGGTAGGTATCACTCTGCTCTGCACATCTGGACACTAAAATTTTACCCAACTCTTCTTTGCAAAACTCCTTAATCTCTGTCAAGTTGCACAGGCATCGTGTGAACAGCAAGAACTATTTAATTATCAGTGTTAAGCAATAAAAGGGAGAAACTTCCACGGGGGTGAACACATTTTATAGGCACTGTAATTTATGTCAGCTGTCTGTCAGACGTGTTGGACAACATGTCAATTTTCCATTTGTTCTCCCCTTCGAAAACATCTCTCTTGTATTTGGTGCTATTTGCAGCATGTTTCGGAACTGCTGCACCTTTGTTGTGAAATGTGCAGAGCTACTTTCTTTATCTGTTGGAACGTGTTTTCTCAAATTACAGTGCATTGAGCTCTCAGAGCTGCTGCATTGAACAGTATAGCCCAGCAGAAAAACACACAAGAGATCAGAATGTCTGTGCTGAGACACACAAAGAAACAATATGTACAAATAAAACTATTAAATAAATACATAAATAATTTAATTTCCCTGAAACAATGAAGTATATCAGAGACCACTTACAGCAGGGTGGCCTGGCGGTACGTTAAGGCCATGTGAGGAAGGTTTGACTCCAGGCAGCACTCAACACGTTTCTGCTCCAGAGGCCCGTCACTCACACCTCCACTCACAAACACACACAGTATAAACACATTTCTTCAGAGGTTATGCAAAGCAATAAAATCCTTGCTGCATTGAGTACAACAGTTCACAGCAAATCTATGCTTGAACTCCACAAAAACGGCCAGTGATAATTGGCAATGACTGGGGAGAAAGTATAAAACTTTTAGAAAAGTTAATGTACAGAATACTACAAAAACAAAAACGACAAAAACTTGCATGTGAACAGGAAAAAAAATGCTACAAAAGAAGACGTTTTGCTTTTGGCAACAGCCAAGCACGTTATCACAGTGATCAATGGTGCATGCAGGTTTGTACTGAGAAAGAACTTTGCTATAGAGTTACACATGATTTGTACAGCGGTTTAAAGATTTTAAAGTCACACCAGAGTTTCGGTAAAACAAGCAAAATGTCTACTGTAGCATGATTTCCCAAAAGACAACACCAAATCCAATCCTTGCTTGCAGTTTTCCCTAAAAAGCAGGGGAGATGCAGTTGCTCAGCAGCAGTACATAACGAATAAATACTCATGAATCAGGCTTGGCTGTGCAAAAGTAAATAAAGTAAGGACCTGATGAAGTGTGTAAAAAAACAAACACTAATAAATTCCAAAATTCTTTTTTTTTGTGGCAAAAATAAATTCCACAAAAAAGAAACTCAAGTGTAAGAAATCAGTGAGGTCACTCAGTTTGTGGCTGCGAGGCAGCTCAGTCCTCTTTCGTGAAAGAGTGAGTTATGCGTCTGTCATCTCCTCACTGCCGATGTGTCCAACATCAGCATGGAAATGTTATCTGCTCTGGCACTAGCAGACTCAATCATCACTGCTGATAGATTTGTGCAGGTCTTCTTTTAGACCCACTGTCATGTCTGGGAGCAAATGTTAACTGAGCAGCTCAGGAAACTCGCTGTCCAGTTCAAGTCCACACACATACAGGATGACCCCAGTAACAAAGAACAGGATACAAGAGAAAATGCGATGGACCAGAAGTGGGTGGTGGCTGACATCATATTAGAAGACGGAGGCATTTCACCCCCCTGTCTCCTGTTTCAGTCAGGCAGAAGCAGGCTCCAAAAGGCCCACAAGCCACTGGGTCCTCGCCCCGAGGGGCTCTCTGGTCCCTGGCGATGTGGTGCAGGTTTGAGCTAGGAACAGAGGTGTGCTGGACGACTGCAGTTCGGACGCAACATTCAGGTTCGTGTCAAACAGCCGACAGCTGCGTGGACTTGGATGTGGGCAAATCCAGCAGGGCCTGGACGGTTACGCCCACCTTCACCAGACCACGCTCTTCAAGGATGTGATGTGGCAGGCAGAGCTGGTCCTGAGTTAGCAGAGAGACAAGTTTCATCAGTTTCACTCAGCAAAGAAGACAGGGGTGGCTTTCTGTCAGCATTACCTGGTTGAATAGCTATTTCTCAGGTAAGTGTTACCCAGGAAAACAAATGTTGTTTTTATTTAAATTAGCTATTTAAGGACGTGTCCATCAGTTGGTGGTTTCTGTTAAATGACAAACTAAACCAGTGAGTGTGTATGACATGACTTGCAGATTTGGTTGACGTTCTGTATCATTCTATCATTGGAAGATCATAAATTTTAGCACTGTGGAAAACTGGGTTTGTTTTGACAACATGTAATGCATGAATGACAAATTTAATTGTATTTACCTGTGGTACACCCAACTTCTTACAGGCATCCAAGAAGTTCTCAACATTCCTGCGGCATTTTGCCATGCTAAGCTTTGGCTGGAGGCCAGAATATCGATCACGTTAGTTAATGAAAGTAAAATGAGAACAAACAAAATCAAAACTGGAAGAAGTAGATTACGTAAACAACAACATATACAGGGTGGGCCATAAGTTTCCATACATAGGAAAATGTAGAATGTATATTTTTTTTATGTTTCAGATCCCCCAGAAGATGCATTTGATGCTATCTTTGGGGGCACTTGAAGGCCATGCTGTATCAGGTGAAGACACAAGACATAAATCATCTGAAGGAACGTATCACCAACGCCATGACAAGCAAAACTTCAACTGTGCTAATGCACAAATTAAAATGTGTTTTTGAAACAATGCTAATCATACAGAGTACATTATATAAATAAAAACAGCTGTCCAACATAAACTGTTTTTTTCCTATGTGTGGAAATTTATGGCCCACCTTTTATAACAGCAATAATGATTAAAAAAAACAAACAGTTCTTTTAGGATCATACAGTGATAACTTAAAATACAAAAGACCCTCTTTGAAGGTTCAGTGTGCTTACCACTGCAGGTGATGGTACATGGATGCTGGCGACAGACCGAGGACAAATGTGATTGGCTAAATGGCAAAGAACGACTCCGTCCATGAGAGCAGCTCCAACATCGTCTGGAAGCAGCACCTTCAGTCTGGACTCGATGTTCTGAAAATCACATTAACAGTCGCCTCATGTCATCAATGTCACATATACACTGTGTTCCCAAAGTATTCACTCACCCATCCAAACAATCAGAATCAGGTGTTACAATCACTTCCATGTCCACAGGTGTATCAAATCAAGCACCTGGGCATGCAGACTGCTTTTACAAACATTTGTCAAAGAATGGGTCGCTCTCAGGAGCTCAGTCAATTCCAGCGTGGAACTGTGATAGGATGCCATCTGTGCAACAAATCCAGTCGTGACATTTCCTCACTCCTAAATATTCCACAGTCAACTGTCAGCTGTATTATAAGAAAGTGGAAGTGTGTGGGAACGACAGCAACTCAGCCACCAAGTGGTCGGCCACATAAACTGACAGAGCGGGGTCAGCAGATACTGAGGCACATAGTGCCAAGAGGTTGCCAACTTTCTGCAGAGTCAATCGCTCCAGACCTTCAAACTTTATGTGGCCTTCAGATTAGCTCAAGAGCAGTGCTTCAGCAGAGAGCTTCATGGAATGGGTTTCCATGGCCGAGCAGCTGCATCCAAGCCATACATCACCAAGTGCAATGCAAAGCGTCAGATGCGGTGGTGTAAAGCATGCTGCAACGCCTTCTCTGGAGTGACCAATCACGCCTCTGCATCTGAATATCTGATGGACGAGTCTGTGTTTGGCGGTTGCCAGAAGAACGATACTTGTGGGACTGCATTGTGCCAAGTGTAAAGTTTGGTGGAGGGGGGATTATGGTGTAGGCTTGTTTTTCAGGAGCTGGGCTCGGCCCCTTAGTTCCAGTGAAAGGAACTCTGAATGCTTCAGCATACCAAGACATTTTGGACAATTCCATGCTCCCAACTTTGTGAGAACAGTTTGGAGCTGGCCCCTTCCTCTTCCAACATGACTGTGCACAAAGTAAAGTCCATAAAGACATGGATGACAGAGTCTGGTGTGGATGAACTTGACTGGCCTGTACAGAGTCCTGACCTTAACCCGATAGAACACCTTTGGGATGAATTAGAGCGGAGACTGAGAGCCAGTCCTTCTGGTCTAACATCAGTGTGTGACCTCACAAATGCTCATCTGGAAGAATGGTGAAAAATTCCCATAAACACACTCCTAAACCTTGTGGACAGCTTTCCCAGAAGAGTTGAAGGTGTTATAGCTGCAAAGGGTGGACCGACATCATATAGGAATGGGGGTTGCACAGTGTCATAGGCGAAAGGACTTTCGCCTTGCAGCAAGAAGATCCCTGGTTCGAGTCCCGGCCTGGGCCTGGGATCTTTCTGCATGGAGTTTGCATGTTCTCCCTGTGCATGCATGGGTTTTCTCCATGCACTCCGGCTTCCTCCCACAGTTCAAAAATATGCTGAGGTTAATTGATGACTCTAAATTGCCCGTAGGTGTGAATGTTTGTGTGATTGTTTGTCTGTATATGTAGCCCTGCGACAGACTGACGACCTGTCCAGGGTGTCCCCTGCCTTCGCCCAAATCAGCTGGGATGGGCTCCAGCACCCCCCCGCAACCCTAGTGAGGATAAAGCGGTGTAGAGAACGGATCGATTAGGAATGGGATGTCACTTACGTTCATATACGAGTCAAGGCAGGTGAGCGAGTACTTTTGGTAATATAGTGTAGCTTGTTTAAAAAAGGAGTTTGATTTATTTGTTTTCGATGAAATATTCATGTGTGTTCTCCCTCCTCTTCAGTTCTTTATTTACCAAGAAGGCCCCAGTGAGACACAGATTTTATTTTCTGAGGAAGTACCGTACATGGATCACTGATCAGCCACAACCAAGGGCGTCAGTTTGTTTTTAAAAGTGGGGGGACGGAGACCACAGCACTTTAAGAAAATGTCGAAGAACGGCGGCAAAATGCCACAAGCTGGGCTCAAACTCACAACCACCGCACCAAAGGCGGAAGCTCAAGCCGTAGAGCTATCGGTACATGCGGGTTGAGGGGTCTGTGGGCCGCTATAGTACTAATTCTCCCGGGTCGAAATTTTGCCCCTGCACGCCTCTGGTCGGAGCTTCCACTTGGCACAGGCGCAAATTTAGCATCTGCGCGTTTTGTTTTTTTTAACCTCACGAAGGTGTGCTGCATGCCTGTGCAACTCTCGGCTGAGTGCGGATGGTGCGTTCAGGAGCGTCGGAATTTTCTATACTACTGAAAATAACTGGGTTTACAACGGCTTACATGTGAAGAATTTGAATGTGTTGGAGACAAAATGACCCCTGACAAAAAGTGGGGGGGACACGTCCCCACCGTCCCCCCCTAAACTGACGCCTATGGCCACAACACAGACCTTTACTGCATGTCTTTCCCTGCTCTTGCTCCTATTTAATGTCTGTCACTTCACTATCCTCATCTAATAAAGACAAAAAAGGAAATAAAAAACCTAAAAAAAATGCAAGTAAAATGAAGTCAGTGACAATCATCTTCTTACTCTGCAATATTCTACTGGGGAATCCTGAGTCTGGGTGCTCACGTCGATGTTAGAAGAACAAGCTCACCCTTCATGGCAATGGCACTCCTCAACAGCAGCAGCCTTCCCTAGCAGGACAAAAAGCTGCAAAAATTGCCCATGCACAGCTCAGGGAACATGACACAGAGCCCAACGCGTTGATCCATCCTCCAAGACACCCCTAGAGGTTGTGTTTCAATGCCCTGACTGGCCACAGCTGCTCTGGTGATACAATTGTGGCCTACACAATGTTGGGCTTTCATAGTCTTTATTATATTAGGCTCTGATGTTGTGGTTGATTGTTGTGCGCACAAAGTGCCAGTTTGGGCAGAAAGTACATGTGGGTGTAATCAGCTAGTAGGCTGAGGAGAAAGTCTAGGACTGCATTGTGCTGCACGAATTAGTCATATTTGGGCACATCACCAAAATAATGTCACTGCAGTAAATCTGTTAGGAATGTTTATGTGGTTTTATAGTGTTCCTGATAATATTTCCTGTCTACACAACCACCACTATAATTTTGACGTTCCAGAAAAAAACATTTAGTGTTTTGTTTAACGTAAAATGTAATAAATGAGCTCTCGGTACACCTGAGGATGTGTGGTCAGCAGTTTTTTTTTAACTACCTTGCAGATTACCACCCTGCACTGAACAGAGCACACCTATTAAAAGCCAAAGTTCTGTGGGAGAGTTTAATGAAGAAATCTTGGTTTATTTGATAGCATACATGGTTTAGTCAGTGAGTATTACGAATATGATGTGAGACATGAGGCCTTCTTGACTAAGCTGGGACATACACTGACAGGGCTGATTATGACAAAAAAATCAAAGCAGCTGTTGATCTTGGCTTTGTGAAGAATTTTATTGAAGTCAATAGTCTACTGTGAGATGTTTTGTGCACATTATCACATGCTTTTTTTCTTCCCCTCATAAAGTTAATAAACAAGGGGTTGTTCTGTTCTCAGCACTGCTTAATGGTGTTTCTGTTTCTTGTCTGAAACCTGTTTTTCTGTTTGAGCTAAACCTTAGTTTCCATTCAGAATGTTTTCCTGGAACTAGAAAGTAGAGCGATTTCTCATCAGCTATGAGAATGAGTTTACTGAGACTGAAAGATCTCTTGATTGAGAATACAGTGGTTAACTGTTTCCACGGTCAAGAGATCTTGAAAGGAATGAACTTCGAATCCAAACTTTGAGGCCAACATGGATAAGTAGGCATTATAATGTTCAAACCAGTCAATGGACACGCAACACAGACGATGTACGCACTCTTTATGAAAGAAGTCACTTGTATCCAACCATTACAACACTGAGCATTCAAACAACAGCCTCCAAAGTGTGGCTAACTCTAAAAAGGGTCACAACCATCTCCTTTACCCCATTTTGGATTCTGCTCAGTGGCAAATCTCAGGTTGGCTCTAGTACCCCTTTTAACTCAAACACACAGCTAGTAGACAAAAAACATTTCGAGGTGAGGTGCAAGATGTGGCCCTAAATCCTTTTGAAAATGCAAAGTACTGACCAAAAGGCACCACCGTTCAAATGATGTGAAATGTACGCCCCCAAAGAGTGTGCAAGCTCACACTATCAAAATAACACTAACATGTATACTCAAGAGAGACAAGTGTCAAACGACTGGTTCCTTGTATCTCAGTTCCTCAATCAGAACCCTGCAAAGGAAATACAATGCCTAAGTTTTAGAGTTGCATCAAAGTAACTCTGGCGAACATTTCACAAAAAAGACTTCATTATGGATGGATAATCTGGAGGTGAGTATGTGTCTTACACCCACACACACTCACAAAACCACAATTCTACCAGCAGCAATACCTTGAGGCTGAAGAATGAAGCCAGCACAGAAGTAGTCTGACTCAGTAGACAGATATTATAAGTACCGGCCTCTAATAACAGCACATCTTTTTACCCCGCTTCTACAATTGGTGTGTTACTTTTTCCACAATCCACTTTATTACCAGAAACAAGAACAATCTCCAAGCAACAACCTACCATGCTAAACATTTCAAGTTTTGCTGAAAGTTTGGATCAGGCAGTAAGGCAGACCTTCTAGTTTTTCTTTGGTAGATTGTCTATTTTAAAGACAGAACTCATCTTCCCACATGCAAATTTCCCACTAAAACAATTCCACTCTTCACTATTTTGAGTGAACACTGAAGCTGCATCCGTCGCTTCACTCCATCCAAGACAATCCATCCATCCATCCATTATCTATACACTGCTTAATGCTCAATAGGGTCATGGGTGGGCCTGAGGCTATCTCAGGTGACTTAAGGTTAAGGCAGGGGGCACCCTGGACAAGTCACCAGTCTATCATAGGGCTACATATACAGATGAACAATCACACTCACATTCATATCTACAGACAATTTAGAGTTACCAATTAACCGAAGCATGTTTTTGGATTGTGGGAGGACGTACCCGCAGAAAACTCACACAAAGACAACATGCAAACTCCACACAGAAAGATCCCAGGCCCAGGCTGGGAGGTGAACCAGGGATCTTTTAGCTGTGAGGTGACAGTGCTAACCACCAAACCACCATGCAGCCCCAAGACAATTGTGACTGGTTTAAATAAATGCAAGCATGCCAGAGTGTTTTTGCCCCTCTATAGCAGAATAAGGAGCAAGTGCAACCAGATCATTATGCAGAATGGGCTGGTCAAAGCAAGCAAAAGTGTTATAGAACTGCAGTTCCACAAATAGCCACTCGAGGCTGCTCCAAAAGTGAGTCAATCCCAATATAATCCCGTTTTAAAATTCCCAACTTTACAGCAGAAACAAACCTGTACAATACAACAATAAGGGTTTTGGTCTCTATAGCTAATGTCCCTGTTCATGACCACTGTAAGACGGATACATTTTCGTATAACGTACCCATGAAAATTGTATTAACGCTAAAAGTTGTGCATATTTAAGGATGTGACCACTTTGAATGAAAGGTGTGTGCCATCACAGGACAGCTCATGGTGCCGACATCTGTACTTCCCCTGCCTCAGTTCCACTCACACTCCACTTCCATGCTTATTTTTGTCATATGTTGAGAAAAGTCAGGTACTGCCAAGATGGTGACGTCTGGAGCCACCACACTGATCTTCAAAGCTGCAGCTCAAGAAACTAATAGATGATATTATGGAGGATCTGTCCAGGGTGTCTGTAACCACAAGGCAATTATTCTCTTTTCTCTGGACTCCCCCTATTGTTTTTACTCGCTCTTCCGTGAATCTATGCCTGAGGCAATGACTCTGGAAGGCATCTGACTGTGACTTGTTCTTTGGAATTAACCAGTTCCCCTCCCTGAAGGAGAGAGGGCCACTTATCAGATTCCTTCTTCGGTACGAAACGTACAAAAATCCTTTGTCCTACTTTTCAAAGTCCTCTTGTTTACCAGTACAAGACTCTCCACACCTCCAGACACTCTCTGTAATAGTACATACTGTTTTCAGTAGTGTGAGGATCATCAGATTCAGGGCTGCTTTCATGCCATCACCACAATGTCACAGTTATACAGTACTTTCAAAATGTTATTTTCTGCAAAATTGGATTCCACTAAAGTCCAGATCAGTGCATAAATTGTCAGCTGCTTTCACACGACTGCCTTCTTATCCGTTTGATCTCTCCACACGCTGCAATATTGTGCTCTCTTAAAGATCCTTTCTATAACTCTCATCAGCCATTCCTGTATTGCTTGTTTTCAATAAAAACACTCTTTTACGAGACATCAAGATGAGCTTTACTTTAATGTTATGAAACTACAGCCATGGCCATAAGTTTGGACACAGCATGACTTACTATGTCTGTTTTGATGTCTATTACAGAACATAACTAATATTTTTTGACAGCACCAGTTTAATTAGTCAACAAATCAACAAGGGATATAATATTATCAATAAATTCCAACAATTGGAACAACTTTGTTCCCAAAACATAATATTAGAAGAAAATAACAAAAAAATGCAGTACTTTCACAACCGAATTTGGTAAGAATAACAAAATGACACCAAACTCTTTTGATGTTTTTTTTAAATATGAAACTTAATATAGTTCTCAGGAGTTGTGTGCTGTATTGTAAGTGACAATTTTGTGGTATTTTCTAAGATTCACAAGTGTCATGGTACTTGTGTCCAAACTTATGGCCATGGCTATATCTCAGAGAGTTAATTGTCAGTGGGCTAGTGTAATAATTCTGTATAACAGCCTGTGGATCCAGACGGGCATGTTTCCCTACACAGTGTACACAGTGAAGGGATTGTCTGCTCTATTCATCTCAGCATGGAAATCATTGCCTGTGCACGCCTTGCTTTCCTTTTATTGCTGTTGTTGCTTTTCAACTTCACCAAAGCCTCCCATTGAGTGTTCTCGTTCTTTCACACTATCATATCTGTCTGAAAAATCAGGGTATCTCTGAAATGGCATGCAGGTGTGACATACAATATGCCTCAGAACATCCATCTTTAGCGTGATAATATCTGTTTTTCCCAAATCCAGTAGGCTGAGCACACTGTGGTTAGTTTCCACCCATTTCCATTTGCCTTGTTTCTCTGTGATAAGTGATGACTGCTTGGAGCTGCTGCCATTAAGTTAATGACCTCATATGTGGGCGGTAGGTGCCTCATTAACAGAGCAAAAGTACTCTTTGGTCTCTTCCAGCCTGTTACCTTACATGGCCTCATTCGTCTAGACAATGTGGGTCACCTTACAATCTTACATTCAAGTTCAATTCACACTTCTGTTTTCTTTTGTTACCTTGCCAAGGAGATGAAGCACACCTCACAAACATTAGGCGTGTCTGACAGTCTCCAACCTGCTGCTGTACGTTTAGTTCTCATCTGTTTCTGCAGGGACGTCTTGCAAGTAGATACTTGTGATTTAGCATTAAGGTAGAAGACAGGTGAACACGGCTTAATGCCACAACTAGATAAATTGATCTAGCTATTCTGCTAATTCTCCTTCATCCACTGACGGTTTGTTTTAGCTTTTCTTGTAGAAAACAATGACAAGGCTGCTACTTCTTCACCCTTATTTTTATTGGGTCCCATTTTCCCTAAAATGCTGCCAATTACCATTAACAGACGGTGTTGTCAATAACAGGACAACAAAAAGTAGGCATAGGAAAGCTATCCCGTTGAGAACTTATTACAATGTAATGCTCTGCTGGGAGGCCTTTGGTTCGGGCATTCATGCGGATGTTGATTTGACAAGTACCAGCCACCTGTACATTGTTCCCGACTAAACACATCCTTCCACAACGTCAACCCCCATCAGCAGGACAAAGCCACCTGCCACAAAAGCAAAAATTACTCAAGAGAGGCTCAAGTAAAAGGACAAACTGCCAGAGGGGTTAACTCCATTTGCTTAATTCAAAAGAGCATCACTGGATTCACTGGAACAAGCCAAATCCACAGCGGCTCCACCCAAAGGATCCACTGCCAACGTCCCAGGGTCAGGACACTCCCAGAGGAGTTATGTCCTTGCCAAGACAGGTCAGAGTCTTCCTGGAGGCACCAAGCTTGGGGACCTACACAATATTAGGCTGGTGGTTTTAAAGTTGTGGCAGATCAATGTGCGTGCAGATGGCTTTACAACGCACCAACAGGTGGCTGTAATGTGTCGTCTCAGACAAGACGACTGCTAACTGGTAAATATGAATAATAAGAATGCAGGATTTAAATTAACCTTTGCAAAATAAATGTTGCAAAGTACAACGCAGTAAAAAATGTGCAAGTAGTGACTCATCCGTTAGGAAAACTTCTACACTGGGAGCAGCTCAACACTCAGTGACATATACTTATTAAATAGTAAACTTATGAAGGTAAAATATTCATTTGAAGGTGGTTTTTGAATGTCCACACAAAACCTGAAATGGCGTTAGGAAACTGACACTACCCGCTGAGCATTTTCCAATTTTCCATTTTTCAAATATTTGATGAAACATTCGTATTAGAACACATTTCACTGGGATTCGCAGTACTGAACATTTTCATCCTCTAGTGTGCACCGAACAGCCTATCTTGATTATGGAGCCTCCCTAGCAACAACTAAAAAAGATCTAGGAAAAGGAAGTGATAAGGAAAACAATGGTTGAAGCAGGACAGCCTGAGTATTACGAACCTGCATCCTAAGATGAGCTAACCAGCTGTTGCAAAGATGGGTAAAATGTACACTCAGATGTAAATTTAGGAGGTTATTATCTGCTTACATCTTAATCATCTATTAATATGACCATCAAAAATTGAGAACTCAGGCCCTTATGACTGAAACCACAAGATGCTGCTTGGTCAGTGTATGAAATGTAGACTTCAGAGTTTCTGATGTGTCCAGGAGAATTTCACAATTTCACAGGTCACACTTGTTGAACCATTTGAAACAGGTCAACTGAATTAATATAAAGTTTTGTGTTCACTGTCATACTGTAAATAACTTGTCATTTTTCGTTCAGAGGAGATAGAAAAATTCTCTTTACAAAAGCAACATGCAATGTGTTTCTTTGCAGCAAGTCTAATTTCTTGTGCTGCATTAATCTATATAGTGCTTCTGTTACAATGAACCAGAGGTTTCTTGTTGGCAGCAGACAGCCTACTTTATATGGGAAAAAACCCAGAAATATTACACATAAAAGAAAAACAATGCTTGCGCGTAGGAGATTTTAGAAATCCTTAGATTTGTTGGGTTTTAATGTAAATTTGTGCAATGTCACAACGTAGCTCAAAGGAAGTTACATTTATCCCTATAATTAGTCATACTAAAATCCTTAATGTGTAACATAATCAGGGAAAGTTGTATTTTATATAATATTTTACATGTTTAACTCTAAATACTGTATGTAGATTACTTCTGTCACACAAAGTCAACATTGTTTGATCTTAACCCTTATATTTAAACTTATTAGGCTAATGCAATGTTTTCTACTGGAAAGCACTTTCGCCTATGTATATACACACACACACACACACACACACACACACACACACACTATATTGCCAAAAGTATTTGCTCACCAGCCTTGACTCACATATGAACATAAGTGACATCCCATTCCTAATCTATAGGGTTCGATATGATGTCGGTCCACCCTTTGCAGCTAAAACAGTTTCAACTCTTCTGGGAAGGCTGTCCACAAGGTTTAGCAGTGTGTTTATGGGAATTTTTCACCATTCTTGAAGAAGCGCATTTGTGAGGTCACACACTGATGTTGGACCAGAAGGCCTGGTTCTCAGTCTCCGCTCTAATTCATCCCAGATGTGTTCTATCGGGTGTGGTATCTGATCTGTTACATGTATTACTTAATAAGTTAGTATAGAATCTGTTTTGTTTGTTCTAGTATTTGAAAGGAGATGCAGTGTTTGCTCTGGTGTCTCTGACCACAGATGGAATCTGCATTATATTCTACCCATGCCATGGGAAAGTGTTCTCCTGTTTACAGAGCCCTGTTGGAGGTGTTTTTATGAGGGTTCTTCTGTCCAAAACACTGATTTAGGGATTCTTCAGCTGTTGTAGACATGGGGGTTTGTTTGGGGATGCTCTCTGCTTTCCCCATATGGTAGGCAATAAAGAACCATTTGTTTTAACCCCTCCTATATGTTGAAAACCTATAAAACCTGATTGCTGGTCATTGTCCAGCAAGGAGGATTCAATTGGCCGGCTCCTTCCAGGCAGGTTCTGTCTGTACTGATGCTGCTCTTTCTTTTAATAAAATACTTTTAAAGAAAGTCAGTGTCACGGACATTTTCTCCTTCACCTGCACATCATGGACACCAGAGAGAGAAACAACGACACGGGTTGAGGTCAGGACTCTGTGCAGGCCAGTCAAGTTCATCCACACCACACTCTGTCATCCATGTCTTTATGGACCTTACTTTGTGCACAGTCATGTTGGAAGAGGAAGGGGCCAGCTCCAAACTGTTCTCACAAAGTTGGGCGCATGGAATTGTCCAAATGTCTTGGTATGCTGAAGCATTCAGAGTTCCTTTCACTGGAACTAAGGGGCCGAGCCCAGCTCCTGAAAAACAAGCCCACACCATAATCCCCCCCTCCACCAAACTTTCCACTTGGCACAATGCAGTCCCACAAGTATCGTTCTTCTGGCAACCGCCAAGCACAGACTCGTCCATCAGATTGCCAGATGCAGAGGCGTGATTGGTCACTCCAGAGAAGTCGTCTCCACTGCTTTAGAGTACAGTGGCAGCATGCTTTACACCACCGCATCTGACGCTTTGCATTGCACTTGGTGATGTATGGCTTGGATGCAGCTGCTCGGCCATGGAAACCCATTCCATGAAGCTCTCTGCTGAAGCACTGCTCTTGAGCTAATCTGAAGGCCACATGAAGTTTGAAGGTCTGTAGCAATTGACTCTGCAGAAAGTTGGCCACCTCTTGGCACTATGCGCCTCAGCATCTGCTGATCCCGCTCTGTCAGTTTACGTGGCCGACCACTTGGTGGCTGAGTTGCTGTCGTTCCCACACACTTCCACTTTCTTATAATACAGCTGACAGTTGACTGTGGAATATTTAGGAGCGAGGAAATGTCACGACTGGATTTGTTGCACAGGTGGCATCCTATCACAGTTCCACACTGGAATTGACTGAGCTCCTGAGAGCAACCCATTCTTTGACAAATGTTTGTAAAAGCAGTCTGCATGCCTAGGTGCTTGATTTGATACACCTGTGGACATGGAAGTGATTGGAACACCTGATTTGGACGGGTGAGCGACTACTTTGGCAATACAGTGTATATATATATATATATATATATATATATATATACACACACATATTATTTGCACTATTTCACTTTGATTTATATGTTTATTTTGCTCATTTCTTTCCATCTATATATGTATGTGTGTGTGTGTGTGTGTGTGTGTGTGTGTGTGTATGTATATACACACATACACACACACACACACACACATATAGATAGATAGATAGATTTCACTGCGCATGATAAATTAAGGCCTTGAATCTTCAGTTTAATAGCTGTTGCTATAGCGTTGAATAAAGAACAAGAAAAGCACGCAGTTGTTGTATAATTTCCAACGAATAAGACTGCAGCGGTCGATTTGTAGTAGGATTGCAATCATGTGATTGTCAGCAGGCAGTTGTCTTGCATTCACTAGTTGGTGTAGTGTCATAGTGTTGTTGTCACTTGTTGTCATAGTTACACCTCAACACGAGGTGCTGCCATTTTGCAATCATACAGAAATCTTTAACAAATCCGTGGATCTAGATAATAAGACTCATCAGTGCCAAATTCTAAGGTGGTCCTTGTGTCATGTCTGACCTTCCCTAAAAAATTTAATCCAAATCAGTTAGCCCGTTTTGAGTAATGTTGCAAACAGATGGAAGGACAGACTAACAGACGGAAGGACAAACGTATGCCGATTGTCACATAACTCCACCGCGTTCCTTGGCGGAGTAATGATGACTTGACATTTATAAAACATTCAATGCATTGAAGTTCCGACTTCATGTAAACCAGATTTGCCTACCAGTGCTGCAAGACTTTGGAGAAACACTTTCACTGCAGTCACTGTTACCTTTCTTTCAACTTTTAGCTGAATAAATTATCAAAACAATTGAACAAATTTGTGTTTGGAGCTTGAAACTGCTAAAAAAAATACTAGTAGCACAATTACAAAGTTGGTATTTTTCAATGGACAGCTCTTTGCTTGAGAAAATAAACTAATGTTGGCTGCAAGGACATTTAAGGAAAATAGAGTCAGCTTAGAGGAGATATACAGTAAAATCTAACGCCAGTTGCGGGAACACTGTGAGATGACACACAATCCTCTGGACATGTGAATGAGATGTTGCTTAGTCTCTCAATACAGTAAACATTGGAACAAAGGCAGGATGTTTGGTGATTAAGAGGCGAAAGCAAGCTGCAAGGCGTCCCACCTGCCGTAAGAGTCCTATCTGCTCCATTTCCTCCCTCAAGTGCTCCATCTTCCTCCTCATCGTGAAGCTGGGGTCGGTCGAGGCGTACTCCTGCCGGCTTCCTCTGGTGAAAGCTGAAATAACACATGACTCTTCTGAGTACACAGAACACTCACCAAACAAAAATTCTTAGAAATAGATTCTCCTGACTAACCGCTCAGGTCAACACGAGGCCACCTGATTTCTGTTCTATTTCAGTGTACCAAACTATTCAACAGGAAGGTATGCCAAAGATAATGCACATTTTGGCGAAAAAAATCATGATGATATCTAACCACCAACCCTCATCTATGTTATCACAACAAAGGTGATTTGTTGCGTCATTACTTGGATGAGTTACAGAAATTCTCTGGATATTCGTCACACTTTTGACATTTTTCACCTTAAATCTTTCCTTCCTTATCCTTCCGGTTCGGTGAGTACATTTCCCGCAAGATGATTTTGTCACAAAACAGTTCCATGAAATGTTTCTTAACTTTCTTGAAATCAAGCCCTTATTTTTCCCAGGAACCATTGTCATCTAGAATTGCATAGTGGAAAGAAGGCTTGTAGGAAACCAGGGTAAAAGCCAACAGTGTCAGTATCTTATAGCCACAACACTGTGCAAATGATATTTATTTCATAGTTATAGAAAAGCTTTGCACTCCACTGGGTCCTTTGCTTCTTGAGATTCAACCTCTGAAAACATAAGATATTAGATTTTCTAAATATATACTTTCATGATAAAAAAGATAGCTCAAAGTACATCATGTTTTAGATGATTTCAGCTCTTATTATCTTATTTATTTTTTAATATTACATTATGAAACAAACCCCTTCATCTTCCCAAACATTTTACCAGCCTGGGTTCATTTTCGATCCAATACTAAAGTCCTAACTTAAGAAGTCATTTGGGTAAAATTATACTTTATTTATACTCCTGTAGAGAACCAACAAGAATACACACAGGAGTAAGTTGCCTGATCAGGTTCAACTTGTTTCCAACACGTATCTAAACCTAACGGCGGGTTTTGGACGTTCACCTTTACTTGAGAAAGTTTCAAGAACTGTCTGACTTAGTAAAGCAGGTTGTGTTCTCACTGGTCAAATCTGATTCACTTATGCTTTTCTTGAGGCTTTATATTACAACTCCAATACATTTCAGGGGGAAATATTGTACTTTGCTTTATACCACACAACATGTATTCGGCAGCTATAGTTAGCAGTTACTTTACCAATTATGACTGAGCTTAATAAATATGATGCATTGTTTTTGTGTTAGTTAACTGACATAAAATTAACACCATCAAAACAATCATACTAAAGCTGCAGTAGGCAGAAATTTTGATTTCTCCTCCTGCATCTGCCTTCTCTCTGTTCTGGGAAATGTAAGTGCATCAGACGCTCATAAAATAGTCAAGCTACATCACTGACTATTGGCTACACACGAGCCATGAAACCCGGCTGTTCTGCATGAAAGGTCCCCATTTAACTAATTCAACCACCACGTCTCACTCTCATGTTGACCTTGTTGTTAATAGAGCAACCCCTAATCTGGGTGAAAACCTCCCGTCCCGTGTTGGATTCTTCTAAAGCCGAAAATCAAACACAAGAGCAGTTGAATAGCAACTGGCTTAAAGGTTACTACAAATTGCTAGCCCAGTGATGCTTAAAAATACTGCCTAAAGGCAAGAGGTCAAACATTTTGTGGTGCCATTACAACAAAGTCAACTAAAGACCATCATGCAATGGATTCACATCGTCTGGCATACCTGCCAACATACTGACGTTGTGATCTGTAAATACTCAGCAGTCAGTACTGCAATGTGACATGAGTATCCAGTTTGCGTGTGTCGGGCCACACCTGTCCTTAAAACTTGGCTTTCATTTTGATTTGTACACATCTACACATGTACGGTTGCGTGACTTTATTCTTCACGGTATGTGATGCTACTCAAAATCACTGCTGTGGTTGTTCCTGTGATGGAAGATGCCTCCAGAACAGTATGTTGCCATGACAACACACACACAGACAATAATGAGGTGAAAACATGATCGGTCACAATGCGGTCATAATCTTGAGGTTTGCCTCTCATCCAGACAGAACAAGCACAAGATGTCAGTTTCCCAAAAACACTTGCACACTTTTACTTGAGTAGGACTTGTAATAGATGTATAATTTGTTGTATTAAAGTTTTTAAAAAATCTGTATTTCTTTCTTTGTCTGTGTTTTTACTTTAAGCAATATCAAAAACAGGATATTTTTTTTATCACATTAAAATATTTGACAATGAAGCAGCAATTGAAAAGCGGACTAAAATAAAGCTAATCAAGAACAAGAGCGATCGACAGTTCCTCAGAAACACTTCCCCACTTCCAGAGAAGGGCTGGAACTCTGCCTAAAAAAATATTTTGGCTCAGCACAAAGACTGAAGTATTCGCATAACAGCAGTTATGAGCTGTAGCATGAACACTGCCTTAGCCTTACTCTCTATACACTAATACATTTTACTCCATTTTACTAGTTCCACAAATTTACTGTTTTCTACTCACTGACTTTGCAAATGCATGAGAAAGGAAATAATTAATAATATTTTCCCAACATGTAAAATGTAATGTGCATTCTATTCCAGTATTATGTTCAGAAGTCTAATTACAAGAAGTGATATGCAGTATTTGGACATGTACATCTTGATCACACATTTAAACAATAATAACCTGATCTATTTATAAACCTAAGACAGCTGCCAGATTATTACCACGGTGAAAAGGAAAAACGTTGAGCCAAAAAGTCAAGACAATAGTGGTCAATCAACTAGCACTTGTGCAGTACCTGATCTCGGCTTTAGTCCAAACACCGTCAGAGTGGTGCTGAAATCAGCGTTCCGCAAACCCTCCTGTGGACAAAGCATTTATTACAATCAGAAGAGGTCATCATCACAACACCTCAAAGCTACTGTGAGATTTGAGCAGGGTCTCACACCCACCTCACAGTCATCATTCCCGCTGGAGTTTTTACGGGCACTCTGGCACTTGTACTGTGGGAAAAGCAAAGCAAATCAAATCTTGTTATGCTTGTAAAGCAAATGTTTTCATTATTTACACTTCATGGTCTCCAAGCAGTTTTGACGTTGCGTGCAAAGAGACGTGTTGTTGACTGTATTGCAAAATAACGATACAATGATAAAAAAAATGATTCACTGTCATACACGTTCTTTAACAATGTGAATCTTAATCTAAATAACTGTAACATCAAACTTTCCTCAGAATGCCTGGGACTCTCTCAGAGATCTTTTGCATAATACATATTTGGGAAACTTTTTGAGCTGATCATAAAATCATAAATACATGCTTCTCTCACAACTGATGTATTTTGCAATGCAGATTTGAAACACGTAATCTGCTGTGACCACAAAATTTAAAAAAGGAGTATAGAATTTATAGAGATCAAAGAACTGATGAAGCTCAACAGCAGTCTGCGTTACTATAAACAGTGTTGTAGAATCCATAAGACTCTCACTGTGACTAGTTTGTGTCCCCAGAGTTACTTATTTACTGCTGGTCAGACACTTCATTTTTCCAAATGTGACCTTTTAGTGCACTAAAAGGGAAAACAAATTTTAATTTTTCTCATAAGTGGCAATGATAACACACATTTTGGCAATGATTACATCAGAATTTACGAAAGCAACAGAAAAACATTGTGCACGATTGAAGTTAAGTGAGACATGCACAGATGATCGTCTGATGGAGGCAATTAATGAGGCATGTTCTGCTGAATTTAGGAAACTCTCTCACTTTCAGATAATCTTTCCTCAGGTACTTGTTCCGCCTGCGATCTTCATTCTGATTGAGGACAGGCGGGACTTCGGGCCACTTTGGCTCTGAATCTGACTGATCAGTCTTCAAGCTGCCGTCAAATGAGCATGAAGAAGAAGGCTGTGAAAACAGACAGTTAAAATTCATGAAAAAGTACTTCGTCTCATCCTCGAGCCAGAAAACCTCACATATGGAACTGAGGGCAATCGCTTGCCTGTCGTTAAGTAAAAGAGTTCGTACCTGCCCGCTCAGCACTGATGCTCCACTGCTGCCTTCATCCAGAGAAGCACTGATGTAAAGACACAGAAAATTACAGCGTTTCAAAGATCAAAAACACAGTTTGTTCAAATAAACACTGCTAACAGAGAGATCAGGACATTATAACTTTAACGAGTACTTGGAGAAAGGCACACTAATGACTCACACCACCCTGATAGTCTGGATAACTTCTGTTCTAAATGGGATGAAAGTGTTTCCTAAATTTTCCTAAATGATCTCAAAAGGTTGCCTCTTAGGAAGCCTCTTAACTGAGTAAAGTGACTCAGAAGTACCGAAGTGGGCAGCACGATAAAAGTGGGTTGAACGCTGAAAAGAGGATCAATCAATCAATCAATCAAAGTTTATTTCTATAGCACTTTTCATACATAAAGTAGCACAAAGTGCTTAACAAGTTAAAAACAAATATTAAAAAGACAATGTCCCATGTCCCTTGCAACTCCTGCCCCCATCATACTCCCCATCAACACACACACATACACACACACACACACACACACGCCCATATTATGTTTTTCTATCATTGTGGGGACTTACCATTGACTCCCATTCATATCTAACCCCTAACCCTAACCCTAACCAAACCCTAACCAAAACAATGGCTACCCCTAAAGAAACGTTTTTGCATTTTTACTTTTTTCAGTAACAACAACATGGCCAAGAAAACACTGTTTAAACTTGTGGGGCCCGAAATGAGGTCCCCACAAGTGACATAGTTTTTGGTTTTCCTACCGTTGTGGGGACATTTGGTCCCCCACAACGTGCACACACACACACACACACACACACACACACACACACACACACACACACACACACACACACACACACACACACACACACACACACACACACTTCTACATCAAGAATAATAGCGTTGGTTGGCTGAGAGCAGAAGCACCAGAAGGAGGAAACACCATCATTGAGAGCCGCCTGCACCCGGGGCAGCAGCAGGCCCCAGCAGGCCCCAACAGGCCAACTAGCTCCAGGGCCATTAGGCCCAGGCCCTGCCAAAGCCCCAGATGCAGACGGCTCCCCACTGAGGAAACACTGGAATCTAAAATAGACGTGTTGAAAATAACAGGTAAAACTAAAAATTAAAGAATAAAATAGATACTAAAAGATGGAGAATAGTAAAATAGTAAGTCAATAGTAAAATAAATACTAAAATAGTGAAATAACCCATCAACCAAGTATCAGTCAATGGTTAAAACAAATGTTATCAAGTCTACCATTGGAAAGAATTACCTATATTCTGAAAGGTAAACAGCATATATTTGAAGGTATATGGAAGCCCTTTATTGATTATGTCAAGAACTCAGACTTAACAGAAAACCAAACTGATGACTAACTACTGCAGGTATGGCAATTTCCAAAATTGTGACTGTTAATTTCTTTTCTTTTCTTTTTTAATAAGTTACTTTTCAAATGCCTGTAGCTTATCATTATTATTACCTTCATGTTAAGATCCATTACATTGGGTTTATAATCCGTTTTGTAACAAGAGAAGCATGTTGTTCATTTTGTGTTTTTATTGTGATTTTTTTCTTTAGCGATAACTGGCAGCTAATCTATGAGAAATGACATGCAGCCATGGCTAGGCCATATATGTCATGATTGTCAGTATTGTCATTATTTTATGCTACTGTAAAAGCTAAATAAAGATATTGTGGAAAAAAAATAGTGAAATAATAATATAGTATACAAAATAATAAAATAAATAAATAAAAGCAAGACCAGGGAATAAACAGTATAAATCAAGGCATTAAGATAAAATAAAAGCAATTATGTAAAAGCCAGTTTAAAAAGGTGAGTCTTGAGGCTGCGTTTAAAAGTCTCTATGTTCTCTACAGCCCTCAGGTCCTCTGGCAGGCTGTTCCACAGGCGAGGGCCGTAATGTTGAAAAGCTGCCTCGCCATGTGTCACTGTATTCACCTTGGGAATTATCAAAAGGCCAGAGGACCTGAGGGTCTGTGAGGGTTCATAAGGTAAAAGTGGATCAGACAAATATGAAGGCCCAAGACCATTAATACATTTAAAAACTGTTAAAAATAATTTTAAAATCTACCCTGAAGCACACAGGGAGCCAATGCAGTGATTTTAAAACTGGTGTAATGTGGTCCCGCTTTCTGGTCTTCGTCAGGACTCGTGCAGCTGAGTTCTGCAATAATTGGAGGTGAGAGACAGTTTTTTTGGGAAGACCAGAAAGCAAGGGCATTACAGTAGTTCATTCTACTGAAAATAAAAGCATGCATTAACATCTCTGTGTCTCTGTGTCGGATGTTTCAGTGCCTCCTCTCTTATTCTGCTTTAGCACCGGATATTCAGGCCCATCTGTCGCATGAATACATAGCTTAGTGTAAATGCAGTCCAACTGTCATAGCACAGTAGTCATCTTCTCCTATGGCCTCCTGAGTTCTCTTTCACATCTTTACTTAATGTCACGAAAGTTTCAGTTGAGGTGAAGGAAAAGGATCAAGGTAAAGAGACAGAATAAATGCAGTTTTGTGTGTTTTACCAAAACCAAAGTGAACTGCTTATTCCGAAGTAGTTAACGCTGTAATTCTTTTAACATGTGTCACTCAGAAATGCCATTTGATGATTTCAGCTTCTAAAATGTGACAAAAAGCTGCTTTCTCTTTTATATACATTTAATTATGATATTGTGCTTTGGTCTAGTAGTTAAAAAATGATACAGTGGTCCCTCACCATATCACAGTTCACTTTCCGCAGTCTCAATGTATCGTGAACTTTTGGCTATTTTTACGTATTTATTATTGTGGCAAGCGGCATTGAAGAATGGTGCTGGAGTGCCTGTAATGCACTCTGGAACTGGATAATGATTTTACTTTGACACAGAAAGCAACAGTATATAAAATGTGGCAGGACAGGGCTCCAGACTGCGACTAAATGATCGCATTTTGCGAGTACATTTTTCATCTACTCGCACAGGTACGACCAGTAAATTTGCCGATTTTTTTAAATTACTATTGAGTATTTTTTGTTGCTGACAAACTTCTGCTCCACACTTCAGCCCAGTAGACAGTAATGCGTAAATGAGCTGGTTTACCAACCGACATTAACTCCAAAAGAAGAAATGAGCCTGAAGGGAACGGTTATTTTAACACTAGCAAAACAAAGGCTTGCCAAAATTGATGAACTGATCAACAGACATTTATAAGCGTAATTTACACGCGATTCGGTATAAATACATAACGTGCACATGCATATCACATGCCTGTACTCAGCACAAGCTCTTTTTTATTACAGATTTCATCCGTCGGAAATGATACTTCAACTGAGCAGCCTTGGCGGAGTACTGCACTCTGAGTGCTTTTCTTGTTATGTTGTGTCAAGTGCTGCACAGTGAAATGTGAATTTAAAACATAGTTTCCACATTTACTGTGCAAGTATTTATCAGTAATACAGTTAAAATGAGAGGAAATGTGAATATCTACTTTGCAAGTCGATTTTGGTGTGCGCCGCTAAATTTTCTGGTTGCGCTCCTAAAATTCTAAGTTAGGGGCCACTGTGCTCCAGGAAAAAAAGTTAGTCTGGAGCCCTGCAGGAAGTCATGAAACACACTCCACTTCACACTCACAGACCTGACAACATAACACTTAACCAAGCTACAACTAGGCAGACTAAACCCCAAAACACTAACACTAACAACACTGTAACCTTAATAGAAACCACAATAATGACATTTAAACCCCTGACACCCTCAACTCCCATGGCGCATTGCAGCACGACAGTTCAGTCATAGCAACTGGCTCTGCGATTGCTACACATTTTAATTATTTTTGCGGTGAAATAAGCATTTTCTAGCCTAAAAATATGAAAACAATATAAAAAAATATAGAAAAAGCAATCATTAAAACATAATAAAAGTGTGTAGCAGCATTCAGCATCTCTTCTTGTCCATTTCACACAGACGTCGCTGTGCATAGTGTTGCTTTGCGGTATTATGTGGCGTGTGGGGAGGGTTTATAAAGCCTTAAAACATATATAAATAATAAAATAAAGGATGGGTCTGGAGCGTAATGCAGAGAAGGGACCACTGTACTATACAACAGTGTTTGGCTGTTCTACCAGTTATATCATAGAAAAGAAGAAAAATTTTCGTCGCAATTTGGTGCTTTCTTAGCAGAGAGAAAGTTTTGCATCTAAAATTTCCATCTCTCCGGAATACTCGCTGTCTGGTTGTCATTACCACAGTTCTTCTACACTTACTCCGCTACAAATGTGTGCTTCTGTTCTGCATTACTGAACTGCGGTGCTGCTGCACATACCTGCGAGCAGTCTGAGGTGGGAGCCTCGGTTTGCTGCTGGAGCTTCCAGAGTGACTGAGGAATCTGCAGACAGAAACATGTTTGGGTTTACTTACAGTATTCCAGCAGGGATAGCTCATTTTGATGGTTGCATGCAGTTTTTCAGGGTGAATCATCTTTACCACAATTACAGTTACTGAGTCAACTGAAACTTCACCATTTGAGCAAGCCAAGACTTTTTAGTCTGTGTGATGGATGTGAATATTTGTAAATGTCTGTTTAGGCTCATCTTTAATTCAACAGCACTGATTCACACAGTATTGATTACACACACTGAGTCATGAGATGGGTGACTTAACACCTTTTGTAAGCTGGGAAAATTTACAAGACGGCTCATATTTTCTCATATTACACACAGGGCTTAAAATCCTGAATGGGATTGTATGTTTCATAAGCTTCACTTTATGAGGCAGAAACTGAGACACACCACAGACCAGCTGTGCCAGTGATTTACTACCAAGTAAGACGTGCAAACAGTCAGAAGATTGCGATAATGAAGATCCCTCTACCTGTGTGCCCGGCCGGTCACTCTCCGTCGGTGAATGAGACTCTCTGCTCTGCAAATTAAAGACCGCCGTCTAGAGGCCATAAATCACACGTGCAGAAGCCGAGTCAAGGGAGAAAGCAAGAAAGAAGGGAGGATCAGGGAAAAGCAGTAGAGAACAAGTGAAATAAAGATGATGAGGACTTGGATATGCAGAGGAGAAAGACATACAGTCCTGGAAAAAAATATTAGACCACCCTTGTTTTCTTCAATTTCTTGTTCGTTTTTATGCCTGGTACCACTACAGGTACATTTGTTTGGACAAATGATAATGGCAAAAATAGCTCATAAGAGTCGAATTTAAGAGCTGATTTCTAGACATTTTACATGGCTTTCTTGATAACCAAAATCACATAAGTTCTTCCATCAATAGTCATCACATTGTGTGGCCAAAACCAGTGTTCTTAGGCATCCTGTGTTTTCTTTTCTGTCTTATTTAGTTACATGATGCACACAGGAGTTAGTAATTGATAGCAGAATCATTGTTTTTGATGACTGCAGCCATGCATCATGGCATGCTCTCCACCAGCTCCTGACATTGTTCTGCTGTCACAGCAGCCCATTCCTGTTGCACAAATTCTGACAAATTTGCTTTGTTTTTGGGCTTGTGGTTCTCCATTTTGCGTTTGATGCTTTTCAATTGTATTTAAACGTGGTGATTGAGCAGCCAAGGCATGGTTCCAGTGTTCTGGTTCTCCATCCAGGCTGTAACTGACCTTGAGGTGTGGCAAGAGGCATTGTCTTGTTGGAAAATCCAGTCATTGGAAGCAGACCAGAGTTTTCCAGCTGATGGAAGAAGACTGTTTTCAAGAGTAGCCCTGTACATGACCTGGTTCATTCACCCTTCACACTATTGCATTTGCCCTGTTTCACCCAAACTGAAACCACCCCAGATCACCACCAATCCACCCCCATGTTTTACTCTAAGGGCAGACAGTCTGGTTTGTTGGCATCTCCAGGTTTCCTCCTAAATAGCAAGTTAGCTGGAGTGGACATCAACTGAAAATTGGATTCATCACTGAAGAGAACCTTATCCCAGTCATCAACAGTCCAATCCTTATGCTCCCCAGCAAAGAGCAAACGGGCTTTTCTCTGTCTTTCACTGATGAAGGGCTTCTTCTGTGCCCTGTGTGACTTCAGACCAGCTTCAAGAAGTCGGTTTTCAACTGTCCTTGCCGAACAAGTCACATTTCTCCACAGTATCCACTCGTTTTTAAGGTCCCTGGAGGTCTGATGACGATTCCTGACACAGGAACAGATGAGTGCACGCTCATCTGGTGGGTAGAAAGACATTTCCTGCCATGACCAGCTTGATATTTGGTAGTACCATGTTGGTCTTGCTTTTTCTTGGTGTAATGAAAGGCTTTCTTGGAGATTTTCAGTTTTTTCGCTCCCTGTCTCTCTCTCATGCTAATTTCCAGCAGAGCTTCACATAATTCATTAGTTTTAGGCGTTATGTGAGAGCTGACAACTTCTGAGTCGTGCTACGGCTTGAATGTAATCAGGAAACCACTCTAGGCCTTTGCATGAGCAGTGCTGCTCATGACATGAAATGGCCTCTTATATAGCCTGAGAATACAACGAAGCTTAAGCATGCCAAACAGAACATGAAGTATTATGGAATCAGCTGCATTTTTTTCGTGTTTATTGTATTCTTCAGGTAATTATACCTTTAGTGGTACCAGGCATTAAAATGAACAAGAAATTGAAGAAAACAAGAGTAGTCCAATACTTTTGTAAATGACTGTAAAATGGCTAAACCTAATATGATGTCGCCATACAGTAACTGCATTATCTCTAAGTGGAACAGTAAGTATGTGTCCCTATTTAAAGGGAGCGCTAACAGTTAAACAGGCCCTCTACGATGTACTCGGTGCAGCAGAAGTCAGCACACCTTTCATTCCTGAGATTCTTTCACCAGCATCCACAAGTTTCTGTATACATGTAATGAGTCCATGTTTTTCAGCTGCTCTTTGCTGCAGGGACTGTCTGCTTAACCTTTTACTCTTTTCACTTTTTTTCCCTTTCAGTGTGTTTCGTAACGCTGACATGCTGGAATATTCCTCTTCTGCCATGCTTCTGCAGGCTGGGAGTCATCCTGTCAGTCAGTATTATATCAACATACACTGATCAAGAAATCTACAAATGTCATCTTCCCATGACATTGTGCACTCACAGAGCACCATTTCTTCACACTCCCACCTCTGTGTTTCATTGTTGGGACTAAACATTCACTGTGATAGTCTTTGCCAGGTTAATGTCAAACAAAATGGATTCCATTGAGCACAAACAAATGAATCTTGGTCCCAGCTGAACAAAGGATGTGCTCTGTTTTCTTGTAGCAAAGTCTAATCTTGTGGTTTTGTGTTCAAAGTGTCCTTTTTTTTCTGAGGCACAGTCCTTTTCAATTTTTTGTGAAATCTCACAATTAATATTTAAAAATAATCCGGCACTTCTTTTTCATATGAAGCCACGATGCATCCAAGCAGATGGAGACAATCCATTCTCAGGAACAGCAGTGGCCTTCCTAGGCACGTTTAATCATCCAAAAGTGTCAGAAACCAAAAAGTCCCAATAAATATCGTTAAAATCTCATTAATAACTCCACTACTAATCAATTCAATCAATATTTTGTGCAGTGGTGTTCTTTATGTATCACAGATCACTTTATAATCCATTTATTTTTAATAAAAAAATGCACATTAAACATTTTTTAATGTACACTGGCATGACGTGCACATAAAATACAGTAGTTCTACATGACATTGATTTTTTAAGAATTTTATTTAACATTTTGAATTTTTTTTTTCTTTTTACGGAGTGATGTTGATAAATTCACACAAACAGAATATTGCCAGGCTTATCAGTTCAATTCCGACCTTTTTTTCTTATCTTTTATGGGTTAAATGCAATTAATAACTGAAAAATTGTCACAGGGTTTGAGGATTTGACCCCATTTTCATTTTATATCTTGACAACACTTATTAAACAGAGCAGAAGTTTCATAAAAAATACTTTTAATTATTTTTTTTGGATTTGTTTTTACTTTAAAATGGGTCAATTTGACCTGCAACATAACAGGAGGGTTAATTGAAAGTTGAACTGAATTTAGTTGGTAGTAATCGCAGGTTTTCTAATTTGCATGTCAGTGATCACAGGTGTGTTCACTTCTGCTGCACTGAGTTTCCACATTGGGTCCTGTATTTTCAATAAAGTCTTTCTAAAGTATTTGTTTTTCTGTCCACAATAGAAAATACCCTACTTTTTACTTTAACTTTTAAGAAATATAGGATTAATGTAAAACTGTGAGCTGTTGACCTGACCACGCCTGAATACGTATGTTATATGATGGAGAGTAAGGAGAAAGTAAGAGAGGATAGAGTTTGATTTAAGCAGCGCAGCAAACGAAGACGGTTGTTATGTTGCTGGGCGACAAGGGAGTCCCACACAAACCTGTTCTGCTGCTCCTGCTGCAAAAGCTGAACAGCAATCTTCCTCAGATCCAGCACTTCTTTCAGCTCATCATCCTCTTCCTCAACTAGCTGCTCCTTATCAGAGCTGGGAAAAGTTGGAGATCAAAGCTGTTACAATCAGAAACTGTTCATTCATAATCAGCATTCTGACTGACTGGTTCAAACATTAAATCAAACACAATCCTTTCCAGATTCATTCATATTATATTTTATATGATTGTTCTAGCTTTTGTATTATATTTTATATTGTTTATGCTTCTGTGAGCCTTCCAAACCTCACTGTGCCTTACTGTATATTTTTTGTAGTGTAACGCACTGCTGGATATCTCAATTTCCTTCTTGATTAATAAAGTACATTTTGATTTGATTTCGTAAAGATCACAAATAACAAAAAATGCACAGCCTTTTTGACATAGCCATGTCATTAAATTATGCAAACGAAACTCATGACCACATGATTTTTCATGTGATGCAATATACAGGAAATCCGGGCTGTTTCCAGTACACGATTCCAAAATCATTTAAAGATGTTTTACAGACTGCTGATGACTGTATCTTTTTGGAGAAGCTGCTAAAATTGCTACCAGATTTTCCCACATTTACGCAAAAAAAACCCAGACTGATAGCTGGTGCCGAGATTTGTTTTCACTCCAATGTGCACCTGATTTGTAGAAGCTTATTTTTTATAGAAAATCTTTTCTTATATACTTCAAAATAAAAAGAGAAATATCAATCTCAAGTGTCATAATCAAGGTGTAAAAAGAGCAGCTGCACCACACTTCTGTGCATGTTTTTGCTTTAAATAAGTTAAGCTTGTTCAGGTTCAATGACAGTTGGTTCTGAGTTCACAACATATTGCAAGTCTAAGTGACTCTTAAAAATGTGCAATCAGAAAACTCCACACATTTAACCTTGGCAGATGATGATCGTTGCACAAGCCTGATTTGTGTTCACTTTGCTTTGAAGAAAAAACTCACCCTGACTCCTCTTTCCAGCAGTCTTTATCTTTGCTTTGGTGAGACATGTTAAGAACTTTTTCCAGTTCCTGAAACACACCCAGACACACCATGTCAGGGACCAGAAATCCGTCTTCTTCTCCAGGGATCATCCATTGTTCTCCCATATTTTTCTTGTTTTTTTTTGTTGCATTCACCCATTTCCCGAGTCTTTTAAAACAATAAAACTGGGTATGATGGGGAAATACTGTTACAACAGATTGACAGATTCATACCTTTATACAAGACACATGACTGCTTTGCTGCCCATCACACTCTGACAGAGCAGGATCCTCATCGGGGTTGGGCTCTATAAAGTCATAGAGATCCTGATCTGATAGAGGGAGGAAGCATCCGCGTTCATCACATAAACTGTCACATTTTAGGCACTTCATTCAACAACCCCGTGTCTCTGTTATTGCTTTCAAAGGGAATATGTGATACTTATTTTCGGTAACCTTTGCAAGAATCCATTTTCGAGAGGAGTGAGAGGGCATCAGCCCGGGCTGTCTCTGAAACCTGAGAGTGCAGGCTGACTGTGTCGTCATCTGAAGGCTGCAGGAGAAAGAAAAACCATGAAGTCTGGGTTAAATTCATATATGTATCTGCATTATAGTATGACTGTTTAGGTATTTAACTCTCCTGTTGTCCTCATTTGCAAGCACCAAAAAATATAAATATCTGAAAAAATCCAAACAGTCAGCAAAAAAAATCCCCAAATTTCTGAAAGTTTGCAAAACCTTTAAGAAGAAAATTCCAGTAATTCTTTAAAAGTTTCCCTTAAAAGTTTTATTTATAAAAATACTCAAAATTTGGCAAAAGAATTTGTGAAAATCTTCCAAAAAAATCCTAAAAATATCTAAAGTGATTCCATATAAATCAGAAAAACTTCTAATATTTATTTTAAGAACATTCACATAAAAATCAACCAAAATCCAGCAAATTTCGCTGGATTTTGGTTGCTTTTATGTGAATGTTCTTAAACATTTTTAACGTTTCTTTTTTTCCATCAAAAATGTTCAAAGATTTCCCCAAAATGTTGAAAATGTGGACATCAGGAGTTTCACTGTGAAAATATACATTTTTTTCCCCACATTTTCAAACTTTAAAACAGGTTAATTTTGACCTGGAGGACGACACGCGGGTTAAATGGCATCGTTTTCACATTTTAAATCAAACTTCAAATAAACGGCATTGCATCAATTTTTTGTCTCAGTTGCAGAATCGAGGCTACTTGAGTTCAAGACAGGGGCGGATTTTCATTGGCAGGTCTTAAGCTGTAGATTTCCTTTACAATGTTTATTGTCAGTTTACACAGGAAGAACAAAAGGCTGCACTGTTTTTGTGGCAAACCTGACAGGTTCTCAGCAAACAACACCGAAGGAGTCCTGCTTGGAACTGAATGATGCAGACAGTCATGGAAAACAGCCAAGGCACTCCGTCTTCAAGTATCTTCAAGTTATTCAAGAATAAATGCCTTGTTTGTCTGCACTATTTAATACCAAGCAAGGGAACCTGGATCGTATTTTTTTGGATTATAACCTCTATTGGCATTCCAGACTCAGTTATGCTCCATCTGTCACCCACATAGTGTTTCCCATCTCAGACATTCACCCCTGATCGACCACCTGCCTGCTCATTTGCTTCCCATTACGCACTCCATACCCGGGCCCATTCGACATTCACTTCTTGCCAGATTGTTGCAAATACCTATTCAGTCATTGCTTAGTCTAGTCTGCCTGCCTTCTCTTGTGATCCTGAGCCAGTTTTTTTTTCCTCATTTTTAATCACTGACTGCCTGCTTTGTTCCCTGTGGACTGGCTTACTGTAGCTGCCGTCTGTAAGGTAGAATTTTGACCTAATAAATCACGTTTCATCTTCTTCAGCATTGTCTGAGGAGTCGCAATGTGAGTGCAATTACATTTCCATTAGATTTATCGTACTAAACAGCACACGGAGCAAAGAAAATACCTGCTGGCTATTAGCTACAATTTAACGCAGCTTAATGATAGGGTGTCAGGAGGAAAAATGCACAGATTTACATCAGTGTATCTTAAAATGTTCCACTTCTGGTGAGCAGTGCATGACAACACGTTCATCATGTAGAGCACTGACAATACCATCAGTTAGTGCTGTGCGTTTGAGTCTAACCTCTGTTGTAGAGAGCCTCTTGTCACCATTGTCACTACCAATTCCAGAGTCAGGCCCGTGGTTCTTACTGGGATAAAAATCTTCCATGCTGGAATAATGGAAATGAATACAAAGACACCATTTGTGCAATATATATAAATGAATAAACTATGAATGCATGTAGATGTGGTACATACAAAGATGCAGAGTGCAGAAAGTGTCATTAAGTTGAAACAAAACCCAGCAAATGTGTCTGTACCTATCTGTAAGCGGCTGTGGAAGGCAGCGCTTGCCGAGGAAGGCAGGTCCAGTGTGTCGGGTTTCTTGTCCATTCTACACGCCTGGATGTTCAGATACTTGAATATGTGCACTTTGCCCTTGAGACAAATCTGAAACACACACATGGACAAAAGGCGTCTGTAGAGTCTGAGCTGCTGTAACCGCCACACAGAGAAATGTGGTCATTCATCCACCAGATGGTGCAACTGTACCAGGTTTATTAGAGCATTTTTAAGAACACACACACGAAATTTACAAATCTTATTCTGCATGTTTGATGCCACATAGAGGCGAAGGCACAACGATGACGCGGTACCTGTGCGGGTGGAGACTGCATAGGATTGTTGTCGAGGATGATGTGCTGCAGCTGCCTGAGTTTCCTGTAGGCCGGAGGAATCTCTGTGATCTTATTGCAGGAGAAGTCAAGTCGGATGAGGGGCAGATCGGCCAGCTCTGAATGCAAAGATAAGATAAGTATTAAGTGACAGCTTTTGCCGTGCGCCACTTCCATTAAACAATATCAATCACGCTGTATGCTTTGGTATAGCATAGAAACTGAGCCAGGTCCATATTAGCCTTATTTCTAAGCTGATCTTAAGTGTTGCTTGTTTGTTTTTTCATCTGCTCTCTTTTCTTTCTCCCCTTTACCTTCATTGTAGCAGATGAACCTGCCTGAGCCTGGTTGCTGCAGGTTTTTTTCCTGTTAAAGTTTCTTTTTCTTCCACTGTCGCCGAAGTGTTGCTCAGAGGGAATCTTTGGATTTGCTGGGCTTCTCTCTATCATATAATCTAGTTAGGTTTTCATTTTGCTACTTAGTGCCTTGAGATTAATTATGCTGTGAACTGCTGTTATATAAATACAACTGAACCGAATTTATATGCAGTGACATGATCTTTTAAAGGTGAACTCCAGAGGTTACTGTTGCAGTTCTATGAATTTTAGGAACTGGAAACAAAACCCGATGCCTCAGATATGCTGATACATCCTGACTTTATTTGTTCCTAGTGTGGGTTAGGCTCCAGAAACATTACAGCTCCCATAATACAACTTGACAGCATCTTTACAGTACATTCTCCTTGCCTGGTGATACTCTCACATCTTCCAACCTCTTTTGTCATTGAGATTTTCCATTAAAAATGTGTGTGAAATATGACTGTGCAATATTTTGGAAGCTAACTTTAAGTCAAATACATGCAGAGAGTATGAAGAGGTACACACGTGGACAAAATTGTTGGTACCCCTCAGTTAAAGAAGGAAAAACCCACAATTCTCACTGAAATCACTTGAAACTCACAAAAGTAACAATAAATAAAAATTTATTGAAAATTAAATAATCAAAATCAGCCATCACTTTTGAATTGTTGATTAACATAATTATTTAAAAAAACAAACTAATGAAATAGGGCTGGACAAAAATGATGGTACCCATAACTTAATATTTTGTTGCACAACTTTTTGAGGCAATCACTGCAATTAAACGATTTCTGTATTTGTCAATGAGCGTTCTGCAGCTGTCAACAGGTATTTTGGCCCACTCCTCATGAGCAAACAGCTCCAGTTGTCTCAGGTTTGATGGGTGTCTTCTCCAAATGGCATGTTCAGCTCCTTCCACATATGTTCAATGGGATTCAGATCTGGGCTCATAGAAGGCCACTTTAGAATAGTCCAACGCTTTTCTCTCAGCCATTCTTGGGTGTTTTTGGCTGTGTGTTTTGGATCGTTGTCCTGTTGGAAGACCCATGACCTGCGACTGAGACCAAGCTGTCTGACACTAGGCAGCACATTTCTCTCCAGAATGCCTTGATAGTCTTCAGATTTCATCGTACCTTGCACACTTTCAAGACACCCTGTGCCAGATGCAGCAAAGCAGCCCCAAAACATTACTGAGCCTCCTCCATGTTTCACCGTAGGGACAGTGTTCTTTTCTTCGTATGCTTGGTTTTTGAGTCTATGAACATAGAGTTGATGTGCCTTACCAAAAAGCTCCAGTTTGGTCTCATCTGTCCAAAGGACATTCTCCCAGAAGCTTTGTGGCTTGTCAACATGCATTTTTGCAAATTCCAGTCTGGCTTTTTTATGAGTTTTTTCAGCAGTGGTGTCCTCCTTGGTCATCTCCCATGAAGTCCACTTTGGCTCAAACAACGACGAATGGTGCGATCTGACACTGATGTACCTTGGCCTTGGAGTTCACCTTTAATTTCTTTGGAGGTTGCTCTGGGCTCTTTGGATACAATTCCAACGATCCGTCTCTTCAATTTGTCATCAATTTTCCTCTTGCCGGCCACGTCCAGGGAGGTTGGCTACTGTCCCGTGGGTCTTGAACTTCTGAATAATATGAGCCACTGTTGTCACAGGAACTTCAAGCTGTTTAGAGATGGTCTTATAGCCTTTACCTTTAAGATGTTTGTCTATCATTTTTTTTCGGATGTCCTGGGGCAATTCTCTCCTTCGCTTTCTGTTGTCCATGTTCAGTGTGGTACACACCTTTTCACCAAACAGCAGGGTGACTACTTGTCTCCCTTTAATAGGCAGACTGACTGATTATGAGTTTGGAAACACCTGTGATTTCAATTAAATGACACACCTGAGTTAATCATGTCACTCTGGTCAAATAGTTTTCAATCTTTTATAGAGGTACCATCATTTTTGTCCAGGCCTGTTCATTAGTTTGTTTTTTTAAATAATTATGTTAATCAACAATTCAAAAGTGATGGCTGTTTTTGATTATTTAATTTTCAATAAATTTGTATTTATTGTTACTTTTGTGAGTTTCAAGTGATTTCAGTGAGAATTGTGGGTTTTTCCTTCTTTAACTGAGGGGTACCAACAATTTTGTCCACGTGTGTATCTGTAGCTGCCTTTATTTCTGCTTAATAACGGAGTTCAACCTACAAATTGCATGTGTTAAAAACGTACTGTTCATATATGGATCACAGCATTTCACAAAGACTGATAATACTAACAATTTTACAAAACTTACACAGCAAAGACTGCATGGTTTGTTGTGCTATAGGTGATCATGAGTGGCCTCCGAGATCTTTTGGTTCTGTTGTGTGAAAGCATTGACTGCTATAAACTGTTCCGTTTCATGCATTTTGGCTGCACAAATGACAGCAAACAAAGCAACAAAGGTTTCTGAGGCATCTGGAGAATTTATTCAGGACTACTTCTTCATTCTCTTCCAATATGCTTTAGATTCCTTCTGATTCAGGTGAACAGTAGGTGTGTCAGTATAGGATAATTCCACTGCCAGTTAAGAGAAATACTCTGCAGATACTACAGAAAGGAGAAACGATCTCACACTTTCCCGAGATGCATTTAGCGGTGGTTACTAATTTTAAGGCTGATCTTCAACCATATCCAGCTAAAGCTGTGGCTGGATGTGAAGTTCAAACTTTGCTCTTCTACGGCGCTTTGGATATCTTAATTGGTACTACTGAACCTGCAGTGCTTTTATGACAGATGTGTTAAAAAGCACACCACAGGAGTGCAGGAGTACACACACACAGCCGCTGCATGTAGCCGGTGTTACACTCATTAAAAACGAACGTGCCACAGCAAGAATCGCAATAACTAAACTAAACTATGTACAGTGACAGCTCTGTCATCCCATGGCTCCAGTCATAATTACAGCTACAGTAAGTTTTGTCAGTCGTAGTCTTTTAGTTTTCCTTGTAAATGCAATGATGCAGATTTATGGGTGGTGTGCTGTCCCTCACTGTATCATCATAGCGTGGCCAGGGGTCAGAGGAAGAGAAGCTGCTGCAATTTACAGCAAATGTATTGCAAGGTTTGATGGCTCTATAGTGTGAGGACTTAGCCTAGCCGCGCTAGACAACCCACGGCAACGAATTTAATTCTCTGCCAGGGTGGATCTAGTTACCCTCCATAAGGCTCAAGGTTGGATGCTCCTAAAACTGGCCGGACGAATCACCATGAAGTGTAGAGTCAGAAGGCGGGCGTAACTAAGTGACGACAGAGGCGCGACGATTTTGACAGAAACAACCGGAAACAACTAGCCTAGCCGCGCTAGACAACCCACGGCAACGAATTTAATTCTCTGCCAGGGTCGACAACAAAAACGACAACAGTCGTTGAGCTCCATTAGCATCGACTCTGAATAATCTTTCTGTTAACATGTCTGTAATATACTTGAGCTTCACCCATTGACTGAATAAATAAGGCTTCACCGAACTACCGCATCCTCTGATTTCCGGCGCTCTAGGAGCCTATTCGTTGCGCTGATTGGTTGTATACCTACCCAATTGCTGCAGACTGATTTGATAGACAACCTTTTAGCCCGCCTCCCTCCCTGTCGAGTGTGCCTAGACCCTTGCGTCTTCAGAGCATGGGTCTAGCGCAGCTAGGCTAGCGAGGACTGGCATGTTTGCCAAAAAATTTCAGGTAAAATCAGATTGAAAGAAAAACAGAGCATCATGAGAGACAGACTGACCCTCAGGCAGCATGTGAAGACAATTCTTCCTGATGTTGAGTTCCCGCAAGGCTTGAAGCCTCCCCACCTGAGCTGGCAGCACCTGGATCTCATTACAGCTCACGTCCTGCAAGGGGAGGCAAAGAGTAGGAAATGGTATTACTCTGGCTGAACAATATTCATAATGTCATGAGCACTGATGCATGCATGCCGCTCACCAGTTCCATCAGCTCTTTGGCCTTGCCAATCTCTTCAGGGATGGACACGAGCTTGTTGTTGCTCACAAGCAGAACTTTGAGGGGAAGGTTGAACAAGTATTTTGGCAAAACTGACAGGAGATTTCGGCTGTAGAGAAAGACAAAGCGTTGACCTATATTTAAAACAGCACACAGAAGCAAGCAGCAGCGAGAATGTGGTAACTGGGAATTGAGTTTCAGCAAAAGAGGAAACGTGTCGCTTTCATGTGAGCATTTCTGCCCTGTTTGTGTACTGAAAGGGGAACAAATATCTCTTGAGAGACATAAAGCAGAGCACACACAAACACTCACCCAGTTTTGTTGAATGTGTATAAAGAGCACTGGCTCACCTGATGTCAAGATAAGTCAGCATCTGAAGGTTGATGATGGCTTCTGGGATGCATTTGATGCAGTTGTGGTAGAGGTTGAGGGACTCGGGGGGCGAACAGACACACTTCTGGGGGGATTTCTGTGAGACGATTCTTGGACAGATCTGCAAGAAAAAGGGAGGAGAAGCTATGAAATATGTCCACTTTGAACATACAGGTGACACTCTGACTACAACCCTTTAAAGTCCATTATGATTGCTTTAGGCATGAGAGGCTGAAAAGGCTGATCAATACAGTTGCATGTCAGAGCAGCGGGTAACGCGCCTCCTCATCGAACTCTGGTCTAAGATTACATGAGAGTCTTGGGCTTTGAAGCCTTGAGTGCTACTGCCAGCGTAATATCTATATTTCTAACATCGATTTCACTGGGAGTGGCACAGTAATGGCTTTAGATTTGTATGAATGAGTGTCAGAACTCGTCTCACATCTTCTGTTTTGTTGAAAGATCAGTTACAAACAGAGAAAAATTGTAAAAACGAGATCTGGTTTGCTTTTTGTACATAACAGTGGTAGATTTTCTATGCCGCTGAAAATTTGGGAATAATGACCTATTTTTTAAAATCAACTTCTATATTGACCCTTAGCTTTACAATTGCTTGCACATGGCTGATATATGCGTTTTTACACAAAACAAATTTTAATACATTATTATAAAAATGCTATATTTGCAATAAAATGTGATGTTGTTGTGCTTTATCGTAAAATAGACCAATTGTTTTCATATATTGCAATTCCTGCCAGTGGCTTTGCAAAGCTATACCTACTAACGGTAGTTTCCAAGCTAAAGGCTAATGCTTGCAGGACAACATTTAACAAGAAAAGCAATCAGAGAGCGCAGTACTCTGCAAAGGCTGCTTAGCCGTTGTATCATTTCCAACGGATAAGTCTTGATAAGTCTACAGGTGGATTTGTAGTGGGATCGCAATCATGTGATCATCAGCAGGCCGCTGACGTAGCGTTCATTTGTTGTTATAGCTAAAGTGTTGCTAAAGTGACGCTGTGCCGCTATCCCACAATGATAACAATGAAATCTGTGGATCTACATTTTAAGCCACGTCATGGCCAAAATCTAATCAGTTGGTCCTTGTGTCATTTCTGACTTTCCGTGAAAATTTCATCCAAGTCCGTTATTCCGTTTTTCAGTAATGTTGCAGACAGACAGACAGACAGACAGACAGACAGACAGCGAGCGATCGTCACAGAACTCTGCCGCGTTCTTTGACACAGTAATGACAAGATACTAATCTTTCGCAGGTACAATATTTACCAGGTTCACCATCTTAGTTGGCGTTATA
Organism: Acanthochromis polyacanthus; assembly: GCF_021347895.1. Classification (NCBI taxonomy): domain Eukaryota; kingdom Metazoa; phylum Chordata; class Actinopteri; family Pomacentridae; genus Acanthochromis; species Acanthochromis polyacanthus. The sequence continues at coordinate 14,226,609 of NC_067129.1, forward strand.
ATACCTACTGATTAGCATTAAAGTCAGTGCAGCTGAGGCTGATAAAAATGTCAGTAGTTTTCTAAGTAGCTATTAATTAAAGCTATTGAGATTCACCCCAAGGGCTAGATTAATGTCTGCACCAAATTCAATGGCAGCACATCTGAATCACGTCAAGATATTTCACCCAAAAACCACAAATGTCAACCTCAAGGAGGAGGAAAAGTCAGCATGGTTCGTCCTCTGGGTGCCATGAACGTATGCACCAAACAGCATGGCAATGCAGCCAATAGTTGGTGAGATAAGAAATGGCACCTCATACACCAATTTGCCACTTACATAGCTAAAAGCATTCCATCATTTTTATAGACACTGAGATAAAGTAAACAGGGTCCACACTCTTGTCAAGAAGTGGTTGTTATTTCCAGTAACATGAGGCCGGTATGTCAGATAGCGGTCAGGTTGCGGATTTCCTGTCTGTGGAAGTCTCCTTGAAGACATTTGTTTGTGTTAACAATAGCTATGAAACATATTAAATATTCAATAACTGCAAAAACTACAGCAGCCTACCAAACATAAGCTAAAATTAGCTTCCAATTCAGTGGTTATGGGGAACCTTTGGGGAAACCATAGACTGTACGAAACTTATAAAGCAACGTTAATAACAATACACTATAGCAGCATTTAGTCTGTTTAAAGATTCTCTTATTGTTGGGAATGGGTGTCCAACATCCTAGTTAAAGCCTCCACATGGTTTTAAACCCATGTTGTGCAGGCTCTTTCATATGCATTTATTATACACAAAAAAAAAATCACTGCACTTTCTCCATCCAGAACATAGCAGACTGGTTCCACAGTAAAAAAAAAAAAAAAAAAAATATATATATATATATATATATATACTTCAAGATAAAATAAAGATGCATACATTTTTTTGAAAATCTACTATTTTAAATCTGTATTCTATTTGTGAAAACATTAAAAAGGTCGGCTTCACAGCTATTTCTCATCCAGATCCCACCAGACGAAGTCTAGATCAAAAACCCTAGCTAATCCAAAGATGGCTATGTTTCCTGCTATGGTTATTGCATTTTCATACTATTCTGGGAAAAAGTAACACACAGACACTCTTTAGATATAATTACATTCCATTTTTCAATATGTTAGTTTACAACATTAAAAGCATGAGACGTAGTCACTGCAGACTTGACAAAAAACTCCCCCATGTGCTCTGTTTTACTACTGAAGCCAGTTTGCTGCAGAATCCCAGCCCTGCATTAATCAGCTGAGAGTGAGCGCTTCTCTTCTGCAGTGAGAATATGAATGTAATCTCTGCTCCAGTCAATGAATATGAGCGCAGCCTTCCATTTGCATCGACTTCTTATGATAAAATATTTAGGATTCTGGCTCTTTTGGCCAAGAACGTCAAAGTAAAGCAGCACACTCAGGCAGATACTGATGGCTAAGCTCGTCTCCCACACTGTATATCTGACCATGAGAAATCCTACAGTGTTTTGTAGTTGTGGCATAAATGCTGTCTTTGACCTCTTGAGATCAAATAGAGCTTGAAGTCGAGACTCTACTAATGCTGACGAAGGCTACATTGTTCATTATAACAGACAGGATAAATGTGCCGAGTGAATTTCATTTCAATCTGCCCATTCATTTCTATTATATCAAGTGAGGCGTTAAGGTTTGGCCTGATAAAGCAGAAGCAGTGTACACAGGTATCAAGCTAAATCCTAATATATACCATCAACCAGACTCGTTCTGACAGTCTACATTTTCTGCATGTCTGAAGGTGATGCACAAAACCCGACTTAAGGCACGTTATTCCTCAAGGCTGCTGAATCACTCGTACAGCTCAAGACAAATCCAAACTAACTTTCCACCTCTTCCTTTCTGTTTTCTGCTAAATAAACCCTGACACAACCGGAATCCATTTTAACAGGAAGCACAGGCCTCTATGGAAACCTATGAGAACAACACATGTAAAGGCTACGTTGCCATGTATAGAATTCACCTTCAGACGCATATTGATTCAGTGGCAGCAAACCAGTGTGTGTGTGTGTGTGTGTGAACAATCCTGTTATCTGAATTATCTCTGGGTGACAAGATAATTAGGGGCCTATGTGAGGAGCTGCACAGCCCCAGATAAACACAGCTTTCAATTATTCTGGCCCACCTCACTGAAGTGCATCCTCACTGCACATCCATCCCCTTAATACACGCAATTATATGTAGCTCCCTCTCTTTATTAACCCTCATGTCATCCTGCGGGTCAAATTGACCCGTTTTAAAGTTTCAAAATGTGGGGGGAAAAAAATAAATTTCACAGTGAAGCTTCTGATGTCCACATTTTCAACATTTTTTGAAAAATTTTGACCATTTTGTGGTAGAAAAAAAGAAATTAAAAAAAAATTCTTAAAGAAAATACTAGAAGTTTTAAAGATATATCACTTTAGTCACTTTAGATATTTTTAGGATTTTTTTGGGAAGATTTTTACTAATTTTTTGAAAAAACATTTCCAAGAATTGTTTTTTTGCCAAATTTGTTTATTTTTTTAATAAAACTTTTAAGGGAAACTTCCTGAAGGTTTTGCAAATTTTCAAAAAAATTTTGCTGAATTTTTGGATTTTTTTTCAGACAAGGAAACAATATTTTTGCTGCCAGTAAATAAGGATAACAGGAGGGTTAAACAATTAAGCTACATGGGTTTTACTAAAAGCAACGCTCACTGACCTGCTTGTTAGGACCTAAGTGTTATTCTTAGCAGGAAGTATCAGTTTAATTTTATTCATATATACATTGTTGGAACTCTTTTCCCTGAGGTTACGGGAGGAGACCGAAGCTGTGTGAGTTCTGTCGCTGCCCTTAAATAAACTTTCATTCCTGACGACCAACATCTGAGCTGACGGGCGTCGTTCGGCAGCTGTGGCCTGAGCGCTGGCAGGCAAGCAGAAGTGAGAAGCAGACGATGAGACAGTCAGTAGCACAAAGGGGAAAATATGTCAAGAGGTTAAGGGAAACAGAAATTACCACATGGGGGAAAAGACCAAAGCGGAGGTCACAGGGTATACTCGCTCTCCATTAAGAGCAAATTCTGCCTTTCCCCAGGGCAGGAGGCCTTGATGATGTAAACCCAGCTGTGTACAGACAATTCCCCCACCTTCCTCCATCCCTCGCTACAGCCTCACAACTGGGGATTCTTCTGTAGCAGTAGAATCATGCGGGTCGATGGGAGAGATGGGGGGGTGAGTGGAGGCGGTCTTTGTACGCCTGTCCGTCTCCATCCCCCTTTTTTTTTTTCCCTCCTCCAGCCCAGGCCGTGCACCATCTGCAGCCCACAGTGGGTCTCTAATCCACCTGCTGGTCGCCTGGAGCTCCCGCAGGACACGGCCCGCCAGGCAGACGAGCACTCCGCCATGGCTCCACTGTGCTGCACCCTCACACCGTATCAGCAATTTATTCATTTGTGCTGTTTGCAGAGATGATGCCTGGATATGTCCTCCCATGACACAGCAAACTCTCCACTAGCAGACATCCTGCCGCGATGTGGACCAAATAGCAGACTACGAGTCCTCCGAGTTGCAACAGGATGACAACGACGAGAGGAAATGTTTGTTTTCACGATTTCTGTTTTTTACAAAAAATCAACCCAACGCTGCAAAAACATCACTTATGATGTGGAAGAAATCTCAAAGGAAGAAACTGGAGCAACTAAAATGCCTAAATCCTTCAGCAGCATCGCCACATGGTTCAGCTTAATGAAAACGGGGAAGGAACATGTCAAAAAAAAAGTGATTAATTGGGGTTAATTAACTGCACACAGAAGCAGACGTGATCGGAGTGTGGCTGGCAGGTTCTGGGTGTGGTCTGGAGTGTTGCTGTGGCAGGTAGCTTCTTGGACACAGTGAAAAGCGTTCAGGTTGGTCAGTCATCTAAAGTGGTGCCCAGAAGGGATTTCAGGAACTGTGACCACACTGAGTGCAAAATCGCTGCATATAAATCAGTTTGGGTGAACCCTCGATGTTCTGTGTGAGGCTGATGTGAGGGATCAGGCAGTCTGTGGATCATTTCTCTGCTACTTTGTAGGGGGTTGTCTGTGGGCTTAATCACAGTCAGCCACTAATTTGGTCCTTGTCTATATCCGTGTATTGCATTAACACGGAAGACTACACCTCGGCTCCAGAATATCCGAAAAATAACTCAATTCTGCTCCCATCGAGCCAATAATAATTGAAATTGTCTCGAGATGGCTGGCACAGAACCCAGAAGCTTGAACCCCCTGCAAGGGTGAACCCATCTGCCGGGGGCCGCTGGGTAGAGAGACGGAGGCAGGGGGGAGTGGGAGTGGGAGGAGATACATCTTATACATGCTTCAGCAGTTCATACTCTGGTAGCTCCCATACAGTGAGAACACATACAGGCAGAATAATTCATTCACACACAACTGCACTTCAATCATACACATAATTATAGGCACTTTAGACATTAAATTTTAACGCTCGTATAATATCTGACGTCGTGCTCATGCTATTTCTTATATTAGAGCTAAATTATTTATTTGAAATGTCTTTCATCCCCGAGTCTTCGACCTCAGAAAGTGACAGAATGAAATGAAAAAACATATAGAACATTTGACACATGTCTACTTTGTAAATGAGAAGGCAGAGGTGTGATTGAAGCCACTTAATACACAGCTTTGATGCTACCTGATTAGCAAAGTCAAACATGGATATATCACTGCTAACAGCCGATCAGTCCGCTTTAAAATGACATTACAATTTACACATCATCTAGGACTACATAGCCCCCACACTAGTATAGCGTCCTCAGAGTGCTCGGGTTTATGCTCAGATCATCACCAAGAAATATCAATTTAATACATTTCTATACTACTGTGCAGAATATGTTGTTTTCAGATTATGTTGTCTAACAGCTAGAACTCACCTCACAGATGTGTGGGCTTTTTGCATGTTTTTTTGCAGCTATTAAAATTAGCACAGCCTCAGTTATACGACTCTTTTCACTGTCCTATTATTTCTATAGATCATGATCTAGTTTGTCAAGGGCCAACACCTTCTTTGGTTCAAATTTGTTCAACATGCAGGTTACCTCTGTTGAATATTATATTAAACTTCAGTGCTTTTTACTGTTGTTCAAAGCATGAAAACTGTTTACCAGATAAAAACATAAATGATTCATTAAAAAGGAGCTAATTTATGGGGGGGGGGGGGGTAACCAATCATGAGGCGTTTCCTTCAATGAACCTTATAGCATTTTAAATATACTTTTTATAATATTATACTAAAGGTTGTTTGAATTCTAGGGCTGCTGAGAAACTCCATTGAGCCTTTTCCAAGAAACCTCTCCAACGGTTTAACGTGTCCTGCCAACAGATACTGTCTGTACGGTATGATTTTCATATCTGAGAGTTGTATTTTAATATGCAAATATTTAACAGCAGTATTATTAACATGAAAAGTCTATGGCTCTTGCTGACAGGAATGCATATGTGTTGTCGAAACATGCAGAGGTACTAGAAAGCCCTGAAGGAGGAAACACACCAGTCTGGAATGTGCCTCTTCTTTTCAGGTTACTCATTCTGCTATGATCACTCAAAAACTGGCTATAAGTAAAGAAAATTGCAAGTTTTCTCATTTTTAAGGGACGGGGGCAGTTGTTTTTATTAGCCTCCCAGCTTGAAGCCTTTGGAGCGAGTCGGCCTGCGTCAGGGCTGTGCTTTAATGAGCAGTGGCACTTACAGTATTTACACTGGTTGATAATTAAATCCAAGAATGCCGGCGTGATGCTAGTGTCCTTGTAGGGGCCGTCCTTCAAGTCAAACTTCTCAGGAATGTGACAACGGCCCACTGTGAGGTTTAATGTGTGCTCAAACTGAATGAAGTGTGCAGTGTACATTTTGCCACCTGCTCCAAGCAGCTCCTAGCAGCACGCAGCAGAAGTCTGGACATGCTTTTGGTCCGTTCTTGGCTGTGAAATTACTATCGCATGCACAATTATTTCATTTGGTGACAAAAATCACACTTTTTTTTCCATCATTTCTTCAACAAAACTACAGCTAATTATTTAAAATTGATATAATTGGTTTTTTTCTGCTCATTACATGCCTCTATTGGTTTCACATCAGTGGTATTAGTGCCTTTGATCGCCACCTTTTTGCTGGACATCCAACAAATCGCCGCCTCCAAGTTGTTTTGGCCTCTCCATTCTCATTTGGCTTAAAACCAAAATGTTCCCGCAGCAGTGACATTAATGTTCTCATCAAAATTCAGTCTCTCAAATATTAGAAGTTAAGAACCTCCACATGAACAGCTGCTGCCATTAAACCAGGAGATAAAACAGCTGCAAAATAACATGGAAGTTGTCGTGGAAACATGACATTTCTGCTAGTTTCATCCAGTAGTTTTTACACAGGTGAACTGAAGTGATTCTAATGAATACCCACAAATGATTGCAGTTATCTCAAACTACAGCTGAAACCGATCAAAGCCCTCGATGACACAAGAATGAGTGAGAAGGTGAAAGATTTGTAGCGTAATGACAGACTCGGTGCAGTCTTTAGTTTTGTGGCACGGCCATAAAAAAGGGATTACGAACCAAAACCGCAATCTCCTACACGACCCACAACCTTGAAAACACTCTAAATAAATCATTATATTATGTCAAAGCCCAAAATTTTATGATTTAAATGTGTGTATTAACATTCCCATGAGCTATAACACGTCACAGGTGGCAAAAATCCGTACAGAAAATCTGATTTTTGTTACTGTGACCCACAAATAGTTGACCTCATTAACACCACTGGGACAGTTCTGAGGTTTAATTAATGCTTATGTGAAGTGTAACTGTCATTGCTTTTACTTTTTAATTGTTCTTAGTGTGTCTCACTGCTGATTCTACACCTTTTGCTTAATTTTCCTTGATTCTGATGGAGTCATGTGTGTGCATTAACTAGAAATGATGGTTGTCTATAAATCTAGTCCAGCAGCTGGGTCTACACTTTGTTCTAACAGTGAGAATAATACACACGTGTAAACAAATGCGCCGGTGGAAGCACCTCACACTCCAACATGTGTGCTCCCTCGGGGGTGGGGTACCGGCAGGCAGAGGCATGCTGGGATATGAACCTGAACATCTGCCCAGGTTGGTTCAATGCCCTCCTGCCCCTCTCCACAAGGTCAGGGCAGCATCTCGGAGCTCTCGCACTTTCCCATGGGAAAACAAACCGAGTGGAGACAAACTGCCACCAGCACAGTGCAAACAGACACCCTTGTGTGAGCAGTCCGCTGTCTTTCTGCTGCTCAGCTGCCAGATGGAGGCCACTCATTAGACGCCGCTCCGCATATGAATCCCTTTACTGTCTAAAAGTAGCGACAGGATGGACTGAAATCAAAATAACACCCACTTTATGACAGGATGGGAACATGCCGTTGCTTAATAAAGTGGTCCACGTCAGAAGATTCAACAGACATGTGGCTTGATACCGCCTGGGGAACTAAGGCGTAAAAATTGTCATCACAGGAATCAGGTGAACTTCTACTGTTTCATCAGCTTTCTGTTGTCAGGTGTCACAAAATAAGCTTATCTCCAAAAGACTGTTTTGATTGAAGCTCGTGGAGTTTTAATGAGCTGCAAAATCACTGCTGTTGTTCAACAAGACTCAAGAAAGACAGTGCTTCTACCTAAAAACCTGAGAGAGAGACGAGAAGAGGTTGCACCTACACACTTATTAAATTCCACACTTAAATCTGCATTAGTTTCCTAATTCAATTCGAACGTTTCCTGATGCGATGCCATGAAACCGTAAACACTGTCTGCAGCATTACAACACTGTTACTTTTCACAGCAGCGATTGCAGTGGAGGTGTTGATCTCTCTTTGCACATTTGATAGTGACACTTCCCTCTGGCACACCTTTTATTTCGAGGTATCGAAATGATGGCGTGAAAAAAAAAGGAGAAAAGGCTGCAGCAGCCACAGTGACTAGATTAGTCACAGTCAAAGCGACAGATCAAAGACGTGACAGAAAATGCATGCTCTCATATCTCTTTGGATCGTTATCGCTGTTATGTAACATGCACCCAAGATGACAGCAGGTATTTTAAGATCCTATATGTGCCACTCCTGGGATCATTTGGACAGTATTATCATTATGTAGTGTATTGTAACATGACAGACCAACAGTCCAGAAATAGTTCAAACTAACTTCTATTTGTGTCCGTGTAAAATATACTAAGCTTCAGCTCTTCATATAATCATTTAGTAAATTTCCCCGCTGCGGGATCAATTAAGGTTTAATCTAATCTATCTATCTATCTATCTATCTATCTATCAGGTTTATTCTGAGGAACTACTGCAGGGGACTATCAAAGGAGCCCTAATTATTAATAATGGTGGAGTAACATGAATTAGTGTTGTAAGAAATGTCATCTTATACAAACCTGTTACCAATTCATAGCTTGTCTCCAGGGGCTGGAGAGAAACTAACGGGTGTCTATAACGTACATCTTATGAGCTACTACAAATTAGGGCTGAACAATTAGTCAAGTTTAATTAGCAAATTGAAACAATACAATTTGAAAACTGCCATTTATGCAGCAGATCAGACACAGGATCAAATTCATCTTACTGATGCCACCTCATATTGCAATTCTCCATTATATATTTCAAATATATTACACAGTGAATATCCTGCTAGAAATATTTTTACTTTACTTTAATTTGATGCATATGTTTACATGTGTCATGTTCAGGTGGTAAAAACCTGTCTGATAACTTACAGAACATTTAAATTCCCTTGAGTAAGGGGCTCTCCAGCGAACCAGCGACTTGCCATGAGCTGCACATGTTGTAGTAACACCATATGGCATGTGGACACGCCAGAGGAGACCATCATTCTGAGATTGGGTCCATGATAATGACTGAGAATGATTAATGACGAGCCATTTTCACCATTAGACATTCAACCTACCTACCGTACAGACATTTTATTATTTCCCTCACTAACTCACACGCATAATAACCTCACGGACAAGCTTTCCTGGAACAAAATCTTGCACAGCCTATCCCTGTGTGTAACAGTTCGGCAAGTCGTGTCAAATAAAACTCAGTATGTACGACCCAACCCCGATGAAACGTGAGACTAATACTGACCTCCTCACCGGCCTGACTACAGGATGAGGCGAAAACCCAACAAAACACAAAGAACAGCCAAAAACCTGACAGGAAACCAAAAGCAGAGCTGTGCCTTCCTCTTGTCTGACACATTTTGAGCTATATGAGCATATACACCCAGGCAGGCAGGGGGGTGAGGCTGCAACTACCCTGCATCTTTTGTCTGGTTGTGGCAAAAAATAAAATAAAAAAATGAAGAGAAGAAAAAAAGAAGCAGCAGCATGTGCTTGTGTCACCTGCTCACTTTAAGATGATAATCAGCGAGGAAGAATTTCTATTTGGCCTAAGGGGTGCATTCATATTGTGCCAAACGAACTGCAGCTCCGTTGTGCAAACCTCTGCACAGCGCGGCTGGCTGGGTGCGCCTGCCGTCTCATTCATGTGTCTCAAGGGGGGCTACTGAGAGCTGCTGGCGTCGACCAAAGCAACCACACAACAGACACCCCGAGTGCAGTAAATATACAGCGAAATCTAGCCTGGGTGGACCCTGATCACAACCAGGATGTGCGCTTTGGCAGAAGTCACCACAGCGGACGGTAGATCCCCTTTAGTCACCTCCACGTTAATGCGCCCCTTGGAATAAAAACTGATCACATCCAACCACGGTGCGTTCAAAGACGCGTGATTTTTTCTTTTCTCCATAAGAAGCGCAATGATTTTCTGCACACTCCGAGCATGCCGCGCACACCCACCTGCTTGTGTGGTATCCGTCAGATCGTAGCTCATCCCCGGGTACTCCCTCAGCTTCCTCCCGCTCAGGTTGAGGATCCCGGAGCACACGGCATCCTCCAGAGCTCGGTCCAGGCTGCGGGCCGTGTGGTGCTGCTGCTGCTGCTGGTGCTGCTGGTACTGGCTGATGCCCGGGCTCCAGTGAGGTCCGCTCGGGTAGTGATGGCTTTGTAGAGCACTGACAGCTCCCACACCTCCCTGACTAGACGCCATTTTCGTAAAAAAGAAATTACTCTTACAATAATAACAGCGCACAGCGGCAGTTTCTCCGCCCATGCGCATAGAGCGTTACGTTCCCGGGACGGACGCTAGGGGCTGGGCTTCTGAGGAGCTGCTGCTGGTGATGATGATGGTGGTGGTGGTGGTGGTGGTGAGCAGTGTACGGTGGCCATTTTAGGCTTTTTACCAGTTTTTTCACCTGGTAATACCCACCTTTTCACTAGGGAGCCAGTGCAGTACTAGGAAAAGGGGTATTTGATACAGAAACACAATTTGATTTAGTCAAACTTGACTTCCAGGGTGTTGAGGGCAGTGAAACTATCAGTAAATGCTATGATAAAAAAATATTATCAGGTAAAGATATTAAACAATACAGTGTCATGGGGTGGCACATCCATCTGAATGTGCAGGTATTGCACCAAATGATTTTGGCAAGTGAAAAGTAATTAAGTACATTTACTCCGCGATTTAGAGGCAGTTTTACTTTAAAGTATTTCAGAGTTAGTTGCTTTTCAAATTCTGATTTTCACCCTCAGATGTCAATAAAAAAACATGAGTCCTGATTTTTTTTTTTAAAAAAAGGCCAAAAATGAAATATTATTATCTTCCCCTTTCACTGAGTTTGTATTTTTAAGCAACATCAGTCTCGATAATTACAAAATATTTATTTTTTTCAATAACTGAAGCCTTTAAGTTATTACTATTAAATAATTTACCAAGCAGTAGGTGGTAAATGGGAAACATTTTTTTTTGATAATCACAGTCTCTGATATGTCATTGATTACAACAACACTAAATCAAATGTATTATTAATTTTTGGGCAGTATAAGATAAAAAAAATTCTCACCTGACAACTCAAAGTCCACATGAATTCTCAACTATTGTTGATTACTCTGATCAAAACAAACATATAAGACCACTTTGAATAAGAAAAAAATTTATTTTTCAAAACTAAAACCTTCAATTTCAGTCATCAGAGTTCTGCTCGTTTTTGTTGGTGTATATTTACTAAGATAATGTACTTAAGAGCAATTCAGAGGTACTTGTACTTTACTTCAAGCTTCCACTCTTTTACTGCAAAAAGGGAATATTGTGTTTTCTATTCAACTGCATTTATTTGACAGCTTCAGTCACTTTTAAGGTGAAGATTTTCTTTAAAGCATTAAAAATGCTAAATATTGAACCAGTCGTTTCCTTCCTTTGTGGCTTCTGATGTCTTACAAAAATCAGTCCTCAGATAAAACTGCTGTCTCTGGATATAAAACTGTATATAAAGTAGTTTAAACTAGATGCTTCATTATTAATAATCTAATTTAGTCAAAAGAACCAAACCACTACTTTGACTTGAATAACTGAATTACATTTTACTGCTAACATTTACATATTTAAATAGAATTTGTTGCAGGAGTTTCAATAATAATGGAGTATTTTTACACTGGTACAATCTAAATACCTTTTTCCACCACTGATGGAACAAAGTCCAATCTGGTTATTACTGATCAACTGTTCACTTGTCAGTTTTATTTTATCATTGACTGCCTACTCCTGGTTAGGAAGTATTGTCAGACTGATGATCGGGCCAAATAATTATCAGTTATAGACATTTACTTTGATACTTCCCATAGCAGCTTGTCAACGAATGACATGTCTAGGTTCTAATTTCATTTTATTGTCATAGAAGGGTGCTAAAGTAGTTCAAAAGCTGCTGTGGTCTTAGAACCCATTATCTCCCCAGACAGTCCTCAGGTCAGCCCATGTTTGTCCTCTGGTTGAACCAAACACATTTAAGTGCTACCTGGCTCAAAGGTGTCTCTATAACTATCTCAGCATGACCTGTGATGTGATGCTCTGGTTCCTGAATGCCCCACGGTGAATCTACCAGTAATTAACAGATAATCAATAAATGGCAAGACAATGAGCACAGTTCAGGTGTTTCCAACACCTTTCGCTTGATTACACGAAGCATTTAGGGTAATGTACACACACATCCAGGTCACAGTGAGTGTAACGTCTTCAGGGACCAAAAAGAGAAGTCCAGCAGCCTTTTACAGTACTGAGGCAGAAGAATTTTTGTCTACAATCAAATTAAAAATGAAAAAATAAGATTTACTTAAAAGAATGTATGCTGACTGTATGATTGTATATAACTGGAATGAATACAGCCTACATTTTGATAGATAGATAGATAGATAGATAGATAGACAGATAGATAGATAGATAGTGTTGTGTAATATTTTGCTCTACTGCTGTTACAAATTCAGAACTGTGTGTGTTTGAATCTGATGTACTGTCACGGTGACCTGTACTGCACTTATGAACCTGGTGTTGAATCTGATGTACTGTCATGGTGACCTGTACTGCACTTATGAACCTGGTGGTACCTGGTAACTGCTGAAAGCAATGTGGGTAAAAATAAGGAAGGCATGGGAGTGTGCTGACATGAAGCCAAAGGGAGGGTCTCTCCCTTTGAGGGATTGCCAGCTCAGTCTCATTATTTTTTGGAGAGTTAGGTAAGTTCCAGACACCATTAAAAATTAACCCTATGCACTAATGGTGTAAAACGAAAGCTGGCACAGGTAGTGAACCAACCCAGCCACAGACTGTATAAAAGATTGAGCGATTTCACCAAAGATCAGAAGGTTCCCGGGATCTTTCTCAGTGTTTTGACCTGTGTGAATAAACACTTTTCTTCTTGGCATCTGAAGACTTGGCTCCTAGACTCTGGATTCACTGGTGAGACTTAGATACTTTGAGACACTAGTGTTGTCCAGGGTATACGGCGGTATATGGCGTATACCCACTTCTAATGCTCCCTGGTGCGCATCATTCAGTAATATCTGTGTGCCAGGTAGACCTCTTTTCCTTAAGGATGATGAAGCCATGAACAATCCTCCTCTGCCTGTAATTGGCTGGTACATGCTACCTTCACTGATTCGATTGGTTAACTTTAGGGATGAGCCAATCAGAGGCAGAGTAGGGCGGGTCATACAGAGGAAAATTTTGCTAACACCTCTGTGGCACTCCAGTTGATTGACAGGTCTGCTTGAAAGATGCGCGGAAATGCGAGAAAGGCAGAATAAACACCTTTCAAGTGAGTGGCACGTATCGAGCGAACCTACTTTCATGGACGATATAATTCTCCGGTAAGTTTTAAGGTGGTTTCCAAATGAATCATTGTTTTAAACTACTGGCAACATGACTGCACATTTCAAGGAGAGGATATTTTGTCGCCAGTGGTTAAACTGAGTGTCGGGCCGAGTCTGACTAACGTTTTGAAAGGCTAACGTTATTCTAACGTAAGTCTGAAGCTAGCTAGATTGGGATAATGTGGGAAAACCTCTAGGCTGGTAGTTGATTTTAAAGTAAGTAAAAACACAAGAATGGGGACAGGTAGTTTAAGATTCGACCTAAAACAATATTGAGGTCTAACCAGGCTATCTTATTTTGTATAGGGACAGACAACAATGAAAAGGAAGGGAGGTATTGCTGACTTTTTGTAAAGAAGCACAAATCAGGCCCAGACAGACCCCAGCCCTGAAACCAGCAGCCCTGGCAGCTCCCAACCTGAAGCTAGCCAGGCAAGTCAGTGTGAGCAGAGTCAAGGACCCAGCCTACCACCACCAGGTCAGAGCATATTGAGGCAGTAAACTGCATCTTCAGTTTATTGAAAGGTGAAGCCAAACACTGTAACAAAAGGTGATTTTGACAGATTAAGCCTCATTTTGAATTTTGATTTAGCTTGTAACAATAGATGAATTTCTGTGTGATTTTATTTTAAAACAAAAGAAGATAAAAACATGGCGTTTTTCTGGACTAATTTAAAAAAAAGGTGAAAATTAAGAGTATACCCATTTCTCCAGGGACCACTACACCACTGCTTTGAGACCTAGAACTTACAATTAAATTACAAGTGTTAGTACATTGAGTGATTAGGTTAGTAAATAGATCTTACGTTGAGGGGCAACTGGCCCTCCCTCAACAATAGATAGATAGATGGATAGATAAAACCTTTATTGATCAGCGGGGAAATTTACAATGTAACAGCAGCAAATAGAAAAACAGTTTGAATAACAATAGTTTGCTTACTATTTAAAAAAAATCTTGGTATCAGATTATGTCTCCACTACAAAGTCTGTTGAGAAAGACACTCAGATTATCATTTGTACTTCACTAGACAAAGGAACAATGTACCAAAAAATGAACTATTTGTCCATTGTCACATTATAGATGTTGATTAAACTGATTCACTATTATTACTATTATATAATTCTATGTATCTTATAAGTAATTTCCATCTACATCAGATTGTTAATGTCCTCAGTAAAGTGACTGGAGGTGATTTGACAGACACAGGTGACTTTAGTCTGTTGATGCTTAAAACCAGGTGCTTTGCCAGTTCAATTAACTTTTAACAGTTTAACGACTGAAAAGCTTCTGTGCAGTGGATTTAAATCTCAAACAGCCTCCAGGTTACTGTCAAACCTGGTTAAATCCCAAACTTTCGAGAACATTTCATCTGGCACATTTAGGAAAACCCTCCTGCCCTACAACAGGTTTCCACAACACACAAACAGATGGGAAGGAGGAGGCAAAACTGTAACAGTAAGCAGGAAAAGAGTTCCGCTTTACCTCAGAAAAGTCAGATGCCCATGAAACGGTGAGGATGTGTCCTTGATGTGTGGAGCTCAGAGACGGAGTCATTAGGACCGAGCAGCTCCTCCGCTCACTCCGGAGCTCCTGTCGGCTGTCTCGCACCTTGATAGCTCGCCGTGATACTAAACAGTTTGTCGGTCGCTAGCAAAATGGTGAAGCAGTAGCATAACACACACTGTAAGTTGCAGTTTTGTCTATAAGGTACGGAGCTTCGTGCATGGAGTGTGGTTTTGTTCATTTCCTGCGTGGTCAGCCGCTGCTTTGTAGGAGAACAGCACTGTTATGTTAGCTTAGCTAGCTAAGACAACTGTATCCATTCACTATGACATCCAGGCTAGCACAGAGACATGGATGTAAATATCTGTGTGAGTTATACATTATCAGGTTAACTTTGGCCTGGAAAATATTGGTTGTATTTAGCTTTACTCGTAACGCGATAAACGCTTGGTTAGCTTTCTGTTGCAGTGGACTCCAACGATAGTTAGCTCGGCTAAACATTAATGTCAGCTAATGTTAGCAAAGTGAAGAGATGGCTCCAATTCAGGCCAGGCCTTTAAAACACCGTGCTAGAAATGGACTTAAACAGCCTGTTAGCTGCAGAGAACAACGGGATACGTGTTGAATTTTATTAAGTTCAAAGAGCTACATTTTGTAATGTTCTTAGCTGACTTTAGGTTTGTTGTGTTAGCAGAGTCCATCCCTTCCAGACCGCAGCTCTCAGCAGCACACTGATTGGGAGTAATGAGTAACACTAGATTTGTTTTGTTTTGTTCAAATGTGGAAATTCCTGCTACGTGTTTCCCTCACTCATTATCTGAGTCTGTTATCTGGCCAGAGGAAGGATGCCACAGGTGACACAAATTAACTAAAATGACTCAACAGAAAACAGTTACTAGAGATTCTTGCTCTTTTACCCTCCGGTGCCAGGTCCAATGTGAGCCCTGTGTTGTCCTTCAGAGCATCAGGAAGTTGTCTTAATCATTCTTATCTTCTGACCCTGACAGCAAGGATTTCTGACATTCTTGAACAACAAATGGGTGAAATGGCTTGGATGCTTAATCCTATCTAGTAGAGCTGCACAATATATTGTGCCAGCATCCACATTGTGATGTTTGCATGCAGAGTAATCTAGTCAAGTCACTGTTATTAAAATAACACATTAAAAACAGCAGAGACTGAGACAAAGTGATTTCCAAGTAGAGAGATAAGACTTAAGGTAAAGTTATGACCCTACACTGTTGCTCATTTTGCAAAATGTCCTAACAGAAAGGTATTTTGACACTAACCTTTCCGTCTTTATTTTTCTTAATATTTTGGTATGTTTTTTGCAGTTTGAGCATGGCAGAAAGAAAGGGAAAACCAGCCACTCCAATCAAAACACTCACAAAGAAAGAAAAAGTAGAGCTCAAGAAAAAGGTATGGCTTTTTGGGATGTTTTTCTGCTGGGTTTGCTGTTGAATTCCTTTTAAATTCTACATTTTGAATATGTGAGGAGATGTTTTTTACGACACAAATTTGTGTAAAATACACATGCATATTAGAAATCACCAGTCTCTTAATTTTAGACTGTGGCCTAAGGGAAAGAATTAAATCCAAGCACCTTACATATTCATGTGTTTCAATGTGGCATTACAGGAAGAAGAAAAAGCAGCAGAGGTTTTTGAAGAATTCTTGGCGTCATTTGAGACCAGCGAGAAAAACAAAGTAAAAACTTTTGTCCGTGGGGGTATTGTGAATGCAACTAAAGGTGAGCAGTCAGGATTTTAAGACTTTCAATCAAGTATTAGAATATAATGCAGCTGGATGTCTGGACAAAAGCCGAATGATGAGTTATCTGTTCTAATAATGCCAGATTGAATTACCTGGACGTGTATTATAATTATTAAAGAATATCAAGCAGACTCAGCAGTGAAATATTTCACTATCTTGATTTTTTTTAGGACCTATATCTTCTAAATGGTTTAATAAAATTCAGTGACTCTGGGGACTCATTGTCAGCAGTCCATTGTTACTTTAATTAAAAAAAATCAATCTCTTCCAACACTGAACAATTCCTCATCCTACTGTTATGCAAGTAGACATCTCTTTGCAAACACAGCACAAAGACTGAGACTCAACCAACTCATATAAGTTGTTCTTGGACCTAAGGCTGATCTTTTTTGTCTTATTCTACAGGAAGCTGTTCAAATATCCTGCTGACAGACAATAGAATAGAGATGAGAATAGAACGGCGTGTTGTTTTCACCGACTTAAGTCTCTCCTGCTATTATTTTTGCAGAGGAGGAAGCAGAAGAGGTCGGGAAAAGTAAGGTGTACCGACCTTCTACGAAGTTTGTCCCTACGTCCCAGCATGTCTCACCAGTTTCATCTGCTGAAAGCAAAAAATCTGTGAGTTCGCACTCTGAACTTTACCACTACATATTACTCCCCTCAGTATGAATGAAAACCATTCATCTATCGTTAAATGTTGATCATGACCTCTTACTTTGGTTAGTGAAATTGTACAATCGATTCACTTATAATAACTGTAGTGGCTCTCTGTTTGATAACCAGACGTTTAAAAAAAAGACAGAAGAAAAGAAGAAGAGTAATCTCGAACTCTTCAAAGAAGAGCTTAAGCTGTAAGTCTTTGGCAGATTAAATCTGTTGAATGTCATGCTTTACTGTAATCTGTTGATGTCTTTTGGCATACATAAGCCTGTTTTTGTATGTGAAAAATTGCAGAATACAAGAAGAACGTGAGGAAAGGCACAAAAGAAAGAAAAGTGACCCTGGCGGAGCAGGAGGAGGTGAAAGAGGATATGGAGATCTAGACATACCGTTATCAGGACGATCAAGTAAGAGTCCACCTTCAATATTGGCAGTTTATTAGTTCAAAATCTTGCTACGCTCCAAATCATGCTAACCTCACTGCTGTTTCACCCTACAGCTTTATATGATGACCTAACAGTTCCCACAACCACTAACCTCTACATTAGCTGCATTAGCCAAAAGGTAAAGGAGCACACTGACTTTGATTGGCTCGGCACAGTGAAGATGTGCATCTCTCACTTTTCAGTTTTGTTTGTTTCAGATGAATGAAGAGATGCTCTGTAAAGAGTTTTGTAAATACGGTCCTCTGGCCAGTGTGAAGATTATGTGGCCGCGGACAGAAGAGGAGCGCGGCAGGACCTCAAACAGAGCCTTTGTGGCTTTCATGACACGGAAAGATGCAGAAAGAGCTTTGGCTGCACTTGATGGTATTATTGACTTTTAAAAATAGTTTAACCAATCTCGTTTTGCTCTTAATGTATGATTATATTATGTAGTGACTAATCGGTAATCTGTTTTGCATTGTAGGAAAAGTCATTATGGGGTTTGAGATGAAACTGGGATGGGGCAAACCAGCTCGTATTCCACCTCAGCCTCTCTACACACCGGTGGGGTTGAGAGCCACACCGCCGCCCCCTTCTGGCCTGCCTTTCAATGCTCAGCCAAGGGATCGCTTCCGCAACGACTTCACCAAGCCTTTGGGCATGTCCAAAACGGAGCTCGACAAGGTAAAGTCACATCTTCAAGTAATGGATTATGACTGCATACTGATGGTGATTTTTGATGTGGTAGATCAGGAGTTACAATCTGTACAAGAATGTGAAAATTAAACAAATTCTGCTTTTGAAAAAGGGTATAGGACTTAGTGGTATAAGATACTTTGTCACTTTAACGGAAATGCACAAGCTGAAAAGTCATCATTTTTCCTTGGTTAAATTAAAGTGCAGCCATTTTAAACTTTAGCAAGCAACTGATTCAGAATGCCTGAGAAACATTGCAAAAAAGGTGAGAATCATGTTACGGTTATGATGCCTGTGTCGTCATTCATTTAATTGATCACCTGTCCTTGCAGTGCCATATTACAGGACTCTAGTAAAGTAACATAACCCTTTGTCAATGAATACAAAATATCAATAGAAATGTTTAGCTCTTAAGCCCTTTATATAAATTAGACGAGCTTGTACAGATGGTGTCGCATTTTGGAATCATTTTCTGGACTGCTAAAGTCGTGTCACCCTCATCATTCCACTGACCATGAATGCTATCGACGTTTTCTATGCTGTATGTATCCTGCAGTGTTTCATCTGTACAAGTGCTCACTTTTTAATATTCTCACTATTTGATTTGACTTCACAAACAGACTCTGTCCGAAGCCGTAGTCAAAGTGGTTATCCCAACCGAAAGGTACACACACTCTTCTTACTACGACTGACCACCTGTTAGAACACAAGTGTTGTAGGACAGAGGCTGTGGTGCGCCGTTCTTGTGTCCATGCATATTCTTTGAGGCAGGAAGTCCCAGACCTAAGAGCTGTGAATGCACATGATAAACAACCTAAAATCTTTCTTGGCAGTTAATGAACATTTTGACATATGCAGCTAGTATTTGGTAAGCCTCCCCATTCACTCAGATTTACATTTAGCAAACGCACTTTTTGTGGACTTTTGTTTCTCATTTGCTCACATACCTCATAATATATTTTCCACCGTGATATTCAGGCAGTGTTATTGTGAAAAGTAGACAGCAGTAGCTTTGCAAATGACTGTTAGAACCATTAATTTATACCAACATCTCTGAGCCCTGGGTTTCCCGTGGGTTGGCTGAGACACTGCAGACCGATACAGCTAGAAGGCAGATAGATTTAACATTAGTCCCAGTTAGATGATGTTGGGAATAGATGCAAGGGCCGAATCGAACCCAGATGCTGCCTCAGGTCAGAGTAGTGAGCAATATGAAAGTGTCACTATAGTGGTAGATCTGACAACTAGGGCTGCAACAACGAATCGATAAAATCGATAATAATCGATTATTAAAAGCGTTGGCAACGAATTGCATTATCGATTCATTGCGTCGCGGTCGCGGAGCCGTCTACTTCACCTGCAGAGCGAGTTTAACAGAGCGAGGTGGAGGCAGAGCAGAGGAGGTATTTTCAAAGGGAAGTAAATTCAACAAATGAAACATGACTGAGACGGAGAAAACAGTTTGACCGAAGTCCTCAAAAGTGTGGGAGCATTACACGCTTCACAAAACAAAGACATGCTGCGTGTTCACTACATTTGAATGCACGCATCTGAAAATCGCACTGATGCCGGACGGTCACGAGCGGGCCACTACGTGGTCACGTGACCGCGCTTTCAGCTTGACGGTCCGGTAGACGAGTCTGATAAACACAGCTTCTGGGCCGCAAACTTTCTCTATTATTTCGAAAACACTTCAGGAAAAAGCATTTGAGGCGAGAAATAACCTGTGCACCAGCTGGACCTGTGCTGGTTTTAGTTCACCGACGGCTAGTTTAGATGTTTAAGGACAGTAGAAGTCGAGTCTACTTTATAAAAATGAGCTGCAGGTAAACACACCGGATCGCAGCTGGAAACGCACCAGCCGGCCACATGCGATGTGTCGCATCTAGTGGACATGCACCTTCAGTCACTGCATTATCCTACATTTGTTCCGTTTTAAAGTGAGGAAACGTAATATCAGTCTCTCTGGTAGCTTGTGTGATGCTAGGGTTAGCTTATTAACTGATTAATGACAGAGATGAGGCGTGTGACTGTGAGAGATGGGTTTTATTTCACTTTCATCAGCTACAGAATGGTTTGAATATGTATTACAAATAAACAACTTACACACTATAGTGGTAATAATTTGAAGATTAAGCCTCCAGTTTTAATTTTCTGACATCTGAGTGAAGACACTGGTCTGTGTTGGAGTGAGGCACGATGAATTACATTGATAGGCTTTATGATGAGAAAGACATCATGTACACCACAGCAAGCAGCTGTCTGACTGAGAGCATCTTTAACATGAGCGTCACTGACATGAGGCCTCTGTCCATGGCTGAAGATGAAGGTGTCCCTATAATGATCTTATTTGTTCTGTCATTCCAAATCTTCTATTTCTGAATAAAGAGGCGGAAATTACAAAATGTTTTTTTTTATCAGATTCATCGATTAATCAAAAAAATAATCGGCCGATTAATCGATTATTAAAATAATCGTTAGTTGCAGCCCTACTGACAACATGAACATGCTGTACAGTGATGCTCCAGATCAGACAGATTTCAGGCCTGAAGCCCCAATCCACAGTAAATACTGCATGTATCATCTACTGAAATTGTCCCCCCAGTGCTCATTTATGTGTTGAAATTTCCAATTGTGGTCTGAGAGAAGTAATTTTAAATATCTTAAGAATAGGAATTTTGTAGCTGCATAAATTCTGGCATCTTGAATTCTAATGTGAGTTCAGTAGCTTAATTCTCCTCATCGAACAAGGCAAAATGTGTCCTTTTATACTCTGGATCGGGGCTGTGTTCATGAATAAATTATATGATCTGTGGGATTTCTTTTACCCCTTTAATGCACGGTGACCCTGGAATATTAAAATATGCTGACACATTGTCCCAGCAGCCGCCAGTGACTGTGCAGTGTTGTAATGACATTGTTAGGGTCAGCTCCAATCTGACAGTCGGCCAGCAGTTTTCATGGGTCACTAGTTCGCTGTAAAGAGGTACAAGAGATTTCATGCTGTATGTGACAGAGAAGTGAACATTTAAAGTTTGGTCTGACACACCCTTCTTTCCCCACAGGAATCTATTATTCCTTATTCACAGGATGATAGAGTTTGTGGTGCGTGAAGGTCCCATGTTTGAAGCCATAATCATGAACAAAGAGAAAAACAATCCAGACTACAGGTAGGTGTTCTGTATGTGGTCATGTTGCAAGTCACCTTTGTGAATGAGTACATATTTAATCTTACTCATTTTTCATTTTCTCAGGTTTCTTTTTGACAACAAAAGCCAGAATCATGTGTACTATCGCTGGAAACTCTTCTCCATCCTCCAGGTGTGTTTCTAAAAAGCTCTCTGTGCAAATCTTTTATTTGTTTTTGGGTCATGCTGAATTCAATACTTCTTCCAAGTAATATGTGCCTGGTTTTCATGCCTACCGCAGGGAGAGTCCCCAACAGAGTGGAGGACGACAGATTTTCGCATGTTCCGAGGAGGTTCTTTATGGAGACCCCCTGTTCTAAACAACTACTCTCAGAGAAGTGAAGAGAGAGCAGAGGCAGAGGACAGTGTTTCTCCAGAGGAGGAGGAGGTGAAGAAAGGGCAGCTCAGAGCCGAGTAAGTCCCTCCAGCAGACATGGTGACATTCACGCTTGTAACTTCAGTTGAACATAATGTTAATCTTCTGTAAACACCTTTCAGGCACAGGCAGAGGCTGGAGTTGCTGCTTAAAGAGCTCACTCCAAGCAGAGAGGACATTGCCAATGCCATGCTGTTCTGTCTCGACCGAGCAGATGCAGCAGAGGAAGTGGTGGGACACATCACTGACTCGTTTTCTTTGCTTCAGACGCCCCTTCAGAAGAAGGCGAGTTTGCTTGCTTATTGCTTTATAAGAACAGAGTTGCACAGAGTGCCTACAAAGTGATATCATGTTTAACTTTTTTGTCTTTGATCCCACAGATTGCCAGATTGTATCTTGTATCAGACATTTTACACAACTCGTGTGCCAAAGTCGTGGGTGCATCATATTATCGTAAATAGTAAGAGACTTTACCTCAGTTCAGCCTCACCACTCTGACTGTGTTTTATTTCTTCTCCATCCAACAGTGTTAAAATGTTTCTTTGTCTTTTCAGTTTTGAAACAAAGCTAACACAAATATTTGGGGACCTTAATGCAGCACACAAAAACATACAAGCCAGGCTGCAGGCTGAACAGTTTAAGGTATTCATGTCATTCATTTGTTTCGCTCAAGGACATTTGCCAAAAATAGAGCGACTACAAAAACACGCTTTCATGTCCTATCTTTACAGCAAAAGGTCATGAGTTGTTTTAGAGCATGGGAAGACTGGGCCATTTACCCGGGGCCTTATCTAATCCACCTTCAAAATATCTTTCTGGGCTTCGCCAAAGCAGGGGAAGAGTCAACAGAGACTGTAGAGGTGAGCTGAATATTTATCTCCTCATTACAGACTTTACTGCCTTTTTGTAAAGGCCTGTCAACAACACAGGCTGCTATTAATGTTGAAAAGTAACATTAATTGGACACTAACAACACCAAATGTGCATTTCTATGTCTTCTTGTAGGAAGCACCGTGTGATCTTGATGGTGCACCACTGGACGGCACACTTATAGACGGGCTACCTTTGGACAGAACTCCTGTGGATGACCTCGATGGCTGCCCTATGGGCTGGGACCCTCTGGATGGAGTCCCTGTCGATGACATAGACGGTGTTCCCCTAGGAGCTTCCATTGATGATATTGATGGGATGCCCTGTGAGTTCACCACCTATTTATTAAAAGCACATCTTTATACCAGAAGCACGTTTCATTTCCCCTTTGTCAGTTATCTGTCAATACACTGATCCACCTTCTAGAAGGACGAGTAGCTGAGCTTGCACTATGTGGGAACAGTACACGCAAATACTGAACCGTTCTAAATGAAGACATCATGAAAAAGAAGATGTGAACCGTAATCACAGCCTGACCCGAGGCATTTAGTTGATGGCCTGTCCTTGTCTTGACTCAGCTTTTGATGTGTTTTTTTTTTTAGTAGATGAGAGCAATGCTCTTCTCTCCAGAGTGCCTTTGTCTAAATGGGAGAAGGCAGGTGATACCAGGACGTGTTCTCAAGGTAAGACATGTGAGGATACACTCTCATCATCAGTCTGCCCCCTACGATCCTCCTTATCATTCTCCTTTCTCTCTCAGTCAAGACCGAATCCAAGTGGGACACAGTGGTGGAACAAGACAGTGAAGATGAAGTGAATGTTAGGTAGGGCCTGAGCGGTTGGTTTCAATGCATCACCCGTCTACATGTGTGAAAAGAATGCGTATTAACTAAAATGGTATGGAAGCTCGTATTTCTCCTCTCCTTTCTCCTGACAGCGGCAACTCACAGGATGGAGACGAGGACTCAGAGAGTGACAGCAGTGCAGATTCCTGCAATTCGTCAAACTACGACAGTGCAGTTTTCCAGAGCTCGCTCCGAAGTTTTGAAATGTCTGAGAGTAAAAGGAAGAGGTTGAGAGAGCTGGAGGCAAGTGCACATTTTTCAGAAACATCTTTATGCAGATTAGCAGAATAAGTGAATATATGATCCAACCCATCCTCCTTTTAAACTTATAATCAATGTCCAATTTAAGCCAGTATTTAAATTCTGAGGCAGACACTAATAAAATGTAATTTTATTGTGAGTTTTTTATTTACCGGTTGTTAACGACAGTCTTAGCTGTATAATTATGTTGTTATTCCCATCCACCAGATTATATTAGAGCGTACTAAACTCCCAGCAGAACAACTATAGACCAACCTTAATACACAATAAATTATAAAAACCTGTAGGATACGTACACATTAAATATATTTCTAAAATACTGTACTACAATATTTTGACATGGTTGTATTACCCATCATACAAGTGTTATTGTCAAGATCCTGACAACTGTCAGCATGATAGTATTACAGTCTGGGTATATTGTGGGACAGCCGATGTCTGTTAGTTTGTTAGTATTTAATGTGTTGGAGACGTGCTCTTTAGTTTCAGCACTCTAGCTTGGACTAGGTGTGTGAATTCACAAAGAACTGTTTGGACAAACATTTGCTATTCGTGGTGATAACAAAAATACACTTAAAATGTGTTAGTGTCACTTATTAATACAGGTTTGTTATAGCCTTGCCTTTCTCATTTGTTTTAAAATGTGTGAACTTGTTTATTACATGTCTGAATAAGAAAATAGCAAAATTCAGACAGGAAAAAAAATGTGTTTTTCTTATCGGCACGATTTTGCTTTATGTTTAGTTGCTTTCTGTGTAACACGTTTACCACAGGTGCCTCCCTATATCAAAATATAATGAACTGATAGGTAATGTCTCTGACACAGGTGAAGGTTATGAAGATCCAAGATGAGCTAGAATCTGGCAAAAGGCAGAGAAAGTCTGGAATGAGCATACAGCAACAAGTGGAACACTACAGAAACAAACTGCTACAGAAGGTGGGCTGATGGACAGCATCTATTAATGTGTTTTAGTTCATTTTGCATGTTTTGTTTAGTTCTCAGAGGAATGGGAAGTGTTCTGAAATTTTAGAACAGTCATTTATGCTTAGTTAGCCTTCATGCTTTGTATTTGTTTTTCTTTAGTAAGTCTCAAACGCAATAGCAACCATCACTGGTGTATGGTAGGAGTGTTTCTGTATCATGAATAGTATGGGGCCACATTTACTTGCTTCTTTATAGTATTGTGCTTTAAAATAAAAACAAGAGATTAGCCACTTGGCACAGTAAATAAACGGAGATGTTTCTGATCTACAGAGAAAGTCACATTTCCGCCATCGACAGGGAAGGAAAGCGTGACCACATTTTTTCCTTGGGTGCTCTTTGTGTGTTTATTAGTTTGCTTACTGGAGCAGAGTTTACATTTATGTCTAAAATATAGTTTACACTGCTTCAGGGGTTTGTTGCACGTAGTAAGTTTGGAGGACATTGTTCCACGGAAAATAAAACAGCAGGGCTTGCCAGGATTAACAAATCTACGATGCCAGTATAATGGTTTCACTGAATGAATTTGGATTCTGCATGTTTTTGACACTGCAGTATTTTTAGCCATATACAGAGAAAACATAATATATAAAAAATAATTCTGTTTGAATGAGATAGAAGTGATTTCTATGCTGTGTTCAGCATGTTATCAGGCAAAGTCCCAGAAGCCTGCATATGACTTTAATGGGACCTTTTTCACTGTCTGCCGTAGGAGTTTCAAAAAGATGACGAAAAGAATGAGAGATCAGTATCTAAGTCCAAAGAAAGGTCAAAGGAGGACAGAAGGAACAAAGAACGGAGCAAAAGAAATGAAGACGGGGACAGAAGACGGAGTAGCAATTCTGGAGACCAGTCCCAGAAATCAAGCATCTCTCCTTCAAAGCAAGTGTCATGATGTGTTTTTGTTTTTGCAGCATACTTATGTGTTATCCTGGTTGTTATTCTTGAAGTTCACTTGTTCTATTCATTTAAACAGGTCAAGGTCTCCCAAACGGTCCAAACGCTCCCGGTCACCGTCTCCAGACAAGAAGGCCGGCAAATCCAGGTCACGGTCGCCACATCGCTCCCACAAGAAGTCAAAGAAGAGCAAACACTGACTCTCAGCTCTGGACCCTGTCATCCATGACTATGCTGCATCGGCCTGCTGGTGTCCACGAGTTACAAAATGCACTTCTGCAGTGCTCCTTAAACAGACTGTCTGTTCCCTCGGTCCCAAATTACACTATTCATGTAAGGTTCAGAACTCTTTTGTATGATGAAGTTTGAACACTGTAATTATATTTTTGTTTTAATGTTTGTTTTTAAGTGGTAACCAGAAATGTTGCTGCAAAGTTCTGACACTAAATAAATCACCTTTAGTGGTGTGTGTGTGTTGATGGTGTGATCGGTACTAATGGTGGCAATGATGGGATTTTTCAAAGGCTGAAAAAAGGTTAAATATTCCTCCAGTTTGTGTGGATTTTTATTGAGGAAAGTAATAGAGCATCATTTGTTTACAAAAGCAGTAAGTATGCAATGCTACACAGTAAATTTACAGTTCTATTTTAATATAATGAAATGTGCTTTCATTGAACAAAAATGTATCAAAAGTACTTAAGAGCCAGTATTGTTTGACAAAAACTTGAAGATACCCAGCCCTAATCATTAGTAACTGTATACAGATCTCCTGTACTGTGGATTGGCGGTTATCTGCTGAAATGGTTTAGAGGAAAGCTTGAGAAGTTGGATTTAGAAAAGCAATCTAGATTTTGTAGGCACACACACAATTTGTAAATGACAGTTCAATCCACCTTGATTTCCAGACAAACGGTGAAACATCTTTCCACAAGACCTCACTGAAATCTGACTGACGTTACAGTGTCTTGCTTCTCTGGGAACTTTCTGAAATGTGGGAGCTTAAGTAACACATAAGGTGCCCGCACTGTCACAGATAGTTTTGACCATACAGTTGTAAATTTACACACACACACACACACACCTGAGCAGATTGAATTTCTGCCCATACCATACACTTGACTTTACTGGATCTCTTTTGTGCACGATGCCAAAACCGTTCACAGTTGCTTGGTATGCAAGATAAAAATAGAAGTGTGACAGGGAATCTCAGCTTGTACAGTTCATTCTCTCATCTTACATTTTAGGGTCCCTGTACTCCCAAAAAAGCTACAGCTAGCTTTGTCTCAGCGCAATAACCAACAGGTAGCTAGGCGACCTCCTGACGTGTTGTCCTCCGTCGTGAGGACTGATCTCTGACAGAACGTGAAGAGCTGAGAGCCTCTGAAGTGCTCAGTACTTTTTAACATTGATGAAAACTTTGATAGCTCCAGTGAAGTCAGCAGACAGAAGAACCTCCGTGTGATCCGTCTTTAGGGCTCCTGCAAAGAAAGCAAACAATAAGGAAATTTTATAGCACTGAAAATGACACTCTTGATGTCCTAAAATCTGCTTACGAATTGCATAAAGCGGACACACCTGAGGGTATTGTTTCAGAGTCTGTCGAGTCGAGACTCTTACACTCTGCTTCTGGTTTCTCTGCTCCGGTCTCTTGTGGAACAATAAGGCCTGGGTGGGGCGCGAAAATGGCTGAGGTGACTACTGCATTGTGTGCTGAAAGATAAATAATGCTTCATTAACAGTCCAGTGACGGGGAACAAAGACAATAGACCGGTACTTAAATTAAATCCTGTGTGTCACTCAACACAGAGCACAGTGTACCTTTAATCCCTTCCCAGAAGTCATTGCGGTCCCGTCGTACGGATGTGAATTTGCTCAAGTCGTGGTAAGTGCTCCAGATGTATACGTACTTATCCTCTGAGCCGCTGACTATGAAGGAGTAGTCATGGCTATGGGGAGAAGGACCAGGAATAAATGGGTTTTTGCATAAAAGGCTTCGTGCAACATACTGTATGAACAAGATTAAGTGTTGTAATGGACAGTTATTACAGTCAAACTTTCTCATGTTAAATACTAGGACTTGACAAGAAAAGCAGAGGGCAACAAATAGTCAACACCACTACTTTAAACTGCAGTTCACAGAGAGGGATTTATGATCCACTGAATGTTCATCTGAAATGGAAGCATCCTCACCTGAAGCTCGCTTTAATCTGGCTGCTGCTATTGACGTAACCCTTGTATTTCATGGACAGAGACAAGTCCCTCAGGTCGTAAAGGCGGATGCGGGAATCATTTGAGGTCACCAGAATCTATGAGGGGAGAGTGGATTGTGACATTTGACACTTAACGTGTCTCGCGTATCTCATTAAAGAGGACATGAAACATACTAAACACATTTGTAGTGGAGGCCAGCTGTTACCTTATTCTCTCCAGGCAGAGGTTCAATGCCGGTAATTTTGCGTCCTACTTTGTTCCTTCCTCTGGTGGACCTCACGTGAATTTGAGTGTGGTATTTTAGACGCTAAAGAATGTGTAAACACAAGAATACAACACATCAGTATTTTAATGAATGCAGCCTGAACATAGATGAAGAACAAAGTACTGGAAGTGGATACCTCTGTGTCATAGAAGATGCAGCGGCCATCATAGGTTCCAATGACCGCATACTTCCCGTTTTGGCAGAAATTAGCAGCAGTGATGAGCCGTGTTTGTCCGTCAACTTCGTTCCACAGAGCCACCTTCTTGTCTGGAATGTTCCAGAGCCGTAGTTTTCCATCCAGAGAGCCGCTTAAAAAGTATCTGTCATCCTAGGAAACAAGAACAAACTGTTACTATAAATACAGCCCGGGAGCCAAAATTAATAGATGTATGATTTGCGCTCGGAGAAGTAATGCAAGGTGACACAGCTTACTCTGGGATGGAAAGCAATGGCTGTGACAAAATCAATGTGCTGAAAGCAGCAGAGACACTCTCTCCTGGATATGTGCCATAATCGGACGGTTTTATCCATGGAAGAGGAGAGCAGGAAAAAGTTCTAGGTCGACACAAAAACAGAAAAAGTGAGACCAGATATAACAACAAGGGTCTAAAATACGTGAAAACGAGGGACAGTAATGAAAAGAGGGCAGTGAGATAATTACCTTCGACCAGGACAGGTCTAACAGATCAGCTGTGTGACCCTTGTACTTGCAGAAGGGGACCTGACGAAATGGGGCGTTCCTGTCTTCTGTGTCTGGGTCCTCTGGAACACAACTTGCCTAGAATACGAGCACAGCCACTTAGGAAAAGAGTGCAGAACTCACATGTATACTAAAACAGCTTAAAAATATCAGCTTCTTTCTGTCACTTTTTTTTCTAAACTCTGGACAACTCACAAATCAAGCGTTATTAATTTCACTCACCCCGGGATCAGTGTCAGATTTAGAGGAGCATAAGCTTTCCTGAGACGGAGAAGGTGAAACTCGACCTGGACAGGCCATAACAAAAAATGTTACCGTAGCAACCGAGCTGAGCATCTAAATTAAAACAATCAATCACCATGCTCCACAATATCGGGAGCCGCAGATGAGGTTACCTTCAGTGTTGTACTTTAATCTCATGTTATTGAAGTAGTCGAAGGCAGTCTTCAAGACCCAGATGCGAACCACGTTATCTTGGCCTGCAGTTGCCAGCAGCCTCCCACAGTGAGAGAACTTCATCGTCCAAACAGCCCCCTGAGGGAAAGACAAAGAGAAGCATTCGCTGGTGTGCATCTTCCCTTAACACCAAAATGATCAAATAACAACCTACGATCCCCTCACCATGTGCTCTCCACTGAGGTCCTGCACCACCTTAATCTGATCAAAGTCGAAGGGACCCTTGAAGCTATGCGCTGCCTTGAACTTGGCTGGTCTGGTGTACGGCATGCCCTCATCGTCACTCGATGACGGATCGTCCGGATCTGTATGGAACACTGAGAGCACGCCAAACAAAAAGCATAGCTAAGATTATTAAACCCATTGCAGGAGCAGGAATTTATATTACATAAGCATGTGCGGGCATTCTGAAATCCATCAAAATAAGGGTCAATTTTCATCGCTGGTCACAATCGAAGCAATTCAACAAATTGTGCACTATGTTAATCCAGAACGAATTCTGCTAAAGTTCTCAGAATTTTATGATTATGTGGATCAGATTTATTGGCTGAACTTCCAAGTTAGACTCCTAAAGGAAACAGGTCAGATCCGATTGGAAAACAGTTTGATTAACACCCCACACTGCAAATACATCCAGATGTACAGATGTTGCAAATACACAGTTGCATTTTTGTGGATATTTTTGTGACAAGTTTGTCTGTCTGCTACATCTTTCCCCCCCAGCAAGAAAGTTACTTTGTACTGTTTTTAAAGTACTTATAGCAACATCATAAATATAATTGTAAA
The DNA here is from genome assembly GCF_021347895.1 of Acanthochromis polyacanthus. Taxonomy (NCBI): domain Eukaryota; kingdom Metazoa; phylum Chordata; class Actinopteri; family Pomacentridae; genus Acanthochromis; species Acanthochromis polyacanthus. The sequence goes on from NC_067129.1 coordinate 14,256,778, forward strand.
AAACAATACACTGCTGCTGCTTCTTTTACCTTCATCACGCACACTTTTCACTTTGTTGACTGCCTTCTCTCCATACTCCTCAGCAAGATGCTTGGCCTTTTTCACAGACTTGCCCAGGAATTTTTTAAACTGGGTTCTGGTTCAAAACGTACAGGAGAACAAAATCTCATATCAAATGATGCAATGAGAAGGAGAAAATCATCCTTTCCAACAGCAGGCTACAAAACGTCACTGATGTATTACGTTTTCTGTTTCAGTTTCCCTCCATCCGTGTCTGCCAGGGGAGCCTGAGACTTATCGTCATCATCTGACTGTGCTGCATCATTCCTGCCAGGAAATAATATATATTAGCTTCCTCTAGAAAATGTACCACTTGTTTTTAGATGATAAGGCTAATCTTTTCCATGGGAAAATGAAAGTGCAAACTGTTAACATCAATTCAACAAACAGCAACCTGCTTATTTCATTGTTAGAAAAAAAGCTTTTTCCCGGAGGCCTAGTTTGATACTCCGTATTCAGCCCCATCTTTCACTCTTACAATAAGTGGTGCTTTGTCTAGTATTACATCAAATGTAACACAACTGCAGCTAGAACAGAAAATTATTTTCTGCTTACGTAATGTACTCCTTGGTCCTCCTCATGATGTGCAGAGTGAGGGGGTTGATCCCAGCAGGAAGTTTCTCCTCTGCCTGAATTAGAGGGATCTCTTCCCCAGTGTCTAAATTCTTGATCATCACACTGGCTAAGATTTCCTGTTTAAAGATTGCACACAAGTATGTTTTCTTTGCAGAGAATGTTGGTCTAAAGAATGTGCAAGAAGTTGGGTTATGGCTCGGATTCAAGCTGTATAAAGGCAAATAAAAAAAATAAAAAAAAAACACAGAGGGATTCTTACTTCATCTGTCAGTTCTCTGCCAGAGTTGGAACGTGGGCGCTGAGGGCCTGGAGTTTGTCCTTCACTTGGAGATGAAGCCTGTTCATCCTCATTTTCCTAAAGAAAATAAAGACAAAGGCAGCAATAGATGAGCAAGCTGCTACAGTAATCAGAAAAGCAGACAAGTCCCCAGCCTCACTGACCTGTGCTGTCACCACCTTATCCCCGCTGGTGGCACTGGCCAGATCCAAGGAATGCTGTAGCTCTTTGGTTAGACTCCTCACGGTGCTGCTGGGAGACACCAGGCCAGAGGGCTCCAGAGGATCAACGCTGACTGCACCGACTGCAGACACTGAATAATCACACAACAGAACACAACACTTCATCTCAAACACGGGAATAATTGATCTCTGTCTGCTTTATATGTGTTCAGTGTTTGGCATGGTAGAAAATTTGCAATGAAAAAGCAAGAATGGCATTTTTCCTGGGAGCAAAAACCTCAAGACACGGAAGATGGGATGTTATATATGTCATTTTGAACATTCTTTAAAGAGACACAGTTGTGGAAACCTGTGTATGCATGTAGTATTAAACACAACTTATATTTGTACAGCTATTATTTGAACAGCTATTAAATACAGGCAGAGTTCAACAGTGAATGTGAGAGGGCAGTATAAGCCAAATGTGTGATTTTCTAGTGTAAGATGAGTGATGTTTTTCAACTCTGTCTCCTTGTATCTCAGCAGTGGGTGTATGTGTGTCAAGGTCAGCCAGCTACAAAGTCATACAATGAATTTCCTTCTTTTTTCTGCTTACCATACTTTATGGTTCAAGTCATCCATTATTAAGCTAAATCACTGGTCACATGTGGTGACTACAGGTCTGTCATTCATTTACTCATGCTTTGCAACGCCTGGTTCAAGTAAACCTAGAGCCAACCTTCTGGTGTTATGCTGAAGCCCTTTTTTATTTCACACCAGCAGCAAACGAGCAAAAACAGCCCCTAATTCTTAAAGGTAAATATTTCAAAGAATATTCTGGATGAATGCCAAACTTCAGTACAATTAAGTGTGTATGTTTTTCTACCTTCCAGTCCACTTGGCCTCAGACACTCCTGTGACTTCTTGGAAGGTAAGCTCTGCCACGACGGTGGAGGAGGTCTTGGCGGAGGACCTCCGCTTGGAGGGGGTGGACGCGATGGAGGAGGCTTCTTTGTGCTGGCTACAATGTCTGGTTCCACTGTGAACTGCCGCGGAGGTTTCATGGGCCCAGAGGGGTCTATGTCAGCCGGCCCGTCTGTCAAAGGAACCTGGTCTAAGATGTCTGCAGGCCTCTGCTCCCGCTCGCCTTCTGCACCCACAGCAGCCCCACCAGAGTGTCTCTGTCCTATGGTGCTGGTGATGTCTGGAGGCTGAACATGTTCTTGCGAGCCCACTGATGGTCCTGGTAGATCTATGGGTTCAGGAGCCAGTACAGAGCATTCTCCATTTGTTGCTAAGCTTTTCTGTTGTTCCTCTGGCCTTTCAACAAGCTGAGGTTCAACAGTTGGCGCTGCTGGTTCCACAGGAACTCCCTCAGCACTATTGTCTTCCTTTGACTCTGTTCTAACATCAACATGTAGCTGATCTAACAGCTGAGCCACCTCACCGACATCACTAGCACTTCCCTTCTGGCTCTCCTCGATTATGCTATCAATGATCTATGAGGAAGAGAAAATAACAGTTATTTGAACAATACCGCAACTTTTTTTGTGTGGTAAGTTCCCACGTCTCAGCAAGTCTGACAGAAACACGTCAGTTCATGTAACTTTTTTTTTGTTTCATTTCACAGATGTTAACACTAAAGTGTGACACATAAACCTGGGTTGTACAACAATTATGTATACAGAATAGGCCAACATACCCTCATAGATGTTGGCTCAGTCTGACTCTTTAACCTTTCAAAGATCCGAACTGAGTTACACTTTTTTTGGACACAATAAATATGAGAATATGATCAAACTCTATTGTTTTGATAAACATCTTATTCGGGGGATTTTTCGTTATATCAGAGTCTGTGCAAGAACAGAGAAAACCATACCTGTAGGGAATCATCTTGCTGAGTCTCAGATGTGGCACAGCTCACATCTTGTGCAGCATTTACTGATCTCTGGGAAAGCTATAAAGAAAATAATTTTAAAATCATTGTTACCTGCAATATATACATAGAGGAAATAAGGAAAGTCACTTTCTAGCTGTGGCTTAAATGAAGGTTTGTCAAACATAAACAAAAATGGGAATCCTATTCAGTATATGTAATTTATATCAAAATATACCTACCTGCTACTTTAACACAGAAATATACATATTTGGAAAATCATATTTTTATAAATCCAAAATGTATCATCAACCTTTTTCTACTATACTCTGATCTTTGTGACTCATAAAACAACCCCAGGGTCTGACAACATCTTATCCATGTGTAACACTGGCCCATGATGCAATTTCTTTTTCCTGCTAAAAATCGATATTTTCAGTGAGCGATGCAAATGTTGCGTGTGGGTTGTCAGTGTGTGAACAAAGTTCACTCCTCAACCTTACAGCAAAAGTCAAAGTTTGAAGCACACAAAGCAACGTCTGGATAAACCAGACTGGCCTAGAAACAAGTGGCAGAGTCACAGATGAAGTTACAAGTGCGCTCTCTGACCACAATCACCAAAGGTATGGAGAAAAAATAGGAGCAGTACTTGACACAAAACTATCTTGATAATTTTTACACAACGGAATAGAAAAACTCTGTATTCCAAACTATCAGTCAGCAACTTGAGAAGACAAGTGCTTTTCTCCCTGTTCACTGCAGGAGTTGAATTTAGCTTTTTCACTTCACCAAAATCAACAAACCATGCAATTTGCCCAAACTTCTTCATGATGCAACTTTGCCACACCTTAAAATCGCTCATGGTAGGTGCAACATCAAAAAGACTACTGTAAACCCTTCAGTCCCCTGTAGATAGTTAAATGCCTCATGTCAGAACAGTGTATTGTACAAGGTTCAGTTCCAGTAGTCAGTGGTATGTAATTCTGGTAAAATATCCACACTCGCTTACATCCAACTCTGAGTAATGCTGTTAACAACAAACAAAGAGCAAATTACCAACTAACCATGTTGCTGAATAGTAAGTAGTGGTAAATAGGTTTAACCGATTAATCCACACTAGATTAAAGATTCAAAAGGATACCAAAATGATTAAATAGAACTGAACTCCAACTCTTTATACTAGCAAAAACCACTTCATTTTCAAGTCAGCGTAATCATTTCAGCAGTGACTCAGCACAGCATACGCTACCGTGTTTCAACATTGCCTGGGTTTTAGATAAACATACCTTAGGTGAAGGAATGACAAACTTTGCAGGTGACCTAAGAGCACAAAGAGACACAGTTCAAAAAGGCAATAGAACTCAACGTTTAAAATTCAATAGCCTAAAACAAATCTAAAATTTTAATTTCATCTGATTGCTAAGCAGTAAAAATAATATGTGTGAACTATAAAATAAAAAAAAAAAATCTGATTTTCCGATCTCTGATGCCTTAAAACGGTTTTCTGAATGTGGTGTTTGACTTTGCAGTGCGCCAAATGATGCTTAGTGAATTTAACTTTAACAGTAGTAAGAAAAGAGACCAGGTACTTTAAATTAAATCTGGTTTCTGCATGACAAAATAAGTGATATTACAGGGTGACCGAAAAAAAAACACTTGCCATAATATCAGCGCTCATAAAATCCAGTGGATATAGCTTAATTTTGGTCATCGATCATCGGATCTAAGATGACTGTAAACCGAAACAGTAACTGCAGTATTTTACTGGGGTGATCTTGACTTCAGTTCCCCACAGTGGTAGCCAGTAATATAGTTTTGGTGCAACAACAAACAATGTTTTGAACAGAAACTGTCAATGTGCATCTTAGTTTCAGCTTTCTAAAGGAACCTGTTCCTACATGCAAACTTTTCCTCGTCAGAATAACATCATGTGACTTGTGTGTTGGGGTCAGACTGTAAAAAAAAATCAAACAGCTGGTAAACTGAAGAACCGTATAAATCTATATAACTGCACATTTTAATGATGTAAACACAAAAATGGCATGACAGTATTTTGCACCAAACTTGTGTCTTGTCTTTAAAGCAGATGAAGAAACGTTATTTACGCAAATGGCCATTTAGAAAATTTAACGTTAGCTGTCAAGACTACGCTGAGTAGATATTTATACTACATGATCAAACAAGCAGAGAAACGAGTGCATTTGTCATTTTAATCAAACTGAATATTATCAAAATGTGTTTCCTTACACTTTTGGAGACGGAGTGAAATTAACGTCCTCTGGAGCATCATAAAATTCCTCTGTGTCACTTGTATCTGACGCCATGCTAACGTCAAATTAGCTCGCTAGCTAGTCCAAGTTAGTCGCCAGGCAGCTGTGGGAAAGCCTAACCTGCGAATGATTTAAGTGTTATACATATGTCTCGTTATATTCGGCCTTCTCGATAGTGATAATACAACTTCAGAGTCTTGGCCCGGGCGTCGTCAAACAACCACTTTCCTGTCCAACGTCACGCCATAACGTTACAATATGCTAGCAATGCTAACAATTTCTGTTCGTACGACTAGGCAGCAACTAATGCTAAGTAGCCTCCTGCTTCTTTTCAGATCTGTCTCGCTAAAAGAAACAGTATCGAGGATGAAAACCGTCGCCAAAAAAACGCGTTTTTTTTAACTTCAGCTCACGCTTGATCAGCTGTCAAGCTAACAGAGCCAGTGAACGGCGTCATAAACAAACCAGTAAGACAAAAAACACATCTTAGCGAGGTGAGTCAAAGGGCGGGGCTCAGGCGCCCTCTTCTTCTGCTCCACTGTTATGATGGCTGGCTATGAATTTGACACATTACTGTCCGCTGCTGGACTCACTGACGAACAGCAGGCAGGAGGATGGAAAAAGCACGGGCTGGGCTGTCGTGTCACGGCATGGTGAGGAAGGAGTATTAGTAGGGAGATTTTCCTTACATCCAAAAATACACTAGCTATAGGATCTTTCTAAGAGTGGCAAAACATCATCTGAGGATGAGAAGCTAATCTTTGAAATCAAGTAGTGTACAGTCTCACTGACACTGGATTTTTGAAGCACTTATTGACATAGATATTGTAAATAATATATTTTGATAAGAATCATGTAATTTTGGGTAACAGAAAAGTCTGATTGGGATATGTAAGGCTGATTAGAACAGTTTACAGCTTAAAAATGAAGTTGTTAGTCATCTCTGGTGAAGCAATTACACCTCTAAAACTAATATTTGTGTATCAAAGTTACTTATTTACACATTATATATCAAGAGCAAGTTAGATTATTGGAATAATTCAGCAACACATGTTCAAACAGGAAAGTGATTCTGAAGAAGAATAACGACACAGAAACCACCCTTCAAGGATTGGTTCCTCCTGTCTGAATTTGTGTTTTTAAGACTGCCATCAGTACACTGGAGTTTCAACGTGGAAAAGCTCAGCCATGGACTGCTTATTTTACTCATGATGTGTCTTCCAGCATATAATAAAAACAACATATGGAAATGCTGACAAGGTTAAAAAGAAAGATTTTCACTATAGAGGGATTGAAATTTGCTTTTATCCATCATTTTATACCTCAGAATCCTGCAGAATACTTCAATGATTAAAAGTGCTCTTTAAAAACATGTGTAATACAAAGCTTTACTCTGCTTCTTTCTACTCATTGTACCTTGTAATTCTAGTGACATTCAAAATGATGAGCAAAATAATTTTTCAAAGCGAGACTAATACACAAAAAACTGAATATGGAATGTGTGGAAATTTGTAAGCTTTAGTGTAAAGTGCATTTAAATGGCAATACACATCCAATGGAGTGCAGCTCATGGAATTAGGATAAGTTGATAAAATATGCACATAAGATAGCAGCTGCAGGTCCCCCTCATTCATGCACACATGACGTAGGCGGGCACAATGAATACAGCCCACAGTTCAGCAAAATTGCCACAGATTTGAAGTCTGGCTCTTTTTTTCTAAATATTCAATCAAAGCACTCTTTGTTCCACATCAAAGCATCAGCTGATTAATAATGGGCTTGCAATTTACTGATGATTGAAGAGCACAAAACAGTGGAGGTGGTAGAGGAGTGATTATTGCGAGTGGTGCAGTGCATTTTAATGAATGCACACATTATTTTTTGAGGGGTTATATTGTAATTGTAGACAATATTTGAACTAATGCTTTCAAGTATGAGTTTAATAATGATTGCAAAATAATTATTGTCCTGCATGGCTGTTGACTAACAGATTGTTCTGCATCATAATATTGCTTTTTGAGAGGTACGGTTTGGTAAGGAACAATTTACAATTTTCATCTTCTTTTTCATAATTTCCATTAAAAGGCAGATGTACAAAAATACTAGTAAAAGCATCTAAAGTCTTCATTGGATACATAATATTAATAACATTATTTATGTGCTTTAAAGCAGTCTTATTTTTTGCAAACTTTTCCAATATGTCCAATGTTGGCTTGCAAGTGTATAATCAATAAAGTATACATATGGATTCATAAACAAACAAATTCATTTTATCACTCTACTTTCAGCTGTGAAAGTTTATTAAAAGTTTTCTTGGGGAAAGCAAGACAAATAAATACAGTGTGTGTGTGTGTGTGTGTGTGTGTGTGTGCTGTGGGGTGTGACATGGGAGATCATAAAATGACCTGCTTAATAATGTACATTGTAATGGTCATGCCAATAAAGAAGTTTTGAACCTAAACTTGAGAGTTTTTATTATTGCAGTGTAGTCTGTTGAAGCTCCAGCCACATCCGCTGCACTGCTGTGGTTACTGTAAAACAGAAAACTTCCATATTTGATAAGAATAGCCTCTCATTACCTAATTTAGAAATTTCCTCTTCAGTCACCCTAACACTTGAACCAAACGCAAATAAACAAAAAAAATCAGACTTCAACATCTATCAAAATTAACACATGGTCTTATGTTTTTGCATCAGTGATGATGTGTGTGTCTTTGTTACAGCAGTTTTTAAAATGAGAGATATGCCCTCTAAATTTATAGTTGTAAGGGACAAATTCCAAATAATAAATGGTTTTAGAGCAAAGCTATGTGAACATTTCAGGCTTCAAGTGCTCCACATGAAGAGGACTCTTCTTAAAACCACTTTATTTAGTAACGGAAGTTTTGAGCCAATGAGAGAAGATTGCCATACTCCTCTACCAATGGGAAGTTAAGATGCTCCCACTCTCCTAGTAAGCGACAAGTACATTGGATGAAAGGAGGCGAGGAAGGCAGCTCCGATGGTGTAAGTGGATTTTAGGGCTTGGAAAGAAAACAAGGACGCTAGTTAACGTTATCTCGGTGTTGAAGGTATGGAATCTGTTATTTAAAAGTTACAGAATATATTTAAGATGAGTACAGTGATTGGAATAATATCTATAACATATCAAGCTCAACAAATACCAGGTTGACAGTTAGTCACAGGCATCTGTTGGTGGTGGCAAATCAACCAACCAACCAGACCAACTAATAACTAAACCAACTAACTCGTGCTAAGAGCCCGGTCGTGTACACCGTCGGTAGTTAAGCTAACGTAGCTAGCAGATGATAGTTTAGAGCAACCAACTTGACTGTCATTTAGTCAACTGTTATGATGTGGGGTTATTTTAAGCTAGCCAATGTTAACGTTAAGGTTAGCTTAGCGAGTTAGCATTAGCCTGCTCCCACTAGAGATGTAACGACTGTGTGGAGTCAACATGGCCAGAAAATTAGCAGCTCCGGTTTGACAGCGTTGCCTCTTGTGAGAAAACACTTGTTTAGTCCGACGAGTGAACGCGAGTGTTTTAGGAGACGATAGCCTGTAGCTTTGGCTAGCAAGTAAGCCAGCTGCCTCGCCGTGGACTTAGTTTCTCCGTGCATTTAACGATATCACAACTTTAGCTTGAATTAAAAGAACTAACCTCACCGACTTGGTGTGTGTCTGAGAGCTCGGCGCGTAGCAGTTTGCAGAGGCAAGCGTTCATCTCCATCGCATTTTTTGTCACTAAAATATGCCACAACAACGGGAAACAAACAGCAACTATTTAGGAAACTTTGCTATATCGAAATCGACGTGTGTATCAGTCCGCAGCTGTTTGAGAGACTCGCGATCAGTGATTGTGCGCCCATTATTTTTAACATAATGTTAACTGAGTTCCAAAATGTAAAGAAACGTGTTCTGTCAAGTAACACACACTGCCGATATTTTTAGCTTCAATTAGCCCAGTTCTGTGTAAAGCAACAAGTTAGAAATATGATGCCACTGTAGCATTTCACCAGGGGATTGGGGTCAAGAAACGCCCATTCACCTTGCTGTCAACTGCTGTAGGACATATTACATCCAGTATGAATATGCATGCACACATATTCGCTTCACTATAATTTACCCAACTCTCATTAGGAAAATCTTGAATCTTTAGCTGTTATTAAAGTGTCAAACACACAGTGGTGTAAACCTGAAATTAATGTTTTATATTTCTTGCCATCTAGTTTATTCAGACAGTATTGAAACACTTTAAAAACATAAATAACGTTAGGGATTTTTATATTGTGTTGAATATCAGTCGCAAAAAAATATACATTTAAAAACTACATTTTTTTTCTTGCTGTGCTTCTTGAACAACAGTCTCTTGTGATCTCTAGTACAAAAATAGTTTTGTTTTCTAGGCATGTTTTGCATGATAGAGTACTATGGGAAAAAATCATGTTTACAACAGCTGAGTTACTATCATCATAAGCCAAGGTTATATCTAAAAGTATGCAGTTTTTAAAACCTAAAAAGTTATTTTAAAAGTGCACATACAGCACTGATGTTACATGTTTTTAGCTGTCTTATTTTCCAGAGTGAGATTGAATGTTTTTTGGCTGTTTGGAGGAAATACTTCAGATGTTGATGCTTTTTTCCCTTTTTTTATTGAGGTGTGGTTTTGGTGAGGGTATGGAGCACCCTGTACACAGAGGGGAGACGATGCCCATCGGACTGCATGACAGGTAATACAGAATGCCTCCTTATTTTGTTAGCCACTCTACATATGTATTTTCATTCACTTTAATTGAATCCACTTCACTTTATGACTTACATAGCTTATTAAACATTCAGGAGCAGTTAATAGACAGTATTATCTGTCCTTTAAACCTTCAAGATTTTCTTTTCACTGCTCTCCATATGAAAAATTGCAAAATTACTTACCTAAACTGTATATGGTGCCTGTTATCAGTCCTAGCTAGGACATGGCCTCCACCTGGAGTCAGAGGTGTTAATCAGGTAATCCCTGATTACTTTGTAAGAAAGAAAAGCAGAGGGGCTATGGTTTACATGGACGAGGATTGAGAACTACTGCTAAGACTCTTACCAAAGTGTCCTTCATTGACCTGAAAGATATTGCAGTGTTTCTGCCATAGTTATTCACCTGTGACAGCCTTCCATGCCCAAATGGCCTTTGCATATTGTTGAGTATTTTATCACTATTTTCCAGCAGTCATTCTGATGCTTAAACCGTTTTGTCACAACTCTTGGTACACAAAGACTGACGTAGTTTTACTCAACTGGATGGTGTTGGTAAACAAGCATATATTTTATATTTATACCCCCTGTTTGTACCACTTAAGAGTCAAATGACTGAACTTGATGTAATGTGACCTAATCTGAGAGCAATGCTTTGCGTAGCTGGGGTGCAATAGGCATTTTGTTCTCGATTTCTGACAGGATATCAGCAAAGTTGGAGAGCAGAATAACTGTTTCAAGATTAATGCCACAGAATTCAGTTCTTTAGTCATCTTTTTTTTTCTTGTTTTTGTCCTCACCTCAGGTTCTTGTCTGATCAGACAACACAATGTCTTTTGACCTGAATATAAAGCAGTTAAACAGATATGTGGAAAAAACGTTGTTTTATTTTTTGCTGATTTGCAGCTATCTTTGGACAATATGCAGCTTATTACTTCCAGTTTGAGAAATAGGCACAGATGGGACAACAGAGGGTACAAAGTTTTTCTTGACTTGACTGCAGAGGAATATTAGTTTCACTGTGAACATTCTGCAGTAAAGCTGAGAGTAACGCAACAGACACACAAATCTGGTTCAATTATACAACCTTAGTTCTCTAATTAGGTGTGTTTATGTGCATGTCTCACATTGGGAACATCTTGTATGTGATCGCAGAGATCTATTAGACACAAACACATAAATGTCAGGATAAGGTATACTTTGGGCTTACACTAAATAATTGTTCATTAAATTAAGATGTGTAAGTTGTTGTCAGGTTCTTTTGACAATAATGGATGACAGATGGTGGAGGATGTAAAAGTCTTGCTCGTATCATGCCAATGTTGCAATCGCATGTGACAACTTTGAAATTCAAATGTCCCAAATTCAATTTATAAAGCAAATACTGGCGAAGTTAAACCGTAGGTCTGAAAAACAAAATATTCAAGGAGCCCGACAGCTACTTTCTCAGCTATTAGATTCATTCATTGTTTGATAAAATAGTGCCCATCACAGCATCCCAAAGCAAAACAAACAGAAAAAGCAAACAATTACATTACAAAGCTGCCACAGGATTTTTTATTTTATTTTATTTTTTTAAGTTTCTATCAAAACAGTTCGAAATTAAGTTTTAGACAATTGAATAATTGACTAATGTTTCAGTTCTGTTAAACAGCAGTGCCTTTTTTTTTTGCCATTTTGCGGTTTGGATTAATAGACTACAGTGTTGCTAAGGAAGTAGGTGACATAGTTACCTTAAAAAAACTTTTCGATAATTACTGAATAAGCAACAGTATAGTTTCTGGGACATTCGTGGGCATGGTTTCTCGACCTCTCAACGTATCACAAAGATCCTAGTTCTATTTTTGCACTTCTCTGTCTGTTCTGAATGTCATATTAAACTGTAGACGATGCAGTGAACCTGAAAATTAATATGTGGCCACGCAATGATCTGCTCAAAAATGTTGTGGACCAGGTCTGGGAAAGATTACCTTGTACTTGTAAACAGAATTGGCACTATGTGGAGGTGGCTGAGACACGATGCCAACTGTATGGGCAGTTGTGAAATACAACTGTAAAGCTCTATAATTAATGTAGGTGGAGGCAGAGTGCAGACTGTCTCTCCACAGAATAAACTATCAATAACAAATACTAGAATAGCCCATTGGCTAGGCTGAACACACAAAAGGAGCATAAAACAACATTCTGCTGGGTTTATTGCTTTTGCATAATTAAATAATTGAGTTGTACACCACAGATATACCTTGTTATTCACGAGGCTAGAGGTCTCTTATTCATCTAAAATAAAAATATCTCCACTGGACAGGTGTGGGATTACTGTCGTGGTACTACTAGTATTATTTGAAACGTTTGTCTTTATGGGGGTTTGTGATTTTGGGAGGAGGGTGATACAGTAGAACTCAGGATAACAGGTGGAGCATTGAGCCTTCAGGCTTTGACAGAAGTGACAGAATGACTGCTGCCCTTGCAGCAGACTCAAGGTCACTCTGCCTGTTACAGTAGAAGCGGAGGGGGAAGGCGTGATGACAGAGTTGTTCTGATGGAAGAAGACAGGAAAAGGGTCATGAGCAAGATGGAGATGATTGTACTTCCCCTAAGGCCTTAAAAGCTGTAAAAACAACTGCTTAAGGTACTGATGTAGCTTAATAAAGGTATCAGCGAGGATAGTGTTTTCATTTTAGGTTTTTCATGACAGCAGAGGGAAAAAAAAATGTTTGGTTTACGTTTGTGCTTACGTAGTCAACGGTGCTGCAGCCATCATAGTTACATTTGGGTTGGGTTTGGGGACTTAGGACATGTGATATGTACAAGTATCCCCTAAATGTCCAGCACTGTGTACACATATGCAGTGTGTTTGACACAAAATAGATTAACTGGACAAATGTGCAGCTTTTCTGAGAAGGACAGTGTTACAAATTCTGTCAGCTGAAGGAACTTTTTTTCTAACTTTGAACACTTCTTTTAATGTCTTTTTATGTAAAAGCCTAGTGGTGCCATCCTGCCCCTCGCATTTGCAACAGTCTGGTTTTGATTTGACCGAGGGGATACATGTAATGATAATAATATTAGTAATATTCAGTGGCGGCTGGTGGTGAAATTTGTTGGGTGGGCTAACAAATGCATAATACTGATTAAATGGTTAACACAGCTGCAAAAGCAGCATCACCTATGATACACACAGTTACATCAATTACAGGTACACTATGCTTTCTTAGTGCTCTACATCAACACTCTCACTCACTCACTCACTCACTCACTCACACACACACACACCACTACAAAACGTGTTCTAACTGCAACAACTGCCCACAGATAGCCTGCTGCAACTGTCTTATTACAACTGTTTGGCGAAATGTCGTGCAAAACACGCATTCAGTACAACAGATGACCTCAGCAAAAACAAAGTGTCACAGTCCTTTAACGGGTCAACATGGGCCTACCTGATTTGAAAAGAAACTCACATCGATGGCCGATGTGATCCCAGTCTCTTAACTTCCAGCTTTTCCTCCAAAGACATTGAGGAAAATGGACATGAAAGCAAATAAACTCCCTCGTTCATGCTAACGCCTGTCATAGCTTAACTTTTTCTCCCTCCTTCCTAACTCTGGTAGAATAGCAGCACCGCTGTGTCAACTCACTGCTATTGGTCAAAAGTCAGTGGCCTGTGGGCTGACTGAAGTTAGCCCACATGATCAGTAAATCACGGGGGCGGGACATGACACCTGTCAATCACTTACAAGAACGAAATGAATGAAAGCGGACTGTATCTGCTGGGGCTGTAAAAAATAAGCCCATTTAGAGATATTCTATGATTTTCTTTTGACTGATTGGTGCTGTTGCTACCTTTGGTTTCACCTAAACTTAAAACAATCTATTGTAAGTTATTTGAAAAATAATTTTCTCATCTTTTTTGTGTTGGCCTGGGAGGGCTTAGCCCTGTTAGCCCATTTAGCCGTCCCTGGTAATATTGTATTTTACTAATAATGGTTAATTAATATAAATGAAGAGGACTTTTACTTTGAGCTACTGCTGCAGTTCTTTCTCAAAGCTTCACTTTCATCTCGGAACCCTTGTAAATTTTAAAGAATTAAATATAACATCAGAAGTTGCTGTTCTTTAGTCTCAGATACAATAATTCAACATGTCTTAGTACTTTTCTGGATATTTTGGGAGGCATTTTGCACTTTTATTTGACTGCTGCTGGGAATATAGGAGAGAGAAGAACGGAGTTGGGAAATGAGATGCAGCGAATGATCCAGCAAGCAGGGAATTAAACTAAGAAGTCGCTGCTCAGGGGATTTTACACTCGTGATATTTGCCTAACCACAAGTCTAACTGATTTATTAGAAGTGAGGCAAGACCATAAAGGCATGGAAACCTCTGTCTCCTATGTTTTGATACTTTGCTTTCCAAAGGACAAAGTGATAGCAAACTTTTCCCACATGTTTTGTGTTCCTGGCAATATTATTTATATTTATCCGTCCTGATCCATATAAACTGCTGTTCGGTGATCCAATCCAGTTACCTTTTAAAAGAAACACTGCAGCGACTACAGAAAAGAGATGATATAAGATGTTACGTGATGCATATATACCTTATTTCTTCTGTTTATTTTCAGCTGCATTTATGATGGGATCTGTGGTGGATGTGTCTGTCTGTACTGTAAATGCTTTTCACTGCTTATGTTAACAATATAGATATACCACACAGGGTTTGAACTCTCAGTGCTTCTATGATGACAGTGCAGGGCATACAACACTCAAGTTCAGGAACACTGTAGCTTCAGTGTGCTCAGAGCATCCAGCCAGCACAATTATCTGATGTGTCATAGCCAAACTCATCATGGCCAAAGCATAGCCATGGTTACGGCCACGATCACAGTGACATCTCTGTTATCCCATGGCTACACTTATAATTACAGCTACAGTCTGACTCCATCAGCCTCAGCAGTGGTCTGAGAGAGAGCTGGGTTAACAAGCTCCTCTAGTTATCTTTCTTGCTGCAGTGGTACAAACTTGTATCCAAGGAGCCACAGCTGCACAACCAGCGGCAGTCTGCTACTTAACACACATTTCTGTGCATCTCAGCCCTTTCTCTATAAATCAGAGTTGGTGTAAAAGCTATTGCAAGGTAGCGCAAAAGTATTGCAAGAGAAAGCAAAACTTCATGTGGGAGAATGTGTAAGTGGTTCAGAAAGACAATCCCCACCATGCCTAATCAGGATCTCAGTCAAAAAAGGGTTTTAATGAGATAACGCTGTGCATTTCTGGGTGACTGAAAGGCTTTTGCTGTGAAGCAAGAGCAGATGGAGCAAATCCAATGCTTAATAAAAGTTGGACAAATTTAGATTTGGACATGTTTTTGCTGGATTATTAATCAATTAGTCATTAATCTGTGACATACTGTTTTAATTGAAGTGAATACACTTGATAATTTTCTTTTATCTTCGCTCCACGTCTTTGTACAGCAAGCTCAGAGCTGTAATCACAGCTCCTCTAACAAGGTGGCACTGTTGCTTAGCTACTGGTCTATTGACGGCTCCTGAAAGGGTGATGGGAAGGCAGGGCTTCTTCCCCCTCCTACCACGAGACAACTGTGAATGCAGCAGGGCAAGTAGTTGTGGTGGATGCAATCTATTGGCTTCTCAGTGCTGCCGCTAAAGTCACAACCCTGACTGTAGCCTGCACTGCCTTTACCAGTGTATTTCTGTAGCTGCCGCTGCCGCTGCTGCTCTCCCTCCCCCTTAAATGGTGTGGGCAGAGTGGGATGGAAGACTGCATTGGGAACCTTTTCATGGAAATGGTCTTTGCTGTTGGTATTGCTGTAGCACCATTCTGGTGACAACAACATGCCGTTGAAATGGAAAAGCGGTTCTCCTGTCAGCTGGAAATTCCCAGTGCCAGTTCTTAAGACATCCAGGTCCTCACCCCTTTCGCCTGCCTACATGTGAGTAAGAGCTACATGGCATTCACAATATTCAGTTGTAGTAATGTATGTGGAGATGAATTTATTTGCTTTTCAGTTTCTGTCATTTTGTTTGATAATTTATTGTTAAACCATAATTTTTTTTTGTTGCAGCCCTAATTAGGCAGAATGCGACTGAGCCTTGTAGTGTGTCAAGAGATTTGCCTTGTCCAGCATGAATTTTATGGTTCGTTGGCAGAACGCCTTGCTCTCGGGCAAAAGGACTTATTTTGCCGCTAGTCTGTACATGGCAAGCACCACATCCCCGACTCTTGCCCTCTCCCTGTGGCTATGTTTATTTGGGAACAGGGACTCAGCAGCTTGGGAGGAGCCTGCCTTTGTCAGGATGTCTGGCGTGCCCTGGTTTAGAAGCTATTGTCATCTGCTACTGTTCAGGAAGGGGGAAGGGTAGAACGGTAGTGCTTCACACAGCCTCTCGCCATCCTCTCTCTTTACCCCTTTTCCACAGCTCTGCCTTAATGGACAAGTGTCTTGTTTGACTTCTGAGTGTTAACATGGCTTTGGCTTACAGAGAGTGAGAACCAAAATTTGGGGTCAGGAAAGAAAAGGCACCCCACAGTTTAAAGGCAGCCTAGGCTAACTGATAGCCTACGGGGTTATTTCACAGGCTAACCGTGCTTACTTGGAGGGTTTTTTTTTTAAAATAAAATTGGATTTATGCTCTCTCCAGTTATCATTTAGCTTTACTAAAGAGATTGTGAGCTTAAATGTAGTAGTTTTCTACAAATGTATATTTTAAATATTACTGCATTACAGTAAGAGGAATTTATACTGAAATGCCATGTTTTGCCGTTTTCCTTTAATGTCCTCTATGACATCTAAAACATGAACTGTAGTTTATACTGTACCACAAACATCTTGCGTATCCTAAACCCTTGGGAAGACTCAATGGGGTCACTTTGCCGGCACTTTACAAAATTCCACTATGAGTCCTTTGCCATTGATACTATTGACTGGGTAGTTATGAATTTTATCTTTATTTTACCAGGGGTAGTTTAACTGCAACATCCTGCCTAACAGACAGTTTTTCACAGTCACATATGTAAGCCCAGTGGCCAATCAATTGTTGGCCACTAAGTATCTTCACTGGAGCAGCTGGATGCGAAAAGGCCGTGCTCAAAGGTACTTCAGTGGCTGTAGCAACTGAGTGTCAAGTGCACTTCCTGACAGTTTTTAAATCAAAAAGACGGCCTTCCAATTGTTCTAATTTTTTGATAACATTGGCATAGAATGTGTAATATGAATTGGTGTTGTAAAGTATTGAAAATATGGTATATTTCATGATTAAGTATAATAAGTTATCGATGAACTAAAATCTCTATGTAAAACTTCATCTTGTCCATGAACATTTAATATATTCCAGACTGCAAATATGTTAACTGTTGGTTTGGGTTATTATTGTGTAATGAAGCTTCTCTAAAATAAAGCACCATACACACATATTTATCTCTTAATAGTTGATTTTAGTTAACTTCTGTACGCTTTGTATATTTTACTTAACTCTCCTCTACCTGCCCAGCAAGTATTTAATGGTCTTTTGTTTTCATAGAAATTGGCATAGTGGTGGTTTATTTCGTAAGTCCTTCAAAGAAAACATACTGTCTCAGTGCATTGAAAGCGACATATGTAATTTATATTGTCAGCATTCTGTGGACACATTGTAATGTTGTTTTCATTGCATGCTATTATACAAATACGGTATTTTCACATTAGCTTGTCAGTATGTCATTGGGGTGACTGTGACAGCTCTTTCAATGAAGTCTCAAGGACAAGAGTACGTCAAGTGTTTTTCAGTGGCTGTGGACGGCGGCTTTGAGTCTTAACAGGAGAGAGCGTGCACACACCAGCAAGTGAAGTACATTCAAGCCTTGAGACTCCACCTTACTCTGCCCAGTGTGGCTCTCCCCCACCACAACACTTACTATTTTGAAACGTGTATATAGTAAACTGTGTTTTTAGGCAGGCTGATATTGGGCCCCCAATTATAGGTTCCTCTGTGGGCAGGGAGAAGTCACTCTTTATAGGTCCTCTGTCTCTTTGGCTTTGGAGACATTTTTAACTTTGCATGCTGGTAAAGTCATTTTCGTATATGTATTCTAAGCGGCCGAATGATGGAGGACACAGGAGAGTGACTTTTTAAGAGTATGTGACGTACAGCATGTATAAGGATTAAAAATTCTCCGTTTTGAAACCACCCTAATCTATAAATGGACTGGTGAACTGCCTGTGGTGCTCATTTCATGCCAGTAAGGAATGGTTAAGGTTCACTGCCACTTTGGCCGTATGGAATAATCTCCAGCACAGAAGTCATCGGGTTTATCTTTCATTTTCAAAAAAGATCCTTGAAATGAACGTCAATCCCTCATAGTGGTTCAGTACTGAGCACCTAATATATGTGACTGCTGTCTTTAGTAATCTCTTCTTGGAGGCGTCCTGGTGAGCCAGCAGCCTAAACAGCGGCCGTGCGTGTTTGGTTCCTGTCAGGGACCTTTAGCACACGTCATCCCCCGTTTCTCTCCCCCCATGTTCCTGTCACTCTTTGTCAACAATCTAATTAAGGTGAAAAGCTGGAAAATCAACCCTTCAAAGAAAATCTAAAAATGAAATTACATCTTGCACATTTTGACCTTTTCTATTTTGTTTGTGTATATTATAGTCTAAAAGTGACTTGCGGTGCTGCCCTGGGTTCTACTGATTTCAGTGTTTTTTTTGTTTGAAAGACAAACTACAAACTGCACTTACCATACTGCCTGTAAAAAGGCTTTTTAAAGGTGAGGTGACTTTACCCAAGGAGAAGTTGTCCTTAGAAATAATTTTTGTTCTAGCAAATATTGGAGCTGTTTTTAAAGGAAGCGTGACCAGATTGAATTCCATACAGACATAACAGGTAAAAAGAAGGCTTTGAAAGTCTGTTTAGCAGATTTTTGTGAATGAAGAGGATTCACATGTCTCATGTAGCTGTCAAATCCTTCTGCTGCTGAAACCCCCCCATGGCACTGCTATGAGAGGATTTTTGCAGTCTAACGTAAATAAGCCCATTAGTTTAAATATGTTTCTTTAGAACATGCTTCCTCTCCAACCAAGAGCAATTTTTACAGTTAATTGATCTATTCAGAAATAATCAGAACATAGCTGATTCGACAGCTGACATCAAACTGAATAAGAGCTGGCTTTTTGCGGCAGAAGATTTTCATTCGCTTTGACTTTGAACATCAGCTTCCACTGACAAAAGGCATTTTTCATGGTTAAAAATACATAAAACAGCAGAATTATTCTCAAGGGTCTCACCAGATATTTCGCACCATGATTTATGTGTTAATTGGACTCCGTCAGGGATGATCTGCCAGCAGAGGAGTTAAAATGCTGCACGTAGCCAGTGTACTGTATGATCATACTCATAAGTACGACTAGAAAAGGAGGTTCACACGTTAATGTATATATAACAGCATGGTGAGATAAATTCAGCATCATTTGTTCCTGCTCCATTGAGTGAAACAGGATGCTCGTCGTCATGTTACATTCATTTAACCTCGGAAAACACATTGAACACCGTGCCTCATTTTCAGTGATGCCAACATGCATACAATAAATATAGAACTACAGTCAAACAACATGACACGTAAATGTTTAAAATGTTCTCTGAATGCCTGACTTGAAAGTCGGTGATCATAGTACTAATTTTTCACAAACCATTTTAGTTGAGCTTGTTTAATTATTTGCTTGAAAAACACAGAATCGTGAATGCCTCCTTCCTGTGAATAACATCTGCTCCTGTTTTCAGATGAGGCCAGTGTTGCGGAATGATTTTGATGTTCATATGTGTCCATCTACCTACACACACACACACACGCACACTGCTGCCTAACGTGCTCTCTGCCGCTGGATAAATTATAAACTTCATAAAATTGTCTTGGAGCTTTTAATTCACCTGCCCTTTAGAATGGACATTTAGTTCCCGCTGACTTGTGGCCATTTTGTACAAAAAGCAACAGCCACCCAGGGATCGTTTATTTTCATCGAAAGGCCAGAGGGGAGGCACAAGCAGTCTGGCTGGCAGAACATCAAGTGAGTTCAGTCAGGTGAAACTGTCAAATCTGTGCTCATCTCACATACGCGCACACACTTGCCTACTCAGAAATGCATTGTGAAGAAGTTGGGTGTAGTTTCACCCAGCAGTTGGCCCAGTCGGTCTAGATCTTGTTTGATTATAATAAAATAAAAAACCCGATGCATAACAGACACCAGATTGAACTCCCTTATCGATGCATCACATCACATTCAATGTACTCATCGGTAAGAAAAAGCTCCTGACAGCAGCTGAAATAAGTCGGAACACCTGTTGAGTCATGAGCACATTTGGCCAAAAACGTGTTATTACAAGTTTAAAGGTTAGAGTGTAAAATAAATCTGAAGCCACTCACCCACAGAGATTTCCAAAATGCATCAGCAGAAAATTCTTAATCTTGACCCTGTCAGTGAGCCAGGTCAGAGCTGCTTGGTGCCAGTTCCATCTTTTTATGCTTTGTTGCTGCGCTATTGTGTCGATGTACGAGGTGTTCTCCATTCATCCCCTCCAAATCTCCTTCACTGGTAGCTACAGTAGTTGCACGCTCAGAGGCTGCAGTTGACTTCGTGTAATGGAAGGTGTGCCACATCAGGAGAGTAAAAGGTATTAAAAATAAAAGTAAACTGCATTATTGTTGTTGACTTTATACGATTGTGCCTGCAATTAATCATGCTTGCCTTTTTAGATGGTGACAAATTGAGCTCCTTTTGTATGCAAAGCCATGCTCCTTCAATCATTTGATTACAGGCAATATTATGCTGACACTTCTCATTCCCTGTTGCTTTGATACATCTCTTGCCTTTTTGTTCAGAGTCTGGCTTAAGTCCTCGGGCACATGACCGCTGCTTAGCCTACATCTGTCCAAAAATTCTACAAACCTGCAGTGGCAACACGGAACAGCCGGTTTTATTCAATGTTTCTAAATCAGAATTAATGCAATCTCTTTTACTCTTTCGACTTCCATATATTGGTCCTGCTGTAGCTGGCTGTTACAGCATCCTTCTTGTTGATTTAGCATTTATTCCATATTGACAGATTGTCTGCTCCACCGGCATGCAAACCTGTTATGTTTCGACTCAGCCGCTTCCTGTGTAGCTTGAAACTGTGTTTTTGAGACTTAATTTTAGCTACCAGTACTTTTTAATGCGAAGGGCTTGACCTTAAAGTGCTCTTTGATTATAAAGTGTAATTACAGGCTCATTTTATTATGCAGAGACAGCTAAGATTATTAGCAGTGATTGGGGCAATTATCTGGAGGTCATGGATAGTTTGTCCCAAACAGAATGAGCCACAAATGCTTACTTGAAACATCATGCATGTAACGGCTAATATTTTCCTTTTGCAGTCATTAGTTTTTCAGTTTCTGTTTAATTAAGACCTGCATGTTCAGTGATATTTAATTTTATAATAAGAAACCCATGTGTGATTGCCAGCATTTAAAAGAACAACTGTTGAGTCTGTGAGCAGTACATTGTAGCGATTTATTCAGTTAGTCAAGCCACAGTGGTAATTAGAGAAGTGCCAGTTTTCACCAGAAATCCGCAAAGAAAATTGATCAGACACATAGGCTACAGACGTTTGAAATAGTCTGTTAAGTACTATAACTGAACAAGGAAGAAATTGGAGCACTCTACTCAATAGATTGTTGCTCATTTTTTTTGAATTTTGGTGCACTACAAATGGCTCTATTCATTATGGCGATGAACACATTCACATTTTATGTTGCACTCTAGACCCAATGTCATGTTTTGGAAGTGTCAAGGTTTGTGTGACAGAATAGAGAGCATGTAACAGAGAAGAAATCCATTCAGCAAGAAACAGCTGTTGTTCTGTGTGGTAGAGGTAGGGCAACAAAAGCTGAACTTAGATCTCTGATATGTTGAGAGAAAGTTTCCTTTTAATTGTTCTTTTTTCATAAATGAGTTGAAGGAAAATGTAGAGGTTGCAGCAGAAAAGAAAGAGAAGCTGGAAAAAATATGTACAGTCTCGATGGTAAACTTTGTATAGAATGCAGTCAAGCCATAGAGGGTTACATTGCCAGGTTAATGCCATAACCTGATAGCTTTGGTATTTGATATGCGTTCATTATGGGAGACTTTGACCAATCACAGGTCTTTTTTTTTTTTTTTTTTTAAACAAAGGGCATTGTTCTAATTGGCTATTCTGCAACTCTAGATGTGCGTGCATGAGATGATGAAGCCTGGTTCAATGTCAAAACATGCTGCAGGCACTCTTGTTGTTCCAGTTTCTATTGCAGCATTGGCAACAACTGCCAACAGTGCAATGCAACCAAAAAAAATGACCAGATATTCATCGAAAAAAGAATCTTATAACAAGTGAACCAAGATATGTGTCAATATTGGTGAAGCATATTCAGCGCTGTAATTAGTAAGAACTGTGTGTTGAGCTTGTCAGTCGTCTTCTGGACTGTTAACTTTTGTATGTCTTGTAGGGACCAGTTAGGTTGTGTTGGTAGATTTACCATGCAAGCTGGTGATGAGCGGCTGCGTAATGTTGCTAATTGTTTAGCGGGCTGCCAACTGTATCCAGAGGCTATGGCTATTTGAATTTCATGTTTATGTCCATGTTTATGATCAACTTTGTGCTGCATCTGTATGAAGTGCAAGAGGAGAATTTGTTTTTTCAAATTCTGGTGGATGTTTGTGTTCTGTTTTTGTTTTTTTATCTTTAACCTTTTCCAGATTTCTGCCTGCCTTATCTTAAAATGACCTCCACAAATAACCTCTGCTGTGTTAGAAATCTCTATGCTGCTGTCACAGTGTTGTTGTTGATACAATACTTTTTTGAAGTCTGCAGTCCTGGTCTGTGGTATTCAAGCATTGCATTTCATTATATTGAATGGTATTTCCAAAATGTCCCATCTTTTATGACTAAAAATCAATTTAGTGCTCCTGAAAGTGGAATGTATTGTGGTGTTGTTGTACTGGATTGAATTACATTATATAGCGCTTGAGCACAACTGCATCATAAGATATGTTTTTTTTCCTCCCAGGACTAGAAGATGGTCATGTAGCTTTATTACATTGCTGTGCTGAGTGAGGAGACTCTCCAGTACAGGTGTCTGTCATTGCTCTGCTTACCCAGACAAATAGGGATTTCCCTCCTGACTCCGCTCACATCATTTCAGATGTCCTTGTATTGTTTCCATCCATACATCTTGTCACCTTTTCTTGTCCATTTCTATTTTTCTGTGAGAGGTTTGGATTGAGCTGCTGGAGTGTATGTTCTGAGCAGCACCGAGACTGTAGGAGTCTTGTGATCCTTTTGTTGGGGTATACACAGACAAGCACACACCAAATGTTGTGGATTCCCAAAGTATTTGGACTTTTTGTCGCATTTTATTGTGCTGTAGATTGAGTTTTAATAGATGAAATTGCTGTTTTGCCTGTCAGTCAACACTTAGTAACCTGTAATGACAAAGTGAAAACGTGCTCCCAGAATCTTTTTCCAAATCTATTAAAAATCAAAAACTAAAGTCTCTCATTTTCAAAAGTATTACGACCCTTAATTCAGTGCTTCTGGAAGTCCCTCTGGCAGCAATTAGAGCTTCTAGTCGGCTTGAGTAAGTCTGTACAAGCTTTGCAAACATGGATTGGTGCAATTTATTACATTTTTCCTGGCAGCTCCTCTCAAGTGCTGTCAGATTGGATGGGAATCATCTCTGGACTGCCATCTTCTAGGCTATCCACAGATGTCCTATGAGGTTTAACGTGGAGGACCGTCAGAGGCTTATCCTAGAGTCACTCCACTGTCGTCTTTACTCTATACTTTATTCCATAATACTGAACAAGGGTCCTTCATCTGTACTCAGGCACTGGTTTCCTTCAAGGACCTCTCTATGTAACTGCGTTCGTCCTTCCCTCAGGGTTGACTTGTTTCCCAGTCCCTGTAGCTAAGAAGCAGCCCCTAACATCATGCTTCACCATAGGGATATTTGTTGTTCTGCCCAGAGAGACCAGAGAGTCTTTCCTTGTGCTGTCAGTCCTTCAAGTGCCATTTGACAAACTCCAAGTGAACTGTCACGTGCCTTTTACTGGAGTGACTTCCATCTAGCCGTTTTGCCTTAAAATCCTGATTGATAAAGAGCTGCTGAGATGGTTGTTCTTCCAGCAGGCATCTGTGCAGAGGCTTCCTAGTCACTGTTAGTGACCATTTGGTGAGATGACTCGAGTCCTGGTGGTTCCAAACTTCTTCCATTTCAGCATTAGTAAGGCCACTCTGTTCTTAGGAGCACTCAAAGCTTCAGAAATCGTTTTATATC
Organism: Acanthochromis polyacanthus; assembly: GCF_021347895.1. Classification (NCBI taxonomy): domain Eukaryota; kingdom Metazoa; phylum Chordata; class Actinopteri; family Pomacentridae; genus Acanthochromis; species Acanthochromis polyacanthus. The sequence goes on from NC_067129.1 coordinate 14,281,074, forward strand.
CTTGCCCTGATATATGCCTTGTCACAGTTTCATCATGGGGGCTAAAGAGAGAGCACCTTGGACTTCATGCTTTTAGTTTTTGTGCCCTGACATGCTGTGTGATTTGTGGAACCTTTAATATACACAGGCATGTGCCTCTCGACACTACAGTATGTCCAACCAATTCAATTTGCCACAACTGAACTCCAGCCAAATGCTAGACACATTTCAAGGACAATTAAGGGATGTAGCTGGTCACAGTTGGAACGACTACTGACTGTCTTTTTGTAAATGTAAGATTTCAGATTTGATTTTTAATACATGTCCTTAAAAATCTTAATACATGTTTTAAATTTCATTGTGTGTCATTGAATGCAGACTGATGGGGGGGAAATGTCAAAAAAGGGTACTCATTTAAAATTAAAGTGCGTCTGAACACCTTATGAATCCTTAAAATGTTGAGTATGCTCTTTCCTTTCCACTCTGCCAATTCCACTACAGTCTTTTTTCTTTTTTTTTGCTTTCAGGCAATTCCTGTGTTCTTGTTTTAACAGTACTTCACATTAGTCCACTGTAACTGTAAGCATCTAGGAAAATGTAATAAAACATTTGAATGGCTGTGCAATGCATTTTTGACCAACATTTGTCAAAAATGTGCTGCCATCAGTTTTTTGTCAGCACTGCATACATTCTGTTTGGGGTTTCCAGGAGCTTGTGCTTCCTGTCTCCAGTGAGGTCATTTTCAAGCTTGGTGCAGAAATTCACACAATAAAGACTAAGATTCTAAAATTTCATGTAAAAGATGCTTTTATCCAAAGACGTCCATCTGAGAGTCGATACAACACAAGCAAGGATCTAGTCAGGAGAAAACAACCTGGATAAGTGCCAAAAAACAAGTTCATATGTGAGACTTACCTGATGGCACTTTAGTTCAATACGCTTCCAGCTGACCAAGATGATAAAACTTACCGCTGAGGAACCATAGCTCAGTTTCACGGAACTGTAAATGTATCGCTGGAAATGGAGATCCACTCAGAAAACACGAGGCAGATGCAAAACTGAACTGGAAAACAATGTGAACCCACCCCTTAACATCTAAATGCCACTCTGCAAGTTTTAAGGCATTATGGTCCAAAAACTATGGCAGATGTTGAAAACCAAAAATAGATCAGATTAATAAAAGTTTCTATCGATGCACGGTAAAGCATGACGAGACAGTAAAGCCATACTCATTAATCTTTTAAGACCCTTCCACTGTTATCCCAGGCAAAAAAAACCCAAAAAAACAAGTTGACTTGAGCTTCCTGAAGTGTCACTGGTGGAAGAATGTTTTTAAGCTTTCTGCTGACATCTAGGGACTGGATAGACTGCCACCCTTGTTTCTTCATTGCTTCTTTTTCACCCCTTTTAACTTTCTGCTCTGCTTCTAAATATTTATTTTTTCATTTCTTTATTCTGCTTCTGCCTGAAGCATATTTTGGTGAAAACGAGAGTAACATTGCTGGTCGTGACACTGAAATAGAATCTATACCACTGTGTAAAACAAAATCTTTCTGTTCTGCCATAACCATACATACCAAGATGATTCTTCTCTAACTGGATTGGTACTATGAATTAGCCGCATATTAATCATGATTTTTGCCCCACACAAATGAATTAACATCAACTGTGATATTGACATTTAACACATGTTCTCCACTCATAGCAAACTCCTTTCCTACAAAACAGCCCACACAGATATCATCACTTTGTTCCTCCTTGGATAATTATTATATTACATCCTTTTTCACTCTATTCTAAGTCCGGTTTGGTTACACGCCTGTTTGGATTTACCATAGTCGTGCAGCCCTACTCCCAGATTGTAATTATCAAACAGGAAATCTAAAATATAAGGCAGACGATCAAGTATAGGTCTTCTTTTTCTAAATTACCACTTGAGACCCAGCCTGTGGTCTGCCTCTTGTATTGGAACAGTTTAATGAAAAACAGATGAAACAGGAGCTTTCTTTTGATTATTTTAACTTCTCCAAATTTGAGGCCTCTGACATAAAAGCATACCTTCTAGGAGGTATTCTGTATGTGTTATAATGTGTAATTTGATATTAGGGTTTGTATTTTTCCTTCCTCATTTCATATCAAAAGCTTTTGACAATTTACTGCTTAATTTTGTGCTGCAGTGGGACATTTGCATATCATTAAACTCATTATTATGCAAACACAATACCATATATGCCAATGTATCAGGTAACACTGAATCTCAGTTAAAACTAAATTAAAAAGTACATACGAAACACCAAAAAATGCACATGTAATTGGCATTTGTAGTACTATGTGTTTGACAGGTTAATAGTTTGTGAGATGCACAAATGGTTCCAAACTTTTCACTGCTCACATCTGGAACGAGAGATTCAGCCTCTGTACTCTGGTGCCTTCGGGAAGAGCAGAACTTGAATGTGGGATGCTGCAGCTGTTGTCTTCTTTGTCTCGTTCCGGCAGCCACCAACACTCCTTTGTGGTTTGGACAGCCCACTCTCTCCTCGCTGCCTGTCCGACTTACCACCTGACGGGGTAAATGTACCAGTACATTGCCTGTGTTCTGTGTCAGTGTGATTGTGACTACCGTTTCAGCCATCAGCGTTTAGTGGTAATGGTGTTCACAAATTCCTGCTAGACGTGGTCCATTATCATCTCCTTGTAAAACGTACCTTATTAACGATCCCATCCTCTCATCGTCTTTTTTTTAATATAATGGTGCTGTGTTTAAGTGCTGCTCATCAAGATTTGTGTGTAATAAAGCACGTGTGGCCAGATCATACAGCTGTAGTTTTCCTTACCTCTCGTGGTCGTAGAAATCTCCATGTTTTTTGTGCTTACTTTGTCTTTGCTGTTTATGTATTTGGTCTTTCTACCTGTTCCTCAGTTCAGCATGTGAAAGGAATGACAATTAGATGTAGCCTGACGTCCTCTTAATGTTCATCCATCATATAACCCAAATGTCTTTGGCCTAATCATTAAAGTCTCGGAAGAAGACTTTGGTCGACTGTCGGTCGGCAGAAGTCTTCGTGGTTTGTTCAGGTGCATAGATGTGAAGCGATGTGAGGTGACACAAAACGTTTGATCAGTCAGCTCGTGTTGCCCTTTGAGTTCTTCCCAAAGTAAAGTTTGTTTGAGAGGAAAAGAAGCGTTTTCATCCTACCCTTCCTGACCGTGTAGCTCTTGTTTTAGTAAGTATAAAATGTCAAATTGTATAACTTTCTTTCTTGAAATCGGTGACTTTTTAAAAACTAGTTTATGCAGCAAAAGTAGGAGTGACATTTTTATAGTTTGAGTCAAAATACTTTTTCACCTCCAAGTGACTTTCGGTACTAGTGCCTCACATCGTTGCAAATAAAGAATAGAATGCCATTCCAGCGCGGTGCTTTTTTTCCTGTTGAAATTTTGTTTTCTTAGCATGAAGAGCAACTCCCAGCATTCTCAGTTAGTTCGTAAAGTTAACCAATTAATATGCTACAAATACGTCTCCTTAGATAGTTATTAAAGGATGGCTGTTTACAGTTTCATACTAATGTGAACATCAGGGAAATCACCAGTAGGAGTTTTACTTCCCTCCACTGTTCATTAACAAAGCAGACTAAAGAGAGTTTCTGCGGTTATACATACTTAATTTGCTCACAGACCACAGCGGCCTGTATATAAATATGGAAACGCAAAGTAATGTGTTAATTTACATATCTATATGAGTAGGTCTTTTTGAAGTGACCGGGTTATTGCTAATTCTTTTTAGTTGTTGTTCTCAGTCACATGGAGGAATGATGAATATCAGTATTTAGATGTAACATAGCATAAATCCTTTAAATAATGAACCCCACACAGTATGTTGATCCAGTCTTTACTGCATCGTGATTCTGAGCCCTTTTGGCCAAATATCTGTCTAGATGTGCCCTGATGTGTTGACACTAATTTTACTTCATGTCTGCTGAATCCATTTTTAAATTGCATTCCAAGAAAAATGGTCTTGCACACTCTCTTTCTCAGTATGACGGATGTTTAAGACATATGATCCCGACATTTGTCAAAATAATTTTACGAAATGCAGGATTTTGTTTTCTAATCACGTCTGAAAGTAATAAATGCACAGATCAGTGTTCCTAATTACTGCTATATTCGACCTGCATCAAAAGGTTTGATGGGATGTATGTCTGTTATGTAAAGACTGCTCTGCCTACCAATTAAATGTCTAACATTATACAAGATCATTCTTAAAATAGAGCTGCATTGAAAGGTTAGAAGTACGTGTAATGTAGGCAGAGAGGAGTGCTGTATTCCCTGAGTTACTTGTCCATGTTCATGGCATGTTTTGCTGGTCGACATATTTTCCATTTTCAAAATGAGTAAGAACCAAACATTAGTGGCTCACATAAAGTCTGGGCATGTATTTCCTCCTGCCCTTGAAAAGAATATTAAATGTACATGTCCTCACCTTTGTTCTATTTTCATCTCATTGTTATTGGTGGAGAAGAATACAGAGATAGAGCGGTTTTCAGTTCAAGTGAAAAAAAGTTCAGAATATCAGATCGTATGCGTCAGCCTGCCACATTAACAAAGAAGGTAATTTCAGATATAAAGAAGAACGGTGTGGCATTGACAGTAGTCTTCCTGACCTTTAGTGATTCTAGAAACTATATTTGGCACAAAACTGTTAAATAACATCCTTTTAAAGTAGAGGGAGCATTTACTTACAAATGATAAAACCTCTCTGCAAACCACAAGAAGTGTTCAGCCAGACAAGGACTTCGAATTACTTCGTTATATAAATAGTCCACCCAAAAACCATTAGTCTTCTCCATCTGACAAGCGCTGCCTGCTCATGTGCCTGTTTGAAGACACAAATTTGCTGCTATGCTGAACCAGCATCTTTGTAAAGGAATATTTTATCAAAATCAGGCCAATCCTCATCAGAAAATGAACACGTTTTATGCTTCTGATGCCACATTTATTGACTATTGTGTCGTCTCTATATATAGCACTGAAAATAGTTGTAATATCTGAACCTTTTCATTTAACGTGAGGAATGCAGATCTTTTGTTGGACATTCTGTTTGTGCGTCTCTCAATAGAAACAGAGCAGGTGAAGACATTTTTGTTCTTAAATGAATAACACTTGTAACACAAGGCCAGATGTAGTTTTTTCAATCTCACTTTTAAAGGAGGCCTGTCCAATTCAAAGTAATCCGCATGGTTTGCTTATGTTCATGAACTGTAAGACAGTTATGCCGTGTGATGGTAAACGACAAATGCCCAGCTGACTTCGTTGAGCCGTAGATTATTCTAATTTTTTACCCAAATGAGCTTCATTCGCTAATGTCAGTTTTGTCTGCACAAAATGTTCCCATATCCCGAGAGTATTCCCCTTGGGGCTCTGAGTCACACTTGCCATCGTTCCACGTTCATCCTCTGTGGAGCTATAAGGATTTCACACCATGTTACATCACATGTATTCAGGCCGTAATTGTATAAGATTTTTTATCCTTGTGTACATTTTTGGCTCTCCCCATGTGCAGGAATCCCATAAGAAACTACCCAGATAATTAGAAATGTTACAATATCATGTTTCCAAAGCGCAGAGTTTTTCCTTAGTAGAAAGCCGCTAAAGACTTTCCACACAGAGTTCTGTTGCACTGTAGAAAGCCTGGATTATAAATCAGTTACACATTCTGAAAAAAAACTTTAATTTACTTCAATCATCATTAGCAGTGTTTTGTCTCCTAAGTTTGTTTGTTTCTCCCTAAGCTCTGAAAGCTGAGAAATAATGACACTACATATAATGTGGTCTTAGTCACAGCATTTCTGCATTTCCAAAAAACTAACGATATTTTCATTGCTGTCTAGCCCATTTCAGAGTAGTTTATTTTCATCTCATGTCCTCATTTAACTCTGCGAGATGATGCATCACATAGCTGAGCAGTTCATTGAAGGGGAGAGCTTCCACACTCATCAGTATCCTGCTCGAGTCAGAAGACTTAAGTGTCCCTACGTGTATAGAAGCTGCATTATGGTGTGTTTATCAATAAGCCTCCACAATAATTTCACTTTTGATGCGCTACAAGAATATCCTTCAAGCATCAACTTGAAGCCAGCCTTTTCACTTTCACTTTCCTGCTTACTTTTGAAACTACTTTGTGGATACTTTTCTGTGATGTACATTTTATGTCTTCCATCTTTAAGCCTTGCTGGTGGCCCATAGGGGCCACAATGTTCATTATAACCTGCACTACAGAAGTGTAGGATGGAGGAAACAACATGAAAAATGCCGAGCTGGTCATGGATGTGGTGCAAGAGAGAAAGCCATTCTCAAGGGCTTATCCATTTGCAAATGATCCATGCAAATTTTATGGCAACGTCTATTGCATTAAGATGTATCTTTTTGACAGTTTAGCCCGAGGGAGGCACAAATTGAAAGCCGGTGTAGAATGGCAAAAAGTGAAATGGTCCATCATCCAAGGAACATGAATGTGTTCAGTACATCTTTTGCTAGAGAACCGCTCTTTTGATTTTGGATATTTTTGTAAATGTAGTAAGTAAGTATATTTATATAGTGGTTTTGTCCAATATGCATCTTACTTACACACTAAAGGCAGTGAGTTGCCATGTTTAAAGAGCACCCCGTTTCTTTTTCGGTGGAGGTTGCAGCGTTCCTCAGTCAGATTTGCAACATTTATTTATCACTTTCAACAAGGCCCAAGTCTGAACTGCATTCAGTCATATTCATGGATAATCACACGGTATTATGACATACTGACGTAGGATGTTGTCATGCATAGTAGGTGACACAACCTCATGTGTTGTACGTGATTTGATGTACTGTCCAGTCGTGCATATGTGGCAAATACTGCATGCAAACAATATGCATGTCTGGCTGAAGCCATGAAGAATATTGATGTGAAAGTAGCCAATGTCTGAATGACATAATGATGTGACTTTACCAGACTGATGAAGACATCAGTGTTGCATATCTGCCTGAAAGAGGCTTTAGCACACCTTGAGGTGCGTTAGGAAACCACTGTAACACAGTGGAAGTGGCCGATTGTGGCACCAGAGTACATTCTGTCAGTACAATGTACAACAGATTTCATTGCAATCTTTGGCTATGAACAAGTTTCAGGTGGTCACAAATGTCAATGGGAATGCCATCTTCGGAAGACCATGAATACATTTTTATCAGATTTCAAGACAGCCTGGACAATAATTTCACATCTTAGTCTGGGCCAAACTGTAAATGGACAGACTGACTAATCATTCCTGGCTTCTGCTGGACGTGTGGCAGACATGTTTTTTTTTTTTTTAAGTATATACAGTTAAGTTGACTCATAGATGCTCTAAATATGACACCATGCCAAGTCTTTCACAACATGTTTTTGGTTTAGAAATAAGCCAGTTATGTTTAGAATTTGTTTGCACACACGTCTTTGCTGGCACGACATTAGTGATGGTTGTGTAGTGTGACTGAGAGTTAGCCTTGGATGTTTCACAACATTGTTCACTGATGATATGAAGAAAAGAAATTCTTGTATGGTATCCAATACCATAGAGTATTGCTTAGATTTTATTAATCTTTTTTTTAAACAAGCAAGAACAATGTTGTCATGAAATCCATAAGCAGCTAGTCGTCTTTAAAACCAATGAGCCTTAGTCTTACTAGCCTTATTAGAATGGGAGTTATGGAGGTAGGAAGGTAGAAACATACCTCATTCACTTTGCTTTCCACAGTCTTCCTTGTTGCTTTAGCTTCATGGACTTACAACTTTTAGGTGACAGTTTGACTACCAATTAGGCTTCCTCCACCCAATATGTCCTTAAGTTGTGTCACTTTGAAAACTTATCTGTCCTACTTTCCGTAAGCTAAAATTAGACGGAAACATGTGTTTTTCCTACCTTTGAAGTAAAATCTTTCCTTTTTCCCTAATAGATCCCTCGTGGAGGACGACGACGCTCACATGAAAGTTGCTCTGGGCTATGGTGATATGGGCATCTCTGCTCATCTTCAGGCATCAAAGACTGGAAACACTCGATTTTTCACAAGCAACACACACAGCTCAGTGGTTCTTCAGGTGAGAGTTCAGACACACAGCCAAAGTCTTCTTTGAGTGTTTAGTCAAATATTATCATTGCATGATAATATTTACACATTTCCAAAGATTTCTTTAGAAATCCTGTTGGGCTATAGAGATCTAGCCATAATAGTTTGTTTCTTGCAGGCTTCAAAGACAGTGATTCTTGTTTCTTAGTATCTTAGTCAAGCTAATCTATGCCTACTGCCGCACTACACACTAGAATATTTGTCTGCATTGAATTTTATTTTTGTCCTTTTTTTTTTGTAATTAAGAAAACCGTCCACTCCCCCAAATTTTAATTGCATCACAAAGCCCATGGCTTGAAGTACTGGTACAATTTAATATCTTAGGTAATATTTCAGCATTTATTCCAAAGCATTTGGGATTTTGTTCCTGTGTAATTCAATATAAAGAGTCAACACAACCTTATATTATGATAAACTGCTGATCAAAAATGTAGCAAAAGCTTTAAAAGAATGAAATAGGTTTTCATCTGTTCTTCTCAAAAATATCAACTTGCACAGATTTTCTGGCAGAGGGGAAGGGGCATAAATCTTGTGATTGGTGGCTGCTTTAGCATCCCTCCAGTGATTGGTGCAAAGTGAAGATGACCCTAAAGTTGTGGTAGCGGGTGCTGGCACTGAGCTGTTTGCTGCAACAGCAACAACTGCCCTTCCTAACCAGCTCTCATTGAAAATGAATGGCTGTTGGCTGCCTGTGCTGCTCATTAATCTTTCTTTGTCACAGCACTGTAAGAGAATGATAATGATTTTTCTAGCCTATCTGATCTTAGACCCTGATAGTAGAATCTGTTAGTCTCAATTTGGTCGAGGCAACCCACCTAAACCCCACTCACCCACTGATTATTGCAGGAGTTTGAGTGTTAGCATGTTTGGGTAGCTCTACATGTTGAATGTTTTCTGTTTAGTACTAGTGAGGTTAGATGTGACAAGTAGTGAAATCAAGGATGCATAACCAAGTGCAATATCATCATTTCCATGAAGAGACTAAAAATATATATATATATATAATTAATATGTATAGCTGTAGTCTGATGTACTGTTGCTAATGCCTTTTAGCTGCTGCTCCCCACAATGCTGGTATGCCTAAAGACAGACGATCTAGCTGTAGCTCCAAACATATAATACTGAATCAGTTACGTGCAAGAGTGTCAAGAAAACAAGCAGACCATGATCAGACAGACAGCTCACGCAGACCAGAGGGCTGTCACATATCATTTCAGGTCTGTGAGCTCTTGTCTGACAGGCCGTTGCTGACGGTGTTTTGTTTTATCCGTACTGGAACACTGAAGTTCAACTTTGGGATTGGATGGGAAATACAGTTTTGTACCGAGCTCAAATGCACCCGCTAAGACAAATGAGTTTTTGTGTCTGTGACCTTATTAGACAAGAGTTTCAGTAATCACATACTCTCCTTAGTCGGGCCTTGATTGAGCTGAGCTTTTCTTCTGTGGAGTAAAACCGTAGCATGGTGCAGGTCCCCTAAGTAACGCTCCTCTCTCTAATCTGTTCTCCTGTTTATTTATCTTTTTTTTTTTTTTTTTTAGGGATTCGACCAGCTGAGGATAGAGGGTTTGCTATGTGACGTAACACTGGTGGCTGGAGATGGCGATGAAGCTTTCCCTGTACATCGTGCAATGATGGCCTCCTCCTCCGACTATTTCAAAGCCATGTTCACAGGTGGGTCTGCAAAGCCTGACTGTGACCACGCCATCTGTTCATCTGGGGATTAGTCACTGACACTAACGCACTTTTTCTGTGTGATATGTGGTGTTTACTGCTATGAGACATGCATCTGATTACCTTGTATCTTCTTCCTTTACTGTATTTTTTTACTAATGGATATGCATTTCCACACAGCCATGCCGCTGTAGTTTTGCATCCTGATAAATTCCTCAAACTGACCTTGTGCCCACATCCCTGAAGTATTGTGTGTGTGTATTCATGTTACAAAAGCAACTTCGCCAAGTCATTATTATGCATTAATGTTCATGGCCATTTAATGAATATAAATGAATTTAAATGTGACTTACTGGTCTGTTTTATTGCCTTGGCACTGTGTATACAGAGGCAAAGAACCTTGAGTACTTTTAAATATGTGCAGAATACCTAGGGTGTTTTCAGGAATAATATACTCATTCACTATTAGATACAGCAAAGATCCGAGGATGCAAACGGGTAATTAAACCTAAAAGACAATTACGTATCAGCATTTATGTGACCTTTTTTGAAGTAAAGTACAGATACTGTCAGTAAGTGACTGAAGCTTTGATTAGTAAATTAGCATCATATTCATTTCCATTACCTTGTACAAAATGTATAGTAACAGTGAATTTTCAATTTGAAACAACTGACAGGGTTACTTTGGGTCTCGCATTATGACTGTAGAGGAAGTAACTTTGCTACTTTGGCATTTAAATGATACCACTAAGATGAAGAAGGTGCTGCAATGACAACAGAAGGAGGAGTGTGTTTAAGTAGAAGTAAGGAGAAACTGTGCCTAGAGTGAGGGACAGCTCATTAGTGATAAGACGGCTGTGGGAATAAATGCTGAGCAGGTTTCTCCCTTAGACCTTCAGTTCTTTCTCTGAACAGAAGTCCTTTGACACTGAAACATTTCATTGACATTTGCATCAAAATGATGTATAGGCATTTTTATTTTTAGCTTCAGTGATTTTTTTTTCCTCCACTTTTATGCAAGGCCTTTACAAATCTAAATCGCAGACCTGTCAGTCATATGCAGTTGTGTACTAACTGAACCGCGTGTTACCATCAGTTATTTTCTCATCCCCTTCTCTCCCCTGATGCAGGTGGAATGAAAGAACAGGATTTAATGTGCATCAAGCTACACGGAGTAAACCGAATAGGCCTGAAGAAGATCATTGACTTTATCTACACGGCAAAGTTGTCGCTCAACATGGAGAATCTGCAAGACACACTTGAGGCAGCCAGCTTCTTGCAAATTCTTCCTGTGCTGGACTTTTGCAAAGTCTTTCTTATATCTGGGGTAAGGAAGCAGACGCACAAGCCACATCTGCATATTACTGTAAAGTGCACAGCTGCTCTTTAGTCTTCTATGGTTGTTTTTGGTTGATCTTCGAACAGAAGCCGTGTTGAACACATCTATGGTCACTGCATGAAATAGCTGCATACCAGAATGTAAAAACACTTTTCAAAGAAATTCTGTGGTTTAATTTCAGTAATTATTTCCCAAATATTTTGGATTTACACTGCTGTGGAATTCCTTTTTGAGATAGATTATGTTTAAACTGTCTGTTGTTAAATGGTGAGTCAAAAATAAAAAGCATTAATTTCATTTCTAAATAAGTCTTCCATTAACTCTGGGTATGAAGACCTGAATATCTATCAGTGACTGACAGAAAGCTGTATGGAAAAAGTATATAAAATAGGCAGACAACAATGCTTATCAGCTCTGGTGTTTTCAGAAGGTATGTGCTTGTTCTTCCTTTTTAGACAGCAAAAGTGTATTTTATTGAGTAAATTCTGGAGCTTGTATTGATTGGAAAATTAAAAGCCAATGTTATTACATTTCCAGTGATAGAAAATAGAGAAAGGCAGCAAATTCTCCTGTGTACAATTTCATGTTCTGTTATCAGTGCAGACTGTATGTTAATTTGCCTCTGACTGCTACATCCTTCAGTGCTGAAGCAACAGTACTTTGTAAATGGATATCATTCTGCCTGTCATCCAGTCACCCGTGTCTTCTGATATCTCATCGGTCTTACCTGCAGCTTTCCAAGATTTTCACTTGTTTTTCTTTGCAGGTTTCTCTTGACAACTGTGTGGAGGTGGGGCGCATTGCAAACACATACAACCTCACAGAGGTGGACAAATACGTCAACAACTTTATCCTGAAGAACTTCCCCTCATTGCTGGGCACAGGAGAGTTTGTCAAGTTGCCGTTTGAACGTTTGGCTTTTGTACTGTCCAGTAACAGCTTGAAACACTGCACTGAGTTAGACCTGTTCAAGGCTGCTTGCCGCTGGCTCCGCTATGAAGACGGTCGTATGGACTATGCCCCAAAGCTCATGAAGAACATCCGTTTTCCACTCATGAACCCACAGGAGCTCATCAATCATGTGCAGACAGTGGACTTTATGCGCACAGATAACACCTGTGTCAACCTTCTCTTGGAAGCTAGCAACTACCAAATGATGCCCTACATGCAGCCAGTTATGCAGTCAGAACGGACAGCCATCCGCTCAGACAGTGCCCACCTGGTCACTCTGGGTGGTGTTCTGCGCCAGCAGCTAGTTGTAAGTAAGGAGCTGCGTCTCTTTGATGAGAAGGCTCATGAATGGAAGGCGCTGGCACCCATGGATGCACCTCGCTACCAACACGGCATCGCAGTCATTGGCAACTTTCTCTATGTTGTGGGTGGCCAAAGCAACTATGACACCAAAGGCAAGACGGCGGTGGACACCGTGTTCCGGTACGACCCTCGCTACAACAAATGGATCCAGGTGGCATGCCTTAACGAGAAACGTACCTTCTTCCACCTCAGTGCACTCAAGGGACACCTCTACGCTGTCGGTGGAAGGAATGCTGCTGGGGAGCTTGGTGAGTTTGTTTCTCTGCGTTTGTTTTGCGTTTCCTTTTGAACAACAACTGAAGTCTTTAATTAATATTGTATGAGAATTTACACTTAAGCATCAAGGAGCAGTCGGAGAAAGAATGTGCAGTTTAGTAAGGCTGCAAGCATACTGACGCCAGTAATCAAGGGTTGTGCCTACACATTATCATCTGCTGTTTCAACATGTCGCGTGCATAATCTCTGTGTAATTTAATGAAATTCAGAGGGTGGGCACATTAACACAAACATCCTTCCAATTTTATGTAATCCATTATAGAAGCATTTCAGCACATGCAGAATCTATTTCAGTTGTCTCTGTCTCAGAGAAGTCCCATTTGGGGATTTATTTGTTTGTTTTGGGGGTTTATTATATTAAGTGTAGTATAAATATTTTTTCAACCTTAGAGGAGTGCAGTGCGATGCAACAAAGCCACAATCTAAACCCTTTTCCTGTTGGATTGCACTGATGCACTCAGAATAATACAATTAATTAGCAAATAATTCAAACTAAAATCATCCTATCAGTAGTTGTACTGAAACTGAGCTGGAACATGAACAGTACTAAAAGTTGCATGCAGTTTTTCAGTGGAATTTTCAGTAACCGTAAACAGTATGATGTCACCTTGAATTAGTGATCTGATGCTCTTCATAGCTGACACATTACTTTTGAACTTTTAGATTGATTCATAATAAACCCCTCTGGAAGAAGCACTCCTGTGAACACATATTTATACATTTCTATCTATTCATTGTAGTTTGGTTGTTGATGCTGAGTAACCAATCTGGAATCTGTGCACCCATAACTGTAGACCACAGAGAGGTGCCACCCAGTACTTAAATTCAGCTCTGTGACTGCAGCGGACAGAGAGAGGCCACTGTGCGAGCAGTCTTCTCTTCTGGGTTATAATTAGACCAAAGAACACAGCCCTAGTTCACCGCCTGTCTGCACAACTGCCGTTTTCTGCTTTATGTGCCACTGCCTTTTCACTGCATGTGCTTCGGTCCTGATGCTTGTTTTTCTGGATGTGCCCTGCCCTTGTATTATGTTTGTTTACTCTGGGTAGGTCACATGGGTGGGGTTTTATTGTTTTGTCTGAAGTGCTTAGAATTTTAAAGTAAAACTTAACAGCATCAAGATGGGTACAGAGAGAAGGAAGCTTTCAATCTTGACTACATCTCAGGCTTTATTCCCTGGTCGTCTTTGTTTTGTACTGATTTTAACCGTTTGAAATAATACAGTAAAGATGTGTTTTGGAACAAACTGACGTGTTTGAAAGACATTAAGGTTAACTGTGGTTTATCAAAGTGATGTTTTTAGGCTTAGGGGTTAAGTACTGTGTATATATTACCAGTTTGTTTGTCAACTAATTCTATTTTTACCAAATTTAAACCGTCGTATGATCTTTGGACAGTAGCAGCACAGTGTTTAATGTAGCTGGAAAGCTGCACTTAAGAGTGTATACATTTGCTTTAATTGGTCTCTTAGGTATAAAAAGTTCTTACTACCTGCTCTGCAGAAACAAAATGTGCAGATCAGCAAAGATCTTTAGATTTGTGGGGCTTTTTCTTTCTTGCAACCCTTTCCAACAAAGCAATATTTTTAGCTAAAATGAAAAAATAAACTGAATTCAGCGTTGTAGAATGTTTTTCTCCTTTTCTATCCTTTTCATCATCTCAGATTTTTTGGGACCAAACATTATCTTTCAATCCCATTACAAGGTCCAGGCCCCCACTGCTGCTCTGGGTCACAGAAATATGCTACATGGTCTCTATTACTAGATATCACCAGCTGCCGGCTTGACCCTTGGAGTGTTCTATTAATTCCTGATGAACAACCTGCAATGAAAGGAAAATTCATGCTAATTAGAAATGTGACCTTTTCAGCTGATCAGGACAAAATCTGATGGTAATGAAGCTTTTATTCAGTTTAAACTGGTGGAGCTGTAAATGAAATTACTGAGTGCTCGGCCTCTGGTCTCTATAATAAGTAAATCTGTTATTTATTTAATAAGGACATTTTAATGATGATCCATTCCATTTTCAGTCAGATTTTGCTTTGTGTTTTCAGTCTGCTCACTTCATCTGTTTGTCCTCTAATGTGTTTGTGCTGCTTTCAATGAGCAGTTGCAAAATTCTGCCACTTTGATGACAGTTGGCCCAGAGGTGTCTCACACCCTGTTTGTGCTACTGTGCATCCTGCTGCATTTTGGAACAAACACGTTTTTTTTTTCCCATTGTTTTAGTCATCGATTTAATCACAGCCTTTAAAAGTGCACAGTTTAATTATTTAGATTCAGCAGATACCTCTTATTGTCTTTGAGCCCCATTAATCAGGTCACTTCTTCCACTGGCTGCAGAGTGTGAAAACCAGATATTTTGTGCATTATCTCAATTGCTGCTCATGACACGTAACAAAATAAAGTGCCTTTTAATTAATTAGATGTGGGCGATCTTGCCAAAAGATCATATGACAAATTTAGAAACACAATCCAAGATATGAATCACAATTCTCCAAGCAGATTCTGATGAACTCATGTGACTGCATAATTAGTTTAGCATATGGTTGCCTGGATACAAAGTCTGTCGCTTCAACTTTCAAATCGTTGCATCCTGTTTTCACTCTAATTTTTAAAGAGCAACTTGAAGTACTGATTCATATCTCTGCTGCTTGAGATATGAGTTCAGAGTGTTGGTCTCCTCCTAACTGCTCCTCGTCTGCTACCAGTCTTCTGTTAACATATTAAGTTTCACCTTTACGATGCATAATTCATCCAATAAACATGATACGAACTATGTCAGAACCAATCAGAATTTTGCTTAATTCATGTGGAGAAGGGAAATTTGGACAGTGCTTTTGTTATTTATGTTAGTAGCCTGTCCCATCCTATGTTTCCCTGCCTGCAGGCTGACCAGGTTACTGTTGTGTTGATCCTCAATGTCTTGTAGCTGCCTCTCCAGTGAGTCTCTCATCCAACTCCACCATCTTCAACTGCAGCCCATGACGGGAGGCAGCTATCTCGTCATGGGCAGACTTTAGGGCATCTTTGTTCTGCTCTTCAGCCTCAGTGAGCTTCCTGTAGCAGCACATGAACCAGTCCGCTCTAGCTGGAGTGGTCCTTTAGTTCTCAGTCAGTCTGCTGGAGAGCCGTCCACAGCATGACTCACTGTAGAGGCAGCTGAACGACATCAAGAACCGTCACAACAATAACCTGGCAAGTCAGGAGATGGGGAAATATGGGACGGGGCAGACCAGGGCCAGCTGGTTAGCATTAGTTGAATTTCTAAAGTGAAGTATGAACATGTAGCATCTTCAGTGATGCAATCAATACAATCATATACCAAAATAAGATTGTACACACAATATGAGATTGTCAGAGTCTTCCCATACCTTTTCTCCTGTTATGTTTAGATAGCCAGAAGATAACTTATCCTTAACCCACAATCCCTATTTTATAGGCCTACATAGCAGACATATCTCTAAGGTGTTGGGTCTGCACTGGAGAATGGTCTGACTGCACCAGTTATCATCCTGCTATCAGGGGACAAAACAGTCTAATTTGTCTGTATTTCATCAAATCATTAAAAATCGTCATAGGTAGTGCTAAGCCCAGGTTGCAGCAGCGGTGTCCCTTGTCAGACAGCAACATATAGTTACCATAATGGAAGGAGAATGCAGTGTGAAATGCACAAAAACGTCAGGCTCATACCAACCATCTACACCACAACTTATATTTGGTTGTGGTGTATGAAGCTTACACCTTTAAAATGAAGGGCCCTTGATGCATCGCTGCAGCTAGTTGTCGATGTCCAGTCACAACCTTTTTCCACGCACGCAATGAGCCCACAAGCTGGCGGATCCTATTGCCATGTATTTTCTTACCAAGAGCATCACTCATGAACGCCAGTGTCTGCTTTCTCTTGGATTTTGCAACCCCATCCTCGGGCAGCTTACGATAAAGGATCTACCAATCTCCCCATTTCCTGTAAAGTCAGTACATTCAGCGCTGGTAGGGTTGTGGGGATGTGTACGCTGTATTTAAATCCGTGTTTTAGCTCCCACGCTGAGACCCTCCAAGGCCTCATTTGCTGCTGTTTGTCCTCCTTAGTTGTGTCTTGACCTACTTTCTACTAATACAGTCTCTCTCTCTCTCTCTCTTTTTTGTTCATCTTTTCCTTCAAGCTACTGTGGAGTGCTACAACCCAAGGACAAATGAATGGACGTATGTTGCCAAAATGAATGAGCCACATTATGGCCACGCTGGGACGGTGTACGGTGGTTATATGTATATTTCAGGTAAGTGGCGAGAGCTGAAGTTGCTCAAATAAAAAGATATTGAATGTTGTATGAATATGTAACATGTTTAAAAGTTGATTTCTTGCCTTAAAGATGACAATTGGGCTGAATTTTATTCTTAACATGCAATAGAGCACAATAGTAATGCATAGTTTTAATTATTTACATTCTTTAATTTACATTTAGCATTTGATGTACATACAGTACATTCTATTCTAGTTTTTTAAATAATCAATGAGTCAGAATTTCTAACAGTCTGCCAATGCTATTTTTTTTCATTTTTTAAACCCTGCCACATTACATAAAAAGAATAGCTTTCACACTTGCTGGCTTTTTCAAGTCATTCCTCGCACACTTGATTCATCAATGCTGAGCACGATTTAAAAGTCGGTGCGGGTCCAGTGATCAGGACAGACAGTGGACAGTGACAGCCAGGACTTGGTCTCTGCATGTCACCACGGCGCTTGTTCACTTCATACGATTGAAAACAAATCCTGTGGTATGGAGATGAGCCCTAGTTTCTCGGTGTGACTAATCCAGAGCGATGCTACAAAGGAGGGGAAGGTTGGTGGTGGTGATGGAGGGGAATTGGGAAGGATGGAGCAAAGTAAAGGACTGAAGCCTGTGTAGGAGGTGTAACACAGAAGAGACTGTGTTAATCCCTCCTGGCCATGGGCACCATCATCCTCCTTGCAACACAGGAGCACAAACAGTGTTGTTCAAAAAAAAATTTAAAAATGAGATTATGGAAGTTTTCCAGCAGTGCTTTTTTTTTCCCCAGTGTATTTTTTGGAGAAACAGAGGTGTCGCCTGTACTCTGAATATTACTACTGATCGTCAGTTATTTGACTAAGTTACCTCTAAGAACATCCACGGCATCAACAACACCCTCCATATATTGGCACCCCTGGTTAAGATGTGTTCTTTAGCGTCTAATAAATTCTTTTTTTTTTCTAAATAATGTTAGCCTAGCCGCGCTAGACAACCCACGGCAACGAATTTAATTCTCTGCCAGGGTGGGTCTAGTTACCCTCCATAAGGCTCGAGGCTGGATTCTCCTAAAACTGGCCGGACCAATCACCATGAAGTGTAGAGTCAGAAGGCGGGCGTAACGAAGTGACGACAGAGGCACGACGATTCTGACAGAAACAACCGGCGCACAATAAACGGTTATCTTTTGACTCGGCTTTGGCCACGGCCCTTAAAGATTTGAAGCTAAAATTCAACTTGAAAGATAAACAAAGGACGGCACTTAAGTGTTTCATTGAGAAGAAAGACGTATTTGGACTTATGCCGACGGGATATGGCAAATCCTTAATATACCAGTTGGCTCCGCGGCTCCACTGGTTGGGAAGCTAATGGGACTTAGCCACAATCCACCGGTGCTCTCGGAACTACGTCAGCCTATTCGTTGCATTGATTGGTTGTATGCCTACCCAATTGCTGCAGAGGGATTTGATAGACAACCTTTTAGCCCGCCTGCCTCCCTGTCGAGCTTCCCTAGACCCTTGTGCCGTCAGAAACATGGGTATAGCGTGGCTAGGCTAAA
This sequence comes from Acanthochromis polyacanthus, assembly GCF_021347895.1. Taxonomy (NCBI): domain Eukaryota; kingdom Metazoa; phylum Chordata; class Actinopteri; family Pomacentridae; genus Acanthochromis; species Acanthochromis polyacanthus. The sequence goes on from NC_067129.1 coordinate 14,299,620, forward strand.
ATAATGTAGGACCACAATGAAAAAAAGGAAAATCCAACCTTTAATTCAAGTGCGTTTATTCAGTGAGGAAAAAAATCACACATTAAGAAATAATTCTTTCACATCAAATCATGTGTGCCACAATTATTAGCACCCCTGATGTTGTACAACCCCCTTTTGCCAACAAAACAGCACCTAATATACTCCTATAATACATTTTTCTGCAATTTTTAGTGTGAGAGTATGCTTCTGCAATAAAAATTGAATTTATTTTAAGACTTTCAACACATCTTAACCAAGAGTGCCAATAATTATGGAGGGCGCTGTATGTGTCTGCCTAAGACATACACCAGTGTACTCTGTTTTGTAGAAATCCCAGTTCAAATCAGATCAACTTTTGATCAATTTTAGAAATTTAGCTAGTGGAGTTACATGAAGTGAAAATCTGTCACTACGCACCGCCAAAGGAATAAACACCAGCTGTTTGAGTAGTGAAGGAATTACAAGTAACAAAAATAGAAATCTCACCAAAGCGTGTGTCAAAAAGCTGTTCTACAATAGTATATCGGTTTCAGAGATCTCTTGTCTTAGGGAATTTATACACATTGACAACATTAACATCTTTGCTCTAGTCACATATTGTACTTAGAGCACCACCTGGGAGACTCAGGCAAATGGAAATAAAATACAGAAAAGCTCTTTAGCAGAAATATTAAGCTTCTTTGCAGTGTAAGGTGATGACCAGCTTACACACCATTTTATTAGATACACTCCCTGAGTTTGATTAGTGTGCACGCAGGCAGTGAATCTAATTCCATAATCCACAGATCTGCAAACCATTATTATGTTATGTAGCTCTGTACACAGCACATTACTGCACCTACCACATTAGTTCCAGTTGTCTTCAGTGTATTCTTCATAATTTCAGATCATCAGATGTTTTCAGAAATGTTTTTGCAGCTACCACTAAAGGTTTTTCCATTAGATTTTCTTTATTTATTTTTTTTACATACAAATGTAGCATTGCAGGGAGGATAGTGAAGTTGGTAGTGCATATAGCCCCTTTAATTTGATTTCATGTTAATTAAATCTGACATGCTGGAGCGATGCCAGAAACGAAGAACTACCTTCACACATGATTACTATCATTGTTTATATAAACATATTTTAATTAGCTTAAGAGCTGAGGCATATTTTGGACCACACAGACCACAAGCCTAATATTATAGTGGAGCGAAGACGAAAGCCACATTTTCAGTTTTTTAAGCTGAAATGATGAATAACGCAAGAGTCACGGAATGAGCTAATCTGCTGGTAACCAGCTGTGTCAATCCTTTTGCTTCTGGCTGTACTCTGCAGTACATGGTGTTTATTGCTCACTTCTTTTGATATTCTAATGGATTCTTTTTTTATTGGTTTCATGTTTCAGTGATGCACGCAACAGCGGGTCAATAGCCTGATAAATTTTGCCGTTGTAACAGCTAGTTGAGCTGTGACACGATGTCACGCTTGGCACCTGCAGCAGCTAAAAATATGTGTGATGGAAAAATGAACATTTGTGCTACAGGATAAAGCTGGTCAAGCAGTTTTGTGAATACAGCTGGAGGTTGCAACACAAGGGGGAAAAAAAACATGCAGGTCATATGAAACCTTGCTTTTAAGTGCTTTTCATGCAAATGGTACAGGTAAATGAGCAGTTCCCATTTTGCTGCACTAAGGACCCACTACAGCGCCCACAGTCTCTGGGGTTACTGTCTAGCTGTGCAAGGTGACCCATGCTGAAGTGCAATTCTGTGTCTATCTGTCATGGCACATCAGATCACTTTCCCCGGCTGTGCTGCTGTGCTGTCTGAAGGTATTCTGTCAGCTGGATGAACCTGACAAATGCACTCAGCCTACAGACCATCACAGCTCAAGTGGGGTGGCAGAGTTCAGACATGAGTACTAAACCGACGCAGAGCCTCGCTGCCTCTGGTCCACAGTCTTATCCAAGAGGTTAACTCCTTGATTCCACCGGGGGCGACTGCGTTGCGTTCGACCACCAAAGTTTACCGCAGCCCCTCTAAACAATGCTTCCACCAGAAGCGCCGCGGAATGTTTCAGAAATGGTTCTAACGGTAGCCACATCAAACTGCACAGAGCATATCCAGCCAGGCTCAAAGTCACACGCATTTTCGAAATTTCCAAAATAAAGCAGCATTCATGAGCAAATATCACGAGTGCATCAGTGTCATGACCCGCACACAAGGTCAGAAGTCAACTGCTCAGAGGATTTTACCGTGGACCACCATTTTCACCATCATTGACCTTTGTCTGTGGGCACAACAATGTAAGAAATAACAACAATAAACACAATTGAAAGAGACACATGAAGACACTATTTCACTACTTGGCTAAGTAGAATTTATAAAAAAATATCAAGGTAAAATGAGTGAATCAGCAAATTAAAATAATCAGGCAGACAAAACACTATGACTTCTGAAATGGACACCTACACCTGATGGACTGTACCGGTTAGATGTTTGGTACTAGACTGGATCAGATCAGCATTCTGACCAAACCTGACCTAAATTTAACCAGCAACTAGCATCCCACCCACTGCTGCCCTGTTGTTCATTTAATCTATAATCAGCCAGGTTAGGTCCTGTGGTCTTAAAGCTCAAACTGATTTCACTGAGTTCAGTGTTGTATTTTGATTCACCAAGATCATCTGCATGAAGGATTGTGTGCGAACATCAATCAACCACAACATTCAAACCACCCGCTTTATATTATGTAACTGCCCTTCTGACCACCACAGTGACTATTTTTACCCATGTCTTCATTGAGCCATGGATACAGGACCTGTCGGAGTTTCCTCTGGTATCTGACACTAGAACACTGGCAGTATATCCTTTAGGTCCTGTGGGTTCCAGGGTTGGGCCTCCGTTGATTGGGCTTGTTCCAGTGCATGCCGCGGATGCTCATTTTCAGCTTTCAGGGTACCTTGTCTTGGTGGGGAGGCCGCTGGTGTTGGAGTGCTGCTGTTTGGTCTAGAACTTAGATTAGGTCAGGGATATGCATCAAAATGATATCCACATGAAAGTCACGACCCAAGTTATCCCAGCAGAACATTAGATTGTGACGAGATGATGAATGTTATTCACCCGTCAGGGGTTTTCAAGTTATGGCTGATTGGACCACATCTATGATTGTTCTCATTATTTGTGTTTAAAATGATTTGTAGTAATTATATGGCATTTTGCAGTTGAAGAATCGAGTGCACTGCATATTCTCTACTGCAGTTTTTTGTTACCTATCAGCCGTTTCTAGCAGTATATGTCTGTAATAATCAGCTAATACATGGGCTACATTTCAGTCTGGCTGATTTAGTTGAGCTGAGAACTACCTGTCAGCTGTCAATGCGAGGTATTTGTGTGTTTTGGACTTGCTATATCATATAAAATGTGTCTTTCACACTTCCAGACTTATGCAAATCATCCCTCACACGCTTGATTTATCTATGCTGAGCATGCATTTGAGATCTGTGAGAGTTCAGTGCTCAGGGCTGATGGTGGGCACCGAGACTGGGCATCAAAAGAGGCCTGATCTATAATGCCTGCTGGTATCCTCCCTGCTTGATCAGTTTGGAAATGTTGCACAAAGTGACATAATTCCAGCTCTTGCAACTAATGTGGGTGTTGGTTAAGACTGTCTGAAATCACATCTTATTTACGATTAGTGCGCTGCAGTACATCTCCTCTGCCATTTTATTTGAGTGTGTAATTTATGCTCTGTGTGGCATCCCTGAAAATTTTCTGCGTTATGAAAAAGGTCGTTTTTGCTAAGATTCTCAAAATAATGTGTTGAATTTTATACATGTGATTTTATCGCGTGAACTCCACCATAATGGTAGATAAATGTCTGAAATCTGAACTGGCTGCTCACCTCATAGTAAATAGCTGTTTATTATACAGAGAGCAGTGAATGAGTCAGTGAGGAGTGATTTGAATCTTATATTCCTGCAGGAACTGAAGGCCAGACTGAGATATCAGGAGGCTGTAAAATGAACTTGACAGTCTGACTTCAAGAGGATGGTTATCCTCATCTGAGAAATGCAGGTTGCTGAATCTATCTTACATGACTAGGACCCATAAATGGAAACCACTTCATTTTTTAACCTACTGGAAGAAGTGAGAGGAGTGTGAAAACTGGCGCTCAAGTATTTTCAGTTGCTTTCATCATCCATACAGAGCTCCCTGTATGTTAATGTCGATCCATACGTTCCCAGCCAGCCTGAGGTAGAACTGATCAATATGTAGCTGTAGCTTGGTTGTGTCTTTAGCAATGTGCATCCTTGAGGGATTTAACATCAGAGACCAGCATTGATTGCTAGTAGTTATTATTTATACAAGAGCTGAAGTCCTAATGATTACGGGGTATTTTTGGAATCTGCTGATCCCCTCTGTTTAGTGTCACCTCGGTGTCTATTCTCCATCATCTCTGGGTCCCACGTGTGCCGGCACTGATTCAACCAGGTCACTGATTCTACAAGGGGACTCTGCAGTTATTTTATATTCACACGGCTGCACAGGGAAGAGATTTGAGGATGTAAAATATGGGCACATGTGGTGAGCAATACAAACAATAACACCGTCTGTCCCTGTGCTGTCTGCGGAAGGGCAAAGGCTTTTAGCCCGTCGTTCTGAGATGAGATCAATTTGGCAAAAACCCTGTCCTCTCTTATTGTCTCACTAATGGCACTGATTAGACATTGAGATACTGGGATACTGATCAGACATTAGTGTATCAGGGAAAGGCCAAAGCCCTTGAACAGAGTCAAAATAGCAGCAGAGCCCCTTGAGAGGAATTACAAGGACCCCACTTTGACTCCAGCAGCACTGTTCTCTTGTTAGGATTTAAATAGCAGACTTGCTCTGTGGACTACTTGGATAAAGAAAATGGATAACCAGGCTATCTTTGAATTTGATCAGCTAAGGAGGTACAGCATCACAGATCTGAGTCATGGCAGCTGAATAGAAAGCTTAGGCCTCAACAATAAACCAAGCACACGATCACTGGGCAGCAGCAAAAGAGGGATTCTGCCTCTATTCGGCATGCGCTGCAAATCTTCCCTGCATTTGCTCCTAGTCACTCTGCCTGGGGGGGAGGGGTGGACTGGCTTCCACCCAAATGCATGCTGGGATTGTGTTCCTCTTTATTTTAAGCCTTCCCTGTAGACATGTCCTGTTTTTTTTTTTCCTCCCCACTTTGCCTCAGCTTTTTTGTGTCCCGGCGTCTAACAGCCTGTTTGTGCGTACGTGCACGGGCGCTTTGTAATTGTGTTCCGCTTTGTACCGAGTGCTCATCATCAGCATCATTTCACACTGTGGAAAAGAGGCAACAACAACAACGGATATCAGTCTAGATTGTAAAATTAGTGTTCAACTCGTGTATTTGTTGTTGAGTTTCGGAAGCAAGTATCAGGGAGTGTCGAATTTAAAAAATGTGAAGCTCGTGTGTTAATCGGTTCTAAATAACGTGGCTGGAGCAGATGTCGATGTTGTGGCTGGATCTCCACATGGCCTAGATGGAAACGTTATTTGACATGGCTGAATGAGTCACCGATCTGTTTGATTGACACGTCCACAAAGTGTTTTCCTCCCCCAAATGATCGCTGCTGAGGCTAATTTGCGTGCTCTTTTCTTTTTCTTGCTGCAGGGGGAATCACGCACGACACTTTTCAGAAGGAGCTGATGTGTTTTGACCCAGATGCGGATAAATGGACTCAGAAAGCGCCCATGACGACGGTGCGAGGCCTCCACTGCATGTGCACGGTGGGCGACCGTCTCTACGTGATTGGGGGCAATCACTTCAGGGGCACCAGCGACTACGACGACGTGCTCAGCTGCGAATACTACTCCCCCGCCCTCGACCTATGGACACCTATTGCCGCCATGTTGCGAGGTCAGAGCGACGTCGGCGTGGCGGTGTTTGAGAATAAGATCTATGTGGTGGGCGGCTACTCGTGGAACAATCGCTGCATGGTGGAAATAGTACAGAAGTACGACCCCGAGAAAGACGAATGGCACAAAGTTTTTGACTTGCCCGAGTCGCTGGGCGGGATCCGAGCCTGCACACTCACAGTTTTCCCCCCTGAGGATATCTCGGGCTCGCCCTCCAGAGAGTCGCCCCTATCAGCACCTTGATGAGTAAAGGGGGGGAGCCCTGTTTCGCTCACACCCCCGTGACCCCACACCCCCACAACACTCCTCAACAAACACACCTTATAGACATTGTTTGCACTTCCTCCTCGGACAACATCTGTACCGCATCCCTGAGTTACCCCCACGTCCACGTCCCCTAAAGCTGTGCAGAAACCCCTCCCTGAGTGATTTAAACCTACATACCGACACGGTTTGGCAACCTAATTACATGTTAATGTTGCATACTCGGTATATTTTGGCAGGAAATACCTTGACTTGAAAAGTGACTTTGCAAATCAACTTTTCTACCTGATGTCTATAAAGTTTTCTTATGTCTCGTTTCTTTTGGTGTTCTACCTTGAAATGTTGACGACCACACTGACTCTCTCTTCTAGTCTATGCCAGGTTAGATGCAGGTGACCCCAGAGAGCAGCAGCGTAGGGACGGACGAGCTCCACGAACACAGATGGTTTTTAACTCAGGGGTTGGCCCAGGCCCCATCTACGTCTCTTGCAGTTTCAGTTCTTTCCTGCGATTGGTATGAAACTGTTAACAAAATGGTGTTTTCTAAATTTAATAAACATGATTTTGAAAGTAATGAAATGTCGTCATTACTGAGTGCAGCGGATGATCCTGGAAGTTGACTTAGAGCATATCTCATGAAGGTTCTTGTGTGTTTTACAATATTAACTCTCAACTGTAATCAATTTCTGGATGTTTTTTTTGTTGTTGTTGCTTTCAAACATTTTTACTCACTGTGGGCTAATCTTTCTCTCTACCAGAAAGTCCTGCACCTCTATATAAACATCACAACTGTAGAAGAAGAGATGACTCAAACATGTGCTCCAGGAAGTATGACACAGTTATGCCAAGAATCTGGAAAAAAAAAAAGAAAAGAAATCCAGCTGAATTTCTTTGATTTTTATATTTTGCCAAAAGTTGAATTACCCTGTGCACGTGCAATTTCCCAAGTACCCACGGGTGTTACCAGCACTAGAAAAAAAAGATGCCTCAACATACTATAGATATTTTTTACTTACATTTTCAGTTTGTTTCCATTCTCATCTCTCTGCTCTGTGTGAATTGAAAAAAATCCAGAATCTTTGTCACATAATTTGTTCACAGCAGTGTCACTAATAGCTTCACAGTTGTGCCGGGAAGAACTGAATTTATAGTTTTTTACAGAATTTGGTTCAAGCAAACTGTTAATTTTTGTTCAGTTTTAAATGACACTTGTCAAATAAGGTGATTTTAAGTTTAGATTTTGGTTCAGTTCAACAACCATTGGACTGTTAAAAATCTGTTTTCTTCTGTTTTTACAATTTTTAGCTCTGATAAATGGTAAGTTTTACTTCTTTTATTGTAAACATAACATGCTGGCAGGTTTTGAGTTCACAGGCTTCAATTGTATGCATCTTTTGAGAGATTACACAAAGCTGTTTTTGTGTTGTGTGACTGGTAGCAGACTGGTTTGGATTTACCGTCTATACAGTCCTTGAGGTAATTGGATTCCAGTCATTGTTGATTTCAGTGAAGCCTCCAGGCTGGTACAAGCTGCATGGTCACTAATCAACAGTTGGTTTCTTTTATCTCTTTGTTTAGCATATCTGGACATAAAACACACGGTCTCGGATGATCACAGCAGTGTAGAAGTCTAATCCACATTGTGTTTAACGTCAGCCTCATCAGCGGCCAGCGGTTTGGTCCGTGTCCTGATGCACTAAAATGGAAACACTCTGCTGACCAGTGTTAACTGGAAACTGGCAGCTCCACCACTGTCGCCTCTCCTGCTGGCATCCACACAGACGCTAATGTCGCCCACAATCTGCCCACCTGCTCCTGGACGATTAAAGCCTTAATAGCAGCATATGGTGTCCGAGACGTCGGCTTCACGCTGTTACCGGGAACAAAAGGTTTGTGTAATCATCAGGTGAGTTTGGTCCAGAGCTTTAAATCCTCATTATATCCCATTAATGAGAAGCTGCAGTGCTGCTTCTGATTTCAAATTTGAACGCCTGCTCCTATGTTGTTCATAGCAACAAGATCTCGTTTTAATTGCATTCATGGTCTGGACGTTTTGTCTTTGGCTCCTTTTCATTGATTCACTTTAAACTTTTGAAGCTCTTCTGCATCCACGTGATCCTTTCTCTTGGTCTTTCATTAAATTCAGCACGTCACCCAGTGTTTGCTTTACAGGTCAGTCTTGGTCTTGTTTTTATGGTTGCTTTTCCAGCTCTGTCACATTGTCTCCAGAAGTGCTATTTTAATATCTTTTATGTGACATTTCAAAAGCTCCATTTTGCACGACAGCTTGTTGTCAAGTCTTTTTTTTTTTTTTTTTTTTGATGGAACAGTTTGCATCATTCTTCTGATTTTAGAAACGGGCTGTTTGTAATCCTTTAATGGAAAGTCGGTGAATAAACACAAGAGCGGCGATGTGACAAACTCGGCAGACATGAGCGGAGACGGTACAAGGGTTGAAATTTGGTGTCACCGTTGCTTGGACATTTCACTGAAAATAAATCATACAGTCTACCCTCTGTGTCCCCGCAGTCAGAAGACATTAGTGAGAGCTGGAACAGAAGGCGGAGAGATGCTGCAGATAGTAGAAAAACTATAGAGCAGCTGCAGTTGGGCTAATCTGTATTTCTATAGACTGGGTAAAGGCTGATTATTTTGCCCTAACATCTCTTACAGGCTGATAACTAATCCACCAGTAATTTGGTTTGGGATAAGAAAACACATTTGCCTAATATTGTAGATATAACAGTATACCTTCAGATTATGTAAATTGGCCGGCTGTCAGACTATTGGCATTTATCTCTTTGATATGTCGGCATGCATTCGACCATTGGAGGCAGATTTGCAAACTAATGTAGTGTCTGATGAGAATGTAAAATTTTTAAGCCCCGCTCCAAGTATGACTGTGTGCCACTGTTAGCTCCCAGATATGCTAACTGCTACTGGATTCATTGCGATGAAAGTTTGTGTAGACATTCAGGGTCATTCAGAGGGTGAATTTTACCCACAGTTTGAGTTTTTGTGGGCTTTTCTATACACAGTACATTAAAAATACATCATTTTCATTCTTATAAACTACTATACACTGCAGACATGGGAGTACAATGAAATACCTTTATTGTGATGCATTGAGGGTGAAAAAAAGAAAAACTGCAATTAGCTAAAATTGGCCACCGCTCTGGTTTGCTTTAACCAGCCCTTAACCTTTGCTGTGAACGACTTTAATTTGATTTCAGTGGCTAATGTGTTCCAGAGCTGACAGCTGATCGTCCAAACTTAGATGCATCACGTGGAGCTCAGCATGCTCTTTTTCTGTCTTCTCCAAAGAAGTTCTGGAGCTAAAATAAAGATGCTTTTAAAGGCTAATTTGAGAAAGCAAAAACAAAGGAAGTCCTCAAAGCTAAGTAGATAAAATCTTTTCCGAATGTGACACTAATGCCACCCGACAGGCTTTTTCTCCATTACTGTCGGAGCTTGATTGTGTGAGGATGAGAGGTGTCTGATTGCTGATTTTTGAGCCTATACTGTCATACAATCTGAAAAGCGAAGGAAAATTATAGAGTGCATATGTGTGTTTAGATTTTCAGCCCTCCAAGCGTCATCCAAAGTGCTTCAAATAACGAGCTGCCTGATTAAGTATGTTATGCCCTATTAATTTAAAACAGTTCTTTTTTCTTTTGCTTTTTAACCCTCATGTTGTCCTGCGGGTCAAATTGATCCATTTTAAAGTTTTAAAATGTGGAAAATATATATATATATTTTCACAGTGAAAACTTCCACATTTTCAACATTTTGGGGAATTTTTTGAACATTTTTTGATGGGAAAAAAAGAAATATTAAAAAAATGTTTCTTTAAGATTATTTGGTTGAGTTTTTGGTTGAAATCCAGTGAATTTCGCCGGATTTTGGTTTATTTTTTTACCGAATGATCTTAAAGAAAATATTAGGACTTTTACTGTTCTATATGGAATCATTTTAGATATTTTTAGGATTTTTTTTTTGGAAGATTTTTATTCATTTTTTGAAAATATTTACAATTTTTTTATTTTATTTCTTGCTAAATTTGGGGATTTTTTTAAATAATTTAACTCTTAAGGGAAACTTTCAAGGAATTTTCTTCCTGAAGATTTTGCAAATTTTCATAAATTTGGGGATTTTTTTTTTCAGACAAGGAAACAGCATTTTTTGGTGCCGTAAATGAGGACAACAGCAGGGTTAAGGGAAGTTTGGTGACATTCATAATCTCCAGAGGATGAGCTGTTAAGAACTTAAATCCACTCATCAGGTCAAAATTCGTTGTCTAAGCCAGACTTAATTTCGACATTTATATTATTCATATGCAGGCATGACTGCAGTAGTACACCGTGAGTATTCATACACCTTTTTTAGACATGAGATATAAAGCTTTGCTGTTGCAGTCTAGTAAAGGACAGTATTCTGACATACATCACTTTTCCACTTGTCCACCATGGTTTCATTCAGAGAAACCCACCCTGATATTTGTCATTCCTGTGAGATTTGACAGTACATCCAGCGATGTATAACCCAGTCCGATTCTGTTTCCACATCATGGGCAATCAATAGTTTTCAATGAAGTTACTGGGGCTCTTGCTGTTCACATGTGTAAATACAGACAACTCTCTTCCTGATCCTGCTGCTGTTTAATGCTGAAGGTATTTAACAAACTCAGAAGAAAAACTCCGACAAACAGCTGGAAGTGCCAAATTCAACTTCACACACTTGAAGAGAAAAAAACTTTGCTTCCATAAATTATTGGTCAGTACCATTCATCTGGGCTAATCTGAGATTTCCAATGAGATTTCACTGCAGCTATTCTTTTTTTTTTATTATTTCTACGGACATTTCACTTCATAGCCTAATAGATGTGAAATTGTAGAACAAAGTGAATGAGAAAGATGTTTTGGGATTTTGGCAGCAAACCGTGTCTTTTTGTGCTCTCTGTGATGTTTTTTTTAATCAATATTGGTGCTAAAATGGAAGAAAAGCCTCCTAAAATCACTTCACACAACCAGAAGTAATGTGTGTGTGCTTGTCTGTTAATGCGGCCGCGTGCAAATCAGACTTGTTTTGTGTTGAAACAGAAATTAACACCAAGTAAGACTACTGTTGCAAAGAGATTACATTAACGGAAAGGAGTTCATGCCTGAAAGGGGCTATGTACAAGAAGCTTTTTTTAAAATGTAATTCTCAACTGATTAAAAAAATATAACTAGCTCTATGAGTTTGTGCATTGCCCTTGAATGGGTTTCACTATTGCTTATATGGGGTGGCTAGATTGTCATGTGAGGGGACTGTGGCACCCTGGGCCACCCTCAGCTCTGCTCCTGCATACGGTCAACTTATGGCGCTTTTCCACTAGCACCTACTAGGTTTGTGAGGTTCTCCATTAGGACTAGTATGGTACCAAGTACTATTTTAGTACCTACTCGGCCGGGATTCCAAGTGAGCTGAGTTGAGCCAATAATGTGACGTCTACAGAGTGCAGGCCACTGATTGGATGGGGAGTGGGCAAGGAGTGACACGAGAGCGACTTCTTCACGAAAACCAAAGCTGCCATTTATTTAGAAAAAAAAACTGGCAACAGTGACGGTGTGCATTGCTCTTCACAGAACTTGGCAAAATTTGAATATGACCGAGCGGCAGGTATGCCATCACCTTGATGTCCTCCATTGTTGTGTTGCGTTTGTGTCACACACAAATGACGTTGAGGGACTTCCGGGCCACCGTGCTGTGAGGACTCCACCTACGATGAGGTGGTACTCAGTTGTAAAGGAAAACCACCTAATGCGATTTAAGTCGAGTAGGTGCTAGTGGAAACGCGCCTTTAGAATCACCAGTTGACCCAGTATGGATGTCTTTGGACAGTGAAATGAAGCTGGAGCACCTGGAGAAGAGCATTAAAACACTTTCTTGCTGTGTCACAATCTATAGTTACTAATACCCCGATGGAAGATTTTACTCACGTGGCCCATCACTCTGCATCAGTTTGAGTGTTGTTGCAGACAGAGCGCAGTCTGCTGCCCTTCACAACAGCACTCTGCTGTTTCCGGACATAGTTTAAAGCATTAATTGATTTTTAAATGTATTTACGAGAACACATTCACTTTCGTGCCTTTAAGAGAAATCTTAATGCAGAGCACTTTAGGGACAGATTAAGAAATAACTCAGCTAAATCAACCTCAGCGTATCCACAGTCTCTGCTGCGACGCAGCACATGATGTTCCAGATCCACTGAGTAACTCCCGCCACATGCTTGCATTGTTTCCTGGTGTTTATGCAAGCCAGTGTCAATATTACATGACGCAGAGCTTTGTGTATCCTGAAGACTGAGGGCTTGGATATTAATGAACAATGTGTCCTCGATGCTAAAGCAAAGAGAAATGGAGCAAGAAATTACAAGCGCTCACCCCTCCTCCTCCTCCTCCTCCTCCTCCTCCTCCTCCTCCTCTTGCTCTTCCTCCCCTCTGCCTCACTACCTGTGTTTCTCAGAGGATTTCATCACCACTGGAGGCATGTTCATTTGATTCGAGAAGCAGATATAAAAGCGTGGAGCGTGTGGATTACGGCCTGACTCTTGACATATGAACACAGCACACATTTGTGGCTCGGTGTGTCTCCAGACGACTCCTCCTCTCATCTCATCCCAGCCAGAAAATGACCTAGATTCTCCAGGCTGCTGGATGTGTTTACATACACAGAACACTGATGACATTGTCAGTCAGAAAGCATCGCTCTCAGTAGCGAGGAGCTTGGCTGCTTCAACTGTAACTAAAGCTCCAATCCACCTCCCATCATGATGAAATAGTCTGCAGAGCCACAGATCCCTGCCGTCCTCTGACTGCATGCATGATGGTGTTAATGGCTATTGATCCTTCTGGCTGGCAGACAGCCAACACATCCTGATGTTGCTCCTGCTAGATGTATTTATTTTTGCACTGAATCACAAGCCGCCCTCCGATGTTGGACTCCACAAAGTTTTTCAGTCTCGAATAAAGGTTTACATCTCACTCTGCTCCCTCGTCATGAATATTCAGAAAAGGTCAAGTCCTTGCTCGCCTCCTGAGCTCTCGATCCCCCGTGACTGTGTCCTGAATAATCTGTCCCTGATTCATCTCTTGTTCCAGAGCTTGTTCCTGCCCCAGCTGTGTTTTTTTTTAAGTACAGCAGAGGTGGGAGGGGTAGGTCTAATTGCGATTTGTTTTGTCCAACATCTGGCCGTGGATCAGTCCTAGATTTTAGTTTATGCCTCAGTTGTGTCTCATGTCTAAAAGCGTTTTGTGTACAAATTGAACTCGTTCATCCTCGTCCTGTAAAGCACACAAAGCTTCACCTTTTTTCCTCTTATTGAATCCGTAATCCTGCTTCTGGCCTAAATAAAGAATCACACATGCTCTTAGCTTACTTGCACATGCATCTTGTACTTACAAATTCCCAATTCAAACCTGTCAAACTCCTACAGTGATGAAGCAGGATCTGCGTTAAGTTTTACGGACTGATCAGTTTGCACAATTCTCCACTTTTTCCATGCAAATTCCCTCCCACAGCTCAAAGTGGATTGGAGATTTGATAGACAGGAAGCCTGTCCAAGGTGTCTCTTCACCTTCAATCCAATGCATGCTGGGATATGCTCCAATAGCCTCTTGACAATGAAAAGGAAGAAAGGTAAAGAATATAAATCAGAGGGTAAGTACTGGCAGAGCGATGCAGTTTGCACACTGAGGACTTGAAACTGACATTTTCCCTTTAGGCTACAAAGAACATGTTGTTTTCTAAAGTCAGTTTATTTTTTTTTCATGTAGCTTAATATCACAAAATTGCAAATTCACCTCCAGTAAAGTGCTTTAAAAGCCACTGTGAGCCTGCACAGAAGAGAGGGGAAGTGGAACGGTTCAGCGCTCTGGGAAAACCAGCTGACCTGACGGGGTTAAACACAGCTTCAGCTTCACGTCCCTCCAGGGTTCCTGCAGCACTGCAGATTCAGCTGACAGCACCCGAGCTGAAACTCTTCTACAAACTCAGGTAAAACCTATTATCGAGCAAACATTCAAAGTACACATGCTGTGAGCAAAAATATGGAAACACTTCATTTTTTAGTTTCCCAGGATGAGATTATTTAGGGGGGAGAAAAGGGGGAAGCTGCTTCTGTATTTTGTCTTTGTGTTAAGATTTTATAAAACATATGATGAGGCAGTGTGTAAAAGCATAGAGACAGCAGATTTGAAAGGTTCTTATCTAAAATACTATAAATTATTGAGCATTATAATAAATTTACAGGGCATGTCCTCGAATAAAGAGACACCAAATCATACGATTACTGTCATAAAAATGTAATAATATTTGTATCCTGATGATGAAATGTTCCCTGTGTGCCTTTGAAATACGTCTGCAATCGAACACAAGAGCTCCATTTATTTTATTTTTTTCCCTTTTTGTTCGTGTAGCGAGGGATGCTAGAAAAATCAAACGCTTCTATTGTGAGGCTGTAATTCTTCACAGAGACCTGTAATTTGTTCAGCAACATTTTCGGTGATTGCACAAAGAATACCTGCTGTGTCTTTCTATTGGAAAACAAATAGAAGCGTACAAAGAGGGAGGAGGGGGGGACAACAAAAAAACAAACAAAAACCGAGAGATCAGAGAGTAGTGGTGGAAAAATCACTCAGGAGTTATAGAATATATTAAAGTAAATGTCTTCCCATTAAAATCCTGCTCATGTGTTTGGAACAAAATGTACTGTAAGTATTTATCTTTATCAACCTATTTTTTTTTCTTCTTCTGTAAGGGGTCACAGGGCAAAAAGATGAAACCAGCAGCATCCAGTGTGTTGATTTAAGTCGTTTTTTTCCTGCAAAATAATAACTTGCAAAAGAAGTGCTCAGTTTATCTGTGAAATAAATGGAGTTCAGTGAAAAAGAACATCAGTGGGTTGTGAAATGTGTTGGAATATGAGCGCAAAGCAGCTAAAGTGCGTCAAATTTGTTCTTGGCAAACTGGCCTTGGTTCTTAAAAAACAAACTTTTCCAACACTTCCCTCACCTTTGCATCCCGCGTCGCAGAGACTTTCCTCTCAAGCATCCGGATCCATCAGAGGCTGCACGCTGAAGAGGGTTTGTGTTTGTTGCTCAGTGATGAAAAGGAAAATGTCATGATTGTTGGCCTGTGAAGCCGTGTGGAGGGTGAAGGAGCAGGTGAGCGTGTGTGACAGGGCTGATGCCAAAGTGATTGATAACTCTCCTCTCCTCTCTGAGCTGAGTTTCAACCTCCTCAGCTCTGTCCTGTGTGATGCCAGGTTGCCATGGCTACCCCGGCTCTTCATAGAAGAAAATAAGGGGGGGGGTAAAAATATATTAGAGGAGGGAAAAAAAGGAAAGATTTCTCCTCCTTCTCTATGAAACGCTCTCGTGGAGCTATCCTGGGGAGTTGAGAGGGGAGCGCTGACCTGCCTGTCGAGCAGTGAAATATTTTTGGGGGAAGCAGTGACGGAAAGCAGACATTTAGCTTCAAACTCTTCTCCCGAAACTCCCCTGCGATGTGGGAATGTGGCTGAGCTGATTACCACTGGAAACTCATTTTCATCCCTATTAGAACAACTAATTTCCATTTCCTCTGCATTATCTCAGAGTGCATGCCAGAGGTGCCTTTAATTCCAACAGTGCTCTCTGCAATAATGACCTCTAGTGGCTCCTGTGGAAACAAATGCAAGCGACTGAACCTGTTTTCCCAAAGACGGCTGGATGATGAAAGATGTCACACTCGCGTTTTGTCGTCGGCGATGATGCCAAAAGACAAATCTAACATGCTCCATTTACATAAACCCTGATCATCCTGCCGCAGACATCAGACTTACACTTAGAGACAGAAGTTAATCTTTTTATTTACAGAGTTGTGGTGTGAGCCAAGGCAGACAGACACAGGAGTAAACAGGATGAGATGCCTGCAGGGGAGGAGAGGAGGGGGATCGGTTTCTACAACCACCCACCGAGACCCAGAGTTTCCTCTGATGAAGGCCACCTCTTGACCCAGAGTCCCCCTCATAAAAACCGTTTTTAACACTCAACTAAACTGCACCGAGCTCATTTAGCGACGAGCTTTTGATTTGCCTCCTTTTCATGCTTTGTGTGTCTCCAAAATGCTTAAAAGAAGTGGAAACCTTTCTACATTTAAATAAAGCCTGTATGTGCTCTGGCACCGGGTACAGAGAACAGTCTAGTTCCAATAATGGGTGCTGATGGATGTCTGACCTACTTTGAACATTTATGCCCTGTAAAAGCTGACCCCAGCGGGCACAGAAAGCAGCCATTAGTGCCCCTGCTGGTGGATTACCAATAATAAAAAAAAATAGCGTTCATTTTCCCAGCGCCAAATGCAAATTAAATTTTCATGAATAATTAATTGCGTGAAAATGAATGACTGTTTTCAAAGGGTACCAGTATAACGTTATGGAGTGAATATAATATTACAACCTGCGATTACTTTAACAGCAGAAAGGCCTCTTTAAAGTGGCAGTTACATGCTGCTGCCATGAAAATACAATCAGTCAAAAGGTCAAAAACTGAAATAATCAGGTCTTATTCTATGCAACATCATGCACAACAGACGGAGTGGATAAAATGCTGAGAAATTACATGATTTTACAAAAGCTGCTACAAATAAATGGGTCCGATTAGGCTGCTGGTTTCCAGCCTCTTTTATTCGGCACACAGTGAATCCATTATATTAATAAACGCTGGGCTCGAGTTCCTCTTTGTTATTTCAGTGTTCTACATTAGCTGACATGATATTCACACTGACAGACTTCTGCGTAATGGTGAGTGAGGATGATGCAAACAGCTCTGGTGAGGATGGACCACAACATTGAGGCTGCAGGCCGTAAAACCCAAACACCCCACTGAAGGATGCTCCGCAGAGCCGAGGGAAGCCGCACAACCAGGTGATAAATCACCTTTTATTGCCCATTTGATCCATGAAATGCAGATTAGAGCAACCTTAACTATCTAAATGCTTCTCTCACCTGTAATTTCGCAGCACTTCTGACTGGTGCACCTGCAGCGTTGGAGTGCAGGTGCCTCTGAATATAGTTTTTTGCCCCGTGTTGCTTTGAAACCTCGCTCATTAAAGTGCTTCGAATTGGCACTGAGCTTAATATGAGCCAGCTCTGCAGACATGATTATTATTGCGATTACATTAATGTCCGTTTCTGGCTTTAAGTGAAGACACCAGGAGTCTTCTCTGTGGTTTGAATGTGGCCAGCAGAGGGCAATAAGTTGACTTTTCTCAGCCTAAAGGCAGATACAAAAATACAGTTTGTTACCGGTGAAATTGACTACTTCTGAGTTAATAACAGACACATGCTTTAATATATATGACAGCTTTAACTGCAATTTTAAATTAAATAAATACACTAACTGTTGTGCTGATAATGGAAAATGCTGTAATATTTATAATAAGTGGCAAAAACTTTTTTTTATTTGGTATTTTCATGTAAATTTTCAAAATTTTAAAGGTTATAGTAGCCTAGCCGCGCTAGACAACCCACGGCAATGAATTTAATTCTCTGCCAGGGTGGGTCTAGTTACCCTCCATAAGGCTCGAGGCTGGATGCTCCTAAAACTGGCCGGACCAATCACCATGAAGTGTAGAGTCAGAAGGCGGGCGTAACTAAGTGACGACAGAGGCGTGACGATTCTGACAGAAACAACCAGCGCACAATAAACAGTTATCTTTCGACTCGGCTTTGGCCACAGCCCTTAAAGATTTGAAGCTAAAATTCAACTTGAAAGATAAACAAAGGACGGCACTGAAGTGTTTCATTGAGAAGAAAGACGTATTTGGAGTTATGCCGATGGGATATGGCAAATCCTTAATATACCAGTTGGCTCCGTGGCCCCCTGGTTGGAAGCTAATGGGACTTAGCCACAATCCGCCGGTGCTCTCGGAACTACGTCAGCCTATTCGTTGCGGTGATTGGTTGTATACCTACCCAATGCTGCAGAGGGATTTGATAGACAACCTTTTAGCCCGCCTCCCTCCCTGTCGAGCTTCCCTAGACCCTTGTGCGTCAGAAACATGGATCTAGGATGGCTAGGCTAAGGTTATAGCCTTTTTACTGTAAATATGGGATGAAGCATGTTTTTAGCCTAATATAAATACATTTCTTTACCGTAAATGCAGAAAATATTTTACCATAATTTTACAGTAGCATTCTGGCAAACCACAGCTGACAGAACAACAGTTTTTTTTTTACAGTGTAGATCATTAATACTGGCGTTCTATTTTTCTTTTTTTAATTGATATCCTTTCTGTTAATCAAGGTTAATTTATTAATTCTGAACCAAGATATCAGGCTCTTTCTCAGGGTCACAATAAATCTGAAGATTTGTGAGATGATGAATGGAAGAAGACGGAATAAAAAAAAGTCCTGCTTCATGCATTTTCTGAACAATCTATTTGTTTTGCTTTTTTAACCATCATGTTGTTCTACGGGTCAAAATGGTCCGTTTAAAGTTAAAAATGTGGGAAAAAATATGTATTTTCACAGTGAAAGTTCTGATGTCCACATTTTCAACATTTTTGGGAAATCTTTTGAACATTTTTTGGTGGAAAATAAGAATTGTTAAAAATGTTTCTTAAGAACATTCACATAAAAATCAACCAAATCCAGCGAATTTTGCTGGATTTTGGTTGATTTTTTTTGTCAATGTTCTTAAAGAAAATATTAGACGTTTTACTGATATTACATATTGAATCACTTTAGATATTTTTTAAGGTTTTTTTTGAAGATTTTTACTTTTTTTGAAAAGATAAGCTGAAAAGGTGCTTTTTTTTATAAACACATACTTGTTCACTTCATGTACAAATAATGAAATAAATACATGCTGAAGACACTGATAAAAGTCTTGGATTACTTTGAAATGTCACGTCTGCTGCAGGGCCAGAGTGGACATTTTTCATGTTGGAGGAGAGCCTAAATCCTGTGAGTCATCTATCAGGCTTCTGTCCTCTTTAATCATCATTAGCCGTGTTAACTAATGCTCTCCTGCGGGTAAAACTCCCAAAACTTCGGGCAAACACAATTAAACACTGTGTTCACAAACACTTCCCAGAACTGCACAAATAGTGACTGCTGCGTTTGTTAGTCCACAACATTTACAGTAAAACAGACGAGGCAGAATAGAGGACGACTCCAAAGGTATTTCTGTCTATAGAGCTGATTCGACGGCTCTATACGTGACCTCGTCCACCAGAAAAGTAAAAATGAAGTCACACAGAATTGGCTGTATGAGATAGCCATGACTCGCCTCGAATGAAGAAGTATCCTGTCAACGCATTCCCCCCTCACGCTGACCTGGTTTTGCAAAATTCACCTGCGGTTACAACAAAAACATTCCAGCATCAACAGTGTGGGATCCAGCAATTCATCAGGGCTCTTATCTGCTTTGTCTTTGGGCTTCGGGTGCTGAAAAGTGAGAAGCAGTTCAACGGAGCGAAGAACAAACTGGAAATAATGGCACATTCTGAACCTGCATCAGTTTTACTTCCAGATAATCTTCTGCTTTATTCATACCAACATCAAAATATGTGTGGACAGACCTCCCTCTGCCCTGCGAGGTGTTGTGCCAGCTTTAGGAATGAAAAAAGAAAAGTTGGATTTTTCCACTGCTGATCTCAGGAGAGTCATCTGAAGAATGAAATAATGCAGATAAAAATCAGCATCAGCAGATGATGAATCTGTGTCCTGTGTGCCAGATGCCCAGATATGAAGTGCCATCATTCATTTATTTATTCAGTCATTGGGTCACATTTTTTAGATCACCGATAAATTAATCTCCAAACACTTTAAATCAAGTGATATATCTTACAAAGAAAAGCACAAGCACATGGAACCAAACCAGCTGTTGGGGTATAAAGCAGCTGAATTTTACTGCACAACAATGAATAGTGAAAATCAAATAACACTGAATTTCTAGATTGGGCAACCTCGACGTCTTGATTTATTTTTCACAGATTCTAAACACTTGTGTGCTCAATATTTAAAAAAAAAATCTCAAGTTGCTTTTAATTTAAGAAACGCTTCTGCGTCTCATCTATGGAGGACTAAAACATGTTATTTTCACATTTAGGGCTGTATAAGTTGCGAGATGCCCACATATTTCTTCTGCTGGTGCACATCACGTCACTCACAAGTTTTTACATGACACAAAGAAGGGCAACAAGCCGCACAAGGATGGGCGATAGAATCCACAGGACTTCTCCACACCAGGGAGGCTGTGGGTGCAAGTCCTTTGCTTGGTGTCTTTCAGTCGGCCGTGTGCTGGCTGGTTTTGTGGCTCCAAGGCCTTATTTGTTAGGGGTTTGGCGGCAGAACTGTTTGTTAAGCTCAGGAACAGATGACGGTTTGGGTTAAAATATAACCAAGTCATGTTTAAACACTAAGCTCTGGGTGTTTTCTACATTACTAAGCGTGACAAATCCAGCTCTAACTAGGAATGCTCCTGTAAATATGTCACCATTCACAAGTTTTACAACCTTGTTTGTTGAAGATAATACGATTGTGATCAGTTACATTTTTTTTTGTTTGTGAGACTGAAAGTGAAAGTCAAGTAAAAAAATGTAAGGTGCTCAGTTTGATTGGATAAATTCTGACACTAATATGCCATTTTTTTGCCACTAAGGATAAGACACCCACCATGAATGAAATCAACCACCTTTCATCCTATCAGGTGATGTTCTGTCTGTCGTGATCCAAAGCAAACAACAACAGAAAAACTTCACCAATTCTGTCTGACTTTCAATCAATCAATCAATCAGAGTTTATTTGTATAGCACTTTTCATACAAAAAGTAGCACAAAGTGCTTAACAAAGTTAAAAACAAACAATAAAAAACAATAAAAAGACAATGGCCCACATCCTCCCAAACCCTGCCCCACAACATACTTCCTAAGAACACACAGACATACACACACAGACAGTCAGACAGCCACGCACACACACTTTTGTAAAAGAAATAATAGTGTCTATTGGCTGACTTTGTGAGCACAGCAAGCTCCTGACCAGAAAAACCTCAAATATCTTCACGAAATTTCAAAAATTAAGAATTCACACACATAATTCCATCTGGTTTCCGTATTAACTCATTTCAATGCTGCAAATTTAATGGGGTTTAAATGTAATTCTTCATTTGTGGTTAAAGCTTTAGTCGCTTTTGGATTCATATTATTATGGACGTTCTGTACTTCCAGCAGATTATGAGCCTGTTAAAGAGGAATTGACAGCTTTTGCAGAGTCTCCTCGAAATTTTCTTTCCCATCATGTAACTTTTATGTCTTATATTGACGTTAAGGATTTCTAGGCTTTTCATTCTTATCATCAAAGAGCTCAGAAGCTTTTTAACTCTAAGGGCAGCTGCTGATGTGATGCACACACATTCCTCTTTTAGCTGTGTGACTGGACGATGACTGTGCTCATAGGGAGCCTTTTTAACATTTCACAGTTTAGATTTCGACAGCATTCCAACGCATTCAGAGTTTCTACACTAGTTTAAATTAAAAGGGACACCCTGCATATTTTGGAATGACACACACACATTTATATGTGTTGTTCACTGGAAAAATGTCCCTCTCAAAACAAGAAAAAAAACTTATTTCAAGGAACTTTTACCTTGAAATAAGTGAAAAAAAATCTGCCAGTAGAACAAGTGAAAATGCCTTGTAAGATTCCTTGAAATAAAGTATGATATTTAGAATCTTGAGATCTTAAAATTAGCTGGGAAAACTTATTTTAAGCTATATTATACCAGGATTGTCAAGCTTAGGTGTCTTAAAATAAGTCAAATATGCTAAAAAAAGAAGCAGTTTTTCACTCAAAAATAGATTTTCGCTTTCATGTAAACTCCTAATTTGAGATGTATTAACCCTCCTGTTGTCTTCATTTACGGGCAACAAAAATATTGTTTCCTTGTTTGAAAAAAATAAAAAAAAAAATCAGCAAAAAATTAAATTCCCAAATTTCTTGCAAAAACTTCAGGAAGAAAATTTCAGTAATTCTTTAAAGCTTCCCTTAAAATTTTATTTAAATTTGGCAAGAAAATTCTTGTAATATTTTCAAAAAAAAATAAAAATCTTCCAAAAAATTCCTAAATTATCTAAAGCGATTACATATAGAACAGTAAAACTTGTAATATTTCTTTAAGAACATTCAGGAAAAAATAAACCAAACTTCTAAGATTCTCTTAAGAACGTTCCATAAAATCAACCAAAATCCAGTGAAATTCGCTGGATTTGGTTGATTTTTATGTGAATGTTCTTAAGAAACATTTAAACATTTTTTTTCACCAGAAAATGTTCAAAGTTTTCCCAAAAATGTTGAAAATGTGGACATCAGAAGTTACACTGTGAATTTTTTCACCCTACATTGTCAAAATTTAAAACGGGTTAATTTGACCACAGGACAACACGAGGATTAAACTTATTTTGAGTTTTTTTTTAAAACTCAAAACAAGATATTTCAAGATTGTTTTGACTTAACAAGACATTTAAAAATCCCCTCTTGCTGAGATGTCACTTGTTCAGTGATTTATCTTAAATCAAATGGGACGAGACATTCTGACTAAAATAAGGCAAAGAGACTTGGTAAGATTTTGAGGTTTTGCAGTGTTCTGTCTGCTGCTGTACAACCCAGCGTGACTCACTGCTTTGCAACATTCTGCATTTTCTCAACTACAATCATGTTTGATCTGTTAAAACGGACTGCAATTTTTGTTTTTTGCCTTTTATCTATACTGGCTCAATCGGTAAATTTCCCTCCCAGTTTGAAGAGGGACTGTGGCTGTGTCGTAAAAGGCAACATCTTGAGGCCATTTCAGCACTGAAACGAGCAGTGTGTTGTGTCTCCAAATTACAGATGTTAGATGGCTTCCACACGCTCTGTTCGATGTAAGTTGTGCAGCGCAGTTGGAAAAGAAAGACGAGGAGCAGTGGAACAACTCGCTGAGCAGACGGGCAGAAGGAATTATAACATGGCTGCGAGACATGCAGATGGAGGCTTGAACAGATAAATGGGAGGATTAAAATATTGGACTTTCTTCTTCTTTCATCATGGCACAGCCGGAGTCTCACCAGCCAACGTTGCATGACTGAAGCCTCAGCTGGAATGAGAGGAGCCTCACAAAATCCATATCCGCTGAAAGGCTATTGTATGACAGCTGGAAAACAGCACGAACGCTGGTGCTCGCCCAGCGCACTGACACGACTTCCACTGGAAGATGGATGGAAAACACACCCAGAAAGTGCACAAAAGAAACACATGCTGAAGCATGGTGCAGAAAACTCTGCAATATTTAATTCAGTTTAAAAGCCAATTTAAAAACAACTTACACAGTAGCATCAGTCGAACAACGGTGGTTCGGAAACTTGTCAAAGTAGCAAAATCCAAGTCACAAACAAACGCTGTTCATAAATACAGTACGCAATACAGCAAATCCCAAAGAATCATTCACACTTTCAATTAAATACAAACATACAGTATGTTTTGATGTGAACAACTGCCATCAAAAACCTGAATACATTCTATATTTCATGGACTACGCTGGCATTTGAACTTTGTGCTCATCTTCTCACCTCGGTTTTGTGTCTATCAGGAGTTTCTTGTAATTTTGTTGTGTTTACTTCTATTAAAACTTCATGATTTGAAATAAATCTCTAATTTTAGTCTCTATGAGCAGCTGTCCACTATGTTAAGCAGCTGTAAGCAGAGAAAACCAGCTGGGATGTTACCTCAAGCTCTGAAAATGCATTTTTCAGAGTTGTCCATCACACAGCTAATTTCCCGACATGCAAGAATGACCAAACTCACTTTATCTTTCTTGCAACGTTCTTGTTCGTCTTCTGGATAATTTTCAAAAACAGTGCTGGTGAATGCTATAAATAATTTTGTGCTGCAGATTTTCAAATCACGGATGTGGGAACTTCCTTTAACACCAGGGGGGTTTTCAGAATGACCCCCTGGACTTCACAGTTAATATGTATAAAGAGATGATGAACCCTGTTTCCTCCGGTTTTAAGATAACCTCTCGGTGCAGAAAAACCTCACATGCTTTAATGCAGTCACAGTTAATTAACTGCAATAGCGCTAAAGAGTCCACTGGGACGGAGTCTTATCTGGCTGAGCGTCCAGCCTCGCAGTCTTTTCTGCTCACTGTGTCTCGGGCGTGTTGTGCATAGAGATGCTGGCCTCCTGTTTCGCTGCCTCTTGTGCCTCCACAGCAGGACGGCCAGCAAGAGAAGCAGCAGGAAGCCAGAGCTCCTCCGATGAGGCCTGCTTTCAGAGCCAGGCTGTTATCTGCGGGCCTGTACATGCAGGACGTAGGACTGTCTCAGCATTCACTGCAATCACACAAACTTCTACTATGTTGTCGATGTCGCCCAGAGCGCCGCTTCTCTTTTCCTTCCAAACGTCTTCCTGTTTGCCCCCACTGTCACGGCATACCCTGTGACGTATGAGAAAGGTCACACCAGCGAAGAACAACCTCTGTTCCGTTCCAAGACACTGATCTGAGGGTGGGCGCCTCTGGAGGAGCATTATTTAAAGTGAAACCTGGACACAAGCAGCCGGTGGCAGCTGCCATCTCTGGACAGGGGGTCTGGTTCTCAGAGCAGGGTTTGTAGTCGCACCGCTGGAAGCTCCCTCATCTGGACGCCCATGTTGGGTAAAATGGTGGTGACCGTCTCGTCCTGTCATAGTCACTATAATCCTCCAGGAAAGCACGTGGGCTTCGGACGAAACCTCACTTGGTCTGAAAGATCTTGTGGGATGAATCCTGGACTTCGGATGTCGTAGGCAGCGGACAGAATCCTCTGATGAAAACCAGGCACATGAGCACAAAGGGAAAAGGAAGTCCTCATGGCAGCCATCAATCTGGATATCATAAAAAATAAATTTCCATCAGTGGACAAGAATCTTGCACAGAAATGAACAGAATCAGCCCCTTGGGTTTCCAGCTATGTGTGTACTGAGTGAGCCAGTTTCTTTTTGTCTTGTATGAAAGCTCCTCAATGAGGACATTCTGTTATTTCTCCCCTGATTCTCCGTCTTTTAGGGATTATGTGACTGGAGAAAGCAGAGCTGATTCGAATTAAACAAATAATTTAAATGTGGACCTAGTTTCACTTGGAGGTGAAAAACTCTCCTTCAGTCACAGACATAAACTTATTTTAAACAGCCGAACACTCTGGAGTAAACAAAACAAAATGTGGACACTTCAGTAAGCTGAAATGTATCTTTCGATATTGTGTTAGGCAGTGATTTATAGCCTTGTATAAATAACTGCTTAGACTAATCCTCATTTTTTTAAGATTTGGAGGCACTTAACTCCAATTCAGCATTCCAGGCGGTATTGCTCAACAGGTCCAAGAGCTTACACACCCATGAAACAGCACAGTCTTGTCAGCTGGCTCTAGTTACCGGAAAGCTGCATGTGCAATTTCAACAAGAATCCAGAAAAACATACCTAAAATCTGTGGTGAACCCACATGGAGGAATAACAGAGAGCCATTCATAACTTTCCTGAGATAAGATTCCATTTAAATGCATTGGAATCAGAGCAGGAGCTCCTCCTGAATACTAATTCTTTGACTTCTTTGTTTACAGCTATTCACTCGCTTAAAGACTGAAAACTGCAGAATTTTAGAAGATATGAACTTACCTGTTGCTTGCAAAGTTCGTAGTCTTAATCAAAATGTGTCCTTCTTGTCTCTCTCCACTTGCTCCCTCTTGCTGTCTCCTCCTTTATATCACTCCCTTCTGCCCAACAATCACCTCCTTCTTTCTGCCCTCCCACAATCCCCCCTTCTCCCTTCTCCCCGACCCTCCTGCACCAGCTCCACTCCCTCCTTGCTAAACGGTTTAGTGTCTGTGAATGAGTGACGGTGCTATTAGTGGTATTTCTACAGTCTGCTATTAGTTACATCACTGCTATTTGAATCTGATGAAGTGAACCACAATAATTCTTGTTGCATTCTTCTGCAGATTATTCAGAGCGTGTCTGACTTGCTAATAAGCACTTGTTTCCCTTTTAAGGGGTCATGGAAATTAAGTAAATTTGGGAGTTCTCTACATCAGGGCTTTGATTCACCGAAATTTGTCATCCATGACGGTCCCAGACAGCTTCTCCCATTCTCATCTACCGTAACCTCTTACCTAAATACAGTCTATGACTGAAGTCGAAACTCTAAAGCTGTTGTGCAGCTGTTCATCAGAAAGAGAGAAATGGGCCTGGCTAGACTTCTTCCGGTAAACGTTTCAAATGTGTAAAATACAAGCTAAACTAAAATTCACATAAGTAGCAAAAGGACGTGGTGGTAGTTAAATGGAAGCACCACTGATATCACAACAAGAAACTGTTACAGGGAAAGAAGAGAACGGGACGAGATGTTCTGTTGAAGTGACACGTGGAAAAGCAACTTTGTGTGACAGCTGAGGCTTTAAATCCAGCTGTTCACTCACATCTCCGCTCTGCTTTTTAACTTAGCGTGCAGAAAATGGTGACCACAGATAGCTGGTGTTGTCCTGTATCTGAAGAATACTGACAAAGCCAGTTCAGTTATGTAGAAATAAGAGAAATTAAAGTTGAAGTGAGATAAATAAATGTTGAAGTAAAATAGTGTAGGGAAAGGTAGAATAGCAGAACTAGTAATGTTGAAACTGCTAAATAACCATGCAAGATTAAGAAGACAGGGCCCGTATCCTCTTAACGGTGAAACGTGTAAATTAGATGCTGTGTGAAAGCTGTTTTTTAAAGACATAGTGTAGGATGACAGTGCAGGATAACTGGCAAAGTGAAATAAGATAACACAAAAAGAGACGAAGAGATGAAACAAAAGAGAAGATATGGGCCTAAAAGACAGATAACGTTTGAGAAAAGTGACAGAATGAAGGGCTAAAGCAAATAGTGTGCATTGAATATGCATTGTGAAGTAAGTTGTTAAATGACATATTGTTGTTAAAGGAGCTTGGCCAAAGTAAGGTGTTTTGATGAAGCCGGAGAAACTTGTAAATGAGTCGACTTTGAAATATAAGATTAAGCACTACCTCTGACTGAGCAATGACGGCTCTATCTGAACTAACTTCCAGATGAAAAATCAATTTCCATGGCCTTATGGTGTTTTTTTTTACGTGCTTTATGTGACAAGAGTCTCCCAAACACTGGTTCAGAGTTCTAAGGATCAAATCTAAGGAACCAGTCCTCTTGATTATCCCTTCTCAGAATCAGCTTTGTGTTCTAACGTAAACTCCATTCTTTTCAGTTTTATTGTGTTAAGCAGAGTCATAGGTAAGCTTGTGTGCTGAAGCTTTAGCCAGTGGGGATGGTGGATGAGACAGAGGTGGGGACTAAAACAAAAAAACAGTGTAGCGTTATAGTTAAACCAGTCTAATTTTTGCATGATAATAAATACAGGGTTATTCGAATGAATCGATTTCATTACGCTATTTTAAAAAGGAAAAGCAATAGAAGACTCCGCCAAGTCACAATTATTCTACTCACAATCAGCTTTTATTTGATGTTTAGGTAAATAAATGACATCGAATAACAACAGCGATCAACTCAGTGGATCGTGATATGTTGATACGCGTCTGGGAGGAATTCTCTTATGTATTGATGTTGCCCGTGCTGCAGGTGGTGGCCACATTAAACATTGTAAGACAAGGAAATAAGGTCGATTGTGAGTTAGAATACTTGGAACTTGGCCGGAGTTTTCTATTGCTTTTCCTTAAAATATTGCATAATGAAATTGGTTCATTCTTTTTGAATAACCCTGTATTTTATTATCATGCAAAAAATTAAACTGATCGGCCACAACATGAAATCCAACTCCACAATATTATGCAGATCCTCTTTATGCCCAACATGTGATCAGTGAGCTGTAAACATGGGACCTCTGGGGCTGTTCTGATGGTTTCTGGCTCTGAAACATTTGAGATCTCGGTGGGAAGCGGTGAGTTTGGGAGGACTGGTCATCACTTTGGTTCTTGATTGTGTTCCTCAAGTCCTTCCTGAGCAATTTCTGCTGTTTTAAAGGAGCATGAGGCCCTGCTGGGGAAAGAAGGTTGACACTGAAAAAGGCTGTTGCCACGTGGGAGTGTGCTCGGCCTGCAAAAGTGTTGAGGTGGTGGTACGTGTCAGTGTGACATCTACATGAATGCCAGGATCCAGGGTTGAACAGAACATGATGATTACAGTTGTGCACCTCACCTGCCAGTGGCTTTAATCTTGTGCTGATTAATATGCTTCTGATAAATATTAGATCATTTTTTAAGGTTTAATCAATAATGGAAGAGACATTAACGAATTGTTGCAAAAGAATGAAAAATACAGCATGTTGTTCCTTATTACATTAAATGAGCAGGAACCGAATATGTTATCAAAAATAGTAAGGGAATATCTAATTTACCGAATATTTCCTGAAGTAAAATGATCAGATGCTTTTATTTTTTATTCAGTATGCTTGCCAGTTTCTTTCTCTCCCCTGTACATAATCTCTCTGTGGATGACGCGAATGTGTTTGGATGTAAGCACATACAGGAGAGAGTGTGGGTGTCTAACTGCGATGGAGATGCATATATTTGCATCCAGGCGTGTGTGGGGTTAATGCAATGTTATATACTTTCTAATGCAGGTTTGTGTTATGTATTATAGCTGAATCTAATACGTTTAAACAAACGTCTGTTTTTGTCTTATTTCATAATAATCCCGATTCATGTTTCAGCTCTTGCAGGCGGGATTTTATCTATTCACAAAAATGCCCATGAAAGTACCAAAATGCAAAACTTTGTTATTTAGGAGGATCAAACATGGTTTCGTGGGGCAATATGAGCAATTCACAACAGAAGTGAAGTCAGCTGCCTATCGAAGTATTTCTTTGGAAGGTGACACAAATCAAGCAAGATGGTAACGTTAGGTGGGTTGTGAAAATCCACAGCGTACTGTCCCTGGTTGCCACAGACACATCAGTTTTTTCCCCAGCTACTGAGGCTGGCTGGCCTGTTTCCCTCATCAGAAATAACTCCATAAGGAATAAATTACTTTTATTTATGGTATGGAAATAGCCCAGATTAACACTGCAAGGTCTTATTACAGGAGAACCACAGGATTCAGAAGAATCAACATGTTTGACGTGTGCTGTAAGCTATAACCGTACCACTTTACTGGCTGTTGGCTGAATTATTCTGGCCTATTTTTTTCACATGTTTCATGTAAATGATCGTAATGATTTTTTGTTGGCCTACAGAGGAAAACAGCAATCACTTGAGGTGCCAGGGTTGGCTCACTGTCTCCGTGAATGGGCCAAAGACGATCCTTTTAATCTTTAAAAATTCTAATAACTTTAGTAAAAATAACAAAAAAACAACCCGAATTTCTCTTTTGGCTCTTGAACCATCATCCACCATCCATGACCTGGAGAATCTACACAGACGTCTTTAAAACATTAATTTAAAGCATACTTTTAAATGGAAGCAATGGTGAGGCAATTTCAAATGCAACGTAATGAAATCATCAGACAGCCCTCATTAGGTCAGTGACGACTCACCTCATCTTTGTAAACCAACAACAGCAACACACAATAAAACTCTTCTTTGGATAAGCACGCTCAAGTGCTCAGTGTTTTCATGTTTCTTAGGAAAATGATTCATGCAGAGGTTCTTATCTGACCTCAGTGTTTAGGCGTCGACAGAACATCTATAAAGGCTGCAAATAATTAGAAGCAGCACAGGATAAATGAAGAATGAGGCAGTTATTATTACGTAGCTGGGTTAGCTATAACTGAGGGGACATTAATTAGTTTCATGATGGATTGCATTGACACTTGAGCGTCTGCACACTATTCCAAGATCATGAGATGTTTGGCCCAACTTGAGCAACCCACAGAGTTTTGCATTTAATAGTGCAGCCTGCAGCAGATTGAGGATGTGACTTGAAACTGTGGTCTTCTTCACAAAGTCTGCGTGACCAAAGGTGAATGACCTGCAGGCCACTTTACACCGTAAACCTGGAAGCCTTGCTGTAAACTGCTTTTCTCCTCAAATGGCTGCTGCACTGCTGTGATTTTATGGAGCAGTTTTCAACCCTCAGACTTGACCTTCAGGTTCTCAATTTCTTTAGAACCCTTCAGAAACAAACCACCAGGCGAGCTCAAACCTTGTGCTCACATTAAGGTAGATGTGATAGTTTTGGATTAGACGTGAAATAATTTTAGCATACCACAAAACAAAAAATAATCCTGACAAAAGTTTGTAACATTCATTTGACCCATTATGCACATTTTCTTTTAATTTTTAAGGTTTCCTTTTGTTTGAGGCTGTTGAAATGTTTTATACGTTGTCCTTGATGGGTTTTTTGCGGTTTTTATCAATCATTGTTTTTCATTTTTATGGCTCTATTACACGAGTGTATATTTAGTTGTGTTTATTGTGTATTTGTTGTAAAGCACTGTGCAATTTTGGTTTTGATAAATACTCACAAAAAAACTCAAGGAGGTGTAAAAGGAATAAAACAAAAACAAAACAACCCCAAAAAGATACAAAGTGGCCACAAAGAAACAGAATTGCTCAAAAGAGATGCAAAATAACCAATTTCAGACCCAATATCCCAAATAGGACAATCATCAATCATGATAAAGAAAAGCAAGATGTCCACAAGAGACACCAGATTGTTGTTATTGTTGCTGCTGTCAGCCGCAAAAAGATACAAAATGACCACCAAGACACAGAATGACTACAAAGAGAATCATCCACAATAATAGTTATCATTACTGTGTAATTTATATCTCGGTTTTTATCATAATATGTAATATCAATTAACATGAAACCCAGCAATAGCTGTCTGCGTTTATTGTTGAAATAATTAATGATATATTTTATTCCTAATCCATTATAACCTCTTGCAGAACACCTTTGATCCGACTGATAAAAAAGTAATTTAAAACCATTAAAAAGGGGAAAAGAGTAAGAATTATTCTTTTCTTACTCTGAGTGGTAACTGCATATTTTACAGCCTGTATCCAAACGTCCTTTTGCTCTAAAACACTGAATGACTGTTGGTAGGATTCAATGTCAGAAAAACACTGATATATATGATACTAATAATTTAAATTCATTTCTTTATTTCAGCCCATTGTGTCTACCAGAGAACAAATATTAAAATTGTACACAAAGAAAAGAAGAGACTGAGGGTTGTCCCTCTGGCCATCAGACTGTACAACTCATCATGAGTGGTCAGAGGGGGTCTCAGTCACTCCTTGTAGTTTAAGTGCAGCTGCCTTCAAGTCAACACTCAGGGGAAAAACATCCTTTGTAAATGCTGCGTTGCCGACGTCATTGGTGTGCGACAGGCCTCTGCGTATAGTAAAGTGCAGTTCTGCAGTCGGATGCTGGAGATGGTGAGTCGCTGCTGAGGGCCGAGCTATCGAAGTCTTTGAACAATAACTTACTGACTTGATTGCCGCTGTTAAAGTCTTTCAGCTCGTTTTCCCCCCTGAGCGACAGAGTGTGTTAGAAAACGTCTCCGACCGACGGCCATTGTTAGCTTAAAAGATATCGAGCTAATGTTGACGAGCGGGTTCAGGCCCAGCCAGGAGTTCACTACATTGTTTTTGTCTGCGACGCCACTTAGGCAGCTGAAAGAGCAGATGTAATTAGTGACACTCGCTGCTCACACACTACAGCACCAAGACCCTCACATTCAAACCCATTTCTTTAGAATTGTTGGCAGTTTTCCGCAGCACACCAGTCGTCAGCTTAGCGTATAAACGTTAGCTAACTGGTTTACAGCTAGCTAACTGCATTTAAATAATGACTTCCAGGAGGACAGGCTATGCTGGTAGCATGGATTCCTCTCCGTCAAATAGTGGCAGCGGTTCAGTCCACACTGGAAACCGTAAACAAAGTATAATAAACATTCCCGACAGGACCGGTGCAGAGTCCTGTTCGATCGCAAAGCAGACAAGGGAGGATACGGAGCCTCGCAAGGAAGCATGACCGTCACGTCTCTGAAATCACGGCTCGCTCCGACCATCCAGACTGCCATGTCCGCTGCAGTGGACACGCTGCTCGGCGAAGTGGTGCTTGTTCTCAATGAGACCCAGCAGGAGCTTTTGCACAAGGAGCAGGAGAATGAAAGACTCAAAGTGCGTCTGGAGGTGTCAGAGAGGGAGCTGAAGACTCTGCAGGAGTGTCTGTGTAGCGCTCAGAAGCTCATAGATCAGCTGCAGATCTCATACACTGGACCTCAGAGTATCAGCCAGTCAGTTTTTGCCCCTTCACTGTCCTCAATGGCTTCGATGACCTCAGGCTTGGAGCGAGACCACCAGAACGCCAGAAATGT
The DNA here is from genome assembly GCF_021347895.1 of Acanthochromis polyacanthus. Taxonomy (NCBI): domain Eukaryota; kingdom Metazoa; phylum Chordata; class Actinopteri; family Pomacentridae; genus Acanthochromis; species Acanthochromis polyacanthus. The sequence goes on from NC_067129.1 coordinate 14,332,201, forward strand.
GAACGGAGCAGGTGTAGACTTAGGTCTTGGTGGTTCTGTGGAGGATTCGCTTCACGGGTTTGAACCAAGAGACGACTACAAAATGTGCCAGCTTTCAATCCAGCCAGATGGTTCTGTGACGAACCACGCTATGGACTTTGCATCCAACACGTCTCATATGTGCTCTGATTCCAGCAGACCAGGTAAATATCCATTGTGTGTATAGTCTGTGTTTCTTTTTGTAAAAGCTTACAATTCACTGAATAGATTGACATGCTGTACTGTATGCTTCTATGTTAACTATCTCTTATATGTTTCATTTGTCTTTAGATGACAGGCAGTCTCAAGGACCAGGTGGAGTGTCCAGATTTGAGATCAAAGAGGAGCAGGGACCAGCATCAGGCTCCGGGCAGCAAAACAGGAAGGATTCTGGGTTGCGTAATGACAACAGAGGTGATGATGGAGACCTAGGCTTCAGTCAAGTTGGAGGGGAGGGAGGCTCCCAACGTTCCTTTACTCACCCACTGCGTCATCAAAGACCCAATGCTTTGCAGCAGAGTGGACTCGATGGACAGAAATCGCTGGCAAGGACTCCTGGAGCTGGGAGAGGAGACAGTGTTTCACCAGGCAGAGCAGAGGACTCGGCAGGACCTTCGGCCTCTGACACAGCAGTGGAGCCCTCTGGAGATCGTCCTCACCACTGCTTGGAGTGCGGAAAGACCTTCCGTCTGATCTCCAGCCTGAAGAAGCACATCCGCATCCACACTGGAGAGAAGCCGTACCCGTGCGGAGTCTGTGGCCGTCGCTTCCGCGAGTCCGGTGCGCTTAAAACTCACCTGCGTATACACACAGGCGAGAAGCCGTACTCTTGCTCCGAGTGTGGAAACTGCTTCCGCCACTTGGACGGTTTGCGCAAACACCGGCGCACGCACACTGGAGAGAAACCCTACGTGTGTGCCATCTGTGGGAAGCGACTGAGCCGCCTGCAGCACCTCAAACACCACCAGCTCATCCACACCGGAGAGAGACCGTGCTGCTGCCCCTTCTGCAACCGCAGCTTCAAAGAGCCCGCGGCGCTGCGGAAGCACATCCGTACGCACCGGGAGGAGGGCGGCCACATGGGGATCGGCGCCAGTGATGACACGGACCCAGACGCCATGGATGACATTAATAACCTCCATCCTGCAGCTCCGTCTCCTCAGATGAGGTTCGGGGAGTGGGGGGCTGAGGAGGATGACAGCTCAGTTGTGGACTGCGTGTAGAGGATGATTAAGGAAGTGTTGACTGCTGGTGTTTTTTTTTTACCACAAAACATACTCGGGGTGAAAAACATGGAACCAGGTGTTTGTGTAGTTTGTCAACATGATGGGTGATTGTCCCATGCTGTTAGAATGAAGAACCAGGCTACATATAACACTAGCCATGGAGCTTTAGTTTTTATCTGGCATTGTCATCTTTTACACTCTTAGCTGTAAAAAGACTTTTTTTTTTTTTAAATATCCACTGTACATTCTTCAGCAACGGGTATTTCCTAGCTGAGAAGTTCAAGCAGCAGCAGTAGTGTAGAGTTTCTTCTTGGCATGCTTAGGTGCTGGTTTGCCACCTTTCTGGTAATAATTTAGGAAACTATTGGCGGAAGTAGTTAGAAAATTTCTCGAACATACCGTCAAACATCAGCTGTGTCACAGCTTGTTTACACTTTGATTTTAGTCAGGACAAAACTGTTATGATTTTGGTCGTGAATTTTAAAAAGCTGACAGGGAACAGAAATAGCGGCTCATGCTTCATGTAGGTGACAAATTTTATACAATGTGTAAATGGGTGTATTTGACCAAATCGATGTTGATAAGGTGATCATATTTAGGTATAAACTAGGGATGAATGATATATAATATTTGGTGATATTTTTCAGCTAATTTTGGCTGATAGATGCACATATTTTTTCCAACTAATGTCAGAGAACATCAGCACCCTCCTGTAGGGGAACCTATTATTATGCTTATTATGATAGCCTACTGGCATGTGCAGACATAGAATTTAAATGTTTTTCCCTTTGTTCACCAGACAAAGTAAGAACATTACTTTAGCTTACACATAAAACTTGCCATGCGTTTATTATGTAACCTTTTAAAACAAACTGTACATTTTTAGCTGGACAGATGTGATCTGTCGGTGAGTGTTCACCGTGGGCCTGAGCTGATATTTCATTTTAGAGCCTTTATTGGCTGGTATCATCATGCATCCCTAATGTATGCCGTTGGTGCTCTGACTGACACAAAAATTTCCAACCACATCTGTGAAACTGAACAAGACTATATTGTAGGCATTCTCCTTTTTCTCTCATACATTTTTAGACCTACCCTGGTGAAAATATAGTTTTTCAGCTCATTTACACGCCTGTGCGGTGCATGTAATAAGAAATCAAAGCCATGTGTGAGAATTTCAACCTTAACCCTGCAGTGTACAGATAACAACCTTCAAAACACAGATTCAAACTTCTGATCTTTAGAAGTTTAATCAGTGAGCAGAGAGGGGCTTTAGAAAAATGCATCACTTTCTCTTTACTTTCATGCATCTTTTAAGATGAGGAAACTAAAATGTGTGAGCTCTGGTGATTTCAGAGATGACTTCTGTCTCCTATCATGGCATCAATATTTTAATCTTCCACATCTGCTCACTATGCTTCACTATGTATTCATGCAGACTGAGCATTACAGCGGTCAGTTCGTCTTGGTCTCATCCTGAGCCAGTATGGAGGTGATGCAGCGCTGATAATTAACCGGTTTCTCTCAGTGATCGGGTCCTCTGTGGGTGTGTGCATCACCTTTGAAGCATTTGAAGGATATTTTAAAATCTAATGTGTTATAGTTTTAGTTACATTTACACTGTAGTTTTTTTTTTTTAAATCTCCATGAAGCATGAGCCCGTCCCTTTCTGCTCTGCATTATCTCCTCTTTCCACTCTGCGGAGCCCTCATCAGTCTGTGTGACTGATGACCGTAACGTTATCGAGCTGCAGCTATCTGAGTCGAGGATATCCTGGTGTTAAGATATCAGTACGTGCATTTCTTTGTTTAACCAAAACATGGAGGCTTATTTGAAAACACAGTCAGCTGCCATCATCAGCATGTGCCCAGATCAAGAGCTTAAACAATTGTTTTGTTGTTTCTCCAAGTCTGATTAACATCTCTCTTGGACCATATCTTGGCATTCCGTTTTTTTTCCCCAAGCTGCTACTGTATGTCTAGAAAGCCTTTCCCTTTCTGGACTTGTATTATTGTTACCAGCCAGTTACTAGCATACAGACTCTGGTGCTTGCATGTGCATATCTGTCCCTCCTCTGGCAGCAGTGCCGGGGGATGTTTCTGTATATAAGAATGTAGTTTTAGTTATTTGGCTCAATAAGGGTTGACATTTGTGGAAAAGTTCCTGTGCAACAATGACTTTTTAAAAGAAAAACGTGCTTGGAAAACATCAGTATGCTAACGTACAGTGTAAATATACGTAACGTAATTACAACTCTTGCTGATGCTCTGACGTGCGACGCCGCTGATGCATCAGGTTTAACAGCCGAGCATTACTCCTGAGCTTAGCTGTCTGTGTCATTTGACATGTAATACTACTATAATGGTCTCCATGTAACTATGCTCTGTACATTTATAAGTGTGAGTCATTTTAAAAGACACAAAAGGTGGTAGATATCTGTCGCTGTGCATATCCACGATAATTCATTTCGTCAGGTTAGTCTTTGCCCCGGATAATCATATTTATTGTTTTTTGTACTTCAAACATGGGGGGCCTTTGCATGTGGGTTTAAACAGAAACGGCATTAGTCCTTAAGACGTCAGTGTTTAATGTGGGATGAATTACTTTTTATGCTTCCGTGTTCAAAATATATGCGGCCGCGTCACACTCACCTGTTACCCACTGTAAATGTTACTATATTAAAGGGCCACGTTTATACTTCTTTTCCTTCTGTCTTTATTTGATATAGAAAATTAATCTAAATCTAAGAAGGTTTACTCATTTTTGCTCAGTGTGGGCTCATTTTTCTCTGCAATACAAAGCCCTGCGCCTCTGTGGAAACAGCACAACCATTATTAGAAGTAGAGAGAACTGAAGAATGTTTTCTGTGCAGTTATGAAGATATAAATCATCAAAACTGACACATTTCAGTTCAGTTTCTTTGACTTTCAACATATACAACCTTTTTTTAAATGCCAGATGTTACCAGTGCTGGAAAAGAGAGTGATTCTTCATACTCTAGATATTCACAGTTTACATTTTCAGTTTATTTTAAGGCTTATTTCCTGTGCTATGTGTAAACACAGCCTGCAGTTCAGCTGAAAGGTCCATGAAGTTTCATGACATGACTGCAGTTTGCTGCTGAGTCACTAATGGCTTCATGGTTGCACCACGGACTGCAATTTATTTTGTGTTTTTACAGTAACTGGTTAAAAAAAAAAGTGGAATTTTAAATGATGGTTTAAAAGAATGTGATTTTTGATGAAATATCTAGGGCGGGCCCGAATAGCGGTTTCTGTGCTCCAGATGTTCGGCCCCGATTAATGACGAATATTCGAATATTCGAATCTCAAAATAAATATTCGAATACCACCATCATGACTGAATATTCGGATATTCTGATATTTGGGTCCAGCCCTAGAAATATCCCAATTTTAAGCTTAGATTTGAATCGTTTCCCCAACAACTTGACATGTCACACATGACTAGTTCTATCGGAAAGTTGAAAATCCAGCCATTTGCTCTGTTTTTCTAGTTTCTGGCTCTGATAAATTGTGTAATTTTGGTGATTTTCAACCTTCCTGAAGGGTTGTGAGTTGGCAGTGGAGGTATGTTTGCTTTAAGCTACATGATTAACACTGACTGCATAGACATTTAAACTAAAATAAGCCTGCATTAAAGTACTCTATCAACTTCTGCAGTGTGCTAATTCACTCAAAGCTGAAGCTGTCATCCTGTCTGTTTCGTTTTATTGTGTCATGGCAGGAAAAACCGCATTATCCCTGGAGGAGAGTTTCCACACCGACTGAAACGCTGCCAGACAGATTGTGTAGGTGTTGTGGTCACACCCAAACTCGCATCCTAAATCACAGCTTGCTCTTCTCTCCATGCTGAGTAATGATGATCGCGTTCACGCACACAAACTGCTGTTTAAGGTGGTCTTTGGTATCATTACAGGAGCTTAATGTAACTGAAAAACAGGCAAATGTGTGATGGCATTTCATCCATAATACCACAAACATCTGTGTCATGTGTTGCTTAAAATGCTCTAGTTTCCTTTTAATTGCTAAAAGTATCTAAGCTTTAAAGTTATCTTCTAAGATGCTAAAGGCACTGCAGAATAAAAGACATTCTGCTCATATTCTTTTAAGAAAGATTAGACTGAAATTTCTTAAGAAAAGTAAAATTAAATTTCAACATTATGCCTCAGTTTATCATATACACATTACAACTTCTAGATCACAGTGGATCTACAAAGGCACAAAACATTTAGCCACAGGTGTGTGGAACTGAATGATGTATTTTACTTCATGATAAAAACGACAAAATATTACAAAAATGAGTCAAACGAATCAAAACAAAAAAAGTGACAAAAAAGCGACAAAAAAATGGACAGATGACAAAAATGACACAAAAAATTACATAAACGACACAAGGCAAAAAATGACAAAAGCGAGAAACGAAACGGCAAAAAATAAACACAAGCGAGACAAAAAAACACAAAACGGCATAAAACGATACTCTAAACAATGAATAAAGCTATACACAAAATGACAAAAATACGACAAAAAACAAGCAAGACAAAAAGGCAACACAAAACGACAAACGCATGAGACAAACGACGAAAGTCAGACAAAAAAGAAGACAAAATATTACAAAATGACAAAAACAATGAACAATCTAGTTTTTTTACTTTATGATGAAACAACTTGTCAAGGTCTCAAAATTAGTTGAAATTTATAGTTTTACAAATTTACAAATATGCGGTTAACGTCTTCTCTGTCTCTGCCTTCTGTCTTCTCACTTTACGAAGTTGCGGCCTGCGGGCCAGATTGGACCCTCTGGCCAATTATGCCCACAGGCCGCATGTTTGACACCCCTGTAGTAAAGCATCTCTTCAGTGCTCCAGCAGTGATAACTAGTCATCCCTCCCACAGCATATTTTCACGAAACCATAAAGATGTGTGTAGGATCGTCAAAACAATGTTTGATATGTTGTGTAAACATAATGATCCGTTCACAGCGAGCCAGATACACCTGTAAAGTCACATCTACAGACAGTGGTACCACTGATAGCTATGATTAATACACTGTAGCATGTGTTCCTGTTTTCTCAAGTAATTACTTATGTGACATCCTCATTAAAAATAAATGCTTAATGCAGTGTGTTACCTTAGTGATAAAATGCTCACAATTTGGTCATAAACAGAATTCCCAATTGGGGATCAATAAAGTATTTCTATTCTATTCTAAAGTAATGGACACGGTTGAATTATAACCTGCTCCTGTACTGGATGAAAAGTTCCAAGATCACCAAAGTTATCAGGGTTCTTCCTCAGGAAGATGTGGCCAAGTGTAACAAATTTAATTTCAATCCCACTTTACTTTTTGAGAAATTTTTCTTGAGGTGACGAATGTTCACCTTGTGGTGGCAGTAGAGGATCAGTGAAGTCATGAGGAGTCACCCTTCTGGAGACCATGAATGTACAAAAAATACCGTGAGGTACTCATCTACTATTACCGTACTTTCTTACTATAGAAAGAACTTGACATGCAGATGATCTTTTATCAAATGCAAAATCATCTCAGTATTGATTGTGGGCTTGAGCAAGGAAAGAGAATCCTCAGTGGTCCATCTCATCTTCTGTGCTGTGAGTACGAGCTGCCATTATCGATTTAAAAACTCCTTTTCTCCTGTATCAGTTGGACTATTGAGCCGTATCATGAAAAAAACATATTACAGAGGTTATACTGCAGGATGAAAACCTCAAAGTAATTGGTGCCTGAGGCTGAGCAGTTTTATGCCGGTGTGTAACTCTATCCATCTATCCATCCATCTATCTATCTATCTATCTATCTATCTATCTATCTATCTATCTATCTATCTATCTATCTATCTATCTATCTATCTATCTATCTATCTATCTATCTATCTATCTATCTATCTATCTATCTATCTATCTATCTATCTATCTATCTATCTATCCTTCCATCCTTGTGGAGTTGTCTTTACTGCCAGTCCTCATTTGACCTCTCTGTTGTGCAGAGCCTTTTAATCCAACGTGCCCTTTTCCCCTTTGGATTGCTTTGCTCTGACCGCTGGCCCAGTGGTCCATCAGAGGCTGCCATACATCCATAAAGCTGTAATCACTTCACTTGAATTTGGCTCTCAGCCTCTGCTTTTGGGAAAAGCTGCATAAAAGTCCCCATGGAGTTACATTAGGAGGGTTTTGAGGAATCCAATTGAAGAATATGCTTTTTCCATGGTTTAAGGTTTACTTTTTTTCTAATATTTTTCATTCCCTCTGTACTTGAATTCACTGCTGCGTGTTATTAACTTTGTTTCTTCCTTCCAATCTAGTCTGTGTTTGTCCTCTCTGCTGGTATTTCTGGATGTGTGGTTACTGGCATCACCAACCTGTCCAGCGCTTATTGTTCTCTTGTTTATTGTCTCTGTTTTCCTTTTTTTGTCTCGTTTTTACCCTCACTGCAACTAAAGGAAGTTCTTTCTCTCTGTTGTCACCAGTGTGCCCAATCAAAAGAGTTGGATTTGTAGGGTTTCTTTGTGTAATTTTGTAGGATCTTAGCCCTTTTATTTAAACTAATCAGGTAAATCCTTAACTGTAACGTAGTTTCACTATTGGAAAGCAGTCTGGGTTGCTGCCTGTTGTTGTTGACTTCTATGCTAATGATTCCAAAAATGAAGTAGTTTTTTTTGGAACAGCTTTTTTACCGTTTCTACCAATTTTACAGATTTTCCCTGTTCTAGTGAATTGCAGATAATAACTACTAAAACTGAAGGAAAACTGAATTAATTTACATGTTAAATGTTAAACAAAACAGGCCAAAAATGTACAAAATATTCACATTAAAAACCTGTATTTTTATAAATGGTAATGCGTTCTTCACCCTAAAATTACACTTTTACGAGCTGTATTTGATTTAGCAAAAATATAATTACTTTACAGATATTTTTGACATTTGAAAGAGAAATTATGTTTATTAAGGATTTTAAAAATAATTATCGTAACTATTATTTTACAGATTGCTGCTGTTTTTTTCAAATCTTAGATAAGAACAAGTAAAATCACCAAAAAAAACGGTATTAATTTAAATGTTAACTGTTAAAAAAGATAACCAAAACAGGCCAAAAATGTACAAAATATCCACATTTAAAACCAGTATTTTTACACACGTGGACAAAATTGTTGGTACCCCTCAGTTAAAGAAGGAAAAACCCACAATTCTCACTGAAATCACTTGAAACTCACAAAAGTAACAATAAATAAAAATTTATTGAAAATTAAATAATCAAAAACAGCCATCACTTTTGAATTGTTGATTAACATAATTATTTAAAAAAACAAACTAATGAAACAGGCCTGGACAAAAATGATGGTACCTCTATAAAAGACTGGAAACTATTTGACCAGAGTGACATGATTAACTCAGGTGTGTCATTTAATTGACATCACAGGTGTTTCCAAACTCATAATCAGTCAGTCTGCCTATTTAAAGGGAGACAAGTAGTCACCCTGCTGTTTGGTGAAAAGGTGTGTACCACACTGAACATGGACAACAGAAAGCGAAGGAGAGAATTGTCCCAGGACATCCGAAAAAAAATGATAGACAAACATCTTAAAGGTAAAGGCTATAAGACCATCTCTAAACAGCTTGAAGTTCCTGTGACAACAGTGGCTCATATTATTCAGAAGTTCAAGACCCACGGGACAGTAGCCAACCTCCCTGGACGTGGCCGCAAGAGGAAAATTGATGACAAATTGAAGAGACGGATCGTTGGAATTGTATCCAAAGAGCCCAGAGCAACCTCCAAAGAAATTAAAGGTGAACTCCAAGGCCAAGGTACATCAGTGTCAGATCGCACCATTCGTCGTTGTTTGAGCCAAAGTGGACTTCATGGGAGACGACCAAGGAGGACACCACTGCTGAAAAAAACTCATAAAAAAGCCAGACTGGAATTTGCAAAAATGCATGTTGACAAGCCACAAAGCTTCTGGGAGAATGTCCTTTGGACAGATGAGACCAAACTGGAGCTTTTTGGTAAGGCACATCAACTCTATGTTCATAGACTCAAAAACCAAGCATACGAAGAAAAGAACACTGTCCCTACGGTGAAACATGGAGGAGGCTCAGTAATGTTTTGGGGCTGCTTTGCTGCATCTGGCACAGGGTGTCTTGAAAGTGTGCAAGGTACGATGAAATCTGAAGACTATCAAGGCATTCTGGAGAGAAATGTGCTGCCTCGTGTCAGAAAGCTTGGTCTCAGTCGCAGGTCATGGGTCTTCCAACAGGACAACGATCCAAAACACACAGCCAAAAACACCCAAGAATGGCTGAGAGAAAAGCGTTGGACTATTCTAAAGTGGCCTTCTATGAGCCCAGATCTGAATCCCATTGAACATATGTGGAAGGAGCTGAAACATGCCATTTGGAGAAGACACCCATCAAACCTGAGACAACTGGAGCTGTTTGCTCATGAGGAGTGGGCCAAAATACCTGTTGACAGCTGCAGAACGCTCATTGACAAATACAGAAATCGTTTAATTGCAGTGATTGCCTCAAAAGGTTGTGCAACAAAATATTAAGTTATGGGTACCATCATTTTTGTCCAGCCCTATTTCATTAGTTTGTTTTTTTTAAATAATTATGTTAATCAACAATTCAAAAGTGATGACTGATTTTGATTATTTAATTTTCAATAAATTTTTATTTATTGTTACTTTTGTGAGTTTCAAGTGATTTCAGTGAGAATTGTGGGTTTTTCCTTCTTTAACTGAGGGGTACCAACAATTTTGTCCACGTGTGTATAAATAATTGTTTCTCTTCAACCCAAAATTACATTTTTGTAAGCTGTATTTAATTTTTCAAAATTCTAATTATCTTACAGATATTTTTGACATTTGAAAGAGGCATTATGTTTATTGAGGATTTTAAAATAATTATTTTAACTGTTGTTTTTTGATTGCTACTGTTTTGTAAAATCTTAGATAAGAATGGGTAAAATCACCATAAAACTGTATTAATTTAAATGTTAACTGAAAGAAACAGCAACAAAAAAAAAATATCCCAAACTGTACAGAAGGTCCACATAGAAAAATGTAAATTTTTACAAAAAGTAGTTTGTTCTCTTACAATGTGTGACTCACTGTGAATCACACTGTTTATATTTAAATCAGGTAAAATTTCACAATTTCACTGATAGTTGCTGTTATTTTCATTACATTGTACTTTATTCCACCTGTTATTGACATGATTGTTTTTAACCTTTTTGAAAAAAATTTTTTTTACAGTGCGTTGATAATTTGACTGAATTCATATGTTGATGTTAAACTTAGTCTATGGTTGGCCTTAGTGGGTATAATACTCTCAGGGTCCATTCTGTTGGACTCTAAATACTTTTCTTTTTACTTGAGATCCCTTTAGAACATTTTCTGCAAGTCAAGTACGCTTTTGATTGCAAGAGTTTAACTTGCACATTGTTACTTACTCAAGCAAATGTTCTAACCACCATCTCCAGATAAACAGAGCTGTTTTTATCTTTAGGTTGTGTAATACGGCTGTTTATTTGTCTTTTCTGTTTGTCCTTATTGTCTGGTGCAGTGAGTAACACTGAGGTTTCAGTTTTCAGAAGGGAAGTAATTATATTGTACTAACAATAATAGTCAGGCTTGGTTTTTGCGTGACCTACGATGTATTTACACTCAGTGTGTGTGTGTGTGTGTCTTGGCAGCCGATGATGCAGTGATGGCGAGCAGCAGCAGCAGCAGCAGCACAGAGAAATGTGAGAACAGCCTGTGAACTCTCTGTAGGCCCATGCAGTCATTTCCTCAGCGACTAAAAGTAAACACTCTCACTTTTTGCAAAGGAAGTGACTCAACTCTCTCTTCCTTTCTCTTTGTCTTTTTCACCCCTTTGCCCACGTGACCCGAACGCTGACCGGCTCTCGTGATCCTTCCATCCGTCCACCTTCACTTTTTTAAAAAAAATTCTTACGTGTGATTAATCAGCATGCTGACTTTTTTGCCAGGCGAGACTCACAGCCCGGTGATTCGTTTCAGCTCTGGAGACTGTGTTGTGTCACTTTTACCGTCTGACTTTCGCTATTATTTGGCTGAATGCATCGATGGCAAAGATGGAATTTGCTGTAGTTGTTGGAAAAAACACAGCAGCTGACAATGCAGGCAGAACAGATGCTTGTACTTGTTTGAGGGAATTTAATTTAGTTAACCCTCCTGTCCTCCTGCGAGTCAAATTGATCCATTTTAAAGTTTGAAAATGTGGGGAAAAAATATTTTCACAGTGAAAACTTTCACATTTTCAACATTTTCTGGGAAATTTTTGGTGGGAAAAAAATGTTTCTTTAAGAAAATTCCAGCAAAATTCGCTGGATTTTGGTTAGATTTTTCCCCCAAATGCTCTTAAAGAAAATATTAGAACTTTAACTGATATATATGGAATCACTTTAGATATTTTTAGGATTTTCTGGAGGATTTTTATTCATTTTTTGAAAATATTTACAATTTGAATTAAAAGAATATTTCTTGCCAAATTTGGGGATTTTTTAAAAAAATAAAACTTTTAAGGGAAACTTTTAAGGATTTTTTTTCCTGAAGATTTTGCAAGTTTTTATAAATTTGGGAAATTTTTTGCAGATTTTTTTCCGACAAGGGAACAATATTTTTTGGTGCCATAAATGAAGACAACAGGGGGGTTAAACTTTATGTCATTATATTTTTATTGTAATTACAATGGCACTATGCTGCCATATAGGAGAGTTTGTTTGTAGCCTTTGCTCCATTAAGTTTATCTGACAGTTTAAGTTGTCTACTTCTCCAGACAATAAGAGTTTGCAAACAAAAATACAAAACGCAGAGTTTTTAATAATTCAACATTTCTCTAAAAACTCATCTGTGTATCAAAGTTGCATATTTAGATAATAATCCCTTCCTGTCGTCAAATGATTCAGATGTAGCTCTAGATTGCTGCTTTCTCCAGAATGTGCAGATCTATAGTACCTAAAAAAGTATGCGCTCTTGAAGTGCTTCCCTTTTATTGCCTTTCAACATTGAACAGTGGTTTGTTTTGGCTCTTTAGACACAAATCATGTACATCACTTGTTTTACATTATATATTTCTGATTATTTGGTATTATTTGCTTTTTCTTTGACATGAAAGAGTCTTTCTCACTGTCAAAAAATGCTAAATTAAGCGCTGAAAAGCAATAAAAAGAGAAATCTTTCAAGGTGGATGAAACGTTTTTTCAAGCACTGCATAAAATCTCTCTCTAAACCCACCCATCTCCGCTCGCTGCAGCTTGAACACACCAGCTCACCTACAATGCTGCTCTAATTCTGTAACACTCCTCTGTGCTACACAACGGCAAGCAAAAGTAAATTCACAAAGAGTTATTTATTGCAAAAAAAACCCTATGTATGCATGCTGGACTCATGTCTTTCAAGGCAAAAGCTGAAGTACTGTATATAAAGTGACACTCAGTCTTACAGGGAAGTTTGTCTCTTGTTGGTTCCCAGGAGACCGAATATGAGGTGGGGGTCCGTTTCAACCTTCCCATAACAGAGGCCACAGTTCATATATGAAAGATGCAAGAGAATAACATACCTCATGTGAGCAATAATATACAGTAAAACCAGTCAGATTTTCTGTCGCAGTGACTCTGAGATAATTCAACAAGATTAGTGCTAGAAACTAATTGTAAAGAAGAGTAATGTTGAATGTCCCTTACGTTATGAAACCCTGTAAGTCTGAATCTGTGTTGTTGATTATCATCGGTATTGAGCTGCGTCTCCTATCATATACAGAAACACCATATGGATATGTTAACAAGGTTAAAATACACACAAAACTTTATTGTCATTGAAGGGGTCTTTAACTTTAATTTAATACATTTTGAATGTGCTCATTTTTTTTTTTTTTTTTTTTTTATTCATTCATTTCAGGTGATTTCAATAACAACGCAAAAAAACAAACATTCCAATATGGTAGCTTACATAGAATGCCTGAAAAGGGAGTAGGAGGAAGAAAACTTATTAAATCCTACCCCCTCATTGAACTGTTACAGTTGCGGTTGTTAAATCACAGATATTTATGGTGCGTCGTTGGAGGTGATCACCTGTAGCAATAAAACATGTCATAGGTTTTATTCACACAAAGTGAAATTATGGCTTTTACTGTGGTACTTTTTCATTTAGATTTTACTGGACACAACTTTTATATAAATAAAGATTACATGTTAAAGTGTTCATTTAAATGTAATATTTTTCTCCTGCATTTTTGTGTCTTTTTCTTATAGATAAGGCATTTTAAATTTGCTGCATAGTGGATGGGTGGTCAGCACTGTTGCCTCACAGTTAGATGATCCCTGGTTTGTGTCCCGGCTTGGGCCTGGGATCTTTCTGCATGGAGTTTGCATGTTCTCCCTGTGCATGCGTGGGCTTTCTTCGGGCACTCTGACTTTCTCCCACAGTCCAACAACATGCTGAGGTTAACTGGTGATTCTAAATTGTCCATAGGTGTGAGTGTGATTGTTTGTCTCTATGTGGAGCCCTATGATAGACTGGTGACCTGTCCAGGGTGTCTCCTGCCTTCGCCCTCAGTAGGCTGGCATACACTCAAGCCTCCCTGTGACCCTAATGAGGATTAAGTGGTTTATAGAGAATGGATAGAAATTTTGGTTTGACTCTCCAGGTTGTAAGTTAGTGACTGAAATTTGTGTTTTTGATTTGTGAGATCACAAACTAAGCTCACAATACAACACATTGTGCACAATAAAACAGCTCACACATCTGTAAATTATATTTTGCTTTCTTTATTTGAGCAGGAAAATGTTCAGCTATCACAGGACAAGAAGTGGCCAGCTCGCTTCAGATTCTGCTTCTGCTGACCTCAGACTGACCCTGAAGGACCACACACCCTCCAAACAATACTTCAAGGAATCTGTTCCCATCACCTACACAAATGGGTGGAAGACTAATTTACTAAGTTCGATGAACTCTATAAGTTGCAGACATTATTTTGATCGGCGAGGTTGAGATATTAATGAAATTGACTTGATTTCCTTCACCTCGAGTTTATTTCCAGTCCCGTCCTCTATCTTAACGCGCTTAAAGACAGAAATTAGAAATCCCTTCGATTATGAAGGCAAAGCTAATTCACCTAACTCAGAATAGTTTGTTGGATGAACATTTCTTTAAAAGTTTTCACAACTCAGAAAAATGATGCCAACTTTTTGTTTGTTCGGTGAGTGTGTAATATCTCCACATTTTAAGTGTCTGAAACATTTTATTGATATCTTAGAGTCACTGCAGGTTGAACAGACTAGTTTGCTAAGCAGAGCTATCTACTGCTGGTCTCATTTGCCCCAGGATGAAGAGGTTGTTGGTTTACCAGTATCATTTTGGGAACTAAACAAACACAACTGTGTATGAAGTAATGTATTACCTGTCAGCGTGTTTTATTCAGAGTGACACTCACAGCTGTGCAGCGGTGATTTGCAGAGCAGAGGAGGGGTGTCAGGAGAAAGAACCAACAAGGAAACCACTCTGAGCTTTGCTCCTGCACCGCCTGGCTGGCCTGCAGCCAGCTTTCTCCAGAGAGGGTTGGCTCACCCCTTCTCCTCTCCTCCCTTCTTTCTCTCTCTCCAAACCCACATACGCACTCTGCCCAGCTCTGCAAAGCAACAGGCGAGAAGAAGGAAGAGCCACAAAAGCGAGGGGCAACTTTTTCATTGTTGTTGAAAAGATCTAGAAAACTTTCAAAGATGCCAAACGCCTCGTTTCCGCAGACGGATCACTTGCGAGGAAAGTGATTTTCCTTTTTCCTTGAGGAGAAAACAGGAGGGAGGACGCGCATTTCTTTTTTTCCCCCCTTCTTCTTCTCTCCTCTTTGCCGTATGAGACGTCCAAAATTCCCCGTCGGTGTTCACAGAGCAGGAGCCTCGGAGCTGGGAGCTTTGTGATCTGCATGTCCCCGGGTCTCTGTGGAGGGCAGTGAAGGATGCCAGGATGCCCTCTCTGATCGCCCGTCTGCTTGTCATCTGGCTGAGCGTCCACAGGCTGGTGTGGTGCACGGAGCGCTCCTCCACACGGGAGCGCTTCAAGGTGGTCATCGCGCCGCTCATCTGCAAGCGGATCTGCCTGAAGGGACAGTGTCAGGATACCTGCGAGCAGGGCAACAACACCACGCTGATCGCCGAGAACGGGCAGGCGGGAGACACGCTCACTGGACAGGGCTTCAGGGTCGGTGAGTGACGGAGAGGCTGGAACAATGCGCTTTATTTATGAGGGCATATAAATAGGCCTCTGCGATTAACTAATAGTGCTGCCCTGACCTCCGGGTTTATGGGTTTTTTCCCCTCTGTGGAGCCTCTGGGGAGGTGAGGGAGGCCTGTTGGTTTACTCATAAATGCACCTTTTTGTGGACAATGAAATTGCTATGGAACTCCATAAAAATGCGTAAATACGCACGAAATGATGGGCCTTCTGACCACATTTTAATGTTATAACAAGGCAATGGTGGGAAAAGTTTTATGATTAGTTACTTAGTTAAGTTACAGGGTCCACTTGTGCTGAAATACATAGGAAAACTCCTGATTTGAAAAGCAGTAACAGCAGGCAAAGTATCCAAAGTGAAAGTGGTCATTGTGCAGAATGAGCCTCCTCAGCTTTTAGGGTTAATTTGAAGTTAATCCAAGTTAGACTGTTGTCTCTTACAGATGTAAGCCCATTTAAAATCTTATAATAACTTTTTGTATATATATGTAGCACTTTTTTCCAACAAAGTTTAAAGATGCTACAGAAAGCAGACATTAGAAAACAAAGGATAAAGCTAATCAGAAAACAAATAAATGAATTAACCACAAATCAAAGGAGAAATAATGAACACATTTACCTCTAAAGTGGCAGATAATTGAGTAAATATTAAGATATTAGCTCCATAATGTTGCAGCGAAAAGCTAAAGGTCTTGAAATGTAATCAAAAATCCAATCTTTCACCTTCTGTGTGCCACACAATCAAGTGTATTTGCTTCACTCATACCCGCACGGTTTGATACCTGCAGCTGATACTGTGTGAATCCACGCCATTAAGTCTTGTGTCAACTCTGCTCCGCAAATAAATAGGTGGCTGAGGCGAGGTGAGTTGGGTTTACCCTCCACGGCATCACTGGAAAACTGCTCTGGTGCTGCACTTTAATTAGCAAGGCATGGCTCATTACATAGCATGT
This sequence comes from Acanthochromis polyacanthus, assembly GCF_021347895.1. Taxonomy (NCBI): domain Eukaryota; kingdom Metazoa; phylum Chordata; class Actinopteri; family Pomacentridae; genus Acanthochromis; species Acanthochromis polyacanthus. The sequence continues at coordinate 14,348,686 of NC_067129.1, forward strand.
AAATGTACTCTTAACATCTATACTTTCACCCTCCTCTGACTTTGACTTCCAGTGTCTGGTTGGCATGAGTGGAGCCTTTTCTGTGCTGTATCAGATCAGCTGTGGTGAGCCACGGAGCCTTGCAGTCTACGTCAGTCTCCGGCCCAGAAACGAATCTGACTGATCCTCCTTACTTTAAATTACTCAGTGTGGAGAATGAGCTACTCAGAAAGGAAAGAATCCAGAAAATATGGTTCAAAACACCATGATACATATGGTCCAAGTTAATTGTAATTGCTGAATGATTGCCAGTCTGTTTGTCTCTGTTTCACCAGCATAATTTCACTTTGACTGATATCAAGTTAATGAAAGTAACAGCCACAGTTAGTATATGTAAGCTGAAATAGAACCAGAATCATTTCCCTTATCCCCCATATCTTTGTAACGTTAAAACCACCACATTCCACTCTATATTCTTAAACTTCATTATCCACCCTGAATGTTTGCACGTTTTTAAATTTGGATTTTAAAGAAGAATAGCAAATGGCTCTTCAGCGATGCCTGTAGGAGGTCAAATCAAAATCAGTATGAATAAGTCAGTCCTGTGTTGCTTCTTCTGACTCAGTTCTGCACAAAGAAGCTGTAGTCTTTCAGTACACATGCAGCCTCTCCAGCTGTTTTCTCTGGTATGCCCATGTGGAGGTAAGCAGGCTGGATTTAATCGAGGCTAAGTGAATCCTCCTCGTAGTGCCGTGACCGGATTGTTCCTCTTTGACACCGCATGGAGTCAGAGACTTGGCTCGAACACCGGTCTTCTCCCCCTTTATTTTCCCCCGGTTTCCTTGTGGTGCGTCACGTTTTGGAGCTTCTGTGTCAAGTAATTCAGGAGAGACATTAAATTCCAGGAATACCTCACGCTGCTTCACATTTGGTCTAGATAACGAATCTGCCATACAGTGACCTGCCTCGCTGGATTTATCTGAAAAGATCCTCGCTGAGTTGTAAGAGTTTTTCGCTGGAGAGGGACAGAGGGGGTTTCGACTTCAGCCTGGAGAGGAGATGTGTGCTGTTCAGTGTGAGCGCTGGAATGTGGTGTGGACAAGTGGAAATTTCTCTCTCCCGTGTTAAAACGGCCGTGGCTATAGCAGCAACAATATGAAGACTTTTCCATATTTGAGTGGTTGTGATGCCAGCGCAGAGAGGCTGAGGCCCAGAGTGAGCAAACCCAACTAAACCTTTCCTCAGGAGCAGTATGGTTCCTGTCAGAGTGTGTAAGCGTAGAAATATCGCTCAGGATGTGTGCTTTAGTACGTACCAGGGTTTTCAAAGACTGAATTGGGTGAATAAACAAGTTGAGGCCCAAGAAGCAGTCAGGTTTTAGTCATGATCTGGTTTCTGGGATTTCTGCCAACAGACGAATGTCATTTAAAGGCCATAACTTTAATAGAGCGAAAAGCTTTTTCAAAATCTTTTTTTTTACCTTCACTGGGCAGGTTGACATGAGAAAGTGACTGAAAACATGAGGATGACATACCCAAGTCTCTGTTTTAAACAGCTGGAGAATGGATCAATGGTGGAGGTTTGTGCTTCCAAGGAGCAACGCTTTGAGTTTTTGCAATGATATTAAACCGAGAAATGCAAGCAAAAATCCCATTAATAGCTTTAACCAGCTAATGTTTGATATTTTTAGGCATGTGAGAGCCGTGGCTCCATGGACGGTAATGTAGATCTGTAGGTTCACATTGATGCATCAATCTCTGACACATCAGTGGACTAAATGGAGATGATGTGCTGGTGATGGCAGACTGACAGTTGAATAAACCATGTGACTAATAAGCTGCTTGTGTTGCTAGAAGAAGCTGTCTCAAGATGAAGTTATATGTTGACTGTGTCCTTTCCATTCCCATTTTGCTTTTTAACTCGTCCCATAATCTTGTTGTTTGGTGAAAAATGTGTAACACCATCATTCTCAAGTCAGCTCCATGTTCCTCCAGTCCAAACAGGTGTCTGAAGACTAAACTACTGAGTGAGATTAGTGTGGTAGCGAGGTATGTTGAGCTTAAAGTCAGTTTTCAGTGTCCCAAATGCTACTGTCTTTAATCAGCTAGATCTCTGTGGTAACTAATGCTGCAGATGCAACCTGGTCTGGGGCAGGTTATGTTGAGAGATTTGGATTATGGTGGCATTATGTTGGTTGAAAAATATGTCTTTCCCTCAGCTGATGCCAGTCCCAATTATAAGTACTCAAGGGGACCAAAAAATTTATTTATAACCCAAGGACCATCCACAAAAGTTTGTTGAAAGGCATTCGTTTATTTATGTTTTGCATATGTTTCGTTAAGAGAAAACTTTTCAGGATTTATCCTCCAGTGTTGTGAAAGGCATCAGATATTGCTGTAGGCGGATTATTGCTCAAGACCACAGTGTGGTGACAACAGATAGAGAGAGGCTGCTGAATCATAGCCAAAGTAGAACTGTTTTAAAATTCATTTATTCTATTATGAAAATAGTTTTTAAAAAAAACAATGCCCATGATTGAAAATATGCTGAATATTTGATCCGATAAATGGGCAGGCCAATAATCGGTGGATCCTGATACAGCACGTCTGTATCAGTTTAAGAGAAAGATTAGATGTTATTAAAAATTTTATCTTGGGGATTTTTATATGCTCTGATATATTCCATTACATTGATACTGCCCAAGTCCATTACTCAGAGATGAAGCCTTCTGATATTCTTGATCCCTTGACTTTTCATCTAATGCTGTACTGCAATGCCTCATGCAAGTATCTGGTAAACAGACATTCATGGTCCCTTCAGAATGAACCTTTTAACTGAAAACTGAGTGTTTGGGTTAAAAACTCCAGTATTGGCCGATATATACATAAAATGTTCAGAGTTATACTGAAAAGCGAAAATAATCGCATCATCGATGGTTCAATTTCCAGCAATGTATTTCGCAAACTAAATGACTTATCTCAGCTGCTCTTTATTCTCTGCTACATGTGCTGCAGACAGTGCTGAGTCTTGTAAACAACGGCGTTGAAGCTGCTCTGCTCCATAGACTATGAGATGGCACCATTTCTAAATTACTCTGCACATTTCGCTGTGGTATGTTCTAAAATACGTTTCACATATTTGTGTGCTAGGTTGATGTTGGCTGAAAACAGCTGCATCAGTAGAGCGATGACCCAAAATTCAACCAATGAACTGAAGGGAACAGTTGAGTCAGGAGGCATCTGATCCTCATATGCATATAATAAATTGATTACACATTGATTAGAGCAGCTTGAAACAATTGCTTTTAGTTTCTGTCAGTTGTTCCAGCAGAGTATTACTCTGGTATGCTGCTTGCTTTTCTTAGTAACTTTTAACTTTACTTTAAGCTTTACTTGCCTCCAGACACTTACTTTTTAAAACCTTTGTTCCTAAACATCAGTCACCTAAATTTATATCAAGTAATAAATATAAATAATTAGTGATCTGAGCAGGGTGTAATTATGCTGCTCCAGACTGGGACAGACAGTAAGAATGATCACAACCCAGATGTTCAGACAGTCTGAATCACCTGCTCTACACGAGAATAAACCACCTGAGCGACAGGCGGTTCCTTTCTACTTTATATGTCTTTGAGAGAGTGCAAACACAAAGATTAGAGAGCATCAGTCATGGTTGAGTAAATAGTAGAATAGCTCCATTTAATCCACTGTATATATAGAAAACATCATGGTAGCATCTACTTTTGTAATAATTTTAGACCTGCGTCACTGCAAGTGCATTTAAAATATGTCAGATATGCTCTCATCATATGTTTCCGGGGAATCCACATGCCATTAAATCGATCTATATTCCCCTGTACACTTCCTAAAAACTGATGAAAGCACAGAAACCTGAAATCCTTCCAGGCGTGTTGGCAGGCAGTGAAAAGTTGACGTTAGCAGCAGCGTATAGCCTTTTCATTGACTCCGCATGGTATCTGTGTAAGTCATCACAGGGCTCTGCAGGGGCGGAGGCACAAACGTTGTTATCGTTTATGTCAGGAATGAAAGAATGAGTGCATATTGTTTTACTTATTGCATTTCTCTTATTGTGTAGCACAGCATTCAGTAGGAGTAGCGAGATGGGAAAAAAGCAAGATTGCCTGTGACAGGGGTTTGAAAGTTGTATTTTTAAATGTCAGAACTGCATGCTGATCTGATTGCACACTCTTTTCCATATCTCTCTTCAACCTGAGGCTGTTTACTGGAAGATCAAAACTATCTTTGTGATGATCTCCATGTGTTTGGCTGACAAAATACCTAACAGCCACCTATTATATACAGTTTTTTTTTTATCTGCTGCGCTTTCTGTAAATGGTTAGAGAGGGTGTTTTTGTACATGCGTGTGCATCTGTCTGAATTTATTTTCAGCAGTCATCAAAGAAATCCCTCCAAAATACAGTGGTTACATAAAAATCTGTACACACGCCTCGGTCGTTGTGATTGAAGTGTGGTTTTTCCAACAAGAATTAGTCCAAGTCTAATTTTTTTTCTTTGCCGTTGCTAGCACAGAGGCATCCCATATATCAGCCTTACTGACAGCAGCTGCTCGGCTCCCAGACAGCCCTCCGAGCCTCCGTCTCTTCTCTGCATCTCAGCAGCATCTCATCATTATCGGGGCTCCAGACGTCCAAGCTGCTCTGGATTCCCGTCTTTTTCTGGAATAAATGAGAGCTCGGGGCCTCGTGTTACGTAGGAGGCCTTATCGTATCCCGGTCTGGACTCGTCTCCCCTAAAATGGGCATGATGACGAGTGGAAATGGCTATTTCAGGATTTCCCATGTGGTTTTGTATTTAGAGTAAAGCGACAGTAGTAGCCTTGTGGTTTGTTTTGGTTTTCCCTTGGCATAGGTCAGAGGTCCATGGGAGCCTGAAAATGAAGACAAGTCAAGTTAAATACAGTAGGCGAGCCCGGTTCTACTTTCTCTCTATTTAGGGAGGGGAGTTTATTTTACCTTTCAAAGCCCTCTGCTCTTCCCCACACACTCCTCTTTCTCTCATGCCAAACTTTGGAGAAGGCGGTCTAACACAGGCTACCAAAAACCTGCAGCACTCCGGATTTTTGCCGCAGGTTGGACTGAACTCAGAGGCGAAGCTGGGCATGGCTCCCGCGCTCACACCCTCTCAAACACAAACACACACAATCATGAGGGAGTCTCATGCACATTCATTTGCAGCTTATTAATCGTGAAAGCTTCTTAAGTTTGGAGAAATGCGCTTCGTGTAGATTTGCGGCCTGAGCAGCAACCTCTCGTCGAGGCTGAGTTTTAATATGGGTGCACATTCTGTCGCCTCGCTCCGTCTATTTATGCTTGTTGGAAAAAATAATACACAGGGTTATTTGGGGTCTTCTGAGCTTATTAACCTCTAGCTACAAGAGGGATCAGGATATGGAACCACATGGGATGGTACTGTGAAAATTTGCAAGAAAATAAACATGCCGTATATGCATAAATAAATCTGAGTCCCTGTGATAAAAGCCTTCCTGTTGTAATATAATCTAGGAACATTTATTTTTGTATAGTGCTGATAATAAGTTGGGTGTCTGTGCTGCAGAGTTTAACAAACTGGACCGAAAACAGTTTCCATTAGTTTTAATTGTGTGCTTCCTGCTCTTAAATCAGTTAGTGATGAGTATATGTCCAATTTTAATCACAAAGTTAGTAGAACAAATAAGCACAAAGAGAATTAGTCAGTTCCTTCCCATTTTATTGCGGCCTCCTACAAAAGAAACGTGGTTGTTGAACGGTTTTCAATCCGCAGTCCTTCCAGTTCTTTCTGTTTTTACTTTTATCACCATTGCACTGCTCATTCAGAGCCAGAATCCACGCCATCATTGCAGGAGTTTCCCATGAAATCACACTCCTCCAGGTTGAAAAGGATCACATTAAACTCAAATTGGAAAACAAAGCAGCAATTAGAGTTGGGTTTTTCAAAGAGGGAACAGTGTGTGTGTTTGCATGTGAGCGTGCTCAGGAGCAATGTACTGAACCCAACTCAAACAAACAACCTTCTTTGCCATCTTTAACACTCTCCTCCCATTTGCGTAGCGGGGGGGGGAGAAGAAACGGAGCAGTTATTTAAAGCCACTCCGAGGAATGCGAGCGCTCGGGACTGCACCCACACCGTGCAGGACCCTGTAGCTGTAGCGATTAGCCAGGGTAAACAGAATAACACGCACTCTGCCAACGCTGCCTCTCTGCCGCCGCCTGAGACTGTGTAGCCTGCAGACATTACCTGCCACGCGCTGCACTGCTGAGGATCCCACAGGGCAGGTATCTGACATAATCTCAGCAGAGCCCTGTCAGCACTGCTCTACCTGCCTGCCCTCCGGTCCCTATAGCTCAGGCTTTTAGATACTCATTATATGACATCATCTGCGGCGGTGCCAAGATCCTGTCTGACTCTCTGGCTCTCTTTCCACAAACATCTCTGCCATCGGGGAGTGACAGGGCAACACTGGATTTGTGCCCACCCAAGAGCTATGTAAACCACATCGCATATTTCCATGACATGGGAAAATCACGTTGTGCAAAGGAGAGTTTGATTTAGATTTAGATAATTGCAACCCATCCCACTCAAATCCCTTCCTGATCTTCGTGATGATGGCCGCTTCAGGAGGGGTTTTTGCTCGTCGTCATCCCCCACTTTCTGTAACGTCGACAAACTGTTGTTTTAGGCCGACTGCGAGAGATAATGAAGGCCTTTGGTGAGAGCGCTCAATCCAGGCAAAGGGCAGCGCTTTTGTTTGGGTAGCTGAAGCAGAGGGCAGAGTTTCTTGGGGGTTGGAGAGTTGTGTAGAGGGGAGGAGGAATGCGTAGTCAGGTTTGTGTTGTGAAAAGGCAGTGATTATGTCATTTACTCCCAACGTCTGGCTCAGCTGCAGCAGTCTGACCCACTTCATACGTCGCTGCGCACTCGGAGCGGTATGCGGTCTCACAGTGCCAGAGGATGGTAGGTGTATTTGGGGACGTGGTTTCCTGCTTTGGAGCTGATGGTGAAGGGAAGCACGTCATGATGGGAGCCAGTCTCCTATTCTCTTCTAAAACAGGGACCTTGGTGGAAACTGTGTTCACCATCTACTGCAGCCAGCGTTGTTTAGTCGTGACTCTGTCGCGTCATGGAAATTAAAAAATACCATGAAGAGGGATACTGTTTAACAGGAGTACTTATAACAATGACTGTGTGCTGCGAGAAGGTCACAGTGCTGAACACACTGAGAGCTGATGTAGCTCTGTGCAGCTTTTAGCTATTTGTAAGTCATTGTTTTGGTTTCTCTGGCAGGGCGTTGACACAAATTGTATCTTACCACTTTCATATGCCACACCAGAACGAGGCAGTATGATATAAAGCTTCAGTGGTTACGTTTTAATGTGGGCATTAACCCTCTGAACCCCAAACAGTTTTTGTTTTTTCTGCTTCACTGTGGACTCATTTTTTTCTTTAGAAGCAACACGACCATGACTAGAAGCAGAGAGAGGTTGAATTTCTTCTATGATTTGAAAAAAAAAGTAGTCAACATGTACAACATTTTTGTGCTCACGGTTGTTGCCAAAACTAGAAAAATGGTGGCTCTATTTCTGTTTTTTTCCTGACTGTTTCCATACTCTCCTGTCCGCTCTGTGTAAACACGGCCTGCAGTTCAAGCCATTTCTGTTAAAAAGTCTCCAAATTTTTATTATGTTACTGTTGGTCTCAGCTGAGTTACTAAAAGCTTCACGGTTGTGTGTCAGAGTGCAGAATTTTTTGTTTTTTTACAAAATCTGAATAGACTACATGCCTAATTTTGGGCAAAATTTAAAATGAGACTTGTAAAGTAACATTATTTTGCTAAAATAAAGCAATTTTACGTTCAATTTTATTCATCCTTTTAGAGATTAGAGATGTTTTTATGTTGCGTGGCTGGTAGCAGCAATTTTTTACAATTTCTGGCTCTGACAAAAGCTGTAATCTTCGCATTTTTAAAGTCTAAAACGTCTTTCAAATCAACATCAAATGAGTTTGGGGTTTCAGAGGGTTAAAAAGCAAATATTATGCTTTTTAAGTTTTTGTTTTTTGGATGTGGTGGTATGGTGGTACAGACTTTCATGTGCATGTAGAAGGTCTGCACGCTTACAAACCTCAAAGTCCACACCAATGAGGCTGCTTTTCTTCAACAGAAAACATTGCCCCTTAATGGCCTAAACCACCTCCTTTGAAGTCCAGGCTTTGCTTCTGTTGCTTATCGATGTCACCATGTAACACATTTGCATAATGCCTGCCTGGCCTAGCAACTAATCTGGTACGTACTCCAAGAATGAGCAGCTACTTTGCAGTTGCCAGAGCTAACACTGCTAGGGCTACATTCCTATGAGGAAAGTGAGGTAATGTAACCAACATTACCTCACTTTCCTCAGGTCAGCTGACAGATCAGAGCTTTTCAGGAGGGGTCCCTTAAAGAAACAGGAACTTAAACGGTATATTATAGTCAGAGGATGAGAAGCAATGTACAGCAGGAGAAAATAATGTGTTTTTTGAATATTAAAGCATGTAAACATATTCTAGTAGACCCCCAAAAAATGAAATTACAAACCTGTTAATATGCTTTATATGGGCTCTTTAATGAACCTCGTGAAGCTTATAGGGGAAACACTGATGAAGATAACTAATCATGTAAGTAAATATATGAAGGTTTACACCAAAAAAAGCTTCTGCATTTAGTTCGATGTGATTTGTGATCATTTCTTCCACTGAAACTGCAGTCTGAGATGTGTTTTAGAAGTCTGCATCAGCAACAATTGGAAAACACGACCAGTGGAAACTCAGCTCGCGATCATATCATAGCGTGTATTACTACATCAACCAGCGAGGTCATGGAAATGATTGCATGTTGACCAAAAACACATTCAGTTTTAAATCTCTGAGTGGGTTGATTCAGACTGAATCACAGTGAAAGTGATTCAGTGGGCATCGTCACTGATTTTGGTGTCTGAATCCTGCAGTCTGGGTAAATTGCTATGCTGCCAGAAGACTGTAGTCACAGAACGGGACAGATCAAGGCATTGTATCATGCGTATGGTTGGAGATTATGTCTGCAGTAGCTTTTATTTCAGCCAGCTGCGGTTTGTAGGACTGTAATTTGTTGTTTTTGTGCTGGGAGGGTGCGGCTGTGGCTGAGAGGACCCTGTGGAGGGAGGGGGGGGCCTGTGATGCGTCATCTCCAGACAGACAGGAGTGAGTGGGTGGGTGGGCGGGTGGGTTGGTGGGTGTTCACAGGGCACTCAAAGGACAAGCTTTCCCTCCTTTCTTTCTTTCTTTCATTCTTTCTTTTTTTTTGTCAGAAGTACGCTTTTTTCCTCCTCACCTTGCAAAACAAGTGAGAGTAATAGTCGAATGTCCCCACAGTTTATTACCTGCTATGTGGTAAAACATGCGTCTGGGTCTGTCTTTATGTGCTTTCAGACATAGATGACTTCCATGTCCTGCTGCTTACACTTGGCTTGCTTACTTAGCAGTTGAGGAATGTACAGTATGTTTTTTTTAAACGGAAAAAAAAAAGTGTCTGGGAATCACAATAATCCCACTGAAAAATCCCATTATTCTTTATTTTCTGTTTTTTTACATCCCTCCTCTGCGCTCCGTGCTGCTTTATTCCCTCATTTTCCCAGATATATGATATAAATGACAGATATATGTTCCCTCTACCCTCTCGTGCTGTGAAGAAATCTGTTTTTCTCCTCTCGCAGTTAATGGTGACATTTCGAAGAAAGAGCTCTCATTTGTATGTCACATGAAATGCCGGCGATAAGAGCTTGAAGACAAACAGACTTCCCTCCTTCTGTTTCTTTATGCCGCTCAGATTGCTCTTGTAGTTGAAGTGAGCGCCGTGTGGGAAAATTACACGTTTCCTGACTCCTGGAACTCGCCTGAAAGCTGATGTTCAATATTAAATTAGGTTTCAAAGACGTGACAGCAAAGGATAAAGTCAGCTTTGAGTGTTTTCTTAGCTTAACTGAAGCCATACTTTAGAGAGACATGGCCGTGTGTTCAATGGCAGCACAGGGTGTTTTCAATGAATTGAACAATGCTGTGCGCAGATCTAAATGCCACACATGCAAAATGGATTGTTCTTCACTTCCCTCTTTGACTGGAGCGTGTGGAAAATAATGTTCACGATAACATGCCAGCTTCCAAATCACAAGCCCCACCCCCTCCTCCATTCAGGCAGCCAGCCCTGTTCATGCCTCACATTCATTTAGACCACTAAATAACTCTTAGGCACCTTTGATTTTTAATAACACACCACCTCTCGTCTCAGGAATGTGTAAGATCTGTAAAGACAAAGGTGTGGTACCAAGCAGAGGGCGGCTGCCACTGGGGCTGACAAAGAGAGTCAATGAGCGATTTTGGATCATAAATTCTACTAATGAACTCCGAGGTGATGATTTAAAAGGGAGAGTCCACTGGGAAGTAAAATCCTCCTTATGATCTCAACTTTTTAAGCTTTTCTGCTCTTTTCAGTAAGTAGTGTGGCGCAGCCCCCTCCTCAACCACAGCGACTCTCCTGGAGACGAAACGCCCACCACTTAATAGCACTCATACGCCCATTTGCACACAGGATCTGCAGAAAGGATTAGCCTGTGCATCGCCAGTGTTCCTCGAGCTCAAATGAAGGAGGCAGATGTGAAATGAGGGAGTCGCTAAAACACACAAATCATTCAGTCTTGCTGGAGCCGTGGAGACAAACAGACATGAGACAGCTAATTTAAACAGAATCCAATAATCAGGATAATAGAGGCATGTTGTAATACCACCTGCTGTTGGGAGATTTGACTTAATGCTAATGAAGCTGGAAACGTATGAGGACGAGTTTACCTGATAATCACCTGTCTGCAGTGATACTGATTGGATTTGCCAGTTAATTTACTTTTTCTGAAGTTAAATGCTTTTTTTTCCTGCCCTAATTATAGTTAAAAAAAATAAAGGGAAATTTAGGTTGGTGGAAATAGTGTTTTTCCACTTACCCGGCCAGACTCTGAGTGGAAAATCACATTAGGCAGTTTCATTCACTGCGTAAATGTACTTTTATATTTGTAAAGTTGGATCTTTTATTTAAATTGCTGCAGAAAGTGTCTCCAGATGCCTTTAAAGCGCTGTTAAAATGTGTTACTATGGAGATATGTAGAAAAGAATATGTAAATGAGATAGAAGAATGTGCAACAGTAACAAAACAAAGTTTAACTCATGTGAAAAGTAAGGAATTTTACCATTTATATTATGAAATTTTGCTTCTTCAACAGCTCTTTAACTGTTTAGCCACTTAAAAAGAGAGATTAGACATTTTAGGATCTAATTCTGTTCATGTTTTTTATACATAATGCTACATAAGTTGCAGACAAGTTTAGTCAGAGCTGCCATCCACTTTGCACAACATCAGAAGTATATTTTTGATCCTGTAAACAGCTGGGAGTCACAAACAAGGGATCAGATTTCCACTGAAGTGGACGATCCCTCATGCCATGGCTATAAAAATGTAATTTATGTATGCTGTGAATGACATACTCTTTTTATTGCTTGTTTCCTGTTTGAGGCAACATGCGAAATGGATAAAACTGTATGTTTTACGAGTCAGTGTCAAACCGACCAGCAGTGGTGGAACGTAACGGAGTATATATACTTGAGGTCTATAGTGAAGTACAAATTTAATAATGTAGATTATCATTTCATGTTACTTTATAATTCCACTCCACTCCATTTCAGAGAAAAATATTGTGCTATTGAGCTCCACCAAACAGTTATTTTCCTTTCTTGACATGGTTTAATTACAATGAATGTCCAAATGATTTGTTATCCCACAAAAATCACATATGAGAGAAAACATCTAAAAGCTGAAAACATATCCTATATTTATTTGTCTTCTTTCTTCCCTCATTAATCATCTTAGGGGTCCTCAGATATATCTGCTCTCTCTGTATATAAATCTGTGTACAAAATTGTTCAAAGTAGCTCCACCTGCAGCAGCTACAACAGTAACATGCTGCTGACGCACTGATGCTTCAGGAGTAATAATCTTTTGATAATAATAAATCAGTCAGGACCAAATCTGAGCTTTTACTTTAATACTTTAACTACATTTGAACTATATTCTGCTGCCAATACTAAGACTACCATTCAAAAGTTTGGGATCGCCCAGACAATTTCACATGAATATGAGTGTGTAAACTCACACTGATTGCACAAGGGTTTTCTAATCATCAATTAACTTTTCAGCACCATTAGCTAACACAATGTAGCATTAGAACACAGGAGTGATGGTTGCTGGAAATGTTCCTCTGTACCTCTATGAAGATATTCTATTAAAATTCAGCCATTTCCAACTAAAAAAGTCATTTACCACATTAACAATGTCTAAACTGTATTTCTGATTAATTTAATGTTATCTTATTTGAACAAAACTGCTTTTCTTTAAAAAATGAGGTGACCCCAAACTTTAAACAGTAGTGTATGTACTTTTAGGGGTTTTCCATGTAGAACTTTTTTTGTAATGCATTTTTTTTTTAAAATACTGTACTAGTGTTTTTACTTAAGGGTTTGAATTATTTTTCCACCACAGCTGACTCATAGAAACAATCAAAGGATATGAACTGAATGTATACCACATCAGCTCTGTCTTGAAGTCTTAAAAATGCATCATTTCTCTGATTAGCAGTGCGTAGTATGTCATCACACTGACCTAATTTCACAACGTCAAACGGTTTCATTCTGAGGACCCCCCAGCTCCGTCCCCACCCTGAAATATGATTTCCCTCCTGTCCTTTGTGTTCATTGTGTAGCTCAGGCTACATCAGAGGCCTCACTCAGACACCTTCCCAGCCAGATGGGGCCTCCGTCCAGACTTAGCCTACAGTATGTCATCTCCCCCGTCTCTGTGGGTTCACATTGTGTAATAACGTTTGGAGGGAGGTTCCTCTGCGCTCTTTCTAAGTCTGCAATCTCAATTTTCAACCCACGCATCTTTCCCAGTTTCCGCTCATTCTAAATCCAGGAATGAGGCAAAATCTGACCCAATGGAAACTGGAGCTCTCATGTCAGAGGAGTCTGTCTTCAGTCTCACTGTCTTTGTCCTGCCATAACCACCAAGCTTCATTGTGCATGCTGTTCCCAGTCCTGGCGCTTAAAGACCACTGTCACATGGTGAAAGGCTGCGTCTGAAGTATCCATCTTGCCTCAGATTTAAAATATTTTACCCGCTACGAGTGCTTCATTGAGGTTCTTTCATTTTTCTGCCAGACTTTCACTATGTGAGGATGTCCCTGCTGTGTTTAAAGTGATCTTGTCCCTTAATCACGCTGTAGCCCAGACTCCCTGGCAGTCCACGTCTAATTACTTCCATGTGCACACACTTGGCTCAGCGGCACAAAGAGGCCTCGGCTCCTCTCCTCTCCTCTCCTCTCCTCTCCTCTCCTCTCCTCTCCTCTCCTCTCCTCTCCTCTCCTCTCCTCTCCTCTCCTAAAGCAAAGTTGATGTCGGATGAATAATGGAAGATAGATGACATCTTGGTGAAGAGGAAGAGGATCATCACAGACTGAACAACAATACAATATTGAACGTATTTAACAAAGAATTTAAGACTCAGTTGACATCAAGAAATGAGAAAAAAGAGGACAACACTGGCAAAGTAAAAGTTTTGGTGTAACTGTAAAAGAAAGGAGGATGTGGAGCAAACCAACTGGATGAAGGAAAACAGTTGTGCTGAGCAATAAAACTAAACCTTGTGAAACATTTGTGGTCTTGTTTGTGTCTTTTTTGGCTGGCTATAGGGATGCAAATACGGTTTGTTTTCATCAACTCATTTCTCAGGTCATTGTTCTCGATATTTTCTTTGGTTTATAAAATTTCTCCTGCCAAAGCTGAACTCTTCAAGTTGCTCGTATTGTTCAGCCAACAGTCAAAAACACATTGTTATTCCATTCACTATCAAAGAGGACAAAAAAACACAAAGTATTCACATGTGAGGATCGGGAAGTAGTAAATTTTTGGCATTTTTGCTTTAAAGAATAGTGGAATGCTTCTGGACGAGAATTTGATGCCAGTCTGGCATTTGTTCCTTAAATATAACAATGATACTGTTCTTATAATCATATACTAATTATCCTGAATCTTTTTTGTTTATTACATCCAAAAAGTAGTTGCTGATCAATTAATTTATCCCCTTTTGATTTTGTTCGATAACTTACGATTGCAGCATTTCAGGTGTTTGACTCTTTTGATAAAATACATTTTTGTGAATAATGTTCTTTTACATAATTACATATAGATTCAGAGTAAGCAGCTGAAGCATGTTTTGGTGTTGACCCTCAGCATATTGGTCAAACTTTTGGATGTTTTCCAGCCATCGTATGTGAAAGAGGAACTGAAATGAGGTGGCCTTCCTGGATGATCTGTAATTATTGCTTTATTAGCTGACAGAGCCAACTACTCATATCATTGTGTGGCTCAATCTCTCTAGATTCCTCTTTTCTTATTTTTCTGCTCTCTATCTCTTTCCTCTGATTGTTCTCCTGTTGGACAGAACACAATGGGAGAGCCAATAAAGCTGCAGTGAATACTATATATGCCATGAACCTCTCTCCACCCGGCAGCTTTCCCACAGATTTCAAGATCTTTCCCATATGCCAGAATGAAGCTGTTACACAGATCAATGACTTTACCTGCTTTCCTGCTAAACCTCCTGGCCAGTGCGGCCTGTCAGTCCGTCAGGCTCATGTGATTTTTACAGAGGTTCAGTTCAAAGTGAATATTTTACGTGGTCCTGGTTATGCCACAAGTTTTTTCTGCCTGCCATATTTATGTTATTTATATAACACTAAATCCTCAGGCCGTTCACGTGATTGAATAAAAGTCAGTCTGTCTCTGAACTCAGTGGAGCTTAAATCATAATATGAATAAATATTAATGGATTCAAAAACATGCTTCCATCTCTTCCTTTGTTTTATTACATTCTTGCAGCAGTGTTGTTAGTAATTTCTACATCTCATCTGATGTGATTCATAGCTGTGAACCTGTGGGAGTTTCTGCACATCTCAACATAACAAATTCCTTCCTGGTCTCTCTCTCTCTGCAGTTGTGTGTCCCCTGACATGTATGAATGGAGGAGTATGCAGCTCCAGGAAGCACTGCCTGTGCCCTCCGGGCTTCACCGGTCGGCTCTGCCAGTTTCCACTCCAGCAGATGCGGCAAGCTCAGGCAGCGCGGGGCAACAAGCAGCCTGTGTACCCTGTACCTTTGAAGCCAGATGACCAGAAACTGGTGGAGCATTCAGGCATTGGGCGGACGCAGATGACGCAAACACACTCAGTTTTCACCCTGCCTTTGTCACCAGTGGGGCACCACTCATCAGAAGGTATCTAGAGTTGGCCTCAGCACTTTCCTGTTTGGTATATGATGTGTTAAATGCGACTGACATCTACGTTTTCCCCGTTTTCAGTGCAGATAAGCCTGCGTGTTCACCACACGCCGGACACCTCTGTCGTCATTCAGCCTCTTGACGCATCAGATGTCAAACCTCCTCTTAAGACGGGGCCTCGTCTGTTCCCGTTGAGACACAAACCAAAGGGGCGCTGCTTCCAGGAGACCACACCCAAACAAGCCGTGAGTTCAGTCATGTGTCGAGGTGATGAATATTGACTCTGAACACATGTTTGGTACTTCCACTTACGTTGTTCCTCTGTGTTTTCAGTGCAACAGCACACCGCTACCTGTTCTGACCAATCAGGAGGATTGCTGTGGCAGCGTGGGGAATTCATGGGGACAGAATAAGTGTTATCAGTGCCCCAAACTACCAAGTAAGTCACATCCAACTTCAAGAAGTGCCTCTAATTTACTATTCTGGCTTTGTAGCTGCCACACAACAATTTGTTCAGCAATATCTCGTGTTTATATTCAGATGTGAACGTGCCAAACGAGATGTTTTCCTCCAATGTTCCTTGGTAAATTTTTATGCAATCACCATCTTGTGTGTTCTCTGAGAATAAATTACTGTTTATTGAGCCAAAAATGTCAAGCATTCCCACCAATTTATACCTTCCACCTTATGAAATTATGGGCCTGGATTAAAACAATCACTTCATACCCCTATAAAAATGTGTGCATGAAAGTTAGTGGTAAGGTGGGGTAGGGAGTGTGTGAAAATGTTTGGAAGGAGAAAACGGAAGAAATTACGGGAATTACACGCAGACAGTGAGACAGAAAAAGAGAATGTGGAAAATAACCCTCTACTTAAGCATGTTCCTATGGGCCTGCCCAGTGCAGGACTGTCATCACACTCCAGGAGATTGAATTTCAAGAAAATCTTGGCTACTCATGTTTTTCCACTCCTCTATTATTCCGTCTCTCAGTTCTGGCTCAGACAATGCGGCCTTTGACAAAACCTGATACTGTTCGTCTGGTTAGTCTTTAGACTGCTGCACTCTTGCCCAGAGTGCTGTCTGCGTTGTTACACCCGTGTCCGTTTTTGAGCTTCTCTTCTTTTCATAAGAAAGGCGAAGGTGAGCTGTGATCCTGCCTCTTCCATTGTGCTTTCATAACTCGCCGTGTTCCCACAGCTCGGTAATATAACTGCCCAACATGTTTTTACTCCCTCATGGAAAGCAGAACAGACCTCTGTGTTAGGAGTTCAAGGCTCATTTAGGGTAAGAATAAGAAGAAGAATGTTGCATTTTACGAGCTCTGACCTCATGAAAGACTTTTCAGTCTGTTCGGTTACAAGCAAACACTTCATCAAAGGCTTCATAAAAAAGGCCATTACAAAAGAAAACATGAAGGAAAGCAAAGAAGAAAATAGGTTTGTTTAATTGTAAAATTGGCAAGGAGTAGTTTGAAATTTGGGGAAATTCACTCTTTTTTTTGTCCGCAGACAAAACACCTGAACAGATTTATCCAACAATCACAAAATCCAACATGTTTACTGGATCCTGACTCATAAATCTTTTTTTTTTCTTTGGCTATAATTAGCCTGTCAGGAGCGTTTCTGTATTACTGTTATTTAGTTTTTTATACAGCAATAGGAAAACTTTTTATAATAATTCAGAAAATTTTGCTTGGATTAATTTAGAAATTATGCCGTCAAATAGTTTTTCCGGAGGAGCAGTTTCAACTCCCTTTGTTTTAGGGCTGTTTGCAGCACATGTAGCAGAGTAGATGGTGGTGTGGAGTCAAACGGTCTCTTCACAGCAGTTAGGATACTAACTAAGTTGGTCAAATACATTTATGTAAAGTTGAAACAATGATCTCATTATTTTCACTTAGATAACGAGCTAATATATGGGCTGTGTGTAATTTTTCACACAGTAAATGAGCATCAGAATCAGCCCCAGAACTTAAGTATAGACCAAATGCTAACATTTACACTCACAAAATGATGAATGTTTTTTTCAGGATTAGACAAGTGAGATATAAAGTGTTAAGTAGAAGTGAAGGGATGCAGAAAGACTCCTTTGCGATGTTTGAGCTAAGCTAAGCTTAGCTAACTGGCTCTGATGGGCATGGCAGTAAAATCAATCTCATCTGACTCCACCAGCAAGAAAATAAACATTTTGTCAAAGTTGGACACAATTGCTTCTACGCTGTAGTAGTATCACTGCCAAAAAACATGCATCCCTGCCTCTTTAGTTTGACTGCCTGTGTTGAAGCTTTATATGCTTTGAGACTGATATTAATACATATATCAAAAGAATAGTTTGTCAGAAGTTTGTGTTTTCTTGCCAAGAATCAGAGTTTATTGTTTGGTACAGCTAAGGAGACAAGATTTTTAAGCACTGGAAGTTATATTTCTCAACTTAGGACAGAGTCAAACAAGTGGTCTTCTGCTGTTTCCAGCCTTAATGTTTTGGAGAGCCGCCGCCTTCCGGCTGTAAAGTCAAACTCAATGCACAGACATGAGAGTCGCATCAGTCTTCTCATGTAACTCTGAGAAAGAAATCAAATAAATCCTTTTCCCAAAATCTCAATATACTCCCCTACTTTAAAACCAGGTGAATTTCCCGCAATAATTGAGCCCCTGCAGGCCTCAGTGTGCTTCAAAGGAAATCAAAGGCAAACACTGTAGTCATGTCAACAAATCAGGAATCACATAAATATTCACACTTTGGGACAGACTTTCCTCGAAGGCTTTGATGGCGTTACAATCGTTTGTGCGTGTAAAGAGTGATGGAAGTGGTTACATGTAGAAAAGAGCTTGAAAGAGAAGTCCATACCTTGTTAACTTCGATACCTCTGAACACATGGCTGCAGAAAGTGGGGGTTGTTGTAGAGTTTCAGAAAGTTACAAATGCTGTAACTGCAGCAGACTGAGCTGGAAAACATGTTGCGGGTGCTTAAAGTTAATGACTAAACACCCTGTAAAAAAGTCTGCCATTAATAAATCTTTAATATTTTCACATATTTTCAAAGTTGGTGTTGGGAATTATTCTCTTTTCGCAGCCTAAATGCTTACAGGTGTTGAAATCCTAGGTTTTATTAGGAGCTCAAACTAATTTAATTCTTGTGTGTTATCAGTTCTGGCTTTTACAGTTTTATTTCGTTTCGTATTATCCACCTGCAGAACTTCTTTCGGCTTTTCTCAGATATTTCTTTGCTGCGTCTTCTGCTCCCTCAGATGCATCAGTCAAACAGACCATTGTGGAAGACTACGGCTCCACCTGTCCACAAGGCTATAAAAGATTCAACAGCACTCACTGTCAAGGTAACGCTGCAGGACGAACCATATAACAAGAGTGAATCAGAGCTAAGAACTCAGTTTGGAAGTTGTTTTTACCGTTTCCAGTTTTATGTACTTAATAAAACTAGAGTCTCCCTGCGGTGAAGCTGCTGTCACTGCATCACTGTATAGACATCCTCAAAATAACGCCTTTGTTTTATTCCACTTTGCCTCCTGACCTTTGAAGACATCAACGAGTGCTCCATACAGGGCGTCTGTCCGAACGGAGACTGCCGGAACACACTGGGAAGCTTCACATGTTCCTGCAAGACTGGTTTTGTCTTGGAGAGGAATCAGTGTGTTGGTGAGTGTGAGGCCTCTGTGGGTTTTGTCTACTGTCTGCTTTTTGCTGCGTTTCCGCTTAAGTTGATGCCTGTTTTTTTCGTTTCAAAATCAGAATTTTCCCATCAGAATGAAACCTAACTTCTCTTCTTCTGTTAGAGTCTCCAGCTGAGCAGGCTCAATGCTTCCGGATAGCGTCCGATGCCAGAGGCTGCGAGCACCCGCTGCAAACCGACATCACCCAGGAGATGTGCTGCTGCACGGTGGGCAAAGCTTGGGGCCCGAACTGTGAAAGATGTCCTCAGGTGGGCACAGGTGAGTGACCTTTCCTGAACAATACTCTAGGTTCAGTTCAACCTATCTATAGTGCATTATGTTCTGTGTTGTAACAGTGACACCTGTATGCACATAAACACATTTTATGAATTAATTGAGAGGTGGTGACAGAAATTTTGCGGTCTGTTTAATAAATGATCACTGTTTTCATTCGGTGTGATGAATTGCAGTCATTATTCCGGGTTGTTGTGCAGCTCAAGTGCACGTTATTGCTCATGTGAAGACTTGCTCGCTCTTCACTTCTGATGACACTTAACTAACCATGAAATATGTTTATAGACTAGCAATACAAATACAAGAATCGTTCAAGCTTTGCATAGCATTGCTCATGTGAGGCTTAGAGAGAAAAATTTTAGTCCCTCCTTCCATTATCTAGACCTCTTTATCCTATAAAGCAGGTGTGTCAAACTCATTTTAGTTCAGGGGCCACATACATCCCAGTTGGATCTCAAGTGAGCTGGGCCAGTAAAATCATAGCATAAAACCAATAAAAAAACCACAACTCCAAATTTTTCCTTGGTTTTAAAGCAAAAAAGTTCATTCCGAAAATATTCCCATTTAAGGAATTATCTTTTTACAAAACGTTATGAACAAACTGAAATTTGTTAAGAAAAATACATTCAGTTTCTTTCACAACATTCTGCCTCAGTTTATTGTTTGCACATTACAACTTACAGATCAGAGTATCTACAAAGGTAAAAAACATTTAGTCACAGGTATCTGGAACTGAATGATACCGTGTTTCACTTTAAAAAGACAAAAAGATGACAAAAACAAGACAAAAATATTACAAAAATGAGACACAAAACCACAAACTCGAGAAACAAAATGACTAAAAAAGACAAAAAAACTTAGAGAAAAAAGTTACAAAGTGACAAAAAAATGGACAATCAAGACAAAAAAGGACAAAAGCATGAAACAAAAGGACAAAAACGAAACAGAAAACAAGGAAGAAAGCAAAACACAAAATGACAAAAATGAGACAAAAAACACAAGCAAGACCAAAAGGAAACACAAAATGACAAAAACGAGAAGCAAAACGACAAAAATGTGAGACTAATGATAAAAGTCAGACAAAAAAAGACAAAAATAAACAACAAAAACAAGACAAAATATTACAAAAATGAGACACAAAATGACTAAAGGGCAATAAGCAATCTAGTATTTTACTTTATGATCAAAACAACTTGTCATGGTCTAGGAATTATTTTAAATTTAATGTTTTACAAATTTGTAATTTGCAGTTAGTGTCTTCAGAAATCAATTCAATAAATCAATCAATCATTCGAGTGAGTTTGAGTCCAGCCTCGGCCCTTTGCTGCCCGCTCTCTTTCTCTCTCCTCTTTGGAGTTTCTCTTGATCTGTGCTGTTTAATTAAAAAAAAATCCTCAAAAATAGTCTTTCCTTAAAAAGAAACCAACTAATCAATAATAGAATAAATTGTTTCCAGCTAGTACAATCTTTAAATGACCATTCAATTCAATTCAATTCAATTTTATTTATATAGCGTCAATTACAGTCAAATCGTCTCAAGACGCTTTACAGAACCCATATGCCTGACCCCCAGAGCAAGCCCAAAGGCGACAGTGGCAAGGAAAACACCCTTTTAACAGGGAAGAAACCTCGAGCAGAACCCGGCTCTATATAGGGGGGACCCATCTGCCTGCTGGCCGGGCGGGTTGAGAAGGACAGAAGAGAGCAAGGGGGAGGGATGGGAGAAGAGGGAGGGGTGGGAAAGCAAGGAAAACACAACACACATTTGGATACATGCATGACAGGATATGTGACACAGACAAAGTATAAGCTAACATTGAAAACTGACTCATAATTTACTCTTATGATGTACGGCTCTGACATAAAACATACTCCATATATAGCTAGCAGTAAAATTCAAACAGTATGTAAGTTAGCATAACAGTATAGTGAAGGCAATGCAGAGTTGACTGGTGGAAAAAGGGAGTTGGAAGCAGAGGGCTGGAGGAAGGTCAGCAGCAGCATCCCACAGTGGACATGATGGAGACTGGACCAGCTGGTGGAACATCGACCGCAGATCTGAAGCATCCAGCTCTGGGACCAGGGACACTCGGAGAAATAGCACAGGGGGAAACAGAGTGAATGTACTGCAATAACGGTATACATATTAAATGTAAAGGTAGATAGAGAAGGGCTCAGTGCGTCAAGAAAAGTCCCCCAGCAGCCTAGGCCTATAGCAGCATGACTAGAGGCAGAACGAAGGGACGTCCAAGAGGGAGTCAGCTGTGCAATGAAGACACAAGCCGAACCCCTGTGGGTCACCCAGTCAGCCCCAACTATAAGATTAAACCATCTGTTTGAATGCAGGAAAAAGATGAGTTCCTTTTTAAGGTTAAGCTTCAATTTGGTTTATAACTTTTAGGATTATCATGCATTTTTATATAATTTATTTCATGTTATATTCCTGGAGGTTATATTTTCTGTTTGAACATCTCAAAAGAGCGATTCTGAAAAATGACTCAAACTGGCTGCTTTTAATTTGCAAAATGTGATATCCTTAATAAAATGTACCAATAATCCTTTTTCTCCATGTGGTATTCAGTGGCCTTCAGTAAGATCTGCCCTGCTGGAAAAGGCTATTATCTGCAAAACAGAAGACAAACTGTGGCCTTGCCTCCCATCATCTTCGCCCGTAAGCCTGAACTGGAAGGTCACTCATCAAATACCCAAACATTTCTGATGTTTCTACTTGTTAGTTTTCTGTGAAGATCGTGTGAGTTCATAGTTTTAATTCCTGTCCATCTCTTTTCCTTTCAGAACCAGACTGGATGGTAAGACCAGATCTCTGTTTCTAATACAGGAATAATAGCAGGTTATTTTTGCTGGTGTGAGTCTGATTTTCTCTTTCGATCAGGAGAGGCCTCCAGCGACGACGACTGCCGTGCAGCAGACTCCGACCAGCACCAGCAGTCCTCGTGTTCCTGGTAAACAAACCTCCAGTGCCCCCAGTCAGACTCATTCATAACCCCAGAGATAAAACAGCAACAATTTATTCACCAGTGCCACTATGTACTCCAGCTGTCACAATAAGGGGAAAGCTTCTTTCTTACCGCTAACTGCAACAACAGCCGATAGAACAGTGTAGAGAAATGTTCCCCATGTGTGGTGATGGCAAAAATATCAGGGCTAAAGTTCAACATGTCATAGTTCCTCCTCAAGTCTGTCCACTTCACTTCTCCTCTGTTGGATTCACAGTTGTTAAACCCACCCCTCCGACAATCGTCCGAATGACCCCGGGCAATGACCCCTTCGAAACACAGACTAAAGTCTTCCGTGAGTTCACACAAAACCTCAAACTGACTTAAAGGATCTACTCTGTATTAACCTCGTAAGGAGTTCCATTTTTAAAAGCTGGTTCATGTTTCATGTACCTCAAAACTGGGCGTTCCTGCTCTCCGCTGTCCCCAGTAAGAGAAGATATGGTGGCGAGCTTTGGGTCCATTTCTCACAAGTGACATGTTGACTTTCTTTGTGCAGTAAATAACATTTATCATAGCATTCAGGGGAGGTATGTTGGACTTTCAACACTATGACAACGTGCGGTGCTGCACATAAAAAGAAACAGAAATTAGTGCGGTTAATTTAACACGAAGTTCTGTCAAGTCTGACGCATGTTTTTTTAATGATTAACTGATGCTTTTGGGTACAGTGCATGTCGTGTTCATTCAGCCATGAAGCATGAACCAGCCTTTAGGCGATGTTCACACTCTTTCTTATTTTATGGAGGCAAAGTGTTGCCATAACTAGAGGCTGTGCTGGTATTTAAAAGCAGGGTTATGTGATACGCAACACTCCATGAAAAGAAAAAAAACATTCCCCCAAAGATATGAGTGATAAGCACCGACTTGAATCAACACACGGTCGTAGGAGTGGTGGAAACGACTATTTTAATGCTTCTGCTGCTTTCTCAGTCCGGCCCTGGTCTGCCATGTGTGCTCATTTGTGATGTATGGAAAGCAACTCTTAAGATTTTGAATTCAATTTCTCCCTCAAAGCAGCTCTCTTCAATCTTTCTGACTGGCGTGTGTCATTGGCTTTGATATGAAAAAGCATTTTAAAAGCTACAATAGTGTGAACATGGCCAAAGACAGAGGGATTTAGGCACGGCATGGGTCTTATCAGCTTTCTATATATATTAAATAATATATATAACTGCAAACATCTATGTATCTGTATATATATTTGTATATATACTGGATATGCATGTATATATATGATGCTGGTGCGCTTTTTGTTTCCTCCTTGAAGCAGAGACAGATGATGAATGTAGGCTAAGCAGAAACATTTGTGGTCATGGAGAGTGTGAGAACAGCCTGAACGGCCACATCTGTCACTGTCACCCTGGCTACCATCTCAACCCGCAGAGGAACATCTGTGAGGGTAAGAGACGATGGTAGAAGCAGCGGGTAGAGGAGGCGCCGCATGAATGTCGACGAGAAATTTCTCATGAGGCTTCTTATGCATGCTGGGGCAAATACATGTCATTCAGGTTCCAGGAATTCAGATTTTCTATTTGTTTCAAGTAAACTTTCCCTCTCACAGTTAGGAACTTAAAAGCTGCTACTTGTTAAATCATTAAAAATTGATCCATCCATTAAGTTCAAGTAGTAGCATTGATCTTGACCACTGAAGCATGACTGCTTGCTTAGAATAATCAGAAAATGAACAGAGAAATAGTAACATTGGCCACTGGATGAAATCACTTTTGGTTGGTTTCTGAATGAAAAGTAGATACATGACAAGAATGATAAATGAAAATATTTACACACGTTTCTGTTTCCTCAGTGTCTGGCTGGCAGCTTTTGATTTTTCTCTGAACCCAAACTGATTATCTTGACTGTACATGCCCATTCACATTATAATATACAAGAATAATTGTGCCGGCTTGGACATTCATTGCAGTATGAATAAAGTATGATTAATTACAGTCACTATTTTAATGAATTTATAGCATGACTTTGTCTGTAGTATTGGTCAAATTCCACTCAAATTAGACGCTACAAAATGCAGCTCAGAAGTACACTTCATTAGACCTTTGCTGCCCTTTAAATGTTGTCTTTTTTTTCTCATTCCACCCTGGCAGGTAGAAATTTTAGATGTCAAACCCCAGCTGGGACAACGTCATCATATTTTAGTCGGACTTTTTAGCAGTACTCCAAGTAAACTGAACCGAATGCGCAAAATTAATGGACTACCCTTTAAAGCAGGGGTCACCAACTATATTTGCCCGAGGGCCAGAATTTTACCGGACAGTCACTTTGGGGGCCGGACCCTCAAACAAAAATTAAATAAAAATCGAATTTTGGCATAACTTTGTTATTTGATGTTTATTTTTTTATATTTTTTCCATTTCATTACAAAACTGAAGGCATTTTTAGCCTTTATGAGTCAGTGCTCCTATTACCTGTACCACAGTCAACCACTAGGAGTGATAGAGATATTTTGCCTCATCTCAAGTCAACTTTATTCACAGAGCACTTGAAAAAGAAACACCGTAGAAGTGACAGGAAAAGGCCTCTTAACACGGGTAAAATGGCACTCTCTAAGGCCACGAAACGAAAAGTTGATGTGGAAAACAGATCCTTTAATAATGACTGGACTGACTGCTTTAATAGTGTGGACCACATGATATTTTCTCTTTGATCCTCACAATTTTGGAATCCAGTCGCGGGCCGGATCGGACGGTTCGGCGGGCCAGATTCGGCCCGCGGGCCGCCAGTTGATGATCACTGCTTTAAAGATTAGGTTTGTTTATGTGTTAAAATGGGAAAGTAGTAAAGGACGTCATGCATGACAAAAGCAAAGAGTCACTGCAATGAGCTACGATTTTTCTCTTCACGGGTTAAAAATGCAGAAGACCAAGACAACAATATACGAACAGTTTATCACTGATTGCATTTATACTTCGGCTGAAGTGAGAACTTCATTTTTAGAGTAAAATTAACTGATTGATTGATGTGTAGTGTTGTTTTTTTAGCTTGTATGCACCGATCAGCCACAACATTATGACCACTGACAGGTGAAGTGAATGACATTGATCATCTTGTTATAATACAACATCCTGCTGGGAAACCATGAGTCCTAATATTCATGTGGATGTTTGACATGCACCACCCACCTACACATTGCAGGTCAAGCAACCCTCCACCCCACCCCCGTGTCAACAGCAGTCCTTCATGCCAGTTGCCACCCTCAACAGCACAATGCACCCCGACACACGGCAAAAACTACTCAGGAGTGGCCCGGGGAACACGACAGAGCTAAAGTGTTTACCCAGGTTCCTCATTCCCCAGATCCAAATCTTATTAAGCATCTATGGGATGTACCAGGATAACCCTGATCTAAGTAGGTTCCACCCTGCAACCCACTGAAACCATCCCAGTGTCACAGGACATGCCCAGAGGTCCTGTGTTCATGCCCCACTGGGTTGGAGGAGAGCAGCATAAAGGGGCCCAGCATAATATTAGACAGGTGGTCATAATGTTATGCCTGATTGATGTATTATCTAATCTGGTAGTGAGTATGAAGTAGTTGATCTGACACATGGCATCACACAGTTATCGCTAATAGATGTCAGGTTATTGTAGGTCATGAAAAACACTTCCTGGAACTGAAGCACATTGTCCTCTGACCTCTACGACTCTCTGCTGTCTGTCAAGTACTCAACTCGGTTTCCTTTCTGTGTACTCATTGCACTCCTTTTTCTCACTCCTGGTGTCTAGATGATGATGAATGTGAGTCAGAGCCGTGCGGCCACGGCAGAGGCCACTGCGTCAACACAGAAGGAGGCTACAAATGCCACTGTCGCCAGGGCTATAAACACATGGTGCAGCACGGGAGGCTTAAGTGCATAGGTGAGTTCGTCTGAGTGATCGTCATGTTACAGTGTTTGTTCTGTAGGTCCCTGCTTTGGCTCAAAACCTCTCCGTCTGTACAGATGTGAACGAGTGCTCTAAGCAGGACATCTGTGGGGTCGAAGGCCACTGTGTGAACCTGCCTGGTTCATACAAATGTGAATGTCACCCCGGGTTTAGGAGCAAGTCGCACCGTCATCCAGCTTGTGAAGGTACCAAGACACTGATTATTATCACAGTATGGATGTTCCACTGATGACATGCTCATGGTGTGTGTGTCACTAAAATGTGTATTCATATGTTTATCTGTGCTCTATGTGTTCCCGCTTGCATGTACAAATCCAAACATTTATCAACTTTGTAAAACTTCTGCTCTTTTTGTCCAGACATAAATGAGTGTTTGAATCCCGACACTTGTCCCAATGAGCAATGTGAGAACACATCGGGCTCCTATGAGTGCGTTCCTTGCTTGCCTGGTCATGAGGCTCGAGCTGGAACCTGCTATGGTGCGTGTAACCCAGCCGAACCGTAAAGCTGTTTCTGCGTGTGTGTAATCGATAAACATAATCTTGCCAGAACTTCAAGAATAAGTAAACTTGATAAGGTTCAGCCATAAGGTGTCAGTACTGAAATGCTGTGAAATATATTAGTATTTGCTAATTTCTCAAAAATACTTCGGAAATTCTGGAATATTTTCCAGCATTGTGAATCTGTACTGTAGGGATAATAAGACTAACCCTTGTCAAAATCAGCTGTTAAAAGCAAATCTATCATATGCAGCTGAACTTAGCAATCTTTTGGTAAATGGACTTGCTCTTATATAGCGCTTTTCTACTCATCAGAGTACTCAAAGCACTTTTACAACAATTGCTCCCATTCACCCAGACACACACTAATGTGCAAGTTGCTAATCAACCTGCAACATCAGTCAGTATACATTCATACACCAGTGGAACAGTCACTGGTAGGCAATTCGGGGTTCAGAATCTTGCCCAAGGAAACTTCGGCATGCAACACATGACTAGGCGAGAGCGGGAATCGAACCGCCGACCCTTCAATCATTGGATGACCCACTCTACTACCTGAGCCACAGGTGGTAGACCATGTCATTGCATTTTGCTGCGACCATGTCATTACATCCAAACTAGACTTTGTTATATTCTTAAACATTCTGAAAAGGTTCTGCAAAGATCTAGTAACTTTCATAGAAAGTTTGTATAGGTGCTGGAATGTTCTTCTTAAAATTCGGATAGCAACCTAAAGAGAGTCTAAAAAAGTTTGGTGATTGCATTGTTAAGTTAGACCATTTTTCAAATCTTGCATTGAGAATGTCTCTCCATTGTTTTCATCTATCATTATGTAACATTGTGAGATACCTCATGGAAGAACATCCTGTACGTTCCCTTAACCCTCGTGCTCCTGCGGGTCAAATTGACCTGTTTCAAAGTTTGAAAATATAGAAAAAATATATTTTTATGTTTACATTTCGACATTTGTGGGAAATTTTTAAAATTTTTTGGTGGAAAAAAAGAAATGTTTTAAGAAAGGATTTTTAAAGAACATTCACAAAAAATCAACCAAAATCCATCAAATTTCGCTGGATTTTGGTTGATTTTTTTTGTGAATGTTGTTAAAGAAAATGTTAGAAGTTTTATTGATATACATGTAATCACTTTAGTTTTTTTTTTTGGAAGATTTTTACTTAGTTTTTGAAAATATTTACAAGAATTTTCTTGTCAAATTTGGGGGATTTTTTTTAAATACAACTTTTAAGAAATTATTAAAATTTTCTTTCTGAAGGTTTTGCAAATTTTCAGAAATTTGGAGAATATTTTTGCTGAATTTTTTGATTATTTTTCAGACAAGGAAGCAATGTTTTTTTGGTGCCGGTAAATGAAGACAACAGGAGGGTTAACAACATCCCTGAAACTTTTCTGGTTCTGTAATCAATGACAGGAACAATGTATAAAGCATGATCGGACCCTGAGACCTCAATAACATGTTGAATGTGTGGCCCTGACAACATCCTCAGCACATCATTGGAATATGGCAGTTGAAACATGTCTTACTAACCTCTCTGGTACATTATTTGAAATGATGAGGATCGTTAAAATACATTTTCAAAGTTAGATTAAAACATTTTCTTTTAAAGCATTGTGAGAATGTTGGACAATTCCTTGCTAGCTGGGATCAAACTAGTTTACCTTCTTTTATTCTTGCCTACGTGTTCCACCAGACATTAATGAATGTCAGAAGCCTGGCATTTGTCCTAACGGCCGCTGCGAGAACCTGCCTGGTACCTACCGCTGCCTGTGCAACGAGGGCTTCCTCCCATTTGCAGACAGCAAAGGTTGCAGTGGTAAGAGATTCTACCTGACCTTTACATGACATTACAGAGAAAAGGCTTGTTATACAGCTGAGCGACTCCTAGTGCTGGTTTCTCATGAAAGAAGGTGTATTTTCTAGATGTTCACTGACTGCTTTTAAAAAAATTCTCCCTAACAGACATAGATGAGTGTGAGGACGTTCGGCTGTGTGCTTATGGACGCTGCATCAATACTGACGGCTCCTTCAAGTGCCATTGCTACCCGGGATACCAACGCACACAGGAGGGTAGCCACTGTGAAGGTATGAACTATCCAAGAAACCATGTATTTAAGTCGTGTTACATGAACCTTTTATCACTTAGTACAGGGGTGTCAAACTCATCTTAGTTCAGGTTCTACATCCAGCCCAATTTGACCTCAAGTGGGCCGAACCAGTAAAATCACAGCATAATAAGCTATAAATAACAATACCTCCAACTTTTTCCTTTATTTAAGTGCAAAAATGTTTACATTTAAGAAATGCACATTACAACTCACAGATCACAGAGTGTCTACAAAGGAACAAAATGTTTAGTCATAGGTATCTAGAACTGAGTGGTATAATATTTTATTTTATGATCAAAACGACAAAAGTCAGACAAAAAAAATGCAAAAAACAACAAAAAAAGACAAAATATTACAAAAACGAGACACAAAATGACAAGAAAAATGAAACAAAACAAAACAAAAAAATGGCAAAAATTTGACAAAAAAATGAGAAAAAAATTACAAAAGTGAGAAACAAAATGACAAAAAATAAACCAACAACAAAAGCGAGACAGAAAACCCCAAAACAACAAATAAAGCAAAACAAAATGACAAAAATAAGACAAAACACAAGAGACAAAAGGAAACACAAAACGACAAAAACAAGAAACAAAACGACAAAAGCATTAGACAGATGACAAAAATCTGACAAAAAAAGACAAGAAAAACAGACAAAATATTACAGAAACGAGGCACAAAATGACAAAGGAACACTGAGCAATCTAGTATTTTTTGTGATCAAAACAACTTTTCATGGTCTAGAAATAATTCTAAATTTATATTTTTGCAAATTTACAATCTGCAGTTAATCTTTTCTATGTAATTTTTGCACTTTGTAAAGGCGTCCTACGGGCCGGATTGGACCCTGTGGCGGCCCAGTTTGAGCCTGCTGGCCGCATGTTTGACACCCCTGACCCAGAACATAATACAGTCACAGGGTTGTCCATCAACATCTGACTGTACAAATAAAGACTGACTGAGTTAAGTCAGACCAGTAAATAAGGTGCAGAGCTTCAGCTTCCCTCCACAGTTCATTGTTTTTACTTCCTTTCCTTTAGATATCAATGAGTGTGAGAGGCCATCAAGCTGTCTGAAAGGCCGTTGTATTAACAGCATGGGTTCATACCACTGTGAGTGCCAGAAGGGGTACACGCCGGCTGGAGGCAGGGGATGCCAAGGTCAGTGTCTTCAGTGCAGCAGATATTTCTGATATTTATTCATTTGATTTTTTTCTTATCAAATCTTCATCTTCTGTCTGTTTTCTTTAATTTCTTATATGAGATGAATCACCATGTTTTGCCTTCTTGCCAAGCTTTTGCAATGAATTTCAAATTATTTCAAGAATTTGACTCAGATGTGACCTCTTTCCTTTAATGTCATCTGTCAACTATAAGGTTTTGTCATTATTCAAATGCGCATTGTTGTATTTTAGTGTTTTGTTATTTATTTCTGCGTGTGACACTGTGTATGGTGCCAGAATTCAATTTAATTACAAGTGGATTTCGGCAGGATTAGAATCAAAGTGTTAAATGTCTGTACAGATGTAACAATAACCAAATGTTGCCTTATTTGCAACTCAGACTGTGTTTGGATTGAAACGAATGCTTACGGCAGGCTCTGTGATTTACCTTTCAGACATAGACGAATGTGCCGCAGACAGAAGTCTCTGCCAGCCCTACGGCTCTTGTGAGAACAGGCCGGGCTCGTATGTGTGCGTCTGCAACCACGGTTATGTCCTCTCAGAGGACAAACACAGCTGCGAGGGTAAGCTGCTCTGATTCCTTTAGTTTACTGTAGAGCCACATTCATCCCAGAGCTTAAAATGCTGAACATTTAATCCCAGTCTGCCCCAAACCACAAACTTTCAGTTCAAATCCGAAGCGAATCTGAAATCCTGAAATCCATCCAATTCTAATCATGAATGACCAAATCCTATATGTGTATGAACCAAGGCACAAACTTTAAAGCACCGAAATTTGAAGAAAATCCATCTTGCTAAGCCCAACAAAATCTGAAGTCCACTGGCTATGCTCACTAAAGTCTGTCATTTCCATATTTCCTGTAGCAGTTCGAGTGCTGACGGATGAGAAGAAGGAGTGCTACCTGAACCTGGATGACACCGTGTTCTGTGACAGCGTCTTGGCAACCAACGTCACCAAGCAGGAGTGCTGCTGCTCCATTGGAGTGGGATGGGGGGATCACTGTGAGATCTACCCCTGCCCTGTCTCCCATTCAGGTACATTTGCATTGTTCTGTGCATACAAATGCAAGTGAACTCTCAACGGTATATTCACGGTATATCTCCAACCTCCTTCAGCCGTACGTGACAAATGGGCCGGGCCAACAATAGTTACTTGCCGTCCCTCGTTGCAAGTGTAAAACCCGTGTTGACTGTGCTTTCCAAGCTTTGCACCAAAGCTGTAGAATGCTCTTCTCCTGCAGCTGAGATCAGTCGACTCCTGTGGAGCTTTTATGAGGCAGCTGAAAACATTTTTATTCCGGCACGCCTTTGATGGCCTGTAACTGCTTTATTGTTTTTGTTGTTTTGATGCACTTTATTTTAGCTGCTGCTCCCCTGTTTTAACAGTTTAATGCCTTTAGCATTATTGTTTTGGTATATTTTCATATAGAAGGCAACACTTGGACTACTGCCTACCTACATTTGCTCCTTAATGACACAGAAAAGTTGTGATTTTCACTCGCTCCGTTCACAAGATCATCTGTTGCTTTCAGTTCCATATTTCCGTACTGAACTGGGTAAACAGATTTTTGTTTATTCTGCACCTTCTTCCTGGAATATGTTACAGAAAGGCTGGAAATTAACTGAATTAATCTCATTGAGTCCCTTTAAATCTAAACTGTGAGTTCTTGAGGCCATTTTCACAACTTACACTTGTTTTTTATAGCTTACTTGTAAATGTAATTATTATAGTATTTTTTTCATATTTTAATTGTTTTAACTGTGTAATTTTATAACTGTGCTTTGTACTTGCTGCTGCCTATCTTGGCCAGGACTCCCTTGAAAAAGAGGTTCTTAATCTGAACAGGATTTCTCCTGGTTAAATAAAGGTTAAATAAAAAAACAGAAATATTGTTTTTATCCTTATTTTGTTGTTGTAAAGCACCTTGTGATTTTATATCTGTGAAAGGTGCTATATGAATAAATTTTACTTACTTACTTAAAAGTGGACTCAGTTATGTCTCACAAATTCCAAATATTATGCCACAATCTGAATCTGTCTGCTGTATCTTAATCTTCTGTTTATTAACCTCCTTCTCTTCTCCAATCCAGCCGAGTTCCACTTCCTTTGTCCAAATGGACAAGGTCTCTACTATGAAGAGGGATTCCAGTACAGCCTGCCAGCCTACCATGGTGCATATTTTCTTTTTGTCATGATATAATCATCTCTGTAGCACTTGAATTAAACTACTTTTGTAGTGACCCTTGTCCAAACACGTTTATCAGAAAAAGCTGTCAGACCATTTTCCATAATTTGCCATTGCAAACACATGAATTGTGAACCTGTGAACACAAAAAATATTTTTCCTTTCTTGTCTGCAGATATTGATGAGTGCTCCTTGTTTGCTGATGAAATCTGTAAGAAGGGTCGCTGTGAGAACACGCTGCCAGGATATGAGTGCTACTGTCAACAGGGCTTCTACTACGACAGCAACCTCCTCGAGTGCATTGGTTAGTGCTTTGATTATCGGCATAAAATGATGCCTAAAGCTTCTCTCAACAGTTCATAGATGACCTGCAACGTGCTGTTGTTTCTCCCTCAGATGTGAACGAATGCCACGATGAATCTCTCTGTACTCATGGTCAGTGCGTCAACACCGAAGGCTCCTTCTACTGCAACTGTAACCGGCCCTGGACCCCAGACTACAACAAGAAGAAGTGTGTGATGGTGACAGTTGCAGGTCAGCAAATTGTCTTCTCCCAGCTTAAACTGCATTTATCTAGCTGTTAGAGGAACCATCTTGAGCATCTGTCTTTGTATTGTACAGATATAAACGAGTGTGAGGATCCAGAAAACTGTAAGAATGGCCTCTGTGTGGACACGCCAGGGTCATACTACTGCATCTGCTCTCCACCCTGGACCCTGGCTACTGACCGGAACAGTTGTGTGACTCCTGAGGAGCAGGCTGGTGAGTGGAGACCCTCTGTAGTATGAGAGTTACAGATAACAGCAAGCCAGTGGTGGGCTATAGCAGTTTAGACCGGGCAAAACGCTTATGAGACACATTATGTGATGCAAAACTGTTTTCTATCCAAAGCCGAAAAAGAAGGTGAAGGAGTTAAATAAACTTTTATGTAGGCGTCAGTGTTTGGAACAACCTTGAAAGCACTCAGCAACCTTTTTTTATATTTATTTATTTATTTATTTTTTACATACAGTGATGATCCAACATGATCCAGTGATTGACGAGAAAAATTAGAAACCAACATTTTGTACATGTGATGGGAAAAAAAAATACACATTGAGGCTATAAGATATATTTTCTTCATGCAGCACAATTCCAATCACCGTTTGCCTTTGTAATGTTATTTGTTGTAATTGCTGCCTAAATTTCAAAATGCATGACTCATAAACAATCCGCCAATATAATCAACAAATATTGCATTCATCATGAGGAAATCCACATTTACATCTACAAACGTCCCTTGGATTTCTGAAAAAGCCACATATCCTCGGATTTTGTGCTGTTTGTTATCTTCAGACATCAAAATTGTATAGCTTTAATAAAACCTGAAGTGAAATGTAACTTTCAATTGGTCTGTATTGAGTCGCACAGTCATGTTTTGTTAAAGACAATATGATCAGAGAATGGGGACATGCAGTCACAGTTACACTGCATCCAATATAAAGAAGGCTGACTGCAGCAGCAGTATTAGTAGAAGCATATTTAGTGAGTGCTGTCACTAGTGTGAAGTGGCAGTGAAGAATGACTTTGGGGTAGTTGTCCTTTGAACATGTTGCCTGAAGTAATTTGCAGGAATTTCTGTGTTTAAATGTGATCCAGCATTCTAAGTGTCCCTGTCACTGCTTATGTTTGTCGTATTTTACGTAACTGAGGTCTGGAAAATGTCTGATTCAGTGACGTTGAAGTGCTGTTGCAAATATGCAGATGTACTTGTCCTTTTAGTTAGTGCATGCCATGGTTAACAGGAGCAATTAGTTGCTGAATGTGGCAGAGTTGGGGCACAGACCCAAGTTTAACAGCGAGGCTCTGTCTTACCAAAGGTAGAACTACTCTGGTTCTTCTTCAGAATCTTGACATTGACCTCTGGTTCTGCATGTTGGTTGTAATAAAGCTAGTGTTAAAGCTGGCTGTGATGGTAAATACAACAGCAAAATGCTAAATGACCTTCATTTTGAGACTCACATATGGTCACAAGCTTGAAGTAGGGTTACAAGCAGTGAAAATGGTATTTCTCCACACTGAAAGGAACTCCATATCAAGCTGCTGCATCTTGGCGTAGAAACAAAACACTCCCATCTCCTGGAGTTTGGGATAATTTCTGACTTCTTAAGAATATGAAGTATGGACGGCTCTGGTCTCCCAGTTATTACTGCAATTATGGCATGAATAAATGGTTGTTAGATACCGATGAGCTTAAAAAAACACATACTTGGGCATATAAGAAACTGATGATTAAAGAAAGCATTTGGTTTATGTCAAATTGTTGTTCACTGTGCACCCAAAGCGCTACAGTATCTCTACTAAGGACAAATCATTTGTCTGAGAAATGTAATTCAATTGAAAACAAAGTAGCAAAACCATCATTTTAAGTCATTCAAATCTACTGTTTCAAGTTCAGTTTTAAGGACTGAATGAATGTGTGTACGGCTTGTCCTGGAATGTCTTGGAAATAGGACAGTAAGATTTATTGAAGAGCTGGAAAACCCAAAAGATTTCTTTTTTGCAAGACTTCTAGACCCTTATTCTCCAGGTTTCAGTCTAGTGACACCGTATTGGGTTCTGTTCAAGCTTAGAAAAACAGACACCCAAAATAAAGTAATAAATAGTAACTTTATCCGTAGAATGCATCCCCACAGCGGTGCACTCTGGCCTACTTAGCAGTTCCTGCTAACCTCTTGGCAGATTGTAGTGCTGCTGGAACCAAGCTCCCTCTTTCAACCTTGCAGATATCTCAGTGTGGTTGCATTTTTACGAGACAACAGCTGCAGTATTGTGCATGACTGAATCTTTTGTTGTCTTAAGCACAATCTTGCATGCAACATTTATGGTAGAAGCTTAAACAGAAGAAAAGAACATTACATAAAAGGGGGTGGACAGAATAACATTGCCTACTGAAGCTGTTTTTGTTTGGACTGTGTCAGAGCTACATTTACTCAATACATCCTGTTACCTAGAGAAGATGGATTAAGTAATGCAGATCCACCTCACACTACAGCTTCAAAGGTTAATACAGAGTAAAACAAACATATTCTTTACACAATTACAGAAACAACTGAACATTGTACAGAACATTTTACGGGGGAGCAGTTACTGTAGGGCAACAGTTGTGAATAAAAGT
Organism: Acanthochromis polyacanthus; assembly: GCF_021347895.1. NCBI lineage: Eukaryota > Metazoa > Chordata > Actinopteri > Pomacentridae > Acanthochromis > Acanthochromis polyacanthus. Next base: position 14,384,121 of record NC_067129.1, read on the forward strand.
TTACGTACATTTGTACAGACCATGTATATTATGGCAGTCATGAGTTTCGATGACTCCTACAGCTCTTAATTTTCTTTGATAAAATCATCGAAACATGTTTTTGTGACAAAAAACAATCGTACATTTTGGTTCTTTCATAAACTTATTATAGATCTCCTGGTAATTTGACAAAATCTGCTGGGTCAAAAATGTACATACAGCAACTTCAATTATTGGTTTTGGTGATGCAGAAAGTTGTGTTAGTCTAATTTTCATAGTGGCATGACCTCTTAACTTCTCATGCGTGATTACGATTGACTACAGCTGCTGACTCCTTTGAGCCAACTTATCCAGAAACACTACAATGGAAATAACAGAGGAGCTCAGTGCTGATCTGAAAAAGCAAATCACTGACTTGAACAAGTCAAAAAAATCCATTTCAGAGCAAATAAATATTTCAAAATCATCTGAATGATTTGAAAACAAATGTTTTTAAGTACAAAGTGCATGGTATAATTGTAGCACTGTAGAAACACAAAGTGAAGATGGTGAAGAGTCAACCAGGAATGCCCAAAAAGTTGATCTGCAATGAATTAGAAGCTGCTGGAACACCAGAGCAGTGTCCATGGCCTTTTCATATTGCCATGGACTGAGAGGCTACCGTGCATGAAGGAGGCCCTTCCTCTAGAGGTGGCACTTTATGGCTCAACTGTAGTTTGCTGCTGATCACAGGGGCACAGAAAAGGCCTTCAGGAGGAAAGTCCTGCGGCCAGATGAATCAAAAATTAAGCTATTTGGCCATAATGACCAGAAATATGTTTGGTGGAGAGAAGATGAGGTCCTTATGCTCAAGACCACCAACCAACATCAAGCTCTGTTGCCGTTTTGCCGCCAGTATAACTGGCAGCTTTACACAAAATAAATGAAATAACGAAGAAAGAGAATTTCCTCTACATTCTTCAGGACAACCTAAAACCATGAGGCAGAAGGGTCTTAGATGCAGTTGGGTGTTCCAGCAAGACAATGACCAAAACTTACATCACACATGGTAAAAAAAATTGTCCAGATGTTAAGTTTTAGACTGGTCCCCCCAAAGTCCTGACTTAAACCACATCAAGAACTTCTGGACTATGCTGAAGAAATAAGTCAGTGTAAAAAAGCTAACAAATATCGACTTGAAATTTAGTTCAAAACCAATTCTTTAGAGAGCAGTGGTCACACATACATACAACGAACATACATATACTTGCCAGAACCTTGTGGGCAACTACCGAAAGCACCTAACTGATGTGAAAATGGCCAAAGGACCTTTAGGTAAATATTATAATTGCTGTTTGTATATGTTTTACCAGTGATTCCGTCACAGAAAACTGAGAGCTCTAGGAGACAATTGCAAGTCACGACATCCATGATATACATAGTCTTTACAAGAGTATGTATACTTTTGTACACAACTGTAAATTGTATGAAATTTCATATTTTAGTAGAAGTTTGTTGTTGTGTCCACCACCTACAGACTGGCCCCAAGCAGATGTTCATACTGTAACCAGTGTCTGTGGTGCCCTTTGCAGATGTGAATGAGTGCCAGGACCCCTCGTACTGTAAGAATGGGAGGTGTGAGAACACGCCCGGCTCCTTTCACTGTTTTTGCGACCCTCCCCTCACCTTCAGTGCAGCGCTGAAACAGTGCGTCTATGACGGTGGGTAAAATCAGTGTCAGCTCACCTGAGCCTGGCCTCTTGAAATGAGTTTTGGCTTACCTCGACATCTGCCACTCATGTTCCTCTTTGTAATTCCTCCCAATGTGTGTCCCATCTGGCCAATACTGGCTTTACGATGTACTATTTCCCTTTATACGCCCTTTAACAGAGACAGTTCTCTGTTCTTGGACTGTGTGTAGTTATATTGAATGAATGTACAAAACAGTATCAGAGAATGTTAGAATACATGATCTCTTTAGCAGCTTCACTGCATGGTTTTGTTCAAAGCAATTTGTTTCTTTTGTCTCTACTATTATGGCTGATTTGTTTAGAGAAAAGACTCGGCATCTGAGTACATTTAGTGGAGAATGTTCTGAGCTCACTAGTGATACTTTTGCGTGCAAGATCTATGAGTCACAATATCTGAATGTTTTTGAAGCCAGTGGGAAGCTATTAGCTGGTTTATTATTTGTAGTAAGCACTACAGTGCTTTTTACATCTGACAAAATAAGAGTAAAGAATAGTAGGTGTGAACCTGTCACTGTTAATTGTAATTTGGCTGCCAGCTACACTGTACATATAAATATCTCTTATGGATCTGGTAGCGACTTAAAATGTGATAATGTAAAACAGGTTGTTGTTTGCAGATATGACATATGATATTTTTGGCACTTTTTATGTGGCAACTTTAACATTTGTATCCTCATTCTAATAGTTATGTTTGTAAATAAATACAATCTATTAAAATGCGTTAGTATCTATGTGCCACAGTACTCCATACTGTGTGAACAGTGTAGTTGGTTAAGTTGGGTACTTACAGATACCCTAAATGATATGTTCTCTTTCTTATAAGAGCATGAAAATTCATACATTTTTTACAGTTTGGAAATCTGAACATTTTAAGAAATGGAGACATTGCAACAATGCATCTTGAGGACAGCATTGCGATTTCCTTCTCACAATGTCTCTGGATTCACCATTAAGTACTCAACCTGGACATTTTATGAAGCTGCATTTTGCTGACCATGAAAACAGAGACATACATAGTTTTTCTGTGTTATCAGGTGATATGGTGCAAAATACATGGCAAATACAAATTTCAACACGGCCCCAGACTGTCCATCAAGTTTCATGCATTTATGCAAAAGTTAACAGTTTCAAACTTCACCTGCATTAAGACTACATTTACTACACATCATATCAGACTAAACAAGTGTTATGACCACTCTAAGCTATACAGGTGCCCTCTGTAATATGACATACACTCATTTCTTTACTGAACATATATTAAGGATCAATGTAATCTGATGTAATGACTTTCCTTCAAGCTTCCACTTTTCTTGAGTATTTCCTGTGGCACATACTGAATACATCTGAAATGACAATAGTTCTCCTGCAAAACACTGTTTCACAAAAACTTGATATTATTCTTAGAACTCCGAGCTGTCAGAATGCGTCTTTCTCTCCTTTAACTATGAATTTCAATGCAAACAAAAGCAACTTTACGTACATCTGAGAATATAAAGTTTCATGTCTGTTTTTGATCCTTAGATCGCACTGCAGCCCACAAGGATGTGTGTTTCCTGCAGGTTGACGAGGGATCCATGTGCAGCCAGGCCAGGAACGGCATGGTGGTGACTTACTCAGAGTGCTGCTGTCACTACGGTCGAGGCTGGGGGCCCGAGTGTAACACCTGTCCACCCAGAAACTCAGGTGAGCCGGCTGAAGGTCCCACTGGCCTCTCGTGGTACCACTTTGCCCTTCTTTCGAACTAAAAGCAAGTTTGTTTCTTGCACAGAGATGTTCAGCCGTCTGTGTGAGATGCACCTCGAGACTGAGTCCGATGGGGAGCAGGATTTCTTGGCAGCTTTCGCCAACTATAACCCAGGTTAGACCATCTTTGTTTTCAGCATCCCCGCATGTCAGGCCCATGTATTCGCCTGCAAGTAAGCCTTATTTATTTTCCTCTCCATGTCACATTTTCTGTCTTCTCCTGCCTGTTCGTTCATGTAAAGGTGACAGCTCAGAAGAGGATTCAGACGAGTGCAGCTGTGCAAATGGCCGCTGTGTCCGTTCCTATCTGGGCACCATGTGTGATTGTAACCCAGGCTTTAGGCTAGACCACTCCCGTACCCGCTGTATAGGTCTGTGCTCGCTACATGTAAAAAACACTTATTTTTCATTAAAAACCTGTTGCTTTTTGAGGAATATATATATGCGTAGATGGGAACTTTGTGCCTCTGAGTGATTCGTTTCATTTCTGCTCCCTCTCATTGATATGTGCTCGTGTTTATTTGTTCCAGACATTGACGAGTGCGCAGAACCAGGAGCCCGTGTCAGTCCGTGCAAGAACGCCCGCTGTGTGAACACCGCCGGCTCATACAAGTGCTTCTGCAAACACGGCTTTGTGGCCACACGCAGGCCAAACGTGTGCGCCCGTCGCAGAACTCGGTAACCTCCGTGTGCCACTCTGTTTCTCCCCGTCTACACAGCGCACTTGAACTCCCACCCTGTACATGTTGCACGCACACTTCTATTTCATAGTACAAACATGGGACTGTGTGTACGCAGTGAACCTAAAAAACGTGTTCTCATCAGGAGCCACATCATAGCAACGGCTCATATGAAACATATCACCGTTGGCTCCTCTTTCAAGCACCGTTTCACATTTAAAAAGTACTCAATAAAGACAAGGAATATGGTTGTTTATTTGTTTGTTAAGCATTTTTTGTAATTATTGTTTTTTTTAAAGCTGTTTTTGTAGTTTAATTTTAAAAATGTGCTTTTTTTTAATCTCCCTGTTGCATTGATCTCAATTTGAATCTCAAGCAAACTCTTGTTTTAATAAGGAAATGTGTTTCAAAGATCTCCATGGTATAACAGTTGTCTTCAACCCATTTACAACTTCTATACCACAGGAATGAACTTCTACATGATGTTGTGTTCCCCTGTACATTCCCATTTAATCTGCATTCTTTCATGTCTAATTCTCAATCAACTGAATTGTATTTTCTTTCTAGCCACACTTTGCTGATTTTATTGTACAGTTTGTTCAGCAGAAGGGCCCCTGTCCTACCCCTGTTTATTTGTTGATGTAAAATATGAGAAACCTGACGTTTTTGTATAATTTGACATGTACACCTAAGTGTACTTAAGCAAGATTTTATTTTTAAAAGAAGTTCATGCACTAAGCAATGAAAAATAACGGGAATATTTGCTAAATGTAGCTTTTTTTGTCTGGAAAACCAAGAACATTTAACATCTATTGTCATAATTGCTGCATCAAAGTATTTAGAAAACCAAAGACGCTGTTGTGATGAGAAGAATTTAATTAAAGAAAGAACGTGCCAACCAGTCATGCTTTTGTTTCTCTTGTGTTTTAGGGGCAGTAGGTTTTGTTTACATGTATGAAGACAAGAAGAGAAAATAGTGATGCTCTAAGTTCAGACAGACTCATTCAGACAGTGAGGCTTCTCGGGGTTAAGAAGTTATGCAGGTCTGTGCTGTGGATGATTCAGTGTTGCCTTTCAAACACGCCTAGAAAGCAAATAAACCCAGAACATAGCAAGGCTTCCATACGTCTTCTATTAGGTTTGCTTCTATGTTATTTTACTTTTTACTTCAATATACAAATCTGTGACATTCGTACATTTATTTTTCTTTTTTCCCCACTGATTCTAGCTGGTTAACATGCTGTTTTGTACACATTTGCATTTTTAAAGGTCTTCTTTGGCTGCCTCACACATAGCACTGTATTAATGTTTGAAACCAAATGTTTTGCAGCATCAAGACTCATCTTGTTTTTATTTTCATAAATGGAAAGGTTTCGAGTACTAAAGTGGCAGTAATTTTGTTGCTCCTTCACTGCTGCAAATCATTCCCCGCAGATGTTTGTGCAACCAGATTGTTGTTGTAACCTTTTTTTAAAAGTCACAGATAAAATATGATTCTCTTCTGATTATTTCATAACAGACGAAAACAAGTTCCTGCAAGATATGCAAATATCCAGTGATTGAGTTTCTTATGGAAATAACACAATTACTCATAAGATGTGGTGCAAGAAGGCTGAAGTTCTTGTTATTGGCCCTAAATAGCTCCCAGACCGGGTTCCTGCCAGTGTTTGCTACTCTAATCTTGTATCTTCTGCCATCTGCTAAGAATACCTGAGTTAATTCTGTTCTGCTGCTGCTACAGAAATGCCTCCACATTGAAATCATCCCTTTCTTTAATGACACTTGTAAACTGTCCAGCAGAGAAAGCTAAATGTGTAATGTTTTTCATGGGAAATTAAATCCATTTAATTCTACCTAATTGCAAGTGTAGTCCAGTTCAGCAGGCCATGCAAACATTAAATGTAGCAAAAACTAATTTTAACATGTTGTAGTAGTAGAATAAGCACTTCAAAAATAAATGAATGATTCACTTTATTTTAATTGAGGTTTAATAACCAGTTCTACTCCAATAGCACAATAATCCAAATGAGTGACTGGTTAAAGCTTGACCGGGGAACAGAAATATAGAGCAAAAAAAAAAAAAAAAAGGAATATCAAGGCTGCAGTATATTAAATTTCCTTTCATACTGATCTCATAATGGACTGCATTAAGAGGGGTGAAGGATGGACTGTATCAGAACCTCAGAGAGCTATTTTTGAATGTTTTCTTTGTTCGCAAACAGATATCATTTTCTCTTCATTAGACAAACACAACAGTAACAAAGCATTATAAATACCTCAGTGGGCTTGGTTCAACTTGGAGCAAAATGCTACTGGATAAGAGACGAAGACCACAAAGCACACCGACCTCATCAGAATCTGAAGAACAGCGACATCTTGTGGCCTCTTTCTGTTACAATAATTCCTACAGAGAACACAAGCAGCGCTTTGTGAGAGTTACAGTAAAATGCAGCTTTTGGTTTTTCACACCAGAGTAGCTAGAGCAGAGCTTGATTTGTAGACCAGGTCATCAGAGGTCAGCATGTGCAGGCCACAGGTCAGTGCACAGCTGTGGTGGTTTAGGATTTCTTTTCTGTTTTATTTGAACTATTAAATGTTTGGCTTCATCTCATCTACTGCTGTTTTCTATTTGAAATCAGATGAACTCTTGCATTTAGTTTTATTCAGTTCTGTTTCTTTGTTTTGTTGTTTCTTGTTTTTTTTTGTAGATGCGTCTCATTCTACATGTTCTGACATATGAACCTGACTTCATATAATCAGAAAAATTTGAGTGAAAAAAAAGTAGTGTTATGCTCTCTGCTCCAGTCCCTGTTTCTCTCCTTCCTCCTGCTCTCTCTATCTGTTCTGATCTGTCTCCCTTTGGCTCCCTCTGTCTATCATCTCTCTTCTTCTTGTCTCTCTCGTCCCTGTGTCTAACTCTCTTTACTTCACCTGTCTACACTCAGCTGATCACTGCAGGTGACTCTCATTGCAGTAACCAGCTGACCTGCCCACAATATCATCTGTTCAGTATGTGAACTCTGCTTTTTCACTAGTTCCCTGATTCTGTTGCCCCCCTGGATTCAGATTCTCCCCACCAAGCCTGCCACCTCTGAACTGCTTCAACCCCATGGATTCTGCTTCTTTCTTCCCTCCTGGATTTCAGCTTGGACTCTGTTGTGCTCCTGTGTGTTCATGGATTTTTCCCCTCTCGGTTGTCAGTTTCCCCCATAGTGTGAGTACCCCTCCTGAGCTTAGTTTTGTTAATGCAGTTTAATTTCATAGACTTCCGTTTTTGAATTTGGTGTTGGTTTGTAGAGTTCAGAGTAGTTTGGTTTTGTTCTGTCCCCGCCCAAGCTCAGTTCTCCATTTATGTATTGGTTTAGCTATCTGGACTAATAAAACTCTTTCATTTATTCACTTGTCTGCCAGTTTTCTCTGTGTCTGCGCTTGGGTTCTCCAGCTCCCCTCATAACAATTAGCTTTGACTTAAATTTGGCTGTTTGTTTCTAAACATCAAACAGAAGCAGACTCATGCAGGCCACACTAGGCTTTGCAACAAGTACATAGAGAATACTATTGACATGAAGGCTTGATTTGTGGTTTTTCTATGACATTGTCTGTACTGGTGTTGTTGTTTAGGAATACCAATGTCATGTTGTCTCACTGATTTGTATAGATGCCACTCTGAAAGAGAGAGAGAGCATACTAGTTGGGATCATTTCAGGCTGACTTAAGGCAAACTTATTATATCCTGATGCATTTACTACAAACTGTAAACTAACTGTAAAGTGAACACCTCATGAATATGATCCTATCCTCCAAATATCCTATAGGTCAGTGCTTTATATTTCAATCCCATAGCAGTCATTTTGATGATGTATGAGCTGATGTTGGCTATTAATGTAATGCAACTGTTAATTGATTTTTAAATTTCGAAGCAAAAACTGAGAAAGTAATGCTTATTGGCTACTGCTTTTCAAATGAAGATAAAACTTTAATTTAATACATGTCTGCCTCATAGCCAAATGACTTCACCGTAGGCATCCTTGGTTGGGTTATTAAACTCAGAAAGCACATTTCTTTGAAGTTACTTGACCAAACTCCACAACAGAAAAAAAAAAAAAAAAAAATCTATTCTTGCTCCAGTGCTACTCAGAGCCTTAGTTCCTATACTATATAATGCAGTTAGAATTTACAACAGTTTTGTCTGGCAAATAAGCTCAAAAGTTAGTTTATTCAGTGAATAAAGCTGATGATATATGGGAAATCATCCCACTAAGCCAATTCTAACCCAACCTGTGGAGGCAGAGAAACGGTGAAACAGCACTGTGAGTAAAAAGCATTACAGATGAGGCTGCACTCCTGCTCAGACAGTCCATGAGTCAGAACAGCACTGAGGCATTTATCTGAACCCCCTGAGCTCACAGATTTGTTCATTAATCAGACCTTTTATTTTTACTCGCTTTCTGTGGCCGAAGAAAAAATAGTAATGCTTCTCTTGCTTTTTGTATTGAGTCAACATCACACCTAATTGGACAATTTATTGTGATGTCTTGTTTTGTTATGCCTTCTGGCAGAAAAAAATGTATTACTGGTGGTGAAAAGGATCTCGTAGCCCACTGAACAGCTTGAAATACTGCAGTGAGGATACAGATGAGTGCACAGTGTCTTCCTTGCCAAACCTCAGGGGACAATTCTAGTATTTTTTTAATTTATTTGTTGTTTGAATTCAATGACCTCGAATGAGCAAAATCATTGCAATCATCTACATTTGCATCTTGAATAAAAACATTTACACATCACTGTGCATCTATCATTCATAAAACAGTGAAGCGGGAAAGCCTTAAATTGCTGGTTTTTACAGCCTGTTGGAGCATAACTGAGATCAGAGAAAACGGTGTAAGGGAGGAGCAGCTGATTGCTTGCAGCATTGGTCTGAGTTGTGATTCAAAACCATTTAATACGATGCATTAAATATAAACTTTTCTTCTACACAATACTGTCTGATATACAATCTGTCCCATAGCATATTATTAAGGTTAATGTTCATAGATCAAAATTTAAACATTTAAATCACCAAGAAGCATGATTTTAATGAGATTCTGCTGCTTTAAATCCAATTAATAGTTCTAATATTGTTTATTTTTTCATTTTTGACTTTGCAGATATTATAAAATGGGTCAAAAATAATCCATAAGATCCTCCACTAGAGGGTGGTGCTGATACGTATGAGCAGCACTGAATCTGGTTTCCATGAATTTAACAGGGTTCTCACTCTCCGGATGTCTCCACTATGGTGTCGTCATATCTGATGGCAAAATGGAAAAGATTATGTTGCACATCTGAGGTGTGGGAGTTAAATATAAGGTATAAATGTCAATGTTCATAATCCCACTGCTCCTCCGATACAATAAATTTATTATTCATGTTAATTTGTTCTTGTTTCATAAGCTGTGGAGGAAATACTGTAGATATTGTAGTCATAAATGAAGCCTCAGTTTATGAAGTTCATTGTCAATAAAGACATATTTCTTATCTTTGTTTCTGTCAGTCATGAAAATAAGTCTGAAGGTTTTCTCATTATTTGTGACTTTGGTCTGATATGATAAATGTTGTCATAGCTTCAAGAAAAAGGAAGTTTGAATTGCATGTGTAAATAATGCAGCCGTCCCTGTCTTGTGTCGTGTGTTGGAGATACTGCAGGTGTGTTTTCAATTAGCTGCCACACCTGTTGTCATTTCCCACCTAGAAATCCTCCCGGTTCACATATGAATGAAGCCACAATGTTATCATGTGATTCATAAATATGAACTGCCTGTGAAACAGCTTGTCCTCTGATTTGCACACCAAGAACTGGGTGTCATAACTCACAGAAGCCGTCTTGCTGCCTCTTTGCACAGCCCTATAGATGGTCCTCGTCTTGCGAGCTTCGTTGGTCACGTTGCACCTTTGGGGCTCCACAGCTCCTCACTGTCCTGGTTTCATTCTGTCTAATTATTATATAATTTTAAACTGGAGCAGCAGGGTGACCTCCAGCAACTAGTTTAGGGAGAAAGTGATAGAAGAAAAGGGACGGGAGAGACAGAGGATGAGCAAGAACCAAAGCAGAAATAGCAGAGCTGTCCTTGGGAGATGACTCAAAAAAGAGGTGTTGAGGTTATAAATATCTTTTAGTAGGTCGCACTGACCGGAGTATAACCCGCTGGGTACTGGTGGCCACAGACTGCAGCGACTAAACTTTCTTCTTTCTTGGCCAAATACAACTTTAGTCGGAGGCTAAGGGACAAACATGACATAATGTATCAAGATAATTATGATGCTTGGAGATGACTTGCATATTTCACATCTGCTACTTGGCAAACACAGACAATCTGCTAGTTTTTCCTCCCATTTACAGTGCAGAAACACTGGACGAGGCTCCTCTAATTAATTAGAATGATGAGGTCCGTCTGTCAGTCACTGCAGATTTGTTCAGTCATCAGTATCACTGTAATTGCAGTGGCTGATTTATACAGTGGGGAGAGAAAAGTGGGAAACATTGCGTGTAGAAAGGTATTTTTATGACCTGCCTGGGGAAGCCTGTTTACTCAGTATCTTGTAGATTCTTGGTGACAGAGGGGTTGATTTATATAGTGTATTTCCTATGGGCTTACTGCATAAGCAGGCACAGAACAAAAAGACAGCTGATAAATCATAAAATCCCTCGGAGAAAAATAAAATGGCAAACCAACGTCTGGCTAATTTGTACCCATAAATACGTAAATTAATATTCAGATCCACAAACGCTGAACTGCGTTTTTTTTCTTCGAGACAAATGAAAAGTGATGCTTATGGGCATTAAAAAACATTTATATGCCTGGCCAAATTTGGAAGAAGAATGGCTATCAGAGCATCTGAGCTGTTGCTAATAAGGAGAAAAACAACAGGGCGGCCTCACAGGGAGGAAGGACTTCAGCTCAGATGAAGAAAGATGTGAAGATGAGCTATCTTCTTTAAAACAGGGTTTACATTTCAAGTCATGTAGCCAGTGGTAATTAGTAAATCTTTGATGTAGCTGGAAGAGAAGCTGCACCTTTACCATGTGTTTGTGACTGAAATAAACTTCCTTCCTACGATTTATACCATCTCGAAGCAAAGGGAGTATAATGCTGCACATATCAGCACCAGGATATGTGTTTAGTCGACTGCTTCAGGCCTCAGGGATCTGTTTGACATGTGGTCTCTGGGGTAGACTGTGCCTCTTTTTCCTCCAGCTTTTGTCTGTCCCTGCCTCTGACACTTTATTAAAGGGCAGCACACAGACCCCCTCCATTACCGGGGATTGGAGTCGTATGATTCAGCTTTAAGGTTGGGAATATCAGTCACACACACTTATTGTGCTAAGAAAAAAAAAAGAATAGAGATCATATCCACCCAGCTGTGAAGGCATAGTCACACCGACTTTACCAAACACCCCCCTCCCTCCCTCGCAGCTCCACCCTGGTCATTGCACGCACCAATGGTGACCCCACCCGTCCAGGGTCCCATCTATAGTGAGCAGACAGAGGAGGGTTTATCTCAAACTGCTGCAATCTGCAGAAATCACTGTGCTGGACACACTCTGGCAGCCAGTGGCAGCCTTATATCCTGCGCTCAGCTCTTTCCCTTTGTCACGGTGGATTGTGGATGAGCTCTGTGCTGGGGTCTGGGTCTGCGAGCAGAGGTGGGGACTGCAGCCGGGGGCGTAAACAGGTTCTGTGTGTGTGCTGTCAGTGCTGACACACATGCACGCAGCTCGATTGAGGGATTTTTGAAGACCCGGGGCTTTCTTTTATCCTTGTACAGTACTGTAGAGCATCTGGACAGAGAGTCTGGTCAGATTGAACCTGTATCCTTTAGAAAGTGAAATGTAAGTCCACCTGAATTGGAGTTTTTTTTCACTTCAACAAAGGAGAGGTTGTAACAAGCTGATTTAAGTCAATTCTTGGTCTTTTTAAGAGCATGTAAGCTCAATACATATAAACAAAGTGTACAACAATATGTATTGCTACAACTCACATCCTTCAAAGAATGTGAATATATAGAAAAAACAAAACAATGTGACAGAATAACAAACATCAGATCTAAAAAATTTGGATTACAAGATTGTAACAAGATATATCAAAGTCTTTCTAATAAGATGTGTGGGCACATTGACTAATTGAAATTTACAGCAAACAGCAGCTAAGTCTTTTCTATTAGTCTGTGGATGTTTGTCAGTGTATTAAATGTAAATGTTCTATATGCTATGTCATTTGATGTTCACATCGAAGAAGGAGGACAACAAATTTTAATAAATCATTCGCAGAAAAAGATTAGCAAATGTTTTACACTCTGGGTGTTGACTTGTGTTAATAGGCTGCCCTAAAAAGGCACCAACTTACATAAGGTAACTTCAGTTAGCAAGGGAGAATTTTTATTTTTGTAGGAAGGCACGAGTCAGTAGAAGCATTAAAAGTAGATGCGATCATCAGTTCCTCATAAAATGTCTCTATTTTGGTTATCAATTACTCCGTTTAAGATTATTTTTTTGTAAAATTAGCTCAAATTCTGTGATTTCAGTTTAGAAAAGTTGAATATTTTCTAGTTTCTTTCTACCTGTATCACAGTATACTGAAGATCTTTGGGCTGTGCACAAAATTACACATTTGATGACATTATTTTGAGCTTTGGGAACCACTGATCAACACATTTCATGACATTTTTCAGACCAAAGAACTACTTGGTCAACTAAGGAAATAATCAACAGATTAATGGACTGTAAAAATAATCATTAGTTGCAGCCTTATGGCTCAGACTCTTAGAGTTACACAAATTCATTAAGAGGATGCACATTGCAACCGCAGTGTTGCTTTCCTTAGGGTTGATGGGGGCTTTACGTAATGTTACTACAGCTATGGCAGTGAGGGAGGGATAACATTTAGACCAGTGCTGCTAAACATTACTTGCAATTATAGAAAAAAAGACTGTGAGAAGTAGACCATCATGAGAACAAAATCTAAAGAAAGCTTTGACTAAAACACACTGACAGCCAGAGACATCACATAATCTCATTTGTGCTTGTTATCAAGCTTCAGAAGTACATTTTCTGTCATAAAAACCAGCTGTTATTGCTTAAAATCCCTTCAAGCTTATAAGGCTCTAAATCATAAGCATATGGTTTTTTTTTTAAACTCTAAACAGAAACCAGCATTTCAGTCTGACTGCTTACTGAGCAACCTTAAGCAATCCTCTACTCTACCACTACCAGCTCATTTCTCCAAGAGAATGTATATATCTATGCATAATTTATTTCCCTTTTCTTCCTTTGAAGTGCTAGTAACGCCCACTTTTCCCACAACTTTGCCTGACAGTGTTCTCTTTGAGGCACGACGCCTGCTTTGGGAACGATCGCTCAGTCATCATTCAACCCCCACTGGATTGAGTCAGGTGCAAAGTAGTAAAAATTTCGAGGGAAGACAAATTTACTTTAATATGTTGATGATGCAAATCGGTGCCACAGCTGCAGCTGGAAAGCTTCAAGTGCAATAATACAGCCGCGGCAGAAAATGCAAAATACTGGAACCGCACTAACAACACAGCAGAGTTTTGGCATTACCACTAACTGCTTATAATGAGTAGCATGCTATTTCCCAAACTGCGAGGCCCTCCCTGAGAGACCCGTCATTCCATAAAGTCCTCACCACTACCACTTAACTGGCCCAGCTACACCCATGCTCACAGATACACACCCAGAGCAGACGAGTGCACAAAAAGACTCTAAGCTAATTTAGGTGTCAGAGTTTGGGTGCCTTTCTTAGTTCCTGTCTGCAGAGCACCAACATGAATGAGCCGCTCTCTAGAGAGAACATCTTTTCCAACTCAACTGCTATAAACGTCAAATCACTGCTCGCATCACTATAAATTGGAACAGAGAAAAGCACAGGGGAAGACACTTATCCTGCTCTTGAGGCTCGCCTGCCTGAGGATCTTCCAGTGCTTTATGAATAACCCAGATCTTGATGACTTGCTTTATGTCACACACTGGCCAGGTGTGGCACGGTGTCTCAGGAATTATTTAGTGCAACTGCAGCTCCTCCAAGATAAAGCTATGACAGAAATGGAAGAAAACCTGAAAGATTTTAGTGTCAGAGATGGCTTTTTGATTTGTAAAAATACATTTTGACGTAGCAAAGAGTGGGGATACTTCAGCAGATCACTAACTGTGCAGCTTAATTTAGAGACGGATGACAAAATGAAGGAAAAACCAACATAAAATGTCTTAGAAAGGCGTGGTGCCTTCAGTGTACCTTTATTTTTCATGTTTCTGGAACACAGCAAGAATGGAGCACAGCTCTTCCAAAAGTTATGCCCGCATTTGGTGTTGTAATGGTGGTAGTGAGAGTGCTGCCTAAGAAATAGCTCCAAAATCTATGTGTTGAAATCTGGGTACCACAGCATATAATTCACATCATTTTCATACTCATCAAACCATTCAGTGGCCTTATACTGAAGATGTGGGCTTGTCATCCTGGAGAAGACCACTCCCATCATGACAGACAGCTTTCATAAAAGGGTGAAGATGATCACTCAGGATGATTTTGCATTGACTTGCAGAAACTCTTCCCTATAAGGAGATAAATGGACCCAAACCATGCCAGCACAAAATGCCTCCCATAGTGGAACAGAGCACCAGACATGGCCGTAGGTTTAGTATAAACATTAGAATGAAGGAAGGACACATTAAATGAGGAGTCTGGGGATCCGCCTCCAAGAAAGTCTGATATTTAAACATGTAATTTCTTGCATTCTGGTGAATGTTTTTGCACCAATTTGTGCCTTCTCTGCATGCTTCCACATTGTTGCGTCTATTTTCTTTTTAAATAAGTGATCAACTTTTTTAATGTTTCCATTGGAGAGACAAATGCACGCGCTCTAAATATTGATGCAATCCATCCCCTCACTGTAGGGGCCGAGGGTTAAAGTTTTACTTGTCACCCATCTAGTAGAATATATTGTGGAAATTTGTAAAAACTATGATAAATAAATAGACAGACAGACAGACAGACAGACAGACAGATAGATAGATAGATAGATAGATAGATAGATAGATAGATAGATAGATAGATAGATAGATAGATAGATAGATAGATAGATAGCACTGATTGGCTGGTTCCAAAAAGAAGACGTTACCATATATTGAATACTTCTTAAAGAAACTCACACAAAGGAGGAAATGGTTGGAGCAGCATTGGGCATTCAATGCAAATTTTCCATACTTAAAGAATTTCCCCTACTGAATTAATAACCATGCACGGGCAATAGCCTGATTTTCGAAAACTCACACTAAAAATAAAAACAGAGAAAGAAAGCAGAATGATGTGCGAATGTGAAAGCTTCCAGTTTTAGCACCAGGGACAGCACCAGACACAAGGACGGAGCATCTCCTCCTCTCTCTCAGTGTTGATCTTTGTTGTTGAGAACGGTGAGAATGTGCACGGTGTCTCCCATGTGACTGCGAGGGGTCAGAAAACCCACCTACACATCCACCCACACACACACCCACCTACCCCTCCACCACCATCACCACGCACACCCCTAACCACCAGCACCAACCTCCACGTCCACTCTTTTCTTTCTTCTCCCGGTCGGACGGGAGCGCAGGGAGCGGGGAGTCGGTGTAGCTCGGACGGCCCTTCGGATGCTCGGCCGCGGGGAGGAGGGGGGAGAAGAAGAAGCTGCTGCTGCGGATATCCGTCTCGTACCTGCCTCTAAAACGGGGCTCTGCTCATCGCCTCCGTGTCTCTTTTCCCCCCCTTCTTCTTCCCCGCTGACCGTTTTGTGTGTGAGAGAGAAAAAGAGAGGCTGCTTTTGGTTTCGTAACGCGCTGCACCGGGTAGCAGCGCGGAAAGCGGGGCTTTTTTTCTTT
Source organism: Acanthochromis polyacanthus (assembly GCF_021347895.1). Lineage (NCBI taxonomy): Eukaryota > Metazoa > Chordata > Actinopteri > Pomacentridae > Acanthochromis > Acanthochromis polyacanthus. The sequence goes on from NC_067129.1 coordinate 14,400,161, forward strand.
ATTTTTCTAACCGAGGATGCGGATTTAACGGACAGACATGATCAGTGTCACCTGGGATTTTTAACCGTTAAAATTCGAATTAGCGAATTAGCCGCGCGCCTCGGTTAGCCAAGGAAGATATATATATATATATTTTTTACATGTCTGCTCCAATATAGTGACACGACAGACGTAATATCGACCAGTTCTTTACCACAAGACAAAATAACGGGTAAGCGTGATTTTTTTTCTTCTTCTTTTTACCCACCACCACCAGCAGCAGCAGCAGCACTAGCAGCAGGCTACCTACTAATAACAAAGCTAATGAGAGAGAGAGAGGAGTCTGGTATTCAGGTGTTAGCTTGCCACTGCTATTAGCTTCCCAAGCCAATACATAACGTTTTTCTATTGTATTTTCTCTAACTCTGACTGACATAAACCCACTTGCTTTTCTCGTATGCTAGCTGCCTGCTTGAGAAATGTGTCACCGCAACGCCTCGGTTATTGGGAACCATTTCTCTATATGTCTGTGTCTTCTTGCCTTTGTTTGAATCGATGTCAAACGCAGCCACATTTTATCTGCGTGTTCTGTACAGCCAGCCGGTGGATCTTTGATTCAGCATCTGCTTCTAAACCGACCCAGCCTTGTTGCTCGTTGCCCCCGGTTATCTTTTTCCCCCTTATCATACTAATATATGCTACACTGCTGGCATCTTGTAAAGCTGCATTTTTCTCTCTCTCTTTCGACATTGTGGGCTGTGTGGTTATGTTATGATACAGATTTCTACTGCGTGCCTGGCCTAGACTGTGACTCATAGCAGAGATGCATCTGGTAAAAGTGTGTTAAAAGGTGGCCTTTGCTGGCAAAAGATCACTGGAAACTAAAACCGGTGGACACGTTGTTTAGAAATGTGTAAGTTTGCTTTTTATGCACGTCAGTCATTCAAAGCAGCACTTCAGATCTAGCAGGAAGCTGACATTTACTGGCTACCACGTGCAGAACCATGTTTCCAAGAAACATCAGCAGCCCATTGATAAAATATTAGAAAAGAAAAACACACAAGCATCTATAATTACTTCTATATCAATGTTCCCCATGAGGTTTTTGTTCATATTTGGATTTTTGCACAGCATGCATGGAGAGAATAGTGGGTATTGCAAGATACAGTGTGTTCTCGGAGTGTCTATTGATTATTACTTTTCAGTGGTAAACGGAAAGCAGAAATCTGAGAAGCGGACTTGAAGGGATGAGATGCTGTAAGGCAAAACTTTACAGTCGAGTGCAATGATGTCACTTAGCTGCTGTTTTGGCCCAGATCAGTTCACAGTCAGTCAGGAAATGGTTCTGTGTTTTTTAAGGACACTCGGGCTTTTTTGTGAAACCAAATCAAAGTCTTTCCAGCTGAGGATGGTCATATGTCAGCAGGTCTTAGTAAACACGACAGTTTTTTTTTTTTAGGCTGGCTTTATATTAAGCGACTGATTTACATTCAGATTTCAATTACCTCCTTCACCCACCTACTACCTCCTCTTCTCTGTGATCAGAAAGCTGGTTTATATAGATGGCAATTTGACAAAACAGTATCAGCTAAATTTATTTTCAACTACAAACACATGGCTAAACAAGCATGGCAGTCAATAACTTATCACAATTAGAGTGTAATCATTGTATGTTTTCTCATGTTTATTGCTCTCCTTTATTTGTTTCTTTATATTCCTAATGACTCCAGTTAAGCAACTCCCCTCTTGGATTATTTTATTTGCTCCGTAGGATTTGCCAAGTGAGTCTTTTAATTTATTTAATCGTTATTCTACTTAGTAAGGGCTCAGCTGATCAGTCACTATACCAGGGGCAGCCCTAACGTTGCGTTGGATATCCTCAGCAGTTCATTATTTTTGATTAGTGGGCTCGGGATACCCCCCGATACACTTCATAAATGATTCACAGCCTCTTGTAGGAAGTCCACAATTTGATATTTAGTCATCACTGCTTGGTCTCTAAACCAACCAGCAACTTTATAGTTTCTGTTATAGTCGGACTTGATGCTTTGCTGGAAATCTCAATTTAATAATTAAGGAACCAAGCATAGTCATAGTAAAATGACTGAGGCAACTCTGAAGTCTCCAAAGTAAACACATGCATATGCCAAGAACAATACTTATATTTTATTTTCAATAGAGAAGTTCAATTGTCCGGTCAGAAGTTTAATTTTGCCATTTCCATGTATGTGATATTAACCACGGCTCTGCATAGAAGGTCAGCATGGTAATATGATTTAATACCAAGCAAATAAGGTGCAAAAGTGATGCTTTGATAATCATGCTAACATATAAAAAGTAAACTGTAGTCTGAGATGGGGTTCATACCAGAAAGCAGAGAGATATGGTGTCAACATTGTGTTATATTTTCTTGAATTTGGCTACTTTGTATGGTTCTGCAGCTGAAATGTTGTACTTTTATAGCATGAAGGCCTGTACGGATAAAAAAAAAGTGACACAAATATCCAGTATGTAATTTATATATATTACCACAAATTAATATGCAGGAACTACTTCAAACATTCAATATTTCTCACACACACTGCTTGTCACATTTATTGTGGAGTAGGTCTCAACTTGTATTTGCTACAGATAGAATCTGCTTTTGAAATAGATAATTGAACCAACTGGCCAGTCATTTTAATTAGTGTAAATCATATGTATGTAATCGTGAATGGTACCACTAGAGGGCGTCATGATGACTTTCCCTTTGTCACTCTTCACCTTGTTGGGATCATTCTTGTGGAGCGTTGCCGGCAGGCAGCATTGGGTACGAGGTCGAAGCAGACCGTGTACATCATATTTAATAATTAAAAACATCCCTTCGAAGCTGAGGCTGACATCTAGCCTCAGAGGCCTGCTGTGATTTGACAAAATGGCAACTGGGGAAATTACAAGGAAAATAATACAATGTAATTGTGCGTCAAACGCTCAGTGTGCTTGGAATAATTTATTGGCCATTGTGTAGTTGACGTGTTTCTTTGTCTCTGTCATTGCTTACCCAGCCTCCCTGTGCAAACATTAGCCAGCATGAGAAGACTTCTTTCAGATGCTGATGGACAAACTGCAATGCACAGTGCACACAAAACTGAAACTTCCTGAAATATCAATTAAATGAAACATGAAAGTGAGCCTTGTTGTTGTTCGTATTGGTTGATATATATGTATTTATATGTGTGTGTGTGTTTAAAATAGTGATTATTCATTGCAGCATTAAAAGGGAAGCAAAGGGTATTGTGTGTTGCTGTGATAAAGATTATCTCTCACTTATTGTATATAATTCGAACACATTGGTTTCTGTTTGGAACATATATCAAATTAAGCTTGATTTAATGTGCTATCATTTTTTCTTTAGAATATATATATAGTCTGCTCGTTTAAAACTGTAGTCTCAAAGAATACTAGGGAGGTCCTACTTTTATTGTGTTCATGGCCACAGATTGAAACAACTGTGGAACCTGTTGGATGGCAAAACAGACGGGTTATGATGATAGATGGATGAGAAATGGCTGTGAATTGGCTCGGTGGCTGGCTAGACGAACAACATTCAACAATAGAATGGGACTGTGAATGTGGGCCCCCCATAGTGCTGATTCTCAAAATCCCTCTCGAACAAGCTTTTTTTCAATTCGTGCCATTCACACTTTCATTTTGCCGGGGTGAACCATGTCACTAACCCAGCATTTGCCTTGTGTGCCTGCTTACTTATATGCAGTGCTTCTTTTGACGTTTCATTTTATTTAGGTTTATATGCAGCAACATCTCAAACTAGTGTCTTGAGTTTAAAATGGGCAGTTATTGTGCTTTTTCCTGCCTTAATTTGTCCAGTGTTTTTTATACAAACGCACTGAAAGCAAAGCTCTGTTGTAGAGACCAAAATTGACATTGAGGATAACCTGAGGTCTTTTTAAAATCTGTTTGTTGGGCAGAGAATGGAGACAAAGCTTTGGAAAAATAAACTACATAAAAAAGATAAATAATGTCCAGTCTTGGTTAATAGGTTTTTACGGGTTCAGGAATGCTTGTCAGGAAAAGGCTAACACTGTTTTAACTTTGTTCTTGAAAATCTGACATTCTGGCGTTAGATTTGAGGTTTTCAGTCACCACAACCTGCCAGTTTATTTTCAGAATTTTACAAAGTAGGTCAACAGCATGATTAGCATTTTCCAGCATCTTTCAGACAAAGCATCTTGCAGATCATGAAAATGATCTCCAACTAGCTGTAACTTATTTTATGAAACGTAAGATTTCTTTTTGTTTCATTTTTCGAACTAGGGAACTATAATGAGAAACTGTGTCGTCTGCATAAAATATGCATTAAGTGTTTAAGTGCCATTAATATACATGTAAAATTATCTTCTATCTATAATTGAACAGTAACCAGTGAGTGCAGCTGATCGAAAGGTATTTGATTGCTTTAATAGCATTTACAGTTCAGAGATAAACGATATTTGGTATTCAGGCCTAGCACATGCTTTAAAGGATGGGTGTTTAAATGGGCTGCACTGACCTCGTTCTCTTTTTTTTCATACTTATTGCAATAAATTACATTCATATTAGCGTTATTTTATGAAAATATTTTGCCTGCATAAAATTAGTTTCCTATTTTTTACTTTGATATCCTTAAAATGACTCTGAGCCTATGAACTTTAAAGTTAGACAGGCAACTGAAAAATTACAAGGGAGCGACACTATGATAACTGTGGAACTGTCAAAGTTGGAATCACAAACACAGCTAAAAGCCCCATCGTTTAAAAAGAGGACAGCCCATTTGTTTTGTCTATGTCAAACAATGTTGAAAATGTAGAGAAAACTCATATAACAGGATGCCATCGCCACGCAACCATCTAAACATACCTGATTTTTCTTTTTTTTTTTGTATTCATGCCACATTATGTACTACTAAAACTATATATCTGGCATGCTGTTCATGGATAGATATCCATTTTAAAGATTAGGCCATTGGAACGACTTTGTTCAGTGACCTTTGTGTGGGAGGACTTTGCATGCAGAGATAGAAATTCTGAGCAACTGCTGCACCTGTGCTTCACAAGGTCGAAAATGTTGCAACACCCCCTCAGAAATCTGAAAGTAAAATATCCCACTGCCAATTCAAGTCGTAGAGTTATGCCAGACAATGCTGGATTGGGCAGCATTTTACTACTTAGATTAAAAAAAACATTTATTTTTAATTATCTGACTCTAAGCATAATAATAATATCATCCCTTTTTGTGTTCATTTCATCAGTCTCTGCCTTTTTAGGGTTAAGTAACACTACCTTTTGCCTGAAGTGAGCACATTTCACCAAAGGTTGCAATTTACTAAATGAAGGCTCAGAAGTCACACGTCATTTCAAAGCATTTCAAACAGCAGCTGTTTGACACCACTACTACAAGGAACACCAACCTGGTGATTTAAATGCTCCCTCAGACTTGAAATGTAGGCTGTTTTCTACTTTGTCAACAAAATGAGCTTATATTGCCAAGTTGGGTTCAGAATCATAAATACTTTATTGATCCCTGAGGGGAAATTGCTTAAGGTTAGTTTAAGAACAAGCAGGACATTGTGTTGGGTTTATAATGTAGCTTTACTTTTAGGTCCATATTCATGTCTTGGTTGAATGGTTTTGTTGGTGTCAGGTGCTTTACATTGTCCATCAATTAAAAAAGCTTCCTGTGTTGTTATAGGTAATTTCAGTGGTATGTATCTGATATAAATAAGATGGCACCATGCATCGTCACACACACAGGAGCAGATGTACAGACATGCTGACTGTGCTTATGTCTGCACTAGCCCTTGTGTATTTAGAAATGACAAGAGCCAGTCCACAGTGGATGAGCCTGATCTCCATGAATATTTAATTCTCTGATGTTTTTAATTTGGATTTCTGACAGCCCTGGAAATTGATGCTTCTACTTTGACTTCCAGCCAGATTTATTTAGAAGCACTGTCTAAGCCCAGGACAGGAACAGCAACCAAACACAATAACTTTGCTCTATATTCATACTGTTATTGAGACGCAATGCTGTGGATGGGCCTTAATTGCCATTGAACGTCAATAGACCTGTAAATCTGTACTATATCTCCAAGTATTTCTAAAATGCATGGTATGTTCTGCTGTAAGACTTGTTAAAGTGATAAACAAGTGCAGCTTGTGCCGCCCACTCACCTGTGATGCGCTGGACTATGACGCTACTGAAGACTATTTAGGGCACGGGGATGCATGATCTGCTCCTGAAATTTCATTCATATTACACAGCAGTCATTTGAGCTGTATGGGGATGATAATGTCATGGGAAATGTGCTTTTCTCATCTTAAATCCTAATGGATTTTGATTTCATTTTAAATGACTATAGGGATGTGCGTGAATTCGTGAACAAAAATATTTTCCAGAAATGTTGTATTCTATTGAACATACTTCAACGTAGTGTTATTTAATTTCCAATTTGACTTCTTGATATAATGCATTTAGCTAAATTTAGGAGCCCTTTTCTGATTTTTGATTTATTTTTTGTAGAAATAATGGATGGATGTATTCAGTGCCGGCTTCAAAAACCAAAGTAACATGTCTCCATCGATGTGCGGAGGGCACGCTGGCCGCTTGAGTGTTTGATGAATGTGATGCTACAGGTCAACAAAGGACCGCTGCTGTCCTATTCAGCAGGGCATTCAGGCCAGGATCAGCAGCCTGTGGAGGGGCCTCTGATGCATATGTGCCTCTGGCTGCCTCATCTCTGCAAACAGGAAAGGCTTGAACGGCTGGCCTCAACTCTCTGCTGACTCCTCCATTGTGTGGGGCCAGTTTGGCGGGGCAGGCTTTGTGTGCTGCATTTTGGGATCTGCCTGCCCACCCTCCAGCCTCATCGGAGTGTCACGGGCAGGTTGACTTAGGCCGCTACAGGAGTGCCACCTGAACTTGAGCTGAAATATGTATATGCGAATCTCATGACTGCTTTATGCTCATAATGCAGCCAGAATCAGACAGTTGTTTTCTTTAATTTTATTAATTCTTCCAATGCATATTGACTGAAGAAGGATATTTTACAGATTGTATTTTAGTATTTTGAATGCTAGTAGTGTACTGTGGCTTTTGGTAGGAATTATATGGCAAGGCTCCTTTTGTTTGGTGTTACAGGGAGTGGTTGTGTGTGTGTGTGGTATGTGTCCACCCTATTCCCCTGGTGCACGGTGGAAGTGTGGCTGGCTAATGTGCACAGGCCTAATTCCCTGCGGGTGACTGATTGTGGGCTCTACTCCTCTTTCCCTCTCTCCCTGATTAACGGGTGCGGTGACAAACAGACCAGCTGGGCGAAGGGAAGCAGCTCTGGGAAGGGAGGAGGGGATGACGGAGAGCGAGAAAGAAAGAGGTGGTGGCGCTGCCTGTCATGCCGCCGGCTCTGCCCTGCTTTCCTACCCGGTGTCATTCTCTTGTGAGCGATAGCCTGATGTGTGTCTGCCCAGTCAGAAGCTGGGCTTTAGCCTGGGGGCATTCCTATCTGCCCTACTTCCAATCTTCCCATTTTCAGAAGCGATATTTTCCTGAGCAGTCATAGTCTTGCGATGCATGTCCTGCTTTTCTATTTTCAGTTTAGAAAACATAGTTTAGCAGGTTAGTTTTCATGTAAGCCACACCTTCACAACAGTACAGAAAAGGTACTCCCTTCACTTTTGTTTCTGTTGACACAACCCTACTATGCTGTTATAGCAGGTAATTATTATTTTTGTCTTGATTGCCCTAGTAATTGTCCAGTCATTTTTCAAAGACATATTGACATATGAAGGATACGTGACAGATTCACACTCTTTCATTACATTAGTGTGTGGCTTTTGTTGTGTATCTGTGGATTAGCTTGGGGGGATTTCCTTTCATGGAACCTCTTTTATGCCCCCTTTTTGTGCCACATCTGTCTACTCATCTGTCTGTGTCTTTTTTTTTCTGATAAGGGCTTTGTTGTTGGATGTTGCCTAGTGCTAGCTTTGGGGATAACTTCTGATGTCTCCTGAAGGTTTGAGCTTCTCTGTGCCTTGTAGCTTTGTACGGAAGTTACAGTTTAGGTTTTCTTGTCTATCTCTGATCCGATTTCTGTCTGGACTATGGGTAGGCAATTGCTCATCACATAGGCTGAAATGATTGTAGGTGTTGGGCCGACCCACTTTGTGTGCTGAATGCTGATAGCGTATGGCTGCATGCTGAGTGGGTGGATTTGTGCGTTGGGCTTTTAGAAGCACGGTGTGTGTACATGTTGGTGGTGGTACTGTGTAATAGGTCAGCTCAGCTTGTGTGTGCGGTTTTTATGCCACACCGTGTTGTGTGCAGGAGGATGAGCGCAGTAGGTTGTATCATAGTAGGTCAGGGGATTGTTTGTCTGATCCATTGAGGAGTGATTAGTTCAGACACTGAGCTTAGCCTCCTCCTACCCACAACAAGAGGAGGATTGCCCCTCGTTTGCCACTGCTAGACTCTTGTGACCTCACTGGTCCTGCCCCCACCCCGGTCCACTCCCACAAACAGATTGCCACAGACTGTATCACTGCAAGGCCCGCTCTGGATGGTGTGTGGCGGCGTGGCTCTTGCTTCCATGCTGTGACGTATGTTCAAATCTTACCACTTAACTCTTTCTCTGCTGCACCACACCACAGTTGGTTGCACGGTGTAGGCCTGCAGATGTTATGGTTTCTTTTCTCTTTTTTTCATATTCCAGATAATTTGGCATGGTTATGAAGAAGGTATCAACTTGAAAGAGTGAAATTTGTGAATCGATGACTGCCCGTGTAATAGTGCTTTGAATATTTGTGTCTTTTCAGCCTAGAAATGGTTCCGCATTTGAGAATAAGCATGCTATTAGACCGCCTCTGCACAGTGAGTGGCTTGAAGGCACTTGCCGAGGCCTGGGGTGCTAGTGAATAGAGGTGACAGGTCGGGGGGCAATGTGGAGGCGTTATTCTGCCTTCTTCTCTAATCCCTGCATTTAGTTTCTATTCCAAGCCACTTCTTAATCTAGCACTAATAGGATTGGCCAAGCTTTTGTTTTTTGTTTGTTTTTTCTTTTGTTTTTTATAGCAAGGATCTGTGCGACCTATTTGACTTGTATGGTTTTGATGTGATGGGTAATGGTGAAGTAGTTGTTGTACTGCACAGCAGAATCACCTGTGTATGATTTCAGCAAAATCAACAAAAGCATCCTGGTGGCTTAATTTAGTTAGATTGCATACACATAAATCAATCATTGTTTTATTTCATCTCCCTCTTTCTTGTTTGTTTACTGGCTTTATCAACAGTAAACTATCCAATAAATGCGGAATTTGCAAAAAAAAAAAAAAAAAACATAAAACAAAACATTATTGCCAAGAAAGTACAATACAAATGCCTGAATGAATAATTTGGCTCAGAGTAAATCGCTTCCGTTCTATACAGCTATGGCTAATAACTTTAAGTGAACGTGGTCCTTCCAGTTTTAAGACAAAAAAGCCTACAAAGTGCTACAAACTGATGTTGAAGTTAAGCTTTCAGCCTTTTTAATACTCTGCTCACCAATGCTATTGCTTGTCTTTTATGCGTTTTTTGCACTTAATGATGGAAGGAGTGTACTATGTATAGACCCAATCATTCTGTACCCAAGAAGTGTACACTATTGATTGGTTCTGGCAGCTGTCTGTTATTGATTTTCAGGTTTGATTTAAGCGATGCATTGACTCGGCATGGCATGACTAGTCCAAGAATGGTCCTAGCATGCGCATTACAGACAGCTTTACATTCAACTAGATAAATCTCTGCCATCAGCTGTTATGCTCGTTAGTCAGACCTGAAGGAAAAAGAACAGAAAAAGAATATATAACCTCATTAATGGGTGTTATGCTACTCCGCTAGCCCACTTAGTTTCCTCTAGAGAATTGTCTTGTTTTTTCCCTGATGTCAAGCCTTTTCCTCTGCTCTTCTCACTGTAGCACAGTATATTCTAACACAGACTAAACAAAACACATCATGTCAGGCATGTTGAGCAAAGTTTATATAATCCCATTTCCAAAATGGCTTGGAATGCTGGGTAAAATACAGATAAAAACAGAATACAGTGATTTGCAAATCATTCACACCTATGGTTTGTTGAAATTTGAGCAAAGACAGCATATCAAATATGTATTTATATTTATAAATGTGCTAATTTTGAGTTTGATGCCAGGAAAACATTTAAAAAAAAATTGAGACAGAAGCTCCAACGACAGAAAAATCTTTGCAATAAAGAAAAAAACACCTAGTGAAAAATCTCACAGCTAATTAGGTTACTTGGCAACAGACCAGTAACATTACTGGGTATAAAATAGCCTCCCAGAGAGGCTGAATCTTCTGGAAGTAACAATGGGGAAGAGTTAACTACATTGTTGAAGACTGCGTGGGAAAATAGTGTAACAATTTAAGAATAATTCTCAATGTAAAACTGCAAAAAAAATTGGAGAGTTTGGGATTTCTACATCTACAATAGACAGTATCATCAAATGATTCAGAGAACACAGCAAAATCCCTGTAGACTAGGAACAAGGCCAAGGCAGGCTGCTTTTGAATGGCCGTGGTCTGTGGGCCCTTAGGCGGCACCGCATTAAAAACAGACGTGACTCTGTAGTGGAAATCGCTGCATGTGCACAGGGACACTTCCAAAAACCATTGTAAGTAGCTACATTTGTACAGTTTGCTGCACATGTGAACAAGATCCAGGAATTCTGCTGCCTTGATGGAGTTCTGACTCATCTAAGATGGACTGTGGCAAAGAAGAAAATTGTCTTTGGAAATCATGGACGCAGCATCTTGTAGGCTGAAGAGCAACCATTTTACTTGTTATCAACACTCATTTGCTTCGTCAGCATCTGTGAGGACATTTGGGTATGTTAGTGCACATGGGATGGATAACTTGCACATCTTTTAAGGCACCATTAATGCTAGCTTTAGCAAGACAATGACAAACTATGTTGTATTACTAAAAACTGGAGGACTGCTGTTTGCATCGTTAAATACATAAACTGCATATTGAACCAAAAGACAGAGTTGGCAGTCTGCTCATGCTTACTATAGAAATACTGCCTGCAACGACCCACCAGTTTTCTACCTCTTTTCCTCACTGTCACCATGCCCTAGCTTACTGTTAAAGCCTGCGACAGCTAGTAGACACAACAAAAGACAAACTAGCAGGTATTAGCAGCAAACTGACTACTGAACATCATCCATTAATCTGTTCAATGCTCTTAAGCACATGACCTCAGTAAGTTAATGGGTCTCTCTGGCAGGGGGCTTAATCTTAATGTAGGTCCCCTATTGTGTCTCAGTGCGTAGTACAATAGCAAAGTCGAGATCTGTCTGGTTACATGCAGTTTGTTGTGTGCATTTTTTTAACACATTCGTGTGGAATTGTCAACAATAGCACACTGTTACTGACAACATGTCATGCTATTGCATATTGTCTATTTGCTCTGTGTGATGTTGAGGATTCATCAGTATCATCAAACTATTAATGTTTGGCAAAAATATGATGTTTTTGATGTATAATACAATGGGGTGTAGAGATTTTTTTGTATTTGCAATTGTTGCCTGTCTGTAATAGCCAGCCCAAGTATGTGTACAAATATTACCATCAGAGTAAAATATTTCTTATGCAGTCATACAAGAATTTGAACCATTTTCCTTTGAATAATTGTTACATGCAATACACTGAATAGAGAAGAACATGCATTTGCTCCTGGCTCAAAATCTGATACTCAACCAGCTGGAGAAATTGAGTGGGACTGACCTGCTTGTGTATGAAGTATTGATTGTTGCCATATTAGGAAGCCTTGTTTTTATTACTGGATGCTGAATCTGTACAAACAGCAGGTTCTTCTGAGCGATGTTGCATGGTGAGCAGGGATGCAAGGACAACAGCTCAATAATTTCGCCTTACCAGTGTTGGGCTGTAAGGCGATATTTTGATGACGTCCTCTTGCTGTTCATACCATGCACTACTTGCATATGCCCAAGGATGCCCATGCATGCCACAAGCTTATCATGTGAGGAAATATTAGTGGCAGCTAGCAAGAACACCATACAAGCGGTCTAGTTCTGTGAATTAGTAGTACAGAATTGGCACCAAAGCATGAGGTGATACTGATGTTTAGGCATATGCTTATACTCTTTCTAATTATTGTAATGCTGTGTTTTTAAAAAAAATGTCTTTCATTTGTGTTAAAGACTTGATTTTTTTTTTCAATTTTTTAGGGATATTTATGAATGTCACTTCCTGTTTTAATATTACATTTCTACTAATTTCAGTCACAAACTTTGTTCAGTGGGATATCTTGTGTAGGCATTAACAGGTATTCTCAGATATTGCTGCAATAATACAATACATACAGATGCTGAGGCACTTGTTTAACCATTTTTTATCTTTATTTGTGTCAGTGCAACCCAGGCCTACTGTGGCATGGGGGTGTGTGTGCTTGTACTGCTGATTCATGTGTGCAGTGGATTTGTTTGCTTGGTTTAGTGTGTGTTGGTATAGCTTAATTGTGCATGCACAGGTTAAGAACTAATTAGTGTAGAGTAGGATTGCTCTGCCATTAACGGTCAGAATAATATTAGATTACAGGAATTCTTTGCTGTACAGGAACATTTCTATTCAATTGTTGGTCGGCTAACTTAACGACTGTATGACAGTTCCTGAACATATCTCAAAGTTTCCATCTATTATAGACGCTGGCCGTTGTACTGTCGTAGCTTACATTTGCATATGCCATTTGAGTATATAAAACTAGAGTGCAGCTGGGAGGCTGTGTGTGAAGAGTGTGGGTGATGTGCATCATTTTGCCCCTGCTGAAATAGGAATAGACTCCGTTTCTAAAATTGAATCCTCCAAACATTAGCTCGGAAACATTTCAAGGGTTAGCTTTGGAAAGCTTCTGGTATTATGCAATGTTCTCTCCCTGCTGTGTACACTGACTTTGGATGCTTTTGTGTTTCTGTGTCAAAACTGTAGGTTGAATGTGCTTTCCTCCTGCCTGGACACCATGAGCACAATCTCGCCAACGGACTTTGACAGCCTGGAGATCCAGCAGCAGTATAATGACATCAACAACCGCTGGGACCTGGCAGCAGAGACTGACTGGGATAATGAGAACAGTTCAGCACGCCTCTTTGAACGCTCACGCATTAAGGCTCTCGCAGGTATGTTACACTTCAGGCTCCATCGGTGTAGATGGTTACGTTCTGTCAGCATTTGGAATACAAATAAAATAGCAAAGAATAATGACTTCACTCAAAAGTGCCACTGAATGATTGGTCTGACAAAACACAAAAGAAAGAAAGCAAAGAAGCTGCAGTCTTCCACAGTAAATGACCTGTAATCTTTTTTAATGTCTCACATTGGTTTCTATCAAAATAATCTTTATAGCTACATGATGGAAGGACATGTTCAGTGACTTTAAAGTTAATTCAGCTGCTGGAAACAGTTTCTCACCTGGAAAAAATTTTCAGAAGTACTGTTACAGCAACTTCATCAATCCATGAAGTCTGTCAGTATTTACTGCCACCTCTAAAATGTATTTATGCACAGAGCAGAGCATCACTGATATACTTTATCACGTGCATGTAGTCAGAGTAATGTTGTTCCTGAACTTTAACAGCATTATCTGCTACAGTGGCTCTTTGCTGACGTTTAGCTGTCATGGACCTCAGGTAGCTAGCCAAACTGTACAGCTACCAGGCACCTTTTTACCACTTACTGATTTATACATGCATACACCTATATACAAACATCCGGTTCTGTCTGAAACATTATTCTTTTGACTCATATAGGTCAAACTTTTAATTCATAGAACTAGAACTATGAAATTATGCTGAGCACAGTTTATTAGCTACACTTGCATGAACATGTTCAATCCAATACAAACCCCACCTTAATATTGTGTGTAAGGTGTTGATTAAGCTCTGCGGTCATTTTTGAGGCTGTGGTTGTGCTGGAGGGGATTATTTGAAAGGTGTTTGTAATACAACTTATTAAATATCGATAGTTGGGTAAGAATATGTGTGTTGGTTTCGCAGCCAAGCAAACTGCAGATTAGAAGAGAAAAGCAGTCTAATTTTCCGGTCATGACTTGATGGAAAAATTGCACTGCTGGCTCCATAAAATCACGCTGAGCAGAATGGTGTGATGGAATTATGTTGTGATCAAATTGTAGTCACAAGACTTAAAAAATATTCTCTTATATGCAAGCAAAATAGACATCAAGCAAAATTCAGTGATGTGGTTGTACTCCATTAAATATTGTTATTATAACATACTGCTTAGTCTTACATTAAACATAATGGTATTACATAGTTTTGGAAGACCTAATTAGAAGTGCTTTTGATTGAAATCTTTGAAATTGTTCATAGAATTTTGTAGATCAGATGCTACAGTGATGTATGTCAGTGCTTTAAAGGTAATCGACAGGATGCAGTGTTTATATACTGATCTCCTCCTTTGTCGAGCTTTTGCTGACAGCCAGTTAGGGACCTCCAGGAATTCTCCTATTACTATTTTTTTTCTGTGACATTTTTAAGACTTTCTTTTTGCCCTCAACGTGTTCGAACATGACAGACTTTGACATCAAAATTCTTGGATGCTTGATAGATTTCTGCATTCTGTCTATTTCTGTGGTGAAGTAGTCAGGAGATGCTGTCCACTGTGACGAGAAAACAGAAACCATGAGTGGCATTAAGGATGAGGAACAATGTGCAACACAACCTGTAAAATGACACTCAAGCAGAACAGTTGGGGTTGTGAACTCTTTAGTCCTAGAGTATACTTCAAGAAATCTTTCAATATTTACCAGAAATAACAGCATCTTATTTTATGGCCAATGTGGCAACAGATTTCAAAATAACATTTTTAAATATGCAACAAGAGTTGAGGAACAGATGACAGCTTAGACAAAATCACACACTAACAGCAATGTGCAAAATTTAATTAGCTTCTGTAGACTGGGGAACAGATTGGATTCTTTTCTGTCCCAAAAGGCACAATTCTCTCTTTATAGGGCAAGACAGAAATACTTTCAAAAGGAGGACAAAGCCAGCCAGCTGTATAGTCAGTTCACCAAAGAGCAACTTTAGCCAGGTTAATCTTTCTCTTCTTTTTTTGCCAGAGCGCTCTGCATTTAAATCCATGTTGTGCCCAGATGGTGGCCTTACTACAACCTTACTGAAGAGACCACATTTTTTTGACACAGTGCTAATATTACTTTGATGACAGCTTCATTTCATAAGTTGCTCGTCTACCCTTGACACTATTGACATCCTTCCAAGGAGTGCAGATGCATGCCTGCCTGGCTTTGTTGGAAAGCTCCAAATACGGTGACCCAGGTTAAAATCTCGATCCACATCCAGTGTGTGTGTGTGCGTGCGCGTGTGTGTGTGTGTGTTTGTTTAACTACACTGTTGAAGGCCTGCTTGCACATTGTACAGATAAAAACTAATGTTGATCGTCAAAACAAGTTGCAGTGTCATAAAGAACCCAGCAGAGGGGAGCAACAGGCAGGCCCCAAGACACACACAGGGACACAGGCAGAAACACACACATTTGGGGCGGAAACCACATACTCTGATGATCTTTCAGCACCGCTGCAGTCAAAGTATTTCTGAAAGATAATCCTCATTTCACTTACAAATTAAGCCCAACTCATTTCCTCATGCCAACAGAAAACACACTTTAGGTGTGGCTGTTTTCTGACTGTGCACACAATGTACTTTAAATAAAGATACAGGAGATTTTTACCGCCATATAATTGTGTTATGTTATACTATGCTGTAATGTATGCCGTAATATCTTTTGCATAAGTGTGACAAGAGTAGATAAGGTGTGTGTACGTGTGTGCACTCTTTTGTGAATGCCAGTGATACCATCTCAGTTTAACAAGTGAGGACTTGATGTGCGCATTCTTCGACGTGCTATAGCAGCTATGTCCCCCCAGGCTTAACTCCTGCCCACCTTTTACAACTTATCCCCAAATGACGAGACCGACTGCATTCTGTACGGTGCTGCTGACTTACGCTTCTCACTTACAGTCTCTCTCAATCAATCTCTCTCTCTCTGCTTTTTTTTTCTGTGTAATTTGATTACCTCATTCTCTACTTCACACCTCTTCTGCATCTTCCAGTGTGTTGGAATCAGTAGTGGGTGCCACTTGTTTCAAAGCAGAGAGCCTCCCCTGAGTTTCGATCATAATAATTTGCATAGATAACCACTTATCTGCTCTCCTATGCTGTGTGGGTAGCAAGGCAAGCTGTGCATATTTGCATTTTTTAAGCAACGCCCCACACTCAACAGTTACATGTATTTACTTGTGAAACCTTCGACAGTTGGAAAGAGCTTTTTTTTTTTTTTTTAAAAAAAGTATCCATGTCTTCTTTTAACAGTTATTGTTTGCAATATATTCACATTATCATAGACAACAGAAGCCATTTAAATCTGGAATAAATTCAGACCATGCAGTCATATTTCATGTATATATAATGAACTAAAAGCTTGAGGACTTGAGCATTTGTGTAATAATAAAATATTATACTAATTTACTCATACATTTGGCCTCGTTTGCAGACACCAGGACTAAGCTGATTGACTGTGGGCCTCTCATGAGAATTGAACCTTACTTGCTCCAGGGGGATTTCCCCTCAGATCAGATATTTGCTGCCAGTGTTTGGATTTTGGTCTAGCCTCCCCTGTGTCCTTAGAAGGGGTTGGGCTCTGAGATGGATAAAATTTATATGCTGAGCAATAGATCTTTGCTTTTTTCCCTCCTTCTGATAGTGCTTACTCCCACAACAGCTTCTATCTTTTCCTCTTTTTTTTTTGTCTGGGTTCATTTACTACACCAGGCCATCATTAATAATCATTAATTGCACTGTGCTCAATACAGGAGTTTCTCCCACATTTCCTTTTGACCGATTTTTGTCTCTGTTTGCTTACATATAAGATTAATAAAGTAGCTGTTCAGTATGTTTACAGAATAATACACCCTATTGATGGATGGCATAGGGAGGAAACATCCTTCACATGATGTGTTAAGAAGGATATGCCAGACATACAGTCTCACTATCACATCTGTGTCTCATGTTAAATAGGATTGCCATGTTTGATGTATCCCCAATGGGATCCTAAATAGATCTCACTGTGGTTTACTAGTTTTGTCACTGCATGTGACCATAGCATAGCATCTGTTCCTCAGAAGGAAGTGTGTCCGCTTTGGATCTCATTAGGCCAGTCCTCCTCCATAAACACCCAGTCGCAGAGAGCCTGGGGCATTTAGTCCTCCAGTGAGACCCATCCAGATGCTGCCAGCTCATCGGGACAAACACAGAAAATAATGAGCCCCCTGACCAGACCAAAAAGCCATCCTCTCAGAAGAAAGGCTACGACCTTAGTCCTTACTGTGTTTGCAGTCTTGTGTAATTCTTGCTCAGGCATTTATTGAATCTGTAACTTTGCCTTATAGTTATATTTTCAGGGTGTTAATTTAGCTGCAAGAAATAATAAATCTTTCATTAAATGTTAGTTACATTTACATTTTTTTTAGACTTTTATTTTAATGCACCGTTTTTGTCTAAAGTAATTTTAGTATGCTTTACATAAATGTGAAATATTACTGATTTCTTATTAGTGTTGGAACATAGCACATAAACGTGCTCGAGAAAAGTATGCACTAAAAGGCTATAATTACTGTTGTGATGAAATGGTGTGCCTTTGTTCATTGATTTAGTAGAAACACTTATTTTGCAACTTCTCAGCACTTTTTCCTCTCGTGTTTGCAAACGGTTTCTTAATCTGAGAGGGAAAATCCCACAATGACATGAACAAGAAGAAATACGGTTTCCTTCACATCATCATTTACACACTCGTTCCTAATCTAGTACGACATAAAACGTGTTAAAACAATATAGTTCTATAATTGTTTTAGACAGATAATGACTCACTTCCGCTCCTGCCTCACCATCTGCTGATAAACACACACACAAGTTGACAATTTAAAATCTTGTTCAGGCAGGAAAGTGCTTGTTGTGTATCTGAGACTTTCTCAACAACTTCCTTCCTGTCTTAACGCCTTACTGTGAGGCAGCCCCCATGTGCAGAAAAGGGGAGATCAAATGCTGTCTTAGAGAGTGATAGAAATAAGAAGAAACCACGCAGGGATAAGACCGTGCAATCTAATGGAGACTTTCGTGATGCACCTTCTTGGCAGGCCACACCCCGGTGCTCCCTGGAATTAAGGTGGAGTTAGATAATCCACCTCAAGCTACACTGAGCAAAAGACTGTAATGGTTTAGTCCACCTCTACACCTCCTCCCTCCTCCTATCCTTCTGCCATGTTCTTCCTTTGTGCTCCTCCCTCAAACACACCTTATGCAAATGACACAATTTTCAGACTGCACAGCAGGCTTTGTTTACACAGCTATCCAACCGTAGCCGGTTAGCTTGCTCTGCTGTGCTCTGCTCCACTCTGCTCCAGCAAATGCCTGTTCACAGTTTGGAGGGAAGGAATACACAGGGTTTCTTCGCCAGAACCACGAGGGAGTACAACCAAAGGTTTTTTTACTTTGCTCAGAGGCCACCGGCGTGGTGAAATAAATGAAACAAGAGAACATTTTGTTCAGCAGTTCTGTTTGAAAGGATTCTTTGAAAAACCCTCCACTCTTGCACTCATTTCTGTGTTTTCATTGGACAAGGTGGGACATACTTTAGATGAAGAGAGGAACAGGCGGCAACATTTTCAAGCTTGTGTTGTGCCTTATTAAGGCACAGCAGGGAATCTAAGAGACAGGGATAAAGCAAGGCATTTTGGATATATAAAACTTTTTCTTTGGAAAACCCTCTAACGGATCCGATACATTTTTTTTAAAGTTGCCCCTGCTGTGCTATGTAGGAAAGCTCTCATTCATTCTGTATCTGAGAGGAATATTTAGCAGAGATTGAGACAAACAACCATGGAGTTTGACCACAGGGACAGAGAGCCCTGCTTGTCCCCAGCAGCATTTGTGAATCAGGTGCAATACTCTAACATCCTGGAAGGACGATTTAAACAGCTACAAGGTAAGAATCATACTGGTCTGTCAGTTTGATTGAAAAGGAATATTTGTTCTAATTATTAATGTGTATTTTATGTTTGCCCACTGGTTTATTTATCTAACCTGTGCAAGTATATTTCAGTAGTTGACGTCACAGGTAGAGTCTCAAGTTCTTTGACGTGTGACTTATGAAAACAGTTGTTAATGTTAAAAAATTACTGACAAGCTGGTTCTAGAGTCAGCTCTGTTGCCTTTTGACACGTCCCGTTGATTCATTCAAACAGGAAATATTAAATAAAATTTGGCTAGTGCTAGTCCTACAGCAGGTGCTTTGTGTTATAAATGAGTCCCCAAATAGTTAAGCATGTGGGAGGTTGTAGAAATTTCTCTCACAGTTATGTACTATTTAAGCACTGTACGTGGATATGAGGATAGCTGTAGTAGACTCACGGTAGGCTTCAGCTGAGATCTAAAGCAGGCAGTCCGGCACCTGATCACTGGGCCACCTGTCCTTTCTTATCTTATTACAATGCACAGCTCTGTCTCTGGCCAAAGCCTGTGAGGTCTGTAAGGTCTAGCAGACAAAAATCACTTAGGTCATTGGTTGTGACACAGGAAATGATGCGGTAACTGGAAAAAATCTTAGGCTAGCACATGTGAGATTTGTTTTAAAAGAAACCGCCAACTCAAAACTTCATTACTTTTCAAATAGCAGTGAACATGACTAATATTACTCTCATCTTTTGTGGTGTGGCTGAATTTGTTTGGCTGTACAGAGGTTTTTGTTTGATCACTATGCATATTGTTTGCAGAATTATTGTCTTATTACGTGGACTGTTCCATTGAGCTTTAAAGCCTAGAGTCATTGGCCACAATGTATTCAGTAAAGTATCTTCAGTCACTGAGTGCATACGTGCAGTAGTGTACGAAACTGACATGTCAGTCAGTAGTGTGTATGAAGATCACAGTCTTTTGCTAGCTTCCGGTCCCTCCCTGGTTACCATCTGGAAATAGAGAGCTGTCTTTGAGTTCGCTTGAGGGGCAGGTCTACTTTCTAAGCATGTTTGACATTCTTGCAGCAGACCGACAATATTTCACATCTCTCATTAAGCAATATTTTGATTGCCACGAGAGTGATCTGCAGAAAGAATCTATACGTCTGTGAAGTTATGTCTGCAGAACAAAAATGTCTTCACCTCAACAGTGTCTGAACTAATGTTCTTAACAGGAGATAAGATCCAAAGAAAAGATATTGGTTTCTTCAAATAATATACAAGATTTACAGCATTGTCAGAGTCAGTCATGCAACATCACACATAAAGAAGCTTAGGGTACATACCTACATGTCTTTCTCAACTCGTCAGGCAAGAAAAACTTTCACGGACTGTATAATTTTAGGAGTCAGAGATCAGTCAGCAAATTAGTACTGATGGCATTTTTTCACACATCCCTATAGCTACAGTATTGTGACATGAGGTAATTTCAGACTGGACTGGGCTAAACTCTTAAGCAAAATTAAAAACAAATATAGGTGTCATGGTTATATTATACCCCTTTGGTACTAGTTGGTAGTAGTCATGTGCATGGATATGTTCTGGATAATGTTTGCTGTAAACATTCGCAAACATGCATATTCCCAGATGCACAAACACATTTTGGCAACACCCACTTGTATTTCCAGTTTGACTGCCCTTGTGGCTCATTCTTTGTGTCACTCCCTCCTTGTGTTAAATCATGATGTCTGCTGGAACGGTGAAGTAGTGTTCAAAACTGCCTTTGTGGTAGTTCCCGCTACAGCGTGTGTCTCTAGGACTACATTTTGACATGATGACACATGCACACAGACAGACAGACTCGTAAGGTGAAAACAGTACCTACCATGCCGTAGCGGCTGGTAATATGTATTCTTAGTGACGAGAAATCTCATCTCGCAGCTTTTCGTGCCGAGTAGCAGTCTAACATTAAAACAGTGAACACACCTAGCATTTTTCCACTGTTAAATGATACCTAACTGATAGATTAAACTGAATGACTAGGTTATTATGGCCAAGGGAGAAGTTCAATATAATACTGGGCCTTAAGAGTTGTGTCAACTGACAGATGGAGGGAGGGTTGCTTTTTTTAAAATAGTCTTTTTTGGCCTACCCTGACACTTTGATGTTTTCTTGTTGCTCAAATCACAATATGCACATGACATTATGTGGTATTACTGTGTCCCTTGTGTGTAAAAGGCAATACAGAAATTCCATGTGAAAGTTCATATTGCCTTATACATCAGTTCCCGATCTTGGTGCCAAGAAAAATATCTTGTAACTTTAGTTCAGAGTTAAGCCAGACTATAGGGTCCTGGTCCAAAGGGTCACTGTCCTAACTGCAAGTTGTCTGCTGTGGACTTTAGCTGGACTGTCACTCTGCAAGCTTTAGCAACATGGCTTTATTCAAACAGACAGTACTTTGACACAACAAGAAAGGTTTGTTTCCCTTCAAGGCATTTAACCACACAAACACACAAAAAAGATGTCCAAAGAAAGTCTGCAGCTTATCAGTTTTTTTTTCTCTGAAGTGGTTGATTTCAAACTGTAGAGTCTAATTTTGTGCTGTCAGTCTACAGCTGCTTTTCTACAGGTAATTTCGTTTAAACAATTTGATCTGTCAAGTCAAATCTCATTAAGAAGTAACCAAGACGAGAGTGTGTTTTTTCGCCCAGTATCGTCCTGACTGTCTTGGTCAGAGGCATTTTTGTTCTTATATTTTATTTAAGGGTTTGAATTGATATGAAAGATATCAATGTTGCATTTTGGTCAAGTTTCAAGTCTAGCAGGACACTTTGAATAGATAGTTGTAATTTAATATTTCTAAAACTCTTAGTGAAAGCAGTGACTCTGGTGGCCTCCAGCTGTAACTCAGAGTCACATTACCTTGGAGAGGGTCACCATACATGCACACACACGCACACAAACACACGCACATAAAATGGCTTTTTTGTTTGTACAGTTTTGCTAATATTGACAGCTTCCTTGTGGGAAGGGTAACAAGAAAGTGCAGTTTTGGAGACTTCAGAGCATTTATTGTCTTATTTACTTTTCACACCCTTTTGTGTCCAGATGTTATTGCTAAGTTGTTGCTTGTTTATGTCTCCTTTCTTGTGAGATTGGCCTTGGCCTGTCCCCTCCTCCTCTATCTTCCCCATTATCAGCCACAGCTGCAGATGGCACAGAGAAATGTGGCTAAAGGAGAAGTTCATTGCTTTCAGAAAAGGGTGAAAGGACAGTAACGCAAGAGAGGCCTCTATCTTACTCACCCTGTCAGTTTGTGTCATTGCAGTAATCCTGTTAAAGTGAGGCAAGTTTCTATACTTGCAACCTCAACTGTTATAGGTCTAAGAATAAGTCATGCCACATGTGGCAAGGCAGCGGTTTTGCCACAGCACTGCATTCAAAGTCATAAGCAAAGGAAAGGAAGTTCCGTTTTTATGAGGAGAAAATGTCACAGCACGTGCATCTGCATGGCACTTTACTCGCTTTGTTTTGCACGTGTGTAAGTGTTACCTTTTGGTTCACAGTTATTCTTGTTCCCACAGAAATATGTAAACTAAGAGTGAATAATTTGAACATTACTGTAGGCTGTAAACAGTACAATATCTTGTACTATCACAAATGCTAACATGGAAATCATAGTGGATGTTTTACAATTTATTTTAAAGTATGAAAAGCATACAATTCAGAAAACCTGCAGAAATTACTTGTGTAAAAAACACTTTTGACCCACAGTGGAAATTTATTAATGAGTGACTGTTTTCTTGGTCAGGTCTAGGCAGCTACCAAGGGAGGGAAAATGATTTAGAGTCTATCCGTGCATTGTACAGTGTTGGTTTCTTGTTTAGTAGCAATAAGTAGCTGCAAGTAACTACTGTGTACATCATGCTTCGGTTTTACCCCTGTGGCTGAAACATTATTTACAAATACTGTTTCTCCTGCAACTTCTCTGAAAGGGTTTGCCCCCATTGTTTGCATTGTTTATGGCACACCACACCATACCATAGTCATAGTTGACTCTAAGCTCAAGCCACCCACTTTTGTCAGGAAAGAATGGTAACCCACAACCACAAAGCTTACAAACTGCATTTGACTGTTTGAGTGTTTTTTCTCTCACTACTGAATGTGACAAGCACTTCATGGTATCCCTTCAATGGTTGCCTCGGATCTATTCTGTAATCTCACACAGACAGCAAAACGGTTCAAGACTGATGACTGTGGATTCTCGAGCCTCAGGGTGCTTCCACATTAGGTGCAGATGATCTGTACCGCGCCCCAGTAAGACTCTCATTGTTGTGTGTTTTGCCCTCTAGACCTTTTTCTTTGAGTAATTTATTGGCAAACCTGCTTTAGAGGTTTGCATTTATGCTCTGTACACTAACAGTAAAGTATTAATTTGTGTTAAAACCTACAGGTATATTGTCGTGTTCACATTCTTAATAGTCGTCGTGTGTCAGATGCTCCCACCTGTGCAGAAAAGAATGGGAGACGTCTTATCATCTTAATATCGTGGATGGATTCAGTCCAAGGTTGTCAGGTTGTATAATAATTCAGAATTATATATAGTATATATAGACCATAGCAGTTAAGTGTCAAACCAAAATGTCCACATATAGATAAATGCAAACATAATGTGTGCATATGCAGATACACATGCTCTTTTATCACACTATTGTTTACTTTTCATTTAAATTAGGTACACCACATTTAATTCATTGTTAGCGCCTTTTCTGCAAACTGTTATTCGAAGCAAATCTTAAACTGAGTTTAAGGCTAAGACTGCTCTGAATTTACAACATTTATACTGTATATACACACATGCACTACCATTCATAAGTTTGTGGTCACTCAGACAATTCATGTTTTCCATGCAAAGTCACACTTTCATCCATGTGCTAACATAATTGCACAAGGGGTTTCTAATCATCAATTAGCCTTTCAACACCATCAGCTAACACAATGTAGCATTAGAACACAGGAGTGATGGTTGCTGGAAATGTTCCTCTGTACCCCTATGGAGATATTCCATTAGAAATCACCCACTTCCAGCTGGAATAATCATTTACCACATTAACAAACTGTATTTCTGATTAATTTAATGTTATCTTCATTGAAAAAAAGCTTTTCTTTCAAATATAAGGACATTTCTAAGTGACCCCAAACTTACCCTTTGGTGATAATCTTGTGTGAAGACTGTCCAAGGTCATTAAAACAGATTGATGGAGGTAGTTTACTCCTTCTTTTGAAGAAGGGCTGGCCAGAGGCACTCGTTACCCAATTTCAAGTTTGATTATGGACAGTCTGCATAGAGTTTATAGAGTCAACAGTATTTTAGCTCAGCTCGGAAGGCAACCAGCGATGGCTGTGGTGGAAGACATGACTGAGACAGAACATGAAACAAGATGAAATTGTTAGCAGCATTCAGTGAGTACTAGCCAGTGCAGAGATCAGAAGTTTTGCTCCAGGTTTCTGCTATCTCCTTTGAAAGCTTTGTACATATTTGGGAATAAATTCTAAAACAATAGCCCAGTGTTTGGCAGTAAATGATAAGGCAAATGAAAACGGGACAAAACCTGCTATTTGCCTGCTGTTGCTATTGTGTGAAGTGCTTGCTATGGTGAGTTATTTATGGACAGTAATTCCTTGTCCGCTGTACAAAAATGATGCCACTGAGAGTCCAAAGTGCAGTGTCATGCAACACAGTGGAGGGATGCAGAATTCATGGAGAAGACGCTGAGCAACGTAAGCAAACCAGCCTTTAATAGATTGAATTTAAAGGAAGTTCCTGTCTGTCCATCTCTATTTACTCCTTATCAATGCTTATCTGTGTCTCTGATGTGCAAACAGTCAAGATTTGATCAGTGACAGGGCACGGTCAGTGGGAAAGGAACAGTGCTGACATCTTGTACTGTGCCACTGTCTGTTGTGTATACAGTAACACTCACCAAACATTTCTGTCAGTGAGATGAGCTTGTGCAGGCAAATGAAGGTTTAAATAATTGCATAGACTAAACACTTGTCAAAGTCTTCATTGATTAGTGGTAATCAATCATTTTTGGAGTTGTTGAGACCAGATCGAGTGATTGACTACCTTTTTTTTTTTCCCAAAGATTTGTTTTTATTCAGTTTGTAGTGCACAGTGATTACATATACAGTGTACACATAGATGAACATAAAAATTTACAAAAAACAAGCAAACAAACAAGGAAACAAAAATCAACCCCATGAACCCCCCACCCCCCCTTTATGGCTCTCATTTTCTTTACATTCACATGTCAAAACAGTATGTAGCTCACACATCTGTCCACCCACCCAGGTTTATGAATCAAGCTATCACATGATTGACTACCTTTACGTTGAGTCCTGGCTTCTGTTCAACTTGAGTCAGGGTCAGATATTTTTAGCACTTTGTAAATTTGTGCAGTAGTAAGCGGTTAGAGGCTGACCACGATGACTGATTGGCAGTGACCATTTGCTGTGCATGCTAGCAGCTAAAAAACAAAGTCACAATGACAAATACTGGCTGTTGTGTTATAAACACAGTCCTTTTTTTTTTACATTAGTTACACAGTGTGTTAGCAGGGGAACTTTCACCCAGACATGATTCTACCTCAGTTACGTTGCTTGCAGATAGTAAATGAAACTCTTTAGGTTTTTTAAGGGCTGTTGCATTATGGTAAGACATTTTTGACAGTACAGGGTTCAAATGTGTTTGCAGATTTAGACTATGTACCCACCAACACTGCATTTTTCGATGCAGCAGACTATACAGGCAGTAAATGAAAAAACCCAAACACATTTGCATGTTATACATATTTGTGAGAGATGTTTTTCCAGTTATTCAGTTTACAAAACCTTGATTTAGCAGTGACCACAAAACTCAGACAAGGCTAGACAAGACTAGACAAGCACATTGTATTCTGGTACATGACATAAGGTAAAACATTACTTTCTTGGATCAGTGTCAAGTGACTAAGTACCCACAAATACCAGCTAAACATTAAATGAATTCAGTGGTACAGCTGATAAAAACTTATTGTTTTTCTTAAATTGCACATGCAGTATGTTGTTCTGAAGCACAGATCTGTGGTTTTCTTTCACAGATGTCTGTGAGCCTTGGCCCACTTAGGCCATGTTCGTGTATCTGTCTCTGTGTTTCCACCAAACATGATCCTTGCCACTGTGAGCCTCACAGACAGGATTAAGTCTGGCGGCATATTTGCTCAGATTACCTTCTGATAATCATCGTTATCAACAGTGCACAAGTTTGTTTGACAGTGAAACAGAAAAGCAGCAGCAAGCTAAACCCCAGTGTCTTCGAATGTAAAGAGGACACTGGCTGAGACAGGCCCTCATTCTACTCCCTCGCTCTGACATATACTTACAGCTTACTGCCAGACACAAACATGTTCAAAGTGGCTGGACATGCCCAAATATGCTTTTGAAATGTTTAGTGATTCTTCTAACCACTAGTTTTGATCTGCCATTAGTAAACATTGGAGAAAAACATGGCATTTAGAATTTTAATCGCTTGTTTTTCTAGCCTGCACAGAACGAGGCTCAGAAGGAGAGATGGAGGTCCAGGATAGTCAGGGGAGTTTTAAAACCGGTTTTAGTAACAGTTTCTGTGAAACTTAAACGCAAATACATTTTACTCTTGTCATAGAGAGATTTTAATGCACATACTGTGAAGTAATTTAGTGGTAAGGAATCCTTTTTAGTATATGTATTTGATTCCATCCATCCATCACCTATACACCGCTGAATCCTCATTAGGGTCACAGGGGGCTGGAGTCTATCCCAGCTGACTTAAGGCGAAGGCACGGGACACCCTAAACAGGTCGCCATTCTAACACAGGGCTACACAGAGAAACAAACAAGCACACTCACATTCTCTCCTACAGGAGTTACCAACTAATCTGCACGTCGGGACTGTTGGAGGAAGCCGGAGAACCCAGAGAAAACCCATGCGTGCTGTTAGGCGAATGTGCTAACCATTAAGCCACTGTGCTGCCCCATGTAGTTAGTTGTAGAAAAAAATATTTTTCGGCACTAGATTGAATCCTCATTAGACATGGGGGATTCTTGCTTGAATTTATAGTATTCAGAGCAGCCGATATGTATCTTGTGTTGGTATAAAATCAGGTCCACATAATGTATTAAAGGTAAATATAATATTATTACTTCTCATGACTCTGGGAGCTGGAACTTTCAATTTACTTTGAACTGTGCATGTGTGAAAAGCCATATTTTATCAACAAAACAAAGTTTATGCAAGACTTAGCAAGGTTAACTATTAATTAGTAGACTTTGCTTCCAAAGCCCAAATTTTCCCACTCTTCTCTCTTGTCTTCGGTTGTGTAATTGTGTAGCAGTGTTGGCAGGCTCTGCAAGTATTTTGCATGACGTGAGACATCTGGCACCAGAGAAGGTATAGTTCAGGTTTCCTTTGTCTTTTCTCACCTTCGTCCTTCAGTGTACACTTGGTTAAAAGTATACAGTACATTACTAAGCATCCTGTTTTGGAGGCCTAGGATTTATACAGGTTAGTAAAACGTAATGCACCTTTTAGATGTGGACGTACAGACATTACAGTTGACATATCCTCTTATGCACAACACAGTCCACAAATGTCACATTGTTACAGAAAACAGCTGCAGCAGGTTTGCCCTTATCTGCCAGAGCCGCAGCTGATGACAAGTTTGTGTTTGCATGTTATAAATGAGCAAACACAGCAGACTGATGTCTGTTTTCGTCTGTCTTGTGTCTTGTTCAGTAGCCTTATTATTAGGAGTGCAGCAACAGCATGGTAGCAGTGTTTGTTCTGTAGGACCCCTGCCCACTGCCCCACTTCCTTCTCCTCAGTGCTGGGTGCTGTCACGACATGACCAAACCTCACAAGGAATGCAAGCTCCTCCGCAGTACTCCACCTGCCACAGCAATTCACCCCTTCTGGCTCATTGAACCACTTAAAACTGATTAATAGTCCTTTGATAATTGAATAATCTGTGAGTTATAGGTAGAAAGACTCTGGGTTAGTCAGTTTGTTTTTGAAAGGTGGAATGGAAATACCTGAAACTCCAACTACAACCTCAAACCACCAGCACATTATTTGTAGTATGTAGAGTACCATTGTAGACTAATCAAGGACATTTGATGGAATAGCTGTTTGATTGCAATGCTGTAATTTTCCATTCTGTCAAAATATTCTTGAGTTTAGGTAAACCAGGAAAAAGCACACATATCCGGGAGACAAGAGAGCTAATAGCTATGATAGCAGCAGCCTTCGAAATGTGCCTGGAGGCAAGACTATAATCAGCTCTGTCACCTGCTTTGAGTTAACATTTCTCTATGTAGCCACACATTATTTTGTCTTTATAAGTTACATTTCTGTCATGAAAACTTAAGATACAGTCAAATGTTTTAAAATTAATAACTGAAATCTCTCACAGACAAAAGTGTTCAAACCCTTAAACCGCTGCTTTGTAGAAGTTCCACTGGCAGCGGTTACAGTTCTAATCTCCCTGAGTAAGTCTCAACAGGCTTTGCAAACCTGTATTTGGGCAGTTGTCCCATTCTTCCTGGCACATCTTGCCAGGTTTCATGATTGAATGGAAGGCCTCTGTGAGCTGCTGTCTTTGGGTCTCTCCACAGATATACAGAGTTTAAGTTTGGCTTTGACTGAGACACTCGTTAACAGTCAGAAGTCTCTCCAGTGTTGTCTGGGCTCTGTTCTTTGGTTCACTGTTGTGCTGACAGGCGAACCGTTGCCCTTGTCTCAGGTCGCTGCACTCAGGAGAAAGTTTTCTTTAAGGACCCTCTGTATCTGGCTGCATTCATTCTCTGTTTAATCCTGTCTCCCATTTGCTGCCACTGAGAAGAAACCCCATAGCATGAGGTTGCCCCTGTGCCTTTTTTAAATTTTGTTTTTTTTTTAAGCCTTTATTATAATTTGGAAATGGAAGGAGACAGGAAATGTGGGGAGAAGAGTGGGGGAAGGACATGCAAACCCATGACCGCTGTGTCAGGGACTATAGCCCATGTTCATGGGTCACCCACTCAACCAGTTGAGTTATCAGGGCGTCATACCTCTCTTAACTATGTCCAGTCCCTTGAGTTTAAGCTCCAATCAGGTTCTAGATGGATCACAAGGATTATTACTGACAGGATGCAGCTGACCATAATTTGCAGTGCCACAACAAAGATTCTGAAGGCTTTTGTGGATGAGAAATTTCAGTTTTTAATTTCAGTAAATTTTTAAATCTGTTCACTTAATTCTGGGTTATTTCGTGCAGAATATTTTAAACAAAATTTAAAACCATGTAAAAGTGAAGGTTAATACTTTCTGCAGTAACTGTGTAACTGTTTTAAATCAGGACATTTGGATACACAAATATATTAGTAGCTGAGGTCAGAAAATGTGTTTATTCTTGTTTGTGTCCTTTTGCACCTATTAACTGTAACGTCTGTGTGTTTGTCTGCATAGTTACCATAGTCAGATGGTAATCTTTGTAAGACCAATTCATCCATTTCATTGTACTGTTTGACACAGCATACTGTAGGTTTATCTGCCATTGAACTCTTTTGTCTTTTAAGCATTTGCCCTCCTCAGTTGTTACCAAACCATCCAGCAGTAAAAGAAAGAGGTAGGACAGGGTGACACATAATCAGTCATGCTTCTTTGCTGTTTTATGTAAGATATAGATCTTATGAGAATTTGTTGTTTGAAAAGTTTCATTGCAACTTGCTGCTGTATTTTACAAAAATGCATGTAAGTGGGTGGTAGGATGAAATGCAGCTGTATGTATGGAAATAGAACTTACAGATCCAGTGAAAGCAACACATTTATACTGTGTTTTCTACAGGTAATGATCTTCCTCTCTTCTCCCACCACTTCCTTGAGTCATTGTGCTGCCGTCAGCTGTGGTGCAGAAAAACTATAGGGATACAAAACAATGAAAAATATTCTACTATTGTGTTTTCTATTGTTAGCTAGTTCGTTTTGGCAGGCTGTGCTCTTAAGAGAAAGGCGAAGGAAGCGTGATCTACAGTCCATTGGTATTTCATCACTAAGCCAGGCTTACAACAACACGTCAGTGATGTTTTTTGGCGGAGTGACTGTCCCTGGGAATTGTGCAATGGCCACACAAGGCTGAAATGTGAATTTTAGTCAGGAAAATGTGAAACTTGCCCTCTGCGTTTATCTGTATTACACTACTCTGATGTTCACTGCATACATATGGATACTTGAGTGTGTCGGTGGAACATGAACAAACAGTATGCTAACCCACTCATTAAAATAACTGGGCTGCTAGAGGTCAAAAACTCCACAGGGCGCTTCCAGCAAATATAAAGTAAAATACAGAGGTCACAGCCGTAGGGGACTGGGTCTCATTTTTTAATCAGATTAAAACCAGCTGTGACAGACTTGCCTTTGTATATTTAAAAAAAAAAAAATTATAAGCACGTTTCTATTTAGAGCAGTTTCTTAAAGCATTACATTACAAGAAACTATTGTATGGTATATTTCAAAAAGGGATTTGTCTTGAGTTTAGATAAAGAAACACATTCAGCTTACAACCCGTCAAACCTTATGTCCTGTGGTGTTACTCCACCCTAGAACACTTGAGTGAGATTTCAAAATCTTTGCTTTTTTTAGCTTGACAGTTGATAGTGGTTGATTACACAACAGGCTGTATTTAAACACCTGACATTGCTCACTGACTTTTGAAGTGGCAAAAATGCAACTAACTAAACCCTTTAATAACTCAGGATTACTATGTTACACTTATATCTTTCTTTTATTATACTTTAATTCATGTTAGTAACTGCTTTGCAGACACACAGTTTTGCAGGCATCTTGATTTTTTTTCTAATTCAACAGAAACTGCCATTAATGTACTACTTTTTTAAATATGACTGTTTCAAGCTTGTTGACCTTCACAGTCTCCCAGTGTTACATGGAATGACTGGATATTTGGACTTGGCCTTGCATTTGAGCAATACAGTCGCTTGAAATTGCAAGTCTTTCCTTCTGCGTAACATTTTTTTGAAAAATTAACACGTCTCTTTTAAAAATGTCAACTCATTAGGTGGAGCAGTAGAGGAGGTACATTCTTTCAAGCCAACCATGAGGTCTTACCTTTTACATTAGCAAAACCAAGACCTTTAGAAAACTTTAAATACTTTTTGGAGCACTACTATTTTGTAAATTATATTTTAGTGGAACTGAATAGGGAGGGGGATCAACATTGGCAAAGAAGCGTTTCTATTCTAATTAGTCAATCTCTTCCAGGTTGATGTACCTGACTCCTTGACTCCTCAAGACTAGTTTCTTTCACAGTAGTTGCATTTCTACCTACATCCAATTTGGTTTTGTGATTAATGTTGTTACACCAAGCTTCTAATGAGCGTACAAAGAAGGTGAGTCCATCATAGGGACATTTGTGTTATGAACACTTTTTAAAAATATCCAGCTTTACTCAACATGTGGCTAATTGTCACTTGGTTTGTTTAACGATGAATGTCAAAATGCAAAGGCTATGCTGTTTTTGTCAAGATTTATTTACCATCATTATACTTTATTTCTTGCTGCTGCAGGTATTCCTTTATTTTGTTGAACTTATTAGTGCAGAACTGCTCTTCTGAAGTATTTCATGTCTGCCTCAGAGCTGTACTTTGTAAACTTGTGTGAGGTGCAGTGCAGTAAGTACACTGCTAGAATAGTGTATTCAAAAGGCAGGGAGACCTTGTGTCCTCAAAAGGAGGTCACCTTGTTAGGTGGTGGAGCAGGATTAGCTTCTTACTCCCCTGGTCCATATGTCTGAGCTGCTGTTACAGCTTAATTTATTGTGATTCTTTTTTTAGTCTTGCTCTTCTAAAGCAACGACTAAAATACTAAATCAGTGTAATTGCTTTTTAGTTCAATTTTGCATTGTCACTTTTCTGTTCTCAACCTGCACCATTAGAATAAGTAGCAGTATACACATGAACAGAGCCATCAGTAAACTTTGGTCTGGAGAGGGAAAACCTCTCACTAAGCTGTCAATGCAGTGATCCTGAGGACTTAATGACATAGCTTATCTGTAAAATGAGCTGCAGAAGGCAAAGGCTTTAGCTGTTATGGTTTACTATCACCTGTCTGCACTAACAAGTGATCAAAGTTACAGACCATGTTGGTATTCATTAGAGCAAACTTGATTCCCTGTAAAAAAAAAAAAAAAAAAAAAAATTCCCCAAAGAGTCATGATATTGAGGCGAGTGGCCATTCAGTCAGCTGAGTCAATTGTAACATTGGTGTAATGTGACTTCACCCTCACCCCTCTTCTTCTTTGCCTTTTACAGATGAGCGTGAAGCAGTACAGAAGAAAACCTTCACCAAATGGGTAAACTCTCACTTAGGCCGAGTGACCTGTCGCATTGGTGACTTGTACACTGACCTGCGGGATGGCCGCATGCTTATCCGCCTGCTGGAAGTGCTCTCAGGAGAACAGCTGGTCAGTAGTACAGAGAAACCACCCCTTTCTGTCCCAACCCTGACCCCTAGCATGACCCCTACTAGGAACCACATGTCAGGAGGAAAGGGAAACCACGCGTTTCATTTCTTGTTTCTTTTAGTGTGATTTACTTCTCCTCCTACATCTCCTTGTTTTTTCTTTTTGAAAGTCTTCTTTACGTACTTTGTGGTTACTGTATTCAACTGTGTCAACCTTGGTGTTTTTCTTTTTCTTCTGCTTCCCATAGCCAAAACCAACAAAGGGCCGTATGCGCATCCACTGCCTGGAGAATGTTGATAAAGCCTTGCAGTTTCTCAAGGAACAAAAAGTCCATCTAGAAAACATGGGCTCACATGACATTGTGGACGGGAATCACCGTCTCACACTGGGTCTCATTTGGACCATCATTCTTCGCTTCCAGGTAACTTATAAAATGTTCGTGATTTTCCCTCTCAGCCTAATTGCCATCTTACTTAACCACTTTCAAAGAGCAAGTTTGGCTTTGGGACATCAGGTCTCTGCATGTAGCCATGCCCATCCTCAGGCAAACACACAAAAAAGAGCTTAATAGAGGTTAATGCTGCTGCAATGTGATTGACAAGGGGATATTTCATGCAATTATTTTATTTAGGAACTTAGGAACTCTCATTACTTGTTTTTTTTTTTTTACCTTTTGGTATTGTCTACATGGGATACCACAACAATAGCATCACAAGGTCTAATAATCTAATCTATATGGACAGTTTTAATTGAATGAATGCTCTGCTGACAGATTCAGGACATCAGTGTGGAGACGGAGGACAACAAAGAGAAAAAATCAGCCAAAGATGCCCTGTTGCTTTGGTGCCAAATGAAAACTGCTGGGTGAGAAGGGGGGCCGTGGAAGAGAGGTGGAGGGAGGGCTTGATGAAACAGGAATTATACTGCT
The DNA here is from genome assembly GCF_021347895.1 of Acanthochromis polyacanthus. Classification (NCBI taxonomy): domain Eukaryota; kingdom Metazoa; phylum Chordata; class Actinopteri; family Pomacentridae; genus Acanthochromis; species Acanthochromis polyacanthus. The sequence goes on from NC_067129.1 coordinate 14,433,697, forward strand.
AATATGCTCAGTATATTCCACCGTTTATGTCATTCATGTTTTTGCTGAACTAGCAAATTATTGATGAATCTTTCCTTTGTTGAGCTAATGATTAATGACTCGTAATCTGGCCTCTGCAGATACCCCAATGTCAACATCCACAACTTCACCACCAGCTGGAGAGATGGCCTGGCGTTCAATGCCATCGTGCACAAACACAGGTCATTGACTTCTTCATGTGCTTGATGCTTGTTGCTTTAAACAGTTTCTTTTTCTCCCAAGTGAGGATTTTAGACTTTCTACAAATCAGTTGTCGAGTATTTTCATTTTCTCCTTCTTTGCCTAATGATGAGCACCTGTCGCAGTACCATTACCCTTCTCTGGGGAGCTTTTATCTCCTTTTCTATTTAGGTCTCCTCCTGCTCCTCCCATTCTTCAAGTCTGCAATATGGCTATAAGGATGAAAATAAAATAAGGAGTAAGATGACCCAGATCACAGAAATAATAACCCACTTATTTTCTGTGAAGAGACATGCTTAGTAACTCAGTTGCACACCCTGCTGGTAAAATATTCGTCAGTAGCTTATGTTGACATTAAGCTGTGAGCTGAAGGCCAGAGGTGTAGCCTACAATCCTGACTTTAATAGAACAAGGAACATTGTTTATCACCGTGAATTTATAAAATGAGGTGACACGTGATACATTAATGACATTGCTTTCAGTGGTGTTACTGACCCATGGGAGAGTTCTGTAGACCATGATGCCATTTGCATTATCAGGCAAGCAATTACAGTATGCAAATCAGTTCTTTCTCTTTTCATTGTGTCTACAATGAAATTTATCGCATTTTATCGATTTAAACAAATATTTTGAGTGAAAGGTGTCATGACCATTGTATAGGTCAAAACTTTTATTCTCTTCTCGACAAAAGAATAAGAGAATTATTTTGTGAATACCAATTCCGGCTTATTGGTCAAAAAGATTTAATGCTAAATTGCCTCCCAAACCTATTTTATATGACTCTAATACCCAAGTAAGCTGAAAATATGGTTTGGCCAAAAATAAGAAACTTTTGGCAGGAGCAACTTGCTGAAACTGGGCATAAAAAGCCCATTTGCATGCAGATTAGTTTACCTAATTCTAGTAAAATATTTTGTGCACCCTGGTCTGTAAACACATTGGACTGCAAATCTTTTTTTCTCTGTGCAAGGCAATGCTATATATAGCCTGAATGATATTGCATTTATTTTGCAACCTGCTCTCATTTGCAGTCAGTTTTTATTGAAACCACAATTGTTCTCCATCTTCTGCAGACCTGACCTCATTGAGTTTGACAACCTGAAGAGGTCCAATGCTCACTACAACCTCCAAAACGCTTTCAATGTGGCCGAGAAGGAACTGGGGCTGACCAAGCTGCTGGACCCAGAGGGTAAGTGGGAAAAGCCTCCACCAAAACATGAAGCACTCTTGTAAGTCACATTGATGGCCCGATGCTGTCTACTAAAGCTCTAAGCTGTTGCCCAAAACAGACTGACTAGTGTTAGGCTATAGAGGATTACTGCAATTAACTTATTAGCTTAGACAACACTACATCACATGTCGGCTAGCACTTGAACGCACAGAAAGCATGTCAAAGATTGGAGACGTTTGATGCTCCTCAGGAGAGGTGTTTTTCTGACACTGGTTTAAAGTCAGGCATTACCCACATTTAAAAATAGGTGAAGGAGTTGTGGGTGCTAGATTGATCATGTCTCTTTTCTTACAGATAGTTAATGTTGATCAGCCTGAATGAAAAGTCCAATTCATCACCTTATTTGTGGACCTTCCATATCATACTCTCCAAGATGAAAGCCCTGGCAGGGAGGCGCAAACGAATTGGGGCAAGGTTCGCTGTGCCTGCTTTGTATTTCCATATATATACATTCATGTTGTGGGTAAAAAATGTTAAGTACATACAGTATGGAGTACCAGTTTAATTTGGACACACTTTCTCATTCAATTTGAACAAAAAAGTGTGTCCAAACTTTTGGGACTGGTTACTTGTCCATGGTTAAGTATGTACCAACCCAGTTGGCATGATTTTTGAATTTCTCCTCTTGGCTGCAGGTGCTGGACTATGCCTATTGAGGCTGACCAGCTGATAGAGAAGTATGAGACCCTGGCCTCAGAGCTGCTGCAATGGATCGAGCAGACCATCGTAACGCTCAATGACAGGACAGCTAGCTAACTCGCTGGAGTGCTGTACAGAACCAGCTCCAGGCTTTCAACTCCTACAGGACAGTGGAAAAACCCCCCAAGTGAGTACCCACTGGGTTAATTGAACCCACTCAATGAGTCAATGATTGTTTTTATCCAGAATGTGAAGCTGTACAGTTAACAGCAGTGGTGTCTTGTCTTCACAGATTACAGAGAAGGAAACTTGGAGGGTTCTCCTCTTTACCATCCAAAGCAAGATGAGAGCAAACAATCAGAAAGTCTACATGCCAAGAGAGGAAAACTCATCTCTGACATCAACAAGGTAAATGTTGCCTCTAGAAACACGGAGAAATTATATGGCTGTCCGAAATATGAAAACTGTTTCATAATGTCATACACTGAGTATCTAAAAATAAGTTGCTTGTTATGTGCTTTTGGGGAAATGTTCACTCCCTCAAAGGTTTTGTTAGGGCACAGGAGTATATCTATAACTATCTAGATGTAGAATAATCCAAATTGCTGGAATAAAACAGGCTTCTGTGTTTTCATTTGTTGGTTCAGGCATGGGAACGACTGGAAAAGGCAGAACACGAACGTGAGCTGGCATTGAGAATGAGCTGATCGCCAGGAGAAGCTGGAGATGGCTCGCAGCCCGTTTTGACCGGAAGGCAGCTATGCGGGAGACATGGTTGAGCGAGAACCAGAGGCTGGTGTCTCAGGTAGATAGAAGAAAACTTTATTTATTGAAAACGTACGCATGTGATTTCAGATGCATGATTGTCAGGTTTTAACACAATTTCCTCTGTTATTAGGATAATTTTGGAACAGACTTGGAGCAGTAGAAGCTGCCACCCGAAAACATGAAGCTATTGAGACAGACATTGGGGCATACTGGGAGCGTGTGGCTGCTGTGGAGGCAGTCGCCAAAGAGCTAGAAGCAGAGGTTATCATGATGTGCGCCGTATACTCGCACGACGGGATAATGTGCTTCGACTTTGGGAATACCTAAAAGAGCTCTGGCTGCACGGAGAGAGCGACTGAATGCCCACCGTGACCTACAGAGACTGTTTCAAGAGATGCGTTACATCATGGACTGGATGGCAGATGAGAAGGTAAAACCAACACAAAGAAATACACGCTTACACAACCCACAGTGCCCACATTGTTTTAGGCTGTGCTGAACCATTGCTTTTATTTCACCATTCTGTTGGTTTAGTTTTTTAATTAACTATAAAGACTTTCTTAATCTTCTTAATTAAGATAGCTCTGCTTACATATTTCTGAGGCAGCTTTATTGCAAGCACTTAACTGCAGTAATTAGCTTTTTACAGGCCGAGCCTGATTGTCATTGCTGGCTTTACTGAGGTTGACTGAGGTTGGCGCGGCCATTGGAGTGTGTCTTTCTTGCACAGTTAAATCCGGTCACACCGTTGCTGTGATGTTGATTCATTTTGATTCTATCAGTCTGAAAACGCTGGTATTTTCTGATCACCATGGGCACAGTTATTGTACAGTTTGGCTGCCAGCAAAGGAGGCCAGGTTGCCACTTGCCTGGTTTAAATAGTTTGCAGCCATATTCGTTGTAGTTAATTTACACCACCATAAGTTTCTTAACAGACATCAGACTTCCCTGGGTGGGTGAAGGAAAAGGGAGTAAAATAACATTCAGATTTTCCATTTCACTGGAACGAAAATGTCAATAGAATTCAGATGTAGATTGATGAAATTTTACTTTAAATTTTTTGTTGTTGAATTCTGATCCATATACAAGAAGAATATTTTTTTAATTCGATTTTCTTGCCTAAGCAATTTATGTATACAAAACATAGCTATATCATTGTGCAAAAGACACACAGAGTGCCCTTGCAGCATAGTAAATCATACTTTGACAGCTTTGCACAAAGTTTATTTTATGTAACTACACTCTGACTCCACTGTTACTACACTAACAGCACAAAGTAGTCACTCCTGACAAAAACACACTTTGCAAGTCAGCATGAAGGATCATTTAGGAGAGTGGGGTGTAACAAGATATTACAAAAGCTCAGTGACCTGGGGGTGGGCGGTCGCTACAGCCAACTTCTGCATTTCTGCTTTTTATGGCTGCGGCTATGAGTGATGTCTTGGCGTGTAGTGTGGGTCAGTTTATAGTGATGAGTTTTATCATATTAACATGAGGTTATACTGTACAGGTGAATACACTGTATAGGTTTCGTAAGTAGTAAGCTTAATAATACTATTCCTAATTTCAGAATTAGAAGCATCACAATCAACTTAAATGGCTAAGCACATACACAAGATACAAGGAATTTGGTTTCAGCTGTTAGCAATAAGGAAAGAGAAAAATAACTCGAAAAAATATTTATATAGATATTTACACATCTAGAATAGAATATGTATACACAGTAGGCAAAATGACAATTGCTAGAAGGAGAATGGTGCAAAAAGTAAAGAATATGTTCAAGTATTGTAAGGTGCAGTGTTGTACAGAAAGTTAATAAAAAGTCAGCAGTATTTTAGCTGAGAATGGCTCAGCTGTTAGTAGGGTTATGGCAGTGGGAAGAAGCTGTTCTTGTGTCTCTTTGTGTCTCTGTAGAGCGTTATTTTGATTTGACCTTATGGAAATCTGTCAACTGCTCATCTATTTAATAAGTAGAACATTTTTCTTCTCTCCTTCACCACAGATGAAAATGACATGACTGCAAATATTAATGTGCAGACTTTGCCTTATCAGCCACTCCCTACCTTCAAATAAATATAGGACACTTTGCTGCTTTGAGCGATGACCCATACCAAAGCTGGCATTCAGTGTTTTCTTTACATTTCAGTCTCTTATAATTGAGAAAGACCATAGATTCATGTTTAATCTAATGGGGAAGGGCTGGGTGGAGATATTATCTCTGTGCTTGTTTGTCTGAGTCACGGTTAATCATTTTCTTCCCTACATTGTTAGTGTTAGCCGGAACCAAAGTCAGCAATTGAATCATCTATTACCAAATAACTAGAATTCTTGTAAGCAGTTTATTATCACTTACTATCCAGTATCTGTAGAACAGTGTCCTGTCATTTATTGGCCTTCTGTTCTAATGACTCAAGACTAGAAATATTTATTGATGTCATGTGACTAAAGCTTAAACTTCCCGTTTGTTTTAAATAGATGTGAAGCTATAGCTTATTGAAACTTCTGTTTTCTCTTATTATTTTTAGTTTTTCATCATTTGAAATGTCACTAATTGCAAAGAATAGCTCATATAGTATTTATAGTATAAAAATATATAAGTATCTATCTTTAGGAATGCTGGTCTCTTCACACATCCTCTTTGTTGACCCAGTACCCCGCCTAACTTAGACATTGTTTGTGTTGAGTTAGAGTTCAGAGGGCTATTTTAATAGAGTTTAATAGAATGAAATAAGCAGCTATGGTACTGAACCTTTTTTTTATGTCTGTTTCAGGGCCGTCTGCAGTCTCAGGACAGTGGTAAACATTTGCATGATGTCTTAGACCTGCTCCAAAAACACACTCTGGTAGAGGCTGACATTTCAGCTCAGGCTGAGAGGATCAAGGCAGTGCAGGGAGCTGCAAAGCGCTTCACTTCCTATGACAGGGTAAGACTTCAAACATAGTCTTACAGACTGTCTGTACAGACAATGCAATTTTAGTTTAACCTTTTGTGCATGGATGTCTAAATGCCATGTTTTTTCTGCCTTTTCAAATTGCCAGCCTATAAACCCTGTGAGCCTGGACTAGTTAGTGAGAAGGTCGACTTGCTGGGTCAAGCCTATGAGGAGCTTGGTCAGCTTGCTGGACAACGCAGAGAGTGCCTAGAGGACTCACGCCGTCTGTGGCAGTTCATGTGGGATGTTGGAGAGGAGGCAGCCTGGATCAGAGAGCAGGAGCAGATCCTGGCTAGTGGAGACTGTGGCCGTGACCTCACTTCTGCCCTTCACCTACTCAGTAAACACGAGGCTTTCAGGGATGAGATGGCAGCCCGTTATGGCCCCCTGAATAACAGCATTGCTGCTGGAGAAGCTTTGGTTCAAGAAGGACACTTTGGAGCCCCACAGGTTACTGAGAGGATTCAAGACATCCGTGCACAGTGGACTCATTTGGAGGAGGTGGGTGTTTATCAATACTCTCTGTATCTATATTTGTACAACATGAAGCTGCTTTCTCCAAATTCTGCTTACCTGGTCATAAATTTATGTTCTCCCTCCTCAGACAACAAAGCTCAGAGAGCAGAACCTGAAGGAAGCTGTGGCCCTGAACCAGTTTCAAACAGATGCCAATGACATGGAAGCATGGATTATGGAGACGCTTAGACAGGTGTCCAGTCAAGAGGTGGGCCACGATGAGTTTTCCACCCAGACACTAGCTCGCAAGCAGAGGGAGATAGAGGAGGAGATCCAGAGCCACCACCCTCTCATTGACTCCCTGCAGGAGCAGGCCCAAGCACTCCCACAGGCCTACATAGGCTTCCCTCAAGTACGTATGCTTTGTTTTTCATACTTCTTCAGTGATGACATGTAGTTCGCAGTGCTCAATTATTGTTTTTATTGCCAACTGTAGGTGGAAGGTCGTCTGCCTGCTATTGAGCAGCGCTATGAGGAACTGGAATCTCTGTCAGCAGCTCGGCGTCAGGCTCTGGAAGGTGCTCTGGCCCTCTACCGCATGTTCAGCGAAGCTGGTGCATGCCAGCTCTGGGTGGAGGAAAAAGAGCAGTGGTTGCATGGCATGGAGATCCCTACCAAACTCGAGGACTTAGAAGTTGTACAACAGAGGTAAATCTGTGGGAGAAGGAAGGAAAAAATACAGAAAATCTTATTTAAAAAAATCTGATGATGGCAAAATACTTTTCCTTCAAAACTATTCATGTTGAAAAGAACGGAAAGTAAACTAACTAAAGAGAACTGAAAATCCATTCAAATAATTACATTTGTGTATTGAAATACATGAGCTAGTTCTAATGTCTATTCTAATTTAGATAAGACTTTCAGAATGCATGCATTAATGCTGGTTTATTATTTATGGATGCAGATTTGAGACACTGGAACCTGAGATGAACAACGTAGGTGCTCGTGTCACAGATGTGAACCAGGTGGCAGAGCAGCTGCTCAGCTCTGACAACTGTAACAAAGATCAAATCCACCAGACAAAAGACCAGCTAAATAACAGGTTGGATCAAACGCTCAAGCCATATTAAAACCCACCACTTTACTCAGAAATATATTCGTACTTATGGTTAACATTTTTATTCTTTCATTTGATGTTGTCTCTAGATGGAAGGAGTTTGAACAACTGTCGGGTCAAAAGAAACAAGCTCTAGAGTCTGCCCTCAACATACAGAACTACCATCTTGAATGTAATGAGATCCAGACTTGGATGAAAGAAAAGACCAAAGTGATTGAATCCACTCAGAGCCTGGGCAATGACCTGGCTGGAGTGATGGCACTTCAGCGCAAACTCACTGGCATGGAGAGGGACCTCGAGGCTATCCAGGTATGAAGAGGGAACAGATTGCAGAACATAAAAGCAAGGCAAAGTATTAGGATTATTTTAGGCTTTATGCAGAGGTATTCTGTCATAGTTTCTATGTATGAATCATTTTTCATCTCTTTTCAGGGCAAATTGGATGACCTGAGAAATGAGGCAGAAAAGCTGGCCAAGGAACATCCAGATCAGGCTGGAGAGATTCAAGGACGACTGGCAGAGATTCAAGAGGTGTGGGAGGAGTTGAACGCCACCATGAAGCGACGAGAAGAGTCATTGGGTGAAGCCAGCAAGCTACAGGGTTTCCTTAGGGATCTGGATGACTTCCAGTCCTGGCTCTCACGTACCCAGACAGCAGTGGCCTCAGAGGACATTCCTACTTCTCTGCCTGAGGCTGAGAGTTTGCTAGCCCAGCATGAGAGTATCAAGAATGAGGTGGATAACTATAAGGATGACTACGAGAAGATGCGTGCAGTTGGTGAGGAGGTGACCCAGGGTCAGACAGATGCCCAGCACATGTTTCTGGCCCAGAGGCTCCAGGCATTGGACACTGGTTGGCATGAGTTGCGTCGCATGTGGGAGAACCGCCACAGCCTTTTGGCCCAAGCCTTTGACTTCCAGACCTTCCTGAGAGATGCAAAGCAGGCAGAGGCCTTCCTCAACAGCCAGGTTAGATAAATACACTATGTAAATGTAGCCTGTGCCAAGAAGCAATGGGTTCATTTAAATAACATTTTTTGTGCTCAGTCTACAATCCAACGGATACTGCCAAATTCAAAGCCAAAATAAGTGTGTTCCTGAAGTATATATATATCATTGCATATTGAATGTATGACGGATATGAATGAACATCCACTTCGCTCACATTGCCTCTTCTCAGCGTTGTCTGCAATGACTTGACTCCATTTCTAATTCTTAATATACATAATCTCAACACATTTAAGCAATTTTAAGGGGCCTTCTTAAATTACAATTGTTTTCAAGCATAATTTCTTTCATTACTTAATCAAAATAAGGCTTCCACAATGGCCTCTGTGCATCAAAAGTATGTTGTCTTTACAATCACCAATATCTTTACCCTCATGTTAAATTTCAATCCCTACCCTGTATAGTTTTCATCATGGTAGTGTAGTTGTCTGGATTGTTCACATTTGTATCTAGTTGTGTGTTTTCACTTATCTAGCTCTCAATTTCGAACAAGCTATGTGGAGAGAAACAAGCTTCTTTGTTAATGGACCATAAGATCTCTATGGTATTGACCACTATACGAGGTCAATTTTCAATTCGTAAAATTTAGATAACAGCCGTCATTATTTCAGAGTAGCACAAAAATCACGTCAAGAAGAATTTAAAGTTCATTCACTTCTAAAGATTGGAACAACCTATGAGTCAAAGACAGTTGTTTGCACTTGTTTTTAATGCCTTAATCCCAATAATCATGTACTATATGTGTTTTAAACAGGGTACAACAAAACCAGAAAAACCACTGGAATTAGATAAATGCCCTGCATGTTGGAAAAAATGTTTGCTGTTCCTTCTGTCTCTGTGTAGGAGTACGTGCTGTCCCACACAGAGATGCCCACCAGTCTTCAGGCAGCAGAGGAGGCCATTAAGAAGCATGAGGATTTCCTTACCACCACAGAGGCCAGTGAAGAGAAGATAACTGGTGTGGTGGAGGCTGGAAGGCGCCTCATTAATGACTCTAATGCAAACTCTGATAAGATCCAAGAAAAAGTGGATTCAATCCAAGAAAGGTTAGAGCAAAACTAAAAGAAGGGAGACAACTGATATTAAGGGATCTTTTTTGTTTAAATTAGATGTTTAAAGAGTAGATATTTAGCTCTCTGCTTATTTTCTCTAGGCACCTTAAGAATAAGGAGGCTGCAAATGAACTGTTGGCCAAACTTAAGGATAACCGTGAACTTCAGCACTTCCTCCAAGATGGACAAGAGGTAAAAGTATTTACATGAAATGAAATTGCAACATAATTGTGAATAGAAATGTCTTCAGATTATTAAAAAAAAAAACACACATATTCCATAATGCTGTTCCCTTTTCTCAAGCTCACATTGTGGATCAATGAGAAGATGCTCACAGCTCAGGACATGTCGTATGATGAGGCCAGAAATCTTCACAGCAAGTGGCAGAAACATCAGGCCTTCATGGCAGAGCTGGCTTCAAACAAAGACTGGCTTGACAAGATTGATAAGGTGTGTCCAACTTTCTGAGTAAACATATGAAGAAGACATCTGTTTACATCCACTTTAAGGATAGATAGCTTTTCGTGCATTTTATCCCTTTTGCACTAGGAACAGTCTAACAGCACAGGCATTGCTAAAGCAGCAGATTAGTGAAGTTTAAACTTGTCATTGTGTCTCATCTAACAGGAGGGTCAGGCGTTGGTGGCAGAGAAGCCCGAGCTGAAACCTGTTGTCCAGCAGACCCTGGAGGACCTGCAGCGTCAGTGGGAGGAGCTGGAAGGGACGACTCAAACCAAGGCTCAGTGCTTGTTTGATGCTAACAGAGCAGAGCTGTTTACACAGAGCTGCTCTGCTCTGGATGTCTGGCTGAAAAACCTTGAGGGTCAGCTGCACAGTGATGACTATGGAAAAGATTTGACCAGTGTCAACATCCTCCTCAAGAAACACCAGGTAGATTACACGTTGCAAGTGATGCACAAACTTTCACACCATTGTCAAGAAATATTGTTACATAATGGACCTTTAAATCAACCCATCTATAGTACTAATCCTCACAAATTAAAAACAAAACAAAACACAGGAGTTCTGATCAAAATTAATGTCAGAATATTAACAGGTTTTTAAGGTGTTGAAAAAACCACCTTCATCTTAAAGATGCAGTTCAGAAATGTATGGGAATTATAGAGTTTCTTGTGTAATCAATGTTAAAGATATTTCTGAAGTCCTGAACTTGCTGAGTAAATGTGGTAGAACTAACCAAGTGGTAAACCATCTTGTCTTTCGTCCCTGTGTAGATGTTGGAGCATCAGATGGAGGTCAGAGAGAAGGAGGTGCAGTCTCTGCAGTCTCAGGCTCTGGCTCTGACCCAGGAGGATGCTGGACTGGCTGAGGTAGATGGCCAGCAAAGACGCGTCACTGACAACTTCTCCAATCTCCAGGACCCTCTCAAGCTGAGACGACAGCGACTACTCGCCTCCAAAGAAGCACATCAGTTCAACAGAGATCTGGAAGATGAAATTGTGAGTGAGATTGTCCTTCAGTCACCATAAATACATAAGAGAACAAAATGTGAAGTCCGCAAATGTTTCTTCTGTATCTTCTTTGCCTCATGTTTGCTTCTTCTTTTCTCTTAGCTGTGGGTGAAAGAGAGGATGCCCCTGGCAACCTCTACAGACCATGGAAAAGACCTGCCCACTGTACAGCTGCTAATCAAGAAGAACCAGGTACAGCAATGAAAAAGAAATATGTTTTATTTTTTGTACTTAATTACAAAATTCTGAATTACTAGTAAAACATTTTAATGTTGTGATTTAGATAGGTGACTCACCCTCACTGTCCTCTGTAACTTTTTGAAGTCTCTCACTGGAGATGGACTTAAAACAATGTTGTAGGTAGAAATTTCCAACCCACCATTAAATATATCTAATCAATTTCTCTGGTTGTGAATCAGACACTGCAGAAGGAGATCCAGGGCCATCAGCCTCGCATTGATGATATCCATAGACGAGGCAAGACTCAGAGCCAGGTAGACGGTGAGAGACAGTCTGTTCTAGAGGAGCGTCTTGTTGAGCTGAAGGACCTCTGGGACCAGCTGATTGCAGAGACAGACAAGCGTCATGCCCGTCTAATAGAGGCCAACCGCGCCCAACAGTTCTATGCTGATGCAGCAGAGGCTGAGGCCTGGATGGGAGAACAAGAGCTGCACATGATGTCAGAAGAAAAAGCCAAGGTAAGATGAGAAAACGTAAGACATAGAAGTGCTCTTACTGAAGCTCTTACACAATCTTGTGTCATGAGAAAACACAATACTGTTTGTCTCCCAGGATGAGCAAAGTGCTCTAGTGATGGTCAAGAAGCACCAGAGTCTGGAGCAGGCACTTGAGGATTACGCCCAGACCATTCATCAGCTGGCCAACAGCAGTCGCCTCATGGTCACTAGTGAACACCCAGAGAGGTGAGAGAGCACAAGGAGTTTTGAATGTTGACGTTTTAGCTGGACACATGCCTTTGTATGAATGATGTTGGACAACCATAGCCACTGATGTGTCTCCTCTTATTTTCATGTTCAATTAAACAGTGAAAGAATCACCTTACGACAAGCACAAGTTGACAAGCTGTATGCAGGTCTGAAAGACCTTGCTGAGGAGCGTCGCGGTCGACTTCAGGAGAGGCTGCGGCTGACCCAGCTGAAGCGGGAGGTGGATGACCTGGAACAGTGGATCGCTGAGAGGGAGGTGGTTGCTGGCTCCCATGAACTGGGACAGGACTATGAACATGTCACAGTGAGTTTTTTTTTTTTCTCAGACACATGCTTTGATGACATTGAAGCTCTGGGAAATTTAGTTAAATTAATTATGTTGCTCCCTTTTGCCCTGATTTTTCTTTCTACAGATGCTGAGGGACAAGTTCCGGGAGTTTGCTCGTGACACCAGCATGATTGGCCAGGAGCGTGTCGATGGTGTAAATGGGTTGGCAGATGACCTGATTGAGTCGGGTCATCCCGAGAACGCCAGTGTGGCTGAGTGGAAGGATGGTTTGAATGAGGCCTGGGCTGACCTGCTAGAGCTGATTGACACACGCACACAAATGCTGGCAGCCTCCTATGAGCTGCACCGCTTCCATCAGGATGCCATGGAAGTGCTTGGACGTGTTAAGGAGAAGAGGGAGGCACTGCCTTCAGATCTTGGCCGTGACCTGAATACTGTCCAGCATCTACACAGACAGCACAACACGTTTGAACATGACATCCAGGCCCTCAGTGGACAGGTCAGTTATCTCTTAATAACAAGATCTCATGTTAGACTCCCAGAGTGAAATCTGAATAATGAAACTGAACGTTCTCTCTTCTTTGAACTCCTAGGTGAACCAGGTTCAGGATGATGCCGCACGGCTGCAGAAGGCCTACGCTGGTGAGAAAGCTGATGACATTCACAGGAGTGAACATGCAGTGACTTCTGCCTGGGAGGGTCTGCTCGAGGCTGGTCAGGCCCGCAGGCTCCTCCTGCTGGACACAGTGGAGAAGTTCCGCTTCTTCAACATGGTGCGAGACCTCATGCTCTGGATGGATGGTGTCAATCTGCAGATTGATGCACACGACAGTCCCAGGTAAATGTTGTTTTATGTTCAATTTAACAATGAAAGCTGCTATAATCACTTTTCCTTGTATGTTTGTATGTAAACTCTCTCTTCTCTCTGTTTTTCCAGGGATGTATCTTCTGCAGGGTTGGTCATTGCCAATCATCAAGACATCAAATCAGAAATTGAGACCAGGGCGGACAGCTTTACTGCCTGTACTGAGATGGGAAATACTCTCATCAATAATAATCACTATGCAGCTGATGAGGTATTTTGCTCTGGGTCACAGTTATGTTTATCTTCAGTCAGAACAATACATGTTTACAACAAATAATTTTGAGTAAAAAAAGAATACAACAATGAATGTCCACTTACTTAATGGCTCTGTCATCTCATTACTGAATCTTTCATGATCCACAGGTCCAAGAGAAACTGGCTCAACTCCAGGAAAAGAGAGATAAGATCAACAAAAAGTGGCAAGACAAGATGGACCATTTACAAATTGGTACGCAAGCTTAGCATGTGTTAGTCTGTACAAGGGTACATTCAACTTAATAGTGTGACTGCAAAGGGAACATGAGAGGCATGTTGTTCTGGGCTCACTGAGTAAAGGGTAGAGATAGCAGATAAAATACAAACGAGTGTGTCCAGTTTGAAGGCCGACAATATGGAAAGACACAGTATGGCAGTTCGAGCTCTTTGGAAACAGGATTGTACAGCACAACTCCAGAAAGTTATCATGTAGAAACGGTGTGTGTGTGTGTGTGTGTGTGTGTGTGTGTGTTTTATTTGTTTGTTTTGTTTTTTTGCCAAAGGGCCATTTAGGGTCTGACAGTGAGGTTCTGGATATGTACCTGACTTACTACCAATAGTTTCTGATGCTGTTTATACTGTGTTTGTTACTGTCTCATTATTTATTTCTCACTCTCTCTTTGTATTTGTTTGTTTTTCTCTCCGTCTTCTGGCCTCTGTGTCTCTTCATCTCAGTGCTGGAGGTGTTGCAGTTTGGTCGTGATGCCTACGTGGCAGAGTCATGGCTGGCAGGGCAAGAACCTCTGGTGCGAGCAGCAGAGCTTGGCTCAAATGTGGATGAGGTCGAGAGCCTAATTAAGCGTCATGAGGCTTTTGAGAAACTTGCTGCTGCTTGGGAAGAGCGATTTGTGAGCCTGGAGAAACTCACCACAGTAAGTAGAGAGATTTATTTCGTCCTGGAGTTGCCTGATAGAGACAGGATGTGCAGAATATTTGTCTCATCTGTGATTTAGGCAATGAAGCTTTCACTCATGAAGTATTACGTAGGGATAACGCTGTGGAATTTTCATTTTTTAGCTTGAGGAATACGAGATCCAGAGGAGGCGAGAGGAAGAGGAGAGAGCACGACGACCACCTACACCACCACCAGTGGAAGAAGTGGCACAATCTGAGACAGAAAGTCAAGCACATGATTCTGCTGCCAGGTAAACCAGAAGAGAGTTGGGTAAAGCCAACCCAGGAAAACACTTTTTTGTGTGTGTGTTGTTTTTAATAATTTGTTTCCTCTTATACGTAGAACCAGTCTGGACCAGACCACACTCAATCAGTCAGTGTCAGTGAATGGCGTACACAGTGACAATGACACATCTCAGGTGAGACACGTTTTGTTGATCCAAACGGTATTGGCTCTGTGGTGCAACAGAGTCATTTTACCAGGTTTTCAATGTAATGTCTTTTCTATGTTGTCTTCCCTCATCTTTGATATTACGATAAATTGTAAACAAAAAACAAACAAACAAAAAAACAGAAAATTTGTATTTAATCAAAACAGAATTGAATAAAATATTCATAATTTGTGTAAATGTCACAATGTTAACATGCAGGGTTTACTAATATTACATAACTGACAAACTATCAACAAATAGGAGCGTTTGTTGCAAACCATGAGCTTAAAAAAATGTTCACCTTCTAAAAGAAGTCCAACCCTGTAAGTATGTCATAATCCATAGTGTCAATGTTTCTGACTGTGTGTCCCTGTCTCTGTCTGTTCAACTACAATCCATAGTGTTGTTTTGTAAAAAAAATATAATGACTTAAATTGCTTAATTAAATTTCTTTTTTTAGCCGAAGAGTGGCCATTACTCTTTATTGGTGCAATGTTTATTCAAGAAAAAGAACTTAAAGTTACCAGCAATGCTGTTTATTAGGGCCAAGTCTTGCTGAGGTATTGTTGATGATATTTGACAAAGATGTTTATTAGGAACCACTTTTTGTAGAGGAAAAAAAATCAGAGCCAATTGGGGTTTGGAGGAAAGCCCACACCCCAGGAGCCCTGATTTAGTCAAACAGGGGATCTGTATGGAGGTGGAGAGACCTGGTTAGGGCCCAGTAAGCTTTCTGCATGGTATACGCTTTTAGTGAATCTCCTCACTGGCAGATAAAAAGATGCACCTTGTGACTTCAGGTGTTTCAGTGCCGGTGATGGCAGTCTACTTTGGCTGCCTGCAAAGAAGCAGTAAAGTGTCTGATTCCAGCCATGTACTAACATTCAAGTTTCTGCCTCATACAGCGACTTCTTAACATTATCTTATTGCGTTTTTATCAGCAGTCGTTATCGCTATCGTTGTCAGTGGGAAAGAAATCAGAGCCTAAACGTGTGTGTAAACCAAAGCAGCCGGAGCGTGTGAGTACCAAGCCGTGGTCGGCTTCGTAGCCTCCCCTTGCCCCCTTCACAGCCTCCGCTCAGCTCCTGGTCAACTGCAGTGCCTCTTTTCTTTTATGGAGAAGCCATTGCTCTCTGTCACAGATGCAACCATTGCTTTATTTATTCATGGCCCAGTTTACACTGTCCCATCGCTGTTTAAAGGCATGACGCCGATTCATGAACACATTGTTTTCATGGATCAAATTCTGTTGAAGTCTGCTGCTGTATATGTGCTCACATTGACCAGGACAGGAGTGACTGTAAATGTGGAGCTCAGAGTAAATGTGGTGACAGTTGTAGCTGTTCAGTGTTGATTTATCTGTAGCTTGTTTTAGTCTTTCTTTATATGTGTCAGTTTCTTTAAGTGTGAAAGTCACGACAACTCTTTGTAGAACAGGGTTTATCGAGGACAAACTGACAAACACGAATGTGTCTGCTGTCTACGACTGTTACCGTCGACTACTTTAAATCGTTTTGTTGGTGCATTTTGTGATTTAAGATACATGTACGAAATAAAAGCCAGAATCATTCATGAAAGAGATCTCAAGGTTTACGTCAACTATAACTGAGTGTGTGTCCTTGTTGGTTGTCTGTTTGTGTTACTGTGTAGAATTATCATTTATTCATTCACAGTTACTATAAATTACTGAAATTTGAGTGAGTAGCTTATTAGTTGATTAGCTTAAGAATAATAATATTTTTTGTATTTGTATGTACTGTCATTTTGTATCAGTTTGTTCACAACAGGTCAGATATTAGTTTCTACCAATGCATTTTTATTAGTTTTGCAACTAACCAGTTATATTTAGTTTAGCATGCACATTTTCCATATGTATGATTATTTTAATAGTGTGTCTTACCCAAAGGAGCAGCTGTAATTTGTCTGTGTAATGTCGGTGTACTGTGTGATTATGTGTACCTTCTGTACCCACACGATGCTCTTATCTGAGGTAATCACACAGCGCCGTCAAAGTAAACGTCATCATGGCTTTTCATGTATGGCTGTGAATGGCTGCTTTGCCCCTTGCTGCTTCCATCCAGTCGTGTTTTGTCTTCCTCCTCACCACCGTTTATGTCCTGGTGTGAACTACAGGGCTCGGAGTCTGAGTCAGTCAACGGACCAGGTAGAGACAGCGGGTTGGCTTCTTCTCGCCTCGAACCGTCTGCCACGTTACCAAGCAGAGGCGGAGCTGAGTCTGGGCCAGAGGCCATGGAGGGAATGCTCTGTCGAAAACAGGAGATGGAGTCCCACAGCAAAAAGGCAGCTAGCAGGTGAGTGTTCCTCTGAGTCACTCCTGTCTGTCAGTTGGCTACATGCACTGTTTTAAAGATGAGACAGACAAGATGGATTCCTTTTTTGAAAATCTGTCCACTTTTCAATTGAAAGATTTACAGAACTTTAGAGGGATGGGGTCACATGGAAACTACAGGAAAGAATGATTAGATTAGATTACAGGAAATACATGTTCCTTCAATTCACTGCTGTTTTATATTTTCTGATTCTGTTCATTTCTTTCTATAGGTCCTGGCAGAATGTGTACTGTGTCTTAAGAAAAGGAAGTCTTGGTTTCTATAAAGACAGCAAGAGCGCTAGTAACGGCATTCCATACCACGGAGAGGTTCCAATCAGCCTGGGAGAGGCTGTGTGTGAAGTAGCCCACGACTATAAGAAGAGGAAACATGTGTTTAAGCTCAGGTGAGAAGAGAGACAACAAGAAAACCCCCTGAACTAAGATTGCTTATACAGCTGTCCTCCTGTTGGATTTATTATTTAAAAGATGGTGAAATACCAATTATAGTAAAATAGTGTATTATTTTATCCCTGACTTGTGGTTTACCTCTTCAACCCTGTATCTGCAGGCTAGGGGATGGGAAGGAGTACCTGTTCCAAGCAAAGGATGAGGTGAGATGTACAGAATAAAATTACAGTGGTTTCTCGCCATATCGTGATTCCCTTTTTGTCGTCTCGCTGTATCGCAGATTTTTAAATTGCATTTGGTTTTGTGGATTTTTTGCTACATCTCGTGATTTTGCAGTATAGGTATTTTATTATGCTCATCATTGTGGCGAACTGCCTTGAAGAGTGACGTTGAAGAAACAATTTGTGCCGTTTATGCACTCTGCAACTGACAGATGCTTTTATTTTGACGCACACAGAAAGCAACTTTAGTAAATATGACAGGAAGTCATCAAACACACTTCACACTCACGGTCCTGACAGCATAACACTTAACCAAACTAGCTAGGCTGACTAAACCACAAAAACATAACGAAGCACAAACACTAACAGCACTGTAACACTAACAGAAACCACAACAATAACATGGCGTATTGCAGCACAGCAGTTCAGTAATCGCGACCGACTCTGCGATTGTTACATTATTTTAATTATTTTTGTGGTAAAATAAGCATTTTCTAGCCTAAAAAATTAAAAACAATATAAAAAATAATAATTTAAAGATATTAAAAGAATACTTAAATGAAAATAAAATGCATAGCGTACAGCGCTAGGCTCTTAGCATTCAGCATCTGGCTTTGTGCATTTCACATCGACATCTAATTGCTGTGCATAGTGTTGCTCTGCTGTGGTGTGTGTGTGTGTGGAGAGTTTATAAAGCCTTTAAGCATATAAATAAGATAAATATGGTTGCTACTTCGTGGATTTTTGTCTATCGCGGGGGGTGTGGAACGTAACCCCCAGGGTAGACGAGGGACCACTGTATATCACAAACGAAAATAAATACACATCATGTTTGTTTGCTCTAAATGTGACAGCATAATAACGTGTTTTGTTTGTTTAAAAGGCGGAAATGAGCTCCTGGATCCGCTCCATCCTCGGTTCCATTCCATCAGGGGCAGGGGACTCGCCCGGGGGTCCGCGGGCCCTGAGTCGTGCCATGACGATGCCTCCCATCTCCCCCAGCTCAGCTGATGCTGGAGGCGTCACCATGCGCAACAAAGAGGGGAAAGAGAAGGACCGCGAGAAGAGGTTCAGCTTCTTCGGCAAGAAGAAATAGAACACTTGTAAAATCGTCGGTGGAAAACGCATTTGTCAAAATTTCAACAGACTGAGGCAGACAGAAAGGAAAGTACAAACCAGTCATACAAACACACTGCTGTCAGTGCAGGCCCCTAGGAATTTGACAGCTGCATCACGTGGCTCACAGAAAACGCTTTATTTTATTTTTTTCTATATCTCTGATTCTCTCCCTCGCTGGTTTTATCTGTCATTTAATTTTTCGTTCATCCAATCCATAGTTCACATTTAGCTGCACCAAACAATGAAAGCCGTCATCCAGTTTTAGACCGTTTCAGACCCGCAGAGCTCATTAGCCTGAGTGAGTAACAGGCGTGGTTGGCATATGCAGGAATCCAGGCCCGACTCAGTTCCAGTCCAACAAATTGGATCTTCTTTCACAGGAATCTTTCCTCCTCAGTGAGTCTTGACTAGCTGAGCTCGTCGTGATGCCGCGTCTCTAATAAAACGATGGATGGTGGCTTTCCCCTCTTTCAAACGTTCTCTTTTGGGAAGGATCACATCAGTCTCTTTTTCTGTTCTTGGTATTGATGTTATTAACCTGATTGATATTATTATAATTATTATTGCTATTTATATTTTGCAATTGCTGGTTTGAGAAGACAAATTAATTAATTTGACAGTAGATAACCTTGATTTATGTTGTGGAGAGAAACAAATTTGGTTAAACTAGTGGAGAATGTTGGGCTTGCCCTTGTATGTATTGTTTTTTTTTTTAGGAATGACAGTTTCTGAGGTGTTTTGAGAAGAAAATAAAGCTCCTTAAGTTTTAGCAGTGTGCAGTAAGTGATCACAAGTTTCATTGGGAAAATGATATATATATTTAATAAGTGGTTTTATCTTTTTTTATCTTTAATTTTGCCTGTATTGATTATTTCTTTAGAGTGATCTTTTCTGCTTGATTTTCGACTTTCCTTTTTTTCTGTACAAAGCAGAGAAGATTAGTTTTCTAGTGTGTGTGTGTGTGTGTGCGTGCGTGTGCGTGAGTTGTGGTGCTGTGGATTTTGCATGTTTATGTTATTCCTGATCAAACGTGGCCAGCTGGATGCTGCTTTTTCGGTACTCAAATGCAGACAAAAATCAGACACAAACACACAATAATATTATTGGAATGATTTCATAAAGTTTGCTTTTCTTTTGGTTTTAAGTACGTGTAAGCTGACATTACCAATGACGTTTCTCCAGACGGCTGCCATTTCTCCTTCAGTCTTTCTAACATCTATTTCTGTTCTGCTGGTGTGAAGGCATGGGGGCAGTTTGTAGATTAAAAGCTGAAGCACATTTTTTTTGTGGCAGACCGCAGGGACGCGAGCAAGCCAGATGGACAGCTGACAGATCTGATTACAGGTGAAGTGAGGGGGTGTGGAAGTGAGATTGGATAGACAGTGAAAAACGTGCTTTATGTGCTTTCCGACAGAGAGATATGAGCCTTACTTGAACCCACTTCAGATACACTGAATCCTTTTTTTTCTACAAGCCCACTCTCCATTCAAACAGTCTCCAAGGAAGTGATCTTAATGCAAAGAGAAGAACGTTAAAAATGTGCCCTGTGGCAATGACCTAATGTATGTCAGTGGTTTATATATGCAGGTACAATAGGATTAAACGCAGAGAGGGAAAAGTCCTAAATTCTCTTCTATGAGCTCGGCTCTCTTGCATATGTGGCATGACTTCATGTATACTCGTGTGTGTCCGATCATTGCCATCTATTCTCTGCTGTGTTGATGTACTCTGTAGACATGAGAGCACTTCATATTCAGGATTGAAGAGCAACTAATTTTTGTAATTGGCTGTTAGAATCAAATAAGATAATCGTATGTAAAAATAAGTGTTTGTTAGTTTCCTCAAATACTGTGCCTGTTGAAATATAAAGGACAGCCGCAGTATAATGTGAATGTAGACAGTACACACATAAATATCTTAAACTGGTTGTGATAGTCAAAACTGTTAATTTGCTGTTTATAACAGTAAAAAACAAAAAAGGCAACAGGAAGTTACTGG
Source organism: Acanthochromis polyacanthus (assembly GCF_021347895.1). Taxonomy (NCBI): domain Eukaryota; kingdom Metazoa; phylum Chordata; class Actinopteri; family Pomacentridae; genus Acanthochromis; species Acanthochromis polyacanthus. The sequence continues at coordinate 14,454,351 of NC_067129.1, forward strand.
GTTACAATTCAAGACTTTTATGGGCTACCGTAAAACAAGTTGGCTGCAAGCAATTATTTGCAATTCATGGCATTCTGACAGTAACTCTTTAAGGCTGGTAATTGCCAGGATGTGCATGTCATCCCTTGGAGGAGTGATTAGTTCACAGGAATGTCACACCGAAACTGTTGACACCACAATCAGCTGGAAATTTACACAGGTCGGCCTTACGTTCCACTCCCAAATAAATATGGTCCTGCGAAAGTCAGAGAGGAGAAATATGTCACCATCCACTTTGAGACTACTGAACTGGGTTCAGTTAACAGCACCTGGTCCAAACCTGTCTCTGACCGTGGCACTTTGTATCCCGGGTGTGTGACAGAGCTCGACTAAACTGGGATCTGTGGACCAGGTCAGTAAGGTCACTGCATACATGAGCGAGCCTGCACAGTTTTGAATAAAGGAGTCCTTCTTCCCCCAGTGGATAAGCTGTTTTAGCGACTACTGCTTCTTTTTCTCCGCTCTGTGCGCCTAATGCAGCTGATGTTGGGCGGTTCAAGTTCAAAGGTCACACAGTGTATTTTCTTATCAGCTCATTTGAATGTGAATGATTCAAATTAGTTTGGCCAAATTGGTCATGTGAAGCAAAAATGTTTCTCATACTTGATATACTGTACACAAGCTCGCTCTCTCTCTTTCACACACACTCTCACATTAATACTGTACTGTATATTCAATGCAGAATGACCCCGGCAATCCAGTCTTGTGGGAATGTCCTCAGCTGGCTGTGATTCGATGTTGCATATGGCATCCTTTTAAAATAACATTGTGCTACTGGTGAGCTTTGACCAGAACATGGAAAGTATGTATTATTGATGTCAAAGATATAAGTTTTTGGTTCTAAGAGTACTTGTAACAATGCAGTACTTAATGAAGAAAAAAAAACAACTTTTACTTGTTAAGTATTAGATATGAGTGAACAGACTGGTGACAATTTGAGCTTCCTTTTTTAGATGAAGGCAGGATATTTGCTGTCTAGTGGGAGCTTGTATTTTTTCATCCAGTGGTCTGTCTCGCAGCATTTGATAAGCCTGTCCACCTCCCTTCATTTCTCATTACTTTTGACAAATGTCTGTTCCTTCCTCTGTAATTCAGAGTTGTTAATACCACTACTATTATTAATTGCTATTATTATCATTATTGCTACTGTTGTTACTATTACTACTACTGTTACTAATGCAACTTATTGCAAAAACTATAACTGCTGTTCATTTTCAGGTACGTGTCTGTAATACCAGACCCTTCCACACGATGTCAGTGTGCTGTGGAGCATTTTCATTACAAATCGAAGATAATGTTTGTTGACTTGTGTATCTACATCTAATATTAGGAATAATAAAACATGGTTTAATCAAGAACACGGTGATGTTGGGGGTCTTCTTGTCTCCTTAACCACTACTCTTTATTCTATTAGATACCTCAACTACACTACCAGTCTAAAGTTTGGACGCACTCTCATTAAATGGTTTTTATTTAATTATTTATACATATATATACTGAAGACATCAAAACTGTAAAACAACACGTGTTAATCTTCAGTATTAATCTACAATATCGAAAATAATACAAATGAGAAGGTGTGTCCAAACTTTTGACTGGTAGTGTACCTTAAAGTCCAATTTATTTAACAGTTTTTCAATCCACTTCCATTTAAGTGCCTGAGAGTAATGTCAAAACAAGAACCAACAATTTTCATATTAAAAACTATTAAATTAATTAAGGGTTAGCAGTACAGGCACTAGACAATAAATGTCTACCTTAACGGTGAAATCTGCCTTATAAATCACATGGTAGCTATGATTTTTGATGGTTTTATGTTCAGTGACATAAGGAGTGTCTGAAAGTTTAGATAGATTATGATTTAAGTCAGACACTGCAGAGATCATGAACAGATAAACTAAAACACTCAATAAAATGTCCATATCAAAATAAACAGTGTTATAATTTTATGTAAAGGTGATGGCTGATGAGATTCAATGCCCCATAATTTTACAACCATTTTGACAACACTTTGTAATGTGTGATTATAAAAATAAGTCATTTGATACTATCTTATCTATTGTCTTTTTTATTGCGTTATATTCAAGAAAACCTCCAGAAAAAGATTAACACTGACATATAATGTCATCTCATAGGCCCATCTGTAGTTCAGTATTTAATTATCAGTTTAAATATTGATCCTGTCACAGTTTTGAGGCAAATATCAATATCTGTACAGTTTATTTCATTAACAGCTGCAGCCCAGCTAAGAGTATTTCAAAGATATATTCATCCTGAACCATGAGTTTGTTAAAAGGATTATTTTTTCCAGGTATAATGTGACAGAGAAGGAATAAAAGAGAACAGATCTGATCAGGTAGCACAAACTAAAGTGTTTCAATCATGCGTTGTTAACCTATCAGTCATAGTAATAACTGAAAAGCTGTAACTGATTTGCAGATTATAACATTTTCATTAAAAAGAGTAAAAATCAAGCCATTTTAAAACAGGAGGGGTTTATTTTTATGGTAAAACATAATGAAATCGTTTGCTTGGACACAGATTAGCTTTTAGGAGTTAATCAATGATCAGATGGGGCTTTAAAGGCCTCATTCATTTATTTTCATTGGGGCTTAAAGTTATGCATAAATAAGGGTGCGGCTGCTTTGACTGACATGTGAGTGCAGTCATAAGACAGTTCATGGCCCAGAGACATTCGCATGACCCATCTCAGCTCTGTTCACGCTCCACCTCTTTGCTCATTTTTGGATTAGCTGGGAGCTAAGAGGAGTCAGACACTGTCAAGATGGTGACAGCAGAGAGCTTTAAAACTGCTGTTCAGGAAACTTATGGGTGATGTTACAGAGGGTTTGTTCATCTTGTGTAAAGTCTGTGCTCTAAGGAAAACCAAGTAACCTAAGCATGTCTCATAGGCAAAATGTGGGAGGAATATGATGGATCACCTGGTGAAAACTCATGCAGGTACAGAGAGAACAAGCAACAGTAAAAGAAGATTTCTAATCAGCATTAGTGAAGTCACTTATATGGTTATATTGGTCTTAGTTGATACTCACATCCAGCTAAGATAAGATAAGAAGCAAAGAGATGAGATACTTAATTGTAAAACAAATCTGGTTAAGATATCTTATTAAGTGCCTCTGTAATAAATTCTTAAAATTGTAAAGAGCCTACGGACACCCTGTATGACAATAAAATCTCTAGCAGTAGCACCGTGTCACCAGCAGGGGGCGCCAGGGTCAGTGTTCCTGCTCCCTCTGCCTACAAGTCCTGACAGGGGGCACACATTACCCGTCAACCACTTTCCCCGTGTATTAAAGCAAGATGGCAGCTGTTGTTGAGAATGTTGTCAAACTGTAAGTGCTGGACTTTTCTACATACCTTCCACCTGCGCAGGTGACACACGCCGCGGTCTCATCCTAACAGCTGCGGAGCCTCCCAGCCGCCGGCTCCGTCGCTAGCTAGCTTAGCCGCACTCTGACTGACTTAGTGAGGTTAGCCGACGGTGTGGGACCGTCGTGTCTGTCCACATCCTGGAATGGAAGTGTAAGTTAGCAGACACGCAGCTGGCGTCTCTGAAACATGGAGTGTGTGTAGTAAAACGCGAGTCTGTGTCATTGCGAGTGCGTTTTTGTCGATATTGCGGTTAGTTGTTGTGTCTTTGTAGCCGAACGCCCGTCGCGGTGCTAACGTCAGTGTAGTGGAGCAGCTAGGCGGCTAACGAGCTAAAGAGAGTGGAGTAGTGTCCGACGTTGTTAGCTGGAGGTCTGTGGCGACGACTTTACAATGAATGAAACACTTAAGGACTTTCATCTTGACTCTGCAGTGTTAAAGCTGCCACTGTAGCTACAACATATGAGTCATTTCCAGTAACTCTTGGGAAGTGTAAAGTTTAACGTTTCGGTGAGCTGAACTAGGCTGTGCTCAAACGTGCTTCCATTTCCGTTGTCTTGATTCGTGTCGCTGCTGCAACCTGAAGACACTATTTACGATGATTACAAACAACTAACGAGCCTCATTTAACGCATGACACTATAAAACTTAGCTCACACCCAGCTAAATATTCAATTTACCTCTAAAGCTGTCCCTGTCCGCCATTGATATTTTACTCAAAAATTAAATGCATTCAAAAACATGTAATGTAGGGTATCTTCAAGCCCCTACAATCCCGATAAGAAAGACAACAATGCTTAAACTAACGTAGAACATAATAACCAGGGTGGTGAGGTGAGGAATAATTACGTACATGACAGATTTATGCATTTTCTACCTATCAGTTATTAATATCTGGAATCAGATCAGCTTTATAGGCCAAGTATACGTACAAATACAGTGAACTTGACACGATTTTCTGATTTGCTCTTAAACTACACACTAAAATACATACATCTTAAACAGGGCAACAGGTTAATGAAAGAAAAGGGAGTGTTTAACTACCACGTCCAGCTACAGACAAGTGTTCAAGAGCATAGTGAAAGTGAACAGATTCTGATGATAAATCAAAAAATACAGTTGACGAGAATATTTCGGGTTGTTGACACATTATACACATGAGGGATGTGGATGATAGTGCAGCTGAGAACAGTGTTACTGGGATGAAATATTGACAGATACTAGATAGAAAGGTTATACAGTGGTTCATCATTGACTGATTTAATAGTTCATCAGAGTGAGGGCCTATGAGAAGAAACGTTTTTTTCTGTCTGTTTAGGTGCTGACGTGGTGATTTAGTTCGAGACGGTCATTGTTTGGAATCAATATCGTTCATTCAGGGCCAGTACTGACACTGATTATTAGAAAATTAAATGAAAAATGAAAATCTTGGTGTCAAAATTTCAAATAACATCAACTTAGATGCAAAACTTGATTTGAAAATCTCTTTTTAGACCTTCAAGGAAACCAGAAGATATTCCTATCTTAGAACACAGAATCAGAGAATTTAACTGGGCAAATATTGTTCTTGATTCTTGTAAAACAAAAAGAAAAAAATGATTACTCAAAGTGATTAGCAAAATAGTCTTTGATTAAGTTAATGGCTGACAACTAAACGCTATTCCACAGTATTGTATCCTCACACAAAATATAATAAGATCTTTCATTGACAATGTATGTTTCTGATCTGTCATTTTTGACACAACTACATATTCCTCAACTGCTCCAGTCCAACTTATTGCTGTAGTTGCTCTGGAAAGTGCCCTGGGGCTCCCTGACAGCCTCAATAGTTGCAGTTGCCAGATGATAAGACTATTTGTTTTCATTCCTTTTGGTTTCAAGAGTTTGGAGAAACAGTAAGATTTCTGTCAGGAGCCTGTCTGTCTCATTCTTAGTTCAGTCAACCCTTAGCTTTCCTAAAAGAGAACAAGTACGCCACACTTTTGCAGTATATTTATGCTGAAAACACAGCTCACTTGTGGTGGTGCTGACTACCAAGCTCTTTGTTGTTGATGTACCAACAAAAGAGCATCTGCTGTTGCTCTTTTCCCTAATTATTTAGTCTGAAGCACAACGACATTGTCTAGAGACAATCAACAGGCAGCACAGCAGAGAAATACGAGTAGTTTAAAACTAAACTGAGACCGCGCTGATTTTAGAGTAGCTGCACCTGCTGATTCTTGTCTTTCAGCCATTATAGACCTAATAACCGGCATCTGCCTCTGGTCTTGTTTTGCCAGGCTGGGAGAGCAGTACTACAGAGATGCTATGGAGCAGTGTCACAACTACAATGCCAGGCTGTGCGCTGAGAGGAGCGTTCGAATGCCGTTCCTCGACTCTCAGACCGGCGTGGCTCAGAGCAACTGCTATATTTGGATGGAAAAGAGACACAGAGGACCAGGTGAGAAACAAAACACATTCACTGAAATGCCACTTAGGGCTAAACAATAAGTTTATTCAAATATTTTAAAATGGTGACAGCGATGAGAATCAAATTGTAGAGCTGCTACGTTTAAGTCTTATGAGTCCATAAAACTGCCTCACAATCTTCAAATGAAATGGGGCAAGAGTAACCCAATTTATCTTAATTTTACCCAAAAACAGAGCAGACTTTTGGTGGACAAAATATAATCATTTAGACATACAACATGTATGTTTGAAATTACAAAGAAGGAACAGCCGATGCTGACGATCTTATCTAATCTGCTAGCAGCTAGCTGTGCTCTTCTGAATTTAAATGAGAATTTTAACAAGGCTCAAAAGGCCATCTGTGGAAGCTATAACACAGCGTGTGGGTTTCTTCTACCTGCGTGTCAGAACATCTGACAAGTATCGCTGAATTTTAAATAGACTGAGTGTTATGTGCATGGATGTCTTCTGCTGTCCCTCAGGCGTGGCTCCAGGACAGCTGTACACTTACCCATCCAGGAGGTGGAGGAAGAAGCGGAGGACTCACCCTCCAGAGGACCCCAGGCTTATCTTTCCTCCTGTCAAGTCAGGTACAACAGCTTCAGGCCTCAGTTCACCTCATTCTGCATTTTACCATGTTGGCTGTGCTCTCCGGACTGTGGTTATGAAAGAATAATTGGCAGATACATTGCATTATGTTTGAAGTAATAGTTTATTAATTAATGAGAGATGTTTCTATTTGAATTTATGTGTATATATATATATATATATATATATACAGCAAAGTGGAACCCTGTAGTTTGGATTTGTAAAGCAAACCAACTTTGCAAATAAAACCTTTTTTCTGCTTTGGCTCAGTGAAGTATCAGTGCAACTTTTGAAAAACACTGCAATGAATAGAGCGTTGTTTTAGACCTAATATCATTGTCACAATCCCTTGGGCTAATTTGGCAGTTGTTTGGCAGCAGTAGGTTGTTAATGCAGCTTACGCTGCTCAGAGACCAACAAAGGATTGAAAAGTTAAAACGACAGGTGCATTGGATATTGTTTATGGGTTTGAAAGGTTGTGTAGATGAGGCATTTTCCATTTTGACCTTTCAAGCTGGCGTGAGAATTCACATTTAGAAATGATTCCATTCTTGTTTTTCTGAAACCAGCTGCGATGTTCACCACAGCAGTTATCCATCTGGCTAATAGCATACAGGCTACATGTAGGCTATTTTTAGCGTGCCATACCGCCAAACTGTCATATTTTTGGTTAGAGTATTTTTTTTCTAGGTATTCAGTCATTCATTCTCTTAAGCCCCAAACACATTTCAAACCCACACATTTTCCTCGCTTTACACTATGTGGATGAGTAATTGTATGCATCAGAAATGTAAAACACCCCCAGTGTACTTTCCAGTGGTTTACTTCTGTGATTATATCTTGATATAGCTGCGTTTTATTCACAGAGGTAGATTTAGGACTGAAGAAGGATGCTCTGTTGTCATCGGACGGCAGCAGCCTGGAGGCTCTGCTGAAAGGAGATTCTCTGGACAAACGAACAGCCACAGATCTCAGAGGGTCCGAGGAAGATTCAAACATGAGCGATTACACCGGAAACCTGAACCCTGCGGCCCGGATCAGAAAGGTTCTTGATTTTATTGAGTTTTTGTGTAAAATATGAGGATGCTGTAGGCAGAAAAGTGAAATGAGTCATAAGATATGTCTGGACTTATGTTTCCTTTCTTTCATTTTTAAAAATACTGACTCCTCTCTGCTGTTAACGTAGAGAATCCTCGAGCCAGATGACTTCCTGGACGACCTTGATGATGAAGACTATGAGGAAGACACGCCTAAAAGAAGAGGCAAAGGCAAGGGGAAGGTAATCAACTGCTGTTAATACAATACATCACTCTCAACTGTGATCGTGTTTTCCAGCCTGTCTGACTCTAATAATGTCCACAGGGACGAGGAGTGGGCAGCAGCAGGAAGAAGCTGGACACAGCTGCACTGGAGGACAGAGACAAGCCGTACGCCTGCGATAGTGAGTCCTGATGGGCGAGAGTAGAGCATGTGAACTCCAGTCGAGTACAGACAGATGTTAACAACTGTAATGTTTATAATCTAATCAGTCCTCACTCTATCAGCTCTCTTTCCATCCTCTCCTATTTCCCTTAACCCTCTTGTCGTCCTGCAGGTCAAAATTGACTCCTTTTAAAGTTTGAAAATGTGGAAAAATGTATATATTTTCACAGTGAAACTTCTGATGTCCACATTTTCAACATTTTTGGGAAATCTTTGAACATTTTTGGGTGGAAAAAAAGAAATGTTAAAAATGTTTCTTAAGAACATTCACACAAAAAATCAACCAAAATCCAGCAAATTTCCCTGGATTTTGGTAGATTTTTTTTGTGAATGTACTTAAAGGAAATATTAGAAGCCATACATATATGTATGTAATCACTTTAGATATTTTTAGGATTTTTTTGAAGATTTTTACTCATTTTTTGAAAATATTTACCACAATTTTCTTGTCAAATTTGGGAGATTTTTTAAAAAAATAAAACTTTTAAAGAATTATTGGAATTTTCTTCCTGAAGGTTTTGCAAATTTTCAGAAATTTGGGGAATTTTTTTCCTGAATTTTTTCAGACAAGAAAGCAATATTTTTTGGTGTCCACAAATGAGGACAACAGGAGGGTTAAAGTGCTTTTCTTTTTCCGTCTTCTCTCTTCTCTTTTACTCCTTTAATCTGACATTTTTCTAGCTAGTCTAAGCTCAGCTGTGTTGTTTGCCATTATGATATTATGCTTTTCTTTAACTCGCATTTCAAATCTGTCCACGGGCATGAGGAGATGGGGGATGTTTCTTTCACTTCCTTGTTGTTGTCTATCTGTACTGCTTGACGTATTTTTCCTCGTTTTGAGAAGCGTTTTCACTTTCAGCCGCGGTCCTCTGTAGGTCACTGCAGACCAGCCGAGTGATCTTCTGGTCGGTCTGTGAGTCTGTTTCTCTGAGTCTCTGTCTGTGCTCTCTCTTCTCCTTCTCTTCTCTCTTTCAGACACTATCAAACAAAAGCATATTTCAAAACCTTCTGAAAGAGGTATATTTCTCTTCATTTCTTTTCACTCCAGTCTGCCTTTGTCCTTTGTTTTCACTGCCTGACTTTTTTTTCCCCCTGTGTTACCAAGTAGATGTGCTCTTGGTGTAGCTCTGTCCATATGGCGAATGCTCTTTTCGACACTGTTTACTTAACTAGATTCAGAAAAGGTCAATAGAATGTTATTATACACCTCTATTGAAGTGTAGTCATGAGTCATCTCAGCTTATACAAGAGAAGCTTTTTCTGCACTGAGTTTGGCCCTACTAGAGCCTTTGGACCATTGTGCTGTTTTTCCTCCCCTCTGTGCTTTTTCTTTTGTCTTGCTACTTAATGCGTGCAGTTTGACTGTGTTACAGTTTTGTTCGTTGCCTCTTCACCCCCTCTGCACCCTCTAAAGTTTCATGTTTAAGCGTGCCTCTGCTTGAGCTTCGAGTCGGTTTAATGTCTGCTTGACCTTTTGAGGAGTCTCTTTCAAAACTTTCTGCCACTGCACAAAATCACTGTGCATGTAACTAACCGTGTCTTTGGTTCAAACATTTCCTCAAACAAAAACCGGTCTTTTAGATGGCAGTTAGGCTTTACTGGCTTTTTGAGGAAATGAAAATGAGAGAAAGTATGGAAGTGAAAGAAGAAGTACAATCTTTGAGTGTTATCTTATGACAAACATCACACCCCCTGTGACAGCAACTTCACACAGTGGCTTCTTTGTTCTCCTTACAGTCAGAAAATCCTTCTTATGCAATCCCACTGGCTTCTCTTACAACACACATTAGTGGAGTATGATTCAAATCAGAAACATTAATATTCTAGTCAAGTTTAGGGCTATTCTACAATTGTTGAAGTGTCAATCTAGTAGGAGAAGATTGATACTTAAGGTGAAATGAAACCAAATAATTGCATTTCATAGTTCATTTATATGTAATTCATTCTCTAGTCTCACTGTATGTCCTTCTCAAGCACTGTCTTAAATTGACAGATAAAACCAGTGTTCTAAAGATTGCATATCATATACCAAGCATCTCATCTGCTGACTGCAGATATGTGGCCTCATGAGATGTTCTCTCCATGCTGTGCTTTTCCCAAAAAGGATGTGATGACACTTGTCTTAATATACTGCCTCAGAGCAGAGCACGTTGTTCATATTCCCAAACGGCCTCATCATTCTTCATCTTTCCCTCTAATTTCATGGCCAGTGTACCATGTCATTGTGATGGTTTTGATATTCAACATAAAGCGGGAGACCACAGGAACCTGGTGGGTTCTGAAGTGATTTCCTTTCAGCATCACACCTCATCATTTCACCACATAAAAGCAGCTGAAGTCTGTTCAATCGTCAGATCAGAGCAGATGTTGCACAGATCTAATTTTATGTCTGGTTTGCCTGTGTGGTCTTTCAAAGTCTGTGTTGATGGCTGTTTGGTTTTTGTTGTTGCTGTTTTTTTAACATTCTTACAGTTAAGGAAAACTTGGTTGTTGCTGCCATTAAACATATTACCACATTATTTATTCAAATGTTTTCAACTACAAGGATTGAATTTTTTAGCAGACTACATAAACAGAACTGTCAAGAAGTAGGGCTTTAGTACAGCAAGGCTTTTATAAAAGACAACATATGATAATCTTGACAATAGAAATGTTCCAGTAATAGAAAGGGTTTCTCTTACTCTCAGCAGTACTGGTGGAATCTCTAGCAGAAGTAAAATATCCCATGATAGCACCCTAAAGAACAGTCATCATTTCCATGAGTCACCCCGTTCCTCTTTTACCGCTGCCTGTGTACAACATGAACTTGACTTGTTTGTTCTTTGTTTTCATATTCATCCATGTTGTGTTTGGTGGTTTTGGTGGCAGTCTGTGGGAAGCGCTACAAGAACCGTCCTGGCCTGAGTTACCACTACGCCCACTCCCACCTGGCTGAGGAGGAGGGTGACGAGAAGGAAGACATGGAAATGAACGAGCCTGCCCTGCCACTGCCTGAGGAGCCAAAAAGTGAGTTCCAAGAAAACAAGGTTGAATCAGAGATTTCATCTTTTTTTTCTTTTTTTCTTTTTTTTTTTTTACTTGTCTGCATTTATTCTCATTGTTTAACTTCACAGAAGGGGTGTCAACGTTTTAGGAGATTGATGCATATTTTAGTCTTGCAGCCAAATATTTTAATATTTCGTGCATGTGTGACCATCACCAGCCCTCCCTGATTCTTTATTAGAATTCCCTATTATGAGCCAGGGAGGGCAGTGCTACACCGTGATGACCTTAATGATTTCATCATTATAAAGGGCTATCTATCTAAAATCATTAATCATGTACAGTAACTGTACAAATGAACTCTCATTTGTGGACGCTGGAGTAACTAAACACTGAAACGCTCAAGATATTTTCCTTTTCCTTCTCAGCTCCCAAAAAAGGTCCAGATGGTCTTGCGTTGCCGAATAATTACTGCGATTTCTGCCTGGGAGACTCCAAAACTAATCACAAGACTGGACAGTCAGAAGAGCTGGTGTCCTGCTCCGACTGTGGACGCTCAGGTACGTCCTAGCTGTATGGATGCTGACATACAGTAGCAACAGGAGAAAAGTATGTATGGAGATGTACGAATGGGAATATTTTGGCAAAGTATAAAACGTTTAAACCATCTTCCTTGATGTAGGCCACCCCTCCTGCCTGCAGTTCACTCCTGTAATGATGGCTGCTGTGAAGACGTACCGCTGGCAGTGCATAGAGTGCAAGTGCTGCAACATGTGTGGCACCTCAGAGAATGACGTGAGGAGTTTACCTGCATTCTGATATTATCTACTAAACATGGAGGTTAAGAGTAATGCTGGTTGTTTTTACAGATGACTGTAGTGCCTTGTTTTCTTTCATTTCTTCCCATTTCTTCAAGGATCAGCTTCTGTTTTGTGACGACTGCGATCGAGGCTATCACATGTACTGTCTCAACCCCCCAATGTCTGAACCTCCAGAGGGTGAGTCCAGTATGTTTATAATTTGTAGAAACGATGAATCTGAGAGAGCTTGATTTCATATGTTGGGTAAAGAAGAAGACTACAGACTGATGAAATGAAAGCATCACCCGAAAATGAACACTGACATAAAGAGATAAGTATGACATGTTTTACGTTTAAGTTGAAGTACATCCATCATTTAGTCCAGTGAATATGCACATGTAAAAACATGATCTGCACTGGAGCATCAGTATAAGAGTAGGAACGATAACGTGGTAGTTTCACAACAGGAGTGACATGACGTTCTGTGCAGTTTACTGTCCATAAAGTGGCCACAAATTGTTAGAATATTGGACGTCTGCAAAAGTCCGACCAGAAGAAACGCATCTGAAACCTGCTGAAGTTCACCACATGGAGGATATTGATGACGGGGATGTAGAGCTTTAACTATGTACAGTGGTCCTTTGCCACATCGCAGTTCATTTTTCGCGGTCCCACTGTGTCACAGATTTTTAAACTGCATTTGGTATGGCAGATTTTTTTTTGCTATATCCCAGGATTTTGCATTATATAGTTATTTTTATGTATTTTGTATCCTGGCAAGTTGCACTGAGGAATGACGCTGGAGAAAAAATATCTGCCTTTTATGCACTCTACAGCTGGTGGATGCTTTATGTTCACACACACAGAGAAACAAAGTAAAAATGTGGCAGGAAGTCATCAAACACTCCACTTCACACTCACGGTCCTGACAGCATAACACTTAACCAAAGTAACTAGGCTGACTAAACCACAAAAACACAATAATACATAAACACTAATAGCACTACAACACTAACATAAACCACAATAAAGACATTTAAACACCCGACGCCCCGAGCTCCCATGGTGCATTGCAGCATAACGGTTCATAGCAACCGGCTCTGCAATCGCTACATTGTTTTAATTATTTTTGCAGTAAAATAAGAATTTTAAAGCCTAAAAAATTGAAAAACAATATAAAAACGATATAAAAGATAATAATTAAAACATATTGAAAGGATATTTAATCGAGAAAACATGCATAGCATACAGCGGTGGGGGGGTCTGGAAAGTAACCCCTGCTATGGAGGAGGGACCACTGTAATTTAAAAAGCCAAAAATGTCCCAGATTTTTGAAGTTTTCAAGGCCAAGCAGAGGAGAAAGATTACCTGCACCCTCAGTCTGGCACCCACTGAGCCAAGCTTGTACAACATTTATCAAACCCACCTTGTCTGAAAGTCAGACAACTCAGAAAGTTCTCAACTTGTGCTGCTTAAAACCGCAGAAGTATGAACACTGAATTTAGTAAAGCCTCTCTATTTTTTTTATTTTTTTACAATTTTCTGTAAGTAATCATAATTTAGAAATATAAGCACGTTTCTTCCTAAAATCCAAGATTGTCTAGTGGTGCCTTAACACAGCTATATAAGTAAAGTTGTCAAAAACTTTCAGAATTTTAATTTAGTAGTACTAGAAGTTAGTTTGATTGGAGTTGAGAAATACGATCAGATTTGACAGTTGATGCTTTTCTGTGTACACATTTCACTCTGTGTCAAAAGACTATGAGCGCTTCATCCTAAATGCATTAAAAAACTTCGCTGTACTTCAGGTTTATGAACATCCAGTATAAACCTTTGCTAAAGACACTTTACCAACAGCTTTATATGTGTTTCTCTCTTATTTTGTCTCTCAGGGAGCTGGAGCTGTCATCTATGTCTGGCCCTTTTGAAAGAAAAGGCGTCCATATACCAGAACCAGAACGCCCCACCATCGTGATGGCTGCTCTGCCCTGCATACAGTCATCGCCCAACCGTCCCGCAGCAGTATGGTTTACCCTTAAAGATCGATGTTAAACTCCCCTGACGAGCTGACCTCAGAGGGAGTGTGTTCTGGACAGACAAATTGTGAAAAGGGAAGTACGCTCTACCAGACTGGCCTGCCTCAACCTCCAATATGACTGTTACACAGTTCAAACCTCAGATTCTGTCCCATAGAATTTTCTTTTCACTACCTTGCCACATAGCCAATTTGAGCAGTTTTAATTTTAAACACCATCGACAGCTTAAACAGCCAAAATATCACCTCCCGTTCAGCTTTTTTACACATACAAAGTTGCTAAAACCTTGTCTCTATCTTGCAAAGTACTGATTTTATGACGAGAGCAGAAATGGAGCTCACTGAAATCCAACAGCATGCCAATGCTTGCTCATAGTAAAAATAAGACATTTTATAATATTTATATATTTCTATGGTATATAATAGTGTGAAGTATGTACAAATTGGAAAAGGAGTGGTCGTGTAATGGTCTTTTTTTATTAGTGCCCATCTCATCACTGTGGGAAGAATCCACAGTCACATGTTCTTTTATGGCACTGCTGATATTTGGTAATTCATTTGATAGAGTCAAAGGGATTTGCTGAGACTAAATGATTTTCCTTCTCTTCCACTGCCACTGGCCGCACACCGGCTCACACAAAGACTAACAAAAAAACAGGAACTATGAATAGAAATCCTGACATGCTCGTCAAAGTGGCCTCAAAGTCTGAGGGGTTTCAGGGACGGCAGGTTAGACTTCACTCCAGTTGTTGACTCGCTTGCTGCCTCTTGTTCATCGAGCTGCACGCTGAGTTCAAGGTGTAGACGCTCAAATGTTCTCGTTTCATTCAGGCTTTGGGGGTAGGGCTGGGCGATATGGCCAGAAAATAAAATCTCGTTTTTGTTTTTTTAGTCATCTTGGACGATTTTGATTTTAATCGATTTTTGTTGTTTCTTTGCGGTCTGTTTGCTATGGCTAGTGCTAGCTATACCACACTCCCATAGCTGCGAGCACTCTTCCCATTCTTTAGGATGCCTCTGCCGGAGGTGCTGAAAGAGGTTAGTTGTGCTGCTACTCTTCGTTTTCATAGTACTTTTGCAAACCTTGCACATGACCGTAGTTTGCTCTGTGTCAGTCTTGTCAAAGCCGAACCACTTCCATATAATCGATGTAACATGAGGCCCTTTTCTCGCGACCAACTCTTCATCTGCTGTTCTGTCTGCCGTGGCGGGGGTGTGAGTGTTTTGGCGGAAGGAGATGAGAGGCGGAAGCAAACACCAGTGCACAAGTCGTGAAAGGCAGAAGAAGAATCTGTATTGTTATATATTTAAGCTAGCCTCAATTTTACGATTTGGCAAATTTTCAAATCGTCAGGTTTAAAAATGCGAATTAATCAAATTTATTCGATTTATCGCCCAGCCCTACTTTGGGGCCTTTTTGACTAAACTCTCAGCTCTTCACTCTGGTCCTGAGGACTGCAGCAACACAAAGCAGGCTTGATGTCGACACGCGGACCGGCAAACACAACTGGCCTCTGTTTTATTAATGTGTGCTAATGTTAAGATAATGGTGGTAATTCCAGTCAAATATGAATCCTGTTTGCATTATCAGCCAGGTAAAGGGATAATTACTGTGTTCTAGCAGTTTGCTGATTATGCACCAGTGTCTGTCGATGTTGTGACACCAATAGATGAATTTAATGCAATTGAGGACCATGTAGCCTCACAGATGGTCACTTACTGATGATGTAAAAGCAATATAAGAGCTCCTGTAGGATGCTGTAATGACAGGGATTCATAGCAGAGTAGGGTTGTACTCTGTTCACAGACAACGTGCGATACTGTAAATTTTCTATATCAGAAAATGCTCTAACAAATAGTGGACTGGCAGCAATTCTGAATGGCTCCATACTGTAGAAAAGAGATTTTAATGTGTATATGTATAGTCCTGGGGAGATGGCTCTTTTTGTCACCGCTTTCATAGTTTTTATTATGCAATGGTTTCCTTCTGTGGCAAGGCTGAAGAAAAAGTCTGTCTGAACTGTTGAAGCAGTTACTTTACCTCAAACAGAAACAGTATTTAAAGGGTTGAAACATGCTGTAGATAGATGGGACAAAGGCAGAGGGATGAATCGTAACGACGGCTGCAGTGTCTGCTTCAATATCTGCATATTCTACAGTTAAACAAGTGCATGTTCAGTAATTGTCTGCACTCTCATATGCTACGTAGTTGTCTCAGCGTTAGGTCGGCAAAGGTGTAGGGAAGTGGTGTAATATAAATTAACCATGCTATCATGTCGTTTCAATAGCCAACTAACAATTACTAAAGCATTACACAAGTATAACTTGGTTTATTTTCTCATCACGTTTTAAATTTACCGTTTTATCTAGAGACAGTGGCTTCTAGAATATTTTGCTGGTTGTTTTTGTATTCATCAGCGACGTTTGCGTACCTGAGGTGTGGGACTTAAGTGGAAGTTGCTTCCTAGTAAATCCTGTGATAACCCGAGCTGCTCTCCTCCAAAGCTCACAACAAGAAGCAAAGTCTGTAATGTGATTAAGAGGTGAACACTCAATCTTTGAGGATCCAACTTGGAACTGAACTCACACAAACAAGAAGTTCATCTTCTGCTGTCATATCATTGTTTTTTAAATATCAGATTTCCAGCTTTGGGAGAGAATTGTTCATCACAAATAATATTTAAATCAAGATCATAGGTTTACATAGTAGGTGAATTCTCTTAGGGTGGACTTTCATTTGGATTGTGATGGAATGTTTTATTGTATGAAATTGTCTTCAGGAAAATAAAATACTAGGCACTATAACCTGCTGTTATGTTTTCTTTTTACACTGGATTACATTCAGGGATTAATGGAGACTGAGAGAATGAGCATGATGTGGTTGTATTAGTAGTTCCTTTACACGTCTATTTTATGTCAGACGTGTCTCCATGATTCGCTTTACAATTTACGACGTGATTAGTGAGCAGAAATGTATGATTTGTGTGAAGTTTGGTGGAAATGAAATGTTGATCCTGATACTTAAACATTACATCAAAAAGTGTAGATTTCCAGTTTCTGCACTTATAAGAAGCGTGGGAAGAAGTATTCAGATTCTTTAGTGGTACTGTTACTGAAGTAATGTCAAAGTACTCCATCCATCCGTTTTCTATTCACCACTTAGTCCTCATTGGGTCATGGGAGGTTGGAATCTATCACAGCTGACTTGGGGTGAAGGCAGGGGATACCCTGGACAGGCAAGAGTTGATCCAGATTAATTTTAGTGGGGGGGGGGCACTAAAAAGTCGTAAGAAAAAATGAAAGCTGCAACCGACTTCTCGCTTTTACAAAGTATTTTTCATGGTTTTTTTGGTTCTTTAACCCAATAGGAACGCTGTATATGACCTTTTCATTTTGGACTGTTAATATTCAAATTATGATGGACTTGTTTCCTTGTTTATGTGAATTACAGCATCATCAGCTGCAGCATCTGCCTGTTATGTCAAACTAATAAGCTCAATGACAATCCTGAGGGCAATTAAGTGAGAAATATTGTACAAGAACAGCACTATATACAAACCTGTCAATTTTCACTTCCTAGAATGTTTACTGACAATTATCACACCTAAAATAAGAAATAATATTCTGTACTTTTAGCAACTAGTTCTCAGCTGTAAACCAGAAACATCATAGGGTTCTGTATGCTAATCAGCCTAAATCAAAATGAGTGCTACCCAATACACAGTGAACAACAACAATCTGTACTTTGATCTGTGATAAAATAATCTGAAATGTTCTGTGCAGTAATTTAAATTTTAAAATACAGTAAGTAGCATTCTATACATTCAATAGTAAACCTGAAACAGTAATAAATGGTAACAATACTCCATATTCTTAAGTCATTTAATAGTGCACAGCTCAGCAAACATAGTGTTCTGCATAGAAATCACAAAAAGCTGCTCTCAGTAATCTTTCACAGTGAGCAGATGTTCTTGTGTTTCAGGTCCATGGTCCAGACATGACCATCGAACAGGTCGGGGGGGGTCTGGCACCGTCTACTTCCTAGAGCACCTCCTCTTTTTGCATTCTTCATATGGGATGGAAAGTAACATTGGTTTAGCATGTCGATCAAAGGCCTGTAGGTGTGAAGCAGGAAGCCCTCCACAATGAGGATGTGAGTCTCCTGCTCCTCCTTGTGGTCGGACGTCGTGACGATCTCCGTGTCCAGGGTGTTATTAACACCATGAGACTTCTCAAACTTCACCGGGTTCTCCAGCCATACGAAGATCGTACTCATCATGGTGTCCATGTCCAGAGCAGTGATGACATCGTACTGCTTAAAGCCATCTTCACCAACTTCATTCTGATCTTTGGGCTTGAAGAAGTCATCCTGATGGACCACGCAGCAGTTGGGCAGGTTCTTGATCAGGCGGTTGGTGAGGGTGGTTTTACTGCTGATGCTGATGATGTACTTCATGTTCTCGGATTGGTCAAAGCTCGGAAAAAGGGTCAAAAAGGTCAACAAAAACCGGGTCGGGAGCGATCAGATGTGGAAGAAAGCTGAAAAAGAGACGGTTGCAGCAGGAAACGTCAACTACTCGAGTTCTCCATGGCGCTTGAGTTTAGTGAGTAAGGTAAGAGCAGAAAGGGAGCTGCCACTCGGACGCAGTTCTTCTGCCCAGAGAGGACCTCTTTCTGCTGTCGCTGCAACACATACTGCTCTAGTTGAGGTTTTAGGTGGAATATTCCTTTAACCAGCCCCTCAGGTTTCTTTGAGGATTTCGGATGAAATACTCGGTTAAACCAACATTTTAGGTGCATGTTCAGGGATTTTTGATGGAATGTTCCTTTAAGGTGTGAGGACCTTGTAGGTGGAATACTTCCTGAAACTAACCTTTTAGGTCAACATTCAAAGATTTAAGGTGGAATATTCTTTTAAACCAACCTAAATTTCATGTTTTGATCATTATCAAGTGAGAAACCTCAATCCTTCCTCATAATGACATTTGAGATTTCTGCTGCTGTTATTTGTTTAGTCCAGACTAAATGACAGAAATCCACAACTGTAATTATATTTCAGGACTCGGTTATTAAATGCCAAAACAATCCATGTCACTCTAAAAACTCAGCAGCTTTACAAACTCTAAGATTAAACTCTCCACAAGGATCCAAAATAAGTTGGACTTCTACATGAGAGCTTTAATTATTCTTCATCTACTTCCTGAAAAGTTTGGCCAATAAAAAAGACAAAAACTAATATTTTCAGCTGAACTAAAGACAGACTTTGTGATTTTTCTGCTCACATGTTGTGTTGTTGTAAACTTACTCTTTCAAATAAATAGCCTCCTAACCCCCTGGAAATCAGTGTTTGTCCTGTTTTTGTGTTGCTCCTCGGCGACCCTCGAGAGCTGGGTTGTAATGTTTTTTGAGCAACACACCATACTATGACGTTTGTACAGTGATGGTTCTACTATGGAACCAGCTTGACATGTTCAGGCGTTCTTTGTGTGAAAATTCAGAGATTTCAGGTATCAGAAGGTGGTTTTCTACTTTCTTTGTTTCTGCTTCAACTTTAAATGAAATTTACTTCACTAAGCCAGCCCTCTGGTCTTCCAGTAAGCTGTGTTCCTATTGGCTGTCCAGGTGGCTGCTTGGTGTTATGAGGAACACCTGAGGAGCTCAGTGTCTTCCTGCTTTATGCCTGCAGTCAAACATTTCTTCTGCTTCTCTTCACTGAACTGGGTTGGCTCCGTTGCTTTAGTTTGTTCTTTAGGCGTTGGCTTGCAGCTTCCAGCAGTAAAATTGATTTTAATGTGTTTCTTGGTGAGTTTTAGGGCTTTGTACTGGATAGTTTTCTTGGTAAATGTGGTTCTTTAGCCACAGTTAGCACATGGTGCTAATGTGTGCAGTGATTAGTGGATTTGGTGCAGCTGAGTTGTCTTTATCTTGGCTGTAGTGAGTCTTTAGAGGTTTTTGGTCAGATACATTCTGTATTCTTGTTTGTGAACCAACGTTGGTTGTCCAGAAGGTAAGAGTTCCTGTCCTGATTCTGTGTAAAGAGGTTCTCTGGTAGGCTGCAGGAGACTTTAGCGTTTGGGTTGTGCTCGTTTGGTTTCTGTATGGTTTCATTTGGACGACTATCTTGAGGCCCCTCCATGTGTTTTAGTGAGGTTTTCTGGAACAGTTCTACAAAGCAGCCTGCAGCAGAAGAGACTTTGAGAGTTTTTAGAAAGTTCTGGAGACTAGACTTTGGAGCAGCAGAAACATTTGTCAGCAGTTTGAGCAGGAGAAGCTGAGCTTTAGAGTACAAATGAGAAGGAAACCTTCTTGATCCGTGTGGTGAGGTCCTGTACCAAGAGTTTGAGCAGGTTGTGAAGAGTCTGTAGTTCTTTGGTCTAAAAGCACAAGAGTCGACTCATTAAAGGAGAAAACAGGAGATATTGTTGGTTCTTCTGTCGTTCTGCAGTTTCCTAGACTGAATATCAAGTTTCTATTTAAATGATTTACTGTGTGAGCCCAAGAAGGCTTCAATAAACTCCCTCCATCCCCTGGACACAACATATTTTACCATGTTAATCTTTTTCTTTAAAAAATGTTTTTTGAGTTTTAATCAGTTTTTTCTCTTAGCTTGTTTAGTTTTGTCATCTGTGTGAAAGGTGCTAAACAAAAAATAAAGTTTAATTGATAAACTGAATAACTGACTCATGATTGGTAATAACAAGAATTATTTCATTGTGATTTAAGTTTGTTTTAATATTAAAGTTGGGCTTAAAATCTTGACAGAAAAAAACTGAAGAAATAAACTACATTTAAAAAAGCAAATAAAGGAAAAAATAATGCTGTAAAATGAAAATTGAACAATCAACAAAATTAAATGATATTAAACTGTTTAGCATCTTATCTTCTACTTAATTAGATAATTCAACAGAAGATACAAAACATGAAATATGAAATTAAACAAAAATTTTAAACAAAAATATTAAACATAAAAGATGAAATATTTTAGATAAACATTTAAGAAATACATTAAACAAGAAAAATCAAACATTTTAAAAATACAAACATTTAACTATATTATTAAACCTTGAAAAGAAAAAAATATATAAAACTAAATAATTAGAAAGTTAATCTTAAAGACAATAAAAATTTAAATAGGATTGAACAGAAATACTATAATGCATTTGAAAAGAAAATTAAACATTAAAAGGTGGTAAACATTTAAAAAGAAAAACCTTAAATTTAATTGAAAAATTAAACATTGGGAAAGAAAAGGAATTTTTTTTCAAACAAACCGATAAAACATTTGAAAAAAAACAAACACTAAAAAGACAAAACATTTCAAAATCAAATCAGACATTACAAAAGATTAAAAGGTGAGAAAAGAACAAAACTAAACATTTAAGAAGAATCAAATTAAAGACAAAACATTTGAAAAGACACCAGTTAGACTTTAGAAGATCAAATTAAACGGAAGAGACAATAACGATCAAAAACAGCAAAAACAGATAAAGGTCTTAAAGCGTTTTCTACTTCTGAAATGAAAACATCAGTTGTTCATTTCAACATTTCCTCTTTCTATGTTCTTGGTTTAATTGTGGACAGATTTACTAAGAACTCATTTCAGAAAACTGCTTTCCAGATAAAGTCTACTAGTAGTTGAAGGCATCGATCAAACTAATGTTACTTCTGATCTCCACAAACTTTACTGTTCACTGAAGAGAATCAAGTTTGTTCAGGATTTCTAAAGAACCACAGGTGAAGGTCTGAGAAGAACTCAGATGGATGGTTTAAATGTGAAAGTAAGACTCATGGTCACAAGTTTTAAGGCTTCTGTGAACCACAAAGTTCGAACTAACAGAGAACTGCTGAGAAGCTTTAAAGAGTTCAGTCCTCCGACTGTCTAAAGGTTCAAACTAACAGGGATCTACTCAGGAACGTCTTGAATTTCAGCCCTCAGACTGTTTCAAAGTTCAAACTAACAGAGATCTACCGTGGGACTTAGAAAATTTCAGGGCTCAGACTGTGTGAAGCTCAGGTCCTGAGGACTCGGGAGGTCTGGAGGCTTTGGGAAAGTCTTGGAACTGAGGGTTCAACCATCCAGCACGAAGGTGAAGTCCAACCTCCTGAGAAAAACAGTCAAGTCAAAAAAACCCCTCAAAAATGGCAAAAAATCGATGATAAATGCACACACACAAAAAATAGCATCTGAGTGAGTAGCTCAGGGGGTAAGAAGAGAGCCTACCAAGTGGAAAGTAGTAGGTTCAGGACCCACCACTGATGTTTTTCTTTTTGTCTTTGTCTAAGTTTTTCAAAAAATTTAAGAAAGAGTCAGGTCTTGAACCAGTGACCTGTAGCTCTATAGGCAAACCCTTAACTCACTGAGCTACAGATCAGATTAAAAGAAATAAATTCGCCGTCCCTTTGACATCGTAGTTGTCAAATGATCACATGGGTGGAGTTTGGGTGGAGCCAAGGTGGAGTCTGGGTGGAGTGTAGGAGGGGAGGTGGGTGGCGGCCCTCCCCCCGCTACTCCCCCACCTCCTCCACCACCCACCACACCTTCCCCGCCCGACGAGTTTTTCGAGTCTCCACGAGTTCCTCAAGTCTCGATGGGTTTTCCCGAATTTCTGGAATTTCCACGAGGTTGGAGGCAGAACAAATTGTCATGAAGAGGTTTTGAAGTCGGCGAGGATGGAGTGACTTTTACAGCGACTAGAAGGAAGACGACTAGAAGAGCAGGTCTTTAACCAGCATCCATAAAATCCATGGAGTCTCCAGAGAAATGAAGGGAGGTCAACTTTTATCAACCACCATCCAGATGTTCAACTGATATCTTTACTTGAGATTTTTAGCACCACAAACCTTTAGTATCACACTTTATCATTTATTAGGACTTTAATGAATCCACCAGCAGATTTAGTTTTGTTGACAAACTTTATTCTTGTCGTCGTAGGACTGCAGTATTTAAAACTGTTCCTTCCATTTGACCTCATGTTTATTAGTTTTAGTGGAGAAAAGTTATTTAATTGTTGGTTAGTGTCTTAAAAACCAATAGTAAATTGGATTAGTCAAGAGGTTAAAAAATAAAGGAAAAAATAAAGAGTCTTGACACAATTTGACCTGTAATTGGTGTTATATAAATAAAATTGAATTTAAATTGTATGTATCTTGTAATGTTGGAGTAATTCAGCCATATATGTTGGACAACACATTTTCTTTGTCCATTATTCCATTGTTTTCTCCAGCAATTCATTTTTTGTTTTAGTTTATAAAATGTCAAACCCAAATATATTCAGTCTGTCATAAAAAACAAAAAAATTACATTCATGATGCAAGAAGACAGTTTTCACTTTTTATCTTAGTTCAGTCATAAAGATAGTTGATAATGTGTGACTTGTTGCAGCTTGTGAACCGTAAAGGTTTTAATCTTTGGGGCTGAGTGTCAGAAAACATTTAGAAACCAACATCAACAAAACACTCAACAAAGATTTAAACATCATTAAAGAGAAATCCAACTTTTGCATGACAATGTCTAATTAAAGGACATTTATTTTGAATGTAAATGTGTGATATTCATCCTCTGGAGCTTCTCTTCACATCATCTTCCACCTGGACTGGTTTGGTCTGAAGCATGTGCAACAAACATTTCAAAACCTGCACTTTAACATCAATGAATGACACTGAAGTTTATGAAATCCATCCTCTATACACCGCTTTATCCTCACTAGGGTCGCGGTGGGTGCTGGAGCCTATCCCAGCTGAGTCTGGATGTGCTGCTCTGTCATTAACTCTTAAGTTTAGGGAAAGTTCAAACAAAAGAGGGACAGTTCAGACAAGACTTGAGAATGAGCTTATTTTGAACAAACATCTCAGACTTTCTGAGGCTTCAGCACCTATGGCAAGATATTTAACAACAAGCAACTCAAGAGATCCAGAAGTTGGAGAGAGTTAGCTTTAGCTGAGCCAAAGAGCATGTGGGACGCTAACCTAGCAAACATTTCAGACTTTTCTCTGTGAATTCTGAGAAATCATTTCCTATTTAATGTCAGAGCTACACATCTGAACTCAGTCTCATTAAAACAGACTCTAATTCAGTGCCATCCATCCATATTAAAGTGCAGTTACCCAAAATGTTTGTTGCATGAGCTCCAACAAAACCTGTCCAGGTAGAAGGCAACTTTGATAAACAGGAAGTGGAAGATTCCAAGCAGATTTATAGAAGGGGGAAACTGTACTAAGTTTGGTCGAGTATAGAGGGTGTTTTGTGGGTTTTTAAAGCTCTCCATCCATCCATTCTCTATACACTGCTTTATCCTCACTAGGGTCGTGGGGGGTGCTGGAGCCTATACCAGCTGACTCGGGCGAAGGCAGGGGACACCCTGGATAGGTCGCCAGTCTGTCGCAGAGCTACATATACAGACAAACAATCACACCTACGGGCAATTTAGAGTAACCACTTTTGGACAGTGGGAGGAAGCCGGAGTTTCGGAGAAAACCCACACATGCACAGGGAGAACATGCAAACTCCATGCAGAGAGATCCCAGGCCCACCCTGGGATTTGAACCAGGGATCTTCTTGCTGCAAAGTGAAAGTGCTAACCACTACAGTACTGTGCAGCCCAGTTTTTAAAGCTGATAATGATTATGAGTGAGACATTTGGAGGAGATATTCATTTGCAGCAAATGAAAGTATTTAAAATCTTGGAGCTAACTTAGAAGAACACAAAACAGAAAACTTTTTTGATACATTTTGTTTTGTTTACAGATGTTAAGTTAAAGGACTTTATTCCTGACGTATAACCAATCAAATCACTCCAGAAAACAGAGCGACCACAGGTAGATAAAGGTTCAGAGCCGAAGTGGCAGCATTTATAAACTGATTTATTACCGTAAATCAGTTAAAAAAAAATGCTGATAATCAGTAAATCAGTCAGCCCACAATTACTACAATTCTGCAATGTATGTCTCTTTCCCTTGACTTGTTATTTGTACAATATACGATGTACATAATGGTGTTTTTTTGAACCAAAGGCGATACCATGATATTTTCTCAGAGACATACTATGCTACTCTGTTTGTTCTGGTCCTGGCTGCTGCACTCCTCCTCTGTTGTTTTCTGGATTGTACTCAGCTGCATTCCTTCGTCCACCCGGCCTCCGTTGATTCGTCCCGCCTGCCGTCTCTGGAGCTGAAGCTGGATTGGAACAGACCAAAGTACCGTCCAATCACGATGCCAGCTGCCTCTCAAAGGCTCCTTCATCTGGCGTCACTTCTTCTGAGGGGAAGCTGAGCTTCAGCAGAACTTTGGAGATGTGTTCTAGTGGTTGGTGGATGTGTGGGGAGATAGAGAGGACCTTTGAATTGCTCAGAAAGGAAAACAGGGAACCCACTGGTAGTTTTAGTTTAGGGTGCTACTGTGGTGTGTTTTTGGGTTTTAAGAGGTGAACAGGAAGAGTATTTTTTTCGTATTGATGATCTTACTTTCTTCCTGGTTGAAATGACCATCAATGTCAACATGAAGTTCACTTTTAGTTCTGTTATTTATTTTTATTGTATGAACACCCATTTGCTTTTAACCCCCTCACATGTGTTGTTGTAACTTACTCGTTCGAATAAATACTCTTCAAACCCTCTGGAAACCAGCGTTTGGACTGTTTTTGTGTTGCTTCTCACCTACAGTACTTCAGTCAGCCGGGACATAACATTTTGTGGACCAAAGGCTGTACTCTTGACGTTTTTGGCGGCATGCTATACTATGACGTTTTTAGAGTGACATGCTCTTCTATAACGTTTTTAGAGCGACATGCTAGACTATGACGTTTTTGAGAAGTTTTTGGGCGATATACTAAACTATGACGTTGTTGTGATATTTTGGATGACATACTAAATTATGACGTTTTCATGACATTTTGCACGACATTAACTATGAAGTTCTTGTGACATTTTGGACGACATACTAAACTATGACATTTTTGTGACACTTTTGAATAACATACTAAACTATGACCTTTGTGTGACATTTTGGACAACATACTAAACTATGACGTTTTAGTGACATTTTCGATGACATAATAAACAATGACGTTTAAGTGACATTTTGGATGACATACTAATCTATGACTTTTTTACACATTGTAGACGACATATTAAACTGACGTTTTATTGACATTTTGGACAACATTAAACTGATGTTTTTTCAACATTTTAGACAACATAATAAACTGACGTTTTTGGAACATTTTGTACGACATCCTAAACTATGACATTTTATTGATATTTTGGACGACATACTAAACTATGACGTTTTTTACAAATTTTGGACCACATTTTAAACAATGACATTTTAGTGACATATTGGACGACATACTAAATACTGACGTTTTAGTGACATTTTCGATGACATACTAAATGACAACGTTCTTGTTACATTTCTGGATGACATACTAAATTATGATGTTTTTGTGACATTTCTGGACGACATACTAAACTATGATGTTTTGTGACACTTTTGAATAACACACTAAACTATGACCTTTTTGTGACATTTTGGACGACATACTAAACTATGACGTTTTCATAACATTTTGGACGACATACTAAACTATGACGTTTTAGTGACATTTTGGACCACATTTTGACGTTTTTGTGACATTTTGGACGACATCCTAAACTATGACATTTTATTGATATTTTGGACGACATATTAAACTATGACGTTGTGATATTTTGGACGACATACTAAACTATGACGTTTTTTAAAAATTTTGGACCACATTTTAAACAATTAAACATTTTAAACAATTAAACAATTTTAAACATTTTAGTGACATATTGGACGACATACTAAATGCTGATGTTTTAGTGACATTTTCGATGACATACTAAATGACAACGTTCTTGTTACATTTCTGGACGACATACTAAACTATGATGTTCTTGTGACATTTTGGACGACATACTAAACTATGACGTTTTTGTGACACTTTTGAATAACATACTAAACTATGGCCTTTTTGTGACATTTTGGACGACAGACTAAACAATGACGTTTTAGTGACACTTTTGAATAACATACTAAACTATGGCCTTTTTGTGACATTTTGGACGACACACTAAACTATGACGTTTTTGTGACACTTTTGAATAACATACTAAACTATGGCCTTTTTGTGACATTTTGGACGACACACTAAACTATGACGTTTTTGTGACACTTTTGAATAACATACTAAACTATGACATTTAGTGACATTTTGGATGACATACTAAACAATGACGTTTTAGTGACATTTTGGATGACATACTAAACTATGACGTTTTAGTGACATTTTGGATGACATACTAAACAATGACGTTTTAGTGACATTTTGGATGACATACTAAACTATGACGTTTTAGTGACATTTTGGATGACATACTAAACTATGACGTTTTAGTGACATTTTGGATGACATACTAACCTATGACTTTTTTACACATTGTAGACGACATACTAAACTATGACGTTTTCATAACATTTTGCACGACATTAAACTATGAAGTTCTTGTGACATTTTGGATGACATACTAAACTATGGCGTTTTTGTGACACTTTTGAACATCATACTAAACTATGACGTTTTCGTGACATTTTGGACCACATTTTGACGTTTTTATGACATTTTGGACGACATACTAAACAATGACATTTTCATAACATTTTGGACGACATACTAAACTATGACGTTTTAGTGACATTTTGGACGACATTAAACTCATTTTAAACAATGACATTTTAGTGTCATATTGGATGATATACTAAACTATGACGTTTTGTAACACTTTTGAACGACATACTCAACTACGACGTTTTTGTGACATTTTGGACTATTTGACATTTTTGTGACATTTTGGACCACAGACTGAACTATGATGTTTTGTTTTTTTTTTTTTTTACACATTGTAGAGGACATGACATACAATGAAGTTTTAGTGACATTTTGGATGACATACTAAACAATGACGTTTTTTCAACATTTTAGACAACATAATAAACTGACGTTTTTGGAACATTTTGTACGACATCCTAAACTATGACATTTTATTGATATTTTGGACGACATACTAAACTATGACGTTTTTACAAATTTTGGACCACATTTTAAACAATGACATTTTAGTGACATATTGGACGACATACTAAATACTGACGTTTTAGTGACATTTTCGATGACATACTAAATGACAACGTTCTTGTTACATTTCTGGACGACATACTAAACTATGATGTTTTTGTGACATTTTGGACGACATACTAAACTATGATGTTTTTGTGACACTTTTGAATAACACACTAAACTATGACCTTTTTGTGACATTTTGGACGACATACTAAACTATGACGTTTTCATAACATTTTGGACGACATACTAAACTATGACGTTTTAGTGACATTTTGGACCACATTTTGACGTTTTTGTGACATTTTGGACGACATCCTAAACTATGACATTTTATTGATATTTTGGACGACATATTAAACTATGACGTTGTGATATTTTGGACGACATACTAAACTATGACGTTTTTTAAAAATTTTGGACCACATTTTAAACAATTAAACATTTTAAACAATTAAAAATTTTAAACATTTTAGTGACATATTGGACGACATACTAAATGCTGATGTTTTAGTGACATTTTCGATGACATACTAAATGACAACGTTCTTGTTACATTTCTGGACGACATACTAAACTATGATGTTCTTGTGACATTTTGGACGACATACTAAACTATGACGTTTTTGTGACACTTTTGAATAACATACTAAACTATGGCCTTTTGTGACATTTTGGACGACATACTAAACTATGACGTTTTCATAACATTTTGGACGACATACTAAACTATGACGTTTTAGTGACATTTTGGACCACATTTTGACGTTTTTGTGACATTTTGGACGACATCCTAAACTATGACATTTTATTGATATTTTGGACGACATATTAAACTATGACGTTGTGATATTTTGGACGACATACTAAACTATGACGTTTTTTAAAAATTTTGGACCACATTTTAAACAATTAAACATTTTAAACAATTAAAAAATTTTAAACATTTAGTGACATATTGGACGACATACTAAATGCTGATGTTTTAGTGACATTTTCGATGACATACTAAATGACAACGTTCTTGTTACATTTCTGGACGACATACTAAACTATGATGTTCTTGTGACATTTTGGACGACATACTAAACTATGACGTTTTTGTGACACTTTTGAATAACATACTAAACTATGGCCTTTTTGTGACATTTTGGACGACATACTAAACTATGACGTTTTTGTGACACTTTTGAATAACATACTAAACTATGACGTTTTAGTGACATTTTGGATGACATACTAAACAATGACGTTTAAGTGACATTTTGGATGACATACTAAACTATGACTTTTTTACACATTGTAGACGACATACTAAACTATGACGTTTTCATAACATTTTGCACGACATTAAACTATGAAGTTCTTGTGACATTTTGGATGACATACTAAACTATGGCGTTTTTGTGACATTTTGGACCACATTTTGACGTTTTTAATGACATTTTGGACGACATACTAAACAATGACATTTTCATAACATTTTGGACGACATTAAACTATGAAGTTCTTGTGACATTTTGGATGACATACTAAACTATGGCGTTTTTGTGACACTTTTGAACATCATACTAAACTATGACGTTTTCGTGACATTTTGGACCACATTTTGACGTTTTTATGACATTTTGGACGACATACTAAACAATGACATTTTCATAACATTTTGGACGACATACTAAACTATGACGTTTTAGTGACATTTTGGACGACATTAAACTCATTTTAAACAATGACATTTTAGTGTCATTTTGGATGACATACTAAACAATGACGTTTAAGTGACATTTTGGATGACATACTAATCTATGACTTTTTTACACATTGTAGACGACATACTAAACTATGACGTTTTCATAATATTTTGCACTACATTAAAGTATGAAGTTCTTGTGACATTTTGGATGACATACTAAACTATGGCGTTTTTGTGACACTTTTGAACATCATACTAAACTATGACGTTTTCGTGACATTTTGGACCACATTTTGACGTTTTTATGGCATTTTGGACGACATACTAAACAATGACATTTTCATAACATTTTGGACGACATACTAAACTATGACGTTTTAGTGACATTTTGGACGACATTAAACTCATTTTAAACAATGACATTTTAGTGTCATATTGGATGATGTACTAAACTATGACGTTTTTGTAACACTTTTGAACGACATACTCAACTACGACGTTTTTGTGACATTTTGGACTATTTGACATTTTTGTGACATTTTGGACCACAGACTAAACTATGATGTTTTTTGGTTTTTTTTTTTACACATTGTAAAGGACATGACATACAATGAAGTTTTAGTGACATTTTGGATGACATACTAAACAATGACGTTTTTTCAACATTTTAGACGACATAATAAACTGACGTTTTGTGACATTTTGGACGACATACTAAACTATGACGTTTTTTTCACATTTTGGACGATATATTTTAACTATGACATTTTTGGACCACATACTAAACTATGACATTTTTGTGATATTTTGGATGACATACTAAACTATGACTTTTTTACACATTTTGGACGACATAATAAACGCTAACATTTTCTCAACATTTTAGATGACATACTAAACCATGACATTTTTTCACATTCTGGACAACATACTAAACGATGACATTCTTGTGACATTTTGGACGACATACAAAACTATAACTTTTTTCAACATTTTAGATGACATACTAAATTATGACGTATGGGCGACATTTGGAACACATGCTAAACTGTGACATTTTGGACGACATACTAAACTATGACGTTTTAGTGACATTTTGGACGACATACTAAACTATGACTTTTTTACACATTGTGGACGACAAACTAAACTATGACGTTTTCGTGACATTTTGGACGACATACTAAACTATGACGTTTTAGTGACATTTTGGATGACACACTAAACTATGACTTTTTTTTTACACATTGTAGACGACAAACTAAACTATGACGTTTTCGTGACTATTTGGACGACACACAAAAATATGATTTTTTTTTACACATTGTAGACGACATACTAAACTATGACGTTTTCGTGACATTTTGGACCGCATTTTGACGTTTTAGTGACATTTTGAATAACATACTAAACAATGATGTTTTCTTAACATTTTGGACGACATACTAAACTATGACGTTTTTGTGACATTTTGGACGACATACTAAACTATGACATTTTTGTGACACTTTTGAATAACACACTAAACTATGACCTTTTTGTGACATTTTGGATGACATACTAAACTATGACGTTTTTGTGACATTTTGAATAACATACCAAACAATGACATTTTCATAACATTTTGGACGACATACTAAACTATGACATTTTTGTGACACTTTTGAATAACATACTAAACTATGACCTTTTGTGACATTTTGGACAACATACTAAACTATGACGTTTTAGTGACATTTTCGATGACATAATAAACAATGACGTTTAAGTGACATTTTGGATGACATACTAATCTATGACTTTTTTACACATTGTAGATGACATATTAAACTGACGTTTTATTGACATTTTGGACAACATTAAACTGATGTTTTTTCAACATTTTAGACAACATAATAAACTGACGTTTTTGGAACATTTTGTACGACATCCTAAACTATGACATTTTATTGATATTTTGGACGACATACTAAACTATGACGTTTTTTACAAATTTTGGACCACATTTTAAACAATGACATTTTAGTGACATATTGGACGACATGTTAAATACTGACGTTTTAGTGACATTTCTGATGACATACGAAATGACAACATTCTTGTTACATTTCTGGACGACATACTAAACTATGATGTTTTTGTGACACTTTTGAATAACATACTAAACTATGACCTTTTTGTGACATTTTGGACGACATACTAAACTATGACGTTTTAGTGACATTTTGGATGACATACTAAACTATGGCATTTTTGTGACACTTTTGAATAACATACTAAACTATGACCTTTTTGTGACATTTTGGACGACATACTAAACTATGACGTTTTAGTGACATTTTGGATGACATACTAAACATTGGCCTTTTCATAACATTTTGGACGACATACTAAACTATGACGTTTTCATAACATTTTGAATGACATACTAAAAAAATGACGTTTTAGTGACATTTTCGATGACACACTAAACTATGACGTTTTTGTGACACTTTTGAATAACATACTAAACTATGGCCTTTTTGTGACATTTTGGACGACACACTAAACTATGACGTTTTTGTGACACTTTTGAATAACATACTAAACTATGACGTTTTAGTGACATTTTGGATGACATACTAAACAATGACGTTTTAGTGACATTTTGGATGACATACTAAACTATGACGTTTTAGTGACATTTTGGATGACATACTAACCTATGACTTTTTTACACATTGTAGACGACATACTAAACTATGACGTTTTCATAACATTTTGCACGACATTAAACTATGAAGTTCTTGTGACATTTTGGATGACATACTAAACTATGGCGTTTTTGTGACACTTTTGAACATCATACTAAACTATGACGTTTTCGTGACATTTTGGACCACATTTTGACGTTTTTATGACATTTTGGACGACATACTAAACAATGACATTTTCATAACATTTTGGACGACATACTAAACTATGACGTTTTAGTGACATTTTGGACGACATTAAACTCATTTTAAACAATGACATTTTAGTGTCATATTGGATGATATACTAAACTATGACGTTTTTGTAACACTTTTGAACGACATACTCAACTACGACGTTTTTGTGACATTTTGGACTATTTGACATTTTTGTGACATTTTGGACCACAGACTAAACTATGATGTTTTTTTTTTTTGTTTTTTTACACATTGTAGAGGACATGACATACAATGAAGTTTTAGTGACATTTTGGATGACATACTAAACAATGACGTTTTTTCAACATTTTAGACAACATAATAAACTGACGTTTTTGGAACATTTTGTACGACATCCTAAACTATGACATTTTATTGATATTTTGGACGACATACTAAACTATGACGTTTTTTACAAATTTTGGACCACATTTTAAACAATGACATTTTAGTGACATATTGGACGACATACTAAATACTGACGTTTTAGTGACATTTTCGATGACATACTAAATGACAACGTTCTTGTTACATTTCTGGACGACATACTAAACTATGATGTTTTTGTGACATTTTGGACGACATACTAAACTATGATGTTTTTGTGACACTTTTGAATAACACACTAAACTATGACCTTTTTGTGACATTTTGGACGACATACTAAACTATGACGTTTTCATAACATTTTGGACGACATACTAAACTATGACGTTTTAGTGACATTTTGGACCACATTTTGACGTTTTTGTGACATTTTGGACGACACACAAAAATATGATTTTTTTTTACACATTGTAGACGACATACTAAACTATGACGTTTTCGTGACATTTTGGACCGCATTTTGACGTTTTAGTGACATTTTGAATAACATACTAAACAATGATGTTTTCTTAACATTTTGGACGACATACTAAACTATGACGTTTTTGTGACATTTTGGACGACATACTAAACTATGACATTTTTGTGACACTTTTGAATAACACACTAAACTATGACCTTTTTGTGACATTTTGGATGACATACTAAACTATGACGTTTTTGTGACATTTTGAATAACATACCAAACAATGACATTTTCATAACATTTTGGACGACATACTAAACTATGACATTTTTGTGACACTTTTGAATAACATACTAAACTATGACCTTTTTGTGACATTTTGGACAACATACTAAACTATGACGTTTTAGTGACATTTTCGATGACATAATAAACAATGACGTTTAAGTGACATTTTGGATGACATACTAATCTATGACTTTTTTACACATTGTAGATGACATATTAAACTGACGTTTTATTGACATTTTGGACAACATTAAACTGATGTTTTTTCAACATTTTAGACAACATAATAAACTGACGTTTTTGGAACATTTTGTACGACATCCTAAACTATGACATTTTATTGATATTTTGGACGACATACTAAACTATGACGTTTTTTACAAATTTTGGACCACATTTTAAACAATGACATTTTAGTGACATATTGGACGACATGTTAAATACTGACGTTTTAGTGACATTTCTGATGACATACGAAATGACAACATTCTTGTTACATTTCTGGACGACATACTAAACTATGATGTTTTTGTGACACTTTTGAATAACATACTAAACTATGACCTTTTTGTGACATTTTGGACGACATACTAAACTATGACGTTTTAGTGACATTTTGGATGACATACTAAACTATGGCATTTTTGTGACACTTTTGAATAACATACTAAACTATGACCTTTTTGTGACATTTTGGACGACATACTAAACTATGACGTTTTAGTGACATTTTGGATGACATACTAAACATTGGCCTTTTCATAACATTTTGGACGACATACTAAACTATGACGTTTTCATAACATTTTGAATGACATACTAAAAAAATGACGTTTTAGTGACATTTTCGATGACATAATAAACAATGACGTTTAAGTGACATTTTGGATGACATACTAAACTATGATGTTTTTGTGACATTTTGGATGACATACTAAACTATGATGTTTTTGTGACATTTTGGACGACATACTAAACTATGGTAGCCTAGCCGCGCTAGACAACCCACGGCAACGAATTTAATTCTCTGCCAGGGTGGGTCTAGTTACCCTCCATAAGGCTTGAGGCTGGATTCTCCTAAAACTGGCCGGACCAATCACCATGAAGTGTAGAGTCAGAAGGCGGGCGTGACGACAGAGGCGTGACGATTCTGACAGAAACAACCAGC
This sequence comes from Acanthochromis polyacanthus, assembly GCF_021347895.1. Taxonomy (NCBI): domain Eukaryota; kingdom Metazoa; phylum Chordata; class Actinopteri; family Pomacentridae; genus Acanthochromis; species Acanthochromis polyacanthus. Next base: position 14,489,149 of record NC_067129.1, read on the forward strand.
GCACAATAAACAGTTATCTTTCGACTTGGCTTTGGCCACAGCCCTTAAAGATTTGAAGCTAAAATTCAACTTGAAAGATAAACAAAGGACGGCACTTAAGTGTTTCATTGAGAAGAAAGACGTATTTGGACTTATGCTGACGGGATATGGCAAATCCTTAATATACCAGTTGGCTCCGCGGCTCCGCTGGTTGGGAAGCTAATGGGACTTAGCCACAATCCGCCGGTCCTCTTGGAACTACGTCAGCCTATTCGTTGCGTTGATTGGTTGTATACCTACCCAATTGCTGCAGAGGGATTTGATAGACAACCTTTTAGCCCGCCTCCCTCCCTGTCGAGCTTCCCTAGACCCTTGTGCCGTCAGAAACATGGGTGTAGCATGGCTAGACTAAAACTATGGCATTTTTGTGACACTTTTGAATAACATACTAAACTATGACCTTTTTGTGACATTTTGGACGACATACTAAACTATGACATTTTAGTGACATTTTGGATGACATACTAAACATTGACCTTTTCATAACATTTTGGACGACATACTAAACTATGACGTTTTAGTGACATTTTCGATGACATAATAAACAATGACGTTTTAGTGACATTTTGGATGACATTAAACTATGACTTTTTTTACACATTGTAGACGACATAACTAAACTATGACGTTTTTGTGACATTTTGCACGACATTAAACTATGAAGTTCTTGTGACATTTTGGACGACATACTAAACTATGATTTTTTAAATACATTTTGGACCACATTTTAAACAATGACATATTAGTGACATATTGGATGACATACTAAATACTATGACGTTTTTGCGACATTTTGGACGACATACTTAACTACGACGTTTTATTAACATTTTGGATGCCATTAAACTCATTTTAAACAATGACATTTTAGTGTCATATTGGATGACATACTAAACTATGACGTTTTTGTGACACTTTTGGACGACATACTCAACTATGGCATTTTTGTGACACTTTTGAATAACATACTAAACTATGACGTTTTCATAACATTTTGGACGACATACTAAACTATGACGTTTTCATAACATTTGGACGACATACTAAACTATGGCATTTTTGTGACATTTTAGACGACATACTAAACTATGACGTTTTAGTGACATTTTCGATGACATAATAAACAATGACGTTTAAGTGACATTTTGGATGACATACTAAACTATGACTTTTTACACATTGTAGATGACATACTAAACTATGACGTTTTCATGACATTTTGCACGACACTAAACTATGAAGTTCTTGTGACATTTTGGACGACATACTAAACTATGACATTTTTGTGACACTTTTGAATAACATACTAAACTATGACCTTTTTGTGACATTTTGGACAACATACTAAACTATGACGTTTTAGTGACATTTTCGATGACATACTAAACTATGACGTTTAAGTGACATTTTGGATGACATACTAATCTATGACTTTTTTACACATTGTAGACGACATATTAAACTGACGTTTTATTGACATTTTGGACGACATTAAACTAATGTTTTTTCAACATTTTAGACAACATAATAAACTGACGTTTTTGGAACATTTTGTACGACATCCTCAACTATGACATTTTATTGATATTTTGGACGACATATTAAACTATGACGTTGTGATATTTTGGACGACATACTAAACTATGACGTTTTTTACAAATTTTGGACCACATTTTAAACAATGACATTTTAGTGACATATTGGACGACATACTAAATACTGACGTTTTAGTGACATTTTCGATGACATACTAAATGACAACATTCTTGTTACATTTCTGGACGACATGCTAAACTATGATGTTTTTGTGACATTTTGGACGACATACTAAACTATGACGTTTTAGTGACACTTTTGAATAACATACTAAACTAGAAAGGCACTCGGAGAGCGCATACCTCCGCCATCCCGTTTGTCTGTCTGTCCGTCTGTCCAACACGGTCTCACAGGGATTCGTGAAACTGTCACGTCAGTTTTTGTTTCGGTTTCGTGCGCACCAACATGATGTCGTCATGTTTTTCGTGCAGCTCACCACGAGCGAAACCCACTGTGGTAATCACATCTGAAAGTGGTTTATACCGGCGGATTCATGACGATTTAAGCTGTCCATCGGCGTTTGCGGCCGCCGCTGCGGCCGCTGCTGTGGTCAGATGTCTGGAGTAATAACCTCCAAAATCTAATCGATTCTTACTCATGCTCTTCCGGACATCGTGTAAAAATTTGGTGAAAATCCGTCCATGACTTTTTGAGTTATGCTGTTAACAGACAAACAGACAGACAGACACACACACACACACAGACGGACAGACAGACAAACAAACTCCGGTGACTACATAACCTCCTGGCGGAGGTAACTATGACCTTTTTGTGACATTTTGGACGACATACTAAACTATGACGTTTTAGTGACACTTTTGAATAACATACTAAACTATGACCTTTTTGTGACATTTTGGACGACATACTAAACTATGACATTTTAGTGACATTTTCGACGACATACTAAACTATGACGTTTTAGTGACATTTTCGATGACATACTAAACTAACTTTTTTACACATTGTAGACGACATACTAAACTATGACGTTTTCATAACATTTTGCACGACATTAAACTATGAAGTTCTTGTGACATTTTGGACGACATAATAAACTGACGTTTTTGTGACATTTTGGACGACATACTAAACTATGACGTTTTTTTCACATTTTGGACGATATATTTTAACTATGACATTTTTGGACCACATACTAAACTATGACATTTTTGTGATATTTTGGATGACATACTAAACTATGATGTTTTCGTGCCATTTTGGATGATATACTAAACTATGACATGTTTATGACATCTTTGGACGACAAACTAAATCATGATGTTTTTGTGATATTTTGAAGGACATACTTTTTTATACATTTGGGACAACACACTAGATTATGACGTTTTTTTCACCATTTTTGGACGACATGCTGAAGTATGATGTTTTCGTGATATTTTGGACCACATACTAACCTGTGACGTTTTAATGACATTTTGGACAACATACTAAACTATGACTTTTTTTTATTTTTCATTTTCACATTTCAGACGACATGTCGCTCTAAAAATATTTCAGTTTTTCTTTTTCAATAAATTTGCAAAAATTTCAACATTTCTGTTTTTTTCTGTCAAGATGGGGTGCTGAGTGTACATTAATGAGAAATAAAATGAACTTTTTTGATTTTGGCAAATGGCTGCAATGACACAGAGAGTGAAAAATTTCAAGGGGTCTGAATACTTTCCGTACCCACTGTATTAATGTCATCCTTAGATTATTATTATTAATGAAGCAAGAGTGTGTCAGCAGCATGTTACTGTTATAGCTGCTGCAGGTTCCTTTTTATATCTGGGAACCACTTTATATACAGGTACAGAAGATTAATGGGAGAGGAAATACAGACACAAAGTTCTGTTGTGTTAATCTTTTTTTTAAAACATTTTTTAGGCTTTTCCTCCAGCCTTTGATTTTGTATTTGATATTGGGTCACTTGAACATGTATTGGAATAAAAATGAGACATGTAGAGGTGAAGATCACAACTGAGACACCAGAATCCAAAATCGTTGGAAACAACTGGCCTAATATGCAACAGTGTGTTGTGTTTTAAAAGCTTGTTGTATTATCCACTGTGCAAAAACATCTTAAAAGTAACTGCGGTGACTCAACTGGTTGAGCAGGCGACCCATGGATAGGGGCTGTGGTCTCTGACGCAGTGGTCATGGGTTCAAGTCCGACCCATGACCATTTACTGCATCTCTCTCTCTCTCTCTCTCCTATGCACTATAATTAAACAAAGGCAAAAGACCAAAAAAAGTAACTACAGTTGTCAAATTCACTGGAGTAGAAGTACAAAGTAGCAAAAAATGGAAAAACCTCAGTGGAAGTGCCTTAAAATTATACTTATGTAATTGTACTTAATTGCTTTGCAGTAATAATAAATTTGGAGTAGAAAACCAATAGAGAAGATTTGTGAATAACTGAGAAAACTGTACACATGAGCTTCATTAAAAGGGGCTTTTACAAAAAAATAAAAATCCCCTAATGTTTTTTTTCTGGCTTACTCCATTAGATGGCGACCTCACACTAAACATCCTCTTTCTAATCACTCAGCTGCACCTCCTTCCATTGACTGCTCCCTACAGAGAAGAACAGGGCAAAGAGATCCATTGTTATTGCACTTTTTTTGTTTATTGCACTCAAGATACAAGAACAGTCGTCTATGATCCATTACAATCTCTAAAGCAGTAAATTTTAAATCTAAAATATCTTCTACCTCCAACATTACAGCAGAATAAACAGAACATCGTTTGAGTGCTGTGAAGCCGCAACAAGTACAGGAGTTCGGCTGTTCGGATGGAGATGATGTTTGGTATCAGGAGTGAACAGCAGGGACTCACAGCAGCTGAGTGAAGTACCACATCAAACACTGCTGTGAGTCCCCTGCTGGCAAAACACAATGAACTGATGGTTGAGGTTGTTGAGGGAGTAAAACAACGATGGAGATCATGTGGATAGGAAAAGACACTTTCTGCCCCAGGCAATGAAACAAAAAAAACAAAACAAAAAAAAAACATTAAAAATAAGAAATAATGATTCTGTTTCTTGCTTTCAAATTTGTAATTATATTTTCAATTATAAATCTCAAAACGTAGCTGCACTTCATGCTTAGAAAAGGATACCTTCTGCACTATTATATCTGGGATGTCGACATTTACTTCATAATTACGTTTTTGTTCGTTTTAACAGTGCATCCATCACCTTAAATCCAATTAAAATGCACTGATTTCACAGGTAATAGCAGGGTATCTGTGGTTTAACTACAATTTTCAACTGCAGCAAAAAGCAAAAGCATGAGTAATACTTACTGTCATTACATAAATAAGTGCAATTTCACTTTCATTTTAATGGAAAACACCACTTTGTCTGCATCAAGAAGACAGCACAATCACATATGTAAATATTCTAACCAAACTTTGAAAACATTTTTTTTTAAATTACTTCAAACCTATAATTGGGCTTTATTGTGTCAGTGAATCAACACTGAAACAAAAAAAATCTTAATGTTCTGATTCTACAGCCTTCATAGTCCACCGAACACATTGACAAAATATGCATTCATTCTGTTACAATAATTCACAAATAGGCTTACGTTATGTTTTTTTTAAATATCAAAAAAACACCACAAAACTAGTCTCTGTCAGGCATTCATTATTGTAAAACTATGTCAATTATTTAACATTTACAAACAGTAGAAAGTATTGTCAAGTAGACAATGATAATAATTGTACAGCCATTTGAGAGAAAAAAAAATCACCTTGATCTCTTTGGTGGAACATTTAATCTGGAATTCACAGATTTGTGGACAGAAAAACTGAAAACCCTATTATGTCCAGATTGTTGCTCATCTTTTCCTACGTTGGAATAGAGGAGCAGCAGATTTGTATTAACCCTCGTTGTCCTCATTTACGGGCACCAAAAAATATTGTTTCCTTGTCAGAAAAAAAATCCAAAATTTCAGCAAAAAATTTCCCCAAATTTCTGAAAATTTGGAAAACCTTCAGGAAGAAAATTCCAATAATTCCTGAGAAATTTCCCCTAAAAGTTTTATTTTTAAAAAATTTGCAAGAAAATTTTCAAAAAATGAGCAAACATGTTCCAAAAAAATCCTAAAAATATCTAAAGTCATTACATATATATCAGTAAAACTTCTATTTTCTTTAAGAACATTCGCATAAAATTTTTTATCTGAATGTGCTTAAGAAATATTTTTAATATTTGTTTCCACCAAAAAATGTTCAAAGATTTCCCAAAAATGTTGAAAATGTGGACATCAGAAGTTTTACTGGGAATTTTTTTTCCCACATTTTTAAAGTTTAGAACGGGTCAATTTTGACCCGCAGGACGACACGAGGGTTAATAAGAAATCTGCAGCATTATTTGCTGTAATGCACACACACACACACACACACACACACACACACACACACACACACACGCTGTAAATGTGTGTGTTTATTGTTGTGTTTGCTAAATGGAAAAATGTTCCACCAAAGTGAAACAATCTCAGAAAATGTACAAAAATAACAATACAAACATCGATTGTCGTACCTAAACGTGAAGTATTACAACTAACCTGCACTTAAAGTCATCAAAATCCGTGACACTCATAGAAGCACATAATATATTAGATTTCATAGTAATAAGACTTCTAAAAATACTATAATACTAGGTTAATCTCTTTACGTACATTGAGCTGTACCAATACTTGCTTATAAGTAGTAGTGAGGCAAAGTTGTCAAAATATCGTTACGATGTGCATTTTCATATCGGCTCTACTCTTAAAGTCTTCTGACACGTGCATGGTGTCTGTCGCTGCAGGACTAAAGCACCTCCCTGTCTGGTCGGAGGTTTCTTTGCTGTAATTCAGTATCGCCTGCTACATTTAAATGCATGTAAAAATGTTCACATGAAAGCTAAAAGTCAGCTAAGATGTACATTCAGAGCATTGAAGGCTTGGTAGTTTGTTTTAACCTTGAAAAATAGACCCAAGTATGACATAGCAGTATAAATTGTTACGTTAGCTTCTAGTCACATGTCCTGGTCCTCGACTTATTTTGAAGATGACTGTTTCCTGTGCTGTAAACCCAGTAGGGCTAAATGTAGAATTCGCCGTTTTACACATCACTTCCCTACTGTAAATCACAACAGTGCATATTCTGCTCAAACTGTTGCTGAACTCCAAGAGGAATTATCTGAGGGGACAATATGCAGATTCAGCCCCAAATACAGACTAATAAAGCTACTCTATAAGAAATTACTTGTGCTTGTTGTGACATTGAAGAAGCGAACCAGAGTTATTACAATTAAAGTCAGTGTAAAGTGAAATTCGGAGATTTTTGTTCCAAACAGGAAATAAAGACTAAAAACGTGAAAAGACTGAACTATGCGGAGTTACCCTGTTAGACTGTTTATCTTTTTGTGTTCAGGATTTTTTAGGTGACAAGAAATCATTGTTCGATGACACACTGACCCCTCCTCCTAACACGACATTATAAAAGCTGGAGTGCATCAGCATCAGTGGTTCTCCTGCTGGATTACGAGTGTCTATACCTACTACAGCCTACAGTTTGCCAGCTAGCTGCCTTCGTCCAACCAATGCATCATGTCTAGATGACAGAATTTGCAGAACAGCTCAGGCTGCTCGTTTGAATTTCCTACAAATGATGAGATGAACTGATTTAGTACAGAGCCAAACTGATGAGGAGCATCACCTGTCTTACAATGGGTGGTTTAAAAAACTTTCATCAGAGACAACTGAGATTCATGGATAGTCTACTGTCATTCTTAACTCATTCCACATCTGCAAAGCGACAGCATCTGTATCTACAGAGCAAGTTCACAATTCACATGTGATTCTTTTTGGTTTGTTTAAAACAAACTCAGGTCTGTTTTCAGGGTTGGTTTGGTCCATTTTTGTTTCAATGTTTCAGAGAATGTTGCTTATTTTTCCACATTTATAGATTCTAATTGTATATACTTCTATATACTTTTTCATCATTTAAATTTGGGTGGGTGGTTACATTTCTCTGCAATGTGACAAACTGAGAAAACATTTTTTTTACTCCTTTACAGGGACTTCAATCTGTGTAACTGCAGCAGAATTCAGAGCATGAACATTAAAAATACAAATAAATAGCAAAATAAATAAAACGAGTGTGACTTTAAACCTCTACTGACTTATTGCTTTAATGAAAAAGGGGTAGTACAGCATTTATTAAAGGAAATGTTGTTAAACATTTCAAGATTTGTCTGTTAGCTAATTGCTAATTTAGTAAGTAGGAACCACCTTCTCTTAGAAATATAGATTTTGGAAAAGAAGATGCCAGAAGAAGAGCCGTCTATTCAAAACATAAAATAGACAATAAATGTATTGCAAAAGTTATTATGGAGTGAAAATTTCAGCTCAGTTATGGTATATATTTATCAAAATATAATCCATTACATAGTGACCAAGAACAGTTTTGTTTTCTAAATCACATTTTTGTTGGTGCCACTCCCTTTTTAACGTCAAAGACCCAGTGAAATTTTTTGCTCAGTCCGCCTATTTGTTACCTAAAGACAGCTGTCAAACACTGCACTGTACGAAAAGGACACAAAATTGTGCTAAAAGATGTGGTGTGTGTGTGTGTCTGTGTGTGTGCTTGTGTAGTTGCATGTGTACAGTATCACTGTAGCGAGTCCTATAGAGGTGCACAGAAAGTTTCACAATTAGCACAACAACGCTGTCATTCTTCTTTTTTTTTTTTTTTTGGTTTCAGGAAAGAGGATGTGTGGTAGAAAGGTAGGTACTCAGCATGTTGTCTGACAGGGTTAAACTTCGACCTTAAGGCCTCACATTTGCCCGAAGAGGATGGAGCAGAGCAGGAAGATGGCATAGAGAAACATCAGACCCAGACCCAGCCGGCGGTTCAGCCTCCAGTGGTTCAGATGAACGCTCATCACCTGCAGGTAAAGATGGATCAGTGCAGAGAGAGCAGTCAGGATGAGGTTCTTCTGGAAGACCAATTTGCTTAGTTTTTAACCAAGTTTTCTTTCTACAGTGGGCAATATGTGACATCAGGATGTTAATTCTACATAAAACATAACTGTTTTAGGTGAATCGCAGAGTTGACAGATATCCGATAGTGGATATTAATAATTTAAGAAGTGAAAAAACAACAACAACATACTATATAGGATGTATTTTCACATGCATAATATGGGTATGTCTCCTTTAAACCTGCATGTATTTACTTTTTTGGCCACTATGGGGCAGTGCTACAACCTGTGAACACAACAAAGTTAAGAAGATAATTTTTACGCTTTTTCCTCTCTACCAACTCCTGAGGGAAAAATCTGGTTATTAGCAACTAGGTGGCCAGCCATGTTTGCTAACTTTGTCTGTTTGTCATTTGGTGTTCAGCAGGTAAAAAACAGCTGGTTTCACAGAGCTTTAACTGATCTTCTTCTGCAAAGTCGTCAACGACTGAAGCTGACTTGAACCGTCATATGAGCAACATCTTTCATGTTACAGTCATTTATTTATTACAGTGTTAATATAACAATTTTGTTTAGAGCAGTTTTAGGTTTGTTTTTCAAACATTTACTAAGAGGGATATTTTGCATGTGACAAACTTACAAGAGCGCTCTACGGGACTAGTTATATAATAACTGCACATTTCTGGATAACCTCACACACATCTTTGGCATTTCTGGACTGAAATTTGCACTGAAACAGTACACAGATCTGCCACAACATTAAAACAACTGACAGGTGTAGTAAAGAACATTGATCATATTTAAACAGTGCAATGTTCTGCTTGGAACTTCGCGTTCAGGCATTCAAGTGGATGTTACTTTGATGGGTGTTGCACGTTTAAAGACTGCTACAGAGCAAGTGCAGCCCACCCGTGACAACAACACTCCCTGACAGTAACCCCAGTATGACAGCGTGCACCGCCACACCTCAAAAATTGCTCAGGAACAGCTCCAGAAACACAGCAAACAGTCAAAGATGTTGGCTCGATCTCTCAACTCCCCAGATCTCGATCCAACTGAGCATCTGTGGGATGTGCCAGAACAAGCCTGATCCACAGAGGTCTCACTCAGGAACCCACGGGAGCTAAAGGCTCAGCTGCCAACATCCCAGTACCAGACACCACAGGACACCCAGTGGTCCTGTTTTCATGGCTGAAATCATCAGAGCTCTTTTGCCAGCACGAGACGGACCAGCACAATATGAAGTTTTAACATTGTGGCTGTATGGTGCATATGCTGAGGTTAATAAGCTAATGAAAGTCCAATCAAATAATCTGTAAAAACTGGCGAACAATACGGACAGTGTCAATTTATCAGTCAAGCTAAAACAAAAAACACACACATGGCGAAAAGCTAATACTGTTAACTATAAGACTGATTTTCCATACGGACCATGTTAAAACAGTTGTGTAACATTCGGTATTTTGTGTTTACTCACCGTCAGAAAAACGGATGCCAGCAGCAGGATGACAGAATATACAAGTCCTTTATTATTAATGGAAATCTGCAGGAGGAAAAAAATATATATATTTATGACCAACCCAAGACGTTATTTTAACATCACACACACAGATAAACATCAGTAACTCAGGAAACGTGTGAACAGAAGGAAGAAAAGAGATGTGTTTGTGGAGATAAAGTGTTTGCATACTGATGATCCATGGTCCACTATAAGGGTACGTAAAGCCCAGGGGAACCCCAAACCCAGCAGGATGTCAAAGATATTGCTGCCTATGGAGTTAGACACTGCCATGTCCCCCATGCCTGAAAAGAGATGGGAAAAGTGGCAGAGAAACACTGAACTGAAGCACTTGCACCGCAAAGAGAGAAGAGGCAAAAGGTTTAGAGATCAGGATAACAAACTGGACAGTCTTCTTACCTTGACGAGCCACAATCAGACTCGCCATGCAGTCGGGTACGCTGGTTCCTGCTGCAAGGAAGGTTATACCCATGATGTAATCCGGGATGTCAAGGGTGTAGCTGATGATAGTGACCTGGTAGGAACATTAGCACACACCAGAATCAAGAATTCAGCTGTAAACAGTCGCATGAGTGAAGTTGTATGGCTGTATAGTGAGAACAGTAATCTTCTACAACATGATTTAGAATATGCACAAGGGGATCATTTCTAAGGGAGTACATTCTTATCATCAGTTATTCTGTCATGTAAAATCTTTGAACTGGGTTCTGTTTTGTGTCATACATCAAGGCATACCAGCATGTAGGTTTAAAGTACATCTGAAGTTGTAAACAAAAGTGTACATAAACTTGTAAGACCTTAAAAATCATGACAGTTTTAATCTTCCAATGGCTCCTACAGATCTTAATTTTCTATGAAGGGGTTACTGAAACACGTGTCTTTATCACAAAAAAATCATGCATTTTGGGTCTTTCATGGCAAGTTTTTGCTTGCATCTCTGACAAATTCTCTTGACAGTATTGGTGCAGTTCAGCTAAATTTGTTAGCTTTCAGACTTAGCACAGCTCACAGGTATTTGATGTGGTTTAAGTCAGGACTTTGGCAAGTCTGGTCTAAATCCTTGATTCTAGCCTGATTTAACCAGGGTTAAGCACCTCACTTCTTCTTTCATCCAAACACATTCTGGTCATTGTGGCCAAACAGTTGAGTTTGACTAAATATCTGTTTGGAGGAGAGAAGGTGAGGTGTTTAACCCTGAGAATACTATAACTTCTGTCAAACATGGTGGTGGTATTATGATGTTCTGGGCTTGTTTTGTTGCCTGGTAGCTTTACACAGCACAAAAGGAAAAATAAGGATGTAGGAATACCATGGCGTCTTTACAAGTGTATAAACTTTGGTGCACAACTGTATGCCTAGTCAGAAACAATACTAGTAGATTAAACCTGTACTGCTGTGGTGGACCCACAGCCACCTGTCTGCCTTCTTACCATCCACACCATGAGGTAGGAGAAGACAGCGATCCATAATGTGGAGGCCACGAAGGTGACCATGAACCAGCGGTGCCAGCGTGGCAGAATACAGTTAGGCACAGTGCAGTAGAGCAGGAGGCCCAGAGGCCACGTGATCACCCACTTTACCCGTGCACAGCAGCCGCCTGTAACAAGCAGTAAGTCAGACAGGAGAACACAGGGTGGCTTTTAATTAATGAAGAAATTTTTTCAGTCAAGGAAGACTAATAACAACATTAAAATTTTTCAGGCAAAGTTTCCAGAAGCTTAAAACTGACATAAATACTGAGGTCCACTGTCAAACTTTTGATTAATGGGTCAGTGGGGCTCAGTCAGCTAATACAGTTTCAAAGGTAACTTGGTCGTAACTTGTCTAAGAGACTGACATACTCTCTTGTGTGAGTGATCGTCCGACTGTATGACATAGTTAGGCACCATCTATCCATCATGTAAAATTGCATCAATTAAAGCAATTATCAGCCCAGCAGAGATGGATATAATTGATGACTGGTTTAGCCCTCTGCACTCTAAGCAGCTTCTGGGTGTTATTTTACATTTTTTTGCTGCAATCACATCTATACTCACTGGAGGCTTATTCTTTACTACAATGTAAAATCCTGCACCTCTATGGAAACAAGACGGTCATGGCTAGAAGTGTTTTTTTGTGCAGTATGACAAATATACTACCATATTTAAGAAGAAAGAAAACATGAAAATTGTTTGTTTTGGATTTTTGAAATTAACTGAAAAAAAATTTGTACAACATTTGTCCAAGTGCCCACAGGTGTCACCAATACTAGAAAAATGGTGACTTTACATACTATAGTGATTCACTACTTTAATTTTGAATTTGTTTCTGTATTTGTGTCTTATCTACTGTGTAAACACATCCTGTAATTCAGCCAAAAGGTCCCTGAATTTCTGCCACAAGACTGTTGGTTGTGACTGAATTAAGACCTACAAAAATTGTGATTTTAATACAATACCATGATTTAAAACCTAGATTTGGATAATTTTGTAGACTGAACAATCTGTCACAGATGGATAGCTCAAGGACCATCAGAAACTTTAAAATCTGAAGCTTCTTTCTAATTTTACAGTTTGTGGTTCTGATGAATGGTGCCATTTTGGTGAGTTTTTTTTATTTTTTAGATAACATGCCTTTTGAAACACATGGGTGGATTTTTGGGTTTAGATTGTTAAATCTTACTCATAATTACTCATAAAGTTTGTGCAACATTAATCTCACCTGGTATGCGCACTGGACTGAAAATCCCATCTTCGTCATCCTCTTCCTCCTCTGGCTGGCACACATCAGTGCCTGGTTTGTCTCCTGACTCCAAGTCTCCTATGCCAGGTCTCCCACCTCCATTCTCCAGACTGCAGGAGCCCGTCCTCTTCACACTATTGCTGGTTGATGCGCCCCTTGATGCAGGACCGGCCTCGACATCCCGCTGGTTCTTTGAACTACGGATCAGTCTCTGCCTCTGTGGGGAAGACCTGTAGATGTAGAGTTTGATGTGTTTTTGTATGATGTGTAATAATATATGCATCAAATACCTCACTGATAACCATGCGTCCTGCCATAGAGAGTCTGGTGCGAGGCGAGAAGTGGGGGGTGATCATAATACGCAGGCCAGCCTCTGAGAAGGACAGTTTGTGGGGGTTGTGGATGAGAAGCTCATCTACCATGACCACTGGAGGGTCCGGACCGTGGCCTTGGCCTGTGAACAGCATGTTTGCAATTAAACAGGACAAATTGCAAATTTACACTAAAGCTCCACAGACATGTTAATCAGCTTGATCAGCAACGCTGCAGAACCTTTGTTGAGAAGCACCATAGAGGTATTGCAGCCCGAGGCATCCTCTCCCATCTTGTCATCACCGTGATCCTCTGATCGGAGGCAGCGTGGCCCAACGTTCCTGAACTTATGCATCACAAACACCATAATCTGGGAGTTGAACCTGAAGCAGAACACATACTGCTGTCTTATATCTGCAATAAACAGGGTCTCCCCTGGATTCACACATGTGAAGGAATGATGACTGATCAGGAGATTTGGTTGAACTTACTTCATGATTAAAATGTAGATTCCATACATGGTCATGAGGAGCAATGACTCCCACCTGCACAGCAAACAACGCATCTATATTAGTCAGACACACTGCAAAGGTACAAAACTGAATTTCCTTTCAAAAGACGTCAATGGCATGTAATTCTGGTATGATTTAAATCAATATAAATGTGGATGCTGACCTAAATATTACTCATTTTTAATATGTATGATCTGAATTACATAGCATACTGTGTTTTCCAGGCTCATTAGTGCTGCACATTGTATTTTTCTGGTGTCCAAGTAAGATCGAGTTCTGCCAACTGTCATCTCTTGGGTAACAGGATTATGTTCCTTTGTGAGCCAACTGATTCATCATTAAACAGCCACCATCAGATATGACTTTAGTAGTGCAATAGCATTTTATTTTTCAAAAACACCGACACACCAAGACATTTCCTGGACAACGTGATCACATGATTGTCAGCTGCTCTTAGCAGGCCTTTGGCTTAACTAATGTCTCTCGGGCTCAGCTACTTTTACTGCCATGCTGCTTTATGAAATTTCTAGTCCAAAACAACTTGGTCCTAAAGTTAGGACTGACCCCATTAATTCCAGGAGTTCCTTCGATTGTAAAAACTTTAGAGCTTCATTCAGCTTTAGGATGTTTTGTGTATGCGGCCCCTAGTAAACAAAGACAACTGTGCATCAATGCCTTAACTTAATCAGCTTCCCAAACAAACAGTCAAACTGATCTTGTGTAAACAGCTGTACCACTAAGAAGAACAGACACTTGATGACCACTGCACCACCTGACAGACTTACGTTTCACATATTCTGAGACTGATTTGGCAAAGTCAGCTGAAACACAAATCTGTCAACTTGTTTTCAGGAGAAGAGTGGTGAGGTGAAATACAGCAAGACAGCTCTGGCTTGGCACACTGTGGTTCAATAAACACTGCATATATCACTGAAGAATCTTTTGCAACAACGGGCATTAATTCCTTGGACAAATCTACTTTCATTGAAACCTCTAACACAGACAACAATGGAAAGACTTTTTTTCTTTTTTTACGAAAGGCCTCAGGTTGACAGAACAGAAAATATACAGGACAAGAAGCTTAAAAGGCATCCAGAGCACTGAATGAAACTGCTGAGAAGGAACAGCTATACAGAAGAAATCAATCTATCAACTACTTTCATATCAATTGAAGTGAACAATCAGAGCTGGCTCCTGCCTGGGAGCCAGAGCTGTGTTTTTTTGTTTTTTTTTAATCTCTCTCCATTTTTTTCTGTTCAAGCTGCACGTAATTGGCTGTGTGTCTGCACACACAGAGAGAGAGAGCGAGAGAGAGCGAGAGAGAGCGAGAGCGAGAGCGAGAGCGAGAGAGAGAGAGAGAGAAAACATGCTGGAAAAGGTGAGAAAATGAGTGACTGCAGAGAAGTCAGTAAAATTTGGATGATTTCAATTACATTAATAACACAAAGGCAGAGTGTAGAGTAGGCAATGTTAAAATTTCATATCTAGCAGACTCTATAAATAACTTGCACAGGCACATTACAAATACCCATCAGTGCAGTTGGAAGAAAAAAGACAAACAAGTGAACCTGCTACAACTAAAAGTGCATGTTTGTTTACTGCAACTGTTGCTGCTGCTGCAATGTCGAGAGAACATCCAGCAACCACCATAACCACCTCGACCTACAACCCAGAGTCTATGAGACACTTTGTGCAAAAGGCTACGGTTGATTATGAGTGACTCTCTAAACTTCTCTGTGTTGTTTCACTGTGAATAGTAAAAAGTTTATAAATATTATACAATCAGAGACTGGACCGTTTTGTCTAACTGAGACAGGCATTTGTTTTTGTACTAAAAACTTTATTTTTTGTAGCACTCTGTGCCATGTTGAGTATAGTAAGCCATATAAATAATAAACATTTGATCAAATGTATGTTTTGTACATTAGTGATTCATTTTATACCTAATTTTACATTATTTTTGGTAATAAATTAATTTAAGCAACAGCTCTTTCAAAAGAGACATAATTCTCATCACGACCGCAAAGCACTGATATGATGACGTGTGAAGTGGCAGCAAATAATGACACACAGTTCCACACAAATAAAACAAATCAATATTAATTTCACAGCAGATTTTAAACTGAACTTGTTCCTCATCACATCTGCTGACTCTGAAATGAGCCACGGCTGGCTGGAAATACATATTCAGATGTTTTGTTATTTGTCAAGGATAAATCAGGAACCTAATCGATTTAACAAGTGGCACAATCCCTGATTGTGGAGCTTCTCGACACTATCATAATCATGATTGTAATAACAGTCATTTGTGGAAGAGGTTGTGACACTAATCAGAGCTAGAGAGAGACATGAGGTGAGCTGGTAGAAAATGTGATTACATGATGAGTACAACTTGCTCTTTTAAGGTTTGAAACAATAGTGAAACTATGAATTTATTGTTTAATGTGCAAAAAAGTCTATTGTTATGATGCTGTCAATCATTCTCATCACTGTGCCAATAATGTCAAGTGAGTCAATATTAACAGCAGTGTTTGCTCTTCTTCCATCAAACCAAACCTTGTAATCTAACATTTAGTCAAATTTTAGGCAGAAAGTTTGAAGCTGAAACCAAAAGACTAATCTAAACCAATGTAGATGGATTGTGTATTTTAAAATGTGTGTGTAGTGTAAAATGTTGTCTCATGTGCCAACCAAAGACTAGAGCAATTCTTAACCAACCTTTTTCAAAGCATTAAGACACATATGCAGTTCAAAGTAGGGGGACTCACCAGACAACTGTGGCATCATAAATAACCTAAAGAGGAATAAAAAATAGATTCTATAAAATGCAGCGAAGAAGAATGAAAAACAGTCAGAGTTATGCTGCAAAAATGCACATCTTACCAGGATGAGAGTCAGTACAGACAGAATGTAGTAGGAGGAATCTCTAAAAAGAGACCACCATGTCAGAACCACCGTCTGTGGAGAAAAGTTATAAATGTTAGAGAGTTAAATCATTAAATAACAAGTGTATGCAAACAGTAAGCATCCCATCCTTCACAGCACCATCTGCATACAGAAACAGGTGGAGAGAGCTTTCAAATAGAGAGGCAGTCTCTTTAATGTCTTCTATTAATAAACACATACTGTGGTATTCTTTCAGTAGAAGATTTATACGTGAGTAAAACCACAGGCAAAGCAACACTTAACCAGATTTCCAATTTAAGAACCAGATAAATAATCTGTCTCAAGTCTAAAAAAGATCTCTCTCTTAAATTAAACACTGAATGTGAAGCAGGAAGGGACACATGAACTGGTTGAGGAGACATAACACACGTGATAACGGCATGCAAGGATTTTGCTAAAAGTGTCAAAGATTTGTGGCACCTGGCCTGCAAAGATTCCACTCAGTCCGATGATGACCAGGATGTTGAAGACAGCTGAGCCCACTATCGTGCCAACTCCAACGTCTCCTTTCGTGATGAAGACACCTGATGGTGGAAAACGTTTGCATGACTTCAGACTGAATAAAATCTCTGCAGTCATGTTAGATGCCTTATGTGTTTGGAGGGGATTATTAATACTTTTAATGGCTCTTAAACCCCAATAAAAACCAGTTCCTGTCCTCATAAATTGAAAAGACATCCATTTATTAAAAAAAAACAAAAAACATTGTGGTTTTAAACAGAACTCTGCTGACATCTCCTGGATAATTCTGGAACCTGCAGAGACCAGACACTTATTTTTTGTTAAAACGCTGAGAATAAATGAAAATTAATTCTAAAGACCGACACTGCTGATTGTTGGTCTAAATTGGCTGAAGTACTAACCGATGAGAGAAGTGAATAGCTCTGGAGCAGAGCTTCCTGCTGCCATAAATGTCGCTCCAGCCACATCTTCACTGAGCTGAAGATTCTGTAGGATTTAAAAAAAAATGGCAGAAGACAATAAAAATAATCAAACAATGAATTGTTAAAGTAAGAAATTTATATTTGAATGCTGGCTGCGGCTGGTTTTCCTCACCTCAGATATTTTCTCAAGAGAAGGGACAAAGTAGTCGTCACAGACGATGGCCAGGGCGTAGAACATGTAAATGGCCTATAAAGTACAGCAGAGCACAGATAAGAGAGCTGACGGACACATACAATGTCTTTTTTATAACCTGAACCAGTTATGTAGGTTTTAGCTTGCAGTTTGTGCTGGTTTATGCCATAATGATGTCAGATGTCAGCAGGATGAGTCAAGGATATAAATAGATAGAAAAAAATATGCAGATTTCAGGCAATATTAAAAACACTCACACAGAGTGCATGCAGACACACAGCCCCATGCTTCCTCTGCTCCTTGGTGAAAATGTCCTCTGGAAACTCATGGATGGCTGCAGGGGGGATAAAATTATGAAGCACATTTTTCCCAACTAGAATCTTTTACATTTCTTTAAAATGCCTATGACAACCTGCAAACATAGAGAAAAAAAACCTAAGTGTAGTTTTGGCATCTTCCACTACACGCAGTAATTTCAAATGACCTCCAAGATAAAAACAACAGTATATATTTTTTGTATTATCACCATGTGTGACTAATTTAATTTCTTCCAGACATGGTGCAACCCACAGCACCACCATGTAGACTCAACGTTGGTCTTGCGGAAGTGAGGTGGAAATGAAACTGGCAGCTGCTTCCTGTCCTCCCTCGAGTGTGAAAGCAAGAAAAAACTGCTAATGACAGCTTAGCTCGCTTGTGTTCCCTTGACATTGCAAAAGAGGGCCTCGAGAGTGTGGTACAGCTCCAATTTACAACTCTGAGCTGAGCTGGATGAATTTATACTAGTGGGGAGTACAGTGCTATAAATAGCTCCTGTGCCATGTGAGGCAACAGTGGGTCGACAAGCACACAATAAGAGTGTGGCCGTCACGATGCGTGCTGCACACTGCACCTCAGCTGCATGGAAACTGAACAACAGACTGCGTGGATTAAGACAGGGTGCCTTGTGATCAGGGATATGAGATTTTATCTCTGACACTACAGTGACAGAAATTGAGAGGAGGAAGCCATATGGTCATAAGGAGTGGGCAGCAATTTCGTCATGTTCAGTTCCAAAACACTAATGTTTGTGCAGTAATGTTTACACATTTTGCTATTGTGCCACAAGCTGTTCTCTGTGCGTCATTTTAAAGAGCTGGGGTTGAAATGAGTTTCCGAAGGTTTGCTGCATCTCAGACTGAGGAAAAAGCCTATTTTCTTTGTGTGCCAGCTGTTATTGCAGGCCAGGGTTCATCCAATAAATCATCAAGGCTTAGCATGTAAACTTTCTGTCATCTTATCGCACGAAAGAAGCCTAAATGTGAAACTGCACTGTATGCATCTTCTCAAGCGGCCTGTCAAGCTGATCAGCTGTTGGACATCTGTGCTCTCTCTCTCTCTCTCTCTCTCTGTGGCTTTATTTCTTTCACCTTCTTTGCTCTCTGCGTCCTGTCGAAGAGCTCTGGAAGACTTCCAGTCTCCTTTCTGCCCTAAAACAAACTCTCAGGTTATGCCATCGGTGGAAACGCAGGGCTACAACATGTAGCTCAGATGGACACTTTGAGGGGTTGCTGTGGTGAAGGTAGTTGCTATGGCGACCCTCTCCCTGGGGGCAGCCTTTTTTTTTTTTTTTTTTTGATGGGTGGCAGTAGGAAGCCAAAGGCAAGGCAATTGCATGAGCAGTGAGAAAGGGGGAGGTGAATATGTGTTTCCCATGGTTAGGATTTCTGAAAAATGAAAAAAAGAGAAGTGACAGCAGCTCTGGACCATGATGTCTAAAAATATTTATTTTTCCTTACAAACCCTCAGGAGAGGACCGAGAGTGAGGGAGGGGGAAGAACGCCACAGAGATACATGGAGACAGAAACTGGTTTCCTGAAGGTTGCTGAACAAGATTGTGCTCTGCCAAGACTCTGAGGCTGCAGTTTCACAATTCAAGGCCACAAACTGAAACACTATGGATGAAGATGATCTGGAATCTGCAATTCTCCAAGTCAGGGATCTAATCCAGATGTGTCAACAGCTCGATAAAGTTTACTAATCAGCAGAGAGCATTTGGGCTGTGGTGCTGATGTGTACTTACTCTGAAAATACATTACTTTTCTCAGTGTTTGGTGACTCTTTGGTGTCAGAATCACAAGATACTCCCACAATTCGTTCTTCTGAATGAATCGCTGATTCTCTTTGGCCTGTTTAGCTCCAGGTGATCGCTCTGGGATGGTGTTAATGCTGGTTCAGAGGTTCCTCCTTTAGGAACCAGTTTGATTTTCCATGGCCTGCAGAGCCACGTAATTACATCACTGCATACGTCTCCCGGCAACACCGGCGCCAAGCACAACAACAACAATGGTGGACCACATCGTCTCTTTACAATAGTTGCTCCTGGCTAACCGAAGCTCTGGATTTACTTCTTCTTCACTTGATTAGGCAGCGTAGATGCTACACTACTGTTAAATAGTCAAATATTGCATTCTCCGTCTTTACCCTAAACACTTTTCCTTGACCTCCAAGTAAAAGGCCAAAAGACAACATAGCCAGTGAGCTAAGATAATCGAACTCTAATGACAGTAAGTCAGGTTACCATGCAGCATTGTTGCAATGGTTTGCCGTGAAAAGCAGCATTGAAGCCCTTTTCCTTAACATTGAGGAAAACCTGACTAGCTCTTATCATAGCGGCCACTTTAGACACTTCCAGGTCACTTCACTCAGTTGTGAACCTTCCCAAGTAAAGGAAGGAAAAAAAGACCATTCAACCATAATTTAGTTTTTCTTAAAGAGAAATGGCAGCTAAAGAGCTCAGCTGGTTTTCTTGGTACACAATAATCATGTTGCCAGCCTCTGACACATGAGGTTCTGCATTCTGCAAAGTGTTGTGTCTGTTGTCAAGTGATTTTTGGTGGCTGACAGCTGGTTCTTCGGATATAAAAATGAGAAGAAGTAGTCCGAGATGAAACACCGCCTCTGAACTAGCCCTTGAATGGCCTTGGTGGAAAGCAGTGAATCTTAAATTACTTTCACATATATTTGCTTCAATCCTACACAAATTGAAGTACTTCTAAAGAGACTAACAGTTAACTAGGCCAGATCTCTTCACTGAGTAATTCAAGGTCAAACAACTTTTTGGGAAAAATCTGACATTATACAAAATTAGGTTTTATGTGTTCAAGCAGCTTAAGGTTTAACTTTAGGATTTGATCACTACAACATTGATGACAGTTAAACTAAAATTCACTTACAAACCAAACTTAGACATCTGACCAATACAAGGCCATCATTTGGGATTTGGGGGAATTTGGGGTATGTACACTACCCGTCAAAAGTTTTAGAACGCCCCAACTTTTCCAGTTCTTTCTTGAAATTCAAGTAGTTCAAGTCTAATAAATAGCTTGAAATGGTACAAAGGTAAATGGTGAACTGCCAGAGGTAAAAAAAGAAAAAAAAAAAGGTATGGTTACTTAAAACTGAAAAATAATGTACCATTCTGCAGCAATGGAGGTTGATCAAGCCTTGAAAGTTGGTGCTACCAAATCCTAGAGGTGGCCCAACTTTTCTTGATTACTTACAACCCCCCGTGTCTGCAAAAAAGTAGTGCTGGAACACGATGTGGCACCATACCCTCCAGAGCACTATTTGAACAATACTGTACTACAAAAGGTAGTGTGTTGCCACGAAAATGGTGAGGAAAAGGAAGAGACACAGACCATCATATTACTTCAAACTGTAGGTCTTTCTTACAGAGAAATTGCAAAGAAAGTCAAGGTGTCAGTGACAATAGTTTTCTTCACCACAAAAGGCACTCAGAAACTGGCAGAAACTGTGACAGGAAGAGATCTGCAAAAAACCCAAAGCCACAACAGAATCAGAAGACAAGTTTCTGAGAGTCAGCAGCTTGCATGAGTTTCAACTGTGAAGAGAGGACTTCAAGTTGCAGGTTTGACAGGCCAAGTTGCACCAAGAAAGCCATTGTTAGGGAGGCTTTTCTCCCTCCTCTCCTGCCTGCCCGCTCCTCCTCGCCCCTCTCCCTCTCCTGGGGGGGGCCAGTGGCCCTCTGCGGCCGGGGGTCTGGCGTGGGGGCTGGCTGGTCTCTCTGGAGGGGTGGCTCTGGCTCATCTGGGCACAGGCCGTGATCCTGGCCTGCGTGCCGCCACAGGTGTCCAGTTTCTGCTGGCTGGGGGCCTCCGTCCGGGCCTGGTGCTGTCCTGGGGTGTGGTGGGGTGGGTGGGGTCTTGGGGGCGCTGCAGGCTGGGCGCCCTGCCTCCTTGGCATGCCGGCTCCTGGGTGGGCGTGGCGGCTTGTGGCCCTCGCTTCCTTGTGGCACGGCCTGGTCCATGTTGGGGCTATGGTACCTGCCAGGGCGCTGCTCTGATCTGCAGCTTCCAGGGGTTGTTGTGCTGGCTGGGCCAGTTGGTTCGTGTGGGCCCTCCGTGGTCCCTTGCCTCTTGGCTCTGGGGGACCTCTGCATCAGTACCGGTGGTCTTGCTACCCGTCTCCCTCACTGCTCTGTCCTCTTGGGCCGGATGCACACCAGACTACCTCTCATTGTGCATTTTACATTTTTTCACACCTCACTGTAAATAGCAACCTTTAGGCACATATAGGGACACAACAGTTAGGGCCCTGAGGGCAGGTAGGGGTGGGAACAATGGGCACTGTGGTGGGACGGGTGGCAGGGCTATACCGCCCTGTCTCCCCCTCATCACCCTCTTGCCTGCCTCCCCTGCTCTCCAATCTTTTTTTAATGCACCACACACACTCACCTTGGGTGTAGGTCTGGGTTGGCTGACGCCCCGCCAGCCTCCCCACTTTTAATGCAACACATGACACTCAGGGTTACACTATCACGGTGCTGAGATAATGTTTCCCGTCAGGGATCGGGAAACATATTAATAGGGGAGTAATGGGTGGGTTTCACAGTTATGGCCTCGCTGGTGGGATCTTGCCCCCTTAAGGCTATGGGGCGGCAGGGTGTACCATCATCCGTGTCACTGTGGCTGAGGGTCCCTGGGGTCGGGGGGTCATGGCCTGTGGGGGTTCTCCAGTGTGTTCGACTGGTCCCGGCTGGTGCGGTGGCTCCTGGTGGGCTGCGGGGTCTCGATTGGCTGCCTGGTGGGTGCTGTGGCGCTGGCTGGTGGTGTGTGGTGGCTCTGTCCTGGTGGGTGGGTGGGGTCGGTTCGCGTCGCACGATGTGGGGGCCTTGGGTGTGCCGTGCTCGCCCGGGGGCTGGTGTGGGGGGGTATGCGGGGTGCCTCCCCGTTGGCGTCTCCGGGCCCCACCGCTCTGTCCATTTTTGCCCTCTGGACTTGCACTGGGACCCAGCTCCGGTTCCCTCTGGCCGGCCTCCGGTGGCGACCTGCCCAGTGATAGGCTGGTTGCGTTCCCTTCGGTGGGGTGCTCTGCCCCTGTGTCTGGCTTCCTGGCTGCTTGGGGCCATCGGCCCCCTTGGGGGTGGGGTGTGGACGGGTGGGGTGGTGGGGTGCGGGGTTTTGGTGGGGGCTGGGGCGGGTGGGGTTGGGGTTTATGCCCCGGGCTGCCTGGGTCGATTCTGGCGTGCTGGGGGTGTCGGTAGCTGCTCCCTCGTCTTCGGGGTCTATGTGGTACACGGTGGCCCCGGTTGCTCTCTGGGGGTGCCGCCCCGTGGCTCCTGCGGCCTGGGGCGGGGCACCCTGTCAGCTTGGCCCTGCATTGCTGCGATGGCTGTTCTGGGCTTCGGGGTCTTTCACACTTGCATGTTTGTTCAGGTCCCACCAGCTCCTGTCGAGTTCCCCTGTTGAGCAGTGATGAGACCCGACAGAATGTGCTAAGACTCTCTCCAGAGTCTAATCTCACACTAAACCCACTCTCCTTTTCTCAAGTATCTTTGTCTGGCCTATTCCACTCTATACTGACATGACACCCACAACTACGGTGTTCAGTACTGCCTGGATATTTATTCATTTTTTGTTTGTTTGTTTGGTTTTCTGTTTTTTGTGTATGTGTTTGTTTGTTTGTCTTATTGATGGGTAATTAATAGTCGGGAATGACACAGCACCTGATATTCTTCAGATGCAATAGCACCGCTTGCTAATCCCCGTCCCTGTCCGTCCTTTTTCGTCCTGTCCACCCTTTGTTTCCCTTCATGTCACCACTGAGGTGTAGCACTGCCCTCCCTGGTTCTTAACAGGGAATTGTAATAAAGAGTGTCAGCTTAGCTTTCAGGGAGGACTGGTGATGGTCACATGCATGCACTAAATAATAAAATATTTGGCTGCAAGACTAAAATATGCATTAATCTCATAAAGTGTTGACACCCCTTCCGTGGAGTTAAACAATGAGAATAAATGCAGACAAAAAAGAAAAAAAAAAAACAAAGAAAGTCAAGGTGTCAGTGACAATAGTTTTCTTCACCACAAAAGGCACTCAGAAACTGGCAGAAACTGTAACAGGAAGAGGTCTGCAAAAAACCCAAAGCCACAACAGAATCAGAAGACAAGTTTCTGAGAGTCAGCAGCTTGCATGAGTTTCAACTGTGAAGAGAGGACTTCAAGTTGCAGGTTTGACAGGCCAAGTTGCACCAAGAAAGCCATTGTTAGGGAGGCTTTTCTGGGCCATGAAATGTCACCAATGAACTACTGAAAACTGAAAGAGGGTATTATGGGCTGATAAAGCAACTAATCAATTTAGAAACCATTTTGGTTCCTAAATTGATTTTATTTGTATATTTGTTCTATGTTTTCATTTCAGAGTACAATGAGACATGAACATGCATAATTTCCAATTTAAAAAAAACAAAAGGAAAAATTTGGGTGTTCTAAGACTTTTGACCAGTAGTGTATATTAGTAGTAAATTGTTACATTTGAAATTGTTCAGTTCATTCGTAAAACCTTCTGAAAATTAGAGAATATTTTAAAATCTGTATAAATATCAATACATTTGTCATTAGCTTGTTCTTTTTTTTCCTCATAGGTCACAAATGTATTTGGCATTTTGGAATACATGACATTTTTAAAAATATATACACTGTTTCATAGCAACTAGAGTAGACCAAAGCGATGTAAATGGTATAAGGCAGACAACAGAACAATATGTGGGGGGAAAGCAATACATAAAACAGAATAAAGTTGTAATATTAATTTGTTAAAAAAAAATGAAAGAAAAAAGAAATCTAAAACACCTAGAAAACAAACAATATTTCTAAGACTTTCAATGGGAGAAACTGTAACTGCAACATAAGCAATTTCCCCTCGAGGATCAATAAAGTATTTCTGATTCTGAAAATAAATATAAAATACTAGTAGAACTAAGAGCATGTATGACTTAACATTTTGCCTAAAAATGTCAATGGAGGAGGAACATTTGACTGAGAAAGGAAGGCTATTCCAAAGCTTTGGAGGTGACGCAGACTGTGTAAACGTTATTTAACAGATGTGGTAGAATGATGCTGACCTTTAAGTGAGAATTATTAGTCGTTTGCCTTCTTTGTTGAATTGTCAGGGAGTGATAAATAATGAAAAGACTGCGATAAATTATACCCGTTTGATTCGATAGGACCTTTGCTGCAAGTCATTCCTCTGCTCTTTTCCCCTACATTTCCTGTCTATCTCTGCTCCTTCCTAATAAAGGCAAAATGCCAAAAGACAGTCAGGGATGAAAAAAGGACACGAAACAACAATTTTATATATTAACTCTAAAGCACTCTAAAAACTACAATGCACTTCCAAAAATTGTCAAAAGGAAAAACAGAAATTCACCTTAATGTGTCTGCTTTTACCTTCACATAAAATATAAAACGACTTGAGTGAGTCCACTAGCCATTATAAAACAATGTCTTACTTCAAACTGCAGGGCAGCATCAACCAGTTTATTTTAGTGCAATTCAGATCTCAGTCTGTTGTGTCTAATCTGCACAGATAAGAGCTTCTTTCTTAAATATTTATTTTATGTGACTCCTGTGGAACAGATTAGAACCTTAATAAGGTCAATGTCAAGCAAATTCTTTACATAGCATTAGAAGTGAAATCTCCACCCTGAGTCTGGTGCTGATGTGAAGAGCTCAATGCTCTATGAGTCAGAAGTTGCTGCAGGAGGCTTCAGTGAAGCTGAATGAGGGGCGGTGCAGGCTAATGTTATTGATCTAAAAACCTGCAGGGTGTCCTGGAGTCAAGCTATGGTATCGACTGGCCCACCGAGCAAAGCCGCATCGTGAACCAACCAAACTAGTGTTGGTGTATCACCGCGCACACACAGACCTCTGCAACACATCTGCATTTTTCATGAGGAATCAAAAAATAAATATTTTATCCAGGTGTGTAATGTAAATTCAATTATGCATTTGTTCTTTGATTCGCTTTCCTTTGAGGTCTTTTGAATGCAACGCTGATGAAACGACAGCCGGGCTTCAAACCACACCAACAACCTTGTCCATCAATAAAAACACTAAACATCATGTTACACTGTTGTGGTACAAGCAATTGTAAAAAATGCTCATGTGTAGCTTTCCCTGATCATACAGCACCATCCACAATTAGCTCAATGAGCAAGGAAAAAACATAAATTCAAAGGCAACAGCAAAACATCTTCTAATTAATGACAATCATTTTGACTTTTCGGAGGTCTATGATGAACCTTAACCTCTCACCTCCTCTCCTTAAATGACATTGTTTGGGAACAGAAAGTAAAAGGGACAGAACATGATCCAACTATATCAGCTTCAAATATTCCAAAAACAGTTCTTCTAATAGTGGTGGCATCAACAGCAGCTTATGCGACTATCTTGATCAAAGACCATTAGAAGACAATGTGTATCCGATTATCTGCCAGCGTTTTTCTCCACACTTTACCAATAAAAATCCCAAAAGCATAGTTGTGGAAAACTGCTATTTTCAGCTGGCTGTCGCTTGCCAAAACAAACAATATAACAAACCTCGACAACAACGCACAGTGCATGCCATTTTCTTCATTTGCATTGTTTGGATTCTTTGAACCCAGCCCCCATCCCCATAACCGCCCAGTTATTTTTAGCTCCTCTCTTTGCACTTTTAATGCTTGAAAGACAGAATTGTCTGGGTTTCAAAATTTAGCATTCAGTTGCCTAGCAACGATGGTCTCCGAGGCTTGTCAGCTGAAGCCGGATCACACCGTCTCCATCTTGTTAAGCAGTGGAGGGATGAAAAGAGAGAAAGAGAGCCTGGGGCTGGACGTTACTGTGCAATCCCCAAGATAATATCCCCCGAGGTCCAGAGCAGGCTTTTTAATCACACTACAGATTACGCAATCACTGTCAGACGGCCTGCTGAGGAAGAGGGCGGCAACCTGAGGCTGGAGCCACGCTCGCCGCTAGATCTTATACTACCTGTCCAGCCTATTTTTCACCTCTTTGTCTCCAGTGTATTACTACAGCGAAGCATCTGCCTGCAGTATGCTTGTGCCTTTGTAAGAGATAATGAGCCGGACCTGTTTGCAACCAGGAACTCAGTAAAGGTTAAGTTTGTTATCAGGTAGCAAAACACAAATGGCTGCATGGAGCAAATGGAGCACTGGTGGAGAGATGAACAGAGTCTCATTATCTTGTGGCTCAAATGCAGGGAAGAAACACCTTTTAATGTTACATCAAAGAAGAGCATGTGACAGCCTGGAAAAATTTAATTTACTTTAAGTGCAAATCAATTTCATCAGAGGAGTCAATATTTGTGCGCCTCTTAAGTGTAAGCTTTTCTAAAACAAACTCAAGACGTTATCTGTACATGACTGAACTATGGCAGCTGATTATTTAAGCACACTGCTTAGACAAAAGTTAAAACTGAAATCTGTGGTAGTACATTAGAGAGTTGACACTGTGTGTATACTGGCTTGATAAAATATTTTCCTCTGACACTTTGATAAAATGATCTTTTTCAAATACTGTGACAAATATGTTTAAAGGACTTTGTGCTTCCTTTTGCAGAGGATGTCATGCAAGAATGTAACTCAAACCTATTTTTAAAATGCTTGAACACATTGAATGTATGTTTTTTTTAGGTTGCACATCCTGAGTAGGCGGTTGTATTTCGGAGCAGTGTGATCAGAGCAGGCTATTTGCATGGTATATTATTAGCATAACTTGATGTGCATAAATTTCTGCAAGAATAAGGCTGAGATTTTACGCTCGGGCTCCAACAATAACCGTTTGCATACAATACAGCATTGTGACTGACAGCCTGATACGACAACAGCCATAGAGTGAATGCAAATGATACGACGATGCTGAATTGTATTCTGTCAGTAAGGCAACAGATTTTTCATTGTGCAGCTGTGTTATTTTATCTACTCTGTGCTATTCTCCCCGTGCAACAATAAAAGAGATTTCCTCTCTGATCTGAATTTTTAATAATAAAACTGTCAGCTGTGATGAATGCAGCTCATGTCTGGCAGCCAGCTAATCAGCCTGGGAACCAGAGAAACAGAGGTCTGATTATGGCTTCATGTCTCAGCAGTAATTTCATGAAGAGCTGTTTGAATCCGTCCAAACTGTTGAGAGCGCACTCAGAAGAAAAGGAGAGCAACTGGGCATCTGTTGGAAACCGACTACCTCAGAAAACCTAATCGCACTTTCTGACAGCTTCCTCTTTGTGTCCTTCGTCTGTCTCCTACGGTATTTCAGAGCACAAGCTTGACACACTCCTGACAACAAACACAAAGCCTAGTCTACATGACCTTTCAGTTCACCTGCAGGGGAGAGACTACGGTTCACCTCTTTACGTACCTGCATACAGCACATGCAAGTATTTCTAAACCGTATCCGACTCCTTTATAAAAATCCCAAATGTTACACTGCACATCATATAGATTTTATGGTACTTTGGTAGTGTGTAATTCCAAATAATGTAAATAGAACAAAAAACAGAAATTCCTGTTTGGTTACCTTTATATTCTCAATAAATTAAAAATATCACAGTTCACATCAAACATGTAATAAGCTATAACATACCATTTTATTGAAGATACTATCCATGCCACCCTCCCCTACACTGAATGAAACAGGATTGCTGCAGACAGTCTGGGAGAGTTTGCTGCTGTGTCCTGGAGGAACAGATGGTATCTATCCAGGTAAAGAACAGTGACTCACCTGCTCGAGGCTCACCCAGGCTCTGGTTGTCTGATTTCTCCTGCAATAACCTGCGAGTCCATTGCAGCGTCCCGAAGTTCACGCCTGGCCGAAACCCAGAGGACTCCGTCTCTGTTACAAAACAACACAAGTCGTTTTAGTGTAAAACCAGCCAGATACACAGACTTCAGAGTCCAGCTGCAGAAGGTAACCTGGACACTTTGATTTAGGGTGGAGATCGAAAATTATTATTATTGGGCGTATGTGGAATATTTTTTGATGTAGTCAATAAAAAAAAATTATCAGCCGATATTCAAACAACAGTGTCTAACAAATGGTGATTCAAACCTCTCAGTTGTGAGAAATCCCCAATTTTCTTGTTATTTTATGAAAGCAAACTGAAAGTTCCATTACTGACCATTAATTCATGACCAACTTATTGTATCTGTAAATATGTGCTGACAGTTTTCCTTTAAAGAGAATATTACGATCAAAACTCAAAAATAGTCATCACAGTTTGTGCAGCAGACCAGCTCTGACTACAACACTAAGCACTGTCTGCAGCACATGTAGCAGAGTACACACCACAGATGATGGTGCGGAGTCAAGCAGTGTCTTCTCAGTAGCTAACAGCTAGTTTGTGAAAAATATACAATGATATAATTTTCCCTTTAAATATAATAGCATGTGTAGGTACATAAAGAATATTGGACATAATAATAATTATAATGGGCCATAATGAAAATAATTAACTGAACTCAAATTAAAAGCACATTATAGTTTCCTAGCGATCAAGATGACGCTATCAAATTGCTTTTTTTGGGCTAACAAACATTGTGAAACTCTCACAAATTTCATTCACTGACGATAAAACCCAGACAAAAGAAGCAGCTGTTTATGAAGTTTGGAAGCACAAACCAGTAATTTCATTGGGATGTTTATTTGATAAATGGCTTAAAAGACAAACCAAACTTTTTTTGATTATCTTCAGATCCTCTTCCTATTACAACCAAGTAAACTGTATATTTATATGCTGAGGTTTGAATTTTAAAATCAGCGCTTGTCCTCAGAAAATAGCCAAAGTATTGTTCCTTCTCTTGACTAGACTGTAGTTTAATGTTTCTTCTTGTGGGAAATGGCAGCATGTTCAGTGATCCTCTGAGTAATCAGCACTGAAATCTTTATAGAGTCTATTTCCGCTCTGTCTTTCACTCTTAAATAGATAATCTCTGTGTGAGTTTCACTTTTTAGAGCTTTAGTAGGGCGACAGCTGAGGAACTCCCATCAGATTGAACTGTCTCATCATCTCCGCTATGGGAAAATAAAATACAGATATCCTTCACCGCCACCCACAGAGATCTTTCCACCAAGGGCCAAGAAGATAGTGAGTCAGTTATTACACCTCTCTGCTACACACTGTTCTTTTATCATGAGGCTGCTTGGTGTCTGTGTCTGATGCGTTTTGTGATTGCCGAGCACTGTAGTGTCCCTTTGTACCTTACAGCTCAATGAGCCCATTTCACGAGGGCAGCGATCGTGGCTGAGAAGAGAAGTGAAGGCTTTCATGTTGAGGCATCAAGAGGAGCTCGACCCGTATGAAATTCAAATAGGTTTCTGCAGCAGATGGCTCTGCACCATTTTCACACTTCAAACTGAGAGAAGTCTCCAGCAGCTAAACCAACATCTTGTCTCGTTAGAAAATGGAGAAATAAAAAAAAATCTGACATTTATATGATTTTTTTTTTAACCTACTTTCAGGTTCAATTAAGTCAAGACATTTTGAATACAGCATGGAGGAGAAACAACATGTAGAACATTGACTGGTGCAGAGAGGACACACACATATATACGGCTAAAATAACATAAAAAATAAGAGCACACAATTAGAGCACATATTAAGACTCAGAAAACTCAGGTACTTTGGTCATCTCATAAGAAAAAACAACATATCAAGAATATTATTAGAGGGACAAATAGATGGAAGAAGGCAAAGAGGACGACCAAGAGCAATGTGGACAGACAATATAAAGGAGTGGACAGAAATGCAGTACAGTGAGGCAGTAAGAACAGGCAAAGATAGAAGTACATGGAGAACTACCATATCCTCCAACACTGCAAAGGACGGAACATGAAGAAGAAGAATGGCTAAAATAAACATTACCTCCTGGTTCTGGTTTGGCATATATTTTAGTTGATTGTAAATTGATCAACTTTGAGATTAACTATTTAAGCCCCTCTAGTCACTGGGTAATTGCAGTCAGAATTTATTAATCCAAGAAAATTGTCAAATAATTTTCTTTCTGGAAAAATTTCCATAGTTGCAACTCCATTACTGAGAAAGCAAAAGCTTCCAGCAGGAATCCAATCCAGCAAATACAAAACATTCTTTAAAAAACACCTGATTTACATACAACTTTGGGCTTATATAAATCAATCAATCACAGCACACCTAATTAAATTATACCCTGGCAAACCATTCTTTTAATTTATCACATTTGTGAATTAAAACTTCACTGAATTCTTCTGTCATACTGAACTGTAAAGATACAGGCAGGTGTATCTTCTACCCTGTTTACACTTGGTTTTAAAATCTGTTTATGTGAATGCCGGTCTCTAAGGAGCCCCAGTGAACACTTGTGTTCAGATTTCATACTTAAAGTTCTTCACTAAAAGGTCAAAGTGGCTCAGTCTGTCGCCAGATTAGTTTTGCACAGGCTAGCTATAAAAACCAAAAACATTTTTGACAGACTATTCTAACTGTTGAGCTTGACAGGACAGAGTCATTTATGACTTGCAAAAGCACACAGAGCAACAAACATCATGTCCTGCATTGATGGCATATGTTGCTGTTGCACTGTTACCAGGTAGACATCAGGAAATATACACTCCCCTCCAAAAGTATTGGAACAGTGAGGCCGATTCCTTTATTTTTTGCTGCAGACTAAAAACATTTGTTTTTGATATCAAACGATGAATATCAGACAAGAGATTAACATTTCAGATTTTATTTCCAGGTATTTACAGCTGGACCTGACACACCACTTAGAAGACAGCACCTTTGGATTTCATGTGACTAACAGCAGTGGAACATGTGACTGACAGGTGTGTTTTGTTGCCCTGGTGTGTCCTATTGCATTGATTATTCAAACAGTAAGTAGTGCTCAATGTCTACGCTCAGTTTCAGATTTGGGGTCTGCGTGTTCAGACTGCATCTAAAATTAGAAGTGTAACCGACATGAAAACCAGAGAGGCCATAAAATACAGAGATGAGCGTCAAAATTTCCGAGACAAAGTTTGACGAAGAGACTAAGATGAGCCTTTACCAAGTGATAGAAAGGCTAAAGTTTGGACAAAGAAAGAATCTACTCATGATGCCAAACATACAAACTCATCTGTGAAACACAGTGGAGGTAATGTCATGGCTTGGGCTTGCATGGCTTCTTCTGGGACGGGCTCATTAATCTTCACTGATGATGGAACATGATGGCAGCAGCAAAATGAACTCCGAAGTCTACAGAAACTTTTTGTCTGTCAATTTAAAGAAACCAAACTGACTTGGAGATCCTCCATCGTGCAGCAAGATAATGACCCAAAACACACTGCCAAAACAACAAAGAGCCATGAGGGGCAAGAAGTGGAAGGTTTTAGACCGGCCAAGTCAATCTCTAGACTTAAAACCTATAGAGCTGCATTTTACCTGATGAAGAGGAGACTGAAGGGAGTAACCCCCCAAAATGAACAACAATTGAAAGAGGCTGCAGTGAAAGCCTGGAAAAGCATCACAAAGGAAAAAGTTTGGTGATGTCAATGGGTCACAGGCTCGATGCAGTTATTGCAACTAAATATTAACTCTTATTGACTTTAATCTATTTTAAGTCTATTTGTTCCAATACTTTTGCTCGCCTAAAAATTTGGAGTTCTGTATGAGATGGAGATGTAAATACTTGGAAATAAAAGCTGAAATGTAAATCTTTCCAATACTTTTTGAGGGGAGTGTATTACACTACAAAAGATATATGGTCAAAGCATCCCAGACCCCCTCAAGAAGGAGTTTGTGTGAATCGAACGCTGTGTTTTGGTGGTCGTTTACATTTACATGCAGTAACATCCATTTGTGATGCAATGCAAATGCATTTTAAAACAAAGTGTAAACTTGGATCGTGAGTTTGACAGTTCTGGTGTAACTAACACTAAACAGGGTTTCCCTTGGAAGACTGTTCAGCTGAGCCCAATCTTGGTGCCTCTCACCTTGACATCAGTTAGTAGATGACATCCTGTGTATATATAGCATTTGCTGTGCCAAATAGACATATTTTCCGATGTTTAATTACATTAAAACTAAAAACAGAAGGAGACTATGTCTAAAGTTACAAATAGTTGTTTGAAAACCACACATAAAAATCACAATGCTTTCACTTTCCAAGTGTTCAGCAACACTGTCTTCATTCTGACCATGACTTTTGCCCTGTAAGTGACTCGTAACATTGGTGATCCATGGTGCTGAAGCTACATTTACAGTCACAGTGATGTTAAGTCTAGATAAGAGTCTCTGCTAGAGGCCCTAAAATGTAAATGTAAACACCGGAAAGAGGTGACAGAGTGATCAGTGGCAGATGAAACATGAAATGTGGTGTTTGTATGGAAATACCTTAATCCTGCTGCTGCATGCCTCATCATAAACACACAGGCAGAATGCTGAAAGGTAAGTGTAAATACCATCAAGTGCATTTCATAATCACCTCATAACTCGGTAGCAAAACAGTGCAGACTGAGAAGAATCTTAAAGGCTAAGAGAATGGTAGTCTGACTTCTTGTAGGTTTTAACGCTTCAAATATGTAAAAAAAAAATAAAAATCTCAATTTATCTTGCTGCAATTTATTAAATAGCGGCTTTTGATTTCTACAGGACCTGAAGGAAGAAACGGTCACTTAAGACATGAGAGACAAACCAGCTCCTTCTCTTAGCCGAAGCAAGACATTTGATCCCATCAATCACACATCGACTGGACAGACCGGCTTCCTCAGCTCTAACTCCAAACAGGTTCACTGCCTCAACAAGACAAGACTGCAGTCTGTGGTAGTAAACGTCTCTCACTGTGACATCCTCAATAGTGGCAATGCAGGTAGGTACGACTACAGTCGAGGTCAAAAGTTTACATACACTTGTAAAGAACATGTCATGGCTCTTGATTTTTCAGTTATTTCTACAACTCTGATTTTTCTCTGATAGAGTGATTGGAACAGATACTTCTTTGTCACATTCATGAAGTTTGGTTCTTTTATGACTTTATTATGGGTTAACAGAAAAAGTGACCAAATCTGCTGGGTCAAAAATATACATACAGCAATGCTAATATTTGGTTACACATCCCTTGGCCATTTTCACTTTAATTAGAAGCTTTTGGTAGCCATCCACAAACTTCTGGCAAGCTTCTGGTTGAATCTTTGACTGCTCCTCTTGACAGAATCTTCGGGCTGATCATTTTAGGTTATCTTGAAGAATTTGAAGGTAATCCTCCTTCTTCATTATCCCCATTTACGCTCTGTAAAGCACCAGTTCCATGGGCAGCAAAACAACTCCACAGCATAATACTACCACCACCGTGCTTGACGGTAGGCATGGTGTTCTTGGGATCAAAGGCCTCACCTTTTCTCCTCTAAACATATTGCTCGGCATGTTGGCCAAACAGCTTGATTTTTGTTTCGTCTGACCACAATACTTTCCTCCAGAAGGTCTTATCTTTGTCCATGTGATCAGCAGCAAACTTCAGTTGAGCCTTAAGGTGTCGCTTTTGGAGCAAGGACTTCCTTCTTGCACGGCAGCCTCTCAGTCCATGGCAATGCAAAACACGCTTGACCATGGACACTGACACCTGTGTTCCAGCAGCTTCTAATTCTTGGCAGATCTGCTTTTTGGTGGTTCTCGGTTGACTCTCCTGACCAATTTTCTCTCAGCAGCAGCTGATAGCTTGCATTTTCTTCCTGATCGTGAAAGTGACAAAACAGTGCCATGCACTTTATACTTACCAACAATTGTTTGCACTGTTGCTCTTGGGACCTGCAGCTGCTTTGAAAAGGCTCCAAGTGACTTTCCTGACTTGTTCAAGTCAATGATTCGCTTTTCAGATCTGTGCTGAGCTCCTTTGACTTTCCCGTTGTAGCGTTTGTGGACATTTGCATCCACTGAGCCCTATTTAAATGGCCTCAGAGAAGTAAGCAGCTGTAGTCGCTCATAATCACTCACAAAAGGTTAAGAGGCAATGCTATGAAGCTCATTTCATTGACACAACTTTCTAAGTCACCAAAATTGCTAATTCATGTTGCTGTATGTATATTTTTGACCCAGCAGATTTGGTCACTTTTTCTGTTAACCCATAATAAAGTCATAAAAGAACCAAACTTCATGAATGTTTTTTGTGACAAAGAAGTATCTGTTCCAATCACTCTATCAGAGAATAATCTGAGTTGTAGAAGTTACTAGAAACTCAAGAGAGCCACGACATTATGTTCTTTACAAGTGTATGTAAACTTTTGACCTCGACTGTACATCTGAAATCTGAGTCTGCAGGTATGACTTTATAAGAAACCATATTTGTATTTCAGGCCAACATTTTCAGCTCCATTTCCATATAGATAACACTGCAGCCCTGCAGGTCTCCACTCTGACATTTACACTCAAGTGTCATGTTACAATTTACAGCGAGCTGATGGACATTTGATTTGACCTTAAATGGGATTTAAACACAGTTATAAATATAGTGTTAATAAAAACATCAGAGAGCAAACAGCAAAACACAATCACCATTTCATTATGAACAA
The DNA here is from genome assembly GCF_021347895.1 of Acanthochromis polyacanthus. NCBI lineage: Eukaryota > Metazoa > Chordata > Actinopteri > Pomacentridae > Acanthochromis > Acanthochromis polyacanthus. The sequence goes on from NC_067129.1 coordinate 14,524,711, forward strand.
AACTAGACAGCATGTTTTGACCAAAAAAGAGAAAACACAATTCAACTGCGGCAATTCCTCTTTTTTGAGAAGCGCTTCTGTGACTTTATCTTCTGATACTAAAATCACAGATAAACTGCTGTGTATTTTCTCTACTTAAAGCCACTGTGTACAACTATCATGTGCCTGCAGCATTCTTTCAATTCTTCTGATGACATGTGAAGTTCTTCTTTGTTAAAAAATGAGCCTAATTGGTGCAATTACATTTGCTTCCAGACCATTAATTTCCTTGTGTGGATCCCCAAAGTCATAAACTCCACAAACAGTTAGTTTTAAGTGCCTGTAATCATAATTTTTATATTAGGAATGGATCACATGGCTTCACAGCTAAAGAGGTCACGATAATCAATACTTCAGAGCCAAGTCAACATGAAAATTCTAAAAAGAAAACCGTACTTGTTTCCTTTGTAGATGTTTTACATACAGGAGATACTGGATGACAACAGCATCACATGGAAATAGCAAATGTGGGTGCAGCGACAAGTCTGCAGTGAATTGTGTGGAAAAAGTGCAGATATTTTCAATCAGATGATCAGCGACAAGTTAGAGACAACCAAAAGCAAGTTAGCAAACTGTGCCAAAGAGCGTTTGGAGCAAAAACACCACAAACTTAAATAAGCGCCTCAAAGACGAGCATCCAGGGGTGTACACAAACATGACTACAACTCTTTGATAATGTGTTGGTTATATTAATTCTGAAATGCAAGGTCTGTATTGTGCTGCAAACTGGGGCAGAAAATAAATCTGTTATGTAGGTTTATTATCTGCTGAAGCTACTAAAATCAATTTGCATGTTACTAGAATTGTAATGTTCAGTGGTAAACCTAACTGTTGTGCTTTCTGACACGATATTGGTAAGGATATTATTACGTGTTTGAATTTATTGCTGCTGCATTTTTACGTGTTTTGAAAGGAATTCATCACTTGCTTGCACAGATGAGGCCTGCCATCTCAGAGATAAAAAGCTGCTCATTGGGGCTTCATGTGAGTTGACTAATTTTGATGTTGCCGTCTGGAGGGTGTTTCTCACACTTTCATCAATTCAAAGTTTGCTTCAGCATTTTCTTCTTGGCAAATTCATATGAACTATGTGGTGTCCAACTGGTCAGCAGTTTGTACTGGATTGTAATTTATTTTTCTAATATCCAATCCAATGTTTTATGGCTTTTTAGTTGCTAGTATCAGACTGATACTGTTAGTCAGCATTGGACCGGCACGTCCATAAATGGTTAGAAAGGCTGCGGTATTCAGGATGCGACAGTATGTGTAATATTTTCCAAGTATTGTGAGAGTAACCTGCCTGTCATCATTACAAACAGCAGACCACATGCTTTGCCTGCTGCTTTTGTGCGTTTTTTTAAGTTGAGCAGCCTTGGTCTCGGTTCAGAAAACCTCTCCTGGTTGATGGCACACTCATAATTTAAAGGTGAAGTATAAATATTAATGACACGGCTCATTCACCGGGACACTCTTCCACAAAAAGCACGGCACGAAATACCAGGATGAAACCCAAATGTAAATCAAGCACTCGTGATGGAACAAAAAGGTTCACCTATTTGGGCCCGTGTCCTGCACTCGAGGGGGGCTGTCGTTGGTGATGAGTGTGTGTGACTACATCTGCAAAGGTGAAGAGAGGATAATGAGCTGAAGGAGGAGGGTGGGACGGGGTGGGGATGATGCCTTTAGGTGTGCTGCTGCTAGATGAGACATTAAAGCATCTAATTCACTTATTTCTGGCCAATAATGAATGAGGAAGGTGCATAACGTCGCAGCATTTATGCATTTTAGGAAGACGCAAACTCGGGGAAGGTGTGCGTGCACTTGAATTACAACTGAATCCAATTATTTATGGGACATTTACTTCACTACATGTCCTTTTATAGATGTATTGTACTCATGGTATCAAGTCAATTTTACCCTGAAGGCTGCAGGAGAATCAGTCCATGGGGAAATCAGGATTATGTCAGCGTGATATGTCGTGTACGAGTGCATTACATTGTGTGTGATGGAATGAAATCAAACACAAGCAATTTTTTTATTTATCTGCAATTCAAAGCTATTTATTTTGCTGAGTGAAAACTGCACTCCGAGATGAAGTGACAGCCTGGGAAAAGGCCCGAATTAAAAAAGGGACAGGCAGTCTATTTAGGGGGGAAAAGCAAATACGTGCACAAAAATGCAACCTTAGCATGCCAAGTCATACACAGCTTTTCTTGTGAGATGAACATGTAATATCCAGCGAACGCCCAACCTATAACTGAACTTATCCCAGATGATTGGATTTACACACGGCACAATTTGTGACTGCTTTATGTAATCAACAAACTGTCACCTTCCTACAGTGTGAAGCTGTCATCCTCTGGAGGGCTAAAGCTGGGAGTCATGTTAGGAAACGCTGAACTGAGATTTAAAATGTGTCATGCAGCGACGTTAGGTTTGCTTTAAAAATGGAACTAAAATTACAGCGTGCACCTGCAGACTACTCGGAGCATTTAATATTGTCTTCACACATCTGGATGCTGAATGTAGCACGAGTCTAGTGTATTACAGGAGCACTTCTAGAACAGGTAGAGATTAATATGATTCATATTAAAGGAGAAATGTGGGTTTTTGCTCCAACTGAAGTACTGCACGTTCAGAAAACATGGATTATGCAGGATTTTCTGCTTGTTTAATGAAGGTGGCTCTTTTTTGAGAGCAAATATTGGTTTGTATGGATGCGATTGTGTATTTTTTCTCAGTTACACACTATAGTTCTCTTTATTTATTCACTAATAATAAATGATACCAACAAGATAAATGTTAGGATGAGGATATTTGGCTCCTCACAGCATTTTTTCCTCATTCTGCAGAGCAAAAAAGGCATTAATATAAAATCTGACAGTTACCAACACTGTTCACGAGAAAGTGTCTGGTGTTTTAGGTTATTTTTAACTTATTTTTTTTCCAAGTGCATCTGTGCAGGATTGCAATTACTGCGGCGCCCTCAGCCTGTTCGGTCTATATTAAGGTCTCACCTGGTGCCTGGATGACCTGCGCGAGCCAAATGACGGCGACCAGCCCGACTCCACAGCAGCAGAACCGCTGGAAGGGCCGCCGGTGCCTCGCCGCTGCCGCTGCTCTCATTCCTCAGCCGGCCGCATATCCACCAAATAACATCTGTTGCTTCTCTTCCTGACACTTGTTTCACACTTTCCCCAACCGACGTCCAGCAGCAGCGGGAGCGAAGCGACTTCTCAGACAAGTTGTGTCAAAAAAAATCCCCGCAGTGACAAACCCGGTTTTCCCTTTTTTCCCTCTCAGACTCCTACCGCAGAGCTGCTCAACTCCTCCGGGTCGCACATAGCGAGCAGCGGCGTCCGAAAGCTCTCTGCGCTCATGTGTGCAGGCTGAAAGGTCGACAGCAGATCCCACAGTGAGGTGCAGCAACAGGAGGCGACATGCTCTGAACCCTGTGTTCCTTCACTTTGACTGTCAGCTAGCTGCGCTTTCACGCACCGGCCACCAGGCGTCGACAAACACGGGACGCGTTTTTCAGAGGAAATGGCCTGAAATGTGGCGACGTTTTGAGAGATTCTGAGATGCTAGCAGTGTTAAAACAAAATGGAGATATAAAAAAGCAGTACCTGTTCAGGAAGTGGCCCTTCAACTGGTCCTTTAAAAAGTCACAAGACTGCATTTACTTTCCCATGTCTCACTGCTCTGCCTCCCCTAGTCAGCTCCTGATTGGCTGAACACACTTGGTTCAGCTGGTCCCGATAATTAAGCCCGAGCGGAGCGGGGGATGATGGGAAATATGCAAAATGGCTGCCACTAAATGCTACATTATTTTTAATAAATAAATAAATATATAAAAAAAATATAATCAAGTTCAGGGAAGTTCAAAGTGGGACTCCAAAATGTTTTTTTTACAGAAATTATTATGTAATGTAATAAATAAAAATAAATGACATAATTTGCAAATTGCAAGATACCAAATTAAAAATGAGTGTCAAAACTGAAGCTGAAGACTTGGAAATATCCTGAACTGAGCCTCTAATATAACAAATATAACAAAACTGTATATGCAGCATGCAAATAACTTGCCAGTAAAAACAAAGTTGAAAGGCGCTTTAAAATGAAACATATGTAAAATTTGATGAATAATGCAAACTTGTATTATAAGTTTTTTGCATGCAATTAAATTTAGAATTTTGGCCATGACTGGCACCACGAAGTAACCCAATAAGGCTAAATATTACAGTCAAGCTGCCAAAGCTGTGACTTTGCCTCAGCAATCTACATACCAGGGAAGAAACCCTCCAAAACTATACAAACACCACTCTACCTGACTAGAACACATACTGAGACCCTCCAGTGGTATCAGTCATGAAGATGGAATAACTAAGCTAGATGGTATAATATTGGTCAGATAGTCTCAAATAAAGAAAAATATCTATTTTTTCTTCAACTGCTGACCATTTCTTGACCATTAAGGTGGGATAGCAGTGTGAAAGTTTATTCCACCTGCATATAGTTTGCAATTTGCAAGAGCAAGAGTCAAAAATATGTCAAAATTGAAATTACAAACTGCGTTACAATACAACAAATGTCAAATTAGATACATAATGCAAGCTAATTCAAAAATAAGATTGCAAACATGCAATATAAACAAGATAAAGTCAGCAGGTTCCTACATAGCTGCACCAAAGTGCCCCCCAGCAAAAAGGACTATTTAGGAGCTTTATTGTCATTACAATGCAGTGCAGGACATGAATAAAGTGAGATTTTAAAATTTGACTATGATTAGCAAAATAAAAGTAACCCGACAAAACTAAACATTATACATACTAAGGCTGGGACCCTACAGTGTTATCAGTGATGGAGAACAACTTAATCAGTGTGATAATAAAGCTAGTCACTCCAGTATCATAATGGACAAATGGTATTTTTCTTAACATCTAATTTGTATACTAAGCATTCATTTTAGCCAATTAAGCAACAAAAGTTTTAAGGTGACAATTCTTGATATTGAGTTAATTATTGCTTTAAAGGACAATGATCAGAGAGCATGACAAGTACATAAACACTCCTCAAAATGTCTTAAAATGCAGCTTTAATTAAATGACCTGTTGGTTGGCTGGATGCTGGAATGTCAGTTCATAGCCACTTTAATGTTCACAACTTTACCGTTTGTGATTCAAGAAACCATTTCAGAGTAGTACAACAAACAATCTGCTATGTTATACTCTGGATGAACATGTGCAACAACCTGATCCTGTCCAGCAAAATGTCACCTTCATCAAGTCCTTCAGGAAGAGCAGGACAACAAGTTCATAAACCAGTATCAACAACCTTGTTAACTCTGTGTGACTCGTCACTGAGTTGTGATTCTGGTCTTCGACCTCACTCTCCATCTGCTCACTGAACATGAAATACATATTCTCCTATGTTCTAAATATTAAATGCTGTATTTGTATTTTTGTACAGTATCTGCCAAATGCTCAATTCCCCATAATGCAACATAAGAGTCTTTTCGGTAAAGCCTTGAAGTCTGGTAAATGTTTATCCTTTTCCACACACACGGTTTGTAAAAAATAAAATAAAATTCAGTTAAAAGGTCTCCAAGCCTAACTGAGTTAACCCTAATGACATCAGTCACTAGGGTTATTTTTTCTGATTTTACTTAAATCACCCAGAGACACAGAAAAGAATATAGTATTAATGTGGGAATTGCTCTCTGAAGCACTGAATCACTCGGGTCTAATCCCTCAGTGCATTCCAGTATCCATACTACCACTATACAGTACACCAGAGAAATATTTATTATTTCCCAAAGCTTTGTATGTCAGATGAAGTATGCCAAAAATAACACAGTGTCCTACTACATCTGGTCAGAGTTTGCAGTATGTCAGCCAGCATGCTATTCTGGCCAGTCTGAACCAAAGTCCTCTGCACAGATACGTCACATACATCACAGTATCTCATGTGAGTATAAAAAAGAATGCACAGTCAGATGACAGTGCATTTCGCACTACAGACTGCAACAGATATAGGCACTGAAAGTAAAGTATGTGATTTTCACTGAAGCCTCACAGTCTTAATGTTTAATGTGTTAAACTGACGTATGCAGCTGTAGTGCATGAATGTGTGAGTTCGTGAGAGTTTGAGGGGAGGAATGGGACACTAATGTTACAGCACATGTTGCTGGGAAACAACACAATTAAAAGAAAAAAGAAAGAAAGTCACCCCTCCAGTGTGTATTTGACAGTTGCTGCTGTTCCTGGCCCATTAGAGGCATTACAGCGTTTACGCACTTTACAAAAAAGGTCAGGCAAGCAATGAACATCTGTAAGTCCTGTGCAGATGTTTGACTGAAAATACAAATAACTCCACAAACGTGCAATAAATAACCACAACAGCGAGCAGCCAGATGCTGTCACTTCCAGATAAACTTCCTCGTGGATTTCTTCCCTGCACTGTCCATGCTTGGTTTGTGTACATTTTGTAGGGGGCAGGACAACTATGTTTATACGTCTCCAATTTTGCTATGAACTGAGTGAGTCCATCAGAAAAGTCTGAAGGTATGCAGACTCTCAGAAAGGGTGCATTGTAGCATCAAAAAGTTTGCATCAGAGCCAACATGCATTTGTCATTTTGACAGTAGGACAGCCCTGAGCCATCACCCTCTTAGCGGGAACACTCCTCAGAGTAGTCAAGACAATGAAATACTTCTGGCCAAGAGCTCAGTATTGCGTTTCTATTATTAAATTAAATCTAAAACCATGATGAACAAATTACGGTAGTCAGAGCAAATGTGGTCTTAATGCTTTCATTAGTGTTGTCCTGTTCGGTAGAGCTTGTACTATAAGAACTGCTCTCTTAATTAGTGCTTACAGTCTTGTGTTAAAACACCGGAGCCAAATGAAAGGCACATTACACATTCAAAACCAGCACAAGGTATCTCTGATCCCATCGTGATGCAGGCCTAACTGGGGACTGTATGGGGTGATCATGGTGCAGTAAAGTAAGGCATCAAAACATTGTGGAGCTATACTTCTAAAGGCTGCGTCAAGTTGTCTGCACCAAGTGTGGCATCAGTACCTTATGTTTTCACTGTTTGCTTACGTAGAACTGCGTACCTGCTCCAAGACTGATCCTTGGGTGACAGCCCTTCTTGATTAGATGTTTTGGTGCTGTCATGTTGTCTTCTGAAGGATAGGCCAGCTGGGTTGATGCAGCCCAACGGGAACCAGATACCGGTTCCATCCTCCTTCAGTCACAGTCAGTTTGATGTCCTTTCCTGCTCTGTTATCTGCAGATCCTCCTGTGTTCCTGGTCTATGATCTTAAACATCTTAAGCATTGTGTCCTCCAACTTTCTGCAAGCATCATGTACCACTTCCCCCACAGGTGTTGCCAGAGATTTTAGATCTCTCAGATGTGTCCCAGGTTCATTGTCCTCCTTGCAGTGAATGCCATCTGGATCTGCCTTAAGCAGCTATGCCTCGGACTCACAAGACAAACCTTCATAAGAAGCTAGCATTCCTTCTTCCACCATGTCCCTGATCTCACTCTCCATCATCTCCCTCCTCTTGACTTGACTTGGCTTTGCTCCATCTTGGTTGGGAATCCAGCCAACTCCCATGTATGCAGCTCCAACAGCGTCCTTGTGATGTAATCTGGACTCTTGGACTGCTGTTGTGGCTGATGATGCTTCAGTGCCAACTTCTATCCCTACTAGCTGCACCTTGTCATTGCAGTTCTGCAAAAAAAGTGCTTGCCTTGCTTTGGTCACCTGGTATCTGTGTGCTGTAGAGATTAACACAGGTGAAACAGTAGCCATCTTCTTCATGACTCAGCTGTTGTCAGTGGAAACTTGTACATCAGGAGCAACATTGGCAGTATTTGTATATCTAGGCTTTTAATTTCCCTAGTAGGTCCCTGTCTACCCTCTGCATCCAGTCTTAACTTTGATCAGAACCATCCTCACTAGTCATTGTCCCTAAGAATTGGCTTGAAGTTTGCATAGATTTAACCAGAACTACAACTTCGGATCACTGCACACTTTCTCTGCTGTGCTTTGGGGCTGTTGTGGTCTATTGCTGTCTGCAGTATGCATTCATTTTCTGTGCTCTCTAGGCCATCTGCATTCAACTCAACCATCGCCTGGAGGCCTGCCTGCTCTGAATTGTCTGCTGGCTTTGCATCACCTCCATGTGACCAAGGTCACGCCTTGTAGCCGGCTGACTGATTGAGTAGAGAACTCCTCATGATGGGCAAATTTGAAATGACAACAGATCTTGTCAACAGATTGAAGTTATGTTTGTATGGTTGAGGTATGCCTGAGGTTTAACAAATGTTTGCATTCCACTCCATATAAAACATTGATGTTTGTCACCCAGTACAAACAAAACATTGATATGTAGCAGCACTAGTGGTCAAAAGCTCCACAAGAGATGCTTAAGGTGCTCCTGATGATGGAAAAACTTGTTACAGAAGAAGGAGAAGAAGTGTGTGTTCAAAGCTTTTAAGATTTAAAATTGTACCTTTGAACTGTTGAAAACTGTTAATAGTTTGAAATATTAAAAGGTTTTGACCTCACAGTCCTCCACAGAATCAGAAAACATGTTCAAGTTTGTGTACTATAAAATACAGTTTGAGTAAAATATTGTTTCTCTAGGAACAGGGATTGAAAAAGACAAAACATAAAAGCATCCAGACAAACAGTGTAGGTGCATGTGCTTCTAAGATGTGTGCTGAGTGTTGGGTGGGTGTGAGGTGTTCAGTAGCCTGACAGTCTGGGAAAGACACTGTTGTTCATTCTGGTGTTCTGCAATGACTATGATACCTCCACATAGAGTCGAATGGTCAGTGAGAGAGCAGAAAACAGCTCATTTTGATGTTGGAGGCCTTTTGTAAACGCTCTCTGTAGACGTCCTGGGGAGGGAGACCCAGATAATCCCCTCAGCTGTCCTCACTGCAGGGTCTTATGGCATGATTCACTACAGTTTCCATACCAGTGACAGACAGTAATACATCTATATTAATACATCTGGTCATGCCCCTCTCAAAAAGAGGTGAGGACTGAAAAGGGATATCGCCACAGTCATGCAAATCATTCAGTTGTGGGATCAACAGCTGCAATCAATAACATTTTTTCAGTTTATATTTTCATCATTTGTTTTCGTTAATGTTGATTACATGTGTCAAAGAAGTAAATTTAGCTGTTTAGTTATCAGGGCTTTATAAGAGGTATTTATTGAGTTGAACTGCATTTCATGCTGCAGGTGTTGCTTTCTTTGTGTCCAACCCCCGCAGGCTGCACCCAGCAGGAGGAGATTTTGAAGCCTCCCTACTCCTGTGAGCTCCCTCTCAGAGGAAACGTCCATTCTAACAGCTTTCTTAATATAGAGTGCTGTTATTATTAACAGTAACAAGTGGCCAATCTACCAGCGGGGTGAGATGTGTTGTTTCTATTCAGAAATATTCGAAGTTGTAGCACATGAAACTTTAGAATAATTTCTGTTCTAGTAAGGAAAATCAGATTTAAAGAGAAAACAATGTTTAAATGTATGTGTTATGTTGCAACACTTATTTCTCTGCTCTTGTGTTTTCTAGTTGTGTTTCATTTTTTCTTTTTCTGTCTTATTTTCTCATCCACCTCTTGAACTAAAGCAAAACACAACTGCTAAAAGTGAGCAGACCAATGTGTGCTTTGAGAAACAAAGAGTACTTGTCACATGGAGACCTTCCAGAAACAGGGTGAAGATTAAGAAACACTGCAGCACTCCTGTCTGCTAATAATCCACCCTGCCAGTTTCCCAGAAAGACCTTGAAAGTGCACAAAACTTTTTGCGTAAAACTGTGAGTGCTGTATAATAGAAGTTGTCTGGTTAATGTCTTCTAATAAAAATTAAGACCTCAAAGTAGACCCATTTTCACTTCAGGAAAATGACAAAAAAAAGGTGAAAGCAGCCTCATAGAAATATCAGTAAGCCTTTAGCGCCCCGGTGTTCATCATTTTTAATCTTTAACTCCATAGTTTATGGCGTGAGGGCAAGACTCTCTGCTTCGTTTATTATTGACTTTCATTGCTTGTTGTATGAGGTGTATATTAACAGATGGCTTATTGTACAAAAGTATTGGTTTTCCTCCCAGAAACTTGGCCAACATGTATTCTTTTTTGTATTGGAGTGTATTTCAAACAATTCTTTGCAGAGCTTAAATAGGCCTTGTATTGGTTTTTTAAAATTATTTGAATCCTTTATGCATAAGTACATATTTTTTAGTTTAGTATACATTAAAACCATATGTTAGCATTTTCCAAGATGGAAATCATTGATGTAGTGTTAGTCTAACTCAAGATGGTTGACATAAATACATTAGTGGGTATATTTCTAAAGATTAAAACACCTCTTGGATAAAATATTTAGCTGTTGTATTAATTTGTTAATGTGCATTAATAACCAAAACTATGAAATCTGATTCACTGGGTGTTATGTTTTTTATTTTATCTTTTTAGGGCGGGATGTTGTAGACAACAGAATCACATTAGTCCTCATCTACTTGTTGTGTATGGAGCAACAGTGGCCTGACCATTTAAAATCCAGTATACAACCCTGTAAAAACAGGAGTCTAAACATGCACACACCAGCACATGGCCACTGTATTTACAGAACACGGATGAGTCAAACTGGCGTTAAGCCCTTGAGCTGTGTGTGACACACAGCCCCTAGTGAAGACTCCTGCACTCCAACCCCAAATAAAGACATAGACCGGCGCATTGTTTTCATCAGTCCTCCTCCTGGTGTCAGGACAGGGAAGATAAAGGGCTTTTCTGTGGCTGGTGTTTAGGAAAGCCTTCCAGAGGACAAAGTCCTGGGAAATGTTTGTATGATGTTGTTGAACTGTATTTTGATCATGGAGTAAGCGTTGGAAAATATATTTGTCTTACCTCATGCCGTATCAATTCGCGAGATAGGAATGTGCATCCAAACAGGATTTCGAGATGTTCTAAAACTGTATTATCTCACTATGAATCTCTGTGTGTTTATGTGACCACAGGCTGGTTCTTGTATCCTGGCACCAAGTTTCAATTAAAGTTGTTGTGTTCTATCAAAGATGTTTTGTGTGTTGCACAAATGACTGTGTTGCAGACATGAGTGCAGTGACAGTCAATCATGAGAATTTTGGGAGTTTAGTGAATTTGTAGTTGTGCATTGCCAGACCGTTCTCTTGTGCCGAAACAGCACTATGTAAAATGGTCTGACTGCACCTCATCAGTCTGTTATGGGGGAAAAAAGCTCTGCATTTCCCTAAACCAATCATAACTGTCTTGGCTGGATATAAAAACAGGTTGCAGCAACGCTGTTCACTCAAAATAGTGATAGGACAATTGTTTTGGTGGAAGTTTTCCTAGTAGGGAGGTGAACACTGTAATTAAAATGAATAATTCACAGAAACAAATGATCAGGGCTATCTTATTGCACGATTCAACACATTCGCACATGTCTATATTTTTAAAGTAGTAGGTTAATGTTTTTGTTTCCTGCAGTGAAGGGGATTTTGAAAAGAGTAACATATAGTAGAAAGGAAGGATAAAGCTGTGTGAATTGCAGAGCCAGTGGAGGGCTTATATTCACAACCTGTATCTACTAAAATAAGGTAAGGCTGTTGGACTTCCTCCCAACAGTGCGGTACTAGAGATGGCAAAGTCAGTGTACTGATCAGTCCACCACTTTGGTCTAATATAGTCAAGGCATTCATGTTCATGTAACTTTGACACACACTCCTCTAAACATCATTGCAGTTCAAACACACCCAACCAAGAAAAGGCACAGTCCAGTGGGAGCAACCTTCCCCAGCAGGACAATGCACCCGGCCACAATACTGCTCAAGGAACACGACCAAGAGCCCAAAGTGTTAACCCCATTTACAGACTCCCCAGATCCCAGTTCTGTTGAGCTCGTTCTGATCCCCTGGAACAAACCTGACCCACAGGACACAAATCTCAGTTTTATAGTATACTTTGGTTTCGACATTATACCTGCAAAACTAATTCCCATCAGCCTTAGCTGCATTATGCCTGCAAACACCCTAAACTAAGATGAACATGATAAACATGTTTCCCTTGATAGTCTTGTTTGCTTGTTTGCTGTTACTTCTTCCTTAAAGATGGTCAAAGTTAAGTTTAAGGATAGACAGAGAGCATGTCCTATGGTGTAGAAATTATAGGCACCGTGGTTATGAAATTATGGTCTAATAATATCAAATATGAACTGGATTGAACTCAGCGGGTTCTGTGTTTTCTTTTGTGAGCATTTTTCAGTTCCCTGTGAGATGATAAACAACAGAGAAAATCCTGACAAAAAAAAAGCTGTCATGACTCGCCAGCTCATATTGTGGAGTTTTGAAGGGTCAGATATGCAGTGTGGCTCCACACCATGCTCGCTCAGCTAATCTACATGACAAACACTGAGCTAAACTGTCTGTGTTATAGTCACAGAACATGTCTGAAATATTGCCAAACTCCTGCAACATCAGTAGAATACTGAGAACCTCATAAACCTCAACATCTATAGTTCTTGCTGACAGTGCTGCAGCTTTAACCACAGGTCAAGATAAAAATCTAACATTCAGACAACCACATTCCCACCAGCTAAATAGATTTCTTATTCAAATTAGCTCTCAATTCTCACATTGCTTCAAAAGCACAGTTAGTTCAAGGGGATGTTACTGGCTATTGATTGGTGAGAAACAGCAACAATTAGAAGCTTATTCAAATGTTTTGTCGGCTCCTGCTTAGAACCCAGAAATCAGAATTTGAACTTGATTGTGAAGAGGTGGGTGCTTTTTAATCCTGCCTCTAAGAGTTGCTGGATTTCATTTCAGCCGTGGGATGGATTTACACCTGGAATAATACTGCAGATAAGCAGCTGGCATGATGGAAACCCAGCAGCAGTGTGGTTGCAGAGACCCACTGAAAACACAAGCAGTATTCTGCACAAGACCAAGATTTACCCATCCATCGGTGGATGGATAAATCCATACATCGCTTAATCCTCATTAGGTGTTTGCAGGGGGCGTTTGAGTCCATCTCAGTTAACTCAGGGCGAAGGTCACCAGTCTGTCACAGGGCTACATATAGAGACAAACAATCACACACATTCACACCTACGGACAATTTAGAATTACCAATTAACATCAGCATGTTTTTGTATTGTAGGAGGAAGCTAGTGTACCCAGAGAAAACCCACACATGCACAGGGAGAACATGCAAACTCCATGTAGAAACATCCCAGGAAGGCAGGGATGTGAATCGAGGATCTGTTAGCTGCAAGGCACAAATGCTAACCACTAATCCACTGTGCAGCCTCCAATATTTACCAATATCCCAAATTCATTTTTTGTTTTTTCTGTACTGTTTACTATATGATACAAGATTCTTCTTTCTGAGATGTAATTTGGATTAAATAAAAAAGTAATAATTCTAAAAATATCTCAGTCTTTACCTTTTGTACAAAAACATTCTTTTATTCACTCATATAAATAGACAGGTATTTTTATATTCGACTTGTCCCTTGACTAGTTCAAATACAGGAGGAGCCTCCTGCTTTAAGATTCCAGGAGCCTGAGGCTTACCACAGATGACACTGTGAGTTTATGTTTATACATATTTCTTCTGCTTTATTCCTACTTTGTCAAGTGAGTTGACTTTTATGTTCTATTCTTTTCAGCAAATCTGATTTGGCTGTGAGCTCAGTATGACACCAATCATTCTGTTGCTGTCAGACCTTCAAACTGTTTGTTCCTGTGCTGCTTTCAGCTCTGCTTTACCTTCTTCTGGGATCATCGCGACATGTTCTGCTCCTGGAGAAATTCATCCACGGCTTCAGACAAATACCTAGCTCTCTTTAGTCGCCAAAAACCACACCTAGACTTTTAACAATCCTCCTGACTAAGGCTGTAAAATCAGGGTATTGTTATAAATGCCACACGAACACTATTAATTTAAAATAGGATTTACCAGAAACATCTTTCTTCCCCCGTTTTCAATCATGCAAATTAAGATCAATACTAGTTACTATTTCAACTTCTCTTTTAATCAGTCTCTGCTGGATATAAAGTAAATCTTTTATGCCCATTTTTTAAAACTGATCCATGTGGTCTGTGTGTGAGTAAATCATATACAATTTTAAATATCCACAAAATCCCTCAGATTTTCGAGTTTTTCTAAAACAGAACGACAAACATCCTCCACATTTCTTCCATCACAACATGAAGTCAGCTAAAAGAATATCTCATCATAATCTGCTTTGGGGGTACTTGTCAAACATCTGTATGGAGTTTGGACTGTTGCACTTCCAAATTCGGTCAAGTAATGTTGCACGTGATGCCCAAGTTACTGCCGATTTCCCCCCTCCACTTTTAAATTCATCTTTAAAGTCATTGTTATTATTTATGTGAGACCAGTTATTTTAAAATATTTAAATACCAAAATAATCCTCCCTTACAAGGGAGGCATACGGCATTCAACAATTTAAACTCGACTTCAATGCATCATCAGTCATTTTCAGCACCTTTTCCTTTTAATTCACTTTTAAAAATCATATATTTGTCGGTTCGTTGAACAATCTGTGGTACTCGTTGAGCTGTGAACCTTCGGTGATGCTTGAGATTAACAACACACATCTATTATTATTATCTGATCTTCAGATCACGTGGCAGCCAATGACTTTTCCTCACACAGCGGATGAAAGACCAGATGTTGTAACGGTCCCTTATAAAATCCTTCATCTGCCACAAAGAAATAATAATAAAAAAACAACAACAACAACAACAAAAAAACCTCAGTAAGTGCAACTGAAGACAAAGAAATGAAATCACTAAGCTGGGTTAACATACATTACATTTTCAGGTAGGCACAAAGTCAGAGAAATAAGCCTTCACATTACACCAGTATGACCAGTTTGACCATCCACTCTGAAAGAGTGAGATTCACTCATTAAGGCGTACCTAATGGTGTTTTAAGACCTTATTAAATATGTAAGAGCTACAGCTGAAATAGCTCAATACCAGAATGACAATAATAGTTACATTAAGAGTTTCAGATAGCATTTTTGTCATGTTATATCATAGTTGTTGGATTTCTACAAAAGAAAATAAAATTCATAACCAAGCCCACGTTTTTTTTCCTGTCTGCCCCTATTTCACATTTTCATCCTCACAACTTCCCTCCTTCAGTTTAAACAGCTACAAGAAAATCCACATTTGCATGATTAATAAGTTACATTTTTATACATACACACATACAGAGGGGGAGCTCGGAAGTTGCTTGGCACATTCTCATGCTTGACCAACCTCCTACAATCTAAATAACTATACTGTACAAGACACAGTAAAACAGGTCTTCTCACACCAGCGTCTCCCTGTTGAGTCATGAGGCTTCCGCATGTGGAGGAGATGAAACAGGAGCCTGCATGGCCATGATTGACAATTGTTCTGCATAATCATCCTGCAAAAGGAGGGCGTACACGACCCGATGAGCTAACATGGAACAGTTCAGCTGTACATACAGTATCTTCACATACTGATAAAGTTTAGATTCATAATTTAATCTGTATATACCGTATCTTAATATGCTGGTACCAGGTATTCACAGTGACTCTAAAATAAAATTACAAGAGGAAGTTTGTACAAGAAAACAACAGAGTCTAAGTGACTGGCAAACATTTGGCATCCCTTCTTGTGTCAAGTTCAGAGTTTTAGTTTGTGGTCAGTTCTGTTTTGATTTCGGCGGGATTCAGGAGAGCTGCCTGGGCTTTTTTTTTTCCCCTCTATTTTTATTCGTTGGCACTGTGGAGAAGCAGTCCAACTCCTCTGAACGCACTTTGTTATTGGCGCCGCCGGCACTAGACACAGAAAGGTGAGGTAAAGGTGGTGTCAGGGGGACGAGATCTTATCCACCTTCTTATGTTGAGCAATACATAACCTGGGCAGGCTGAATAAAGTACAGTATGTGCCCTGTCCAGTGTTGAGTTTACAAAAATAAAATAATAAAAAAAAAAGTGCAAGAACAACACAGAAACACACACAAACACACACCGGGGTGGGAATGGTAAGATTTCACCTATTGTCCTTATCGCTACCACTCATAAGCCATAGTAAACAATTACCCAAAATAGTCACTGTAGACATCCGCCAAACACAAAACATATTTAAATACAATATTCTGTATTTCACTATTAGTTCAAGGTGTTTTATTCTGACACCTAAAGCTATTTTGCCAGCTGAAAGAAAAGCTGCCTTTTGGCATTCTGTGGATCAAGCCAGCAGGAGGAGATCTTCTACAGTATGGCTGCTACAATAGTGAGGTTAGAAGATAACAGCTACAGGCAATCATGAAAGGAAGCTGAAGCAGTTCTTTCCTGCCATAAGTCTGTGTCTTCAGGAGAGGTATAACCCTTTTTCAGTATCCCTTTAATACTGGTTTTTAAACATACGTCCAGGCATGCTCAGTCCACTTTTTTTCCCCCAGTTTTCGTCCCTTTAATTAGTTTTTTTTTTTATATCGTCTCTCCCTAAAAACAGAATTTCTTAAATTACAGTACTACTGAGAAGTGAAAAGGGCAAAGAATGATGTCCTTACATAACAGACCTTCCTCCGAGGCCAGTCAGTCAGCGTCATTACATCTTTTGAAGTAGAAGGCTGCCTACAGGCTCTTCATTGTCATGTTCCCTTCTTTTTTTTTCTTCCTTTTTTTGTGTTTTTAAATCAAGGCCTTCCACACTACAAGCGCCAGGCAGAACCACACTCAGACATTGCAACTACACGTCTGGCAGGGAGGATAGCAATACTACTGTTCACACATATTATTGGTGATATACTGTATATATACACTTTTGGTCATTTCGGATAAGACACCACCAAACATGCTATACAGTGTCTCTCAGTCTTAATTGCCACTTTTTTTATGCAAGTACTATTCAGCCCAGCTTGTCAAGTATTTGAAGCAAGGTACACACACACACACGCACACATGCGCCACGCACATCCACACACATACCGGATCACACACACAACCAAAGAACAGCACTCTGGCATAGCAATGCAGCAGCCTGTGCTGGTCAGTCTGTGAAGATCGTCATGGGATGCGGAAAATGTCATTTTTTTTCTCTCTTTTGTGAATTGATTTGCATACTCCCTCACCGGCAGGCAGGTCCAGGATTCAGGACAGAGTCTGAAGAGGATAGCTGTGTGTGTTTTGCAAATATGTATGAAGAAAAACCAGTGTGCTGAGCGTACAGAGCGCGTCGTACGGTTTGCATCATTCTGCGGATTTCTGTGTTTGTGCGTGCGGCCGTGAAGCTAACAGGGCTTGTTGACGTTGCACAGCAGCTCGGTGACTTTGATGAGGCGGGCCACCGTGCTCTGCGACTCCTCCTGCAGCCGCTGGTTGTTCTGCCTGAGGCTCTGCACCTCGGCCTGCAGCACCGCCTTGTCCTCTTTCTCCTGAAAGACATCGGCACACAACAAAACAAAAGCTGTCGCTCAGATCGCTGTGGCAGGAACGGGAGGAGAGCGACAGGTACAGCGGTGGCTTTAAGGAAACTCGTGGGCACACATGAACACATGTGACATAAAACGACGCAGACGGTGTAGAGAAGCACATCACACGGCAGTGAGGAAGAGCAAAGTTGATCCAAAAAACAGCAGCAGAAACAATTAGTCAACGAACTGATCATTTGTTTGACAGAGCTGATTGCTTTTGCTTTAGTGATTTATCAGGTAAAAACAACCAAACATTTGCTGACTTTTCACTGTTGCATATCATTTATTCATTAAAATCAGTGCTTTAAGGACTGCTGGTCAGATAACCAAGCACCTAATTAATTACAATGGGTATAGGGCTGCAACTAACCGTTATTTTCGTGATTGAATAGTCTGATGATTATTTTTCAATCAACTGCTTCATTAATAAAATGTTCAGAAATGATGGAAACACAATCACAAGTTCCCAGATTCCATGGTGATGTCTTTAAATTATGTGTTTTGTTATAAAACAGAGAAAAGCAGCAAATTGTCACAATTTAAAATCAAATTTTTGTTGATTAACTATCTGTCAATCAACTAATTGCTTCAGCGCTAAATGTTTTTGGGATTTCAGAGATGATTGACCGACTATATCAATATTCATTAGATTAATCAATTATGAAAATAGTTATAGTTGCAGTCCTAATCAAGGACTTAAAAATAGAAAACTTGCCATATAATTGGGAGAATATATCATGCTTTGTACACACAGAGACATATATACAGTATCAACAAAAAAAAATCCTCAACACAGGCTCCTCTTGTGCGAGCGACTCCGTCCGCTGAGTAAGGCCATGAGGTGCGGCTGAAAGCTCGGGAAACACAAGTGGAGTCTGTGTTGAGAATTGTTTTCTGTCAAGCAGCCTTTGAGTTCATCACATATACAGTATTCTGTGGCAGCAACATGAAAAATAAACAGAGCGACACAAATGTGCAGAAACAAAGTATAGATAACAGCATTTCGGTCATAAATACATGTTAAAATAAAAAAAAAGTATGATACTGGAATATTGCAAAGAAATCTGGAAATGTTTCTGTACACAAAATTATAAATAAATAAATGCCTTCTTGAGTGTTTTTTGTATTTAATGCATCTTTAGAGTGTGTCAACTGTGACTGGAAATGGTTTGCATGGATGACAGGATATGCACAAGTAAACAAGAGGCTACAAATAGAAATCATCTGGCTCAGCAGTTTAAATACTTTCTCCTACCTGCTGACTCTCTGGTGGAGCTCACTGAAAATATTACCACAGAGAAAAACATTCATGGAAGTCAAAGCACCTTTTGCAGGTCATCCTGCAGCTTCTTCAGCATGGCCTCCAGCTGCGACACCTTCTCTTCTAGATGGCCTGGAGAGTCACTGCAACAAAGAGAGGCAGTGACACTTTGTCAAAAGCAAGTGCAGATGTTTGCGCTCAGAAAATGCACAAGTGGAACCCAGAGTATCAGCACACTTTAGCGCAATCAAATCAACAAAAGCATTTCATAGAAAGTAGAAGTGGTCCTCCCTTCATCTCACACAGGCTGAGTGAACTTTTCAATTTGCCTGATTGGTCGAGGAGCCGTCTGTCACTCTGGCAGCCTCAAAGATGCAGACTTTGTCCCTGCTGCCTTTAATGAAACCCATAACACTCCCAGATCAATTTACAGTAATTGCCAAGTCTGACGAGCAGAACCCTTCTGAGTGAATGTAGTCATCCCATGACGCATTTCGTCTAACTGCTGTTATACAGAATGACTACAAATGACAGAGCGAAGGAAAAGCGGTCTCCTGGTGAAGCATGTAAAGTGTGGTACGTTGTTAAATTATATGGGTCTGGTTAAATATTCTCATACTTCACAGTGTGGCTGCAGGTTTGACCTTAACCCTTTAAGATCTACCTTTGCGCGCCAGGACATATTCTTACATTTTTACATACTGCAGTGCAATTTTTAAGAGCATTTTTATCTGCTTTACACCAATATAATCCTTATATCCCAAGTTTTAATAACATGTATTGACTTATGTCTTAACTACTACAATGGGTTGCTTAAAAGTGCAATACATCTAAAAAAAAATGTTTTACATATATTTCAAAATACAGAAATAGCATAGCTGTATCCCACAAATTTGTAAAAAAAACAAAAAAAGTTGCACAATATAGTGTGTCCTATTTAAAAAGATTTATATGTGTGCTTTATTGTGTATTTATACAAATCCATCACTGCAACAAAAAACACTCAGACATGGAGAATGTGTAAAATGTCAGTGTAACTCTCCAGATTTTATATGCAAAAAGAATGATTGCTTTAACTTATCTGGTTTCTATCACCGATCAAAAATTCATATGCAATCGTAGCGCCGGCGCTACGTTGGGCTCTATCGGGTTAAAACTCACAGGCATCAAGAGGTTTTAGAAATCATCAATTTACAATTTGCTATTCAACACGGTTGCCGAGTATAATCTGCCATGAAAAATATATACATTTGCCGTGTTATGATGTGATAATTATCAAAATATGTAAGTTCACATTCATGGATGTTTGTGAACAAGTCATAATAAACAATTCTGGTGCACCATGAATGCAAACACTGTCCTTACTTAAATTAAACAGCGCATTCAACTTAGTTCATACTAGTCATTTCATTTTGAGCTTTTTTTATTTCCTCTGCTCAGTTTCTCATTTCGAGCACAAACACTCATAGGAATGTTAATGTTTATTAGTCTTATGATCATTTATTCAGTTATGTCGTGTCCAGACTTTGATTGCTGTCGATGTGTGATGTGGTTTTCAGTGTTTGTGAGGTCCAGACCACCATGACCGAGACTCCTGTAGTGATTAATGACTTCGGGTCAGTGTTCATGTACAGGGTTGTTGTTCAAATGTTAATTACTGCAGCAGTCCTGCAGCGCTGCAGTGTGTGGGGCCTTGACATAAAATGTCAATACCGTGTACTTTCTAAAAGGACAAACCTGGCTTCCCATAATCACAGCTTGTAAGTTAATTTAATTTCAAGTTGCCAAAACTAAATATGTTAAGTGTTCTTAATTTAAAGTTTAGCTCAGTTACTTTGGCAAAGTATGAAAAGCTCATGCAGCTCAGTTTTGGAGCTGTAACAGCTTGATTAGATTTCACTACACTGAAAAAAGTACTGCTTACTGAAATAATACATTTATTCTAAATCGTTGATCATTTCACACAACTTGACAGCTACATTTTTTTAACACTTATTTTTCCCAAGCTAATCAGTGCCCTCATTTTGCTTAGATAAACTTAACTTACTAGAATTTACAGTGAGGCAATTTAGAGACGATAACAGATGTCATTTTGAACAGAGGAACAGTAATCAGCGCTGACCTTTGCGACACATCGTGGACACACACTGTACCTTCTAATACTAGAGACTTGGATGGAGAAAACAGCTTTACACCGAGGTTTGTTTATTTTCTACTGACTCATCTTATATTTTGCTTTTGGACAACAGTTTTACGCTTCTATATTCAGTTGCAGCAAGAAGTAGGAAAATAGGGCAAGCACAGGACGAGTTTAAATGAAAAATAAAATGGATTGGTGCTGCAGTTTGACAGAAAATAGCCATAGCAGTGTGGCCGACATGCTGAGCACACATCGCTTATATGTGCATCACTGAGTCAGCAAGAGGCCACTCTTTATGGGGGAGAGAGGCCATCTGACTGACTCAAACAGTTGGATGTAGCCGATAAAGCCTAAATAATTGAGAGAGAATAAAGGAGCAGGCCTGATTGAATTGAGAAAAGCCATGTGTGCAATGATTCAGACTACCTACATGGATATTGAGCTGTTTCATTGTGTATACACTTTATAGCAACCCACCTCTCCTTTGGGTCTTTCAGCTTGCCATCCGTCTGGTCTGCTCCTCCTTGGGAGGGGTCTCCGGCTTTGCGATCTGTGATGAGCAACATCATCTATATTATTATCATTTCAAACAGCAACATACAATGATCTAAATTAAATATGAAGGAGATGGAGATGGGAGACGACTTCTCAGAAGAGATCATGGAGTCATTAGGCTCACTGGAGATGAGTCAGATCAGAATCATTCACCGGCGACCGTTGCACAATATAAGCAGTTAGGGATCTGTCTGATCTGATTCTGACTTGCTCTGATGTCACGATGATGTAGGAAATGATAATACTGTGACATCAAGGTGGCTGCAGTTTTCTGAGCCAGGATCCGTACTTGCTCTTTACTGACTGCATGGCCTCAGGGCATGATGGGAAATGCCTGGTTGTCACCTAAACTAACAGCTGAATGATTTAGATGTTGACTCAACAAACCGGTGTTTGATAGAAACTTTTCACTGTGGTTGAATTGGGAATAATTTACTTTTTATTTGTCTGGCATTAAAGGTTTATTCTGGTAACAGAATGCGTGTTATGTGGTTGATGATGACGATTATCAGTCAGAGAAGCTGAATACTCTCAGAAGTCAGCATGCAGTGTTAATGCAGGACTGACTTATTTCTTTAAGTATTTAGAGGCATCAAAACTTCTAGTAAGGGATGTGTGGATCTTGAAAAATAACATCTGCCCTGGTGTCTTAGCCCTGACAGTTTGAATATCTGATATATCAATATTAAACATTTTGACTTGCAATTCTATCCTCTGTATATTCTGACTAATTATTAATGTATTTAGTTTGTTTATGTAGTTTGAGAGAGACAGTCCTGCTCAGCTGATTATATACAAACTGACCTAATGCTGAATTATATTAGAATTCATGTAAAACTGAGGCTGAAGCATGAAATCAGAGAACAGGCCAGTCTGTCATAATTAGACTAACCCTAACGTTGCATATAAACTTCTGTCTGATGACAATTATCAAATTAGTGTGTTTCTGTACAGACTTAAAACTGTCTCTCTTGACAGCTGTCCTTTAACACCGTCACTTGCTGTCCCTTTTTAGGTGAGGCATACTTCACCTCTAATAAGCCTGCTTAATTACTTCCTAAAGAAACATTTCTTCCTGTAAAGTGCACACAAAAAATAATTCTTTATATACCCTACATGGTCAGAAGCATACAGACACCTGAACACTTTAAATCCACTGCTATTAATCTGTAGCAATAAACAACCTCCACTACTAGAGGTGTCAGCATACTTCTGGTCACATAACGTAAATGCAGTTAGTTCACCAGAGGGTAAACACTATTTATTAACCTATAAAAATAAACAGAGTCTTTTCAACATGAATCTGAGAAGAACAACTCCAGGTTTCTGCCTGTGTTTACGACTGCACTAACCACTAGAGCAGCCTGTGGCATTAATCACGTGTGAATACGCAGGCAGTGAGGTGTGCATACGCAAACAGCTCCTCACCCTCTCGTGACAAAGCCTCCAGGATGCTGCGGCAGGCTGTGGCCAGGTCAGCGATGGACTGCCACTCCTCCTCAGTGGAATCTGTGGTCTCCGAGAGAACTGGGGGGAAAAAAAGAGGCCGACCTTTATTATTCATTTGTTTTACTTAAAATGGTGCAGTGGCAGAAATAATTAATGCAGACGCACCTAAAATGTAACAGCAAAATGAAGAATACCTGGTTGTATCAGATATATGCAATATTTAACCAAGGAAATAACTGTTGGAATTAACAATGGCAGGATTAAATATCACAAATAAGAACAATAAGAAGGATTGAATAAAACAATAACAGCTACAAACATCAATTTAATGTGGTCAACCTAAAGTTTTGCCGATATTCCAAGCATGTTGCTAACTCTGTATAATTTTTGATCCTTGTCTGTGAGCAGGTACGATGGAAACTGCATGACAGTAGAGGCTGAGAGGTTGTGAAATAGCTTCATAAATATATAAAAACAAATGCTGATCTCCTTTACTGACAGAGCAGAAAGGCCGGTTTTTGGTATAGCAGGCAGTGATGTGTCCCACAGCATCCCACTTTCAAAAGAAACAGAGTCTCACCGTATCTGCAACAATACAGAAGAACAGTGGGACTGCAGATTTTGTTCACAGCCAGATTCCCCCCGGTTCTGCAGTAACAAAGAGTTCCCACTGGGGGATGCTGCTGTGCTAAAGCTGGTCAGATTCTGGGTCAGAGTACACAGCACGCCTGCAGCTTTGCACTGTACTGTATACTTCTGACCTTCTGAGACATCTTTGACACCAGTTTAGTTGAAATTTACGGCAGCGCCATCAAAACAGAGTCGATGAAAGTCAAGATGCAAGAAAATGAGCTTGATATCATCAAGTTTTGGTAAATTATTATGGCCAAGTTTAGCAAAAACATTTTCGAAATGACATTTAAACATGACATTTAAGATGTTTTTGCCTTTTTAATGGTCTCAAATTTCATTATTCGGCTTAAAAAGCTGCTTTGAAAGACCTAACGACCTCCTGTGGAAGAATGTAATGCAAAACAATCAGAGGACTCAGAAGCCGCCCCCACAAAAATCAGAAGAATCTGATGAGAGGATGAGCTAGTGTGCTCTTATGGCGGCTAAACGATGAGTCTCATAGTCTCAGTGGAGGCCGAGCAGATGGTGTAAGAGGGGTTCCTTGATTTGGGGCTGCCTAAAACTCCACCCCTCCCACTACCCATCTGTCCCCTTTTTATCCCGGCCCTGGCAGGGGGTGGCAGCAGAGCAGGGGTGATATTAGATTAGCGGAACAGGGGGCAGCGTGGATGAAAGAGGAGGAACAAAGGGGATGCAGTGGGGACTAGAGGGAGGATAATGAAAAGAGGGGTTTAAGGCAGGAAAAAAAAATCTGGAAAAAGGAATTTGAGGCTCAAATCAGCCAGAAATGATTTGCAAACATGTGTAATTGTTCCATTCTGGCATCATTTGAGCAGTTGTGTCAGCTGTTGTGTCTGAGAAAGGAGCTTTGCTTTGAGGCCATAATCGGGGTCACAATATTGCTATGACTCCTCATTATTGTTTATTTACCTAGTTTGTATAATTTCCACATATCAGCCAGTGTTTTTGTTGAAGAAAGCTGTTTAAATATTTGAAATTACAACATTTTAATGCATATATTGTATTCATTTCATGACATAATTAAAAAAAAATTCAGCCAGAATGAGGAAGTACTTACTCTTGGTGATGGAGTTGTGAAGACTAAGAGCTCGTGAATTTCTTTCAGCTCGATCCACACATGACAGCCTCGAGGATGAGAGAGAGGAGTCACTCGCCGAAGCTTTGTCATCGCCAAACTCAGCCGCCATGAACTGCAGGAGGAGGACAGAGTTGGAGATAAAGGGGAAACAACGCTGTCAGACATTGGACAGAGCGTTGGTGGAAAAGCCACTCAGATGTCGTCGCGTCTCTGTCACCTGTTCGTCCTCTAAGGGAACCTTGGGTTTGACAGCCAGGATGAGATCAGGTGTGGCGTCCCTCAGCTCCCCGACGTTCTCATAGATGTGGCGTTCCTTCACCCCCACGTTGTCGTACACATGCCTGTCCATTGAGGAGACAGAGTGAGATGTGGTGGTGGAGGGGAGGGAAAAAAAGAACACAAAGCAAATCTGCTCTTGCTTGATGGCTTTTTTTTATCCAATCCAGAGGTCAGATCAGAAATTGGAGCGCTCAGATAAGTAATCTCCAGGATGGCTTAGATTTGAGGCCTGACTGACATTTGCTGTCCTGCACTCAGAAAATTATCTGTCAAAAATATCATGTGATGTAGTCCAAGTCAAATCATTCAGTTCTGCTTTGTGTGATGATAAAAAGAAGTGAAATTCAATTTGGTTAGCAGCAGAATTTAATACAATCCTCATGAATATTTCCTTTTTGCTCGGTGTCTTCCTCAAACTGACCAGTGTGCTGAAAGTGATTGAGCGGGAAAACAGAGACGCCGCTGTGACTGACGGCTGTCAGACGAGAGGCTTGACGCTCCAGTGGATGATGAAATAATGCATGGCGCAATAGAGCTGCAGCAATTAATTGACTTGTTGTGAACTATCAAAGTAACTGTCACCTATTTTGATATTGATGCAACCAAAACAATAAATGATCTGAT
Organism: Acanthochromis polyacanthus; assembly: GCF_021347895.1. Classification (NCBI taxonomy): domain Eukaryota; kingdom Metazoa; phylum Chordata; class Actinopteri; family Pomacentridae; genus Acanthochromis; species Acanthochromis polyacanthus. Next base: position 14,550,322 of record NC_067129.1, read on the forward strand.
TCAGCTTCTTAAATTTGAATGTTTTCTGATTTCTTTTCTCCTCTGTGACAGGAAGCTGAATATCTTTGACAGTGGACAAAAGAAAACACTGATTTTTCATCATTTTATGTCAACAACTAATTGACTAATCAAGAAAACAATCAACCGATTAATCAACAATGAAAAAAAATTGCTGCTGGCAGCCCCACAGCACAGACCACTCTGTAGGTAATCATTTTATTTAAAACATGCTGTCAGTCATAATGGCTCTAAAACAGCAAAAAAGCAAAACCCATTTTCACTTGAATGTTTTTACTACTGAACGGTTGATGATTTTTTGTTCAAACAACTAAACCATTTAAAGAAAAGAGAAGTGGTAGATGCAGCTTTCAGTTTCTTCCCCAACGCACTATTATAAGTACTTTTAATTAAAACTTCCCCTTCTAAATTGTATCAATGTATTATGGAAAAATGTACTTGAATTCTACAGGATAAACATAGACTGCTGAGAAATGGCCTCTTCATGTGTCATACTGTTACCAAAAGCATTCAGTTCTTGTTGGCTGAGGCTCATACAGGGCTGAAACTAATGATTATTTTTGTTCTGGATCAAATATCGATAAATTAATTTATTAATTAATTGTAAAAAGTAAGAAAACTGTGACAAATATCTACCCCATATCACCTAGAGCTCAAAATGACATAAAATCAATCAAAAAGTACAGTATTCCTGGTGAAGTATGAACTGTTAAAAGTCTAATTTGCACTAAAATGTTTGAGTAAATGTACTTAATTACTTTTCCATCAATGGGAAAAGCAATAAAATTAAAAGAGGATCATCGAAGTGGGTCTCTAACGTGAGACACGAAGTTTACACACTGCAGTGCCAAAAACAGTGACACACTGTCCTTCCTGAACACCTCGTTCTTTTAAAGAATAAAAAGTGACGCGCTGGCTGAGATTGAATTGTGTTGCATCAGCAGTACAGCGCGTCTAAACACCCAACAACATCCAACAAGCAGTCTCTCTTGTTGTTGTTGGGTTTTTTTTTTTCATGTTATTTCTCGATGACGCCTCCATCGGACTCGCTTCATTGAACACTGATGTCAGCTTCACTAACTCACCCGTCACACGTGTCGCTGTAGGACGGCTGTCGCTCCAGAGAGAAGCTGCGCGTGAGCTGCGAGGTGCTGCCCTCCTGGCTCTGATTGGCCGGTTGGTCCTGCAGAGACGTGGCCCGCAACAAAGGTAAGCTGGGCGGCGTGAGGAGGGAGCCCTGACCTCTGTCGCTTTGCTCTTTATCACACGGCTGATCTTCGCCCTCTTCAGCCTCCACCTGCACCTCCATCGTGTCCAACTCGTCGACCCCACCCGCCTTCTGCTCGTCCTCCTTCGCCTCCTCCTCTTCCTCCTCCTCCTCTTCTTCCCTCTCATCCAGCACCCAGGCCTCTCCGGACTGATCCTCACCGGGTTTGCACTCTGCGTCCTTGATGGCCTTCAGGTACAGCTCAGAGAAACTCCTGCATAACAACAACACAATTTGTTGGAATAAAACCATCACGCCTCTGTTTTTCCGTTGCACCATGAGTCATAAATTAATCCAGAAGAAGCCAAAAACTATCACAAGATGGAAAAAAAAACAGAGCGCAGCATTTGTCTAGGCCTCTATTACACTCCTTTGAAATCACAGAGCCTCCATTTTCCCCTCACGAATTATGACATCTTTGAGACAATTTGTGCTTTGTTGTCACTGAACAAGCATTTCAGCGCTGAAATATAAATAAAGCAGGGGGGGTTCTCTGAGGATCCTTCTGTTGTCAGCTTTGAAATGTTGTTTAAGTTAACTGAGAGCTGCAGAGGTGTCTGGTTTAACGGGAACAGCTCTGTCCACAGCTATTTCTGCCGCCGCTCTGATTTCGGCTGAATGGAAAAGCTGCCGGTGTCAATGTGATTAAAGATCATTAAGGGGGATTGATTGGTTGCTAGCCAGCTGGTGTGACACTGATGGCAGCATCAACAAAACAGAGACCCCTGAGTGGCACTTGTGTTCTGAACACCCACCACATCTCCTCGTTTTCTGCTGTTTTGCTTCATATCAAACGAGCCACTCCTGCGCCCCCGTTCTGCAGCCTCACCCACCTGCGAGGCTTCCCGTTCTCGTCCGGTGGGATGACAGTGATGTGGATCTTGTGCGCAGTGCGGAGCAGCCTAGTTCTCTCCTCGGGGCTCAGGTGAACCAGCGAGTGTCCGCACAGCCTCACCACGCGAGCCCACAGCTGCAGGCCTCCGCTCTCGGCGTAGCAGAACCTCTGCAGCTCCGTCACGAAGCCCTCCTCGTTCATCAGGAAGCCCGGCTGCCCCACTCCGTCACGCAGGGGGGTGACCTCCAGAGCCTCGCAGCCCCTTGTGACCAACTGCAGAAGAGCACATCGGGATGAAGGAACCAGAAAGACACTAAAAGCCGACAGCGAGATTTCACATCAGACCACAATCACCCACCTCCAGCCTCTGCACCACCTCTCGTATCTCCTCTGCCTGGCTCTCCATCACTGTGATCGACACCGACTCCCCTCGCTCATAGAAGATATCCAAGCAGGGCCCCCCCTCTTTAGTCTCTGTCACTGCCTTCCAGCCGATGACGTCCCTGCAGGAGCAGTTAAACACCACCCTGCGAGTGCACCTCTCAATGAGCACCACCGACTCAGCCGACACCCCGAGCAGACAAGGGAGTTTGTGCTCCCCTGCCTCCCACTCATCCCTGCTGTTGACCATCACGGCCCAGACCAGCGCCCCGGCACTGTGCAGCTCGGCCCCCTTGGCTCCCTTCAGCTTGTCTTTGCGCTTGCCGCCCAGAGAGAGCAGAGGGAACTTGGTGGAGGAGTCGATGGGCGTGGTGGTCACGTAGTTCTCCGCCAGGTCCTTCAGGTATTCCTGCCGCGTGCGAGTGGCCATGGAGCGAAACTTCTCAGACTTCTCTGCGGCGTTTTCAGCATTCACGGCCTTCGCCAGGAGGAAGTCTCTGAAGGCCGGCGAGCGCGGGAAGCGGGCGCCCTTAGGGAACAGAGGGCCAAATAATGGCATGTCTTTAGAGCGTGTCACGGCCACCCTGAGAGGGACAAAGCAAAAACAGAGACGACAGAGTGAGAGAGAGGCTACAGCAGAAACATTCAATCTATGTCTTGTTTTCTGTGCAGGAGATACTCTGCAGCAGTGCACAGATTTTAAGCCCAAAGCTGTCAAAAACAAACAAGAAGTGTCCATAACACCCATAATAAACACCTGTGTTTACACTGATTTAGATGGATATACTGTAAATCATAAGACATTAAATAGTCTCTGCTTAACCCTCCTGCTGTCTTCAGACACCAGAAAATATTGTTTTCTTGTCTGAAAAAAGTCCAAAAATCCAGCAACCCCCCCCCCACCAAAAAAAAATTTCTGAAAATTTGCTAAACCTTCAGGAAGACAATTCCAATAATTTCTTAATAGCTTCCCATAAAATTTTTATTTTAAAAAATCCTCCAAATTTGGCAAAAAAAATCTTGTAAATATTTTCAAAAAATGAGTAAAAATCTTCCAAAAAATAGCATAAATATCTATAGTGATTACACATATATCAGCAAACCTTCGAATATTTTCTTAAGAACATTGACAAAAAAAATCAACCAAAATCCAGCGAATTTCGCTGGATTTTGGTTGATTTTTTTTGGTTGTTTTTTCACCAAAAAATGTCAAAAATTTATAAAAATGTTGAAAACGAGGACATCAGAAGTTTTACTGTAAAAATACAATTTTTTCCCACATTTTCAAACTTTAAAACGGGTCGATTTGACACGTAGGACGACACGACGGTTAAATCTAACTACTCGGTATACAAAACTAAAGCTAGAAATCATCGTCTAAGGAGATTTCATCGTCATTTTGGAGGGCGTAACGATGTTTTGCAACACAACATCAACGAATGTAGCGGTAATAGTAGGAGAATACCAGATAGGATGAAGTCAGACCTGTAATAGGTGTTGTCAGTGCAGGGTTCATGAACCTGAACGATGATGAAGACATGTTGGAAATGGGAGCGGATGGACTTTGGAGTGAAGGGCAACGCGCCGGGCTCCTGGAACACGATCGTCACGATGTCGTTACCTATGTGTCGCTTCCTCAGCAGCTGCCAGGGACAAAACAGAAACACAGAGAAATTAATTAAACTAGCATTCAGTAGAATAAACTCAAACCAAAGAGCACAAAAAGCTTGATTTCAGATGGAATAACCCAACTGTATTTTCTTAATCTTAATCACATGGAGCAGATGATGCAGCACTTTTGTGGTTTTCATTCTGTTTCAGTGGCTTCAGAGTTACTTTAGCACCAAAATACTGAAATATGAGTCATGCACAAACATTTGGATGACGTAGAGACGCCAGCATACATTCCTGAATGCTTTGTTCTCAGCTAAAACAGCTTTCCAAGCTTTATATTTTCTTATTACTGCATTTTTACTAATCATGCCCGGTTTCAATTTAAATAACATTGGGGTTTTGGTGGCTGCTAATACGCTGACATTTTCCAATTCATTTTGGTCTCTGTTAATACTAATACATGCTCACATTTTTTTCCCACCAAACTGCAGAGAACATCAAGTCTCTTCTGTAGTGGCATCAGCATATTATAACACCTCCTCTTATTGTGAAAGTCCACTGGCAGGTGCAGATGTAAAAGACAGTGCTTTTCAAATTTACACATTCTCTGGGAAAAATAAGAAAAGTAACTAACAGGTAAAACTTGCCACATGTAACATTTTCATTTAAAAAAATAAATTAAAAAAAATTTAGCCTGAAATGGGTTTTCTGTCTGTCAGTGTTCATTTTGGGCTTATATTGATATTTAGATTGAAAGCCTTTAATACCAATGACATGCCCATATTATGCTGTATTTTTATCATTTACTGTAGTGCAAGTTTAAATATTAGTTGAATATGTGTATTTTGTTTGAATATATACCCTAAAGAGAGTAGCTATTGTCCAGCATTCAAAAATGTGAGACAGTAAAAAGGACGATTTTTAAAAAAATAAATAAATCTATGATGTTACCTGAAATCAAGGTTACCTCATGAAAGGTAAGCAGTCTCGCGTCTTCTAACTTCGATTTCATTGATTACGTAATAGGACATTTTTATGACTTGAAAAATAGCACGTCCTTCAGAATAAAATAAGAAACCAAATATGAATTCAGATGGGAAAAAAGCACAAGATCGACTTAAGAGCAGATTATGTAACTAAAACCACCGAAACTCAAACCGCCGCTGCATAACGAGCAGACGGTTTAAAAGAGGCATTTCAGGGCTTTGTCACTACCATGTTTTGTTTTATGTAAACCTTTAATCTATATTAGCATGCCATGTCCAGTTTCTTTGTAAATGACAGCAAACAGGCTTAAAGCACAGGCGGCACATTAAGACGTGACAGCAGCTGAACACGAAGGCTGCCTGTGAATACCTTTATGGTGGGAGTGAACACTGGGGGGCAGGATTTTTATGTCATGCTTGTTGCAGAGTACAGAAGCTTTTTTTCTAAAGCTTTTACCAAAGCATGACAGTCTGAACAGAGATGAGGAGTGAAGCTTGTTCTGAGGCTGATGCAATCTTTTGAAGAACGGAGAAGGAGCATTTGAGGGGAACTGTAATACCGTGAACTTCAAGGGATGAAGCTGGAAAAACGGCAACACAAAGACCAGGCAAACTATATGTGCTATCTCTGTTGGGTTTGTTTTACCTGCTGCGTGTTGTTGGCTGTGTAGGGCAGCATGGTGGACACATGAAACATAATCTCGTAGTCCTGGTAGCGCGTGTAGAGGGAATGTGTTCCAGTTGAATCCGCTGCAGAAACACACAAAGTCATGCAAAGAGACAGACAGGTAGAGATTTAGCAAAATCAGTCCATGTCTCTGAGTGAGAAACTGAACTCAAACTGTCACAGCCAGCCTGAAACCTGTCCCATTTGCCGTTCTCTGCTGCTCACTGAAGGGAAAACAGCTCGGAGATAATCAGCAGTGACTATGCTATTTTGCAGGCATTGCTCAGATTACATGTGGCAGATAGGAGTTATCTTAGGCTTTCAGTGGTGCACTGATGCCCTTCAGATAATGGTACTGCGACAAGGTGAGATGCAGCCAATAGATCCGGGGTGTAGCGTATGTTTTCAACTCACTCTTGTTGTCCAGCTGAGCTCGGTATTTTTCCCAGCCCTTCAGCCGCACCCGCTCCCCGAGCAGATCCAGGAACTCCTCAAACGCCGGTCCGGAGCTCTCGTTGTTGTACATGTCCTCCTCAGAGCTCTGCCCGGCCCGGCAATACATCACCCCGACCTTTCTCTGAAAGTTCAGCTACAATTGAAGAGAGACAAACACAGAGCTCAATGCACATTTGCAACTTTATCTAAATTTTTCACACAACCTTGAACTACTTTGGTAATTTGGACTCTTAATTTGACATCTTACTTGACACTTCAATTTTGCTCATTTCTACACAAGTTCCAGCCACTGAATGTTAATAAGGTTTATGCAAGCACACAAGACAGTTTATTTAACCGGTTCCTTTTTTGAACTGGTTAACCTCACAGAAGGGCCGCACAGTGATTCAGCAGTTAGCACTGTTGCCTCATAGCAAGAAGTTTAAGGGTTTGAACTGGCTGGTCGGCTGTGGCCTTTCTTTCTGTGTGAAGTTTGCATGGTGTAACGTATCCTGTGTGAGTTTTTTCTAGCCGTTCTTGCTTTCTCCCACAGTTCAGTGACATGAATTTTATGTGAACTGGCCGTAGGTGTGAATGTAAGAGTGCATTGTTGTGTATCTCTTTGTGTTATCCCAGTCCAGGGTGTAACCCACCTCTTACCCTAAGTCAGCTGGGATAGGCCTCGATCTTGACTCTCTATAGGATAAAGTGTTTATATCTAATGGATAGAAAACTTAGAACAGTGGAGTGGACAGTGGAGCGAGAAGCTTCCAACAGAACACAGAGTACGTTTTAATATAAATAGCAAGTCCTGCACTGTAATAAAAATAAAGTTTGTAATCATGGTGACGGTAATTAAACTATCCAGCAATCAACAGAAAATAATTCAAGATAATTTTAGAGTCTGATTAATTATATGTTTGTTTGGGCCATTTGTTAGTCTTTAATTTAAAAGCTTGCTTGCTTTTTCCATTTTATTGTTAAATCTTAGTATTATGTCATCATGTTGAACATTTTGATGAGGGAATTTTTGCTAGAGGAAAACACCAAAATTGAAATTATAATGTATTTTAGTCAGTAAATAATTACACAAGAGATATCAGAGAAGAAACACAGTGAATGGCAATTTTCCCTTTAAAACATTAGAGTGAAAAATAATTAAGTGAGAACTTATTGTAACTGCTGTGGACAAAACTAGCTGCATTCCTATAGTGTGAATCAACATGGTGCAGGGGGAAAGTGTAGCTGGGCTTTCACACCCAAACACACCTGATAGAGTGCTGTGGACGGTAGGGGTGGACTCTAAATGTCAGCTTTTCAACAAATAAATGTGCCAGATGCTCCAGTCTGACCTTTGAAAAATAGCTTTCTGATGCTATTGTCACCGTTCAGTATCCTGAGAACCCGTCTTCCTGACACAAGCGGCCGTCTTTAATATCGCAGATGTGGCATTACTCACCCCCTGTTCGTCCAGCTTCAGTAGGGTGTCCCGGACCTTGGGGGAGTTGGAGGCCAAGCGAAGACAGTGCAGATTCAGTTCAGGCATGATGAACTCCAGCAGCCTCTTGGGAGACAGACCTCTGGGGGTCGTGTGACGGGCAGCAGAGGGCACCGACTCCTCCAGGATGGAACCTCGCAGTGTCTTCATCTGAGGAGAGGATTCACATTCAACACATCCAGTCGAATCCATTCTACACGCATTTAACCCGAGGAGAGCTCTGAAGAGAGAAGAGCGACCGTTTTACCTCTGTGGTGCGAAAGATGATTCTGTAATTGTACTGAGCTCCGCTGGTTCCTTCCTTCTCCTCTCGACGGAAACTGATGGCCACCGGGCCGAGGCGATCATCCATTCCAAAGAAGTTCTGGTGTTCTGTGAGAATATTAGAGTCGAGTAAATACAGTGAGGAGCAATAATGAAAATTGTGAGCATGTTGGGGTTAAAATATGAGGCTTATAATGAGTGTCCAAAAATTCTTAACATGTAAAGTGGGGTTGAATGCTATATTTGATTTTACAAAAAAGAGCAAGATGATATACTTATGTTGTAAAACATAGCAACATGTTGGAAATACAGACACTATAATAAACTTAAAAGCTTCTAAACAAATGTCTACTACAGCCACAGATTCAGTTACTCAAGAACAATTGATTCGAATTCTGGTGAGAAAAATAAATCCCTACTATGGCTGTTGAACTATTGTCCTGTGCACATGGCCAAAGAGCATGTTTATTATCCACAGCACACACAACTGCTTTTTTCCCGTTTCTTTGTACAGCAAAACTTCCCAAGGGAAGGATAAGGTAAATTATAAACCTCCTTAGCCTCTACACACTCCCTTTGGAATAAAAAACACATAACTCTCCCATTTTCTGCCTTCCTGCTCCTCCCGAAAATCCCTGAAGTCCCTGAATGATAAGATGATTATGAAAAAAATTGTGTCTTAGATTAATTTGCAACCTTGTGTACTTCCATGTTTTGTTAAGTTAGAAAGTAACAGATTTTTATTCTTCTGCTTCTATTATCTCCGTTCCCTGGGGAGTAACAAAATCAGCAAAAATGAAAGTTGACCTGTGCGACATTGCAGAGTTCACCTACCTTTCATGTAGAAATATTTGCGGTAGTAATGGGCTCCCAGGTCGGCATGTTCTATAAAGTAGTTGCTCTTGCCCTGCAGCTGGACGTGACTTTCTCTGGGCTCCTCCAGCACCGAAACTGCATCGTTGGGGGTCCTGAGACTGGACCAGAGTCCTCGTCTGCCCTGGGACCGACCCAGACCCACCTGCTCTTCTCCTCCCGTCTCATTTCGGAAGTGTGGGCAGCTGAGGAGGAGCTCATTATCGTTGCCGTCACCTTCGTCCAGCAGCAGCGACTGCTCAGGGTCATCTGCGTTGCCCCCGTTGCTTCCCCCGCCTTGTGCAGGTGAGGACGGGGTGGACTGGGAGAGCGGGCGCAGCTGGGAGGCAGCTGAAGCCCCTGAGGTGATGTTCTTTTTCCGTCCGATGCTGTCTCTGTTTGTGGCCGCCTCTGTGAGGTCAAAGAGGATGCTCTGAACATCGTAGTGGGCAAAGTTCCTCACCCAGGCTCCACCCCCGATGTTGTCATACGGACCTGGTTGAGGGATCTGAGGGGGGACAGGTTTGGACTTTTTACTGAGACCTTCAGGCTTTGGAGGCTTCGCAGGTTTTGGGGAGTCTCCTGATGAAACGGACAGACCCCGGAAGAATCCGTCGGGCTCTGGAGGGTTGCCCTGCAGGCCTAAAAGCAGGAAAGGGTCTTTGAAGCGGAGGGCATTGGGGCTCAAGGGCCCCTGGTCATCTGCGATTGGCTCCTGCACTTGAGTCTGTCTTTCCAATGACGACAAGCTGCCGTATTCCCTGTGTAGCAGCACCCCTGAGTCCCCCTGAGCCCCCGCACCCACCTTCTCACCCACCGCCCGAGCTGCCTTCCCCCCCGCCTTCCCGGAGGAGTCCAGGTCTCCTAAGGTTACATCGCTGTTGCTCCTCTGCATGATGTGGCCCCGGCCCACCGCCCGCAGGTTCAACCCCACCCGGCTCGGAGTGAGGCTGTCTGCTTCGGCCCCGTCACCGTCCCTCCTGGGGGGCCACTCCACAACACCCGCCTCCCGCTTGGGGTCAAAGCTGACGGTGGCGATAGGCGGCCGCACATTCTGACGGCGAAACTTGCGGATGAAGAGGTCATCTGACTGCATGGTGCTCGAGAAACCGACTCCGTTCCAGTGATGTTTTCTCCACTCTGTTCCAGAGCTTTCTGCTTTCCAGTTAAATTTCTATCTTGGTCTCTACAGTGCTGGTGTGAAGTGGGAACACTGTGCACGAAGATGAAAAATCCAGCTGAGTGAAAGCAACAAATGTAGTCCTCATTCACACCACTTAAGATGCTTGCACCTTCTCGACCCTCAAGGCGCTCACAGAGGCCCCTGAAATGCTGCACGTTGTCAATGAGTTCTTGAGTGTGAATGATGAAGACAGAGGAGAAAATGCAGCTGTTGCTCGCTGCACAGGTCCATCAAGGGGTGCAGATGTGTGGTTGGGTGGTTCTCCAGTTGCGGGGTGCTCCTTCCTGTGGCGTGAGGATGAGAGGATCATCACTGGAGCCCGACTCTCTGTCCTCTGTGTTGGAGAGGTTCTGTCTGTATCGACCCTTCTAACATGGCAGCCGTTCGTTTGCACTCTTCAGTGCCTGCAGCCTCCGTTTTGGTCTCCTCCACTTGCCACCTGCATAGAAAAAGACAGAAAGAAACTTCATTTTCTTAATCGTTCACCTGCATTGCAATCACCTTAATCGACAGCTTTATATTCAGCCCATAGCAGCTTGTCGGTGAGTATCCAGAAGCATTCTGTGGGGGAGAATGGCTTTGATAAACAAGTACTGAACTCTAACAACAAAGCAGCAAGCAGGTCTGACGTGAGTTTTATTGTTGAGTAATGCCTTGTACCTCTGTTTTCTGTTTTGTCTCATTATTATTCTTTCCTTTAAACACTTTCCGCTCCAAAGTTTCCCTAAATAGTTCCATAGCAAACCTAATGCTCACCACATCCACCCTGCACACGCTCACAATAGACAGTATTAACAAAGGGGAGGGTGCCTTCCTGGCTTACTGACAGTGTGCCAGCGTACAGGAGAAATGAGTGTGTCTCTCAGCTTAACGCGGGTTCACACACAAACAGAAAGTTTAGCCGTTTACTCCTGCACAAGAATTTAAAAGCATGTATAAGTAGCAACAACAGAAACTTTGGCAATAAATACAGATCGAGTGAAGTCATTATCTTCATTAACTCAAGAGATTTAGAGTCATTTACAAGCAACAGCTTCACGGTTTAAGACTTAAAAGCAGAGTGCTTCCCTTTTTTCTAAGGCCTAACAGAATTCATTGCTTTAAGTTTTGATAGCGACTTACCCACAAACTGGATGTTGTTATAGAACAGATCAGCCACTTACTGTCATCATTTGTCACCCGTGCCCTGTCTTTGACCAAATTGACGTCAATCAACTCGAGCTGAAACCTTTTGTTGTTCTCAATAAGGTATGAGGCTTCTTCCTGTCTAGCTTTTTCACATGCATCTTCCCTCTCGTGCTTGCAGCCTAAAGAGCAGGTGCAGTGGTGCAGAGCAGCTACCAGAAAAAGCTCGACACACACAGACAGTCATGTTTCCATCACTTCAGAGGACATCGCAATGACTCACAATCATTTCCTGCAGTCTAACTAAAACCACTACTTTCCCTAAATGTTACATCGGGAGTCACCTTAAAATTTTGTGACTTATGTTATGAGGTTTTGTGTTTTGTTCCCCAAATAGGAGGCGAGTCCCCAGAATGTAAACAGATTTATGTCCTCACAACATGAGTAAGTCAAGTACACACACACACACACACACACACACACACACACACACACACACACACACACACACACAGTAAAGTGAGGAAGTGACAAGAAATCTTTGTTTCCCCCCTCCTCGCCTGCTCTCACACTCTCTCCATTTCCTCACGGCGAAAGAAACTATCGGCTTAAATTTTGCAGTGAAATGCCTTTTTAAAAAAACATGGACGCCGAGCTACTCTCGTCAGGATCAAAGTTTATCAGCAGCTTCGACGGTGTGTCGAGATATGCTAAACAAGCGCCGCGGTGTTTACATTATATCGACTATGAGACTTGGTGACATTTGGCGCTCGCTGTCAGCAGGGAGTGCTGGTAATACTGAAGGCGGTGATTATCAGAAAGAGGAAGCAAGGCTCGTATTAGACTTGTCTGTCATTGTTTTTATTCTAACTGATCCTCCACTGGATCACTTTAAACAATGTCGTCTGGGCTTGTTTTTCTATTTTTGTCAGTCATAGGGTTAAAGAACGACAGTCACCCAAGTTCTTGTTTTGGAGCAGTAAAAAATGCATAAATGCTTGCATTCTGGAGAGACTGCAAGAGTCTGATGCTGTGCGGATTTACCTCCCAACGAAAAGCATCTTTTAGTCTGTGGTTTTAAACTAAGTGAAAGGAGACACTGTGCTTACACAAAATTACAAGCATTACAGTGGAGAAATACTGTGTTGCAAGTATTTGTCATGCATGTATGTTTTTACTTAAGTTACAGCTTTAGAATAAAAATTAAACTCCTCATTACTCAGAAGATATTATTGGAATATGATTATTGATGCATTAATGTGTTCATCACTTCAATGCTGTAGCTGGTAAAGTGATATAACCATTTTATGTAATCTCTTGTGAATTTCCCTTTCACGAGCAAAAAAGTTAATCTATAGTATAATACCATCAGTTATTTACTCATTGCATTTTGTATTAAATTGAATCTACAAAGTAATTAAAGTTATAAAATAAATGCAGTGCAGCAAAAAGTAGAATATTTGCCTCTGAATTGTATTGGAATAATATAGCAAGAATAAAGCAGTACTCAAGTACAAGTAACTTAGAACTGCACTTCAGTACAGTACTTGAATAAATGTACTTTACACTGCTGGACCACTTTAAACAATTCACATCAACAATATAATGCATTTTAACTTGGTGCTGTGAGTCTGCTAAAAAAAAAACAAGCAAAATGACCTTCAAACAATCACTAGCCGTCTGTAATTATTGCAGAATGTAAATGTCATTCAGGTCATTTAATGCACTGATTTCCATAAACAACACAAAGGACACGACCTTGGTGCTCTGAGTGTGACTCTGGTCCTTTGTGCATGAAAATGTTTATCTTGATGGCTAAGGTTACAAACACGCCGCGGTTCCATAAGATTGAATGATATGTGTAACACTCAGCTATAAAATTACTTTGACGAATGTGAGGCCTGCTATTCTGTCTGCATTAAATGCTGAAGAAAATCCATTTTGTTTTCAGCACCTTAGATAGATGCAGGCTTCTTTCTCCCTGACAATCCAGGACATTTCCAGCCATGTGCGGTTCTCATCTGACACAAGCCCTGCTTCACATAGAGCAGCCTCTGTGCGGCGTCTATATAGTGCCAAGGCTTCCGACATTAAAAATCTACTCATGTTTCTTTCTGGGAACTTTCAAACATCCTTACTCATGTGGGTACAATTGATGTGTGCCTATCTGCCATCACTCGGTGCACCATCTCCTGCATGTTTCACAATGTCTTGAAAAAGTGTGAGCAATCAATTTTCTCCACTGTCTCAAAGTGGGAGTGCGGATTATTGGCAGCAGGTTCTTTTTCCAACATCACAGATTGCCTTCATGTTGTTCCAACAACAAACTGAACTCCGCTGGTTGGCCAGAAACACTCCTGCTCTCCACCAACACAGAGTGCAGGTTGAACTTGGACACTTATCACTCACTGCCTTTGTAAAAATCACATGTTCCCGAGCTTCTTAAGACCCCCAACCCGTGAATCAGTTCCTGTTTCCATAGCAACATGTCTGGTGCCACCCTCTCGATGTGTTATCCAGTCCACCAGAGCTTTATAATAACCCTGTTTACTCTACTGAAACGGCTCCACTTTGTCAAACAAGCCTTCGACGGATGATGCTTGTGTCACTGACCTTGGTCAAACTACAAAAAAGAGGACGACAAGGACAAACAAGGCAAGAAAATGATTGTGTAATTTACCTGCTTCAATCTGAAACACAAGCTGATGATGGTTGACTGTGTAATCTTTCATTTCATCAAATTTCACAGCTCTTGAACACCAGTCACAATCATAAATTAACAGTATAGATGCTGTATTCATAGATCTACAGGGATCAGGTGGTTGCAGGAATGTAATAACCTAGTTTGTACAGAAAGAAAACACATTCTATTTGGATGCCGAGCCTTAAAAACATGGTAAAATGTTAAAGTGGCACTCTCACATTAGCATATGTATATAGTTACTATGCATACCTGTTTAATTTTATCGCAAGTTGCAGCATCTAAAGCAGAAAAAAGAAGCCAACGCACAAGTGACAAAAACTGAAACACCTTGAATGACCACTAGAGGCTGCCTCCAAAACAAGTCAATCCCCAAAGGTCCTCATGTCAAAATGTACAACTTTAGAGCAGAATATGTTGAAAGACTGGTACAAAAACAGTTTGGGCCTCTACTTAGCTTCTTCATTCAAGCCAACGGTGTAAGCAGCAAAATGCCTTAAACCTTCATTCTAACAGCCAACAGGAGGTAACTCCTCTGGCTGTAAAAAAAAAAAAAAAAAAAAAATCTAATCGTGGAGAAGTCTAGGTGAAAATTACCCCTCTTCTTCCTTAATTTGCTGCCTGAGTAAACATTCTACTGATGAGTTTATGGTCTCGATCGCAAGTTTCGGGACTCGTTACATAGAAAATGATGAATCAAAATGTGTTTAGAGGTGGGTCTACCCTGTGACTGATGTTTGACCATGATTCATTGTTGATGTATTGGTATGCGGAGTGTCCTTGAGGTCTCAGTCAGATTAACTACTTGCTCAATATGTCTGCTTTCAAAGGACAAAGATGACGACAGCTGATTTTAAAAATTTGAGGTTTCAAAACAGTAGTCCACAAACCAATGTGTGATGTCAGAGTCCCCACATCCATCTTTTATAAAGACTGTAAAAATTAGTAGTCAGATCACGAAGGGTTCCTCCATGGTATGAAGTCAGTCCTTTACCTACACAGACTGTATATCTATGGCTACTAGAGCCAAAAATATGCCAGAAACTGTCAAACAGAGCCAAGGTTTCTGTTTATTTAATGCTGATTTCCTTTACACCGGTGATATTAACTAGTTGTCTCAAAGCCTCATAATAAGAATATTCATATTGGGGCTATTTTATTTGAGCAGTTTGTTCTTTATTTGTTCCTGTGGCATCTCAGGAACTGAAACTGATCAAAAAGCTGCATAACACACCTGAGTAGTGGTTCCAGAAGAAAACGGAGGCGTAAATGTCCTCAGCTGTTGTGATGTTTTAGGTCTTTAATTCGCTTGGACTAAACTGTAACCAGCTCTGAAAAGGAATCACACAAAACTTGGATCACCAAGTTATTTGCATGATTCATAGCTACATAATCTGACGGGTGTTTCAGCATCCACCAGGTGCCCAGTGTTAAGATATTTTTCATCCATGTTTGTTAGAGATACAAACAGATTCCCTTTGAATCAAAGTCAGTTACAAGAACATGAAACTATTCTCTCTAAAAGAACTTCATTCAAGCAAAGGAGCCAAATGTTTTAAAAAAGCAAGTCATGTTCTCACCCTCTGTGACACGCGATGTCTTCAATGAGATCCAGACTAGTGTCTAAATAAATATGAGCAACCAGTCCTACGAACAGAAACTGTCCTCTGTGGTACCACGATGGAGAAGTGTGTGAAACACCTTACGTAGAAGTACAAAGTGAAGAGGAACTGATGTGTTCTGTCCCTTCCCCCTCAAGTTTCTGCTCAGTTTCTTTGGGAAGCCATTGTTTGTAATTCCTCTGTATTTCCTGCTGCATGCATTAATCTGACAATTTAAATATCACTGTGCAGGGCAGCCTCCCAACACAAAATCAACAACGCTCTGTCATTTAAACAGATACGTCTTGATCAACACAAAAAAAAGCTGCTACCCTTGAAAAACACACACACAAATTATTAATAACCAGCTTAATGTCTTCCCAGGATATTTCTAACCGAACCATCTTATGAGCAAATATCAGTCTGGCTTAAACCAAACCCCAATATAATCATAAATGGATCATATCATAACAGCAGGACTGACTGAGAGGCCATAAAAAATAACTTAAGGTTATTATGGAGGCTTGAGACAATAAACAGAAATGGGATTTTTTTTTTTCAAAAGCTTTCAGTACGGCTGACTGTACTCTGATTGAAAACATGATTATGTATCTCAGTGGTTTTAAAAACTGTTTCCAGAACGACACACAATATCACACGAATGAACTGGTTTAGTCTGAATCTCTTCAAATGCTGCAATGAACCAAACAGTGCAATTTTGCAGATGTTTATGTCTTCTTTGGAGTGGAAGAAGACTGGTGCATCCTTTTCTAACACAATAAGACCATACTGCCTAAACATAGCACAGGAGGTTGCTGCCCATGCAGAGACGACTGCAGAGAGATATCAGGTAGCAGCAGCACACATCAACTCGCCTTTCAGCTGCACGAGGAAGCAAATGCTCCATACAGTAGTGGCTGCGTGGACACATCCACAGTGTATTCCTTTGTGTCAGTCACAGTAACAGTTGATGGAAACCACGTGTGACCCCTGTTGCTCTCTGACCCACAACTCCACCATCATGTCACCAGATATGACTTGACCCAAAAGCCACTTTGCATTAAATGGCTTTGGTAAGAAGCCACACAGAATTCAAATGAGCGATTTTGTGTTATGACTTACATCTCTGTGATCTGGCTGTTTCACCGTATACACAGATATTTCCATATGCCATCTGTGTCTCATTCATTCTTCTGCCTTTCAACCACACTGAATTTTCTTTGTCTGTCTCTTCCACCACTGTTTCCGTCCAGAAGGAATGACCCAGACATGCAACTGACGCTCTCCAGGATTTTTTTTTTTTTTTTAAGATCTGGAGCAGACCACTGGGAGACTTCTGCCTGCTGCACTCGGCAGATTTCCTCATGGTACCAGAGACAGTCTCCGTCCCTGAGAAACTCAATAATGCATGTAGACAGCAGTGCTTATTCCTGTGTCTCCTAAACTTCAAACTCGGGCCGTGGATCTTGGTAATATGCTCACATGCTCTGCTGATTTTAGTGCCAAGCTCTTGTGTCCATCAGAAGCAATGACGATATCAGGGTCTTGATGTTATCACATCACTGAATGCTAGAGGTCTCTCAGAAACCATTTAAGAAGACAGGGAAATGTAAAATTATACTCAAAAATGTGGTTTCTTCTGGATATTTGAGCTTCACTGCACTGAATGAAGCATGTTCAGGGTTTAGCATTAGAAGACTGACTTCCAATGCATCTGCTGTTTCTCTGATTTCACCTAAAATCTGAGTTTAAGGCCTTTACCTAAGCAGCACTGGCCACACTAGAGCTATTTAGAAGCCAGTCTTGACCTAACAGAGAGCTTATAACTCTAAGTAATGTAGGCGACATATCATTATTTTCAATGGTTAAATATTTCAAATTACAAATATTAGCATAGCTGGAGGCATAGCAGTTATTTGAAGAATTTTTAACAGATAATTTAACTTCTTAATGGAAAAATCATATCACACGCAAATTATTAGTCATACTAAATTGTTTCCAAACCTATCTTTGAGTAAATCTTAAAGGATTAAAGCTCGTTCTTGCTAACACAACTTCACTTTTTTCTTTGTTTTTCGCAACAGATTCACTTCGAAGGACCACTGCTGCTCAGGGTAAATGTTCGGTTTAGCTGATGACAGTCAGTGAGTCCCACTTCCACGTTAAGTCCAGGACAAGGTTAATGGTTCTCTGGTGTACAACGTCAGGACACAAGCGGAAGTCACAGCAGAGTTGTATCAAACACGCACCGTTTTGGGGAAGTCATGGCCGCTTGACTTATTCTGCACCCGCTCATGCGAGTCTGTGTCCTGTGAAACAGGAAGAGACAGCTGACTTTTGAACTCCGAGAGGATGGGTGTCGTCATCGTTTCTGCTCAACACTTCCACACCTACAAGAGACGGTCGCCTCACTGCAGCATGAATGAGCAGATTTTTTTTATTTGCTTTTTGCCAGTTACTGAAGTCAAGTCAACCTTCAGCTCGTCTGCTTTTATCATAATTACGGTGGACGTGGGCCGTCACTTTAAGTGTTTAATGGTAAAAGAAAGATAGCGTCCTGATCTACACGATTGAGATTTGATCTGATTTCCCTTCAGGTGAAGCTGCTGCAATCGGCTTAACAGCTTAGCAGCAATTAGATCTGGTCAGTGACAAAAGTTGTGCTCTTGCTGCAGGTTTTATCAACTCCATCACATCAGGTTGCAGCAGTTGTTTAGACCTGCAAAGTAATGCCTTGCTTCATTCGAAAACCGATGTCTGAAGTTGTGAAATATATCACTCTCTCAAGGCAGCAACTGTTTTGACACGACATTAAAATGATAGATGCAGATACAGAAACCAGAAGTAACATCTGGCAACACACACTGTACTTCAGAGACTTTGTGTTTCAGCTCAGGTATATTTTAAAAATCGCTCCACTTTCACAGTCTTAGGACCAGCCGCTTCGGTGTCACTCTCTATCCTCATAGTTAAAAGCTGCCTTGCCGATTCTTAACCACAAGGTCTAAATCAACTCCTAATAGTGATTGATTTTGGGAAATTTAAAGCCAGGCTCAGTCTCACTCTTGCTATTGATCTACACAACCCTGCTACATTTCAGATCAGGTTGCATTCCTGCTTTGCTTCTGAATATGTGACACTGAAGTGAAGCAGCTGCAAAGCTTTTAAGAGAGTAAATGTGTATTAATGTGGCTGGATCTGATTCAGAAAATGAGTTCATTCTAATGCCCAACACTTGCTCCAGGCATCTTCAATCTTCCCCGCTAAGCCAGCCCCCTCCCTCCCTCCGACCGCCGCCACACTGCGGACAGTGAACTGGGCCAAGTCCAGAGGCTTCTAAGTGGATGGTACTACTGCACTCTCCCTTTTTGTAATGCATTTTATCTCTCTTTTTCATTCACACTGTTTTGCAAACGTCAGTCTGAGCTATTGGTCCCCAAAGACACATAAGCCTGCATCTCGAGCACCTGGTGCTCAATGGGGCGATTTAAAGCACAAAAAAAGAGAAGAGGATAACTGTCAAGGTGACAAGAAAAAGAGCACGCTTTTGAAGAATTTCAAAAAAATTGCCTGCCATTACTTGGAGCGCTATTTTCAAGTGACAGAAACTGACACTCAGGCCAGCAAGTATGAGCAGTGTGATCCTGTCAGTGATACATGCAAGCGATTCTCCTCTTGCCTTTAATATTCCACATGTATCATCACTAATGGAGTGACTTTGAGTGGTTTTTGAATACTTGGCCTAATGATGTTTCCACGGCACTTCAAGGTGACACTGACAGACATCAGAGGGGCGGCTACATTACTTAAAGAAATTGCTGGTGATTATTTTCTTTAAATATGACAGCTGAGGCATCAGTATAAAAATGTAAAGCAATCATGACGACTGTCCTCATTCATTTGCTCCCATGTCCATTATGTTCAAGCATATTAACACGATCTGCATCTTTTTTTACGGTTTCAAAGAAGCGTGCCTTTTCCTGCAGAGAGGACCAATCAGCAAAGAGAGTGAGTAAAATGCAGGCTTTGTCTGCTTCAGCTCTGCTCTATGACACCATTATGGTTATATGTGGAGAGCAAGACTTCCTCTAGGATGAAGTATCATCTCCACACATCATCAAATATCTCTAATTCCAAAGAGCGCTGCACCTTCTTTAGACGTGTCCTTCAAAAATTGAAAAATAAATCTTCTGCCTAATATATTATAAATAAGGCTGGGCGAAAGGGGACGAGGGTTACCATGCTGTTAATTATTCATCAGTTGGTTGCTCCCTTGTCCACTCTCGTATCACTGAAGATGCACGTTGGAGCTGATTTGTTATGATTTAAGTCTGTGTCTGACCTCTGCGTGGATGTGCGCCACATGTCTGACAGAACACCGACATGCTTAAAGTCACGTATTGTGTGACTTCAGTGGTGTGTGGTCGAGTTTCAGTTTGTTTTTGACTGCTTTTAGAAAAGGTTTTACCTAGCAAACAAGCTGCTAAAATGCACAGGACATCTCAACTGTAAGTCAAAGCAGAACATGTAACAAATCAACGCATGTGGGCATGGCTTTGTATTGTTTCTACTCGGTGAACCTCCCCCTGCAGTTAATGTAAAGAGGAAGTATGCTCAGAAAAGCTCCTTCTATAGTATTGTCCATAATAAAACCTCACTTCCTCTTGTAATAAATAGCACAATCTAAAACTGATTTGCTCAGGTACAAATTTCAGCACTATTGTTCCTACAGTAACCTACGTGCTGCTCTGCTGCAGTCAAAAGAAGGCACCGTAACTCCCGCTATTGTTTGACATGTTATTTGCCATGACATCAACGCTGTGTGTTGGCAGAGTACTGCCACTTCCGGTGTATCTGAAAATACACCCTGTAGAAGACCCTGAATGTGACGGAGAGACTTCAGGCCTCGATGTGAGAGATGTTTGGAGAGTGTGTGTGTCTTTGCTGACTCTAGGAAACGGTGTCCAGGCCTTATAGATGTGGCACACTGTCCACACAGCGACAGGAAGAGCAGCTGTCCCTCTGTGACCGCCCTCTCTGTGTGTGTGTGTGTGTGTGTGTGTGTGTGTGTGTGTGTGTGTGTGTGTGTGTGTGTGTGTGTGTGTGTGTGTGTGCAGAGAGACAGCGAAAGGAACTGACCCTCAGCTTCATGACTGTATCTATTATGTTGAGCTCAACGGTTCACTGTTAGCCCTGCGTCATGTGTGCAACCAGCTCTAAGGCAGAGGAAAAGAGATTGCTCAATATTGCTTGAATAGCATTCTGAAGTCCACCTCGTCTGCTATGAGAGGAAGACACACTGCTGACCTCCTGTGCTTTCTCACTGTCCCTGCTGTCCACTGAAATGTAGCGGAGCCTAAAATCTCTGTTTATGGGAGCAAACAGAGCCGAAAGCTCAATCGGTGTTGCTCATGAGTTCTGGGTAAATCAGCAGGGTAGGGTCGTGTCTAAATAGCTGCCAAACATATAAACTAGACTAGGCCTGCACAATACTGTGGGGGGGGGGAAAAAAGCGATATTTTGATTGAATTTTCACCAGATAACATTTCTACAGAATGAATCATTCTTGAATGATTTCATAAAGGAATCCATTTCTGCATAGAAAATTCAAAATAACTTGGAAAAAAGCCACAAAAAAGTATTTGTAACCTTTCTAATATAGTGTGAGAATGACAAAGGCATCGATAATAGTATTTATCGATGGTAGTTTGCACTCATCTTATAGTGCCTTGTGGTGCTACTTTAAATGATCAAACATATCAGTCGTGTTGAATTGTGTGGTGGCAACAAAACTGCAAACAAAGTTATTTTCAGTCAACATCATTTTTTCTGTAGCTAATTTTTTTCCTAAAACTGATTATACATTTCTTTTTTGCAATGAAATCTTCCTTTTGCACATCCAAAAACTCACTCTCTTGTGATTAAAGGCTTTTTCAAAAATCTCAGTGTATCCAAGAATCAGAAAAACTGACTTCTCTTGGAGGTTAGTCAGAGAAAATGACTTATTTAAATCAAGCAGCAGGCAAAGTTGCAGCATGATATCTTTGAGGTCATCTGCGTTCACATCACACTTCCCGTGATGGTGCTACTGCACACACTGATGTAAACGATATACATTATGCAGCCTTGATGTCCACTGTGATCTCAAAAACCATCATTATTTGGAGAAATACACCAATGCCTCTTGTTGACTTTCACAGCACAGACATCTGTAAAGTCTCCCATCAGGTGATTCTTTCTGCCTTTGTAGCCCACACACCTTTCACGCAGAAGTCAAGGTCTATCCATGTTGGAGAGGAGATCACAGCTGCTACTACAAGAGAAGACTGTGTATGTGGTGTTTCTTGTCTTTTTGCATTTCCCCCCTCTTATGTTGTCTCATTCTTGCAATTTCTATTCCTATTTTTTATGGTAAAACATACAAATATTGTAGGAAATCTGCAATTATGAATACCATTATAATTAAATCTATGTAACACACAGTTTTTAAAATAATGGGGAGGGAATCAGCAGCAGTAGAGCTGAGTTGGATCCAACCGGCACCTCAAACGCAAATCGGAATTTCATCTTGAAGCTACCAGTTAGAAATAAAAGTTTTTAAAAAATCATCAACCAACTATTATGGATTTCATTCTACGTCTGCACTTAGTTCTTGCTGCAGTTTGCAGCTTCTCCTCCGCCTGGTGACCCTGTGTCATTTACACCAGCAGCTCTGCACCTTCTGACCTACATAACAACGGCAGCTCACACGGCGATATGCTAACCATGCTGACGTAGACAGCGGCTGATCGAGCTTCTCCATGATGCTGTCTGTACATACTATGGTCATAAAAGGGAACAGGTTCGGTACATCTGTGGCTTTACACTTGCGAGTAAAAACACAAGCAGGCCGCTAATATGCATTCTGTGAACTCTTTGTGTGCACCAATGCCTGCATGCTGATTTACTGAGCCAGTACAGACAACCTACTCAAATGTAAAGTTTATCAGTGTACGCCCGGAGCAACGCCACTGTTCCTGCTGCTAATGCTCTCTTCAGTAAGAAATTGACACAAAACCTCTCTGATTGCGAGGCACATATTTGTGTGACATGAATAAAAATGACTAAGAATAAGGCGAATGTGAGACACCAGTCCAACCCTGTTCTCTTCTGTGCCACTAAGATCACATCTCTCAGTCAGTTTCCTGTATGTGGTCGCTGTTTGGTCCCACATGGGTAAAACAGACGACACATGCAGTGGCAGGTATCTGCTCTCACTTCTTTATTAGCGACGCCTGTGACATGTACATGAAACAGTCGATGAAGCAACTTCCCCCACTCATAGTTGTGTCAGAACAGAGGCTCTTCAGTCTGAAATAAATACAGCGATGATGTGTAACATTTTGCGCATTATCCCCAGAATAGACTACTTCACGAGGGTATTTTTACACTCCTATCGGCACTGAGATGTTTTCTGCCTTTTTGATCTCCATCTACCAAGTATGGCGATGGAGTGACGTGGCGCGAGCCTGAATTGTTGGTCCTGGTCGGCTTTCAGTGGCTCTGAATACCCTTGAGTGCACTTCTCCTGTAATAGCAACGAGAACAATGAGAAGGAGCCACTGCACCGCTTAATGGTTTAATGTATGTATGACATAACAGAGAGGGACATTGTGATTAAGGTCAATAAGCTTGAATTACTGGAAGGGGGCATTTTACAACGTGACCGAGGTTGAGAGATTTTTATAAATGTTTTTATGTGGGTTGTACTCGCAGCAGATGCTTACATAAATATGTCTCATGAAGACAGTAGCTTCCACATATTTTAGGATTATTACATCAGGGTTTTGTTGTTACACATACCTGGCTCAGTTACGATCTCTCTGTGCATTGAAAGCCAAATAGTTAGCAAACCAATTACAACATCATTTATTTAAATAGGCCTAAAACCTCATTCACCAAAAACAATTAAGTTCTTTGTACATGAAGGACCTATTTCTGTGTTCATCCTTGATTTCATACAGGCGCAGCTGATAGATTTTATGAGCGGCTTCAGAAATAATATTAATGACTATTATTCTCATGTGTAATTTGGAAAATACAACAAAATTGTCTTGTGCAGACAGTGATCACTGGGGAACTTTTAAGAAGTCTTTGAATGCATTTAAAAAAAAAAAAAGACAATTGTGTATTCATCTAGGGAATCGACTCCCCAAATGACAAAAATCTCACAGAATATTTGTCATACTAATTTATCTCAACTGCGCAGCCCTACTTTAGCTGACACTCTGAATCCTGAGTCATTCGCTGACATTTTTCAATGTTTTATGCTCTCTGCTGAGTACTACTGGATGGCTACAAAAGAGCAGCAGCCTCGGACTAAACCAGCGAGCTCTGATCTTCCATCAGGATCACTGGTCAGCAGGGGACAGGTGACAACAGAGAGCACGAGCTAAGAGGATCCACCCAGTGGCTTACACTGCCGGCATCCTGCCATCCGATGAGGGGAAGGCTCTGCCTGTCCAACTGCCTGCCTCACTGAGCCCCTACTGGGAGCCTGCCGGGGTGTAGCCATGCAAAATGGCTCCAAATGAGAGGGATGATATGATGCTGACTCAGAACAGCACAAAATCTGCCTGGTAACCTCATGACATGCTCATCTAAATCTCACTGAATGACTGCAGGATCAGATCAAAGTCAGTTTACACAAATCGATGCTACATTTTGGACAACTTCTGTTTAAATATGCATACATGGACTCTCTTGTATTGTAATTTAACATTTTCATCAAATTATTAAGTGAATATTGCTGATTGTGTACTGTTTGTCATTTGCAGGAGTTTCAATCATGAAAACAAATGAAAGCTAAAGTTTAAACCCCGGCAGACAAACAGCTTTGAAGGATATTAGCTGGATCTACTGGCAACATGGATTCGGGTACCAGAGGTTATGGTCGGTATAAACAGTGACTGAGGAAGCACAGGATTGTTTTGTGCCATTGCCAGTAAAAAAAATGAGAGCTAACAGCTTAATCTAAATCCACATGACATTCACATGTGCACAGCCCAGCTCTCCTGGTTCTTGTTTGGTGCAGGAAATAAAAAAGCGGGCCGACTGATTCAAGACTGCTTCCCTCCTACTCTGCCTGGAGTCCCACAGAGTAAAGCCTCCTGAGAGAAAAGACACCCCTGGGTTGGTGAACGCTCACATAAAGCAGAATGTTCATGTTGAGGGCTTTCTTTCTGTATTCAAAAGTTTACAGGAGACTTTTTGGTTCTATTCAGCGAGTCCAATAAAATCCACACAGAAACTGCAAGACGACTGACAAGTTTGATGAGGCTCTGGAGCTGAGACAATTTGTCAATTAATAAACTGCAGCAATTTCATTCACTGAATAATCAATTAAAGTTGCTCCAAGTCATTGATCAAACCCATAAAAGTCTGTGTTAAATGAGCTCAGATGTAATTCTCCACCTTTGCTTCAGCTAGAATGTGAGGATCTAAAAGTCCCCACCTCTGTTTCCACTCATTCCTCAACTACTTGCTGCAGCTTCAGCACACCAGCTCACCTACAACTCTGCTCGAACACTGCAAAACTACTCTACAAAACACGACAGGTTGCTATACTGAGCCATATATAAAGTGTTTGGAAGCAGAGTGGTCTAATCCACTTTCTGTAGTTTTGGAGAAGAATGGGTTTAAAGTTTTGTGTCTTCAAGAATGGCCTAACATCTGAAACGCAGCTGTAATGCGATATTTGGGTTGTGACCACTAAAATCTAGACATAAAATATTACAGAAATGATACAAAACTCAGTTCAGATTTCACTCTGCTTCTTACCTCCTCATATATTTGGGACAGAAACTGATTCTGAAGTAGAATAATGATTCAGAAAGTCTCAGTCTGTTGCTGACAGTTTTGGTTTCTTAGATTTGTTATGAATGAAACCCTGGAAGTCTGAATCCGTGTTTTTGAGACTGTCACCATAGCTTCAAGGTGGAAATACTTCACCATAGCACTGACTACTTATTAAACTGACTACTTATTAAACTGAACATGTTAAGGTGAAAACTTAATTTACACTGGAGAAGGCCTTCGAGCGATGTCATAATCTCCTAATTTTCCACGAACTAAATATTTTTGGTTTGGCTACATGAAGCAAGCAATTTGAATACATCAGTACTCTATATTCCTCTTTTTTTGACATTGTATAAGCTAAGCAATCAATTAACTGAAAAAAAATAACCCACAGATTCATCAATCACTCGTCGCAGCGCTAACTCAAACGCCTGTTTTATCTCTCTCATCATCACTTGCATACGAAGCTCTAACTCTTAAGTAATAGCAGAAAGACGTGTAACCGTTGGACGTGATTTGATTATGGAAAGTAATGAAAACCGACTGCCGCTAATTGCTACACTGCTTTACCAGTAGAATGAATTTCCATTAGTTTCACCTACAAAACATGTTTCCAGGAGAGAAGGTAATTAATAAAGCGGTTTTGTTTGGCTCCCCCAAAAAAACTATTCGGTGAAAACTGAAAGAAAATTAAAGACTACAAAGCTTTCAGTTATTCTGGCATTCTTTTCAATTACATGTTGGGTCTGTGCACCTGCTCTCTCAAAAAACGCTGTGCTTCTTTTTAGTTGCATCGTTCGGACAAGGCCACAGCCTGAGGGTTCGACTGTTTTGATACATACTGTAAAAGCAGCGCAGTGGACGGCAGCAGAACAAAAGTCGACAGCAGCTGAGTTGGATGATCAGGCTGCACACTGTGAGCACCATTATGTCAGTGCTCTTCATGCAGATATACTCATCATTCGCCATAACGACCAATTGTCAGCTGGATTCTCATACACACACCGAAACCGTCCACTTAAAGTTGACCCTGATGAGAAACCTCACATCCTCCCGGTGCACAAACACAACGCTGTTAAGTCACATCCAGTTACCATCACACATCCGTCCTTCCATCCTCGCCAGGTCAAACTGCATTTTATCATTTGGAATGCTAATACCAACCACAGTGAATACCACACTGGATGAGGAATCATGCAGCTCAATGTAAATTAAATGGCCCATCCTTTGAGTGCACTGGCTTATGTAAGCTGCTGCTGCTGCTGCTCGTCTTCCCCCCTCGCTCAGCCCTTCATCCCCTGCTTTTCTTTGCCTCCAGCAGCCTATCCAGCCCCTGAAACCCAAACGTCTCGTAAACACACAGCCCCATCTTAAATGAGAGAGCACGGGGGGTGGCAGCGGTGGTGGTGGTGGTGAGGAGGGTGAGGAGGGGATCGGGAGCCTGACTCCCTCATTTTCTCTGCCACCTTGAAAACACCACCCCAATTCCGGTTGTGGTTCTCCATTCCATCATTGTCTGTGCACATCACACAATCCTCTTTATCCTCTCAAATCCCAGCACACTGCAGACTGATGGCTTTTTCTTTTTTTTTTTTTTTTTGCAGCCTTTAAAAATTATGTATCAGGAATAAATCCTGATCCTCTTTTTGTTCCTGCATCTTCTTTCTTTCTGTGTCTCTTTCATTCTCTATCACAGTGTCCCTCCATCTAGCCATCCCCTCTCCCCTCCTCCCCCTCCTCCTCCACCACCTTGCCCTCATCTCTGAGTCCTGCAGCCACGAGTGCTCTACGGCAAGGTTTCGCAGTGCCTTCTTGACAATGTCATAACACAGTTTTTTGAGACAATCTCGCCTCGTTGGAGAGCTCACAATGGGGAGAGACAGGAAAGATGATGAGGAGGCAGAGGGGGGTTAGTGTCGGGAGAGGAGGAGGAGGAGGAGGAGGGGAGGAGGGCAGGCCTGGGATGAAATGCGACAAAGGTTGCGAGCTGGATTCAAACCTACAATGTCGTGTGTAAATGGCATGTCCAGGGCGCCTCAGCTTGACTGGAGAAAATGCATTTTAAAGGAGGTGACAACAGCACAATGGGCAGAGAGGCAGAGGGAGGACAAGCTGCATGATGTGATAATGCCAAGCCATTATTTCATATCCCTCTCTCGCTCTCATACATTGTCTCTGCCTGGATTGTATGACCATAAGAGCATATGTATGTCTGTAGAGAGGTATGTGGCACAACACGGGGTACAGATCCGTCTATCTGAATTCATTATCATCAGAAAGAAGAACACGGGGAGGCTGGAATGTGAATCCACAGTACAATAAGAAAAGCCTTACCTCCACATTTCAGTTCTGCTCGACCCTGCCTTGTTTCATCCTGTTCCTCTCTGCCGACTCCCTCCCCTTCTCTCCCCATGACAGCATTTTTCTGCTATCTATCTCCCCGGTGAGGCTCTTTTCTCCTCCTCCTTCAGTTCCTCCTGTCTGATGTTCTCTTCCTCTCTCCAAAAATAAAATAAAGCCGCACGGCGCACGCACACTTCCCGATCTCGGTGTCTGCCGGCTCCTCTATTCTGTTGCTAAAGTCAAGAGGCAGGTTGATTTGTGCTGTCCTCCTCCCTCTTTCTCCCTCTCGCGCTGATTCTATTCCATTCACATCACACTAAAGCCAACCCCCTCTTTCTCCTCCTCCTCCTCTCTCTCTCATAGAGCTTCACCCAGCCTCTCTCTCTCTCTCTCCTCCCCCCTCCTCATCTCCTTGTCAGAGAGGTTGAAGCAGCAACGGACGGACAGCAGAGAGGAGAGCTCTCTGTGTCACACACTGAAACCTACAGACTTCCTTTGCTTTAATTTAAACACTCGCTGAATGAAACCCTCAAGATCCTGCCTTGACAACATGACACGACCGAGCACAAATGTGGCAGATTAGACTCTGATGCAATGTTGCATCAAGATCCTACAATTTCCCCATCTCTCTCTCTCTCTCTCTTTTTTTTTGCTAATTACTGATGGAAACAGGCGCCCATGACATCAAACACACTCATCTGAAGCTTCATTCTTCTGTGCCAAAACCGACATTTCTGCACAAGAGAGATAAAGACACAAAAGCTCGAGGGCAAAGGTGAAAATGGCAGCATGTGTGTGTGACAGAGTGTTTATTTGTAGAGACCTCTGTGTGCTCCCCAAACGTAGTCAGTGTGGGTCGAGATCATAACAAACAGTCAACCTGCTTAAGAACAATGAGAGCACAGGAGTGTAAAAAACACAGCTCTGCTTCTGCTTCCCCACTTTTTAAAGCCCCACATACCTGTGAATCTGGACGAACCATTCGGTGATGCCCAAGATGAACCATGCTGCTTAACCTAGGCTGTGTCCGGCACCATCCCCCTAATTACTGCGCCGAGTTTTTCGCCCTGGTCGTACCATATGGCCGTGTGCACTATGAGGTCAGCGGCTCGGGTCTGGGTCTGGGGGGCAGGGAGGGGGAGAGGCCTGCGTTGATGGCAGCGTGTGTCTCCTGGAGATAAGAGAAATAGAAACAGAGGCAGGAGTTGATAGCAGTTGCAGCGGTTTTCTTACAAACAAACTCTCTGAGGGTTCGTCTGTGGTGTGAAGGTGTGCTGGGAGTCGGTTGCATCAGTCAGTGTCTGTTTTAACCAGCTCATGGATAAGCCAATAACAAATGTCTAAACTATTCACTACCTCGCACACGGATGAGGTAGGAAGGTCAGCCATTCACATGAGGAAAAAATAGTGGTTTACTTTCGCTGTAACAAAGAGGAATGAATGAATATCAAACAGTATGAAGTTAATAATGCTAATAAAATTTTGATCAACACACTAGAATACACCGTAGTCTAAAAACAACTGCTCTTTACATTCTATTAGGCCTGCAACCAATGATCAGTTTCATTGTTAGTTAATCTGTGGGTTATTTTCTGAGTCAATCTATTGGTTGTTAGGCCTATAAAATGTCAGAAAAAAGGGTAAAAAATCTCTGTTGACATCCTGAAATGTCTTGCTTAGTCCACAAACCAAAGCTACTCAGTTAATTGTCACAAATGGTGAAAAAAAAAGAGAAAATATTCACATTTTCGAAGCTGGAATCAGAAGATTTAGATTGTTTTTGGTTTAAAAAATTACTCTAGCTAATTATTAAAACTGTTGGCAATACATTCAACAGATGATAACCACTCAACAGCTTTACATCCTTGTGTACAAAAATATATATATTTCAGTTTTGAAGCATGATGTAGTTTGGTGTGAATCCACTAAATAGAACCTCAACACTCAGTGCTACAGTGACACCATGTGGAAAGTCACCATCAAGAACAAGATCTGCTTACAGCTCTGCAGAAAAACACAATTATCTTTCCTAAAAGTTTTGTACCTCTTGCAGCATAATTTTGTGATGTGAAATAACAAAAACAAATAATGCCCTCTCCTCCAATCATTATCATAACAAAGACCTAAACTGACACTTAAAATTCAAGCTAAGTGAAAGACAACCAGAAAGCTGGGTGCTTTTGAGTTCTTGTGCATTAACTCCCATTAATGATTCATGCCATGCATTACAGTCTATCCTCTGAAGTGACACCTATTAATGGATGGTGTCCAAGAATCAGAATGAGGAAATCCAGACGTCAGGAAAGCTGCCCAGATGAAAAATGTGAGGAGGATATTAGATGGGTGTGAAATTCCTCTCAGCCCTCCTGAGGACCGGTGTGGCTCTGCCAGGTGCAGACACATAAATGGGTGTGATGTGATGCAACCAAGTGACAGAGAAGAAGCTGATAACTCAAACCTGACTTACAGAAATGAACCAGCATCAGACCAGAGCTCCTCCAACATGGAGATCAGTGACCTGTCTGCTGCAGCTGTTAGGGAAACGTGTTGACCCGCTAACGAGTGATGCCTCCTGTAGAAGGGGGGGAAAAAAACACAAAATAACAGCAAAAGCCACCATTAAGATTTTTATTTCA
The DNA here is from genome assembly GCF_021347895.1 of Acanthochromis polyacanthus. NCBI lineage: Eukaryota > Metazoa > Chordata > Actinopteri > Pomacentridae > Acanthochromis > Acanthochromis polyacanthus. Next base: position 14,580,565 of record NC_067129.1, read on the forward strand.
ATGGTTAAAGGGGCCCAGATATCAAATCTTTACTTATCTTGTCCTGTCTAGCTGTAAAAGTCATCACCAAGCATGAAGTAGACTAAATAGAAAGTGTAATTATCTCACACACGCTCCAGGATATCCAAGCTGCTTCCAGTTTAAGTTCACATTTTGTTTGATATTTAATCGTACAGCTTTACAGATTTTTGATGCTTTGCGGTCGTCCATGTGTTGTTCAGACTTACTCACTGTGCTGTAACAGAAATACTATGCATTAATAGTTGCGTTAAATAAGCCTTTATGTGTGGTTTCAACTTTGGTATTGCAATTTCCTACACAAGAAAAATATACTGCTGCCCCCTGGTGGCTAAATTCGAAATATACTCAGTGACAACACCTTAGCAGTGCAGATAGTGTTTTACCTGGATTGCATTATGTAAAACTTACTTCTTTCACATACTTTGGGGGAAACATACTCATTAAAACATATTTTATAAATCCAGTGGGAGCCTTGCAATAATCAGAGAAGCTGGAAAATATTCAGGCACCTCTAGATCAGTTAATTACACCAATGGATCTTCTCAAGTGGTTCAACAGTAAATATTTTAACTATATACTCACCTGGATCCGCTTCTCAGGCTTCTTTACCAGTAGAAATACATTGAAATACATATTAAAAACACTTAAAATGGTTTTTAAGAATTTTTTTTATCAATTCAACAAGCTTTTCATATCAAACGTTCAAATGATACTCTCAACTGTGTTTCACATAAAGATATACTAAATCATTTCAACAGGGTAAATTCAACATCCTTTTTGACATGTAAACATAAAACACAAACTGAAGGTAAGATATCACTTTTAGGTCTTTTCCTGTTAATATTTGTGCAGTCTTTTAGATAACATTAAGTAAAAAAAAAAAAAAGAAAGAAAGAGCTGTACACTAAATTTACATTCCTCTAACAGTTCAACATGGCTTCTGTCTTCAGTATGTACAGTCACAGGGAACATATGTTTCACTCGGGGAAGGTGATTTGTCTCAATGATCGTGACAGCGGCACTACTGGACAGGTAAATGGTTTCAACCACTTGAAACGAGTGAAATTAAAAGCAGAGCGACTTCTGTAGAAGATAAACCTGAATTGACCATGGTGGTTCTAAAGCAACAATAGAAACGAAAAGGTTTTCTGACGTCTGGGTGTAAGCTTTGAGTACGAATCCAAACGATTCTTGCGGCTTTTTGTCTGTACGTGCGAGACGTATTTTATTTACTAGCTGGCACTAAAAACAGCCTGAAGTGTATGGTAAGAAAAAAAACCAACCAGAACATTTCTGATCTGTTGAGACATTAAAATTCAGGCACTAGAAGAGAAAGAAATTGAAATTTACTGTGCTGAGATGAGAATTAGAATCTTACTGCAGAAACACGTGAACCTCATGGTACCCAGCAAGATTCTTTTCAAGGATGTTGAAGCCTGAACAAGACGAACAAAAATCTCTATTTAAAGTAGAAAATGTCAACATTTTTTGAGCGTACGTCAGGCATCAGTTGAGCGCTACAGGTCCAGAACATTTTTCATAAATATGACTTCCTTTGAGTCACGCAAGGATTTCTGTTTGACTCTTTCCACGATCAAACCTTTTCAGGATACATAAATAATTCTGATATTCAACATTTTAAAATGGCAGATGCAAAAGATGTAGACAAAAAGACGCTTTTGTTTGTGTTGGCCGATGCAACAACAACAAAAGAAAAATAAAGTCACTTTCTAGGTTTTACAAAATGTGGACAGATGGTGCAATTCACTTTCAAACTAAAAATCTTATCTATAAAACCCACTATTAGGTGGTTTGCATGTTTGCAATAGGCTTTAATCTACACTATTAAACAGACACCTTATGTCACTTTTAATGCACTGTTTTGGTCATAAACAGGATCTTTTACACAGTAGAAGGTGTGCGGTATTTTTGGCGGTGTTATTGTTACCAGTCTTTCGTTTGACCCAGGTTTGACAGCTTATTTAATTCACAAGATGTAATGCAGAGTCTCAGTAACTGTATCTGAAGAGAAGTCCTGGGTTCAAAAAGGTGCTCGGTGAGACCGCTCAACAAAAACCTTTATCTGAGCCACAGTCTGCTGAACGTCTGCTGTCCCGGTTCGATGAGAATATCCGAGGACCCCAGCAGGACTCTACCACTTGCCCCTTTTGCTCCAGTCCTTCGGAGTGAAATGAAGGCATTTAGGATCTATGCGCAAGTGCCTTTTCTGCATCGCTCTCTCGTGTCCTTCCACAATGTCCTCTGAGAGCGTCAGGATGTACTGACCCTGGATTTAAGAAACAAGAAGAAGTTACCTCAAAGTCTCTGCAGTACTATGTAGCATAAATTTTGGGAGCAAGCGGACATTATTTAAACAGCGATGGCAGCTTTGAACCATTTTATCCACAATCACATCTGTCAAACTCTGTTCATCATTGGACATAGCAAATCTTTTTGTTTCAACGGGGAGAAGTATTTTTGAGATCATCTTCCTCACAATTATGAGTGTAAAAGGGAAGGAGGCTCAGTGGATGGCATCTGGGACAGAGTGGGTTTAGTGAAAACACTACGACTGGAAGTGCAAGAATCTCAGGTTCCACTGTTCCATGAACTAAGATAACTTCCATGCTGCATGATAATACAACTGAGAAGTATATATTCACAGTTTATTGAGTATGGACAGATACACCGTACAGAGATAAACTGAAAACATTTATCTAGTGCAAACTGACATTTGAGCCTAAGAATATAGATAAGTGTGAGTGCAGCAGAATACAAAAAGTTACACATTTAAATCCATACTTAAAAACCAAACAAGTACAGGAATGCCAGTGAATTAACCAGGATTTGGTAGCTCTCTTAAAAGGGAAAGTCTGCAGCAATTTGTGGCCTAATGACTGTCGGAGCTCGGTGTTAAATGCCACCGTCTCAATGGCAAATCATCAACATCATTATTACTGGGTTGATTTTCTGTAGCTAAAACTGGATGCCTATAAATCACTCATATCTATGTGATGGATTATTTTATTGTTTTATCTTTTAGTCTCCGTGCAGTAAGATTCCACAGTAGTCTAAGGGTTGCAAATGATGAATGATCAGCAATGCTGAATAAAACTTAATAGTGTGATCATTTGTACTGACAGCTCACGCTCCATCACCGTCTGTGGCTCTTGTATGCAATCCTGTTTCTAGCTTTATAGTATTAAAATTGAGGTTTCGCCATTTCTTTACAGTTTAAAGACTTTTTTCATTCATCACATACAGAATTTAGAGCTGGTTAAACCAACTGTGATCACCTCACTGAAAACAAAAACTATTTGTCAGCTTACAGTTCAGGTTTAGAGTTTGTAAATCCCATTTTTTGGACAAGGCTCCATTTATCAAACTCTGCCGTGCATCAGTTTTCATTTAAATTACTTGGGAGTTACTTTTGATCGATGGGAGTGTAAACAGTGAATTACACCCAGCGCTGGTCTCTCACCTTGTAATAGTTGATTAGGTTGAGGTACTGAAGCGTAGAAATAACGTCTTCTTTCTTTACACTTGTGATTTCACTGATCTCACTGTGGGTACAAATAAAAGAAGATACATTAGAAAATGATTCTTTGTAGACAGTAAAAAGGTGGAGATGAACAGTCACATACTTGATGGTAATTTGTGGCCTTTCTCCATTGTCAGGTTTAAGGTCCATGAGAATTTCCAAGATGGTCTGTGACCAGTAGGAGCGATAGGACAAGAGACCGAGGTCAGAAAGCGGCTTCTCAGGAGTGCCGGTCTTCCCTTCTACCTTGGACAGTTCATAACCTGACCGATACAGTGAGCCAAAGATTATCACAGGTAAAATGAAGACATGTAAAAATTCAAACAGATAAATTGAGTGACCACAGTGTGACCGCGTTCAGAACTTACTGAACTCAATGAGCAGCTTGCCATAACCTCTCCTCTGGTAGGGGGGTAAGGTTAGAATGCAGGCGACGTTATAATCTTCAGTCGACTCTTTTTCCTGCACACAGGGAATAAAAATGAAGTTTACCTTCAGTTTTGATACAGGACCGACTCTAAGCGATTATTGACTGACTGCAAATACACACTGTACCAGTAGTTTAAAATTCTTTGTATAATCTGTTTACCTTAGAGAAGTAGCCCACTATGTGGAAGCCTTTGGAGTCATACTCTGTCATTACATAGAAGAGGAAAGGGTCTGTGTCGTAATACAACGTTTTGTGGTCCAGGAAACACTTAGCAAGTAAACACAGGTTCTGGGAATAAGTCTGGAAAAATAAAAACAGACATGAATCAATTGCAAATAAATGACAACAACCAAAAAACGCTGTAAAACTGAGGACAGAATAACACATCCTCTCACTAACTTTGTTTTTCCTGCCATCAATCTCAAAGAATGAGATGGTGCCTTTACGGTAGATCTCGTTGCCTGGAGGATGTCTTAGATTACACTTGGTCTGTAAAAGATGATGGGAAAAGACCAACAGAGGAATGTGAAACAAGTTAAACTTGAGGTGGTGACATTTTTAGGGTATTTAAGATTGAAGATGAGATTCTTACCAAATGTCTCTGCAGACATTTGAGGCTTTTGAGGTACTTGAGACAGAATTCACAGAGGTAGAGGATGGGCAATGCGGTGAGTTCCTGTGGGTACGGTGAGAAGTACCAGGGTTTCAGTCTGTGCCGTCCCAGCTCTATACACTCGATGTTTTTCATGCGTGTGACGATGTCGTCATGGCTGCGATCGGACACCAGACTGCCTGTCATACGGGGTGCAGTCGGGATGCCATCCGAACTGTCCTGGGAATCCTGTTGGTGAACAATGCAGACATTACACACATTAGAACCTCATGTTGCAGAGACTTTAAGTTGATAAAAAAATTATTTTTAAAACAAAAAGCTGCTTGATCATATGCACTGATTTTTTTCACACATTTCTTTAAGTAGGTAACATGATTAATCATAGTTGTTGTACATGTTGCTAGAGGGACTAAACTTGGGTCTGAGGTAAGCAGCACCTCGGTTTTATTGGACCCACTAAGGCACAGCTGAATTTGGAGAGCAACACACAATCAACGGGCAATAATAGGAAATAAAACAGACCTCTGGTGGTGGTAGAAAGACACTGGCACTTTGAGGGTTGTTATACTGCAAAACCTTTATCATCTAGCAGAAAAAGACACAAAAACACGGGCTTTTGGAAACTAAAGAGGGGAATAAAATGATTCTTATTTGCACTGAACAGCTTGGTTAAGGGGGCAGATTGAAAACAATATTGAATTTCAGTATAACATTTGTTGTTTTAGTACATTTCAGGATGGGTTCATCAGGAGCCAGCCAGGTACACTGGCAATCAGAAGATGGGACAGAGATGTTAGAGTGTAAATGAAAAGTGGGGGAAGGAGCAAACACAGAAGTTCACTTTATGTGGGTTTACCAGTTTTGTTCATGTATACAGAGAACCCACTATCCACTCTCAATGAAGACAATGTGAAAATGTGGGAGGTCTGCTGCAGCAGTTGAAAAGCTGAGCTGCTCCTGTGCCAGTAGTTTGAAGGAGTAAACTGAATTTCTGAAATTCCAGGGGAGGTCTGACGTGCCAGATTTGGTCATTTTTTCAGCCATTTTTTAAGCACAGAATTGCAAAAACATGTACGTAATCAAAATGGACCTAGTTACAATCAGCTCTTCTGCTGTGGTACACCTGCAAGAACAGCACATTTAACACTGTCAAAAATAAAGATTGGTAAAAATAGAATGATTACCGTGGAATCCACAGACAATGTAGAAACAGGTTTTAGTTCGGTGTAATACATTAAAACATTACTAGCGTCGGAATTTGCATAAATACTCAGACTGAATTTCCACAAGCAGCTAAACATAAGACCAATGCAAAATCAACTTAGCTTCCTATGTGGAAATATTATAGACAATAATTATATTCACTGAAAATAACCAGAGTGGATGTTGAAAAGGGAAAATTTATGAAAGCATAACAAATTAAATAAAGTAGGTAATTAAGTGTGTTTGTTAGTCTGACAATTATGATACAATAATCAAACACTAAAGAGCACAGAGTTAAGAATTGATGTTAGAGTGAAAAATAAACAAATTGTAACAGGACAATGTAAATATAAATGAAATAGCCTGCTTCAAACAACTGGACAAAAACAAGATACAAGCAAAAAATTAACTATAAGTACTAACTGTATAATATCTTTGTCAAAATGGTTAGAAAAGAGCATGGACAAACTGAAAAGGGAACCAATTCTCTCCTTTAAAAGCAAAGTCGTCGTGTTTGTTTTTCTACTTTCGTTACTATTATTACATTTGAGATTTGTGTAAATTACTGCAATGCTGCAGGCAGTACTTCTGATTAACATGTAGAATTTGTGCGTTAACTGTGCACCAATTATAAGGAATTTATCACCTGTCGAATCAAAGAAGGCTACCGTAAGTGAACTCAAGCAAACTGTGCATTTCTGTCAGTTTTCAGCTCAGAATAAATGACAATAAAACCACACATCCACCAAACCCAAAAGATACAGACACACAAGGTGTACATCTAAAATGTCAACAATAAACTGACTCATGGTGAAATATAATAAAGTCACATACCTCGTCAGTTCCACCACAATTAGCTTTCCTCTTCCTGCCAGGCTGAGGGGGGATTAGTCGTCGAGCAGTGCCGTTCTATTGTCAGGCAGAAATGATCGTGTGTTTATGAAACAAAAAAATATGAAAGACTTTAACTGAAACATTGAAGAATCCAGAGCACTTATTTACCGTTGTGAGTGAAGAGATCGGTTCATGGTCTTCGCGGGCCTTAAAGGTGGTGGTCTCTCTCACAGCAGGAAAAACAGATGCCTGAGAGGCTTCAGCTGAACTTGGCAGGGAGGGCACGGGGGTGGCAGGGGGTACCTGAGTCGCCAAGGGGACGGTCTCCACTTTCCTCTTCTGCAGCAAACAAACCTTGTTAGACATCTGGCCCAAAATAGGTACAGACACTTAACTGAGTCTGAATTTTTGTTTTTCCAAACAAAATCGGTTTCTATTCCAGCCTGACCAGAGGTATGTGTTCAAGTTTTCTAAATACACACCAATGTCATGATTAAAAAGCTGGGTCCAGTTTTACTTTAGGAGGAGATTAAGTATCAAGGTGCATTAGCAGCAAATTGAGCACCGACAGAGCTAAGACTGTGTCTGTTTAGTAGCCACAGCAAATCAAATGAAACAGATTTGTCCAATTTGTGGTTATCTCCAGGTTAAAATAGTCCAATGTAAATTACACCGTATTTAAACCTGGTATTAACATGTAATAGAGAGCTGCAACTGCAATTAGAAATGTCTTCAGGAGACAGATAAAACTGTTTACTATTTATTTTCTGAAGTGCCAACAGGCAGAAATCAACAACTTGTTTTTTTTCTCTGCTGTGCCATTCAATATGTTAGCTGCTTAGGGCATGTGGTGTTTTTTCTAATTCATTCAAGGCGTGTTGATAATAAAAGCACAAAGTATAATACACTTTCTGCACCACACTACAACAAAGACAACACATGCTAGCTATAATGCTGAAATGTAGATTGAGGAATCAAATCTATAAACCTGACAAACATTTGGTTAAACTGTTCAAACTATTTCCACATGGGAGCTACATGACGAGATCATCATCTTCTTTTATTATGTCACAACTCTATATACCTGAGCCGACAGCTGTACAATCACATGAGACCCATGTTAACACCAGGTTTAAAAAAGGCGTCAGTCATTCCTAGAATTGGTAAATTCAACTTGTACCGGCGTGGGGAGGGTTTTGCCTCTGGAAGGAGCTGTGGCAGTTTGTAGGTTGAGATCTAGACTCTTCCTCTGAATTGAACAGAAAGGAAGAGAAGGAAGGGGATTAACTGACATTCATATTGACCCAACGGTAAATACTCAGATATTCACTGCACACACAATCTAAATATGGACTTGAATAAACATGAACACATTATGAGAAAAGATACTGCAACAGATACTCTCAAAAGTTTCTGTGACAGTCATTTGGAACAAAGTTAGACCTGAAGAAGCAGGAACACAATCATTTAAGAGTGAAATTGGAGGATATCGATGTTCGCAGTAACACACTCCTTATACATATTACTGAAATTATCTAAGTGTAAAGACACATTTTAACAAATCACTGACCAACCTCTATCCAACATAATGTATATTATTACTAAACCGATCATCCAAATAGCTGTTAATATCATGCAGTCGGACTGAGGTTTCTGCCTAGCAAATCAAACATCAACAGAAGCTAACAACATGCTTTTTCTTCATTATTCAAAGTGTTGAGCAGTTGTAGTATTGACCAATGATTACAAATACTAATGGACACCAAAAAAGGATTTTATACCCACTAAGCACAGTAAAGCAAAAGACTAACTTCACATTCTCTAGTCTTACTGGCACCCCTTTATTTACAGTTAGCAGTTTTGCAGCTTCCAAACACAATGTGATGTAAAATGCAGGCTCATGCTGCATAGATTCCTGCTTCAAAAATATCAAAATGATGCCATTAACTTTAATCATACTTTTGCAGTGTTTTAGGTTGTGACATCAATGTCCAAACTGTGCATTGCATGCTTACCACTTCTCTCTCTGGAGAACTGGGACGGGAACCCGGAAGTCCATTCTTGGTTGGCGTTTTAGCTTCTTTCTTAGGGAACTGGAGCTTCTTCATGTCCAGTCGGTCCCCTGTGACCCACTCATCCAGGCGCTTGTTGACTGTTAACACAAGCAATTTCCCACAAATAAGTACACAATTGCTGTGATGTTTCTGTGTGCCGTAAATCGGTTTACAAAGTGACAATAACCAGGGATGGGAGAAGATATCTATTCACAAAAGTATTGCAATTGCTATCCTCTGATTTTGCATCGATCCACAAACGTCACACAAAAATGCAGTTGATGAGTTAATACCATTACATGAACACAATGAAAATCAGCATACATGGCACACGTGTGGGCGCATTTTAAATCAAAAGGCGAAAGATTTAACTTTAACAGCAACAGCCAAAATGTCAAACACAAACAACAAGAGGCATCTAACTATACTCACAGTCAATGTAGTGAACATAGAAGAGCTTTCTGGAAGAGACCTCCTTCACACTTAGAATTTCAGCCAAAGCTGTAGAAAAAAAGCCAAGAAGTCAAATTTGAACTGAACTGTACTTAAAGAAACAAATATACGATGATGCACTTCTATGAAACAGCTGCAAACAGATTTTCTAGGCTTTACAAATGTGAACAGACATTGAGGTAGGTACACTTTGGTCAAAAGTAATGCATTCATTTAAAAGGCAACAGAAAAATCAATGTAAAATACGGTCATCGAAAACTGAGCATCTTTGAGAATTTTGGATGAACAACACGAGTGATTTGAGGAGGTTATGCAGCTCGGGAAAGTGTGAAAGGCCATGTTTTACCAAAATTTTAGAAACATTGAACAATTCAATCAAAACAAAAAATCCAACAGAAATCTTTTAGCTTATCTCTAGGTTATATACTGTGGCATGATGGGCATAGATCTCTAAAATGGGTTTAAACAGGCAAACTATCATGAGAGTATCTCTTTACTCATTGTAGACCCATTGGATGTGTAATAGTGGGTTTACAATAACTTACTGCTTCTATCTCCAGGATCAAACTGAATTAGTGCACACAATATATTTGGATACGAAGCTAATAGTGTCATCAAATATGAGTATTTGTACTGAGGTGTCGGAATAGAAACGCTGCCACAATATAATTTGTAGAAATGAAAGTAACGGTTTAACTGAGAAAGTGTCACTGTAACGTCTCACTAATATTGTATGTTTTCATCTTCAAACGAGTAGGGTCAACTATGACCGCATCTGTCCAAACTTCTTATTTAGGGGAGTTGCAGTCTAAGTTTAGGGAAAACATATATTTAACCTGAACAATTCGGTTTATGGTTTGTACGCATGTGCCGGGTGTCGGGGTTTTGCCTCGTTTATCGCTTATAATATGTATTTTATTAAAATGTCACTCAGAGTAGCCTTGTTAATATCTGAATGAATGACACCGGCTTTTGCAAGCCTTCACATTAAACCCAGTCTCGCTCTCCAGCTGCATGTGTCCCGTGTGAGTGACGGTGTTTACAGCGCTTTAACTGGAGGCCGTGGCTTCGGTTAACAACAGCTGAGGTTAGCTGCTAAGCATTAGCTTAGCACTGGAAAAACAAACGGACAATACTTACGCCACTCGTCTTCGTGTTCTTGGTTTTTGCGAAGAACCGGAAGGCGACAGCCCTCCACAATTTCGACCTGTAAAAGACAGAGTGTCAATTTGCGTCCCAGAACTGGTCTATGTCTCCAAAATATCATTATATCTTTCGAAAACCTACCGATGAGCCGTTGTCCGCCATTTTCGTCATCTGTGAGAGCAGGAGCGGGGTGTTGTGGGAAAATGCCGGTCCGCGTCAAAGACGAAACAGACACCAAGATGAATCTCTAGAAATTTCTACGACGCCCACATCAAAGATGAAATAAAGTGCAAGATAACTACACAAGCGTCTACAACCTACATCGGTGTTTGTCTTATTCTTTAATCCACAGGTTTGCCTTGTGAATCTCAGTATTTTTAAACACTCATAAATCATCCATTTATCTGTAAATGACAGTGGCTAGATGATTCCACTGAGCAATAAACAGATTAAATTTGGTTGTAGGGCTAAACTTTTATACATCTGGGATACAGTAATTTAACCACATTTCAACGATAATAACTAACAACAATGAATTATCCAAAAAATTACCAACTTGGTGGTTACATCCACGTACACTTTGCAGAACAAGCGTGACAGTAGACAGTTGAGTCTACCGAAATGTTTTGCGCATCTAAGTCAATATATCTCATTTTAAAAATAATTTATTTGATCAGGAATTACTTTTGTAAATCTGTAATTTGAAAAAAGCTAAATATCAGCTGCAATAATCAGTCAGGCCAAGATCTGTAATACAGCATACATTTGCAGGGTTACACTAACAATAATAGGGAACAATAATAATGTGGAAAATAGCAATTGCATAGGGTTATATAGAAGTAGAGAAACACTGATATTCCACGGAAAAAGTGCTTTATAGTGCATGTGAAAATTTAATCATTGCTCAAAGTGCTGTAAGATTTGGTTTCATGATTTTATTATTGTTATGATTTGACATATACTTTATACAGATGTAGCATATTTTTGTCACTACAATTTTCTCCATTTAAAAATATTGTGCTTATACTATTTTATTTACTTTTCAGAAAACATGCAATTAAAAAAAATTAAATAGAATCTCACAGGGCAATAAATGCATTATACCATATGTAGATGCTAACTGATTTCCATCTCCCTGAGCATGTTAGACACAATGGAAAGTAAAAATACAAACACTATACTCATGTAATAGACATAGATTGTATAATAATATAATATAATAATCTTTATTATACTGTCTATGTTAATGGGCTAAATAACAATAAATACATGAACACACATTATAAATAATTACATAAAAAATGTGTGTCTAATCTTCAAGTCAACTTCTGTGCTTTGTCAGCTTCAAGAGTCCAATAAAGTAGTATCAAGCTACGCCTTCCTTGTCAGTGACACATCTGTATACTAAGACTTTCAGTGATCACTTTCACCCTTCAGTGTCACTAACTGTCTCAAAGAACTAAATCTGCTGCAGCTTTTTCACTTCTTTGCCTTTTCATCTGTGGTTGAAGAGCTGTCTTTTGCCACACTCTTGTCTCACCTGCCCAGGACCAGGCTCTTGCTTATTTCTTATCTTCAGTGTTAGGAAATGGCTGCATACCATGAAAAAAAATCCTTCAGAAAGGTAGCTGTTATTTCATTGTAAATGACAGCATGACAGGCAGCCTCCAGAGCAAAGTGATTCAGTTTTGGGGCAGTGCTTTATGGTCATGATGCTGTAGAGGAAAAACTAAGTCCCCTAGTGGCAATTATTCATAATACACAGAGTTTTCTGCTGGGTAATATCTGAGCTACGTTGGGGCCAAAGGCACCGATACTCAGACCTGATTACTCCCCTGAAAGTGAAGCTGTCTTTCCGCCTTAATGTACAGACCTCATCCACATGCAGGACCAGCTCTTAAACAAACTGTTGTTTTAGAGTTTCTCTTCCACTGTGCGGTGATGGAGAGCACTCAGGGTGCTCCACTGGGGACATTGCAAAGTCAGCTGGATATTATAAGAGTCTGACAGCAGAGAGTTGTGTTGTCATAACCCGGCCTTCACCTCTGTTTTTTTAACCAGCAGGGAAGCTCATTAATGGAAGAGAATTTGCAAACTACCTGAAATGACTCATGAGTACACGCATCACGTTCTGAGTGCAGGCCTTGCTGGGCTCGTGTTCTCACTTAGCTGAATGTAAGGTGAGCTAAGTGGCAGTCATGCAGCACCTTTACTGGCTTTACTCCCGCCTGATTAGACAGCGAGCACATCGATCTGTCTCAGGGTGCTGCAGCAGAGCCTTATTAGGCTTTACCTTATTAAAGTCCATTTGATTACTATGCAGCACTCACAAACAACCTGAGTGGTGAGTGAACACTTTTAAAAGAATCACATCAGGCGGCTATTAAGTTGCAATGTGGCGCACAAATTAATCAAAGTTTGCAGAATCTGTTTGTCTTTCAACAGCTGGATTTTGGATGTTTTCAAAGTGGAATGAGTGTCTGTGATGTCAGTATATATATAATTGTGGAAGCACTTCAGTTCCTCTCATGCTACACTGTGTCTGCCTGTAATTACTGTTCTCAATGGTGCTTTTAAGCAACAAAGTGTAGACATCAATTTTCTGGTTCTTCGTGATATTTATACTCAGCTTTTGTAAAAACAATACCTTCTCTAATAAAGCCTTTATTTTGTGGACAATGACTGAAAAAGCTGCTCTAAGTTGGAGGTATTTGGGTTCTCAAGAGGTTTCTTTTATTAATACACAACATGAAACACTGGCTCAGCTAATAACATTTATGTCAGCCACTTTTAGTTGTTTTTGAAATGTCTTTAATATGATTTTATAGTGAATTTTGTAGAAATATACACACACAATGGACAAAAAGGTGCCCTAAATGTTCAAATTTCACACAACCTCAAGCACTAACCCTCAAAATTCTTGTCCACAGAAAAGTATGCAACAAACTGTCATGGACAAAGTGAGTTAGCAAACAATAAATAACCACGTTCTCATATATAACTTAAATAATGTGAACTGACAACAAGCAGTGTTTGAGCAAATCATCTCAATGAGCAGGGCAAAGGTTATAAATTATCTTTATTATAATCCTTGAAACAGTGTTCAGTATACAGAACTTGCATTTTTTTTAGTTGTCGTAAATCAAACTGCAAATGATAAACAAATTATATTAGATAAAACAAACAAGAAAAAAGAACAATCTGTGTAATACAGCCTTAATTCCATCATTAATTTTCAATCAGAAAATCAAATCTTTCTGCAGGGATAGCCTGGATATTGTTACTTACCATGCATGATAGAGTGCACTTAAGTCTGGTGGCTTATTATGAGAGACAGATGAGACAGTGAAATGATGAATAAAACAAGAGAGACTGAAAAAACCTTTTTGAATTGAACATGCGCTCACCAGCTGCATCCTGGAGTATTACTTGCAAGGCTTCTTCGTAATGTATATCCATGGTTACATTTGATCAAGATTCAGTTATTTAGTATCTCCACTGGAGCCAAATCGTGACCATCAATAACTGTCAATGTTTAGACCTGGAAGAGACACTGGCAAACAAATCTCAGAAATGAGGAAAACTAGTGGGACCTGAATGGCTACAAACTTTGAGTTTTCAGAGCACTTTCTTTGGTCAGAAAATGAATTAGAACATTGGGCATTTCACCCGGCATTTTCCACATTTTGCGGCAAGAGAAGGATGATTTGCTTTCTTCTTTGGTAACACAGGCCTTTAGACCTCAGGCCAAAGACTTTCTCCAGACTGCTTAATGACTTCAGTGTTGCTAATTATCCCTGCTTTGTTCGTGGGCTGGAGCCGTTTGTTTTCCTGCAGTTTTATTCAAATTCAGTCATACCCACAGGTCAGCTTACAACTCATGGCTTTTGATCGAAGTCGGGGGAGCTTGAAACAACACATCCTCTGTGACGGCAGAAAAACTGACTTATGCAACGTTTTCCCCCGTACTACAATTTTTCCTGCACTAACTTGGGAACCAATTATCTTGACGAATATGGCAACATTGGCCCGATGGCGTTATTCCCCTCTTTCGTCTCTCAAATGAAATCATTACGACAATCCAGTAGACTACATTAGCTTATGTTACTGAACAGGAGCAACAAAAACACAACTAAAAAGTTCTGATTGCAGTGTCACAATTTCCCTCCATGACGTTGGTCTCATAGAGTTGGAATACCTTTGGATGGTTATTGCACATAATAGGAACAAAAGGACTCAAATTATTTCAGTGTACAAACTGATTGATGCAGCAGAAGTGGGAGGTATAACAGTAAAACATTGCAGTGTTGACTATTGCTATTAATGACAGAATCCCAACCTCAGCTGCTGCAGTTTTCTCTCTGACAGTGAAGTTGATCATAGATTATTGATCAAACTGCTCCCTTCAGCTACATGATGACACATTTGGTTGACTGTTGTTTATCCTTGCCTTCTTCCATCTGTCACCTTTCACACTCAGCTACCTTCCCGCTCTTGTTTCTCTCCTTTTTTAATCTACATCAGTGACGCACGCTTGATTCCAGATACACACTTCCGTTCAGCGGAGAGCAGAGGACCTGCATCTCCTCAAACAAGGCAGGATGCACACAATGCATTTGGATGAGGAACTAAAGTCATTATGTTATACTCTGAATTTTCATTCCTAAAGTGAACATGCAACATTCAGTTGCTGTTTTTCCCGTTAAACTCTCAAGCAGCACTCGTCTCGTAGATATATAAAAATAAAATTAAATACAAATAAATAAAAAAAGAAGAAACGTACACTGAAAAGTGCAAATGTACATTTGTTTACAGCATGACATATTCACTGTACAATCATTGATTATATACTCACATTATTTTATGCATTATAATAAGGATTACTAAGTAGCATAGTTTGAGTAAGAAATATTTCATAGCAAGTCTATTGGAAAATATTTGCATTGCCTTGTGACTAGGAGAGGCTCTTCTAAACATTGCCAAGGTGAATGTGTGTTTGTGTGTGTGTAGGTGTGCGTGTATGTGTGTGTTAGAAAGAGCATATGTATGTAGACATAAGGTGTATGTGCAAACAATAAAGCAGAGGAAACTCAAATCATTCTAGTTCAGAGGCACAAAAACTGCCCAGCCAGCACTTCAAGTATCTAGCATTGTTTTGGACGACACACATCTGTCAGACATCAGCAAAGCAGAGAGAGGGAAGGAAAGAACCAGGTTACTTCCTTTCGTAGCTCAGGGAGGAGGCAGCTAAAGAGTCATACAACGAGTGGAAACAAGCATTTTAAAGAATTTGTGTCAAAAGAGCGACACCGATTGGACAAACACCACTTTTTTTTCACCGTAGTATAATGCTATTGCACTTCACCTAAAACACCACTCTCTCACCACCCTCTGCCTCAGGTTGGAAAATGCTTACTCGTTTTCACATTTTGCTCCCAGTTCACTGAATGTTCCCTCAGTTATGGCAGAAACAAACACATAGTAATAAGGGACGGGTAAGGACTTGTAGGCCTGGTCGCAGGGTGAGTCCACATCAGCCGCTGTATAAGACACACTGCACATTTTTACAAGCGCTTCATCCAAATGTTCTGCAGCCATCGGTGGTCGGGCAGAAGGCCTGCAAAAATGATCCACACTAGAGATGGAAAGCAAGGAACGTCATCCACTGGCAGTCGGTTTGTTTGGGTTGTATTCCATAAAGACAAGTCAGCATGTTCAGCATCTTAGTAAAGATACCTGATAAGATCGTCAGCAGAGAGAGATAATCCACACGATCTGGAATGGAAAGTTCCCCTTCTCCGATGGCAATAAAAGGGAACCGCTTGTGTTTGATGCTGTCCAATTAGGTATCGATTATCGGGATTCTGAACCTTTTTAGGCACTGGATTGAGAAGCTACAAGTTACTGGACACTCCTGCACCAAGATGGTTCTTATGGCTCCTCATAAGCTCATGAGTCAAATGAAATGCTCCTGGAGTGGCCAAAGAATACAAATCCAAATTTCTCAGTTTAATGAAACATGCTTTCTGTTACTTTTGTTGGGTATTTTGCTCATTTATGGTGCAATTACACAATATTTGTATTTTACTATATTTTATTTTTGGAAGGTAATAGTGGTTTAAGAAGTACTATTACCTGGTAGACAGAACAACACTTTACAATCTGAACTTCTTCAACAACAAACTGTTTCAGTCTGTTTTTACTGTACAGTTTGGGTAATGGTGTAGCACAGCCTTCTGATTGTATGTGCCGGGTTTGTGTATGTCTTTCTACATGTGTGTGAAGTAGAGACAGAGGAAGAGACACTATATGTTTTCTTGCTATCTCACACTGCCGGGATATGCACGAGTATCCAGATCCAACGGTGGTGGCCTTTTAACGCTCCGATTTGACTTTGTAGCGCAGAACCAGGTAAGTGGCCAGTCTGAGGATCAGGAAGAAAACCCCCAGCACCATGAAGTCCACGTAAAGCTTTGCATCCTCCACATCCAGCAGCTGCAGGACCTCCTCTGGCTTTTGAAATTTACACACTGGGTCCGGACACTCCAGTTCAGACCGGTTCATCCCATAGATGGAGAGTATGACACCCTCAAAGCCATACCTGAAAGCAGACAAAACTCATGAACTCAAGAATCATTAGCCACTGTAAGTTATATGTTACGTTGTGAATGGTCTCAGACATTTGAATTGGGACAATACCTGACATAGGACACGTAAGAGCTCCACTGCAGGTATTTGGGAATGGTGTCAAAATTGACAAAGAAGCCGGAGAAGAGGAGGACAGGTATGGCTGTGACAGGACCCACGAATGTTGCTACCTGTGTAATAAATTGGCAGCATCCATTTAAAAAAAGCATAAAAGAATCATAATTAAATATCTTATAAGCAGGTACTTAAAAGAGTACTGCATTTTAGAATTATACTTGGATAAAAAGGGTTAAAACAGACCCTTGTTCACTCATTCACTGCTCCCAATGATCGTTCATTGTTCACTCAGTAGAGACCAGCAAATTCAGATTTCAGACACATTTTGCATAATCCCCATCCACTGCTGAGTCATGCAACAGCTATTTTAGCATCTATAATGCTTCTTCCATGCGTCATCTGTATCTAACTGCTGGGACCTGTTTGTTTTGTGGTGAAGGATCAGTTAAGTTTATTGTATCTTATAAAATGTGGTGCTTTGCCCGGTGCATTTTTTATTGGAAATACGGTACACACTATGCACTCCATTGGAGGAAACCATGTGTTATGGTAACAGTGTATAACACATCAAAGCTACTGGCAGCAAACAGAAATGAAGACTGGGTTTCCTAAATCTGGAATTTCTAGATCCACACCAGTGTTAGGTAAAGAGTAACTTGAAAACTGCAATCATTTTGCCGTTGTATTATTTGTTATTTTACATTAATTACAGGGTTGTCACCTCTTTCAAAGTTGCCTTTGAACTACATCTACAAAATCCACCATCCTCGTTATCCACATGTGGCAACTTTGGTGTTCAGCAAGTGCAAGAATAGAAAATGAAACATTGTTGTTTAATAAGCAAGCAACAGCTCAGTCTGAGACAACACGTGGCTTTACAGAAATGTTATGCATCTTTCAACTTAAAACAAAATGGGAATTCCTGATTATAGACATAGTACTAGATTTAAGTTAGCAATTTTATGCTTCCTTAGTTGATACAATGTTTTAATGAAGCAACTTTAGAATTCCAGAAATGCATTTTACCCATTTTCTACAAATTATCTACCTCATGACGCAGGACTGGTATGTCCACTGAACACAGAAAAATCCCAAGTAACATCAGATCTTCATCTAGCTCAGTCCAGCACAACAGCTGACACGCAAACATCAGACTAACAGCACTTAACCAGATTTCACAACTGACAATGCGGTATTTAAAAGTAAAAACGAAATCTCTGACATTATTTTATAGTGAAAAAAATGAAGATTTCATAAAACATGTTACTTAGTACCAGATTACTGCCCAACACCACGATACACACCCAGACTTTTTTTTTTCATTTTTAAACTTCCAGTTCCCTCTGGAGACACATAAGGTCCAGAATTTCCACTTGTAACGATGCGTTTTACATCAACTATCATAATTCATTTTCCAGAAATGAAGACATAAGTAATCATGAGCACAGAGACAGAGCAGGAACAGCAGCTACAGGAGCTGGTGGAGTCTATGCTGAAAAACCTGGGAAGTGCATAGAAACTGTAGCCTAGCCGCGCTAGACCCATGTTCTGAAGGCACAAGGGTCTAGGGCCGCTCGACAGGGAGGGAGGCGGGCTAAAAGGTTGTCTTTCAAATCACTCTGCAGCAATTGGGTAGGTATACAACCAATCAGTGCAACGAATAGGCTGATGTAGTTCCAAGAGCGCCGGCGGATTGTGGCTAAGTCCCATTAGCTTCCCAACCAGCGGAGCCGCGGAGCCAACTGGTATATTAAGGATTTGCCATATCCCGTCGGCATAAGTCCAAATACGTCTTTCTTCTCAATGAAACACTTCAGTGCCGTCCTTTGTTTATCTTTCAAGTTGAATTTTAGCTTCAAATCTTTAAGGGCTGTGGCCAAAGCCCAGTCGAAAGATAACTGTTTATTGTGCGCCGGTTGTTTCTGTCAGAATCGTCGCGCCTCTGTCGTCACTTCGTTACGCCCGCCTTCTGACTCTACACTTCATGGTGATTGGTCCGGCCAGTTTTAGGAGAATCCAGCCTCAAGCCTTATGGAGGGTAACTAGACCCACCCTGGCAGGGAATTAAATTCGTTGCCGTGGGTTGTCTAGCGCGGCTAGGCTAGAGAAACTGTCCTCTGTCCACAAATAAACGCAAAAAAAAGCCTTCCAGTGCAAACTCTGCATATACATCGTTTGTCGTTTTTCACAGTAAAACAACAAAAAAGCAAAACACATTTTATAGTAGAGGAGGGTTTTAACACCATTCTGCAGCACTCTATGATGTGTGGTTTTAACTTAAACTTAGACTAAACTGAAGTTTCAAGCACAAACCTGCAGTTCTAGATTTATTAGCAACGTATAAGTTATGACTATATGAAAATAGAAATGTAAGTTCTGCTGATGTATTTAAAAAAATCTATCCTCCACTACTCCTTCTATTAAAACCAAGTGCTTTATGTGGGTATTCAAGTATGTAACTCTCTTCATTAAACACCAAAAAATTACACACAGTTGTGCCAAAGAGAAAAGGAAAATAAACAATGTTCACACCATAATATACATCGATAACACATTGAATGAAAGCATAAAATGTCTTTTGCTTTTTGTTGTTCCAAAATATATTCAGTGTCCGACATTTTCATCAGATAAATAAAGTAATTCATGCTCATACTGGTTGAAATGCTCTGCTCAGTTTGAGCCATTAATGTTGACATGAGTTATAATTCTGCATAAAACTTTAGCATGCCATCAGCTGGAAATACTGTTGGCTAAAAACAGCTGCTGCAGAAAGCTGTTAAGATAAGTTGGCCTACCTGCAGAGATGTGGATGCAGCTCCTATAAGCAGACCTAGAGACTGAGCTACCAGGGCCGTGGACGTGGACAAGGCCATAAAGAGCAGATAGCGACCTGCCTCTGGAGGCTGTTCAGTCATCCAGTACACTATACTACAGTACATGATTGGACAAATCACCTGCAAAGGAGATTATTTAGTGTCATTAATTGAAACTGTACTTTATGCACACCAAAACACTGAGTGACTAAATAATAGAAACATCACCTGGAATGGTATGTCTGCCATGGTTTTGGCCAAGTAATAGGCCTTCAGACTGTACCAGTAGTTGAGATGTTCCCTCACAAACACAGACATCTCCAGAGGAACTGTGGAACAACAGCAGCAGTGTTAAAAGACTTTCCACTTCAGTCGGAAAAAACAACACACTGAATCAATGTTTCCAGTCTCTCGCTAGACTTGGCATCTTACACGTTAGTACTGTGGGCATCAGAGCAGCAAACATGAGGAACAGCATGGAGAAGAAGAGGAAGCCGGTGTTGTTGAACACTTTGCTGGCATCGTTTCCAATTTTGAGATACAGCAGGCCGATCAGCACTCCGATAGACAGATGTGACATCACCCTGAGGTGGGTCAGCACCTTGAAAAACAAAATTGGCATAATTCATATAAAGAATCAATTGAAGATTTTTTTTTTTAATTATCAGTTTAAAACATGTTCAACAAAATCATGCAGGAATGATTACTTTACCATGTCCCTGCATATCGTAATGAAAGTTCTTTTGAAGAGGATGCAGAACTGTGTGAAGGTACTGGTGGCAAAGCTATGCTTCTCAAGGGTTCCTGTGTCCTGTGTGAAAACAGACAGTGACAGCCAAGAGTCAGATATATATTCCACATAGACACAAAACATTGTCTCGCTGTCATGCTCCAAACTAACTCTTTAATTGGATTCAGCAGCAGGAGATGAATGCAAATGTTATCAATTCAGTATGAAATTAAAAAGCTTTCTCAGGCAGCTTTTGACTGTATTTTATGTCATGCAAGAAATGTGCTTGACCCTGAGTCGGACCTGGAATTACAGGCTGATGGGACATTATTTTCACACTTGACCCTTTGTAATTTTGGTAAAATAACGTGTCACAAAAACAGCCTTAGCTCAAGGTGTATTGCGATTCAGAACGTCAGTGACTCATACTGACTGAGTTAGATTAAAAGCTGAATGAATGGTAAATAGTCTGCATGTATGTAGCACCTTTTCACCTATGCCGAGTTCTATAAAGTGCTTTATAATGCGTTTCTCATTCACCCATTCACACACACTCGCACACATTAATGGCAGTAACACAGGGTTCAGAGTCTTGGCCAAGGATGCTTCAACATTGACGGTGCCGGGCTTCCAACCACCAGCCCTGCTGTTAACAGACAACCTGCTCCACCACCTGAAGAACGGCCGACTGATGCCACGCTTTCTGTTAAACATTAGGCTGCAATTAACTGTTCTATCTTTTTTGTTGAATCCACACAAAAACTACAGTGTAAAAGCCACAATGCTGTTCAACTAGCTGTCCCCAGTAATTGTGCTAAGCTAACTGCCAACTGGCTGTTGCCTTGTATTTAAAGAAGTGATCTGAGAGCGTTATCGGTCTTCTCTTACTCTCCACCCCAAAGTGAATAAGTGTATAACCGAGAATAACAGAGAAAAATCAATAACCTGGCAATATTTGAAGGAGCAGTAGGAAAAACTGGGCTATGCACAGTATGGGAATAATGAGGTGGTTTACATTTACAGTTTAAGCATTAAGCTGATGCGCTTATCAAAAGCAATTCATGAGGTTTAGAAAGGCAGGGTGTAGAATAAGATGATATAGATACTGAGGAAACTGATCACTGAAATGTAATAAGCAGTAATGCGGACAGGAAAGCAGCATTTTGTTTCAGTGTAGTGGTTCTGATTATTTTCACTGGCTATTATAAGTTGTTGTTTTACAGTTTACATATGTAGTAGGGGGACTTTAGGTTCAAAAGCGGCTCCAAGACTCCGAGATTAGTATTTGTTCACACTGTGTAGTTTTGAAATATCTTCCTGCATATTTCATGTAAATAGGTAGATTGCTTTTTGTTTATTGAATACAGTTAAAATCTTATGCATTTTTTGTGACTGAACAACTCTTTGAGATCAGTACAGGCATTTTCAAGGTGTGTTTTGTTGCTTACTTCAGTGTATGTACTATATATATATATATATATATATATATATATATATATATATATATATGCATAATATGAGACACAGTGTTGTGCATGACTTACACTGTGACACTGAGAGGGACAGGAGGAGTCACTTTTATCTCTGGAGTTCTTCTTGCCCTCCTCTGAGCACAGACCACCCTGCACCGCCTCAAACAGCACTGGGTTCAGGTCTCCATATTCCCCTGACGCCACCTCAATGACTGGAAACACAGAGGACAAGCTAGTACGAACAAATACACCGGGGGAAAAAAAGGCCCACGCATGCATACACTTGCACTGAAAGAGCTGAGCAACTCACTGAAATCAGCAGGATTGTGATACGTCGGGCAGTGGAGGCCCAGGTTCTTCAGATAAGGGATGAGGTAAGGGACTGTGCCCTTGTATATGCACTGACCCTGACTGAGGATGTACAGCTGGAGGATGAAGAACACAGGTAGAGAGTAATCAACATAGCTTCCAACACACAGAGTCCCTGAGTAATACATAAAAAACTGACAAAACAACAGGGCTGGATATCGACTGCTGCTGCTGCTGCTCTGCTTCAGCTGCACAAAGTGAATCCTGCTAACCTGCAGCGTCCTGATCTGAGCAGCTGCTAATGGTGTCCAACAGTAAAAGCACTTAAGTTACCTTATCAAACATCTCAAAGAGCTTGGCACTGGGCTGATGAATGGTGCAGATGATTGTCCGTCCTCCCTGAGCCAGAGACTTCATGAGGGAAACAACCTGGAAGCAGGACGCACTGTCCAGCCCGCTAGGATGGAAAAACAGATGAACAGATGCAGCGTTTAGTCCAGATCTAAGGTAAAATGACACAGATTCAGACTAGATGTGTGATGTCAAACCTGGTGGGCTCATCGAAGAACATGACAGGTGGATTGTTGACCAGCTCCAAGGCGATGGCCAGTCTTTTACACTGGCCTCCAGACAGGGAGATGGTGCGTGTCTGAGCACATTCTTGGAGGCCCAGAGCTGTCAGGATCTCATCCACCTGGAACACAAACAAACAGAAGTGTTGGAACACAAAAAATATGGATGGGCAATGCAGAGAATATCTTCTACAGTGGTAACCTTAAACCCTAATCTGGATGAATGTTGGGATGTGATGTAGAAGAATCAGGATGCAGACAAGACAGTGTTCATTAATCTGCTTTTTCTTCGGTTTCTTTGTGAATACGTAGCTCAGGTTAGCCGAAAAACACCTATAGCCATTTATATCACGTGACTTCTTTTATATCACGTGACTTTTGTGGTTGGCTTCCTCCATCTTAGGCTCGCCTTATTTCTCTATTTTGAGCCTGCGAGGTCTCCTCTGTCCTCCATCATCCTGCCCGTGACCCAGAAATCAATCTTAGCACTTCATCTTGAACGATGTCTCAGTTCCTAAAATCCATCTATCCAGCTATGAGTAAAGACACACAGGTGTATCCTTGATGTATCCTTTTCAGAAGTCTTTTTTCACACCTGTGACATGCATACATTCTTGTCACATTCACATTAGCGAACTGAATTATAAGTAAACATACACTGCAAGGTATCTTGAACACTGCTCTGATCGTCTCACAGAAATCATAAAATACAGCGGTAGCTTCTCACAAAACAACAGACAGACAATGCAGCTGTGCCAAATGTCATATAAAATTGATGTTGCTTTAAAACAATCGCTCTTGGGCAAGGATGTCTAATTTTATTAAATGCTTGTTGCCTCGATTTTAGTGTCTTTTTCCTGCCTCCTCTGCTTGCATCTCTGCAGATGCAAGCACAGGAAGGAGAGAAGTCAAGAAAAGGAACTGAGGATGATTCTGGGTATGATGAAAATGTTCAGAGCTAATGTAGTGAATTAAATTCCTGAAGAATTAAGGTATTTCATTACACTGATGTAAGGATCTTGTAATTTAATATTGTCGTAAAATAATCCTGTTCATTAATTTGCAATTTTACCCACAACGCTCTACTACGACCAGAAATATCCGTAATAACGGCACTGATAAATCTCTGAAGTGAGACAAATTTCTTTTATCTATTATCTGTCAAGCTGACGACTAACTGTGTCTGTGTAATTGTGATACAATCAATATATTCATACTCACAAGTTCTTTTTTGACCTGCATGCTCTCGTTCAGTTTCAGATTCGCAGAAACCTGAAAGACAAACAGAACTCAGCACTCAGTATTAAACGTTAGGATTCAATGAGGTGTCGGTAGTTTGTCTTTTTTCCCCCCACGGTGACCTCACCATCATGGCTTCCCTCGCAGTGAGGTGCGGCAGCAGCATGTCATCCTGCATGATGTAGCAGGACATCTTCCTGAACGTCCTCAGGTCCCTCGGCCGGCCGTTCACCAGGATGGTGCCCTTCATGCCCGTCTCCCTGTTCCCACACAGATGGACATTTTAGAAGCCGGATGAGGCCTGCTCATGCGTACATCAGTAAATTAAGTAGAACAAGATCTTATAAGAAGATATGGGAGAATATATTCTGTTCAGGCATCCTCACTGACTTTGCACACGTCCAGCTCTCACCTGTAACCCGCCAGAATATTCATCAAAGTGGATTTTCCAGCTCCAGAAGGCCCCATGATGCCAATCAGCTCTCTGCTGTTGAATCTTCCCGACAGACACTTGAGGAGAGCTTTGTAACCTGACGAGAAAAAAAAAGCTCAGGTATAGTCTAAAAATGCTCTTATCAGCCATCCACTGACTCAAAAGTTTACATTCATGCTACAAAGCCTAAACAGAACGTTCATTTCTACCCCTGAGGTGACATTGTGACTCTCAGTGTTTAAGAAATATTTTGAACATCTAGATTTAACTAGAGGTTGATCAGTAATCAGAATGGCTGATTATTGGATCCAGTTATCAGTATCGCTCTTCTTTTAACCAACTCCTGATCCTGATGATGACTTCATTTAAAAATGTACCATTTTGGCTCTAATACAGTTGCATTTCTCTAAATGTAGTCACCATGCTGTGATCTCAAGCAATGTCCTATGCCAAGGCAGTATTAGTTAGTTACATACCACATGTAAAAACCTCCATCGAAGAATAAATGTTGAAAAATTGTCTTATCAATTCAAGATACATAAAATGGAAATAAACAGACATTTCAACAGAGTTGTATGTTGGAATTTGTGGGGTTTTTTTCAGAATTTTGACACCAAGATGAAATTCTTTTACTGCAAATGTATGTACGTCTGTAACAATAACATGAAGGAATCTTTTATTTTATGCGTTGCAAGGAATGAAAAGCATACAAAGAGAGGAAATAAATGGTAGAAGAAAAAGAAAACTGAGCAAAGATGGAAAAATAATAGCACAAAAGTCAAATACCAAGAGTAGAAAAGTGAGCTTATCTGCAAAATTTGCCAGAAGAGCTACAGATGAGTTCCAAGTTCATTTGATTGGTGTTTTTCTCACAAACAAAGGGCTTAAAGCAAGCTGTAAAAATGTAACTGAATGCATGTTTCACTATCCTGAGGCAACACAAGGGGAGAACAGGTCAGCTATTGAGGGAGGAAATTACATTTTTCATCCATTTATATTCTACAGTGTCCTCTGCCAAAGATGTTCAGTACTCATGTGGAAAATGTATTGTAGAAAAAGCCAATGCAAAGTAACAGACAGAACTGGCGTGCGGTGTTACAAAGATTAAAATTATTTTACATTCTGTATTCAGATGTCTTTACTCTGTGGTAATTATAAAGTCATGGCCCATCCACTCGGTCCATTATGAGCGTGCTCACTTTTTTAAACAGCTTTATAACCTCCTGACAGTGTAAAAGTGAATCAGATGGAGCAGCAGTTCTGGTACACTCTCGTATCCTGTCTCCGCTGTTGGAATTTACTGAGCAGCGTTGCTCTGAGAAACTCGGTTCAGTGATTCCTAAACGTTTCAACAGATGGTTATGCAGACAGCGAGGCTCATTTCACTCCATCAGGAGAAGTCACAGGGTACTAAATCTGAATGAACCCTCAGGCAGAGGCAACAACACTGTCCAGCATAAGTGGTCAAGCAAATGTACCATCCACAGTGTTCTAATCAGCAGGAAGCAGAGGACAGATTACAGAATTCTAGAAATGCCAGTGATGGGGAGTTAGACAAAGATGCACAAGCTGTTATCAGTGTATCTGGGGAAAAGAACAAATTCAAGGTGAAGCTGGCAGTGAAGCCTGCAAAACATAACAACAAGAAGATTTTACTGCATTTTAGGAGAGCTGGGCATCAGGTGCACTCCAGAGCAGTGAGGAAAAGAAAAGAAGAAATAAAGGAGAAACAACACTACAGAAAGATTTAAGATCCTGATGCCCTCGCTGGCACAAGCTGAAGAACCACAGGTATTACTTCCCTGCAGCAGTTTTAGAAATTGTTGCTGTGGTGTGGCCTGCAAATGAAGACAGCTCATGTTTTTGTGATGCATTTCCCAACCTTCGTAGTTCTTGACGCACACTGGGAACAGTAAAACAACCAGTGTTGGAGCTGGCATAGATTGTGAAAGCCTCTAGAAATGGAAAGCTAAAAAGGGGGGTAAGTAACTCGTCTTGTTGTCACCAGTGTCTCTCTCGCCTTAGTGGCCACACAACCCTGCGTCCTGTCTTGAGCTGTGTAATTAGGGTCTCAGTGGAGCTGCCAGCCCCCTGAAGGCCTCTAAGAGTAAAGCAGCCTGATGGCAGCGCCCCCTCTTCCCTCACAGAGTTATTACATCAGACAGGCTGCACTCAGACAGCAGAGCTGCCTGCTGTCAGTGAAGCAGCCATGCCCTGGCATGTGGTGCATACTGATGATCTAACCGGGTGCTGTAGGTCCTGCATAATAAAGGCTCATCTGTGTGGGTCTGCGCTCACATCCTGTGGTCTCATGAGAGCCGCAGAGTGAAACCAGCTCACCTCACTGTCCACTCCACAAGGATACAGAAAAATTAACAGCGAGTGACAGTATTTGCTCAGTGATTCCAATCTGACCTTATAGATGATCTCAGAGTAATTAATTGACAAATTATTATGAGGTGAGATCATCACATGTCTACAGCTGAAGTGCATGACATCAATGCCAAGTCAGCTCTCACAGACTGAATATAATTAATTTTTTAATAATTGTTTTCCTCACACTTAGTCAATTTTTGTGTCTTATCTAATTTCATTCTGGTCTACACACACACTGCACACCGCCAGGCAGTGGTAGCCTTTCTGGATGATTAAATGTCAGAAAAACAGCCTGCATATAATAAATTCTAAACAAATAAGAAGAAAATTCACATTTAAAAAGAGTATTCCATTAATTCATCATTGTACTTCTATAACATTGTTGGACTCAGTCTAAAAGACAGATGCAACTGAATCAGAAGTATCTTCTTTTTTTTATTTCATGCATTCCTCTTCATTGTCAAAATCTGCTATCTACACCTTCCACAATACCACAGTTCAGTCAGACACCTGACACCTTGAGCTGCGAAAGTAGACGAGGGGTGCAACACAGCGTTCTACATTCCCATAATATTTTTTTTCATTTTTAAGTTTGATGTCTTGAGATTATTATGTAAGCAGATTTAATTCAGGAAGCATGTCTGTTAAACTGTTGAAGATAATAATAAATTAAATTGCTGGAAGAATAGAAAAGGAGCGA
This sequence comes from Acanthochromis polyacanthus, assembly GCF_021347895.1. NCBI lineage: Eukaryota > Metazoa > Chordata > Actinopteri > Pomacentridae > Acanthochromis > Acanthochromis polyacanthus. The sequence continues at coordinate 14,608,209 of NC_067129.1, forward strand.
ATGACAAAGTCAAAATGAAAAAATAAGATCTGTCCTTGATCATTTTTCTGTGGCCCATCCTCCTCACATCACAAGATTTAGCAGATAACGGCATCAGACTCCTCACTAGCATCCTTCATATGACAAACAAACACACAGTGCAACACAGTAGCATCTACTTTATCCTTTGCTGAACATATAGTTCATACATATTGTGACCTGCATGTACTGAATTACCAGATTATCTCCATCACAGTCATAAATTTGATGGGCATAATGATGAATTTTAAAAGAAACAGCATCTAGAAGGGACAGAAATGCTAAATAAACAGTGATTTCAAGTCAACTTTCCTTTTCTTCCCAACAAACCCAGATTATGAGGGCAGGTGCAAAGAAGCAACTCACAGTAAATCACCCAGAAGCATGTAAACACTTCTTGCTCTTCCTTTCCTCCCCCCTCGCCCTTCCCTTTCAAGGCTGGTCTAGTGTTTCACCAGTTATCTCCCTGGGGAGGAGAATACCCTCAACACGAAAGCAGGTCACAGCAGCTTCATCCCAGCAGCGATAAATGTCTGGCCTCACCAAGGAGAGCCCACAACAACGACAGCAGCAGACGCACGGCGGATAACCTCCCGGAACCCTTTTACAGTAAAAGAAGGAACCTTACATTTGCTGCATTTACAATATCTTTATCTAATCACTTCACATTCGTCACAGACATCCTAAGAGATGACTCATGAGCAGTGTGTCGGTGACTCAAAGACTAAAACACATTAAATGACATCATGGGCTCGAGGTTCATCCTTTATCTCCTCTCTCCTCTCTACCAAATGCATGTAAGTTTGCAGAAAAGGCTTAAAAGGCTGCTTTTCGAAGGAGAAAACTGCAAAACAACAATGTTCACAGCCCAGTGTGATTGCACTAGCTTTGATCAGGCAGTCAGAGAATCAGCTCTGAGCTTTTTAAATGGGACGCAAACACTGACAACCCTCTCCGAATGAACTGCAGCGCATGTCAAATACAAAGAACTCGCTGATTCTAAAGATGGTAGTAGCTTGTTATTTTATAGGAGATAATTGGAGAGGCAGAAAGGCATTATAAGGCTTTGTATGAGATGGGTTTAGTGAAATTGGACGGAGAGCTAAATGGCAAGAAAGCCTCTTTTATAAAAGCCGCTGCTTAATTTGTAAAAGCTGAGAGAAAGAAAGACACTTCCAGTTCACACATGATCAGCCTGGTGAGCTGAGGCAAGCATCCCGAAGAGACAACACAAACAAAAGCACAAACCACAGGTTGATTTTGATGAGACCAGTGGAGAAAATTATGTGCATCGATGCCATACAAAAGCTCATGTATTGATCTCAGCTCAAGAGACCCTTGCTGTTCCTCCTTCTAGCCATGATCCCCCTCATTAATGCTCTCCATACATTCAGGTTTCACAATGGAACAAAGTGCGCTCCTCTGCCAGGCTTTCATAATGCACATCAATATTACACAAGGCTGAAAATAACACAGACTGCAATGCATCATGCGGGGCCTTTCCTCGGATACCATGTGGAGAACGTAAATAAAAGGATTCCTGTGATGTCCCCACCCTGCTGAATATACAGCATGTTACAAGAGCAGCTGGATGTACCAGTTTGCACAGGGTGGTTTGTTTGACAAGCAGGGATGACCGAAGGCTGGAGGCTCATCATTATTAAGGTTGGTGAGTTTAAATGCTGTTCATTTTTCATGAGCAGATCAATCAGGGGCTTGACACACTGCCACCGCCTATCGCCACACAACACGGGGAGAAGAGAGCCGAGCACTGTGCCAACCTGAGACTGTAAATTATTTACTATGTCTAAACTCTGCTGAGCGCAGCAAAGCTTGAAGGCACACTGGCTGCTACAACATGGTGGAAGTCTGTAAGTGTGTGTACAACAACAGGGCCGGGCTACCTGTGCGAGAACAACGCAGACGAAGGCGGAAAAACACACAAAAAAGCAAGTTTTTTTTCCTTAAATGCCATGAAAGCTTTTAAAAGCCTCCCTTGAAATTTCTGCACTCCAGATATTGATTGCCATGGGTGGTGTTTGCCTCCTCATCTGTCATGGTTACTATGTGAACTGAGCCTGCAGTACCTCTCCTCCTCCACCAGGGACCCTCTCGGATGGTGTATGAGAGCTCATTGAACTCCAGGTCCACGGCAGAGCGGCGTGGGAGGTGGGAGAAGCGCTGGGCCTCGGTTATGTGGTTCTCCACTTTCTTCAGGTGGGTGAGAAGCGGCGCCTCCTGGGGAGCACCGCCGTGAAGCTTGGTCTCCTCCATGGGGATGCTGACCGAGCCCTGCTCCATCGTCCTCTCGGCCATGCTGAAAGGCTGCAAGAAGAGGACAGACATCAGGCCCTGCTTCATAATAAGAGGGTTTACACATTATAATATGTGAAGAACAATTTATTTCATCACATTATAATCCTCATTAAAGTTTGGTAAAAAAAAAATACATCACAGATGCATATGGAAATAGCTATTTAGGCTACATTAAAACCACAAACTGTGAGAAAAAGCGGAAAAATATCAAGTTAGTGTGTCAGTTTTTATATGAAGTGGTATTTCGTCTCACATTTAGTTAAAACTAATATGACTGACACCGCAATAAACCAGATGATGAAATCTAATTGACCTCTGGCCAGCTGATTGGTTCCAATTAATTCAAATTATTTTCTACTGACTAATAGGCCTCCATTAACCACCACCTCAGGAGACGTGTGGACACAAAGGTGTGTCCCAGGAATGATTTTAGCTCGTCTGCAGACATCATCTAAAAAGTAGGTGCTGGACATGATCTGATTACACTTTATTCTATGGACTGGCTGCTTGAAGGGAATGAGATTGTGAGGGTGAGGAGTTGGGATCTGGTTTCAGTATTGCAGCACACTTACAGTACTGCTGATTCACAGAGATTTCCTCCTGGACTAGGTAGCCTGTCTGAAGTTTAAAAACCATGTAGTGGCTGAAGATCCATAAGCTGTCCGATAATTTGAGACTGAAACAACACGTTGTGTCACTGATATCGGCGTGGTGACAGTGCGTCAGTGCTCGTGGCATCTTCAGAATTATGTAAATAATATTGAATTAATCAGCTAAAAGCCACTCTTTAATTGATTCAAATGCATTTTAAGAAGGTACTTAAGTGGCCTTTTTTAAATTCATGTCAGCTGTACAGAAACAGTCTCATATTTTTCAGTTGAAGGTTTATGGATCTCTATGTTTACATGCTGCAAGGACAACTAAAGGGATGTTTGTTTCATTGGAGATGAATTATTCCTCTTCTGCTCTCTACATATTGAACCTATAGTCAAGTTCAAGGCAGATTTCAGCATATTATACAGTAAATGCATAGTATGAGGGCCTATAATGTATAAAAACATTATAGAATTAGAAAAAAATACATCACATAGAAAGTACTTTACATTTATGAATAACTAAGCTTCAAAGTGGGACCTTCACCTCAAAATGTTCTTGCTCGTTAACATTGTGGTTTACTGGCAGCAACATGACTCCTTCAGACTAATGTGGAAACTTTGATAAATCCTTTTCTATAGAAATAAATGATCTGAGGTAGTTTTTTTCCTAAGGTAAACTTTTACAAGCTGCAGTACACTGGTAAATTTGGTCGCACTGGGATTTTTAGGTGAATGTAAATTCGAGTGTAAACAAAACTGCTTTTGAAATAGACAATCATAATTAAAACCAACATTTTATGTTAACATCCATTAAATTGCACTGACTCACGTCAATCCTAGAGAAACTAAACTAAAAAAGACCATCTCAATGAGCTCAAATTCAAACTCATCAAGTTATTTTACATCAACAAACAAACAATTTTTTAGAAAACACATCAGTATTCTTTTCATTCATATAGTCCAAATTGTGTCAAATAAACCAACCTACATAACAACATGGTGTCCAAATATCCACAGTGCACAGGTAAATATGCTTCCACTGGTATTTTTTAGGCAAATATGGGTCTGAGAGGGAAAAAAACTGCTTTAGAGTAAAGAAACAGAACCTAAACCAATGTTTTCTGTAAGCGTTCATTAAATTTTTACCGACTAATCTTAGAGAAACTAAACTCCAAACACATCAAGCTATATGAGCTGGGTTCAAGGCATTTTTGTATCAACAAATTAACAAGTATTAAAAAATGCCATCACTATTCTTTAAATTGGTATAGTCTAATTTATGTCCAGTAAACCAACATACAACACAAAACAACATGATTCTGTCCAAATTTTTTGAGAAGTACCACTAATATCGTGTCCAATAATTCAGGCCGGGTAATCCACACCTTGTAAACAACACCTTTAAGACTGCTTTTAACATTCCTGGGTGAATACAAATACACAGTACGTGGTAACACATACACTCAAACTGTATAAACAATGTCATATCATCCAGCCAGCCATCTCCGAGCTGCGATTAGCTGAGGCACATTTATCTCCATAAAGAGATCATTTTGTGACACCACTCGCATCAGAAACAAGGCTACTGTAGTAAATCCTGATAAATATGATACAGCCAACACTGCAGGAAACATTACGGAGCACAGAAAATACGGATTTAAAGTCACATGTGTGCAACTTTTCAAATCCCAAATGCACACATGAGCTACCGCCTGCTGCAGTCCTGTGGTACTCTCCTGTCTACTATCCATGACCTGCTGTATGTGTAATAAAATATCTACACGTGAAGAGGACCACTGATGAAAACTGACCATGGCTTCTATTGATCATCCTGCCATTAGTGTATTTCCATTACCAGCCTGCATATGAGTCATGTAAAACACTGACAGACTTTAATGGCCTCTCACTCTGGAGGAAGGCCTCCATGTTCTGTCATGTGCAGCCCCAAAGGCAGGACACGTGAGCACACACACACAGCCATAGTAAAACTCTCCTGTAAGGGGATGAAATATGGTTATTAAACGTGTCCGTATAGCTTTGCAGTGGTGTGGTGGGTCTGCGCTCTGCAATGACTGCTGAGTGATGAGGGGATGCTCCCGGCTCTTCCTAAAAAAAAAAGCACCTGTTACCAGCAAACTGATGGGAATGAAAACACAATTTTAACAGAGCAAAAAAAAAGGGAGACTTCTTTAAGTGGATGAGTCATGTAGGTTCTGAGGACATCGTTTGCACTAGATGTCCTACAGTGTGTTGCGTTTGCACATGCACAGGCACACACAAGCAAACATGGGACATACTTATTATCAGTGTGTTGAAATGACCAGGTGAGCAGCTCAGCCCTGGTTCTCTTTCCCCTCTCCCGGTGAGAGCAACAGTGCTCAGCGGATCCCTTTAGTCAAAACAGCCCAATCCTTCCACATCAGTCCCCAAAAACAAACGAAAGAAAGAACAAAAAAGAGAAACAATGAAGATGCTCACTGTGCGCCACAGTCCAGGAAAGATCTTTTGTGGGACACTGAAGGACCGAGCTGTGTTCTCCTTATCAATATCTCTCGGGGTGCGGCGCGCATCATCCCGCATCCACTACAGCAACCCCTGAGATTAAAATCATGTCCGGCCCTCAAACTATCACTGCGTCCCGGAGAACCGCCGGGGGGGTGCCTGTCATGTTTTCCCTCGCAAAGATTATTCCATCCGTCCGTCGAAGCAGCCTGCTCATATACATCCTCAGCAGCGGCGTTGATGGCAATCTTCAGTCTCCCCTGACATCTGGAAGCAAACACACACACACGCACGCACACACACACTGAGGAAAAAGACAGCCAAACAGCGCTGCAGATGCTTCAGCAGCATCAGCTCGATAGCAGTCTCCGTCCTCCTCTCGCCGGTTAGTGCGTCTGTGTGGTGCGCACGCCGGTCTGGGATGCAGGGCGTTGCTGGCAAGATGCTGCTGGAGGAGAGGCTGTTTTGGTTCTGATTGTTCTCATGCTGATCTCATGTTAAAGGGATGCATCAAGCCTCGTAGAAACCCACCCCCTCCAGAAACATCCCAGACCAAAGCACAACATGCTGGGCTATACTGATTAATAATAGAAACATTTCCAAGTGAGTGTGAGGAGATTTTAGGGCTTTTGTGGTGATTGAAAGCCGGGACACCGACCCTAAAAGTTGGAATAGCTTCACAGTTAATTGAATTAATTCAGATCAGATTGATTGTTACAGCCGGTTTCATCCATTTAGCCTGTCAGGTGCCAGCTTAAACATTTTACGCATTTAAATTTCTCCTCTGGAGCTACTTTGGATTGTTGTATCTGGGTTAATAAGGGAAATGGGAATAATCAAATTAAATTATAACAGTGCTGTGGAGGCTTATGTCACACAGTGCTCATCAACCGGGCTCCACTGCTGTCCTCTCACTGCTCTGGATACTCGGAAGTAAACACCGAGGAAGGTTTTTGGTGAAATTTCGGCCCCTCTGTCTCTTTAAAGGCCGCACCTGCGCAGCTGCCTGGTGCTGATGCTGCAGTGCCCGGGTTATTTTCGGTAAAACAGCCGGGGTTACTCGCGTTCAAGCGGGCCCTACATGCCTTACATCACCCCTGAGAGGAAATCAAAACCATTTTTAGCCAATCGCACCTGCCTCTTAATCAGACTAATTTAAAACCAACTCTCTCGTCGCCACATGAGCAATTTCAGAGCACATCTCTCTGAGTGGTTTGCCTCCTTATTGTGGCTAATATTACCAGCTAGGGCCATATTCTTAGACACATACGCATGCAAACATGAAAGTATGCAATAATTTAGGTCCATAAGTTTGCACTATTTGCAGACCCATGTTTTCTTCTTTCTATTTTTTTTCCTGTATTTCAGCTTTACTGTAATGCAAACAAACATATTACAACATAAAGGTGCATCATTAGTTTCGAGGCTCCATGTTGCACGACCATTTTCAAAGTCTCATTTATAAGATTGCAGTTCTTCCATCTATTATTCTGCTTCAAAGGCCAAATCCTGATTGCATAATAGAATATTTGTCTTGGGGCGGGGGGGTGGGGTGGGGGGGATGGGGGCAGGTGACCTTTCTAACAATCTCTATGGAATAAGCTCAGGTTTGCGTAGCTTTAATTATCTAAAGGCAACAAACCCTTTCTTCATTCTTTCCATCTGAAAAAAAAATCAACCTCAGGACCTCAAGGCAGATCATTAATCAACTTAATGATCATGATTAAGTCACTTCAGAGATTATGGTGTTTCTCTATTCATAAAGCGCACATCGCTAAGGCCTGACTTTTCTGACATGAGAGCACTTGTGCTTCAGTGTTGGCGTGAATATTTAAACCCAACAAAGGGCGTCTTTGCGGAGCTGTGAAGGTGGGCTTGGCATGTGAATAAGTACTGAAGGAAAGGTTCACACATGATAGCGCTCAGAACAGCTGCTCTGCTCTCTGTGGGCCTTTTTCTGCTGCTGACACCAGGAGCGCTCACAGCTAAAGGTAAATCTGCTGCAATGTAACCTTGGCTTTGTGGATTTATGTCATGCAATGCATCATTTGGGAACGTGACTTTCTGTGCAGGTCCAGCATCTCTTCATATCAGAGTGTCTGTGGAGAATGACCCGTCGAACATGACCCCTGAGTCCTACGCCGGCTCTGTGGTGGAGGGAGGAGTGCTGCTGGGAGCTCTGAGGAGGCTGCAGGAAGCACAGCAGGGCTTCGAGTAAGATCACCCATGATGTTCCCTTTTACTCTTAGAGGGGGCTCAGCTGTCTCTCCTGCATTTTTTAAGCCGATGGTGACCCATTTCTGCTTTGAAAGAAGCTCCTGTCTTGTATGCCTCCAGGTTCATGGTGAAGGAGGACCCAGACTTTGGCCTGTTGCTGGAGAGTGTGAATGGAGTAGCTGGAAATGAGCGCGCGCAGACATACTGGGAGATCTGGTCGGAAAACTCTGGAGAGTTCAGCAGATTGGATGTGGGTGAGTATCCTCCTCAGAGATTCGGTACAACATATCTGAGGAAGACTTAATGAGCTGTAATGAGGCAGGAGATTTGGTTATTCTTTCACTTATTGCCTCAGGATGCCCTTGAGTGTGAGTATTCTAAAATAGCATTACTTTTGCTTAAGGAGGAGCCACTGCTATTGCACAACAAGTAATTCTTTTGAGAGAGGATGCCACACATAGAATGTAGTTTTTATCTTGTAATTGTGATTTCTGTAGGAACACCACCTGTATCTAAGAGTGAACTCAAACATCAGTGTTTCATGTCTCTCTCTTTGCAGGAATCAGCTGCTACACACCTAAACCAGATGAGCACATCATCCTCAGGTTGGATTCCACAACAATGATGAGCGTTCAGTAGCAGCTCTTCAGGACCAGAAGTGGAGGAGAACTGAACCTTATTTTCTTTATCTTTTTTGTATTATGGTTGTCTGTTGATTGTAAAGTTCTAGTAAAGTGCAAAATAGTGCTCAGGGTTGTGACCTGCTATGTGACAGTAAATAAAACAGCAACATCTAGTGGTTTTCAGCAGCAACATCATCTGTCAAATACATAATGTTTTGTGAATATTAGACTTGTGTGGTCTGTATTTCTGTAACTACTATGCTGGGTATCGGTAATGAACTCTTAAAAAAAGCATTCCAAAGAATATAAGAAACATCACAATCCAGGAAGACTACTGCTTAGCGGAGTTGTTTAGAGTGGATGCATACTTGATGTAAATTGAGTTTAGTTTCGAGCTCTGATGGATTGTGTGACTGAATGCTTCAGAAATTAACCGGATTATACTTGCACCAGAAGTATTTTTGTTCTTTTTATTCATTACAAATGCACCACAAATCATTTTACATCTCTATAATCCATCTACAAAATATAAAAATAAAGTTTTAATTGTACAACAAATATATTTTTGCTCTATATTTGTGAACTAAATATAATACAATAGAATAAATACACTTTGTTAACATGGTTCACAACACTCTTCATGCTAACTCTGACCCCTGACCAAAGCTGCTCCCTTTGTAACAAGATTATGGTTTCAGCTCCTTCCAGGACAGATGGACTGAGAGGAGGAGCGATGAGGCAGTGACGCTAATCTCTGTGGTTTCACTTCCCTCAACTCGCTTTTAATATTGTTCAAACATGCACACATGTTTACAGACATGCGTGTTAAACAGAGCATGTAAGCTATTGCTGGTAGATGAAATTTGTGACAAGAAATATTTAGCACCAGATTAAATCAACCAGTTGAAGAATGCTGTCTGTCTACACAAAAGACTGTTTTTTATCATTAGACTGGAGTCGGTTGAAGTCACTCTGCATTTGAAATAATTTCTTGTCCCAAGTCTGATTTCACCTCAGACACTATTTTCTGATCCACTCGACACCAAACATCACACACACTGACTGAACTCAACCTCAGGCACAGAAATCCTCTTGTCATCGTGTATAATCCTAAATAAAGAAAACAAGAGGAAACTGTTGGCGTCAGTGTGCCGGAAAGATTGAATTAGCGCCTCAAAACATCCAGATTTTAGTCCCCACAATTGGATTAAGCAGCAAAAACATAGTGTGACTCTGATTCACAGCTGGTTTGTGTCTCTTCTTTGTCTGTAGCTTCTCTGTACAGTATCAACATCTTCTCTGTGTTAGCCTGCAGATGCTAAAGATAAAAAGACAAAAAAGTGTTCTTCGTATGGACTTTCTGACAGCAGGGCAGCAAATTCATATGCAAAGCAATGAATTAACAACATTCAAGTGTATTTGCACTGAGAAAACAGTGCAACATGCTCACATTGCATCTGTTCATCAAGTCAAGTGGTCAAAAAGCTGAGCAGTGTGGTGGAGAAGCTACTCACCACATGATAAAGCGCAGTCGCAAATGCAAGGGACACACTGTGCAAAGAACCGCTTCCAGCCAGTCTCCTTCTTCTTACAGTTGTCTATCCGACTGCAGCCTTGTTTGGGCGGGCCAAAGTAGCTCTTGTATTCGCAGGTGGAGTTGCACGTGCCGTTTAGTTCCCTCTCGCTGATTTCAATGCGTCCCCGCTGACACATTCCTGACAGGAAGGTAAAAGAAGTAAAAGGTTCACACAGGGTCATTAAACCTTTCGTCATTGCAGTGAGCGTTCACTCACGGAGGCAGGTGGGTTTCGGGGTCCACAGGCCGTTAGACTGACACGACCTGGTTGGGTTTCCCACGAGCATGAAACCAGAGCGACAGGAGTACCTCACCACAGAGCCCACCCACCAGTCATTACCGTACACAACTCCATTATAGTCCACATCTGGCCTCCCACAGTTCACTGGCACACAGAGGAGAGAAAATGCAAAGGACAGCATCCCGTTAAGCTCAGCTACAGAACACAGTGACTCTCTGCATCTGAGTGGCTCAATGGAATATGAACAGAACATCAGTCTGGGTCTCACCTCTGCACAGGGACTTGGAGCCGAGCCAGCAGCAGCTCGAGTCTCCACAGCGATCCTTCCTCAGCTCCTCATGCCGTGACTTACAGCCTCCTAAACAAAGAGGTGCCGACCCGGACCAGTATGTGTCGTCTACGTAGTCCGGTTGGGGAATCCACTCTATCTCACCTACAGTAAAGCAATTATATTGACTTCTTCATATGTTAGAGCAGGACAAACATCTATACAATCACTAAAATATGATTCTTGAAGTTTCCTAATGGAAACCCCAACATGGAAATGCTCTTCAGACTATGAGGCCAACATTATTATTGCAATGTACAGTTTCATAATAACTCCTTACATAATACAGAGTCTTGTTCTATGTCTTAGAGGCCAGAACGTGATTGAAAGCTACTATATTGCCAGAAAAGGAGATCTTACCACTACCTTCCAGCTCTCCATTCCACTCAGGCAACTGAGAAATCCCCCTCTGGAAGGACCCAAACAACAACAGCAGCAGCAGCAGCAGCAGTGCATTTAACCTCATGGTGCCCATCTTCTGATGCAATTAGTTTCTGTGGAAAAACTGCGGATGCATCTGGGGACTGAGCGGCAACATTATACTACACATTATACTATACTACATCATCAACCTTGCAAAATCCAGACATGAAGCCATTAGACGCTGTCCCAGTAGAGCTGAGTATACCGACTGCAGAACGAGGAAGCAGAGAGTTTAAGTAACACTCAAACTAAGCTCTGTGTGCTGCCTAATCTTCTACACACAGCTAATGCTGCGTGCTGTATGTCAAGCTGTGACTGGAGCCATGGCTTTAGAGGAGGTTTGTCATGAATTAAGTCACCTGGTCAAAGCTTTATACAAGATCAAAGCAGAAAGAGGAGAAGAAAATTATACTGAAAGGCACAGAGAATAAAAGCTATGATAAAGATGAAGGGTTACTTACAACCACAGCACACTATATGTACCCTTTAAAACAAACAAAAAAAGCATTAAGAAAGTGAAAATCTGGCAGCAAGGATGGCAGAATATGTTAAAAATGGTGGAAAACTAACATTTTCAAACAGTGAATATAACTGCAAATGTAAATAACAGTAAAAAAAAAAAGCAAAACAAGCTTTAAATATATATTTACCAAATTTCAATTCTTAGTAAACGGAAATTTTCTATCAAACAACAGCAAATATCTTAAAATAATAATTTCAATAGAATAAAAAAATGTACTTTGATGGCCAAATGTTGTAAAAGAACAAACTACCATTTATAAAACTACTGAGATCCTGTTATTGGATTCAAATAAGTCACACTAGGTGTTTATCCTCACAGGCTAACCAGCCATGGGCTTAACCATTTGCACAAAAAAAAAACGTTTGAAATCATTTGCAAGAAATTTGACAATTAGGGCCACAAATATTTACTGTCATTATTTTAAAAAAAATGAACTTGTTTAAACAGTTGCTGATTAGTGTCCTTGTGACTGAGCAATGAGTCCAGTTTAATGACCATATGAGTCAGTAATTTGGAAAGACAATATCTGAACTTACACCTAAAGACTGTTATTTGTTTTAGATAAATAAAATGCCCGTTTTTGTTACAGTCCCAGCTAATAACTAATCAGAGCTGCAGTGCAACACTTACGTTCAGCAGGGGGCGCCATAACGGCAGCACTACATAATGACCTGCAAGTAATGCATAATAAACATGAACGATAAATAATCTTCTTTAAATAACTTGTTAAAATCAAACATTCAACAAAAAAATTTTCTGTGTAAAAGTAACAACATCTAAATAAACCAAAAGCTTCACGTGTTTATTCAAGTTGCAGATTAAGAATCAACACATTTCCAAAGCCGCCTCTCTGCTGGATTTCACACATTTTAATGAATATTAAGGCTAACGCTCCGTTCCTGTGACTCATATCCTTTAAGGGTTGTGGCTGATGTATTTCTAAATTTGAATGAATGAAAACCCAGTGAGCAGCGCAGGATTAGCATCCAACTGTTAAGATGTTACAGCGTGATACAGTGAATGAACTGAAAATAATTTAAAAACACAGGCAAACAGGATGCTCAACATTCGCAAACAAAACACAGCCAAACAGATTTGTAACCTAATATAGGCTTATCGTCCAGATCAGATGCAATAGAGCGTGTATATCTTCATTTGAATGTTAGAATTTCCTTCAAAGTTTTCACTTTATATTAAAATCTAAGCAACATCTTGGTACCAGCCAACATTAGACACTAACGTCCTCCACAGAAGAAGCAGCACAAGCAAAAAGTCATAATCCATGTTTGTCCTAAAGGCAGAGCTGTGCAGATCAGTGACGCTGCACCACTCCATATTGTACAGCTTCTCCAGCATCAGCCTTATGCAGACGAGCAGTGAAACACTCCTGATCCCGATCCATGATCAGACAGAAGCAGCAGGACGAACCTCCTCCTCTTCTTTATCCTCCACATGTCTGAAGCTGCTCCTTTCAAAAGGCTAACAGCCATATTAAGTTAGTGTAGACCGCTCAAGGCCAGTATGTGTCCCTGCAGCAGGAGAGAAAATACAGATTTCTAAGCTGTATTTCTGTAGACCTTCCTGCTATGCACAGGACGTGTGTTGAGTCAAACCACCTGCATTCCTTGTTGCTGAGCAGCGTCCTGCAGCTGCAGCATGACAGAGTCCTCCCCTCCCTGTGACAAACCTCCAGTGAGGACGTAAAACATGCCCTCCTCCTGACCGCCCTCCTCTGTGTTGATGGTCGGTTCCTCAGTCCTCTGCTCCTCCAGCAGCACCCCTCTCAGTTCCACCTGGACCTCTGAAGGAGCTGCTCCTGCAGATTCCTCCTCCAGCTCCTGACCTTCAGTCTGGTCACCGTCGTCGTCGTCGTCATCCTCCGCCTGCCTGTTTTGTCTTTCCCTCATCAGCTGCTCTGTCAGTTCCACACTCTCATAGCGAATCAGCTGCAGGCGCAAGAAACCGTCTTCGTGTTCTTTGTACCTGACAGAAATAACAGACGATCAGTGCTGCAATATTCCACATATCAGAATCACTTCACTTTCATCAATGCAACACTAACCTGAACCTGGGGTGTCCAGAGGGCCACTTGAACTGGTGCTTTTTGTGCAGATGGACAGTTAGGTTGTTGCCCCTGGTGAAACACTGGCCACACACATGGCACTTGTAGCGAGCTACAAAACTCCCCTGATTATGCAAAGAGGGCATTAAAAAGCCATAAATACATGAGATTAAACCTTCCTATTGAAGTGAAAGTCAGCAGTTGTGTCAAAAATCACCTCATGCTCTCTCTTGTGGTGAGTCTTCATGGTGCCAAGAGTGCGAGAGGTGAAGCCACAGCCGGGAAAGTCACAGTGGAAAGCCGGCTCGCTGCTGTGGGTATCCAGGTGTTTGCGCAAGTCAATCAGATTCTTACAGCTACAAATACAGAAAAAGACAACATCATTGTTTGTTCAACAGCTTCAACTTGATTTGAACTGTTGCAGCTTCACGAGCTGCGCTACCTGTATTCACAGTAGTCACAGCTGTACGGCTTCTCATTACTGTGGCGAAACTTGATATGGCTGCGCAGTGAAGAGGGTGACGGGCAAGTCATGTCACACAACGGACATTTGTAGTGGCTCACTGTTCCAATGAGAAAAAGACAAATGAGTAGAGTCATTCAATTATACTTCTATGTACACTACAGTTCAACTTAGAAACGTCCTTAGTTTTGAAAGAAAATCTGTTCTTTACAATGAACAATTACTCAGAAATCCAGTCCAGACATTGTTAATGTGGTAAATGACTATTCTAGCTGGAAACGGCTGATTTTTAATAGAATATCTACATAGAGGTACAGAGGAACATTTCCAGCAACCATCACTCCTGTGTTCTAATGCTACATTGTGTTAGCTAATGGTGTTGAAAGGCTAATTGATGATTAGAAAACCCTTGCGCAATTATGTTAGCACATGAATAAATGTGTGAGTTTTCATGGAAAGCTTTAGAACGGTCTTGTGTATGCGTCTAATAATACTGCAGAGCTATTTGTTGTCAACAAGATTCCTTCACTCCCTTACAGAGCTGCTCAAAAATAGACATCATAAAGCCTATTTTTACTTCTGGTTGTGAAATAATTTATTTCAAAACTTGACACTGTTGTTATAACAACAGAAACATCTATTACTGAGTTTTCTTTGCAATGTTTATCGCTGACAGGATGCAGGGGTCTAGAGAACTGAGGCTGTATGTTGTTTATTAAAGTGAATGTGCTGAAACTGAACTGCAATGTATGTAAGGATTTAATACTGCAATCTAACAGTGGAACCCTGGTGTGATCATGGGCTTGGAAGTCAAGAGCATAAAGACAACATGGACAATACTTTAAACTCTGTTTAAAGTATGAGTGACAATGATAAGGAAAGGAAACTAGTCTTCAGAGTTAAGGCCTATATACTTTTTTTAACTAATGTAGTTCATTCTACAAGGACAGCAACTAATGTTTACCATCTAATATTACAAATGAAATGATAGCTAACAAAATTGTTATGCAATATGTGTATTTTCACAATTAATCAGAAGTTGTCATCTCAACTTTCCCAGCTGGGAACAATTTTTTTATTTCAATACCAAAATTAATACATTTAAAGGCAACACGGGATGGAAACTCAAAAACAGAAAAAAAGGAACCATTGTGGATCAAATATGCCGATTTAACACACTGCTCAAAAAATTAAGGCAACACTTAATCATCACAGTACGACACCAATTCAACTAAACTACCGGGATATCGATCTGTTCAGTTAGGAAGTGTAAGTGATTGTGAATCTCCTCCTCAGTGTGTTCATAATTGGGGTTTTCACTGCCTATTATTATGTCATTTTGTTCTCAATAAGTTACACAGTGCATATGAATGATTTAAGTTTTCCCTTAAATGTTTTGAGCAGTTTAGTTACTGTAAGAAGTGGTTTACAAAACCAATCTGTCGGGTTTTGAGTTTCGAGGGACACAAGCAGTATTATTCCGGCCCATCCTACTCTCATAGATCATCTTTACTGTGTTTTAATGAAGCTGAATTCATAATATAGTCATTATATTTACTTATATATCTAATTCTGTGGGTAAATATTTGAACTAAGTGGAAAAATATGCTCACACACTCAGAAAAATGCTGTTAACTGACAGACATTACCAAGATGAAGTACTACACATTAAAGCTTGATTTTATGACAGACTAATGACAGCAGGTGTGTCGGCTAAAGCCAACTATAATTTGAGACTATGACAGCCAGGGTTAGAAGCATAGAGGCTAGGGATATTCAAGTACAGCCACAAAACATCTATATGAACCTCAGAAACACATTACACATCCTGTAAAACTCAGAGAATGTCAACAAAGTGTTTCCAATAGAGCTAGAGCTCAGTGGGATCCTGTGGTTATAAGAGGAAATGACTAGACTGTCAGGTTCAGTGTCTGTTTTATAACAGAATGCCAAACGCAATCATTTTTTCTGCAAAACAAATCTACCCACGGGCACAAAAATAAAGTATCCTTGAACCTTGTGATACTGACAACATGATGAGGGAGGCACTGACCGTGAGTCCTCATGTGGTCTCTCAGTAGTCTTTCTGTTGCAAAGCGTTTGGAACAGTGAGAACACTGGAACCTCTGACCTGCAGCGCACACACATACAAACAAACACACAAAGGAAGAATTGCTTAAATTACTAGACAGTTACATTTAAATGTAGCAAATGAGCACTAATGGCTATTCGTCTTCCTGCCATTATTTTGACGGGATTTACCTTCCATGGCGCTCTGTCGTATGATGTGGTCAAAGAGCTTGGTGTTGTTGGCGTACATCCCTCCACAAGCTGGACACGCTACGACCTTCTCCTGGGTGTGGCTGCGCAGGTGCTCCCGCAGCTTCGGACGCCCTTTAGCAGTGGCTTCACAATCTGGAGAACGACAGGCGCAGATGTTAGACTTAATAATCAAATACTGTTGCACAGAGAACGTACGCCGTCATGCTAAATAACGCACCCTTCCATCCACAGCGTATTGGCAGTTCACAGTCTCCTGTCGGTAAATCTATGCACTGGCTGTGCATCTCCACATGTCGGTAGAACCACTCTGGGTTTTCATACGGCGGTTGCTTTAACAAATGTGCATAGAAAGAAGAGACACACCAATGTTTAGAGTTTAATAAGAAAAGGCTTTAATTCTACTTCACAGACACTCAAAAGGCAAAAACGCTCGATTTTTCTCAGCTGAGTGCACTTGGAGTTCAAGTCACTTTGCACCTCAGTCGCACAAGCTGTTTTATCCTGTATATACAGCATATTGAGTTAAATATAAAAATGATGGCAAAATGCAACTATTTGTTGGCGTGTGGCTTCACAGAGCAGTCTCGAATTAGCTGAAGCATACTCAGTATCACATCTACATGTTCTGAAATCAGATGGTCAAACACAGCAACAGCAGCTTCTCCAGGCCTTTTCTTAGTCTTACCTCACAATCCTCCCACAGACAGATAAAATTGTCTGGGATTTCGGGGATGATGTTGCGATTGTGGTAGGCGATGGAGCAGCTGCCAATTTCTGGCTGGGCATTGAGGACCTGCTGACCCAACTGCTTCAGCTTGGTGTGGTAGCAGTGAAAGAACACATGCCGACGCAGTTCTTCAGAGCCCTCAACAGAGCAGAAGCCACAGTCTCTCCAGAGACAGTTTCTCTCCTCTTGGAACGGAAAACAAAGACATGACATGAGGAAATGTCACTCTTTCAGGACTTTACACTGCAGCAATACTACTTGCTACCTTTTGATTTAAAGCAGGAGAGCACATTAGATGTAAATAGAGATGTATTAAGTTATCAAATTGAAGATACAGCTGCAAAACGTTGATGTCTAAAAGCAGAAAACATCAGCATGTCCTTCCTTTCTGGTCCACAGTAGTGCTGAATGATTTGGGGAAAATATCTAATTGAAATTATGATACAATTTAAAGTGCAGCTTCAGATCAAGATTTGAGATGAAATGAAAGATGAGATTGAAAACATGCACATCTGTATATAATATCACAGTGCTGAGCTTATATAAAAAAGTAAGTAATGACCTAAAGCAGTGTAAAGGTACTTTCAAAGCATAGCTGTATGTAAACATGTGTTCAGGTTCAGTATGTGAAAAATAGAAGGTATGTATGATAATAGGGTCTTTCTGTAAACAATCCCTGACACTGAAAGAAGTCCATTGCATTCACTGCTTGGAATGAGCACTTGCAAAATCTTCAATCTAGTTAGATAAGTAAATTAAAATAACCTCTGAGTCCGGCAATTTTATTAAGTGCACAGCTTCAAATAGCAACTTTGGATGTTCAGGTCCAATCTACAGACATATTCACTACAGATTTACTTTGGGTGCCTATAGGTGACACTGAGGTTAATCAAGAGATCTGATGAGTTAAAGACATTACACTGTTCATTCATATCCACTACACAGCAGCACATATAAAAATCAGTGATACACGTCCATGTCATAGGTGCACTCATGTCAATATTAGATTTCTTTCCACAACCAAATGTCCGAATAAACACTTAAACTACAATGCTAGTTTTCGTCTCACCTTCTGCTTCGTCTTCCTCCTCCTCCGCCATGTTCAGAGCAGTAAGATGACCCTCTGCATGTTTGCAAAAGTTTTCCATGCGACTGAACGACTCCTGGCACGAACCCCATTCACACTCCAACTTCAGCGCTTTCTTCTGTATTCTCTTGTTAGGAGGCATCTGCCCGAGTTGCGTTAAATGCGTGTTTTACCTCCAGACTGAAGCTACGGACGTTATTTCCAGCGGCAGACCGTCACCTGCCATCCACCAGCTGCTAGCTAAACACGGTTAACGGCTCTCTGAAACATCCAGCAGCTCTAATAAAACTTTACTAACGTCACTGGAAACACACTGGTCCGCAGAAAAATGCATAAAAAGTGACAAATTAGTTCAAACTTTAACACAACGGCGAGGAAACGTAAGTAACGAGCACAGCAATGATGTAGACAGAATTGCTACGGTCACAAGCATAGATATCTATGGTCACAAAACGCAAGTTGTGTGCAACATAGATGTTCCCCCCCTGAAACTTAGCGCAGATCAAGCGTTCCGCCAGGAATTTCTGTATTAAACAATCAATGTTATAAAGCAACTTAAAGTAATTTTCAATCGTATTTTTTGACGTATTTGTAATTTACTTACATTACATTTTCATTCTATGTTACTCTATATTTCTGCTGCACCACATTTTAAAAGCTGTTTATCAAATATTATTTATCAGAACACACTATATAAGTAAGATTATTTGTAAGGCAAATGTCAATGTTTGGGAATTAAAAAGATAGTTTCATAGACCCTGAACGCAACATAATTTTGTCCCTTTAACCCTCCTGTTGTTTCCGTGTCCGAAAAAAATTCAAAAATTCAAAGAAATTCCCAAAATTTTGGAAAATTTGCAAAACTTCAGGAAGAAATTTCCAATAATTCCTTAAAAGTCTCTTTTAAAAGTTTTACTTTGAAAAATTCCCCAAATTTGGCAAGAAAAGTCTTGTAAATATTTTCAAAAAATGAGTACAAATCTTCCAAAAAAAATCCTAAAAATATCTAAAGTGATTACAGATATATATCAGTAAAACTTCTAATATTTTCTTTGAGAACATTTAGAAAAAAATCAACCAAAATCCGGTTAAATTTGCTGGATTTTGGTTGATTTTTTTGGTAATGTTCTTAAGAAACATTTGAAACATTTCTTTCTTTCCACCAGAAAATGTTTAAAGATTTCCTAAAAATGTTGAAAATGTGGACATCAGAAGTTTCACTGTGAAAGTGAAGATTTTTTTTTCCACATTTTCAAACTTTAAACCGGGTCAGTTTTGACCCGCAGGACGACACAAGGGTTAAACAATTAGTTAATAAATAACAATATCTTGTCCTTTATCTACTGAATTGAACACTGCAACACTGTATGATAAGCTAAAACTTTTCACACTGTGGTATTGCTTCTTGTAATTAAGGAATTGGATATTTATTACACTTATTCTATAATAATAATGACGGCACAAGCTTATATTTGAATTTTCCCAGCTTTTATTTCGTCATTAACGTCTATAATCTCAACAGTAAACAGCTTATCGCTTGTAGTTACATTCCTAAACAAAATAGTCCAGTGCCAGTTGTCTTCACATTAATGTTTACTGAGCCCTTGAGGGGAAAAATGCATATCAGTCAAAAAAATAATGCAATCCTGTATCCAATAGTAACAAGAAGGGTAGAAACAATTAATTCTCATTGGTCAGAACACCCATCACTCTTCATAAACCTTAAGTTACAATCTCCAGACACCATCCTATCTAACATCCCCACTACTCATCTGTCTCTACCATTTTTTCCCGTGATAGTCTTCCGACTGATTAAAGCCTTCAGATCTTTTTCTTCACAATAGCCATTCTGTGTGCGTTTGTTCAGAGGTAAAAAAAACAAAAAACAAAAACACGAACTGATCTTTTCTTTCCAACCCACATCGCATGGATATGTCATGACGTAAAGTGGAAAGTGTGAGTGGCTACATTTTCCTGAAGTAATTTTTGACTCAACATAAGATTCAAGCAAAGCATCACTACATGACTTTTTTTCCCCGTTTGTTTAGAGGATTTTTGTGGTTCAGTAATCTGATATCAAATAGTCACAATTTAAGAGCAATACAGCCAGTAATGTTGGCTGCTTTGGAGATCCAAAGTCAACCTCACTTACTGTACGTTCCTTTAAAAAATGCGAGTACAAAAATATACTTTTAGGGTGGACACACAAGATAATTAAGACCCGGTTACAATTTCAAGCCTGTAATTACTGAAATTCAAGACAATTCAAACAGTGCTTCTCCTGATATCAGACCATTAGCCGCTTAATGCTCATGAATGAAAAAAAAATCATTCACCAAAGTCCAATACACTGATAATTTAAACCTTGCGCTGGGTTTTTACTGCAGGTATAAACTGAGGCAGAAAAATAAAATAACAGTGAGGAGATGCAATCTATTAAAGGCAGATGAACCACCACCCTGTAAAACAGTTCCGCAACATCATTTCTTCTCAGGCAGCAGTCGCTCCTCTCTCCTCGCAGAGTGTCTAGACATCATAGAACAGACGCACCAGATGGTAACGGATCCCGAAAGCCACTGCACTGCCCATCACCTGAGCGAGACACAGAAATAAGTCAAACATTACCCTTTAACGGAGGCTATTCCAGTGTATCTGTATACAGCAGGCGCTTTGTTCTACCTGTATGATGAGCATGATGACTGTGAGATTTCTCTCGTGGATGGGCCCGAGGAATTTCAGCACCAGATTTATTAAGGTCATGTTGTTGCACTCAATAAAATCGCCGTCTCCATCGTGGCCCCTCCGCACCTCGAGCAGCTTCAATAACTCCGCCACCTGTTGAGGATCAGAGACATTATTATTATCAGCCAATAAACACAGCTGACACTGCTCTGCCTCACACGCGTGTTTACCCACCTACACCAACTGTCACTGCATGCATTTTATTAAGAGGCAACTTGGTATCCAGATGTCTGAAATTTTGTCCATTTCTCCAGTTTTTTTTGTTTTTTTTTGCAGCGCTTCAGGATTTAATAATAAAGAGAAATAAAATGACAATTCCATGTAATGATCAGGCTGAGTATTTGGGTCAGACACTGCTGTGTGATATCAGCTATTTCTGGTTTCATCACATCTTTAAAGCATTGAAGATAATGCTTCCAGTTGTGTGGGCACAGCAAGTGCACGCTCCACATTGGCAGGATTTTTTTTAGGAGTTTTTGGCTTGCTTAAAATAAATTTTAGGCTGTGCCAAAGGAAATCAGCAGCCCCAAAGCTATAAGATTAGACAATAATAATCATAATTCAATTTTTAACCTGTTTTGCTAATCATGGTTTTGCTTACTGAAGCATAATAGAGATTTTTTGCTTATGGAAGGGTCAGAAATAACTGCAAAATGTCTATATTTATATCAAATAAGGTAGATATACTGCCTTTATTGTAGGTGGACTGATTTAGCTAATTGCTCTCTTCAGCTGCCCTCTATTCTAAGCCAGAAAAAAAAGTTTGTGTATGTATAACATGCAAGATTTGCATACAGTATATGAGCAAATGTGTATTCCATCAAAACCAAATGGTGCTTCTGCATTCTAACGCTGCACACCGACAATGCCAGTGAAGTAGAGCAGAAACAATCAGCTTAGTCATTCAATGCAATTAGCAAGTAATATTCACCAACATTGTCTAATTTTACTTTCGCAAAAGTGAGGCTTGTGGACTGCTGATCAGACAAGCCAAGCAGCCGACATTCCCCAGAGCCTAATTAGCTGGATTTCAACCAAAACAACGAGTATATATAGACATAAAATACACAAAAAGCAGAGCTTTACCTTCAGAATGAGGTGTCCTAGTTTAGAGAGGTCCCTTATTTTGAATTTAGAGTAGCTCATCCCCAGTTTGCCAGTTTCTGGATTCAGTCTTTTGTTATCAGTGACATTAGGAGAAGAAAAAGTTGAGAAATAAATATACAATGAGCATAAATAATGAATGACACTGGGAAAAAAACAAACCTGAGGACATATTCAGTTGGTTACCTGGGGAGCCGGTGTCTGGGACAGGGGATTATGTGAAAAAGCTGAGGCAAAGAGTAGACAAAGTTAACCACTTGAGGAATGAAGAACAGCAGCATTGTTTTGCTGAAGTGTCCCAGGATGCCGACCACAGCGAACGTCATGCCGGCAAAGTAGCAGAAAGTGTCGCCCACAAACACAGATGAGGGATACCTGTGATGAAGACAAGAAACAAGTCAGCATTCCAAAATGTATAAAACTGCGTCGGGTCACAGGTTTAACTTACCAGTTGTGGTAAAAAAGTGCTAATGTGGTGAAGAAGAATGGCATCATGAAGTAGAGGGAGAAAACATGGTCATCATGAAAATCTCCTGAGAAAAAAGAAAACACAACAAACCAAACATCAGCTTCATGCATGATATAGATATTTTTCGTATGTCAGAAAAGACAAAAAATGCTAAATATTCTCAGTTATGAATCATGTAGCATCAGTTTTTTTTCCTTTGAATGAGTCCCATTGTGGCGGGATAATTCCCCACTCGTGTTCAAACTGGGGCTGCACAGTGGTTCAGTGGACTGGTGACCTGTCCACTGTGTCCCCTACCTTCACTTTAAGTCAGCTGGGAAAGACTCCAGCCCCCCTGCAGCTCTAATGAGGATTAAGCGGTATATGGATGATGGATGTTCAAACTGACTGTACTAATGTCAGCGACTTTTAACAAATCCATATTCAATGTACTCATGACTAGCAGCGTAGAGGGTGTGATCTGTAATGATGAAGAAAACAACCACGCACCATTGAGCTCCAGCAGGTTGAAGATGATGATTGAGCCGGAGATAAACAGGGCTTGACCTGACTCGATGCCGTTGATGCCTGCTAAGATGTTGATGGCATTTGTGCAGAAAACTGCAAGCATTCCCATGTAGACATAGTAGAGGATACCTACAGAGGATCAGAACTCACATCATTTACATGCAACACAAGCAAGACTAAAGAACTACTTGATATATTATTAGAATATAAAAATGGAAGGGCAATATCCAAACTGTAGGAGACACATTTTTTTATTATAGAATTTTAGAAAACAGTAAAATGTGTCACAACATTATAAATAAATCTTTGGGTTTCTACTAAGATACCCTTAGCCTATAAATAGGATTTTTACTGACATAAGGGAAATGCTTGCTTAGTACAGACTCATTATTTTTCTAACAATTTTTGGGGTAAAAGAAAATGGGAAAATTGCCATTCCCAATAAAATTGTGACTTAAATGGCAAATGCAATATCTGTAACATATGACCCTTAATGGGAGAGTCATTTCCTGCATTAGGTGCATTATATTTATGATATATTTTCTCAAAATGTATATGGTTGCCCAAACAACAATTGAACGGAAAAGCTGATTTTGTCTTCCATAGTCATAGGTCTCTGTTCATATTGCAAGAGAAACACTGCACATAAAGAAAACAGTAGATGCATTATGAATCCCACATGGCTTTGGAAAATCTTGGGAGGAGCTGCAGGAAGTAACAGAGCTTTCTGGTCTACCTTTCTTAGCTTCTCGCCACCCAAACAATGCCGCAAACAGCCGCAAACAACTCACCCAGATCCAAGTGCAGCCCAAGCAGGGCTCTGAACGGCTTCGGCACCACAATGACCGTGTTGCCAAAGTTGGTGAAATAGACCATGAGCAGAGGGAGGGATGCCATAGTGGGAAGCAGGAGCTTGTGTCTCCACCGCAAGTTCAGCACATCATCCGCAAAGCCCAGGAAGATCATGCAACAGATGGCCAGAAGTGCACCAATCAGCTGTACAAACTGGACAACAAGTCACATAAAGGTCAGCACTAGTGGGTCAGACTTGTGGGAAACACAGGTTTAATACAGGAAAGTGGACCCACCTCATCATGTGGGAAGCCCATGCACTGATCTCCTACAAAGCAGCTGACAAAAGGCACTGGGATGAAGCAGAAGAGGATGATGAGGAAGACCGTCCCACTGATCACTCCTTGAGACTCAGGGCTATGATGAGGGAAATCAAGAAGAACAAAAGAGCACATTTGTGACACATTATTGAAAATAAATAGCAGGAGGATATGAAATGAAAAGACAGGTGTGAAAAAGACTCACATTTCCTTTTTGGTGGTTTTGTTTAGGTCCATTCCGTATAATCTGGCTGAAATGAAGTGATCTTTGAAAGCAGGAATGAGCTTCAGTGTGGCCATGCAGCCCAGCACGGACATGAACCCGTTGATCACAAGCGGGAGGACGGGGATCGGTGACATGTTTTCAGGCGTTCTGGTGGGTTTGTGTCTGACAGATCAAATCAGGTTTCTGGCTAATCTGACGTTGCCTCTCCGGGCGATCGATGAGCGAGCTTTGGCTGTTTTCACGGAGGTAAAAACATGTCATGCCGTCACTTTAGAGCAAAATATGTCTCCGTAGCTCCGTGGTCAAACAAAAATGAGTCCGTAAGTCATAGTGGAAATCCATACCATGTTTCATTCCGGGTTTATTGATGCTATAAGCTCCACACTCCCTCCTGCACTAACTCCACGTCTGTTTTAAACCGTCAAATCCTAGGGTTACAACGAGGTAACACTTCCGGCAAAACATTTCAAAGTAAAGTGTGATTAAATTGTGCAGCGCTTCTTTCTGTGAAAACTAGACTTTAATAAAGGAAATTTAAGATGAATGCATGTAATGTGTCTTTTCTGCCTTTAAAGAACGACACATTACTAGATCAGCTTTAAAAACAGCTATTTCTGTACGGCTTTGTTGTTCGTACTACACGATTGTAAGGAAGCATTTTACGATACCCTTCCGGCACCTGACAAAACGCAGTGACGTCATGACGTTTACTAAACACGGAAGTAATGTCTTCTTCTTTGGCTTGTCCTCGGTAGAAGGAAATTCTGCCATCTCTCGACAAAACGTATTGTTTTTGTAGCGCTCTTTCTTTCTTTCTTTCTTTCTTTCTTTCTTTCTTTCTTTCTTTCTTAGAGAGTGTGCACTGGTGGAAACTAACCAAGTTTTAAATACTGTACTTAAGTAAAATTTTGAGACATTTGTAATTACACTACAATTCAGATGAAAATATTATCCCAATAAATTTATCTGACATCTTAAGAAGCAGCTACTATTTGCAAGCGCACCAGCTTATCTACAATGGTACACAATGGCCATATATAAAGTATTTAAAATAGCAATCAATAGCAATTAATGAATATTAATAATTGAATAAAGTCCACTATATCAGCTACAGGTGGCATTTAATGCAGAACATGTCACATCTGGTTATTAGTACAACATTTTTCTCTTAATTCCACAACCCTACAGAGGAAAAAGCGGTGTATAGAAAATGGATGGATAGATTATTATCATAGTAATTCTATACTTTTACTTAGATAGGAATTTATTAAAATGACTGAGTACTTTGCAACTATGGTTTATTACATTTAATTAGATCATATTTCGTCGCCCT
Source organism: Acanthochromis polyacanthus (assembly GCF_021347895.1). Classification (NCBI taxonomy): domain Eukaryota; kingdom Metazoa; phylum Chordata; class Actinopteri; family Pomacentridae; genus Acanthochromis; species Acanthochromis polyacanthus. Next base: position 14,633,687 of record NC_067129.1, read on the forward strand.
TTCTGAGCCTGGCTCTACTGGAAATTTCTTCCTAATAAAGGGGAGTTTTTCTTTTTATGGTTGTCAAATGCTTACTCAAATGGAAACCAAAGGAATATTTAGCTATAATTTTGTGAGATCTTCACCTTAGTATGTGAAATACCTGGAGATGACATATGTATTTAAGAAAAACTGTGCATCATGTAGGCACAACATAAACAAATACAAAAATAACTCTGTTGAATTGGATTGTGACCTTCCTTCTGTGAGACAGAAACGTAAAACTTTTGTAAAACTGCAGAGGATGTTGTATTTAAGTGGTGAAAATTCACAACATAAACCAGAAAGCAAAAAACATCGCCAACATTCAGCTGATATTGGGCTAAAAATAATATTCTCATTTTTGGATCCATGTTTTGTGCTTTTGTTTTGAAGGCCGCTTCCTTCTCGCTGCAGCGCCTCCTGCCGGTCTCTGCTGCTCTTTGTCAGATCGTCGCTGTTGGAGGGGCTGCGGAGGTAGGAGGGTACGATCAGCGCAGATTTTAAACCTTCTGGAGCCTGTAATGCAGTAACAGAGACACCGGGCTTGTTTTTGAACCGATCCGTGACCGCAGAGAGACACCAGCCGAAACCTCGCTGAACACTCGGACATGGGACAAACACATTTGTTGTTGGAGCCGCTCCGTTTCGCCATGAAGCCAGCTTCTTTTGATCACCTGCAGCCCACAGCTCGGAGCGTTTAAATTAAACTTCAGGTTGGTATGAAGCTGCAGTTGTTGAGTTTTCTAAATTAACCTGCGCAGCATCGCGCTCCGTGCATGGTTCATTTCTGTAGATCTGCGCAGCGTTTACGCACCGCGCTCCTGCTTCAAGCACACTCAAGCCGTTTTATTGTCATCATCTGAAATAAGCAAGTTAAGGTGCTCGCAGTGTCTTTGCATCCTGGGGATGTATCAGAGCCCCATTAACCAGGCTGACTGTGTTTGCTGCCACTCACAGGTTAGAGGCAGCTGATCTGCTCCAGCTGATATTTCCATCTGGACCTGATGGTATGAGAGGCTCCAGGAGGCGCTGATGGAGCTCCAGGAGTTGAGCTGGCTGTGTCTGGTTGGTCTCTTCCTCGCCTCCTTGCTCATTGTGCTGGGATGGCTGTTCCAGTACTCGCTGACTGTGCTGCGGCTGTGGAGATCCAGGAAGGCAGCTAAGCAGGTCAGGACAGAGGCAGCCTGGCAGCTCAGACAGCCTCCTCAGAGCCTGGCTGGAGGTGTGTGGAGCTTCCTCCTGAAGCTGCGCGCCTGCCGGGATGGAGGAACCGCATCTGAGGCCGGGGTTAAAGGCTTGTTGACCTCTCTGTTCTCCTTCAAGTCCTTCAGGGAGCACTGGCAGAGGACCTGGGTCAAAGCTCTGAATGAGCAGGCTTGCAGACATGGGGTGAGTAATCAAAGGAGGTGCATCACACATCATGCTGCAGATCAAAGCTGAACAAACATGATGGCAGCGTGTGGAATAGTACGCTTAAGGTTACTCCACTAATCAGAGGCATTAATTCTTAAGCAGGAGCTGATACAGTTGGTGTGCCCATGTGCGCTTGAAGTACGTGTGGGCAGGGAGGTGGAGGTGTGGGAGTTAGAGTGTCTCTAATCGGTGAGAGGATGGGGGGGCAGAGCCTTGCGTAACAGCTCTGAATCAATGCACAAAAGAGTCGAGAGGCAAGACCAGTCAGCACAGCCTCAGTTACACCCACTCCTCATAAAAATAGTCTGATGGGGGGAAAATGGATGCGTGTGCTCCATCACTTTGGGAATGTTGTCGTTCAAGACAGAAAAATGGTGGAGTGACCTTTCCCGCAGCTCATAACCTTTACTTTTGGTATCAGAGAAAGTTGCAGCATGGCCTCACACATTAATGATTGATTCATTGTGGTCAGCTCTGCAGACACTTACCACTTGTTAGAGGCTTATTGCGAGTTTCTAAAGGTCTTTCTGCTTTTAAATAGCTCCTTTTGATGTGTGCAAATCAAAGTCTGCCACACAGTCAGGTGTTTCCTGTGAGCAGTGGAAGAGGAGATGAATCCTCCAATCCCCCGCTTATGAACCGATTGTGTGTGTGTTGGGTGAAAGATGAGTTGGACGAGAGTTTAAAGGGGTCAGATCAATCCGTTTGGTGAAGGTACACAACAAACGACACTCGATTCTGATTCATAGGGGTCACTTCACCTTTTGCTGATTGAAAGCCTGCCCTCAGATGTTCGACACCAGAGAAGTATTTATTCAGGGACGTTACCTGTTTTTAGCATCCAAAAGGAAAGACAAGCTACCAAAAGACAGCAGTGAAGTTGAAATAGAAGACTCAGCACTAATAGGCCAAGTGAGGATGCAGCACCAGTTCTCTCAGATACACACATTATTTCAAGGTATTTCCTCATTTGCTTCTGTCTGTCAGTGTGACCACAAACTGACTCAATGATACTGAGATCAGACAGTCTGTTTCACAATCCCTCGTTCTCCTTGTTGCTGAAATTATTTCTTTGTGACTGTCTGTGTGTTTGGAGTCATCTAAAGTGCAGCACATGGCTTTGAACACTGTTTGCTTCGTGTGACTCTACAGTGCTGTTTTGAATTTTCTCTGCATTCCACATATGTGTTGCTATGCAGCATTAAGCCTCGTGAGCTTTCCCTGTATCTGTTTTCATCTAGACTCATTTTGTGTTGGCCCTTTGGAAATCCCTCTCTTTAATGCACTGTAGTAACTGGGAGGCTGCCAGCTTAGTTATCTTCCAACGGCCTAATTAGTTGATCCATTGTGACCTTTGTGGCTGTCAGCTACCAAGAAACTCCACAACACTGGAGTGAACCTTGAGTAAACCTTGGAGTCTTTAATGACACTTTGTTTAATGGAGATCTCAGGTGGCAGCTACACTGTATTTACCTTCGAATGTAGTGATTTTTAAGTCATATAAAGTAAACCACAATACAAAACACTACATAACCATTTGGCAGCAATAAAACAAGAGGGAAGCTTTTAGGATATTAGATGGGGCGCTTTTGAAGGGTTTTGTTTTTTAAGAAGGAGGTAGCTATGGATACTTTTTGTAAGTGGATAACTAATGCTTGCTTCTCTGTCGGTTAATTATGTGATGACTACGTATACGACCTTTAGGTTTATGAGATCCTTTCAAACCCCAGTAAAAAGACTTTAAACTAACTGCTATAACAGAAAGAAGTTGAAACAAGGTGTTTGATGTTCATTGCGAGATAATTTTCCAGACTGTGCATGTGCATCAGTGGTGGAAGAGACAGAGGCAAGCTGCCTGCGTCTGTTTGCCCATGTGGTGTTTAGTTTGTGAACCGAGTGTGTGAGCCAAAGCTTTGTGAGTTTGCTCATCACAATAAAATATCTGCTAGCCGCTGTGTCAGCGTGCAGAGCAATCTGTTATTCTAAATGTGTCTGGGGCATATGCTAATCAACTGAAAGATTCTTAATGAACCTTTGAATACTATACTTATGGTAGATAAAAAAAGACAAACATGTCTTATTAAATAGTCGTACCTGCAGTGTGTAATCTAAGAGCTTTGAGTTTCTATATCCTTGTCTTAAAATGTAAAGGTCACATCTCTATAGTGTCCTCCTAGCATGAACCACACAAGCATCAGCTGTGATAGTAAGTATCTGTGTTTACTATTGAGCTGTATCATGCTGTAATAGCCAGGTAACTGCGTCCCAGTTGTAATGTTGTTCATTTTATGTTCTGGCTTTTCACCTCCTCTCTGAAAACCTGACTGGAAAAACCTGCTGTATGGCTCTGTGCAGATATGGAAAGTATTAAGTGGCAGGAAGCGAGTGGCATCGCATTCTATAGATTCACATACAATAAGCATCTGCCACCCGCCAGGCAGGTTTCTGTGGCCACTTTGAAAACAGACACGAGGGCAGCTGATCGCCCATACTACGGTCCTGAAGACTCACGTTGTCCTCTAGCCTGCAATTCATGATTATGTTTCTACATCAGGCAAAACATGAGCTACCCTGGAGGAACGCAGCACGATGAAGATACGGCTTCAATGTCATCATGTGGGGATTAGTACACAAATCCTTTATAGCATTAACCTAAGTACCTCTTCAGAATTTAAGGTTGGTGCTGACAGAAGTCTTTAAATAATTATTCTGAAATTTACCCAAATAAAGGCAAGTTGAATGAGCCTGCATGGGTAAGTTGAAGCAACACTCAGGGTTCAGCAAAGTATTTTCCTCTGCAGAACCCAGTATGGTCATCCAGCAGAGTCTTCTTTTTACTGAGTATGTTAGAATTATTTTTTGCTATTTTTTTTTTAGCACATATGAACAAAAAGACTTCTCAAATAGAAATGTCTTTACATAATATATGGTATCTATATATAACATAAAGCAAACATATAAGGGTAAAATAAATATCTTGGGGTTTAGTTCTTGTGGCTGTAAGTGATGGACATTCTTACCTATTTTCTGACATTTTTAGTAAAAAAAAACAATTGATCCTGTTTGCATGCTGTAGTAAAGCTACAAACAGCAGCTGTTTAGCTTAGCTTAGCATAGAGACCGAAAGTAGATGAAAACAGCTTGCCAAGCTGTTTCTGGATTAATTATCTGTATTAGTAATGGACATAGCTTCAAGATCTGAAACGTCAAACCAACACAGAATTGCCTTAAACTTGCATTCCTTCAAACAGCCAGCAGGAGGCGACTCCTCTGGTTTGAGATTGTATTAAAGTATATTAGAAAAGACCCCACGTCTTACTTAATTTGTTACTGTAGCAAACATTTTTCTGATGGCCTCAATCAATTGTTTCAAGCCTTTACATATACAGTGTGATATTTATACGTACATGGTGGTCCCATTTAGAGTAAAATAGGCATTAAAGCAGTGTATGTTTTAGGGAAGGGCCTTGTGAGTGATAGGTTGCTGAGTGTAGTGTTCTTACATCTCAGATCACTGCTTACTCAAACCCTACAGCTTCAAAAGAGCAAGATGGCCACAGTCACTAGGTCCATGTCTTATGTACAGTCCTTGGTAGTAACACTTCTATAGCTTACTAAGTTACACATTACATATTATTTACTTATTTCATACAAAAACTACGAGTAAAAATGACAAGCTCCTCCAAGAGATTTGCGTTTTATGTAAGTCTTGGCAACAAAGTCGATTAACATGTGAGCATGGTTGTATTGAACTATTCATTTAATAGATAAAATAAATGATATATTACATGAAAATGATATAAATAGTGCACATTTGTCTGCCACCAGAGATTCATGCTATTTATACCATCATATTATGTCCTTCACATCTCTGGAGGTATTTGACCATTTTAGGGAATTTTGTAGATGAATGAGGATGAATGTCAGGATTGAATTCTCTGGATGAGCGCTGAAACATTTCTGTAAGATTGTTTTACTCAGCAGTTTCCAATGATTAATATAAAGGTGTATGAATTTAAGAATTTTATTCATGTTACAAGCACCTATTGCATTTTTACATGACACAAACGTTGACGGTAGATTAGACTATTATTTACCACCAGCTTTAGTCTGTTGTGACAGATTTTGCTTGCTTTTCTACAAGACCTGTGGAAGAAATAAATTCTGAAGGTCTTCCCTCGGTTTGGCAATGTGCCACAACATATTACACAGACAACTGGCTGTTTATTCACACGTGGCGTGAGAAAAGAGCTAATATAACTTGCAGACTGTGTGGCTTATCACATAATGGTTTTAAGGCCATGTTGTTCTTAAGGTCATTGTGAAACGTGATATTTATTACAGGACTCTACATGCATAACACATACCATTGTATTCCAGTTAGTAAGTGTAGCTGATCACGAGCCTAGCCCTGCTAGACCCATGTTCTGAAGGCACAAGGGTCTAGGGACGCTTGACAGGGAGGGAGGCGGGCTAAAAGGTTGTCTATCAAATCCCTCTGCAGCAATTGGGTAGGTATACAACCAATCAGCGCAACGAATAGGCTCCTAGAGCGCCAGAAATCAGAGGATGCGGTCGTTCGGTGAAGCCTTATTTATACAGTCAATGGGTGAAGCTCAAGTATATTACAGACATGTTAACAGAAAGATTATTCAGAGTCGGTGCTAATGGAGCTCAACGACTGTTGACGTTTTTGATGTCGACCCTGGCAGAGAATTAAATTCGTTGCCATGGGTTGTCTAGCGTGGCTAGGCTAGTTGTTTCCGGTTGTTTCTGTCAGAATCGTCACGCCTCTGTCGTCACTTAGTTACGCCCGCCTTCTGACTCTACACTTCATGGTGATTCGTCCGGCCAGTTTTAGGAGAATCCAGCCTCGAGCCTTATGGAGGGTAACTAGACCCACCCTGGCAGAGAATTAAATTCGCTGCCGTGGGTTGTCTAGCGCGGCTAGGCTAGCTGATCACAGTAATGTGTGTCAACATTATGTAATCAGAAAAGAAAGCTTTTTGCACCTCTCACTGTGGGAATTTGGTATTCATTGTCATGTCGAAACAAAGTCCCCAAGACAAAGGGTGCAGGAGGGTGTGCTTTTATTTATAGAGATAGCAAGTTTTAATAATCTTTTTTTTCATGAAGATTTCATAAGCAATAGTGGGCCCCTGTCTGTAGTTCTAAAAACCACTGATTTCAGACGTCTCATATGGCTGTGCTCATCGATATTCTGTCCACCGCAGCAGCCGGTGATATCAGTCAGGGATCCTCATGCTGTCTCACTGATTTTCAGTGTTGTCAGAATGCTGTGTCCTTGTTGCAAAACACTCCCGAGGGTAGGCCTGACCCTGACCCCCCCAAAGTTCAGTATTTGAAAGAACAAGATGAGACTAAAAAATGATTCAGAGGGCTGAATACCGACACAGGATTTAGGGTTGTTACATAAACGGCACCAAATGCTTCCTACAAATGCATCCTTGTTTAGGTGTCTAGATTTGATTGTAGCGGGATTTACTTGATATTGAAGTAGGAAAGGGAAACGGCAACTCAGAAAGATGTAATATGTGTGTTCTTTGCTGGCTATCAAAGGACACTGGTGCTGCAGAGGGATTTAGCTCAGTGTGTATGAGCTCGCCAAACAGAGTGTTGTGGGGAGATAAGGAGCTAGTTATATTTAAATACACAATATGCACAATATTGTAGGGGCCTAACTTTAATATTAAAAATAGTAAAGTAAATTTGTAACATTGTTCTTATTGGTCTATTGTAAAACATTTGGGCCGACATCTGTTGTTTCAAGTGTGCTATTTAAATAACTTGATTTGACTTGACTCGTGACAGAGCCCCATCTGGCCTCTTCCTCTGAGAAACTTCAAGTCATAAGCTTAGATTTTTCTCTCTGATATACAGTATCTGTCTCAGATATAGATTAGAGAAAACAACTGCCAACCCAGGATAAAAAGCAGAGTAGGAGGGTCATCGCTGGCATTGCAGGATTAAGATACATCAAGTCAACTTCTAGTCACATGATAACTTGCACTTGCGAAGACCTATAGTTACCACCACCAACCCCCTCCTCATTCTCTCTGTGTCCTTGTACACCAAGGATTGGCCCCAGGCTTCATCACAGCTGGTTACATGTAGTGATATATACAGAAGGATGTCTTCTTGATGCATGTGACACTCGGCGTCTGTCTGTCTGTCTGTCTGTCTGTCTGTCTGTCTGTCTGTCTGTCTGTCTGTCTGTCTGTCTGTCTGTTAGCAAGATAACTCAAAAACACCTGGGCAGATTCACATGAAATTTTGAGGGGATGTAGACTATGGTAAGAGGAAGAGCTGATTTAATTTTGGTGGCAATCCGGAAAGGATCCTGGATTCTGGATCACTTTGAATTTTTTAGTATAGTATGTTTTTGTTTTTTTTAGTATGTGGTCCAAAATATGACAAATAAACATCATAGGTTAGTATGTCGTCCAACAAATTGGAACAAGGTGTCCATATAGCTCAACAGGTTAAGAAGGTGATTCTTAAACAGAACTGTGTCAGAGACGCAGGTTCATTTCCAGCTCATGATCCTTTACTGCATGGGTTTCCTGTTTTCCTTTCTATCCTTGGCGGAGGTCTGCACTCTCTGAGTGCTTTTCTAGTTTCAATTGCGCTTCCACTTGGAAATACTTTATGAAGTAGGATTAGGTGCAATAATATCAAATGCTCACTTGTCACCCCAGTCATAACTTCATCTGATATGTGTTGCTCGGCGTGGTTTCGTTTCATTTAAACATCATCCGCACTCTTCTCTGCCTCTTCCTGCACCCTTGGCGAGTCCCCACGCGATGCAGCTCATTTCATGACTCAGTTGTTTATCCAGCAAAAATGTCTGTCTGCTGAAGTATTACTGGGTGAACCTCTGGATATAATCTTGCCGTAGAAGGAATGACTTGATATGGAGCTCGTCAGGCATCTCCGGCTGGATTAGTTTGTAGATGAGGCTTGAAGGACTGGAGTGGTCAGTCTCCCCAGAACTGCAGATCATAACGCATCAGCAGACTGCGCGTGCATCTGCAGCTGACACATGATGTCAAGCCGTCGTTACTGGGTGGTAGTGGAGAACAAAACATGTGCATCTGCAGGAAAGGAAGCTCCCTGTCCATTCACAATCTGCAATTATAAAGAGTCTGTTGAATAGCTCGAGGACACAGTTAGTTTCTTCCCTCCCTGCCTGCGAGCTGCTGGTAGATGATTAATGCCCTGTGATTATGCTCAAGTAGGTTCCTTCTTAACGACAGGGGACATTAAGCACTCAGCGCTCATTTCATATGATAGCGCAGGAAACTAACCTTTTTATCCCTCAGTCGCAGCTGCTGATGAGATTCAACTTCACCAGCCAGTTTTACTTTAACAGCCAAATGTTACTAGAGGGGTAATTTCTTTCTGTGGCAGGGATTAATCTACGAGGAAGGCTGCTTTGACTCAGCATTTGACTCAGCATTTACAAGGAGACAGACTTTTTGCATTATTTTGATTTTGTGTAGTACCTGAACAGATTGTGAAGTCAAGCAAGATTGTAAATGGTTAACATCGTAGTATCTTTGCAGTTTTGTTTCAGTTTTAATGTATTTGGTAGATTACTTTTAGTGGTTTTATGCATAGCTAGAAGAACAGTTCTCAAAACATTATAATGAATATCTATTTGGAAATATAAAACCACTTTATATTCAGACAACACACACTTAATCTTATCCAGTAATGAATGGTTAATAGCTGATGGGAGGATGGTTCAAAATACTTTACAAGAAGGAGAAGGCATAGGTGTAGAGGTTTCATTTGAACATTGGGGTGGGGCACATTAAGCAAGGGTCAAGAGGTCATCCCCAGGAAATTCTAAGTATGAGACACATCATACTGCAACAGTTTATGAAATGCTTTTTTGTGTGAATACATAATATTCAGGAACAGGTGGCGATTACAATATGGCTCTCACTCTTTTTGTACTGCTTTCAGATATTTTCCTGTAGATCAACTTTTCTTATGTAATATTATCCCTGCTGAGTCAACACACATATAGGCGTGATCTCTTTTGCCCTCTTTTGTGTCTTTTGTTTAGGGAGATAACCTCTTTAAATGTACCTGTGGCACCCATTAATTAATGATAGATTAATTTATTTGAGGTCATTTGAAACCTTCTACACTTTAATAGCTTCTGTCATAAACTCAATGCAAATTCAAAACATATTTTATTATGATTCTTTGAACAGTAAAAGTCTAAACTATGTTGTAGAAGCAGACTGAAAAAATTGACACATTTGGACTATAACTGGCTGAGACATTATTCAAATGAATTACAGAATCAAACTTTATTAAAGCCTCTACATAATTCAGATTTCTCCAAGGTGCAGTGATTATATAAGCTTATAATTCTTATTTATGTTTTGGCAGTAATGTCAAGGCATTATTATATCCATTAGCACTATTATACAGAAGCTAATGTTAAAAACAAAAGTTGTCTGATTCTTTCATGTTTTTTTTGGTTTGTTTTTCACAAATGCATGTGTATTAATTATTGAAATATTTATCCCCTGTGTCGATCCTGAAATCTACACCTACTGGAAGAAGGCACTTCAGTTAGCCAGCGAGTGTAGCAAGATTGTCTCTGGCTAATTGCAGTTTACAAAAGTTTATAATTCTGCTAACAGCACTGTGAAACTAAATTATAACAATAGCATGCTAATATGTGAAGCAAATGGGCAAGAAAATTTGACCTTCATTAAAAAACACACTGGTTTAACAACATAAAATGACAAATAAATACTGTACAAGTTCTTTGTTTTTCAGCCATGCTAGCATGAAGGCATGTGCTGGCTTCCAAGGGCTAGCATGTGCCCTCATGCTAGCATTTTTGTCATTTCAAGTTCTTAAACCAGTGTGTTTTTAATGAAGGCTAATTTTTACTTTTAAAAATGCCTAAGCGTCAACATTATGTGTGGTTGTGCTCAATTGAAAAAGAATACATAAGAGATGATTTTTCAACGTCACAAACTGTGCACCATCTTGTAGGCTGAATCTGAAATATGCACAACTAACAGGAAATACGGGAAACGAGGATGAGGGTCATGAAAAGCCACAGGGGGAGTGTATTTCTGGTTGACCCACATGCTCTTCAGAGGCGTTCAGCCAGCTGGACCCAAAGGGGGTGACGCTGATAAACCTGAAGTGACACCGTGGATGTCCTCAGGAACTGTCTCTTTCCAGAAATACCCCTCACATGCACACACTGTTGAATAGCGGTGGTTACAAGGACAAATCAGTGACTACATTACCAGCGTCACCCTCTCCATGACAAAATGGGCTGTGTAGCGTCTGCCAGGACGATATACAACACCACAGTGCACCAGATGGCTACCAATAAAGCCAATGATCTACACAAACTCCCTTGAATGAATTCAAACCTTAAATCTACGACTAGTTTAACAGTCTAGACCTTAGCTATTAGATTGAAATAGCAGACAATGATTGCAGATCTTGGTGATTCTGCTGTGTTTCCTAAAAAATTGCAAAAATAGAAAAATGTCAGTTTCTTTTTATCATGGGCACAAAAAAAAACCTGCAAATATTTGCTGTAAATGCAGTCTGACATTTCCTCTTTCTGGATGTGGATTTGAGGGTGCTTTTGTTTTCTGGTGGTCGAGCGGTTTAGAGACATACCTTGTAAATGTGATGCCCTCATTTGACTCTTATAAGGCATATTTTTTGGACGTTTCCACATATTTTGTCTAATTCTGCACCAGCAGCTGTCTAATGAATGAATGTAAAAAAAATTAAAAATCTAAAAATGAAATATTGTTTTGCGTTTGTCAAACTCATTTTTGCAGAATGACTCACTAGTCTGTTGCAAAGATCCAGTTGGTGTAGTGACACAAAAATCTTATTATTGCACATAATGAGAACCACATGACTAGTAAAAATCCCAATCTGAAATACATCACATTTGTTCTGCACTTCAGATGCAATGAACGGTTGGGTGACTGAGCAGTTTTAGAAGCTCCAGCCGACCGAAGTAAACACAGCCGGTTGTACGCTGTAGTCATGTGACTGCAGTGTTAGTCCAGGGAGCCTACGTAAGCTTGCAGCATTGCACTTGGCTTCCTGCCCTTCTGGCTGGAACACTGACATACACACACATACGCACACACGCTCACACATCACCACAAACTTTGTTATATCATCCTCCCACCTCTGCCCCGCCTCCACTGTTGTGTTTGATGCAGATTGGACTTGGACCTAGTGGAACATATGCCCTGACAATAGGGGATTTGTTTTCTCTCACTTGCATCTCCTGAGCCAGTTAAAGCCGTCCAATAAAACCGATCCGTCTGGCACACTCACACAGTGACAGTAGGCCACTGGTGTCTCCGTGATTCTGGTGAATCTTCTTCTTAAAGCGGAGATTCTCTTGTTGTCCTCCAAGTCTCACGCTCACGCAGGAAAAGCTGCCTTGCCTGCAAGCATGACTAAGCATTGACTGTTGCAGTTTTGATAATGGTTGCTGCTGTCAGGTCTGAGGCGTGGGGTTGCCTGAGCTGCCTGAACCAGTTCCAGTTCAATGAAAAGCAGCCTATAGTTTCTGCAGCAATGCAAAAGCTCATATTAGTTTGTCCATACCACCCTTTGGTCAAACATATGTTGTAATGCGTTTGCCAGTATCTTCAGGCAGTACTCATCTGAGTCCACTAATCCACAGAGCTGCATGGTTTTAAATCCCTGTAGTTCTTTGCCATGCATTGTAAATTCAGTGAGTTTGCGTTTGCCAGCAACAGCAAGATTGTTTGCTGATCTGTGTAAATTTTCGGCATCAGACTTAACACGTAATATTGAACATTTAATGTGAAAAACTGATCGCACATTAATAAAACCGGCTCTTTCGTGCAGCCTACTAGAACATCCCAGTTTCTGCACAGATCATGTGGTTATTGTCCCAGGGAAGAGTACCAATGTGATTTTTAAATTTTAAGTATTGCATTTTGTGATCAGTATATGAATGACATGATCAGTAAATCTCAGAGTAAATCAGAAATTCCAAACATGCTTAAAATTCATTAAATGGCATCGTTAATTTGCATTTTATTTTGTATTATACAGCATATGTTCCATTTGTTAATTGACTAAAAGTCCATAATAATTATGCCAAGCTGCTAGCAATCTGCTTTAAGGGCTTTATCAGTGCAGTGCACAATCTTTCATGTCATCCCCAAGTGTCTCTGCTCTCTCTTATGTAATATTTAGGAAATTTTTCTTTCCTGTGTCTCGACCAGAGCTCAATCCAGATCACTTTTGACAGTGGCCTCCAGTTAACCACAGCCTCTGCGATAGATAGTGTGACCTGCACTGACCAGTCGGCCAACAGAATGGTAAGTAATCTCTGGAGTTTATGTAAAAACTTCCAATGCTGCCATCTTCACTCAGTCATCCAGAAAATTTAAATTGGAGCAATTAATTGGAGTGTGTTTGATGAGTTTTGTCCTCTTCTTGTTTTGCAGGTTTTACACTGTAAATGCTGCGTCGACACGGTGACATTTCCTGTGACGGTCACCCAGCAGTCACATGCTGCCGTTTCCATGGACACCTATCAGATCACTATTGCACCAATGGTGGCAAAGGTACTAAAGCAAATCACCTGGATTTTTGCAGTTTGTACATGTGAGGTCAGACCTCACAGACAACAGGACAAAACAAATGAGAGGGTCAGTGCGTCATTTGCATTGTTATTCAAATGTGTAATTTTACACAAAAATCTCGCCCTTTCACCACCACTGCAACTGTTGTTAAAGAGCAACTTGCAGGTTGGAAACCCTCATGAACTGATGGGTGGGGGAAATGAATGGGCAACTATATTTTTAGTAGTTTTTATAGTGGAGTTTTTTACCTGTCTGAAAAAAACATGACTTAGTAGTGACATCACAAAAGGGAGAAAAAGCTAGTTTAATAGTGGCGGGAGGATTAAATATCTCATATGGTGAAAAAATAATTTGATTGTATCTTGTGGTTGTTTACTTCTGCCATTTCTGAAGCTTCTCAAAAGCAGGTCTCCTAGCTTAAAAAGTCAGTAAAAAATTTACTGAACTGCTACATACCATCAAACGAACCAATAATTGTTTAGATCAGACTTGGTATAATCCTGCCCTCTAATTGCTTCCGATGTCAACCAGAAAGTGCAGCCGCCTCTCAGTCTGCCAGGTTTATTTACATTCTGCTGATGCTTCTGCTAACTGTGAAATGTCTCAGTGTTGAGTAAAGCTCATTAAATGTTCTGCTGTTGGCTGTAGGAGTGAATACAAAATTCTTCATGCACTTCTTGCAACTGAAGCTTATTTTTACTACTGCTGGCAGTGTCACCACAACAATCAGGAAAACCTAAGTGTTAGCAGGCTGTGTGGCTAATGTGGCTAGCATTACCAGTCGCTTTGATTACATGCCCACAAGTCAGAGCTCTGTGGAAAATGTAAAGCCAAGGGACAATAGAGAGGATGGAAACTTTAAGACCATTTTGAAACCAAAAAACAAGGACTGGGTGGGTTTCTGTGTTTAATGTTGACAGCTGTGTTTAAACTTCAGCCAGAGTTTAATTCTATTCACTCTCTCCTGCTCTCTGTGCTCACATTAAACTGCACGAAAATACCATAAAATTCTCAATAAAGCTGTGCACATTTGATATTATATACATTTACGTATTAGCTGTTTTGCTCTGCACTGTCAATCACAGAAGCAGAGAGGGTCTCTTTCCTGGCGGGTGCATGTACAGCGGCAGCTCAGTTGCATTTAAAGCTACAGACCTGTTTAGAGCAGACCTAAAACCAGGGATTATATAGTCATGGTGACATTTGCGTTCTTTGCTGTATTTTGAGTTGAAAATTTAAAGACACATCCTCTGGATAAGTGAGACTTTGTTTAATTTGCTGAAAAAGGGCAACAGTATGGGTCTTTTAATACTTACGTACCAGAAACTAATCAACAAGGATCAGCTGGTGTCAGTCATATCTCACTTCTCCAATGTAAACTGACTGTTTTACGATGCCACTTAAGAGAAGTTGGAAGAGTGCTCACTAATTTATGTTTGCAACCATTAAAGAAGACTTAGAGTGCACTGTTTGCATTTTTGTCAAGCACAGTCTTTTACGGCTCTACAACTATTGCTCACATCGACAGCTGTACCAGACGCTGCTGCTGATTGTGGAGCTGAAGAAGTTGTGTGACCCAGAAGCTAAAACCCGCAATCAGTCTCACATGGCCTGACTTTGACATTCTTTCAGAACTCCATTATCTCTCTCTGGGAAAATGATCCTCCGAGCACACTGCACACTGCACACACTTTTCATTACAGATGCAGTACTGAAGTCTGTTCACCTGCACAAAATGCACAAGATATAAAAAGTAGCTAAGAAAGTGCAGCCTCAATGTGTTGACAAGGTGGAGTTCGTGGGACATGCACAAACGCAGTAATTCACTATGATGCAAACTGTGTAATACAAAAAAACAGCAAAAAGACAAAGTTTTCCAGTCACAGCTGCTCAGACTCACTACCACTTACTTTTACACAGGGCGATGAGGCGGAGAAAACTCTGTAATATCTGGTAACAAGAAAAGCACTCAGAGAATGCCGTACTCCGCCAGGGCTGCTCAGTCATTGTATCATCTCTGACAGATGAAATCTTGAAAAAATTCATAACATTCAAATTTCAAAAAAATCACGGCAACATAGAATTTGGCCATTGAATGTCAATGTACCCACAGATGAAATGACCTCGCGTTGAGCACAGGTGTGTGTATGCATGTGTACATACCAAATCTTGTGACCTAAATATGTAGCGGGCGGCGGGTATTGAGGAGATTCGGAAACACCCCCACAATTTGATCAATTGCTCCTTGTATCATTCCCGGCAGATAAGTCCCGATAAGTCCGTTGGGGTCGATTTGAAGTCGCAGTCATGTGATCGTCGGCAGGCAGCTGACGTAGTGTTCACTTGTTGTCTTAGTTACAGTGACACCATGCCGCTATCTTGCAATGATACAGAAATCTTTAACAAATCCGTGAATCCAGACTATAAGCTGCATCACTGCCAATTTTTAATGAGTGAAAAATTCAACTTATGCATTGCTCTTTAACCCTCGTATCATCATGCGGGTCAAATTGACCCGTTTTAAAGTTTGAAAATGTGGGGGGGAAAAAAATCTAGATTTTCACAGTGAAAACGTCCTAATTTTCAACATTTTTGGGAAATTTTTGAAATTTTTTTGGTGGAAAAAAGAAATGTTGAAAAAAAAATGTTTCTTTAAGAACATTCTCAAAAAAATCAACCAAAATCCAGCAAAATTCGGTGGATTTTGGTTGATTTTTTCTGAACGTTCTTAAAGAAAATATTAGAACTTGAACTGATATATATGTGAGCACTTTAGATATTTTAAGGATTTTTTGGAAGATTTTTATTTATTTTTTCAAAATATTTGCAATTTTTTTATTTTTAAAATTTTTATTTCTTGCCAAATTTGGTGATTTTTTTCTTAAATAAAACTTTTAAGGGAAACTTTTAAGGAATTTTTGGAATTTTCTTCCTGAATATTTTGCAATTTTTTTTTATAAATCTGGGGAATTTTTTTGCAGAATTTTTGAATTTTCTTCAGACAAGGGAACAATATTTTTTGTGCCCATAAATGAGGACAACAGGAGGGTTACATGTGAAATGAATTATAGAAGTAGCTGACAAAAGGTGTCCTCTTCTAGGAGGACTGTTTGTACTAAATTATCAAAATGAAACTGTGTGTTAATTATTTATCAGCTGGAACAGGCTTCACACAGAGTCCTTACTATTGTCTCTGCATGCCTGTTAACTTGCTGTCTGCTTCTACATCTAAAGTGTTCTCCAACCTTGTCTTCCCCTGTCTGTCTGCATCAGGTGACGGCCAGCCTGGAGGAGGTAGAGGACGAGGGTCTGCTGATATCCTGGAATCTTTCCAAGCAGCCGTCATTTTCTCTGACCGTGTCTCCGTGCAAGCTGCAGAGACAGGTGAGAACATTTAAAACCGACACCACTAATTTGATATGCCTGCAGTCAATTAAGGTCACATTTCCCAAGCCGTTCAGTTGTTTACGATCCAAAAGCGTGCATGCATTGCAAAAAAAAAACAGAGAAAGGAAATTATGCAATGTTTTACTGCTCATGCTTTCTGTCACATTCTTTTCATAAATCTGTCAGCACGTCGTGTTTTGCATGTGAGTCACTTTCCATCCCATTTAACTTATTATGAGTCATGAAGGAAATGCTGTGATGCCTTGAATATCGTTATGTAAATGTGTGTGGCATTTATAGCCTTGTGTCGGAGGCAGCACCAAAGTTAATAAACTGAGAATTAACGGAATAATTAGCACAATAAATTGTTTTCCCTGCTGTAGACAGCTCTGCAGGGGCACACACTGAGTTTATAAACAAGGAATGAAAGGATGATGTAAAAATATAAATATGAAGAGATTGGTTTAATTCCCCAAAGATGTGATGCTTTTTTAAACAAACTAGTTTTTAGATTAAAGCCACATTAAACACTTACATTCTGTTTCACTAGGATTGAGATGATTGTGTCTGCAGCGAGTTCAGTTCAAAACACATCAGTGAGTAATCGGTTGCTTATTTCTTTTCTCAGGGCGCTGACAGTGAGGTAGATGTGGACATGATTAAGGGGCTGATCGAGGATACTCTATTCAGCACTCACCCAGCGATGGTGCTCAACCTCAAAACATGTGCGCCCAGTCCTTCGGTGAGAAATATGTTTGTCGCTACCCTTTCTGAAACAATTGAGTTACTCTGACTGGATGCTGTGTGATAGATCATGTGCTTAAAGTGACAATGCCGTTGAGCTCTGCACCCTTTTTCCTTGACACCCCCAGGCCCCCATGGACCATCTCTCAGTGGGTTTGAACTCTGTATCCCAGACTGTCTTAGTGAGACGACTGCTCCTCCGGCAGCTCAGGGCGACCTTAAGTAAAGGTCAGGTATTTTCCCTCAGCGCCGGATCATTTCCGCCCAGCTTCCTGCTGATTGCCGAGGTCTCACTGCGTCACTGTGTGTTCGCAGGTCAGTGGTCTCGATCGGGGGAGGTGTGCTGCGTCCTTAACCTGGATCAACCCTCGGCGGAGAGGACAACCCGCTTCCTGTCTGCACCCGGCAACCCCAACGCCGCACTCGAATGGAGTGAAGAAATTACAATGTAAGGTGCTGTGTGTAATGCAGTCATGTTAATGTGTAATGATTGTCTTTACTCGCCAGTAATAAATGTCCAAAAATGTATTTTCTCAGTCAGCTTCTTACTTTGACGGAACAGTTTTTTTCAGGATCACACTGCTTTGTGTTAAGTTACAAGCTGCAACAGTTTTGGTCATTTCAAATGAGACGTTTTTGTATTTTTCATCTCTTTGCTCTTCAATGTACAGAATTAGATTTAGCAACATGAGAACCAGAATGTGACAGTTGGTGGGTCAGATATGTTTAAACTGCTCCCACACAGTCAAGACGAAGCAGAGTGGTAAATACATCAAACTCTACTTTTTAACTTGACTATGGCTTGTATAATCATAAGCAGTACTAAAGATCTGAAGTGAAGTTTTATGGGTTTTTGTGGCTTTAAAGGAAAAAAGCAGCATTGTTTCAGTTAACCCCTCTGCTGGAAACAGTACAATCATGGCTAGAAGTAGAGAAAACACTAAAATGTCTAATAAATTTATAATGCCATAAATAGAAAGAAAAGAAAAAGGCATATTGAATTTGTTTTTAAAAAACACGGAATCAACTTGCAAAACATTCATACATCTTTCCAAGTGTTCCAGGCATTGCCAGTACTAGAAAATAAAATGGTGACTTTACATTCTGCAGGTTTGTTATTGTATGTTTTCATACTTGTCTTTATGTTCTGTGTAAACACATCCTGCAGTTCAATCCAGTTCAACTGAAAAATCCCTGAATTTTTGCAACATGGCTGTTGATCACAGCTGAGTCTCTAATGCTTGTTTAGTTGCAAGAAGCAGCACATAATTTATGGTTTTTACAGAATCTGGTAAGGGCAAATGCTCTATTTCTGGCATTTTTTTTAAATAAGACAAAGTGATTTTGATGAAATATCACTGCACATATGCATATTGTATGAGTACATGCCTTTCAATCCCCCCAGCAGGTTTTGGGGTTAATGTAATTTAACTTTTGCATAGTGGTGTGTCATTTTAACTGTAACACAGTTGTGTCCTTTGTGTTGAAGGGAGCTGGGCCCAGACACCAAGGAGCTCAGAATAAGACTTCTGGAGCGGAATGGCAAAAGGGAACGTAAGGCATAGCTCAATACCAATTTACTACTGGCTGCTGTTCAGAAACCTGATCAGCAGGAATGTTTAGACTGCTTAAGCAAAATCATCGTTGCCTAAAATGCACTGCTGGCAGACTGGCTGTAATGCTCTCTGTTAGCGTTTTTTTAAAGGTGTATAAAATGTCAAGCTCCTATTATGGCCTCATGCTTTCCTGCTGTTCATACAAATATGCTAAGAGTTTCTTTTTGTGTTAAACCTGATAGAGTTCCTGCCTGGTCACGCCTCCATCGCCTTGGACCTCCACAGACAGGTTCCTACTGGACAACACAAACTGTCTATAAGCCCCGGCCACGGCTTGGCACCGAACGCTACCATCACTGCTGAAGTGAGTGATGAGATGGGTTGCATTCCTGTAAAAATCGACAAAACTGTTTCAAAGAGAGCGTCATGCTTTGAAACATACAGTTACAACACAGTTTATTATCTATCATCAGGCAAGCTGGAATGTATCAGAGATTCACAACAAAAGCAGAGGGAGTGCTGTGTACCAGCCGATACAGCCTGTTGTCATGCCTGTTGTTGTGCAGATGTCTTTTCAGCAGCCAACTTGTTGCCTTTTTTTCTGTTTTGCAATCTACATGGTACATGTCTTCAAAGACAACGCGAACATCTGCTTAATCTCTGCAGGGTTACATTTCACATTGGTGTCATTTGTTTTTCTCTTTCAAAAGATGCATTAAATATTCTACTGGATCCCTCCTGCCTACTGAGTAATCATCTAACATTCCCTGCAGGCCCAAATGTGAATTTAACTAAAGTGCTTTATTTTTTAACGACGTCTCCACCCAATCTAAAGATTTTTTTGCACTGTTAAATGTGGGATTCTGTGTAATTGCATGCAGGGATTCATTTTGTGTCTGTTTCTACTCTTCCAGCTGCTCTATCTGGAAACAGAGGAGCCTCGCAGTGCCCATAGTGCTTTACCACTTCGGTCTTTACTCACACCCACCAAGAAAGTTGACGTGGACCGAACCATTATGCCGGATGGAACCATCGTCACTACTGTCACAACCGTCCAGTCTCGACTTAAGCTTGATCGCAGCCCAGGTAAGTTTACAGTGTAAAGTATTTCATTGTGCCAGTGTAGGTGCTCAACAACAGATAGCAGAGTGTTGAAATAATCTTAACAATGGAATTTAATAGCTGTGCTGTCTTTCAGGTGATTCCCCCATGCGTTCTCCATCCAAAGTGGAGGTGGTTGAGAAGAAGCCCACTATCCTGTCTGACGGCAGAGGCAGCAGCAGCCCAAACCCCAGCAGTGAGTTGTAGACTGAAACCCAGACATTGTTTTACATAAGAGATGCAAAGTAGGCTAAACAACAAGCAGCAGTGTAACATGAGTTGAGAGAAATGCTCTTTTCGGTACTCATCATGGGTCTGTGCAGGTTCCTCGCATATCTCTACAACAGGTTTACACAGGGAAACTACTAGCTTACGCAAAGCAACGAACAAAAGAAGCATGATAAACACAACAGAGTGTTTTCATAAAGATCTGCATGTGTATGTGTTTGACAAACAGTACATTGCACTTTAGTAGTATAGTTCTTATTTACATATTTATGTTTTTGTTGCTCAGAGAGCAGCCGCCTGTCTAATGGCCTGGATCCTGTTGCAGAGACCGCCATCCGGCAGCTGACAGAGTCCAAAGTAGTTCGGAAGACTCCGACAAAAAGAAGCACACTAATCATCTCGGGTGTGTCAAAGGTCAGAGAACCGACTCTGTGTCTTGTAGAATTTATACAGTAACTGCTAAAACTAAACCGTCCCTCCCTACTTTGTACTTGTATTTATTTAAGTGCAAATACTTTGATTTGAAAACTTCATTTTCAGTGACTGTGTTGCCGTCATTACAATATCAGTTATTTACAGTCACAAATGATAAAAAAATGTTCAGACTTTGTTCAGGTTTCATAAGCAGTAAGCCTTCAACTACCACTAGGTATCCAAAATACAATGACATGTAGCCAGGCAAAATGAGTGTGATCTATATTTAGTCCACAGCCCCCCTCTGGACCACTTTGTAGCAGAATGAGAATCTTCTGACCTCATTTTTGCCTCGAAATCTGTAGAAACATACTGAGTGCAAGTCAGCGCACTTGACACGCTAATCAGTGCAACATTCAGGTCACATTAGAATGAAATCTAAGGAGGCTGACTATTGTGACCCTCTAAGAGTGAGCTGTTAATATAGTGTAATAGTCAGAAAAATGCTGATCTCAAGGAGTGTTTTTTTAGCTTGGAATTTCATTCACTACTAACATACATTCATATACTCTGCTTCACTCCCTCGTCAGGTTCCACTATCAGAGGAGAACTGTGCAATATCGAGCGGCTACGCTGCAGCCATGGACGCAGCCATGCATGGCAACCATTACGGGGCGGGACATCACCCGGACCAAGACGAAACCACACCGTCTGACGTGTCAGAGCGTCCATCTGTGGATGACGTGGAATCAGACACTGGTTCCACTGGTGCCTTGGAAACCCGCAGCCTCAAGGATCATAAAGGTCCTGATAGTTCAATGTTTGGTCGGTGCACTAAAATCATCAGAGGCAGAGATTCATTCATTCAAATGTAAATGAAAGAATAGATAAACTTTTTTAACTTATATTTTTGGCCTTTATTACATAGGTTAGTAGAGAGGCAGACAGTAAAGGGCTGTGAGCTGGAATCGACAACCAGCTGCGTCAGGGACTATAGCCACTGTTTATGAGTCACCCGCTCAACCAATTGAGCTACCTAGGTGAATAATAAATATAAATTTTAGTTGTCATGTTTAACTCTCACTGCTATTCTTTTAAATAGAATGGTATCATTTACATACGAACAAATGTTGTATGGTCTTACGTAACCACAAAGCATCAATTCAGCATCTACAGATTTAGCAGCAGTTACTGACGGCTGTGTATGGTGCCCTCTAGAGGCCAAACTGCAGCACATACAAGACCAGTATAAAGTGGTTGTCATTGGATGTAGTGCCAAGGAGCAATAATTCACTTTGATTAGGGAGCTATGTCAGCAAATCACGCATTTAATTTGTAAAACTGGTACGTAGTTAAATTGTTCTAATAATGGACTGCCACTAACTCTGGGATGTGTGCTGTCTGTTTCCTGCAGTGAGTTTTCTACAGAGCGGCACGAAGCTGTTGTTCCGCAGAAGACATCGAGAGAAGGAGTCCTGCCTCAGCCAGTCCCACGAAGACATCTCCAACATGGGCAATAACTTCGCCGCTGCTTCCAACAGTAGTCGTAAAACGTCTGGCAGTTTTTCCCGGCGTCTCATCAAACGCTTCTCCTTCCGCTCATCAGGCAAATCAAAATCCAAGGCTGCTGCTACCAACGGAGGAGCGAGCTCACTGGATAACTAATTCTCATTGCTTTGGGTAGGACACGCATCATCCAGACCTTGTTATGAGACCTTTGTTATCGCTGTCAGAGGAACAACTAAACTCGAGTCTGGTCTTAGACAGGCTGAGCACCCCAGGTGGGTTATCACCTGTACATCTAGAAAAGAGGAAACCTCTGGAAGGGCTCCTCTATGGAGAGAAATTATTGCACCTTCAGGACAGAAGTCATGTTTAATCACATCACTAAATCTAAAATATGACTACCAAATCTATTTTCTTTGAGGAGAAACCTCCTGCTCGCCGAGGACAAAGGAAGAGCTACAGTAAAATGTTTTGTGCCGTGTTTGAACACTAACCATGGATGGACGGTTTAATTGTGGCTGGTGGTGGAAAATGTTCTTAAACTATTTAATGAAGTAAAATGCCAGTATGATGCTGTTGGTTGCACTTTTGGACTTTAGAAGCTTTTTTTTTACAGCACATGTAAAAAATTTGTTGGTTGTAATTTATTATTATGTGGAGATCATGAAACAAATACAGTGCTATTTATTTTGCCCCTCCAAAAACTAGTCATCATAGTTGCATTACACTGTAAAATAAAGATAATGCTGTGTGTTTTTCCATGCAGATGTAATTTTAAGACATAATTTAAGTAAGTTAAGAAAAATCTGTCTGAATCTCGCTGTAATGTCCATTCTTAATTGCTTAAACATTGGTTTAAGAAAGTTGTTTAATGTTGTATCTTATATAAGAAGCAGAAAAAAACATATTTATTGTACTCTTATTTTATAAAGGTACTTTTTT
This sequence comes from Acanthochromis polyacanthus, assembly GCF_021347895.1. Lineage (NCBI taxonomy): Eukaryota > Metazoa > Chordata > Actinopteri > Pomacentridae > Acanthochromis > Acanthochromis polyacanthus. The sequence continues at coordinate 14,656,662 of NC_067129.1, forward strand.
GTGGACTATCATAACTTCGGTTTGCTTTTTGAGAATTCAGCCAGACTTTTTAAGCTGGCCAATGAGTTTAAACTTATTAAATTCTTACATTATTCTGTCGGATAAAAAAAGAGCAACGTGATCAGGTACTGCTCTCCTCTGTTCAGATGCAGCCTGAGTCATGTTGATGCTTAAAGTGACTTTATATTGATTTCATTATTATAATAACTATCATTGCTGTTGAGTAAATTTGAATATATTGTGTTAAATGCCTTGCAGGGATTGCAGAGAAAATCATTTGTAGGAAATGCTGACATGTAGTTCTTAATCACACACTAAACATAACAGAACCTTGTATTAACATTTAGGAGCATTATTGTGATGTAATATTTTTAAATGAATATTGCAATATTTCTGAAATCGAGTGTCTCAAAGAAGTGCTCAGAGATGCTCTGCTCAGGCAAAGTGAGTGAAGTTTAGGACAGAGCGGATGTACTGTACTCAGGGCTAGCAACGAAATCACTAATAGCAACTAGAGATATGAAGAAACCTGCTGCATCCTTCAAAGGCAAATAGAACCAGTATGTAAAAATGTACATACATTTTTGCCATTTGTGTCGTGTCTGGGAACATGAAAAATCTTTTACCTGACTGCATTAGCTATGGGGCTTCAGAACAACCAAATTAACTGATTTACTATTTTTTTTGTATCAATGAAAAGACACACATAATAAAGGGATTGCACAGGTGGAGCCCCTGCAGTCAAACCACATGCTTTACAAAACTACTACGAATTCAGATGCTGAATAAAAGAACAAAGCCTCTTCACTGTCTAAAGGCACATTGGAAAAAAATGTATATATGTGAAACACGGGCTCTAATGTGAAACAAAAAGTGGCTACAAAATTTAAGATATGACTTCTGTTGTTATATTTTAAATATTTAATTTATTGCTAATAAATTATTTTTGAAGCATCACCTAGTCTTGTGTTCTTGAATCTGAATTACTTTTGACTATTTTATTTCTTTTAGGGGGTAAGATCATTTTGAAATCATCATAAGGCCTTTTGTTTTATGCCGTAAAATGCGTCTATGTAGAGATATTTGGGTTAAAATGAACCTATATTGAAAATGTACCAAACTACTTCCTGAATGTGTATATGCAGATAATTTTAAATATTCTCTTGAGTTTTGTGTGGCTCTTTCTTTGTCTTCATATTTTGTGATTCAGAATCAGGAAATGAAATGTCTCCTCCACAAGTCTGAGCGAAGATTTTTGTTTAAGAGAAAATGGAAAATCAAAAGTGCCATAAATCACTTGTTTGCATGCACTTCAAGTTAAAATGCATTTTTTGCTTTGTCATAATCATAAAGAAAAGCAACACTTTTTGCAATGTTCTAAGAACATTGTAGCTTTTCATCCCATCAAAAACTGTCAGTATCAGGTTTTCATGGCATTATGGTAAGATGTACAGTAATAAATTGTTCTTTTATACGCCATCAAAAATGCCAAAAGCAGCCTTATATGACCTTTCAGTGGCTGGGAAACTAAAAGGAAAGGATCATCATCATTTAAGAACATGTCACCTTTTATGCTTTTAATGTCATTTTTACACCATTAAAAGCAGTGTTTGTTTGTTTTTTTAACCACAGAAAAAATTATCTGGAGTGGCTAGCCTAATGGTAAGCTTTTTTTTTTCTTTAGATGTGGTTTCACTATTCGGTCATAAACAAGTGGTATTGTGACATATAATCTTATAATTTCCTCATAGTTTCACCCCACACAATGCACCTCTGTATTGTGTGTCCAGTCCAGTTTATTATTGAGGTGAACATCCAGGTATTTGTATGAATCCACCACCTCAAGTTCCAAACCCTTAATGTTCACTAGTGCAGTCTGAGGTGTCATCCTGCGGAAATCGATGATCATCTCCTTTGTCTTGCTGGCGCTGAGCTGCAGGTGTTTAGCTCACACCACTCAATGAACTCAGAGATGAACGTCCTGTACTTTCACTCGTCCTCCTCAGATACACACCCAACAATGGCTGTATCATCAGAGAACTTCTGGAGGTGACAGCTCCCAGAGTTGCAGTGGAAGTCTGATGTATACAGGGTGAAGAGAAAGGGGGAGAGAGCACTGTCTTTTGTGGGGCCCCCATGCTGCTGACTACCACATTAGACACAGTCCTGAAGCCTCATGTACTGTCGTCTGTTGGTGAGGTAGTCGATGGTCCATGCAGCCAGGAGACAGTCTACTCACACCCTTTCAAGCTTCACCCTGAGCCGAGAAGGCTGCATTGTGTTGAAAGCACTGGAGAAGAACATGACCCTCACAGTGCTGCCGATGTTCTCCAGGTGAGTCATTCCAGTGTTCGGTTGGTGATGCGAACTGGAGTAGATCCAGATGTGGGCTCACCTGGGGACAGAGGTTCCTGAGAATGATCCTCTCCATGGTCCTCAACAGATGAGAAGCGAGGGCCACAAGCCTGAAGTGGTTGGGCTCTCTGGGGTTCATTGTCTTTGAGATAGGAATGCTATGTAGAGTCCAGGGGTGGTGGAGGGAGAGTGGAGGAGGGGTAGTGTGAAGAATGATTGCTTTGATGAGATGGAGGAGGGGTGGGAGCAGAGTCAAATCTGTTAAAGAACAGATTCAGTTGGTTGGCCCTGCTGCAGCTCCCCTCTCATGGCCTCGGCTGTAACCAGAGATAGATCTCAGGTCTCTCCAGATATCCCTTGTGTTATTTTTCTGCAAGTAAGTTTCCATCTTGGTCCTGCAGCAGGACTTGTCCTCCCTGATCTTCTTTATTTCCTTCTGCACCCTCCTCAGCTCCTCTTTCAGTGGCCTCATCAGACCACTTCTTTACATACCATATGGTGGGGGGTTGTTTCTTCACCATAGGTATGTAAATGGGCTGCAGTCTGACCAGATTGTAATCTGAATGGCCCAGCACGGGGAGAGGTAAGGAGATATATGCATCCTTGATGCTTGCATACAGTAGGTCCAAGGTTTTACTGTCTCTGGTGTGGCAGGTCACATATACTGGTTAAATGTGGGGGAGAGTGGCAGAGAGTGATGTATGATTGAACTCCCCTGAGATGATAATAAGAGATGGAGGGTGTGATGTTTGCAGCGGGGACACTTCACTGCAGATGAATAATTGAATCCATTTCAAATTTTAAATGGAATAAATCCATCCAGTGGATTGCTATGACAAAGATTTGGAATTTGAAACCAGCGACTGTGTATTTTGTGATGACACAAAAACTGCTGATTCATTTAATGTTTTTCATCTGCATAGCTTTATGGTTTGTTGTACATGATTAGCTTTACTTAAAGGTATCAATTTTTGAAAAACCTCTGTAGCAGATATGACTTTATGGTTGATTAATTATATTGTTGCGCTTTATGTACACAAAGAGTATGAAGATGAACCCTGGGTTTTTCATAATGAATTTATTTTTTTCATATGCCAAAGTCACTGAGGTTGTGAAGAATAAAAATGCAATAAAACTTTTAAACATAACAGAAGAAAATGATTTAAAAATATTTAAAATTACCTTTTAATTGTTTTTCTTTTGTGCTTTATGTGTGTTTTCAATTCATGTCTTTTTCTATTGATCCACGTTGTTAGTACATGATGAATTATTTAAAGCAGCTTTCTCAAGTGACAGCAATGGAAAGTAAAGTCAGAATTTAATCTTTTTAACTTTTGCTGCAGGACTTGTACAACAAGCGCCAAAATTTAAAGCTGGGGGGAAGACAGCGGATTGGTCTTCTTTGTTCGCCATTTTCTGTGTGATCCATTCACCGCAAGCAGGAAACACAACAACCAATCATCTTCGTTGGTTTCTTAGAGGCCGATGTGATTGGTCGAAGGCCAGAGCAGCAACACCAATAACCAACGTCTTCCTGTTCACTTTGCCTTCTAACAGCCAATCAAATCAAGCTACTTTTGTTCCAAAAACCAATCGTGGTTTAGGGCGGGACAACGCGTTGGGTTTATAACCAGGTTGTGTAGCTGCCTGTTACTTCTCATCGTCCGTGGTTCTACCATTGAAGGAGTGTGACCGAAAAATTCATTTGAACAACCAAACATGTCTGGAAGAGGCAAAACCGGAGCAAAGGCCCGCGCCAAGGCCAAGACCCGCAGCTCCCGCGCCGGACTGCAGTTCCCCGTGGGTCGTGTCCACCGTCTGCTCCGCAAGGGTAACTACGCTGAGAGAGTGGGCGCCGGGGCCCCGGTCTACCTGGCCGCTGTCCTCGAGTACCTCACCGCTGAGATCCTGGAGCTGGCCGGCAACGCCGCCAGGGACAACAAGAAGACCCGTATCATCCCCCGCCACCTCCAGCTGGCTGTCCGCAACGACGAGGAGCTGAACAAGCTGCTCGGCGGAGTGACCATCGCTCAGGGCGGCGTCCTGCCCAACATCCAGGCCGTCCTGCTGCCCAAGAAGACCGGCCAGTCTGCACCGAGCTCCGGCAAGGCGGGAAAGAAGGCCTCCTCTCAGTCTCAGGAGTATTAGCTTTCTGGCTAATAACTTTAAACCCAAAGGCCCTTTTAAGGGCCACCCACTGTTCATTGAAAGAGCAACTGTTCATCTTCCCGGCTGTCTTGACTTTTGGCATGTTTTTTTTTTTAATTTAATAAACGCTTGTTTTATAAAAACTGTTCTTATTGTTCGTTGACTCGGGCTAACAGATGCTACTTGCTAGTTTTGTAAAGGAGGGTTTGCTAGTCAGGCCGGTGCATTTGTATTTAGCTGATTGGGCAGACCTTCACAGGCCTTACTGACTACAAAACGTGAGTTAAGAATTTCTGGGTTGCTATTGATTAAATGTCTGCTTTCCAGGCCTTTAAGCTGCATGCCTCGGGGGAGCCTGGCCTCAACTTAACATGCACGGCTGGTTCGTGGGCCAGAGGCTGCAGCATGGCTTGATGGTCATCTGGTTCTTTGTAGCATGACTGTGCAAGCTGCCTCAAATTTCTGTTTAGTGGAAATAAAACCTGAAATGCAAATTTTGTTAGGCTGAAAAAAATGCTTAGGTTCCCAGTTGTGTGTACCTAGCCATGACCAATTTAATCTAAAACATAGTACCTTAATTTAGTAGTTCTGATTGAATGCACATTTTTACTTCTGCAGTGTAGTCATCACAATACTGCATCAACACATCTCTAAAGTAATTTCAACAAACACTGAAACCTAATCCTAATCCACTTGAGAGTAGATCTTATCGATGGGCTGATGAAATATGTGGTATTAATCTAAGTTGAATGTTCCTGTTAAATTGAAGATGGGGTAACCTCTATTTAGAGATGAGGCAAACTGCCAAATAATGAGCATTTTGGGACTGTATTTGTTAAAAAAAGGCTGTCTTGAAGTAACAGTGACCTGAATATAGTGTTTGTTTGTTCACATGTGTGGTTAAAGCCTACACAACATGTTAACGGTTTTTGCTGCATGGAGCTGCAGGTGTTTCCTTGTTTCATGTGATGAAACAATCATCTCACACAAAGACATGTGGGCGCTGTTCTTACCACTGAGAAGGAATTTAAGTCATTTAGTTAATTACACTGTCGAAAAGAAGATATGCGTTTACATTTTGGAGCAACTGTTGAAAGGCCCTAAGCAGCATTTAAAGTTGCAGTATATCATTTTGTGTCAATCTGGGAGATGATTGGGTCTACAGTTAATTACCATTTTGCCTCAGTTCAAACTATTGCATCACATTTGAAATATTTTGTTAAATCTGAAAGTGGTGAGGTTCAGAGGATCAGGGCAAATCCTTAACCATCAGTTGACTAAAATGTTCTAAAAGAGAATAAAACTGCCATTCATGTCTGGAATTTATTGCATAAAATCATATGCTGACATCCCACACCTGACCACACAGATACATAATTCAATGACCTGATTTCACCCACATCTTATAACTGGCAAAGCATGCAGCAAATTTTTTTAAAAAATGTAGAAAACATTTTTAAATATACACAACCCACCAAAACACCTCTTTACTGGCAGTTTGTCTTTATAAATAGAATGAATATATATTCATATTAAACTGACAATTTATAGGCCATTACCATATAAATCAGAAAAGGCTGGCAAATTACACCTAACCTTCACTTTGCTAGGTGATATACACATTAAGAAGTGGCGACAGGTAGCAAAAGGGCGTAAATACTCTTAAAAGAAGTTGACAGAACATTAAAGATGCAAAATAATAAGCCAACCAATAGTTGCTAGCAAAGAAAGGTAATTCAGCCTTCACTTATCACATTTCTCCCATTATCTTGAAACTTTTCTACAGAAATGATAGCATCCAGCAGAAATTACACCTCAAAAGACCCAGCAGTCATGGTGGTCATGATAACAGAGTGCTATTTGTTTGTTTCACCAGCAGGGGTCGACTGTTTCATGTCTGAAAATATTGGATATACACATGTTATGATGCCCATGTGCGTTTCCATTTAATACCACGTGAGGACGGTTCACTGCACCTTTTGTTCCAACATATTTGCATTTAATGCACGCTGATGAAATTGTTTCCTTGTGTAAACAAATAATGTCAGGTCGTCACTAAAAGCAGAAGGTAAAATATCTGAAAAACTGTCTAAACAATGCATTAGTACCACCAGTGTCACAGTAAATGACAACAGTTTTAGTTTTAAATCATCTGTAGAGGCAGATAACTTGTTTTCTCGTCACACCGACACACAGACATCTAAAATCACCCGTAACCTTTCCATAGGAGGGGTTCGCGCAGTTATTTCTGTCTGCTTTGGGTGTTTTATTAGTGGCAAAAGGCAGCATGACGCAACAGATTTGAACCGAGCCCAGGACAGGCTGAACCAATTACTCAGGCCTTGACAACGTGTCCAACACCAACATCCAGGCTAAAAATTCCAGCCAGAAAGGGAAAACATGAGTGTCCACTGGCTGTGTGATAACTATAATTTCCTGATTCAACACTGTCAAAGGCTCTAAATTTACCAGCTCGGTTCTTTTCAGCTGTTTGTGGCGAAGGAAACCACTTGGTTAACAGCAGTTTTAGTCATTTCATGGCATTTCTGTGATTGCAGGCATAAAGCAGAGATGTGAGGAATTTCTGGGTTGATGGCGTGTCTGGGACACTCGCGCTTCTTTCGAGGTGCAAACAAACGTCGGCTATAACTCTGCAAGTGTTCAATGGTGTCTGAAATGATGTCATCCAGAAGACACCTTTTTTGTATTTAGTTAATTACAGCCTGGTGAGGCAGTGAATGGAACAAAAAAGTGCCAGTTAAACGAAATCAGGGACACTAAGAGGAAAGTTTTACAAGTTCACCAGTAGGTTTTTGTGGTCGCTATGCTATAAATGAATGAAAATCAAGTGCACCCCTCTTTAGTGAAGTCAGTCTCACAAGAAAAATGAAGCAGAGTTTTGAGTCAAGCAACCAGAGTAGACACTTATCTAAAAAAACCTGGAGATCTGAAGAACAAATCTTCTCTGTGAGGAACACAGAGCGATGCAGGGACGCAGATGAGTGGGAAAAGGAATGATAAGTGGGAAGAGAGAGAGCGGGCTGGAAAGATGGGTGGACCTGGCAGAAAGATGCACCGAAAACATTCACTTTGAAAGTAACTCAGCAGCAGCAAAGACAGAGACGCACATTTCCATCCTGAGAGGAAAACTGGGAGACTTTTCACATATAAAAGTTTGGGAGGATGCCACATCTTGTGTTTTCAATCTTCGGACTGAATCGTTCCACAGACAAGACAGGGTTCCTCGCCAGCCCGGGTAATGAGAAACAAAAATATTTGCTTGATTGTGTGTGTGTGTGTGTGTGTGTGTGTGTGTGTGTGTTGCAAGGGGATAGAAAGTGGGAGAGAGAAGGAGATAATGGGGCTATTGTGGCTGTTTGGGAGCCTAATATGACCCAGTTATTCTTCGCCCACCACGTTGCGTGTGTGTGAGAGAGTTCACATGCTATCATTATCAGCTTTAGAATCTTAAATCGCAGCCATTTCCAACTTAGAGAGGGAGCAGGTGGAAGTCATCTGGTTGCAGAGAGTAAAGATTAGGAGCCAAACCCAGCTGGCTTTGTGAATGGACACTTTTACGTGTATGTTAGATAATGGACTTTTTGGAATTACGGGAGTTGATGAAGTATTTCTCTGACAGGATTGTGAGGTGCACATGTGTCTGAGTGAGTATATTTTAATCTTCAAAATGCTAAAATAAAAATTATAGTGCATTTAATTTTCATGTGACTGGGGAGTACAACTTGTTTGTGTGTATGCTTTACTTTGCTGGTGTTGAAATATTGATAAGCTATGAGAGACAGATGTGAGAGAGGGAGAACATCTGTTTTGGTGGGCGACTCAAAGGAAAAATTTTTGGGGGAATATCAGCGGTTTCCTGTTGTTCATTCTGGTTTGTCTGACTGATCACATGATGTGAGTTGGTACTTTCTATACACATTATTGTTGCATTTTATGAGAATAAAAGCTAAATGGGCAGATTTAAATCCCACTAATGTGTGAATATTGTTAATTTGTTGCTATATAACAAGAAAGGCTAGGACAATATTGCAAAAAGTCTCTGTGTCTGTGCTGCAGATGAGATTCTCTCTAACCCATCTGTAAATCAGTCTGCTATCATTCCTCCTTTAAGATGGTCTTTCCTGCCTCTCCGGCAGCCTGCGTCCCATCACAACAAGCTTGAATCAAATTTAAATGTAGTCCAGGGTTTGGGCAAAGGTCGCATTTTGACCTGTCAGTGTCAGCGGAAGAGGCTGGATTTGTGAGAGGAAACGCTGACTGAGAGCCTCAGTTTAGTTCAAGGAAGTCCCTGTTGTCATATGAGCAGAGAGGTGAGCATTGAGCTGTTTCTCATCAGTCATCAACCGCCTGAATGCATGCTGATCTCTAGGGGTGAGCCACCACTTGCATAATTGTTACCATCCTCCATTCTTCCGCCTGCCCACTGCCATTCCCAGACACACTGCACAGACCTGCACACATCTGCTGCACAGCATTAGTGTGTAACTGCAGAACACACAACCTGACCGATGCAAAGAAGAAACGTCCACACAATCTATGTTTACATGAACCCCAATATTCAGAATCAGAATATGAGTCCAGTCTGAATAAAAATGCCTCATGTTACCACCTCAGTCGGAACAGGCCGCCCTTATCAGAAGGAATTTTCAATCAGGTTGAGCAGAGCGATGTAAACAGGAAATGTTAGCGCCTAAAAAACCATGTAAACATTTATAAATAAATGTAAACTGCGGCATGTAAACTGCACATTCTGTCCTCTATTTAGCGTCCATATAAACAGTTAAGTTGGAATCTCTGATCAGAATGATTTTAAGATCAAGCCTGAAGAAATATCATCCACATATCTGGGGCCACTGACTGCAGCTAGCAGGTGTCCCATCCTCTACAGCTTTGAACTTTCATCATGATCCCAGAGCACTCATAACCTAACTGAGGCATCTCCACCTTCAGTTCAGGCTCTCAGCCAAGACCTTTTATCTGAAACACTGAAAGGAAGATGAAGTTCTTATACATATATAGTTAATATAAAGAAATATATATATAAACATGCACTACCGTTCAAAAGTTTGGGGTCACTTAGAAATGTCCTTATTTTTGAAAGAAAAGCATTTTTTTTTCAATGAAGATAACATTAAATTAATCAGAAATACTGTCTAGACATTGTTAATGTGGTAAATGACTATTCTAGCTGGAAACGTCTGATTTTTAATGGAATATCTACATAGGGGTACAGAGGAACATTTCCAGCAACCATCACCCCTGTGTTCTAATGCTACATTGTGTTAGCTAATGGTGTTGAGAGGCTAATTGATGATGAGAAAACCTTTGTGCAATTATGTTAGCACATGAATAAAAGTGTGAGTTTTCATGGAAAAACATGGAAATGTCTGGGTAACCCCAAACTTTTGAACGTCAGTGTATATATTTCTTTCTGATGACTTTTTTTCAGACAATTTTTTAAAACATTGAAAGAAAAACAAACAAAAAACAACTGTAAAAGACAAAACAAAAACTAAAATTCTCTGGCAACTGGGGCATCAAAGATATGTTTGTGAGAAGACATTAATTTTGCATAAATGTTTAATGAAGGATCTTTAAATGTATAAAAACTACCTAAAAATATATAATGATATATATGAGACATTTTTTAAACTTTCGTTAAGTTCCTGTTTCAGTACTTATTTCTTATCTTTGCATAAAAGTTATCAAGTATTTAACAACTTACCGAAAAAAATAAAAATAAAATATTTTAGAATTCATGATAAATGTATAAATATATGTATAATGATCAGTCTTTTTATGTCACAAAGTTAAGTTTTCAACGTAATGTAAATTTAATGGTTATTCACCTTTACATGTTTTAAATGTTATTTCACATTAGACATGTAAATCTAGTCTGTTTTTGTATTCTTTGTTATTTGTGTATCTAAAAATAATAAAATTAAAAAGGAAAAATTACATAAAATTTCATATTTTTTTAACAGTGTACTGAGTTTTGTGTCTTTCTATAGTTAGATTTTTTTTACTTTTTAGTATTACTATTATATAGTAATATTCGCAATTTTACTTTCAGTCATTGCTAATACACAGTATGTTCTCCAGAAAATTAAATATGATGTTATATCACCATAAACCTAAAAATAACTGAATTAATTGATTGTTAAGTTTTGTAAAGTAGACACTGACGACTATTCCCTCTCATCTGCTCTGGTTCCTTATTTGTGTGCTATAGTGACTAATCTTCATGCGTAATCCCCATTTAAAGGTCCGTCAGTAAATGTTGTCCACTCAGCTGGAGTCTCCACATCATCTCCAAGAACAACTGACTCACAGCTTCGACCTTCTCTGCAGACTTTGCAGTCTACAGTCCATCTGGTTACTTAGCTGCCTCTGTTTGTTTGTTTTTATTTTCCTTTGTGAGTCATCATCTGCTTCACTTCCTCCCTCTCCTCTCTGGCCCCCGACCATGGGAAAAGCCTTGAGAGATCAATAGTGGAGTCTTTCTCCCACTCTCTCCTACTCTCTCTGTGTTTGTCTGAAATCCAAATAGTTCCTGTGGGACGTCTGAGAAGATGCTCACATGTGTTCGCTCTCTTCCTGTGGAACGTAGTATTTCTCTGTCCAATCATGACTGTTGCAATGAGGACAGTGGATGCTTTGTAAACCACTCTGTCCTATAGGCATAAATTGTTTCTGAGTGGAAATACCCCTTTCCCAGTTTGTTACATCACAGCTAAGAGCAGGAAGTCAGAGGACACAAGGTCTTTTCCATCTCCTACTCCTACACCACGTGTTATTTCCCTCATGGATCAAACTGTTAACACCTGCTTTACCCATAGACAGACCGGAGGAGGCGGCCCAGCCCTCCCTGATCACCTGGTGTGGTCCATCTGAACTTTCAATCAACCCAGTAGGAGTTGAGCAGGATGTTTTCCACTCATGGGATTTATTTGTCTAAAAGAGAGAAAGGGAATCAATAAAGGTTTGGGAGGGCAGAACCGATGCCTGGTCTACTTCTGCTGCGTGTAACTGTGGGATGTAATTCTGCACCGGGATGGGGAGGAGAAGGGGCTGGGAGGAGGGAAATAGCAGAGGAACCCAGAGAGTGAATGAAAAAAGCACGGCACAAGACATACACAATAATGTGGACACTGTTCTGTGTATTAATAATCTTCAGTCAGACCCATGGATGTAGCTGTGTGGACTCAGTGACAGCAGAAAGATGGTAAGAGCTGCATGTCTGTCAGCAGAGGAACTGAACTAGGGCTTGAGTTTGGCAGCACTGTTGTGTTTACAAGTTTATGTTGTCCCTCATAAAGTAAGGACTTGTCTTTTTTTAAATTTAGCGATAGTTTGAAATGTACTTTCTTTTTATTTGTTTTTTTTGTCAGTGTTCACTCTCTGTGGAAGTGACTTCTCTTTAAAAGCAGCAGCTCAGACTGTGGAGCTGGCGGGATCTATTTTCAGAAGCTCATGGCAACTCTGAAGGGCAAAACTGCCTCCGTAATGACAGGTTACAGTGCAAGGCCCTGCATTTGCAAGCATTAAAAACCGTTCTCCGGCCTGGGTGTGTACGTTAAATCACTGAGGCTTGTGGGAGCAGCAGCATATGTGTGCATATGTGTGTGTTTGCATGTGTGTGTGAGTCAGACAGACAGAGACACATTAGCCTGCCCACTCTGCTGTCCTGTTTCTGAGTGCATGGCTCAAAGAGGGCCAGTGTTGACAGCCGGTGGGCTGACAGCAGAGGCGTGAGGGGTCCAGTGTCAGAGCCGGAACAGAGGGGACGGTCTGTTCTCTGTGTCACTGGGTCCTCTGAGACTCACACACTGGATATGATTGTCAGATATGTGTGGTTTCGCCTCGGCAGCCTCGTCTGGAGTGACATCAGACGCAGACTGAACGCCCCGTTTGTCTCAAACGCCATGAACTAAACTGAGAGTGCGCCAGCTGGGGAGGGTTTTTGGCTGGTTTTTCAAGAATTATGACTGATCGGTGATGACAACGTGGAGCGACAAAGAGCTCGAGCATTTGTTTATGATATAAGACTTGATGGGCCCGTGTGTGAATGAGTTGTCATTTCCTGACATACAGACTGGTGGGAAAAAAGCTGACATATAAAAACACAGAGCGAGACATCCCACTAAATGGGCTGATGAGAATAAAAATAACATAAATCATCTGCAAACAGGGAATGTGCACTGGAAAAAATGCCCTTCTCAAAACAAGAAAAAAACTTATTTCAAAGAACTTTTACCTTGAAATAAGTGAAAAAAATTGCCAGTAGAACAAGTGAAAAATGGCTTGGTAAGATTTCTTGAAGTAAGCGATGATATTGAGAATACTGAGATCTTAAAATTAGCTGGGAAAACTTATTTTAAGCTTTATTTTACCAGGACTGTCAAGCTTAGGTGTCTGAAAATAAGTCAGACATGTTAAAAAAAATAGCAGTTTTTCACTCAAAAATAGATTTTCCCTTTCATGTAACCTCCCAATATAAAATGTATTAACACTCCTGTTGTCTTCATTTATGGGGACCAAAAAATATTGTTTCCTTGTCTGAAAAAAATTAATTTATTTGCTTTATTTGAAAAAAAATTACCCAAATTTGGCAAGAAAATTCTTGCAAATATTTTCAAAACATGAGCAAAAATCTTCCAAAAAAAATCCTAAAAATATCTAAAGTGATTAAATAGATATCAGTAAAACTTCTAATATTTTCTTTGAGAACATTTGCAAAAAAAATCAACCAAAATCCAGCGTTTTTTTTTTTTTGTGAATGTTCTTAAGAAACACGTTTCTTTTTTTCCACCAAAAAAATCTTCAAAGATTTCCCAATCATCAGCATCAGAAGTTTCACTGTGAAATTTTTTTTTTTTTGAAAACTGGTTAGTTTGACCCACAGGATGACACGAGGGCTAAACTTATTTTGAGTTTTCTCCTAAAATTCAACTCAAAACAAGATCATTTCAAGATTGTTTGACTTAGCAGGCTATTTAAGATGCACCATCTTAAAACAAGTCCCTCCATCTTGCTGAAATGTCATTTAAGTGAATTTATCATAAATCGAGTGGGATGAGACATTTTGACTAAAAATAAGACAAATAGACTTGGTAAGATTTTGAGTTTTTGCAGTTTGAATCCCATCAGTAGAGTTTCAGAGACCGTATGCCAAAATCATTGGCACCAGTGTCACACAGCTCTCCTCAGACATGTAAATTATGACACGCAGTAAGGTCTAAGTTTCATTCTTGGTAGACATAACAGACACCAGATAGTGGGCAGTTGTGTCTACCCCAGTTTTGCTTGGTAGGCAGAGGCAACAAACAACCCATGTGTGTGATACTGGAAGGAGAAGCAGAAAAATACGGTGAGTCATGCAGGCTGCTGGTGATTGTTTGAGGCACGTCTGCTCCTCGGTTGTTTCCCTCTCGATGAGCAGACAGCTGGACCTAATCTGCAGCATCTGTCTGCAAACATGTCTGTCTCTAAGATCTGTGTGAGTCACAGTGACTCATGGCGGTCAGAGGAGGCGGAGATCTGACCCCATCACACCTGCATAGCCTTCACACCTCCTGCTATACTGCGGATCAAAGCCACTTTTGTGATGCTCATATTATATCTTGTAATTGTTGTGTTCATTCTCTAACTTGTAAAATCAGTGCTAGGCTGAGGTATAAATGAATGACAGCTTTCTTGACGGACCGTTTTGTCTATAGTTCTGGAGAAACAATTACTCTGTACAACGGTTTGGTCACATGGGCTTACAACTGGGGCAGAAGAGTTTCTAAGGAAAGCACTGTTCCCATTGTAGTACAACTGTAGTAGCAGTATTCCCAGAGCTCCCATTCATGCCCTGCTGCTCTGTCTCTCTCTCTCTCTCTCTCTCTCTGTGCTTCAGGACCTTCATGTGTCAGATAATTCTGACAGTTCTGCAGACATGGAGCGCGTGAGCAGGGCTAAAGGGGAGCATGGGCGACAGATGCACCAGGTCTTACAGGTGAGTCGCTTTTTTTATTACCACTAGCATCTGCTGTGAGAAGTGCATGATTATGAAAGCTATATTTTAGCAATTTCATCACCTTCAAATCAAATAGCAAAAGAGTCTGCCACGTTGTATTTTTACATACATATTTATAGCTCATGTTAATTCTACAGCTTTTAAATGTAAAGGGTAATGGTAGTTTAATCCATAGTTCTGCCACTGAATTATTATTGCATGTGTCTTCATTTTTAGCAAATACCTTTGACTTTTAAATAACGAATCTTTCATTAACATCATACAATTTTCTGCAGCAGACAGACATCTGGGTTGCAAAGATGTACTGTTTCAAGGACCATAAACTGTATTTACTGAATGTTAACAGGCATTTGGCAGCAGTTGTAGTGACTAATACAGACACACTGCGTACTTCCATGGCAAAATTTTGTATATTTAATATTTTAACTGCGTTGCATCATCAGAGTTGTATCATATATCTATATCTATAATGTGTATCTTATTTATTTGTTAAAAAGAAAGAAAGAAAAAAACACATTTCTGAGTGAAGGCCTGTAGTTTCAGTTGAGTACTTGTGCATCTTGACGGTGCTCTATGTCATATTAGCTGTTTGTATGTGTAGTTTTTACTGTGTCAAGGTCTAGTACAAAGTGTTGTCCACATCACCGAGACTTTTCAGATGTGTAAAATCAATCCGTATGCAGTGTGTTTAAAGCAACTTAATGGTTTCAGGATCATGTAATGATGTTTTTCAATTGATTTTGTTTGGACAGAACACTCCTTTAGACCTGATTGAAACAGGCAAGTCCCTGAAAGTCCAGGCAGAACGCCCCCACCTGGTTAGTTTGGGAAGCGGACGCCTGAGCACAGCCATCACTTTGCTGCCACTGCTGGAAGGTGACGACATGTTTGTGTTTGTGGGTTTGTGTGTAGAGGGGAATGAGTATGTTTTTGGGTTCATTAAACTGCTGATGACAGAGTACTAATTTAAAATGATGGTAATTCTCTCCAAAGAAGTAAAAGTTATTCGCTATTCATTTTATACATTCATAAAACTTCTCCAGCAGCATGTTAAATCCTAATTATGAGCCACCATTTACAGTGACTATAACTGTAAGTGGTGCTTTACATCAGGAAGCTCAGCCTGCTTTTAGGTCTATATTGTAAACTGCAGATTGTGTAAAAACCCAGACATCCTCTCTGTACTGACCATAGACACTATAATCTTAGCACCATAAGAAATACAAAATAAGTCAGTTGTTCTTTAATTAAGATGTGGTACAACCTGTCAACAGTGATGTACTGACAAAAACTGATGACACATCACCTCCTAACCATTTTGTTGTTTCTCATACCGAGCCACAGTGGCAACTATCTGCACATCTGCCTGTGATTTTCTTGCACCATTTGTCTTTCACTGAGCCTTAACATCACAGAGAAAGAGAGAGCAGAGGGTGTGACAGCGGCGCCCCAGAGAAAAGCCTTCTGGGATTGTTCTTTGTGCTGTACCTCCTCTGTGCTATCAAATAAGAATAAATAGTACATGTTTATGTCGAGACAAATCTCTCGCTCTAAGTCAGTGACAGAATACAACAGATAATCAAATTACAGCACAGTATATATATAATAGGTGCAGATGGTTGTATTAATTCCCCTGACAACATGCCTGTCATCTGCCTGGCTAAGCACATCTCTGTAGACTAACACCTGTTGTTCAATATTCACTCACATGCTGACTCTGTTCGTGACTCCGCCCATGAGACCTTGATCTGAGACCCCACCGGCTTTGAACCTCAGACATAACTATGCTTCACAAAAGTATTCAGGACCATGCGGCTCTCGAGTACTGAGAAAATGTTTTCTCTGGTTGCAGGGAAAACCACACTGGGCAGTGAGGGGACAGACATCCCCCTGCAGGGCCCCGGCATCGCAGCTCACCACTGCTACATCGACAACCAGGCAGGCAGCATCACCTTGTACCCATGTGGGAACCGGTGTTCTGTGGACGGCCTTCCTGTCACCAAGCCCTATCGCCTTACACAAGGTAGCACAGACACAGGATTAAATGACTGCCGGTGCTAAAGACAGCTCGTCTTGACTCGCATATTTAATTACAGTTAGCAGTTTTGTCTTACTAAATGATTGCAAGTGATCTGGAGGACAGCATGATCGAAAAAAACACTCAAGCCATATTGATGAAATGTAGCCCACTGTATTCACACAGAACTTAAAAATACACTGCTGAGTATTAAAAAGTCTAAATTGGAGGTACAACTGTTGCAGTATATTGACATTCTGAAAATCTCATACTGATATAATGTTAATAATGTGATATAATTGGAAATAATCCAGCACCAGTGAGTATTGGGTTTCCTACATTGGTATTTTGTATGTAATTCAATATTATATTGTTTTATTTTTTTTTCAAATTCTCTATAAATATCACGGTGATATCACTATCATTAACTTGTTAGGCCACCATAATTGTGTAATGAAAATCTGACATCATGACAGCCCTAACTGGAGGCAAAGTCAACAAAAACACTGTCCAGCTTCACAATAGCAACAGTCTCGTGTCCTTCCAGTAACATGTGTACCGGATGTAAAAAAGCCATAAGAGTCCTGCCCCCCTTCAGTCCCCTCTCTATGGGATTCCAGCCAGCAGCTACAGCAAAATGTCATTTGAAGCCGGTGTGTGTGGAGACAGCAGCTGCTGAACAGGAATACTTCAGACTTTGCTGCATTCAAAGGACAATCAACATTCTGAGAGAAACTACCAAGGAATGAAGGAAACTGTTTCGTTTATGTCTAACGGATCGATGTTGCAGCATTTTGGACTCTAAAGGATGAAATAAACCACTTGTGGAATACTTGGAAATTAAAGTTAAGTGTGTGGAAATACTGTATCAGACACACTTCAAAGACACCAGAAATGCAGGGAAATGATAAGGAGCTGATGCCATTCACTGGTTAATGACACGTAAGTTAAACTAGTCGGTTTGCTTATGTTAATTACTTAGTCAACACACTGCCTACTGTTTGGGAACATGAAGACATGACAGCAGGAATAATCAAATAAGATGGAAACTTTTTCAAAGACTGTGACTGAGTTCTGTATCAAGACAAATCAACAGCAAGAGAAGATACTCTCCAGGCTGAATGGTTGTTTGCAGTGAAAACAAACTAAACCGTACTAATGCACTGGTCTTCACTCACCCCTCCCTGTTTTTAAATTATTTAAAGCTAACAAACCTGACAGACACCTGACATTACTGTTTAGTTTATGTGAGAAAACTTAGAACTAAACTTAACAATAAAGAAATAACAAACAACTATGTATTAACCATTAGCCTGCTTATTTTTTTTGAGAGCTGTGCTTAGGGTTTAATGGTAATGTGAATAGCATCAACCAAACTGATAACTAACACATCACTGACAGCTTTCTACGGACACGCTCTTCTCTCCTGACAGGCTGCATGCTGTGTTTTGGTCAGTCGGCCTTTTTCCGCTTCAACCATCCAGAAGAAGCTCAGAGGATGAAGAGCATGCTGCCTGGAGGGAGCCACGGACCGAACACCATGAAAACTCTTCCCTCTGGTAAAGACCCTGCTTTGATAATTATTATGTGCTATAAAACAATCGAACTCCAGACTGAACAATTCCTGTGACCTGCAGATAAGCTTGTTGTGTACAAAGATTTCACTGTTTCCTCAGCAGCTGTTCTGCTTTAGGCACTCGCACCACTTTGGATTGTTACTTCTTAATTGTAAAAATCAATCAGTTGCAGTTTAATGCTTTAAGTTACAGATAATTTGGGTAAAATGATAAAAGCTGATGACATTATCTAAGTTTTCACACGTGGTTACTGAGAAAATATGCAGCAACAACACTTGACTGGCGATGAATTACGTAAAACTCACATTAGGTTTGTCTGAAATATTGGTTATTAATATCCTTGACAGGATGCAGAAATAGCTCCCTCAGAACTAATTATCTGTGGCCTACATTGTGATCTACTTCACTTAAATCTGTGATTTTCACTCCCTGTGTGACCCCATTGTGTAAAAGGACTGTTGTAATCTTTGCCGCCTATTTTTTTCCTGTGTGTGCGGTTATATATGTGTGATGTTATATTATTTGGCTCACTGCCTACTGTAACTCCTGTGATATTTGGAATCCATTCTCCTCTGACCTTAGTGGTTAGGCTGTCAGTGCCTAAACAGTAAGAGTCGCCACACCCTGCCTAGTGTGTTACGGCCCACTCTTTCCTGACCAAGCCCTGATTTCATCTGCTCTGAATGAGGTACACGGCTGCAGTCTTTATATTTAGCCGCTCCAGATCCCTGTAGGATTACAACACATCTAAGGAGCATCCCGACCACTGGGTTTGGTCCATGCAGGAGACTATGAGCTCCATGACACACATTTATCACTATTTAAAGTGGGCCACTGAGACACTGCCTGAGTGTGTGTATTAGTCCTTTTATGGACTCCCTTCTCTGTCCTACAGCTGACCTGAAGTGTGGTGGATGTCGAAAGGACAAAGGTGGCGCAGGACAGATCCTTCACATTGTGTGTTTGTTTGTGTTTTTGCAACTGTCCTTTAAAGCACAAGTGTGTTTGTCTCCCTTTGCAGACCCCCGCAGTGTCCAGAATGGGAATCATGAGTCTTTTTTGAGCAACCATGACTCCAAAATCAACAACATGGCAAAAAACCTGCAGGACTCATTGGTGCTAAAGAATACATCATCTTCAGAGTTTGGTAAACAGCCTGTTTCGCAACCATGTCCTAAAGAAATACTAAATGGGAGAAACGGATCCACAGCAGGAAACTCCATTTATGAGAACAGCAGTAGCAGCTCTCTGGGCCCGAAACTTGGCAACAAAACTCCTCCGGTACCTGCTAGGTCCTTGCATACCAATCACACCCCTGTCCCCCATCCACGGAGCTCCCTCTCTGTGGCCTCGGGTGGTACCAGTGGAGATCAGAGGGGTCAGGGGAGTCCAAAGCCTCTTAGGAGCAAAAGGGTGGACGCCACACCAAGTCCCACACCACAAATCAGAGGGTCAGGACAGAGCACAGAAAACTTAACTCACAAACCGTCCTCCATTAAGCTTTCCTCAACAGCTCCATCCAGCCCTCGATTAAAAGGCTCCTCCCTACAGAGGAGATCCCACAGCCCCATGCGGGAGCACGGTCAGTTTCTCTCCCATGTAGAGCCGAGTGGGTCCACCAGCCTGAGAGAGCTCCCTCCTCTCAGCCCTTACATGTCCGGCAGAGGGACTCCAGGACCACAGGGCTTGACTGTTAAACCCGTCCCAGAAAGCCCCCAGAGCCACCGTAAACTCACAGCCCCTTCAAAAGCAGAAGCCATGAGGGCCCTGTATGCACAGAGTCCAACACCACTGCCTGGGGTGGAGAAGGAGTCAGGAAACAGGCAGTTAAGGCCTGGCACAGGAGGTGCTATCATGTCGGGATTGGGTTCTGTATCAGGTTTGTCTCCTCTCGCTAGTCCTCGTAGCCAAAGAAAAACCTCTTGCATGACTGTGAAAGGATCCTCCAGCAAGGAACAGAATCTCACGAAACCATATACCCGGGAACGCAAAAACAGCATCTCTGAGATTAGTGACAACGAGGACGAGTTGCTAGAATACCACCGCTGGCAGAGAGAGGAGAGGCTGCGAGAGCAGGAAATGGAGAAACTGGTAAGTGATCAGCTTTGATGTAAGAGTAGATATATGAAATATTGAATTCAGAATATTCTGGCTGCACTAATTATCATTCTGTTAACACTCTGACTTGTTTGTATTTCTATAAATCAATCACGAACACATTGAGGGAATGGATGCAGTAATAGTGTCCCCTCAAAATTTGACAGAGAATTTGTTTCGGTGCAACATTTGCAGAGAGTCATTAAATGGACAGTTTACTGAAAAAAATGGCAAGACTGCTTTACTGTAAGATCCAAATTGCATTAACATTGTATCCAAATTGAGGCCTTGTCTGGAGGTTGTTGTTTTTTCCCATAATGAAGGGGATTTGGAAAACGATACCATGTAAATAGCAGTAGGGTAGGCGACATTTATGTGACATACACATACAATGGTAGGCTTATACCCACAGCCTACATATGGACAGTCAGACTGAATTCAATATAATCTTATTGGGTTTCAGCTCTCCATTCTTCGCACCTAATATTATGTGAACTTTACTCAGGAATTCATAAAGAAAATATTTGCTGCTTTGGTTTATACAAATTGTTTGTTTACTCTTTATTCTAAGCATGAGTGGAATCTGTTACTTTAAATGTGCAAATATCCATTTTTGGCCAAGCAGCCACATTCACACTGATTTGGAGTTGGAATTCTGGTATCAGGTGTAAATCCAGTGTTCTTCTGTTATTAGTTGTCTTTTGATCTCTCAGTGTATCCTACTGTATGGCGGTGGAAAGTAAATAGGGACATATTTAACAGTCATTCAGAAGAGTGGTATCAAACCCTGCACAAAAAAGGAAACAAAAATATTTCTGGAAACTATGTGAACAACACAATTAAAATGAAAACATATTGACTTTTGCCCATTAAAGTGTTTCTTTAAAAGTCATTTATGTATGCTGATAGCTTTTTGGTTAGCTACAAATTTTATTTTCCAGTGTGAATAAATCTTTGGCATCACTACACCTCAACAAACAGATCAATTGACGAGGACTGACACTGTCTGATTTCAAAGGACATAACACAGTTCAGTGGAGAGGACATGGCAGACTGCATGTCTGTTTTCAGATATCTTCTCGAAACTCTCTGGCCTATGGCCAGTAGCTCATCTACTCTGAGCATTACTGGCATCGTCAGCCCATGTGGCCTGAGTGACACGGGGTGAACATTCCTCCAGAAGTCTTGGGGTCCAGAGCGGAGGGCGCGGCTGCTTATTGCTCAACACTATATTTATAAGAACGATGAGTGGCATTTACTTTCAAAGCTGCCTCCGCTTGATTCAAACTCTTTCTTACTCATGCCCACAGTTGACCATAGGCCGCATACTTGTTATCCATCTTCAGTCCAGCCTCCCCGAAACCCACCTCCCACTACCCCCACTGCAATACTCCCATTCTTCAGCCCCCTCCCCAGCCTGCATACTGACAGCTGAAGCGACCACAGAGGCGGGTGGTCACTGCTGGCCTTCCACGTCCACAGACTATTTCAGGAACCAAAAGGTTTCTGGTAACAAATAAGATAGTTACGAACTGAGCTGCTCTAGCCTTGTGTCGAGTCACTGAATATGGGTGGACAATGTCAGTTGTTGTCTCTGCCAATACATAAACATATAAGGATCAGATATGTCTCAGCCCAAGGATGTGTTGATTATTGTTTTTACTTTTTCTTAACGTACAAGGCTTTACTCTTGTGGGCACTAGTGATGCATTCATGTTGTGGTTGGTGAATCTGAACATAAACAGGATCAGCTGCTTGTTTTATCACACCTCTTCTCTAACAATCTAGCTTGGTAGGTCATCCAAATATACAAGCAAAATGTGGAATGTGTTCAATGATGGTTAAAGGTTTACAGTGCTCTTTGGCTATGCGATGCTCGTGATACAGTTTATTTTACAATAATATATGCACTCTTGGTTACTGGATGTAGAAATATGTCAATGACACAGTGATGAGTGGTATAAAAATACAGAGATCCTGACAGAGGGCCCCTGTTAAAGGACTACATAGACAATTGGTGAAACAATAAGTACATTACACATTCTTTAAAGGGTTAAATGAAGAAGCTTGAAGCTACTGTGGTAAGCTTAGCTTAGTTTAGCAAATAGACTGAGTTAGAGGCAGACAGCTAGCATAGCTCTCGTTGGGGGTAAAAACAAAACAACAAAAACTAACGTACTAACATAAATAATTACCATTTCACTAAAGTTAATTGTTAGTTTAGCTCAACAGAGTCCCTGCTAAGCTAAACTACTGAAGCGTAAAACTTGAAAAAGATATGGTGTGTTAAAATGTGACCTTTAGAGGTGCTGGTTGTAAGTTGGCTAGGATTTTTCTTGTTTCCAGTCTATGCTACACTATGCTAATGTCGCCTGCCGTTGAAGTTAGCTTCTTATTTTGACACCTTTACATGCGTCTTTTCAGTTAACTCTCAATAAATAAAGCCAGTAAAAGTATTTCCTAAAAGGGTTAACTATTCTTCTAAAAGGGCTGCTGCATTAATCTATACCAAAGCACCCCTAAGCTTCTTGTTTTTCTCTGCTGCAGTTGTGTTTAGGCTAAATGGTGCACATGCCCAAACAAAATACATTTAATGACAAACCAGCTGGCATGTGGCAGACCATGTTTGAGGTCTGAGCCTTGAATAAAGTATCCAAAAACATAAGTTTCAGACCTGTAGAGAGAGACAAAGAGAGGATTTCCTCTCAGAGAAATGAATTCCCTATATTTGGCACACCGCTCTCTTGGCACACTTGGCAGCGACATGCCAAAGCCAACCTACACACGTGGATATTCCTGCACTTTAAAAGCCAATGCTCCAATTTATCAGTCAGAAAAAGTAAAGGGCAAAGTCAGGGAGCAAGCAACGTGATAGAAAAGTTAATTTTAGCATTATGTCGACTGGGAAGTTGCCAAAATGCTGTTTTGCAAAACAAATATAACTATTTTTGAAACAATGGGATTTAATTGAGATTTCTTTTTATCATACATTAAATATTTTATTTGCTAAGAAAACTGACACTTCTTAATAATAATTTATCTATTAGATATTAGAAGTTATTGAGGCAACAGCTAGCAGCTGGATAGCTTAGCTTTTCATAAAGACTGCATACAGAGTTAATAGAAACATTTATATATGATATAAGGCAGACTACTAATTTTCAATTTTTGACAAAGATTAGTGTTCAAAAAACTGTAATGCTTACGAGGACAATTTGTTGTAGTAGGTTAATGTATTTAAAAAAACAAACACGATGAACTAAATTAAATAACAGCAAAAATTAGAATCATACCTATTTTTATGAAAAAACTGATGTGAAATTAATTCATTAGACATCAACAATCAAAATAAGTGTGCTACATGAAACAATCTAGAGTCATTTTCTTGTCATAATTTCACTAATATTGTCAAATCAGCCTGGAGGTATCCAAATAAGAGTATACCGTGATTGAACTAATTTATTAAGGGTGCTGACTTCTGTATACAGATGATGAAACACAATAAGAAGATTGAATGTCTGTTGAATATCCAGCTTAAAATCAGCTTTACTGTGGTCTGTAGTTTTATACAGGACTTTATGGAGAGACAGCTTTAAATCTTTAACATTTCACTGTTTTAAATCGTAATATCGAGCCATTGTGCCTTTTACTTAATCTGTTAATAAATAAGGTTTCACTTTCAGTGGTACTGCTGCTCTTCCTCAGGTAGAGTAAGCAACAGTCTGTGGTGTAATTCTTGCAGTTAAAATCAACACTCATCACAGTGTTGGAGCCTCAATAATTCACATCCCAGACAAATGTGAAGTGCAGAGAGGGGTACATCAGACACAATAGGTCCTAGACTTGCCAGACTCCTAATTATTGTCAGACTGGAATGATGATTATATATTCTGCACTATTTTGGTAGATTAAAGCAAGCATGCCATTGTTTGGTGTAATGAGAGACAACTGAATGCCCGCAAGCTACAACCATGTGGCCTATCAAACAAATACAGGGTACCATAGAGAAAAACAAAACAAGGATATAAAACTGCAGCGTCTCTGATCAGAGTGTAAAAGTCAATGTCAGCTAATGTGAAGTAAACTGAGATACTTTCAGCTACAAAACACTTAACAGTTATCACAGTTTTCTGTTCAGAAACAAGTCGAGCTCTGACAGATTTTACTACGAAGCCCCTCCTGAGAGACGGACTACATTAGCTTTGGACCTCCTGCTATCAGGTTACCGTTGTCCCGTGCCAGTGGCAGAGGGACAGCTGCCTAAATGGGACAATGTCACACAAGGACACGTGAAGCAAATCTGCAATACGATCCATAATATCAGAGCTCATGCTTACGTCTCATATCTCTTCCACAGGAGCGACAGAGACTGGAGACCATCCTGAACCTGTGTGCAGAGTATAATCCTGAGGACGGAGCTGCTGAGCTGGTGAGGAGCGGGTTGCTGGGAGCTGCTAGCGGAACCTGCTCGGACACAGGAGTGGGGATGTCTCTGCAGGGGGTAGATAGAGTCCAGAAACTGAGAGAGAATGAAGAGGAAATTCAGAGAGAGGAGTCGAGCAGCACAGAGAGCACACATCAAGAGGTAAAAAATGCATTCTTGTTTCATGCAAACATGGACAGAAAAGTGTGTTAGATTTACATTTAGATATAAATCTACTCTCAGTGTGAGGAGCTGCTAGCTGGACAGGAGCAGGCCTACCTGGAGGAGGAGAGGAACAGGATCTTGGCCAGGGTTGATGACTTGAAGCACCGAGTCAGTGAACTGGAGCAGCAGCTACAAGAGACCAAACAGGAGGTCAGCACAAACAAACACATATCAGCAGCAGCAGCTCATGAATGTTGCTGTGGCATTTTGGCTTTCACGCTCACCCTCATACTGAGAGGAGTGGTGGCTCTTTCACCTTCAAGCATTTATTTCGCTTGACAGTAGTTGTGTGGTTTGTGTATGTGTCTGTAGGTGGAGATGGAGCAGGCCCTGCTGCAGGCGGAGAGGAGGGCCGAGCAGGAGCAGGTGGAGGCTGAAAGTGAAGTCATCTCTCAGCTGCAGCTCAAACTCAGCCAGCTGGATAAGGCCACCCAGAAAGAGAAAGACAAGGTGGGCACCCAGGACAAAGCAATGAGACACAATAAATACTGTCAATTTGCCAATAGCCTTTGGTCTATTGCACGTAAATGACATGTTCCTAAACATCTGTGTTTGAATACACAAATCTCACTCCTTCCTGAATGTGCAAACAGTCTGGACACACTATAGATCATTTTCTCAGATCTCAACTGACTTGCACTGCTTATTTATCCACCCACTGTTCTAAAACACAAAGAGCAATCTGTCTTCTGTGTGCAACAGTATAAAAACTGCTAAATCTAGCTATGTGACCAAAATTACTAAAACCTGCTTTGGACATGCCTAAGCATTTTTATCTGTCCCACACTTTAACACTACCAAACATGTGGAGCACTGCAACCCCTAACACCTCTACCAGCCTAACTAATTGCTTCTTTAACTGCCTTACAGCTTGACTGCATGGATTTGAGTTGTCCGTGAATTTTTTTCTTTTTTTTATTTTGTTTCTCCCTGGCGTGGTGTGTGCGTGTGTGTCTGAATGCGTACACAACTGTGTGTACGTATGTGTGTTTCTGTGTGTTTTTAGGGGAGGGCTAATGTGTCGGCTGAGCGGAAGGTCCTGGAAAAGCAGAGGAATGAGTACAATGAGCTGAAGAGGCAGTTTGATAAGTGCCCCTTGTCTCTAAGGGAACAGTTACAGGAGCAGCTCAGCAGGGTCAGTGTTCTCACACAGCCCACTGGCTGGCAACAGTGAGTTATATTATACTGAATATGCTGCAGCGCTGTATGATCTGCACCGGAACAGCCGCAGACATGACACTGACTCTGTTTTAGAGCTCTCAGGACTACTCATAAATCTGCATCCTGTGCGTTTCCTCATTTTCTGCTTAATTACATAAACATACAAGGTTTATTGTGTCAGCCCCATTTCCAAGTGTAACTACAGAGCAGGAAATGCACTTGCTACTCCAGCAGCAGCTTTATTGCTGCTTAATCGCTGCTGTTCCCTCATCCTGGATGCTTGACATTGTCAGTTGCAATTAGTAATACGTAATTCATAATTATGTCATTAACAGCTTTGCTCTAAAAATTTGCATGCCTTTTACCATGAATGATTCAAATCACCCACACACACTTAATGATTTTAGCTAAAGCACTGCCAGATTTGATGGTTTTAGATCTTAAGTACGTCATCATACACTTTGAAGGATGGTATTTCTTATTGATAATAAATCCTATGAAAAGATTAAAAAAAAGCAGCACTATGTCCATATCTCAGCAAATCTGGCTTTCCTGCCCTTGTCTGTGGGAATAGGAATCATCACTTACAGGGAAATAAACATTTAAATACAGGTAACAGTTCAATTTTTGAAAAAGGCAAAGAAATTTCCTTAAAAAAAAGCTGTGCACTGTAGTTTTTTTTTTAGCAAATGTTACTCAAATTGGAATAAACACTGAATTTATTGGGACTATTTATACTGTGGAATGACTAGTGAGAACTAATTGCAACCAGTGCATGTTGGATTGACTCAAAATGAAAAATAGTTCCTGTGTTTTAGGGGAATAACATTCATCAAGCAATACAGACAATACAATTGTTTTTGTTTTTTTCATCAGATTTCCAATAAGAACATTATAGAATATCACCAGCTCTATCATTTAATATCCATATTCCACTGGTTTCCAACAGTGTGAATAACCTGCATGTGTATGTGTATGTGGACAGAAAGCTGAGGCTCTGGAGTCTGGGACCAAGCAGTTTGAAGAGCTAGAGTTCTGTCAGCTGGAGGAGGAGAGCAGTCTAGAGGAGAAGAAGGAAGCTCAGAGCTCACAGCTCCTCCAAGAGCGAGCCGAGTATCACTGCAGCGTGGCCAAGAGGAAGGTGAGGAGAGCAATCTGATGAGCAGCATCAGAATAAATGTCTTTGTGACGTCAAGAAAGTGAACATGTTGCCTCGCAGGAGAAGATGGCCACACTGGAAGCTCAGGTGAAGCAGCTGGGATTACAAGCATCTCAGGACTGTGAGAGGATGGCGAGGGACAGGACAGTGACTCTGCAGCTGCTACACAAGGTTAGGATCTCACTTTATGGGCCTCGTCTTTACTTATGCCGTGATTCAAGAAATGCTGGTAGCTAAAACTGCTTGAGGGCCACTAGCATGTGCATGTTGCCTTTTAGGAGCAAGACAGGTTGTGTGCGCTGGAGAAGAAGTACCAAATCCTGACAGGAGGGAGGAACTTTCCAAAGACCAACAGCGGCATGAAAGAGGTGAGCAGGTACATGTGAGATATCACAACGGCCCGTGGTGTCTGAGCTGGAGGAAAATTACTGCAAAGGTGGATTTTGTTTTACTTAGGTGAACTTTTTAAACAGGAATTGCTTCACATCAGCGAGCCTGACCTTGTTTATCTGGACGGTCCTCCTCATAGCCCCCGTCCCTCCTCTGACTCCTTCTCCTCCTCCTCTCACATCCCTTCCCCTGAACTCTATCCTGTCAGGCTACAAGAGGTAAATCTCAACAAAATCCTCTTTGTAACAACAAATACTGTGCTTCTAGAATGTAAAATGGGCATGATGGTGTGTCAGCATATGCTGATAAACAGCAAGCTTGCAGTGTGGTCAAGTTTCTACCTTTCTGTTGTTGTTTGAGGTTTGTTCAAAATAATTCAACTGTAAAGTCACAGCCATCGATAATGATTTCAAAGATAGTGAGTTGTGTTGGAGTACTGCTGTCACCAGCCTTCCTATCCCTGTGTTGTGGCTGTCAACGCAGGAGTACCTCAGGCTGTCTGATGTCTATAGGATGTATGGGAATGCTTCTATGCAGCCTCACTCTTCCTCCCCCGCTGCTCTCCACTGCCTCTCCCTCACTGTATCTCCAGGTCTGCCATGTGAGGTAGACACCCATTCTGCTTATTTTTCCAAACTCTGTTTCTCTGACTAGTCAATGTACTAAACTGCTGAACCCACCAAAGCACATTAACAATATCTTTAAATGTCTTATAGATCCCACTTTCTGCTCTCTCCCTGTGATGTTAATGTGTATCTATATTGTCTGCGTGAAGGACTACATCACAGTCAGCCAGTTAAGCCAGATCTTTGGGATGCAGAGAGTGGATTCCTCCTCTTCCTCCTCTCTTCCATCATTCCAGCTTGCCTCCTCTGAATCCGCCTTCTCGTACCACTCGACTGCATGCGGTCCTTCCTCCTTTCTCTCTGCACAGGTTTGTGCTTCCCAGCTATGCATATATTTTTGCAAATGACAACTGGCTCCATTCAATTTTCCCACGATTGCAGGCATCCCCTGAATTTCTGTGATGTTCTTTGCTTGATGTTATCACAATGACTGGTCCGTGTTTATCTTTCCCACCTGCCTGATGCTTCTGTTACCCCTCACTGCTCCATTTTCTTCTTTGGCTGGATGCTTTTCATCACCTCAGAGCCAGACTGAGCTGAGCAGGAATGCATTGCCTCCTATTAATCTCGAGCGCTGGTACCAGGACATCATGGCTGCTGGAGAGCCTCAGTCATGTCCTCCACCGCTGCCTGCAAAGTCTTTGTCCACACGCAGACATGGGCAGGTAAATTCACTCATGCGCTCCTGGTAGCTAGTTTTTAGTGTCTGGCTAAAGGGCACTAACAGTGATGAAGAGGTACTTTAAACACATTCTCCCCCTCAGGTGATCTTCTCATTAGTCTCTCAGCCATCCATATTTTTAGAATGAGGAGGCCCTCTAGTGGGTAAAAAGTCTATGAACCTCCATGCATTTGAGGCTAAATTAAGACCGAACAAAAACCAGAAATGTTTTAGATTACAGCCTGCAACATACAGTATAACTAACCCAGATTAAGTGTGTGAGATTATTGTACTAGTGGAGGCACACACAAAAAAAGATCTTATGAATAGGGGACGAAGAAGTAGAACAGTCATCTTTTACTAGTACTGATTAACAGTAAATTTGTTTCCAACCTGGTGCATCAATCAAAATTACAAGAGAGATTACTCACACTTAAATAATTTTTCAAATTCTCATCGCGTGTTCCAAAGATAGAATGTTTTTGCCGGTTAGGAGAATATTGACTGCATGACCATCCTAAGAGGCCATAAATGAGCATCCACCATAGAGTTTACTGGTCAAGGGAACAGCAGCTGAGTCTGTTTTCTGAGGGCTTTCCCTGCTCCAAAAGTACAAATACACATGTTCCCTGTGGTTAATTAATGAACAACCCTAAAAAAAATAACTACACTGGATGTCTTTTAAGCATCCACTTTGTTCTTTTGCGTTCTTTTTAGCATTCCCCTTTTATTCCCTAAACTTCTCATCTTTGGTTCATTATACAAGTATGTATCGGTATCTACTTTTTTTTAGTGGCATGTCCGTACAGAAGCTATATGGATTGTTGATACTGCAGGCTTTAACCTAAAGGCAGCAATTTCCACACACTCAACCAGGATGTTCACTGCTAATACCAGACTAAAAAGTACACGTATTCATGTATAGAAAATGTTAAAATTCACCATGAAGGCTATATTCTCATTCATGTGCAGGGCATGATGCAAAAGTGAAAATCGAACCTCATTTTAAAAGATGATAAAATAATGTGTCTTTCCTCTCTCAGCTGTTGAAGTCTAAATCAGATGGTGAGGTTGGTCAGGGATCATCCAGCATCAGCGCTGCAGCCCTGCCACACTCCAGCGCCATTTCTCTGGAGAAAAACACATCCATCAAGGTCAGTTTCCCAAAACAAAACAAAAATCAAATCTGTAAAGCGGCTCACTGCATGATGCTTTTCGTGTTTCTCAGGGTTTACAGTTACTGCTGAGAGAGATGTCAAATCCATTAGACATGGAATCCAGGAGGCAGGCGGCTCTGCAAAGCAAAGGTACTCGAGTTATTCGGTCCCTTCACATCTATGCACCACACTGTAGGCCTTAAACTGACATGACCACATAACTTTAAACTGATAAATCTACAGCTGTCATCACTTCTTCTGGAACATGGGGAAAGATGATATCCTCTTGCTCTTTGAAGTTTGTGGACTGGATGAGGTTTTCTTCAAATGGTAGCAGTGACTTGGCAGCCTCAGTAGAGGGCGATGTGAGTCTGTGACAGCTGACTCTGTGCCTCTCTGCTCACAGATCCCTCTCCCACAGTCCACCACTCCATCTTGCATCATCAGTCGCCCCCAAGTGGCACCCAGGCGTATGACACCCTGAGCCTGGAGAGCTCAGACAGCCTGGAGACCAGCGTATCCACCGGCAACTCCGCCTGTACCCCAGAAAGGTGAGAGACTTGAAAATGAGCAGTTGGCTCTGTTTCCATGGGAACACTCAAGTCTGCCCCATCTCTTAGGAGAAGGGTCACCGCGCTTTGTTCCCGTGACAACATGTTTTGTTACATGCCTGCTCACGTGACGGTTAGGTACACTGGCTGTTGCCATGCCAACCTATTGAAGTTATTTGGTGAAGTTAAGTTTTCTGGTGTTAATGATGAGCACCGTGTCTTGCTCTCCTGCTGCTTCCAGTGTTTGGTTTCCATGCATGCCTGTTTACTTGTTTTCATCCAAACCCTTGTCACAGCCGTGTCATCAGACGCTGCCTCCCTCTGTGTGTTGTAGTGCCTGCGGGCTGGAGGCCCAGAGGATAGAGGAGATGGAAAAGATGCTGAAGGAAGCGCAGCAGGAGAAAGCCAGACTCATAGAGAACCGAGTGAGTTCCAACTCTGCTGCTGCATGTCCCATCACTTCCTCAACTTTTTCTCCTTCAAGTTCACAGAGCTGCAACCATGACGCAATTAAATAATTCATCAGTCCACTTGATTATAATTAGGATAATGGATTGTTTTTTTGTCTTTATCCAAGCAAAAGGGACAAAAAAATGACAATTACAGCTTTAAGTTTTGCTGGTTTTCTGCGTCGTGTATGATAGTAAACTAAAAATCTTTGGGGTTTTGACTGTTGTTTAAATAAAAGAAGCAATTTCAGTACTTCTTCTTGGGATATGGAAAATAATGCCAGACATTACTTCAAACATTCTGTAAATAAAATGAAAAACTGTTAAAAAAATGCAACTGATGAAAGTGAAACAACTTTTAGTTACATCTCTAGTTCTAGCTGCTAAATGTAAAGATTTTGTCTCAATTCTAGCACAGCGAAGCAATACTTTGTGTGCATTTATGCTGTTTTCAGTACTAAGCATGGGATTTATCTCTACTATTAAAGTAATATTCATGTTTGTGGCAAATATCAAAGAATCACTCTGTAGCCAAAGACACTCATAAAGATAGTAGGTTGAAGGAGTCAGGGCAGTGTTGTATAAATGAATGATATGGTCACTGCTAGTCAAATTCAAAGTGATGTTTAATGCAAAATAATTCCACTGTTGCACATTCCATCACAAAAACTTTTTCACATATAATAAAAACTAGCTAATAACAAATTTAGTTACTCTTCATTTCCATTTTATGTGAAATCATGTATGTCAGTCAGGATATGATGGAATAATCCCCAAATGTTCCACTTCCACTGAGAGTCTTCAAATCTCTAACTTTGAGTTATTTCAAACCCTGTGTTTCTCCTGTTCAATGGATAAAAACTGTGTAAGCGATCAAAGTGATCAGTGAGCTCAAGATGTGGTGAAATGAAGTTGTAATTATTTTGTTTACCTTTGTATTATTTCTTCGTGTTGAAACAAAACACAGGAGTATGTAAGTATCTGAAAGCTGCAAAGGATCATTTTACATCAGCAAAGCTCCCCTCTTCCACACACAGACTTAAGGGATATATTTTACAAAACCCTGGATTGGGACTTGAATTCTCATGTGCGTCTTCTGACAGTCATTTGCTTTGTATTGCAATATTTGCCTACCATTAACATATTCTCCCCGTCTCCCTTTTTCCCCATTATTTTTTCTTCTCTCCTCCTCCATCTGTTCCTCTTTCTCCTGTCCCGACGCTCCCAGGAGAGGGAGGTGCAGGCTCGGCGGCAGATGTTGGAGGAGGAGCGGAGGAGGCGAGAGGAGGCCGAGAGGAGGCTTCAGGACGAGACGGCCCACAGGCAGAGGCTGGTGGAGGAGGAGGTGAAGATGAGAGAGAAACACTTCTCCCAGGTCAGTGGAACAGCAGGAGGAGACGAGCGGCGGGGAGAGGGGAGGGGAGTGGAGACTTGGGGGAGAGGATGAGAGACGAGACTCTAAAGAGAGGCTGGGTGTAGGGGAAGATCAAAGATTGTCAAGGAGGGGAGAGACTGGAGGGGAGGGTGAAGAGAGTGAGGGCAAGAAAAGAGGGGAAATTAGTGAGGGAGGTGGGTACAAAGCATATAATATACACATAATTCAACTTTTAATTCTGGCTGATTGTTTTTCCCAGCATCTGTCATAGAAAACAAATAGTACGCTCAGTGAGGAACACGCCAAGGTCGGCCTATTGTTTGGTGTAAGGCTTTGTTCCAGGGTCAGACGTAAAGCTGCTGTAGTCAATACATTTAAATGAACAATACATGAAATGACTGTGTAAGATGAAATAGGTTGCTTGTAGCATCAAATCCACAGACAATTATGGCCCACCTTCACAGTTCTCCTCAGCTCAGTGGAGTATTTAGTGCCTTTCAGCTTTCACACTCGATAATTTACCAGTTTTACTTCACTGATCTCATCAGCATTGGATTCAGATGCAAAAAAAAGAAAAAAGAAGACAGCTGTTTTGGAAACCGTATGCTACCTGTCCAGCACCAGACAGTAAATAGACAACATTGGCAACTAGCTGCTGAACATAGTAAAACATTTAGTAGCTATGTAGTCTGATATTCCTCTCAGGAGTTGGCAGAGACTGCAAAAGAGTCAACAGTAGTGTAAATAGTGGACTCTAATAGTGGATCTACCAGATGGATAAATGATTGCTCTATCTACTTGCAACTATATGCTCACAAATTTTAGCCAACGTTATTTACATGAACCAGTATCACACATTTGCATACAATTACCTTGATTCAGTTAAGCAAAATCTCCCCCCAAAAAGCATTTTCATAGGATAAAATCTAAGGATTTAAACACAAAAAAATAAAACTCACAGTTTTCAGACTTGACTCATTCAAGGTTTCAGTCCCTCCATTGAACTTGTTGGGAAGCAGATGTCTGAAGTCAGGATCTATAAAGAGGAGACAGAAACACTTCACTTGCACAGCCTCACACTTAATATTTAATTGATAAGCCTATTCAGTGAAAGGACACTGTGTAAAGAACACAGTTAACAGCTTTGAAAGAAAATGTTCATTACTATGGAAATTTAATGGCCTGTAAATTGCTCATGAAGGCCTGCAGCTTGATTTAAACCCCACAATAAAAAGGACATAAAACCTTTCTGCTGATCATTCCCATATCTCACACATTTTAGTAGGCTGCATTAAAGCAGTATAATACTTTGTCTTCACAGGCTCGTCCCATGACTCGCTATCTGCCCAACCGTAAGGAGGAGTTTGACCTGCGTGCCCACGTGGAGTCATCCGGCCACAACATTGACACCTGCGCCTTCGTCATCCTCACAGAGAAAATGTGCAAAGGCCACCTGGTGAAGATGGGCGGCAAAATCAAGTCGTGGAAGAAACGCTGGTTCGTTTTTGATCGCCTCAAGAGGAACTTCTGTTATTACGTTGGTAAGGATCATCATTATGATTTTTCAATGAAACAAGGGTGTATTTATTTATTTAATTAATTAATATCGCTAATGGCTAATTGGTTAGTTGAGCCGTATTTATTCAAGGCTTTTGCAAGAGAGACCTACGAATAAATCTATTTAAGATGACAACAAAATCAATCACAAATAATCATCCTCACACAGCAAATACGAAAAAAAAATCATAAAAATGATTGAAAACATTCACAGTAAAGATGAAAAATTCCTCAGGGTGTGTTTAAGTTCAAGCTGTGCAGCATTTCGTTCCATTACATTAAGTGGAAAGCACTGACAATCAGTTCTTGCCTGTTCAGAGTTGCTACAGTGAATCTGAAGCCTCTTTATTAGATTAGAACTCAACTATCCAATTAAGATGATGATTCAGTTGATATGTAACTGTAGAAATGACACAGCTAAAACAAAACATTTGCCAGTAGTAATAAAAATGTGTGTGGAGTTGCATGAAACTTAATTTCACACAAGCAGTGAACACAAATATTAAGGTGGTAAAGATGAAAAACTGATCACAGGACAGACATCATTCAGGTGCAGTTAAACAGAAGATGATGAGAAATTTGTATTGCAAAAAAATGAGAACAGAAAAAGACTATTTAGTCATTAATATGTAGACTGGTTTTAACTTCACAGGGTCGTCATTTAAGTTGAAATGAGAACAGACTGACTACACCTGATACTCAAAATAGACACAGAAATACTCCAGAAATAGACAACACGGCACCACACAGTAAATTAACAGACGATGACAGAAACCACAGCGAAAATAATAGTATCAAAGTACTGAAAACGTCCATAAATATTTTATTCCTCAGAATGAGACCCATCACTACTTGAGAAAGGTTTCATTCAGGCCTGGATGTGCAAAGCTTTTCCTCTGTAGCAATTTTTTATACAGTCACACTGTCTGACAGACAGTTCAAACACACCATATTCCTCCTGCTCTCTAAGGCTGCATTATGATGTTCAGCCATATGTTGTGATATTGGAAAATCAAGATTTCTAGTTATGAAAGTATAGTTTTCTCACTCATGCTGTCTTTCAGTTGTCCTGAGGTGCATTCAATATAGAAACATTGAGGGGATTCTCTGCACACAGTATGTGATGTTCAAACAAACAAATAAGTCTTTACAACTACATGATCGTGGGCCTTTTTTAACTTTTATTTTTTAGGTGAAGTAGCTTTCTCATATATTACATATCAGTACATGCAGTACATACCAGACCTTTTGTTAGTGTGTCTTTTGGGATTTTTGGACCTGTTGACTTTCTTTGTATACTTGTCTTTGTTTAGAACTGCAGAAACAACATTAAGCTCATAGGATCTGTCTTGTGTCACACGCTGAGACTCTATTAAAGTCCAATTTAGAATCTGCAAATGTGCAAACAGCACAGAGCAACTTCAGTGAAAAACTTGCCTCTGTTTGTCCTCCCTCCTCCCCTCCACATGCCTTTGAGGCCTAAAAGTTACAGCTTCACTTCGTACTACTTCATACTGTCTGCACCAACAAGACTTTATAGTGTGACAGACTAAAATAATTACTTTTAATGAACTCTATAAAGGATCCTCTATTGTATTCTGCTTGTCCAGTTTAAACCTTTGTCCTGGTTTACAGAAAGACTTTTGGATTAAAGTGATCAAACCAATGAAGTTTCCGTAGAAAGGCTTCTTACTGAACATCAGGCCCAGACCTGATTTATTCACTTCAACCGACAGCAGTTCTGATGCTCCTCTGGGGAATGTACACTTTGCTGTCTTACTCTTTTTCACCAAAAAAAACTACTTCTGTCCCAGCCATTTTTTCATCTCAAAGCAAATTCTAATTAAAGCGACCCTAAGTGGAATTTTCCTCCTTGTTTTCGTGAAACTAAAGTCAGTTTGTACTTCACGTCCATCAGACTGTCCCCTGAATTTGAAATGAGAACAGTTCACAAGCGTGTTTGGAGACATTATTTTACAATCAAGTTCAAAATAGAACCCGAGTATATTTTCATTACTGACGCCCCTGTTCTCTTTGCTCCTCTCTCTCCACTCACTTGCCTAGCCTTTTCACCCCCTCACTCCTGACGAAGATGATGGTGATGACGGTGATGAAATAAGATGCAATACTTTCTCTAGATGTGTTTTTCTTGGGGAGGAGGCTAGCTCCTGGCTTGTTCGTGACTAATAAAACGAAACTCACATTTCAAAAACATTTATCTCATTACTAAGCAGATTTGACTTATGGAAAAAGGGAGAGCAGGAAAAAGTGTCGGACGTATTTCAAAAGACTGCTTTTAATTGTTGGTGGATGTTTATTTCTTGGCTGGGCGCTCCAGTGTGCATTGAAGAGACTAAAAGAAAAGACCACTGTTTATTTGAACAAGATCGGAATCCAGAACATCTTTAAGCAAGAAGTCTGAGAGATTCTCCTTCTCACTTAAATGCCTTTAGTTTAGCCTCAAACTATAAAAACACTTTAGTTCACTGACTGCATCCGATGAGTTTCATCTGTAGGTTTCACTGAAACACAACTACCAAACTCTTCACTATGAAGTATTTTAAAGATGTCCTGTGGATAGAGAACAACCATCTGAAGCACTGGACAAAAGGTCCTACCTCCTTGAAGGGAAATGTTGAACTGAAAGATCAAATGTGATATTCAAAAGAGGCATTTCTTTTTAAGACGTACAAAAATTCTCAACCTCGCCGGCAGGAAAAAGGCTACAAAAAAAACCCTTCAGAGGCAAATCCAGAAAGTACGACTGAAGAAAACAAGTCAAATTAATAGGATGGTAAAGACTTGAGGCATAGCTTGAAATAGACTTGCACTTTTAATTAACTTTTACTCTGATTCACTGCTGCTCATACCTATTCATGGATTGTGCGCTGCTGGGAAAAAAAGAGCTCACACCTTTTTCCTGTTTCGTGTCTGCTTCTCCATCTAGATTTAAGTCATTGTTCATTTGTTTCAGCTTCTACACAAAGTTAAGAAAAAGAATCACAACAAGATGCATAATGATCTAAAAGAATCAGATTAAGCTACAACAAACAATCCTCATTAATTTAAATACATCAACTATTCACTTGTGAACGGCTCTGATCCTGGGGCTCATTGAATTTGTATCTAGTGAAGTCATTGTTAATGAAAAAGGCAGAAAAATTGTTGCAGTGCTTGATCTTAAAATTTAAAAAGAGTGACGGAGAGTCAAACATCGCTATAAGATATAAACTTTACATAATCAATAGACCTTTTCAGAGTGAAATCTTTTTTTCAAGATCTGAAAACATGATGTTTTCATAATAAGACAAGCACACAATCACCACACAGACACAATACAACTAAGGACAGATAAGCACAAGAATTAACAAAAAACAGCGATTAAAAAAAAAAAAAAAAAGCTAAGTTGATTGTTGATAAAGATGAAACAAGTCACATTTTACAAAGTTACATTTGTGGAGCTTCTTTACTCGTCAGTCTCACCCTGAATAGGTTACGATTTGATTCAAATTTCCCTCATTTTGATTTCTGCTAGGACATCTTTTTTTTTAGCGACTGGTTCTTTTTCTGAAACATTTTTTTATTCCCCTTTAAAGGATTTCAAGAAATGTCCTCCTTTTTTGTTATTTCAGATGATTCTTTGTTGGGTCTATTTCAGTTTAAAATTAATTCAAAAAGTAAGTATGCTGTGAAACCAGAGGTTATAATGTAAAATGTAAAGTGTAACCAAATATCTTTTTGCGCTCTACAGGTAAAAATAAACACGCTTTCAATCCATCCATTATTATTATGTCTCCCCACATCACTGGTGGATTCTACTGTCTGGTGCTTTGGCTGGCAGAGGTCTTGCATCAGTACAAGATGTAATGAAATGTATCTTAATATATTTATTTTCTTTTTCTCCTCTCAGACAAGCATGAGACCAAGCTGAAAGGGCTCATTTACTTTCAGGCAATTGAAGAGGTTTACTATGATCACCTGCGCAGCGCCGCCAAGGTAAACACTGCTTTTCTTTTCTTACACTTCTTAACTTCTGAACTTGACTATTTTAGAATAATTAGCCTGCATGATTAGCATTTTTTAAATTCCTTAATTGACTGGGTGGCATAAAATGTGATGGGTTTAATTCGAAAATGCTGTTCATTCACATTGGAAGAATTTTATGCTGCATTTTGAAATCTCTCTGCACTCAGAGCAGGATTATAAGTGAAGGTTTTGAAGCAGCTTTTAAGGTTAGAAATGCTTGTAATGAACCGCATTTTAACAAGTATGCTGGGTGTTTTAAAATGTAGATATAATCATTTTAGCATGAAACTGCAACTGTGAAAATATTGTCACAGAGTTGGCTGATTGAGAGCAGAATGAAATACTTAAAACATATTTAAAACAAAATAAAAAAAACTGCTTCCAACATGAGTAATGGTGTTTACATTTAAACCTGAATCATTTTATTTAAGAGACATTTTCAGAGACGTGGAGATCAGACTGGAATCCGATCCGTCTGATCAGATATTTGCCATTTTGAAAAATAAAGCATTCACCTTAACTTAAAAAAGTGCATGTCTGTCATTTTGAAAAATCCGCTGGATGCTTTTTTAATACCTATAACTAATCTAAAGAAACATGTGTCAGAAGGAAAAAAGATGCAACAGGTGCTGCATGTAGTTTCAGTAAAAAGTCTCCCTCTCTTTCTTCCTGTGATTCCTAAGAGCCCCAACCCATCGTTGACCTTCTGTGTGAAAACTCATGACCGGCTTTACTACATGGTGGCCCCGTCCCCGGAGGCCATGAGGATCTGGATGGATGTCATAGTAACGGGTGCAGAGGGCTACACACAGTTTATGAGCTGAGGGACCACTGAGATCTGGAGGATGACGGGGACTCGGCGAGCGCCCAGACACCTGCACAGCCAACCCGAGCTGCTCGCTGCCTGCCAGAGCTGCAGTCAGCGGCCTGATGGCGTGTAACGGATGGACATCTGAGGAGATGAATAATCTGGGGCTCTCGTAAAAAAGCCCGATGCCTTCGAGCAAATGAGGGTTCAGTCGGGACAGAGGTGCATTTCAAAGAATTTCTGAGTTGTATTTATCTTTCAGCTGTGAGTATGAATAGGACAAAAAAAAAAAATCAGCTTGAGCCGCCTGCCAGTGGATTTATGAAGGGAGCTCTCAACTGCACCAATCACATTCTGTCACCAAAATATACTGTTAATAACTGCAATATGACTTTGGACATTTCAGGAGCAATACTTTGAAAATTTCTTACTTTCTATAAGCTCAAACTGTTTACACCTCTGAAGCCGATCTATGCATGCAGCGTTATCGCTCTAACCTTTTTTGATACATTTCTACTTTATGCCTTCAGTTTTTTCTCAGATAAAAAAAAAAAAATCAAAACACTATAAAGTGAACAAAATTCACAAGCAACTATTCCTGACATATTTCTAAAGCATTATGTTATGTGTTACGTTTTATGTTATTTGGTGCCAAATACTTGTAATATTTTGTCAGATTTTTATAATACAAATGTTAATATCACTATTCTACCAAGAGCTTTCTATTCGGGCTAATAACACAGCATTATTGTGTCTTTATTTTACAGAAATATGCCAGAGAAAATTAGCATTTTAATAAAAATTCTAAATTATAGTCCTATAATGATATTCTAAAAATACCATGTACATCTAATAAATAAAACTATATGATGCATCGGTTGGTGTGTTTTGTGTGTTTGTTGCTGACAAATGGGCTAAACTGAATACATGCAGTTAAAACATTTCCTTAATTAGTGCTCCTCACCAGCAAAGCATTAATTACCAGCTTTCTTTAAATGATCTCATGCGCCCTAATGAGTTGCAAGCTTTCACAAAGGTGCTTTAAAACACTACAAGATGTCTATTTACATAAGAACAGTCAGGTGGTTTAATGAGTTAATTGGCTTGTAAACTAGAATCCCACTCAAATCAGACCTCGCATATGTATTTCTGGGGCAGCGTAGTTAATTATATGGCTCTTCTGCACGAGGTGGGCCACATAAAAAAAAAAAAAAAAAAAAAAACACGAAGTGAAATTACATGCAACTTAACATGCATGATTCAATATCAAGAAATTTGGAATCACATGCATGAAGTTCTCACAAACAAGCGCTGAAAGAAACTCCTCAGTAAAAATATATATGCACGCAGCGTATCTCTTATGTCCTCGGTTAAAAACATATCAGTGAAAAATGTGCAGATTAATAATAATAATGTACGACCGGGCCATGTGATTAATTTGCTGCGGGGATCAGAGGAATATTTAGCAGACATGCAGGTAATCAAGGAAACACACCTTGCTACTGACAGGTACCAATTAGATCCAGCATTTGAAATTTTAATTTTTAATTTCCTGGTTTTGAAGTGAAAAAACATGTTATGTTTAGTGATATTTATTAAAAGGAGCATCCTCCCTCCTTCAGTTCAGGGCAGGTAACGGTTCCTACTTATAACTCAGATGCTACATGCGGCTGCACACACTGTTTGCGTTTCTTTGACCTTGGGAGAGGTTTTCACATAGTGTGCCATTCAGTATCTTTGAGCCTCTGGTGTGCCCAGCTGAATAATAAACAGATCTTTAAGGGGGCAGTGTGAGCTCATTACCGTGGTGATGAGCGTGAGTGACACCCAGCCTTATTGTTGGTGAAATATTAATGAGCCCAGGGTGATCTCCCCTCACTTTCACACACACAGACTGGCCTTTTCCCCAGGCCTTTATCACACAAATAGGATAGTCGGGCTGTGAATTAGCAAAAGGTCTCACATGATTTTGTCAATATTAATGGGAGATATTAACCTTGTCTGAAAACAACCTCAAACATTCTGATGAAATGGAGACATCTCTCAGCACAGGGGGAAACTTTATATCATCACCTGTCAAAGAGCTCCACTCCCACATCCTTCACAACATTTCAGAGCATTTGGAATCTATAACTTTTCATATCCACATGTGGGTTCAGATTAATTTAGAAGATTAAAGAGAAAATTCTCGCGCCCAACCCCGAACATGCTCCCCTTCCACACACACATGCACACAGACATCACAGATGAAAGCATCTTTCACTAAATGCATCCGATACACCCGCGAAAGTTCCACTCCTAATGTTTACGGCTTTGAACAAATCATCTTCACTTTCTTTGAAGGGGACGTAAAATGACAGTCGTTCATTCATAGCGGGGCACACGACATACAAATCGTTAAATTACAATGTTTTCGGATTTCATGGCAAGCACAACAATGATATGTGAAAAACATCCAGAGGGGGAAAGCGCCAGTGTTGACCTAATGAGGGCAACAAAAACATAGATTGTGAAAACCATGACTGCACTCCTCTGTGGGATGTTATTTTATTTATTTCACTGTGTATCACGCAACACGTTTGGTGATTTTTAGACAATAAAATAGTAATAATAGTTAACCA
The DNA here is from genome assembly GCF_021347895.1 of Acanthochromis polyacanthus. NCBI lineage: Eukaryota > Metazoa > Chordata > Actinopteri > Pomacentridae > Acanthochromis > Acanthochromis polyacanthus. Next base: position 14,698,087 of record NC_067129.1, read on the forward strand.
TTACATATAAAAGACACTGTATGAATCTGAAATTATTGCTTTATTTCTACATATCTCTGCTTTGACATTTGTTCCTGTGCACTACGGGATCATTTTGGAGCATCGTGTCCTTGACCTTTGTCCTCAGTGTATTTGTTCACTTGCAAGTTTGGTGATCTAGGAATTAGATTTAAATGAATATAAAGTCACTCTGACTGAAAGCCTCACTAAAATAAAGTGCTGAATGATAATAATGTACAATAAAGCCAGGAGTTATAAATGTCAAGCAAAGTAGCATTTAGATTAGAAATAAAGCAGAATGGCAGTTAAGTTAGGCTGCGATAAGGAAATGGTGTAAGTTCCATTATGATGGCTGTGAAACATATGGCTTGAATAAATATCGGCTGTGTAAAGCTCAGAGGTGATAGACGCTGAGCCTCTTGGGTTTCAGTGTTTCTGCTGAGCGGCATCGCACAGCCTGAGTGCCGTAAATGACACTGAGGAACCATTTGGGACGTGTTTGCTTAAAGAGCTAAAAGTTTGCAGAACACCAGTGATGCACGAACAATCTGTGACATTTCACTGTCATTCTGTAATCTCGATTATTCTGCTTTTGTGCACACGATCTGGAATTTCTACAGACTTTATCCTACAAGACTTTTATTCTAACATGCAGTTTTCCATCCAAAATATGTGTGAATATATCACTCTGCTGATATTTAAGTAAGCTTTTACAGATTGCGGCAGGTCAGTGTAGGCTGAGCTTTGTCTGCCACGGTGTGTCTTTCAAGATACGAGTTAGAGCCAGTTAAGGGTGATCTACTGAAACCTGTGACATCCCAAAGGCGCACTAAACAGACACTGTAGTCCATTATATCAAACACCTCTAATTTATCATAAAGTCCTTGAGTAACAGTAAATAAAATACTCTGTACACTGACTGCTTCCCGTCTGTCACGGCTGAACGCAATGGAAGTTAGTTTAGTTTAAATATTCATGAATACAAATTACGTTCTGTTCGTCACTTTCTGGGACTTGATTACCTGTTTTCATACCAAACATGGAAACAAATGGAAGTGATCTGCAGGCTGAACACACACAGAAACACCCTCAAATCCCCTCTGAGAGGTTTCCATTCACAAGACCTAACTGAATTCCATGTTTTCTTCATATGTTCAAAGAGGGGCAAAAGTTGAGGACAATAAATTCTGAGAGAGATGATGATGAAATGATGGTGTAACCCTTACTAACGTGCCATACGTGCACTTGGCATGCAGCATCGACTTTTCTGACTTCTCGGCTCATACACAATATTCACACAATGAATCTGGGTATCAACTGATGGACAGCTTTGTCTTGTTGTGGAAAAAATAATAATAATATGTATCTCAAAGACAGCTGAAGTCTGGTTTGATCCAAACTTGTTGACGTTGGCTTGTTAAGTTTGGCCGTACTGTTGTAACAAGTTGTTTTAACAGATTTCTGTAATCAAGTTTTCAACACTGAGCCCACTCAGATTATTTAAAGGTAGACGGAGACATAAAGGTTCCTTGCTGTGTAATTGACACACTTTGCTATTACGTTTCTTCTCAACTATGACAAAGAATTTTCCACTTAATAGTGGAGACAACAGGGAAATGCAGTCGGCTGTCATGAGGAGCACCTTGGATTTCTCTTATGGTGCGCAAACAGGAGGCTCTCAGTGGACCAATTAATACAGACAGGAGAGAGCAGTCAGCGATTTCCTGGGAGACCCGCCAACTTCACCAGCTACTACTATCTCAATCTGGTATCCATTACGACCACATTTATCGAGATTGCATCAGGCTCCCTTTCTACAAATCTCTCAAAGCTTGGCTGATATGGAAGCTACCACACGGTGGGCATTTTTGCTGAATAGCTCCTCTGTAATGCGGCTGCCCCTTTAAATGTGTGAGATTAACACATATGGACACAGAGTCCTACATGGGACATTTTAATCAAATTCTCTATAATCTAATGTCTCCTTTCAAAAACATGTTTCACTTTGTGTTGAAACAACTCCTCTGAAGTCATTCTGGATAGTGCGATTAGGAGCAATCAATTCAAATTAGATGTTTTCAGACTTTCACTCAAAATACAGACATGCCTCTCAGTAGACAATCTATTACAGGCTAGTCCCATCACTGTCCCATCAACATGTAAATTCAGCAGAACTGGAAACAAGCCCATTTGTTTTGGCAAAATGATAATGTCACAGAGATGCAACTCAGCAAATGAGATGGAGTAATGGTTGGACAGGGAGGGGTGCCGAAACAACGGTGAGGTAAAAGGGAAACAGTAGGTATAGAGAGAAAGAGAGAGAGAGGGAGAGATAGAGATGCAAATCCCATGGCAACAGCAACCAGAAAACAAGTCTAAAATAGGGGGCAGTGTCCGCTATTACTATAGCAACAGGAGAACAGCACATTCGCTCAGCTTCGGGATTTGCTGAAAGGAGAAAACACAGCTTTATTCCTCACATAATTGTCATTTCCAGTAAGTTCACTTGGTTCCGCCATTCATGTCTTGTTAAATTATCCCCCCAAAATAAGGATTCTCAAAGGATAGCAGTCTGCAACACAGAGTGAATTATTTATCTTCCACTGTCATTTCATCTGACAGTGCCCGGTGAAGCTGAGCAGACAGCTGACACACGAGCTGACAGCTATTGAATAAACAAGTGACATTTTTCATAATGACACTAAAGTAATTGCAAAATTATAATACAAAGAGACAGCATCCCTGCAGTGTCAGCATACATTACTATTAGAATAACAATGTTAATAATCTTCAAAATCAATGTCATTAGGCTTCTCAATTATATAATCAGACATTTTCACACGCTATATAAATGATTTGGGCAAAACTGTAACACAAAGCTTTAAAAACTGCTGCACCTTTCTCCACACCCGGTTTGTTTACCTGAAACATGTGCACAGTCTGCAGTGCAGAAAAAAAGATAACAACACAGTGATGCTTTGCCTTGCCGACCAACGACCAATCATATTTCACATGCTGCCGCTGCGGACCAATAGCAGAGCGGCAGCCTGGACCCGCGCAGCCAATCGCTCTGAGCGTGGACCACTGATGCAACGGAGATGCAACAGACTTGTACCAAACAACAAAGTGTGTTGTGGATCAAATAGTCCCTCTACAAAACAATACCATGCCTGGTGGTAACGCGCGGCCTCTGCGGTGCTGTGTGCTGGAGAGCCGCGTTCAGGTGAATTAAAGCTCTCAGCAGGCTGTGGACGATAAGCAGCGGTGACGCCCTGTCCTGCTCAGAGACTGTGGCACCGCCTCGTCTCTATAGCAACAGAGGGTTACCGGAAAACAATGACAAGTGTAACCCGTTACAGTAATGTCATTACTTTTCGGTTTTCAACTCAAGTCGGGACCACTTGTTATTTCTTCTAAATTCCTGACAGAATTTGCAATATTGCCCCTACTAGTAATTATCGTTTTATTAAACATTTTTGCTAACTCTGTAGAGCTAAACAACACATTCATTTTACTTTGTCGACGTGTAGTGCCACTTTGTTGTTGTATTATAACGCCAATGATAGTATTTACGCCGAATGTTACACCCAATAATGGCACACTGCGTTACTTTTGAGGTAAACAACAAGTAAAAAAAAGTACCTCCCAGTTGTAGTAACGGAGCCAGGCTCTGAGTGTGGGCCACGTCTCGGTGAGCGGCGGAGGGAGGGGGCGGAGGGATCTGCACCGAGCGGCACGGTTTATCCTGGTGACGCAGTCGGTTGCTAGGTGTGAATGAACTGGTGCTTTGTCGCAATTAAGACGCTGCTCAGTTTACAGGTCGACCACAACAAAGCAACATCTCGTCCTTTCGCCTTGTCCCGGATATTCCGAGCTACATTATGGCTCTTTAATTTCGCTCAGTTGTTGGACCCGAAAACAAGCCGTGCTTTGCTTCAGCAACGCACCCCCAAGTGCTCTACAATTTTTTTCTGCAAGAATGGAGTAAGTGCAACTCTCTGTACTCGATGTCCATAAGTTTGTTGTTGTTGTTGTTGTTATCACTTTGTTGTCACCAGTTGCTGAATGTTTTTACTTTACACTTTTTATTCCATTTTATTTTGACTATTTGTCCAATTTAATCCTTTAAAAAACAAATCAACGTTCATGCCACGGTTTGTAGTTGTTTACAACAGTGTGGCAGCTTTGTTAGCACAATGGGAAATCATACATGCACTGTAACTGTAGGGACTCTACAATGAAGATACATTTGTCACTTTCAGTTTTATATCTTGCCAGATTTTCATTTAGATGCCTCATTGTTGTAACCTAAACTGCTTAAGTGATCAGAGGTGATTAATTTAAAAGGAACATGCGATTTTGAAGCAGCTCATCTGCATTAATCCGACTGAGCCAGCAGGATGCCTCTCACTTAGAGAGACATAATTACTGTGCAGCTTCTTGTCAATAACTGGGCCCCTGACAGCATCACATGGTCCCACGTGTTTTCAGGACGTGGAGTGCATTTTGCTTTGAGGCAGTTCAAAGCCCAAAGGACCCTGCTTCCATTTCTGTATCACCCACTGTGCCAAATGTGAGGGGTGGTCTTTAGAAGAGTTAGTTTTTTGCTTATTGGTGTTTGCTAAAAAGCTGCTTGCTTAGGAGAATGGTTGTTTATTCTCCAAATATGCAAGACTTGCATAGTTTGAAGGTGATTTCTTCATTGTAGCCTCTCATCAAAACACTCTGAGTCACATTGGAAAACTTGCTGAGGGCAGCAGCGACTGATATTCCAGATTCCATCAGTCGACTGAACGCGCGGGATGTTTTCAGGCGCACACATTTCTGATCTGTCTCTCTGTTTACCCTCCAGGTTTCATTATGCTCACCCAGCCCTGCTCTCTGTGGCCCATCTGTCAGACCTTGCTTGCTCTCAGCATATGCTTGGACTTGGACTGAATCACAGCACCAACAGACAAAATGATGGCAACATCAGCTCCTGTTTGGAAGACTCTTCGTGTCTGCCCGGCAGACCCCCTCGCTCTCTCTCACCCACAGGCTAACCACAGCCAATCACAGGGGTGCAGGGGGGAGGTGTCAGAGGAGAGTCAGCACTTAATTGGTGAGTTGCAGCGAGTACGCTTTTTTATATTTTTCCCCATTTCAGGTGGGCTCGGCACTGCAGCACATTCGTCCTTCTTGAACAGTAAGTAATAAACTAGCTACGTCTAATATTAGCTGCAACTTTATTTTTGAAAAATTTTGCTTTGCAATTGCTAATGCCGATTAGGTTATGCTTTACGTGCTTTACGTGATATTTTTACTTTTGCATGAATGCTATTTTTTTTTTAGCTGTAATATTTTCCTCCACCGAACAGCTTGTAACGAATGCCGCTCCTCAATAGGTGATGGTCTCACTGACTGGATGACGGAAGAAGTGGATTTCTCCTCGTACCTCCCAAACCCTCCTTCCCCTCCCTCCTCCACCAATGCCTCCCTTCCCCCTTCACCTCTTCAGAATGATATCCAGGTGCCCTCTGACTTGGAGGTCATGACCTCTCTGCTGCAAGAGGAACTCGCACAACTAGAGGACTACTTCCTGTCTGAACCACTGCCAGAGAAAGGGCCGAGGCTGGGAAAATGCGACAGGGGTCCACTGCCAGCGGGTCCTCCGCCATTCAGCCAGCTGCCATATGCATCATACTCCACATCCAACCAATCGGAAACCAGCCCACTTCTTGTTACCCTGGCAACCGGTGAACTGGACCTGCTGAGCATCTGTGGCGGGCCCATTGGGCGATCCAAAATTCCAAGACACGCCCCGTACAGCTGCAGTCGCCCCAGTGGGTGTGGTAGGAAAAGAGTTCCTGATGGTGCGAGGTTCAGTGAAGGCTATGACACCAGTTTGCTGAGTTCCAAAGGAAGTAACTCAGGTAATGCCGCTGTGACCCTTACAGGTAATTATGGCTGCGTAGAGGACGATCAGCTGCTAGGGAAAAGCTACTGCCTGGGTAGTGCAGTCGAGGTTAGAAGATGTGGTGTTTTATCCAAAGAAGAGAAAAATTGTTGCTTCACTCAAGATGTGATAGGTGGTGCAAAGGTAGTTGGTGGCGGATTTGGTTTTGGTGGCTCACTGGATGTTCCACACAAGAAAGAGGATCTGTTGATGTATAGCATGAGGGAGGTCAGCGGAGGCGCTGGTAGCAACGAAGTGCTCAACAGTATCAAAACTAGTGTGGAGGTGACAAAAGCCACCGTTTCTTGGAAAAGCGAGAGCAGCGAAGGTTGTTATCTTCCAACCACGCCACAGTCTGAGGCCTATCATAGCTTCTTGGGCAACATCAACGAACAAGTGAAATCAGAGAGTCTGCAGATAGGTCAGCATGATATACACTGTAATTTCCTTGAAGATCAGGGCCCCGAATGTCTTTTAATGGCTAGGGAGAGTCTGAACCTGGAAACTTCAGGACACAGACAAGCGTGCAGGCTGAAAGAAGACCACTGTGCTGTGAAATACGAGGTGGACATCATTCCAGCTGAAGGCGGGGAACGCAAACAAAAGAAGCGAGACCAAAACAAAACTGCCGCTCACAGGTACGTTTTTGTTTCCGCTTGACAAATGCGATTGTTGATTTCACAAGTCAACACCTTCACTGAATCTTTGTTTTGCGTAATGCAGGTATCGCCAGCGAAAAAGGGCGGAGCTAGATTCTTTGGAGGAACAGCTGCATTGCCTTGAAGGGAGGAACCGCGAGCTCCGGGACAAGGCAGAGTCCGTAGAACGTGAAATCCAGTATGTCAAAGACCTGCTGATTGAAGTTTACAAGGCCCGTAGCCAAAGGCTCAAGCAGGACACAACAGCATAACACCACACTGCTGCAAGTACACTTACAGAGAGTGTAACAGGGAAAACGTGGAGCTCTTTGTGTCTTTAAGTTTGTCCAACAATGAATGTTTAGTTTTTTTTTATTATGAAAAGAGGGTAAGTGCATGTTTGGCTAATGCGAATTATTTTTTACATTTTAACTCAACACTCTATCCAATGCTTCCATTGCTTTTGCAGTCAAATCACTTGAGCCTGCACTGTGGCATTGTAATGCTTTAAATGACAATCATTTTTAAAAGAGCTCGCACCTCGAGATAATTGAAATAGGGTTAATATCTGAAGAAGTAATGTTAGTCACAATGCGGGTTTTATATTTTTAATAGCCTTACATTAAAATTGATGTCAGCAATAGAACTGAATGTTTTTTTTCTATTTTTGAATTTTATTTGCAATAACTATCAGCGTTTTCAATAGATGGAGTTGTCAAATGTTTTGTTGGTGTCAACATTTCAGTTTGTGCACATCTTTCAAATCAAATGCTTCTGTAATTTAATTTCTACCCTTCCTCGAACAGCAAATATTTCCATCGGTATGAATATTTTAAAATATTAGAACTGCTGTTGATTATGCATTGACTTTTAGAAAAGCGGAAAGAACCGCGGATACAGCCTACAAATAAGGAAAAAAAAATTGTCAAAATTTTTATCTTTTGATTATTGTTGCGATTATTTTTTTTGAAGAAGAAGCACACGATTGACTTCAGGTGTAGTTAGCCCCAATATTCATTATTTATGGGATTTGTATGTCTTGAGCATTTTACCCTGCTGTGTTGAAAACATTACTTTGTCTTAAGTTTTTACATTTGTTTGTTTTTTTCTGATTTTACATTCCTTTCAATGTAACAATCCATTGTCTTTTAAAGCAATGGTTGCAAATAATGCCCAAATTATAGCCTACATTGTGTGACCAAAAGAGAACTAACTTACAGTTTTGAAGTGTGTGGTGACAGTAAAGTTTCCTTCTCTTGCATATTGCAATTTTTACAATCTGTTTTGCAGCTCAGGATATAACATTTATCCTCCAGTCCTGAAAACATCAGTAGATAATCATAGCAGAAGCTCTTCTGTTCTTCTGGTCGCCTTTTCCAGGCGAAGACTTCACTGGCACACAGGTTTTCCTAATGTAAAAATGGGATCTCCATATGTACAAATATTGTAACTAGTGGCGTTTTAGCAGCCTCCCTCTGCATGCCTTTACATTAATGTACTCCTTCTCTGTCTCTGGAATAGAAAATGTAGGGTTTCTGAAATAAGTCGGGGAATCTTTCTCTAAACTGCTTGTTAAGGCAATAAGTTTTCTAGGCCTCTGGCTGTTCTGCACTAATTTGTAACAACTTTTATATGTTCAGGGAGTGGAGTGTATTAGCATTTTCTTTCTAGAAATTAAACAGAGAAAAAAAATCTCATTAGATTATTTGTCGAGGCTTTTGCAGCGTTAGATTTGGTGCAAGAGGATACTGACTGAATTTTCCACTTCATTTGTTGGTATTCTAAGCAAATAACCACTGTTACTGTTATACATGTCACTACCAAGGATAGTTTTTTTTTCTATGCATATTTAATTTGAGACAATCCTTAATATGAGCGCTAATTTATTTATTGTCATTTATTTGTACTGTTTATTTGCCTATAAATTCATGTCATGTTGTTTGAGCCCCCTGCGGTGTACTATCAACTCCGAATGTTAAAACCAAAAAATGTGTACCGAAAGCACATTACAGCGCTTTGTAATTTCAAGCTAATTTAATCAAATTTGCATATTTCCTTTGTGTGATGTCGACTTTTTTCTTTTTCCTTTTAAAAAATAAAGTGTGTCATTAACTTGGCCCGTCGTCTGCGTGCGTTTTAATCTTAATGTTTTTTTTTCCCCCGATTCTGGAAGCTGACTGCAAATCCCCTTTTCCTGCATCGACTGTTATAATCCAACATTACAATTTGCTAACATTTTAACGCAGTTCTTCTTCTTTCTTTTTTTGGATGTAATAAATCATTTTTATTAGGCAAAGCAAAGTTCCAGCCACCGGGGCCTGATGGACGCACATGCGCTCCTTTTCTCATCCAACTCCGGCGGAACAGACGCTTCTTACACAATTACAGAGAGGAATGGGAACTTAATTTATTATAACTAGTGGCCATAATAAACTGCAAATGCAATTTAAAACCATTTAAGGATGAATTAACTGTGAATTCAACGTCCAATCTTCCGCAATGCCATTTTGGCCGCTTGCTGTGGCCCAACAACTCAATAAATCAAGTCCTGGTTTACAGGCCAAAATCACAAATTTACCCTAAAGAACTTGAAATTCTGTACAGTGTCCCTCTATCCTTACGGTGGATTCGGATGAGGAACAAATTCTCCGAAAATTCAGTATGTGCGCGAAATGCAGCCAAAACGCTGTCAGAGTGGAAACACATTTCTAATCTAAAGTAAAATCATCTACACATTTCTTTCTATTGTAACGACTATTTGTTAATATTAGTAGATTCTAGTGATCAAGAAATGCAGAAAAACGCCTCAGAAAAAAACTAAATAAATCCTCATTAATTAAAAAGGAGGGGAAAACAGTCTTTTGCATGGAATTTCGATTACACTAAGTCATTTTTGTCTACAAAACTCTAACAATATAAAAAAAACCAAGCCTGTTATTATTTATTATGAGGGAGGAAAGGGAGGATGATTATGTACAGTAGTTCTTTAACACATTGGTTCATAGAGGAGAAAGTATTATAAAGAGAGGAGGAGAAAGATCTGAATCTGCTTTCATTTGTGGTGAACTGGACTCACTTGCAGCTGTCCAATGAGCTGATGGAGGTCACACTGTGGAGGAGCCTGATGTGAAGCCTGGAGGAGTTTCTAGTGGCATCCAGAGATACCAAGACCATCAAATTAATTTAAAAAAAAAGAGAGGGACTGACTTAAATTCATTTTTATACAAGTTTAAAGTATTTTACTGATTCATGAAAGAATATCCAGAGAACAAATTCATATAAAGGAAGAACAAGCTCAAGGCAGTACAACTAACCATAATTAAGAGGCAAGCCTAGAAGGCATTGAGGGAAATTGTGAAGTTTATTTTTTCTTTTCCGCTTTGGTAACAGTTACACAAAGTTCCCCCCTCTAAAAGCAGAAACTTGTAACGTCTGCCCTATGTGAACTGATCCCTCCATTACCTGTCGTATTGCGTCCTGCTGGGTGTACAGGCTCAGAGTTGCTATGGCAGCTTGTCTCACTGCATTATGGGAGTCGGAGCATGCGGCTCTCAGAAGTAAGCTGGGCACATCTTCCTCCAACAACAGGGGTACGGCGGCGTCGACTTTTACCAGGTTTCCCAGGGCTGCGCAGCAGTGACGGCGTGTGATGGCGTCGGGGTCAGTGATCAGAGCGGCCAGCAAGGTCGCCGTCCTCCTGGCTTCCTCGGTCCACCTTCTCACCTCCTCATCATCAACTGTCTGCTCTGCTATTGCCTCCAAATCACATGCTTCCTCCAGATCTAAACACCTGAGTTTATCTGGCGCCTTCTCTTTTCCCCAACCTGGACTGCCACTGCCCTCTTCAAACTCTGCTGCTATATAGCCCAACCAGTTTCCGACTGCCCTGCAAGCCATTCTTCGGACAGGCATGAAGGAATCTCGCAGACAGCCTATCATGCCTTTGAAAATGTTAAGCGGCAGCATGTCTGGCACAGGAGGCCTGAATGGGTGCAGATTTCCCAAAAGTCTGCATGTGGCTGCCCTGATCTGGTCGTAAGAGTGAGTCAGAGCCTGTTGCAGCACTGAGGCTTCCACATTAAGCTGAAGGGAGGCAGGCGAAGGGGAACAACGGGCGACTTGGGACAGCAGAGTCAGGAGCTCCACGGCAGAGTCCCACAGCTCCTCCAGCTGCAGTAACTCACAGAGCAGAGATCTGGCAGTTCTGGCTAGAGGAGCCTGATGCCCGGCGGCTGTGAGCTGGCTGTCCTGTGGTGCTGAGAAAAAGCCAGAAGCAGCTTTTCTGAGGTGGGCAACAGAGCGCTGGGGATCACACAGGAGCAAGCGGCTCAGCAGGGAGAGAGGCAGCTCTAGCAGTGGAGGGGGAAGAGTTTGAATTACCTGCCAAAGCATGAAAAACATAATCACACAGACAACTCGTCACACATCAAACAGCCGACAACAAAACAACACAGTGCTCTCCCAAAAGTACAGAGACATTAGGATGTACAGTACTACATGCCAGACGAGTGCAAGAGTTATCCTGGGTTGCATCAGAAAATTATGTTTGTCAGCAAGGTCTTTATTGGAGCATGAGAGGGCCCGAACCTGCAGGAGGTTTGGAGCAATACCACAGCTGTCATACAGCTGGAGAATTGTGGACATGCTGTGTGAAGGCAGGTCCAGAGCAAACGGAAAACATAATAAGTGGCAGCTCAATGCAGATAAGCTGTCGCGACTCAGATCCACCTCAGGTCTCCCAGGATTGCCTTTGGCAAACAAATGAGGACTGTGGGGTATAAAAGATGCCGCCGTTAGCTCCAGGCGTTGTAGCTGTGTGGTTCTAAGACTTGTGGTACAAATGAAACAGCAGATTAATGAAGACATATGAACACTAACCAGTCAGTGCCCAGCAGCAGGCCAAGAGTGTATACACATTTTGATCCGTTCTCAGAAAACAGAGGAATGCATGAGTACGGATCCTTGGTAAAGATAAACAGCACCGCAGACAAAAAGGAATGCAGCCCTGAAATGAAAAAAAAAGGAATTTTTTAAATAAATAAAAGTGATTTTTCTATTTATTATTTTTGATAGAGTAGGTTTCATAGAAAGCAGATATTTACCATTCCCTGAACAGAAGTCCAAGTCTGGTGTTTCATTTGCTAGTGAAGCACCAATCTTCCTCCACAGATCCAGAAACATCACTGGATTTTCATTGGAAGTTACAGTGCTATTTTCATGCTATTAAAGGAAGAAACAGACAGAGTACACACATTAGGTAGGGGTCTGTCTATGAAATTAATTCAAGCAGATGTTTATTCACATTTTAATTGCTGTCTCACTTCTGAAAGTGTGAAGAGGAGTAAAGTGAAGAGGCCATCACACAGTCCCCAACCAGAGGGGAGTTTAATCTGGGGCTGAGGAAAAGAAACAGCTCATATAATTATAAATCACATAAAACTTTCACGAAAACTTTCAATTTATTGCTTATAAGTACCTCGTATGAGTCCAAAACCAGATTTTTCAGTAAGGAGGTAAGACTCTCCATATCAACTCCAACATCAACATCATGTTGTGTGAAGAGAGACAAAATCGAGGCAGCCAAAGGCTAAGAAAGAGATATAAAATCAACTGTGTCACACAGTAGACCAGTTTATTGCATTGCAAAACCTATGGCACAAAACATGGTCTGTGATGCATTGTGAATACAGTCAAAAGTTCAGTGGATACTTACTGCCCAAGAACTGAGATTTGGTTGACTAAGGATTGTGTTGAAAGGCTTAGTGAACTCTTCCAGTCTAGAGTATGAAAGGAGATGACAGCTGACTGTGATGTGTGACAGTCTGCCTGCATACATACAGTATTCAACAAATAAACTAAACCAGCTTCAGTGACGAAAAAAGGCTGATCAAACCTGTGTTCTTCTTCCACCCAGTCGCAGTGCTTCTCCCAGTAGACTATGAGCACTGCAATCATTTCTCCAAGGGCAGGCACGCTCCACTGTTGCTGAGCAGGAGAAAAAGTACAGAAAAGTCAGGAACGCTGCTGCAAAAGCAACACAATGTTGAATAATTCCATTTCTAAGCAATAACCTTCATTAAATCTGAGTTTTCTACAGTGTCGCGGATCAGGTCAAAGAGGACATGGGGTAGTCCAAGTTCACTGCCGATGTTGTACGACTTCTCGAGGTCAGACATCAGGATGAGATTATGCAGGACCTTCAGTGGTTGGTGAATCTGCTGCATTCCTTTGACAGTGCCATCTGTTAGCTGGTAAAACAAAAGAAAAAAAAGAAGTAAATGCCTGAAATGCCAATTTATCCTTTGTGAAAAAAAAACTAAAAAAACAAAACTAAATACCTGAGCTTTAAATGCCAGGATCTTGGATTTAAGTTGAGGTATGATGACACCATAGTTTAACAGCTCTTTCTGCTGTCTGCTTGGATCTGACTGTTGGACCAGATTCTCCCAAAACTCCTCGCTGTCATAATCCTAAAAGAATGAAAAATGATGAACACTCTCAGACACATCTCCTTTATGACAAAAACATTTATTGTTACAAAAGCAGAGAATATGTAAACATTTTCTAAACTGACAATTTCTTTGCATCACTGGAAAAATTTGCTCTTACTGACTGACCTGCCTGAGCATTTGGATCTGACTGACCTTATTGCATCTCCGCACCTCTACAGAGGGGAATTCCTGTTCGTAGTCTCTGCTGATCTGAGTCCTGCAGAGGAAATGTTCATAATGGTGAACACATACCTCCATCTCTGTTTTGTGGTGCATTTTATCTTTACACTGAGCTTCCATAAAAACCTGGGTTTCGGTGTTGTGCTGGCTTGAGTCTTTTTGATGCTCTGCCTGGCGATCATTGGACCTGACATAACAAAGCCATCACTGGAGGGGGGCTTAGGGATGCTGCTGGGGGTTTTCACTCTAGGGGATGCTGCTGCCGCCATCGTAGAGGTGACCTTTTCATTCCCCACTCCATCCTTCTTCTTTTGTTATGGCACAAAGAACAGTTAAATCTCCTTCATGAGTTTCCGTGCCACCAATTACACAAATAAAAAAATCAATCTAAGACTCACTTTGGTACTGTCAGTGCCTGAAGGTTCCCTTTTGTTACCGTTCTCCCTCTGTTCCCTCGCCCTTCGCAGCAATCTGCTCCCGCTAGAAGTTGGTACAGACTTTTCTGCCACTTGCTTAAGTTTCTGCGCCAGCACGTCTGGGCTGGGCGTGACTGTCAGTGGACTGAAAAGGCTTGTGTCTGACAGCACTGGGAACACATCAAAAAGGGCAGACATTAGAATAACCTCAAACAGTCCGATGTCATACATATGTGCAAATTTCACAATGAAGTCAAGAGTATTAAGAATCACCTAGAACGCCATCGGCAACAAACGGATGGTGAAGGAGGTCTGGCCACGACAACCGTTTCTGAGGGTCTTTGGTCAACAAACCTTTCAGGAAACTCTGTAAGGGCAATCATTTGATAATAATAATAGTAATATGGATAGAACAATTAAAGCAACATATGATGTATGTCATACATCAAACAAAAACAGCTTTGCATCCATTGACCCCTTTGGTAGGCCTGGAGCTGTTATTTAAGCTAAGAAATAACATGAAACTTGATGTTAGTGTATGCTCAAAAATGATTTTCACTGGCGTGGTGTGTACATGGGTTGACTCTAAACCCCAGTGTTTCTAAACCTCATCCCCTTAAGCACAGTTTAGAATCACCTGGTTGTGAAATTTAGTGAAAAGACTTCACGTTTTCAGTATTCAATCAGCTTGCACTGATAGAAATCACATCCTTATACAGTAAAGATGCTGGCATTGACCTAAACATAACACAACATGCCAAGACTGTAGCTGTAAAGTACCATGCAGGTGTCGCTCATAGTCTCGGGCCATTTGACTGGGTCCCTCACAATGAGCTGCACCAGGTGGAAGATGGAGTTAGTGTAGAACGGCGGCGCCCCCGTGTGGAGCTCATAGAGGATGCAGCCCAGAGACCAAAGATCAGCAGTGTGATCATATGGTTTCTCCTCCACCAGCTCAGGAGACATGTACAGTGGTGTTCCCTTAATAGAAGTCAGCACCAAGGTGGAGACGCTCATGGCTCTGGCAAACCTACAGGAAGAATAATCATGAAATGTATGCTTCTGGGAATGATTAATGATCAATACAGCTGCTTTATCCTTTAAAATAATCACCATCAGCCTACCCAAAGTCACACAGCTTCACCACACCACTTTTTCCCAGTAGGATATTTTGTGGTTTCATGTCACGATGAAGGATGCGGTGGGAGTGTAAATAATATAGAGCTGAGACCAGCTGGCAGGCAATCTCACGGACCTTGTAGAAAGGAAAGAATCAAATGTAAATCATGGGAAATTAGACTAATGTCTGGTATAACTGTGTGGGGAAAGTGCATACTTGGTTCTCTGGTAAGCTCCCATCATCCTCTAGAATCTGGAACAACTGGCCCTCTGCATACTCAGTTACAACCACAACCTGTTACAAACACAGAAGACATTGGATTGTCAACTCATGTGCAAACAGACTTTTTGTTTGAGATGGCAACTTCTTTTGGAATTTTAAATAGATTTGGGTAGTTGTAAACAGAAGATTTAAAGCCCACCTCAGTTTCAGTCTCAAAGCTGTCAAAGAGCTGGACAATATTCGGGTGTTGAAGATCCCTCATGATGTGTATTTCCCTCTTGAGGCTTCGCAGCTCCTTTTCAGAGCGACCTAGCTTTGGCATGAACTTTAGAGCCACAACCTGCAGGGACACACATTAACAAACGGTGAAACTGTGTGTTTAAACAAACATTTAACCAAACTATCCTCCTGTTAAAAAAAACTTACTTGGCCAGTAAATCTTTTCCTTCCCTTGTGAACGCGCCCAAACGAGCCTTCTCCCACCAGCTCCAAAACATGATATGAGTTCATCTGGACGGCAGCAAGCTGTTAGCATCCGTAAGTTTTCTCTCACAGGGCGGTCAGCAAGCTGTAGTTTTGGCGCTCGTGTACAACACAACGGATGAGTATACTTGTAAGAGAAACTTTTAACAACACAACGAAAAAATTACAGGCTGTAGCTTACTGAAAGCTGATAATGTCGAGCGGCAAAGTTCAACAACTGCTTTTTAGGTTCTCATCAGCATATACGATACGAGCTCGCGCGTTTAACTGCCAATTCACAAAAGCAACAAAAGGCACGGTAAAGTTTGACTTACCACACATATTTATTTATTATTTTTAAGTGCGACATTTTAGTAGCTTATTTTAAACAATGATTTGTTTGTGAATAATTTCTTTGGAATTTAATGCTAACTTCAAAACTGGCTTTTCTGTGGACACACGTGAGCAAGGGTCCTTAGCCTAGCAACAGCCGTTGCGTTCCTAGCAACCGGCTGAGAACTGAAAACAAAATAGGTGGTGGCTTCACCAGAGAAGCTCTGAGAGACTCTCTCTGGATCAGACAATAACTTTTTTTTTGTACTCAGCTTATGTTAGAAAAAGGTTTAAAGGAAAACAAATATACCATTGTTAGAAAAAGGATCAGCAATCACCAAATCATTTTATAATTCAGTCAGTAAATAGTTGATGGAATTTTAAGAAATAGCAAAAAAAAAAAAAAAAAAAAAACATATCTCACAATCTCTTCTTCAGCTATTTACAGTTGAAAGGTTTCATAACACAATAAGTTATTATTTGTTCCTTTGTATCATTTTATTTTTTTAAAGCAATGGTGAGGGATTGTGTCCTGAGGGGCATAATATCCAAGATATAAAGTGTCCCATTCTTGATAAATCCTTAGAGTTATCTGTATCTATTTGCATTGTATTTTATAATTGTTTGATACAGATGGATAGCTACATAAACAGTTCCTTTTTAAATGTTGTTAGAACGACAACGTTGGGGAAAAAGAAATTCAAAAGGCAGTAAAGTAATGTTTTTGGTTGAAATTATTAACATCAAAGGGCTATGGCTAACACAAGGGCAATATAAATAAAAATGTACAACAACAATATAGTGGTAAACAGGGAAGTAAATTTGACCAGAAAAGAAATTTAAAAACACTCTCCCTTCACATAAAGGAAGGTTACTTCCAAATGTTACCACAGTAGAGTACTTGAGTAAATATACTTAGTTACTTTCCACCTCTGCTTTTCACTTATTTCATTACAACATACAGTATGATAGTGGATCTGTAAACTAAGGGATGTCACAGTTATTAATTTGTCCACCAGATGTCGTGTGTGATTCAGGCACAGAGACAGATCTGACCATGACAGCAAAGTTTGCCTCTATGGGGCTTCAGCTGCAATATTATACTTGTTTTACTTTACTAATATTTTATTTATATTCCTGCTGACACTGATGCTGAATTAAAGATGGCATATTTTTTTGCAAATATCTTTCTAAAAAAAAACTGAGAATGTAGTTAATATTTCTGTTTAACACACAGCATTTCACGTGAAATTAAGTTATTTTATTCATTTCATCTTCACAGTGTGGCAAAAAAAAATCAGTTCAGTACTGAATTAATAGAGTAATGCAGATAATGTGAAGTCAGGCAACGTCTCGGTGGAAGATCTACTTTTTCTTCACGTTGTGTTGAGACGTGATGACAGGCCTGCTGTTTGCTCAGCTTCAAGTGGAGGCAGAGAAAGTTTTGAGCTGAAAGGCGCATCCAATGAGCAGCTCCACAGTCGTCGTCCCCCCCCCCCCCCCCCCCCCCGCAAAGGAAGATTGTGTTTCCATATTTTTACACATGACCAAAATGCATAAAGTCCGCAGAAGGCAGCAGTCGACTCAGCACACTCAGGTGGAGGATGGGAATGGGTCATGCCAGGAGGAGTTTTCTCTGAGTGGACTTGTACGACCTGCATTGTTTTAGAGTTCTGCGCTTCTGGATTATGCTCCTCACCCTGATCTGTGGCTCGCACGGCTTCCACTGAGCTTGCAGATTCACAATCGTTTTGTTTTCTCTGCTTGTCATTGCATTCTTTGCTGAATGCAAATATCGTCATGTTTATCAGAACAACTTCTCTCCTCTGCTTTCTGGTCTCTCTCCTACAGCTGGTCCGTTGCATGGAAAGTGAACTTTGCTTCCCGGTTAGGTTGGATAACGATGACAGGAGGGATTTTGACAACGACGTGGAAATCCTTAGTGGAAATTGTGTCATAAAAATACGAGCGTTCCAGCAGGAATTAGTGATCGATCTGCACCAAGACTCTAATTTCATTGCCCCTTCCATTTCTAACCAAGACGCACTGTGGCTCCCCAACACCGATGTCACCACTGACTTGAGCCGGTGTTTCTACTCCGGATATGTGAACGGTGACCGGTATTCTTATGCTGCTTTGAGCCTCTGCAAGGGTTTACAAGGTGCATTCGGCTTCCAAGGTTGGGAATATTTCATCAACCCGGTACAAAATGACACCAGAAGCGCAGAGAGTGCGCACATCATCCGGCGCAGAACCAGCAACAACCTGAAGCTCAGTTCAACCTCTAGGTGCGCAGTGGACAGTGACATTAGTGTCCAGGTTGCGCAATCGTTGGAGAAATACAAGCATCTGACAGACTACAACAACGTGACCGAAACGATGCTGAAGAGGATGGGGAGAGCCAAAAGGTTCGCCTCGGTCCCCAGATACGTGGAGACGCTCGTGGTGGCGGACGAGTCCATGGCGCAGTTCCATGGAGATGACCTGAAACACTACCTCTTGACACTGATGTCCGTCGCAGCGAGGCTCTACAAGCATCCCAGCATCCTCAACTCCATCAGCATCACAGTTGTGAAGATTGTGATTATATCCGAGGAGGACAAAGGACCAAAGGTGTCCGGGAACGCAGCCATGACGCTGCGAAACTTTTGCACTTGGCAGAAAAAGATGAACAAAAACAACGACAAGCATCCAGACTACTGGGACACGGCAATTCTTTTCACCAGACAGGTAAAAATGAACGTTATTGGCGTTTATATAACAGAGTTTGGAGTAACAGCAGAGGAGATGCACTATTTTCAGACGCGTAATTACACACAGCCACGCGTAAAAATGTAGTGCTTTTTTTTATTTGCGAATACATTTTATCAGCTTAATAAGTCACATATGAAGAAAACCATGATAGTGAGGATTAAAATATAACATTTATAGTCACGTTTTCGCAAGTATTTGACAGGACGCGATTCTGCAGACTTTATATTTAAGGCTTCCCCTCAAAAAAACTCCCGTTGTCAGTTAATTGGTTCGCTCTAAAAACACAACTCTCCACCTCTGGTGAACTCAGGCAGCAGGAACTCAGTCCACCAATAGCATCACAGCTTTGACACTGGGGTTGGGTCACAAAGGAAATTACTTGAGCTCAAGGCTTGATTGCTCTTCATGGATCCTTGGAGAGTAGTTTTATGGACTTGGAATCCACCTCTGATTCCTCTCTGCACTCCTAAATATTTGACACAGGGTCAGAGATGAAGTCACTGCTTATGTCCACTGGTCAGTGTGATGAATGGGCTTTCATTTCATTGTTTGAAAACCTTAAAGTTGACAAATCCGCCCAGCAGATTCATGTTCACTGAGAAAGTTATTGTTTGGGTGCTTTTCCAGTCTGCAAAGAGTGTAAACTCAAACCCTCGTCCACCAGATTTAAAGCGTCATCAGCAATGTTACCTCGGGCCAGTGTCACTAACATCAAAAGAATATTGTTATACCTGCAGCTTTACCAAATATAATGACCGTCACAGCCTCCGGGGATGCACTAGTCAGAACTGTCTTGTTTCTCTCAGTCATTCTCCTCTGTCTGTGGGTTATCCAGCCCAACCCACGTCCTTGCCTGCTCCTCATTAAGCTAGCCCCTTAAGAGAGAGGTGGAGGGATGCGGAGGGGTGTGGTGGTGGTGGGCTTCTATGTATGTCAGAGTCACATCCCTCCATGTTTTCGCCCCACCTGCTTACTCCAAGTCTGAAACAAGCTGCTCCAGAGGGTCAGCGCTGCACAGCTGCAGTCTGCCTGCACAGTTGTGTCTTTACAGCACATTCCTCACCCTGTCACACACTTCCTCTATCATTCATCCTTTGTGCTGTAAGCCGTACTGACCTCTAAGATGGTCGTTATCTTCCAAAAACGTATTTCAAATACACCATCTAGAGTCTTACCAGGTCTCTGCTTCACATGCAAAGATGATGTTATACGTTCTGCAGCCAGTTTGGATCACCTCATTCGACTGTACTGGACCTGCTTACAGTGAGTCATGAGGATGTAATCTGCTATATAAAGCAAGAAAAGAGGAGTGAAGGGACTCTGTTACTGTTTCACTTAACATATTGCACCAAAAGAGTGACCTAATCTGCTTTAATCAGAGGTCTGACTAACTGTAACAAGTTCTGTATTTCGAGAAAAGCTGCATTTAGTTGAAAGAAAATTTCTTGTCAGTGGCTTTAATTCTTATTCAAGATACACAGAATGTCTGTTACTGGGTAAATACTGTCACTGTGTGAAAGTACAAAGCAGCAGTCAGAGTATACAACAAACAAAAAAATGGAAATGTTTAAGCAAAGCCTCAGCACTTCATATAACACCATCCTTTAAACAAAGCTTCTGTTTAGCAACATTGATAACTTACAGCATAACAGCCTGTAAGGGCCTTTTACTTCCCATAATTTTGAATCCATCCATCAATCCATTCTCTATACACCACTTCATCCTCACTAGGGTCGCGGGGGGTGCTGGAGCCTATCTCAGCTGACTCGGGCGAAGGCAGGGGACACCCTGGACAGGTCGCCAGTCTGTCGCAGGGCTAATTTTGAATCCACAAGAGTGATCTCTAACATCATAAAGCAATCTGCAAAATTGTTTTGGCCTCTCTAACATCATGTGCAAAATATCCAAGCTGTCGACAGTTTTAGCACAAAGTGCTCCAGCACAATATGAGCTAATAGGAACACGAAATTGTATGTAAAACTGCCAGGACTGACTGATGAAATTATTTCTTTACCAAATTTTTTTTGTCATTTATGTCTTTTCTGTGTATACAGACAAAGTCCCCTCAAGTTACTGCAAGAATATTTAACATTTGAGCTTCAAATAGCAAACAGTGTCTCTTCACATCAAGCAGCAACACCCATGGGTGAAAAATTAAGCCGAGGTGGAAGTGCCACAAACTGCAGTTCCTCAAATGTACACTTGAGGCCTGATCCAAAAACAAGTCAATCCCCATAATGTCCATGTTCAAATACCCAACTTTACAGAAGAAATAAACATATTTACATACTAGTACAACAACTGTTTTGCTCTCTATGGCTAAATGGGGGTGATTCTATGTATAACTCAGCCATTTAAATGGTATCGAGGCTTAAAGTTATATTTTTACTTTGAGCGACAGACAGTTGCCATGACAAGACAGGGCATGGCCCACCTCAGCTCCCCTCATGCTCCGCCTCTTTGTTCATTTTTTAATTAGCCAAGAGTTAGGAGGAGTTTCAAAACCTTGCTTTAGGAAACCTCTGGTTGATGTTACGGAGGGTTTGTCCATCTTTAAACACAGTCTGTGCTGCACACATGTCTACTAATCATGGCTCATTCTGCTCAGCAAACCAACAAAGGTCAAAAAGTCAGACAACAGCCCATCTTCTGTGGATTCATGACTCAAACTTCATGACTCAAAAGTCAGCTTAGTGAGTTTTTTTTCTCACTATCCTGGCTTTCAGTAGGCATTTAGGCACATCCATTGTCTGCTGTTTAACAGCCCACAGAGTAATTTTGCAGGTTTTATGAAGACCAACTCAGTGTTGACCAGAGGCAACTGTGGTTGTCTTTTAAACTCTACAGTCAGCATGATTGTTGTGTAAAGAATGTTGCAAGTTTACTCAGTTCATTAAGTTACACAGACTGTTTATTGGATGAGAGCAGCCAAAAGATTAACCATAAATCTGTTCAAATGTGTGTTTCCCCCTGGAGACAGGAGGTTGCTGTACTGTAGCTCACAGCTTGTTTGCTTTTCTTTACATGATAGATAATGGGCTGAGAAAGAAGGGAGCTCACCCAAGTATGTTGGGATGTCATAAACCCTGTCTGTGATACTGCTTCATCAGACAAAAAACACTGAGCAATACTTTTTAAAATAGCTCTTGAATATTGCACCCAAAGCAGAGAAGGTAGTAGGCTAGACAGGAGTTGAGGCATGGAAATCTGAACAGAAAATAAAATGGAAATATTTCTTTGCTGAGGTAACTATTGTTTTATAATTGCAGAAACACAAAAAATGCAGAGATAGATGACAGATGTGGGAAGTAGGTCATGGCAAAGAACAAACTCATTGACACGGCTGTTTTCTCTCCTCCGTTCATCTTGCAGGTCTTATTTTATACTCAAATGGCCCAAACATTCAGATGTCGTCTGCTCACATGAGCACATCTGGACTAGATTTGCACCGGCCAACAATTGTGGTTTTGTGGTTTATTCTAGGAATGATTTGTCATAGCACTCGAGGTCTTCACTTGGCACTGTGTTTTATGATTACATTCAGCGCAGCAGAGGATCGAAGGGGCTGTGCGACATTAAACCAGAGCTGTTCTTTATCTGTAATAATTGACCGCCACTGGTTTTCTGTGTTTTTGGGGTATGTAGAGACAGTGCTGTTTAGGGTCGAAGCAGATGGGTGGTTCTTTGCAGTGGTTACTGTCTAAGTTTTCCTGTGATTAGGAGGTTCAGCTCCAAATGGATAGTCACTAAGATTGGTTTTAAAACCCTGTGGTAGAGAAATAGGTCATCTGGAAACTCTGCTCTGGCATGGAAATGTTATGGTTGGGGACAGTTACATTACCTCATAGAAGAAGGTGTGCTCTAAACACTGCTGCCCACTAAAAAGATTTAAAAACTGGGTGGTGGAAAGCATTGCTGAATGCTAGTAAATCTTTTCCCAAACTGTAGAAAACAAATCTAACTGTAATGACAACACTGAGGATAATTTAATAATCTTTATTGCAGAAATTGGACATTGTTTCTATTGGAATAATGACACCATCCTCAGACAAGTTAGTTGCTGAGGTCTGGGAACAAAGTGACATCACTACAAAAAGTCAGACAGGGCACGACACCGGAAAAGTTGCAGAATGGTTTCAGACTCAAATTTTCAGAGAAAACAGAAACCGTTGATAAAATTATGACCCAGGCTCCTTTTGCGGCGAGGGAATATTTTCTCTGTAATATTTCTATCTCCAAAAGGAGTTGTTTAATTAATCCAGCAAAACTGTTACCTAAGATGGTTTGGTTGGTATTTAAACTATATAAATACCAAATTTCTTTCCCCATTAAACTTTGCTTTACAATGAGTACAATGTTATAATAATGCATTGAAATTGTGCTTGAATCCGAACCATAATTATCATTAACTTCTAATATACTTCAATTTATTCTTTGATGTGGCCTTCTATACGTTTTGATATTAACAATGTATCAGATGACGATATCAAAATAGTCTGACAATGTGTCGGGGGCCATCATAGTGATGAACATACAGAGAATTGTCATCAATACTTGCAATTTCTTTCAGTTTTACAGAATTTCATGTTGTTTAGCTGTTCAGGCCACTATTTTACTGTTGCAGCAGGTGGCTGTTTTTAGTGAAAAGGTCTTAAAGACCCATTTGTTTCTCAGCTCCTAACAGCAAACACACAGATAGCAACTGACTGGTGAACATGTGTATGTAGTGGCTCAAAACACAGATATTCAGACCAAAATAGAACTAAAATAGACAGAAGAGGAGTCTGGCTTTCAACAGACAACTAGAAACTCCACATAAATGATAATGTTTCCCCATAGCTGCTAGTTGTGCAAAGAGGCAGCTGTTTGCTATCAAGGTTTCCAACTCAACATAAAATATCATATATCAGTGTTGTATTTAGAACGGATTTCCACCTGTCCCAAGTAGCCAAAAACACTAATTCCAGGTTTAACACACTGGGTTTTACTTTAATTCTAGTCATCTAAAATGTACTGTTGTAAATGTGTTCTGTGTAGGACCTGTGTGGAGCCTCCACCTGTGACACTCTTGGCATGGCAGATGTGGGCACCATGTGCGACCCCAAGAGGAGCTGCTCTGTGATCGAAGACGATGGCCTGCCTTCAGCCTTTACCACTGCTCATGAGCTGGGTACGCCCACTCAGCACCATCCTTCATTCATGCCTGTGCATAATCTCAGAGAAAAAAAAATCATGCCAGACGTCTCAATCCTTCTTGACAGGACACGTGTTCAACATGCCACACGACAATGTGAAGGCCTGTGAGGACGTGTTCGGGAAACTACAGGACAACCACATGATGTCTCCCACACTTATTCAGATCAACCGCACCAGCCCATGGTCCCCCTGCAGCGCCGCCATAATCACTGAGTTTCTGGACAGTGGGCATGGTGAGTTTTATGACTCCTGAACTCAGAGTTTCAGTCGCACAGTGTCTTTGAAGGCTTCTGAAGCAACACTGAAGACACCGTTATCAAAGAGTAGTGGATGCACATCCTCATTGTGCTGGTCACATACTGCAATTAGAAACTTGTCTATTATGTTTGTCAGTGCATTAGGAAATGACTTCAATAGTACCGTTGTCGAAAAGCATCCCCTCAAGTCTTATTATAACTAAAATCATTTGTCAGATTTGTTTAATTTAACTGCTCATCTGTGCTTTCAAATCTGACATCTGCTGAACCTCCTGCAGTGGCACACTCATACCAGAATACTCAAAGAAATTCATTCATTTGGATGCAGATTGTTTGCCAAACAGGACAGACCACAGGACTTGGCCTTGGAGCAATGCTCAACTTTTATTTTAAAACTGCCCCACATCTGTCCCAAATTACAGGGCTCGTTCTGGGGAGAGTCGCCACAGTGGTTTGGACTGCGAGGTGTATCTGCCCACTGTTTCCCATGCAGGTTTACTCCAAATAGACTAACCTTTTTGCTTCTGTCTGTGTATTTTAGAGTCCGAGAGCAAAATAACACAATCTAGTTCAGAGGGAAGCATGAAAACATTTTCTGACTTGACAGGAAGTGATTTGTATGTTCAAATCTTGTATCCTGGCTTCTCCTGTCATAAATCTCAACTTCAAAAAGAAGTGGGAGTGGGGCACATGATTTGCAACCAGTCAATTCATCTACACGCACACACACACAGACCAGCTATTGTTTTCCATGATTGCTCTTTAGAGAGAGAATAGGAAGGAAGAGGTGAGGTTTTGCCCAGGCGGTGTAGACTGGCTTGTTTATAGAGCATCATGCTATCAGCAGTTAATCACTATGTTTCTTCTGCCAAATGTGTGGTGAAATGGGAGGAAACAAATCTGCCACCAGTTACAGCTCATTCACTCACTGCCTTATTATTTGTTGTGAATCCACCGCAACACAAATGGTATAATAAACAGCTCAAAGTCTGGGAATCCAGGTTTTCCCAATGCACATGACTTCTTTTGGATGTGAAAAGTCCCCACAAGAGTGAAAAACTGTGTGTGTTTCTGAGGGAGAAAATCCTTCTCCTGGGAACCTTTTCATCCACTGATCATTCATGTTTCCATTCAGCACCTACTCGTCAAACTCTTCCTATTATTACCCGGTTCCTGGAAATGTTCTGTATGTTTGTGTGTTAAATGGAGTCTGTGTCTTTGACTCTTGCAGTGCTTACTAGCTGCATACTATTTCAGGCTCAAAATAAAATGTTTATCATTATTCTTGTATAACTTTATCCCTC
Source organism: Acanthochromis polyacanthus (assembly GCF_021347895.1). Classification (NCBI taxonomy): domain Eukaryota; kingdom Metazoa; phylum Chordata; class Actinopteri; family Pomacentridae; genus Acanthochromis; species Acanthochromis polyacanthus. The sequence continues at coordinate 14,723,395 of NC_067129.1, forward strand.
TAAGTCACGCAAGAAGGTTGGGATGAAACAAAAGAGGATGAGCTTGTGGGTTTTGGGGCAGATTTTGAGGATGGGCTGGGGTGGGGATGGCTGTATCTGGGATGTGTGTTTGTGTGTGTGTGTGTGTCTGTGTGTGGTATGTGGCATACACTGCATCAAGCTGTGATTTCATTTCAAAGAGCCCAAATCACAAGGGCAAAGGCTGCTTACCGTAGCCAACCCACAATCCCACCCACAACACACACAAAAGGATAGTATAAATATTTAAGCATAAATAAAGATTGCATTGTTTTTCATGTTTTTTGTGTGTATATGAATATTTCAGTGGAATTTTACATGGAACATCTTTAATAAATGGGTGTGACTGTTCTTAACCGGTAAAGAGAAGTCACAAAACCAGAGAAGACAGCTGGTTTTACTTCAGTGTTGCTGACTTTGTCTTCTTCTTTTAGGGGAATGTTTGCTTGATCAGCCTCAGAAGCCACTAGTCCTTCCTGACGTGCTGCCTGGAGCTTCCTACAGCCTCGATCGGCAGTGTGAGCTCGCCTTTGGAGAAGGCTCCAAGCCATGCCCCTTCATGCAACCTCCATGCAGCCGCTTGTGGTGCACTGGAAAGTCCAGTGGCCACTTGGTGTGTATGACTCGACACTTCCCCTGGGCAGATGGCACCCACTGTGGGGATGGACAGGTCTGTGACCGAGGGGTCTGTTCTGACAAACAGGTCCAAAATGACAAGGTAAGACTAACATCTGGTTCTTCATATCACTTCATGTCACACACCTCGGCTACCATGTGATTGATGACGGTTTCTGTATTTTTTTGTATTTCCAGGTGGACGGCCGCTGGGGAAAGTGGGGTCTGTTCGGTTCCTGCTCTCGCACTTGTGGAGGCGGCGTCCAGTTATCTAAAAGGGAGTGTAACAACCCAGTTCCATCAAATGGGGGTAAATACTGCCAAGGGGTTCGGGTCAAATACCGCTCCTGCAACCTGAACCGCTGTCCTGACACAGGTATGAGTCACTCAAAACAGACAGCTATGGCATTTTCAACCCTCGAGCATTCCCTTCTTACCTTCTGTTCCCTCTCTCCTCCCTGCACAGGCAAGACTTACCGTGAGGAGCAGTGTGAGACCAGCGGCCACAGTTTCAACAGTAACCGTATTGGTCACTCTGTGGTGTGGGTGCCAAAGTACTCTGGAGTGGTCCCTGAAGACAAGTGTAAACTCATCTGCAGAGCGAATGGCACCGGCTACTTCTATGTCTTGGCACCCAAGGTAAACAGCAAGTGTACTTTTCTCTCCCTGAAGAAAGCTTTAATTAATCAGATTGGGGATTAGACAAAAGTGCGATTGCAGTAGGGTTAGGTTGAGATATATTATCTTGAGAGGTCAAGATAGCAACGAGTCCTCGTAGAAGATGAATATTTACCAGCCAGCTGTTCTTGGTCTCAGTGCAAAGAGTGAAGCAAAGAATGAAGGAGAGGAGGAGGGCAGTTTATCACTTTCAGATAGCAGGGTGTGGAGTGAGCTTGCACAGCAGTGAGATGGAGTTCACACTTCACTTCATCATGCAGACTGAGGAGGAGTAGATAGGAGCACTCAGGGGACACGGAGCTCTGAATCACAGAGCAGCTGTGTATTTTCACTCCATGACTTTGAAACACAAATTAGTTCAAATCTTTGTACAGTTTACTTCAAAACATGAGCTTGAGTTTGGTTTATTTGATGTCCTTTCTCTAAGGTATTACATTCATGTAAAGGATGAAAGAATGCCTGTTTTTTTGGTGTTAACATCAACATTAAGTAAACTTAGCAGTCAGGTTTGCAGACAGACAGAGGAGCTGGTCTCCACAGAGTATAGAGTGTCTTACATCATCCTAGTATCTGTGTGTTCAGTGCTATTTATGTTCGTGAGGGATATTTTCAAAATGTATGTTGACTTCAAATAAATAAATATAGCACGTAAAAAAACCCAAAATATTATATTATATTAGAGTAGAGCTTCCGTTGTGGAATATGCTGCAAAGTGTGTTACATGATGTGTTATGTTTGCTTCCTCTGATTTAAGATTTTTCATGAGCAAGGCATATATGATGAATGAAGCTGACCTCAAAGTTTTTTTTTAAATACTTTAGGTTGTTGATGGGACTCCATGCTCACCAGACTCCACAGGAGTGTGCGTCCAAGGGAAGTGCATTAAGGCTGGCTGTGATGGCAAAATTGGCTCCGCCAAGAAGTTTGATAAGTGTGGAATCTGTGGAGGTGACAACAAGGGCTGCAAGAAGGTGTCAGGACTCTTCACAAAGCCTGTGTGAGTAAAACTAAAACCCTAATAGGCGAGTCTCACCACTTGGTAACCATGTTAGTAGCACAGCTGAACAATTATTTTAGGCTGACAATACCAGACTTCTATCTAAATGAATGGAGAGAGGCTGAACTGCAGTTTCAAAGGCCATCAGGACATGAAAACTGCATGTATAGAATTAGCAGTTAAATCTGATACAAGTGTGGTAACTTTGTCAGTTTACGCTTTCAAAAGTTGCCCTGCAGTTTGCGCATGCACACAGTTTCACTACACTGTGTTGGTGTCGGTACAATTGGCATTATGTTTCCAGCTTCAGTTGTAAGAAAGCAGATGATTGGCTTTTTGAGGGAGTGTAACACATATGTCAAACCAATACTATCTTTGGCAAAATTCTCCCATGAATTTCTATTCAGGATTCTTAAATGATGAGTCTTTTTCTTATAATATCTCTGGTAAAACCCACCACATCGTAGCCAGTATTTCTGACACTATTCTTTTATTCCATTCTTACTGAAATATGATAGCTTTATCATCTTCTCTCCACTTGTATAAACCCCCACTGACTGTAAAATGTTTTGGCATGCAGGCATGGCTACAACTTCGTTGTCATGTTGCCAGTGGGTGCAGCCAATGTAGACATCAGACAGCGAGGCTACAAGGGATTGATGAGTGATGACAACTATTTGGCGGTGAAGAACAGTGAGGGCCATTACCTGCTCAATGGGAACTACGTAGTGTCAGCTGGAGAGAGGGACATCACTGTAAAAAGTAGCCTGCTGCGCTACAGCGGTACATCTGGACTCTCAGAGACGCTGCTGGCTGTGAAGCCTTTGGGAGAAGCCCTGACTGTGGAGGTGCTGTGTGCGGGAAAGATGACACCTCCTCGAATCCGCTACTCCTTCTACCTCGCCCGTCAGACCAAGGAGGACAAGGCTCCAAAGAAGGAGGGTCACTCACACAACAGTGTCCTGGCTGAGGATGGCATCAAGGAGAATGAAAGAGACATCCTGAAGAGGTCTTACAGCAAGGAGGATTCTGCTATAGGAAAATGGATATCCAACGCCTGGGACACATGCTCAGTGTCCTGCGGCCGTGGGATCCAGAGGAGGATGGTGCAGTGTCTGACACCAGACGGGAAGCCGGGGATGGACTGTGGTTCTTCACAAAGACCCGCAGCCACCAGGGTGTGTGGAGACCCATGTCCTGAGTGGTTTCTTGGGCAGTGGTCGCCCTGCTCCAGAACCTGTGGGAAGGGCTTCAAGAGACGACCGCTGCACTGCAAAACCCAAACTGGGCACCTTCTCCCAAGAGATCACTGCACTGGCCTTCGTAAACCACAGGAGCTGGACTTCTGTAACCTAAGGCCCTGCTAGTGACTAAAACCTATAGACTACAAATGTTTTTCATGTTTTAAAATGGACTGAATTAATCCACCTGCACATTTCACACCATGTCTGTCAGATGTAGATTTTTCCGTCTGCATCACTGGACTGTTAGAGGATGACAGACATTCGTTTGGAAAAACATCAAGAATATTGGCAGTAGAGTTAAAGCCGGAGGATGAATGCTGGAAGATATTTTTCACTGCCATTACTTTGACTTCAAAAGACATTATCCAGGTGTAAGTCTGATGGCACAATAACATAATAGAAGGTCAAATAAAATGTAGTTGAATCCCTTGTAGTGTCAGCAGATACAGAATGCCCATTTGCAAGCAATCAATCGAGTTTACCTTATGAATCTGGAACCAATTTATGTCGTAATATTTTAACAGTGCAGGCTTTAAAGTTTTAGTTGAGTCTGCGAATAGATCTGAGAAGCTTACTTAGTAGCCCAAAAACTAACTCCAGTCATTTTTCAAATAGCAAATGCACCAGGACCGACATGGATAAATAGAACTGGACTAAAATGTAACATCCATGTGCTCCAATACATCATGCAAAAGAGGTTTTTGTGCTTTATTGGGCATCTTTTGGGATCTTTTACCCTTTTGATATTTTGAAATGAAACAGATCTCATAATTTGCACGTTTCTGCTGCTGCACTGTTTTGCTGATCCCAGTGTTTTTTTAACCGACTGGTTAACAGCTGGAAAACTTTCTGTAAGAGCTACAGTGTCATTTTTTTTAACATGCTTTATGATAACAAGCAGGCAGCATTTCTCCTTCTAAACCAGGAAGAATTTACCTGCAACATTTTCTAAGCCTGATTTCACACACATACATGTGCAGTGATTGAAACTGGAATCAATTCCTGCCTCCTGTGTTCAACATCTTTGATCGTTTCCTTGGTCTGACCTTCACAATTGTCCTCTCAGTTCACAGCGTTCAGCCACTCATGGAGCCTTTTAAATAACGCCTGTCTGGCACAGCTACCCCCGATAATTTATTATCAATGAAACGATAAGGCGGAGAGGGAATGTGTTTTCCTGGATCTCCTCGTCAGCGGCCCCCTCAGCCTGAGCCAAGCTGCTGTTTTCTACAGAGTCGATGAAATCCTGTAATCCATTACGTTCTTGCTTTATTTTAAGGGGCCATGTTGACCAGTCCAACATCCAGCTAAAGGGTTAATCCTGTAGTTGGATTATTATTTTAGTTTTACGTTTGTTTTTTTATCAGCTTTTGCACTTTGTACAGCAAAAGACACCAGTGACCTACATGGGCTGTACTGTATACTATGTATACATTTACTCAGCTCTGTGCAAAAAAAAAAAAAATGTAAATACTTTTTTTAACCTTTTTTTTTTACACAGGCATTTGTAATTGTCTTTGACTTCAGTATATTTATTCCAAAATAAAGCCATTACTTAACAGTTGTAAGTGATAATTTGACTTTTTTCTGTTTAATAATGATAGAATGCCAGCATAAACTCTCATTTTATGCTTTTTTTTTTCTTTTTTTTTTTCTTTTTTTTTTTTTACAGTTTTTCACATTTACATTTCTTCAACATTCAGTAATACATATATTGTTATTATAAAAAAGGAGTGCTTTGGGTGATGTACTGACATTTTTAAAAAGCAGTTGTACAAATGCTCATACGGTACAGGCATTTAAAGAGCTAGTGGCTGAAATCAGACCTTTTCTGCAGCAAATTTTACATAAGTTTGGGTGATAAAACTTACTTATGATCCATGCAAACATGCCGTTTAAATTTTAGCTGGGGTTAAAATGATGCCTCAGCAGTCTGAGTTAGATTAACAGTTTTTAGTTTTTTCATGTCATGCACACAAAGCGCCCAACCCTCAGCACAGCCACAGTGGTCAAAACAATTCATTCCATTTCATTACAAAATTACAGGCTATTTTACTGCTTGGTCTTAAACAAATCATTCTGCCTTCTCTTCCAGTCTTGGCAAATAAGATTTTGGTACAACAGAATGTTCCTTTCCTGAAGCACAACTTAAGTTTTTCATCCTGCCAAAGGAAAATCAACACAAATGGAGTCTACTAAAAAGTGAATCCCCTCAATATCATAGGCATTGCAGAGCTAAAAAGCAAATATCTTTTAGATTTTTACTACCTAATAACTGTTTGTCTTCTTCTACTGTGGCAAAGCAAGGACACATTGTCCCTGGAAGCACAAAAAGTCACATTTTTCACAATGAAAATACTGTAACTTGATTTGACTCAGCCTCATATTAACCTAAGCTGAATTTAAGAGTTCATGTTTTGCACAGAACAAGGGCCGTGGATTTTTAAAAAAAAATTTTTTTGGTATAGAGCAGACTTCAAAAAACGCAAAGTTGTTAGATTTTTTCATTCAATTCCTAAATATCAAGTATTTCTGAACCCTCTAAATCTACTCTAGAAATTTTGACAATAAAAGTGTCACCAAAAAAATGTGCAAGAACTGCATTGGCCCACACCGCAAAACGTATTATTTTCAAAAAAGGGGCTATTCATGGGGCAGGACTTCACAACATGGAAAGAAACCAAAGCTGTTTGTGTTTAGTGGTTGCATGGATGTAATTTAACCAACACCATGATCCTTGAACTTTTGTAGAAGGCAGAGTGAATGAAAATGACAGAAAATAGTTGGATAATGAAAAGTGATGTGCGGTTTATTTCCATTTTAAAGATGATCTTGTCTTAAACCTAACCAATATTGGTGCCTACATGAACCAGCGTTGCAGCATTAACAAAAACAAACAGTGGATTAAAATGACAGAAAATACCAACTGTAATTGAAAGTGAGAATGGCCCCAATGGTATATTCTCAAATCACATGACATGAAATGTTCGAGTCACACGATGGTCAGTGGCCAATTGAACAGGATTAGCCAGAAAAACGGTAAGCATCTCCAGATTATACCGTCTTTACTTTAAAACTAGTCTATTTTTGTGCTGTGGAGCAACTTGGCTATAACACATGTCGGTGTGAGACCATGTTACAGCTCAACAATCATTGTACCAAAAGCACAAACAAGCCTTTCCTTAGTTTCCCCAAGAATCCTGCCAGAGGAAGAAAGATTACAGAAACCATGCTGAGTGAATTTATAGGTCAGCATTAAAATTAAACCAAAGGAAGCGGTAGCAGATGAGGTGTGGACTATAAAAAAACACATCAGTACATTTGCTTAAACTCTCTGCTTCTTCTCTGGGAAATCTCTGCATTAATTAGACGCTTCCACATCTGCACCTACAGTAAGTGTAAGTGTAGGGTATGGGTGGCCTGGATGCCTTGTAGCATTTCACTGTAACCTATAAACTCACGCTTTGTCATGCATTTGTTTCACGGTCAACATTTCAGACATGCAACTACAAATATTTTCCACCGGTTGTGCAGCGATGTGAACTCATTCTCTCTGTCTGTGACCAGTCCAAGGCGGCAGCTGTGTGTCGAGGTGGAAATTTTGAATTGTGTGATCTGACATGACGACTTACGCATGTCTGGTGTCTGACTTTGAGAAAAAGGCCCGAGTCTGCGGGCAGTCTTGTTTCAGACATTTTTTTCAAACTTATTGAGAAGGAAGCGATATGTCAAAAAATGTCTGACCTACATAAGAGCAGATAGAGGAAAAGCTGGAGAGGAGCCAATGGAAATATTTATTTGTTCCCCTAGTTGCCTCTTGTCTGGGTTTATGGTCATATCTAGTTGCAGGTTTGATGGCTTTAATTGAGCCAGACTCCTTATCAAAAGAATGTTTGGTTATAAAAGCTTCCCTCAAATCACATTTTTGATTCGCAAAAATATGTCTTATAATTCAGGAGGCCTGTTTTATATCTGAACTTAAGACCAGGGATTATTGAGCTCAGTTTTTAAAACAGTGTGCAGTTTAAATAAAACACACTTTCATTAGAGCAACACTGACTTGTAGAGAAGATTAGAACATTTGCAGCATGGATTCTCAAGGAACAAGATAAAGGGATAATAGACAGAGACATTGTTACATGACCTCAATTCACAACTTGGATCTGAGCCACTGGTCATAATGGTGTAGTTTTAGTCCTCATTCCTATTAGCAATTATAGCGCTGTGCTCAGAAAGTTCATTGCGAATTAGGAAAACTGTTAAAAATGTTGTTGCAAAAGGTGAGACAAACTTTCCTGAAAAGGCGAACTTAGGCGAAAATTCTTCCAAACCACTGATGCTGACTTCACAGCTCTTCTGTATTTAATTTTTAACTTACATTAAGCAGAATAAAATGTTACCAAACCTGCCAAAAGCAACCTTTGCCAAATGATCTGTTCCTGCAGTGTGCACAGAGGAACTTATATGATTAGACGTGCAGACAAAGGCATTGCTTTCCGTGTAGTTTTTACATTTTATTTCTCTCTGCCGCTGCAATGACTTGACATGAATGAAACCACAAACTTCACTAGCTGTCAGCCAGCAGCACATTATGCATTTCTTGTTTAAAAAATAACCCATTACTCGGCATTCTTCAGCTCCTTTTTTGTACGTCGCTAGTAACCAAGGAAGAGTCAACCCATAATTAGCGAAGCCATTAAAAACTGGTGAAGAGCTGAGAGCCTCTGTGAGCAATTAGGACGAGGAACCCAGTGACAAATTGTGGTGTCTTCTGTCTCATCAGCTGCACATTTTTTTGTGTTTGCAGCTACAGCTGAGTCAGATGGACTGCACACCACAGACAAGTTTAAAGGCGTCTCAAAGAAGCGCTTTGTACACAGTTCATGTGATTGTGAACGGGTACACGCAGAGGCCAAATGTGCCTCATTAATGCACATCTCTGAGGAGGTCTGCTGACTGCAGCAGGAACAGGATCAGTCTGCAAACAATAGTGATGACAGAGCTCCAGCTGACCTCTGCTCATGGAAAACTATTCTCATGATTCAGCTCAGTGTGGCTGAGTTGAACTGCATGCCGCTTTTGTGACACATTCAGGTTATGTGGGCGCTTCTTCATTAGCTGCAAAACACTCACGGTCAAGACCTTATAATATTTTGAAAGCAATTGTCTAAACACATCCTTCAGTCGTCTGGTGCCTTGTCGAACTAAAAGGCAAATAAAAACAAACTTAAAAGTTCAACATTTTCGGAAATGCACTGACTCAAGTGACTGAAACCAGCTGATGTGTGCTTGAAGGAATCTGGGAGCTTGGGGGAAGTTTTGTCTATTTCCCTGATGGCTTTCAAGATGGTTTAAAAACTTTATGATGGCAGGGCACCAAGTGTGGATGAGATTTGGATGTTGAAGAGCTGTCTTGGCTGACAGATCATTTGTTGCATGGAGGTTCAGAGCTGTGCTTAGGGACTGACAGACTTGGGTGGTGGTCCCAAATTGTTTAAAAGATTATCCAAAACTGTGTTCCAACTCTTGGAAACTGCACTGTTCAGCCTCCCTGGAAAAGTCTATATCTGCCCAACCACTTGTCAGACCTTTGTCTTTGAATTTGCCTGGTCAGTCTACATGTGTTTGTAGACATGGAGAAAGCCTGTGATTGTGTCCCTCTCAGAATTTTGCTGTAAAAGTATGGGGTTGTCTCTGTATAACCAAAGCGTGAGCTATGTCTTCATTCTCTGCAGTAATTCTAGCATGTTTCCTGTGCATGCTGGATGCTGCCAGGGCTGCGCCTCATTCTTTTCCTGATCTTCATGGGCAGGACCTCAAAGCGGTGCAGAGGGCTGGAGTTTGTCCAGTTTGGTAACCTCAGGATTGCATCCCTGCTATTTGCAGATGATGTGGTCCTGCTGGTTTCATCAGGCTGTGACCTTTAAAGCTGCTGTCCGGAGTTTGAATCGCAGCGTCTCCCAAAACACTGGTGGTCCCACCCTCCCTCCTTCTGATTTCGCCCCTTTATTTGTGCACGCGCGCAGTACATGAGAGAAGTGCCCGGAGTGCTGCAGCATATGGCCTGTTTTGCTGTTTTCCCCTCTTCTGCATTTAGTACATTTAGTAAATAATAAAGGAATTACGTTAGAATGCTGTATTGAGTCTAACTTGTCCTAGTACCAAAATAACATGAATCTGCTAGGACTAACGAGTAAAGTTTCAATATGTGATTACACTCGTGTATCCCTCTCGATGACGTTGTTTATCAAACTTAGTGCATTTACGCGTGTATATGTGTTACATTGTTTATTTATTTCTATCTAGAGTTCAGAATTGCATGACTCCTCTGACGAAGAGTATGTCCCAGACGCCCCAACATCTTCCTCCAGAGGTCGGGCATCTAAACGAAGCCGTCAGCCGGGCTATGGAGGCCGTGGTCGGGGAGCGACGCGAGCACCCCGAGCCAAAAAACATCCTGCAGTCTCTTGGCCTGACAAGCCGTGGGACTGGTAACTTTTCTGGAAGTTGCTGAGCCCTGATGCTCTCTCCTCCACAAGCAAAACAAATGTGCGCGCGGTTGTGTAGTGCGTAGCTCGCCCACCTCTGCATGGGCTTGCTTGCTGTGCGCGTAACCGTTGATTGACAGCATGACAAAGCTGAAGCTCGAACTTGATTGGTCGGCAGCAACCGGCGCTTTTTGGAATAACATGGGGGTCTATGAGAGGAAGGCGGAGCTCAGGAATAAATTTTCATATCGCGTTATACTAACTTTATATTATAGTATCGAACTAGACTAACACATTTAAGCTTTGTTAAAAAATGATACATAAATTGAAAACAAACGGAAACTCCGGACAGCAGCTTTAATGTGCACTAGAGTGGTTTGCAGCTGAGTGTAGAAGCGGCTGGGACGACAATCCGCACCTACAAATCTGAGACTGTAGTGCCCTGATGGAAAACAAGGACTGCCCCCTGCAGATGGGGAAAGATTTGCTGCCCCTAGTGAAGGAGTTGAAGTATCTCGGGGTGTTGAGTGAAGATACGTCAGCAGTAATGCAGATGCTATACTTGTCTGTTGTGTTGTGGTTGCGTGGTTGGGTTGTTTCAGTCTGTCTACACTCCACATACGGTCATGTGCTCTGGGTTCTGACCGAAAAAACAAGACCGTGGATGAAGGTGTGTCTGGAACATGTGGGGAGCTGAGTAGATGTGGTTCAGTCATCTCACTGAGATACACCTGGATCCACTCTACAGAAATATTCTGTGCATATCCTAGTGTGAGGACACCACAGGGTCAGATCAGTACTAGACTGAAGATACTATATATCCGTTCTGGTTCAGTAAGGCCTTAGGATCCTCCAGGAGGAGTTGGAGACTGATAAGGAAACATGGGATATTTTACTTAGACTGCTGCTTGTCTGACCTACTTCTGTTAAAGTGGCAGTGAATAAAGGCTATGGCAGGAAAGGGGAGCCAGTCTTCTTATCTAACTCTTAAATAAGTGTATTTTCCAAAAAAAACAATTCCATTAACTGACTCTCATAAAAGATCCCATGTGTTTTCATTTCTAACAATTAATGGCACAGTTGGGAATTCACTTGTTTGATGCTCATGGGTAACAGTTGGATTTGTGCTTCACATAACACTATTTATTTGTTAAGATCTCCATTAGTTGTGCCCCGAAGCACAGCTAGTCTTCCTGGCTTCCACGCTACTTGTGTGGAAACTCGACAGGAAAGTTTTCTGATGCCCAAACTACAGCAAGACTCAACTCAGATAACCTACTTTGACTGCAGCACCAAGGTTCAGCTCAACCCGGAACAAAAATGCTTTAATCATCTGTTGCTGTACCTTGACCTTTGACCTTGCTTGAGGGGAAACATGTACAAGGATGAGTGGGAACAAGAAGGTAACACACATTCCAAAATCTGCTCCACTTTCCATCATACCATCGTTGTATGACTGTCATGATCATCATTAAATGAAGATTATCTTTCAAATAATTGTGACTTATAGTATTTAGTAATTGTCTTTTTTTCTCTTCGTTTCATACATCTAATAATTTTAGATTACTTTTTCGTGACAAATCTGGCAAATGACCTCAAAGTTATTGGGCTCTCCTTTTTCATTTGGTTTAAAACCAAAACACAGCAGTGCTGTTGCTTTTGACTTTGCAACAAAACCCATGATGTTGATGTCAACAGATGCTCAGTGAAATGCAGTCAGTCAAGTATTATAGCATGACGAAAATAATGTTTGAAATGTACAATTTTTGTTAGTTTCATTTTGTTGTTTTGGATGAATTAATTGGAAATGACGCTCACAATTATGTAAAATGCAGGCAATCAATTTGAATATTTGCAATCAGGCGGTTTCGTAAAAACGAGTGTAGCCTAGTTTAGAGGTGGACATTGGGTTGAGTCTGAGTGTCTGATTTGTAATGGCTTCTTGAAAAAGAAAACACAAAAACGATAAGAAACAGCCTGCTGTTGGGAGTATTTTGTAGATGTGTAAAGACATAAACATCTCTTCAGTGTGAGCTCGTTTGTGTGGCTTGTCTGTGCGTGATCAGGTCAGTGAGGACATTCCTTTGGCCAGAGCTTAATATTTACTGAATCTCAGAGCATTAAAGAGGAGTAACAACCACTTTCTGAACTCAGCATTTGGTGTCAGCGAGTGAGTATGCAGCTTTGATAGCAGGTTACACTATGCAGACATTTTATGACTTTATCCACCATGTTTCTGAAATATGGTCAGGTACAGGCAGGGACGGCTGGTATAAATGGGCTAACAGGGCTAAGCCCTCCCAGGCCAACACAAAAAAGATGAGAAAATTATTTTTCAAATAACTTACAACAGATTGTTTTAAGTTTAGGTAAAAACAAGGGTAGCAGCAGCACCAATCAGTCAAAAGAAAAACATAGAATATCTCTAAATGGGCTTATTTTTTATAGCCCCAGCAGATACAGTCCGCTTTCATTCGTTTCGTTCTTGTAAGTGATTGACAGGTGTCATGTCCCGCCCCCGTGATTTACTGATCATTTGGGCTAACTTTGGTCAGCCCACAGGCCTGTGACGCAGCGAGAAAAGGTTAAGATATGGCGGGCGTTAGCATGAACGAGGTGGATTATTTGCTTTCATGTCCATTTTCCTCAATGTCTTTGGAGGAAAAGATGGAAGTTCAGCGGCCCGAATACGCTTTGAGATGCGCTAAAGTATTTCACTTAAAGGCATTATGGAGGATGTTTTTGTTGTTTAATTTGTCTGATTCACATAAAATGAATATACTGACCTTTAGTGGACTTGTATGTATGGTTTCTAAAAGAATTTAAAAAAAAAAAAAAAAAACTGTGGACATGGCAGGACCTGAAAAACATCAGCCAATCAACGCGCTCAGACCGAGGCGTTTGGTTTGCTCCCTTTCCTGTCAATCAAAAATCTTCCGGCTCAGGCCTAGTTACGTAGATTACGTACGCCTTGGACTTACGTGTTTTGTGTATGTGTTGCTTTGGTATAGCTTCGTAGTTAGCTGGCGACTTGTTTTGCTCATCTTTTTTTTACATAATGGCAGATAAAGATCCAGGGGGACCCAGCCGTAAAAGACAGCCATTTTTTGAGGTCAGAGAAAATAAAAGACAACTGGATCGTGAGAATGCAAAAACAAAAGTGATTATTGGCAAGTCATTTGGGCGATGGCGTCAGCTCAAGCAACAAATGGACCTAAAGACAGATGCCTAAATTCCTTCTGGACAGGTAAAATGTATTATTGTATTATCCTGCGGCTGTAGGCAACCTCACGAGTCCAACGATAGTTTCTGGAGGGGGGTGTTTCTTCGCAAATGTTAAGAGGGGGGAGGTTACAGGAGGCTGAGGGAGAGGTTGTATGTGCGCATGCGCATGCTCGGTTCAAAGTCGTAGGAAATTAAATCTCCTCTAATGCTTTTAATGTCTCGTTTTCAGCAACTGGTCAATGATCAGCTTCATTATCCGCTTCCAATGTTGAGTCGCAATGTGCAATTTTATGTAAAAAATGTGAACTTTTTCTCTTGGCTAGAAGGTGGATGTGAGTAGAAGGAATGCAGTGCAATCTATTCTTGTTTCTGAACAGTGTTAAGTTCTGATTTTGTTCTGAAAATAAAAATGTGAAAGGAAATGGAGATAAACAAAATCAGTAAACAATTTTGGTTTCATTCAGTAGGCCTTTACATCCAGGCTACCGTTTGCTGTTTAATCCTCTTTGATGAAAATCTACTTGTTTGACCTTACTAATAAGCCCATATGATGTTATTTACATGCTAGAAGACACATTAGACTTTTGATACAAACCTAAGGAAACCGATCTAACTTGCTTGGGTGAGACTTGTGTGGTATTATACAGAATCGCTTTCCATTTTCAACCTACACATCTTATTTACTCAGATATTACAACTTGTTATTGTGTAGCATAAAGTAGTTTTACAAAGTTTGAGCAGAGTTGTGGGTGAGCTGGTGTGCTGAGCTGCAGGGAGTGAGGAGGGATGAGTGGAGAGCGATTACATCTGGGGCATTTTAAGGCTGGAAAGGTGTATTTTGGAGGGAAAAAGCTTCTAAATGTGTCATTTTGATAGGTAGTGACGAGTTTGAGGACTTCAAATTTTGTTGGTTTATTGTGTCTGAAGTGAAATTCCTTCATTTTTATGATTTGTCCCATTTTGTCTGTAATTTGTAAACTCAGACCTCCCTAAATCTATTTCACAATTTAAGCAATTCCTGTAGATCTGAGGGAACATTTTGGCCCATGCTTTTGGTTGACTTTTATATCCAGAAAGATATAAAAGGCTGTGTTGACATCAGATAAACACAAAGATAATACAAATACAACACAAAATTCAAAGCAGATGTGGCTTTTTTTTTTACCTCACGAGTTATTATAGTACTGATAACAGCAATTCTCTTTTCTTATTTTCTTTGGTTTGTCTTGGCCTTGCTGTAATTTTATGAATGTTACAGTCACATTCAATAGAATTTACCCTGAAGCTTCACTCATCCGCTCTCCATCTGAACCAAAGCAATTGTTCTCTATTCATTTTGTATTTTTGATGCATTTGGAGCTGGTAGATGAGTTTAGTTTATGTTTATTTGTTGTAGCAATGCATGTAATGCAATTTTCTGTGAGTATAAAGCAGTTGAATTGGAAATTAACACAAACTTGAGAACAACAGTGACCAGTATGCAACCGTCCATATGTTGATGTTAAGTTGAGTACAAAAAGTCATGTTTTGGAGCCAGCTGAACTTCTTTGGCTGTATAAGAAATAATTTAATGTTTCGTTCAAGTTGCTCATCAAAAGGCACGGCATCAGCCCCTAAATCTGGGGTTTCAAATTCCATTTACTCCAATCAAGGGGTTTTTAAGGTCCCAGAATGAAGAGAGAGATTAAGTAGAACCATGTGTGTCTTTATGAGAGGGGATATGGTAAGTACCCAAAAGTGGGAGGCTTGTTTTAGAGTTCTGACATTTATTCTTCACACTATAATTTGGAACACAAAGGCAAACCCTGGAAAATGAAAAATATGGCATCAATCAGGAGACTATACACAACGCTGAAGGAACAGGACACACACTGCCTGCCTGGTCACTCATTGTCTTACTCATGGATGTTTTGGGTGGTCTTTGGTTCTTTTGTTTAATCCAGAATCAAAGCAACTTAGACTTGCCTATAATGTGGCCAGGAATAGTCCGGTGGTAGCAGGCCAGAAAATGACAAACACTTACCTTTCTGCAAATAAATGCAATCTGTAACCCATGTGAGGTGAAAAGGGGAAAAATATTGCACGTGTATATCAAATGAAGGTTTTATTTGCAGCAGCACGAAGCAAGCTGTCCTTTTCTCTCTAATGCTGTTTCTAGCCGGCCGTGCCTTCTGGTTTCAACAGGGAAAGCTAATTATGCTAGCAAACCATTTTAGGGAAACTAAATGGCAAGTTTTTTCCTATAATGTGACAAGTTTCTGGCCGAGACAAATAATCTGCTGAATTTCAAAACATCCAGTTATGCCTTTAACCTTGGCTCAGTTGAGAATTAAAGTCCTGCTGCCTGCGGTTAGCATGTGTTTGGATTTCGTCCACATCAGTCGGCCCTGCCAGTCCCAAAAGACAGAGCTCTCCTCTCATTGGTTGAGCCTCCTGAAGGGAGAACCGAGAGGATGAAGTCATATGGTGATGCTATAAACCTATAAAACTGAGTATTTAACAGGAGTAAGGCCATTTTATTCTACTGGACCTCTGTTCAAATTAAAACTTAGACTACATTGTAAAAACAGACAACGTGGCATTATAAACATTAGTTGCCCAAACCTTAAACTCTCTAATCTCGAAATGAGCAGTTGAGAGCTTTAATTATAAATCCTGATTTATGAACAAGAGCAATCAAGGCCAGAAGCCCACTAATCTGAAACTGCTGTGAGCAAAACACCCTAAAACATGTCTGGAAAATGCATTGGACCTGCTCGAAAGACTCACAGTAAGGTCATACACTGCAGAGAGCATAATACTCATGTAAGTGGCTGCAGATGCAAGGTCATGTCAGAGAGATAATACGCTGAAAGAGGTTCAAACTTCTCCGTAGTTTTGTGTACTTTGCATATTCATTTTGAGCTGTTTGTTACCTACACAGCACATGCAGATGTGTGAGTAGATGTTTTATCATGAAGGAGAACTAAGAGCATTTCCAGGAGAACAATGGGAAAAAGCAGCAGAGCTTAGCCTTCCTGTTGGCTTCTAAATGTCAGCATGGGGTGGACTGGAATTCATATCAGAAAAGCAGCGCAAGCGAAGTCATTAATCGCAGTAGGGGATAAATGGCGAATGTCGCTGCAGGCCTGTGTCATGTTCTGCCAGGGTGTATGGCAAGAGTCACAATGTTTCCAGTCTCATTTGTTTAGTTGTATTTTTTGATCAGCTTCAGCCACATAGAGGAAATCAATGACGAGTAAAGCTGTAAAACCTTCTTCATAAAGCCCACCACATTAAGGGGTGTATTTTTTTTAAGTGCAAATGGTGCAAACCAGACGCGAGGTTGATAAATTATTTTCAGGTGCGCCTCTTTCTTGGTGGCTCAGTCTGAGTATTTAGTCCTGTGAGTCTTATTTATCAAACCAGCCACAGATCATCGCGGTGCAGCTGTGAAGATCAACATGAGTAATGATTGAGACTATGATAATTATTAATGCATTTTTTTCACTTTCTAAGGATCCTGTTGAGCTGACGGAGACCAAGAAGCGCATCACTGCCAGACGGCAGGTTAAAAACAACCTGTAAAAGCTCATTTCCAGGGGGAAAGGAGAGGAAGGGGAAGACAGGTTTTATGAGAAGACACAGTTGTTTATGTGCTGAATTCCTGGGTGACATATTTAAGGAAAAGCAGAGTTTAACTCTTCATATCCTTGAGAATCAGGGCTCCTACATGAATTAAATAAGCATTAATTCCTTTTATATCTTGTCTTTATTTTCAGGACTAAAGACAAGCTCCTGTGACTGAATGTTCATCAACATAAAGTTTAATAAAGCCATGTGTAACAGGGCTTTAAAGTATGAAGTTCATCTTTCCATTATTTTGGAAGAGTTTGAGAACATGTTGTCAAGTGATAAAATGAGCTTTTATTCCTGAAATGGAAAGGTTTGAACTGATACTTTTCAGTCAAATATAGCTAGTGGTGCAAAAAGACCTTGAGCTAAATGCTCATGTAATGTCATGCAAACCTTTGATAATGAGCACTAAACACAAAGTATACCTGATGTTGACTAGAATCAGTTTTCCTGGTATTTACCACAAGCTGAGAGATGATGTCAATGTTTAAATGCCAAAAACTGCAGTTCCTCAAATGGCCATTTGAGGCTGGATCCACATTTCCCTTAGAGCCCAATGTTAAAATGTAAAACTTAACAGCAGAAATAAACACGTTTACAGCCTGGTTTTTGTCTTTATAGACAATTTCTCTATTTGTGATGACTTTACGGAGGTTAATGTTTCTGTACCTCACCCTTTGGAATTGTATGAAGGCCTAATTTTTTTTTTTTGCAAAATTATGTAAAGGACCACTTTGAGTAACAGGTGTTTGCTGTCACAGGACAGTCCATGACCCAGAGAAACTTTCCTGGCCTGCCTCAGCTTCACTCACTCTTCACCTCTGTACTAATTTTTGGATTAACTGGGAGTTTAGAGGTTTCAGGCACTTGGATGATGTCACTGAATGTTTGTTCATCTTTACAAGATTCAAACTGAACTCTAAGTTGACAATGGCACTTGATGAAAAGTAGAATGATCACCAAAGTTAGTAGAAATCCCCCTCAGAAGAACATGAATGAGTGAACCAAAATTCATGGAAAACTTGTTACCATATTTCACAAAGAACCATAAATTCTGGACATTAAATCATTAAGACACATTAACCTGTATAGTGAATGTTTGCAGATACGTTTGTATCAATTCATTCAACCGTTGTCGAGATTTTTCACTCTGGATCATGTGGTAGATTAACAGACTGACATTATCCCCCTACAGCCATGTAGCTAGCATGGGAAAAACTCCAACAAAAACAAGAGAACTTAATACAGCTGCAGAAGATAAAGTCCTATCTGAGACTAACAAAGAATTATTGCTATTGAACATAAAGCAGACTAAAGCGCAGCGCTCATAAAGGCAGAATTCCTCACTCGTTATAATTTTAGAGTTTATGTTGTAAAGCAAATGTTTTCACTCTAATTATTGAACAGTTTCAGGAAAAACACTAAAACACATGGAGTCACTCCTTGAAGGAATCATTTACTGTTGATGAAAAACAAAATGGAATAAAACATGGAAATGAGAACCTCTCATTTATTTTCCTGACTG
Organism: Acanthochromis polyacanthus; assembly: GCF_021347895.1. Classification (NCBI taxonomy): domain Eukaryota; kingdom Metazoa; phylum Chordata; class Actinopteri; family Pomacentridae; genus Acanthochromis; species Acanthochromis polyacanthus. Next base: position 14,741,800 of record NC_067129.1, read on the forward strand.
CACCACTCATTTAATGAAGTGTCCAACAGTCATTTGCCAGTTTAGTGAGCACTTGTGGTTTCTGAAGGAAATTATGTCTTAAAGCAATTTTATGTAATATTTTTGCAGAGGACGCCAGAGCCACTAAAGCACTGATGTTTTGAATGCAGCAAAATCGAGGTTTGATATATCGAGTAGTCAAATGGTGAAACAACGATTCTTTATGCTGAGAGCTGATCTGAAACTGTGGCTTTGAATCACAAATGTTGAAAGACCCAGAAAGCAAGCTGTGGAATTCAGTGACTTAAACCTTGAACAGAGACTTCAGGTAAAGATGCCAGTTTATTGTTTTAAGCTCAAGAAACTATTTTAAAGTATATATTGGTATTCCACACCCTAACCGGTTTAATGAAGAATTCTATAATCCCAAATGAAGCTAAACCTCCATCTACATATGAAGCAGTTTGTTTGGCACCCATCGTTTGGCAGCTGACACTTGGTTACTAACAGACATTTAAGGCTCCAGTTGCTTTGGTGACCCTGTTGTATATTGTGAGTGAAACAGGTTAAATTCAACAGTGACAATACTCCTAACTTATGTTTTCTTTTAGTCAACACATAGTAGACTACAGTTTATAGATCAAAACTGCATTTTTCTATTTTATTTTTTACCAATACTGAAATATATTGTGTTGCAAATTGATTGTTTTGAGTTTAATTCTACAATGCATGTTTGGCAGAAATTGGTTTCTGTGCAATAATTAGCTGCTCTTTCTTTTTGATGTTGTGATGTGAAGTGGCAGAAGCGGAGCCATGTGTGTTATATCCTTGTAAATGTTTATGGCGCTCAGGGATGCTGTCATATGTCAGTCATTAGTATCCCACAAGCAGTCGCTTCAATGTCTTTGCTTCAAAGTTGATATAAATTTAACTCAGCACCCGCTCACTTCACACTGCCAGTGATTATTACCTCCGCCAAGGAGGTTATGTGACACCCGGCGTTTGTATGTCCATCTGTCGATCTGTCTGTCTGTCTGTCTGTCTGTCTATTAGCAAGATAACTCAAAAATGCCTGGGCAGATTCACATGAAATTTTGAGGGGATGTAGACTATGGTAAGAGGAAGAGCTGATTTAATTTTGGTGGCAATCCAAAAAGGATCCTGGATTCTGGATCACTTTGAATTTTTTAGTATGTTTAAGTATGTGGTCCAAAATATGACAAAAAAACATCATAGGTTCGTATGTCGTCCAACAAATTGGAGCAAGGTGTCCAGATAGCTCAACTGGTTAAGAAGGTGATTTGTAAAAAGAACTGTGTCGGAGATGCAGGTTCAATTCCAGCTCATGATCCTTTACTGCATGGGTTTCCTGTTTTCCTTTCTATCCTTGGCGGAGGTCTGCACTCTCTGAGTGCTTTTCTAGTTTTGTCTGTTATCACTTCACAGCGCCATATCACTGTTAGACTCTTTATGTTTGTCATGAACTTTACTGTCAAACCGTTGGTGTAAACAAATTGTAAATCACTAAAGTTGTAATTATGAAGCACACAAAAGACTCAAGACACATCAACAAAGTGTAAAAAGAACAAGACAATTTTAAGAAAAGTTGCAGAATTTACAAATATCAGATCAGTTGCAAATTCTGTACATATTGTAGCTTTGGTTTAACAGAGAAACCAGCAGAAACACCATAAGACCAGTCGCTTAAAGAATTCTGAATAGAAATCCATGAAAGAATTACATAATGCAAAAGATGGCAGTTGCACAACACATGCCCCGCCCCTCTGCCCAAAGAACCAATCATCTGCTTTGCAAAAGTCAATTGAGGGAACATACAGTAAATGGTGTTGTGGCTCTGATGCCAGCAAAGTGTCATGAAACTCTGCACATGTGTAGTAGAAGTGTAACCTGTGGGGAAACGATTTTTATACCAGTGATTCTATACAAGCAGTTTTATGCTACAGGCAACATTAACATTACAGTTATGGCGCTCTCTGTATTCATTTAGTTAGAAGCCTGGTGTTGTTAGCCCCAAAAACTACCCAGGACTGTTGCCAAGATGGCTGCTGAGCGGCAAGGCCTGCCTAAAAGGACTTTGACAGCAGTCAGGTTGGTATGTTCCCATAAGCAGAAAAAAGTTTGCCTTTAAATGTTCCGGTCTGAACCACAAACTCAGCAGGTCAGGAGTGGCAGAGTGATGAGAAAAATAAATCAGAACACTAAATTCCCTTAAGATGGTCACAAGACAATAACATTCCCATTATTCTATTATGTTATGGGCAGAACAACACCGAGCTATGTCCATTTGTCAGTCACTCCCACATGTGGATGAAGCTGTGCTGAGTAACGCCAACTGAACACGGGCCCAGACATTATACATTATGAGTGTATTGCTCAAAAGGCTGTCAGAAGTGGAGGCTGGACTGCCAAATGTATCGCCAAACTGCACAGAATATAAGCCTGTACTCTCCATGTTTTGCAAATGTTGCATGCACAAAATTGCAAATGAAAGACTGGAAGGGCTTTTCTGGTTTTCCACATTTAATGACTAGACAGGAATAAATCTGCAAGATGATGTATGATGCACTGAATACAAGAAAATTGAGGAAAGGGTTGCATTTCGTCGTCGAAAAGCTTTAGAATTGTCTGCTAGCTTTAAGAACAGGGCAATTTATGATAAATACGGGGTTTAAACACTTCAAGCAGGGCAGCAGCAGACTGTTGTAGTCATACTGATCACAGAAACGGAAAGCAATAAAGAACAGTCCTGGCAAAACAGGATTCGGCAGCGTACTTGCTGACGTTGATGCCGTATATTGAACACTGTGGAGCCAAATGTCAGTTGGCATGGATGAGGCGGCTCAGCTACAGCTCAGGGGACCATTGAGAGGCCGAAGAGACGCCATTCATTTGTTGTGATGGGAAGTATCCTGCCATTAGAGGGAGAAAAAAAGACATCTGGCAGGATGGACTGTTCTTTCTTTGTGTCTCTCTTCGGCTTTCTTTCAACATCAATGACCAGCTCACATGCTGATGATCACAACTATGTACAAAGACCTGAACTGTGTATAAGTCAGGTCATGAGCACGAACTGCTGCTCATTAAATCTAAAAATATACAGCCATGCTAAAGGCTATATGTATCTGCATAGTGGTGCTTTCTGCCCAATGCTCATGATGAGCGTGCTGCTGCAGCAACATTGGCAAAGGTGCAATGTTCATCATCTAAGTTTAGCTTGTTAGCGTGCGAGAGGAAGGCCTAAGGAAGAATAAAGCACACATCAGTGGGCAAGTGAGTCCCACTCTTGATAATTCCAACTGATGCAAGGAATTTGTAAAATTAGCTGATTATACCACTGAACCAAAGATTTTTTGTTGGTGTTGTTAGAATCAGTTCTCAGATCTCACAAAGTTCACTTTTAAAAACAGTATTTATTGCTTTGTTTTCTTTTTCCAATCGGCACAGTGGTTTTTGTGTGACCAGCATTTCACTGTTGCCCCGAGGCAACATACTGGGATGTTTACTGGTGAATAACTGCTTCTTTCTTTGTTCCCAGAGAACAAAAAAACATGAAGAATGAAAGAATCCCCCTGGTTGTTTGCTCCCACAAACCATCTACGATGACTCACTTGGGAAAGTGTTCACATTCATGCATAGAACATTATTGAAAAATACTTGAACTGGGTGAAAATGGGAATGACTTTTGCAAAATATTTTTTGTTGCTTTGGCACATTTTTTTGTCTCTTATACAGATTTGTTCCTGATGTTTTTATTTAGTAGTGTTCAGACTAGTTTGCCACTTCACTAAAACTGACTTCATTTTTCTTAGGTGTCAAATGTTTCATTGACTTGATGCTTTAGGAGGCTTTTTATAACTAAACACTGACTGAACTTTCACATTTAATTAACTATACTGGATACATGACTACACAGAGTTCAACTTAGAGAACTGCTTCAGATGTGGAGATGATCATTGTACATTTATTCATTTCTTTTGTGTATGTTCCAACGTACAGGCTGTATTCTGTGTTATTAATGATAATACAAGGCAGATCATAGGTAAAGAGTTTTCCTGCACAGTTAGTGTGTATGTTCTGGGTGATCCATCCTCGCTAAGTGACCTACCTGGACTGGATTCATACAGCAGTTATGTTGGATATGAAGATTAATGAGTGGAAATCTGTTGATTTGCCTCCAGCACTCCAGAAACTTTCCTTCAGGTCAAGTAATCAGATGGATAAAGTCTGAAATGGAATAGATAAATATTTTAAAAACTATTCAAAGTATTCCATAATCTACTATTTTGATGTCACTTGTTGGATCTATACGTTGTTGTTCATGTATTAGTTGGGTTCTTGTTTAGTATGTTCAAACACCAAAGAATGTTTTGATGATAAAACATGCAGGAAAGTCTGAACTGAAATAAGTCAAATTACTGCTTGTGAGCTGCATAGTGACGTCTGATTTCATAGCATGCCTTCTCAGAATTCTGGCCCATTTTAATTCCGTTATTACTCAGTCGCTGTTTGTAAGTATAATGATGAACTGATTACATCTGTATCTAATCACAGCCTCATTGTTATTCATACTTGAGTCAAGAATTTTGATTATGAAATACATTTTAGAGAAAAACTGGAGAAACCGCTACACTAATTTCCAAAATTACATGGATGTTTTGTTAATGTTTCCTGTTATCCTCAAGATCATTTGTAATTTTTCCAGTTCTTACTTCAGACTATATAAATATTTCATGTATTTAAGCAAAAGAAACACTTGCAGTGCAACCACGAATCACAGCAAATACAGTATCTGACGGGATTCTTGAGCTAAACTGCATTTTCTCTGGCCGTAAAGTTTGTACATCAGTGATGCAGATGACATAAAGCAGAGCTCAGCGGTTGCATATCTGTTGTGGGTGGATACAGTGGAGATAAAGCTCCATGAGAAAGTGTTCAGAGATCACTTGGACAGGCTTTTATCCCTCCGTCCCAAAGCCAGCTCTAAGGTGATACGGACAGAAATATCAACCATACACTCTAAGAAATGATTCATGGGGTTAGTAGGTAGAGCTTAAAATTAACAGCTTTTTCTGCATAAGAAATTAAGTTTGCTACATAAACACATTATAATTAGTTGATAACTTATTTTAATAAGTTGCTCTAAATGAAAATACAAGAAACTGTCTTAACTAAATAATATATTGATTTTGAACAGACATTTCTGCCTTAGCTTAACATAGATGTGTAATCAGTTAGCACAGCTTAAAAATTTTGTAGTCTTCCTTAAAAAGCTGAGTACAAGGGATGACATGCCTGGGCATGTTTTGTTTTTCGACCACACCAGACTCGACACGCAGAGGAGCAGAAAGAAACGTCGTTCATAAAATTGTGAAACTTTAAGGCTTGGTAAGTACAATTTTGCTTGTTTTACAGCAGCAGGGTCGCGTTAATTGTTATTAATTTGCATAGAATTTCAGTAGCAGTTGTTTTAGCCCTGCAAAGACAGAAGACACGTTGATGTGAGTTGATGTGATGAAAATTTAACCGCGGCAGAAGCTGCATCGCTGGACCGTTTTACATGACGTCTAAATGAATGTAGTTTACCGTGTTGTTTAAAGTCAACGTCTTTTGATGTTACAGAGCTCGAATTATTTTCATGTGAGTTTTAGGTTCGTTACTTGATCCATGAACAGTCTGTGTCAAAGTGCAGTCAAAGAATGCGGGAGTGGAAGCGAACGTCATCGTGTGCAAAGCTTTTTTTAATGACATGGTCATTAAGGGTGCATTGGCATGTAAAATATTTTTTGCCATTTTGGGTGTTAATTACAAACAGCACAGTCACTTTGGGAAAATATCTTTGATTTGAAAATCATTTTTAGATAGCAATGAGTAAAAAGGTCTTTTTCATTCAGAGTTTAAGATAAGTTAAGACTACTAATAAAACCTACACATATTTTTGACTTTTGATTTCATAAAGATCACATCAGTTTTTGATAAGACTATAGTTAAAAACCTTAAAATATTTCATTGTTTGCCCAGTTCTTACAGCACTTTGAAAGCATTTTTTCACAGTTTAAAACAGTAAAAGTTTACAGTAATGCTCATGTGGCATATTTGAAGTGTTGAAAACATTAACATGTTGTGTCTATTTATGCCTTTTTCTTTACAGATAAACCAAGAATTCAGAAGGATCACCACTGTTGCCCTGGAAACCACATTTATGGCAAAGCTGGACCATTACTCTCCGAAATTGATGTCCTTGCTGTTCTCAAGGGGGGGGACTGCAAAAACGAAGATTCAGCGCATCTGTAACATGCTGCTAGAGGTGTGAATGAATAAAATGTACTTCATTTCTTCTTCTTTTTTTTTCAAAAAGTAATATTTATTTAATCAAAACTTTTACTTCTCAGGCTATCCATAGTCCTTTGCTGTTTGGTGTAACTTGAGTGAATGATGGACCTAAATTTTACAGGTTGCTAAAAATGCAATTTCACAAAGATTGTTCATTGTCTCTTTGATGTTGTACATGGTAGCTGTTTACAGCATTAGATTAAGAGAATAATGTGTTGGATTATTTTTTAGGGCTTAGTATAATATATATTGAACCTATGAATATGGAATAACAAAACAGAGACAAGGCAGTGTTTTTTTTTCCCACTTTGATTTTTCAAGATATTGCCCCTCTTTGAAATGATGTATTTATTTTGATTATCACTGGAATTGGTTCAGTTCAGGCTTCATAAACCTCATCCTTCTGTCATTTTCTTTTTTGGGTGTAATTATCAAAAACCAATCCTCCTGAAAGAGCACTTGTACATTTTTTTTTAATTCATAGGATGAGTCTGTGGAGACAAGGAGAGAGGCTGCTATCCGTGGCTTGGTGGTGTACCTTAGGGAAAAGGAGGAGGATCTCTTCAGAGAACAGGTAAATCAGACACTACTGAACTTTGTGTTATAACTGCAACAGTTAATCAACTAATCAATTATCAAATGATAACTATATTACTTGTCAGTTGTTTTGATAAATCAATTGGTTTAAGTAGTCATTTAGAAAAAGGTCAAAATTCTCCGATTTCAGCTTCATAAATATAAATATTTTCAGTTTTTCTTGATTCTCTATGACGGTACTGAATATCTTTGGTTTGTGGACAAAACAAGACATTCGATGATGTCATCTTTAACTCTGAGAAACATTGACATTTTTCAACATTTTCTGACATTTTGTGGGCCAAAGAGGGGTCCATCAGAGTTAATATTTTTATTATTTTTGGTACAAGTTTAAGGTGACCCATAGATGTATTTTTTTAATGATAATAATACATTTTGGAAATGTTCAGAGCTTTATCTTTGTCAGTTTGAGTTCAGAATTTGATTAATTGAGTCACTTTTTTCTCCTGGACTGCAGTATTTGATGCAGCTGCTGTTCATTTAGAGCAGTGGTTCTCAACCCCGTTCCTCAGGACCCCATGTCCTGCATGTTTTAGATGCTTCCCTGCTCCAACACACCTGATTCAAATGATCAGCTCATTATCAGTCTTCTGCAGAGGCTTGATGACGAGCTGATCATTTGAATCAGGTGTGTTGGAGCAGGGAAGCATCTAAAACATGCAGGACATGGGGTCCTGAGGAACAGGGTGGAGAACCACTGGATTAATTGATCTTGAAAATAATCCTAAATTGCTGCCCTACTTTGTTAGTCTCATGTTTAAGTATGATTACTTAAAACATTTTTCTTGGTTCTGACCTACCAGGATGGTGACGAGGACATTACAAACGATGTAATGAAGATTGTGGTAACCAGAGGTGCCATGGTGTCTAATCCAGCCACCGCAACAATAATTCTTGAGGGAACAGAAGTCCTGGCGGACCTGGAATGTACCCAGGGCCTGTGCCTTGCTCATGGGGCTGATATACGCTCTTAATCTCAGCTACCCAAAAGAACTGAAAAATACCTTTGAAGTGTTTCAAAAGATATTCCTCGAGCTGGATGATCTCAAAGCAAGCCCAAAGGTAATTTCACTGAAAAGTAAACTGCTGTTCTAAAATAAATGTGAAGGGTGAAGTTATCCATCAAAGAGTTGTTTGCAAAGTTGAATGTTGTTTACAGTACCTTGTGTTACATACCCTACAGAAGGAGTAAAGCTAAGTTCATTGAGCTTAAAATGCATGTAGCTTAAAATAGTGCACTTTTTGCAAGTTTGGCACAAAAATGCAAGTGACTTTGTTATAATTTATTTTGTTTGTTTTTTTTGGGTTATATGACATTTTCAAAATGAGTGTATTACACACAGAAAACAGTGTTCAGCTCGCTTCACCTATGGAGAAGCAGAAGCAAAAGTCTTTTTGAGTTTACTTTTTTTTTTTTTTACACTTTTTTATGTGTTATTTTTCAATAAACATATTGCAAGTTTGGCACAAAAATGCAAGTAACTTTGTTATAATTTATTTTGTTTTGTTTTTTATTTGGGTTGTATGACATTTTCAAAATGAGTATTACACACAGAAATATGTGTTATGTGTTATTTTTCAATAAACATATTGATTATATAACTGGAATTGTAATGTGTTATTTATTCCAACATAGAAAAATAAGTTAGTCGTACTAAAAAAATTAAGGTAACAATTTGCATGACTTTGACTTTTTTGAATAGAATGAAAGTAAAGAAATAAGTTAGAATAACTAGCTGGAGTAGTTTTTGCACAATTAAAATTAAGTTGGCTCAACCTAATTAAAGTTTTAGGGTGTAAAGCAAATTATGTTGTTTGTACTAAAGAAATAGAGTGCCTAACTAGAGTAGTCTTGTGGCATTTACATTAATGACTAAGTTGAAACAACTTAAAAAAATTGATGCAAATAGTTACATCAATTTTTTTATGTTGAGCCAGCACATCATTTTTTAGGGTGTATGTTCTGTTTTATCTCAAGAAATCTCCTGACCCACAGGCCTCTGAATGTTTGTTTTTCTCGAAAGCAGGGAGTAAGAACATGGTCCAAAATGGCTGTTTTCATCTCATGAGACAGGAAGATTCCTGTTAATTATTCTGTATTATTCCAGGGTGGCTAATAATGAAAAGATTATACAGATAACCTTATTTCACTCGACTTATCTGAGTTGTCGGCAGTAAAAAATCCACTATCCACAGGGAATTAACACTGAAGCCAAAGATGAAGTATCAGCCAAGTATTGACAAATGTTCTAACTCATAATGCAGACTATGTACAATGGTATAAATAAATGGGTCTTTTTTTTTTTTAGCTACAGGCTAACAGCCATGATCTCTCTAACTTGTGCTTGTTCACTGTTTTTCTGAATGCATTTATTCATTCACTCAGGTGTGGTGTACACATGATTTCCATAGAGACTGACACCTAACATCAGTTTATATGTTCCATATGAAATATTACATTTTAACAAATGTATTTTTAAATCACCAGCTGATGCATTGAATTGATTTGATACAAGGGCTTTAAAATACAGGCTGTCCCAAAAAAAAAAAAACTGACATCATTTTAAAAGCAATTACCTTGAAAACTACTAAGTCTAGCTTAATGAAATTGAACAGTTTAGGTGTTGAACATCATAAGTTTATTATGGGACCGATTTCATAAGTGTTCGATATGTGCACCGCCTGTGACACGGCACACGTCACGCTGCACGGTCCTGGGCGACTGTGTGCGACATATTCCAAGACGCAATATGACTTCTCTTTGGGACTTCTCAGGGTAGCATGGCTCACCCTGAAAACAGAACAAAAGTAAAACATTAAATATAAAATCTTGATCTGTTTCTATACATTCTGTGAAAATTTGAGGTTATTTCATCAGGAATTGCCAAAATTATTGGCCTGCGAAATGATGTCAAATTTTTTGGGACACCCTGTATATCCTGGATTGTAAATGAACTTTCATTTCTGTCCTTTATTCCCTGTAATCCGATGATGGAAATTTACGCTTCTCAGTGCAATTAGTGCCTTCAGCTGATAGCTATGACATCCATTAGTGAAATCAGCTTTCTTATATTTTAGTTTCTGTCACAGAGAGCTCAGATGAAAGTCAGGGCTGAGCATAAGTTTGGTGGACTAATTCAAAGACTGATTTACTGAAGCATTAAATGTCTTTAGTCTATGAGTATTGTGTGGGAATTCCCCTTTCTTCCAGCTTTGCACACAGATTTTAAGACTTTATATTTGTCTCCTCCCTCACTGTCATGTTATTGTGTTAGTGGATGTGTTTTATCTGCATTTACTTCTTTGTACCCATCAAATTATGAGTATTTTCCATTTGGTGCAGTTTTCATAAGAAGCTGCACAGACACTCTCACTGATGATGACTAACGTAGGAAACTGAATGCAACCATCCGTATCGCTGCTCCCAAAGCACTGATGCTTCATGTTTGATCTTAAAAATCTGGGATCGCTTTCACCCAGCCATCTGTTCGAGCTTTGTGGGGTCTTTAAACCACTAAATTATTTAGACCTTAATATTAAGAGCACTGTGTGTGTGAAAAGACTTTAATATTTGACACGTGCACTCCAGACAGATATTTTGTTCTTAAAAGTATCCAGACAGTGTGCTACAGTCTTACCATGAGCTTTTGATCCTGACAACATTTTGAAAAATTATTATTGTATCTTTGATGAGACTTTGATTTACAATTTACTGTATGACTTATAAAACCACAGTCAAAAGGTTTCTTTTTAATTTGACGTAGGTGTTAAGAAAAACAAGGAGCAAGATTCCAAACATTTTCTTTCACATGTCAACTTAACTCCATTTCAAGTGAAAAATGTCCCATATAATAAGAAGCACCTTTTTTTCTTGTGACACTTGTGTGTTGAATGTTTTTACAAGAATAAAATAAAAGAATGTAAAAGTGATCAACTTATAGATGTGATCAGTAGAGCAACTCTTTACTCCTTGTAAAACATATTGTTCATTTTAAAGCAATGTTCCACAAGTTTAACATTATCATAGGCAAGTAGAAATGAAACTTAACCAAGGTACAATCAGGAAGACCATTTTCTCACTCCTCTTCCCTGTTTGGTGCACAGATGTCCTGTTTATACTGACCAGAGGATTCGACCCTGGAGACATGGAGTGAGACATTCTCCAAAACTGATTAATTGGATTGAATTCAGACTGAATTTTCATTAGACTGAAATGTGCCAAATTCCCCTCTGTTCTGACTTCTCTGTGCATTGAAGATTTCAGTAGAGGTTAACTTGGTGAGGAAGTGTAACCCTTTCTTTGTTGCAGGTGCACCTGCAGGCAAAAACTTCTCTTTACAGATGAGATAGTGTATGTGAATCACTTAAAAAGGAATATTCCAGGCTCCCAGCATATGATGTAGGACAATTGATGCTCCCACCAATATCAGTAAGTCCTTTTAATACAAAGAAGCTCACAAAGAGCTGAAATAATTAGAACCAGTTCAAAGCACAGCAGTTTATTGTTTTTCCAGTTGTGTTTAGGAAGTAGGATTCAACTTGTAAGTGGTTTGTAGCAAAAATACCCAAAACATGCAATAAAATTCAATCTGTACAATTCAGAGCAGGAGTCCTTTAATAAAGTGTGTGTAAAAGGTGTAGATGGGATGGGCACAATAACAGAAAAACCAAACAACAAACTGTCCTTGTTGTTTCCTGACACACACGTTCAAATATACCCATCGTGTCAGATGTCTGGCTGTAAATCTGTTTCCTTTGTTTCCACTTGATAGTCAGATGGAGGATTTCATCAATTTGATGTTGGGAACAAAGCAGATCATCACTTCCTTTCTCATGAGATCATGGGCTGATACTGGCCCACTCCCACCTCCTGTCCTGTGCTTTGGGACATCGTTGGCAACCAGAGGAGACAAAACGCTCAAACTGCATTGATGGTGGCCACATTAGTCTGGAAGTCCGAGCAGCTGTATTTTCACTAGAAACTACTAAGTGCAACAAACATCTGTGAAATTTCACAACTGAGATACATCATCAGGTATTAAAGTTCTGATGACTCATTTCAACTGCATTTACAAATGTATTATCAGTGTTTCAAACAGTTTTATGCAATAATGTGGTACTTTCCCAGCAAGATGAGTAAAGATGAACTCTCTGTGGTCACAGAGGATTCCCGCAACCCTACAATGACTAAACTACCAAAACTTTGTCTGACCTTGTTAAGGTGCATCAACTCTCCAGAGCCCTGAGGTCAGCTGACCAGATGGTCCTGGACATTCCTCGATCTCTCATGAAAACCAGAGGAGATCGAGCCTTTGCAGTTGTGGCTCCCACGCTGTGGAACGCATTTCCCCTCTCTACATGGTCTGCGGATCGCCTCTCCATTTTTAAAACTTGTCTTAAGACCCACTTGTTCACCCCGGCCTTTGACTGAGCAGAGTCACCTTTAATGAATCTTTTCTCTTTTTTATTTTACTGTTTTATTGTTTTGCTTTTATTGTTCTCATATTGTTGTTTATTTATAGTACTGTAAAGCGCTTTGACTGGCCGTAGGCCTTTAAAAGTGCTATATAAATAAATGTGACATTGGCAAAACTGGATTTTAATGGTGGACGGCAGCCTACAAGCAACAAAGACCTAACTAACCCACTAACTTCTAAGCACATATTAAAGATCTTGTGCTACATTGTGCATATTGTGTGTATATCAATTTGGTAGACACCTTTGTTCAAAACAATTTACAACTCAAAATCGCAATTATATGAAACAATATGATTTAGGGGCAATAAATAATGACACTGACGTTATAATTTAATTTAATTGAAGGAGATTAAAAGGTTCAGGTTTTCTTTGTTCTTGCGCTTTGATCAATGTATGCTGTGTGGTTCAGGCATGCACACAGTGGTTCAGCTGACAGCAGACCAGTCTTGTTATTTAATAGCCACACCTCATATCTTTTGGATAGCGGATACTGAACTAAAGCTTTACTTTTATAAATTTATATTGCAAATCCATTTACAAAATCTGTCACAAAAATCACCATTGGATATTTTCACCAAATTGCCCAGCCCTAGTTCAAACCAAATGGGAGCAAGAGCGTGACATTATCCACAAGTGGTGTTGCATCCCCTGACTTACCCTTCAGTGCCACCAGCTGTGGAAAAGTTTTCAAGTATCAAACAAAATATCCCAGAATCCACTGGACAAGATGAACTGATGGTATTTTTGAACAGACATTCATGATTCCCCAACAGTGAATCTATCTGAACTCTAGTGTCATTTCGTTTAGCAGCACCATTAGGTTTACATTCTTAAGGCGCTTTTTCACTAGCATCTACTCGGCTTGACTCTATTCGACTCGACTCCATTTAGGTCATTTTCCATTACAGTTAAGTACCACCTCATCATGGGTGGAGACGTCATAGCACGGCGGCCCGACCAACGATGCGATAGTATACCTGAAACTCGATCTATGGCTTTTCGTCAGATTCAGAGTAAAAGAAGAGAGTCGCAGAAAGCTGAGGGCTGCGAGTCGAAACAGTCTGGAGAACAGGAGAGTTTGGGAGGCGATACAGCAGTATTAAGTCGAAGACAAGAGAAAACGAACTAGATGATGTATGAAGGTAAGCTAATGCTAGTTCTCTACAGTTATCGTATATCAGTCCCATGTACAACGCGGTAATAGCTGCAATTTGTCTCTGTGAGGCATTAAAATATATTTGCTGTGTAGTGTCACCGCTCCCTATCCAATCAGTGGCCTGCAGTCTGTAGACATTACATTGTCTGCTTGACTCAGATCGCTTGGAACCCAGGCCAAGTAGGTACTAAAATAGTACTAAAATATTACCTACTACGTCCTAATGGAAACCTCACAGACCAAGTAGAGTCGAGTTGAGTTAAGTCGAGTAGGTGCTAGTGGAAAGGCACCATTAGTTTTCACTGCAGCGTCTGAACAACTGTTGGATGGATTGAAATGGAAATTGGTGCACACATTTACATCAAAAAGTCATACCATTACTACCATTGACGTTAAATGAATAATATTGCTCTTTTTATTGCAATAGAACGTTCTCCTTGAAAATCTTCGACAAGTACCACTCACCTCAACATTGTTGCAGACCAAACACATCCCCTCATGTCAGCAGCCATGAATCATACTTGGCAACCCGGGTGGAGCTATGGAGAATGTGGTAATGTCATGCTTGGTATACGGCCGCAATGTCTGTATGAGAAGATTGTTGTGGTTTATCATGTGCTGAAAGCTCCAAGAGCTTGTCAGAAGTCAAAGTGGTTTGACTTTGCTGTCAGGATGGCAGGTGAAGACTTTGTCTTAAGCTGTCTGAACCAACGGTGATCTGGTTGAGATCTCATGTGGAGGGACATTATCAGGAGAAATGTCAGGAATGCAGGGGTGTGATGAGTGTTTCTCGGTGCATTGAGAAAGTTATTCAGCTTCTTCGGAGGCTCAATGTGTCTTTTTTTTAACTGGGCGGAACTCCAGCTAGCGCAATGACGTCACGCTCTGGCGCACAGTGTCAGCCTCTGTGGGCTTGAGGATTGTTGTGGTTTATCACGTGATCTAAGCTCCGGGAGTTTGTCAGAAGTTGGTGTCATTTAACTTTGTTTTGAGCTCGGTGGCAGGTAAAGTCTTTCTCCTCGCTTTCTGAAGACTCGTGACAGTCTGGTCGGAGATTTGGTGTGAAGTGACGTCAGAGCATCTATCGAGAGCATAGGAGCCACTGATCTATAAATAAACCCTGGATGTTGCATCCGACTAAGCGGGCAGCTAAACTTTGAGGTAAGCGGGGCTGGGCTAGCAGCCATATTGTGGGCCCCAATAAGCAGTAGTGCAGAGTCCCGGGCTTTGGCTTAAGCATATAGTTTTATGTGAAGGCCTACTTAATAACAGCCTCAACTATTATTTCTTATAAATAAATTCTGCGTGTCTTTAGCTTATTATAATTATGTCTATAATATAGAGGGGAGAATTAGAGATGTCTTCAACTTTAGGCAAAAAAATTAACAAACTACTTAGACTATAAAAAACTAGACACTTGCTTTAGTTACAGTAATCAGTACTGTACAGTACTATATGCACAATGAAACTTTTTTTCTGGTTATGCAAAATGAATAATAACAGATTTGTTTAAAATTGAAATAATATTTTATTTTTGTTATGCATTAAACTTAACATATTAAAACTTTACGTGGACGTTTTTTGTCCATTTTCGGATGACATACTAAGCTATGACGTTTTTGTCCATTTTCTGACAAAAAAATGACTTTTTAGTCCATTTTCGGACGACCTACTAAACTATGACGTTTTTTGTCCATTTTCAAGCGACATACTAAAACTGACATTTTTTGTCCATTTTCAGTTGACATACTAAACTATGACGTTTTTTGTCCCTTTTCGTACAGCATTCTACATTTTGAAATTTTTTGTCCATTTTTAGATGACATACTAAGGTATGACGTTTTTGTCCATTTTCAGAAAAATAATTACTTTTTTGTTAATTTTCAGATGACATACCAAACCGTTTTTTCCCCCCATTTTGTACAAAAAATTACACTCTTTGTCCATTTTCAGATGACATACTATGACATTTTTTGATCATTTTTGGACGACATACTAAACTATGACTTTTTTGTCCATTTACGGACAAAAAAATGACTTTTTTGTCCATTTTCTGACAAAAAAATGAATTTTTAGTCCATTTCGGACAACCTACTAAACTATGACGTTTTTTGTCCATTTTCGGACGACATACTAAACTATAACTTTTTTGTCCATTTTTGGATGACATACTAAACTATGACGTTTTTGTCCATTTTCAGACAAAAAAATCACTTTTTTGTCCATTTTCTGACAAAAAATGACTTTTTAGTCCATTTTCGGACAACCTACTAAACTATAACGTTTTTTGTCCATTTTTGGATGACATACTAAAACTATGACGTTTTTGTCCATTTTCAGTCGACATACTAAACTATGACGTTTTTTGTCCCTTTTCATACAGCATTCTACATTTTGAAATTTTTTGTCCGTTTTTGGATGACATACTAAGGTATGACTTTTTTGTCCATTTTTGGAAAAATAATTACATTTTTTGTTAATTTTCGGATGACATACCAAACCGTTTTTTTCCTGTTTCGTACAAAAAAATGACGCTCTTTGTCCATTTTCGGACGACATACTATGACATTTTTTGATCATTTTTGGACGACATACTAAACTATGACGTTTTTGTTCACTGATGGACAACTGACGTTTTTAGTCAATTTTCGGACGACATACTATGACATTTTTTGTCCATTTTTGGGTGACATACTGAACTATGCCTTTTTCCAGATCGTATCGCTCCAACAAGTGGACTGGACTGGAGTTGAGGAAAACGTGGACCGGACTGCAGGAAAACGTGGACTGGATCGCTCCAAAAAGTGGACCGGACTGGAGTTGAGGAAAACGTGGACCGGATCACTCCATAAAGTGGACCGGACTGGAGTTGAGGAAAACGTGGACCGGATTTCTCCAAAAAGTGGACCGGACTGGGGTTGAGGAAAACGTGGACTGGATTTCTCCAAAAAGTGGACCGGACTGGAGTTGAGGAAAACGTGGACCGGATTTCTCCAAAAAGTGGACCGGACTGGGGTTGAGGAAAACGTGGACTGGATTTCTCCAAAAAGTGGACCGGACTGGAGTTGAGGAAAACATTTTCGGACGGCATACTACGCTATGACGTTTTTGTCCATTTTCGGACAAAAAATGACTTCTTTGTCCATTTTCGGACCACAAATGACTTTTTTGTCCATTTCCGAACGACATGCTAAACTATGACGTTTTTGTCCATTTTCGACTTTTTTTGTCCATTTTCTGACAAAAAATGATTTTTAGTCCATTTTCAGAAGGCCTACTAAACTATGACGTTTTTTGTCCATTTTCGGACGACATACTAAACTATGACGTTTTTTGTCCATTGTCGGACAACATACTAAAGCGTAAAGTTTAATATGTTTACAGTGTTTACAGTATTACAATATTCCACAAACTACTTTATAAAGCTGCATATATTGTAGGTCTACATGTCCATGCATATATATATATATATATATATATATATATATATATATATATATAGATATAGATATATATAGATATATATAGATAGTTTGACAGCGCATTTAATCCATCTTAACTCTGAATATTAAACTGATTTTCATGCGTTTTTATTTCATTTTTTTGCTGCAAACGTCATACATGTAGCTATGATACAGGACAAATGGTTCGTCGTATTTTCATTGGTGGATAGGTGGCCCTGAACCCCTCGACAGGAATCTGCATCAATATGGACGGAGTGGCCAGAGAACATGCAAGGATTCTGGATGCCATCAGGACTTTCTCAAAGTGGAAGAGGAATCATGATCAGATTGTGACTAGACTGGTCTCTGTGGCAAACTGAGGGTTGGAAGACAAAGCATTCTGAGATTTTTTTTGGTTTGAATATGGTGTACTAGAGATTTGTAAGAGCTTCTCAGTGCCAGATGGAGCCGAATTGTTTAAGCGGGGCATAGAGGTGAGTGCTGCAGCCCTGTGAGTTACGATATCAAACCTTAAAAAAGGAGGAGGTTGGGGAGGAGAGGGATATTTATGGCTCTTTAGAGGCTGGTGTAGTCTTGTGGAGCGGGCAGAATGAATGGACACTGGTTCGGTTATAAAGCATGGTAAGTGCTGAAGTAGAAAACGACTGGACAGAAAGGGTCTTGTGACACCCTCACTCTGTGCTGGTATGAACTAGCACAAAGTTCCATTTGCGTCCTGTTGGCTTTGCTCTACTTTATTTCCTTTTCAACTTTCAAAATCTCTCATCATACATCTGTCCACATATTAATCAAGAAGTAAAATGCCTTTTTAAAATACCATGACTGTAACCAAGGCCCTGTTGCTGTTATTATTTGTTTCATACAATGTCAAATCTCATTGTTGTGCAGATGTTTGTTAATGAGGCACTCGTCTCAAGTGCTGCAAGATGTGTACTTGACCCCTGATCCAGACACATGTCAACGCGGTTTATTTGCAGTCTGTTTTCAGGCCACAGAAAATATTGTTTTTTGCTACTGATTCAAGAGATTTGGTGTATTAATTAGCGAAAGCCCCTGGAGCAGATGTTCTGCCTGTTGGGACTTTTTAAATTGACTGTCTTCTGGATGAGGCTCACAACATCCCACATGCCTGCTCTGGAGATGAAACAAGGTGCTGCCCTTGGTGGTGCTGACAGAGACGTGTCATTAATATGATGAGGATGTTAAACTGGTCTCTCGTGCTGCCAAACAACAGATGCTGCATTTGTTTGCAATAGGTGACGGTTTGCTCACCAACCCCAGCGAGCCCCACCACCGCACAGACAGTCCAAGAAAAGCAAACCAACAGCTGAAGTATCATGAAGTGAGTAAGTTTTATGGCACAATTCCATATTTAAAAGATGAATGTACATACTCACGCACATTTGCGCAAACCCTCCAGATGTAGTCATTACTCAGAGCAGGGGAGTATCACCAGTTGAGGTTAACAATCATGCACTGCATCTCATTTTTGAGGTAAACCCCAATTTTTCCATCCTGTGATTATCACAGAGTGGAATAGTATACTCAGATTTTTGCAGATCGTTGGTGTCGTAATTTCCAATACCATCCAACAATAATGTCAGAATGTGATTGAGTGTGACGCAGAATCGCACCAGCATCTCTTGGTGTAAGCATACCTAACCACTGATTCTGGCATCTGACCTTTCAATGAAGCGAATCTGGTTCCTGTTAGCGGTGTGTCCTCTGCTGAATGGTGCACATGTGCAGCGAGGCCTTTAAGGAACTTTGACACCCCGCCTCAGTGCCCTACTTCCATCCACTTATCCTGGAACAAAACTCAATTTTCTGGAAGACAGCTAATTTTAAATGCAATATGACTATATCCAATTCTAGTCCTCCCTCCTACGCTCCACCTCTGTCTTAATTTATTTGACTGTTTGACCGAAAGTGAAGGTCAAAGACAAGCGGTGTCAGCCATCCATCACTCTCAGTTCTGGTAACTGTCTGCCTCCGATGACTCTTGACCTGCTTCAAGGTTCATGTAGAAGTTTATCAGGAGTTTCTGTTGGGTAAACGTAAAGTTTTAAAGCCTGTTGCACTGATGGAAAATTCCACAGATGCACAGTGTTTTGGAATAATTTATGTAACACAAAGTTATGTTTACATAAAAGACTAAAGTAAAGGACTTGTCTTTTCTACCAGCACTTCAACACAAACGGTGAACTTGAGTTTGTTGGTCCATGAAAATTAGTAATATATTGACATAATCTAAACATAGCAGAGTTTGTGTTTTTGAAACAACTATCACTCAATCAGAAATTGAAATATGAGCCTGTTTCAATAAAATATCCTAAGCCACTACTGATGTAAACATTTATCAGAATCCGCAGAAGTCATATTACGCTTTGGTCAGCCATATCAGGATTTTTTTTTGGTTTATAGTGGGTCTTTTGGAGATAAAAACAAACAACAATTAGATCAGTCTATGCTCTGAAGTCTATGTTGCCTTGTTTGACAGGAATCTATATATTTTCCTGTTATAAATATGGCTATTTTCTGTGAGTCAATGAAACCACAATTAACAAAACTAGTTAGAAAAAAAACGTACTCTGTTTTTGATTTATTCAATTCTTATTTTGATGCTCGTACTTTTCCTTTGCTGCTACTTAAAATCTGTTTTCTGACTGCAAAAACCTCTTTGGAAGGCGTCAGTATTTCCTCTGAAGACTGTCCTTGCTTCTCATACATGACACATGCAAACACAAAAAAAAGGTTTTCATCAATTTGAATTATCTTTTTCCAGACATCTGTGCTTTCATATATAGTGTATTTCTATACATATGGGGGGAAAAAATTGAGTGACTGTTACGTTATTGTGTTTAAATTGACCAGCAACATATGAAACAAACCAGCTACAACATTAATTTAAGTCGTTATAAGTGTCTGTTTTCTTGCATGCTCACACCAAATATACGAGTGCTGCTGCTACTAACTGTCAGGAGAGACAGAAATTCTTGGATATGAGTACATAACTGTACTGTATTTTAAACTGTAGCCCCTGTTTGCTCAGAAAGACTTTGCCTCCAAGACGCTAACATCATGCTGACTGTCATTAGGTGACACGACTTGCCTTTACAACGGAACATTTTGACAGACGTGTCTTGCTGAGGTCAAGGTGCTCTGTTCGGTATGTGTTTCCAGGCTGCGATGTATTTGAAAGCCTGTCTCTGCCACAAATTACCATGTCAGTGATTTTCAAAATAAAAAGCAAGTTACTGCGAGTTTGGTAAAAATATTTAAAGATTGCACACACTTGCACGGTCCAACAACTGCTACTTTTTTTTATTAGAGGCATGTGCCAGGGCCCGACTGCAGGTGTTTTGTTTTGTTTTGTTGTTTGGGGGGGAAAACACCTTCAAGAAACTACTGGTTCGTAGTTTTTGTTGCCATCTGTGTATGTTTATGTACGTAAGTGCCACACGTGGCGAGGTTATGCAGGCCAATAATCGGTGTGCTTTTTAAAGAAAGAGTGATATATACTTCCTGGATTGACAGTTTTTCTAAAGAGCTCTGAATAAGTTAAGCTCCCAAGTATCTAGATCACTTGTGTTTCTTTTTAAAACAGATTTTATTTGTCATATTAAGTTACAAGTATGGGGAAAAATGGACACAGAATATGCTGGACAGAGTTATTTCTTTTGGTTTTTCTTTCTCCCGAGCAGCTTTATTGCTCTTCTAAGGAGATCAGTACTCTGGGAGGGAAGGAATTACATTTTTTCAAGCTCAACAAGTAATATTTTAACTCTGAGTTAAATTCCCTGAATCTGAGTGGGAAAAAAAGCTTTTGTGTGTGTGTGTGTGTGTGTGTTTCCAGTAATTCATTGGGCCATATAAGGTTAGATCTGCTTTTTCTGTGTTTGCTGGCACTTGTTTCTCATATGTCGCACATTATGACTATTTTTACAGCTGCTGACAATATCAGAGCAGCGTTAAGGAGAAGTAGCTAGCATGCAGAGATTGTATTGCAGTTTCTAGGTGGCAGCGATGGAGAAGAGAAGTGCCCCTCCAAACTGAACATTATGCAACAGGCTTGTAAAAGTTTTTTTTTCCTCTTCCTCTGTATACTTTCTTTACATGACAGTCGTTACAAGCTGTAAATCAAAGCAAGTGTAAAAAGTGACATCACCTGTCATTTTAATAACTAGTTTTTGTAAGCCCTGGGCAAAGGCCAGCCTTATACTCTTCTATGCTTAAATAGGACTAACTTGGTGATCAGGTGTCCACACAGAACCTTGGTTTGATTTCTACTAATAAGTCCAAGTAGCAAAAAACAGCCAAATGATTCAGGAGAATCCAGATTAGAAAAGACACAAGTAAGTGTCTACAGTAAATACTTGTAGACAATATACTGCACTTTGTTACACTTACCAAATATGCATTTAGAAGTCCGTGTTAGGTTATTTCTCCATCCATGTGTGAGGATGTATAAGTTCACTGCATGAGGAGCTTTGCATAAACTGATGGTGTATCAGACGCTGGAACTGCAGCCATATTTCACTTGTATCCAGGAATTACATCAAGTTGTCATTACTTACTCTGATCTGTACGCAGACGGAGGTATGTGAACAATGTTTTATCTAAATCAGACCAGGGGGATTCAGGGAAACATTATAGAAGAGTGTGGTTTTGTACCAGCTGAATGGGTCAATGTAAGACAATCTTTCCACCTTGAATAATCATGCTGCCTTCTGAGCTTTATCAAACCAAAAGAATATTTTTGGGGAAAATTCATCTCAACCCTTATGAAATATATTTTATAATATTTAATAGTTTATTGATGTTGTGTATTTTTTGTTCTCCAGTATGGTTTGTTATGAGATATTTTTATACTTGGCGAAGGTTGTCTGGCGCCTCAGGGATGCAATCCTAGTGTTTCTGTGTTTGGTTGATGTATTTGCTTCCTAAGAAGGGGATCAGCCCATTTAAACAGCTACACACGTGGACAAAATTGTTGGTATCCCTCAGTTAAAGAAGGAAAAAGACACAATTCTCACTGAAATCACTTGAAACTCACAAAAGTAACAATAAATAAAAATTTATTGAAAATTAAATAATCAAAATCAGCCATCACTTTTGAATTGTTGATTAACATAATTATTTAAAAAAAACAAACTAATGAAATAGGGCTGGACAAAAATGATGGTACCCATAACTTCATATTTTGTTGCACAACCTTTTGAGGCAATCACTGCAATTAAACGATTTCTGTATTTGTCAATGAGCGTTCTGCAGCTGTCAACAGGTATTTTGGCCCACTCCTCATGAGCAAACAGCTCCAGTTGTCTCAGGTTTGATGGATGTCTTCTCCAAATGGCATGTTTCAGCTCCTTCCACATATGTTCAATGGGATTCAGATCTGGGTTCATAGAAGGCCACTTTAGAATAGTCCAACGCTTTTCTCTCAGCCATTCTTGGGTGTTTTTGGCTGTGTGTTTTGGATCGTTGTCCTGTTGGAAGACCCATGACCTGCGACTGAGACCAAGCTTTCTGACACTAGGCAGCACATTTCTCTCCAGAATGCCTTGATAGTCTTCAGATTTCATCGTACCTTGCACACTTTCAAGACACCCTGTGCCAGATGCAGCAAAGCAGCCCCAAAACATTACTGAGCCTCCTCCATGTTTCACCGTAGGGACAGTGTTCTTTTCTTCGTATGCTTGGTTTTTGAGTCTATGAACATAGAGTTGATGTGCCTTACCAAAAAGCTCCAGTTTGGTCTCATCTGTCCAAAGGACATTCTCCCAGAAGCTTTGTGGCTTGTCAACATGCATTTTTGCAAATTCCAGTCTGGCTTTTTTATGAGTTTTTTTCAGCAGTGGTGTCCTCCTTGGTCGTCTCCCATGAAGTCCACTTTGGCTCAAACAACGACGAATGGTGCGATCTGACACTGATGTACCTTGGCCTTGGAGTTCACCTTTAATTTCTTTGGAGGTTGCTCTGGGCTCTTTGGATACAATTCCAACGATCCGTCTCTTCAATTTGTCATCAATTTTCCTCTTGCGGCCACGTCCAGGGAGGTTGGCTACTGTCCTGTGGGTCTTGAACTTCTGAATAATATGAGCCACTGTTGTCACAGGAACTTCAAGCTGTTTAGAGATGGTCTTATAGCCTTTACCTTTAAGATGTTTGTCTATAATTTTTTTTCGGATGTCCTGGGACAATTCTCTCCTTCGCTTTCTGTTGTCCATGTTCAGTGTGGTACACACCTTTTCACCAAACAGCAGGGTGACTACTTGTCTCCCTTCAAATAGGCAGACTGACTGATTATGAGTTTGGAAACACCTGTGATGTCAATTAAATGACACACCTGAGTTAATCATGTCACTCTGGTCAAATAGTTTTCAATCTTTTATAGAGGTACCATCATTTTTGTCCAGGCCTGTTTCATTAGTTTGTTTTTTTAAATAATTATGTGAATCAACAATTCAAAAGTAATGGCTGTTTTTGATTATTTAATTTTCAATAAATTTTTATTTATTGTTACTTTTGTGAGTTTCAAGTGATTTCAGTGAGAATTGTGGGTTTTTCCTTCTTTAACTGAGGGGTGCCAACAATTTTGTCCACGTGTGTACGTATGTCAGCATTTAAAGAAACAAATTAGAAATATCATATAAAGAGCCTCAAAGAGGTTTTCAGTGATTTAACCAGCTGAATGGAGCAACATGTGGTGCAGGATTGGATTTGATGAAATGAATTTTGCTACATGTTGGCTAAAGTTGAGAAATGCACAGTTTGGTTTTATGGTGAAATACACCTTAATTGCGGTATAGAGAGTTGTGGCTCTGGTATGTGGTGATGTTGTAGTCAAGTCTTGTCTTTGACAGTGTTGTACTATCCTGTTCTCCCTCAACTTCACCCTCACCCCATCTGGTCTAGGCAGACGACCGCCCTCCCTAAGCCTGGTTCTGCCAGAGGTTTTAGCATTAAATGGAGGTTTTTTCACTTTAAACTTTTGAGAATCCCTGAAGTTTGTTGTGTTTCTTTCTATAATATTAAATTTGATTGGATTCATCTTACTGTTTGAAGCACCTCGAGAAGACACCTTTATATACAAACCCTGGCAAAAATTATGGAATCACCAGTCTTGAAGGATGTTTATTCAGTTGTTTAATTTTGTAGTAAAAAAAGATCACAGACATGCCATAAAACTAAAGTCAATTAATATGGCAACTTTCTGGCTTTAAGATACACCAAAAGAAATCAAGAAAAAAACTTGTGGTGTTCAATAACAATTGCTTTTTCATCAAGCAAAGGGAAAAAAGTATGGAATCACCCTGTAAATTTGTGGCATGTCTGTGATTTGATTTTTTCTACAAAATTAAACAACTGAACGAACATCCTCCCAGACTGGTGATTCCAGAATTTTTGCCAGGGGTTATAGCAAGAACTGGTGCTATATAAACAAGAAAAGCACTCAGAGAGTGCAGTACTCCACCAAAGATGCTCAGTCGTATGATTTTCGGCGGATAAGTCTCAGTAAGTCCACATCGGTGGATTTGTAGTAGGATCGCAGTCATGTAATTGTCAACAGGCGGCTGACGTAGTGTTCACTTGTTGTCATAGTTACAGTGATGCCATGCCGCTATCTTGCAATGATACAGAAATCTTTTACAAATCGGTGGATCCAGACTATAAGCTGCATCACTGCCAAAAACTGATCACATGGTCCTTGTGTCATTTCTGACCTTCCCTGTACATTTCATCCAAATCTGTTATTCCGATTTTGAGAAATGTTACATACAGACAAACATACGGCAGTCGTCACATAACTCTGCCACGTTCCTTGGAGGAGTAATAATTGAACTGAACTGAGCACTGCACCGGCTGCGCAGACATCAAGTTACAAAGACATAAACTTTTGTACTTATCCGTTCTTTTGCAGGAAGACTGTAACCCCAGTGGTGCAACTAAGAGTTTCATTTGATGTCATCAGTCAAATGAAACGGCTACAAAACAGATGCTCCCTTTGGGTTTCGTCTCATCTGAATAACGTCAGTCATTTGCGTTGCTCCCCAGGTACGCTTGATGTCTTAGCTGAGCAGTCCCCAGATGGCATTTCAACGAGACGAATCAGCATCAAAACTGCACAGCAGAAATGAGGTAAGTTTTATATCACTCAAGTCAATGAGTGTCGCTCAGGAATTTTCCTGCAAAGAGGAATTTTTGGCAGCCCTCTAAAGAGGTTTTAGCTGGAGCCAAAGGAACAGAATTCACAGTCATTTATGTTTTTACCAGTGTAGCAGTTGGGGTTTCATTTACTCAACCACAGTAGACATTTATGTTGATCAAATGGGCAGAAATTACAGGAAAATGTATAAATTTCTGTCAAATCAGGAAGTACAGCCCCATTGCCTTTACTGTACGCTGACTGATCCTGCTGACAAAACCCCTATATAATCTGATTGCTACTATTTGGACTCCATCAACATAAACTGCCCTCTAAAAAGCAGCTGTAAAAGCACCATAGGAGAAGCTGAATGAGAGGTTGAGCCTGTAGATCTTGCCCTACTCACCCATCTGCAATATTTGCAAGAAAAATAAAAAGACTGAGAGCAGTTTTATCAACCTCTGAGTGAAAGTCTTGCAGTCAGTTCTCAACTCTTCTGTTTGTGAAGTGACCTGGGTGAAATGAGGTCTGATGGCTTTATGGGGGCTTTGGGACTTCTTGGAAATGGCAGTAATTGGATTTAGACTGTGACTGCTCTCCTGAGGTGTGACACGAAAGCTATGAAATGCCAGAAATCAGGTTGCAAACATGTTTCAGCAAAGGTACTGCAGGTAAACATGGTGAAAATGCAATTTCGAACAATATTAATGAAAGATAGAAGAATCCTGTTTAAGCCGTTTTTGTTATATTTGGATCAGGTTAATAGCTAAAAGATGTCTATATGAGCCATTTTTTCATTTATTTACAGTGTACAATGCAATCAAAATGCAAGTTATTCATATTCTTACACCCACTGCTCAATCATTCGGGCTGTAAATCAGATCTGTGTGTGTTCAGTGATAAACAGAGGGGGAGCGTGTTTATCTTTGTTGACTACAGGGGATGTGTGTGATTGCTGCGATTTCAAAATGAGGCAGCAGAGTGTCAAGGGAGGAAATGGGTGAGGAACTACTGCTGTATCACGTAAAACAGGACAAAACATACAACCACCAAGCTGACAGACCACATTACCACACTAAAGGCCACACTAAAGCCAAAGCTGACGTAGCACGGCAGTCACCTCATTGTCTGTCAGGGTTTAATCCCCTTTAAATCACTCCAACGATCTTTACTGATGGATTTGGAAAGCCGTTTGTGGAGGATTAAATATTCTTTTGAAAGACTATGGCCACAGAGGAAATGGTAAAATCTGTTTAACCGAAAACTTAACATAATAAAAATATATTTTAAAAAACTCCTTCAACACTTACATAGAAATAGAAATATACACTTAGTGTCCACTGATTGCTTATTTCTTTTTTAATGTATGTACAGTTTGCTCACCCCCATATTTTGACTGTTTCTATATCATTGTCAAACACAAATATGGCTTGTTTTCATAAACTGTTTCTTGGAGCTGCACAGTGTTCGCAGAAGGTGGCAATATTACGTATGACTGGAATAAACAGAGTAGAAAAAGTAAATACTGCAAAACTGTGCAAAATTTGTTGCTAACCGCCATTTAACAATCTGATAAAAAGAAGAAAGAAACTATCTTGGTCATATATGACAGAAAAATGGAGAGTCTTCAGGAATTTTGTTCAAATGGGCAAGTTGTAATTATTCTTTCATAGTTATTCATCGTTGTTTCATGCTATTCAGTCTCTCTGACATAACAAACTCAAGTTTGTTACGTCAAAATTTCTCCAGAAAATGTGTTTACCTCTCCAATGAAATCAATTGACTCTTCTCCAAAAAAGGCAAAAAAAAAAAACACCTCAAGCAAGGTTTCAAATATTTTGAAACTATGGAAGTCTTTTGAAATTTTGCAATTTCCATGAAATTTTCCTTTATGTTATTGAAACACGACCCGAAGGAAAGAGAGTTGAAATGAAATATTTATACCTGCTTTGTTTAAATGTTCTAATAAACTAAGACATTATAATGCATGCATCTATTTACAACTTATTTTCTTATGCTCAGGAAGCACTCAAACATAGATGAGACACATTAATGACTATTTATATCTGATTAAACTGATGGAGTTTTGAAGTAAAGCTGATTCCAATTTATTTTATTAATGTAGCGCCAATTAGCAACATGTCATCTCATAGTGTTTAGCACAGTAAAGTACAGACCTTATGAATTTTAGGTCAGTTCTGAAGTAAGAACATACAAAATGTCCATTCATCAATTATCTATATCTTCTGTAGTGTAGCAGTGTAGCTGCAGTCTATGCCAGCTGACTTAAGGTGAAGGCAGGGGTCACTTACAGGTCATCAGTCTATCACAGCCCCAGTCACACTCACATTCACACTTACGGACAATTTAGAATCGCCATTTCATCTCAGCATGCCTTTGGACTGTGAGAGGAAGACAAAGCGCCCGGTAAGAACCCACGCTGCAAAGGGAGAACATGCAAACTCCACACAGAAAGGAGAGATTCGAACCCAGGACTTCCTAGCTGTGAGGCGACAGTGCTAACCACTGCATCACTGTGCCACCCAATATAGAATGTGCTGAGTGTAAAAGTAATATAACAAGTAGGGCTGTCAAAATTAATGCAATAATGTGGAATAATCCATAATCGTGATTGATCTGATTAAAAATTTTAACGCAATTAACCCATCTGCAGCGCAGAATGACTCAAAATCCCTGAAAAGTCTCTGGCAACACATTTTGGGCAGTTTGTCTAAGTGGACTTACTGTCGCGCATACTGCAGGTGATCTGGTAGTGGTAGAACCAACCAACTTGAAATGGAAGATACTAAACAGTGCGTTGGCCTTCTTGGTGGGATATTTGAATACAAAAAACTCCAAGACAGAACAGTTGACAAACAGTAATATACACACTCTACAGGAAGGACTTTTCACTGAAGCACTTCCCGCTTAAAGTACCACATTAACACTAAGCATACATTAGCTTTGGATTCTGCTAGCACTTCAGCTAATGCATGGCCCAGCTTGCGATATTTAATCATGATTATTCAAAATAAATCACAGCAAACTTGTGATTAATCTGATTAAACATTTTAATGGTTTGACAACACTAATAACAAGTGAGCCAAATGATCCTTCAGTTATTTCTTACCATTTGCTTTAGTGAAGGTCTGTGTGGCAAATGTATGCAAGTATGCTGAAATGAAACACTTCTTGCTTTTGCTTTACAATGACATCATATACATCTCATGCAGCGTTGATGAAGAGGGAAGTGATATCAGTCATCTGCGCTGCTTTTGAGCTCCATTTGGTTTCACCTCCTCTGTTCTCCTTCCTGTAGAGTCAAAGGGTTTTCATCCACAATTGGCTCCACACAGCCGGATTTTCTGAAACTTGGCTCGGCTCAGAACAGTCTGAGCAGAAAGTGAGGGGCTCTGCAAAAACAAGGCCTAAACACTCAGGAACATGAGTTCAGAGTGGAATGGTGTTTCCCCTCATGTTATCGAACAATCCTGATTGGACTGTGTTTGTTGGGATGGAGCTTCATGATCTCATAGCAGAACTGGCATGTTCTCGCTTATTTATTTACGTTCATGCGCCTGTCACTTTTTTAATCTGCATTTCACATGTTTACTTTGTTCATATGAAAATTGGATCTGGTTTACGTTCCAGCTGTGGAACTGGAATCACAGCTGGACCCAAAAGGTTTCCATATCTACATCTGACAGTCCAACATATGAAAATCATATTCGCTAAATGTGATATATTGTTCATTCGGGGAACAACACAGTCATTGTTCTTTACATCTTTAAGTTTTTAGCCAAGCTGTAAATATACCAACAGTGATTTATTTACACATTCAGCAGTTACAGCGCAACGTAACAACCTGTGAATATCATCATTCAGTGGCTTCTTGTGACTTGAAAATACACTCTCCTCTAACCTGACATCAGTTTGATGCTGCGCACAAAGTGGCACTAAAAAAAGCATTGAACAACACAGATGACAGCACAATTTGTGGGTATTAAGACAAAAAGGCATAAACTAAAAGAATCTTGGTATCTTCAAAGAGGTTATGAAGAACTGCAGTTGGTTAATAGTTGTTTCCACCTTTCAGATTCAATCTGTTATTGATTGTTGGAGTTTTATTGGTTTAATTTCAGCTATGCAGTGTATTCAGAAACTTAGAGCCAAACCAAGGACATAAACAAGCTTTAGCGCTCCCTTTGGCCACATAGGTGCCGCAAAAACAACCTGTGAACCCACATCGAGCCTTGTTTCCACAGCACATCTTATGCACATTTTAAAATATCGCATTAGAAAAGTTAGTGGAAATGATAAAATTTGAAAAAACTTCTCCAATTTCATAAAAAAATTACGAGCTTGATGTTTGTCTTTCACTTTTTAAAAAAAAAGTGTGCTCCACGGAAGACTAAAACACGTTTTCTATATAAGTACTGATATGACTGATCTTTTTTGTCAGCTAAACCCACTGTGTCCTGTAGATGGTTGTAGGGTCTGGAGTTTATCCAAGCTGCCATTTGGCAAGAGGTGAGCTTCAAACTGGACAAGTCCTGAGGGAAATATTTCTTACTTAAATCTAGTCTGGCATGCTTCAATATGTTCATTGTTTAGTTGCTAACTGTGCTCATTGGTTTGATGCCTCATAGATAAGCAGTATTGTGATCCATTGTTTTTGTAAAATATTGGTTAATATAGGGCTGGGTGATATGGCAAAAAAATAAAATCTTAATTTTTTTTAGTCATCTTGGACGATTACGATTTTAATCGATTTTTGTTGTTTCTTTGCAGTCTGTTTGCTATCGCTAGTGCTAGCAATGCCGCACTCCCGTAGCTGCCAGCACTCTTCCCATTCTTTAGGATGCCTCTGTCGGAGGTGATTAAAGAGGTTAGTTGTGCTGCTACTCTTCGTTTTCACAGTGCTTTTGCAAACCTTGCACATGACTATAGCTTGCTCTGTGTCAGTCTTGTCAAAGCTGAACCACCTCCATATAATCGATGTAACATGAGGACCTTTTCTCACAACCAACTCTTCATCTGCTGTTGTGTCTGCCATGACAGGGGTGGGGGTGTGAGTGTTTTGGCGGAAGGAGATGAGAGGTGGAAGCAAACGCCAGTGCACAAGTCGTAAAAGGCAGAAGAAGAATCATTGCATTGTTATATATTTAAGCTAGCCTCAATTTTAAGATTTGGCAAATTTTCAAATCGTCAGGTTTAAAAAAGTCGAATTAATCAAATTAATTCGATTTATCGCCCAGCCCTAGGTTAATATCATGAATGTTTGTTCATGTCAGTCATGTATCAGAATCCATCAGCCATATTCAGTGCCAAGACTGATGTCATACTCAGCATCTATATTTTGTGCTTCCAGTAATTCATACAGTTCACAGAGATTACCTTGGCTCACTAATTCGATAGAAACCATGCACAAGAACATTAATCTCTTCTTTAGAACAACCTCTGTGGTCCCAAACAACATGTTTTTTCCTTGATAACATCCACGGGCCACTGAACCACCTCATGTAGAAGACGAGTCGACTCCGGCAGCCCCCGTGTCAGGCCTCCACCTCAGGCAGGCCTGCATTTGGCGTCAGTAAACTCCTGCTGGGTTATGTAACGCCTACAGGAGCGAGCTGGTGATTTATTGTACAGGTGTTGGGAGGCTCGGAGCTTGTGGAGCTGCAGTCATAAAACAATGCTAGGGGCATGTTCACTGACTAGCAGGGTCAAGATACACATGTGGACAGGTGGAAACGCGCATTGGTCTTCATTCTTATGCAGAAGTTTACAGAATTTCATACATGCACACACATCTATTTGTCAATTACATCAAGGACTTAATCTCTCTCTGGTTATCTTCTTGTACTCAGTGTTCTAGAGCCAGGTGGTGTGTTGGTATGAAGACGAATGTGTGTGTGTGCATTTAATGAAAGGCACAGGAGGCCTGGGGCTTCAAATAGAGGTTTGTTTGAAATCATTGTGTCATATATTGTCTTTATGGTCCACGGAGGATTCAGACGTTTTAGGAGGTTTTTAGAGGAAAGGTGCATTTGAAGCACTGCTTCCATTTGACATTTTCCACAACTTAGAGGACTATGTGTATCGTTCACACATACTGAATTATCCATATGTCGCATCCATAACATTCAGTTACGGTTATCATGACAGTTCCTCCTTTATTCGAAATCATAAATTTAAGGAGCTCTTTTCTGCTTGATTTGCCAACACATGTGACTACTGGTTGTAATCCTGAGATCATCTTAATAATACAAAAAATACAGTTTGTTATTTATGCTGTGACAGAAGAACTTACACAACTGTAATCGATGCAAATTTGTTTCCTCTTGAATGTGGTTGAGCTCAGTGTTACGCAATTACATGACATATGTGTCTGTAAACTGACCCTTCTCCTTTATATTTCATCCATTAAATGCATGTGTCATTTCCTGAGATTCTCTGGTTCATATGCATGCCACATGCCCTGTAACTCCAACGTGAGAAAGACAGACCGACAATTATCTTACAGAACCTGCTTTTCTCACACAGCATTCTCCTCACTTCAGCAATCTGTGGCACCATTTTCAAAGTCTTCTTCACTATGAGCTTTAAAGCTGCTGTCCGGAGTTTGAATCGCAGCGTCTCCCAAAACACTGTTGGTCCCACCCTCCCTCCCTCTGATTTCGCCCCTTTATTTGTGCACACGCGCAGTACATGAGAGGAGTGCCCGGAGTGCTGCAGCATCTTGCCTGTTTTGCTGTTTTCCACTCTTCTACATTTAGTACATTTAGTAAATAATAAAGGAATTACGTTAGAATGCTGTATTGAGTCTAACTTGTCCTAATACCAAAATAACATGAATCTGCTAGGACGAACGAGTAAAGTTTCAATATGTGATTACACTCGTGTATCCCTCTCGATGACGTTGTTTATCAAACTTAGTGCATTTACGCGTGTATATGTGTTACATTGTTAATTTATTTCTATCTAGAGTTCAGAATTGCATGACTCCTCTGACGAAGAGTATGTCCCAGACGCCCCAACATCTTCCTCCAGAGGTCGGGCATCTAAACGAAGCCGTCAGGCGGGCTATGGAGGCCGTGGTCGGGGAGCGAGGCGAGCACCCCGACCATGGCATGTAAACGAAGCCGTCAGGCGGGCTATGGAGGCCGTGGTCGGGGAGCGAGGCGAGCACCCCGACCACGGCATCTAAACGAAGCCGTCAGCCGGGCTATGGAGGCCGTGGTCGGGGAGCGACACGAGCACCCCGAGCCAAAAAACGTCCTGCAGTCTCTTGGCCTGACAAGCCGTGGGATTGGTAACTTTTCTGGAAGTTGCTGATCCCTGATGCTCTCTCCTCCACAAGCAAAACAAATGTGCGCGCGGTTGCGTAGTGCGTAGCTCGCCCACCTCTGCATGGGCTTGCTTGCTGTGCGCGTAACCGTTGATTGACAGCATGACAAAGCTGAAGCTCGAACTTGATTGGTCGGCAGCAACCGGCGCTTTTTGGAATAACATGGGGGTCTATGAGAGGAAGGCGGAGCTCAGGAATAAATTTTCATATCGCGTTATACTAACTTTATATTATAGTATCGAACTAGACTAACACATTTAAGCTTTGTTAAAAAATGATACATAAATTGAAAACAAACGGAAACTCCGGACAGCAGCTTTAAGCAGCGACTTGCATGCTGGTGATGACAAGTTTTGCTGAAGGATTGGATCGTGCAATAAGGCAGGCCTGTTTGGCTCTTTTTAGGAATGGCTGGAAAGAACTACAATAACATGCTTACAAAATTTGCTGTCAAACAGGGATTGTTTATGCATGTTTGCCTACTAAATATGGAAAGGTTTGATTTTGTAAACCTAGCTGATAGCCTTCTGTGAGCCAGCGACGACAGAGAAAGAAAGATGGTACAAAAACCCATAGTTTGATAGTGTTCCCATTATCATTCTGTTCTCCATTGCTGACATGGTGCTCTGGAGATAGATGTGACTATGTGGCACTACAAATAAGTAATGAATCATCCATCAATAATAAAATTAAACTCTTAACGCTCTCCTTGTTCTAATTAAAGACCCTCTGTGTTCAAATCAAGTTTTTCTATCTGTTCCATGTGGTGTTTTTTTCTATGCTAGATGACACATCATGAGCAAAAGAAGCAGTAAACACTATGGCTGAGCATTTAAAACTGCAGTATAATAATGATATAAAACATGCATTCAGACCTATGGGGTCAAAGATCTGCATATTCTGGAGGAAACAGCAGTGGGAACTCACTGAAAGGCATGCACATTTTTAAAACTGTAACGCAGAGGTCTATTTTAGGGGTTGAATCGGTGTCGAGATGGAGTTTACAACATTTTGCATGTTTTGACTGCATTTACTGCATTTAGTTGAACAATATTGTCTAGAATTTAACTAGAAGACATCAGTGCTGTAGACAATTGCCATCCATGAATATGCAGCCATAAATCTATAAGAAAGAGAGGCTGCCAATGAATAAAGTGAAGCGATTGTTTTAACTTCTTGTATGATGCAATGCTCATTACCTAAACATGAGTTGTTTCAGTAACAGCCAAGTTCCTTGATCACAAATGTAGTTGATGGTGCTGAAGATAAATATTCTCTCTTCTTTGGTCACAAAACTGTAAGTCAGATGTTTGCAGTTTAGTTGAAGTTAAAAGGAGGGGTCTCTGGATTGGGTAGAGGATGGACTCTCGATTCCTCTTGGAAGAGTTGTGTATTTTCAAAGGTTGTTTAAAGGGTGATAAAGTGTCCTGATCTCCAATGATGGATTTTAAAGGCTTTTCGTCAGTGCACAGCAGATGTGCCTTCACAGACGTAAACAAATGTCTTCTGGAGCAGATGGTGATTTGTGATGTATCTGATACTCAGCTAGGAATGTTTTGATACTTAGAGTTTTGCTTTAGGTTTCCGATCTAATTTTAATCACACACAGGTCATTCTTCTTTAGAAATTTACTTTATATATTCTGGTGCCGAGTCCCATTTGTCAGGGCTAAGTGGACATATTTCACTTTCAGTGTTATCACTACTCTCAAAAATATCCCGAAATGGAAGCAAAGTGTAAACTGGAAATATTGCTGGAATTCTCCAGCAACATTAGAGGCCCACAAATCGCTCTGGAGCACACACAGTCTATTTTCACAGATAATTTAGGGCACAATGAGTTGTGTAACATCATATTTTCTCCATTTGCACATGTGGACATGGTGCAAAATATTGTGCAATTGTGCAAAAATGTTCTAGCCGCAGCTGAGTCAAAATTGGAAAATCTGTGGATTTAAAGTAAAAGGGATTAGAGGGAGGCGATATCGGGGATAAGATGGTGTCAGACTGATATTAACGTTGGAAAGAGTAGAGCTCTGTGTATCGAGTGGAAAGTGAAACAACTGTGCAGAGCTGACGCTGACGTCATCTATGCCTCAGCTCTTGACAGAGAAAAGCTCTTTCATCCCTCCTCTAACTCTCTGTGTTTTAGGAGAACAAACCTTTTTTTCTGGTTTGTTACACCCTCAGTGCCAGTTCTTGAGCTTGACTTTTTATTTTTTTGTTCTGGGTTAGAGGGAGAATAGATTATCTTGTACACAAGTCTGACTTCTACAAGAATGTCTGCTAACCAGGTTCAGACTTTCACTTCTTTCCCTGAGGTTTGCCATTGTGTAAAAATGCATAAAAACTGAATATATCAACAAGATGTATGTTTGAGTCCACTTGTTTCAAACAAAATGGTTTGCTCAGAATCAACCAGATAAACTCTTTCAATATGAAACTGATTGTAATACATAAATAATGCAACTACTGTGAGTATCTTACATAAAAGTTACGTGAATATGATCTGAAAACATTCAGAGTTTCACAATAACTGGGAATTGTCATGTGCAAATTACCGAAAAAAAAATTACCTGTCACATTTTCTCCAGCCTTTACAAAATGTAAAAAGTAACAGAATACAAGATATTGACAGTTTTAATTGGAATGGTAACATCATTTACCAAAGTTTCTGTGGGACATTACTTTGGCTTCCTATTCTATGAAATGTGTTCTGCAGCTAGTGCAGAGCTTCAACACATTAAAACTCAGCCTGCAAATTCCTGCTACAACAGCTCATATAGCATTTTTCCCCATCTCTGCAGGGAGGTACAGAAGATAAATTGTGTGTGATTAGTAGATGAGAATTACAGTATCACAGCTAGACAAAAAGATTCAGTGCTCAAACGCAACTTTACAGACCTCGAGATTTTTTTCAAAATGTAGTTACTTGCATTAGTTGATCTTTTTCCTTGCAATGTCTGACTCCTAATAACTCATGGACAACAATGAGCAAAGATGTGTGATGATCTCTGGGTTTCTCCAATAATCGCCGTCTGTGTCAGGGCTCCCTCCTCACCCCTGTCCTTCCCACCTGGCATCCCAAATACCCCTTTTTCCCATCTGTTTCATCTCTTCCTCTCCCTCTCATGCTTCTCTCTCCCTCTCCTGCTCCTCTCCCTATCATGCTCCTCTCTCTCCTTCTGTTCCTCTGCCTCTCTGCCTCTCTGTTCCTCTGTCTCTGTGTCTCCCTCCCGGTCTTCCATCCATTCCTCTGCCTCTCTCTGTCTCCCTCTCGGTCTCCCATCCGCTCATCTACCCCTGTCTCTCCCTCTGTCTCCTCTGTCTCCCATCCGCTCCTCTACCTTGATCTCCCCCTGCAGCATGGCACCTGAGTGGAGTTCGGCTTCTCAGCTGACTCCGCTCAGGTAATCAACCACATCCACGGGTCCCGGACAGCTGAGAGACATCACCCTGATTACACTCCACTGCAATAAGAACTGGCTCATCCTTCCACTCCCTGCCAGATTGTTGAATAAGACTACACAGTCAGTTCGCTCTCTAGCCTCGTGAAGTCAGTTAAGCTTTAAGGTGTTTTTTCTCTCCTGCCTTCGTCTAGACCCAGCTGTCCAGGATCTCCTCCATCCGGAATCCTTACCTGTCTTCTCCAACCCATTCGGCACCGGTGTTCTCCCATCTGGATCCCCCATTCCACCCGGACCCCTCCCTGGAACCCCGACCTGCTTCCCTCCCGCTCGCCCAGAACCCACAGCAGCAAGCCGGCTGCTTGTCGCCTTCTGGAACCTCCCAGAACACCACCGGCAAGACGACCGAGGCAACACCTCGGCCCCCTGGATGGTCAGAGTCCAACGTTCTGTCTCCTCCGAACCCCTCGTCACCCGCTGGATCCCCATTCCCCACCAACGACTGGCCGCCAGGGATCCCCCACCTCCATCTGCGACACTCTGGTCCTCCCTGGCCCATCGTCGACTGTCGATCCCTGGCTCCAGACCCACCCGGCCAAACCCCACTCCCTCAGCCGTTTCCCCGCTCCTGCATCCTGGTTTCCCCATCCCAGCCATTGTTCATCCCCTACAATAAAAATCCTTCTCAGTTCCACCAGCCCTGGTAGTGTGGCTCTCTGTTCGGGTCCACCCTCAGAAACCGTGACAGTCTGTCACTTAAAGTAGCCAAGTCCTTATTCATGTGTAACTTTAAGCTTTGATACGATTTAATCGGGTGAGTTATAAAAAAAATCCACCACCTGTACAGTCATTATGAATTGGGAAATTAGAAACAGAGACTAAAACAGTTTTTGCACCAACCTTTAAACATATTTTTTTCTGTTGTAATGTTGGACATTTTAACATGGGGGTCTAGTGACTGACTCGCTTTTGGATTCAGCCTCAAGAGGCCGTTCCAGTTTCTGCTTTGGTTTTATTTCTCAACCCTTAAGTTTTGGTGATGTGTACTGCAAGCTCCTGTTGTAGCAATGTTCTGCTACGGGGCCACTATGTGCGTTTTTCCCGCATGTAAACGTGCCGCATCTGAAAAATGAGATGCTCCTTGATTTCAAGCTGGACCAATATGGCGGCTAGGTCGCAAACTTTCTCTTTTATTATGAAAACAAAGCATTTCTGAGAGCATTTGAGGCAAGTAATAAGCTGTACAGTAGCTGAATTTGTCTTCGTTTTAGTTCACTGATGGCTAGTTTAGACGTTTGATGAAAGTTTCGTAATGCATCAGACCTCTGCATGCCACATTGAATTTGCATCAAATAGAATTCGAGCCAACTCTATGCAAAGGAGTTGCGGCCCACTCCAGGGAGATGCACCGAATCACAGCTCGAAATGCACCGCAAACGGACCAGCATGCAGCATGGTACTTTTCACGTAGACAGTGAATGAGATGTGGGAAATCGCCGGATCTAGTGGACACTTACCTTTACATTTGTTACAATCGAAAGGTCGATAGTTTAGCAAGAGAGCTAAGTTAACCACCAGCACCTGCCCGATAAACAGAAAACAGGCCAACTCCATGCCACTCAGCATCCCCAGTCCTTCAGTGCTCATCAGTGAATGAAAGACAATCACAGATTCACTCTTGTCTTGGAACAAACTTTGTTCACTTGGCTTATTGGCTGCTCACAGTCTGGCACCCAGTCGTAGTCTTATTCATCATTACAGCTTTCAGAATCAAAACAACAAGAACAACCTCCAAGCAGTTGTTCTTTCCTGTGAATTATCCATTTTCATGACTTTGCTAACACCTTCCTGCATGCAAATGTCCCTTTGTCACTATTTTGCAGAACCTGCTACATTCTAGGCTTAGAACGACCCAAGATGATTGTGATTAGTTTAAAGCCAGAGTCATTTTTTTTAACCCCCAATAGCTGAATGATAATGAGGTGCAGTCGGAGCGTTCTGCAGTGCTGACACAGCAAGACCCAACATCATCTGTACACCATTATTGACTAATGGACTGGTGGCTACACACCCTCTGCCCAAATGTTGCAGGCCAGAAATCCCCAAACACAGCAAAAAAGGAATAGACAAAGAACATTTAGGCAGGGACTTCTATTATCTATACTTTCTTTCTTAGGAAAATCCTGCATTTAATATATTTAATCTTTTCTAATTTTATTTTGATGTCCTGACTCTGCAACAGTCAAGGGTATAATTATTTTTGACTTTGTGAATAAACTCACATTTTGATAGTTTATATAAAGAAAATAGTTACAGCTGTGCAGGTAATTTTGTTATTGATGGAACTCTGATTATTGCTCTAAATAGCTCAGTGTCCCTTAGAACTGCCCTTGTACTTAGTAAAGGCCCTCAGGCAATGTGTCTGTTTGTGATTATAGTGTAACGGTAACCGAGCTCATGTGAAACTTCAAACTCTTTGTCAGAATAATGCCAGTGAACAACATTGTCCTCTGTATGACTGAGACGTGCAGTTGGGACTAATGAATGGATCTTTGGTGCCTTAAAATTTAGACATGAACGTACTCTTGAACAGGGTTCAGTCATGTTACGGCCTTTTTCTCACCAAAAGTCTGGAAAACATAACAGTGTGTATGTGGCTATGTGCTCTTTGATGTAAGGACATATGAATAAATCATTTTGCTTGTTCAAAGAAGTGAGAGCGAGTGCTGACGTAAGGATGGTTACAGTCACTGCACTTTTATCAGAAGAACAAAAAAAAACATCATCAGTGAACCAGATTTGACTTATGGTCACAAGCAAGTGTTTCATTAGTATTAACCACAGCTTGGATATTCACTTAACAAAACAAGCTACAAACTTTGCAAATTTAATTTGCAAAGTGTGTTTTCCAGTTAGTTTAGCTTAGCACAAATACCGGTGATGGGGGAAACAATGACTGTGTTTGAGTCTTTCTTAAAACTACAAAATCTTCTTAAACTTAAAGCTGCTGTCCGGAGTTTGAATCGCAGCGTCTCCCAAAACACTGTTGGTCCCACCCTCCCTCCCTCTGATTTCGCCCCTTTATTTGTGCACGCACGCAGTACATGAGAGGAGTGCCCGGAGTGCTGCAGCATCTTGCCTGTTTTGCTGTTTTCCCCTCTTCTACATTTAGTACATTTAGTAAATAATAAAGGAATTACGTTAGAATGCTGTATTGAGTCTAGCTTGTCCTAATACCAAAATAACATGAATCTGCTAGGACGAACGAGTAAAGTTTCAATATGTGATTACACTCGTGTATCCCTCTCGATGACGTTGTTTATCAAACTTAGTGCATTTACGCGTGTATATGTGTTACATTGTTTATTTATTTCTATCTAGAGTTCAGAATTGCATGACTCCTCTGACGAAGAGTATGTCCCAGACGCCCCAACATCTTCCTCCAGAGGTCGGGCATCTAAACGAAGCCGTCAGGCGGGCTATGGAGGCCGTGGTCGAGGAGCGACACGAGCACCCCGAGCCAAAAAACGTCCTGCAGTTTCTTGGCCTGACAAGCCGTGGGATTGGTAACTTTTCTGGAAGTTGCTGATCCCTGATGCTCTCTCCTCCACAAGCAAAACAAATGTGCGCGCGGTTGCGTAGTGCGTAGCTCGCCCACCTCTGCATGGGCTTGCTTGCTGTGCGCGTAACCATTGATTGACAGCATGACAAAGCTGAAGCTCGAACTTGATTGGTCGGCAGCGACCGGCGCTTTTTGGAATAACATGGGGGTCTATGAGAGGAAGGCGGAGCTCAGGAATAAATTTTCATATCGCGTTATACTAACTTTATATTATAGTGTCGAACTAGACTAACACATTTAAGCTTTGTTAAAAAATGATACATAAATTGAAAACAAACGGAAACTCCGGACAGCAGCTTTAATGATTGACACATTAAATACAGTTTTATTAATGCCAATGAACTGTCTGGCAAATAGTTCACAATTTTTATACTTTTGTAGATGAAACACAGAGGAAGTATTGTGTTTAATAGCAAAATTCAGAGGTGCTGCTTGCTGGATTGTTGTAATTACCTAATAATGCATGATGTAAATACTTGCATCACTCATTACATTAGTTTGTTACTTAGGATTGTTGCATCAAAGTTGCCTTTAAATAACTTTCTTCTATCCACAGCTAACACACTCTCCATTTAACACGTGTATGAATAGAAACTAACACAGAGTTAGCTTACTGACCATCCAACACGGTCTCACGGGGATTCGTGAAACTGTTACGTAAATTTTTTGTTTCTTTTTCGTGCGCACCAACACGATTTCGTCATGTTTTTCGTGCCGCTCACCACGAAATGTTTTTCGTGTTGCTCACAACGAAACCTGCTGTGGTAATCACATCTGAAAGTGGATTATACCGGCGGATTCATGACGATCTAAGCTGTCCATCGGCGTATACTGCTTGTGTGATCGCGTTTGCGGCCACCGGCCGCCGGACATTCTTTAAATTCCTATGCAAATTGGTAAGTGTACCACCGGGTTATGGTTAGGTTATGGTTAGGTTATGGTTAGGGTTATGGTTAGGGTTATGGTTAGGGACGATGTCATGCAAAATATAGCGTTGGATTCGCCATGGTTTTACATTAAAAATATAATACACACATTCGTTTGAAATACGTTCTGGGTGGCATGAAAAGTCCGCCGTTTAAAATACATTGGTGTGCATTTCGTGGTGAGCGGCACGAAAAACATGACGAAATCGTGTTGGTGCGCACGAAACCGAAACAAAAATTTACGTAGCAGTTTCACGAATCCTCGTGAGATCGGGCTGGACCATCGGCTGACAGCTTCTCAGAGGTCCCATCCTCAGAATGTCATTACTGGTCTTACACATTGTTCAACTCTGAACAAAACCTGGTGATTCATGAATACAGCCATACCGGTAGCTGATGTTATGAAATTATTTAGGCACAGCGACCAATCTGACCAAGCAGGACCCCAGGCTAACTTTACATTTGTAGCACAAGCACATGAAACTGTTTCAATTAGGTGTGGTGGCACATAATCTAGGTGCATAAAAAAATTGGTCGCTGCAGTTTTTGCAGCTGAATGCTCCATCATAGTAATTACATTTTGTTGTTAGTTTCCATAAACATTGTTAATTTCTGAATGCATAATGTATTTTTTAAACAGGAATAAAGGTGCAGATATACGTTTGTACATAAAATCTTTTCTTTTTCATTTGGATGATCTGGAAGTTAAAGTTAGTGAAACGTAGCTCTTATTTGTCTGTATTAAAGTGTTCCATTTCATTGCAGTTTCTCACTCCTTATTGATTTTGCTGCCTCATGCAGAACAAGTTTCTTAGAGCCAATGTACTTTTATAACATTTTAGTTCAGAACATTGATGTACAAGTGCTAACCACAGTCATGCTTTGACTGGATGCTGCAATAAACTATTTCATTGTGTCTCAATGCTTCCTACAGGCTGAGAATTTCCTATTGGTACCCAGTGGCACAACTGGTGTGCATGCAGAGATTCATACAGTGTAGAGAGTGGGAGTGTAACTCTGGGTCATTACTGAAGCTGTAATTTCATAAATTGCTTGTTTTTTATGTGATATTCTATAAATACCTCATATGCAGGCTTTTGTAGACACTACAGTTGAAAAAAGTTCCCTAAACGCCTCAATCGTAGCTGTGCGTAGAGAAGCCTCTAGTCTCCACTGCAGTTACTGTACTGCAGTGAGCACAGTTCAAACACAGAACTGCAAAACAAAAAATATGTCCGTTTAAAAGAATGAAATAAGGTGCTGAAATAGGATTTAGCCACATCCGATCCAACTGATTTCAATGAATCTAACTGATTTTATCTACCTGGGCAGGCGTACAAGTAAACCTGCTATATGTGAGGCCCACAGGGGACAACAAATGAAAATGTTTAGTTTTACTTGACAGATTTTTGGTTGCATGCTGGAGCCGTGGGATCAAGCTGGACGACTCTTGTTTTTGCAGGACTTGCGGGATTGTTTACCCTCAGAACTACAGTCATTACTGAGCAGTCACTCGGTCTCTTATCTGGTTTATTTATTCATCAGATGACCTTCATGTGATCTTTTCTTTATAGACTCTTGAGCTGGTCATCAGGTTTAACCTAAACTTAAGATGCCTGGTGAGTTGGTAGATGTTCATATCCTCCCCACACCTCCAGCCACTGAAAGAACTGATATGAAGCCTCCATTCCCAGTAGGACAGCAACCAGTGACCTCCAAGTAGTGGACTAAAATGTTAAATTGTAATCCCTGACACCCTGACACTACATATTACTCAGAGGTGCAGTTGTCTGAATAACTGTCGCCAGAACGAAGAAACTCGAAGTCCAGATGGTGTCCCAGTAGTGATGTTTCACCTCCAGTCTGTATTTTTGCTCCCAGTAACACCTCATCCTTATTTTCTCCTTCTTTTAACAGTCTTCCCCAGACTTTCCAGGGGTGTAGTTTGGAAGGGAACCTCCAGTTGTTTTTTTTTTTCAGAGATACTGGAACACTCAAGAGAGCAAGTGTGGTTTTCCTGCTTTGGTGGTTGTTTTTCTGCCAAGTCATGGAAACGTGCTGTTGTGAGGTGGAGGGTGTGGGGAGTTTGCTGTGATGTGATGCTGACTCCATTACCATAGGGCTGTGAGTAAACCTCCGGGAAGCCTGAGGCCCATCAATCTGTAACTACAACACACTGATGGCTGAGCAACACAACATTTGATTGAAGAGGTTAGTTTGCCTCCGCCGTTATTTTCCCCTGAGAGATAGCAGTGGAAATGTTGAAGAGATCAGAGGCCACACGTACTGGAACAAGTGAACAGCAGTATGGAACATGGATGGTGTCATTGGTTTTCTTTGACTCTATACATCTCAGTAGAAACTTTTGTATATTATTATGTCTTTACAAAAATGATGGCGTTCAGTGAGTAGGAGTTTATAGTTTGAGTGGGGAAAATGCTCACATGGCTTTGATGTTACATTAATCATAGCAAAACACAGAGATTAATACCATTAACTGTTATATTGGTGAATTAAAATAAGCTCCTCGTGTATTTTTTTGCCGCCAGCAGGTCGTATGGCTCACAAACGAAGCAAACAAGTTAGAGGTCTGCATTTATTTGCCCTAATGACCATTTACACATGATTTTACAGCGAGGTATATAGTATTTGAATGATGGATCACACTGTAAAGGTGTCCATAAAATATCCTGACACCCGGCTGACCTTTTCACATGATCCCAGAGTTGTTGTGGCACATTAATCAGCGCATGCAGCCAGACAGCAGGGCTTTATGAAGACAACCAGCAGAGAGGGTTGAGTAACACACTGCAGGGTGCCGTGGTTTTATGAGTCCTCCCTTACTTCATTGAAAAAA
The DNA here is from genome assembly GCF_021347895.1 of Acanthochromis polyacanthus. NCBI lineage: Eukaryota > Metazoa > Chordata > Actinopteri > Pomacentridae > Acanthochromis > Acanthochromis polyacanthus. The sequence continues at coordinate 14,785,136 of NC_067129.1, forward strand.
CACTTAATCCTGAGACACCCTGTTCTTTGAAGTGAAGGAGTGGACTCGTGGTCATCCCGTCTGTGAATTCTTCCAGGAATCTCAATCACACAGACACACACATAAGCGCACACACACAGTTTTTGCTTCAGGGATGACAGTGAATAAAATTTCAAAAGCTTGCAGCTGCACTTTTACAGCACGTAGGGACAACATGAGATTCAGTACCTGTTTTTTTAGCCTCAGTATTTGCCATGTCTCTATAGAGATGCTCCACCACACTGGTTCTGACTAATACTGCTCAGCAGCTATTGGATTAATGCAGAAATTCACGGTCCACAGAGGAGAAACCGCAATCTCTTTGGTCCTCTGACTTTTGTTACAGCATCACCACAGGGTTACATTTAGTGATTGTGAAATACATCCATGGCTTGCCCAGATGGATTGGCATAAGACTTGCTATTGATCACTGACATTTATGTTCCTCATTGGACGAACTGTAAAACATTTGGCAATACCCTGACATTCCCATCAACTTATTCTTCGTGTTTCTCTCTACTTCCCAAATGGCAAATGCACAGAGCTGCCTGTATAGCTGTAGACTCTTGTATCTCTATTTTGCATATGGGTTGAAAACAGCTACTTTTTTGGTTGTTTTTCACCAAAAATGATTAGTTCATGCAGATGCTTGCTTGGAAAATTGCTAAATAATGTATTATAAAATGTATGTAACTAATGTCTTCAACCTAGAGGTGGTTAAGGCTATCAGGGCCACGTAAATCTCTTTGTATTTCACAGCACAACAGTTTTAAATCTGTTTTCTGTGGTGACATTCCTGTACTGGCGCACCAATAACGATGCATTTTACATGACTGGTTTTCAGAAGTGAAAACGGATAAATCATGCTGAGCCTATGGTGAAAAAAAACATTTAAAACAAAATATTTAGTGTTCAGCGAAAGGATGCCAGTCTAAAAAAGAAAGCGAGTAACAGCGAGGTGTAGCTTAAAACCCCATGTCAGAAGTGTTCGTGTAATTATTCTCACTGCTTGAAGGACGAGGCCCATTTTCCACACTTCAGGGTTAATAAAAAATAAAAAGGTCAACTTGTTCAGCCCGACGCCTATGACCTTCAAGTCAGTCAGAGTGAGTTAATCCAAGTGGAAGAAAACCAAGTTACACACCTTCAATGCGATGCCTTGTTCTGAGTAGGTCAGAATGCAGGAACATAATGTTGAAGACGATGATTTAGAGGTCCGGCGGTGCAGTACTTAACACTGCTGCCTCACAGTATGATGGTTATGTTTTCCAACCTGCCTTTTATGGACTGGTGACCTCTCTAGAGTGTTCCCTGCCTCTGGTCTAAAGTCAGCTGGAATAGGTAGCAGTTTACCTCCAATTCTGATCTGGATTCACAGTATGTGTGTAACGGAGTCAATTATGCAGCAACCATATGTATAAAAATGTCCATAAGTAATATGTAGCGTTATAATTTCGCACAATTGATGTAGTTTTTAACATGTTAGACTTCAAGAATCATGTTTGAGTTTGTATCCTCCAATGCCCCTGACTTCCATCCCCCCCTTTTATTGTTGTATTCCATGGGAGAGGTTAACAACACTGTGGTCACAGAAATTCCCATGTTTAATCTTTTAGGTAAATCACATGCTGAAGTTTATTTGTTAACCTAACCTTACTGTGTACACACTTGTGACCATAATTGACGGGAGGATTCTGTTATTTACCTCTTTGGCAGGTATGTTTCTATGTTTTATTGCGTTAAATACAACACAATCCCCCTTTTTACTATTGTGTTCCATGGGAGAGAATAAACAGAGATTGCCTCCAAAGACATCCTGCACACAACCGTCATGTGCGTTCTGTACTTTCCTGATGTGGTTTTCCTTTTTTTACTTGGAAAAAAAAGAAATCTTATTCTCTATTCATTTGTAACCTGGAGTCATATGTGCTGTGTTTGTTAGTGCAGAACATACAAGCATCAGTTAGTTCATTTTAGGGTCCATATGCTTCCAACAATCACAGCAACCTACACTGACAAAACAAACCAGACAGAAACATGATCAACATGTTTAACATTAACATACTGCAGCTGTGTGTGTGTGTGTGTGTGTGTGTGTGTGTGTGTGTGTGTGTGTGTGTGTGTGTGTGTGTGTGTGTGTGTGTGTGTGTGTGTGTGTGTGTGTTTTGTCATTGTGTGGTTGCATGTATTGTATAATTGTCTGACATTGTAATACTGATCACACAGACTATTTGTGAAATCCATCAAACACAATGATGGAAGATCAACTGTAAAAAGACAGACCGGTTGGAATTAATTTAGCATAGTAACTAAAAAATGTCTAATTTAGCTGTTATTGCAAATATTGTTCTGTATTTATATAATGCTTTACAGTACCTGCAAGGTACCCAAAGTGCTTTACAAGATGCGTCACATTCAACCATTCACACACACATTGATGGCAGAAGCTGCCATGCAAGGCGCTAACCACAACCACCAGTAGTAGTTAGGTGTCTTGCTCAGAGACACTTCGACATGAACACGAAGGGCCAAGGATTGATCCGGCAACCCTCCGGTTGCAAGACGGCCACTTTACCCACTGATCCATGCCGCCCCATGCCGGTTTTGATTTTAAACATGAATGCAGCCTGGTAAAGATGAAAATGATGAGGTTCTACTTGCTCATCACATGATTAGATTCAAAATAATCAGAGAAGTGGCCATGTGATTTAATATTTTAATATTTGTTCCTGTAAAATGTTAGTTACAGGAATGTTAGTTTAGACAGAATTACACAATTTCTGATGAGTTTCTTTACATTACAAAATCACAAAACAGATGAGATTCATAAACAGATATTACAGATATTAGAAATGAGACACATCCTGGATTGTTTTTTTCAGTATCACAGGATAAACAAGGAAAGCACTCAGAGAGCGCAGCACTCCACCAAGGCCATTCATTCCCTCATGTGGCATTGTCAGAAATGCAGCTTATTTTTCTAGAAATGCGTGTTATGCATGTGTACGTTATGTGCGGATACTGAATCCACATGTGTGTAAATTACTCTTAAATGTCTGTTGATCAGTTCATTACTTTTTGCAAGCCTTTGTTTAGCTAGTGTTAAATTAACCACTCTCTTCATGCTTTTATTTTGAAGGCCTCTTTTTTAATGGTACTTGTTTTTATTTTTGGTACCATTCCTGCAGCACAGGAAGTGTTTAAGAAGCGTTTTTTTGGCATGAGGAAGACTGCTGAAAAGTACGAAAATTCAGGATGGAAAGGAAAACTCAGAAACACCCTCACAATTAAATCAGTTGTTTCTTGTATCATTTCTGACGGATAAATCTAGATAAGTCAGTTGTAGGATCGCAATCATGTGATCATCAGTAGGCAACTGATGTAGCGTTCACTTGTTGTCATGGTTACAGTGACGCCGTGCCGGCCGCTATCTCACAATGGGAAATCCTGAACAAATCTGTGGATCCAGATTTTAAGTCGCATCACTGCCAAAATCAAATCACTTTTGCCTTGTGTCATTTCTGACCTCTGAAAATGTCATTCAAATCCGTTGGTCTGTTTTTAAGTAATGTTGCACACGGACAGACAGACAGATTCACAGACAAACGTTCGTGGAGTAAATGTATGTATTTCCTTCATTCACAGAGGCCTCTTCTTCTCCTGTCTGTCTGCTGGATGTCCAACCAGGTGCTTTTAATCAGCTTCCCTCAGCCTGAAATATCCTTACATGGTGCTCTGCTCAGTCCAAACATTACTTTTGTACTATTTGTTTTCCTTCCAAAATAGCAAAGTAAAATGGATTTTTCATCACGAGTCCTCTGACTTTATGGGACCTGACTTTCTGGTTTAACATGCAAATCAAACCCCAACATGTTAGACTACAAAATATTTCACTCACTGCCCAGCACTTTGAGCTGAGAGGGAAGAAATAATGAAATTCTACCCAGCTTTATAAGGCTGGCGTTAGATATGTGGTTTACTTTGCTCATAAACAAACGAAAACAAATCTTTTCTGAGACAAAAGCGTTACATTCAGATGAAGGAGATTTATGAGACCCAGCTCTCTCAGTGCCCATCTGTCTGACAGATTTCAGAGCTCCTCGGTACAGCACATAAACATTTTAATCACTGCAGTAGGCTTGAAATAAAAGCAAATTGGTGGAGAAATAATGATGCAAACGCTGAATACACAAACCATTCTGATGACATGGACACAGACTAGTCTCATTAGCCTACCGTGAAACATCTGCTCAGGTTTTATTTTGGTTTTAATAACCAGGTCAGAAGTCAGTAAAGGTGGAACCCTGAGTTAAACTCTCAATGTTCATTTCAGAGGTTTCAGAGACCTGGTAGCCCTCCTAGTCTGGTTGGAAGAGTCGAAGGATATAACATTCAGGAAACTCGTGTTATTAATGACACCAGGCGCTGTTAAGTGAACTACAGTCTACATCCTGGGCGTCGGCCAAAACAGTGATGTCATAAACATGAGACTGAATGTACCTCACTTGTATTCTGTTGATAGATGAGTTAACAAATGTTGTTCTGTTATTACACAGCAGTTTCACTATAATGACTGTAATCATAATCACTATTTCAGACTCTGGACTGTATTTGAAACTCTAAATCTGGCACAGTAGCCGAGCAAAGTACAGAGGTAGTTGTGATTATGTAAGACGAGCCTGACTTTGTTTTTTTTCTCTCAGATTTCTTCCTCCTTGAATCAAACGTCATGAAGTTTTTGATCCTAGTTTTCCCCCTGATGTATACCAAAGAAGTGATTTTTTTTTTTAGCAAAACAGTTTACTGCAATTTTACAGATTTTACCTGTTTTTTAACCCTCCTGTCATCGTTGGGTCAAATTGACCCATTTTAAAATTTTAAAAAGGTGGGAAAAAATTTATTTTCACAGTGAAAAGTTCCACATTTTCAAAATCTTTATAGGAAATTTTTGAATATTTTTTGGTGGAAAAAAGCTAATTAAAAATGTTTAAAAACATTCAGAAAAAAAATCTACCAAAATCCAGTGAATTTCATTGTCAAATGTGGAGATTTTTTATTTAAAAAATTAAAACTTTTGAGGGAAACTTTTCAGTAATTTTTCAGTAGTTTTTTCTGAATTTTTGGACTATTTTTCTGACAAGGCAACAACATTTTTTGGTAAGGACAACACGAGGGTTAAAAACAAATAAGTGAAATCACAGACAAGAAGTATGGATTTAATATTAATGTTTACCATTAGAAAACATGTCAAAACTGTAAACAATATCCACAGTGAAAATCAGTATTTCCACAAATAATTTGTTCCTTTAACGATGTTTGACCAGAGATATGCAAAAAAAGAAAAGATTGTTGTATTTAATTCAGTAAAAATAAATAGGAGTTTGCAGATATTTGTTATTATTAAATTAAATGTATTTTTAAATTGCTATTTCACAGATGTTCCATATTTTGTTCAATTACAGATAACATCTTGCGGAATTGTTTTTTAAATTAACTTACATACTGACTTAAAACAATAAGACCAATATTGTACATAATATGTACATTAAAAAATGGTATTTTTACAGACAATATTTGGTGTTTTACAATTTTACTGTATTTAAATGATCAACAAAAAAATATATTCTACAGATATTTTTGAGCATTACAGTATGTTTTCTGGAACCCTAGCTGTCATAATTGTACTTTTTATTTTTTAATTTTTTGATTTTTTTTTACAGTGTGGATTGTGTCTCCTGTTGACCAGGTGGATTTTACGAGATAAACCTTTTTGTTGCTGTTTTTTTGTGCTTATTTGAAGTTCTGTTATGTTTACATTGTCCTGTGAACGTTGGTGGACTCCATTCATAAGCCAGCTTTAGTTTTAACCAGAAAATTCCTCCCAAGTCCTTTAATAGAAATCAGTCCACGGCTACAACCTGTTGACTCATTGCCAATAAAGAAGCGATCAACACATGTGAAACAGTTCACCATAATTTAACATGAAGTAAAATATATAAAAATATGTTGTTTTCTAAGTCAGCCTGGGGAGAAACAAGCCTTATAAAAAAGGTGACTGACTCACTCTTTACCACCACAAGTGACAGAACAAGCAGATAACTGCTGCTGCCTTTGTTTATTCTGCACCTCAATGAGGCTGTAATAATTATGGAGAAACATGTGGATTCTGTGATTGTGATCCTGACTTCACACTCTGCAGTAAAACGTCTTTAGTGCACATCAGAGATTACAGATGTGGCCAAAAGAGTGACATCATGTGCAAACAGCATGGAGGCAAACAGATGTTTCCAAAGCAGATTATGGGCCTCATGCAAGAGCGTTGTTGTGTTTTATCGGGGAATTATCTTATATGAGATTCACGAAACTCTCTTGAGACGGAAGAAAGAAAGTCGTAAAGCCCTCATCAGGTTTCTGTCTGAGGCGACTTGTTCCACTACATTAGTGGGAAAGTTTGATTCACAAAAATATTATTAAACTACAAAAGAAGACTTGTATAAGAGTGTGGTTCAGAAAATGATTACAGTGGTTTAACATACATTAAATACCATCTGTCTAAAGTAAAGTGGTCCATGAGTGACACTGGACGATATAATCGAAAATATAATGGCCTGCATAAGGTGATTTTAGAAAGGATAATACAGCACATGGAGCTGCATTAGATTCAGAGACATCTGCTGGAATGAAAGACCAGCTACTGCAATATCAACACAATCTCACTCTTAATTCGTCACATGTGGAGGTTTAGTCACGACCACTTCTCATCAATATTAGATGCACTTTATGCTCCATTGGCATCGTTTTTCAAGGTTGTATAAAGACAGACAGAGAGGCTGGAATCAGACATGAGGTTCTCATCCAGGATAACAGGCTTCACATCCCATGTGGGACTATTATTTCTTTTACTTATTACTTGGCTTTTTTTTTCATAATAATCCCATTATTTCCATTATTAGTCACGATTTGGATTAAATTTATGCACCAAAAGTACTTGGTTAGGAAAAGATCCTGGTTTGATTTAAATGTTAACCATGTCTGCTACAGGCCAAACATTTAGAAGCAACTTCAAGTTTCTGTTCACAATGTCTTCCTTAAAAAGGTAAAATAATGATAATAAAACCTAGTAAGAATTCTATGGATTTTGGGATAAATTTACTGCACAATAAGACTTTGCTTTCATTGATATGCACCATTTTCCTCAATTTACCTTTAAGTAGATTGATGTTATCAGACAATTGCTGAATAAAGGTTTACCAAAGAAAAGAAGAGCTTTTTTTTTTATATAGATTTACACGAGTCACAATTTCATTTCAGAGCAAAAGCAAAAAACAAATCATAGTTTCCATTATTCACTTTAGCTCTTTGGGTTTTGAGAGTTTGCATATAAAAATCCCAATAAATCTCAACTATATCTCTATTACTACCACAGAAATGACTAGAAAGGAACAGCCGAGTAAAGACACAAGCGTACAGATACAAACACCAGATAATTACAGTTAAAATATATTCTGATGAGTGACTCTTTATATAATCACTATTTTGTCTCTTTGTGACATTAATGAAGTCCTTTACAAGTCTTTTGGAGGAAAATGACATAAAGAGGTTGGAACCAAGCATCAGTACTTGACATGTTGAAATGGAAATATAGCAGTTGTACCGGAATAAACTAATAAACATTAAAAATGATCGGCAAGCCATTATTAAGATGATATAGTGAACAGAATGTAAATTTTTCACAGCCTGATGTTGTATTTCTGACATCAAACAAGTGTTTTTTCCTCCTGTAGTGAGAAGCAAACTATTTTTACATCACTTGCACATGTCTGGACCACTTGAAAATGTAGTTTGTGCCACTTAGGAATTACTGTGTTTGTACAAGTCCTTAAGGCCTATTGTTCGGTTGTCATACGCTCCATGATTTCCACCAACACGAGTGTATAAATCTTGTTTCACAGTGGCACTGACCTTAAAAAATCTTTCCCACCGCTGCACTGCATCACCCACAGAAGCACAGCGATTTCTTTTGCTTACACAAACCCATTAAACCCACGTAGAGGACTTCAGAAAACCACATTTTGAATGAATTACTTGTCTGATCTTTATTTCAGGCCTACAGTTTCCAGTTTTCAAAGATCTTACAAGCACTTTTCTAGTTCCTATTTTCATTCAAATGATGAAAAATGTAATATTTTAGTTTTTTCTTGTGCTTAAACTGTCAGCAGTGAATTTTTCCTTTTTATAATTGACATTCAGACAACTTCAGCTTGAGTCATTGAGTGTAATTTAATGGATTTTACAGCTGTTTCCTTACAACAACATGCCTGCGTGAAGGGTTGCCATTGTTTTGCTCTACACTCTGACCTAGAGAAGTGAATCCATTGTGGGTGGGCTATTGAGATCACACCTGCCATGGTCTTTATCTTTGAGGCCTCCTATTTCCTGCTACCGTGATTTCTGGGCCCCTTACAACACCAATAACATCAAAAAATCTTCCACTTCTCACCTTGTCTGCATCCTGTTCTTCCTTATTTTAACTATATATGTCATCAAAAGCTTAATCTAAATTTGAAAGCTCTTAACACAGTTTGCTCTCCTTTTCCTGAGCTCATGAACTCGTCACACTGCGACGCTGAGGTTCCGCAATAAAGTGCGAAGCGCTCTGTTTTTTCTGTCTCATGTAATCCCCGCACAAAGCTCTGTCAACACCTGTGAGAGCGTTCACTTCCCTCCTGCAGCTGAGTCTGGCTGCTCGCTCGCTTTTCCTCACAGGACGTGTAGGAGGGAGAGGATGTAGGTCAGGGAGCACCACTGCAGGCGTTTATATTTTCCATTGCTCAAGTTATATCTGTAAGTGGAGCAACCGCGGCTAAACACGCATGAGCTGCATTCATAGACCGCACAATGGCTGTTAAAAGAAATTCAAAACGGTGTCAACAAGTGGCTCAGATGCTGCAGGTTTCCGCACATGAAGGGCCTCGCTGGCTTTCTCTTCTTCCTGACTGTCAGGGATCAATTAGTGCCAGAGGTTGGCAGCAGATTTTACACACTTGACTCGGTTACCAAGGTAATTCAGGAAATGGCATGCAGGGTGGTGGCTGTGTTTGGGATAAAAACTGGCAGCGTTGGTCGTCTGTTGGGTTTGAGCTGCTGCACAAACACACACGGAGTTGTTGTGAATGAGAGCAGAGTCTTGTGATTTATTTCAGGCGATAATCTACTGAAGTGAGGCATCGTTTGTTTGGATTCAAATGTCAGACTAAAATACTAAAAATGAATGATGACATACTGCGTTTCTTTTGTTAACAAACTCTAAGCAGGAGCTGCATCAACAAAGATTTATTCAGTCTGGGGTTCGTTCTACCACAGTTTTGTAAAACTAGGTTAAATGTTTTCTGCTTCTGTCACCTTTTGTCTGCTATTGGCTCATCTGTCACTGCAATATTAAATCCTGCACCGCCATAGAAGCAGCATAATCATGGCTAGAGGTCTTCTTTGCAATATGACATAGTTTTAATGCTATAAATTAAAGAAAAAATCAAGTTGAATCTCTGATTATTTATTTTACAGAAAGTGAAAAAGCCTGGAATCAACATATGCAACATTTTTTTTCAATTGTCCAGTGATGTTATTGACACTGTAAAAATAAATAGAGACTCTACATACCGTACATATTGTTTTATTTCTTACATTTTCTAGTTGTTTGTGTACTTGTCTGCTTTGTCTAAACACAGCGTGCAGTTCAACCCAGTTCAACCCTGAAATCCCTGAATTTTTGCCATGTGACTCATGGTTACTTTGAATAGTTTCGGGGTTGTGTTGAGGGGTGCATTGTTTTTATTTTTTTGTCTTTTACTGAATTTTTGTTTGGAGCAAATGGTTTGTTTTTAGGGAATTTAATTGAGACGTGTAGAATAAAGTGCTTTTGATGAAACATCACAATTTGAAACTTCCCATCAGAGATGATTAGTTCAAGGATTATTAGAAAATTGACTTGTTTTTTCTGTTTTTACAGTTTCTTACTCTGATAAATGGTTTATTATTTTTGCTAAATCCACCTTAAAGTGGAGGCCTTTTAACGAGTTTAATCTCCTCAAGTGTAAGTTAATACTGGATCATATCAAGCTTTGCTGCAACAGACCTAAATGTAATCCAGACTCTAGAATAAAAACTAATATGAAGTTTTTAACCCTCTTGTTGTCTTCATTTATGGGCATCAAAAAATATTGTTTCCTAGTCCGAAAAAAATCCAAAAATCCAGCAAAACAAATTCCCAAAATTTCTGAAAATTTGCAAAACGTTCAGGAAGAAAATTCCAATAATTCCTTAAAAGTTTTGTTTAAAAAAATCCACCAAATTTGGCAACAGAATTCTTTGTTTCAAAAATGAATCAGAATCTTCCAAAAAATCCTTAAACTATCTAAAATGATTACATACATATCTGTAAAAATTCTAATATTTTCTTTTAGAAAATTTACAAAGAATCAACCAAAATCCAGCAAAATTCGCTGCTTTTCGTTTTAAACTGATTGCAGAAGCCTCCTCAGCATGTCTATCGTTGTCTTTTTAAATCCCAAATTCAAAGCAGGATCAGCGGTGTCAGTAGTCAGCGGTGAGCCAGCATGTCCACAGAGTAAATTTCCACTGGCTCCATCAGGTCACCTCCAGAGCATCACCTGAGGGGCTTGCTCTCATACACAGTAAAACTGACTCAGACATGTGTGGTGTTGCCCTTTACAAAGCAGGAAGCTTTGCGCAGGCCGAGGGGTCAGTCGCTGCAGAACATATTTCAGACAACATGTTAGGACTCGGACTCAGCGGGTCGACCTTTTGCACCTTAATGGTAAATACCTCAAGACAAAACAATTTTGCAATGCTTGAACTAAAAATATGTGTATCCTCGTTCATGATTTACGAAAACTAAATGAAGCCAAAGCTTAAGGCAGCGTCAGCCGTCATCTGTTGTTTAAGGCCTCAAGTGAACAGTTAGTTTGACAGTTTATCAAACAGAAAAGTCCATATATGAAACATGACTATGTGCCAATCTGGCTGATGTTTGTGCCGTTTCTGTATCGCACTGTATCCAAAACAGCTTCATCCTGCAGTGAATGAAAACATTTTGACACACCGTGACCGCCGCTTTACACTGTATAAATACGTTGTTGCAGTTTATTTGTTATACATACGACATTATCCCAAATCCTCCAACATCACCATGATGCGCTTGTTTATGACAGGAAATGCATTTTCCTGTTGATTTGGGGAGTTAAGACTTGCAGATTAGTTGTTTTAGGATATTTGTTTTTGTGTTACACCTCTGAAAAACCAGCAGGATCAGAGAAAAAGAGCTGGACCCCCCACCTGTGTTAATAGAAGCCATGTGTTGAATATGAGTCATGAATACTCTTGAAAGTTGCATGATTATAAACTGCACCATTATGTGCTTTAACCGCTCTTAAAATGACATTATTGCACTTTAATGACACACTGCACGTGCATGTACGTTATACATCCATAAGAAAGATCTAATTTTCATTCGGAGGATTAATTACACGCTATCCAAAGGATCCACTGTGGAACTTGATTGAGTCATCACTCCACCTTTTGCACGCCTTTTCAAGTGGAGCTTTTTTTTTTTTTTACTAGCCAGCTTTTATATTTTCTTCATGTGACATGCCTGAACTGATGTTTTTCATTTTGCTCTGATGGTGCAGATAAAACACAAATTGCAGGGCTGTGCTGAGCTCACAGGCGCCAAGGTTTGGCAAGCCAGAGCTTTACAACACTGGCAGCTTTCAAGCCTTTTGGTTCTAATTAAAGCCACTCTGCTCTCAGGACGGACACCACGTCGATTTATGTCAAAGCTTCTTTGGAGGTATAAATCACTGAAGCCTTAGTACCTGTATATGTGTTAATCAGAGGCAAAGAATGTAGATTTACAGTAATATGAATGATCGTACTGGAAGACGACACTGACATTGCGTTGGGGATGTTGGCAGAAAAAGTATCCCATGTTTTTCCTAAGTGAAAGAATGCGACGGCTTTATGAATGAGTGTTGCCTCATTGTATCATATGGTTTCATTGAAGCACCATGTGGTGACCTAAGACATGTTTGTTTACAGCTTGAACTCCTCTTCCTTTGTAAACAAATCCCCCATCTTTCCTGATTCAGCATGGCTGCGACCTAGAAAGCTGTAAAATGCAAGTTTTTTTTAAAAATCTGTACAAATACCATCAGGTGTTTCTACTTAAATCATCAAGTACGCTCCATGTCGGTGGTCTCCACTCCTGGGCCTTTTCGCAGTTTGTGTTAGTGAATTACACAGATTGGGAAGCCTTATCTCTTCTCCACAGTGCTGATAGAGTAGTGACAATTATTGCCCAATGTCTCAGAACGACAGCGATAAATCATGCCTCTGCTTCGTTGGGTCTTAAGCTCTCCATATGACAAAGTGTTCTGTTTTATAATCGTTCTGTTCAACATTGTTTTTGAAATTGCATCTTGATAGCAGACCGTGTTTCTCAGAACTGGAAGAGAACAGTCTGTGATTTCAGAAAACAAGATCTGATTGTGAATATATGTTTTTGTACCTCCATGATGCCAGTTGCGAAACGTGTTTTTATTTCGACACAAATGAAATCAGGAAGGGAAGATGTAGTTTGATAGTGCACAATATTGAATGCAGGCTTCTCCAGTTAATGCTGGAGGCATCATTGGACACGTCTACAAAACATGCACAATTACACAAATCATCAAATGCCGACGTAAGCGTGGTCGTCACATTATCAAGAACCAGCAGCTTTTAATATAGAGCATGGAGTAGATCATTTGTTTTTAGTGCTTTTTTCTTATTTTTTTTTACATGTTTTATAGCTGATTATCATTTGTGGCAGCAGTTTGCAGAGAAGTAAAAAGACATACAGTCATCTCTGTGGTATTGCTGCCAGATGTAATCCTCTTTACATCGGCTAGATCGGTCAAAATATAGAACCATGTCTGATTATATACGAAATGAAATGCCGGATCAAACAGCTCCAACTGCTCTGAGTTTGTGTGGAACTTTAAAATGAGGCACCAAAGACGAATCTATCTTTACCAGTCAAATTCCCGTCATTCACTGTCATACCTGATGTTTTATTAGCACATGGTGTAAAATCAATTTCGTGGCTTCATGACATGATGTTCCAGAGAATAATAAAGCTATGAAACAAATTAGTCCCATGAAGCTGCCTTGAAGATCTCCAGAAAGCTTTTTAGGAAGACTTGGCAGTCGTCAACCCTCAGTCATTTAAGGTCACTGTAGTCCTCCCTGATTCTGAAGAACAGCATCAGGTATTTCTGGCTTTCATGTCCAAACACTGTTTTATATCCACAGCTTAAGGGTATTTTATTGTTCCAAGGCTCGAGGGCATTTTCAGTGAACTCTGCTGGCTCTGGTGTGTTTTCCGTGACAAACCTCTGTTCTATCAGGTTCTTTGGGGACATTTGGACCTCTTGCAGCTTTGCATCCTCTGACTGAATTTACTCTGGATCTGTCTTAAATAAACTACACTGTTTAAGTTGCTGATTGCAGCTGCTGTTGGTCTGTCAGCATGAGAAGTTGTTTACAGAGCCTCATTAGATTATGCAGAAGATAAATGTCATATGCATGTATTTCGAGCTTAGTGGAAACGGTAAAAACAAACAAAACAGTCTCTGATATATACCATCGTTTGGATGTCACTGGTTGTTGCTGCTTACAGTATTTCCGGTGGTGTTTGAGCCAAATAGAGCTGATGTCCATCATTTCTGTTTACATGCCTCCAACCTCTTCAGCTTCGTTATCGGAGCTGTAACTTGGCTCCGTCATCCGACATGGAGTCTCTGACCTTGAGGCACGCAGTCTGTTGCTTGTCTAAGTGTGAATGTTTACCCCAACCCAACTGCTCTTCATACAAATCTTCCAAAGACTGAAAATCCTCCCGCTGCTTCACTGCCATTGGAGCATTCAACAACCACATCTCGAAAGACACATATGCAAAAACCGTAATTATTGTTCAATTTCAATTACAAATGTGTTTTTCTATAAACATGACTATAAAACCATCCCAGTCCAAACCGAAAACATGCTTCGGATTCAGGACATCATTTTTGATCCGTCCACATTAAAGAGGCAAGTAGGGTTTTATATTTGTGGATTTGGTACTTAAACTGGAGTTAAATGTGGTTTACGCTTAAGGTTAAATGACCATAAAAACTTCATTTGCACAGCTTTCATGCATTCAAACCACTTATACAAAAGACTCAGGAATTTACATGGAACTGCTCATTTAACAAACTGAAATATTTTTAATGAAGACTTTTTTATACCAAAAGAATGAGACTTAAGAAGTCATTGCTGCCAGCTAAGAAACCATCCACACCATATAAACAACTCCAGTGAAAGTAACCATAGAGTGTATATAAAAGAAGGAATAGTCCCCGTAACATTACCCACAGCTTTGTGGACTACCATTTGAGGGCCTCAAGTTTGGAATTTGGCATCTTGGTCTTTTGAAACCGTACGTCACAAGAGTGACACTGAGAACCTGAAGACAACACACACACGCATATGTAGCCTTGTCCTGAAATTATTCTAAATTACTCTAAATGGAAACATATTTACAAAGTGAGCGTTCTGCTCTATTGAAAGGACTTGAAACTACGGACTGAGACCATGAACTCAATAGAAAGTGTTTACTAAGCAAGCCAATCAAGTGAAGGTCAGGATCACTTTCTAATAAGCTGCGTTACCTCGTGATTATCAAGCAAATTTGATTCAACCTTTTAAAATCTTCCAAAAAATGAAAAACACAAGCTTTGGAGTAAGCTTTGAAATTAGGTTTCACAGTATTGTCAGAAGGTGATAGTATCTAAACCAACAAGATGTTAGATAGTCAGGCATTTAGAAAGATGGAGGTCATTCTGACAAACCTGGATCATCCACTTCACATCTGCCTCAGTGAACAACAAAACATCAGTGGACGGCTCCTATCCCTGCGCTGCAGGACTGAAGGATTCAGAAAGTCTTTCTTGCCATCAGCAATCAGACTATTTAATTCAAAAGTAAACAGATGAGACCAGACAATTGAATTTCCCTTCGGGGATTAATAAAGTATTGTATTGTAGTATAAGTTATATTACGCACTTTTGACACAGTAGAAGAAGCCAGAAACAAAACCAATTCCTTGCCAACTGCCAAAAAAAACTCAAAAAAATAAACAAACAAAACAAAATACGGCAAGTGGGTTTCATGGTGAAGAAGACGACGCAACTGATCAGCTATGAAGCAAATTAACTCTTGAAAACGTTTTTGTGAAATTACATTTCCCCCCCAAAAAATCTTGCTGTTTCTGTGAACTTTTTCTTAAAAAAACTTTGATGAAAACACTATATGATGAAACTTGTTTTTGTAATCAGTTCAGTCGCCCTCTAATGTTCGGTAAAGAAAATGCAGGTATAAGTTACTTCTGGTTTTGTCTCACTTTTCAGAATTTTTGCACAACCAGCAACAGCAGTTCCTTCTGTTTCCAGCGTTTATGTTACACTAAATAGCTGCTGGCTGTAGCTTCATATTGTAGATGCTATTCTTCATACATCTTCTTACCTTGAAAAGCTTTTCAAAATGTTGCCTGTTTTAGATCAGCGTAAGCAACACACAGAGCCATCAAGACAACAGCAGCTTCTCCCTGGTTAGAATATCCAACATGGACTTATTAAAATGTTTGCTGCCTCACTTCATGTTCTCGGGGCCTTCCCTTCATTGTGCCTCACAGCTATCCTTCATATTGTAAAACTTTCTCGCTGCTTTAACCATTGCTCTGGGATATATCAGAATAGAGATTCTTGGAAAAGCTCCACATCTATTATTTTCTGCCAGCTCTGCAGATTGGGCTGTTTGCAGGGAGTGTAATTCCGCATTATGAACTAATAAACCCAGGAATACTCCTCAGAGAAAACATTTGAACTCCAGGACAGCAGAGTGTGTGGAAACGTTGGACACTTTACATTTATTTGACATGAATATCAATAATAATACCAGAGCAAGTCACCACCTAGTGTACCACATGTTTCTGCATCCGCTCTGCCCGAAAGGAAGCAACCAGAAAATGATTACGGTCGACTCTGACTGATTGCTGCTGATGGTGATGAGTTCAGGCCTCCTTTGCATCTGACATTACCCATGTTTCTCCTATCCAGATCATCCCTAGATGTGGTTTTACTTCAGTGGAAGAATCTTTGTGAGAGAGAGAGAGAGAGGTCTGTTCGGTACAGCTGTTCTCGTTACAGCTGTGGTCAGTGTCACCGCCATCCAGAGGCGTATTCTGATGTGGGAATTGGGATTAATGGGAAAGAGTTCAGTTACCATCCGAGCTCTGCTCTGTGCAAGACCACAAAGAAAGAGAAAAGATGATGTCTCCTAAGAAGGATGAAGAGCAACATCTGTCAGCTTACTGTCAGCTCTGTTTTCTAAATGTAGTTACATGGACCGATGACTGGGAAAGTGACCGAATCTAGTATTTTTACGAAGCTGCTGTGATTCTTCTGGAGGTAGTGGAGATTTTTTTAAACTCCATTTTAACCCTCCTGTCGTCCTCATTTACGGGCAACAAAAAATAGTGTTTCTTTGCCTGAAAAAATCCAAAAATTCAGCAAAAACAAAATTCCCCAAATTTCTGAAAATTTGCAAAACCTTCAGTAAGAAAATTCCAATAATTCCTTAAAAGTTTTATTTTAAAAATATCCCCCAAATTTGGCAAGAAAATTCTTGTAAATATTTTTTAAAAAATGAGTAAAAATCTTCCAAAAAAATTCTAAAAATATCTAAAGTGATTACATATATATCAGTAAAACTTCTAATATTTTCTTTAAGAACATTCACAAAAAAAATCAACCAAAATCCATCAAAATTCACTGGATTTTGTTTGATTTTTTTGTGAATGTTCTTAAGAAACATTTTTAACATTTCTGTTTTCCACCAAAAAAATGTTCAAAGATTTCCCAAAATTTTGAAAATGTGGACATCAGAATTTTTACTGTGAAAATATATTTTTTTCCCTCACTTTTTCAAACTTTGAAACGGGTCAGTTTTGACTCGCAGGACATCACGAGGGTTAAGCGCCTTGTGTGTACATTGCATTTGCAGTGCATTTGTACACTGTAGGCAGAAAACTCCTAAAGTGCCACATTATAAGATGCACTTTTCTTCAGAGAACTGGAAGTCGTTATGCCCTACGATTACACGACATTTTGTATCTCTCTGCTCCTCATGTTCGAACCGAAACGGGTAAAAAAGCTTTCAGTTACTCTGCCCCCTCTGCCTGGAATGCCCTCCAATCTGAACTGAAAATATTAAAATTTGTTTCTTTGGAAGCCTTCCACTCTATCTTAAGATATCGACAACAGAAATCCTTCAAACAGTGCCTGTGTTCTTAAATTGTTAAAATAACTTCTGTATTTTATCTATGTAATTGCTTGTATTTAATATTTTAATGTTTGTTGTTATTGTTATCTGCCTGTTATTTGTTTACTTTGACGTTTGTTGCTGCCTCTCTTGGCCAGGCCACCTTTGTGAAAGAGGTCTTTTATCTCGTTACGTAAAGGTTAAATGAATAAACTAGAATAAAGTCAAAACTAACTTGGTACCCATTCCCCTTTGTGCATAATTTCATTTTAAGGCTGTAAGCTTTCTGTTAATGATTTGCAGGCAGGAGCTAAAGTTTGGCTCTGTAGGCTAACCCCCCCCCCCCCCCCCCCCCCCCCCCCCCCCCCCCCCCCCCCCCCCCAAAAAAAAAAAAAAAAAGAAAAAGAAAACAGTAAAAACACTTTACACAAACTGTAACATTTACAGTTTCCCAGGTGAGGAGAGTCGCTCTTTCAAACAAACTTGATGTAATTTACATTTTTAAAAGCCCTGCTGGGTTACATTTGGCACAACCATCCCTGCTGTTAACAGTCATTTCCATATGGTTTAAAGTTACTGCCCTCACACACACAGTTACACAATGCAATACAGCAGACTTCACCTCACTTAAAAGTCATGAAAACATTAATAAGAGAAACAATTAAGTCTAAAATTGAACAAGAAAACAGCATAAACATCACATGAAGAATGTATTATCATCTACTTTGTCATTCATATTTTCCCTAACTTGTCTGAGGATAAACTTAGTGTGACTGTTTTACTTAATGTTTGTGTAAAAGGAAGAATTTGCTGCAGCTGTTGGAATATAATTTTCTTTCCAACCACAAGAAGTTCATTATTTATCTGTGCTGATGTGTCACATCCTGACTAAGAACAGTTACCATAGACATTGTTGATCATACTAACATCATCTGTGGAGGCTGTTCGCTGCCAAACGTTCATTAGTCGGAGAATAAATGTAGCTGTGTGTCAACAGTTTCTGTGGGCCGTGCGGGTGTTTGGATGGAAAATAATACAATATAACCTAACAAAGATGAGGTAAATAATGAACCAGAAGATTTGGTCAGTTAGAGGGGAACTCTGTCTGTTTACAGGTGCATATGTAAAGAAAAAAAATCATACAGTATTTAGTCTTTTATGCTTCCAGCTGGAGCTGAACGAAGTCTGATAAATTGCCTAAAGTGATGTCACCTTGTCGGGGCTGAAAACTACAAGTTTGACGAAGAAAATCTGGTGTTCTGTTGCTAGCAAGAAGTGTGGTTTCCAAACCTCTGCAGCCTGCTGCTCGTGCTGTTTTCAGCCTGAATTTTCGCTTAAAGAAGCTCGTAGGACCTGACGGTAAATCCACACCTGCAGATAAATAGATAGTGGAGGTGAAACTTTCCCCAGACCCCAAAACCAGTCAGCAGCTTGGAAGTCTTTAACTGCAATCGAGGCTGTCATCTTGAGTAGGACAAACCTCCCACATAGACAGATGAAAGATTTAAGAAAGGTCTATAGAATGACTTTATTGAGGTAATTGCAGGTTTCTCTATAGGAAAAATTAGAGGACAACTCAGTGTAGCTACCACACCTGTACCGTACAATATGTGCCGATGAGTAGAAACACTTCATTATTTTTTTTTCCAAAGGCTGGTTGTTGAGCCACTGATCCCATAGATCAAAATGCTGCATTGAAGGCTGGTGTAGATCGTGTTTTACCATGTTTCCTATGATATTTCAGGAAATCTCCACAGAAAAGCTACAAAACTACCACAACCAAGCCTACCAAACTAGCTCTTTTCACTGAGCTTCTGTCTAACTATGTTTCTCACAGCTTTTTTTTCCCTTTACACAATTTCATGCCAAGATTTCCATTTTATGTGACACACCATTTGTGGGAGAGAATCTCTACATGTGGAACCAATTTGCTGTGAGCTAATGAGTTTCACAGGTGGCTGGACTTGTTGCGTGCTACACTGTAGTCGGAAACAGAGAGCAGATAGTGTAGTTTGGCTGAGGTAACCGTTGCCTGTGTTGTTACTGAGGACACAGGCGTATTAGGTTGTTTACTTTTGATGACAATTTTTACGATCAGATGTTTTCTTTAAACTCCCTGTTGGGAGCAGGTGCTGAAAACTAAACATCACACGTGTGATATTTTCATTTGCATCCAAATTTCATTAGCGATGTTGAATTTTAACAAGAATCCTGAGTTTGAAGAGAAACACTGCTGCTGTCTCTGTCTGTATATTACAGCAGCTGGATACAGTAGAAATATAATGTCTGAACAGTGTTTTATATATGCACACGAGTGATAAACTGCAACTGTGACGTTTCTGATGAAAAAAATTAGGTTACACCACAGCTGTTGGAGAGCCATTGCAAAATAAAATGGATAGCTTCAGCCTTGGGGAGAGAGAAGAGAAATAAGAAGGGGAAAATAGAATATTCTGCAGATGAGTCACTGGGTGAAGGGCGGAGTGATGCCGGCCCAGTCTTCACAGCTGAGAGACAGTGTGTGTTTGTTGGGGGTGGAGGGTGGAGGGGCACCGTGAGGATCACTGGGGCCTTCTGGACCCAAGCTGTTGTTCTGAAAACGGGCCGACACACATGCATGCACACAACAACCTCATGCATGCTCGTAAAGAATAAAATGAAATGAACTGCACTCGCTTTTTGGAGCTCGTTTGTCGTCATCTGCAGACTGCACAGCTTCATTTGTCCTCAGTCTGGGGTCACTCCTCACCGTAACAAATGAGCGGACCCTGATTACAATGCTCCCCCTGATTAAACAGATCTGTCCTTCATTTACTTTTAATATATCTGTAACTACATCACTGCTGTATACTGTGATAAATGTTTAGAGAAGACCACCCACCATAAATCATGTGCAGCTCCTCGTTAGTAGGTTAAACTGTGTGGAAACGAATCATGTCAAAGCCACAGCGCTCTCACATATGAGCTTGTTGTAACGCACACCGTCAGCGCTGCACTCCTGTCAAAATACATTTCGTTTAATTCAAAGGCACTCTTTAACACTGTCTTGAGGTGCGCAGGGAAAGTGCTTTTTTTCTGACTTTGCTTGACTGAAATTCATGTCCAACTGTGGCTTGGTGTCAGCTGGCTGAGGGCGGCTCAGCCAGATGCCTGATGGGTAATTCAACTGTTCAGGAAGTTGCAGAATAAATTACAGCTCTGGCATCACCATGTATATGTGTCAGTGTGTGCCTTTTCCAGCAATCTTTGTGAGGACCAGTTTAACTTCTAGACTATCAGATTTTAAGGACGTTTCAGGAAAAAAATCTGTGTGTTTTTTTTCCCTTTTAGCCTCAAATAAGTTCATTTCAGCTGATGCAGATCTGTGTGTTTATAAAGTGGAGAATGTCAGTTTACTGGCAGGAGAGCAAACAGAGAGCACGTCGGTCCAGTTAATGATACTGACACATTTATCGATGTCCTATAAAAATCAAGATGGCAAAAACATATAAATCTGCTGCTGTAACACTGACTTAACATCCCAACAGTAAGTGGCTCACTTGTGATTTTTCTGTGTCTGCAGGTTGTCATGGCAGGAAAAACTCAGGTGTAGCTGGTAGTTTTACTGATGAAACCTGACAATCTTTGAACATGTTTTAGCAAACAACTGTCCATTTACACAATAGCAGAGACGGAGCAGACAAGATACATTTAGAGTCTAATTTTCAAAATGTCCCTCTGCCAGATGGAGTTGAAGTGGAGGTATGTTTTCAGTTTGTCTGTCCATCTGTCAGCAAGATTACACTAAAACAACCTGAGTGCATTTCATCTAAATTGGCGTAGGGGTGGACCATAGGGAAGAGAAGAGCCCATTAAATTTAGTTGTTGATCTTGATTACTTTCTCTAACATTGCAAGACAGAAAATTGGCCTTGGTGGAGGACTGGTACTCTCTAGACTTACTTCTATGTTTAACTCTGGATTGGTTTTCACCAACAGGGCAGGAAGTGTACGGTTGGTTTGTTGGAGGTATTCATTCTGAAAACAGCTGTGTTCCTGCCACTGCATTCAGGTTGATGGGAGACTGAACAAAAACACTATTATTAAGAAAGTGATGTCTATAAAATGGGCTAAAAGCAGCTTAAAGCTCTGCAGAGCTGCTGAACTATACAACTATTCCACAAATTGTACATTTAATTCTGCAAATTATATATTTAGTTAATAAGTTAACAGTTGATAAGTTATTTATACCTGGCTACTGGTGTGACAGGGACTATGAAGGGAAATGCTAGTTGGTAAGCATTAAGTAAATACAGTAACTGTTAAAAACCAAGAGTGTGCAACATGTGAAACCTGTCCCTGGAGGATCATTTGTCTGTGTACAAGAAATTATTTTAAATTGGTCACAATTACAGGTTAGCCAATATGGTTATTTCACAGCCGATACCCATTATGAGTAATCAAGGATATTTGGAAAGGATATAAACTTGCAGTAAAACTGAAAATCTTAGTGTCAAAATTTAGACACTACACAAAACTACGTTGAAAAGCCTTTACCTCCTGTTTTATGTGTGTATAACTGTTTTTAGAAAGGGTTTGTGCCTAAACTCAACCATGCTTTTAACAAGCAACTATCATTGTGAAAGCACCAACCAACCAACCAACCAACCAGTTGGTTCCTAAACCTAACCACGTAGTCGTGGTGAGTCACAAGCAAAAGTGCACAAGTGAAAATGAAACCTCAGGAAATGATCCATCATATAAACCAGATCTCTTGTTTTGGTCACTGACCTATACCTCCATTCTCTCCTACCGCCTCCTTACACAGACTTTGTGGCTCTTAAAATTACTTTTGTTTCAGAATGACCTAAGACTTCTTTTAAAACAGGAATGAGATTGCAGCTTAGCTGGAAAGGAATGTAATCTGTGGAGACAGAGTTGGATAGGAAGTGGTGGCTGTATGGAGGCGGAGTAGCACATTTTTAAAGTAGGTTATTGACTTGTAAACGATTTCATTTTAACCCAAACCATGATATTTTCCTTAACACAACCAAGTACTTCCTGTGGCTACACCTAACCCAACTGCTAGTAAAAACTAAACTTCAGTCTATGAATCATGGTCCTATACAAGACAGAGACCCAAGTCTGCTGGGTAAAAGCTCTGGGTTGAATTTGAAGTGGAAACATTTCTACCTTACTGGGAGAAAATATAATTGTTTGAAACTGACAAGGCAGTTTAGTTGTATAGGAGCACAATTTCTGAAGACAGATCTGGAGCAGCACAGAAAGTCAATTTTGACTCTCAGGATTTGCATGCATAAAAGAGATTGTCATCAGGCAGCGTTTATGCTGCACTAGACAGGTAGCCAAACAGAAGAAAAGCCAAACAGCTCAAAATCAGTAGCAGTCTTCATAATCAGAAGCACCTGGTTCAAACTCTGACACTCGTATTAATCTCTGTGGACACATATTGTGGTCCGTGTGGCCCGAGGATGCAAGAGGAAGTAAATCTGTGAAATCCATCATTGTCTGTTTAACATTTTCTCTGAAACACGAGACCCAAACCAGATTAAAAAACCTTTTACAGAAACACTACATCTCAGCTGAGGAAAAATCCCCTCTGTGAACCAGGTCAATAAAACAGCTGCATTTCATAAACTTGTTGCACGGTAGTGTGGTGACTTAGCTATCATTTTCATACCGTGAATATTGGAGTTCTGTTGAAAAGAGCTAATCCAAAAAATGACTGACGATATAAAACCAAACCACAGAACAAATTCAAACACATCAAAACATCACGTACTGTTGGCAGCATGAACATTGGGCGTTACTATTTGCTATCAATGACTAAAAGGAAGACACTAAAAGCAGGATATCCTCCAAGGTGGTAATTGTGCTGTAGGCATAGAGACGACTGCCAAAACAAGACCTAGAACAATATCATGTTTTTTATGCTATTGTGGGTTTGAATGGTTAATTCATTTTGAGGTCCCACTGCAAGTGTAGTCAATGAGTCACTTCTCAAGTGACCCACTTCTTTTCAAATGTGGTAAGGAACTCTGTAAAACAACCAGGAACAGTTTGTTTCTACCCACAAGAACTTGGTTTTCAGCCTCTCAAACCCCTTAACCACTTTACTCTGCTCTCTTTCTGCTTAAATCCTCTTGTCATCTTTGAGAGGAAGCCCGATGACATCCTAATCTCTGTCCCGCCGTTGCCTTTAAATTCCATTGCTACTCTACTCCTAATTGCCGTACTTCAACTGTTGCCTGGATTGACCTCTTTCTTCTTCATCTGGCTCCGGTTTGAACTGATTTTCCTCTTGCAGAAAATTTGCAAATAATGTCGTCACACCTGGCTGAAACTGAATATTTGCTAAACAGAGAACCAGCTACCAACTGTCACTACAGTTTACTCAGTCTTCTGCTCAGCTATACTTCAGTTTGCAGGAGTGTTCAACTCTGTCTTACAGTGCAGGTATCAAACAGCTATTCTTTAGGACTTTTGGATGAAGTGAATTGCTACATATCACCTAAAACCAAAGCTAACATGTGTAACTAATTCGCCTCGAAGACTAAATCAATGACTTTCTCTTGAACTGCCATAATCACTGTCTTTCGAGGCTTGTGGCGGAGACGACCCGAATATTCGGATCCGTTCATCTGGTCTCCCGGGTCCAAATTTTGCCTTCGTTTTGTCTTCAGTTAAACTGAAAAATTCCCAAACAGCGGAGGTCTTCAGCATCTTCTCTTGTGTTTATGCAACGAAGTGAAGCGTGACGTCAGAGTCGGCAGCCACCCGGCCATTCGGGTGGTGGTAACAAACACGAATGAATGAGCCGAGATGAGCCGAACACAGTGGGCCGAAGGCGAAGGGAAGACACGAGCTCCGAATATTCCTATTTTTGTCTGGGGGAGGAAGGGGTGATCACATAGACATATGTGTATATGTTTATGTGATCACACGACAGGATGAGCCGGAGGAAAGGCGGAGGGAAGACAGTAACGCTGCATATTCTTTCCGCACGGGCGTGAATATTCGGATTTCAAAATTAATATCCGGATACCGCCGTAGCGAACGAATATTCAGATATTCGGGATATTCGGGTCCAGCTCTAGTTTTGATAGGTGGTAAACGTCAGAGTAACGTCCTCGTAAATGGTATACCCAGAAAACCATTGCTTCCATCAAATTCTATCTTACTATCAAAGCTAGTTTTCAGCAGTTTGTGCTACAGTAGTCTCTGTATGATCGAATCAAACAGTCCAGCCTTTGTTTCCCAGGTGCATCACTGAGACCTTGGTGCCCTGACCTTGTCTCTGTTGATTCTCCGTCCTTGGAGTGTTTCTGATACCCACTGCATACTAGGAATGCCCTAGCCTAGCCGCACTAGACCCAGGTCTGAAGACGCAAGGGTCTAGGAACTCTCGACAGGTAGGGAGGCGGGCTAAAAGGTTGTCTTTCAAATCACTCTGCAGCAATTGGGTAGGTATACAACCAATCAGCGCTACGAATAGGCTGACGTAGTTCCTAGAGCGCTGGAAATCAGAGGATGCGGGAGTTCGGTGAAGCCTTATTTATACAGTCAATGGGTGAAGCTCAAGTATATTACAGACATGTTAGCTTCAAATCTTTAAGGGCTGTTGCCAAAGCCAAGTCTAAAGATAACTGTTTATTGTGCACAGTCATCTTCTTGTCTATCCTTGTTTCTATGGTTGTTTCCGGTTGTTTCTGTCAGAATCGTCGCGCCTCTGTCGTCACTTAGTCACTTAGTGACTCTACACTTCATGGTGATTCATTGGCCAGTTTTAGGAGCATCCAACCTTGAGGCTTACCGAGGGTAACTAGACCGACCCTGGCAGAGAATTAAATTCGTTGCCGTGGGTTGTCTAGCGTGGCGAGGCTAGGAATGCCCCACAACACCTGCTGTTTTGTAGATGTTCTCACCCAGTCATCTATACCCATCACAAACTAGCCCTTGTCAGAATCACACACAAATCCTTACATTTGTCCATTTTCCTCTTCAGCACATCAGTTGCAGCAGTCTTCATTTGTTGACCACACACCCTGCTTTTTGACATGCCCCATTATTAGTTAGTTTTTCATTTCATCTGTCTGTGGTTTACATGAGGTTCTGCTATATAGATTTTGGTGCAAGATTGATGCCTACAGGAAGCAGTACAGGAGGCAGATCTGAACAAAATGCAGAGTGTGGAGAACCGACTTGTTTGCATGCTAACAACACTTAGCAGTGAAGGGGGAAAAAACAAAATCAGAAGGCTAAATAATGAGAAAATGGTTGGCAAGGTGTGGTCAACATGGATTGTCTATTCTTCAGTGAATACTGAAGGTAAAATTTCAGTTGTCAGGTTTAATGTCTGTAGCTAATTTCAGCATCAAAGGCTGGAATGCTTAGTGTTGCTTGGCACAGTGTCCACTGCTCCGGGTGCTTCCATGATAATTGTAACCATCCCAATTTTAACTTGCTAATATCCAACATGTTTGACATTATGGCATCTGCTCCGATGAGTTTGCAAGCAATTTGAAAGGTTTTGGACTGAATCTATAAACCCTTCACGTTACCAAACAATCTGCGCTGTATATTTGTTCAGACCATGATACTGCACCAGATTTTACCTCCAGTGGTTGAGAGGGGTGAAACTAGGGTAAATCAGTCTGAAAATAGTGTTCGCCCAACATTAGGAGCTCATTATATCATGTGAAACTCATTTTTTCCCCTCAGGGGCACCTGTTATGTCACTTTTGAATATTCCAACACAGACCACCCCTCAGTCACCTCCTTGCTGATGTTGCAGTTTTTTGTAACAGGACGGTCATTCCATAGACTGTATATATAGTAGACGTAGCATCTGGCTCCAGAATTGAAGCCAACCCGGAAGTGTCAAAAACTTGCAATATCACGCCGTCCGCTAGGGTTGGCTCCAAGAAGCTTTTTCTCCATAGACCCCAATTCATTTTTGGAGAAAATAAAATTTGATAGACTGATTTTCTACAGCTCAGGATTTTTGTCCCGTTAGTTTTCATGGTCAAAATAAGAGATCAGGTGGCCGATCTTAAAATAAATCAATACTGAATTTTAAATAAATCATTAAAGTTGGCGGAGCCAGGGGGCGTGGCTATACTTGATGGACAGCAACAGAAGCCTCTGCGGTAAAACGTGGGCGGGATAAGAGAGTCCTCAGCCAATCCTGCCCCTAGTTGCTCTCCGGTCCAGTCTGTTTGATGACGCTTTTTACGTCACTGGCTCCAAAAAATCCAAAACGGCGACCAGGAAGTAGCAAAATCCGGGCTTCATTTTCTCGGCGTTGAAACCAACGGGTGACGTCACGGTTAGTTTACGCCTGGGTCATTCAGATCTAGATCCATCTGCAGCATTCAGCAGAGCGCTCATAGATAGACGAAACAGTCTGAACATTTGACTTCCTGTATTTCTGAGTTCACTGCAAACATTTCCAGCTAGGAAGTGATGAAATTCAGTTTTATGCACAGTGACCGGGCTCTTTATTGAGAGGTTCTTGGGACTCCATAGATAACAGCTGTTTACCTGTTTGGTGGTCAGCAGTGGCTTTTTTATACTGTAGCTGCTCTTTTGTGTTTTTGTGTTATTGATTTGTCTGCATGGAGCTCTCACTGAAAACAAAGTGTTTATTTAAAATCCTACTGACATTTCACTTGCATAAGAATTGACAACACAATGTGTAAGTGAGATTACCATCTTGAACAATACATTAAATTATTGAAGTTCTCTATTGCTTTCCATATCTACCCTGTCTACCTTTGTCAGGTTTACTTTTAAACATGTAATTCTGGCTTATTGTTAATACTCTTGGATGTATTCTTCTTGAGCTTCCAGGCAAAGACCTTCTAGTTCATCTGTCCACCACCTCCACCACATGGTTCATATAAAAGCATCATATACCTACTGTATTTAAACAAAACAACTGACAGCAAAGAACTGAATGAGCACAGAAAATCCAATCAGAGAATATCAGATATTGAGAGTCAGTGAAGACCGAGACTTCCTGTGTTGACATGAACTCATACCCTGACATCATCCCTTTATGTGGCACATTGGCTCAGACCCAGAATCACACCTGCATTAAGGAAGAAGACCAAATAGTTGGTGGGCCCTGAGCTGCTGTGACAGCCGTAATGAAGACATCCACATCCGTTTTGGATGAAGCCGAATCTTTCTGACTGACGCCTCTGGCAGAGCAGAGCCTGTGGGTCAAGGTGCTGCAGAGGTGTCGAGTGAAGGACACAAAAGAGATGAATATCCTGCCAGACATGTCTGCACTTGATAAGGTGTTTCAACTGGCCTGCTCTGTAATTTACACTTCTAAAGGACACAGCATGCAGCTTTTCATCGATGTTTTTATGTTTTAATATGATGATTAAAGGATATTTTTATAGTTGATGAGTTCATGGTTAACTGAAGAATATCCTGAAAACTAAGAAAAAAAAATGTGTTTAAGGAGAGATTTTTTTCAGTAACTCCTGCCTGGTATGACAAATTTGGGAAAAGTTGAGGTAACATGCAGTATTTATGTGGGTCCATATTTTCAGAAAGCAGCTTTTGCAATTGACAGACATGTTTGTAGTCTGGTCTGTTTCACAATCTGAGAAGTGGGGCAGCAGCTCCACTGAGTGATGCTTGATCCTAATTTATTTGTGAGGATGTAATGGGGCTTTATGTGGCAGTAGTTCAGGAGCAGCACTGAAGCTGTGGTCATGTCAGTGTAAATAGTCTCACTTATGCACAATATCATCTCCTCATTAAGGCATCTTTTTTTTTTTTTTTCCGCTACCACTTGACTGTATCCAGACAAATTCATACAAGGTTGCCTTTATACTCAGATCTGTTTTTTCTCACTGTTACTCTGCTGATTCCAAATGCCAGCTTTGTCTGAAACGTCACAGATTAGCTTTACTATCCTCCCTTTCTACTGTGGTTACCCTGATGCCTTTAGATGACAGCATTTCTGAATAAGTAAGGTTGCTACATGCAGCCACAACCAAAACAATGAAATGAAGTACTGTTCATGTGTGCATTGGCCACATGAAATCCCATTTCAAATCAACTAACATTAAGCCAGATTGTGTTATAAAGGTAAAGCTATACAAACACAGTCTGCTTCAACCCCACTATAGTGACGACACCTCTCGCACGTGTGGTGCCTGTTTTGTGTTTGAAACAGAGAAGCCTGCCCACAGATGTGACTTTCTTTGTAGTTATTTTGGAAAGACTACCTCTGTAATAGTCCATCCATCCGTCCATTTTCTTCCGTTTATCTGGGGTCAGGTTGCAGAGGCAGCAGACGAAGCAGGTCATTCCAGACGCCCCCACTCCTCACGGCGATGCTTTCCACTTTTTCCTTGGGGATCCCAAGGCGTTCCCAGGCCAAGTGAGATATATAATCCCTCCACATGAATTCTGGTTCGACCCTACGGTCTCCTCCCAGGCAGACGGGCTCAGAAAACCTCAGAATCAGATGTCCGAACCTTCTGAACTGGTTTCTTTCAATGCGAAAGAGCAGTGACTCTACTCCGAGCTCTCTACAGATGTCCAAGCTTCTCACCCTATCTCTAAGGTCTCTGTACTAAATAAAATGAAAATACTGAGAATACTTGTTGCTCTATAAGTGATCCTGAAGAAGGTTTCTGAGTCAAACCAATAAACAAGTACAACTATGATCATATACTCTATTTCAGTTATTTCTTTTCTGGTTCATATTTTATGCAAAACGCGTATAAACCTACAAAGCTACTACTGGTTGATGCCTCCACAGCTGTAAGGGGTAAAGCAGGAATAGGTTGGCACTAGATTAAAAAAATGAAAGCCTTTTCATGCTGTACTAAAAATGAAGTACTAATAGAAAAGTATCCACAGGCCAGTAAGTATATTTTTCCTTACGGAGCTGTAAATGTGCAGACCCCAATAATATTGAACCCATTTTTCCTAATGGGACAAAATGCAGCATAACTACACTATCTTACTGTTATGCTCGATTTTTCTTGCTGATTTTTCTGGCTGCCTGAGTAAGAATTCATATTAATCAAGCTACAGTCCAGCATGCTTTCACGAGGAGGAAGAGGAGGAAGACGTTGATCATTGATCACTGTGAGTCAGGTCTCCCTGCGCTCTACATTTCAGCATTTCTCTTTCAGGAACTGATGAAATCCAGAGCCGCAGACCTCCTCCACAGACAGTCCTCACTTACTGTAACAATACTTTAGTTCATTTCTGCTCCTCCTGTCTGTGTTTTCTTGGGTGAGCGGCAGAAGAGACATCGTGGCATCCAGTTTAGCTTTTATGTGGGGTGAAGTTCAACAGGGCAAATCAGAAAAAGGTTGTGTTGACTGATATTTAGTCCTTGAGGATTCTAGTCAAAGTTGAAAAATGTTTCTCTTTTCTATAACTAAACAGACCTGCACTGCAAAGGGAGTCTTTTTTTTGAAAGATTTCATGCTAGAAAGAAACATTTTTTTATATATTTTTATCTGAAACAAGAACTTTATTCATAAGCATGTGATGACTTTTAACGACATTTGATGTAATTAAGAAGTTAATGACATGCTGTTCAGTGTTTAGTTGTGATTATCAGTCATTTGTGTTCAATTCAGCACAGGGTAGATTCATAGATCAACTCACAAATATAACCTTTCGCATTTTCTATCAATGTGCACAACATGAAAATATTCTGTGTTGAAATTTGCAAATAATTAAAAAGAAATCAGCAAAATCTAATTAAGTAGTTGTATTCATTCCTCTTATGTCAATACAATTACATTAGTATTATTGAGAAAAAATGCAATAACAAGGAACTTTAATTTATTTCTGGGTTAAGGCCACTGAAATCTAATTTATCACAGTATTTCCACAGCACAGCAGGAACAGTATATACAACCTTCTGCTTCATTTCTTATAATATAACACAGGCTGGGAGGAAACAAAACAGATTGTTATCGGTGGACACTCATCATTTCTGTGACGAATACAGTGAATATCAGAAATCTTGTTGATTTCTTTGGACAGGCTTTAAAACCCATAAGCCACCAAAATGTACCAGAATAAATTCATGAGGTAAACAGTCGCTTTAAATGCCATTAAGCCATGTTTGACAGTCACGCCAATTCTTCAAGTAATACAAAAATCATGTTTCTAATTGTAAAACTAGCTTTTTTGATACAGTTGCTACATCTCTTGTGCACTTGGGTCTGCAAACGGCACACTGGTCCTTGTGGCAAGCCAGACCATGTAGCTGGAATGTTGTTTATTGGAATTCAGAGTTTTTAATTAAGCAAATCCATTCCCCAAAACCGTTTCCCAGCCCACTGTGTCACGACCTTGACTCCAGGGACCGTTCCCATATTCTCAGCTCAAACATGGACATCAATCATAATTTATACTTTGAAAGAAAGCGTCATGGATCGAAGCAGCTCTGGCTATAGTTGTGGGTTTTCTGACCACTAGACCTGCCTCTCTTGGGAAGTGTATCAGCCAGAAATGCAGTAAAATCACAAGGGGAGACTCGCCAGCCAAGGCAAAGATCCAAACCATAATGTGGCCAAAATACTTTTTTAATGTGGCTGGGAAGGTCCCACCAATACTCACTCACAATATTACTTTAGTAATAAATATTCCTCAACTCATATTTTATATGACACCATAGTAGTTACCTTCTGATACACACACATTTCTCACATTCCCACTTCTTTGTGCTACAGTTGATCACAAGGAAGGGAAGCTTATTAAAAATGCGTGAAGCTAAGAGAAGACATTTCTCCTGCTAATCAAAAGAAGTGACTGCTACTATTTAGTGCTATTATGCTGTGAACTCCAGGTCACACATACAGTATACTGCACATTGTGCATCCATCTGTAAGTATATTATGTGTAGATCACATGTGAGGACTGTCTCTCTCTGTGTTTTTAGCCAAACTCTGCAGGAGAGACTTCTGGAAGACCTCGTCACACGACTCAGGGATCAGAAACTCCAGCAGCAGGTCACAGATGCAGTAAAGCAGATGTCTGCAGATCATCACAAACAGGGTTAAGACATCAAGAAACTGACATTAACTTTAAGGCAGCTGATTATATGGATGAAATGCAGCAAACACAGTGTTCAGATCTATCTAAAACACCGACCTGGTAGAGTTCTACTGTTTAGTGAGATGACTACTGCTAGTTTCTGAGCTCAGACAGATTTACTCAGCAGCTTGGTTGCTGACTCACTTGTTTATCTGATGGTCCTGTAAAGACTCCAGCAAGGTCTCTAAGCTCAGTCTGTACTTCTCGCTGCCCAGCATGTCAGTGATGAGTTCTGTTCAGGGACAAGAAAGATCTTCAGAAGAAGCCAAGCAAATCGGAACAGTGTTGGACAGTTTTAATCTGAATGAAACAGCTGCTGCACACCTGGTAACAGCTGCGTTAGACAATCCAAACATCGCCCCTTCGTTTCCTCTCTTTCTGCGACACTTCGCTCTGGCCGTGGCTGAGTAGGCAGCGTGCCGCCTGGCCAGACAGCCTCCTGCAGCACTTGGAGGTAAATCACCCAGCAGGGGGCACTGGTCAGATGGGCAACCCCGACATCCAACCATCTGAGACACAAATCTGTAGTTTAGTGCAACAGTGTTCATCTGTGCATCCTTTAACTACACTTATTATATTTATCTGCAAGTTATCAGCCAGTGAAGATAATAAACAAGTGAACAAAAGCACATAGATATGCAAACATGCTTCATTTGACTAGGAGAGGAGAAAAACATGCACACAAGAGAAAGCCAAATAAGCATTCTGTAAGCCAGCGCAAAGAATGAAGATCCTTTACTGACAAACTAAGTAAACCTTAAACCCTAAATTAAGTCTCACAGGAAAACGTAAAGTTGAAAACTGAAGGCCAGTGTAATCAGCTCATGAGAGCAGGACAGCAGAGAGTAGAAAAGCCCAGTTCTCACAGACAATATGGTAAAGGGAGTCCAGAGCTAATTTTAAAAAAAGCCTTTGTTTAAATCTGTGTACCCAGTAAGGCCTAAGTATTGAATTTCAAGACAGAAATGCAGCAGTCACATGCAACCAACCACTTAATACCTCATAAAACTGTCCTTCATACTAGAGAAGGCTATGGTGTCTGGATGTCCAGCTGAATGGAGGACAAATATTGCATGCAACAATGTTACATATTAGCAAAATAGATTTGTAATTGTAGCTGCAACAGCACTAGTAACTAAATACATTTACTCATATACTGTAGTCAAGTATAGTTTCGAGGTACTTGTGCATCTCTTGAACATTTACAATTAATGCAGATGTTTACATCAAAATTATTTTATCTTTGTGACAAATATGACACATTGGTAAAGATTAAACCAGTGATTTCCAGTCTCCTGGTGTTTTCCTAAAAGCAGTGTGTAGTGTGAGTCACATTTCAGAGGTCTGTGATTGTAAAAAGCTCAATCAAATAGTGTTACTTTCCCCTGTGGAAAAGAACCTTGTTTTTTTCTATTTTTTTCTCCCATTTTTCATCTAATCTGATAATTAATCTGCTGTCTCTGTATAGAAAACAATAAAGTGGTTCAAATACAGAATTTTTATCTGTAATGGAGCATCTTTGTGTATGATCTGAATATGTCTTCCACCACTGAGCAGTACACTTAACTGTTGTGGCACTACTTTGTCTTTGCCTTTTTCTTCATAACCAATAAATCACAGACATTTAAAAGAAATAGATATTCAAGAATAAAAAGCCGTAACAGTTGCAATCCAAACTTGAGGATTATACTTAATCTTAAAAAAGAATAACAAGCTCCCGTGAGCATACACTTTGCCCATAGGGTGTCTGAGTAACTGCTTCCTTGTTAACATATACCGTATGGAGAAAGCAACAGAGGGTGCAGAACTCTTTTACCTTTCAATGAAAGTGCCAAAGAGCAGTCTGATGGTTTTCTGTATGTTCTCAGTGCACAGCCAGCTCCACTGGTCCTTCATCAGCAGACACAAGATGTTCAAAGCAACATCTGCCACAGCTGTGTCTGGATTACACACAGATAAACACATAAATTAACATTTATTTTCAAGACAACAACTGATTTTCAGAGAAAGTATTAAACCACATTTGAGTAGGTGCATCATTAGTAGAAGAGGCGCACTGGAACTACTCAGCTAGGGCTCAGATAAACAGTGGAGTTTTGCTGCACCCAAGTGGTGATATTGTGTCGCTGCATGTTGCTTCTCTAATGTTACAAAGTGTAGACGCTTGTAAACAAGACTGTATGTAAATGATGGACATAACCTCCAGTTCTGAAAAGTGAAGTCAAAACAAAAAGGCCTTCAACCTTCATTCTTTCAACAGCCAGCAGGGGGCGACTCCTCTGGCTACAAAATGAAATCCAATTGTAAGTTGCTGAGTGGATGAACCTAATTCTCAATTCAGTTGTAACTATTTCCTAATGAATTTAGGGTCTCAATGACTATTTTTGAAATGTTTTGAATGCAATATGTTGTTCATTTAGTAAATTATGGTACTATTTAAAGGCAAATAGACATTAAAATAATGCTACCATGCTCAGTGTACTTAAAATTCTCAGTCAGATCCACTCCGGACTAGTCACACCAGCAAGATAGGAATGAACCAATTCCAAACTTTAAAACGGTCATCCATAAACAAATCGGTGATGTCATGGTCCACACATCTATCTTTTATTTACAGTCTATATTCTGTACTGATGTTGTGCATACAATACAACATAAGTAAGACAGTCTGAACCTGTTCCGTGATTTTTCCCTGAACTCTTCTTGTCTTTGCCTTGCTGCTCACAGCTCTGCTTGACTGCTTCTTTCCCATTCGGCTCACATAAAAGTCTTTCTCGCTCTCTGACAAAGCTCTCCAGGCTGGATAGTGACATGCCATTGAGGACCTAAACAGTCATAATGAGCAAATTATTTGTAAAAGAAAATGCCAACTCTGTGTCATGACTGCTTCAAACACATATTTATCAAGATGGTGAATGCACTTTGGTAACTTACAGGGCTGCCTTCACTGAAGCAGTATCCCACTTTAGGATGTAGGTCAGGTATGTTGAGAGATGGGGAAACTTTGCTGCCGAACATAAGCCTCCTAAAGCATGAAATACAAAATCCTCTATCAGTCAAAAAAAACACCCATAATTCCATAAAAGCACCTCAATCATCTGCATTCAAAATCTGATTTATTTCGTCAAAGTTTCGTCTAAGCTTTGATAATTTCATGTCCTCTGAGATGCTTTCAAATGACCCACTTAAAAGAAGTGGAAAATTACTCTTTGGATGAGCAGCTCATTCCTAAAAGACACACTGTGATAAGAAATCTTAAGTGGAAGCTTATGAGAACCACAGCACTGAAATGACAGACCTCTCACCTGTACTTTCTTTCCATCGTCCTTCCATCAGCATCTCCTTCGATGTCCTCTGTGGGACTAAGGGTTTCAGGATGAGGGAAGGCTGTCTTCAAGGTGTCTAAAGCATTTTCCATCATCTTCAATGACATCCAAGATTAGGAAAATGTCATTAAAATCCCCTTGAAGCACAAGCACCATCAAATCCTTGGACATTAACTCACATCTCAAGTTGTTTTCTACAAAAAAAACCATTCTGTGTCTCATTGCACACTCAGAATTGAGGCACAAATGTAGCTCCATATCAAGGTATTTATTTATCTTTGATGCTGAGAGATCTCTTGTCTATTACAAACTGTTACTATTACACTGCACAGTCTACACAAGATCTCCAGAATGTAGATTTATTCTCACCTTATCAATTCTTGACTTGACAAAAGGCTTCCTTCCAAAATACGTGCAAGCGTCTGAGTTAAGAGCTAGAAACTCTTGCATGTCTTCACTGTTGGCTGTCTCAGGAATGCTGCCTAATTGCTAGAAAAAGAAAATAATCTCACTGCACGACCACAGACCTTTTTGTTTGTGAAGACTGATGTTATACATACTTTCAGGAAGGCATCCAGTTGGGCTTTACGTGCTTCAACTTTCTCACCATCTGGACTGCCAAAAGGGAGGTCGGGGAACATTTTCTTCGGGCCTTTCACATCTGAAAGGCATAACATTGACAGACAGTGACATATCTGACTTTGCATGTTGAGGCTTTATGATCTGTTCAAACATCGTGAGAATCCTTTCTCACTTTTGATGAATTTCTTCACTTCAGGCTTCTCCTCTAAACGTCCCTGCAAGTTGAGGAACTCGCTGTATCTGCGATTGACGGTGTGACTGGCTGCAGGTTGTAGAGTGTCGGCATTATCAGGGTCAGTCAGGGTCTCAAACTGTAAAACAGAAAGAGGCAACAAATGTGTGATTATCAATATTCTAGTATCAGCCCCATGAGAATAAAACCAGGAGGTGGTGGTGTTACCTTTACAGTGTAGAGAGTATATGGATGTATGCCACCGCTACGCTGCTCCTTTACACTGACAGTTCCAGAAACTTGCACGTTCTGGATGATCACAGGTGAAGCTGGGTTGTTGGGAGCATCAAAGCTGTAGGGGGATATACAGAGCCTTCTTGGAGGACAAGTTGGAGATTTCTCTTGAGCTATCCCTGCTGGCCACTGGGAGTCGTCGGGCACCACTACCTTAGGCCCAATATTTCTCAGAGGACCAAAGCAGCCAAAGTCTTCGTCATCTTTTAAGTTGAGCACGTTGCAGAAGTTGGTTGGAGGACCACAGTCACAAAAGCCTCCTGTCAGGTCGTCTTCTGAATCTGACGGAATCAGCGAGTCCGATGAAATTATTTTGGTCTGTGATGAGTAGCGGCCGGATGTGAGAGAACAGCAGTTTACTTTGTATGGTTTGAGCAAACCTGCATGGCAACTTTGCACTTTCCCAGCAGATGTCAGGCTGACCATGCTGCCCTGTGAGGAGTCTGCTGGACTCTGCAGATCATCAGAGCAAGAGGAGCTTTTGCAGGTGAGGCCAGTTTGATCAGAAGAAGACAGTGACTTGCAGGTGGTCCAGGACTCCTGCTGGATCTGACATTTGTATAGAGCTTCTGATGGGAGGTCATCTATGCTGATCTCCTGTGGTTCTCTGGACCTGGTGAAGATGTCTACGATGGTCTGGTTGAGCCAGTCAGGATCAGAAACTCTGCTTATTAGAGGCAGCAGCACGTTGCAGGTGATGAGCTCTGTTACCATGTAGCCTCCGGTCTTGGTTTCCATCTGAGGGTACGGAACCAGGACGTGTAATACGAGGTTAACTAGAGCTCTGGAGTAACTGAGCTCAGCCGTTGTGCTGCTCACAGCTGGATGAGGAGCATCTACTTCACTGTAGAGCTGCCAGAGGCTAAAGCTCTCCTTCTGTGTCGACTGAATCTGTCTCACTGTCATGTAGCTCTGCAGGTGACAGCCATACAGCTCCAGCAGCCGTTGAACCAGCGCTTTTCTGTCCACGTGCCGTGCACGCTCCTTCAGCTCCATCACTGACTCCAGCATTGAATTACGCACCGCACGTTCAAACTCTCCCTCCACGTCTGGCAGCAGAGTGCGATACCACGAGGACACAAAGTCACGCACTGCTTTGTGGACGGCGCTGTGGATCTCATGGTTCAACCTCCACTCGTGCTCAGGCGAAGGCAGAGGTGGGTTAACTGTGCCAAGAGGCAAGAAATGTTCCAAGTGGAGAAGGCTGTTGGCATCCAGTACAGCCCGGGACCCAAGCCAACCTCCGAGAACCACCAGGAGGCTGGTGAAGACACAGAGGAGCCAAACGTTCACCAGGAGATGGAAGAGGATGAGCCACGCCAGCAGAGCCCCGAGTCCCAACAGTCTGCGCTGCCCAAGAAACTCTGATAACGTCCAGTGATTAGAGCTTTTAGTGGAAGGCATTCTGGTCAGCTGGAGAAATATGTCCTGCGGAAAAACTACATATGTTGTAAGCAGCAAAAAAAGGATAATGTGACGCTTTGAGTTGCTTGCTGTCAAGAACAAGTCAAGCAATGCAGTGCTGATGTTAGTTACTGGTTACTTATACAAGATCTTATCAACAACTAAATTATGATGTAATATCAGAGACCAACTGATCTGCCCAGCAGATAAACACTGTAAAGCAGTTAAATGAAGGGAAAGTGGTGACAACATTAATGACGGCATTTTATGATTATATATTTATTTTGTGTTTAAAATTGTGATCTTACAAGCATTTCTGTTCTGCCTCCTTTTTGCCTTGGGTTTAAAAAATATATTCATCAAATATTGTCTTACAAATATATATTTATATATATTTTTATAATACTTTCTATCTTGCTTTTGGTACATATTTTTGTTGCTGGCTGTTGTGTAATATGTGCAGCACTCTAAAACATTGTGTATAAATAAACTTTGACTCATTTAGTAATAATTTATTTAAGTAGTTATGATCCAGTAACATACGCTGTTCTGAAACATGGCATTGTGTCTGATGAGTACATCTACTGGTACTTTAAATATATTTTGACTACTTCTTTAATTTTACTTGAGTAATGCATGAAATTAGCACTTCTACTAATTCATAATTTAAACAGATGAATTTTAATCACGATCAAGTTTTCTTACACTGGGATATTAATGTATTTAGTAATGATTTAAAGGCATGAAATTTTATAGCATTAGAGTATTTCTAGACTGTAAATTCACTACTTTACTTTACTAATAATTTAAATGAATGGATTTTACTTGTAACAGAGTACTTCTACTCTGTGGTCCCTGGTCTGAGTACTTCTTCTCACTGTATAATGAATATTCACCACATGAGAGAGCTAATATTAATAATGCCGTTAAAGGACCTGTTGCCATGGCTACCTATCCTTCTAACTGTTGCACTGAACCTGCTGTTTGTTGTTGTTTTTATATTCAAAGAGGAATGGGCCTTGAACACTTGCTAACAAAACAGCCCAGCAGCAGCTGAGGTCACTGAGGAGGATAATGTACACCAAGCACACACAGGTAGTCGACTATGAAACTGTAGATATTATTAAGGAACAAGAGAGCTAGTGGATAAAATAGTAGTAAAATAAACAGTACCTGGAAGGTTATAGAAGCGTCATAGCATGAATACAAGCCCTGTAGAGCGTCCTCTTCCTCCTCCTCTGGGACACACTTTAATCCTCTGACAAAGATTATCTGGCACGGACCATATGGACAACTAGCTGTTAGGTGTCCACTTGACCTGCCAGCACACAGAGACAGACACAGCAGTCCTTTACATCCAGAAACATGCTGAAAAATACACATTTTGATTAAGAAATGAAAGAATAAATTGCTATAGCACATACAATACTGTTCAAAAGTTTGGGGTCACATAGAAATGTCATCAACATATATATTATATATTACATATGAAATATACACGAACACACTCGCACGCAGACACACACACATGCACGCGCGCACACGCATGTTTGTACTTCTATCTTAGTGAGGACATCCATAAGTGTAATGCATTTCCTAGAGCCTTACCCTAACCTTAACCATCACAACTGATCGCCTAACCCTAATCCTTACCCTAACCCTAACCAAACCTCAATTCATACCTGTTCTCTAAAAACAAGTCTTCACCCTCAAACATGGCTGTTTCAAAGTGAGGACCGGCCAAAATGTCCTCACTTTGTAAAAATGTCCTCACTTTGATAGTTAAATGCAGAAAATGGTTCTCACAATGTAGCAAGTACAAGAACACACACACACACACACACACACACACACACACACACACACACACACACAATCCCTCCTTCATACACACAGAGAACAGCCATTTCTGCTTTCATTCCCATTACTTTTATTTATCTTAATTTTTTTTCGTCTTTGTTGTATATACAGTGCCTTGTGAAAGTATTCGGCCCCCTTGAACTTTTCAACCTTTCGCCACATTTCAGGCTTCAAACATAAAGATATAAAATTTTAATTTTTTTTTAAGAATCAACAACAATTGGGACACAATTGTGAAGTGGAACGAAATTTATTGGATATTTTAAACTTTTTTAACAAATAAAAACCTGAAAAGTGGGGCGTGCAATATTATTCGGCCTCCTTGCATTAATACTTTGTAGCGCCACCTTTTGCTGCAATTACAGCTGCAAGTCGCTTGGGGTATGTCTCTATCAGTTTTGCACATGGAGAGACTGAAATTCTTGCCCATTCTTCCTTGCAAAACAGCTCAAGCTCAGTGAGGTTGGATGGAGAGCGTTTGTGAACAGCAGTCTTCAGCTCTGCCCACAGATTCTCCATTGGATTCAGGTCTGGACTTTGACTTGGCCATTCTAACACCTGGATACGTTTATTTGTGAACCATTCCATTGTAGATTTGGCTTTATGTTTTGGATCATTGTCTTGTTGGAAGATAAATCTCCATCCCAGTCTCAGGTCTTTTGCAGACTCCAACAGGTTTTCTTCCAGAATGCTCCTGTATTTGGCTCCATTCATCTTCCCATCAATTTTAACCATCTTCCCTGTCCCTGCTGAAGAAAAGCAGGCCCAAACCATGAGGCTGCCACCACCATGTTTGACAGTGGGGATGGTGTGTTCAGGGTGATGAGCTATGTTGCTTTTACGCCAAACATATCGTTTTGCATTGTGGCCAAAAAGTTCCATTTTGGTTTCATCTGACCAGAGCACCTTCTTCCACATGTTTGGTGTGTCTCCCAGGTGGCTTGTGGCAAACTTCAAATGAGATTTTTTATGGATATCTTTGAGAAATGGCTTTCTTCTTCCATAAAGGCCAGATTTGTCCAGTGTACGACTGATTGTTGTCCTATGGACAGACTCTCCCACCTCAGCTGTAGATCTCTGCAGTTCATCCAGAGTGATCATGGGCCTCTTGGCTGCATCTCTGATCAGTCTTCTCCTTGTTCCAGGTGAAAGTTTAGAGGGACGGCCGGGTCTTGGTAGATTTGCAGTGGTCTGATACTCCTTCCATTTCAATATGATTGCTTGCACAGTGCTCCTTGAGATGTTTAAAGCTTGGGAAATCTTTTTGTATCCAAATCCAGCTTTAAACTTCTCCGCAACAGTATCTCGGACCTGCCTGGTGTGTTCCTTGGTCTTCATGATGCTCTCTGCACTTTAAACAGAACCCTGAGACTATCACAGAGCAGGTGCATTTATATGGAGACTTGATTACACACAGGTGGATTCTATTTATCATCATCAGTCATTTAGGACAACATTGGATCATTCAGAGATCCTCACTGAACTTCTGGAGTGAGTTTGCTGCACTGAAAGTAAAGGGGCCGAATAATATTGCACACCCCACTTTTCAGTTTTTTATTTGTTAAAAAAGTATAAAATATCCAATAAATTTCATTCCACTTCACGATTGTGTCCCAATTGTTGTTGATTCTTGACAAAAAATTAAAATTTTATATCTTTATGTTTGAAGCCTGAAATGTGGCGAAAGGTTGAAAAGTTCAAGGGGGCCGAATACTTTCGCAAGGCACTGTAACAAGAAAAGCACTCAGAGTGCAGTACTGTGTTGAGGCTGCTCAGTTGACGTGTAATTTCCAACGAATGAAATCTTTAATAAAAATGACCTTGTGCTGAGCACAGGCATGTGCACATTATGCATTCATACTGAATCACATGTAAATTACTCTTATAAAGGTCTGTTGATCAGTTCATCAATTTTGGAAAGCTTTTGTTTTGCTAGTGTTAAAATAACCCTTCCCTCCAGGCTTTTTGTTAATTGTTAATTGTTTGTATTGTTAATGCTTCGAGCTTTTATTTTGTGACCAATTCAGCACACAGGAAGTGGTTCTCTAAGAAGAGGTTTCTTGACATGAGGAAGACCGTGCTAAAAAGTCTGAAAATTCACATAAAGATGAAAGAAAACGGTTCCACGCTGTTGCTGTCCAGCGAAGGATGTGTCGAAATTTAGAAGCAGCTGGAATGGAGACAAGAAAGGAGTGAAGGACAGAAAGGTGAATTTGTGTTCAAAATAAGGCTGAACGTAAATGAAGGCTTTGTGAAACATCAGGAGCTTCACCGTCATTGGTCTCCTGCTCTCACACACATTAGCCTGCCTTCTTCTTCTTTGGTGTTCGTCTTCTTTCTTCTTCTATTGGAGTTAATGTCGGTTGGTGAAGCTCACTCATTTGCACGTTACTGTATACTGGGCTGAAGTGTGGAGCAGAAGTTTGTCAGCAACAAAAAATATTCAATAATAATTTTAAAAGTTGGCAAATTTACTGGTCACACATGCGCAAGTAGATGAAAAATTTACTCGCACTCGCTCAAATTTTGGTCGCAAAATGCGACCATTTCTCTTTGAAGTCTGCTGCAGCACAAGTAAAAAGCAGCAGGAGATGGAGGAACTCTAATAAAGTACAAGCAGCTCTGCACTGTGCAGTACTTTAGTAATTGTACTCAGTTACTACCTGGCTGCTATGATTCTGGCTGCGACACATTAGTTTATATTGTGTTGTGTGTATTGACATGCTGCCAGTGTGTCTCAGCTTTCTCGCCCGATGTTAACAGGAGCAGCAAATTGTAACTACAGTTCTTCTACCGTAGACATGGCTTTATGAAATGAAACACAAATAAGGCAGAGGTCTGAGATGTCATCACACCCGAAGTTTCAGCCAAAACAGCCAACAGAGCAGCTGGCAGCAGCTGCAGACTATCTGTTATGCAACATCAGGACTGACCAGTAAATACAACCAGTGTCACATTACCTCAGCTAGAAATGTTTTGTTCTATAAACATTCTGCAAAGTTCTAGAAATGTATCCAGAGGACAGGTTGAAGAAAGTTCTTTCTAAAGGCATGGTCAAGTTTAAAGACATTCTTAAAATGTTTTTCTTAAAACATTTGTGGAATTTTGCCATGTGAACTTCTTCCTTTGTTGTTATGTAACACTTGTGGTAATGTTTTAATGGAGCTGTGTTTTCTAACCTCGACAATGTCCCCAGTACATCCTTAGAATATTACAAGCAAAATGTCCCAAATTTGTTTATATGTCACATTACAAGAACATTTAATATTTAGAGGCTCTGATAATATCTGGAGAACATCTTTTGTATGTCAGATCAACAACATTCTTGATTTAGTGTCATGCAACATGATCCAACAACGCCCTGCAAGCCTCTCACGAATGTTCAGAATAAAACAGTGTCTCATTTCACTTTTAACAGCATTATAAGAAAGGATGAAGCATTCTTTGAGCATTAGTTTTCTTTAACCCTCGTGATGTCCTGTGGGTCAAAATTGACCCGTTTTAGTTTCAAAATGTGGAAGAAAAAAATATATCTTCACAGTGAAACTTCTGGTGTCCACATTTTCAACATTTTTGGGAAATCTTTGAACATTTTTTTGGTGGAAAAAAAGAAATGTTCAAAAGGTTCAAATGTTTCTTTAAGAACCTTCACAAAAAAAATCAACCGAAATCCAGCCAATTTTTTCTGGATTTTGGTTGATTTTTTTGTGAATGTTCTTAAAGAAAATAGAAGTTTTACTGATATATCTGTAATCACTTTAGATATTTTTCGGGTTCGAGCACCGAAATTGCCGAAGGACCCTATTGAAACCCTACTGTAGGGTTTCTTTTTCTTCTTTTTCACTCTTTTCAAATTCCACTTTGGCGGCCTAAACATACCCCAAAACGCGTCAAACTTTGCATGTACATCAGGACTGGCGAAAAATTTGATATTTTATGGGAGTTCCGCACATGTGTGGCAAAACGGCTCCATAGCGCCCCTTGTAAAATTGAAAAGGTGGTCATTAGGCCAACTGCCATGACGTTTCATCTACAGCCACAATATTTGGGGGGCCTTTGCAGCACATCAGGACACACGAAAAGTCAATCACGGCCACGCCCTAAACCCAACAGGAAGTCGGCCATCTTGAATTAGCTGTAAACTTTTTCTGATTAATAACTCATCGGGGGTAAGTCCGAGAGAACTCAAAGTTGGCCAGTATATTCAAGATGACTTCCTGATGAAAATTTATCAAAATGCTTCGCAAAAGTCTGAGGGCGTGGCCATGGCAACTCCCCCAAAATATTGATCCTTTGCCATCAAAGAGGAAGTGGTGTCTAACTCACCTGAACATGCTGCAATCTGCCTGAAATTTTGTATGTATGATCAGAGTCCCGCCCTGACAACGTACATGTAGTTATATACATTCAAAGTCATAGCGCCACCTTGTGGTGTCAGGAAATAAGCATTTTTTCAAACTTTCATGTACTATTCTTAGCCAGTTGATCATATT
Organism: Acanthochromis polyacanthus; assembly: GCF_021347895.1. NCBI lineage: Eukaryota > Metazoa > Chordata > Actinopteri > Pomacentridae > Acanthochromis > Acanthochromis polyacanthus. The sequence continues at coordinate 14,828,793 of NC_067129.1, forward strand.
CACTTCAAATTTGGTGACATAAACCTAAACACGTTGGTGATGATTCCCAGAGAAAATGGTGACTCCTCATCAAAGGGCGTGTCTGTGGCCACGGCAAATTTTGATTTCTCGCCATGAAAATTGAATTATTTATAGCTCAGCTGGAAATGGTCCATCCGGACCAAACTTCATATGATGGACACCAGTCAGGGTCTGAACACATTTTTTTTTGGTGCCTGTAAATGAGTACAACTTCTAATTAGACTTTATTAGAACTTGTGTTAGCCAGTGCTTTCTGGGATTCATGTATTTTATGCATTCAGTAAAAACAAATACTATTTTTGTAACAACTTTCATATTTATTTATAAAGGGTAGTTTGACTTGCCAAAAACTTCCCCCATCATTTAGGGCCACTACTGAAATCAAACATCAAAATAACAATAATATTAATCTTATGTGTTATTATAGTAGCTATAAGGCGTTAACTACAATAAAAGCTGCTGTTTTGTCAAACTAGACAGCTGTGCATGTCCAGCCTACAGACTGAGGGCTGGTAAAAGAGTAAATATGTACAGAACACAAGGCAGCAGTGTGTAACTCCTCCTCTGACTGTGTTATGTAAAAAGCTTGTTACATAACAGCACAGTGGCAGCAGCAGCTCAGAGATCTGCTGGTCCTGTAGACGCACCGAGCACACGCTGCATCCATCCGCTGCCATGCCTCCCGTGAAGCCCGACAGCCCAGGTAGGTTTCTCCACCTCCTGCATGTCTGCGGATTGCAGTGTGGCATTCACCTGCTGCTGATCTGTCAGTAGATCGACAGTACAGTATAGTACAGCGGACATGACTGCTGGAAAGCCTCACTGTACACCGAGTCAGGCTTCAAGTTCACCGTCTGAAAATCATACTGACTGATCTCTAGTTGTTATCTTGCAGTTTGTTAAACGTTTGAGTGGATAAAAGGCTGCGATTGCTGCGTTAAATAGTCAGTAGCCTACCAATCTGTACTTCCTCTCTCCGCGCAAGTTAAAGCTGCATTTCTCTGTTTGTAAATGCATCAAGCTACCGTTATCTGCATCACACAGTCAGAAACTGAAAACACTCTGTTTCCTGTATGTGGTGACAGCAGACTTTCGTTTAAACTCTCTTAAAAGCAGAACATGTAGGGTGATTATAGACAACACTATACTGTTGTTATTGATGTTTGGACTGTATTAGATTTGAAATGTCAATGTTTAGACTGTGACTAAGTCATTTACAGAAGGGACAGAATTAAGAAATGATCTATTTTGGAGCTATCCTCCGGGCTGTACGCTTAGAAACATAATCATCATGATTTAAAGATGCATTTATAACTTTTTGTTCATAATGTGGAAGCTGCTGTCACTTTTAATCGAGTGGAAAAGTGCACTATTTGAGTTGAATTGGTCCTTTAACCCTCCTGTTGTCTTCATGTACGGACACCAAAAATATTTTTTCCTTGTCTGAAAAAAATCCAAAAATTCAGCAAAAAAAGAAAAGGTCAAATTTCTGAAAATTTGAAAAAACTTCAGGAAGTAAATTCCATTATTTCCTTAAAAGTTTCCCTTAAAACTTTTATTTAAAAAAATAATCCACAAATGTGGCAAGAAAATTCTTGTGAATACTTTCAAAAAAAGGAGTAAAAATCTTCCAAAAAAATCCAAAAAATATCTAAAGTGATTACAGATATATCAGTAAAACCTTTAATATTTTCTTTAAGAACATTCACAAAAAATCAACCAAAATCAAGTGAACTTTGCTTTGTTGATTTTTTTAGTGAATATTCTTAAGAAACATTTTTAACATTTCTGTTTTTTCCACCAAAAATATTTTAAGATTTCCCAAAAATGTTGAAAATGTGGACATCAGAAGTTTCACTGTGAAAATATATTTTTTTTTTCCACATTTTCAAACTTTAAAACGGGTCCATTTTGACCTGCAGGACACCACGAGGGTTAAAGCTCTTTCAACTTGGTGATAATGTGCTCAGAGCTGGTAAAGTCATGTAGAGACAAGAACAGTGGCTCGTATTGATTGCAATCAGTTTTTGGCACATTAAGGGACAGACCTGTTTACCGAGTTTGTTCTGCATGCAGTTCACCTGCCAACAGTTGTGTATTGATTTTTCCAGAGCACACTGTGATAAGAATGGAGCTGCTCATCCTTGAAAAGAAGCACAACACGTATAGCAGCATCTATTTCTTTATCTTGGGATTGCTTCATATTTAGTATTACAAAAAACTGTCTTACATTTCCAAGTAGTAAGACAAGTGTTGGGTGAGTGTTTCTCAACTTAAAATGCTCATCCACATATTTTACTGTAAGAAGTGCTCTGATTTCATTAGTCATTTGCTTTTTCCACTGTTTGCTGGACATAAATATCTTGAAAATGTCCTTGCCAGTGTATTTGCACTATAGTTTTTAGGTTAGCTCACCCATTTTGAACAGTAAGTACCAGTTAAAGACTAAACATCCAAGTGAGGCAACAAAAACACCAGAAGCAGTTCATCCAAAGCTGACTGTACTGCATGTGTCTAATATACTACCTCATGAAATTTAACATTCAAATTCTTTTCATTATCATAAATTTATCAGGTTTTCTAGACTTCACATTTAACATTTCACCCCAAAAAGGCCAAATACTCCAGTTAAGGGGCCCTAGATTCATTTATGCATGGTTAAGATTGCATTATACGCTTTATATTCTTATTATTGCTACTTTATGAAACTGAATATTTCCGAAATAAGATACTTCTCTGCTTCAGGAATACATTCTAATGCCATCGTTGTAGCTTCAAAATACAACCTAGTACATATGTAGTATAAACCCTCGCTTACACTGCAAGAAATACACCTTCATTCTGGCTGGAAACAGTGGAGCCGACTGTTATCAATAATTGAAGTCGCATGTCTTTGTTAACGCTGCAGTCACTGGGGAGAAGCAGGAGGTTTATGCTTGTAGCTAAACAACACAACAACAACAGTCCCTGTTACACATTGTGCGTATTACTTCTAATTAATGGCTGCTACATACATTTTCATTCCAAGTTGGTCGATTGGCAGCAAACATTGTAGGCCTCACTAATGCTTAGGTGGGGAAAGGATTAAAAGACGATTAACTTGTTTACAATTTAATACCCAGAAATAAACACAAAATACTGTAGTGAGTGTTGAGTGGGATTATGAATATAGATAATGTAATAATTTGGGTTAACAGACCAGCAAAAGTTGTATTTCCTGGTTCAGAAGGCTAATAAATGAGAAACTGAACTGAATTCAACATCATAGAAGTCGGCCATCTCACCAGTTTCCCTCTGATTGTTGTGTGATTTTATGTTTTTGTTTCCTACAGATGGGGCCCAGCCTGTTGGCAACAGTAAGGCAAAGGAATGCATCACCACGGTAGTGAAGGGACTGGAGACAATCGCTCCTCTGGTGAGCTCCGTAGAAGAAACCCCGGAGCCAATCTGTACTCAAGTAAAAGGCACCATCCCTTCCTGGATCAACGGCAAGTTCTTCCGCAACGGCCCGGGGAAGTTTGAGTTTGGAAACACACAGTGAGTTGGAATTACTGCTACACGACACAAACTAAAACAGCTTCCAAACACGTGCGATGGAGCCTTAACATCTTGCGTTTCATGGCAGCTACAACCACTGGTTCGATGGGATGGCGATGCTGCACCAGTTCAAGATCGAGAATGGCCAGGTGACCTACATGAGCCGGTTCCTGCAGAGCGACGCCTACAAGAAGAACCGTGAAAGGGACCGCATCGTGATGTCAGAGTTCGGTACCGTCGCCATGCCCGACCCCTGCAAGAACTTCTTCCAGAGATTCCTTTCTCGCTTTGTGATAATCGGTGAGTAGAGCCAATGAGAAGAGAAGACAGAAAGTGTTCATCTGTGATGTGTGGCAAAGATGGGCCAGGCGTTATTGCAGACACTTGGACCGCAGCTGGATTCCTGAGTCACTGTGCAAGAATGTTGCTCATTTTGTTTCTAATTTGAAGTTGAAATGAAGCACAGATTTCGTGAGGCTTTGAGACCAGCTTGGTGATTTAGGGAGGAGCAGGAAACCCAGGATAAGCGGAGAGAAAATCTACATCACACTGAAGAAAAGAATAACTCACTTAGAGTCAATGTTTGTACAATTTTTTGCTCAATCTGTGGTGACGCCAGAAGTGGAGCCTCTTCAGCATTGCATATACAGGGTGACACAAAAAAACGGGAACCTTTTAACAATCTAATAAAACCAAAAGTGATGGAAGAAAAATATTTTATTCACAGTAATTGAAACCTTAAAACATGCCATTTAAGAAACAATGACGGAATTTTAATTTTTTTTAAATTACTTCCTGTAGATGGCGTCCTCCTGTATGAATGCATTCTTGAAATCTGCTGTTGAGATTCCTCATTGACCACTGCAACATCTCAGCTGGGTTTTATTGGATTGTTAAAAAGTTCCCGTTTTTTTGTGTCACTCTGTACACTGAGGTTACATAATAATGTGCTGCAGTGGGGAGCAGAAAGTGTTCTGCGTTCCCACTGGACTTTCCAGAAACCTTCCTACAAACTGAATCACACAGAGGAATGCTTCTGTTAAACGTGCAAAGCTTTCAGTGGACTCAGTGTGTGTTTTTTTCTTTGTTACAGAACGGACAGACAATGCAAGTGTGAACTTTGTGAAATACAAAGGTGACTACTATGTCAGCACAGAGACCAATTTCATGCACAGAGTGAATCCAGAGACCCTACAATCAGTGGAGAAGGTACTATCATGATTGTCATGGCATGTTAGATGATAATATTTATACCAGTGGCATGAATTCTATAAAAAAAATCCTTCTGATATTCCTTCAAATATTCCATTTGGATCAGCCTTAATAATCATCCTTCCTGATCCTCCTGGTTCTCTTTTATGCTTTAAGGTTGACTGGAGTAAGTTCATCGCTGTAAATGGAGCCACTGCTCATCCACACTACGACCCAGATGGCACCACCTACAATATGGGAAACTCCTATGGAAGCAAAGGTTGGTCCCAAGCCCCACATTAACCCCCTGAACCCTGCAGGTCACTGTACCAGGACGAGGTTACATGTTCCAAAACAAAACGCTATTTTGGCACATTGACAGAACACTGAAACAGACGTGGCGCTGCTGCGTTTCATTTCTGCTGTCAGATCTGGTGAAGTCGTAGCTGAGAATATTTACCACAGTAGAATCAGTGTTTACTGGCTAGTTGTTATTTCCGGTAAGTCTGATTTGATGATGGGACAAGGAGACTTATTGTATATTAAATTGCTCCCAAGTGTCTGTTATCCACACAGCCTGTTGATTGTTAATTTTGGCCTGACAATTTTGCAGCTGGTACTTGACTGTGATTAAATTTGGGGATGTTTTTTCAGGTGGTAGGTTTAAAAAAGTATATGTCAGGGCTTAAGGACTTAAGGCATGGATCATTCAATCAGTGCTTTATATGTACTTTACCTCCTCTAGCAATTAAACTAAGTTATTATCTCTGAACACCTGTGTTTGCTTTTTTACAGAGAAATGTCAGTAAAAGCTTTTACATTATTATTCTGGTTATTGCAGGAGCTCTGTACAACATCATCAGAGTACCTCCTGAGAAGAAAGATGACAAAGACACCCTGCAGGGAGCCAAAGTGCTCTGTTCGATTGTGCCTGTAAACAAGTCCCATCCCTCCTACTACCACAGCTTTGGTAAGCCGTCATTCATCAGTGGCGTCTTTCTTTTACTTGCTGCCCTCAGCTAGAAAGCCTAATAATGCTCTTCTCCTGCTTCCAGCCATGTCTGAGAACTACGTGGTGTTCATCGAGCAGCCGATCAAGATGGACCTGCTGAAGATAGTCACATGCAAGGTGAGGGGGAAGGCCCTGAGCGACGGCATCTACTGGGATCCCAAGCAGGAAACCGTTTTCCATCTTGTCGACAAGAACACAGGCGAGGTGAGGACTGATTCGCGCAAAAAGCAGGAAACTTCATGGAAATTCTGTACATCAAAACCAACAAGAAAAATGTCCTGCTTCTTCCATCTCGCTGCAGGTCAGCTCAGTGAAGTACCACGCCAAGGCCATCTCCACCTTCCATCAGATCAACGCCTTTGAGGAGGACGGATTCCTGATGCTCGATCTGTGCTGCTCAGACGACGGCCAAACCATCAACAACTTCTTCATCCAGAACCTACGCAAGTCTGGAGAAGCACTAGATGAGGTCAGTACAGAATAGGATGGAAATAGATAGATTAAACGAAAAAAAACATCTTTAAATTCTCTTTTTGGATTGTACCAAAGTTTGCTGGTGCATTAGTCATTTTGGAAGAAGACCTTTTGAGTGGTAGATATGTTGCCTTCTGCCTAAATTTTTACTGTAGCTCTTCATATGGCCCTTTCTGTCTCTTTGCCCAAAGATAAAAAAACACATTGTTTGGCACAATGAATCCCTAAAATCAGGCATATAGGTTGAGGCGTATGGGTTCTCTAAAGCGTCTTGGGACAATTTGACCTGTAATTGGCGCTATATAAATAGAATAGAATTGAATTGAATTGAAATGTCTAAATACTGGACTGTGTTCCTCTCAGGTGTACAACAGCATGTGCAGGGCTTATCCTCGTCGCTTTGTTCTGCCCCTAAATGTGACCAGTGAAACCCCGACGGGCCAGAACCTGAACACTCGACCCTCCAGTGGAGCGTCGTGTGTCAAAGTCAGCAAAGACAAGGTGGGCTAAGCTCTTTATTATGAGTAGGAGCCATAAATGAATTGTTGTTGTTTTATTTGTAAGGGAAAGGGTATATTAATTATTTGTTCATAGTACTATTTTGTGATTATGTTAAATAGGTTGATAGCAGGTCATCTGCATATGGGCAGGAATAATCAAGCAAATATATTAATCTGTTCACTTGTTGTTTTTTCATTGTTTGAGAACGGGTGAGCTGGGCCGTTGTATTTTTTGTTTTGATTACTTTGACTATGATTTTGTGCACATTACCTTGAGTTGATTATCTTTTTTCTTTAATAAAAGGTTAAATTTATTATTTGGAAATCTCAGTGGATTGTTTTGTTTAGCACGTCGGACAAACAGGCCCGGTGTCTCTCAGCGACTCTTACTTGTTTAAGTCACTACATTGTGAACACCTGCATTTACATTCCTGCTCTAGCAGAAAAACTGGATTCAGTCCTACAGGTTGTGTAAGTATTGTCTGTGTGGATTCTCAGTCATCTAGGTCAAGGTTATTCTCAGAGCTGGAGTAAAGGAAACCAGACTCCCTTTTTGGATCTTGAAGACAGAATTCAGTTCTTTTCTTGGCAAAAAAAAAGGATTATATTATTAATTTCTATTTTTAGAGAGGCATTCATGTGCAAGCAGCATTTTATTCTTGTAGTTTGAGTGAAATACTTACAGAAGGTTTTAATGGACAAGGATTTAGTAAATTTATACGATGATCAGGTTTTGTATGAATAATCTTAAGCTGCATGGTAACCAGCAACTACCAGTTACAATATAGTGGAAAAAATTAGGATATATTTCTCTCTCTGTAGTGTAGCAGAGTATAAAAAAATGTAATGAACATACTCAGATACTTTACATCTCCACGACTGATTCACTTCAGAAACTCAAATTTACAAAGTTATAGACTTGGAAACAGCACATCTACTCATATAATCATTAAATATGTAATGAAAATGGAAGTGATTAATATAAAAATATGATCATTAAGTGTTTAGGGTGCTGTCTCTGCAGGAACATATTTAAAATTAGCACAAAAGCAATTTTATTCTTCATATCCCACTCAGCAATACAATGACAATCAGCAACACAGCCACAGTAAATTTTTAAAGACTCCCTTCCAGTTTTTGATCTTGTTAACATGTGCATATGGATTTTTTCTTCTGCTGAAAGACACATCATGAGCCAAATAAACAGTCAAAGCCATGGTATTTACACAGATTCAGACTCATAGGGTTTCATATTTAACAAACATAAAGAACCAATCCTGTCAACGTGCACTGTGGAGTTTTCTGTGTTATTCTTCTTCCTTTAGAATCGGTTCTAACATGTATATGGCTAAATTACTCTAATATTAAAACTAGCATTTGTGCACTGTAAAGTAGTTTTACAGTGTTTGAGGGAAGTTGTAGGTGAGCTGGTGTGCTCCAGCTGCAGAGTGGGGAGGAGTGGATGGAGAAAGAGGCAGGTAGATTCACATTTTAGAGGAAACAAAAGTTACATCTAAACCATTTGAAGGTTGGAAGGGGTTATTTGTAATTGGAATAAAACGTCTAAAGATGTAACTTTATGAACACAGAGATGAGTTTCTAGAAGTTTGATCAGTGACTGGAGAGGGACTGTTAGCAGTACGGGTGAAACACTTCAGCATAGCTAAAACTCACAGAGCTCTAGTGACAACAGACGGCCGATCCTGTTTTGTCTGCAGGTGTTCTGTCAGCATGAGGATCTCCATGGAGACGACCTGCAGCAGTACGGCGGCCTGGAGTTCCCACAGATCAACTACGACAAATGCAACACGCGTCCGTACCGTTATTTCTACGGCTGCGGCTTCAGACACCTGGTGGGAGATTCTCTGCTCAAGATGGACCTGAAGGACAAGACGCTCAAGGTGGGTCTGTGGTGGGGTCTACTTCCTGGGACACCAAATTTACCTCTATCTGAAGTCCTCCTCTTCATGGAACACAGCAGACAAATGATGTATCGTCACTTTCATGCAAAGATGCAAAACTACTGTCATAATATAAGAATTCAGTATTTTATACAATATATCAGACAGGTTACAGTTAGCAAGTGCTGTCAGGCTCATCATATACGTCTCAAGAAGGAACCAAATTTAAAAAAAAAAAATACAGTGGTGGAAAAAGGTTTTCGGACACCCAATACACTTGCATGTATATTGCATTAAGAATCACTCTTAGGTGCACTCTTCAACTTAAAATTGATTGGTCCCATAAAAATAAGAAATTTTGAGTATTGGGTCGTTTTGGTCGAATTTCATTTTGTTAGTTTTTCTTGTAAACAATAAATAAAAAATATATAATTTGTATTTTTTGTGTGTCTAATGCAGCCACGCCTTTTGAAAGACAAAAAAGATTTTTCCACAAATATTTCATCATAATATCTGAGACTGTGTAAAATTTTAAGGGTGTCCGAAAGCTGAACTCTCTCATTCAGGTCAAGGCGACTGATCCAACCACCAGGACAGGGCCGGTCCATAGCTAGACTCTTCTCTGTGGTTCCCTGGTGGTGGAACTAGTTACCAAACTCTGTTCCATCTGCAGAGTCTCTCTCAGTCTCCAAGAAAACAGTAAAAACTCAGCTCTTCAGTGAACATCTTTGAACCTGACAGACTGCAAAACAAACAACAAAAAATCCTTTTACGTCCACACTGCCTGTAGACACCGCGGTCCTGTTATCACACGTGAACTTGTTTTATTGCTCTTATCCAGGTTGTTTTCTCCTGACTAGATCCTTTTTTTGTGTTGTATCTACTCTCAGATGTACGTCGCTTTGGATAAAATTGCTAGCAGCTAAATTAAACTGTAGAATGATTGTAAACTGGAGATTAAGCTGCTGTTTGTGAACATGAAATACTGCAGGTCTGGTACCAGAAAGGTTTCTACCCGTCAGAACCCGTGTTTGTGCCTTCACCTGACGCAAAGGATGAAGATGATGGAGTCATCCTCTCGGTGGTCCTCACCCCCTCACAGGTAAAGCTCTGTGCCTCTTACTTTTCCTGAAGACTGACCTTCTACCAGGAGAGCCCACATGATGAGAAGTGAAATAGTTTCTCTAAGATTCAGTAATAAAGAGGCTGGTGACTGTGGAGCTACATCAGTGCTATAAAGTGCCTCTTTATATTATACCGAGCCACTGTGGTTCTAGTTTAAGTGTGTTTTCAGGAGATCTGGACTTTACTTGGTTGATTTCAAGTCTACTATCAGCCAGATGCATAATCCAACATTAATATTCATGAAGGCGATGAGCAGAATCAGAAATATTCACTGATGAATTTACACAAAGTGTCTAAAGTTTCCTATCACAATTAGAAAACTTCTAAAGAGCAGAAGCATAATGGCACGAAATGTATTTTCTGTCTGTTAGTGCTTCCAGTAATAGGAAAGAAGCAGCAGAATCAAATGTAATTTAGTTTTATTTGGGGAGAAATTTATGAAATTAACTTTATAATGTGAATATAAATCTTGCAAATTTTACCAAACAGGATTTTTGTACGTCTGAAAGACCGCCACAGAAAAATGAGTTTGAACATTTGATTAAAATAAACAGTAATTCCTGGTATTTCTATTCAGGTGTTATGTAGGTGAAGTTGTGCTGCTTCCTGACTGCATGTGTGGCTGCTTCAGTTTTATTCCTGCTGCAGGGTGTTATCCTCACCTCTGTACTGTGGCTTCCTTGTAAAGCAAATCAAATGTTGAAGGAATACAACAGTAAACATTTACCGTGTTGCTGTGGATGCATTAATGTAATATTTATGACAAGATTTGATTACTTGACTCTGAGCCTCAAACCAGTCTGGTTTAAAATGCATTTCATCTGTTTTTTTTTTTTTTTTAAATTGCCAAAATGGGACCATTTATCAGAGCGGAAACCTGTGAAGACAAAGAATCAGCACATTTTCAATTATGTGCCATTCTTTCTGAAAATTTAATCAAAAATAAGCTGTGGTATTTCATAAAAAGAATCATTTATTCTATATGTCTAATTCAAAATTTGACAAAAATAAACTATTTGCACTAACCAGATTCTGTAAATATTAAATATTGGCCAACAGCCATGTCACATAAAATCACCACTTACACAGAGCAGATAGGTGCTAATCCTTGAAATTAATTACTCAAAAATGTAAGTAGTAAAATATTTAAGGTATGTAGATTCAACATTTTTCCAGTATTGGTAACAAAGAACAGCTGTACATGTTCATTCTATTTTCTTCCATCCATCCATCATCCATACACCGCTTAATCCTCATTAGGATAGCGGGCATCTAGAGCCTATCCCAGCTGACTTAAGGTGAAGACAGGGGACATCCTGGACAGGTCACCAGCCTATCACAGGGCTACATATAGAAACAAACGATCACATTCACACTCACAGCTACGGACGATTTAGAATCACCATTTAACCTCAGCATGTTTTTGGAATGTGAGAGGAGTCCAGAAAATGGCTTTGAGTCTGTTAGTTATGCATATATTTAGCTCTTTTCTTTTTAAAGACCTAAACAGTCCATTTTAGCTGCCTTTTTGATCGGTTGTCTCTGATTCTTGCAGGCTGACATGCTTTTTTATTCTGCTCCTTTATCGTAATCACTTTGCATGCTCTGCTTTGTGCTGCTCTGTGGCTCCTGATGGTAACTCCACTGAACTTTTCTCTCCAGGATAAAGGAACATTCCTCCTGGTTTTGGATGCCAAGACCTTTGAAGAGATGGGGAGAGCCGATGTGCCTGTCAACATGGCGTACGGCTTCCATGGTGTCTTCAGTGCTTCTGCATGAGCCGGTCTCCAAAGAGTTTCTTATCCTCGATATTATAGCAAGGATACAAAGTGCAGTATTTAGCATGTAGCCACTATATTCCTGATGGTACTGAGTAGCTGCTGCATTACACAGTGAAGATGGATGCAGACTTGTGTTACTGACTGAATGCAGACATTTACACAAATTAAGTTTTTGGTTACATTAATTCTGCTTTAGTCTATTTTACTTCTTAATTAGCTCACATATACTCATGTTATTCATATGAAATATATTTCTTTTGTACTCACTTGAAAATGACACTAAGTATTCGAGGCTGCTTTAACAGGGAAGTTAATGTGCTGTGGGCATCAAACCTGTGACACTCAGATTGAACGATGGTTCAAACACTAAGTGCCAAATGAATAATTTTCAAAAACTGTGGTACTCTTTCCTTTTTTAATTGAGCAATGATTGTTTTTTTACAGCTTCAGTGACTTTTATATGCTCTTTCTTAAAACTTTTCATTAAATTTTACCTCTACAAACTGTTGAATTTGTCTTTTTTGTGTGCCTTTCACACAGAAGCCATGGCAAGATAATATCCAGAAATATGCTCCTATATCAAACAGGCTGTATTGGGACCATGGAAAAAGTGAAAGTGAATTTCGCTCCACTACGCTGGATCTACGTGTTCAATGCATTTTTTCATAGACAATACCCTTCTAGACTCTGGGTTAAAAGTTCTGCTCAGAATATTTGTCCGAACTTTGTCACCAGCCAGAAATGCATCTTTATGAGAATACCCAAAAAACGAAAATCTGGTGCTGCTGTTTTTGCTTGTTTTAAGTGCTATGTTAATTCTGGCAACACAAAATCTTTATCAAATGTCAAACACATCTACCAAACATTTGAAACAAGTATTGGTGCCTTAGTGTACACATAGGTGAATTCAGAGTGAGAAATGTAGCTCATTTCTTGAAGGAAATGCTTCAACTTAAGTGATTTGCACCCAGCACATTTAGCTAAAAGCTTATGTGTCATATATTAAGAATATCACAACCTACTGTGTAATGAAAGATATAAAATAAAAAATGCACACCATGGCCATAAATGGCTGAAAATTAACCAAATTGCTACCACGCCCTCCTAAATCAGAATAATGGCAAAAATGGAATAGGACAAAAAAATAAATGCACAAAAGGTCAGAGTCATTCACAAGTATGGTATAAAACATTTATTCAAATACGGCAGTGTCTCTGAATATGAAAATATAGATTAATACACATACAAATAGGTGGCACACATATTTACTCAGCATGTTAAAGGTAGGTTGGTCAAGTTTAAAAGTGCTGCCCAGCTTTGCAAACCCAGACAGGTATTCTTCTTTTTGACATGCAACAAAAAATGTTGTTTTTTTTTGCCTTTGTCATGAAAGGCACTGGTCGAGTCACAATCTGTAAACGTATGGATGCCAGTGAGTGCTGAACACACACTGGTGCCAAGAGCTGCTGAGACCTTAGAGACATCAACGATCCTCGTTCTGTTGCCTACTCAGTGAAGAAATACAATCTACACTGTAAATCTTTTCTGCAGACTTACAGCAATCACTGCCACATCAGTATCAGGGCTTTTGATGACTACAGTTTGATGTTCTTGTGCAGCATGCTGTGCATGTAAAAACACCCTAGTGTCACATTCTTCATGATCACAGGTCAATTCTTGAACAGCTCTGACAGTTTGTGAACCCTCCTTTACAGTCACACAGTGACACAGTTCTCCATGTGCTATGTACAAGCTGAAGTCACTGCCCAAAACGGTTAGGTCAGCATCTCGCAATGCAACATAGAGGAATTCTGCCAGTGCTGTTTTGTTTGTTCCATCTGATAGAAACTTTTTCCATTGTGCTGGTGCTTTCTGGTCTCGTCCATAGATTTGGATCTGCTGTGTACCACCCCCAGCTCTGCATGACCGCTCTAGGTTTTTAATACTAATCGCTGGATACTGGTCAATGACAAAGTCTATCCGTGTACACTTGTGCTGCAGACATAGCTTGACCATGTACTGTAGTACGTTGTCAGCTAACTCTCCGAAGGTAGCTGGTCTGGACCTAATAGCTTGAATGACTGCCATGCCGTCAATGAGAATAGCTCCATCCGACGGAACTTCTCGAACTAAGCAGTCTCCACCTTTGTTCTCCAATAGATTCATCAGAGCTGATTTGTCTGTTTTAGCTAGGGACCCATCAGTATTGGCTAAAGGATATGAAACCGTTCCCAAGGAGTAGGACAGAATTTCCCTCAGGTCTAGCTTTCTGCTCTGACCAATAATGAGTAGTCTCGAGAACAGTTTTTTGTCTGCACGCAGAATCACATCTTTGCCAGAGGCAGATTTCTTTTTTGTCTTTGCCTGGTCACTGAAGGTTTTCAGTTTTTGTGCTTTGATGGGGGCGAATACTTCGACTGATTTTGATAACAGTCTTTTGTTGATAAACTCTTCGACTGCTTTTTCCGCCCTTTCTTGTGCTCCAAGCAAATCATTCTGGACATCTTCAGCTGTCATTATCCCAGAGCTAAGACAAACAATGCCATCTTGGTGTGTGTCAAATGGGTTTAGCACGGAATCTATTGTGAAACATATTCTGGTCACAGCATTTTCATCTGCCTGAATGCGTCTGCTGCTTAGATCTTTTTGTCTTTGTGTTTCATGAGATTTGGAGACGACGGTTATTTTAAAAACCCAGCTCCTGGAGGCTTTGAGTGAAGATTTAACATCCATCAAAACGGAACTACAGACAGTTAAATCTGAGCTGAGGGTCAGTATTTCAAACATCAAGTCCGACCCGGGTGCCCTAAAGCAACTGCTGAAACAGTTGGTCTGCCCTTCTGTAAGTGAAAGTTAAACAGGAAGTGGTTCACTGAGGATGTCGTCCATTCAGTCTCCTTCTTCACATCCAGATGAGGTTTTCCTTCTGTTGGTTTCACTCAGAAGATCCTCACAGTGAACATGAGATGAAGACAGACGTCACAGTATCAGTATCAACAGCAGAGGTTCATTTTAAAGTATCCCTGGAAAGATTTCCTCTGTCATATATATTTTCAAAGCACTGAAAGACAGAAAGGCCTGTAGTCACTTTAGCTTTAGGAGAAAGGATTTTATTATCTAGCTTATCTGTGCTGCAATTTAAATGTAATAACTGTAGTGTTCATCTTTACTTTGGGCATATTGTGGGAGGTTATTTTTCTCATCTGCACTAAGATGTACTACACCATGTGATTCAGTCATTAAACAATGTTAACCACTAGTGACTAGATTTACTGTTTTCTCCAGTTAAACTTCAGATATTCAGGACTACTGACAACACAGAACCTTAACCTGTTTTAATCACATTTAGGTTTTCTAAACATTACATTAATGTGAACCAGCGTCTCCACTGACAGTTTTATTAACTAAATGTACCACATTACACTAACACAACACACTTCAGCTGTTGACATGAGACTCAACGCAAACATTGTTAGCTTAATGCTATGTTAGCTTTAATCAGGATAAGACTGAGCAGCTAGCTTGGTTAGCACTGCGAACATTAAAGCTAATATTTACTGGATGCTAACTTTCTTCTCTGGTCAACACACTTCTTCTTTTCCTTTCGGCTTTTCCCTTCAGGGGTCGCCACAGCGAATCAATTGCCTCCATCTAACCCCATCTGCTGCATCTTCTTCTCTCACACCAACTACCTTCATGTCCTCTTTAACCTCATCCATAAACCTCCTCTTTGGTCTTCCTCTAGGCCTCCTGCCTGGCAGTGGGAAACTCAGCATCCTTCTACCAATATATTCACTCTCTCTCCTCTGGACATGTCCGAACCATCTCAGTCTGGCCTCTCTGACTTTATCTCCAAAGCCTCTAACATGTGCTGTCCCTCTGATGTACTCATTTCTGATCCTATCCATCCTGGTCACTCCCAAAGACAACCTCAGCATCTTCACTTCTGCTACCTCCAGCTCTGCCTCCTGTCTTTTCCTCAGGGACACTGTCTCTAGACCAAACAACATGGCTGGTCTCACCACAGTTTTGTAAACCTTTCCTTTCATTTTAGCTGAAACTCTTCTATCACACATCACACCTGACACTTTTCTCCAGCCGTTCCAGCCTGCCTGTACACGCTTCTTCACCTCTTTTCCACACTCTCCATTGCTCTGGACTGTTGACCCTAAGTACTTAAAATCCTCCACCTTCTTGATCTCTTCTCCCTGTAACCTCACTCTTCCACTTGGGTCCCTCTCATTCACACACAGATACTCCGTCTTGCTGCGGCTAACCTTCATTCCTCTCCTTTCCAGGGCAAACCTCCACGCCTCTAGCTTCTCTTCCACTTGTTCCCTGCTCTCACTACAGATCACAATGTCATCTGCAAACATCATAGTCCATGGAGACTCCTGTCTAACCTCGTCTGTCATCCTGTCCATCACCATAGCAAACAAGAAGGGGCTCAGAGCTGATCCCTGATGTAGTCCCACCTCCACTTTGAACTCCTTTATTACTCCTACAGCACACCTCACCACTGTCTTACAGTCCTCATACATGTCCTGCACCACTCTAACATACTTCTCTGCCACTCCAGACTTCCTCATACAAAACCACAGTTCCTCTCTGGGCACCCTGTCATAAGCTTTCTCCAGATCTACAAAGACACAATGCAGCTCCTTCTGACCTTCTCTGTACTTCTCTATCAACATCCTCAAAGCAAATATTGCATCTGTTGGACTCTTTCTTGGCATGAAACCATACTGCTGCTCACAGATGTTCACCTCTGCTCTTAGTCTAGCTTCAACTACTCTTTCCCATAGCTTCACTGTGTGGCTCATCAGCTCTATAGTTGCCACAACTCTGCACATCTCCCTTGTTCTTAAAGATGGGCACCAGCACACTTCTCCTCCATTCCTCGGGCATCTTCTCACTAAGATCCTGTTGAACAACCCAGTCAGAAAGTCTACTGCTACCGCTCCGAGACACTTCCATACCTCCACAGGCATATCATCAGGACCAAGTGCCTTTCCACTCTTCATCCTCTTCAATGCCCTCCTCACTTCATCCTTACTAATCTTTGCTACTTCCAGATCCACAACAGTCACCTCTTCTACTCTTCGTTGTCTCTCATTTTCCTCATTCATCAACTCTTCAAAGTACTCTTTCCATCTTCCCATCACACTATTGGCACCTGTCAACACACTTCCATCCTTATCCTTTATCACCCTAACCTGCTGCACGTCCTTCCCATCTCTGTCTCTCTGCCTTGCCAACCTATACAGGTCAGTCTCTCCCTCCTTACTGTCCAACCTAGCATATAAGTCATTGTAAGCCCCTTGTTTGGCCTTTGCCACCTCTACTTTCACCTTACGCTGCATCTCCCTGTACTCCTGTCTACTCTCTTCAGTCCTCTCAGCGTCCCACTTCTTCCTAGCTAACCTCTTTCTCTGGATCCACTCCTGCACCTCCTCATTCCACCACCAAGTCTCCTTATCTCCTTTCCTTCCAGATGAGACACCAAGTACTCTCCGACCTGTCTCCCTGATCACATTTGCTGTAGTTGTCCAGTCATCTGGAAGCACCTCCTGACCATCCAAAGCCTGCCTCAACTCTTTCCTGAAAGTCATACAACACTCTTCCTTTTTCAGCTTCCACCATTTGGTCCTCTGCTCTGCCTTTGCCCTCTTCATCTTCTTCACCACCAGGGTCATCCTACACACCACCATCCTATGCTGTTTGGCTACACTCTCATCCACCACTACTTTGCAGTCACTGATCTCCTTCAGATTACACCGTCTACACAAGATGTAGTCTACCTGTGTGCTCCTACTTCCACTCTTATAGGTCACCCTATGTTCCTGCCTCTTCTGGAAGAAAGTATTCACTACAGCCATTTCCATCCTTTTTGCAAAGTCAACCACCATCTGTCCTTCTGCATTCCTCTCCTGGATACCAAACCTGCCCATGACCTCCTCATCATCTCTGTTTCTTGCACCAACATGTCCATTGAAGTCTGCACCAATGACAACTCTCTCACTTCTCGGGATGCTCTGCATCACTTCATCAAGGCCCAACCAGAATTTCTCTTTCTCCTCCAGCTTACATCATACCTGTGGAGCATACCCACTAACAACATTGAACACCTTCGATTTCTAGCTTCAGGCTCATCACTCGATCTGACACTCTTTTTACCTCCAGGACATTCCTAACAAACTCCTCCTTCAAGATAACTCCTACTCCATTTCTCTTCCTATCTACACCATGATAGAACAACTTGAACCCTGCTCCTAAACTTCTAGCTTTACTACCTTTCCACCTGGTCTCCTGGACACACAGTATGTCCACCTTCCTCCTCTGCATCATGTCAACCAGCTCTCTACCTTTTTCTGTCATAGTTCCAACGTTCAAAGTCCCTACTCTCAGTGCTAGACTCTTGGTGTGCCTCTTCTCTCTCTTCCTACGAACACACCTTCCTCCCCTCCTTCTTCGACCAACAGTAGTCCATTTTCCACTGGCGCCCTGTAGGTCGACAGCACTGATGGCGGTCGTTGTTAACCCGGGCCTCGACCGAGCTGGTACGGAAGTCATACATTTGATTCGCATGTTTGATTTGGCCAAAGTTTTACGTCGGATGCCCTTCCTGCCACAACCCTCTGTATTATAAATTCCACCAACATCTGGAGTGTATGGCATACATTATATCTGACACTACAGTTGTATATAAAGTGCATTAAAACCGGCAAAGATAAGAAAATAAACATTAACTTACCGAACAATCAGAGTCCTTTCAGTGTCTGCTGGTAGAATCAGCTGAAGGTAGAAAACTGGTTAAAACAAGCCAACAGGCAGAAAAACTGTGGATGAGGTTCTGTTGCTCCACCGATAAGTAAACAAACAGTGATCATATCAGAGTTAATCCAAAGGAGGAGAGCAGAGTTTCTGCCATGGCTCCACCCTTGCTGATGACCACTTCCGGTCTCAGAAAATGAAAAAAAAAACAAAAAACGGACCTTTTTTCGTTTCTGTCTCTTACTGATTTTACTTTTTTGTTATTCTAAATATAAAATGAAAATCAAAGCATTTTTTAAATTTCATATATCCATTTTTGATCACGAAAAGAAAAAACGCCTTGTATTTCAATTTTGTATTTTAAAACAAAAATCAAATAACCACTCGTTTTTTGTTTTTCCAATACCCGTTTCAGAACGGAAAATCCAATTGCCAAAATATACACAGACTGGTCTGGTTTACTTTTTTGTCTGTCATTTTAAAATTTTGACTGCTGATATGACAACAACAAAAAAACTACATCTGATTTTCTAGTTTCTGATTTTATTTTTTTAGAAAACAATTAACTGAGAAAACAATGCCTTTACTATAATCTTCAGCAACAATAATTCCAATATATACTAGTGCAATAATAACAAGGACACACTGAGTCATTTTAATAAATGTCTTCAAGGACTTAATTCATACTTAACAGACTTATAAGTTTAATAACATTTTAAATACAGAACTTTTACATGCAATTGTGTATTTCTACAGTGTGGTATTTGTAGTTTTACTTTAGTCAAGAATCTTACTACTTCCTCCTCCCCTGTATAATAGATATTTATCATAATACGAATTTAAAACTGATGCTTCAATCTGGTATGACTACTCTTAATTTAAATATCACAATATAAATGTTAACCAGATCATTAAACACACATCATTACCACTAGTTTTCCTGGGATTAAAATCAAGGAAACCACTTTACACAGTGAAGAATTAAATCATTTCAATTAGTGTATGAGTAAATGGAAGATGGAATTATTTATATTTCAGTTTTGTATACTAATTGTGTTATTAGAAAACAAACTGCTAAACATGCACTAAATGGCTGTGACTGAGGGTTTTACTCTGCTGTTAGTAAACCACACATCATCCACTAGAGGTCAGCATGTGACGGCATTTCAGTGCCTTCAGCTGTGTTCTGAATCTGCAGATTCAGGACCTGAACTCACTACCTGACCGGGATTTATAAACAGAAAACACAACAGGGCAGAAGGAGCCTTGCAGCTTTGTGTGAGTTTGTGTGTCAACAGTAAAATTCTGCATTGTAACCAAACAGCAGCTCTCTGTCTTCAGCAGGTCGATTGTGAGTCTTAACGGATCCACTTTCTGGCTCATACAACCGCTTCAACAAAAGGGTGAGACGGGGGCAACGTCTCCGATGGAGGCGGCTCAACACGGACACACCGGCTCTGAGAGGGATCAGACCTGTGACCCTGTGACAATGGGACAATCTGTAACCGCCAGCCCACCCTGCCACTTCAAAAACACACTGCTAACACTGAAGAGAGCCTGGCACTGGACCTCAGATGGGTTATTTCCAAATATGTGACCTCAACAACTGCATTTATAGGACACTTGAGACAGAGTACCTCTTCTGGGGGGCAAAAAAAGACAAGATGATGAACCAAAAAATAGAAAAAAGAAAAAAGTGAGCACACATCTTGCTTTGAATAAAAAGAAACAACAAAGATTTGAAACAGATTAAAACTGAAACAAGGGATTAAAGCAGGAGACTAACTGCAGCTTTCACTTTTTGGGCTGCGTGTGTGGCCACAGAACAGATGCGCATTTCCATAGAGGAGTGAACAAAAGGGAGAAGAAGGAAAAAAAAGTTTCTGTGTGTGTTCCTGACAGCCGGTTAAAGCAACAGGAACCGAACTCCTAAAAGGAAACTTCCAAATGTGACAGTTTTGGGGTGCTTTAGGAACATGCATTATTGATGGACTGCAGATGGTACTACATGTTAGAACAATGATGGTTTCTAAAAATCAAAAAGAACTTCGACAACAATATGCAGTTGGCTGCTTGCTTGAAACTTTTCAAGAAGTCGTCGCCGGTGTGATTATCCTCTGCAGAATCAGTACATTAGTGCACTTATATACTGTGAATAACCATTGGATGGAATGTGGCATGACGAGACAAACAAACCTGTCAAAATAATTACGGCGATAAATCAGGGGATTGACATGATATTTGCATTGATCCACTTCAGTGAGTACAGCTCACTGAACAGGAATCCAACAGCTGCTTCTTTCCTTTTGATTTATTCTACAAAGAGAAATGCTGACAGATATTCCCCCCCCAGCAAATCTGGAAGCAAACAAATCCCTGCTATTATCAAATTCAATTCTTAATTAGTAGCGCAAAATATGTTGTTGGTTATTCAACAGCCATTAGATGAAAACTTAAATTGTGTGGCTTTGCATTGCTGCTGAACCTGCAGTATAAACATGTACCAGACAGCATTTATGAACACGTATGAACTATCATTTGCATATTCGGCATCTGTTCAATGTTCTTTTTTAGCACAGACTGACTGACTGTGCTACAAAGAGTGGGCTCTGTGGAAACACAATAATATCTATTGAAGCAGCCAGAAGACTCTCAGGTCAGGAATTGTGATTTTCTGCCAGGATAGTAGTTTGTGATCAGCTGTGGCAAAAGAAGCACAGCATTTATTTTTAGCCTGTTTCTTGTCGGTGATATGAATAACTCTAAAAGCTGCTGCCTTTTGTGTAAATTGTGTTTGAAGCAAGACATCACTGAGAACAGTGTGGTTCAGTAGTCACCTCTGGAGGCAAAAAATACTATAGAGAAACCGATTTCTACCTTAAACATCAGTCTAATGTGTACAACAGTGGTGGAAGAAGTATTCAGATCTTTTGCTTAAGCACAAATACTGCATTGCAAGTTAGAATCCTGCATGAAAAATCCTGCTGAATTAAAAGTGCAAAAGTATTTGCAGCAAAATGTAGTTAAAGTACTGTATAAGTACTGTATAAGAAGCAAAAACAAAGCTGTGATACAAAAATCTGGTTTCAGTTTGCTGACTTTTTTAGTAATCATTGATTTTTGGTGAAATATCAAATCATTTGAAGCTTTAAAAACAAATTTAACCACGTGAGAAGTTTAGAAGGAAACAACTCACAGATTGTGACCTTGACTACACATGACTTTTTGTAAGACATCATAAGCCACAAAGGGTGGAAACCTCTAGTTTATCCATCCATTCTCTATACACCACTTTATCCTCACTAGGGTCGTGGGGGGTTCTGGAGCCTATCTCAGCTGACTCGGGCGAAGGCAGGGGACACCCTGGACAGGTCGCCAGTCTGTCGCAGGGCTACATATACAGACAAACAATCACACTCACATTCACACCTACGGGCAATTTAGAGTCATCAATTAACCTCTGCATATTTTTGGACTGTGGGAGGAAGCCGGAGTGCCCAGAGTAAACCCATGCATGAACAGGGAGAACATGCAAACTCCATTCAGAATGATCCCAGGCCCACCCCGGGATTTGAACTGGGGATCTGCCTCTTGCTGCAAAGCGAAAGTGCTAACCGCTACCCTACTGTGCAGCCCACCTCTAGTTTAATCTTTTAAAATCTTTTTAGTTTTTTATTTAAAAAAAAATCGTAATCTTAAAACAGCTGGTAAAGAAATGTAGTTAATGGCAAAATAGAAATTTTGGGGGGTGGAGGTACAAAATAGCATAAAATGGACCTGAGTACAACAGTTGACCTCAACCCTTCAAAAGTGCCAGTTTAGCTCCAGTTTAAAGTGAAGGAACCATTCAATAATTTGATAAATGCAATACAGTAAAATCAGCTATTCCACATGAATTACTCAATTGTTTCCACCTATGATGGCAGCAGAACCATTTACCAGAACCTGCAATAACTGAGCAGCACATTATCACAATACAACGCTGATGTGTCCATGTATCCATGGCTGCTGAATTTGTAAATGTTGTGAACATGGAGCAAAGTCAGCATTGATGTGGAAGTCCATAATTCTCTTTTTAGCTCTGGTTTGCTGCTTGTTGTTTTACAAGGAGAGTAAAGTGGTTATTTACCAACTAACTGCTGAAGAAAACACTGACGAAAGGTTCAAGGGTGCAGCAAAACAGTAAAAGTGCCAACTGGAGAAGTTTAAGTTGAAAGACGCTGAAACTAAAGAGCTTTATGAGAACTGGAGAGTGAAAAGTGATTCCTTCTCAAGTGTCAACTTCCAACTGCAGTTCCTTAAATGACCACTAAAGGCTGCCTCTGAGAGTGTGTCAATCATCATAGACACTAATGTTAAAATGTCCAACTTTACAGCTGAATAAACATGTTTACAACCTGGCATAAGAAATGGTTTTGGTCTTTATAGATTATTTTCCATTCATAGCTACTTTACAAGAGGTGGATTTCTGTATAACTTATTTCGATTGTATTAAGGCTAAAAAAAAACAAGCCCATGGCCACTTTAAATGACAGGTGGGTGTCACCACAGAACAGTCGATGGCCCAGAGATGTTTGCATAATTTGCCTCATCTCCACAAAAGCTCCACCTCTTTGCTTAATTTTGGATTGTTTAAATGTTAGGTAGCTGCCAAGATGATGTTGACTGGAGCCACCACACTGAACTTCAAAACTGCTATTCAGGAAACCTGTTGTTGGCATCACGCAGGGTTCGGCCTTTATATGATGTTCATGTTCCTTCTGCATTCATATAATCTTTTGAACCATTGATGAGAGTAGCCAGAACTATTGATAGTTATGTACAGCACAATGAGTTTTGAGCGGTCATCATGCAACCATCATCATCCTGTAATAACCAGACACTAACCGACAACATCAGCAGATAGAAGCTTCAAAAAGAAGAATTTATGACGGAGCTGTTGGTTTGCATTAAATTTCATGGGGGTTTCTAGAGAATTGGCTGGTGAGTGTACGCACAGTAAATATTTTCTTCATGAAATGTAAATAATATGTAGCATTAAGCCAAGAGTCAGAAAGCAGCCGGCCGTGTACCAATAATTACTGTTCCAAGGTAATTTGATATTTTCTCCTTATTGAGCTGCTGTACATCAAATCATACTGTGGCCCTGCACACCCACACAAGTGTTTTCACTTTCACTCTGATCAGATCCTCCGATTCTGCTCAGGTTGACAGAGATGGGTATTACACAAGCTCCTCAAACCTCATTACCAAATAAAAGAATACAAATACAAGTCAGAAATTCAAAAAAAGGACAAGTAGCTGATCCAAAGTATTTTAAGTAAAGGCGGATTTAAAGGTGCCAGAAAACAAAGGAGGGAGTGATCAACGTGTCGTAACGCCCACACAGTCCTAAGGAGAGGTCTAATGAGTCAAAGTGGAAACACCTGTATGACTGTACCACACTGTGTCCAGCGTCTACATGTGGGCACAATGATCCAAATATAAAACACATTGAACTGGGATTAATTTATAGCGTGCAAAAGCCTACTGTGCCTCATCCTGCACCAGGCTATTTAGAGACCGCATGTGAGGCAAAGTTTTAGAAATCATGGCATCATTTAACCAGCACTGCCTGTGTCCCACACATGGAAATGAAGAACAAAACTATTTTTGTTTAGTTTAGTTTTGCAGCTAGGAAGGCACACTGGCCTCTAAAGGTAAGATAAACACTACCCTCACCATTTCTTCTCCTTTAAAGCATCATCTGCTGCTCTTTTTCACAGCTTTGAGACACATCTTTCTTGTATTGGTGGATAAAAGTGTTGACGAGCTAGACGCTGAATAGGCAGAGTGAGTGGAAGTTCTCTTTAGAAAGTATAAATAGGCTGCAAGTACTGAAATTAATGATGGCTGGTGATTCCATTAAGCTCCTTCAGTGTCAGGATCCTGGTATTATTTTTATGTAGTCACACTATCATGGCCCAGGTGTATAACAGCAGATAAGGTTGGACAATGTAACAGGCCAGCGATGTAGTGAAGAATGCAGAGTTATGAACTCACTGAACCCCAAAATAAGCTCACGGGTATGAAAGATATGTTGCCTTTTTAAATATCATCAAAATTACACCCTTTTTTTAGAGCCAGACAGTGGAAAAAAAAGAATAGTTGAATGTCTAACTTTTCTACAGTCTTTGAACTGTTCATCTGTGATGAGCTGTGTCATTAGGAAAATTACCTAAATTGAAGCCTAAAATCATATGTCTTCACAATTACTTTAACCTACAAGTGTCATTAAAAAAATGTAAAAATACATCATTTGCTCTAACCTGATTCTGTCAAAAACAAAATATTCTGCGCTCCTCAGTGCAACCATGGAACCAGCAGTGACTCAGCTATGACCAACAATCACACGGCAAAAATTCTGAGATTTTGGCTGAATTGCAGATTGTTACTGCACACAGAAGATTGGAGACAAATATAGAAACTAATTAAAGATGTAAGCTGTGAAATATCTAAAGTATGTAGAAAGGAGTTTTCTTCCCCGAAATGGAACATATGTGGGCACTTGGAAAAGATGCACATGTGGATCCCAGGATTTTCAGATTTTCAATATATAAAGAAAGAAATTCAACTTTTGTTTTTTCTATTTGTTAGACATCCTTGAGTTCCCTGTACTGTTTCTATAGAGGTGCAGGCTTTATGTTGCAGTGAAAATGAGCCCACACTGAGGAAAAATGTGATAGGAGGAAATAAATCAGCCAGAAACGGCTCGGGGTTCAGAGGGTTCAAAAGGAAAAGTAACTATTTCTGAGTATTTATTTCACGTTCAAAAAGGTTCCTCCCCTGTCTGCAGTCTTTGTGCAAATCAAATCTTGGACTACATTGTCTCTACAGAGAACAAAAAGTGTCTTGTCTGACTGTGGGTAGCACAGCAAACAAGATTTTTCCTCGAAATGGTGTATTTTCTTGTAAATTCCAGCACTGCTTGCAGAGAGAATCAGACTTCTACTGCAGAAAAAAATGTGACTTGCTGAACCTGTCAAGGAGAAAAAAAATGACAGTTTTTTTTCTTGTCAGGTAAAAAATGAAAAAGAACATAATTCCCTGGCAGATTTGTTTTGAGATCCACAACATGTGAACAACTGTACAGTGTGTTGTAAATCTACTGCAGCCCGTGTCCTCTTTCAAGTAACATCAGTCGACTAAAACAGAGTTAAGTTTTTCTCTTCTGTTCCTCCTCTGTGCGCTGCATTCTCGTGATAATCATGTTCATGTGAGGAATCCTATTTCCTATTTCTACTCCAGTCTGTTTTGAGTTAGTTCATTACTACAGTGAGTGCGCTGCATTTGTGAGCATTTTTCGGAATCGAGAGCATCGTTTGACCTCGCTGTGCTGTGCATGAGATGTCAGCGTGGCCTTTGGCACGCATGTTGTATAGACTTACACACACAGAAAGCACACAGCCACACAAAATCCCTGCTGCAGTCTTTTCAATGCATCCAGCCTGATTCACGTTAACCCATAAAACATGTCTGACATATTAATCAGGTCTGCATGTGGGGGTAGCTCTACTATTGCACTGCTGTTCAGGGAAGGGCTCTCATTGGGCCATCTTACGCATCCTAGCGGCCAATAAGAGAAGGCTGAATCGCTCCTCTCCTAGCAACAAGACTCCTTTTCTCTGAGCGGTGCAATCAGCAAACTGACACCCATAATTTTACAATATGAATAATTGCAACTTTACAGCTTTGCCACCGAAGCAGGGAAACACAAGATTGTCCTTTTTCCACATCTCAGGGACATCTTTGTTTTCTGCCCTCCTGTTTTCCCCTCTCCCTCCTCTTCTCCATCTTGGCTGCAGCTATGTCTCCGAGTGTATTCAGGCAGCTCCTGTCTTACCATCTTAAAGGAACAGCCCTGCATATTTAAGGTTTTTTTCTCTCTCTCTCGATTCAGGGGCATTGTGGGTAATGGTCTGTACTTGTTGACCTCACAGCGCTGAATGGCGGGGCCTCTCTCAGGAGGGAGAAGGAATACCTTGGCACAGAGCTATCATTTCCCTGAGACACTACCAACCTCTCAGCTATGAGCTTCTCTCTGTGCAGACGTTGCAGTCGCAGCTCAGCTCGTTTAACGGTTTCAACAAAAAAAGAATATAATAAAGGAGAAGGCTGAATATTTTGAGATGCAGTTTTCTTCCAAAATAGAAGTTACACAAATAAGAGATGAAAGAAAGTAATGAGGAAACGTCATGTTGGATGAAATGCAAGCTTGATTAAAGGTTTGCTGCGATCTTTAATGACTTGGCTGTGGCTCTTGCACAGCACCTGTTGCCAGGCTACAACGCTGCACGTGTACATGGCTGTCCGACCCCTGACCCGCGGTGCATTCCTGTCCTTGCCCCTCTGGGAGTTGGGGAGAGCAGAGCACATGTTACTTGTCTGCACAGCAGCCTCAGACAGCCAGAAATACACTGAATTTTTCAGCTATCGTGTGGCTCATAGCGGGCTCAGGTGTGGGTCACAGCATGCTGTTAAGAGTCTGCATGTATCTTTTCATACATACAAATATATATACATACATGTGCATACAAAGCAAACAAGCTAGGAGTCTGGTGTACTGAAATTAAACGAAGAAGCTGCACGGTTGGATATCTGAGGAGAGCTGCCTGAACTCAAGTACAAAGACTGTCTCATGGCTGTGTGAAATTTGACATGAGGCAATTGCAGGGACAGTCCCACACTTGCTGGACTTCTCAAATTTAGAAGAACAATATCTCATGGCTATTATAGGTCAATTGGGGTGGGATACAGAAAGCGTCTGGCAGGTTGAGAAGCACATAATTAACTAGCCATATGACCTCCTGTCCTTTTCGGCATCTTCCATTGAGTCTCTGAATTGTCTAACAGCAGGAACAACATCCCCCACAAAGCTCATTTAGCCCAGTTTCAATGAAGATGGACAAGGAGAAAGCACTCTCTCTTTGAAGTGTGTTCACTCCGTCCTGCGTCTGCCCCACCTCCTGTCCGGCGGATCAAACCGTTACAGTAGGAGCAGCTCGAACACACAACCACTGTTCAACCTTAGGTGACCCTTGCTCTCATCAGACCCGCCCTCCTCTAGGAGGAATGCTGCTGATGGGAGTTTTTAATATTCGCCGGCACTGTGTGCCCTCAAATTTGGCGGTGCGGCGTTAACACAAGCTGACACCGCAGATTAGCCACAGACATCAGGAATGCCGCGGCCTTTTTGTGCCACGTGGACTTTGGCCAAAAGAGCCTTTGGTTGCAATGGCCACAGAGACCTGTGAAAAAAAACAGTCCGTGACAGGAAGATGGAGACTCCTTGGCGTGGTCGTGTTTGTGCTAGCTAGCCGGCCGGATACAGGTGCATTTAAGTTGAGACAGAAAAGACGAAAACATAGTGCTGATGATAAAGGTCGCTGTGAGATTTCATGATACTTAAACCAAACTTTAACTAACTTGATGAGCTTTGTTAAACTGCTGAGATCCATTGTGACTAACTGGAATGCTGAGAAGAAGGCCACAAGCGAACATGACCCAGCAAGAACAGGATTAAGGGTGGATTGTTTTGGATGCCTTCATTCTTATGCAGCAAATCCATTCAATGGGTGTTGCTACAAACTGTGTGTTCATCTGTACAGGAGGATCTTGGTGGATCAACAGTGTGGAAGTACAAGAAACGTCCCAGCTATCCGAGTAGTTGCAACAAAAACTGAAGGAAAACTTCAATTGACATGATGCCACATGGACTCGGAAACAACAGAAACTGTTGACAAAAACTCAACATGCATGACATCAGTTTTTAAAATGAAGTACACACTTATAACTTGAAGTGTGATTCAATCCTTTAAGCTGCGCTGAAACTGAGCAGCTTTAGGTATTTATCAGCACAGACGTACCGAGACAAACTCCCTCAGCCCACACTGATCTGGTTTGATGATAGTATGAATAGCAAATACATTGTTGGGAAGTGAGCATGACGAGGCGGTCAGTTGATGTCTAAAACACGGTATTTACATGCAGCACATTTCAAAGGTTGCATCACAGGTATGTTAAAATGTACTGACCTCACAGGGCAACCCGATAGTTGAGCGGTTCGGGTGTGTAATGGCACGGATGTTAATGTTCTGAGCAGCGAGGCTCTGGAATGAAACCGAGCAGCGTGTCATTTTCCTGTTATTTTCATCCATTTTTTCTGTGTCTCTCCACTATCTCTTTCAATAAAGGCACAAAACAAATATATACGTGTGAAAATATATATTTACACCGCTCTCTCTGCTGTGCTTTTATTACAGCAAGTTACAAATGGAAACAAATACGTTCACTGAATAAAAAGATGCGCTGGGGAGCGACTGGATGTTTGCACTGTGGGAGATCCAGCGGCAGAATTATTCAGTTTAATTCAGTTTTGTTTCATTTAAAGAAATGCCCTGGTTTTCATCTAGTGTTACATGAGAAGCAAAAGTACGAGTTAAAAAAAAGCACTAACAAATGGAGAAAATGATGAGCCAGGTTCTTTATCTGGCAGATATTTCATCCATGGGTGAGTCTCAATAAGGTGATTATCATTATTACTCTGTGCAATTCTGCTCAGTGATACCAGAGTAAAAACTGTTTTATAGAGAAAGGAAATCTCTTAAGGAGCAGCGAGTTGTTTAACTCTCTGAAACTTAAAACCCACCAGCAGATTTGTAAGGAATGCGTCTTTAAAAAATATATTCAAGAATTACACAATTTATCAGAGCTAGAAACTGTAAAAACAAAAAGAACTTTTAACTTCCAATTTGGTCCTTGAATTAATCATGTGTGACATGCAGGTCTGCCAAGAAAATTAACCAAATCTGCACCCTAAAATTGTGTTATCTAAATAAAATTATTTTAGTTGACATGTTTCATTTCAAAATCAAAATGAACGGTTTCCACCAATTCTGAAAAGACCAAAACCAAATAAAAACAGCTCAGCTGTCACCAAAAGCAATGTGACTGAAATGCAGAGATTCTTCAGCTGAACTGCAGGCTGTGCCTCCTCAGAGAAGAGAGGAAACAACAAGAGGAAAATAAAACATACTGGATTTATAAAATAAATAGAGCACGGGTCAAAAACGGCATACGCATGAGCAAGTTGTTGGAAGAGACATTCAGCATGATGAAATATCCGATGAAAAATGCACAGTAGAGGTTGTAAAAATGTAAGTAGTCAAGTATCTGCAGTATGTAGAGTCATCACTTTATCCCACAGTATTGGTAACACCTGTGGGCACTTGGAAATATTTTGCACATGCTGATTCCAGGTTTTTTCAATTTTTGTCCAGCAATATCTACAGAAATTCAACCTTCGTTTTTTTTTTTTTTGGCATTACAACTTCTACATAGCTCAAAATAAATTCTTGAGTTCTCTTTGCTTCTCGTCACGGTCGTGCTGCTCCCACAGAGGTGCCGGACGTTAGATTGCAGCGAAAAATGAGCCCACAGTGTAAAAACAGAGTACAAATGTGACAGGAGCAAAAAGACGCCCACATTTTCAAACACAAATCAGCTAAGTGGCAAATTTGTGGCTGTATTCAAGCAAACGGTTCCTGCAAACCTTCTGCTTTCTGCTCATTTCTCCATGTCCGCCTGCATTCTGCTGCTCCCTGTAATTACTGTACAGTAGGAAAAGGATGGCATTTCTAAAACGTTTTAACTAAATTCTAAGTGGGAGGCCTCAGCTTCTGCTTCAGTTATTTTCAGATACAGTTTTAGTCGAAGAATTTTTGCCCAAGCTGTCATTTTTTTTATAGTTCGAAACCCTGTTGGCCAACATGCAGCGCTGGCCAAGCAGCGCAGGAGGAGCTTTCAGTCATTAATATTGAAATTATAGCTGTACTAACACTAATGTGCTCAATCACAGACTGAGCAGTTAATCAAGACAATAAACAGCAATGATTGACAATTTGTTGAGGCTCTTCTACACGAATGATAAGATTTAAATGTATATTTTATTTTCTTCTTCAGAAGTGGTGGCATTGAAGCAGATATTTAAGTCCTGCTTCAATTTGGATGTTTCATGAGCAAGTTTCCTGTAAATTCTCACTGAATTCATGAGAAAATAGACAATCTAAAGTCAGAAATGAGCTTTATGTGGCCCTCTGGACACCATCTACCACCAATGCATTTACTCACTGAATGAAATGAATTTGTAGCTTAGACTGAGACATCAAGGAACATGATGCTGCACCTGAGTGATTGTGGATAAGCTGTTTGCTTTTTAATGCAACTGTTCATAAAGCAGCATATTGGATAATTACACTACTACCAAAAAAAACTTAAGAATCTACTGGCTGCACACCACAGCAGTAAAACCACCAAGTGCTTCATCTGCAGGGAAGGAGAAATGAAGAGGCTTTCTGTAGGCGCTCTGACCTCACTTAAAAAACAAACAAGATGAGAAGATTGCACGGTTCTGTAGATCTGCCGAGTCTACCGATGACAGATCTTGTCCTTGTCATCATTAAATGTCAAGATGTGAAAGGAAAATCATCCAGACGAAAGGTTTCAAGCACTTTACCAATGAGAGACACAGGTTGATAAATTAATAACCAACATTTGACTTTTATGCAAATCCATGACATTTTAAAATATTAGAAATAGTGGCGATTCAAGCAGCAAGGCTTTTACAAACTAATCTGTGTATCAGTTTTAGTCCCCAGTCAAAAGTCTTAATAAAACGCAGATACATTTAAAAAAAACTTTTGCTTATTTCATTATTAACATTTAATCATGTACACAAGAACTTAAAATCTCTTAGTGGCTTTATGCAGCATTTTATCACTGAAAACGAGGCTGTCAGGATGACAACAGGTTAACTTATAATATTTCTATTCTGCTTTAGGAGTCGCGATTACTTGTCATAATTAATGACGTCCATGCTCAGAATAAGTCAATGTTTCAAACTAAAACATGGTTTTTCAGCGTTGTCTCGAAAACATTTAATTTTTTAAAAAATCAATTTCATTCGCAATTTTACACAAAAATACAACAAAAATAAACATTTAAATTTATTATTGTTTTTCTTTATTATCATGATGTAATTGTTGGATCATGACATCATTTAAGGCTCAAGTCATTGGTCGACTGCATTCAGTGAAACCTTTTAACTGCTACAGTCTGATGGAGGCAATTTGTGTCCAAATTCACATCCTTTCTTTTCAACTGAACTGCTCTTTTTTTTTTTTTTTTGCATCAAGGTGTAACGAATCAAATAAAACCACATGAGGTGGTCGTTTTAGCAATGGCAGTTGAAGAATCAGGGGAAACAACAGTTTTGAATTTACATCAGATGGACTTTATAATGATAAGAGCTTAAAAGTAATACAATCCCAGAATTTGAAAGCAGGGGATTACTTTGAATTCTTACAAAACAAGACATTATGCAAAGTCTTATGGCATACTACAGCAGCACAGCTGCAACACAAGAGCACCTGAAGAGAAAGAGAAACCACACAGGTGCTATTCTAGAAGATACATCGCCAGAAAAGACAAAGCAGCTGCAGCATTTATTATATTTTGTCCTTGGAGCTGCTAAATGAGCTCATAATGCTCAAAAGTAAAAAAATATTAATTGAAATGGTTGATTTGGGATTTTTTAGGAAAATGAATTGTTTAGATTCATCAATAGAAAAATTGTCTTTGGTGGCAACCTTACAGCCTTATAATTTTTTAAAGATTTGGTTTTAAAAGAGGGAAAGAGACTAATCATGGTAAGAAAAACAACAACAACAAAGGAGCAGTGAAAGATTGATAAACAGTTATTAATTGTTTGTTGCATCATTTTGACAGCATATATTTATTCTATCACAGACTGAAAACTGTGTACAACAGCAGGCTGTCATTACTTTACACACAGGTGCAGCATAGATTGTAGGTTATCGATGTTTTGTACCTGTAGTCATATCATTATTTGTCACATGTGCCGTATTTTTAGATCAACATTGTTTATCTCAGCCTCGTCTAATCCATAAAGTACGTGTACAAGCACAGGAGCACATAATGTCTAATGGAGGTGTAGCACCGGTAGTTGCAACCCATCACTTTATCACCAAGCCGCTCTTTGACACCACAAACACGACACAAATGCGTCCGGGATCATCCCCGACCTCCATATACAAGAGTGTGAAAATGACAGACTGGATCAATACTTTGTTTAGCCTGACAGCAGCTGCTGACGGGGAGCCGAGATCACAAGAGCTCGGTTTCAACGACCACACTAGCAGCTGCACCGAGATGCTCAATGCAGGGAAGGGACCTGAGTTGGGCGGATGCCTCGTGTGGCGAAAAAGCTCCATCTGCTCCCTCGAGTCTTGGACCGTTCTTCAGCATCAGACTAATTTTTGAAAAGTTGCCCGGGTGTTTGTTATTTAAGCGCGCGGCCACAGATCACCTCAGAGCTCAAACTGTCCGGACTGCTCGAGGTGCCAGTCATATGTGAATAAACACGGTCGCGTGGCGGAAATCAAATGACTTGTGTGACCGTTACTTAAACGCATCAAATCACATGAAACAGCAACAGGCGAGAGGAAAAGATGGAGGCAAACTGCAGAGCTCACTGTGAGGGTGGGGGAAAGAGTTTGCTGCGGAGTCTTTATGCTTCCAAAAAAAAAAAAAAATCACATGCAGAGCCCCGGTCTCATTTCTATGGCAACCTGAATGCTATTATCGTACCTTGCCATTCATTATGAAAGGAGCTGGGAAACAGGGAGGAAAAGTAATGAATGGGCAAAAAGGAAGAAAAAAAACCCTCAAATATGCAGCATAGCACAGGAAAGTTCACTGACACTTCCAGCATTAAGAGTTTATTGATGCAAAGGATTTTCTGTGGCCTGACCATGACTAAGTGTCAAGAAAACATGACACCAGAAACTAAAAAAACAAGTCAAGTGAAGATGAAAGAGGTCAGACATGTCAACAACATGATGCTAAACATGTACATCAAGGCTGTAGAGGTGGCAATAGGTGCTGATAACGTGTGGTTGGTGTTGCTTCTAGCTGCATCATGTGTGTTCAACAGTTATTGGATTTAGAGGGTGTAGGGTTTGGAAAAGGTGTTTTTTTTTGTCTGTTTGGTCAAAAAAGGCAAATGTCTTCTGAATTAGTGACCACAAAAGCAAAAACAACCTGATTTTACACAACATATTTACAAGAGAGTCTGCAAGACATTTTAAAAGAAGCTTGATGCCATTTAACATAGCAAAACAATTATCTCTACTTAATATGAGACACATTATGGGTGGAACCAGAAATCTATCTTTAGAAACTGTATTTGTTACATTCTACAATCCTGCTGTCGTCTTCATTCATGCTCATTCGTTAGAGAGACCAGCACCGTCCGGCACTGAATTAAGTCTGACACGCATGCACCATACAGACAGAAGTAGTCAAAACCCAAAGAGCAATTGTTGCTTTTTTCCTGAAGCGCTGATGCATGTTGATGCAGGCTGACACGAAAAATTAAGACAATGGTGGATCCAGCTGAAGAAGACTGTGTGATGGAGTTCCACAGCAAAAGTGAACTAATAGGACCTGGGTCTGAGCTGAGTTCTTTTTTTTTTGTTCTCAATCTAAGAGCATTATCCCTGAATAGAAAAAAAAAATATGCAAAGGATCATTTAAATGCAAAACAGTCAGTGGGGAAAGTACTGTTACATTACTGAAATATTCCCCAACTACAAGTGAAACTACTGGTGTTAAAAATACTTGAGTAAAAGTGCAAAGTATTAGTTACTTCCTGGCTGTTCATGATTAATGCTTTATCAGTAGCATTTATTAAATCAAAAAGCTAGATGCACTTACAAAATGTCTGCTTTCAATAAATCACATTTCTCTGGTAATAAAAGGTATGACATTTGCTTTCTAAACAATTACAGAGACAAAGAAGGGATTTAGTCTGTTAAAATAAAAATGAAAGTTATTTTTTAAACATGCATACAAGAGTACAAACTTCTCCCAGTGCACGGAAACTAACAGAACTCTTGGACATCCTTGCATGTCTCGCACAGTTGACTTTCTTAACCTTTTGTTCAGTTTCAGCAGGAGCTGATGAGTCTCTCTGGCTTCGTTTGGATGTGCAACAGTCAGTCTTCAATCACCTTTACAAAATCTGAGCCAGCTGTAGCTGTTCTTTGGCCTTTTTTCATCCATAGGTGATGGTTTCCATTGGCTCATTTGCAATCAGATAAGCTGACTGGTAACAAAAATGCAGAAATGTAGGTTTGGATATTGGTCCAAAATGTAGGCCTGAACAGGAATAAAGCTGCAACAACTAATCAATTAATGGATTAGTTGTCAACTATTACATTAATCAGCAGCTATTTGGTAATCAGTTTATGCGTTACAATTTTTATTGTAAGAAAAACTGTATTTAATTTGAATATTTTGTGGTTTCTTTACTCCTCTATGACACTAAACTGAAAATCTTTGGGTTGTGGACAAATCAACGCCTTTGAGGATGTCATCTTGGGTACACTGATCAACATTTTATTGACCAAGAAATGCATCAAATAATCAAGAAAACAATCAAGAGATTAATAGACAGTTAAAATAATTGAGCCCTACTGAGTAGCAAATCGAGATTTTAAAATCAACAGAGCAGATCACACAGTGTAATGTACAATAAAGAGCGACTCGTTGGGAAAATACCACAAAAATAGAAGTTTCCCCCCAAAAAAACGACTACATAATTGCAACAGAAGCAGCTGCAATTCGTTTTTTCCACCTTGAATATCCCATGTTAAACAGTTGTTACTGAATGACTGGTTCTAGTGTAAGAAAGCTGAACGGCCAGCTCTGAGTATCTTCAAAGTGCTCAGCTTCAACTTATGTTCAAAAGGTACACAGAGAAGACAGCAAAACCTGTATGAAATAAAATTTAAAAAGTCCTATTTTATTTCCCAATTTTTGATACTCTCAAAAGGAAAAGAAATAAAGGAAATCTTTGACTCTTTTTTCATTTGGTGCTCTGAAAGAAATAACTGAATAAACGGATAATACACAAACCACTTTGGCTTTCTAAGTACATTTTCCTTCCACTCTGCTGACCACAGTTAAAGTAGGATAATTTCACTGAACCACAAGCAAAATATCTCCTATGTCCAAATTGAAAAGAGTTGCTTAAATCGCACTGAGACTAAACTGCACAAAGATATTTGGACTTGGCTAAACCTTATATGTATGTTTGTTGTGACGCTGTAAAAATAATCCATTAGCTTTATATCACAGCGGAGGAACAAACGGCTTGTAATGAGTCCTCGTAAATAAAGTGGTACAGAAAATGAAACATACACACAACCTGATATAACATTTTACAGACATAGAAGTATGTGGTCCTGGTAGCCGCTTTACATAGATGATTAAAATCAGCTCTTAAATACTCAGTAAGTTGTGAGTGTAGTTAAATACATTTCAGTGCTGCTGCTGCTAACATGTGTGAGAGGAGGTAGTGGGGTTAGTGTGACAGTGCATTAGCAGCCACAGTCCATTCTCTGCGTCCCCAGAGAGACCAGAGCAGGCATATTAACATTCTCCTCAGAAGGGCCACAGGATCTGCCTTCAATGCCGTCTGACTCCAAACAAAAGACGGTGTGTTTTTGTACGTGTGCGCGCATGTGTGTG
The DNA here is from genome assembly GCF_021347895.1 of Acanthochromis polyacanthus. Lineage (NCBI taxonomy): Eukaryota > Metazoa > Chordata > Actinopteri > Pomacentridae > Acanthochromis > Acanthochromis polyacanthus. The sequence continues at coordinate 14,864,761 of NC_067129.1, forward strand.
TGCGACGCCAACAGGCTGAGAGTGTGTGTTACTGTGTACAGGACGAGGAGGAAAAGGGAACAAGGGAAACGCTCCACAGCAGAAGGAGGAGGAGGAGGAGGAGGAGAGGAGTTTCAGAATATGTGCACCGTTCCTGTATAGGTTTACATCCCTCCTCGGGCATACAGCAACCACCAGAATCCAAAACTGCTCAAGAATTCAGTCGTCGGTTGATTTTCTTTTCAGTGTTGTGGGGTAAAATCTTCAAAACATCTTCAGCGGATGAGCCTCTGTTTGTGAGGCAGGAAAGGAGCTTTAAAAACACAACAGCCGCTGACCGATTTCATTTCATGGACAAACATTTACTCCAAAAATCCAAACCTGAAATGTGACATATTACAGCAGCTTACTTTTACTTCAGTCATTAGAATCAACATGCTCGTCTACCTCTCTGTCTCTGTCAAGGTTTATTGCTTCATGAGAAAATGGATTAGTTGCTATGCAAACTGTAACCAGGTGATTCATGAGAAACTCGTCTTACTTACTCACTCATATGCTGCTTCTGTTTATGCTCTTCGGTTTATTTGATGTTCTTTGATGACTGTTCTTCAAGCCTGGTACATGTATTGGTTATACACAAGCAGTAATAAGTGAGAGGGCTTTCTTAAATTTGATTATACAGTAGGTACCAGTGCTGGTGCTGGGCTGCATCACTGTCATACAGTACCCAGTAGCAACTGTAGACAACTGACTTCCTATGCATAACTGACACATCTGGCCTTCATCACCGAGTGGCTGAAATCTTTCTACATTCCATGTGCAAACTGCACCATGTCATGCAATCTATGTCTACTCTGCTGCTGTGAAGATAATTCACCACAGTCTACCAGGAAAGGCAAGGCTCTTCTCCGATTCGTGACTACAATATGAAAGTAATGCAGCAAGTCACCAGCTCTGCAGATATTTAAGCTAAAGCACTGCACGAACTGAACCCAGTGTTGTTCTTATATGGAATGGTGGGATATAAATTTCTGCATCAAATGTAATGACAATCTAGGCAGTAGTTGTTTAGATGTTACCTAGGGGACAAATTAAAGGCTCACTTAAGTCATAAGGATACAATAAATGTCTAATGTTAATGTGCCATTCTATTTTTGTGATATTTCACTGGGTAAGTAGAACATTTCATGTCCTGGTGATGGAAAGTTGGTTCATTTTTGAGGCCTGAATTGCTGTATTAGCCTGCTGTACTGTATGTTGTCCAACACTCCTGTTGTTTTGGTATATCTTTGTCAAAGCAAAGTATGCTTTATTGTCACATGCACTGCTTTAAAAGTTTGTCCTGTTAAGAAAAACGTCATTACTCATTCAAGGACTGACTGCTTCAAAAACCTGTCTCACATGAAATATTTATTATCCGGCCACTTAATTAGATACGCCTGTGAAATCTGATGCAATCCAATACAACAGTTCTGCCATAAATTCCATGTTTGCGAAGCTTTTGTTTTGTCGCATTTTGCTGATGCTGTCAGAAAGGGAATAATTCCACTTTGTGTTGTGCGACTGGATTGCATTTAAAGGTGTTCCTACATTTTTGTCCATCATGTTAACATGCATGATGGGGAAACAATATTAAGAACACCATCCCCTGTGACATGACAAAACTGCCTTTTTGACAACTTCTGCAGCAACTGAACATGCAGAAGCTTTGTGAAAGTACAATTTATGGCAGAGATGTCGTATTCGACTACAGCAGTACTGTGAGTGTATATTCTAGCCACAGGACTGAAATTCTGACTATTTTTTCTGCTTTGCCTTGAACCATCACACATGCGTACTAAATATTGTTGTTAGCTGCATACTTCTATACATCTGTCACACTGTTGGGAGAGAAGGTTGTCTGCGCTGATCTGAAAAGGTGAACATCAGACAACATTTTAACCCTGACGCAAAGCAGCCTTTGAACCTTGAAAACGCAATCACTGCAAACCTACAGCGCATGTATATCCAGAGACACCAGCGAAAAAGTAAAAGTGGCAACCTCCGATGCACGGATGTATTCTCGAGGGACAGCTTGTTTTCTTCGTGGTGTTTAAGATTTCATTAGTATGTTGTCTTCTTGGCAGAGTGTCTGAGAGGATCGAAGCCCTTCTGAACTCACTGCTGTATCACTCTGGCCTCCACCTACTCACATCCACTTGTTTTTCACGGTTCAATGCAGCAATAACATTTCCATAAAGCTGAAATATAATTTCTGAGTTTGTCTTCTTCCCTTCAACACCCTATGTGCCCACTGCATGAAACCTATATCATCACAATATCTTAATCTGTGCGTTGGCCGTGCCACAAAAGCACTTAAAAGGGAGAATTACAGATATTTTTAAATAATTTATGACACTGGAACATTATTTATCCATGCAAGCTAATTGTGTTCAGACATCTTCTGTGAAAACAGTGCGTTTGGAGTCAATGTGAGCATGTGCGAAGCAGTCATTTTATGATGGAAGCCTGCTCTGCGCACATATGGTCAAACAACGCAGTTTCTGCCAAACAGAATTAGGAGGACTTTCTTACCACTGCTCAGTTTCTCTACCCCGCCCTCCCTCTTTCTCTCTCTCACCCTCTCTTTAAGGCACACACATTCGCAAAGATAGCTCATATATGGGCTCATATATACGGGCTCAACGGACTCAACGCCTGCACAGTCAGGGACAGATTGTGCTTCATATTCTTCTGTGAGAGGTGGAAATGTTTTTTCATATCCTGCAAAGAAGAGATATCACTTTTTCGTAACATAATTCAAAATAGTAAAAAAGCTGAGTTTACTAGGTTTTACTTCTTTTAATGGTTTGGTATGATGTGTTATGTTATAGTAAGCTATTCAGGTTAAGTAAAACTAAGTTATTCTGGTGACATACGTGGAAATTATTTGCTAATTCAGTCTGGTTGTAACTTAGAGTGCATTTGAATTGTATGAACTATACCCGACTGTATTAGTGATGTCCTTCTTGAACAAACAAACGTGTTGTGAGACGTTGAAAGAGTCTGCAGCGTCCACTCTGTGACAGCCAATAACACCTCTCTAAAAGTTCCAGGTGTGTCTGCCTCAGTGCAGTGATAAAATATGTGCATTAGCAGGGGTGCAGCAGAGTGTTGCGATAAAGCTACGCAAAGGCAGGACTGGCATGGAACAAAACAACAGGGGCAGGAGTGAGACGATAGCAAACAGTTGAGAACGGGTTAGACAATTTGGTTTGAGTGCAGCAGAGGCGGGCAGACTGGCAGCACAGGCAGAAACAAGATGGCGGCGGTCTGCAGCAGAGAGTGTAGAAAGCTCTGTCCAGGGAGAGAAGAGACAGAAAGCCATACGTGTAACCTGCTCAGGGCACCTAAGTGCCAAGGATCACAGTGATTTGGAGCCAGTCCCTTCCACCGGGTGGGGCGGGCAGAGCGGCGCCAGCGCCCACAGGAGCACCGATAGGTGAAGGGGGTGCGAGAACAATGGAATGGCTGCCTCCCAGGCAGAGCTGCCGTACTGCAGTGATAAGGGAACAGGAAGGAGGGGGGGCAGCACAGGAGGTAGACACACCTGCTCCTGCCGCTGGAGCAACAGCAGCTACTGTAACAAGCAGCAGGCAGACACAGAGTGAGCTGGATTCAAACGTGAGTCCAGCCTCTCATCCAGCGACCAGAGGGCATCTCAGGACTCTGTGAGAGCGTAGACAAGGTCACAGCACAGAGGAAGAGCTGGAAATGACAGGCGGAGGAAAGCTGACAGAACCACACTCACTGACATATCCTATGCAATCACATAACATACGTGTTTATTCATGCACTAAGACATAAATAATTAAACAGAAGCTGCATCTAAAATGTTCTCCCAGGGGACGTGATACAGTAGGTGTTTTTAGGGGACTTACACTACATCCTCTTCACTTAGTGTGTTCAAATGTATTTTTATTTCAAGATGTGTTATCTGATCAAAAACGGAAATATAACCTTTTATTAAGCCTGTTTTAACTAAATGACAATTATATATACAAGCCTGGTTAAACCATGCAGCATGCTGTCCTCACATTACCTCTTCACTTGGTGAGTGACTGACAGCAATCAAGCTGTGTACGTAAGCTGCTCGGTTGTGAGTTAAATTTATCTACACAACATAAACCGCTGCCAAAAAATAATAACAATTATGTAACGCAGTCTATTTTTTCCTTCATCCCTAAAAATGGAAGCATAAGATCTTCTTACTTTCTGCCAGTCATAAACCTCATAGTAACATATGCTTTGTTTCCTTGTCAGTCATTTTCCCTCTTTGCAGATCCAGCTTTGTTCATTATACCTGCCTGAGCAGTGTAATAACATTAAAAACAACTTTCACATCAACTAAGCTGTCACTGAAAGACCTGTAGTCCTGTCAGTGGACAGCCATTTTACAAGTTGGAGGAAAGAAAACGTAGCAGAGGCCTGGGGACAAGTCTGTGATGGGAGGTCTTAATGATGTGTCATGTGCATGTGTATATGCACACACAGTGATGGGAGTACAAATGTGAATAGTTGCATTAAACATAAGGAATTTAACTGCTTCCATTTTGGTCAAAGTCATTACTTTTCAGTCCGACATTTCAAATCAATAATTAATCATATGTGTGATGAGCTCACAAATATCCAGTATGTTTCTTATTGCTTTCCTCCTCCTGATTAGCTGTCTGGATGTTCTCCTTCTCTGTATGTTTGTGCTGAACAAGGGCAACGCTGACACCATGACCTACTGCTGCAGACCTGCTGCTCCATGTTAGAAACCCCACTGAACTAGGACGCCATTTACATTTTAATCCAAACATCTGAATGTACACTACATTTTGCAGTCTGAATATAGGTGCATATTCAATGAGAAATGTTCAGTTGACGTACTTCTACTGGTTTTGTTACTGATGCAAATCTCAAAGGGATTTTTAAGGCGTAATTACAAGAACCGACTTAAACTTCCACAGGTAAAACTTCTCAAAATGCATATGTTCAGCAGCAGTGAAGTATTTGTAACAAAGTGATGAAAGATCTAAGTGGATTTAGCTTGTTAACACAGATTAGACATCTTGCAGGAATCAGCAGTCAGATGTGCACTGATTTGTCTATAAACAGGCTCTGTTATCATATACTTGCTTAGTGTTAAAGAAATTTGGGTAACTTGCACTACATGCTTCATCCTCACACAGTAAACTAAAGCCAGGCTGGGCAGACAAACTGTCAGTAAGAAATGAAGTGTGTGACAATGTGAATGAGTTGAACATTTACAGAAATCATTGCTCATTTAGAATGTTTGACCACATAGTAAAAAATGCTAATTTAGTGAATCTCCAAGTTCCTTGAGAATGTCGGATTGTACCAAAAATGGCAGCTGTTTGAGTCTGATATGGCTAAAAATGCCTTCAAATCAAAACTAAAAAAAGAATCTGAGCACAAAGCTACCTATCCCTCAACCACATAATCACATCCAATCCATACTAATGAAAGAATGAGGACAAAACATCAAACAGTATCCCTGTTCAAATGCTGCTGAAGCTCCCTGAACGACTAAGAACAAATTCAAAGCGACTGAAGAAGGAGGACGCATGCAAAGGGTTACATACAGTAAATGTGGATGAAGGGAGGGGAGAGCTGGAAATGAAGCTCCTACTGTGATCACAGATCAGCAGCCAATTATACAAACACATGATTGCCTCCATACACATTTCAACACACTGAATGGTAGTTTTGGGAGAACTGTGTGCACGGCAGTCCAAATCCTCAGCAGGTGAAGACCTGAAGTGGCCCCACATACAGTACCGCATCACAAACCTGGACCATGCTGTCACGCTGATCCTTCCCTCCAAAAACACCCATTAAGACACACTATTACAGCTTTTTAATCCATAGTTGATGAGGGTGGCACCCTGCTGCACACATGCACAAGTATCTTACAATTCCCACTCAGTCGTGCATTGAGTTCTCCTATTCATTCTCTTTATTCACATGTAGCAAACAAGAAACGCGGATTATATAGCATAGATAAACACGACGATATATACAAAAAGAAAGATGAGAATTTTCATGAGGTCAAACACAAGTGTACTGAGCTGTCAGTATCACGCTCTCAACAGTACTTTGTGCTGCTCTCAAGATAAGGCATGAAGAGCCTGTGGACAGAGTAGCTGAAATAGGAGGAGTCGTGATGTTTTGTGTCTTTTTTCCATCTTTTATAAGGGAAACGCAGTCTAGTAAAGCACTGACTGTCATTCTATTCATAAAGGAATTTGCACTTCGCAGCCAAAGTGTGTTAAAGCATTTCTTCTGCTACGTATAGATTAATGTATATTTTGCTGTCAGCATCTATCTGTAAATGTAGGGCTACAGCCTATGCAGTTCAGTGTATTTGCCGCTCTCACAGTCTGAGTGAGGTCTTTGTGTGGTTTTCTATGTTAGCATGTGTAACATTAGTCACTGTGGGTGTAACCTTAGTCACAAATTCCTCATTCATTCATTGTACCTGCCCAAAAATACAGGAATACGATTAACGTGACAGCGTGTCGCCATGTCACCCCACCTCGTCTGGACATCCCTCCATCCCAGTCACATGTCCTTCATGCCCACATTCCTCTATCCATCTCCCCTTCTCCCCCACCCATCGCCACACACGCTGTGCCTGCCTCTGGGTCTAAACCCCTTCATATCCTGAAAAGAACCCGACGTTCTTCCCTTTCGTTCCCCTCTATCTCTATTTTTGTTTTGGGGGTGGATCAAATGAACATCCTTTGTCACGTGCTTAGCTAAAAAAGCCAAGCTGCCCCTTTTTCGCTGCGTTTTGTGTCTTTCCACCGTGATAAGTCTTTTCGTGTTTTTTTGTTTTAGGCTACAAAGATGTGTGAGTGCCCCTCGCAGCTCCCAAGAACCCAACCCGTGCACATCACAGCAAAACGTCACAAGTTAGGGTCTCAGGGAATGAGAGAGGTACAAATTGCTTTTTGTCTGGCCTTTCCTATGCAACACGCAGTAGATCATCTGCTGCACGAGCACTGTGGCTGAGACTGGAGCAGACAATGGCAGCTTCCTCTGTTCCTGGCTTTGTGCTGTGCTCTACCCTAACTCTCAGTTTTGTCACAAGGTTCAGTCTGGTCTGGGTAAGACAGTCCCTCGCAGGTCTCGGTAAGGTGCACAACCCGACCATATTAGCATTAGTTCATCCATTAACACTTTCGTACAGTATAAGACGATACGTCTCTTGGTATTCTGCGCGTGACTCTAATACCAATCACATCGTAAATCACAAACATATTACATCACTCATGAGGACTCCAATGCACTACTGACCATGTATAATCTTATTGTATGTGAATATACATATGCTGTACACACTGTACTGTAGTCATCACTGAATGGCCATACACACCCAGGCAGACAGCACTTTACTATCACATGATGTTCCTAAGAATGACTCTGCCTCAGCATATTTTGGCCTCCCTGTCACTGCTACAGCCTGGCTCGGCCAGACCTGGTATGATAATCAGTGGCAAAACATCTTTAATTTTTCACTTAAAATTTCAAAATCCCACACCGTGCACACACACGCAGCAGGAGAAGTCAGACGACAAGGACAGCAGCAGAGACTGCCGGGGTCTCATGCCGATAAAAATCCATCCCTAACACTAAAAATACCAAAGCTCCTTACCACTTACTGCCTCTGTCTCAGTGAGATTTCCTGACACACCAGGCTTGTCAGTCTTCTGAGATCGCACTTGCCAATCATGCGGCTTCGACTTTATGGAGGGAAAGCTCATTCGTCAGGTGGACAGAATAAAATCTGACTGCCCGCGAGACGAAGAGGAGGAGAAATAGGAGGCTGGGAGGAGTGGTGAGATGAGATGCGAGGAAGGAGAAAAGGAAAAGAAGAAAACTCACCCAGCTGACCGAGGTGGCGAAGGCTGCCGCAGTCCTCTCTGTGTGTCTGTGCCGGTCAGCCTAGCACAGGAAGAGAGGCTGTGGCCAGACAAAATGGAAAAAGAGAGAGATCTGCGGGAAAAAGAGAACGCTGGAGAGAAAAGCAGAGGAAGATTTTAGTGCTGCAAGCTAGGGCTTTGTTGAATGGATCGGTGGGACCAGCACACGAGGCTGCTCTAGCAGATTGCTGCCGTCTAGCCGTCTGCTGCTCAGACATGCAAGACTGTACCATGTGCAGCCAGAGAGAGAGAGAGAGCGAGAGGCAGAAACAGAGAGGGAGATGAAAGGGAGGGCAGGTGTGAGGTTAAAGGGTTAAAGTAGGTGAACAAGAAACATAGCAGAGCTGGGCTTAAATAGGAAAGTGTTAAGAATGACAGTGAATTTGGAAGCTATGGTGTCAAGAAACCAATTTTTTTTAGACCACTAGCATCAACAGAAAAGGCAGATAATTAAAGAAAAATCTATTTTGGAATGGCTTTACAAAATAAGAATGCAGGAGGATGCATTGCAGTGGGGTTTAGCAGAAAAATGGCATGCACAAGGGAAAAAAGAGCAGATCAATGGGCCTGTACCGCTACTACACATGCATGATGACTAGTACAAGGAGCAAGAGCAAAAATACACAGGCCGAGCAAAAACAGAAAATAAGCAAGGAAAGAGCAGAAAAAAGCGACGTTAAAATACAATTATAACAGGTAACTGTTTCTTTGACCAATAAAAAATTCAAATTTACCAAAAAAAAATACACACATCCATGCCACATTTATCCAATCGTGTACAATCGCAGCACTACCTAAAGTTGTCCGTAAGAATCACAGCTTTACATCAGACCTTAAAAACAAAACAAACAAATGGAAGTTCTTGTTATCATCTGATTTTTGCAGATAAGGTTAAAAGCTACGTAACAGGCTCAGACACCGAGCGCCAAAACAGCCACAAGAGTGAATAATAGGAAAAAATGTGTAACGCCTGTTGCTGTAGTCCCTCTGCCTGCTGCTACTCACCCCTTTTTCTCCATGTGACACTACCACCCATCTTTTCTTCCTCAGTCTATCTATCTGTCTGTCTGTCTGCCTCCCAGTTCCATCTGTCTCACATTTTCTTTCTGCTCTTGCTCGGCACTTTAGTCTCGCTATATCACACCTCTCAGTCTGTGTCTCTGTATTTTCTTTCCCTCCTCTGCCTTGCATGCTTCATGGATTGCAGGCTCAAGTCCCCAGGGCAGGCAAAATGTAGAGCCTCTGCTTGCCCCTCTGCCTGTTACGTACAGCATCAAAACAGCAGCAGCAGAGTGGGGAATGAGAAATAAATATCATCCATTCATTTCCTCCCACAGCTGAAATCACTTAGACTCTAAAGGCCTGCAATATGCAGAGAAGGAGAGATAAGGAAAGGTAGAGGCATGAGGGAGAAAGTGCTAAAGAGAACAAGAGCATACAGCAGCAGAGGAGAGAAAGAACGAAGGCAAACATAGGCAAATAGGCAGTCACGCTTTTTGTCTTACAATGTTAGTTTTCACGCTCCTTTTCATTTAAGAAAAAAAAATCCTTCTCCAGTCGGCAAGTCCAGTATTCTGTTCCTGTCTCTCTCGCCCTCTGTGTCTGAGAGAGTGACTGGGTATTACAGCGTGCGTTTCATGGAGAAAAGGAGGGTGGGAACAAGGGAAAAGGAGGGAGCAAGGAAGAGAAAATGCACCAGTTCAGAGAGCGGTAAAGGAAATGTAACTGGAAGCCTGGTGGTGTGCTAGCCTTAAAGTTTATCAGTATTAGTTACTGCAAAGCTCTGGAAAAGGCTAGTGAAAAAGGACGAGAGACGAGATGGTTCGAAAGCGAGACAAATGGGGAGAAGAGGGAATTACCGGAACAGGGTTCCTCTGACGGACAGCACACAATAGGCTGAGATCAGTGACAGCAGAAAAATGGCCTGTGTGGTCTTACATTATCAGCCTCTTTCCTTCTGCTAGGAATATAGATTTATTACTAGCAAGCAAAGTTTATTCTCTACATTTTAACAGTTTTCATTGCTCTTTATATCTCATTTCACTATAATTAGAGACTCTCTTTTTTTACTCTACCTTAGCACTATTTTTTTTTAAGCAAATGCATCTGTCTGGACAGCAGAGATCACACTTTGTGATATCTAAACACAACACGTGCTCTACAGTGCAGTGGTGGGTCTCTTCATATAATCTCAATTTTACAAAGTGCCTTTCTTTACCCCACTTTCTCTCCACACACAGAACTAACATTAGAACAGCTAAACGGGACTATTTATAGAAATTTTCAATGAAGGCAAAAACCTACACTTAGCTTCCACAAGGAGGGTGGGCTGTGTGTGCTGGAGGGGGTCACTAGGGAGAGCTCCTGTATGCCTCCTGCTGCATACTGTAACACACTACCCCCATGGCCACAACAAAGCACCTCGCACAGAAAGGGATGCAAACACAAAAACATTTTGCTTGCACTGTGACAAAAACATACGAAGCAGGGTAATTACGCACTGAGAAAATAAACACAGTAGATTCATGTCGTATCTACTGTAACCGAACGCTCGCACTCTCGCAAAAGCTGCCCCGTACCCAGGGCCCCTTCTTTATTCTGGCCCAAAGAGCTCCTTACCCCACCTCTATCGAACCCGGTGGCCTTGGGACAGAGAGCAAAGAGTTTAAGTGGAAACAGTCTTTCATCACCATGACACTCCCTTCTCTACACATCTGCACACAGCAGCATACCGCACTACTGGGATACCATCTCACTCTAGCGGCCCTGCATCCAGTGCCTTGTCGTATTTATTGGACTTGTTCAGAGCAAAAACTGTGTAAGAAAAATGCTGACATGGCAACACAAAAAAAGATGAATAACAAATCATTTTTACAACTATGTTACTAGCTTGTATATTAATTTTACAGCTAGCCTGTACAAACAATACAATCTATTTTTTTAATTAAAGCCACACTTTCTAAATGCTTATTTCATTTTTATCATTTTATATTTGGCAGAACTATCTCCTAATTGGTGGCCATAACTGAAATTCCAGCACCTTAAAGTGGGAGTTTAAAAAATGTGGAGTCCAACAGAGATCAGAACAATGCAGTTAAAGTGCTTCTGTAAGGAGCAGCTAACACTCAAATGGCTTGAGACAAAAGACAGGAATTTTATTTGAATACACCCCAAATTAAGAAATATATCAGTGAATTTTACATTGCTGTTAGGAGCCGAGTTGATTTCAGGGTTCTGTGGTTTTCTTGGTTTGCAGCAGTGAAAGTTGTTATTGGCTGTTTTGATCACAGCAGTGTCTTCACCACATAGCTGCACAGAGGAAATTTATCGTTTTGGTTAAGTGAAACTGAACTTTGTACATAATTGGCAACCAAGACCGTGTTCTTCCCCCTGCGGCTGTATGGTGTTTCCCTTCAGTGGCATCTCTTTCATTAGTGTGTCCCACAGACCTCACTGCAGCAGCATGTTGGTGCTTTTCACCCTCATTGTCCTCTGCTTTGTGATTGTTCGAATTTTATATTCCGTCCTGCCACAAATAATGTCAAACGAAAGGCAATGTTTGTCGTGATAATCCATGCGACATAACTTTTTTTTTATCTAATCGGAACCCTATACAAAATGTTGTATGAAACGAAAGAAATAGTAAGAATTCAAAAATCAATATTTTAGGGACAGATAGAAAAAACACCTGATATAAAAAGCATTCAATTTACAACCAAGCGATGAACTCGGTGCTCAGACAAACGTAGACAAAAGTTGGTGTTTAGTCAAACAACCCATCGGTGTACAGAGTGGGTAGTGTTTCCTCAGGGAAAGCTAGGAGGCTGTACAGTTATCTCCTGTGGTGTCACTCTGAACTATACAACCTACTACCTCAGCCTGCGGAACACTGGAGGAAAATGCAGGAATGCTGCTTTGTAGGGCGGGAGAGCAGATTGAATCTGCTCTGTAAATGTGATTTTACAGCATATGAAGATAATGAACTAACATCATGACAAAGGCTGATACTACGATATCTATAAAATTCAAAAGGACCTTGAAAAGCAGTCTATAACATAAAAAACCCGAATATCTGTTTGTTGATTCATCAAATTAAAAACCTGACCAGTCAAATTCATACAAACATTCAGAAAAATCCAATTTTGCTTACAACACTGACCCAATGGCCACAGATATTATGTCACATCACACCGTCATATGGCCCAACCCTCCTTCTTTGGGTGGGGTCACTGCATGACGGCACACGTGGGATTAGTTTGGTTGAGAATATCCTGTATCCCAGGATTCAGGGTCAGACGGGGTCAGCGGTGTTTAATCGTGGGAACGCAGACAATGAGAGTGTTTATGACTATCCAGTCAAAACCTGCTTGAAAAATAATTCCACTGATTTTTCTTGCAGGCATCGGGTAGGTGCTGTGTTTGCCAGGAAGACACATACCTATAGATACGAGCTTGTGCAGCCAGTCACCACAAGTTCGGATCTACGGGTTTGTGGCAGCTGGCGTTACCCCTTTAAGAGCAGATAAGAAAGACAAAACCCACAAAAGCTTCAAACAAACGAGTCATTCTACTAACTGAACCTTTTAGCTCCACTCATTCAACATACCCCTCCTCTCATTGGGCTTTCAAGCAAATGTGACACAATGGACAACACTGTAATGTTGATAGCTTTCTACATGACACAGCTTTCATTATGTCCATACGACTAAAACGAGATTTAAGAGTTCAGTGTACTTAACTTCTACTTGTAGAATATATAAGGAATAAATCCGTGCTTTGCAGTAAAACACAACACAGATCCTTTCATGTATTTTACATTTTTTGCACAAATTTAGTCTTGTTCAATGTAGCTATGGGACATGTGTCTTATTTATGCATCCAATAGAGGCGAGCCTTGAAAATGAAGCCATGGTACGGAGAGCAGGCCAGAGCACATGACTGTGAGATGGACGTAGTGTTTGTGTAACCTACTGATCACATTCTTTAGAGGTCAGCATTTATTTTTGAAATGTCAGACAGAATAATGTACCACAAGTTGTTCTCAAAAAAAATGCAAAAAGCATGTTACTAATGAATAATCTCAATGCTGAAAACAAATTTGTGCAGTGTAAAATCATAAGCATGAGTTTTTATGAAATACTAATATACGAATAAAATGTCCCTAGGTATTTTATAATATGAGCAAAAAGAACAAATGCAAACCCCAATGGAGATGCAAAAGCTTATTCTACAACAAATCTATCAGTTCAGGATAAAAAATTCTAAACTAAGAATAAATGAGACTATAAAATCACATTAAATCACACCAGTGCAGAATACAAAACACAGAGACAATTTAAACGTAAAGACAAAATCGATCTTTAGAAATACCTTTTGTGCGATAATCTGATAAATTTAGAATTTTTCATAATATGTTTATCGGGACTTTATGTTCGCTTACAAACTCAACAAAATAATTGTGAGAAAACACATAGCGAACATCATCAAAAAAGCATGCAGAGTGAAAAAAAAACATCATGTACGCTTCACAGGTTGTGAATTAGAAACTAGTCTGAGCCACTCTAACAGAAAGAAAACTGTTAGTATTATAAATCGCCAACATACCAGCAGGGCACAGGCTGTACCTGATGGTCAAACGTCCTCTGGAATCAGATGTAGTCAGGCTTGAGGAGTAGTGTAGGCCAATGCTTCAGCATAAAACAGGTTACCTATAAAACACACATTCAAGTCATCACAAACTGACTCCTAACAGATCAGCAAGTCTAACATTCACAGATAAGACACCCGTAGACACACATTCCCAAAGCCACACACTTACAAACACGTGGTGATCCAAGCACACCCTTGAAACAAATAAACGACTAAAAGCTACCGGCTGCACAACATCAATTCAATAATAGTAACAGTTGAAAAATAATGCTAAAGAGTAACCAAAAGTAAAAAGATAACATTCCCTCGTTGTCTCCCTGTTACGCCCTCATAACCCGCTGTCCCCATTTTCCGGGGTACAAAAACCTCAAATCGGCTTTAAAAAAAGGTACGGCAAGAGAGAAATGGCAAAAGGTTGAATGCGGTAAGATGTGGATGAGGAGGAGTCGCAGCGCAGGGCTGGCTACTGAGAAAGTGGAATTTGTGACAGAGCAAAGGAAAGGGTGGTGTTTTCTTTTTTTTTTGGTGCTTCATTCTGCTTGGCTTTTTTGGATCCCAGCAGGATCCTTGGCTGCAGCTCTGTCTCTTCTTAGAGCTGCCAAAATTTGGACATATCCCTTTGTCTTAAACTCTGCTACACAAAATCAAATTGAGAGATAAGAAAAGATATAGCCTAAAAGAGACAGGAGGCAAAGGACCGGCCAACTAAACTACAGCGCAAGTTATTAAAGAAAACGAAACAGCATGAGTGAAAGTGCACAGCAAAGAGGAGAGAAGCTTAGCAGCTGAATGCAAGGGAAACAAAAATTCTTAAAAAAAAAAAAAAAAAAAGAAGAAAAAAGCGGAAGAAGGTTTTTTTCGCGTCAGATTTTTTTCTCTGCAAACATATTATCTCCAAGATGCAAAGTGTGTCTTCTCTGCTGCTTCAACACAGCAGGCGAAGCCTTTCCAAAGCTATGCCACGTAGTGAGAGAGGGAGAGAGAAAGTAGCCACTTTTCCTCTCTCCAAAATGGCTGAGGGCCGGGAGAAAGCAGCTATGAGCAGAGAGGAAGAGAGGTGCTCCCCGTCCTGCTCAGGGGAGGGCTGGGCGATTCAGCGAGCATCTCTCCCTCGTTTCCCTCTCCTCGCTCATGCCCTTTGTCCCATTAGCCGTCTTTCAGACCGGACGAATGGCGTACAGCTGTGTTGTCAGTCCACCAGAAACTCTGCTTGGCCCACCATGCAGGCGAAGGCTACAACTGTAAACGAGTAAGGCTCATATGGCTTATTGTGCGTCTCCCACATGCTCACATCCTGATGCTCTGCACTGCTGTTTGTGTTAATGTGCTTTCCTCCTGGTGCTCTACGTTTCGTGTTCTTATTCAGCGTCTCATGAATGCCTCACAGGCGCTTGTTTGATCACTGTATATTTTGCATTTATAAGCAGAAAAAATAATACTTTCAATATCAGTGGCATGATATGTAAATTATTTGATGGTATACAGTATTTTATCTTTGTGTGGCTATGAGGCTTATTTTTACCATATTTTTGTCATATTGTTGTTCTAGTTTTTCAGTAAATAATGTCCTCACATTTCGTCTTTTGTCTTTACATATAGTCCTCAATTACAAAAGTCCCTATAAAACATTTATGAAGAAAACTGGAGTACTTGGTCTCCTCTTTCTAGTGTCTTTCTTTCTGTTCTTACCTTGAGCTCTGCTTTTGACGTCACAGTAATGCTGCACGTAGTTCAGTAGCTACGTTGCTGCAGCTCGTTGTACTATAGTCTCATTAGTGGATTTCTAGTGGAGTGTCTCAAGGCTCTACCCATGGGCTGATTATGACTCTTTGCTGCCACGATGCTTAAAAAGTCACACAGATTCCAGCTATTGCCAAATACTGCCTGCAATTGAAATTAGAGCTCATAATATAAAGAAAACATTATTGATTATAAACACTGCCTGTGATACTGTGCAGGGAAACGTGCAGCGTTTCAGCTCGAACACTGAATCCACTCATGATAATGGTAAAATTCTACAGGCAACATTCAAACGAGCAAGAGATATTATTTTCAAAACTCCCTGTTTGATAAGGAAACGGAAGTAGCTGTGGCAAATATTGTATCAAAATCCATCCAATTTTTTTTTTATTTTAAAAAAAATGAAACGAAAATCCACTATTATGCACTTGACTCTGTTGTTCTACATTACCAGCAATAAGCTTTTTATTTCATACAGTGCAGCACTTATTCCTGATAGAATATACAGATGTGGATTTCCACTGTTTTCACACAAAACACGACTGATTTACAAAAATATTTCCACCCTGCAACTGAGAAATTAAACCTACCAGTGAGGCAACTTGCACCAACATAGGAGGCACTGTTTCGGATTTTGAAATAGCTGCTCTACACTCTTGTGCAAACTGTCTTCACTGAGGCTCCACGCCAGTAAGTAGCCGCCCTGCTAAAATGTCCTTAAGCAAGACATGAAAACCCCCAACAGGACGCTGCTCTTCCTGACCCTGACACCTGACCTCTGATAAAAAATCTAGGTGAAAAACAACATCTAAGCAGTTACGAAATCCACAATAAGCGTCAGTGTATGCCATAATTAAGAAAAACAAGAATCACCTTCACGCATATGTTCATCCACAGCTTGCTAGTTTTGTGAAAAAGGACAAATGCTGGGTTCAGGATATTTAGTGCCCTGGATACTAGTTTTGCCACGGCATGCCAATGGGCTGCTGTCTGCTCCATGGTCACCACTTGAATCTAAATGAACAGATTTGACTTTCAGGATATTGCCAAGAACCCTGTCACAGTGCCGACACAGAGAAGGGCCTCTCCAAAAACAGAAGGTTGAGGAAAACAGAGCGACCAACATGGGCATAACCCCAAACCTCTAACAAGGTAACCCCTTAAAGCCACTCTCAGAGCCTGGGAAAATAGAGAAGAGGAAAAGGGCTGCCAACAATAGGCAAAAAATCATTACTGCAGTTTTTCATACTGTAACATTATGTCAGTGAATGCAGTGACAAGTGAGCTGAGGAATCCAGGCTTAACAATCACAGATTAACGTTGAGTGTGTTAGTTAGATTTTGTGATTTCTTTACTGTCTTCTTACAGCGTGTGTCCTCATTTTTGTCCAACTTGGGCCTAAAACTCAAAGCATTGTGCTCACAGCAGAGTTGTACATCTATAGACCTTTAAAAATATATCATGCTCCTATTTTGCGTGTTAGGAATTGTCTTTTATTAGTACAGGATGACCTTTAAAAGTCACATGATGACAGCCTTGTTTTACTTCTTGTTAGTCACTGGTCTTAAAACTCTGCTCAACATTATTAATGGGGTGTCACTACAGCATGTCCAGGACAACTCAGACAAAATGTCACCTTGGCCGTCTTTTTGTAAAGCAGTCCCTATTTTCTGGTTGTGCTCTGTGCCCTCATGAGGGTCTCTGCTATAGAAAGACGCTTAACAGGCTGCAGGAATTTAATCTGGTCACTAGTCTATCGTACAGTGTAAACCAAATGAGCTAACTAAACATGCTCTTACATTTCTGTATCCTAAAGTGTATTTATTACTCAGCTCTTCTATAGCACACAGGACCATGACTTCAGATGCTTTTATGCCCATTTTTACACTCTCGCTATGAAAAAGTAACATTTTAATTTGAGCTGTTATTTTTATATTTGAAACGGCAGGTAAACTTGAGCTTGTACAATACTGCTACCAGTTTTAAACTTTCATTACAACAGTGAATGAAAATGTGAACGCACATCTATTGAGGGCAATGAATCACATTATTTATAATAATATGTTTAGGCAATTTAAACGACTAAAGGAAGAATTACACACTGTACAGTATTTTAAATTTGATACATAAAAGATTCACGGAACGATTGCTACACCAGAAATTTACAGTTGAGTCAGACTTGGGTCTGCATTGCAGGATGATTCCACAAAAACCTATACATGCCTCCATTCACTGTATTCATTTGAACCAGGGGACTTCTCGACAGCTGGTGCTTCCCAAAACACAAAAACATGCTCCAGTGATGTCAGACATGATTCTTGTCTATTGACATTTTAAAGAAAATCACAATTCTTTTTTTCTTTTTACTAGCTTCTGCAAAATCTGGCATCCCAGGGGGCAGACACTGCAAATGGCTGATTTTAATCATTTGAATAAGGCAGTCAAAACATGCAGTAACCACCTACAGTCCAGTCTGCCGGGGGAATTTGCATAAGTAACTTAAACCAGCAGCAACATCTGGGAAATCCACCAGTGCTGGGATTTTAGAAGCATAAATTAAAAAAAAATAGATAAAAATAAATACATACTGTAGATATATATTGTACATGCTGAGTAGAATTTGTAATTTGGATAGAGAGTGAGGGGCAGGCTCATGTGGAATTGTGTACTATAATATCATAGTGCGTAATCTGCTTATTCACAGCTCATAATTACATACCGTCATGATCATGAAAGTATTACGTTCAAAGCCTCTGGAACATTTTGTCTACTGAAATGCTTTTTGCCTACCAAAATATTACGGCTCACTACAAGCAAAGTAGACATAAGGACATTAGATGTAGCCATCTGTCTGACGGAGACTTTGAGAGAAAAACCAAAAGAAGCTCGTAAAATAACACAATAAAAATATCTCAATGGTTGCAGGTGTGCAGACTTTTTACAATATGTCTGACACAGACTTAAAGTAGTAATTTTAATAGAATAATAGTCTGACTGTGCTTCATTTATTAGTTGTAAATGTAATACACATGTGATAAAACAGCTGATTGCCTCGGCGAGTACGATCAAAAGCATTTACTTTGTTTTGTTCATTCTCTCCCTTGTCTGTTTCCTTCATGTGCTGCATTTAGTGACATCTATCTATTGAACATGACTTTAGCTGTCTGTGAAGGAGGCCTTCATGCACATTTCATCCCCATATTCAGCACAGTGCAACAGAGGGAATGTGTAAAAGCTATGTGCAATCAGACAAGAGAGCAGGATAAAGCACCAGAGGGAAACACGAGATAGCAGCAGTATTTATCACTGTACATTTTCATTCACACTCATACATCTTTGCTTCTTGATGTTTCAGTCCATTTTTATCTCTTTTCCCTCTTTCATCTCACCCATCTCTTGCAGTTGCTTGTCCCTCACTGTTCCCTCCTCTCGCTTTCCCCATCAAATATTCTGCTCACGCACAACTGCGGCACCCTTTCTCCAGTCCTCCCCATTAATCCACACCACAGACATCTTGGCCCACTGTCTCGTCTCTCTGTCAACGTGCATTCAGAAGTCTCAAAGTCTGGGCCGTTTCAGCAGAGAGCATCCGAGTGTTTTTCACAGGCCACGAAGCCGAATGCTGAACATGCTTTTTACTGTACAGACAGCCTGTACTGTACAGACAGTAGTGCATCACGCGCTCCCTCCCTCTAAATACCGCTCATTAGAAAACATAAGATGGGATTCCAGGCAAAGCAAAGGTCATATCAAGGTAAAAGCAGCGCTGCAACTCTAACACACACAGCATCTAACCTGTATGTTCAGCCATGCTTAACATTTACTTCCACCTCCGCAGAAAAATCACCACAAAACAAACTAAAAGCTTGCTGCAGCTGGGCCGGGCCAGCCTTGAGTATGTGGCTGGATCTGCCCTGTTTCAACCAGGTTTGGCCAGTTTCTAAAGATACTGAAGACGTTGGCTTTGAGTCAGAAGACAATAAAATCTTTGCCACTGGAGTTTATCCTGAGCATGCTGTGCTTATTTGACAAATGTTTCATTACTAAGGAATAGCTTCTGGAGAAAAAAAATATCCCTGTGTTTCTTCAAAAAAAAAAGTTTTCTTTCATTTATTTGATTTTATTGCTGACCATACTGTAAAAAACAAAAGACACACAGCTACCAACAACTGCATTTTCCACATTTATTCATCTCAATTAAGCCAATTAATTAAACATTTCAGTTACTACTTGCTTTCCTTTTGTTGTATTTAATTAAATTATTTATTTTGTAATTGCAAATCATTAACTTCTAACAACTTCTGAAATACTACATTTTCTCATTCAACATTAGTGTAATCTAAATGTAAGGTTTTTGTAAAACTTAAGGTAAACTTAAAAGTGTAAAACTTAAGGTAAACTTAAAAGTATTAGTAACCGTGTTTGTGGTGTACTGCACTGTTGGACAACATACCAGTACCCTGCATTCATCAGACAAAGTACAAATGAAAAACTATCCATTATGTCTTACTGTTTCTTTGCAGAAGGAGTTAAAAAAGGAGCAAGCACAATGACATAGCAGGGGTAACGCTGTATGAAGGAGAAAAAGATCTAATTACTGTATTAATTACTTAATTTCTATTCATCTGCAGGATCCACTGACTTGTACTAATCACTTTAAGAATGCAGCCAAATGCTCAATATTAACACATCTTCCATGACAGGAGGAAGAGTGCGGGGTCTAGGAGGGGGTAAAGAAATGCAGAGATTTACAGGGAAAATAAAGCAACCAGTGACATCAGACTTGCAAAGAAAGCAGCTCAACATGGACATCAAGGAAGAAAACTCAAGGAGTCCAATTTTTCTTTCTGTCACAAGAGCACTTGTTCTTTCCTTAAATGCTAACTTTTATCTGGCAGCACTCAGAGCCCAACTGCAGATGGATAGAAACAGTATTTTCAGATATTCCAGAGTATAAAAACCCTGGGTGGATCTTGAGTTTACCCCCTCCATCTTCCTTTACTCAAATAAGGGCTCAAGTTAGATTTTACAGCAGAGCTTAGAAATAGTCCACAGTGCCTCATCAGCCACCCTCCTCTTTTGCCATTTCTTTCTTTCTCTCACCCTCCACTCCTGCCGTTTCAGACCCTTATTCCTCTGCCCTCCTTACCCCTCCCTCCTCTCTCTCTCATTCATTCAGTTTAATTTTGAACTCTGCACTGGTAGACAGGCAAAGAGGGTAGCTCCATGGTTACCTGGCACCAGGCCATCTCATTACACTGCCAATTGATTCTGGCCTGCCGCCATGTCCGCTGCCTACCTCCCCCACACCCCGCACCATCTCTGCACCCCAGACTGTCTGCAGCAAAGGAGATTTCAGAACACACAGGACGGAAAGAGGCAAACAGCTTCACTTACATTTATCAAACTTAATTCGCATGCATGCACCGCTGCACACAAGAAGACCATAAACAAATAAATCCAATACAGCGTACATGGAAGGCTTTGTTCACAAGTAAAACGTGTGTGCTTAACTACTCTTATAACCTTAGTCTTATACTGTGTCCAATCAGTCACTGGAGCTACAACTGTAGAATTGTGTTAAAAAGTGAAAATTACAGGAAAACTAATTAAACAGTAATTTCTTCTCTCTAATTCTTTTTTAATCATGAATCCAAATTTCCCAACCAGACCAAAATCGTCTAAATACTAGGAGGAGTGGATGTCATTACGGAGAAATACGAGATCTGTAAGCAAGAAGAAGCCAAATAATTAACAGTGAAGTGAAAATTCTCATTAGTGATATAATAGTAATAATAGTACATTATCACAACCTTTGGGGGAAAAAAACTACAAAACATTTATAAAACACAAAGTTAAAAAGTCTACACTATATCTGCTTGTATAACAAAGAATAAAAGATAAATACCAGCCTTATAACTTGCTTAACAAAATATTTGAGGGCTGCAAAAGTTTGTCTGACATACTGAGGTGGCTGACTTACCTTAGCAACAACTTATACTAACACAAGAATGTATGTCTCATGCATGTGTTAAGATACAACACAGCAACTAAAATAAATTACAATTAAAGCTATTTATTGATAAAATTTATTCCATTAATTCAAGTGGATGCAAAGCTACCTTCACCAACAAGATACCCCTATAGATTGGAAAAACATGGACATGAAGGGCCTAATATAGATCGGAACAGATTTCTGAGAGGCCTTTTTTAGGACTTTGCACAGTGCAACATGAAGTCCTCATCTTTTCAAGTATGATGCTTATTTGTTCTGATATTTCCATTTGTGACACATATGATATCAGCTACACTGGACTTTCTTGCTCAAAATCACATCTGGAATCACAATGTTGTGTTGACAGGCCTCACAGAGGGAGTGACCATGTTCCTTTGAGATATCTCCAAGCTCTTGTTTAGTCTCAGTAACAGAATTTTGATACCAGTGCAAGTTCTCACACAACAATGTCAAATATTGCTGGCAGCGACTTTTAAATGGCATCCCTTATTAGGCTACACTTAGCAAACACTGTGAGACTGAGAAATTTTACTGTACACTCAAACATTCATATTTTACACCGAGACACACATTTCATATTTTCAGACCAAACAGAATCCTTATAGGGTGATCCTAATATGTAAAGTATCTGCTTCAAATAATTTGTGTAGCCTGGAGCCAGAGAAGTCAGGATCGATGTTTAATGACTCATCTTGCCCTGTGAGACTTTCAGTGGCAGTGAGTGTCGGGGCGGTTTCACTGCTGAGACTTCATCTTACAGAGCATCTGTCTAGGTGTGACTCAGTCATAGCTTGTGCCACTGCTGGCAGATGCTAGGGTCATGCACTCCAGCTCACCGGGGATTTGAGGGGATCAGGAGTCAAAGGGATCATAAAGCCATATGACAGTGTGTCTACTGTCCCTCCAGGATCACCATATTCAATGACCATTCATATTCCAGTTAAAAGTATAAAATGCAGACTGTAGTATGTTTTGTACTGTGATGACATTTTTTTGTACACCCAGAATAGCTAATCTACAGTTGACAAGGTCAGGGATGGATTAGGGATTTGGAATAGTTGTTTCTGGCTTTACTGAATGAATTCTGTATTTACTTGCATCACTTAGTAAGAGCTGTAGCTATAGCAATGTAAGCCAGCTGAGACAGACACTCCCACTAGTTGCCCTACATACATCCAAGATACCCTTCCCTCATGTGCTGGTGCACTGCTGAGCCCTTTCTTCACCCCAACATCCACCTGTGGGATCACTTCCAGTCTTCTTTGTTGCCTAGCTTTGTGAATAAATACATTTTATGTGATTTTACTGTGTTATGGTAAGAATAAAGACAGAGCTGTAGCATGTCTGAGCTTCATCTACAGATTTGTATATCAAGGGAAATACTATATTATTACTCCGCCAAGGAAAGCGGCAGAATGATGTGATGACTGGCATTGGATTGTCTGTCTGTCTGTCTGTTTGTTCGTTTGAAACATTGCTCAAAAATGGACGGATTTGGATGAAACTTTCAATGAAGATCAGAAATGACACAAGGACCACCTGATTCGATTTTGGCAGTGATGGTGCTATTAGTCTGGATAAATGGATTTGTTTAAGGTTTCTGTATCATTGCCAGATAGCGGCACAGTGTCGCTGCAACTATGGCAACAAGTGAACACTACGTCAGCTGCCTGCTGAAAATCACATGATTGCTCCCATTACAAATTGACCGCTGCAGATTATGAATTGTTTGAACATTTCATCCATCAGAAATCATACAACAACTGAGCAGCCTTGGCGGAGTACTGCACTGAGTGCTTTTCTTCTTATATACTGTAGATATAGAGGAAAAGTGATGTATCCTACTTATGAGAGGGATTCAGCTAGAATCCCAATTTAACACAATTGTATGAACGATTATACTGTATTATTAAGTAATTATGCACAAATCACTCTCTAAAAAATAGACTAAATCTAATCAGTGCAAGTGCGCCCCAAAACATCTGCAAATCAAACCCAATCAAAAAGTGCTCTTTTCTCAATTTTAGTAGGTTCAAACACTTAATTTGCAATCCAGTCTTGAGGAGTGCTTCTAGCTGCTATCTTGCAGAATGAAAACTGAACAGTTTCTGTACATATCTACAGGTAAATTAAAAGCATGTGGGCCACAGTTATTGCCATTCAGTCTCTCAGGACAAATGTGCTAAACCAGTGACAGGGTAAACATGAAATGCACCATTACTTGGCAGAAAATGAATTGTACAAAGCAATCAGATGTCAAATAACACATTTAACATCTTTCCGCATTCTACCTTCTATTGTTAATTGAACTTTGTTTTTCTCTCTTGAATGACTAAAGTGACAGGATTCCTCCTCCTAAGCAATGTGAACACTAACACCCCTTTTCACTGTTTAAAAAAATCATTCAAATCTGCCCAATATGCAGTTTTATTTCCTGTCCCAAAACCTCTATTGTATCACCACACACCACTTAATCTGACTTTTAGGGTGTGAACATACTGTTGTAAGTGTGTGTTGGTGGAATCAGTGAGTATGGAAGGAGCAGCTGCAACGGTTAACAGGAGATTGTAAGTCTTAATTTTATGCCAGTGCAGTGACCTTGGCAATTTTTTTCTTATTCCAGCCTCCAACAGTTTGGTAATTTCATGGCTCACAGAGACATTACTTGTGTGGAAATGGATGGAGAACCTCCACTAGCACGGAATTCTGGCAAATCAGGTGCACTGTGCACTTCAGCAGAAAATATGAAGCCTGCGCCTCCACTTATTTAGACCAGGTCTGACTGCAAGTATCCACATTACCACCAGCTTTGGTTGGCAAACATTCACACAGACTACCGTAACATAGAAAATCTATTATATAAAATATTAACTTTCACTTTTCAACTGTTTTAACTGATGACAGTCTGGACACTTTATGGCTATGTAGACAAAAGAAATACTACTGTCAAAAATATAAATAAGTCTAAAATATAATCTGTTTCTGAACTGTTGTCTTCCATCATCTGTCATAAAACCAGTGATGCATATCACTGACTAAATCATTCATTCAACTTCAAACAGACCATCATCAGTCTTCTGTCCACTTCTTGGCTGTTGCATACTCATAACTTGTGACTCTGCACCTTCAGGACAAGGCCATCAATTTCATGCTAGCAGGTGTCACCCATTTATCCAGTTCAACACAGAAGTGCTCCTTGTTGGGAGCAGAGTGTCTACAGTTCAATACAGATAATATGCCTTAGAAATATATGTGCCAGAAAAGTGCTCCTGCTGCTGACATCAAATACATTTCCAACATGTAACATTAAAATTATTGTTACTGTTAATATTGTTATTGTTAATTTGATTTCATAATTAAGTCATCTTCAAAGTCCAAATTCAATACAAAAGAGAGTGTGCCACACATATATTTCACTAAACCATCCATACCTTTTGTAAATGCTTCCTGTTTATTGCTATACACTTGTGAAATACTCATCATATATATACACAGATGACACTAATACTGTCGTCAGTGATGACTGCGGTAATTATGACACCTTGTTAACAAAAATATAAGACAGTGTAGAGACTTTCCAGTGCAAGTCTGTCTCTTCAAAAACTAAGGATTAGAGATGGGCCTCCCCACTTTGGGGCCCCTTTCCTGTACATGCACATGGGTTGTTTAAGGACACAGTGAACCAGGCTACCCGATCTAGAGAAGGGGCCATGCAGGGGGAACAGTGACGGGACGGCCAAGTGGAATAAACTCTCATGGAATCCTAAGAGCTCATGCTGCAGGCTTAATGCTAGAGGGAGTAGAGAGGGCTGGAAGAGAGAGGATTAGCTGATGTAAAAAGAGAGGGAGGAGCCCGTTCCCCAGGAGGAGAGCGTAGGATAGATTTATGGACTCCGCCGGCAGTAAGGAGGAAAAAAGGAACAAAGGTGGTGATGAGTACGAAGTGTGCAAGTGTCTTCCAGTGTGACATTTTCTTAAAGCAAAGTTACAATATAGATGACAGGCGCTGTAAAACAACTCTCTTACAACTCCAACATCTGGAATATTCAAAAAGATAAGCATCACTTCAGATCAATCCCACCTTCTAAAAAAACTCCAGATTGCAGCTCAGAGCAGGTCTGGGTTGGTCCAGTTATAGATGACAACCCATCACACCTGCATTCTTGGGAGGGTGGGAGCCGCCACACAGACATTCTCCCTTTGCCCCCACCCGCCCCTTCTCCATTTTCTCTCCCCTTGTTACCTTGTCTCCCCCTCTCCTGCGTTCCTCTCCTTCTGTTGCTCCCCTTTCTGTGTGAGTGTGTCTGGGTCCTGCTGGAGAGGCTTTGTCTGTGAACACTGGAGCCCGGACCAGCCCACGGGGGCCCGATCCATGAATACCCACACTGTGAGAGCCGCTCTTTCACTTCACACCACTTTCTCTACTGGAATGCCTGAGCAGTGAGGTAAGAAAGACACGCACGCGCTGTCATGTACGCACACATACACGCGAACAGCGCCAGCACACACGCATACACACATTTTCTCACTTTCTCTACTTTACACACACACACGCGCACGCATCCACGCAGACACCGTACTTTACACACAAACTGAGTGAGTCATGCAGTGATGAAAAGCTAGTGTTTTGTGTGTGAACCCTCTCACCCTGGACTAACATCCTGAGAGCCTTTCTCCTCCATCAGTCCCTGCCAAGCTCTCCCTCTAATTAAAGACCACTGGGTCCAACAGCATTGGCCCAGCTTCCCCCAGACCATGTCCCTTCCCCAGCTCATATAGGTCCTGAGCAGAGTAGAGTCTATGAGGAATGTGAATGACTGTGGTGGTGATTAATAACTTCTCAGGATTTCTAATTCCCCACTTAATGGTGTGCTTGGCCTCAAGACTCACGCTAGCTTTACAGAGGGGCTGGCCTGATAGATATACTTCAGCTGACAAGGAAGTATTTCAAAAGCATTTCAAAAGATGTTTAAGTTGTTTGAGATGCTTGTTTTTAAATGCACAATGTACAGAAAGATCAAATGTTACCCAGGAAAATCAGAGGCTCGTGAGAACATAAACATTTTATCCAACTTCGACATCTTGTTTCCAATACATAAAGTTAAAATCTCTAATTTGAATAAATCTAAATTGATTTTAACATAAATATAGTGACACTATGAATTCACCTGCATCTAATGACACTGAAAGGGGTGCTATGGAGGTCACATGTGATATCCATTTCTGCAATACCGTCTGCTCTGTCAATTATAGAAACAGAAAAAATGTGTTTGAAACGGGTCATTCAAAAGATTGTGCAGCTTGCTCCATTTGGCTGTAATTATTGCTGCAGGACCTCAGCGAGCGAAGCAGCCAACAAGCGAAGCATGCGAGGGAGAGACCATTCCATCTGTGAGCAAATGCTTCAAATGTGATTGAATTTCGATTGGTCTGTTCAAATACTATTTTGGGGTGCATATTTGTGCCACAACTTGATTTGCATTGAATGTCTCAGTGAATCATCCAGAAAGCTTGTGCAACCGAGCAGCAAAACAATTTAGGGCCATTTGGGAAACTACTACACATGATAATAGCAAAACATAGCAAAGAGAGAATGTAAAAGATAACAAAACATTAGAATGCTACAGGCCAGTATTATGTGACATCAAATCACTCTGTGGAGCTGCAATTTTAATTTTTTTTTTTTTTACTCAGTGTTGCTCGAAGAAAACAAAGATTTTCTTAGGAAATATAAAAAATAAAATATTTTACACAAAATGTTAAATATTAAAAAATGACAGTGGCTAAATAGGTGACATTGTGGCAACTGTTTGTTCACATTGGAGGTGAACAGAGATTAAATGAATCCAGTTTAAATTATCTCACCACAACAGAACCACACAAACTCTCCTAAAAAACTAAATTAAAAAATTACAGTAAATTACACAAGACACAATCCATTCTATTCTATCACCAAAGGTTATATTATTGGAATACAAGCTGTTAAGTTGTAGGCCATTGAAAAAGCTTTGCTAATTTAGATAAAGGTTAGTATTGTAGGCTACAATACATATATGCAGTATACACAGCTGTCTTCATAATCATTCTCATTATACAGGTGGAAGGAACTGATGTCATCACATACTCAGTATTAAAAGAGTCAGCACAAAATTAGTGGAAAAAAAAAATTGGCCAAGGCTTCCCTAATTATAGAATGTCTTTGTTGACCAACAGGCTTCACAGTCACAGTCATGATACTCTTGCTTGTCACAGCAGGCCACCTCCCCTTTGCCCAAATTTGGGTTGGCAAAATCCGATCCTGGCTTGAAAACCTCCCCTCAGAAACCTGTGGGTGATGTCACACACACTGCATCCTTGTAGCGTCCACAGTTTGCGGTCGCGCCTTTCACCTCTAACAACTTTCTCTTTTTCATTTTGGACATCACTCGCTGGAAGCTGAGTCACTGAGTCATTTTAATAAACAACTAGCGGAGAGCTCTAGTTTGGAAAATGCCAAACATTACACAGACATTACCAGACTGTTACACATGTCTGCTGTGGAGGAGGAATAAGACAGCCAAAGATGTGAATCTATGAGATGGCAGCACTTGGTCAGAAAGAATAAGAGCCAGAGTCAGTGTCAGACAGAAAACAAGTAGCAATTAACTTTTGCAATGAACATTTCCCAGACGATAACAGTACACTGACTGCAAAATCATTTCACAAAGATGTGGCCTTGGCTACTGCGGCATGGCAAACTGTCAGGATCAGATTCTAAATTATCCCTCACTTTAATGAATGGGAATTACTCTTTAGTTTTCAAGTTTTTAAAAATACACAGACCAATCAGCCACAAACTTTTATTCTGCCTAATATTGTGAAGGTCCCCTCATCCTTCCAACAGCTTTGTCTGAACTGAATGTTCATCGTTAATAAATGAATAAATTATTAATTGGCAATGCTGCATTTATTAAGAAAACTATACAAATTTACAAAGCCTGTGTGACAGCAGACATGGACAAAGGATGAGGCTTACGGCTGTGTCGATGCTGATTTGTTAAAATTTGTCTTGATCCTGATCCTATTGGCATCAGAACATCCGTAGTTTTGTGTCCTTTCTGAATTTCAGGTCACAAAGGTGAGAGGTTTAGCTTCAATGAATCTGACTTGTTTTTTCAACACATCCGACATTCACTTAATCAGATTTACATCTGGTGAGTTTGGATCCTCCCAAGTCAACACCCTAAATTCTTAGTCATGTTCTTTAAAACACTCCTTAACAGTGTGGCATGATGTATTATCCTGATTAAAAAGGCTACAGCCTACTGTTGTCATAAAGGGGTTTATGTGGTTTGTAGCAATGTTTAGGTGGTAAAAGTAGCATCCACATGAAAGCCAGAACCCAAACAGAACATTTCTCAAAGCATCACACTACCTCCACCGGCTTGCTTTCTTCCCATAGTGCAAACTGCTGCTATCTCTCTTTCCCAGACAAATGACACATATACACCCCACCATCCACCTGATGTAAAAGAAACCATAATTCCTCAGATCAGGTCTCCTTCTTCCATTGTTCCTTGGTCCAGCTGATGCTCACATGCCCACAGTAGGTGCTTTTAGTGGGGGACAGGGGTCAGCATGGACACTCAGACCAGCTCTCAGCTACACAGCCCCATAATGTTCTGACACCTTTCTATCATAAGCAGCATTAAGGCTTTTTAGCTATTTGTGCTACAGTGGCTCCTCTGTGGGATCCAGCCGCACAAGCCAGCCTTCGCAACCCACCTGCTATTGTAGAGGTGCTTCTCACCAGTCATCTGGCCATCTCAATCTGGCCCTTGTCAGAGTCATTCAGATACTGACGCTGCCCAGGTTTCCTCCTTCCAGCACATCAGCTTCAAGAACTGACTGTTCACTTGCTGTCTAATGTATCTCGCCTCTTTACAGGTATGTGTCCAATGATTATCTGAGCTTCTGAATTTTGAGGCAAAGACCTTAAAAGTAATAACTGAAGGAGATTTAGAATGACCAAAGAGGGCTGCAACTTTCCAGCAAAAATCTCTATTACATTTTTTACTCTTAGGAGTTTGTAACACTGTTAAGATTGTGGTCATATTTTGTTGTGTGTTTCATGTAAGGTCTACTTCACTAGTCATCGTGCGTGCGTGTGTCAATAGGCGTGTTAACAGACCACAGAGGCAACTGGTCACAGACGAAAGACCAACTTTATAAAAAGCCTAAATAGCAGCAGTGCTTTTATTCATTCACTCCACATTAAGGAGAAACGACTCATCATCACTGAAACCTTTTCTATTGCATACATGAAGCGTGACATACAGTACTACATAAGCCTGCATCTGTGTTGTTTGCCTATATCAGTCACATTCTCTCACTCTCTCCTGTCAGACTTTTGCAAGTGGTCAAATCATTTTCTCTGACAGTATTTTTTGAGCTCATCATCCATGACGGCTGTAATTATTGGCTGTCTGACAGATTCTCCTTCCTGTTTCACTTCTGCAGTGAAGACATCAGAAGAAGCTATAAACTCATTTTCAGTCATCATACTTTTTTTTTCTTTGTGGCAGCAAAACACATTGCTTGAGCTTTCAGAGAAACTCCCGTAGGTCACACTGGACTAACGAAACACTTCTAGGGGCTGACTGACTCTGGAAGATTCAGATACTGGTCTAACAAGAAGTTACAAGTACGCATAATTCAACATAATCATAACGTAAACCCATGGCTGTCTAGTCCAAGAATGTACAACTGTATTCCTTTATCAAATCTAATTTCTAGTAAAAAAAAAAAATTCTTATTTGCAGGTGATTATAGTATTACAAATTCAGTTGGAAAATGTTTGCTTGGTTACATGCATTCCTTCCCAGTTAACACTACTAAAGGGAGCATAGTTTGTGTCACTGTACTCTCATTGAATTGTGGGTCAGTAGGTCAGCTGAATGATTCAACACTGTCTGTGTCTCCACAGAACAATTGCTTTTGTTTCAAAGGCATAAATCAGACAAATTTGTTGGGTGTGTCTTTCCAATATCACTTGAGACATGATTC
The DNA here is from genome assembly GCF_021347895.1 of Acanthochromis polyacanthus. Taxonomy (NCBI): domain Eukaryota; kingdom Metazoa; phylum Chordata; class Actinopteri; family Pomacentridae; genus Acanthochromis; species Acanthochromis polyacanthus. The sequence continues at coordinate 14,895,163 of NC_067129.1, forward strand.
AGAACAGCGGGAATCATTATGAACAAGCAAAAGTTTTCATTTTCACCAATCAAGGAACTGAAGTAAGTGTGTGTGTGTGTGCGTGTGTGTGTGTGTCTGTGTGCGTGTGTGTGTGCGTGTCTGTGTGCGTGTGTGTGTGTGTGTGTGTGTGTGTATTCTTACAGCACGAGGGTGTGTAGACACCACTGTGGTTTCCTGTACCATTGTGTCTGTGTTTGTCTGATGACTCAGTTGCACTTTCACTTGTGGTGAGCAAATAAAGCAAACTGGTCATTCAACCACATTTCCACTACCAAACCTCACCATGAATCATATCCTCGACCACACATGTGCACGCACACAAGTACGATTCACAATCTGGAACAATCAGCCATGTATCCTTTTCAGATGGTGGTAAGTGTGAGGCAGAGATCCACCCAAGTCCATACTGTACTGTGTCCTCCTCAGTCTTTCCAGCACACACAGACACACACATACGCACAAACACGTAGAAAACACGCACAATACCTTGTGAGTCATGAACTATGGCTGTGAGGCTGGGAGGGACGGAGGGAGGGAAACGATACAGACACTGGGTAGAGCTACTATGGTCTGCAATCTCTCTCCTCAATGCAGCTCCAGTGGATTTTCACACACGACCTGCATGGTGATGCAGTCATTGGACTCAGCGACAGAGCAAGCAATATTGTAGCAAAAGCAAGTCTGATTGGAATTGTAATCCATCCCTAAAGCGTGACACGGTGAACAAGGTCGGCTCGACAAAGGTTGATCAGCCGACGGGGATTTATCCTGGTATGCCCAATGGCATGTTTAAGTAATGTCTCAGTTAAACTTTATTGAGAGGAAATACGTGGTTAGTTTTCTTATTTGTGTCTTTCATGTCTTTCTGGATTGATGTTGTGAAACGAGAATGCAGAAACATTCCTATCCCAGTAAAAAAACACAGTAAGAATCGGGAGTTAGACGCAGCCATGCCCGCAGGTGTTTAACAGCATGTTACACCCAGACAGAAAGCACAGCATCATGATTCACATTTCAAAGGCAGAAGGTTATTATAAGTTTACCAGGTAATGCATAAAGCAGACATGGCATTGCTGTAATAAAAAAGTAGAGAAATATGCTTTATTATTGTTGTTAAATGTTAATGAATGTCACCAAATACGAACATATTCTGTCAGACAATAATTATGAAGTCAAACTTGTATAATTTGTTTTTAACATAAAAAAATTCTTTGTTTAGCTAAATATGAGCCAAAATGACATCATTCAAGACATCAATTTTAATTTTTTTAGAATCTTTCATTTTGAAATAATCACATAAATTCTGTGAAAGAGAAGTGCAAACATACAGAATAATGCATAGTGATGAATTCTTGCTGCTTTGCAATATTTACAGAGAGATATAGGCAATGTGAATCAATGGTCTTTTTCATCAACAGGCTAAGAGACCTGTGCATAGTATACCATATCGTTCACTGTGTGGATTTAAACTTCTAATTCTTCAAACACAAATGAGTAAATTATGTGTCAGCTTAACGGTAAATCTAGTACTATATAAACCTCTAAGTGCACTGGCATTGGACAGTGTCTGGATTAAACTGCAGTCTCTTTAAACTACACATTAACTCACTGAAAATGTTGTCTAGAAGTTGAAGAACTATATAATATATTAAAGTAGAAATGGCCATGTACCCACGTAAGATAATCAAACAAGTCCAAGAATTTTTTAATCAAACAAAGCAGTTCATGAGGCAGCAAATTTGCTTTAAAAAATGTCACATTTCAATTTAATCTCACACTTGAACCTTCAACAAAAGTTTGCCGAATTTATCAGTAAGTTTTGGAAATACCCTGCTAAAAGACTAATCAGACTGAAAATATAACCTCTTTTCAGAGGTAATGACTAAGTTATGCTGATGAAGTCACTGATTAAACTGCTTACCATGATGATTGTGCTAGTGCATAGTAATGTGACCACTGTAATTTAAGACATTAAGAAGCTTCAGAAATTCTTTATTTTCTCATTAAGGTGCACATTTCTAAAGCACGCCCTAAAGCTCTAGAATCTGCTGAGCGCAGTAACCCGTACTAGCTTACATATTTCTAAATACTGCATTGTTTATGAGTTATCAATTTTTTTTTTAAAAGTTCTCTCTCTACAAACTGACAGAAAAAAGATGCCAGCTAAAGAATTTCCAACTAATACATATCATGGTGGCAAAAACACAAACACGTATCTGTCTCGTTAAAAAACAAAAATGATTTTATCACAATCAACAACAGCCACTGCAAGGTAAACACACCCACCTCTCATCAAAGCTCACAAGGAACTTCGTCTCATCATTCACTCATTGCCTCAATAACGCCACTAAAGGGAAGTTAACGTGTACAGTAAAAACTAGCTAATCGAAAGGTCCTCTGCTCACCAGCCACTGGTATCTGGCATGTGTCTGCAGCCGTTTAGACAGGACTGCCACGCTGTGTCAGACGAGGTAATGAGCTTTTTTCCTGCTGTGACTGACTTGACAAACAAGCTACATTCTAGGTTGATTCTTTAAGAATTGACAGATGCAGAGTTTCAAGAGCAGCAGTATCAACGAGACATTGTATATGTATAGTGAGTATATGTACCTAATAAGATGCGTGGAGGCTTACAGGTCTAGCATATAAGCAGGAAAAGATCTACCCTTTTCACAATGCCCCCGACTCTGCTCTCCATCTACTCAACAAAATGCACTGATTGCGGTTTCCTTGACCCTATATGAATGCCTTACTGTCATCCATATTTATTATGCTAGACAATTACATGATTCCGTTTTAGATCAAGGTGATCTCGATGAAGGGCAATCCAGGCTGAAATTCAAACGAGAAGTGAAAGAGTGGATGATAAAAAATGAGTGTTATTTAGACAGGGATCAAACATTCCCTCTTGTATTTGTCTTTTTATGTCTATTTTGAACAGTAAAGAGAAGAATATGTCATTTCAAGGGAACAGGGTCAGGCATCCTATTAACCACTGTTGTCAAGAGTAACGGTGTACTGGGAAGTGGCTGGTGAAATACTGCTGATTAGAAGTTGCACTTTCAGTCTGCAGTTATGAGATATTTAGTGCAGAACCAGTAATGTAAATTTTGACCATATACTGTGAAATATTGTATTCATCCTGAATGATTACCTGGAGAAAATTAAATTACTTGTGTTAGTTAACAACGTCGCAACATGGTTTCCTTTGAGTTTTACGTTGTCATTGTGCTATTTTGCTGTGATTTGCAAAATGCATGAAAGCACAGGACAGCAAAGACATCCCCTTTGAATAAATTCTCACTGTATTTACTCTTGCTTTTTTTTTTCTTTTTTTTTTACTACTGCTGCTTTCTTTGCTGCAGTGTTCTGTGATTGGCTGAATACATGTGTCAAGTCACTTCAGTGTTGTCAGAAAAAGGAGTGTTATTGGCTGGTGCTCCAACCCCACTCCACCCCCACCAACCACCCACCTCCCCAGGCCAAGGCGTAGATGAGTAGGCAAGCAGATGAGTGCATCAGGTGGGGCTGCACTCCAAAAGAGGTGGATCCGGCACACCGGGCCACCTGAGGTAACAGAGCGCCAGCATGGGGACAGCGGAGCAACCGAGTGCTCTTCACTACCCTTGATATGTCTTCATTCATAGAGGAACAAGTGCAGAGATGCAGCGGGAAACTAATGCACCTGTGCTTCATTTTACAGGGCTGTAGATATGTGGTGTGGTGATATTTAACATGTAAATTCATCCTGGAAGTAGCATAAAAAAGGTGAAACCGGGTCATATAAGGATAAAGTACTATAAGGAAAAAAGTACTTCTAAAAAAAGCTGTTCATCTGGACTTACTTGAGGGTTACTTGCTTTATGATGATTACTGACTAGCTGTCGTACCACTCCAAAATAGGACAGGAGACATGTTCATCTTAATCTATAATCCACTTTTTCACAGAAGTCAAAGTCATGGCCTCTCTCAAGTCTCATTCAACCTCCTCTGACTGTACAGACCCACTGACAAGCTCCAAGCTCACTTTAGGGCAGCACATCAAAGCTCAACAGTATTAGCAAAGCTGGCTGGCATCGCACATAGACATCACAATGACACTGCGGTAAAAAAAGATTTAGGTCATGTCAGCGCTGTGAGTCACTTCATGTGGTCTTCTGCCATACACCACTGACATAAATAGCAGCAACACCACACAGACAAAACAAAGGCACACAGAGGCACGCACAGACTCTCACTCACATAAGGTGATGGTGAAGAGGCCATCAAGGATCTGTCCCTTTTGTCACATCACACAAAACCTGACAGCTAGGAATAGTGAAATGGGGGTGGAGATTTTTCCAACAGTGATGTGGGTGCTAATATTGCACTGTGTGTGGAGCACACAGCAGAGGGTGTGATTCCATCTGCAGGCCAGCCCAGGAAGTGAGGCTCAGTGAGGATTCAACTTACCGGGGGGAACGTGGTCGTTGCTCGCCATCCAATACCGAAGTTTCTACAGCCACCTAAAGAAGAGAAAAATAACAATTAATCATATGTAGAGCAAGTACTTGTCCAAATCATCAAACATCGGATAATAAGCAGGCTGTAAAGTACTGAATATTTTCTGTTCTGGTGCTCCACATACATCAGTGCTGATGTGGAGTGTAACATTTTGATCAGAGCAAGAGTGGCTGTTGTGCAGATTGAGGTCAGGAATTGGCTTGGAGTGTTATGTAACCTGGTATATGGGCCAGAATAATAGTATTACATATAAGACTGCAGTTCAAACGAGAGTCACGGTGGTGAAAAGCAGCCTGATGCAGACTGCGGCAGTGTCTGTGTTTTTAGGCAATGGCTCTGTGCTCACAACAGACAGATGTGCCCCAGAGAGCAGTCTGAGCCTTTTTCTTCTTGCCTCGTTTCATTTCTCTTCTTCCACGTCAGTTTATGTTCTCCCCTTTTCTCACCCAAGCTCTGCTGTTCTGTGTCTTACATTTTGTTTTCTCAAATTCCTCGATGTTGCCATAGCCACACGTTAATGGTTTCACTTTCCCATTTAGGGTCACTGTGACACAGACAGACAGACAGACAGACAGACAGACAGACAGACAGACAGACAGACAGACAGACAGACAGACAGATAGACAGATAGACAGATAGATAGATAGATAGATAGATAGATAGATAGATAGATAGATAGATAGATACTCTGTAGCAAGGATCTCATTAGGGTCTTGTCAATCTGTGATTGCCACTTCTGCTTTTTTTCTCTCTCTCTTGCTCTAGAAGGGTGGGATATCCGCATTGGTTGCTATGGCACCAGACAGCTCCTCACTTCCTCAGACAACGGCTAACTGTGATTGTGTGCATGTGTGTTTGTGCGTGTACTTTGATGTCTATGTGTGTGCGTGCATCTACATGTCCAATTGTGTGCACAAGCAATGCATACATGTTTAGGGCCCCTTGTGTCTAACGTGATGAGTTCCAGCAAAGTGATAATCATCAGTGTCTGGTTCTGCAATCAATGATAAAATCCACTTAAGATTCATAATCCATGACAAGTAAACAGCTGCAACTCAACTTCATGCTAGGTTTTAAATAGGTCTTCCATCTGATGACTAACTTAATTTATTCATAAGACGTTAGTGGGGTTACAGCTGGCATTAAAGTGTTTGAGAAGTAGATTGAATTTCTATCGCTTACAGATTTCAGTGTCTCTCTCTTGCTTTTAATATATTTCTCAGTACTTTCTCACATGTAAGTCTGTGTGAGTTCACAAACCCAGATCGTAGGGCACTTATTCTTGTTGACCTACTCCATCTCCAGAATTTGCATTCCAGCAGATGGCAGTGTCTGCTTGACACTACGCTATGCCTCTTCCAAACTGCATCCACTGAATGTTTATTTAAAGCAGTAAAAGTGAAAACACACTCTGACCATCCTTTTGTTCTAACTAAAAAGCAATGAAAAACTCACGTGCTTTTATTTTCTACCAACAATTAAGCTCAGTACACTCGCACATCCAGAGTTTAGCAAATGTAAAATACTGACGAGAGAAAGGAAAGAGTGTGAGTGTAGACGCTTCTTGGTGCCAGACACATTTATTTAAAATGGATTAAAATTCTGCTTTAACTAAAAAATAATAATAATTTTTAAAAAAAAAAAACGAAGAGCAACAAAATTTTCATCTACGATGCATTTCACTTTTTACTGAACAAGACAGAATCAGTGAGGGAAGGACACGTACATACAACTGATTTGCTAAACATCTTTCAAACAAAGATGCTATGAAACTGCTGAAACAAAAACTTGTGGCCCTGACAGCTAAAGGTGGTAAAGAAAGGGAGCACTTGTCTGTCTGTCTGTTCATGTATGTGAAGAGGCTGGGGTGTTGGGTGAAAGAGGTGTGTTTTTTTTCCACCCTGAGGGGCCTCAGACTGGGGTAGGGTGAGGCGGAGCTCTGGGGAGGCGCAGCATGAGGCGGGCTGTTTTAGCTGAACTCAGTGCACTGTAAAAGCACTCGGGGCGAGGGGTCATAGAGTCCAGCATTCCTCTAGAGCGCTGTCTGTTTACACGACTGCTGTTGTGCCTGGGGGAGGTGGCAGCTCTGCATAACTACACCATCAGATAACACTCATTGCTTGCATTTATGTTCATCATCTACCAGGAAGATAAGAATCCTATTCATTGTTTCAAATGTTTAAAATGGTTCAGGCTTCATACTTCACTTCACCCCTTCATTCTTACTGTACATATCTCCACGCAGTCACAATGGCTTTGGAGTAGACTAAACCCTTTTGTTTATCTAGTAATAGAGGCATGGTGATATACTGTATACTTCCTCCTTTCTATTTTGTGTTTTACATGCACGGCGATACTGAGGAAACACGTGACATTACTGTATGAACTCAGTATGACCTAAACATAGCATAAAGTACCTGTAATGCAAACAAGCCAGCTGTATTGTTGTAAGATTCACTTGACATAAGTTTTTCTTGCGAAGCCTATGAACCTATTTCAGATCTCCAGTTATTCATTAATAGTTCATTGTTTTTAAAAAAAATATGATTCACACTTTTGTCATTGAGAGATTTTACACATTGTCTCTACGTGAATTTGACATTGTACTGTGCATTTACAAAAAAAACTATCAAAGTCAATGTCAAATACATCTCTGAGCAGGACCAGGAGCCAGACCAAAGCTGAGATTATTTGGGGTGGGTTAGACTAAAAAGGACCAGTTCAACCTGCTCTCAAGTGGCCAAGCTTATCAGGTTATTCATGCAGGAACAGCTTAGACTTGGTTGGGCTGAGTTGCTGCTGGCCTCTCTGCTGGGCTAATCTGGGTTGAACTTTGACTGTAGCTCCTCTGTGCTGCTGCTTCGACGTCCCAGAGCCTAGAAGCCAGCTGGTCGGCTCCAGGGGAGCACAACAGAGATGGGGAGTGACACCCAAGCCCTAGAGAGACAGTGCTCTGACTGTACTGTGGACTAGGGAGGGGGGTATGGCTGTCAAAGGCTCCATTGTTTGTAAGGCCAGCATGGTTTCACGTGCAGCGCATGATTCTCACTGTGGGTCTGAACTATAGCCCAGTCTGATTTAAACTGTCCGAGAGGATGTAGCTGTGGCCTCCGCGGGCAGGTTAAAGTGTAACTGTGTCCGTGTTTTCTCAGGAAAGTGTGTTTATCTAGAGGACCAACATGGAGGCCCTTTTGTTTAACTAAGTAGCCAGGCTCGCCCTAAAAGTAAAGCTCTCTGGAACACACAGGAACCAGGTGGACCTTCTGTGTTCCATTTACTGCGAGTTAGGAACAACTTTCATGGCTGTGTGTGTACTCAAGTGTTTGTTTACATGTGTGGGGAAAAAAGCAGAATGCAGATATACAGACAATGACATGTAAAACAAATCTGTAAGACACACAAAGAAACGTAAGCTCCGATCATTCATCCACTCCAGTGCAAACAACAAACAGTGAAAGTGCACATAATTCAGAGGCACACATCTCCTAAGGAAAGCAAAACAGCTGCAGCCAATTAAATGCAAATAATACAGCAGTGTTAAAAGGGAAATTCTGGTACTTTTCAAACGTGTTCTCAAGATTGCGGCCATTCTGACTGTGGGTCATAACAACTTTGCTCTCTTAACCAAACTAGCCACACCATGTAGGAGGCTGTGGGTCGCTGTTGATTTAGTATGAATGTTACAGAAAAAACAATAAACAACAGAAGATCTTCTACAGTAACCTCCTTTCGCGAAATTCAAGAAAACTATCCAGGTAACCATTATGAAAATGATTATCAGTCACTTAATAACAGCCACTGGGCTGCCAGCAACTCATTTAGGTTATCTTTAGCCACATGTTAAAGAAGCACATTTTCAGAAACTAAGACATGTTCTCTTTCAAATGAAGTCTCCCACACACATTTCAGCCCTGCAGTTCTGCTGTTATAAGGTTTTCCATTTGGGTGCGCCAATTACAACAACGACATGAAAAGAGGTGGATGGTAAGCGGATAGCATTGATGATCATCTGCATTTGTACACGGCCAAGGAGCCTAATTATAATGTAAGAGAAAAGACAAACACAGAGGCAGAGGCAGAAAGGCAGCAAGCAACAGTCCCACAAGTCTGCACATCTGTGTTAAATGTTAAAGTCAGCAACAATGCGGATTGTGGGCAGGTGGATTTTGACATGTTCACCATCTTACTTCATGCAAACATTTGCTAATTGGCTCAAAACACAAATTAAAGCTGAGACTGATGGGACAGTCATCAGTTTGGAGCTGATGACGGCATTATGTGAAAAATTAAGGGATCAGCAAAGTGACTGTTGGTCGTTATGAACCAATGACAAAATGTCCATATAATAAATTTCATGACTCTCCATCTGATATTTGTTGAGATATTTCAGTGCAAACCAATCATTTCAACCCAATGGTGGCACAAGAAAAGTCTGGGGAGAGCCCAAGTTATTATGATTGATACTTTAAATGCACAAACTTCTGGACGGCTTTTCAAGCTAATCTATCCAATAGTTGTCGAGAGAGTTGACTAAATCTGTAGACAAACAGAGCTGTCAACAAAAACTACAAATTTTCTTCTGTTTGCTTGAAGCTGTATGGTCTTTCATTATTAATACAATTGTAAGCACAACAACTAACTACACATGGTAATGGATTATTGGCTACTTCCCAGGACAAGTTTACTCTGGCTATTCCTGCAGCTGCTGTCTGTCAAACAACAATAATACAATAAGGCACGCTAACAATTAACAAAAAATACTGTGATGGTACTTTTGCCAGCGTCATGTGTCTCAATGTAATTTCAGCTGACCTTTTAAAATTATATTTCCCAGAATTTAAAGCAGGTTAAAGTAGTTTGTTTTTACAATTCTTGGAAAAACAGGACAAAGTGGCAGAGAGCAAATGTGAAATATGTTCTTCAGGGTCATGTAGTATCTGGTTTTCAGCAAATATGTGTGAAACACTGCCCTGAGGCAGAAACTGTAGAAAGCATTGGAAAATTTCAGTGGGATTTCACTTTGGAATGCATCTTTTGAAGACTGGCAGAAAAGGAGTCTTTCAGTTGTTAGACATAAAAGCTACCATTTTCTGAATTTTGAATATCATTATTTGGAATTTCCACATTAAATAGATTAAGTAAAACCTAATTTCATGGCAAACTAGGGGACTCATGTCATTGGAACCCCTGAGGAAGAAAAACAAACTAGAAAATCGTCAACTAATTCAAATTTGAACCACAGTCTACAGACAAATGGATACATTAACTAACGATCCATTTTGACTATCTTTGATCCATGTAAACATAGTGAAAGCATAAAGACAGAGCGTGTTAGTAAAACAGCATAGAACTTGTTTTTTCAAATTTCAGATCCAGCTTGTAAAATAATGTCTGTGCAAATTCTCAGTCCTCGAGGTCATGGCAAATCGAACTGTTTCGATAGAAGACCACTGGACTTCTGTTTTTGGTCTTTGAAAATGTTTCACCTCTGAGGAAGCCAAAAAAGAGAAGTCCAGTTACCATGTAGTAAGGCACTCAGGCTTACAAAATAATCTTCAGCTTCTGTACAAGGGCTATCATTATGACGTTTTTAAAATTAAAAATAAGTTGTTTCATTTATATTAACCATAACAGCTTTGTTTAAAATAACACCTAATAACTATTCAAGTCCATTTTTCTTTCCGTTGTTAGAAGGCTTTTAAAGCTGTGTGAATCATTTTTGGGGTGTGAACCAAAATATGGTCATCAGATTACTAGCCCTCCGGTGACACTGACACATTCATGATAAAATTCAGAGTTGGGTGTTGACTGCAAAACTAAACGCTTCATGGCAGCTATAGACTCCATGCACCAACACTGAATGATCACCCTGGAGCAATGACGAGGTCTACTTCATTAAAGGTCTCACTGATACGGAAGTCTTGTGGTAACTACAGATGCCACACAAATTACCCTTGTCAGACCAAGTACGCACAGTGAAAATACCTGTGTTTGCCATAGGTGTAATCAGTTAGGTCAACAATGCTTACTGATCTCAGTTTGTGACCCTGCAGTTGACCTGGGTTTCATGCAGGTCTGACATCACACAGCTTTTGAATGCACGACTGAACATGGGTATTGTAACGACAGGTTAGAGGGTATCCTGATTGGCACGACTTCAAACACACTGCTCTGCCCTGAAATTTATCGATGTTCATTTCTACAAGTTCTAAAAGGAGACAGACGAAACTTGTGAGAGAGCACACTGCGAGAAAGACGGATGTCAAGCAGAGCCTATTTCAATTGTGGACTGTAGTCTCTGCTTTGATGCTGATAACATGAAATCAACCTGTAATGGAAAGCAGACGCTGACATTTCACTACTGCAATGAGCTGGCAGACATCTGATTATTCTCTATTTTTAATGCTGCTCCACTGCTTGATTCTAGCTGCAAATATCAAACTATCAAGCTACAACTTCCAAAGCAGCCAATATCCATGGGTGCTCTAAAAGGTTAAGATAAACTTTGAGAATGTACACTTTTGTCTTTTTTCTCCCACATAAAATGCACCCTCAGCAACGATGTCTCACATAGTGTAAGCAGATATGATGCTTTATTTTCTCTGGCCAAGAGTCTGTATTTCCACTCATGATGCTGATTCAGCCCACGATCCAGAACCCAACTATGGGGACTGGATAGTAAGGAGGATGCTGGACACTGTTGGCATTAAACTGAAGAAGGCAAGAGGAAAACTTTTATTTTCTAACACTGCACTGAAATATAAGGTTTATGGCAAAATGGTTGACTCCAAAGGGCAGTATGACTTAACAGAGATTGACAGTTAGTTTAGCTCATGATAAATCAGCTTAACCTACAGTTTCAGACAGGAATGAAAGCTCCACTGTACAGTCTCGAGAAATTTTGAGACGGTATTGAGAGGAATGTCTTGGTTATAATATTCCCTGTGCAGTGTTAAATAAAATTGTGCTTAATATTCTCTGTGTGGGGTTTTCAGCATACAAATGTTTAAATACAGGAATGCAAGTCATATTTAACCAATAACTGATTTCAATGCACTGAAAAAGAATTTTACATATTTTGTCAGAAAAATAAATCTGGTTGTCCAAAATTTGTCATTCACTTGAGAAAATACACACACACACACACACACACACACACACACACACACACACACACACACACACACACACACACACACACACACACACACACACACACACACACACGTCAAAGTAGCAACTATCAATATTTGGTTTGGACCAAAGACTTTAATCTATCCTGCATGTGAACACTGCAAACAATGTTTGATCTACGCAGGTACACCTTATTGGCAAATTTGATTATGCACTTAGTGTAGAGCTGTGCTTTGAGCCACTGCTGGAAGTGAGGCAAATTTGTTGTATGAATGTATTAACTCTGATATATAAGTGCTTGGACAATAAATGAGTTTAGGATGGGAAGTACCAATTCATTTTCACTCTCAAGGTATCATCTACTTCAAAGCGTCTGGCATCATAGAGATATGGACTTGTGTCCCCCTGCCCCGGTAACAATATTTTGACCTTGATGGACAAATACAGTGTAAAAGACCCTCATTTTGAGCCTGATTATAGATGCCTAAATTATCGAGAAAAAAACAATTGGTTGGGGTGAAAATACAAGTTTTGTCAACATTAGTCTCATGTTAGATTGCAAACTTCTCGCTACGTGAAAAAGACCGACACTAGCTCAAAAAAAATGGCTACAGTCTTACGGTATCTCTTTGTGGAATTCACTGATTTTCATAGGTCTATCAAACTAACCTGCTCATTGAAAAATGGCCGTAAAGGGTACCTGATTTGTTCAAATGTTGTGCAAAGGGGTCGTTGTGACAAAGCAGCAGTAAGTAATGAGTTAGGGGTGAGAGGTTCATGTATGTGCAGAGGATGCATGGTGTGACTGCTGTGGAAACAGTGGAAACGTCACGGTGGTCACACTGAAAAAAAGCTGGTTATCTGTCAGGAAACATGCTGGGTAGTTTCCCTTAGGAATCAATGTTGTGGGACTCACTCTGAATCTGATTTATCTTTTAGTTAATTGGGGTCATAACTGAGTATTACACATGTAAATGTTATTTCAAGAATATATATTCTGTCATCTTTGTTTCCATACTACATTGTTTTACAGTTTAGGGCTAAACCAATACATTTTGTGGGTCAGTATTTGGTCTAATATGAACTTACCACTGAAATACTGCAAATGCAGCATATGTTGGATAATAGTAATTCCAAAATAAATGCATATGCGATGCATCGTATATTACATATTTAGCCCACTAGAATGTCAACTGCAAAATGTCCTGCTCAGTGCACATTTTGATCTACAATAATATTTCAGAAGCAAGAGGGCAAACAATAGAATATACTGCAGATGTTCCAAGCATGGAACGATGTGAACAGATATTCAGAAAAAATAAAGCCTTTTTTTCCCCACCTATGTACACTGTGCATGCCCACTGCAGCCTGCCAGTGCTGCACTTTACAACAGCCTACAATGCATATATGCAAGTGAAAATTAGAGTGTGTAAATGTGAAAAACAATTTGGATGTATTATGTTATGACTAATAAAAGGTGCTTATGTTGCTCTGTTGTTTATTGCATGTGTACGAAGGCAAATGATTTCTACTACAAAAGCTCTTTTTAACAAGATGATGACATTTCACAGCAGGAAAAGCACAACTGTGAATGATGAATTTAATCCCATTTAACTACTGCAGTTTTGGGTTTAAGTATTGTAATTCTTCTCAGTCATGGCTTACTGGGACAGGTGATCAGAATGGAGACATCAAAAAAAGAAAAAAACATCGGCTGTAAAAAAAAAAAAAAAAAAAAGGCCAGCAGCCAAAAAGCATTCATATGCTCCATTATGCTGATATTATACACACACACACACACACACACACACACACATATATATATATATATATATAATCTTCATCATTGCCAACTTTTAGTCATCAGAGGATTTTGTTGGCATGAGTCAGTCCACAAAGAAAGCATGCTCTCCTAAACTGTATGAACCCAGCTCCTTCACCAGTATTAGATATAAATTACTCAACTATAGCCCAAAAATAAACATAAACAGCAGATTGGTTGCGGGTGAATGTTGCCGAGTTACTGTATCTCAAGCCTGACCTCCACTGTCTGCCACAGTAAGAGGGAGACTGATGATCTGACAACTGCTGCTTGTATGTATTCTGTATCTATGCCTGGGTCCTAGTTTGTTCTTCATGTAATCGAGTTCTCTTCCTGACAGGATACTGTTTAATATTTACACTACATAAACAAAATTTTCCCAGAACGTCTGCTGATCTCAGTCAGACAGGCTAATTATGCTAAAGCCTGATGAATGGAGGGTCAATTAAAAATACATTTTAAAAAAGAAACTGTGTTTCTATACATCAACTCTACCAGTTAGATAACGAGACATGATATAATAGTAACCAGAAAGCTATAATAGTATTAATCAACTTCACTTTTATTTTCCACAAGATTTAGATTTGACTCTTCTTGATTCAGATTCATGTAGCTGGTTCAATGATAAAGTACTGTAAGAAATTACACAAAAACAAAGAAAAACATTCACTAGTGTCTTTTTCTTGAACAATAGAGCTCACTGTGACTTTGAAGACGAAATACAGTCTAAAGATGACATTTTAACATTTCTTTACACAAAGGTTCACACCTCTTCAGTTATCCTGCTGGCTGAGCATAGATCAGCAGCAGACAGAGGCTGCTCCATACTGCAATGCCCTCTGCCTGTCTAGCAGGTTGATCACACCAGCTGGAGTCCAGGACAGCAAAAAAATGTTAAGAGGGGTGCTCTCCATGAACCACTCTCGCTACTCTTAGCTCCTTTGTACACTATAGCTCTGTCACGTGTGCTACCTGAGGAGGATCAGGAAGGCAACATCTGGATATGTTCTGAGGGCTGTAATTTTAGAAGCTCTCCAACACCCTTAATCCCCTCACAGTATGTTGTTTATTTTGGTCCTGTTCTCTGGTCAATAGCCAGATTTCTTAGAAGCAGCCATCAGCTTACTGGGACTGACACAGTGAGGCCCTGCATAGCAGAAAAAGATCTGGCTGCTTTGGAAGCACTCAAGTGCAGTGAGCACAGCCATCTTTCCAGTTAATGATAACAACCAATCAATAGGTATATTTGTCAAGGCTACATATGTGTATGTAATGCAACATCATGAGCTGACATTTTTTCTAGGAGCTCTTGTATTTGTATTCCAGGAAAATGAGTTGAGCTCAGTACAACATCCCGATGTATCTGTGTTGCTACTGATCCAAATGTGAAACTGACAAGAAACTTACTAAAAACAGAGTAACAACACAGAAATAAAATTCATACCGACTCTGTATGGTCTTCTCTAGCTTGAATACACATGAACTGTAAAGACTAAAATACAGTAGTTTTGTCTGAAGCAGCCCAAAGATCATTAGCAAAGTCCAAAAACAGCTGACTTCTTTAAAATCATTAATACATTCATATGAAGTTAAAACAAACATTTAGCTGTGCTCGTAAAGGAGGACTTTCAATTCTGTTACACATTGGGGGACTGAAGAATGACTGATGGACAGGAACAGGAAGGAAGAAAAAAAACAGACTTCTGGCACAAAAGTCACTCACAGATCTACTGGTAGTCGGTCATCATGTTCATTGAACAAACTCAATATATTAAATGCATTATTAGAGACATTAAAGCACTGACATATTACTATATCACTTACTCAATGTGTCAAAAAAATCATGTCGATTTTGCTAATGTTTGAACAATTTATATGTGGTTTTGGCTAATCTCTGCTCTCAATTATAACAGAAATGTTGCTTTAAAGCTCAAATGTGACCTAACACAGGATAAAGTGTAATTTCGGGTGTAAACAATAACAACCACATGCTGAAATCAGACAAAGGGTGAGACAACAGAGCCAGCCAATACGTAGTTGGCAAGAGCAGAAAGAAGCCCAAAAGGAATAGGCAGAAAAGGAAGAGAAAGGCAGAAGATAAAGGAGACGGAGAAAGAGAGATGAGAAGAGGTCAAGAGGGCAGCGTGAGGAGAGAGAAAAGAAGCAGCATAGTCATATTTTGTTGCTGACGGCAAGCGTGCGGTCTGGCAGGCGCACCAGGAGTCCGTTTATTAGATTCGTTCTTTCACGAGGGGCTGTCTTACGTAAAAAAAAATAAAAAAAATTAGCAGGTTCATACCAGTCGTCTCTGCCTAATGTCTTGGCATGGGAATTTGGCTCCATTAGGTACTCTACAGATTCTTTCCTCGTATAACCAACCACTGATTTACAAAACATTATATACACAGACGTTTTCATTCTTAAATATAACACACAGTATTGTTGCAAGACTGCCAACCTGTGAAGTGTCAGGGCTAAATAAAAAAATCAGTCCTTAATGAACAAGCAATCAACAGAAATGTGTTTAGAATGGGTTCAGGAGAGTGCAATTTCTAAAACTCATTAACCCTATGAAGTTCTGAAGACACTTAAGTATCGTTGGTTTATGTGATAAATAATCTTATAAGCTTTTTGTTTCTTGCATCCAAACAGTTCAGAGTTCAGTTACACTGATTAACTAACACATTAGACCACTGACAGGTGAAGTAAATAACATGGATTCTTTCAATACAGTGGCACCTGTCAAGAAGTAGGATATTTTAGATAGCAAGTAGACAGTTTACCACTGATCAGACTGGTCAGAGTGCTGACCCATGTCCACCTCTAAAAGCACACAGAGTGGGCATGTGAGCACCAGAAATGGAGCCATGGAAGAAGACAGACTTGTCTGATGAATCATGTTTTCATTTACATCACGTGAATGGCTTGATCCATGTACATTGTTTACTTTGGGAAGAAAGCAGTGTGCACTATGGGAAAAAAAGCAAGTCAGCAGAGACAGTGTGATGATCTGGGCAGTGCTCTGCTAACAGGGTTCAAGGTGTTGACATCAAATTCCCCAGATCTCAGTCCAATCAGGGATCTGTGGGATGTGCTGCAAAAACAAGTCCGACCCATGGAGGCCCCACCTCACACCTTCCAGTACTTAAAGGATCTGCTGCTAACATCTTGGTGCCTGATACCACAGGACACCTTCAGAGGCCTGTGGAGTCCAAATTTCCTGTAGGGTCAGGGTTGTTTTGACAGCACAAGGGTGACCCACACAATATTAGGCAGGTGGTTTTAATCCTGTGGCTGATCAGTGTATTAACTGCTTTTAATAAAGACTTATTGTATCTAAGATTTTCTAGAACTTGATCTTACCCTGCCACACTAAGGCAGCAGCATGCATAGTATAGTAGCTCATCTAAGCTTATTAACTGTAAATATGCATACACTTACATAATAGACTGTGGTATTTCTATACAATTATGGCTACACATTTATTACTGAATGGGTTGAATAACTGAACTGTGCAATTAGACCAAAAAAACATGATTTTGAAGGTAAAAGATGTTATGTTGTTATAAAATAACAATAGCTCTTGCAATCTCTCTGTTTAAATAAACCACCAAAACCTAATGAGAGTGACTACGATTCTACAAAAACAAAAATGTTGGATGTTAAATTACTGCAATTCTTTAGCAAAATTGTACATTACATTAGCAGACATCAGTTTGCTTTTGTCAACTATTAATACAATATATTATAAAAGTGTAATTTTTCCAAATATAAATATCAAGCCAACACATATTAAAACACATATAAGAACATGTATATTTGGACTATATTTTACGACAAGGCTGCCCTATCATGACAACAGTATCACTGCAAAAACATTCTGTCCAAGAAGAACAGGGATTTTATCATTACTGTTAAGAGATGTTTCCTTTCTATGCAATCAGCCAAGCAGAGGTTTTCACTGCCACCACTGGTCTTTGATTTGTTTAGGGATTAGTCTAAACCATTTAGTGAAATGATGTGTGATCACTGCACTGATACTGCCAATTACTGCAGGGAAACAGGTTTTCTGTCACATCCTTTCACCTGCTACCTAAGCTTTACTTTGGCCTATGACAGAAACCAAGACAAAGAAATCTGGCCTATATTTCCTCCATGTCCTGAACTGATAGCACCTCATAACCAGACATACAGTACATACATAAAAGACGTTGTTCTGTTCCCTGAATAGACAAGTACTGTATTGATAAACAGATGCCTTCAGCACTTTATACCGGTTTTGTGCCGAAAAAATAATTGAAAATAATTTTAATCCTATTGTAAAAGCCCTCTTCCCTCACGCATAACATAATCACAGAGTAAAACAGCACTAAGCTGACAAACATCAAGTTTGGTACCAGTAACGAGGCAGCCTCAGCCACTGGCCATGGCAGTTTGACCTTCAAGCCCGGCTGTTGTTATTTTCCATAGAGGTCAGCAGCAAAGAATGTGAAGCATGCACAGCCCGAAACATGTCTTTCTCTTCCGAACAACCCCCAACACTTTTTTGCTTATATTTTATTGTGACTACTCTTATACGGTACCTTAATTTCTGTTTGTTCAGAATATAGATTTACACTTCAAAGCATATCACAGGGTAACTCCATCATCCTGTATGTCCTGTCTTCTCTTTTGCTGTTCTTGTCCCACACAGTTACCTTCCCTAGGTTTGTGGCAAACAGAATTGTGGGCATTAAATAGGATGCTAAAGTGACGTTGGTCAGTATTTCCAAGAGCAGTAATCATTGGAGAGATCTGAGAAAAATAGGAGAGCTATTTTAATCTGTTTCCCTGTAGGATATCCTGGGACAGCGTGTAGATTTTCAAACAGAATAAATCACAACAGACACTAACTCTGAGTGTGCTCGGTCTCATGGGCATTCGCTTTAGAAAACTGTACACAATATGAAACTATAGACTGCAGTTAGACATTATCTATAATTCATTATTCTTTTAATTTTCATGAAAACTAATTTCAGTCGCTTTCTTTAGGAAAACAGCTAGAAGTGTGTAGTGATACAAATGTTAAACATAATGATGCTTTGAAGCACTTAAAAGCGAGCTCTGTATTCGTCAAGTGTCCAAATGTCAGACAGTGTAATGTATCTATAAACAATGAAGAAACTATACTTGAAAATGAAATCCATCTGCATGTGCCAAATATGAATATGGACTGATCATTATAGAGCTACTGCAGCAGCATTGCTAAGTGTTACCTTTTTACACAATGAGCTGCGACACAAATTGATCAATTTAATAATTTCATTCAGACCCAAACAGCAGACGGTAGAACTGACTGATTGGTGCAGAAAAACATCTCATTAGCTAAAGACCCAGATATTTTTTTTCTCACAAAAACGTTCTACACCCAGCAAGACATGACTCTGAATGAATGCTAATGATGCTCCATGTCTGCAGGATGTTTTTTTTTTTTTAAAAAAAAGCAAATCCTGTCAAAGCTTGTGTCACTGTCAGCTTATTTTCAGTTTTGCTGTCCAGTAGTTGCTAAAAATGGATCAGTGCAGTTTAAAGGTTGTTCAGTTAAAAGGTTATTATGGCAAAGTTAATAATTCGAGGTTAAAGGTTGTTTTTAACGTTTCTCTACCGTAATGTACAGGAAATGTTTACCATTTGGCTCCTAGTAGTTGAGACTTGACTGAGAACCCAAGTTGGGCTAAGTCTAAATACAGTCAGATTGGTTGGTGTAGAATGATGTTCTATATTGGGTTTCAGATCTGTGTCAATATTTCTACAGATGGATCCAAGAGTACCTAATATTGACTGTGGTGTATAGCACTCATTATAATTCTTTCTTTTGTTTTTATCAAACTTACAAAAGCATTTTCAAAAGGCAAGAAGAACTGACAAGTCTAGGATAAAATAACAATATGTACTGTACTCTTCGTAAGATATTGTGAGCTTGTTGAGTTGAGGTCATTTTAAGTCTGACTGGTGTGACTGTCATCAGGTCTCTTCTGGGTTCTGTTTTTTTTAAACATTCATACAACTAATACATGAAAAACCCATGATGTGAGCATCATGGGTTTTTCATAACTATTAATAAGTGCCACCTTCTTTTGTCAGTACAGTCAGATTGATTAATGCTGCCTTTGCCTGTCACTGTCCATTTAAGATGAGCGATGTTTTTCAGTACTGTCCCCAAACAGACTATTTTAATGGTCAGCAGGCAAACTATTAACCACAAAGTAGTTTTTATTACATTCATGATGCACAGCAGAATAGATACAAGTATGAAAAATATTGTTTAGGTTCCTGGTCATTGTCACACATTCCTGAATATCACATATTTATCATGACATATTTTTGTTACAAATATAAGTGTACTAAATAGGGTCGTTTTAACAACACAAAGTTACCCACAGTGTTAAATAATCCAGGCCAAGTTGTTTATGTTAATATAGTCTGAGTTAGAGTACAAGAGATTATTGGTTCTCAAGTCTACTGCTGTCACTTGAACCAGCAGGGGTAAATCCTGTCTGCTGTGGAGTGAAGACATCACTCTGTCCTGCTGCTTCCTGTGTGTGAAAGTGCCCGTGTGTGTGTGTGTGTGTGTGTGTGTGTGTGTGTGTGTGTGTGTGTGTGTGTGTGTGTGTGTGTGTGTGTGTGTGTGTGTGTGTGTGTGTGTGTGTGTGTGTGTGTGTGTGCTTATTTCTGGACATGTGAGATGTCTAAAGAAATGAACAAGAAAAAACAAGACATACCCTGAGAGAAGCAGAGCAGCTGAGTCTACACCAGAGATACACCACAGACCAGGCAGCACATCATAAAATTCAACAAACACAACACACCCCCACACATGCATGTGCACACACATACAGAGATGAACAACAGCTCATGTAAAGAAAACCTATGTCAGTGCTACAGTGCTGTGCAGGTTAGTGAAGTTTAAATCAGAAAGTAAAACTTTTATATTGATCCTGACTGAAACTTAACAACCTAAAGTAACTTCAGGTGTTTGTGAGTAACTCACCCTTTTCCACACAAGTCTGCTTGTTGTCAGTCCTTCATTCCAGCTAGGCAAGTTTGTTCCTCAGATTTCTTTCGTCTCAAGATGGAGGCAGAAACTCTCCAAACACAATTCCTTTGCCCAGAGTTTTTGTTATTGAGAATCTATCAGGTCCAGTTCTGCTCCTCTCCAGCTGACTGCAGCACGAGCTGTTAACATGACAACATTGATAAACAACCAGTTGGAATGAGACCAGAAGAGCAGTGAGTGCTGAAACACACAGGTGCATGCAGTCTCCTAGCGAATACAAACAGAGAGAGGCAGACAGCTCAGAGGAGCACAGTATGAAACGGCTCCTTTGCCAGTGGTTCCCCTTGTGTGGGACTCCAACCTTACTCCACCTACCTCCTCCTCCCTGCCCTCCCCTCCCTCTCTCCCAAACAGCTCCAAGACATAACAGAAAAGCACTCAGAAGTTGCTGTTTCTTCAACTTTTTCTTGTGAACTGTTGTAAGTGCGATACAGAGCTGCAGCAGTACAGAGGCTAGAAGGGAGATGGAAGCACTAATGTTGTTAATGTCTTTAAGTTATGCAACATTAAAAAAGTATATGCTTTCATTGCACGAAACCACGTTTATCCATTGCTATTTAGAAAAGCATACATTTTTCTTCCTTTGACTAATAAAGAGTCAAATCTATACAAAGTTGAATCACCACAGTAATACACTTAAATCAAAAATGTAGTCTGTGTAAAAAAAGTCACTCAGCAGAGCAATTTCTTATCTTTTGCTTATAATATCCTGACAAACAGTATTTCAAAGAATGCATTACATTAACAGTCCCTTCATGAGAATTTTTAAAACGACTGAATGCAGTGATTACATGCATTAGTGATAAGCGTGATGTGAACCCAGAAAAGCAGATGAGAATGCTTTTGTGATGATGTTGAAATTACAGTTTTATAAAAGAAGCAAAAGGAGGACTTTTGGAAACATCAATCAATGCCTCCCCTGGACAAATTGCCTAATTTCAGAAAGAACCAGTAGTGCTTACATGACTCAAAGCAATGTTTTACAGTAAACAAAAGGTCAGTTTTCTATTTGGTAACGCTTTTTTTGCACTGAAGTCCATAGTCTGTGCCCTACTCAGTTTTATTCAGTCTACACTTTAGTAACTGAGGAACACTGTACTACAGGTTGCATCTCTGTTAACATGCTTGACTATTTGGTGATTTTTTTGCTGCAGTATATTCATATTGCCCTGTTCTTGTACTCTGCAGGCACTACAGCCCAAGTTGATAACATGTAGTCGCCTCACTAACTCGTGACAGCTGTGTCCAACCTTATTATTGGTCAGGATGACTAGCTCTGTTGTTTAAAGGCAAAAAGCCACATCTGTAATTATAAAACCCCTTCACTGTAAAAATCCTTTAAATCATATCCAGATATATTTACATTTCACTCTGTTATTAAAAACTTTGTTAAACTGGAATGGTTCCATTACTTGAGTGACAAACTAATAGGTGACTTCAAACTTGCTGCCATAGTACTGCACAGCAATGTCTTTTTTATTATTATTAAATCAGCAAACTGCCTTGCCTTTACCCTGTTCTTGATGTGTCCATCCCTGGCATTGAATCCAAAATGCTTTTGCACACTTAGGATGATGTAACGACAGCTATGTGGTTCAGCAACAGAAGCAACTTAACCTGTTACTTTGATCTGTTACGTGGTAACTAAACGAATGACAACAGTCTGTTTTAATGACAGAGAAAGCAGGCATGAATTGGATCAGAGAGACAGCTCATTGTACATGGTATACAAGCAGGTCCAGTCCTACACATAGCATTAATAATGCCAAATTAAGAGAATTTTCTCTAAAAACCAATAGGAAATTGATATAAATTATTACATGGCAGAATCTCCTTCAACAACAAGGTCACATCGCATACCCATCTTCTAAAAAGCAGCATATAGCTACTGTTATGTTCTACTATGATATCTGGGTCACACTTTTTACGTTATGATCCATCTGAAATTTTTAGATTTGCCATTAACTCACCGTAGCACTGCCCAAAGCAAGGTCAGACCTCTGACTCTTCTTACTGACTTAAAGGCACCAAGATTTCAGTTCCCCTGGTGTCCCAGCTGATGTTATTGCCGACAAGAGGCCTGGCAGACATATATGACAGCCACTTTAGACACTTCCTACTTACAGACTGTCACAGCTGCTCTGCAAAGTGTCTGAAGACCCTGAATGGGTCCAACAAAGAGACAGGAACCTAATTCCATTGTCAGAACGTGCCAAGAGAATTGTTTACATTGGTGACAGAATGGGTAAAGGTCCCACAACCTCATTTCAGCACTCCAAGTAAAGTAATGCTAGGTATACATCAATTTCAGGAGCATTCACAGAGAGCAAACTATGCTGACAGTCAGGACTGGTCAGACAACAATATTCATGTCATATATGAATATTTAACCTGAGCTTTTCTCATTTACAAGCCGCAGTTCTACAACTATGGTGTGGTAAAACACTGGGAAATGTTATTTTATTAATAAATTGAAAGGAAGTAACTAATCAACTGATAAACTCAGCAGTCAAATGACAAAGGAAATGAATACATGTACAGTTTTAGTAACTATTTATGCAACAATTGCATATTCTCTAACCAATATATTTTACTGTAATGTGAAAGCCCAAACACAGTAGAGTTACCATCATCATTATCATCTCCTCAGTTTTTCACTTTTTCAGATCACTGTTTCATTGATCATTGTGACTTGTGTGATTGTTTTGACTTCCTCTCCCTGTATGACAATCACCTTACCAATTTTATAAGGACATGTCAGGGTTTATAGATTCTTTCACTGTCCCAAGTGGCTGAAAAATACATTAATGTTGGTTCAAAGGAATATCTCCACAAGGTTCAATGGCTGTCTGTTCTGTGTGCACACTGAAAAAAAATCTGGTGTTCATACAACCCTGGTTCTGTAAATGAGAAACAAACAACGTGGCTCGGAGCGATCCACGCAACGCTATTCCAGGGAGTCCTGTGCAGGTTCCAGCTTGTGCACAGAGGTTAACCCTAACCCAGGGGGATAGGAAGGGGGAAGGAAAGTGGGAAAAGGAAAGTGAGAGTGACCGCAAACCTGGCACAACTTTCTAAATGTGCTAACTAGCTGAATATCAACAATCTTTCTCCAGAATCACAGACTCTACCTTTCGCTAAAAATACCAAACATCCGCTTAGTTCCATGTTTAGACCAAGAGATTGTTGTTGGCTAAGACTGCCATGCTGCGGCACCGGTGTTTTTCTAAAACGAACAAACAAATCAGTTTCAGGAAAAAAAACACACACACACACACACACACACACACACGTTGGGTATTAACTAAAGAATTGATACAGATGCACTTTTTGAGTTTTCAAGCATAATAATGATGCTGTAAGTCTCAGGTGATAGAAAACAAGCGCATGAGAGGAGGCAAAAAGATTATTTTTGTCCTAGTTCACTATTAAACATAGATAATGATGGCCTGCCAATGACAACTCCAATTACTTGGCTGAGGGGTTGGTTGTTTAATTTTAATGAGGCAAAGTGACTCCATCTCCCAAAAAATAAATTCAACTGCATTTGCATCTTTTTCTTACAATAAAAGTGTTAACATTTAATACAATTCTAAATGTCTCTTTTTGTTATTTAAAGTTAGAATATTTTTTAAAAAGTAATTAATGAAGTGAGATTTGTGATTTTCATCAGAAAGATCAGGATCACTACACATAGAAGAAATAATTGGGTTCCATTTAGACCATATCCACATTCCAAACAAAAAACCTGGTCAAAAACTGAAATTATCAGCTGTACGTGTACTTCTAAAATTAACCAATGATAGCAAAAGGTCGACTTTTATAACTATCATCTCTGCTAGCACTTATTTCTATGTTCCCTAACTTTTGTGGTTTATAAAGAATAGAGACAGCCTCAAATCATTTAACTCTGCAGATGAGAGTTGAACTCCTACCTGTTATCTGTAGGGATGTTGGTCAGTCCTGCCACTGCTGTCAGACTCCTGCAGGTAAATGTACATATGTAGTGTAAAGCATCAAAACCACTTGGCAACAAGTAAATGTATTTTCTTGCACTGTTTTGTCAAATGTAAATGTTTTACGAGGTAGGTTTTGGTATGCACTGGCTTCACTAAACCAGCCACTTAGCTTGTTGCTGAAGGGCTGATCTCACAGGAATCATCCACACTAGCATTTATTAATAGCAGTACAAATAACTTTTAGAATAACTATTTTTGATGATAGCAGCCTTACAAATATGCTACCATGATATGGTGATTATTTTAAACCAAGAAAAGCAACCTATAGTTTCAAACATCCCCCCTTGTGAGGTTGGCCGAAGCAACTATTTTTGCTTGTTTGCTTGCTTGTTTTTTTAAATATTAAAACATCAAAATTAGCTTTTTAAAGTCAAATGACAACAACAAAATGCATTCCTTATCTTTCTTCTCGAATTTAGTGCACAGACTCCAGGATGTAAATCAATGAAAGACAAGGCACCAAACACACACCAAAACTGACCAAACAGAGTAAAAACGTTATTCTATACGAGGCAAAGAACAAACAAAAAAAAGTTCAGAAACTCGAAGCCCGTGATTTAGTTGTGCCTGTTGAAGGCAATCAGTGTAGGACTGCTACTGACACTAGTCAATAGCGCCATCTAGTGTTTCTCACTGTGTGTCCATGTGTGTACTGTATGTGAGAGCGACAGATTGAGAGAGTGAAGGACATTTCAGAAGTACTCGATTTAAAGACACCCAATGGTAATTGAAATGACAATGTCTAGTATAGTCTTAGGTTTTGTTTTTCATTTTTTTAAATGCTATTTCAACATGTGCCAATATATTTCCTAGGGATGCAACTAACATTTGTTTTTCGTGGTCAATTAATCTGTATTATTTTCTCTCTTAATTGTTTTTTTGTTGATTGATGGTAAAAAAAAATATACTGATGTGCGTTTATCAGAGCCAAAGATGACGACCCTCAAATGCCATTTTAGTCCACAACCAAAACATATTCAGTTAACTTTCACAGAGAAGTAATCAAAAAATATGCACGTCTAAGAAGCTAGAATCTGCAATTTTCTCTCTCTCTCTTTTGTATGTTTTAATAACTCAAAATGATTAATTATCAAAGTAATTGTCAAACAATTTATCGGTAGACAAATAGTGGATTATTTCATTCATCTTTGCAGTCCTAATAGTTACTACCACCTTTAGTTGACCGTGATCATGTGTGTAACCTTTTTCTTAAATATCTATATCTGATAAATATCAGAAAACAGTTTTCCCATTTTCTAGGTGTGTGCTGGGTGCCATTATGAATATATTGTTGGCATTTCAGTACACAGATTATTCAACAATATCTTAATCGGGTAAAATGATAAAGATTCGTAAAAGACCGTCATGTTTCAGAAATTGAAATATCTTTTTATATAGTTCTAACCCAGAGAGTCTAATGAGAGTGCAAGATGTGAGAGAGAGCTTCTACTATGTGACATTTTGAATTTTTGTATCTAAAGCAACTTATAAATGACATGATATCTATGTATCACTGGATGTTACCTCCAAGTTCACATTCATCATTTTACTTTGATAAAGTGAGGCAATATGCTGCTGCTGCCATTCTTCACTTGGGATCATAATATCCACCTTAAAACATGACAAATGCCATATAATATCGAAGGAATGTGATTAAATGTGTTAAGTGATGTATTTGTCCTATGTGTATGTTAAGTAAACATTAACTGTGGGTGTCAACTGAAGGTTTACATCTACATGCTTGTAAAAGGTTGTCAAGGTTCAGCAGCTGTATTTTCAAAAGACTAGGACGGTCAATTATTTGTACACAAGCATTAAAATAAACCCACTAATAGCAATGACTTCTATTACGACACATTGAAGGATATCAGCTGCTAGCTTGAAGTGAATGTTGGATGAATTAAGTGAGTTTTATTGCTCGTGACAGAACTAAACCACACAGTTAAAAGTATAAGTGGCGATACCTGAACACAGTGGTGACACGGTCGTCTTCTTATCTTCCGTCTTGTATTAACCAAATTCTACATAACCATGCGTTAGCTAGAAACGCTCCGGTCTGCGGTCATCATGCTAACAGTTAGCTAAGAAAGTTACAGGTGCTTCCTTCGAACACTCTTTTGAATTATGACAACTGTTGTAATTTGTCACACAAACATTTAAACTACTGTCTTTTTATTTTTAGGGTTTTAATCGACTTGTTATTAGTTGTAACTTGTTGTAATTGTTTTATTTTCTGGTTGTGTGCAGCAATTTGGTCTGCGTTTTTGTAGCGTTTAAATGTCCAACATAAATAATCCACCCAGACTTCTTACTTTGAAATGATAAGTCTCTGACTACCATTAAAGGACTGATACGGTACCTGTGATTAAGTTAGTCTTTTGTTGCCGCTTTCACAGACATAAAGAGTTTTAAAAAAAGAATAATAAAAAAAAAAGCTTTGGCACATTTACCACAATGAAACACAAAATGCAAGAGAACCCCTGGTAGCTAGCTTGGTAAACTTAACACTGATGTTAGCTCGTAGGCTAATATAAGTTTCAGGTAGTACTTGTAAAAATGTTTGTATATATTGTGTATATATTTAAAAATGACTGCTTCACACAATATGAATACACACATTCAGCTAAAGTTACTTCAAGGTTTCCAAATACGCTTCTTCTTTCCTATTTCCTGTCCTCAGGCAGGTAGGAGTAAGGACAGGTAGAGAAAAGGGGAGGAGGTTCGACAAAAAAATAAAACAAAATAAATATGTCTCAGAGCTGATATTCTGCTATTGGACTTGCAAAGGTGTTTTTGAGGACATTAATCATGGCTGCCTTGCATTTAGTTGAGGTTCTGGTCCTGTGCATATCGATTTACTGGACCAGCTTGTAGGGACACTTTATGGAAATGATCCATCAGTAATGCTGTTTTCCACCTGTACTTTTCCTGCTATGGCATGACATGTCTGCTGTGATAAAATTATGTGTTTATTCTTACATGACCCATCTTTTCCAGTACTCCACAGTGTCTGACAGATACTGTATTAAAACTGATGTGTAAAGTAAAAACATACAACCATTAAAGGGAGGGTAGGCAGTACTTTTTGACATTGTTGGGCAAAAATGACACTAATCTTTCAACAAATTGTAATTCATGTGGTCTGGGAGCAAACAGGATACTACCACCCGACTCCATTTTTAGGCTTTAGAAAGCCTAGTTCATAATGGCAGATTTTGACCACACAAAGGACTTGTCACCAATCAGATGAGTTAGTGTAAGTGGCAAAAAAGTCCATAATGAGAGCAGGATGTGGCGGTTCAACAGAGGACTTTCACTTGAGAGGAGGGGATTTGAATCGTGTGGATCAAGTCAAACAAACATGGACACTTACCGTGACTATCTTTCCACATTTGACGTGTGCTTGTGTTGTAGGAGGGCCTGAAGGCAGATTTCTGCCTACTGCAGCTTAAACCAAAGCTGCCTCAAACAGATGAGCTGCTCAGTGCATAAGATGCTGATAAAGATCAATGTCCATTTAGAGAGATAAAGACAAAGGATACAACAATGTGGAGAAGACATGCAAGAAAGAAGAAAACACTTGCATCACTCTCTAAATCAGTCAATGTAAAGCTAAAAGGATCTACATTTTGCATATGGGAGATGTTGTTTACAGTCATTTGGTCTTTTGTGAGATGTTTCCTGGTTTGACAGCAGTTCTTTAAATGATGACAGGTTTAAAACAATTCGCTGTCATGCCTTTGCTTATTGAACAACTTGGTGGAAAATGGCAGCAATGGCAACACAGATTCATGGTAAAGTTGTGGCTGATTTGCAGCTAAGAATACACTGGTTTGCTAATGTTGTCCACTAGTGGCAAAACTTCAGCAAAACTCTAGCAATAATGAGACATTTGCCAATAGTTTTTTTTTTTTTTCCCAGTGGTGCCCCACTTCTTTTACCAAGTTGGCAAATAATGGCAAACTTACTTTGTGACCTTGTTTATGTTTGCCATCGCTATCATTACTGGCAATAATGGCTCAGTGGGTAGAGTGGCCATCTTGTAACTGGAAGGTTGCTGGTTTGATCCTCGGCCTGTCGAGCTCATGTTGAGGTGTCCCTGAGCAAGACACCGGACCCCTAATTGCTCCTGGTGGGTCGTGGTTAGCGCCTTGCATGGCAGCTTCCGCCATCAGTGTGTGAATGTGATGTATCATGTAAAGCGCTTTGGATAAAAGCGCTATATAAATACAACCATTTACCAAATTAATTGCAGCTGATTTGCAGCGAACACAAATTAGTTTGCCAGTAAATGTACTGACAAACATGTTCACCAGTGTTTTATCACCAGTTTACTATCAGTGGTGAACATATTAAATGGTTTATATTGTCTATAGGTAGCATTTCTGCCAGTGGGGGCATTATTCATAATTTTCATGAGTAGTTTCATAATTTCTCAAGGTTGATTTTTTTTTAAAAAGCATTTTCATGGTGGAACATTGGTTTGCACCTGTGTTGTCTTACAAGAAGATTGCAGGTTTGAACCTGTTCTCCAAACCTGCCCCAAGTCTCACTGATCTAATTTGCATGTGAGAATGTATATTTGCTGCAAATTTGTGGCAACAAACATGTCAGAAGGTTGATGACAATTTGCAGAAACTTAACATGATTGTAATACTGAAAATCTGCAGTAACGTGTTGCCAAACAATAACCCTATTGTAAAACCAAAACTGAATATCAACCCTTTCATTTGCTATTAACACGAAGACAGGAGTAATGTTTTTACAGAACACATACAGGCTGATGTGTACAATCCTTCATAGCTCCACAACCTTGGTTTATTCATTCAGTATCAATAGATTTTTCAGTCACACAGCAAATAATTGGTGTAAGCAGTAAGCACTTAAATCATCTGATGTAACCAAAAAAGACAAAATGAAACACACCAAGTATTTGAAAAGCGCTGTGGTTATCAGGCTCACAGAGCGTCAGGGTCGTGATAAACAAGCGGACGTTTTAGTTGATGCATTTGGACAAAAGTAACAGCATTCTGTATATTATTACGTGAATCTTCTCGTCGTATTGACTTGGTTGCCTTCAGATAAGTCCTGTGGACCGAGGCGTACAGGAAGGTTAAGTGATTCATGTGTTCACATAAATGTTAACATAAAAATGATATGACATGTACAGGAATAAAACAGGTATAATAAACTACCCACCTCAGCACCAGAAACAGTGAAGATCAGTTCTCCCCAGTCTGATTGTCAACATTTCTTTTGTGCTTTTTTTGCCGGAGGGTTGTAGCTACAAGTTAAATAATAATTTCCGACACATGGAAAAATATTTCTGTCGTACAAGTCTTTCTCGTCACAGTGTGTGAGAAGGCAGCGGAATGCAAAGTCTTCACCGCCCAGTCTCTGCCTGAGGAGGAGCCACAGACAGAGCTTAATGAGACACCTTCTCATGGCGTAAAACCTGATTAATCCGCAACCATCAAGAATTATCCAGATTTCCTGTAGCACCTCCACATTTTGGGC